>NC_138302.1:37277500-40157500 GCF_965601325.2 Salmo salar | reverse complement strand
GTTTCCAGCTACAAAAGCCATTTACAACATTAACAATGTCTACACTGTATTTCTGATCAATTTGATATTATTTTAATGGACAAAAAATGTGCTTTTCTTTCAAAAACAAGGAAAATTCCAAGTGACCCCAAACATTTGAACGGTAGTGTACCAATAACTCGCTTTGTCAAACAGCAGTTTCTCTTATCACTATTAATGATGGCTAACATGATACCATCCGGTATCAATACATTTATTTCAAATAAAGCACTCTGGACTTTCAGATTAGCTATATTTAAAAATGGGAATATCATATTTTACGTCATTTAGCAGACACTCTTATCCAGAGGGACTTACAGTAGTGAATGCATACATTTCATTTTTTTTTTCTACCCGTACTGGTCCCCCGTGGGAATCGAACCCACAACCCTGGTGTTGCAAACACCATGCTCTACCAACTGAGCCACACAGGACCGTATGGCATTTTTGACTTTACAGTGTATAGCTAATTAGTATATAATCCATTGTTTTTAGGCATCCTATCGCTGTGTGTGAACCAGTACAATTACATTTTGAATCTAATGCTGCGATCAACTATATATATGTCACAGAAGACTGAAATATAACAAAAAATATGAAAGATCATTCCACCCATGAGGTCAAAGAGGGTGCTTTTGTCATTGACTGAAGGAAAGGGCTACCCTGAATGATTGTGGTATATTTGATAGAAAACAATCTGGTAGAAGTGAGTCTTGGGTTTTACCAGAAGATGGCACTGTGTGTCTTGATTAGTTTGTCCTTAGGCAGCAGCAAAACATTGTTGGCTAATTCACTTTGAGTGGGGAAACACTGTTGTCTCCATTTCCCTATAATGTAATTTCTTTGACAAAATGTCATTGTCATTCAGTTTCTCACTTTTCACAAATCTATAATTGGGTTTAAATCCTTGACATATTTGGAAAATGTGATTAAACCAAGAGATAGACATTGTGTACTATCACTCTCTTTGTTTACCTATGAACCATGTTTAGGCAGCCAACCGAGAGTATAGCGTGATAAATCAGGCTGACATCTTACTGAAAATATCCCCATAGTTCTGGCCTTATACAATGGTTGCATTCCAGGTCATCTTTTCTGCAGTCGTGCTGCACAGATGATCAGATCTCACAACCACATTAATATGATATAGCAATCTTCTGCGATGCACAGCATGACTACATAAAGACGACTTGGAACGCCATCTACAATATGTAATTCCACCTCTCGGTGAAGTTTACCCCAGGTACAGAACTAGAATCAGCTTTCCCTCCCCCAACCACAAACCATTATAAAGGGGAAAATGCTAAACTGACCCAAATCAGCATCTAGGGGCAACTTCACCCTACACCTAATACAGCCCTGCTGTCCTAACTGAATGTAGCATGTATGTGAACATGTCTCTCTCTGTGATTGCAGTGCTTCATCAGAAGCCACTGATGAGGAAGTATAATCGGTGAAAAGGTGAAAGGTCAGGATGACGACAGTAGCCGCGGAATATGAGCACATGGAGATCACGCAGCAGTACAGCAGCAGCGACACGGTCAACAACCGCTGGGATGAGGAGTGGGACAACGAGAACAGCTCAGCTCGCCTGTTTGAGCGCTCGCGCATCAAGGCCCTGGCAGGTGAGTGAGGCAGAGAGGAGAGGAGTTAGTGCCAAGAAGGATAACCCCTGTTGTTGGCATTGCATTCACTTAATCTCATAGAATAGCAATGGTCGTATTATGATGTACACCTAGACTTCGGTTCAAATACTATTCAAAATAGTGTAGCTGTGCTTGCCTGATGCAATGAAACCAATAAAAATTATGGCAAAAGTGCAAACCCCACCCACCTGGCACTCCAGGCAGGCATAGCAAACGCTCAACGTAGATGTTGGCAGACAGATACAGGAAGATAGGGAAGAAACCTCTTTGAAACTGCCTGGCAACCACATCATTCATTTGTATATAGATCAATGTGTGTTGAGAAATTCAACTGAGAAAATAAGAAATGATAATTTGGTGCAATTATTGTTGGTGGATTGACATGACATTTGGTAATAGTAGAATGGTTGTGACTTTCTATCATTGAGCTGTTTTAAATGAGAGATTAGGTACAAAATCCCCATGGCAAGGTCATGTAGGCTTACTGGAACAGAGAGAGTTTCATTAGGTAAATGCCTGCGCAGAACCAGCAGCCAACCCTGCAATTGAGCAAAATGTTTTGACAAGAGAGAAAAAATGATCAAAAATAGAAATGAGAAAGTGTTCCTTGGTTTCTCTTCTTGCTGGCCGGAGACCGCAAGCTGTTTTGAGAACTCGAAAAAAAAAAAGCCCTTGGCATTCCGATGAGCATCCTGCTTATCACATGACTGTGTTTTCCTGCATTCCTGCCCAGCGGAGCATACGCCTCTCCCCCACCTCCACTTGCTTCAGTCAAGAGTGTCTTCAATGGCTACATGAACACGTACCTACTAGAGGCCCTTCAAATCCAACCTAGTAACCAGGCGCCCTGGGTTGAATCAAAAACTGGTCATTCTGCTATTAAACTTTGTTCTGCAATAAAACTTTGTAAAATGAGAATGAAGTCAACGGCATATGAATTCAAGCCATTTGATTGAAGAGGGCCCGCTTGATGTTTACAGTAACGGTGTTGCATCTGAGGGACATCATTACATTCCCAGTGGCTTGGTAACTCTGTAACCACCCCTGCCCACACGCCACATGAGCAGCCAACATACTCTGTTAAAGTTGCAATATGCAGAAATCGCTCCGCCATTTCCTGGTTGCTAAAACTGTAATAGTTCGCCTGATTTCAGTTTATGTGACAAAATAAGCTAATATAGTGTAGAGAATCATTGTAGCTTAGTTTTAAGGTAGCTTAGGCCTATGAAGCGCTGTCTGACTGGTAAAATATTATGAGGTCTTGTGAAAATTACATAAGTTTAAGCCTATCTTTAACTGAAAGATGTTTATTTCCTCGAGCGCTTTTGTGGTCACTGTGTGGTCACAGTGTGTCAGCCGTTTTGTGATTAGCAACAGTTTATATTTGAGCCTCTGCCAGTGCCACACATTAGTGGAGATTTGAATGTGAGAGGGAGATTGAGATTGGACATTGTCTACCGTAACTACGTCGAGATGTCGTAGTAGGCAATTCAATGTACAGAAGCCATGCAAGTAGCCTAAGGAATGTTTTCTATTGGGGACTTGAGAAGGCATAAATATTTATTATAATTTAACGGGTTCTCAACATTGTTTGTCCCAGGAAACAAGAATGGGTTTGGGTGGGAAATCTCAGGAAATCTCACTAGCCCGGTTCCCTGCTATTAAACCCTAAGTAAGCCTTGGACAACTAAGCCTTGTCCGAGCCAGAAGAGTACATAGGGCAGGAGCCTATATCTCCTGGTCCAGTAGCGTGAGACAGCTTGATTTAAAAGTATACCCCCTGGACAGGACGCTAGTCTGTTGCAAGGCCTCACCCCCAATCCTTAAAGCTATAATGCTAAGTGCCAAGCAGAGAGGCATCATTATTTAAAAAAAAATGTTAGTCTTTGGTATGACTCGGCTGGGGATCGATCTTCCTACCTTCCAATTTCAGGGCGTTCAACAGTAGTGGAAAAAGTACTAAATTCACCTTAATATAGAAAGTTACTCATGTAAAAGTGAAAGTCATCCAGTAAAATACTACTTGAGTAGTAAGTCTAAAATGATTTGGTTCTAAATATACTTAAGTATCAAAAGTAAATGTAATTGCCAAAATATTAAGTATCAAAAGTAAAAGTATATTTAATTTCAAATTCCTTATAGTAAGCAAAGCAGATGGCACCAGTTTCTTGTTTTTAAAATGTACGGATAGTCAGGGTTACATTCCAACACTCAAGACATCATTTACGAATGATGCATTTATATTTAGTGAGTCTAAAACGACATAAGTAGTACGTTAACGTATTTTTACTTAAGTTCTTTTGTTGGTAAGTTGGTAAGCTTTCAAACTCACCTCTTATGACCAATGTCCACAAGCAAGCATTGCTTCGCCTAGCAACGCTAGCTTCTCCCAGAGTGGCTTACCATTTGGGTTCTAGCAAGCCGACAGCATGCTAGGTAGTGCTAGGTATCAACAGCCAATCCAGTAGGGGCTAGAAGCTATAGTGAGCTTCGATTGATCAACCACGCCACCACATCGCCGGACATTTGCATAAAATGTAGCTTTCCCCGACTTAAGTCCCACCCTTTTCACGCTCTGTTTGACAAGCTTTTCTCGTCTTACTAACTTCAGTGTGAGCCGCTTCTTTCCAAAAATGAATGGTCTCCGTCATTTTGTCAGAGGCCATCGCTGAAGGGGATATTGCCGGTTATACACGCTGCTTGCTGGGCAAGTTTTCCATCCTGTTTGATTAGTGGAGCCAGTAACACTTTACATTGAGTTGCTCTTATACTTGTGCAGTAACACTGTAATTACACCAATATAAACGTTGGATTAACGTGTTGTTACAATGGACTTCAATAATTGCATTTTAAATACATAGTAATGAGTTTAGCTGTTTTTTTTTTTGTAATACTGCTCAACTTCATTTCTATGCAATTACTAAGGTATTAAAATATTACACAATTATTTTGTAACAACAATGTTGTGACTGTAGTAATTGCAGGGTTACTACACAGGTATAAGAGCAACTTAATGTAAAGTATTACTGTGAAGCCAGATTGGAATGTACACATCTTAAGTGAGGGTCTTTATTTTAATTATTGATTAGACAGAATAACTGATGTGAACACATGGGGAAGTGTAAAGCAGTGGATTGTGGGTAAATTATTTGGTATTTGGCATTTGTTAAGATTCCCATTAGCTGTTGCGAAAGCAGCAGCTACTCTTCACACACACACACACACACACACACACACACACACACACACACACACACACACACACACACACACACACACACACACACACACACACACACACACACACACACACACACACACACACAATCTTAATTTGACCCTGCTTCTCTGCGACAACAGAGTGATCAAATTAAGATAGGAGACCTGCATACAGATCTGCTATTTCAAGGTAAGTCAGCAAAGCAAGGTTTATTTTGGTGCATACATTTTCCACTCACTGCAAATCTGTGGGCTTGGCCATTCTCCATGAATTGTTCTGACCTCATTCTTTGTAGCATCATGTGAAACTTTTGAGAAGAGGCTACTTCATGAGCTCAGTGAATGCCCTATTGTTTCACATCCAACTAAAATAAAAGCATATCTACATTAACTTTGCCACAAAGAAAAGGAATGGATGACTGTCATTTTTATGAACAACTCAATTTGACATTTTAAAGAGATTTCACTCTCAAGTGTTTGGTATTTTCAATTTGTCTGATTATCACAGAGGTTGACCATCACACAAACCCACCCAGAAACCGACAACCCTATGTCACCACCCTATTTCCTTTCTCTGTTTCATAGACATTCCTATGAGGTGAGTCATGTGGAAGGACGTGTGTATTTTTCTTGACTAAGAATCTGATTTAAAACCATGCGTTACAAGTCTAGATGAAAAGGCGTGTATCAAGAGGTTATGGAAGAATAGCCCTTAGGCAGGCTATGGCCTTGTGGATACCTTGTGACCAAACCAAGGAAGTCTTTAATGTCTCGTTTGTTCCATTTACAGTTCACACATTTTTTGGGGGCTCTGTACAACTAGGAATGCATATTCATCATGTGTTTTTACCCATTGTATATTTGTTCAAATATTTTTTTTTACCACTCCCTTATGCTTTATTGTGACACAACAAATGTAATATTATTTAACACATAATAATCTAATTTATATTATGGGAATTATAGTGTTCCTCAATAAAACTGCCCAAGCACATGAACTACTGGGATCTACATCTAAGGATCTACATCTAAGGTTGGGCAGACAGACGGACAGGCAGACAGCAGAAAGACAGACAGACAGGCAGACAGCAGAAAGACAGACAGACGGTGTCCTTTCTGGTCTTTTCTCATTCCCTGTGTCCATTGTCGTAATGATTCGATTTGCAAGACTCGTGGTACTGAGATGAGCATGAATTCATAACATCATGAGGAGTAGATATAAGGCAGCATATCTGTGGCCTCCTCCTTTGCCACAAGGCTTTCTCATGAACAGGAGGACAAATGGGGTATTGTTGATGGTGCTGCTATGTAGCAAAAATACTCTGCGGCAGAGAACTCCTGAGACTGCCATGAATATAAGGCTACATGGTTGAGTCAGTGGCTAAATCCAAGGGGGAATCATTGTGGAAAACATTTTGTCAGAGCCTAGTCTTGTATGGTATGGATTTAATTTGGTTGTATTTACTAGGATTATCTGGACTTTACTAATGATTTTTTTTTTGTGTGACCAGCTTTTTTTATAAAAATGTTTATTATTGGGGGTGTGGGGTACAGGTACAACATAAGGTTTTATGTCATTTCGTATTCAGTTCACATCATATTAACCTGTGGGCTGCCACTCAAAAATAAAAATAAAACATTAAAAAATATACATAAATACTAAGTATTGATCATTATGATCATATTACAGAGTTAAAAGGTAATGTTGTATGTAAAGGAAAATAAACAAAAAGAAGTGAGCCTCCACCCCCAACCTCCCATCCCATCCCCCAACCCCACCAATCCAACATGTCTCCATCCAACGTAAAACCTTTCCTTGGTGTTAAATACAGTCTGTGAACAAACTTAAATGTATAGTATAAATTGATGGTTCGGATCACGGGATGCCAAGTTCCATATTCTGTTTCAGTTAAAGGGTTGTACAGATTCACATATATCTGTGGACCACACTTTTTTAATGACTAGCTCAGAATATGAACTTTCCAAAAGTTGTTTATACACTGAGTATACTAAACATTAGGAACACCTTCCTAATATTGAGTTGCACCCTCCCCCTCTTTTGCCCTCGGAACAGCCTCAATTCGTCGGGGAATCGACTCTACAAGGTGTCGAAAGTGTTCCACAGGGATGGTGGCCCATGTTGAGTCCAATGCTTCCCACAGTTGTGTCAAGTTGGCTGGATGTCCTTTGGGTGGTGAACCATTCTTGATACTCACGGGCAACAGTTGAGCGTGACAAACCCAGCAGCGTTGCAGTTCTTGACAGAAACTGGTGTGCCTGGCATCTACTACCATACCCCATTCAAAGGCACTTATATACACTGCTCAAAAAAATAAAGGGAACACTTAAACAACACAATGTAACTCCAAGTCAATCACACTTCTGTGAAATCAAACTGTCCACTTAGGAAGCAACACTGATTGACAATACATTTCACATGCTGTTGTGCAAATGGAATAGACAACAGGTGGAAATTATAGGCAATTAGCAAGACACCCCCAATAAAGGAGTGGTTCTGCAGGTGGGGACCACAGACCACTTCTCAGTTCCTATGCTTCCTGGCTGATGTTTTGGTCACTTTTGAATGCTGGCGGTGCTTTCACTCTAGTGGTAGCATGAGACGGAGTCCACAACCCACACAAGTGGCTCAGGTAGTGCAGCTCATCCAGGATGGCACATCAATGCGAGCTGTGGCAAGAAGGTTTGCTGTGTCTGTCAGCGTAGTGTCCAGAGCATGGAGGCGCTACCAGGAGACAGGCCAGTACATCAGGAGACGTGGAGGAGGCCGTAGGAGGGCAACAACCCAGCAGCAGGACCGCTACCTCTGCCTTTGTGCAAGGAGGAGCAGGAGAAGCACTGCCAGAGCCCTGCAAAATGACCTCCAGCAGGCCACAAATGTGCATGTGTCTGCTCAAATGGTCAGAAACAGACTCCATGAGGGTGGTAAGAGGGCCCGACGTCCACAGGTGGGGGTTGTGCTTACAGCCCAACACCGTGCAGGACGTTTGGCATTTGCCAGAGAACACCAAGATTGGCAAATTCACCACTGGCGCCCTGTGCTCTTCACAGATGAAAGCAGGTTCACACTGAGCACGTGACAGACGTGACAGAGTCTGGAGACGCCGTGGAGAACGTTCTGCTGCCTGCAACATCCTCCAGCATGACCGGTTTGGCGGTGGGTGAGTCATGGTGTGGGGTGGCATTTCTTTGGGGGGGCCGCACAGCCCTCCATGTGCTCGCCAGAGGTAGCCTGACTGCCATTAGGTACCGAGATGAGATCCTCAGACCCCTTGTGAGACCATATTCTGGTGCGGTTGGCCCTGGGTTCCTCCTAATGCAAGGCAATGCTAGACCTCATGTGGCTGGAGTGTGTCAGCAGTTCCTGCAAGAGGAAGGCATTGATGCTATGGACTGGCCCGCCCGTTTCCCAGACCTGAATCCAATTGAGCACATCTGGGACATCATGTCTCGCTCCATCCACCAACGCCACGTTGCACCACAGACTGTCCAGGAGTTGGCGGATGCTTTAGTCCAGGTCTGGGAGGAGATCCCTCAGGAGACCATCCGCCACCTCATCAGGAGCATGCCCAGGCGTTGTAGGGAGGTCATACAGGCACGCGGAGGCCACACACACTACTGAGCCTCATTTTTACTTGTTTTAAGGACATTACATCAAAGTTGGATCAGCCTGTAGTGTGGTTTTCCACTTTAATTTTGAGTGGGACTCCAAATCCAGACCTCCATGGGTTGATAAATTGGATTTCCATTGATTCTTTTTGTGTGATTTTGTTGTCAGCACATTCAACTGTGTAAAGAAAAAAATATTTAATAAGATAATTTCTTTCATTCAGATCTAGGATGTGTTGTTTAAGTGTTCCCTTTATTTTTTTGAACAGTATATTTTGTCATGACCATTTGCCCTCTGAATGGCACACATGCACAATCCATGTCTCAATTGTCTCGAGGCTTAAAAATCCTTCTTTAACCTGTCTCCTCCCCTTCATCTACAGTGATTTGAAGTGGATTTAACAAATTACATCTATAAAGGACCATGGCTTTAACCTGGATTCACCTGGTCAGTCTAATGTCGTTGAAAGAGCAGGTGTTCCTAATGTTTTGTATACTCAGTGTCCCAGCGACTCTAACATGCAGGAGGGGTGAAGTCAGGCGCAGGAGACTAAGGTACGTGAAAAACACATTTAATGAACAAAGTCCAAAAGTGCCGTAAAACAAGGCAGGGTACAAAACTCAAGCGACAGGTAAGAACCCTAAATGAGTCGGGATGCAGCCCAGCAAACCCTAATGCCTAAACACAGAACGGCAGAGGAAAATCAAATCCCCAACCTACAATAAGATGACAGAAAATAATCCCGCACAAACCCAAACCAAAAACAGACAGACTAAATACCCCCACTAATGAACTAACACAAAACAGGTGCCAACATAAAACAGACAACACCAAATGAAAAAGAAAAGGAGATTGGTGGCAGCTAGTAGGCCGGCGACGACGACCGCCGAGCGCCGCCCGAACGGGGAGAGGCGCCACATTCAGTAGACGTTGTGACACTCAGTGTATATTATAGAGATCAGTTATTTTGGGAGCCCAGATAATTTCTTTATAAATCCCAACATTGGATGGTTCAGTAGTTGGGTTTCCCGAGGGATACCATAGGCCAGCATAGGTGACTTAAGTTGTAAATAGACCTATAGAAAAAAGGAGTTGCCTGGTAATGTGTATATGTCTTTCAAATCTTGGAATGTTCAAAAACCATTACTGTCCATATTATCAGAAAGGGTACGGATTCCACATTTGGACCATTGGGGAGATGCAAAGGCCTCCCTTATTGTGATTTATTTTTGTGTATGGGCATGCCATTTTGATTCCCAGTTACGTTGTTTATCAGTTTTGTGGCAAATAGAAATTGTATGAGCAATAATAGGACCCAAGCATAGTTTACATTGTTTAAGGGATCTATCTGTGAAGACCACCTCTTCTGGACTTTATGATTTATGAGTAATTTTATTATTTGATAGACAAATAGATTAATCTTCAAATGATACAGTACCATCTTTAGTCCTAACCCAACTCTTATCTGTTGCTTTCCTAAGCTCCTACTTTCATAGCCTCAAAGAATCAAACACTAACTGTTATAGAAGGTGTCTCTGCTTAGAGAGAAATTTGTCTATCCTTGCCCTGGCAATGTTCGCAGAGGTACCTTGACCATTTATGTTTGATTTGTAATCAGAATCATTTTTGCTTTGTGATGTTCTGCATAGTGGAAACTGGTTGAGTGTGCTCCTCCTTTGTTTGGGAAGCAACCATTCACGAGCCAATATGCGGACTATTCATCCATTAGGAAGAAAGAGGGGGAGGCTTTCAATTCACCTCTAAAACAGGAAGTTTGTTGGGTCACTTTTTTGACAGGACGTTGGTCGCTCACATAATTTAAAACCAGCATTTATACATTTCTGGAATGGCCAGATTTTTCCTCTGTCTCTAACTGAACAACAATGCTGGGAAATGGGGGGGTTATATCCTGGCTAGCTTCCCTCTAGCCCCTCCTCTCTTCAGGCTTGGTACGGCCCAACCTCCTTCCTTTTTCTCCCCACTGCTGGGGCCATCATGGAAATGAGGCGGTGACATCATCACTGAGCTCTCAGGCAGTGGCTAGCCACTGACGAAATTACAAACTCCTGTTCCCCTCCCCTCTTTAAACCCGTCCCTTCCTCCTCCCAGACTTATGGAAGGTGTGCAGAATTTAAGAAAAACCCTTTCATTCTCTTTTTTTTATTGGACACCTATTCCTTCTCCTTCCTTAACTGTCTGCCAGTTGAGGATGAGGTGCAGTGATTTTTTGGGGGGGCAATACCACTCTTTAAAAAGTCTGTACTCCTGAATGGGTGAGCAGCTCACAACCAGAGGGAGGGGGGCGTGAGAGGGGGTGGGGTGGAGGCTGCTTTTGAATGGGTTGAGAGGGAAGACAGAACAATCAAGAGAGAAGAAGAAGCATGTTGTGCCCCATATCTGACACAGATCCTGCTTCTCCACGCCTGTTCCTTCAGTGGCTGCTCTGGGAAGAGTCTCGTCCTTGAGAATACTCCCTCCTTTCCTTACCTTACCTTTCCTGGATTCTTTTTTTGGAGCTTGTGGTGTAGCAAGGTTGGCGGTAGGAGGCTAAAAGAGCCCATTGGATCCCTTCTCAACTTCCCTCCGTTTTTCGCCTTGCTGTGCTTGTGTTTTTTTCTGAGGGGGTATTTTCTTTCAGCGGGTCCCAGTTTTAGTTTGGAACTATGGAAGTGGACTGGGAGTTGGGTGGGCAAGATGTACAATACACCGACCCGGACTCTGGTTACCCTGCTCAGGTGGCTTTCAACTACAACATGTTAGAAGGGCGCTTTAAACAGCTTCAAGGTAAGTGAATGATGGAGACTGTGGGCTCCTTTTGTTTATAGGTGTTGCTATGCTATATGCTCTGTCAGCAGATAGACGGCGAGGTCTAGAAAGAGAATTCTGGATCCTCTGTGTTGAATTTGGCAGTTCTTTATCAGGGTAATGTTAGTTGGATGAAGAGCATTATATTTCGTTGTTGTTCTTTTACTTCTTAGAAAATAAAACAAATTGGGTGTCTTAATCATAGAAGACTGTTAGTGGTGGATATGACACGTTTAGTATGGCAGCACTATGATCTGGCATAAGGATGAGGAATTTAGTGTTGATAATGAAATACTAAATAGCTAGTTTTCGAAGGAGGCAGTCTGTCTACAAACACACAATCCACGATGCTATCTAAATGGCACGCGTGCTAGTTCTTAGTGGGTAGTCAGGACAACAATAGCATGAGAGGGGACAGGGAAGGTGGATGTGGTTGTTTTGTCAAGCCATCCCATGCAAATACACTTTAAAGGAGTCAAATTCTAGGAAATTATAGCGCTTAACAATATGTTTTTACAGAGTTAGTATAGGAGCCTTGTGTGTGTTTAAAAAAAATGTATTTTAAATGTTTTACTAAACAGGGATATAGGCTTACTATATGTTATATAGCATCACTATTAGTTGTACAGTATGTCATTGTGTTATATTGTGTGATATTGTTTACTATTGTTTAGTACATTTACTACAAAATTACTTATTTTCTAAATACATTTTTGACATTCATTTTCATATTTTCATTATGATGAACCCCAGGCTAGACTGCAATAGAAAAAAAGGAGAAATGAACATGGTAATGTAACCATTATCATAGTAACATTGTTTTATAGTCCTGCTGTCCTTGTTGACATGTAGATTACTTTTGTTGACATCTTTGTTGGGGTTTCTCTCATCCCAAAGAGAATGTGGTCTTTGCCACATGATAATATCAGTCATTAACTCAGTCTCTCTATGAGTAATTGTGTCTGAATGCACTATTGTGTTGTTGAATGTCTCTCTTCTATATATTTTATATGTAAGTCCCCTTTTCATTAATAGATCATTACTTTTACAGCAATGGTCAGAATTTGTCCAGTTTTTCTCATTTGAATGGTATAAACTGGCCACAACAACTATGTGGATACGACTGGATGAATATGTGCCGTTTGTTAATATGTAGCTTTGTGTAGAGTTTACTAACTGCCGAAACCTTGTCCAATGTTGTAAAGCAGATGGAATGAAAAGGAAGACAGAGAGATAGAGTTGAACTTTCACCCTCTGGTCTATTGGCTTTACTCAATTATAGATGACTGAATTGATAAAACATCAGAGTCAAATTTATTGATTACTATTCTTTTGTCATGTAGTGCCAGCATGCTTCATAATATATATATTTTTAAATTGAGTGAAGATATTACAGAATTTATGGATTGACCTGGTGTGCTGATAATGCTCATTTTAGTGCAACACTTCTACTGTAACAAATGTTGATAGGGTCTCAAAGTGTAGTCTACAGGATCTAGGAACAGTAACGTTCAACTGAAAATGTCAGACTTACTGTAAGGGGAGTAGGATTACCATTGGTTGTATCACTATGACCCTTGATTTTAGCAAGAGTAAGTAGTAACCTTGTTCGAGCCAGAACTGCTCATAGGACAGGAGCCTATCTCCTGTTTCTGTAGCGTGAGACAGCTTGATGAACAAGTACACCCCCTGGACAGGACGCTAGTCTATCGCATGACCTGATTTTAGGCAGAGCTCTTTGGTTCATAGTTCGTAAATGTGTTATATTTTCAGCATAACCGCGTGGTGTCATTGTGCTAGTGACTTAATAAACAGACATGAACTGTGAAAACATTGAGCAAATAATTTTGTACAGCTGTCCGTCCTGTGGCTGTATCAACCAAAAGGAAATTGAAAGTGCATTGTCAGGTCTCATGTATTTTTCTGTTTTATCTAATACATTTTAAGACTGGTTTCTCTCAGCCAGATGAAGCTTATTTCTGTACTTAAAAGCACTTTTATAATGGAGATTTTCCATTGATCCTTTTCATCCAGGAGTAAGCTTAATCTGGGTCCTTGAAGTGGGGTTTTTAGGTCAATCATTTGCTTTGACAAGCTTGAGCTGGCTTGGTTACACATCCACCATAGTTGCTTTAGCCGTGCTAGAAAGGACAGTGTGAAAAGACAATATTCGATCTAACATTGTATTGATTGGGTCGGCACGATAGTGTAAAAAAGTTATTAGATGCATTCCAGTCGCTTCTGTACAAGACTGTAGCTACTTCTCCACACCAATGAGCTGGACTACCACCACACAGACTTGAGTGCTGAAGTACTACTTTTGTCTGCAAACAGGGCCCTGCCAACCTGGCTTCCACCCCAGTCGGCCTTTAAATGACCGTCTGTTCTACTGCTGGCAAGAAAATATTTTATGGAGAGACAAAAAAAGAAGGCAACAGAAAGCCATGGAACTGAAGAAGTCTTTGAATGGGCTGGGGTGGGAAAGGGGGCAAACTTGAGTGTTAAAAAGAGTGTAGTTCTGGCCTTTACAAGTTTGATTTACTCTATTAAGCTACACTGACTGACTATTTGAACTTGACACCCCATTTGCCTGATACCCTGAAATATAGCATTCAAGGTTAGCTTTTGTTATGCCCTCAGTTGTTGATAAGTAAGCCAGAGAATACCAGAGAATACCATTTACCTAGGCTGGGATTAAATCCAATCGTGCTTGGTCAGTAATGCAGCTTTTAAAGGCAATGTTCCCGCTTTCGCGACGCATTCACAGTAAACGCTGCATATGTCGGCTAAATCGGAAATTACCTTTAAAGATGCATTGTCGACAAAGCGTGATCGGATTGAATTCTGGCCTTCATCCTAGTTAATAGCAGGTAAATATTAGTGGAAACTACTGTAAAATATAGTGCTATCGTGACTTTTGAGAATAGTAAGTATGATCTTGAGGTTTTCAACCACGTCTTTACTATAAAGTAAGCCCTGATAAAACATGTCAGAGAATTCAAAGACCTACAAGAGTGGGAGATATCGAAATGGAGTGAATGTTTTTACTGGGTGTAAATGGACACAAAGCCATGTCCTGTTTAGTGCTTTGTTTTCCCTTTTGCCAGGCATTGACTGCCAGCGAAATGTTGATGTTGAGTCATTGATTTGAAACATATAGCTGTTGGTAGTTGCCTGTGTGATAACCTGAGGCCTTGTTAAAGAACAAACAGGCCATCTGCCATAACACCCTGACTTATCTGACTGGTGATCTGTTTTTACCCTTCTATCAATAAAGGGGCTGTATCCACCTTATGACATGGAGACATCTTGTCAAGTACGCTACCTGGTATTTATGTTTTCCCAGTGTTCCCATGTGTTTTGTTGGCATTAGGTTTTTAGATCGACATTGCTGGTTAGTTGGCAAAACATCATTAACGCGCACTGTTTTTGTTTAATTTCGATCTAGTTTTCAAACAACAATCAACAATAGCATTTCAGGTTTTACAGGAAGTTGACTTCATGTCTGACAACTCAATCAAATGTTGAATGTTGATCTGACAACGCCTTTGTCCAGTGGTTAGTCACTCCTAAACATGGCAGTGTGACATCATCCACTAATCCAGCCCTAACACACAGGAAGTCAGAAGAATTTCAATCTTCTGACCCGCCACAGGCCACAGGATGTTGATTCAACAGTGAGGGAAGAAGGAAGCAACCTTTGTACTGCTTCGCTAAGATGTCCAGTCTTCCACCTTCGTTTTCTGTTTTTCGTCCTTGGATGTTGATTTCTAGTCTGTTCATCTGTTAGTTTGCCAATATATGAATGCTATATCATATAATATGTATATCTAGGCCTAAACAAAATGGCTGTTGTTATTGTTGTCCCTCTGAATGATTGTTTTCAGTCTCTGCCAATCATTAGACTGCCCTCACAAGAGTGGTTGAAATACAGACTGCAGAATATGAGAGGAGTCAATCTTGTCAATAGGTAACTAGCGCTGAACATGAACAGTGCTTTAGAGGTGCAGTTACAAAATGGAATCTTTCACCACGTTCAGTATTTCCTGCCAGCTAAGGGTGGGGTAGTAATCCAAATTGCCTTGAACTCTGCAATTCCCGAGTAGTGCCCTAATCAAGATCTCCCTTTCCTGCCGAAACCTAGAGAGAGGGAAAAAGAGAGAGAAAAGAAACCAAACTGGAATTTGAATGAATGTGTATCTCTGTTGAGATAAGATGAGAGATTTGCTTTTGGGAACCGGAGTTAGCCCCCAGGATAGAGATACAAGATGCATCAATAAATCAATAGTTTCTATTTTGTGTCAGTCGTGATGACCAGACTGCTCATATCCCAGAAGGTTGGATTTACTTCTTTGTTCCTGAACTCCAAAGACAATAGAGCTGTGGGTCAAGGTCACAAAGCAATGCTACGACTTGGAAGGATTTTCTCTGGAAGAGAGTGATAGCCAACACAATTATGACTAAAGGACACTATTAATCAGTGCAAGAGTAAGAAATTAATTAATATACTTGAATATATGGGTTGTTGCACCAATTAGGTGCCATTTGCATAGCTGCGGGAAGTAGAGGTGCTGAGGGTGCTGGCACCTCCTGATAAATCACAATAAAAAAATATATATATAAAAAATAAAATACAAATGAAGAAAAATACATTCCCGCGAAATTAGTGCACTAGGCCTTTATTACTCCTGTATGAAATTAGAACCATTTCCCTCAGTTGACCTTAAAAAGAGGGACAGGTTTTTTTGTGTATATAATGAATTACTAACAGCAAGTCTTAATTCATATAAAAAATCAGATGTATTGAATTTTCCATGTGGTCCATTTTAAAGGGAACTTCAATTAATATAACAGACTTTTACAATTCAATATTTGTGCACAACTTCTACTTAAAATATCAAAAGGACGCAAAAGGCACTCATTTTGTGGAATGACCCATATAATATCTATACTTTAATAAAGGAGTGAATTAGCAGTCACAGAAAGACACAGGAACTGTTACAGGACCGTTGCATTTCGAAACCAGGTGTATTCCATGAGCTCATACAGATGAAATTTGGATTAGAACAGGGTCAAATAGGGGTAGTACTACTGTATGTAACGAAGTGCAATGAATGTACCTTCCAATGCAATTACCTTTTTGCATGATTTTTTTGTGACACTAACCAGGTTGCCATCCAACCTTTTTATGCTAGTAAAGTACATGTCTGAAAAAAAAAATGTCACGACAGGCCGGATTGGGGTGGTGAAAGTGCACAGTGATCTTAATGCCCCTTTCCAATGAATGTCGAGGTTCTTGTTTTGGTGACATGATGATCGATGCTTGACTGCCGTTTGACAAATACAAATATTTTCACTCTTATCCATAATTATCTCATCATGTAGGCTAGCCGACCCGCACTGTATATGCGAGCTGTTGGCTAGAGCGTGCGTGCCAAGACCAGAGTAGGCACATCTGCTATTTTGTGACAAAAATATCGGTAGAGTTGAAAATGTGATGGAATCACATTGAGCTTTAGATCAGCACGCACTGATTTCTAGCAAAAAAAACTATGTTTTCCGGAAACACACACTGGTGGGAAAATATGTATATTTTCTTTATGCAGATTTGAGAATATTCACATTAAAAATATGTTGATAATTGGATGGAAACCTAGCTATGTACTATAAAGATTGATACTAAAACCTCTATACCAACAAAGCCATTTTATAGCACAAACTAAGAATCTCAATTGGTGGTACTCAATCAGTGACCTAACCCCCCAAAAAGTATTAGTAGTATTGATTGAATTCAACTTCCTCTATTGCAGCTATTCCCAAACTGGGGTGCGCATACCCCCAGGGATACGAGCAATGCCGTCGGGGGTACGCCAAATAATAATGTGATTCACAGTCCATTTACATTTTCCAACGTGGCTATACATTTGGGTGATGTTTTTTACTCGCCTGAGTAGCCTGGTTTCACTGCCAAAAATAAAATTAAACCTTCTAGTGTTCAGCGAAATAACAACACAATGTCAAATACAGGTAGCCTAGTCAAATAATTAACATCCAATCACATTAACCGCTACGATCTCGCGGGAAACCTTCACTCTTGCGCAGACATTTAGAAATGAAACATGCCAATTTGAAAAATAAGCCATGGGAGTTTGAGCGAGAATTAAGACGACTTTCGAGTAGTAAGACGTGTATAAAAGCAACAGATACCATTAATAAGAAGGGGCTAGAAGCGTCTTATATGGTGAGCTACCGAGTGGCTAGGACAGGCAAGCTCCATACTATTGTTGAGGACTTAATTTTTCCTGCTGCCGCGGATATGGCTGGGACAATGCTGGGGGAAAAGGACAAAAATACTATACAGACAAATGCTTCATCAAACATCACTGTTTCACAACGCATCAGTGACATGGCAGGAGATGTTTTGAAACAATGACTACAAGTCAGTAGATTCTATGCGTTACAGCTAGATGAGTCAACAGACGTGGCAGGCCTGGCACAGCTCCTGGTATATATCCGTTACGTTTATGGGAGGGTCAATTAAGGATGACAGGGAGACATAGTGGAGTGGTAACATGTGACGCCACTTTGGTACACTGCAGCATCCACCGAGAGGCTCTTGCAGCCAAGGGAATGTCTGACAGCTTGAAAGACGTTTTGGACACTACAGTGAAAATGATTAACTTTGTTAAAGCAAGGCCCCTGAAATTTCTTGTATTTTCTGCATTATGCAATGATATGGGCAGCGACCATGTAACGCTTTTACAACATACAGAAGTGCGCTGGTTATCAAGGGGCAAAGTATTGACACGTTTTTTTGAATTGAGAGATGGGCTTAAAGTTTTCTTTTCTGACCATAATTTTCACTTGTCTGACCGCTTGCATGATGATGAGTTTCTCACATGACTGGCCTATCTGGGTGATGTTTTTTCTCTCCTGAATGATCTGAATCTAGGATTACAGGGACTCTCAGCAACAAAATTCAGTGTGCGGGACAAAATTGAAGCTATGATTAAGAAGTTGGAGCTTTTCTCTGTCTGCATTAACAAGGACAACACACAGGTCTTTCCATCATTGTATGATTTTTGTGTGCGCAAATGAACTCAAGCTTACGGACACTCAGGTGCTCAATTACTCAGGTGCTCAATTACGCAGGTACTTTCCCGAAACGGACAACACAAACAACTGGATTCATTATCCCTTTCATGCCCTGTCTCCAGTCCACTTACTGACATCTGAACAAGAGAGCCTCATCGAAATTGCAACAAGCGGTTCTGTGAACAGATTTCTGGATAGGGCTGTGCTCAGAGTATACAATACAACCCAACATTGCAGTTATGTGCATCCTTTCAAGCACACCATTCTCATTAACCTGTGGTGAGTTATTCACCAATTTTGATGAACAAATAAGGTTTTATATGTAAGATGGCTAAATAAAGAGCAAAATTATTGATTATTATTATATTATTATTTGTTCCCTGGTCCTAGAAGAGCTCTTTGTCACTTCCCATGAGCCGGGTTGTGACAAAAACAAACACTCATTCTAATGTTTTATACATGTATCGTATAGTGTGTGTGGCTAGCTTACAATGATGGCAAAAAATATGAATTATGTATTTCTCTTAACCATATCCCCCTACTTGGCCCTTCAAGATACTGCTATCATTTTCCAATCAGCCCAAGGTCTTTGACAAATGACAAACGGCATGACGCAGCCTTGTTTAATGAAATGACCTGAAATTGTCTTTATTGGCAACCGTTTTTTTGTTTTTAAACATCTTAAACTCACTCTTCAAACTGTGTTAATAGATCGGGAGCTATGTGTTTACCTAACGATAAGACCAGATGCTAGTGCAACATTCCTCTAGCTAGCCCTCCCCGGAGTTGAGCTAGGGCAGGGGTGGAAGAGAGGAACACTGCCTCTATTGTTCTGTCCAGCTCTGTCTTGTCCTCCGGTCTCACAGGAGGCTCCTTAAAAAAATCCCCCCAGCATGTACCACTATGTGACGCTTGTGGTGATTTTACCATGTTGCAATATCGCCACAGAAATGGGTTTGATGCGTTGGAGGTTGGTGGCAACTGAATTGAGGAGGATGGGCTTGTGGTAATGCCTGGAGCGGAATAGCTGGAATGTTATGAAATACATCAAACACATGTGTTTATGCCATTCCATTCACTCCTTTCCAGCCGTTATTATGAGCCGTTCTCTACTCAGCAATCTCCTATGATGATAGCTGGTTGTACCCCCGAGGGTTAGGGCAGCAGGCAGGAAGTTGGCTCTGAGTCTAGTTAGTTTAGTCATACACACTACAATTGTGGTCAGGGTTCAGTATTAACTGAGCGATCGATTCCAAATCAATAGTGTTTTTTAATCAAAGGATACCTTTTTATTTCATATGTTGATATCATGTTTTGTGTTTCAGGGATGGGGGGATGTGACGAATAGGTTCGACCTTCTCCAATTGTTTTTCTTCGGCAAGATCGTCAAATGTGTCAAATAAATCACTAATAACAAAAAAGTCAAGAGGGCCTTGGAGTTGGAGAGTACATTGCAAGGTGCAGCCAGTCCTGCGTGTGGCGAGGTCATCTCTCTCATTTCGCCATGTGGCAAACGAACAATCAAATCAGATGCTTACGTCTTTGCAGGGATAAGGAATGCAATAACAGGAAAATTGGGGAGGATTATAAATAAACCCGCCTTGTGTTCATGGATATGAACTCTGAGCCAGAGGGTGCGGCATTGGCCCTGTCAAGGGCCCCGAACATAAACAGGATAGCCCCAGCTCCCGCTTCCACTTTTTTTTACATTTTGAAGCTATGGTTGTATCTCATTAGTCTGCAGTAGCTTTCTCCCCTTGTCTCCTCACTTTCATGCGCACTGTCCTGAGAACCCAGAACAGATGACAGCAATAAAGTAATTTATACATTTGTAAAATCTTGCCTATTTCACCCATATTTTCTTCTCTTTTTGCCAAAAACGTAGTGTGTAGTCCCAGTAGTTACCTGCACTGCTACATGGTCAAAAAGTTATTAACTACTGCAAGCACTACCAAGATTTTAATTTAGTTAATCTACCATCAAGCTACTGCAAAATGTAGTTTAATTACTAGTTGAACTACATGTATTTCGCTACTCCCCAACACTGCTAATTTGGCAAACATAGGGCAGCAGGTAGCCTAGCGGTTAAGAGTGTTGGGCCAGTAACCAAAAGCTCACTGGTTCAAAACCCTGAGCTGACTAGGTAAGAAATCTGTTGATGTGCCCTTGAGCAAGGCACTTAACCCTAACTGCTCCTGTAAGTCACTCTGGATAAGCGCGTCTACTAGCATGTATTTTTTTTTATACCATAACTCTGCTTATCCGTCATCAGGAATTCAGTTGTTTCATCTCCAATTAATTTAATGACAGATCAATTTGACAGAACTTCTCTTTATTACTTATATCTTAATTGTATTCCCTGTCTTCTTTTCTCTCCAGATGAGCGCGAAGCAGTGCAGAAGAAGACCTTCACCAAATGGGTGAACTCTCACCTCTCCCGGGTGTCCTGCCGCATCACCGACCTGTACAGGGACCTGAGTGATGGACGCATGCTCATCAAACTGCTGGAGGTGCTGTCTGGGGAGAGACTGGTGAGTACCGTACTACCCGGGCCTGTATGGATCAGTTTAGCCTTTTAGATCACAATCAATAAGATTACATGCTCAGGGAGGACCTGATCCTAAATCAGCATTCTACTCTGAGATGCTTGAGGGCCGTTCCACAAAAAGAGTGCCTTTTGATATTTTAATTAGCAGTTGTGCACCAACATTGCATTTTAAAAGCCTGTTATATTAAATGAAGTGCCCTTTAAAACCTCTTAAGGATCGGACCCTTTTTTTCCAATTTTCGCCTAAAATGACATACCCAAATCTAAGTGCCTTTAGCTCAGGACCTGAAGCAAGGATATGCATATTCTTGATACCATTTGAAAGGAAACACTTTGAAGTTTGTGGAAATGTGAAATTAATGTAGGTGAATATAACACATTAGATCTGGTAAAAGATAATACAAAGAAAAAACTAAAAAACTTGCTTTAAAAAAGAATTATACCATCATCTTTGAAATGCAAGAGAAAGACCATAATGTATTATTCCAGCCCAGGCACAATTTAGATTTTGGACACTAGATGGCAGCAGTGTATGTGCAAAGTTTTAGACTGAGCCAATGAACCATTGCATTTCTGTTCAAAATGTTGTATCAAGACTGCCCAAATGTGCGTAATTTGTTTATTAATAACTTTTCAAGTTTATAACTGTACACTCTCCTCAAACAATAGCATGGTATTATTTTACTGTAATAGCGACTATAAATTGGAGAGTGCAGTTAGATTAACAATAATTTAAGTTTTCTACCAACATCAGATATGTCTATGTCCTGGGAAATGTTCTTGTTATGTACAACCTCATGCTAATCGCATTAGCCTACGTTAGCTCAACCGTCCCGTGGGGGAACCATGATAGATCACATGGAGAAGTCAAAATATAGACTTGCTAAAATGCCAAAATTCCGGTTTGTGACATGTCACTCCGTCAACCCTGTGTATTTCTAGGAAGATTTTAACCCACTTAACCCCAACATTTCACCATGATTGTAAACCCTTAGTTAGTTTGTTGCTTTGACAAAGTCATTTCTGAAGATTATTTATTTCTTGTTACTGATTACTGATTTATTTACATCTGTCCCACATTTTAAGGTCAACCCTGTTACGTGAACTGAAGACTCATTTTAATGAGGTTACATTTTTGGCATATAATAGGCAGGTAGCCTAGTTGTTAGAGCATTGGACTTGTAACTGGAAGGTTGCAAGGTCAAATCCCTGAGCTGACAAGGTAAAAATCTGTTGTTCTGCCCCTGAACAAGGCAGTTAACCCACTGTTCCTAGTCCGTCATTGAAAATAAGAATTTGTTCTTATGTGACTTGCCTAGTTAAATAAAGATAAAATAAAAACTTACTAAAGATTTTTTTTAATTTAACCTCTTGAGATGGGGAAATGTGTTTTTTATGAAGTTGAACATGTGCTCTTTGGTGAAATCAAAAGTTATACTTTTCGAAAGGCACCTAATTGGTGGAAAGACCCTTGATACATACATACGAATGGTACAGTGCCTCTGGAAAAATATTCAGCCCCTTGACTTTTTCCACATGTTGTTACGTTACAGCCTAATTCTAAAATGGATTAAATACAAAATAATCCTTAGCAATCTACACACAATACCCCATAATGACAAAGTGCAAACAGGTTTTAAGAAATGTTTGCAAATTTATTTTAAAAAAAAACGGAAAAACTTTATTTACATGATTATTCAGACCGTTTGCTATGAGACTCGAAATTGAGCTCAAGTGCATCCTGTTTCAATTGATCATCCTTGAGATGTTTGTACAAGTTGATTGGAGTCCAGTTGTGGTAAATTCAATTGATTGGACATGATTTGGAAAGGCACAAACCTGTCTATAAGGTCCCACAGTTGACAGTGCATGTCAGAGCAAAAACCAAGCCATGAGATCGAAGAAGTTGTCCTTAGAGCTCTGAGACAGGATTGTCTAGACACAGATCTGAGGAAGGGTAACAAAGACTCTGCCTATACTGACCAATGGAGGGGGGGGGGCTTGGTCAGGGAGGTCCCCAAGAACCCGATAGTCACTCTGACAGATTTCTAGAGTTCCTATGTAGAGATGGGAGAACCTTCTAGAAGGACAACCATCTCTGCAGCATTCCACCAATCAGGCCTTTATGGTAGAGTGGCCAGACGGAAGCCACACCTCACTTCACTTCAGACAAGTCTCTGAATGTCCTTGAGTAGCCCAGCCAGATCGAGGACTTGAAACCGATCATACATCTCTGGAGAGACCTGAAAATAGCTGTTTAGCAACACTCCACATCCAACCTGACAGAGCTTGAGAGGATCTATAGAGAAGAATTGGAGAAACTCCCCAAATACAGGTGTGCCAAGCTTGAAGCGTCATAACCAAGAAGACTCAATGCTGTAATCGCTGCCAAAGGTGCTTCAACAAATTTTTATTTTTTATAAATCAGCAAACATTTCTAAAAACCTGTTTTTGCTTTGTCATTATGGGTTATTGTGTGTAGATTGATGAGGGGAAAATAACAATGTAATAATTTTTAGAATAAGGCTGTAACATAACAAAATGTGGAAAAAGTGAAGTGGTCTGAATACTTTCCGAAGGCACTGGCATCTCCAAAATGTTTGATGCCAGGGATGCATTACACTGAAATTTTCAAAAGAAAGGCTGTCCCCTTTTTAAGAGTGTCTTGAGAAAAGGTCATGCATGTGAAAAGAAAAAAAAATCATTCATGTGACACTGATGCAATTATTTCACGGAATGTTACTCTGGGGATGCTCTTGAGCCAAAAGGTGTCACTGGCATAAATGGACAAAATTATTGTCCAGAAAAATGACCTAATTAGATGGAAAGGGGAACACTTCTCCACATGGATATATTTTTAACCTAAGGATTTGTGTGGTTTCATTAGATATATATTTTTTTATTAATATTGTATCATACAGTATATGTACAGTATATGAACCATACAGCCAACATTCAAGACCTATTTAATAATCCATAACTAAACATCCACAGTGTACATTGAGTGTACAAAACATTAGGAACACCTTCTCGATATTGAGTTGCATTTGCTCTCAGAACAGCCTCAATTCATCGGAGCATGGGACTCTACAATGTGACGAAAACTGGCCCATGTTGACTCCAATGCTTCCCACAGTTGTGTCAAGTTGGCTGAATGTCCTATGGGTGGTGGACCATTCTTGCTACACACAGGAAACTGTTGAGTGTGAAAAACCCAGCAGCATTGCATTTCTTGACACTCTCAAACTGGTGCACTTGGCACCTACTACCATTCAAAGGCACTTAAGTATTTTGTCTTTCCCATTCACCCTCTGAATGGCACACATACAAAATCCATGTCTCAAGGCTTAAAAATCTTTCTTTAACCTGTCTCCGCCCCTTCACCCACACTGATTTAAGTGACAGCCATGAAGTGCTTTGAAAGGCTGGTCATGGCTCACATCAACATCATCCTCCCGGACACCCTAGACCCACTCCAATTCGCATACTGCCCCAACAGATCCACAGATGACACAATCTCAATCTCAATCACACTCCACACGGCCCTTTCCCACCTGGACAAAAGGAACACCTATGTGAGAATGCTGTTCATTGACTACAGCTCAGTGTTCAACACCATAGTGCCCACAAAGCTCATCACTAAGCTAAGGACTCTGGGACTAAACACCTCCTTCTGTAACTGGATCCTGGACTTCCTGACGGGCCGCCCCCAGGTGGTAAGGGTAGGCAACAACACGTCCGCCATGCTGATCCTTAACACTGGGGCCCCTCAGGGGTGTGTACTTAGTTCCCTCCTGTACTCCCTTTTCACCCACAACTGCGTAGCCAAGCACGACTCGAACACAATCATTAAGTTTTCTGAAGACACAACAGTGATAGGCCTGATCACCGACAACGATGAGATGGCTTATAGGGAGGAGGTCAGAGAACTGGCAGTGTGGTGCCAGGACAACAACCTCTCCCTCAATGTGAGCAAGACAAAGGCGCTGATCGTGGACTACAGGAAAAGGCGGGCCGAACAGGCCCTCATTAACATCGACGGGGCTGTAGTGGAGCGGGTCGAGAGTTTCAAGTTCTTTGGTGTCCACATCACCAACAAACTATCATGGTCCAAACATACCAAGACAGTCGTGAAGAGGGCACGACAAAACCTTTTCCCCCTCAGGAGACTGTAAAGATTTGGCATGGGTCCCCAGATCCTCAAAAGGTTATACAGCTGCACCATCGAGAGCATCCTGACTGGTTGCATCACCGCCTGGTGTGGCAACTGCTCGGCATCTGACCGCAAGGCGCTACAGAGGATAGTGCGTACGGCCCAGTACATCACTGGAGCCAAACTTCCTGCCATCCAGGACCAATATAATAGGCGGTGTCAGAGGAAATCCCATAAAATTGTCAGAGACTCCAGTCACCCAAGTTATAGACTGTTTTCTCTGCTACCGCATGGCAAGCGGTACCGGAGCGCCAAGTCTAGGACCAAAAGGCTCCTCAACAGCTTCTACCCCCAATCCATAAGACTGCTTAACAATTAATAAAATTGCCACTGGACTATTTACATTTGCCCGTCCCCCTCCCTTTTCTACACTGCTGCTACTTGTTGTTTATTATCTATGCATAGTGACTTCACCCCTACGTACATGTACAAATTACCTCAACTAACCTGTACCCCCACGAACTCACTCGGTACCGGTACCCCCTGTATATAGCCTCGTTATTGTTATTCTTACTGTGTGACTATTTGGTAAATATTTTCTTAACTCTTCTTGAACTGCACTGTTGGTTAAGGGCTTGTAAGTAAGCATTTCACGGTCTACACTAAGGTCTACACTTGTTGTATTCGGCGCATGTGACAAATAAAGTTTGATTTGATTTATTACTAAAGTGTAGTTGGTGAGAGTTTAAGCAGGTAGGCTGCCTTTGATTTATTTTTTGCTGATGAAGGGAAAAGATGTCCACATAGTCAGAGCCACGTACCATGAAAGGTTCCGCTTTCCAGGCTTGCTATCACATACAAGGCTCCCAATAAGACATCTCACTCTATTGGCAAATACCCAACAAGGCACATCCCATAATGTAATCTACCAAGGATACTCTATGCCAGGGGTACTCAACTCTTACCCAATGAGGTCTGGAGCCTCCTGGTTTTCTGCTCTACCTGATAATTAATTGCACACTCCTGGTGTCCCTGGTCTAAATCAGTCCCTGATTAGAGGTGAACAATGAAAAAAATGCAGTGGATCTGGCTTTGAGGTCCAGAGATGAGTTTGAGGGATTTATGTGGCTATTGGCGTAATCCATGTGTGCAATTACGATCAGCAGTTGATGTTCAAAACTCGAAGGGCTTTCCCTTTCCCTTTTGTATTGTATTACTGTACTTGGCTGTTGTAATCCCAAACTCCTATTTTTGCATTTCCTCCTGAGAAAAAGGTCTCCTTGACGTGAATGAATTCCTCTGGGCACGCCTTGGGCCAGGTTTAATTTTCCTGGTCAATGTGTAACTCGATTTGAGTTTAGACACAGCAGGTAACAGCTATGTGCCAGGTAGAGGCATGGGAACAAATAGTATTTTGAATTGTTCAAATACTTAAGCTGCGCTTGACTGAGCTTTCCTGGCGCAATGTAAGCAATGGAATAGTCCCACAAGTGCAAACCCAGCCCATCTGGCACTTCAGGCAGGCTCAAGCAAAAACTCAAGGTTTTTATTTGAACCCAGATCTGGTACCACATTAGGTTACCAGGATATTATGCAACACATAGGAGGATGATTCGACTTTCATAGGCCCCATGCCAGTGTTCTTCTGACCCTGTTATGTGTGTCTTCAGGTATCATGATATGGAAACTAGTGAATAGATTGTACACAAGTCATGTACAAATAAGCACTGAGAAGTAGTGGTGTAGTGGAGGGTAAATACACCTAAATGTCATTTACACACCTTTTTTATTTTGTGCGAGCGTTTACCCACCTACTGCAGAAAAATGCATTGAAAATATAGGTACTGCTACTTTATTTACAGCTATCAGAGTTTACCCACCTTGTGTTTTTACCAGTACATCACTGCTCATAAGCACTGAATATATTTTTGTCAATAGCTATCACTTTTTTAAATGACATAATTCAAAATGCTATACATACAGAATGTGCTTACCAGCGGTTAAGAGCGTTGGGCTAGTAACCGAAAGGTGACTGGTTGGAATCCCTGAGCCAATTAGATGAGAAATCTGTTGATGGGCCCTTGAGCACGGCACTTATCCCTAGTTGCTCTGGATAAGAACATCTGCTAAAATGTAGAATACCCAACTGTGTATGTTCGTACATACATTACATATAAAATGCAAGCCATGGTCTACCCACATTTTGTACGTCATCTTTCAGCAATGATAAAGTGAAGTGAACTTGTATAGGCTGTAGGAATGAGGCTTCCTGTACATGATGTCATGGTCTGGTAGAAAAGTGCTTATGTCATTGCTACTCGGCTGGCGCTGCACTCCCAGCTCCTACAGAGTGTAAATCTGCATCTCAAAGAGCTGCACCGCCACACATTGCCAGTGTGTCTCTGCAGACACACACACTCAGATGTACATGTACACACACACACACACACACACACACACACACACACACACACACACACACACACACACACACACACACACACACACACACACACACACACACACACACACACACACACACACACACACACACGTCTTAGAGGTCAGCAGTGTATTGTGCTGACTGACTCAGCAGTAGGAGTTGAATAGGGATTTTGCTTTCACTCTCACTTGGGTGTCAATCAAATGGTGTTAAGATACAGTAAGTAAATTTTTTCATTCTTCAATCCAAACCAGTCATCTGTTTTCGGGGATACATTTTCCTCTTTCAACACAGTGAAAAACTAGGCATGTACAGTACTGCATTTTAAATTAATCATGCGGTTATGTTTTTGTTTTACACTATTGACTCAGTTTTGCTGAGCACTTGAATTCAAACGTGCCTGCTTCCAGCTCTTTTTTTTGTACCCAGATAGCGGTTTTGATTGAACAGGGTTGACTTCCCCCTGCCTGCACAAAGGACTAGTCGTCCCTCTTCTGCTCCTCCAAAACCACACCTCAGTGTAAAGTCTCCACGTTCATCAGAGGGCAGAAGGCTGCTTTATTGCCGGGTTACTCATTCACTTTCAACAGACTGAAATAGTCAGCTGCATCCTTTGCTTTTAAGAGTGAAGAAGTGGCATGTTGTGTATATAAAACCTTTCTAATTATAAGACCTTTGTCAACTACATATATCATATATGTAAACTTGAATGTATTTGAGGTGAGCTTGAATTAGCTTTAAGTTTGCACTTTTGGGACTTTTGCATTTGTTCCATTGTACAGCTCAAAAGAAATCAAACACAGCTTGAAAGTATTTGACATATGTATTTGACCAGGTCTGCTAATCATTGACTGGGAGGGTTGCAGAATGTAGCTCAACATACATTGGCAAAATTAAAATGAAGTGAAAAGCTAAATGGCATTTTAAGGATCTGTTCCTTTTTTTATCTAATCGTGTTTTTTTGTTAGGTTGAATTTGCAAACATGATTGTACTTTTGATTTTATGTAGACGGCCAGTCAATTGTAAAAGTGTGATACTTTTGTATATACTGTATAGTTTATGTGGACACCCCTTCAAATTAGTGGATTCAGCTAATTCAGCCACACCCATTGCTGACAGATGTATAAAATCGAACACACAGCCATGCAATCTCAATAGACAAACATTGGCAGTAGAATGGCCTTATTGAAGAGCTCAGTGACTTTCAACGTGGCACTGTCATGGATGCCGCATTTACAACAAGTCAATTTGTCAAATTTCTGCCCTGCTAGAGCTGCCCGGTCAACTGTAAGTGCTGTTATTGTGAAGTGCAAACGTCTAGGAGCAACAATGGTTCAGCCGGGAAGTGGTAGGCCACAGAAGCTCATAGAACAGGACTGGCGAGTGCTGACGTGCGTAGCACATAAAGATTGTCTGTCCTCCATTGCAACACTCACTAATGAGTTTCAAACTGCCTCTGAAAGCAATGTCAGCACAATAACTGTTTGTCGGAAGCTTTACTAAATGGGTTTCCATGGCCGAGCAGCCTAAGATCACCATGCGCAATGCCAAGCGTCGGCTGGAGTGGTGTAAAGCCCACTGACATTGGACTCTGGAGCAGTGGAAACGCTTTCTCTGGAGTGATGAATCATACTTCACCATCTGGCAGTCCGAAACCTGATCTGAGTTTGGCGGAAGCCAGGAGAACGCTACCTGCCCCAATTCATTGTGCCAAATGTAAAGTTTTGTGGAGGAGTGGTCAGGGTCTGTTTTTCATGTTTCAGGCTCCTTAGTTCCACTGAAGGGAAATCTTAACGCTACAGCATACAATGACATTGTACACGATTCTGTGCTTCCAACTTTGTGGCAACAGTTTGGGGAAGGTCCTTTCCTGATTCAGCATGACAATGGCATAGTGCACAATGCGAGGTCCATACAGAAATGGTTTGTTGAGATTGGTGTGGAAGAACTTGACTGGCCTGCACAGAGGCCTGACCTCAACCCCATCGAACATCTTTGGGATGAATTGAATAGCCGACTGCGAGCCAGGCCTAATCGCCAAACATCAGTGCCGACCTCACTAATGCTCTTGTGGCTGAATGGAAGCAAGTCCCTGGAGCAATGTTCCAAGATCTAGTGGAAAGCCTTCCCAAAAGAGTGGAGGCTGTTATAGCAGCAAAGTTTGGACCAACTCCATATTAATGCCAATGATTTTGAAATGAGATGTTCGACGAGCAGGTGTCCACATACAAATCCCATTCTAGTCATAGGACCGATATTATCCTCACAATTAATTGTAGATACTTTTGGATGATTTGGACCTGTGCAAAAAATGCCAATATCGATACCATGACTTGAATGGGATTTCTGCCACAAATGCTAAAACATTAGCATGTGGAAACAGTAACAGGGAACTAAACCAAAGTATGGATGGCTGTCATACCTTATCCATAGACTGGAAACCAATGTGTAATTTTGTGTAATACGGTTTAACTATCCCTTTAACTTTAGGCCAACAGGTATAATGCATTATGATGTCATGGGCATGTATGATCCTATACATTTTTGGGGAAGCCTTATAATTAGACAGTATAAGGGCTCATACTCTACATGCTTATAACAAGAAATAAAGTGTCACCAACTTATTTTTTTAACCTATGGCCACTCTCAACTGATTGTAAGTTGCTCTGGATAAGAGTGTCTGCTAAATGACTATAATGTAAAAAATAATAATAATAAAATAAAAAGTGAAACTCTTGTGGCTGACATTTTCTGTGTTCTGTCCTTTCTCCCCAGCCCAAGCCCACCAGGGGACGGATGCGTATCCACTGCCTGGAGAATGTGGACAAGGCCCTGCAGTTCCTCAAGGAGCAGAGGGTCCACCTGGAAAACATGGGCTCACATGACATCGTTGACGGCAACCACCGCCTCACCCTGGGCCTCATCTGGACCATCATTCTCAGGTTCCAGGTAAAGGAGTCTTCAAACCAAAACGCATGAAACGTATGTCTGATGCAGCGGTGTGGTGGGGAGAAATGATTTGCTAGAAATGCTGCTCTAGGTTTTCAATTGGCTAATGGATAAGTCTTTGCAACATATATAACGAACAGCGCAACACAACCGGAGGGCCTCCCCCAAAGCACTGCTCCCATTGAAAACCATTGAGTTGCTGCGCATTTTATGCATCAATTTGTCTGGTTTGAACGCTCACTTAGACAGTGTTTCTCTATTATTATCCTGGAGACACATTATGTAAAGCAGGGCCACGATTATCTGAATCAGGTATGCTATTATTGTTATGTGAGCAACAAACCCAGTTGCTCTCCAGGAGGAGAGTTGGCCCGTATGCTGATTTTAATCCAATTGAGCGTCAGTAGCTTATTTACTGTAGGGCCTCATCCTTTATCACAGTGATCTAATACTAACTTGTACTTCTCAGCACACATATTACACAGTCAGTTGTTTACATAAAGATTATGTTATAACATGAGTAAGATATGTAGGCTATGTATGAGAGCAACTGCTTGGCATCAGACCGCAAGGCGCTACAGCGGGTATTGCATAAGGCCCAGGACCTCTATACCAAGCGGTGTCAGAGGAAGTCAATGACTCCAGTAACCCAAGTCATAGACTGTTCTCTCCGGCAAGCGGTACTGGTGCCGAGTCTGGGACCAAAAGGCTCCCGAACAGCTTTTACCCCCAAGCCATCAGACTGTTGATTAGTTAATCAAATGGCTACCCGGACTATTTGCATTGACCCACTTTTTTTGTTGTTGCACTGGCTCTATGCACATTCACTGGACTCTACCCACACACTCACACATACTACACTGACACTCTCAACATACACATACAAACACTACATACACTCACACACATTCACGCCATTTCACACTCTTCCCACACGCTGACACTACTCTGTTTATTATCTACCCTGATCTCCTAGTCACTTTTACCCCTACCTACATTTACATATTACCTCAATCCCCTCAACTACCTCGTACCCCCAGCACATTGACTCGGTACCAGTACGCCTTGTATATAGCTGTGATATTGTTATTTTATTATGTTACAATTTTTTTTAAATCACATTTTCTTACTTTTTAACTCTGCATTGTTGGGATTATGCATATTTGCCACATGTGAAAAATAAAATTAGATTTTTGATTTGATTTGAGACTTTTCACGGTACTGTTGTATCATTATCTGTGTGACAGATCCAGGACATCAGTGTTGAGACTGATGGAGACAACAAGGAGAAGAGATCAGCCAAGGACGCCCTGCTCCTCTGGTGCCAGATGAAGACTGCTGGGTGAGTGATTGGCTGTCACCTTGCATTCAGACACGTTTCTTAGAGATTTTAAATACTTAGATTTGGGTCATCTACTGTACATTACAGCTCTCAGTTCTACCACTTGACTTAAACAATCCTCCTTAAGATAATTATACATTTATTTAGACAGCAACACCATTGTGACTTGATGTTACTGGACTTTTTACTTTCAGAACAAGTCAGTAAAGAAATTCCAGAAGCAGATCCACATCTTGAATTATATAGAAATTGCTTAGGGAATGAATTTGAACATTGAACAAATCATCATCTCTGTTTTGTTCTTTGTAGCTATCCAAACGTGAACATTCACAATTTCAGCACCAGTTGGCGAGATGGCATGGCTTTCAATGCCCTCATCCATAAGCACAGGTAACAAGAGTCTGTTTGATCAACTATCCTTCATGCCCTTGTGGGTCACATAATTCAGATAGTTTTTCTCATGGAATTCAGACCAATTATCCTTTGTGATTTATGTCACAGTCTGCTATTTACTTTATGTGGTCACATGTAATGACCCAATATATATTTTTTTATCCCACCTCCAACCCCCCTCATTTATGATGATTTATTTTCTTATTTACAATTGAGTAATGTTCAACTAATTACTTTTTGGTTTATTTTACGATTTATTGATGCATTACTGTACATCATTTGGTGTAATTGTGTTGAATCTTTGAGATATCAGAACATAACTATTTAATATAACAACATAACATTTCAACAGGTAAATTACATCTGGGTATTTATCTTGTGATTCTTTGGTGGTATACTGTAAGACTGGTGCTGTGGTATGATGCTTTGTCTCATGTATAGGCCAGACCTGATTGACTTTGACAAACTGAAAAAGTCCAATGCCCACCACAACCTGCAGAATGCCTTCAACCTGGCTGAGCAGCATCTTGGTCTTACCAAGCTCCTAGACCCAGAGGGTGAGTTCTGGACTATGCTCTTCTATGTAGTAGAGGAGTGCATATGGAAAATAGCTCAATCTGATGCCACGCATGATTTCTCAGTGTACTGTGACTAATGTTTTTGTTGTCCAAATAAACCAAATCAAATTGTAATAATCCTTAACTGGAATGTATAAAATACTGTAGGTGACAGAGTCTGGTCTAGTGATAGTGCTGCAGACTCCAGACTACATATATCCCCTGGCAATAGGGATTTGAGCCCTGTCTGCCACTTTCTATCAGCATATCACCTGCTTTACCTTCCCACTGCCCTGTCATGCAACATCATGAAATACAAAAAGAGATCTTCTTTTAATATTTTTTTGTAATTATCCAAATCAAATTGTATTAACCAATCAGAAATGTAATTTTTGCTTCACAGATATCAGTGTGGACCACCCCGATGAGAAGTCTGTCATCACATACGTGGTGACATACTACCACTACTTCTCCAAAATGAAGGCGCTGAAAGTGGAGGGGAAACGTATTGGGAAGGTGACTCAGCGTTTATTCTCAGTTTATTATCTCAAATTCCATGTTTGTTTGGTGGGTTGTTGTCAACAAGTTGTTCGGGGCAGAGTAAGAGCTTTTCAGATTTGGATTCAAATAGTATAAAAACTTTCAAGATGTACTTGATTGAGCTCTTCTGGCGTAATGAAACCAGTGGAATAGTACCAAAAGTGCAAATTGTGTCAATCTGGCAAACACACTCTAAGTGTTTCAAAGAAAACAAATACTATATATGAACCCAGGTCTGGACATTTTTGGCCAGAGCTTGACATGTGTCCTCTTTGTTCCGCTAGGTACTGGACAATGCCATTGAGACAGAGAAGATGATTGAGAAGTACGAGTCTCTGGCCTCAGACCTGCTGGAGTGGATCGAGCAGACCATCATCATCCTCAACAATCGCAAGTTTGCCAACTCTTTAAACGGGGTGCAGCAGCAGCTTCAAGCCTTCAACACATATCGCACGGTCGAGAAACCCCCTAAGTGAGTGCCCCCCGCCAGCACCAAATCCCAAATCAACCCCTATACCCCAATGCACCCCCTATGCACTTATGGAGATCTGACAAGATGGGCAATCTTCAGCTTTAAAATCATCTTAAGAATATTTGTAAATATAATATTTACTCAAGGTATAACATTGTCCAGTTTTCTTGCCATTCCCTCATCCTTTTTTTTGTTAATATTCCTGTGACATTCCCTGAACATCACAAATTCTTTGTTCCAAACTTCTAAACCAATATTTGAAATGAAAAATTCATGTCACTACCTAAAACAAAATGTCAAGTCTAATGTTAAATGAATGGCACAATACCTAACATGCTGGGTGCACACCTCTCTCCTGCTTGTAGTGGAATTTACTTCAAAATGTTTTGTTCTGCTATGTCCATGAATTGAAGCGATAATGTATGCATGTTTAGTATTTTTAATGATGCAGAAATAAGACATGACTGTTGCATTTAAAAACGCTTTGAAATAAGTGCAACCCTGAGAACTTAAAGTGATGCGATGTGTTTAGACATTCGTTTTTTCTACGCTGTCAAAATATCACTCCCCCAAAACCATTTATCTTTTAATTGATCAGGTTTACTGAGAAGGGCAACCTGGAGGTGCTTCTGTTTACCATCCAGAGCAAGATGAGGGCCAACAATCAGAAAGTCTACATGCCCAGGGAGGGCAAACTCATCTCTGACATTAACAAGGTGATGTCTGTAGTCTCTGATGAACGCTTTAGGGTGAAGTTTCCCTAGGTACAGATGAAGGATCAGTTTCCCTTCTCCCAATCCTAACCTTTACCATTAGTGGCAAAAATGCTAAACTGACACAAGATCAGGGTCTAGGGACAAAGTTACCCTACTCCTCGATCAATGTTTTGAAACATCAGGCTGTTCACTATCTCTCTCTCCTGTTTGTCTGTGTCAGGGTGTTTGGTAGTCTCTCTTTGGTGTGTGGTAGTATTATTATTAGTAAGTAGGGGTTTTACTATTGTATAATTATTACAATAGGAGTAATTCAGCAGAACTCATACATTTCGCATCAGGTCATAAAACTGTGAGATTATGAAAGAGTTGAATCCACCATTGGCATAGTGCGTATGTGTAAGGTACAAATTGTGGCAATTTAACATGTAGAATAGCCTAGAAATGAACAGAAAAATGATGTCTGACGTTCATGTTGGTCTGTCTGGACCATATGATATACCTGACTTAATATTGTGTGTTAAACTTTGTCTATGGTAGACCTGGGAGAGACTGGAGAAGGCGGAGCATGAGCGGGAGCTGGCTCTGAGGACGGAGCTGATTCGACAGGAGAAACTGGAGCAGCTGGCTCGTCGCTTTGATCGCAAGGCTGCCATGAGGGAGACCTGGCTGAGTGAGAACCAGCGCCTCGTCTCACAGGTAAAAACAAATGCTTGCGCACAAATACACGAACACACATACTCACACAAACACTCAAAGTAGCCATGAGGGACAACTGGCTAAGTGAAATCCTATGGCTTGTCGCACAGCCATAGACACACACATGCGCGAGCACACACAAAAATAATAATTACCGTAAATTCCGGACTATAAATCGCAACTTTTTTCCCACGCTTTGAGCCTCGCGGCTTAAACCATGATGCGGCTAATATATGGATTTTTCCCGCTTTCAATTTTTTTTTCTCCAAAAAAACACATTCTGTGACGTGCTCAGTTTTTTGCCGGCATGAAGCTTTCATTAGACCAATGAAATTGCCAAACGGGTTAAGGTCAAACAACTTTTTTGTTTACTGTTTAGATTAAATCGAGCACTCTCAAACTTCCCATCATTCTGATTACGGTAGTCATTTTGTCACCCTCATCATGGCAAAGACATGGAGAAATGCATATGATGCAGCTTTCAAGTTGAAGAGGAAATAGAGCTGCTGCACGGGAGCTTGGTCTTAATGAGTCGATGATAAGACGTTGGAAACGGCAGCGTGAGGAATTGACTCAGTGCAAAAAGACAACTAAAGCTTACTGCTAATTTTTTATTTTTTGTTACAAGCCGTGTTTCGTTAAAGCCTATTTATTTTTGTTACAAGCCGTGTTTCGTTAAAGCCTATTTATTTTTGTTACAAGCCGTGTTTCGTTAAAGCCTGTGTAAAGTTAATTTGTTTCAATGTACCGGTAGGCACCTGCGGCTTATAGACATGTGCGGCTTATTTATGTTCCAAATAATATATATTTTTTAATTCAGTGGGTGCTGCTTATATTCAGGTGCGCTTAATAGTCCGGAAATTATGGTATAAAAAGCAATTGTGACATTTTACCAAAATACAGTACTTTACTACATCCTTGTCCATACAAATGTCTCAGCCATTGTTTTCACACAGTTTTGCACCACTTAGTGGACACACAGATTCAGTGAAATGCAAGCATCACATTCACTGGTATGGCATCATCTCTGTAGCACATTAAGATTAAGTGCTGCAGATGTAAACGGTGCGTCTCATTTGCTTTCCTTCTTTTGTCAAACTGAAATCAGGGACAATCTACAGTTGAAACAATAGCAAAGCGGAAACCCCACCTCTGTTTTGGTAATAACCTGAGGAATGGGCCAGGAAAATGTAACCACTCTCAAATGCATAGACAGAGCTATGGATGCAAGGCTTGACCATTCATGATATCATAAATTATCGTTTTAAACATTGTTTTGAGGCTATAGAGTGTTTGTTTACATTTACAATGTTTACAAACATTGGAGCAAAACAAGCTTATATTTTGGGTTTTGATGGGATGTGACAGTTTACATAATCTCACGAGGCATACATTTTTTGGGGTTTATTGTAAAAAAAAAAAAAAGACCCTTTTTCGTGATATCCAATTGGTAATTACAGTCTTGTCCCATCACTGCAACTCCTGTATGGACTCGGGAGAGGCGAAGGTCAAGAGCCGTGTGTCCTCCGAAACACAACCCCGCCAAGCCGCACTGCTTCTTGACACAATGCTTGCTTAACCCGGAAGCCAGCCACACCAATGTGTCAGAGGAAACGTGCATGCTCCCGGCCCGCCACAGGAGTTGGTAGAGCGCGATGGGACAAGGACATCCCGGCCGGCCAAACCCTCCCCTAACCCGGACAACGCTATGCCAATTGTGTGCCGCCTCATGGGTCTCCCGGTCACGGCCAGCTGTTACACAGCCCAGTATCGAACCCGGATTTTAGTGATGCAGCTAGCACAGCGATGCTGTGCCTTAGACCATTGCGCCACTCGAGAGGCCCCTCATGAGGCATTTAGAAGTTATATTCTTCAAGAATCAATGGGTATAAATCAAAAAATGGATGTAGCAACTGCAGATTGCCCCTTTAAAGGATCATAGTATTTTATGTCATTATCAAATTGTAAAGACGATAACATTACAGAAATTGAGATGTCTTCCTTGTATGCCAGTATGTTGCCAACCATACAGTATATTCTAACAGTATTGTATTTTATTCTATTCCATTCCAATCACTTCTATCTCGCAGGACAACTTTGGCTTCGACCTGCCGGCGGTGGACGCGGCCACCAAGAAGCATGAGGCCATCGAGACGGATATTACAGCATACGAGGAGCGTGTGCAGGCCGTGGTGTCTGTCGCTAAGGAGCTGGAGGCAGAGAAGTACCACGACATCAAACGCATCGCAGCGCGCAAGGACAACGTGATCCGTCTGTGGGAGTACCTGCTGGAGCTTCTGAAGGCAAGGCGCCAGCGCCTGGAGATGAACCTGGGTCTGCAAAGGGTCTTCCAGGAGATGCTTTACATCATGGACTGGATGGACGAGATGAAGGTAAGAGAGGGAGGGGGACCCTTCCAAAAATGTACGTGTTAAAACCGTGTTGGAAAGACAAAATTAATAATTATTGTAACACAAATTGAATTGTTCAAAATGCATTGACCCTCATCTACCCTGCTTCCACCAACACCTGAACACATTTAAAATGTATTGGAAATAGGTAATTTCAAATGTTAGAATTACAAACGGAATGTATTAATCTTGTATTAATCCCTCTTCTAAATGATCATTTTAAGCAGTATCAATGGTGAAACTAACTGGATTATGTTAGTCCAATGCTGAATAATTCCAAATCGGCACACCTGAACCTCGTCCTAGACCCTCCTGTAGATACAAGAGGATTGGGTTGGCACTGTAAACACTACGTCATCTTGCCTTTCTGATTGACTGGGTGGAATTCTCGGCATTATGCTTCCACCTATCGAATCCTCTTAGGTTTACAGGAGTCGCTAGGGAGTTGATGTTGTGGTTGAAAACAAGTTAGATGAAATGTAAGTTTCAAGAAGTTTCCTCTCCTCACCTTGAAAAAATACTCGTATTGCGTTTCGAAGTGCACAAAAAGTAAACAATTCATATTGGCAACTGATGAACTTAGACCAGTGTAATTGAAGGTGCCTGTATGTTGCTCCCACACATGCTTGTATGTCATGCCTCTATGTCTCTGCCATACAGATGATACTGCTGTCCCAGGACTATGGGAAGCATCTGCTCGGAGTGGAGGATCTCCTGCAGAAACATGCCCTGGTAGAGGCCGACATCGGAATCCAGGCTGACCGTGTCAAAGCTGTCAACAACAATGCTCAGAAGTTCGCCATTGACGGCGACGGTGAGGATGCCCTAAACATTCAGGCTGCTATTATTCAAATTGTGAATCGTATTGTTAACTAATGATAATAATGCATGTCATCACACAATTTTACAGTTCAGTTGAATAGCATAGCGTTTTGCAAGATACTTCAAGATCTATACAAGCAAACTGAAAAATAAACATGAAAGGAATCATAGTCAATGGAATGAAATCATAACATGTGAGTCAATACAGTACAATGTACATCTGTGGGTGCTGCTAGATGCTAACTGGGCCTCTGTTCTGTCTCCTCTACAGTTTACAAGCCCTGTGACCCTCAGGTAATACGCGACCGCGTGGCCCACATGGAGTTCTGCTACCAGGAGCTGACCCAGCTGGCTGCCGAGCGCCGGGCCCGCCTGGAGGAGTCCCGCCGCCTCTGGAAGTTCTTCTGGGAGATGGCCGAGGAGGAGGGCTGGATCCGTGAGAAGGAGCAGATCCTGTCGTCGGACGAGAGTGGCAAGGACCTGACGGGCGCTGTGCGCCTGCTGAGCCAGCACCGCACCCTGGAGGACGAGATGAATGGCCGTGCCGCTCACCTGCAGCACACCATTGCCGAGGGCCAGGCCATGGCCGACGGTGGCCACTTCGGTGCCGCCAAGATCCGCGAACGCATCGCTGACCTGCGGGCGCAGTGGGCAGCGTTGGAGGAGCTGGCGGCTGTGAGGAAGGCCCATCTGGAGGAAGCATGTGCCCTGCACCAGTTCCAGGCGGACGCAGATGATGCCGACGCCTGGACCCTGGACGCCCTGCGCATCGTGTCCAGCTGCGAGGTGGGCCATGACGAGTTCTCCACACAGGCCCTGGTGCGCAAGCACAAGGACGCCGCCGCCGAGGTGGCCAGCTATCGGCCAGTGATCGATGCGCTCCATGAGCAGGCGGCCGCCTTGCCTGAAGAGCAGGCTCAGTCGGAAGAGGTCAAAGGCCGCCTGGCAGGCATAGAGGAGCGCTACAAGGAGGTGGCCGAATTGACCCGGCTGAGAAAGCAGTCACTGCAGGACGCCCTGGCCCTCTACAAGATGTTCAGCGAGGCGGACGCCTGCGAGGTGTGGATCGATGAGAAGGATCAGTGGCTCAACAGCATGGAGATCCCAGAGAAGCTAGAAGACCTAGAGGTCATTCAGCACAGGTGAGAGAACCCCTACATATATAAATGCATGCTGAAGCCATAGTCTACACCTAGACCCTACTCCTTTAGGCCTGATTTAGCTTGGTGTGCCACTCAAGTATCTGAAAGTATTTGACATACAGTTCCAGTCAAAGGTTTGGACACACCTACTCAATCCAGGGTTTTTCTTTATTTTGACTATTTTCTACATTGTAGAATAATAATAATAGCGAAACTATGAAATAACATATATGCAAGCTGTTTTTGGAACAACTTTGTCGATTTTCAAAACACTGTACAGAAGACATGGAACTCTGGCCATTTGCAAAACATTAAGGGCCCAATTCCGAACGGATTTAAGTGTGCTTAAATGGAACGTGAGTCCTTTTTTATGCAACTTTCTCTCAATGCGTATTCTGACCTTGAACTTAAGAATGAGAATAGCGTGCTATTCACCTGCTATTTGTTTTGGCGAATAAATGAAAGTGTGGTGGAGGTGGGTCTACAGATATGCCGTATTCTGACTTTGACTTAATTTCCTAATCATTCCACCACCTTTACATGTGAGGAAACAATGAATAAGGTCAAGTGAACCTACCGGTTTCAAGCGGAAAAAGCATCTACCTAATTTTTTCCCTTTAGAAATAACACCATTCTCCATGCACTGTAATGACAACTTGATAAGAGCTATTGATAACTGTCACGGATCCCTCCGGAACTTTCATCACGCACACCTGTCCCCTATTCCCACTGATTAGTACTTGTATAAGTGTGCCCTTTGGTTTCCGTTGTCTGTCGATTATTGTTACAATGTCCGTTGGTGTGTGTGAGTACCTGTGCTGTTTGTTTTGGCTTTCGTGCCATTGTGGATTGCGCAGGTGATTGCGGGTCTCATCCCGTGTGATAATCATTGTGCGTTTGTGTTATTTATTCAAGGTACTCCTCGCTCTTTTGTTTGGGTTTCAACCCTGTGTTTTGTGTACGTGTTTGTTTGGTCTTCGTCCCCGTGCCTTTACACAGCACGCCGTAATTTGGCGTGTAATAAAAAACCCTATTACGCATTCCTGCGCCTGTCTTCCAAATCATTTATACCAGCGTGACAATAACAGCTAAGTGAATGAGTAATCCATTTGTTTTGTTTTAGGTAATTGTAAATATAAATGACACTTGCTTTAGATCTATTTTGCCTTATAATCGCCGGAGACAAATGTGAACCAGTCATATGGAAGCAAACTGAACCATGTCCACATATCAACTTTCCCACAGTAAAGCTCATGAAATACTGTGCAATTACACAGAATTTGAATTGTACAGCCTTTTAACTTGCAGGGATGGGCACTTTCAAATATCTTAATTGCAGGCTACCCCAACTTTCTCTGTTTCATATTTCTATCATGTTAAATATTAGCCATTATCAATATCGAATGTCAGTAGGCCTAATAACAACACATGTTCAACTGCCAATTTACTCTTAGTTCCCTTCAGTTGGTATAGCCCACATTATCATTCCATTTAATGACATTGTTTCGTTTACCTTCATTTGCTTTGCTTCCTCTGTAAACGCTGTCTCGGCCATGTGGTTGTTGCTGAGGATCATTAGTGATAATATAAAAAAAGACATGTAGGCTAATTAAATCATTATGGAGCGGAACGCAGACCAAGCCGTAACAGTTTGAACTTGACGCATGGCGCGATACTTGGCTGTTTCATCACATAGTACCACGGTTAGTGCAGGCAACAGACGAGGGTATAGCCTACTGTTGTACACTATTCTCCTTATTATAATTATATGTACTCTAATCTTCCAACATTACCATGGGTTAAAGAACTGAATGTGGCAATTTTCAGAATGAATCAAACCACCGGTTTCTTTCTTTGTGTAAAGTGTCTCCAAACTTGTTTATGATTCATAAATACTTCCTTAACCCTAAATAATCTACAAAATCAGAGTAGTTTTTAATCTACCGGAGATTAACGGAGACAAATATCCATATATTTAGATGGCTTTCTTTCATTTATCCCTAATATTTTTAACCCGTCTCTCGCGATTTACAAAACTCTTTCCATGACATAGACTGACCAGGTGAATCCAGGTGAAAGCTTTGATCACTTTTTTTATTTTATTTCACCTTTATTTAACCAGGTAAGCTTGCTGAGAACAAGTTCTCATTTACAACTGTAACCTGGCCAAGATAAAGCAAAGAAGTGCGACAGAAACAACAACACAGAGTTACACATGGAATAAACAAGCGTACAGTCAATAACACAATAGAAAAAAATACAGAAAGTCTGTATACAGTGTGTGCAAATGGCATGAGGAGGTATGGCAATAAATAGGCCATAGTAGTGATAGATGAGCAGATGATGATGAGCAGATGATGGTGTGTAAGTAGTGATACTGGTGTGCAAAAGAGCAACAAAGTAAATAAAAACAATATGGGGATGAGGTAGGTAGATTGGGTGGGCTATTTACAGATGGACTATGTACAGCTGCAGCGATCAGTTAGCTGCTCAGATAGCTGATGTTTAAAGTTAGTGAGGAAAATGTAAGTCTCCAGCTTCAGCGATTTTTGCAATTCGTTCCAGTCACTGGCAGCAGAGAACTGGAAGGAAAGGCGGCCAAAGGGGGTGTTGGCTTTGGGGATGACCAGTGAGATATACCTGCTGGAGCGTGTGCTACGGGTGGGCGTTGTTATCGTGACCAGTGAGCTGAGATAAGGTGGAGCTTTACCTAGCATAGACTTATAGATGACCTGGAGCCAGTGGGTCTGGTGACGAATATGTACTTGGCTTACTTGGCTCATCATGCTCTAGCGACTCCTTTTGGCTGGTCGGGTGACTGCAAGCTAACTTCGGTAATCAGTTGGACAGTGTTTCCTCTGACACATTGGCGGCTGGCTTCCGGGTTAAGCAAGCAGTGTGTCAAGAAGCAGTGTGGCTTGGCAGGTCGTGTTTCGGAGGACGCATGGCTCTCGACCTTCACCTCTCCCGAGTCTGTTGGGGAGTTGCAGTGATGAGACAAAATCATAACTACCCATTGGATATCACAACAAAGGGGGTCAATTTTGTGCACTAGTATTTACTGATTGCTGGAAACAGTGAACACATTTTTCTCTTATGTGAACAAAACACTTTACTGTGAATTTTGTATTCATTGATGGCAATTGTATTTCAGCTTTAGCAAAAGGGGTCTAAGATATGCAATCCAAGTAGAAAGAAAATAAAATGATCAGAAGTTCTGCAAATGTATTTCAACATTTGATCACTGGTTTTCTGCTATAGGTACGTTTGACCACAGTTCCAAAAAACTATTTTACCAGATTGAGAAAAACTGTAAATATACAAATGATAAACTAGTTACAATGCAACAGCTCCTCCCACTGGGCGTTAGGTGCCCTATTTGTTAGGTGCCTTTCTAGAAACTGAAGGTCACCTTACATAGAAAATTATGAAATAGGTATTTTAAACAGATAGAACATGACAGATAATATAAAAGAAAAAGAGTACAGAGGTACAAGGAGAAAAGTGCAGGAAGTACTTAGGAGGTTAAACACCAAACAGGGGAATACGTCTGAGGTGCATTCATCAGGGTACAACATTGTGGAACGTTCAGATAAAAATGTGGTTTGTATAACAAACATGCCTCTGACATGTAGTATAAGAAATTATGTCAGCTCTATTCATGACAGTTCTATCTGAAATGTTCCACAACATTTGCCTGAACGTGGCCCAGACATCAATGTGCGTAAGGGAAAATTGTTTGTTTTGAAGTTGAACTTGATTGGTCATGACATGGCATGCTCTCTCTTTCCCAGGTTCGAGAGCCTGGAGCCTGAGATGAACAACCAGGCGTCACGCGTTGCTGTCGTGAACCAGATCGCCAGGCAGCTGATGCACAACGGACACCCCAGTGAGAAGGACATCAAAGCCCAGCAAGATAAGCTCAATAACAGGCAAGTTGAGCCATTCACAGTCAGACGTCACACTATCTCCTATCATACAGATGCCTTAGCTTAATTTGCTCATCCGGTCGTTGCAAGAAATGCAAACTTGTAGTGTATTAGAGGTTTAACAAGGCTTCAAGGTGGCCTCCCGAGTGGCGCAGCGGTCTAGGACACTGCATCGCAGTGCTGAGGTGTCACTACAGCCTTAGGTTTGATCTCAGGCTGTGTCACATCCGGCCGTGAATGGGAGCCCCTTGGGGCGGCGCACAATTGGCCCAGCTTCGTCCGGATTAGGGGAGGGTTTGGTCGGGGGGATTTACTTGGCTCATCATGCTCTAGCGACTCCTTTTGGCTGGTCGGGTGACTGCAAGCTAACTTCGGTCGTCAGTTGGACAGTGTTTCCTCTGACACATTGGCGGCTGGCTTCCGGGTTAAGCGAGCAGTGTGTCAAGAAGCAGTGCGGCTTGGCAGGTCGTGTTTCGGAGGACGCATGGCTAAAGTTTGTAACTCCCACTTAAAATATTCAGACTTGATTTACCCTAATTCAAAATGTATTATTTAAAAAATTTTCCTTTTGCTGTAGGATTATATTTCTGCTATAGCAAACTGGCTCAAATTAAGATCCTATATCTGTAGCTGATATGTCCCTCAGTGGTGCGGGGATCAGCTGTTTGTTCACCCTCACCTGGTCGCAATTGCTAATAACCCATCCGCAACCGCCCGACTATATGTGATAAAGTGAAAATCTGAATCCCACACCTGATGTGTTAGATATGTTTCTACTTATCATTTCCAACATTTTGGTAGGCTATTTGTTTCTCAACTTGTCTATAATTACATACATGCAGCTTCTCTTCTGTCATTATATGTTGCCCTAGAAGACTAAATAAACCCTTGCTCAACAGAATAATGTCATAAATCAATAGAATGAATGCTTCAATGTATTTGACATCAATGAAGCTTTCTGAGTGATCTCTGCTTCTTTCACAGCGCAAAGACGTTTAGGGACCGGGGAGAAAATACAATAACTATTAAGAAAAATGAAAATATTTTCTGTGCAAAATGTTCAAATGACATCAGTTTGAACGGTTGTAAGGAAATAGAAAGCTGTGAAAACGACCCAACATGTTTCTGATAAGATTTCAGTTCGGCTTGGATGCATATTTTATGTGGTTGAAATACTATCAGCTTTTATGATGCTGATAAATATAGGACCTCTACAGATGGTATTTAACTGCGCATTCACATTCTCTCAAGATGCTAAAATAATATTCTTCCACTATCGTTCTCAAGTAAACATTTTGCCTATTTGAGGTCTCCATCTTGTGTCTGTCAAATTTGTATAACGCCTCACAATCATCACACATAACACTGCTATCATCCTCTTTTGCCAGAAAATGTATGTTTGGAAAGATTTGATGAGGTGGTAAAAGAGGATGATAGCAGTGTTATGTGTGATGATTGTGAGGTGGCTTTTCTCTTATTGAATTAAACTCTGACATTGTCCTTTTTGCCTCCGTGGATCGACCTTAACTTTTTGCTGCCCGTTCCCAAAAGCATTTGGCGATTGGCATGCGTACAGTTAGACCCTAAGCTTAGGCTTACACAGTAATGCCGGATAGCCTAAAATAACGAAAGAAACACCTCAATATAGCCTAAATTGCTCAAGAATTATACATTTATTATACTCTTTATTCCCCACCCATCTGCCCTTCATCCACACAATGACCCTTTCATGACCCTAAATCTGCCCGCCCTGTGGATATAACCACGGGAACTGCGGGTTATGAATCAAGCCGTCCATCACTAATGTCCCTGGTATTCACAACATTTACGGTTGAAGATAGCACTTTCAGGTTCTGATTTAATGCCTTTCCATATGGTTGCCAACTACCTGATGCCAAATGAAGAAACCAAAAGGTGATTAGGTTATTATAATGTAGTTAATGTAGTTTAATTATGTTTGACCTTTTACTTTGCTCATGGTGAGTTTCAAATGCCTATTGACTTTAAATTGTGTTATTGTGTGTTGGATATCACTGTATCCTTTGAATTGAAAAATGAGCTGGACATTTATTGTTGGTTATCATCAAATTAATTGGCCAATGGTTCAGTCAATTTGAGCCTTGGTCTAGCAACAACAGGGTTATGGTGGGATTGATTCCCGCATGGGCCACATGTATTGAAATATGTGTCACTGTCTGTCAACTGGGTAAAAGTGTCTGCTAAATGACCATATTTTTATTTATTAATTTGTTCACCAGATGGAGCCAGTTCCGGGATCTGGCGGACCAGAAGAAGGAGTCTCTAATCTCGGCGCTGGGTGTGCAGAACTACCACCTGGACTGCAACGAAACCAAGTCGTGGATCCGCGAGAAGACAAAGGTCATCGAGTCCACCCAGGAACTGGGCAACGACCTGACGGGTGTCATGGCGCTGCAGCGTAAACTCACTGGCATGGAGCGTGACCTGGCTGCCATCGAGGACAAGCTGGGAGACCTGCGCGGCGAGGCCGAGCGGCTGGCCGGCGAGCACCCGGACCAGGCCAAGGCCATCACGGGCCGCCTGGCCGAGATCACCGCCGTGTGGGAGGAGATGAAGGCCACACTGCGTAACCGCGAAGAGTCCCTTGGCGAGGCCAGCAAGCTGCAGCAGTTCCTGCGCGAACTGGATGACTTCCAGTCGTGGCTGTCGCGCACACAGACAGCCATCGCCTCGGAGGAGACGCCCAACACGCTGGCTGAGGCAGAGAAGCTGCTAGCACAGCACGACGGCATCAAAAACGAGATCTGCAACTACGAGGAGGACTACCAGAAGATGCGCGACATGGGCGAGATGGTGACCCAGGGCCAGACCGATGCCCAGTACATGTTCCTGAGGCAGCGGCTACAGGCACTGGACACGGGCTGGAACGAGCTGCACAAGATGTGGGAGAACCGGCAGAACCTGCTGTCACAGTCCCACGCCTACCAGCTGTTTCTCAGGGACACCAAGCAGGCCGAGGTCTTCCTCAACAACCAGGTACGCCGATTGGTCGATACCCCTTAAACCAGGGTACTTGATTGGTCGATTCAATTTCGAAATGGTCAATCCAGGAAGTGAGTTGAAATTCTATTCCAAGAGTGGAAAATTCTTAGCCTCGGAATCCAAAGTGAATGGTTCTGTTTCACTATTATTTAATTACACTGATTCCATCTCATAAAAAATTTGATTTTCGGTAACAGTTTATTTTAAAGTCCTCTTTGTCGTTGCTGTTACCTAATTTTACTAGGCAGGGATGTGGTAACAATGTGTCATTTTTCTTGCCCACCTAGAATCCACTCCCTCTACTGGGGGCATGCTGCTTTGCAAATCAAATGCACATATTAAAGTACATTTCAAAAAGTGTCATATCAAATCACATTTTATTAGTCACATGCGCCGAATACAACAGGTTACACCTTACAGTGAAATGCTTACTTACGAGCCCCTAACAAACAATGCAGTTTAAAAAAAATACGGATAAGAATAAGAACTAAAAGTAACCAGTAATTAAAGTGTAGCAGTAAAATAACAATAGCGAGACTATATACAGGGGGGGTACCGGTACAGAGTCAATGTGCTGGGGCACCGGTAGAGTTATTAAAGTGACTATGCATAGATGATAACAACAGAGAGTAGCAGCGGTGTAAAAGAGGGGGGGCAATGCAAATAGTCTGTGTCCAATGTGATTTACATTGAATTCCAACAGGGTGGGGTTCTATATTCTGTTTCAATTCAGTCAATTCAAGAATTTCAGTTTACTCCCTGACTGATTTGAAATGGAATTGACCCCAACCTGGATATCCAGTCTGTCACAGGATTTTCTAATAATCCCACTGACTCTCTTTTTTTATAACCCTGTTCTTAGGAGTACATGCTGGCCCATACAGAGATGCCCACTACACTTGAGGGGGCCGAAGGATCCATCAAGAAGCAGGAGGACTTCATGACCACCATGGACGCCAACGAAGAGAAGATAAACGGCGTGGTGGAGGCTGGCAGGCGGCTGGCGAGCGACGGCAACATCAACGCCGACCGCATCCAGGAGAGAGCGACATCTATTGACGACAGGTTAGAAGCCTCTTCTACTATATAGTAACAAATGACATTGCTGGACAGGTCGTCATTTTTACAGTTACTCTGCTGTGCAGATTAGATCTCACAACACCTGTTGGAGTATTTAATGCCCCAGGAACCACATTAATATGATAAAGCAATCTCCTGGGAATGGCATAACTAGTTAGTTGCACAACTGAATGCATTCAACCAAAATGTGTTTTCCGCATTTAACCCAACCACTCTGAATCAGAGAGGGGCTACCTTAATCGATGTCATCAGCACTCGTGTTAACTGTCTTGCTCAAGGGCAGAGCAGCAGACTTTTCCACCTTTACTGGTAATGTGTATTGTGATGTAAAAAATCTGTAGAAATATCTGGTACACACAACTGGCAACTTGTTTGTTGTAGTCACAATTAACAAGGGATCTATTATCCATGATCAAATCTGTTTACCCAACATTTGCACAGGCATAAGAAGAACCGTGAGGCTGCTGTGGAGCTACTGATGAGGCTGAAGGATAACCGGGACCTTCAGAAGTTCCTACAGGATTGCCAGGAGGTCTGCTGCCCAACATGTCATTCCCGGACCCAGATTAAGCCTACTCCTGGACTAAAAAGCACTTTCAATAGAGATTCTCCATCGAAAGTGCTTTTTAGTCCAGGAATATGCTTAACCTGGATGTGGGAAATCTTCCCTAAGAGTCTAACATTGGTATCAGTCCCGATACTATGAAAATAGGAATAGTTACATGTACTGATTTACATTTAATACATTGTGTGGCAATGTATGCATAGTGACAGACTGCTTTCACAGTGTAAGGCAGTCAAATACAATGACCTACCTGTGTGTGTGTGTGTGTGTGTGTGTGTGTGTGTGTGTGTGTGTGTGTGTGTGTGTGTGTGTGTGTGTGTGTGTGTGTGTGTGTGTGTGTGTGTGTGTGTGCAGCTGTCTCTGTGGATCAACGAGAAGATGCTCACGGCCCAGGACATGTCGTACGACGAGGCCAGGAACCTCCACAGCAAATGGCTCAAGCATCAGGCCTTCATGGCTGAGTTGCAGTCCAACAAGGAGTGGCTGGACAAGATTGAGAAGGTTAGCAAACCAAAATTAGATTCACTCTGTCTTGATGATTTTGCAATTGGTATTAGATGAATGAATACAAGTTAATACGCGCTTCCGTTTAATTGAAATTAATATGATCAGTTATCTAGACTCTTAAGTATTCTTAAGTGGATGTTGTCATTAAAATTACATTATTTTAAGACAATGAAATACATATTTCATATGGCTTTCTTTTGAGGGCATAGTTTTACTATTATCAAGTGACCTGAAGCTCATCATTTAAAGGCCACATCAGGCCTACAAGCCACATTATACTGGCTTGCAAAGTGATGTGTAACTGCTATTGGAATCCAGCCAGAGTGGGCATATCCAACATTTAGAATTTTTATTCACCCGCAACCTGCATTCAGAATGACTTCCAGAGTTGGGAAGACTGAGTTATGAGACAACCTTAAACATCTAGACTGAAACAACAATTTCAGTAATGGGTACAAGAAGTCCAAGTAACAGATTTGAATAGTTTAGGAAAATGTATGTTATTTATATTTGAATTAATCAATCAATGTACATGCAAAAACATTTATATTGAAACAAACAATTTAGAAAAATCAACCTGCAATAGAGCATGCTGGGAAATATGATAATGATAAGCGTGTTTTTTTCAACTCTGGTTATTAACACCAACAGTGCGGTTATTTTACACCACTGACTGTTAATTTAACTCTTTACAGTGTCAACATAAAAAATGTTACACTAAAAAATCAACACTAGTAATACTGGCCAATTTGCTGTGTGCTATGAAAGGGACACATCTGCAGGCTTCCATACATTTCAAGAACCTTTTAGAATTCTGAAGAACCATAGATGCCACATCAAGAACCCCACACTTAAGGTTTTTTACCGGGCAAGAATTCTCCAAGGAACCTTAAGAGCTGAGGAAGAACCATTTTAAGAACCTTTATTTTTTCAGTTCAGGCAAAACACATAACAGTAATCCGTCTCAATTTCCTTTAGCATTACTTTATGAAAAATATTCACCTTCCTATAATCAATACTGTACACTCACTGGACAGTTTATTAGGTACACCGCCCCTTTCACGAAAATGGATCGCTCCTACTGTGACGTGGCCGTGGATTGCTATATAAAGCAGGCAGACAGGCATCAAGGCATTCACTTACTGTCCGATTGAATGTTAGAATGGGAAACATTTGTGACCTTAGCGACTTTGAGTGTGGTATGATCATCGGTGCCAGGCTCGCCAAATCCAGTTTTTCAGAAACGGGCACCCTCCTGGGCTTTTCACGCACGACAGTGTCTAGGGTTTACAGAGAATGGTGCGACAAACAAAAAACATCCAGTCTGCTCGTAATTGAGAGAGGTCAAAGGAGAACGACAAGAATCGTGCAAGCTAACAGGTGGGGCACAAACAGACAAATTACGGCGCAGTACAACAGTGGTGTGCAGAATGGCATCTCGGAACGCAGAACTCGTCGATCCTTGTCATGGATCGGCTATTGCAGCTGATGACCACACTGGGTTCCACTCCTATCAGCTAAAAACAAGAAGTGGCTCCAATGGGCATGCGATGACCTACACTGGAAAATTGAGGAGTGGAAAAACATTGGCTGGAACATGCGCAGATCCCATACCTCAACCCAATAGATCATCTTTGGGATGGGATGGAACGGGCTGATCACAGCATGAATGTACCACTGTCCAATCTGCAACAACTGTGTGATGCCATCGCGTCAGCATGGACCAACATCCCTGTGGAATGTTTCCGACGCCTTATAGAATGCCCTGAAGAATTCAGGCTGTTCTGGAGGCAAAGGGGGTCTGACCCGGTACTAGATGGGTGTTATAAACTGTCTATTAAGTGTATGTACCCACTATAACTCCAACTGCTTATGACTAACTTATACTCACTAATTGCCCTATTATACCCACTCCAAAACTCATGGGGTTACCCACCATAACTAACCGACTGTACCTGCCCACCCCACTAAATGTATTTCACTACCATAAAATGTGTTTCAACAACCGCAGCAAGACAAAGTTTATCCAGAAACTTGACCTTTTCTACTTTCTACCTAATTTTATACTGTATGTATTTTATGCATACATTTTCTCTCTGTATATTTTGTTATTGTAAGGCATAGCAGCACCATTTCACCAGCTCAAATTCCTGGTACATGTAAATGTACTTTGCGAATAAAGGTGATTCTGATTCTGATTCTTTCCTCTCCAGGATGGGATGCAGCTGGTGTCGGAGAAGCCTGAGACAGAGTCGGTGGTGAAGGAGAAGCTCTCAGCCCTCCAGAAGATGTGGGAAGAGTTGGAGTCCACCACCCAGACCAAGGCCCAGTGCCTGTTTGACGCCAACAAGGCCGAGCTGTTTACACAGAGCTGTGCCGACCTGGACAAGTGGCTGGGTGGCCTGGAGGGCCAGATTCAATCGGACGACTACGGCAAAGACCTGACCAGCGTCAACATCCTGCTCAAGAAGCAGCAGGTACTGTACATGGTGGAGCATGCGTCATTGTAACCAAATTGATAAATAATGTTGGCATTAATGAAATTATAATGGAAATAATAATACTAAGAATAATTTAAATAAGTTGGCTTCAATTGGTTTTAAACAATAAAATAATTATGGCATCAATTGTTCTGATCTGAAAATTTTGGATAAGAAACCATGGATGTTGACTTCGTGGCCTGGGCCCCGCCCGGAACATCATCTAGGTTCAACGCTGTGTTAAAAATGTTCTCCTCCCTCTCCTTGGTGGCCCATAGATATTGGAAAACCAGGTGGAGGTCCGTCAGAGGGAGGTGGTGGAGCTGCAGAGCCAGGCGCTGGTCCTCAGCCAGGAAGGGAAGGACACGGGGGAGGTGGACGGCCAGAGACAAATGGTGGAGCACAAGTTCAAAGAGCTGCTGGACCCGCTGAGGAAGAGAAAGAACTTCCTGGTGGCCTCCCGCGAGATCCACCAGTTCAACCGAGATGTAGAGGACGAGATTGTGAGTTGATTGAGCTGCCTCCTGGGGGCGTACTGTGTGTTTGTGTGTTTTTGGTTTTCCGATAGTAAAACAAGGACAATTCGGACAAATGGGGACATTTCGGTTTTCAGGGGAAATGGAAAGAGAACCTGTGATGCGACTTTGCAACGTTAACAAGGCGACACTCCATCTTAACTCCTCTTCCACATTTACTGTATTGGTTGAACAGTACAGAAGGGAACCTCCCCCGACAGTTTCTTTATTCTCGTCAAGACCAGTATGTTGGGGATCTAGTTTCAGGCATTTATTTTATGCCTGCTAAGTTAGGTTAGGGGTTAGGTAAGATAGGATTTTGAATAGAAATCAATTGTTTGGTCCCCACAAGAATAGTAAAACAAACGTGTGTTTGTGTGTTCTATTGAGGCTTTATTTGTTCTGGTATTTTCATTCAATGCACGTAGTAATCTATTTGGCTTGTCCATTTTAGCTTTGGGTCGAAGAGAGGATGCCAATTGCAACATCCACTGATCATGGTCACAACCTGCAGACCGTTCAACTGCTTATCAAGAAAAATCAGGTATGTGTGTTTTTCTCATGTACTGTCACTTTACAAGGAAATCACACTTAGGCCCAAATTAAGCACCATTCTATTTTTGTGCCTATTTATAAGCAAAATTAGTATTGTTAGTGTCAGTGTTTAGGGCTGTGGCGTTCATGAAATTTTGTCAGCCAGTGATTGTGAAGCAAATACTGGTAATTGACCGTTAGTTAGCATAAAACACGTTTAGCATATCCTGGCTTCCAGGCATAGCCTACAAGCCACTGATGCAGACCTTTGGAACATACACATTTTAAAAAGTCTAATAAATCCATTTAATATTGCCTACAGCATTACAATAAATCCATGATTTATTTTAGACAGGTCTAAAGAAACATGATATAAAGAAAATGTAGTCTATTTCAGAAGAACAGAATAACATGCTCTCTCAGTTGTCCTTATGTTAGGCCCTGATATGGTAATGCAAAATAGCTGTGGGCTACACTTCTTAATTTAGCAGACAAGATTTGCTTAGGACTCCCTGGCCATAATTTTTATTATTTTATAATAGAAGGATATTTTCTCCAAACAATTTCAAAGGAAGTGTGCACATGCGGATATTCTGTGCTGAGCGGTTAACAAAGAAACCACTCGTACTATATGCTTCATTTAGAGTTATTTATGCAACTTTAGTTGTGTTACAAACTTTGGGCTATATGTGTTGATGTTTAATGCGTTCTAAGGCTGCATGATTGGACTCTAATGATGATTTGAAAAAAGTTGCAAGCTGCACACACATCATCAGTATCTCATTCATAATTTGACAAGCGCTTGATAATATTTTCACCAGGCCTCGAATTTCCTGGCGGCATCCCCCTTGTGTGGCCATAATGGCCCCTAAAATATCCATGCCGTTTGCGGCCAAAGTGGCAGTTGTGCCCTTGGGCTGAATATAATAGATTAATTATAATTCCCTTCTCCTGGCAGCTGTGCTCCGAAGCACCTCTCACTCACATGGCTCTCTCAGATGTAGCCAATGCCGTCACGTGATCAGGTCCTTCTCACAGGCATTTCAGCTAAGAAGTAGGCTACAAGTGAATGAAGACAGACACATCGGGGACACAACTGCGGATGTCCCTCTTATCAAATTTCGAGGCGCATATTGAAAATGTCCACATTTAGCCTACTTTGTCAGCCAACAAGATGAGTAGACCTAACAAACAGCAAAAGCACTAGCCTATGTCAATCTACTATCCCCCATAGTACAAAAGTTAACCTATTGGTCAACTTGTCCTTCTGTGCAATAAATAAATATTCCAAACATACTCTGGGACATTTGTGGGATGCGATAGATCCCAAACTAATACAACCACTCACATCAACAAAACTTTTAAAAGCAATGAGGCTGATCGTTTAGGTGATAAGGTGGCTGGATAGTGCCTGTATAGATCTGTTATCCTATTCCTACCAAGTCATTTAAACAAATATATTGAATGGTATCATACAGTGGGGGGGGAAAGTATTTGATCCCCTGCTGATTTTGTACGTTTGCCCACTGACAAAGAAATTATCAGTCTATAATTTTAATGGTAGGTTTATTTGAACAGTGAGAGACAGAATAACAACAAAAATATAGAGAAAAACGCATGTCAAAAATGTTATAAATTGATTTGCATTTTAGTGAGGGAAATAAGTATTTGACCCCCTCTCAATCAGAAAGATTTCTGGCTCCCAGGTGTCTTTTATACAGGTAACGAGCTGAGATTAGGAGCACACTCTGTGCTCCTAACCGCAGCTTGTTACCTGTATAAAAGACACCTGTCCACAGAAGCAATCAATCAATCAGATTCCAAACTCTCCACCATGGCCAAGACCAAAGAGCTCTCCAAGGATGTCATGGACAAGATTGTAGACCTACACAAGGCTGGAATGGGCTACAAGATCATCGCCAAGCAGCTTGGTGAGAAGGTGACAACATTTGGTGCGATTATTCGCAAATGGAAGAAACACAAAAGCACTGTCAATATCCCTCAGCCTGGGGCTCCATGCAAGATCTCACCTCGTGGAGTTGCAATGAGCATGAGAACAGTGAGGAATCAGCCCAGAACTACACAGGAGGATCTTGTCAATGATCTCAAGGCAGCTGGGACCATAGTCACCAAGAAAACAATTGGTAACACACTACGCCGTGAAGGACTGAAATCCTGCAGCGCCCGCAAGGTCCCCCTGCTCAAGAATACATATACATGCCCGTCTGAAGTTTGCCAATGAACATCTGAATGATTCAGAGGACAACTGGGTGAAAGTGTTGTGGTCAGATGAGACCAAAATGGAGCTCTTTGACATCAACTCAACTCGCCGTGTTTGGAGGAGGAGGAATGCTGCCTATGACCCCAAGAACACCATATCCACCATCAAACATGGAGGTGGAAACATTATGCTTTGGGGGTGTTTTTCTGCTAAGGGGACAGGACAACTTCACCGCATCATTTGACAGGGCCATGTACTGTCAAATCTTGGGTGAGAACCTCCTTCCCTCAGCCAGGGCATTGAAAATGGGTCGTGGATGGGTATTCCAGCATGACAATGACCCAAAAACACACGGCCAAGGCAACAAAGGAGTGGCTCAAGAAGAAGCACATTAAGGTCCTGGAGTGGCCTAGCCAGTCTCCAGACGTTAATCCCATAGAAAATCTGTGGAGGGAGCTGAAGGTTCGAGTTGCCAAACATCAGCCTCGAAACCTTAATGACTTGGAGAAGATCTGCAAAGAGGAGTGGGACAAAATCACTCCTGAGATGTGTGCAAACTTGGTGGCCAACTTCAAGAAACGTCTGACCTGTGATTGCCAACAAGGGTTTTGCCACCAAGTACTAAGTCATGTTTTGCAGAGGGGTCAAATACTTATTTCCCTCACTAAAATGCAAATCAATTTATAACATTTTTGACTTGCGTTTTTCTGGATTTTTTGTTGTTATTCTGTCTCTCACTGTTCATATAAACCTACCATTAAAATTATAGACTGATCATTTCTTTGTAAGTGGGCAAACGTACAAAATCAGCAGGGGATCAAATACTTTTCCCCCCCACTGTACATAGCAAAGAGTATCACTCTCTTATTGATTTTTTATTGAGATATAGGCTATGACAGATTGGTGTCCTGTCCAACGGGTGTACACTACAGAAATAGGGCTCCTGACCATTTAGGCAAGGCTTACTTACTTACTACATACTTAATGAAGTGTATCTAAAGTATTGTACTCTTGGCTTTGTGTATCTAGTATTTTAATGTATTGCTGACATTACTTTTATTGCACATTTCCATAGAAATTCATTTTGTATTGTATCCCCTTCTCAGACCTTGCAGAAGGAGATCCAGGGACACCAGCCCCGCTTCGATGACATTTTCGAGCGGAGCGAGAGCCTGCTGATGGAGGACAGCCTTGCCGTAGAGGCCATCCGCCAGCGCATGGCCGACTTGCAACAGCTGTGGGGCCAGATGATTGAGGAGACGGAGAAGCGTCACGCCCGACTGGAGGAGGCCCACAATGCACAGAAGTACTACTTTGATGCCGCTGAGGCTGAGGCCTGGATGAGCGAGCAGGAGTTGTACATGATGTCTGAAGAGAAGGCCAAGGTACTAGGATGTTATTGACAGTGTTTTGGTGTATGTGTGTGTGTGTGTGCGTCCCCTGTACTGATATTTCTTCTAACATAGAATTCACAAAAGCGCTAAAAACATGTGTCTTTCCCTCTTAGGATGAGCAGAGCTCCGTAGCCATGCTGAAGAAGCACCAGATTGTGGAGCAGTCGGTGGAGGACTACGCTGAGACAGTCCATCAGCTCTCCAAGACCAGCAGAGGCCTGACAGCTGCAGGACATCCAGAGAGGTCAGTGAGAGAGCCTAGAGTGAAGCCATTGAAATAGAACGTCACTTAATATTGCCGCCCATCAAGGAACGTTGACCTGATTATGAATGTCCGATCCAGAAAAAGTATTTTGCATGAGTGGAGCATTCAGTAGACCAGAGTGTGGTGTGTATGCATATTTTTGTTTCAGCTTAACCCTAACAGACCTGATTTCACTAACGAAAGCCTTGTTTGCAGACCATGACTAGTGTATTAGTTTGATCATGGGTGTTAGTGTTGGAACAAGAATGTTGTTTTGCAAAAAAACTTAAAAAAATTACTCTTGTTAACCCCATCCACTGATCATTGAACTCTTGATTTCTGTTTGTGTGGGCAGTGAGAGGATAGGCATGCGTCAGTCTCAGGTGGACAAGCTCTATGCCGGCATGAAGGACCTGTCTGAGGAGAGGCGGGGCAAACTGGATGAGCGGTTCCGCCTGTTCCAGCTCAACCGCGAGGTTGACGACTTGGAGCAGTGGATTGCCGAGCGGGAGGTGGTGGCTGGATCTCATGAGCTGGGACAGGACTACGAGCATGTCACCGTAAGCAATGCCACCTGACTTCAAACCCTACCCTCTCACTCCTGGTGCTGTCAGGGAAGAAAAACATAGTCCGCATTCCAGACCATCTGCATAGCAGCCAAATTCCAAAAATTGACCAATAGCTGAATGCCACATCATCTAAATTGCAGTTGGGCATCATATCTCAATATCATATTGACATGTTTAACATTTTCCAGGTGTTGTGTGCTTTGGTGTGTGACTGCTTTGCAAATGGTCTGTAACGTGGCCATAGACTGATTTCAGTACTGCCCATTTGATACCACAATTACCTTTTAGTAGGTAAGACAGGGCAGTACAATATATATTTGTGTTAAAGGTCCTCATTCTCCTCCTCTCCATCCATCTATCCATCCACAGATGCTCCAGGAGCGCTTCCGGGAGTTTGCGCGTGACACAGGCAACATCGGCCAGGAGCGTGTGGATGCCGTCAACCGCCTGGCCGATGAGCTGATAAATGCGGGCCACGCAGATGCCGCCACGGTGGCCGAGTGGAAGGATGGACTCAACGAGGCCTGGGCTGACCTGCTGGAACTTATCGACACGCGCACGCAGATCCTGGCCGCCTCCTACGAGCTGCACAAGTTCTACCATGACGCCAAGGAGATCCTGGGCCGCATCCTGGACAAACACAAGAAACTTCCAGAGGAGGTGGGACGTGACCAGAACACAGTGGAGACACTGCAGAGGATGCACACCACCTTCGAGCATGACATCCAGGCCCTGGGAACACAGGTAGATACATAGCTAATATCTCCCTGTAGCTCACTTCACCAGATCACTGCACTGAAATCTCATGTTATTATTAGTGGTGGGCACCAATATCGATAATATGATATTGATAACTTACACTATTATGTAAAAGAGGACACATGACTGTTCTTTCAGACACAAAACACTTTCACAGGCTCTCAACTTAGCATACAGTGCTTTTAGAAAGTATTCAGACTTTTTCCACCTTTTGTTACGTTACAGCCTTATTCTAAAATGGATTCAATTGTTTTTCCCCCCTCATCAATCTACTCACAATACCCCATATTGATACCCCATAATGACAAAGCAAAAACTGTTTTTTAGAAAACAGAAATATGACCCCCTACCCTCTACTCAGTACTTTGTTGAAGCACCTTTGGCAGCGATTACAGCCTTGAGTCTTCTTGGGTATGACGCTGCAAGCATGGCACACCTGTATTTGGGGAGTTTCTCCCATTCTTCTCTGCAGATCCTCTCAAGCTCTATCAGGTTGCATGGGGAGCGTCGCTGCACAGCTATTTTCAGGTCTCTCCAGAGATGTTTAGAGAAGTCCGGGCTCTGGTTGTCCCACTCAAGGACATTCAGAGACTTGTCCCGAAGCCACTCCTGCATTGTCTTGGCTGTGTTCTTAGGGTCATTGTCCTCTTGGAAGGTGAACCTTCGCCCCAGTCTGAGGTCCTGAGCGCTCTGGAGCAGGGTTTCATTAAGCTACTCCTCAGTAAAAGGCACATGACAGCCCACTTGGAGTGTACCTAAAGGACTCTCCGACCATGAGAATCAAGATTCTCTGGTCTGATGAAACCGATCCTGACTAGTCTCCCAGTCCCTACCGCTGAAAAACATCCCCACAGCATGATGCTACCACCACTATGCTTCACCATAGGGATGATGCCAGGTTTCCTCCAGACTGGACGCTTGGCATTCAGGCCAAAGAGTTCAGTCTTGGTTTCATCAAAGTCTTTAGGTGCCTTTTGGCAAACTCCAAGTGGGCTGTCATGTGCCTTTAACTGTCGAGTGGCTTCCGTCTGGCCACTCTACCATAAAGGCCTGATTGGTTGAATGCTGCAGAGATGGTTGTCCTTCTGGAATCTTCTCCCATCTGCACAGAGGAACTATGGAGCTCTGTCACAGTGACCATGTAAATACCAGGCAGTGGAAGGTAGCGTAATTGTAGAATAAAATGTGTTAAAGCGACTTGTGCTCGTACCTTCAGGTGAGGCAGCTGCAGGAGGATGCCGTCCGCCTCCAGTCGGCCTACGCCGGCGACAAGGCAGACGACATCCAGCGGAGGGAGAGCGAGGTGCTGGAGGCCTGGAATACCCTGCTGGAGGCCTGCGATGGCCGCAGGGTCCACCTCCTGGACACGGGCGACAAATTCCGCTTCTTCAGCATGGTGCGCGACCTCATGCTGTGGATGGAGGACGTCATCCGTCTCATCGAAGCCCAGGAGAATCCAAGGTAAATTACTCTTATACTTAGTTAGGTTGGGGTCAGTTCCATTTCAATTCAGTAAACTGAAATTCCTATTCCAATCTTAGGTTCGTATACTAATATCCTGATCTGTGCGTGTGTGTGTGTGTGTGTGTGTGTGTGTGTGTGTGTGTGTGTGTGTGTGTGTGTGTGTGTGTGTGTGCGTGCCTGCGTGTGCATGTTTTCCTTTCTCTGCACAGGGACGTGTCCTCTGTGGAGTTGTTGATGAACAACCACCAGGGTATCAAGGCTGAGATCGACGCCCGCAATGACAGCTTCACCGCCTGCATTGAGTTGGGCAAGTCTCTGCTAGCCAGAAAGCACTATGCATCAGAGGAGGTAAGTTCCATAGCCAAATCAATGCTATGCTACTGCAGGGCAGCCCATGAGCCATTTGCGGACCACTGCTCTTTCTCAATTGAAATATGTCCTTGTCTCCTTTCTTTCTTTGCACTGGTCTGAATGAACTGACCAAGTGAAAGCCACCCTAATGATGAGATATCACCATTTTGTTTTGCCAGCACTTAAATGGTCCATTTGGGGAAATTATTTTGACAGCCCTATGTTACTGGGTCATTCCACCAATTTGGTGCCTTTTGAGATGTGAAAATAAACTTTTGATTTCACCTGGAGAAATGTTGGGGAGAAGTGGGTTAAACTCTTCCTAGAAGTCACAGAGGGTGTACAGATGGATGTCGAAATTCTGAATCTTCTTTATTCATATAAAAATCTTATTTATTAAAGGGCACTTCAGGCTTTTATAATTCAATATTGGTGCATCATTTCTACCTAAAATATTAAAGGCACTCATTTTGTGGAATGACCATACTGCATTGTAGCGTCTTCAGGTTTTAGTGTATTGCATTGTTTGTATGTGATGACACCCAATGCTAAAATATAAGTATTTGCTGCTATGTCCTCTGTTTAGATCAAAGATAAGTTGCTACAGCTGATGGACAAGAGGAAAGACATGATTGACAAATGGGAGGACCGACGGGAGTGGTTAAGACTGAGTAAGGGTTTTTGTTCATAATTTCACACATGCTATTGGATGGAATCTTGTCATTAGTTGGGCATATCCAGTCCCACTGGGCACAAACTGGTTCAATCAACGTTGTTTCAACGTAATTTGTCAATGTATTGTGACACGCAATTAATTATATGTATTAACCCTAGATGACTAACAGGGCACTGTTTTGAAGCCACCGAGCAGCCATCTTGGTACTCTTCCTTTTTTTGGAAGCTATAGAAATCCATTTTTTTATGTCTACATTCATTTTTGACAAGTATATTATAATACAGACACCTTAATGCTTACTTAAAAAAAAATATATATATATATATATATATATAAAAAATACATAAACATATTCCTAAACATTTTTGGGGGAGAGGACTCATGTTACTGTCCCCACAACAAAGACATACTTAAATACATGTAATTTTGTCCTTGAAACATTTTATTGAAATAATGTAGACTTACATTCATTCCTATGGAGGCCGATGGCTTCAAAGCCTCACATTGGCCATTACATAGAATCACCAATCCAGGGTTTATACACATCATTGCATGAAATCTATGTGTAAAATACATTGGATTTGCAAAAAGTCTTTAATGTCAACTGTTGTTTTGAGGGGGAAATCTAACGTTAATGTGTCTCTATGAAATTGTATGTGCTGGTATTTTGGCCAGGCCTCTCTTGAAAATTTGATTTTAACCAGGTAAAAAAAGGTAAAATAAACAATTAAATAAATATGGAACTATCCAATCTGTAGATACTAACCAAGTAGATCTTCAAATGTTGATACAGTGTTTTTGATTACATTGACAACCAAACACAATTCAACATACATTTTGTAATACAGTAATTACCCTAAAGTGAAGGATATCTTACAAACTAATATAACAGTATTTATTGATTCAACCTTAATGAGTAAAACATCCATGGCTACATTTTGGGGTTACTGTAACTGTAAATGTTTTCTTATGTTTTTATTTAACTAGGCAAGCCAGTTAAGAACAAATTCTTATTTACAATGACGGCCTATACCGGCCAAACCCAGACGACTCTGCGCGCCCCCCTATGGGACTCCCAATCACGGCTGATTATGATACAGCATGGATTTGAACCAGGGTGTCTGTAGAGACGCCTCTAGCACTGAGATGCAGTGCCTTAGACCGCTGCGCCACTCGGGAGCCCTAATCATAGAAAGCGTGCCTGTTCAAAATAGCATGCAAAGGTTGCAGGTCTGTGGAGGTCTTCGCTATTGCTATAATAATCTGTGCAGAATCTGCAACCACATTGATCACTTGCACCATGTACTTTTAATGCAATCTCAACTGCAATTCGGTACCAGTACCCCCTGTATATAGCCTCGTTATTGTCATTTTATTGTGTTACTTTTTACTTTAGTTTATTTGGTAAATATTTTCTTAACTCTTTCTTGAACTGCACTGTTGGTTAAGTGCTTGTAAGTAAGCATTTCATGGTAAGGTCTACACTTGTTGTATTCAACGCTTGTGACAAATAAAGTTTGATTTGAATTCCGGTCATTTTGTTGTGCTATTATGTGAAGCACAGTGATCACACATTTAGTCGTATATAAACTAAATATCTGAAATATCTAAATATCTCATTGGAACTTCATTGCGCTTATAAACGGTTGAAAGCACAGTGATAACCTATTTAGGTGACAATGAAACCAAAACTCAGACATTGTTTTTCCATTGGAATTTGGTTGTGCTTTTAGATGGTTGAAAGCATAGTCATAAGATAACACATTGGGAATTCAACAAACTTTTGGCTGTCTTTCTGAGTGGGTGAATGTAGGTTGTAATCTAATTGATCAACGTCTCAACCAAATATTACCCAATTGTCCACGTTGAAATGACTTGGTGTGCCCGGTGCAGTACTGTCTGTAGTATTTAGAATATGATTTTTAGACAACTCCATTGCACCAACGTTGTGAACGATCCTTTGTTGTCCCTCTGGAAGACTGTTTCATTATGTTACTATGCATACCTTGGAATGTGAGGATGACACATCATAAGCCTTTATCATTTCTGGAGGATGAGAAACTGTCCCTGAAGTGTTGGCCATGCGTAGAGCTGGGTTATGTTCATTAGGCATCAAACAGAAGAGTAAAGACCTGGACCAATCAGAAAAGCTCAATTGAATTTTCAGTATAATTTTTTTTGTTACACGTTTTTACCTTTATGTGCCCTAATGAATACAACCTTGGTGCGCTTATGTGTACTTTGATCAATCTGGCCCTTCTCTATTTGCCCCATGTCCTCTGCCAGACTGGTCTCATAGACTAGACATAGCATAGTAAATGTAAATCCGTGACACTCAAATTAGTATGATATGGTACGCTTGGTATGGTTACATAAGATATAAGGTTACGTAAGACAACAATGAAAGGAGTGTGGTTGGTCAGGGTGGATGTGTAGGCATATAACGCGAATGTCTAGCAACGGTTGTGTGTTCAAATTTCAACACAAACAACTTTAGCGTTTTAGCCAATTAGCAACTTTGCAACTACTTACTACTTTTTAGCTAACCCTTCCCTAATCTTAACCCTTTTAGATAAGCCTAACATTAACCCTTTAAATCTTAACCTTATTCCTAACCTTGTCCCCTAACCCCTAGTGCTAGCTAACGTTAGTGTTTTCCACCTAGCTAACATTAGCCACAACAAATTACAATTCTTAACATATACAGTGCATTCAGAAAGTATTCAGATCCCGTGAGACTTTTTCCACATTTTGTTACGTTACAGCCTTATTCTAAAATTGATTAAATTGTTTATTCCCCACATCAATCTACAAAAAATACCACATAATGACAAAGCAAAAACATTTTTTTTGAATTTGAATTTATATAAAAAAAGATGGAAAAATCACATTTACATAAGTAGTCAGTCCCTTTACTCAGTACTTTGTTGAAGCACCTTTGGCAGCGATTACAGCCTCGTGTCTTCTTAGGTATGACGCTACAAGCTTGGCACACCTGTATTTGGGGAGTTCTTCTCTCCAGATCCACTCAAGCTCTGTCAGGTTGGATAGGGAGTGACACTGCACAGCTATTTTCAGGTCTCTCCAGAGATGTTTGATCGGGTTCAAGTCTGGGATTTGGCTGGGACACTCAAGGACATTCAGAGACCTGTCCCGAAACCACTCCTGCGTTGTCTTGGCTGTGTGCTTAGGGTCATTGTCGTGTTGGAAGGTGAACCTTTGCCCCAGTCTGAGCGCTCTGGAGCAGGTTTTCATCAAGGATCTTTCCCTCGATCCTGACTAATCTCCCTCCCTGCTGCTGAAAAACATCCCCACAGCATTATGCTGCCACCACCATGCTTCACCGTAGGGATGGTGCCAGGTTACCTCCAGACGTGATGCTTGGCATTCAGGCCAAAGAGTTCAATCTTGGTTTTATCAGACAAGAGAATCTTGTTTCTCATGGTCTGAAAGTCCTTTAGGTGCCTTTTGGCAAACTCAAAGCGGGCTGTCATGTGCCTTTTCCTGAGGAGTGGCTTCCATCTGGCCACTCTACCATAAAGGCCTGATTGGTGGAGTGCTGCAGAGATGGTTGTCCTTCTGGAAGGTTCTCCCATCTCCACAGAGGAACTCTGGAGCTCTGTCAGAGTGACCATTGGGTTCTTGGTTACCTCCCTGACCAAAGCCCTTCTCTCCCGATTGCTCAGTTTTGCCAGGCAGCCAGTTCTAGGAAGAGTCTTGGTGCTTCCAAATTACTTCCATTTAAGAATGATGGAGGCCACTGTGTTCTTGGGGACCTTCAGTGCTGCAGAATGTATTTGGTACCCTTCCCCAGATCTGTGCCTCGACAGAATCCTGTCTCAGAGCTCTAAGGACAGTTCTTTCAACTTCATAGCTTGGTTTTTGCTCTGACATGCACTGTCAACTGTGGGACCATATATAGACAGGTGTGTGTCTTTCCAAATAATTTCCAATCAATTTAATTTACCACAGGTGGACTCCAATCAAGTTGTAGAAACAATTCAAGGGTGATCTATGGAAACAGGATGCACCTGAGCTCAATTTCGAGTCTCATAGCAAAGGGTCTGAATACTTATGTAAATAAGCTATTTCTGTTTTTTATTTTTAATACATTTGCAAAAAAATTTAAAAACCTGTTTTCGCTTTGTCATTATGGGGTATTGTGTGTAGATTGATGAGGGAAAAAGTTATTTTATACATTTTAGAATAAGGCTGTAACGTAACAAAATGTGGAAAAAGTAATGGGGTCTGAATACTTTCCGAATGCACTGTATATGTTTAGGAAATTCATAACATATTGTACGTTTTGCAAAATCGTAACATACTGTACTAATTGCAATTCATAACATATTGTACGAATTTCAATTCGGAATATCTCATACAAAATAGTAATTTGTAACATGTCAAATGAAATGGTTAATGGACATCGACAAATTAATGTATACCATATCATACTAAGTGGAGTGTCTCGGATTTACGCACAGAATAATATGAAATGCTCTGAGACCACATTCGCTCTGCTGATATCTAATGCATGTGGGCTAAAGTGGACAGTGAGTGTTTCTGTTTTGGGAGGGGGGATATTAGTCATGAATGCTCAGGTTACCCGTTCCCACATGCCAGAGGCCATAAGTTAGCTACAACATTGAAATGAAGTTTACCCTGCTGACTTTCTTATCTTTGCTCTGCACGGTCTAGTTTTGGAAGTTCACCAGTTTGGGAGGGATGCAGGGGTGGCAGAGGCGTGGCTGCTGGGACAGGAACCATACCTGTTCGGCCGGGAGTTGGGGCAGAGCGTGGACGAGGTGGAGAAACTGATCAAGAGGCACGAGGCGTTCGAGAAGTCGGCCGCCACTTGGGAGGAGCGCTTCTCAGCGCTGGAGAGGTTGACTACGGTGAGTGTTTTGGAGGGTTGCAATGTTTCTGTCACGTGTCACAAATCTTTATGGTAAAATGATTCTTACTGAGAGACATTAGTCTTACTCATAGACAGTTACATTTTCAGTCCTATTCCAGTGAGTATTTGTAATGTTCATAAGGTTTCAATAAGAAAGCTGTTCACTAAACAATATTATCTGCATGTCAGTACAGTATTTACCCAGTATTTAATGAAAAATTATGTAGTAATAATATAATCTGGTGCATTCAAAGAATTCAACATAATTGGTAATAATTGGTACAAAGTTTTGCATGTTCCCATGAATCCCAAAGAAACTACAATGTAATCATTAGGTAATTAAATTAGCTGCCATTTTTCACGTCTTTAAGTCCCAGGTAAATAGCAAACGTTAAAATTGAATTGTGACCCTGCCATCACTCTTTGAAGGTGGCATTGCCAGATTAATTTACTCAGATTAAGTTGGTTAAATGAGACTGAGGTCCTGTTGTGTCTTGTTCTTCCAGTTGGAGTTATTGGAAGTGAGAAGACAGCAAGAGGAAGAAGAAAGAATGCGAAAACCCCCTTCGCCGGAGCCTTTACCGGAGCAGGACTCACCACTGCAGAGGTAAGTGTAGCAGTTACGGCTGTTGCGGTGACCATATTCCCGCCACACCGGCGGTCATGATTGCAGTTAAATTCCACGTGAACGTTTAGTCACAGTAATTAGGCTTCTTCAAGCTCTGATGCTGCTTATGGTCATTAGTAGCCTACCAAACTTGCTAACTGCCTGTTACTCAGCACTCTATTGTCCATATAATCACTCTGACATCAATGCAAATGTCTTCGAAAATCTAATCAAACACTTCATGAGACCTCATGAGCTCATGTTGAGCAACATTTCAATAAGCTATGCAGTTGCGTGAGAAAACAGAGTGATGGCCTCTACTAAAAAGAGCAGGATGCCATCAGCTCTGTATAGGCTAGGCCTACTATATTTCATTCTCAACATTCTAATATTAAGCACATTGTTTATCTTTACAACAGGAGGGTAGTCTACCTGACTGGCATGAAAATGAACCACGGGAAACGCATCCTCCATAAGCTATTTAAGTGTATAGATGACTTGTATTTTTTCCCGCTGCCCCTGTTTCGAGACCGGTGCATGATAATGGTCCATTCTAAATCAAAACACATTTCACACATATATTATTTAGTATATGTAAAGACAAGATTAAATCAAGAATAGTCTGATGGCTGACAATATTAGCCTATCACTTGTGAATGATATATTATCACTTGTGAATGATGCCCAGCATAAGACACTGCCTTTTTTTTCTAATCATAGTAACACACCTCATGTAGCCTAGCACATATGTTTTGATAAGGTTTGTATCACAATTAAAGTGGCCAAATAACTTCTTAAAATGAAGCACATTAATCTGTTTTACAAGGGGTTTAGAGCCTAACTGGCATACATTAACAGTTGCAAGTTTGGGAAAGATAATTTCACCATAAAAATGCACATTTAATAATTAGCATTTTTTTTATCATGGTGTTTTCCGCTAATGGAACATTCGTGCTTATAGCCTACTGCCATGTGCGCATTTCTGCGCTTATAATGTGAAGAAATAGCCTAATAGTTTATCACCATTTTAAGCTAAATCTGCTGCGTCAACCAAATTGCGGGGGAAAAAATCTAAAAATGTAGCCCAACGTTTGTAGAACAACTAAAGTTACATTAATAACTCTAAATTAAGCATGTAGGAGTACATATTTCTTTGTTAACCGCTTAACACAGAATAGCCCCATGTGCGCACTCCCTCAAATCATTTGGAGAAAATATTTATAATTTATTCAGCTTTGTTCTATTGTATCCTTCATACTATAAAATAATGTCACCAAATTCTAAGAAAATCTTGTCTGCTAAATGAACTAGTGTTATCACATTTTAAGGTATGACTCAGGTGCAGACAGTGTTGAAGAAACAAACGTTTATTCTTTAAACAGGGGCAGGCAAACGACAGGTCAATGCAGGCAGGGTTCAATAATCCAGAGAGGATGTAAGGCACCGGAACAGCAGGCGGGCTCAGGGTCAGGTCAGGCAGAGGTCGGTAAACCAGAGTAGTGGGGCAAAGGTACAGGACGACAGGCAGGCTCAGGGTCAGGGCAGGCAGAATGTTCAGGACTGGGAAACTAGAAAACAGGCGCAAGGAACAGGCGTGAGCAGGGAAACAAAACGCTGGTAGGTTCTATGAACAAAACGAACTGGCAACAGACAAACAAAGAACACAGGTATAAATACACAGGGGATAATGGGGAAGTTGGACGACACCTGGAGTGGGGTGGAGACAAGCACAAAGACAGGTGAAACAGATCAGGGCATGACAAGTGTAGCCCACAGCGATTTGGCATTGCCAGATCAGGACCTAACATAAGGACATATCAGTGTATGCTATTGTCACGATCGTTTTGAAGGATGGACCAAGGCGCAGCGTGTGTTGGGTTCCACATATTTATTACCGTGAAACTTGAACAAAAAACGTATAACAAAAGTGAAGCACGTGGCGCACATCAGCACTCAACAAAACAATATCCCACAAAGCAGGTGGGAGAAAGGGCTTCCTAAATATGATCCCCAATTAGAGGCAACGATTACCAGCTGCCTCTAATTGGGAACCATACAGCTCACCAACATAGAAATAAAATGACTAGAACACCCCCTAGTCACGCCATAGAGAACCAAGGGCTCTCTATGGTCAGGGCGTGACAGCTATTCTGTTCTTCTGAAATAGACTACATTTTCTTCATATCATGCTTCATATCATGCTTCTGTCTAAAATAAATAATGGATTTATTGTGAAGGTGTAGGCTATATTACATGGATTTATTATACTTTTTCAAATGTAGATGTTCCAAAGGTCATCAGTGGCTTGTAGGCTATGTGTGAAAGCCAGGAGATGCTAAATGTGTTTATGTTAATTAACGGTAAATTACCGTGAGACCGACAGTTATTTGCTTGACTATCACCGGCTGACAAAATGTTGTGACCTCCACAGCCCTAGTAGTGGTGTTGGTAAAGAAACAGACAAGGGTGTCAACTCATCATTAAGCTTAGATTATTTGATTCAGCTGTGTAGTGCTAGGGCAAAGAACCAACATGTGCACCCATCAAACAATTGTGACTCTTTCAAGTAAATCAAGTTAGTTATGAAAATCACCACAGGTTGTTGTTAGGTAGCTCATGGACACTTACTCACCTTCTCTGACTCGCTTCCTGATTATCCCTTTCTACTGTATATTCTCCACAGTGGAGTAGAGAACAGACTGCAGAACGGACTGCCCACAGACCAGGATTCCCCACAGGTAAGTTACTGCTCCAAAGTTTAACACCAAAAATATGCCAGCTTTTAGGGCCAAAAGACTGACTAGGGCCTTACTTCTCAGAGCTTTACATTGTTCAATCTCACCTAAGGTGCATCATTTTCATCTGAGGCATTTCCCAGAAAACATAATTGCATTAAAGCTGAAGAATGAAATATGAATATTGAAATATTTTATATATTAAATATAAATGTCATTATTTTGGTATGAAGGCCCATCCATGCTCCTTAAAATGAATTGTTTTATTTTTATTTAACCCTTTTATTACCAGGTAAGTTGACTGAGAACACATTCTCATTTACAGCAACGACCTGGGGAATAGTTACAGGGGAGAGGATGATAATAATAATAATAATAATAATAATAATTAATGTTAAAAATTAATGTTGGTGCACTGGTGTCATGGCCACCTCTTGTGTAGGTTCATTTTTACCAGCCCACAATCTGCATTTTGTCCTGCACTACCCTGTCATCTCAGTACTTCCTGAATCACTACTAACTACAAACTAAGACCCAAGTATATGTAGATCAGTGAAGCAGCAATGCCTGCTTGTGCATGCCTGTCACATGTTTGTTTATGTCTGTTAATACTTATTGTTTGAACTGTAAAGATGTTCCTAAGAGAAAAATGTGTTTGTCTATCAAAATAATTGTTGATTTGATATCAAACAGTCCTAAATATTTCTAAAACGAAAATAATTGTATTTGGGACAAATCATTCACTAAACCCTAAACCTCAATGAAATCTTGTAATAAATGATGTGAAAATTTAGCAAGTTGTGGTGACTAAACTGCTTGGAGTAACCCTGGATTGTAAACTGTCATGGTCAAAACATATTGATACATCAGTAGCTAAGATGGGGAGAAGTCTGTCCATAATAAAGCGCTGCTGCTCTACCTTCTTAACAGCACTATGAACAAGGCAGGTCCTACTGGCCCTAGTTTTGTCGCACCTGGACTACTGTTCAGTCATGTGCTCAGGTGCCACAAAAAGGGATTGAGGAAAATTGTAATTGGCTCAGAATAGGGCAGCACGGCTGGCCCTTGGATGAACACAAATCAAATCAAATCAAATGTATTTATATAGCCCTTCGTACATCAGCTGATATCTCAAAGTGCTGTACAGAAACCCAGCCTAAAACCCCAAACAGCAAGCAATGCATGTGAAAGAAGCACGGTGGCTAGGAAAAACTCCCTAGAAAGGCCAAAAACCTAGGAAGAAACCTAGAGAGGAACCAGGCTATGAGGGGTGGCCAGTCCTCTTCTGGCTGTGCCGGGTGGATATTATAACAGAACATGGTCAAGATGTTAAAATGTTCATAAATGACCAGCATGGTCAAATAATAATAATCATAGTAGTTGTCGAGGGTGCAACAAGCACGTCCGGTGAACAGGTCAGGGTTCCATAGCCGCAGGCAGAACAGTTGAAACTGGAGCAGCAGCATGGCCAGGTGGACTGGGGACAGCAAGGAGTCATCATGCCAGGTAGTCCTGAGGCATGGTCCTAGGGCTCAGGTTCTCCGAGAGAAAGAAAGAGAGAAAGAGAGAATTAGAGAGAGCATATTTAAATTCACACAGGACACCGGATAAGACAAGAGAAATGCTCCAGATGTAACAGACTGACCCTAGCCCCCCGACACATAAACTACTGCAGCATAACTACTGGAGGCTGAGACAGGAGGGATCAGAAGACACTGTGGCCCCATCCGATGATACCCCCGGACAGGGCCAAACAGGCAGGATATAACCCCACCCACTTTGCCAAAGCACAGCCCCCACACCACTAGAGGGATGTCTCCAACCACCAACTTACCGTCCTAAGACAAGGCCGAGTATAGCCCACAAAGATCTCCGCCACGGCACAACCCAAGGGGGGGGGGGGGGGGGGGGCGCCAACCCAGACAGCAAGACCACGTCAATGACTCAACCCACTCAAGTGACGCACTCCTCCCATGGACGGCATGGAAGAACACCAGTAAGCCAGTGACTCAGCCCCTGTAAAAGGGTTAGAGGCAGAGAATCCCAGTGGAAAGAGGGGAACCGGCAAGGCAGAGACAGCAAGGGCGGTTCGTTGCTCCAGCCTTTCCGTTCACCTTCACACTCCTGGGCCAGACTATACTTAATCATAGGACCTACTGAAGAGATAAGTCTTCAGTAAAGACTTAAAGGTTGAGACTGAGTCTGCGTCTCTCACATGGGTAGGCAGACCATTCCATAAAAATGGAGCTCTATAGGAGAAAGCCCTACCTCCAGCCGTTTGCTTAGAAATTCTAGGGACAATTAGGAGGCCTGCGTCTTGTGACCGTAGCGTACGTGTAGGTATGTACGGCAGGACCAAATCGGAAAGATAGGTAGGAGCAAGCCCATGTAATGCTTTGTAGGTTAGCAGTAAAACCTTGAAATCAGCCCTTGCCTTAACAGGAAGCCAGTGTAGGGAGGCTAACACTGGAGTAATATGATCAAATTTTTTGGTTCTAGTCAGGATTCTAGCAGCCGTATTTAGCACTAACTGAAGTTTGTTTAGTGCTTTATCCAGGTAGCCGGAAAGTAGAGCATTGCAGTAGTCCAGCCTAGAAGTAACAAAAGCATGGATTAATTTTTCTGCATCATTTTTGGACAGAAAGTTTCTGATTTTTGCAATGTTACGTAGATGGAAAAAAGCTGTCCTTGAAACAGTCTTGATATGTTCTTCAAAAGAGAGATCAGGGTCCAGAGTAACGCCGAGGTCCTTCACAGTTTTATTTGAGACGACTGTGCAACCATCCAGATTAATTGTCAGATTCAACAGAAGATCTCTTTGTTTCTTGGGACCTAGAACAAGCATCTCTGTTTTGTCCGAGTTTAAAAGGAGAACGTTTGCAGCCATCCACTTCTTTATGTCTGAAACACAGGCTTCTAGCGAGGGCAGTTTTGGGGCTTCACCATGTTTCATTGAAATGTACAGCTGTGTGTCGTCCGCATAGCAGTGAAATTTAACATGATGTTTTCGAATGACATCCCCAAGAGGTAAAATATATAGTGAAAACAATAGTGGTCCTAAAACGGAACCTTGAGGAACACCGAAATGTACAATTGATTTGTCAGAGGACAAACCATTCACAGAGACAAACTGACATCTTTCCGACAGATAAGATCTAAACCAGGCCAGAACTTGTCCATGTAGACCAATTTGGGTTTCCAATCTCTCCAAAAGAATGTGGTGGTCGATGGTATCAAAAGCAGCACTAAGATCTAGGAGCACGAGGACAGATACAGAGCCTCGGTCTGACGTCATTAAAAGGTCATTTACCACCTTCACAAGTGCAGTCTCAGTGCTATGATGGGGTCTAAAACCAGACTGAAGCGTTTCGTATACATTGTTTGTCTTCAGGAAGGCAGTGAGTTGCTGCGCAACAGCTTTTTCAAAATTTTTTGAGAGGAATGGAAGATTCGATATAGGCCGATAGTTTTTTTATAATTTCTGGGTCAAGATTCGGCTTTTTCAAGAGAGGCTTTATTACTGCCACTTTTAGTGAGCTTGGTACACATCCGGTGGATAGAGAGCCGTTTATTATGTTCAACATAGGAGGGCCGAGCACAGGAAGCAGCTCTTTCAGTAGTTTAGTTGGAATAGGGTCCAGTATGCAGCTTGAGGGTTTAGAGGCCATGATTATTTTCATCATTGTGTCAAGAGATATAGTACTAAAACACTTTAGTATCTCCCTTGATCCTAGGTCCTGGCAGAGTTGTGCAGACTCAGGACAATGGAGCTTTGGAGGAATACGCAGATTTAAAGAGGAGTCCGTAATTTGCTTTCTAATGATCATGATCTTTTCCTCAAAGAAGTTCATAAATTTATTACTGCTGAAGTGAAAGCCATCCTCCATTTGCGAATGCTGCTTTTTAGTTAGCTTTGCGACAGTATCAAAAAGACATTTCGGATTGTTCTTATTTTCCTCAATTAAGTTGGAAAAATAGGATGATCAAGCAGCAGTGAGGGCTCTTCGATACTGCACGGTACTGTCTTTCCAAGCTAGTCGGAAGACTTCCAGTTTGGTGTGGCGCCATTTCCGTTCCAATTTTCTGGAAGCTTGCTTCAGAGCTCGTGTATTTTCTGTATACCAGGGAGCTAGTTTCTTATGACAGATGTTTTTAGTTTTTAGGGGTGCAACTGCATCTAGGGTATTGCGCAAGGTTAAATTGAGTTCCTCGGTTAGGTGGTTAACTGATTTTTGTCCTCTGACGTCCTTGGGTAGGCAGAGGGAGTCTGGAAGGGCATCAAGGAATCTTTGGGTTGTCTGAGAATTTATAGCACGACTTTTAATGCTCCTTGGTTGGGGTCTGAGCAGATTATTTGTTGCAAACACAATAAAATGGTGGTCCGATAATCCAGGATTATGAGGAAAAACATTAAGATCCACAACATTTATTCCATGGGACAAAACCCACTGAGTCGATGATGGCTCCGAAAGCCTTTTGGAGTGGGTCTGTGGACTTTTCCATGTGAATGTTAAAGTCACCAAAAATTAGAATATTATCTGCTATGACTACAAGATCCGATAGGAATTCAGGGAACTCAGTGAGGAACACTGCATATGGCCCAGGAGGCCTGTAAACAGTAGCTATAAAAAGTGATTGAGTAGGCTGCATAGATTTCATGACTAGAAGCTCAAAAGACGAAAACGTCATATTTATTTTTTTTGTAAATTGAAATTTGCTATCATAAATGTTAGCAACACCTCCGCCTTTGCCGGATGCACGGGGGGTATGGTCACTAGTGTAACCAGGGGGTGAGGCCTCATTCAACACAGTAAATTCATCAGGCTTAAGCCATGTTTCAGTCAGGCCAATCACATCAAGATTATCAAGATTATGATCAGTGATTAGTTCATTGACTATAAATGCAGAGAGCTAACATCAATAATATGCATGTCAATCTCTCCTGGCTCAAAGTGTGGGAGAGATTGACTTCATCATTACTTGTATTTATAAGAGGTATTGACATGTTAAATGCACCGACACCCATGCATATCCCACAAGACATGCCACAAGAGGTCTCTTCACAGTCCCCAAGTCCAGAACAGACTATGGGAGGCGCACACTACTACATAGAGCCATGACTAAATGGAACTCTATTCCACATCAAGTAAATGATGCAAGGCGTAAAATGAGACTAAAAAACAGATAAAAATACACCTTATGGAACAACAGGGATTGTGAAGCAACACAAACATAGGCAGATACACATGCATTCACATACACGAAAACATACACACACTTAAACATGGGGATCCATAATAAATACAAATACAATCAGAAGGCATTGGTATGGTGCAACAGTGCAGACCTGGGTTCAAATACTATTTAGGGTATTTGAATTACTTTCAAAGACATTTCAAAGTAAATATTAACTTATTTTTTGAAAAAACAAATAGTTGATTATTGGAATGTATTTGGAAAAACACTTGAAAAGTATTTGAAAACTCAAATGTAACCCAGGCATTTGAAAATAGTATTTGAAATAAGTATTTGAAAATTCTTACAAATAGTAGGCTATTAAATGAAAATTGTTTGAAATAGCAATAGTTGATTCTGGCCACATTATTTTAAAGTACTCAAATGCACAGAAAATAAGTATTTAAATAACAAATAATCAAATACATACAGTACCAGTCAAAAGTTTTGACACACCTACTCATTCCAGGGGTTTTCTTTATTTTACTATGTTTTACTAATGCCAAGAGTGTGCAAAGCTGTCATCAAGGCAAAGGGTGGCTACTTTGAAGAATCTCAAATATAAAATATATTTTGATTTGTTTAACACTTTTTTGGTTACTACATGATTCCATATGTGTTATTTCATAGTTTTGATGTCTTCACTATTATTATAAAGAAAAAATAAAGAAAAACCTTGGAATGAGTGGGTGTATGTAGACAGTACTGCATGTAGACATTCATTTGAGCCGTTTAGTGGTGTTATCAAATCAAATTTTATTAGTCAAATGCTATGAATACAACAGGTTACACCTTACAGTGAAATGCTTACTTACGAGCCCCTAACCAACAAGGCAGTTTAAAAAAAATACGGATAAGAATAAGAAATAAAAGTAACAAGTAATTAAAGAGCAGCAGTAAAATAACAATAGCGAGACTATATACAGGGGGGTAGTTGAGGTATACCGGTTAGTTGAGGTAATATGTACATGTAGGTAGAGTTATTAAAGTGACTATGCATAGATGATAACAACAGAGGGTAGCAGCGTTGTAAAAGAGGGGGGGGGGGGGGGGGGGGGCAATGCAAATAATCTGGGTAGCCAATTGATTAGATGTTCAGGAGTCTTATGGCTTGGGGGTAGAAGCTGTTTAGAAGCCTCTTGGACCTAGACTTGGCACTCCGGTACCGCTTGCCGTTCGGTAGCAGAGAGAACAGTCTATGACTAGGGTGGCTGGAGTCTTTGACAATTTTTAGGGCCTTCCTCTGACACCGCCTGGTATAGAGGTCCTGGATGGCAGGAAGCTTGGCCCCGGTGGTGTACTGGGCCATATGCACTACCCTCTGCAGTGCTTTGCGGTCGGAGGCCGAGAAGTTGCCATACCAGCCAGTGATGCAACCAGTCAGGATACTCTCGATGGTACAGCTGTAGAACCTTTTGAGGATCTGAGGACCCATGCCAAATCTTTTCAGTCTCCCGAGGGGGAATAGATTTTGTCGTGCCTTCTTCACGACTGTCTTGGTGGGCTTGGACCATGTTAGTTTGTTGGTGATGTGGACACCAAAGAACTTGAAGCTCTCAACCTGCTCCACGGAAGCCCAGTCGATGAGAATAGGGTGTGCTCAGTCCTCTTTTTCCTGTAGTCCACAATCATCTCCTTTGTCTTGATCACGTTGAGGGAGAGGTTGTTGTCCTGGCACCACACGGCCAGGTCTCTGACCTCCTCCCTATAGGCTGTCTCGCCGTTGTTGGTGATCAGGCCTACCACTGTTGTGTCATCGGCAAACTTAATGATGGTGTTGGAGTCATGCCTGGCCGTGCAGTCATGAGTGAACAGGGAGTACAGGAGGGGACTGAGCACGCACCCCTGAGTGGCCCCTGTGTTGAGGATCAGCGTGGCGGATGTGTTGTTACCTACCCTTACCACCTGGGGGCGGCCCGTCAGGAAGTCCAGGATCCAGTTGCAGAGGGAGGTGTTTAGTCTCAGGGTCCTTAGATTATTGATGAGCTTTGAGGGCACTGTGGTGTTGAACGCTGAGCTGTAGTCAATGAATAGCATTCTCACATAGGTGTTGTCCAGGTGGGAAAGGGCAGTGTGGAGTGCAATAGAGATTGCATCATCTGTGGGTCCGTTGGGGCGGTATGCAAATTGGAGTGGGTCTAGGGTTTCTGGGATAATGCTGTTGATGTGAGCTATGACCAGCCTTTCAAAGCATTTCATGGATACAGACGTGAGTACTACGGGTCGGTAGTCATTTAGGCAGGTTACCTTTGTGTTCGTCGCACAGGCACTATGGTGGTCTGCTTAAAACATGTTGGTGTTACAGACTCGGACAGGGAGAGGTTGAAAATGTCAGTGAAGACACTCGCCAGTTGGTCAGCGCATGCTCGCAGTACACGTCCTGGTAATCCGTCTGGCCCCGCGGCCTTGTGAATGTTGACCTGTTGAAAGGTCTTACTCACATCGGCTGCGGAGATCGTGATCCCACCATTGTCCAGAACAGCTGATGCTCTCATGCATGTTTCAGTGTTACTTTCCTCGAAGCGAGCATTGAAGTTATTTAGCTCATCTGGTAGGCTCGTGTCACTGGGCAGCTCTCGGCTGTGCTTCCCTTTGTAGTCTGTAATGGTTTGCAAGCCCTGTTACATCTGACGAGCGTCAGAGCCGGTGTAATACGATTCGATCTTAGACCAGCGTTGACGCTTTGCCTGTTTGATGGTTCGTCGGAGGGCATAGCGGGATTTCTTATAAGCTTCCGGGTTAGAGTCCCGCTCCTTGAAAGCGGCAGCTCTAGCCTTTAGCTCAGTGCGGATGGTGCCTGTAATGTCATAGGGATTAAATTGAGCCGGGTCCTGCCAGGTTTGAGACCCAGCACCTATGATCCAAATGAGAGCCAGGCGGAGCTGAGACACGGTTCCTTTCGTTATTTGAATTATGTATTGAAAAATGTGTTATCCACATTTAATTTTCCACAGCCAACAACACGAGTAAGCAACAGCAAAATCAGACAACACCAATTGTTCAGCCTGTCGGTCGCATTTTATGTAACAAATGAATATTCCTCTCGAGGCATTCAAATTGTGAGTGCAGCACAGGGAGAGAAATATGCATGCCCAGTCATTTTAGCCTACAACATTCTAAATGCTGTCGCGGGAAAACACACCTTTTAAGCAGTTTTGATGGCCACTGTTTAAAGAGGACGATTACTGCGCTTTCTAGTGTTACTAGGCTACACTTATTTCTCACATCCCAAAAATGTGTCAAATGCACCATTTTACAATGGGAGTTTTTAGCAGCGGCATGGTTTATGCGCATTAGCAGGCAGCAATTGCATTGAATGCAAAGGGAAGACCGGGGCTAAATGTAACACAGGTCAGGTGTAACTGGTAGGCAAACATTATATTCACAGTAGACTACATGAGCCTTGGTTGGCTAAGTGCCAGTGGAACGTTTTTTGGGACATTCAAGTCATCAATATGTTGCTGTAACTAGCAACAACATAGCCGAATGTTTCGACTTTATATTTTGTGACCTAGCTAATGATTAGCCCAGTGGGGTAATTGGAAATGTGCAACATTTCAGGTTATTTATTTACAGCCACTATGTTGCATCAGGTGGGCTACATCAGGTGATAATGCCTATTGCTAAATAGCACACCTGCCTGATAATATGGACCAATATGTTATATTGGGCTCATTTCTGGAGGGGGAAATTATAGGTTAGATGTCAGCATCATTCAAGGCTGCTCTAATGACTTATTACGTTTCTCCGTTCACAGCCGACGAGTACTCCATGCACACAGGCTCGTTTGGTGTAGACATAAGCTCCTGGCTCAGGATGTTCCAACACTCCAACAGGTCTTGGGGCTCAATCACAGCCCGAGGCAACAAGAGGCCTACTCAGTCAAGATTCAATTCAGAAACCAAAATGAGCTATTAGCGTTGCATACTCTAGTTTTAAGGCATGATTGGGGAAAATGATTGGGGCCTCTATCTCTCTCTCTCTCTCAGAATGGTGTGGAAAGAGTTGAGATCATGAATGGAGTGGCGGAGCAGAACTCAAAGGACCCGAGCCCTATTCCCTCACCCACAGCCAGCCGGCGGGGAAAGGGCAGCCTGTCCTCCACGTTGCCGACCCAGAACCAGGATTTGCCTGCGGCTCAGCTGGAGGGCTTCCTGCATCGCAAGCATGAGTGGGAGGGTCACAACAAGAAGGCCTCAAGCAGGTATGGTGAACTGGATCAAAAGAGAGAATCCAAATAGCATTGTTTGGAAGAAGTAATTTAATAATAGTTTATTTTGACATAAAATACATTATTTTAAGGGAGTTAACTTGTGTTATACAGTGCATCCCAGGCTTACAATGACTCATTGGGCTCTCTTTTTCAGATCCTGGCATAACGTGTACTGCGTTATCAACAATCAGGAAATGGGCTTCTACAAAGACAACAAGGCTGCTGGTCAAGGCATCCCCTACCACAATGCGATTCCGATCAGTCTAATGGGGGCTGTGTGTGATGTGGCCATGGATTACAAAAAAAAGAAGCATGTCTTCAAACTCAGGTTAAAAATGATAAAAATGAGAGTAGTGTTCAAGTTCCTTCAAACGGAATCACCCCAGAAGTGGATCCTCTTAGTTGCACTTCATTACGCTATCTGCTTCAGTCTAAATCTGATTTATTAATGTTCTAGTTCATTTTGTTGACTGCCATTTCAGAAATATATATATTTTTTGCAAATGTTGCTATCCAAATCTCTTTCGAATCTCAAATATATATGTTTAGAAAGTTACCAACATTTTTGTTCATTTTTATTTCAGAGTTACGGATGGAAATGAGTATCTCTTCCAAGCCAAAGAAGAAGTAAGTCTGTTTCCTTTGTTTAACATTTTGTGTCATCTGTTAAAGATTGTTTCCGTAGGCCAAAACAAAACAGTGCGTATACTGTAAAACAAATTAATGACAGCTTTTGAATAGAGGCCCTGGTCTTGACTACAAAACCTAATTCCTGGGCTAGTTGTTAAACTGACCTCCACAACCTTGCATGTACTTATTCTTCTAGGGTGAGTTTCCCAAAAATGCCCACGCTAATGTGGAACTTTTTATCTCATGATGACCTAGACTCAGTCCACTTGTAGAAAAGAAAAGTACTTTGGCAAATTTCATTCACTTATAAACATAGATCATTACAATTGCCATTCTCTTTTTGAGACAGAGAATTAGCTAAAAAGTGTTTAGGAAACTGACCTTTCAATGACCCCTTACAGGAGGAGATGAGCACATGGATCCAGGCCATTCTGAATGCGGGGACACCTGACAAGGTATCGATTACGCCCAGCAACCAGAGCACTCCGGCGTCGAGCCGAGCCCAGACCCTGCCCGCTACCGTCACCCTCACCAGCGAATCCAGCCCGGGCAAGCGGGAGAAAGACAAGGAGAAGGACAAGGAGAAGCGATTCAGCCTCTTCGGCAAGAAAAAACTATGAAGTTTCTCAGCAATGAAGACTTTCAGTTTTTTATTAGTGCAGTATTTTTTTTTCTTTCATTTTTGTCTGCCAAGCCACAATGATACTCCAGCTCAACTACACCACATGCTGTGCCTAATGTTCCTTGAATTGGGTAAAACGATTGATAAGACTTTGAAATACAAATGTAAAAGAAACATTTGTACTTTGTTAGAGTGTCAAGGTGTATGGGGCAGGTTTCATCATGAAATTGATTTGGTAATATCATGAGGACCATTTTATTTTTTTTAAGTTAATTATTTACTTGTAAAAATGTGTTGTGTGTTTTTTGTGCTTTTTCCTTGTCATTGTGTTTTGTTAAAATGGGTCTGAGTATTTAAACGTTTCCTCAATTTTGTGAGGGTGTCTACAAGAGGCAGGCCTACATTCTCTTTTTGCTGTTGGAAAGGGAGACAACATTGCTTCAAAATAATTCAGTTTTGTGACTGCACATACGCATATTGAATTAAAAAATGTAATGCAACTTTTCAACCTAATTTACTATGATTCCTACTTGAGTTTAAATTGAAAACAAACAACCTCAAAAAATATCAGGCTCCAAAAGGGCATAGTTAGCCAGTATTATCAGTAATTGCATGCCTTTTTAGGTCAAGATAAGCCTAATAATACACCTGTAATTGAAACAAGATAAATGTCTTGAAATTATTTCCTCATGGAATAATGTTTTATATATATATGATGGACCAGTAATTTTACATGTTTTTCCTTTGTTTGTTTACTTTTGTCCCTCTTGAGTTGCGTCATAATATATGTTTCCAAATAGTTATAGTTGACTACAGATTATAAAATCAGTATGTATAATAAACACTTTAAGCATTGATGTTAAATGGAAACGTGAAAATTCAGCATTTACTGCAAAAAAAGGTTGCTTGCTTGTTGCTCTAGCACTGCACATTATAATTTTGCTACGTTATCCTGCTAATTGATACATAGTGTGCATTTCTTTGTCACTGTATCTATTGTATTGAGAAGAAGAAAAAAAAATCTTACTGCACAATCAGAAATTATGTAATAGGAATGAAATTCTTTGCAATGACTGGGTCTTTGGGCATATATAGAACATTGACCTGGCTTTCTGATATATGAAACTGCACCTGTAGACTTTTTTTCTCTCTCTGTCTCTCTCTCTCTTTCAAATATGTGCGATGTCATTAAAATGCTATTAAACATTATGGGTCTGTGTGTTATCTATGGTTTTGGAAAAGTGGAGCTCGTCTGCTTGAAAATGTTGAACCTTGCTGTAATCTAATGAGTACTTTAAGTCTACTCTGTCTGCTCTGTGCAATCAATGCAGCCACTTGTCTTGTAACTGGAAATACACATTCAAAGTTGAAATGCCCTAGTCTATAACTTCAGCACCGAGCACCTAATACACTTGCATGTGGGGTCAGATTTTTGTTAACCTGAAACAGCCCGCAATTGCTAATAACCCATCTGCAACTGCCTTACTACTGTATATGTGATAAAGTGAAAATCTGAGGCCCACACTGCACCCTAAACTGCAAATACAGAAAATGCGCTGTTGACGGGGTGCAGGATATTTTTTTTCCTGCCTACTTTCCAAAGGCCTATGTTTTTTATTATAATTTCAGACATTTTGATAGGCTATTTGTTTGTCAACTTGTCTATAATTAGCTACATGCTGCTTATCTTCTGTCATACAGTGCCTACAGAAAGTATTCGCACCCTTTGACTTTTCCACATTTTGTTGTGTTACAAAGTGGGATTAAAATGGATTTAATTGTCATTTTTTTGTCAACGTCTACACAAAATACTGTAATGTCAAAGTGGAATAAAAATTCTAACATTTCTTTTTTATTATTATGGAAAATAAAACACTAATATATCTTGATTAGATAAGTATTCAACATTTTTTTTAAGATTAATACAAATTAAATAACTAAAATATAGTTGCATAAGTATTCAGCTCTCTGATTCAAAACGTGTTAGAATCACCTTTGGCAGTGGTTACAGCTGTGAGTCTTTCTGGGTAAGTCTCTAAGAACTTTGCACACCTGGATTGTACAATGTTTGCAAATTATTCTTTAAAAAAATTGTCAAGCTCTATCAAGTTGGTTGTTGATCATTGCTAGACAGTCATTTTCAAGTCTTGCCATATATTTTCAAGCCGATTTAAAACTGTAACTAGACCACTCTAGTAAGCAACTTGCCTGTGCTTAGCTCTATTACGTTTATTTGTATCCTAAAAAACAACCCTCCATAGTCCTTTCCGATGACAAGCATACCCATAACATGATGCAGCCACCACCATGTTTGAAAATATGAAGTGGTACTCTATCTCCTTTCTCTAATATCTCTGGCAACGGCATCATGCAATGCACCCTGGACAGAAGAGGCAGACAAATCGGAAAAATGTGCTAGTCCCTCTGTTAAATTACTAATTAATTGAGGTAGGAATATCGCAAGAGAAGACATCCTCCCGAGTTATGACATGGGCCAGTATTGAAATCTGACATGTAGAATAGACGTTTTCACGATCTAAAAGTTGTTTTCCAGTGTAGTGAGAGCAACTTTATCACAGTACTCCGTCATATCGGACAGATTTCTGCCTGCTTAAACGCCAATAACTCAGCTACAAATGAAAACATGAAATGACCCAGTGAGCCAATAGAACATCACTCAGAGATGCACAAAAACAATATAACGTTGAAAATGGGTGAACCTTTCATTTTAAGTGTGTGAATTGGACCATTTTCCTGTCCTGCTAAGCATTCAAAATGCAACAAGTACATTATGAGTAAAAAGTATACTATTTTCTATAGGAATGTAGTGAAGTAAAAGTTGTCAAAAATATAAATAGTTAAGTAAAGTGGTTCTTTAAAATATTTTTACTTAGGTAGTTTACACCACTGCTGCTAACCTTAACTTAAGGCAATTTTTTAATTTCATAAATTTCTACGATAGCATAGACAATTTTGTCTTTGTGTCTGTGCTATCTAGTGGAAATCCTGTCTACTAGGCTAGCTAGATGTAAGAAAAACAATATAACATTGTTATATCATAACAATGGTGGTTGCCTCTGTATGGACCCCACTTTGTGCACGGGGGCATTGTCATGCTGAAACAGGAAAGGGCCTTCCCCAAATTGTTGCCACAAAGTTGGAAGCATAGAATCGTCTAGAATGTCATTGTATGCTTTAGTGTTAAGATTTCCCTTCACTGAAACTAAGGGGCTTAGCCCAAACCATGAAAACAGCCCCAGACTAATATTTCTCCTCCATCAAACTTTACAGTTGGCACTATGCATTGGGGCAGGTAGTGTTCTCCTGGCATCCGCTAAACCCTGATACATCTGTCGGACTGCCAGATGGTGAAGCGTGATTCATCAATCTAGAGAACACATTTCCACTGCTCCAGAGTCCAATGGAGGCAAGCTTTACACCATTCCAGCCGATGCTTGGCATTACGCATGGTGATCTTAGGCTTGTGTGCAGCTGCTCGGCCATGGAAACCCATTTCATGTAGCTCCCGACAAACAGTTATTTTGATGATGTTGCTTCTAGAGACAGTTTGGAACTCGGCTGTCACGTCCAAGCTTTTATTTTCTATGGTAGAGTAGGTCAGGGCGTGACAGGGGTTTTTGTCTAGTTTATTTATTTCTATGTTGGTTCTAGTTTATTTTTTCTATGTTGGGGGTTTTGTCTAGTTTATGTATTTCTATGTGGGGTTCTAGTTTCTGTATTTCTATGTTGTTTTTTTGGGATGATCTCCAATTAGAGGCCGCTGGTCATCGTTGTCTGTAATTGGGGATCATATATAAGTTGTTGTTTTTCCCACTAGGTTTTGTGGGAGATTGTTTTGAGTTAGTGTATGTTGCACCTCTTCGTCACGGTTTGTTGTTTTGTTTATTTAGTTGATTTATATGTCTTGCATAGTTTCACTGTTATAATAAAATGTGGAATGATATACACACTGCGCTTTGGTCCGATTATTATGACGAACGTGACATCGGCAGTGAGTGTTGCAACCGACGACAGACAATTTTTACGGGCTACGCACTTCAGCACTCAGCGGTCCCTTTCTTGTTGCTTCTAGACGTTTCCACTTCACAGCACTTACAGTTGACCGGGGCAGCTCTTGCAGGGTAGAAATTTGACATAACTAACTTGTTGGAAAGGTGGCATCCTATGACGGCGCCACATTGAAAGTCACTGAGTTCTTCAGGGCCATTCTACTGACAATGTTTTGTCAATGGAGATTGCATGACGGGGTATCCACATACTTTTGTATATACAGTGCATTCGGAAAGTATTCAGACCTCTTGACTTTTTCCAAATTTTGTAACATTACAGCCTTATTCAAAAATGGATCAAATAAAAATAAAATATTCATCAATCTACACACAATACCCCATGTTGACAATTGAAAAACAGGTTTTAACAAATTTAGAAAAACGGAAATATCACATTTAAGTATTCAGACCCTTTACTCAGTACTTTGTTGAAGCCCCTTTGGCAGCGATTGCAGCCTTGAGTCTTCCTTGGTATGACGCTACAAGCTTGGCACACTTGTATTTGAGGAGTTTCACCCATTCTTCTCTGCAGATCCCCTTACACTCTTCAGGTTGCATGGGGAACGTTCGCTGCACAGCTATTTTCAGGTCTCTCCAGAGATGTTCGATCAGGTTCATGTCCGGGCTCTGGCTGGGCCACTCAAGGACATTCAGAGACTTGTCCCGATGCCACTCCTGTGTCTTGGCTGTGTGCTTAGGGTCGTCCAGTTGGAAGGTGAACCTTCGCCCCCAATCTGAGGTCCTGAGAGCTCTGGAGCAGGTTTTCATTAAGGATCTCTCTGTACTTGGCTCAGTTCATCTTTACTCCTTTCTACCATAAAGGCTTGACTGGTGGAGTGCTGCAGAGATGGTTGAACTTCTGAAAGGTTCTCCCATCTCAACAGAGGAACTCTGGAGCTCTGTCTGAGTGACCATCGGGTTCTTGATCACCTCCCTGACCAAGGCCCTTCTCACCCCGATTGCTCAGTTTGGCCTGGTGGCCAGGTCTAGGAAAATTCTTGGTGGTTCCAAATTTCTTCCATTTAAGAATGATGGAGGCCACTGTGTTCTTGGGGACCTTCAATGCTGCATAAATGTTTTGGTACTCTTCCCCAGAGTACCAAAAGGCTGGAGATCACTCTGTCATGCTGATTGAGTTCGAATAACAGACTGGAAGCTTCAAAAGGAGGGTGGTGCTTGGAATCATTGTTCTTCCTCTGTCAATCATGGTTACCTGCAAGGAAACATGTGCCGTCATCATTGCTTTGCACAAAAAGGGCTTCACAGGCAAGGATATTGCTGCCAGTAAGATTGCACCTAAATCAACCATTTATCGGATCATCAAGAACTTTAAGGAGAGTGGTTCAATTGTTGTGAAGCAGGCTTCAGGGCGCCCAAGAAAGTCCAGCAAGTGCCAGGAAAGTCTCCTACAGTTGATTCAGCTGCGGGATCGGGGCACCACCTGTACAGAGCTTGCTCAGGAATGGCGGCAGGCATCCTCACTGTGCATCTGCACGCACAGTGAGGCAAAGACTTTTGGAGGATGGCCTGGTGTCAAGAAGGGCAGCAAAGAAGCCACTTCTCTCCAGGAAAAACATCAGGGACAGACTGATATTCTGCAAAAGATACAGGGATTGGACTGCTAAAGACTGGGGTAAAGTCATTTTCTCTGATGAATACCCTTTCCGATTGTTTGGGGCATCCGGAAAAAGCTTGTCCGGAGAAGACAAGGTGATTGCTACCATCAGTCCTGTGTCATGCCAACAGTAAAGCATCCTGAGACAATTCATGTGTGGGGTTGCTTCTCAGCCAAGGGAGTGGGCTCACTCACAATTTTGCCTAAAAACACAGCCATGAATAAAGAATGGTACCAACACATCCTCCAAGTGCAACTTCTCCCAACCATCCAGGAACAGTTTGGTGACAAACAATGCCTTTTCCAGCATGATGGAGCACCTTGCCATAAGGTAAACGTGATAACTAAGTGGCTTGGGGAACAAAACATCGATATTTTGGGTCCATGGCCAGGAAACTCCCCAGACCTTAATCCCATTGAGAACTTGTGGTCAATCCTCAAGAGGCGGGTGGACAAACAAAAACCCACAAATTCTGACAAACTCCAAGCATTGATTATGCAAGAATGGGCTGCCATCAGTCAGGATGTGGCCCAGAAGTTAATTGACAGCATGCCAGGGCGGAATGCAGAGGTCTTGAAAAAGAAGGGTCAACACTGCAAATATTGACTCTGCATCAAATTAATGTAATTGTCAATAAAAGCCTTTGACACTTATGAAATGCTTGTAATTATACTTCAGTATTCCATAGTAACATCTGACAAAAATATCTGAAGACACTAAAGCAGCAAACTTTGTGGAAATTAATATTTGTGTCATTCTCAAAACTTTTGGCCACGACTGTACTTATGTAAACAAGGAATTTCTGTTTTTCCTAAAATGTCTAAAAACCTGTTTTGACTTTGTCATTTTGGGGTATTGTGTGTAGATTGATGAGGGAAAAACTGTATTTAATCAATTTAAAAATAAGTCTGTAACGTAAGAAAATGTGGAAAAAGTAAAAAAGTGTCTGAATACTTTCCGAATGCACTGTATAATGTATCTTTTTTTCTCAATCCACTACATCCATCTTCAACATCTGAGGTTGAAGGTGGCCGAGCTACAGTGGTGTTTGTCAGACCATGAGACATCCCAAAAATGGATCTTCTCACAACAACGTCTGTAACGTCTGAACAGTTTGGCCTACCAACTAATATGACTAGGCCTACCACTCTATGGAAAGATGAGATGTTCTCACGAACATGATGCTGTTCTCAGTTTGCTCTACAACCCCACAGGTGTCACGGGACTCATCTGAAGGTTACCGGCATCGGTAAAAAGGCAGTTTTGTACCAAAAAAATAAATACAAATTGTCTCCTAGATATAAGACACTTCAAAACCTTATTCTTTATGATTTTGACTGTCTGTCTTGCCATTTATGAATGTGTTATTCAATGCTTTACTATGGGCTATAGTAGTAAAGGCCAAATTCAATATTTTATCAAATAGCTAAATGATCCATGGTATGACCATCTTCAAATACTTTTTAAGAAGAGAAATTGTAGGAATAGGCAGGGTTTATGACTTTGTGGCTGTGGTAACTAGTGACTGGTGTAGCCTAGCAGCCTACATCTGACAGATCACCCTATCAAGACGGTACAGTGTAGGCTAAAACTGGTTCTCCAATTGAAATCTCCAAAAACACTCGTAGGCAATGTCATCAAATTTTTTTTTTAACTAACCCATTGTTCTGTCTGTGATGTTATGGTGACGTCGGCTAGCTAAGCTCATGCGTAGAAACACTTCATCGGGTCTAAGGTCGTCTCATGCCGAACTGGGCTTGTGCAGGCCTTCAAATCAAAGGCACTCCTTCAATATAAAGTTGTTTTTGATGAAAATGAAAACCTGTCAATTTGTCACTTTTTATTGTATTTTATTTATTCAACCTTTATTTAACTAGGCAAGTAAGTTAAGAACAAATTGTTATTTACAATGACGGCCTACCCCGGCCAAACCCGGGTGACGCTGGGCCATTTGTGCGCCGCACTATAGGACTCCCAATCACGGCTGGATGTGACACAGCCTGGATTCACAAGGTTGGCGTAATAACATGTTCAAGTACTTAAAATATTGTCTTGAATCTAGGTTGTGCCTTTAGAGTTCAAGAAAATTAACAACTAATCATTGACTTCTCAAAGCCGAAACCGCGCTCTGGTCTGTTTGGTCTGTTTGGCAAGCGCTCCCGGAAGTCTTGCAATGTTGCGCCTCTGTGTTTAGAAACTCTGTGACCCTATCATCTACCAAGGACAGCGCTCGAGCACATCCGAAACATTACTCTATCTATCCGGTACCAAGGACAGAGCTCGAGCTTTGTTGGTGGCTGGTCGTAGTCGTTGTTTGGAGAGGCCAGTTCCATAATCGTAATGGTTTTGACGACACTAGAGAACTTCAAGCTCCAAAATCCATTGCTAAAATGGGAGATTGCCTACGAAGCGTCGTGGTAACCAAGCACCACCGCAGGCGTAAAGGCAACGAGAGCCCCTATTCTCAAAATAATTGCGTCGGGAACGCTCGTGAAGAGGATCCTGAATACGTCAGAGTCGTTTAGTCCAAGGATATCATCCTCCGAAAAAAACGATTCCGTGTGTTGTACCCTTCCTCATCTTAATTTGTGCTTTCTTTCTATATGGACCGGTTTCTAATTTCCATCAATTCCAGCTCACCTAGTGTTGAGCATCATTTGGGATGCGAATAAATGACGGAAACGCGCCGAGCGTATTGGAGCTGATACAATTATTCTGCTTTGCATGGGAATCGACGGTGTGTATATCGGCGTTGTAATCCGTTGATTTCAACTGGAATAAGCACAAGGCAAATACTTCACGGTCAAGAGGTTTGCCACGGCTTTATGATTGAAACCCGAACGAAATACCATTCTGTCAGATATGTATATTTTCGCTTGATATCGCACCCAACCGTTTAGGACAGTATAGCCCTTTGACATGCTTTAACGCTTGCGTTTTGTGAGCCAAAATTGAAGACTATTGAGCTGTAATAGCTGAATGAGATGACATAGGATTAGAGTAGTCGGGGTTAGTCGGGGTTATATCTTAAATGCCTTGAATTGCTAAAAAGCTATACAGTATAATGGCTATTTCATATCAATGTATGTCATACAGTTCACCGGTTCCACCACGGTTTTATGTAGAATATAAAATGCTAAATAGAAGGCAATTAGAAGAGGCAACATAATTTCATTGGTCGTGTTGATTCATGAGGCCATCTGAATGTAACAAGTATAATCTATGATACTGGAATGTAGAGAAAAGGGGATTGGGAACAGACAAGGGAGAAGGGATATCTCATTAGTGTGACACACTAGTGGCCATACTCTCTTGACCAGCCTCTAGGATTTTACTCTGTGTTCATGTTGCTGCATTTTTGGAATAGAGTTAATCTGAGATTGAGGTTGAATTGCAGTTTAGCCAAATACAGTTGTCTAATAGTGTGACAAAGCATGGCAGACAAGACTGCTCCACGTTGCCAACTGAGGTTGGAATGGATTCATGGATACAGGGGGCATCAGTGTCGCAACAATTTGTATTACACTGCTGGGAAGGAGATTGTATATTTCGTCGCTGGAGTTGGCGTGGTTTACAACACCAGAGAACACACTCAGAAGTTCTTTTTGGGACACAATGATGACATTATCAGGTAAGTTACCTCAAAGTTACTCTCCCTATACTGCAGTACTTCCCAACACTCTCCTCTGGGACCACCAGACATTTCACATATTGGTATTTGTTGTAGCCCTAAACTGGCACACCTGATTCAACTTGTCAAGGCCTTGATGATTAGTTGACTCATTTAATCAGATGTGCCAGTTCAGGGCTGCAATAAATATATGAAACCTCTGATAGTCCAGTCCCCAAGGAGAGGGTTTGGAAACCATGGTATACTGAACCACTCACAGGGAATATTACTCCTCGTTGAAGTTACGCCAGGGTCATGATAGGGTCACACTGACTGCGGTTTGCATTCCACAAGAAGTCCAGGCATTACAAACGGCATCCGGCAAGTAACTTTGCATTGCGTTGCTTTCTCCATGCTACATCACAAGCGTCTGATTCTTTTAACTTCTGCATTGCGTTTGTCATCCGTTGACCCTCCAGAAGTTAATGTTGACGCTACTTTGTGTCATTTTAACAACAGCACTAGTAGTGTATTTGGTCGAGCATATGAATGTATGAATGTACCACTGTTGTCTCACTCGGTAAACCAACGTCTTTAGGAAAACAGGAAATTCCCACTTGGACCAAGGTTCGACACTGGTTTTAATTTGCAGACAGAGCTACCTTATCATGAAGGTGAGATTCCAAATCACCTCTACTACATTTACCCCCCTTTGACCTCCTCCACGAGAGACCATCCCAAGTTAGGCACAAATGTAGCTGGTCGGATTCATACTGAGGCCATCTCACTCAAGAAACCAGCGTCTTAACCATTAGACCAACAGGGAATTCCCATCTGCCTGCGGGCAGGGCTATAGGTCTACTTCATCAAAAAAGAGAATTCCAAATCACCTCTGCTACAGTAGCCTCACAATGATGTTAGCTCTCATTCAATTACAGTAAGTTTTAATGCCAGACAGGCCATATCATCAGATCTAGCCCTAACCATAAACCTTACTCTAAGCCTTAGTCTAGCACAAACTGCAAACCCAGCAAGCTGTTGTGTGTCAGCAAAGTTGCAGTTGATAGTTTTCTGTTCGTTTTAGTGTAGATCATTGAAAAATAAAGTAAAACAAGCATTTCTTATTCATGTAGACCTTCCTTGTTTCAATTTGTTTTCTGCTATTTGGTGCCTAATGAATACGAGCCAGATGTTAGTTATCATTTCGTTTAAATGAGAAGATGCCAAGCACCCCAAAACCAAGCAAAGTGTCTGCAAATGCCTAGTGACCTCTTCATCAGCCTCTTCATCATGCATGTAAGGCCCTAATCCACAGACCTTTAGATTATGGTCATTCTGTGTGAAAATGAACCAGAAAATGACTGAAATGCAACATTTGAACCTCTGGATTTGCACTTGCATAGATGGGTGTTAACAGATTACTTTTGAACAGAGGAGTTTATTGACAGACTATTAGAAGCACTTAAAAGTATGTCCATCAACCAGTGGTTCCCCCATCATTGTAAAGACGGTACAGGCACATTTTTCCACTGACTTCAGAGAGACATTACTTGAAGGTTTATGGGAAGATCTCAATTGCATACTCCTCGCATCCTCACTCATCTCTCCTCGTCTCCTTCTCAAAACCCATTGGATGAGAAAGCCATCCTTCTCGTCCAATGTGTTTTGAGAAGGCGGCAAGGAGAGGGGATTCTCCCAGCCTTCATAGTTGACACAGCAGACTCAAGACCATTGCCATTGAACTTCCTATACTAGTTTGTGCGCCTTACCCATTATGTTACTGTTTATTATTGCTACTTGCAAGCATTGGTGTCTGGGAATGCTGAAATAGAAAATTGTCTTTCCGAGTTAATCAATTGACATCACCATGTGTGGGAAATTGAGCCTCATGATTGGACCAGCGAGGTATTAGTCATACAATCAGAAAACAACTTGTCCTGAGGATTGCCTGTTTTCGCTTCTTTAATTCATAGCTGTTGAATGGTTGCATTTCCAGACCTTGTGTCAGGTACACATTACTAACATACAGTTGCTTGTCTGTGAAGTATTTGCAGACTTCATAGTTGATTTTATTTATTTCAGCATTCATCTATTCATGCTCAATGGAATGCATGATTAAATGCGCTAACAAGGCCTATTGCTAGTTACTGCATGCAGTCATTTTTTTAACTTTACAATTCATATTGACATTGCCTATACCTGTAATATTATAATGAAGACCATTATAATAGCTATTTGTTCTACAACACTTCACATAAAGAGGTAGCCTTATATGCTTGTAAACGTTGGACAGCTGCCTCAAATTATGTTACATGTAGCCTACATGAAAATTGCTAAGCATTTCAATTGACGTGGATAAGAAGCGGATAAGCGTATGCCTTGACATATGCACCAGAATTAGCAGAATTTCCCCATACCAATGGACTATATGCTAATGTAGGGAGGGAATCACCGTAGGGGGAATCACCAACCATGAGCAGAAAGGGCTGCAGGATTTTCTGTGAACTTATGTGATGAACTGCAAACCAATTATATATTTTAAAAAAGCCTGGGTTCTGAGTTCAGTGTATGGTCACCGTAGTGCAGGATAGGTTTCCTTGTAAATATAACTATGAAATTAGGAAAACATACTGTATTCACTTTTCCCTCAGAGGTGAGTTTTATTGGCTTGTGGAGTTCAAGCTACATTCTGGGATTTTTTTCATCAGCAAAACGCCACCAGTCTGCTGTTAGATGGACTTTCATAAGGAGCATTGAAAAGATCATCTAAACTGGGAAACCAGTAGTAGGCATGGAACAATACTGAAGTATGGTTGACTTGACCACTTGACATGATAAAGAAGTGCAATGCAAGTTTTGACTGGGACAGCATCTAGGGATTAAGGATTCATGGGAAATTCATGAGATGATGGGCAAAGAATTGAAAATCATGTTTATCTTCATGTATTGCCCTATACAGGGAACACAGTCACTCACTGTCCGTTAGGATGACATGCAACCTTGGGGCTTGCTTTGAGGAGAATAATTGGAAGAAGCATGTGCCAGTCCGCACAAGGGCTGATGAGAGTCACTGCAATCCGCTAGTTCAGCTCTATCTGTGCGTGACAATGCCTGATGCAAGCAGACAGAGGAGAAAAAAAACTGCTGACAATGTGGATGTGGAGATTGCTGATGATGTCAACATTGAGAATTAAAGCACTGATTTTCCTTTTGGTTTGTAGTCACTGACAACATTATCTGCATTTCCAATTATGCCGGAGTAAATCCTAACAAATGGTTTGAGGATTACGTGCATGTGTGTCAGCCACCACATGGCCAGTTTACTCATATGCTCGTGGGCACAATGCTTGACCTATGTGACTCATCGATTGCCTCTGGAATCAACCCATCCTCTCCCTATTCTACAGCTGGACACCTGGCCTTGGTTAAAAGGAGTTAGAAGGGCCAACACTATGCACAACTGTCAAAAATAAGTAAATACAACAACACCAGATGCAAATGTGTCTCTTCCTAAGCTGAAAATGTATTTTTATCCAAATCTAAACACTACTTATGTCAAAGCACGGTAAAGCTTCAAATGACACCAAGACTTGCTACAAACTAAAAGTAATACTGAATAAATGAGGCCTTCAAGTCCAACATTGTACAATTACCTCAACTTTTTTAATTATATCTCAGTGATCCTTTTGTACACAATGGCAAATATAAATAATATCCTTCCCCCAAAGGACCTTTTTATGGAATAAATTCAAAACATCTTGGTCATTGTTTTTTCATTTTCACACAGAATGAGCCTATAATCATATTGTCAAGGTATTATATGGATATTATCTGGATTACAATTGGAAATAAAATGGTGGATACATTTTATGTGATGTTGACTGGGAAATTAAAACTGGAATCCTTAATGTTGAAACCGCCACGTCCATTAGCGATATTACAACAACAAAGAAGTTGCTGAAAACCACAAACCCTGTTTTTTTCCCTCAGACGTCATTGCACACGTGATAGAACGCTCCGCACCACCGCTTCGTCAACAAAATAAAAACTAGAACAACGGCAGTGCTCGGACAGTAGTGCTGTTTAACTTACTGCAGATTCCATCTTTAATGGCATAGGAAATACATGTTAACCAATGTTTATAAATATCAGTATGTTTCATATAAGTTGTACTGGAGCACCAAGTCTAGGACCAAAAGGTTCCTTAACAGCTTCTACCCCCAAGCCATAAGACTGCTGAACAATGAATCAAATGGCCACCTGGACTATTTACATAGACAGGTGGCCATAGATTTTCTTAACTCTATTTCTTAAACTGCATTGTTGGTTAAGGGCTTGTAAGTAAGCATTTCACGGTATGGTCTACACCTGCTGTATTCGGCGCATGTGACAAATAACATCTGATTTGATTTGATTTTTTGTAAAGTTTCTGCTTATAATGGTTATTTGTCTCCGGTCAACCCACACAGTCTTGCTATGCATCCTGACAAAGTTCAAGTGGCCACAGGACAAGTTGGGAAGGATCCTTACATCTGTGTTTGGGACACATACGCTTTGCAGACTGTGTCCATCCTGCGAGACGTGCACACACATGGGGTGGCGTGTCTGTCGTTTGATGTAGACGGACAGGTGAGGAACACCTTTGAGCTGGTCTCCTTGGATTTTAGCTTAGATTGAGTACTTGTGCTTCTTGGTGTAGGGTGAAGTTTCCTATCGACACTGGTCTTGGGTCAGTTTAGCATTTTCATCACTAATGAGTATAGGATTTGGGGAGGGGAAGCTGATCCTAGATCTGTACCTACAGGAAAATTCAAGGGTTTTGACAACACTTAACTTTACATTTTTATTAATACCATGTACAGTAGTTACTTTATAACCGAAATGGGATTACTTAGCATTACACAGTAACTGCTGATCAGTAAAATATTACACCGCTTTATTTGTCACAGCTGTAGTACACCTGTAATAACATGTGTACTCGCTATACCTATATGTAAATATGTAATAAGACCTGTCTACTCACTCATGGGTGCAGGAACTATAATGACACTGTAAGATGGCAAAGTAGCTTGTGCAAATGTTTGAAGAATGTTGCAGAATGGTTTTACAGTGTTGTATAAAATGCGTCCTTAGGACCGCCATTTTTCAGAATGGGTGTGACCCTAAACATAGAGAGTGGATAAACTTAAGCAGGTTTGATTTGATTTGCCACTAATTGGTTTTCTATTGTCCCCTTGTGTAGCGATTAGCCTCTGTTGGGCTGGATGCCAAAAACACAGTGTGTGTCTGGGACTGGAGAAAAGGCAGAGTCCTGGCTACAGCAACTGGACACTCAGACAGGGTATGGTATTATTTTTTTACACTGTCGATACTAAGGAGTTAATGGCATTTTTGTGTATGTCAGGGCTATGAAGCGGACAGAAAATGTAGCTCTGCAGTGTCGCTGGTGTGTTCCTTAATGTCACAGGTCATAATAACTGCTTTTGCTGCTATTTCAGATCTTTGATATTGCCTGGGATCCGTTCCAACTTCACAGGCTAGTAAGCTGTGGGGTGAAGCATATAAAGGTGAGGCCCGGGCTTAGCCCCATAATTACTGTAACTATGGTAATGCTTTATTTAACAAATTTAAGTTTGTACTTACCTGGTGTTTACAAGATTTTAACTATGAAACTATGGGGTAACAATAGATACTTTCTGGTACTTACCTCAAAGAATTCAACACAATTGATAACTATCTGGTACCAAATGGAAGATGGTGACGTTTGTGTCAAGTGTAATTACAATGCAATGAAGTAATTACTTAATAATTAACCTCCTGGTTAACAGCGGGCTAAAATACTGGGTAAAATAAAGCATTACCAGTGCTGATGTTTAACATAAAAATTGTCAGAGCCATCTAAAAAGTGAGCTCTCTCTTTGCTCAGTTCTGGACCTTGTGTGGGAATGCCTTGACACCCAAGCGGGGGATCTTTGGGAAGACCGGGGACCTGCAGACCATTCTGTGCCTGGCCACGGCAAAGGAAGAAGTGACATACTCTGGAGCACTGAATGGGGACATCTATGTCTGGAAGGGGCTGAACCTGGCTCGCACAGTCCAAGCAGCCCATGGAGTGAGTGGAATGCAGCCTCACTAACAAAATGAAGCTTTATGGTCAAATGAATTATCACACTGTATAGTATTGTTTTTTCCATCCACATGCACATGCCTTGTCGACCAGTAAACTCAAGCAAATTATATTTTGTTTAGCTTTAATGCCAATGCATATAATATTGTGAGGCGCACAGACAACCCATAGTATACATCCAGTTGGTCACATTGATGAAGTGACTAGGGGCCTATTCAGATAGAAAAGAATTGAAGCAGAGGTATTGCAGCTCAAATTTACTATAAATATTCCAGTAGCCACTTGCCATTGAGCATGTGAATTTAAAATGGAAACCCTCCGTCCTTGACTTTTGCTAAATATGTCTATTTAACAAACTGATGTTGCTAGAATTTCAATATCACAAGTTTTTGTTATAAGCAGTTTTAGGAGAACATGTCATTTCTTCCCCCCTGCCCTTCCTTCACCCGACAGTTAGCTGCCCATCTGATAATGGCCCATCCAAACTACACCTGAACTATATTGAAACTCATTTCACACATCTAATAGATGAAGCCTAAAGGCAATATTAAATTGGCAAGAGTCTGATGGGTGACAATATTATCAATTGTCTTGTGAATGAAGAGACTGATGAACAGCGCAGCATGTGTAATTAACATATAAGGGAACGGAGCTTACCAAAAAGCAACCTTTTCGAATTATCCTACAGACGTTCACGCAGGTCAGACGTTTTGATTCTGAAAGAGCAGATTCTAAGGTTTCTAACACACCTCCATCTGCCAAAATTGAGCAGATGGGCTCTATTTGAAAATATCAGTTTTTTTTGGTAGAAGAACCGCAATTCCATGGGTTCCAAACTACTATGCACAGAGTAGTCACATACTAAAATAAAAAATATGTTAATACATTTCATCTGTTTCAAAAACATTGCTCTGCTATTAAGATTTTTACTGTAGGAGCATTTAGCTTGAAGAGACAATTCTGACTGCTTGGAGGAGGGTGACTCGCGGGCGAGTGTTGCCCGCAACCTCCAGAGGTCGTAGTGTAAACCTCTCGAATCTATCGTAGTGTAAAAACGGTCTAGGGTCATGCAAATTATGTCTATCAGCTTAGTGGAGTTGCTGTGGAGAAGAGGAGGTCGAAGGGAAGTGTAGTTGAGTTAGTTCGGCAAACTACACTTGTGTGGTGAGGAATCATTTCAATACCCAGAGATGGCCAGTATTTCTGTTACATGTATTTCAAATATGTATTTCAAATATTTGAGTGTTTGTGTACAGTACCAGTCAAAAGTTTGGAAACACTTACTCATTCAAGGGTTTTTCTTTATTTTAACTTTTTTCTACATTGCAGAATAATAGTGAAGACATCAAAACTATTAAATAACACATATGGAATCATGTAGTAACCAAAAAAGTGTTAAACAAATCAAAAAATATTTTAGATTCTTAAAAGTACCCACCATTTTCCTTGATGACATCTTTGCACACTCTTGGCATTCTCTCAACCAGCTTCACCTGGAATGCTTTTCCAACAGTCTTGAAGGAGTTCCCACATGCTGAGCACTTGTTGGCTGCTTTTCCTTCACTCTGCAGTCTAACTCATCCAAAACCATCTCAATTGGGTTGAGGTCGGGTGATTGTGGAGGCCAGATCATCTGATGCAGCACTCCATCACTCTCTTTCTTGGTCAAATAGCCCTTACATAGCCTGGAGGTCCTGTTGAAAAACAAATGATAGTCCCAATAAGCACAAACCAGATGAGATGGCGTATTGCTGCAGAATGCTGTGGTAGCCATGCTGGTTAAGTGTGCCTTGAATTCTAAATACATCAAAGACAGTGTCACCAGCAAAGCACCATCACACCATAACACCTCCTCCTCTATGCTTCATGGTGGGAATCACACATGCGGAGATCATCCGTTCACCTACTCTGCGTCTCACAAAGACATGGTGGTTGGATCGAAAAATCTCAAATTTGGACTCATCAGACCAAAAAATATATTTCCACTGGTCTAATGTCCATTGCTTGTGTTTCTTGGCCCAAGCAAGTCTCTTCTTATTATTGGTGTCCTTTAGTGATGGTTTCTTTGCAGCAAATTGACCATGAAGCCTGATTCACGCAGTCTCCTCTGAACAGTTGATGTTGAGATGTGTCTGTTACTTGAGCTCTGTGAAGCATTTATTTGGGCTGCAATTTCTGAGGCTGGTAACTAATGAACTTATCCTCTGCAGCAAAGGTAACTCTGGGTCTTCCTTTCCTGTGATGGTCCTCATGAGAGCCAGTTTTATCATAGCGCTTGATGATTTTGGTGAATGCACATTTTCCGTATTGACTGACCTTCATGTCTCAAAGTAAGGATGGACTGTTGTTTCTCTTTGCTTATTTGAGCTGTTCTTGCCATAATATGGGCTTGGTATTTTACCAAGTAGGGCTATCTTCTGTATACCAACCCTACCTTGTCACAACACAACTGATTGGCTCAAATACATTAAGAAAGAAACAAATTCCACAAATTAACTTTTAACAAGGCACACCTGTTAATTGAAATGCATTCCAGGTGACTACCTTCTGAAGGTGGTTGGGAGAATGCCAAGAGTGTGCAAAGCTGTCATCAAGGCAAAGGGTGGCTACTTTGAAGAATCTCAAATATATAGTATATTCTGATTTGTTTAACACTTTCTTGGTTACTACATGATTCCATATGTGTATTTCAGAAAATAGTAAAAATAAAGAAAAACCCTTGAATGAGTAGCTGTGTCCAAACCTTTGACTGGTACTGTAAATATTTTGTTTTTGAAAGGCCTGAAAGAAATCACTATGTAATGTATTTTCAACACACTCAAAATAGTTTTTTGTATAATTTTGTGGCCCCATATCAACCCAAATGTTCTAGATTGGTATCCGAGGCTCTTATGGCACCATCATGTGAGAGGTGTTGGTTGGTGATTATCTTGAATGCAAGTTGAAGCACAAGGATGCACTTCCAGCATGAGGATAATGCAGTGAATTTGGTCCGAAAGGGGGAAGTGAACCCGACTTTCAAAGTAAACACTATGTTATTGCCACAATATCTTTACACAAATTTGGAGTAATAGCGGGGCACAAAGCTCTGAAGATAGTGTGTTAACCAAGTTGTGAACATAGCGTGTTAACCAGGTTGTTTCATAGCTCATTTAAGGAGGCTACTTGCAAATGTATTTTCTGTATTTTAAAGTAAAAATTACATGAATTTGAATGAAATAATGTTTTGACACTAGTATTTTTATACATTGGTCTTTAGGGCATTTTGTACACTGAACAAAAATATAAATGCAACAAGTGAAGTGTTGGTCCCATGTTTCATGAGCTGAAATAAAAGATCCCAGAAATGTTCCATATGCACAAAAAGCTTATTTATCTAAAATTTGGTGCACAAATTTGGTTACATCCCTGTTAGTGAGCAGCGCGCCTTTACAAAAATAATCCATCCACTTGACAGGTGTGGCAAATTAATAAGATGATTAAACAGCATGATCATTACACAGGTGCACCTTGTGCTGGTGACAGTAAAAGGCCACTCTAAAATGTGCAGTGTTGTCACACAACACAATGCCACAATTGGCATGCTGACTATGGGAATGTCCACCAGAGCTTTTGCCAGAGAATTAAATGTTCATTTCTCTACCATAAGCCACTTCCAACCTCATTTTAGAGAATTTGCTGTTTGCTGATGTCAACGTTGTGAACAGTGCCCCATGGTGGGGTTATGGTATGGACTGGCATAAGCTACGGACAACGAACACAATTGCATTTTATTGATGGTAATTTCAATGCACAGAGAGGGCATAATGAATTTAATTTCAATTGACTGATTTCCCTACATGAACAGCAACTCAGTAAAGTCTTTGAAATTGTTGCATGTTGCGTTCATATTTTGGTTCAGTGTATTTTGTAACAAGATACATTTTGATGTATCTTTGCCTATCAGTTGGTTTCATTTGCACTTTGTTAGATTTCTGACTTGGTGGCATTTTAGATCTTGTTTTTTCTGTAACTTCTCCACAGGCAGGGATTTTCAGCATGCACGCCTGTGAGGAAGGGTTCGCTACAGGCGGGCGGGACGGCTGTGTGAGACTGTGGGACGTGGACTTCAAACCCATCACTAAGATCGACCTCCGCGAGACTGAGCAAGGATACAAAAGTAGGTTGTCGGGTCCAAGAGCCCCCCCCCCCCCTCCGAACCTACCCCACATACACAACCTATCCCACATTTTCAAAGTAAACGAGTGTGTATAATGAATTCAAGATACAAAAACAAACATGTCTGGACTGCACAAGTAATCACCCTGATATGGCACACCTAAATGTATAGTACTTGTCTTTCTAAAGAAAATATGTACTTTTTACTCCCATACATTTTGTGACACCAAAAGGGTACTCGTTACATGTTCAGGCAGGACAGAATTATGGTCCAGTTCACGCACCTATCGATATAACGCCTTGTCATCTCTACTGTCTCTGATCTGGCGGACTAACTAAACACAAAGACCATTTTCAGGTCTTTCCATAGATTTTCAAGCAGATTTAAGTCAAAACTGTAACTCGGCCACTCTGGAACATTCATTGTCTTCTTGGTAAGCAACTCCAGTGTAGATTTGGCCTTGTGTTTTAGGTTATTGTCCTGCTGAAAGGTGAATCTCCCAGTGTCTGGTGGAAAGCAGCAACCCAGTTTTCCTCTAGGATTTTGCCTGTGCTTAGCTCTTTTCCGTTCCTTTTTTTTTATCCTGAAAACATCCCTCCTTAACGATTACAAGCATACCCATGACATGATGCAGCTACCACTATGCTTGAAAATATGGAGAATGTGGTACTCAGTAATATGTTGTATTGGATTTGCCCCAAACATAACACTTTGCATTCAGGACAAAAAGTGAATTGCTTTGCCACCTTTTTTGCAGTATTACTTTAGTGCCTTGTTGCAAATAGGATATATGTTTGTTCTTTTCACTCTGTCAATTACGTTACTATTGTGAAGTAACTACAGTGTTGTTGATCCATCCTCAGTTTTCTCCTATCACAGCCATTAAACTCTGTTTTAAAGTCACCATTGGCCTCATGGTGAAATCCCTGAGCGGTTTCCTTCCGCTCTGGTTACTGATTTAGGAAGGATGCCTCTATCTATTGTATTTTTACCCATCTACCATAGGTGCTCTTCTTTGCGAGGTGTCGGAAAACCTCCCTGGTATTTGTGCTTGAATCTGTGTTTAAAATTCACTGTTCGACTGAGGGACCTTACAATTATCTCTATGTGTGGGGTACGGAGAGGAGGAGTCCATGCAAATTATTATGTGACTTGTTAAACACATTTTTACTCCTGAACTTATTTAGGCTTGCCATAACAAAGGGGTTGAATACTTATTGACTCAAGATATTTCAGCTTTGATTTAAAAAATAATAATTCCTAAAAATTGAGAAAACATAATTCCACTTTGACGATATGGGGTATTGTGTGTAAACCAGTGACAAAACAAATCTCCATTTTAATCCATTTTTAATTCAGGCTGTAACACATTACTGTGCAGTGAAATGCGGACAACAGTTACAAAGTTGACAAGGATAGGGATTTCTTATGGGTTATGGTGAGTTGCACTGGTGGCTGGTAAAGGGAGGACAGCTCATAGTAATGGCTGGAATGGAATGAATTGAACAGTATCAAACGTTTCTAATTCCATGTTTTTGATGTCATTCCATTTATTCTGTTCTGGCCTGTCTTCAAATAAAAGTAACACCAGTCATAACTGGTTAGTTGGAACTAAAGGGGTAACACATGGGAGGTGTAGCCAATTGGTTTAGATTAAGGGAAGGATTAGGGTCTTAGCTTTATCTAAGGCAAAGGGTAGGGTAGAGTTCCTATCTAGTCAGCAATGCTATCCTGCAACCCACTGCTGACTTGCCTTAGAAGCTAAGCAGTGTTGAGCCTGGCCGGTCCCTGGATGCTGCTGGACATGGTGTTGGTGGGTCAGTAATCTCTCGTGGATAGACGCACGTAACAACTGGTGTCGTAGCATCTGTTAACAGACTGGGATGTGAAAAATCGCAAGGAACTTTGTTCAGTGCAGAGATTTTTCATCACTGATCATTTAGATAAATCACGATTGACCTGGTGTCCTGGCTAAATGCCCAAGATGGCCTCATTCCATCATGGCTACTTAATTATCCCCTTATCCCTAATTGACATAAATCATTCCTAATTTCCACTGCAATAGTTGTGAGCTGCAAAAATAGCATTTATTTTTTATTTAACCTTTCTTTATTTTATCCAGGAATTACCATTAAGGTCAGAAGGCCTCCTTTTATAAGGGAGAACTGAGTGTATTTTTTTTTGTCTCTTCCATTCCTATTTTCCTAGGCTTGTCTATCCGTAGCGTGTGCTGGAAGGCCGACCGGGTCCTGATGGGCACCCAGGACAGTGAAATCTTCGAGGTGATGGTGCGAGACCGGGACAAACCGCTACTCCTCATGCAGGGTCACAGTGAGGGCGAACTCTGGGCCCTCGACCTTCACCCCAAGCAGCCGGTGGCCGTAACCGGCAGTGACGACCGGTCAGTAAGGTAAGTGGTATTCCAAAACGCCTTTAATTTGTCCCCCCAAAAAACATATCTTCCCAGGACACGGCATGAGGGGTCTATCCTAGAAAAAGAAAAGCAGGGGTATTCAGATGTCTGCATAGATTTTGAAATGTATTTTAGGGACGTACAGGTGGCAGACACATTAACGTGTCTTGACAGTTAAAATCAGGCTGAAGCTTGTCCGGTTACCCTCCCATATCATAACAGTAAGCAATGCGTTACCCATAATCTTTTCCTTGCCTTGTTAAAAGGAACTTGTTCTCTTCTACAGAGGGCCATCTCACTTATTCCTATGTTGTCCAGGTTATTCCACTGTTGTCTGGTTTATTCAACTTTTGTCTCTTACTTTTCCACTGTTGTCTGTTAATTCCACTGTTGTCACCTTTATACTTTACTATTTCCACTGTTGTCCCTTTACCCTTTACTAATTCCACTGTTGTCTCTTCCTCTCATTCCACTGCTGGATCATTTTTCACTGCTGTCCCCATATTCCACTACTTTCCCTGTTTGACCCTTCACCTTGTTGCTCTGTATCTCTTTTGCAGGCTCTGGAGTTTATCCGACCACACTCTTATTGCCCGCTGTAACATGGAGGAAGCCGTGCGCAGCGTCTCCTTCATCAATGACGGCTCTCAGCTTGCCCTGGGCATGAAGGACGGCTCCTTCACTGTGCTCCGTGTCAGGTTAGTTACCAGAACAGGCTTAGGTTTTCAAACACAATAAAAAATGTATTTCAGTTATGCTGTATTTTTCAATGTTTTACTATGCTGTATTTTACAGTCTGCTATTTATCTAATTTGTTTTGATAACGATAAAACAGTAATTACACAACTATGTAACACCATAATAATATATATATATTTTTTGTGGGATGTATTGTAACAATGATAAACCGTTTTGGTACCTACTTTGAAATGTTTTGGATTGTAATATTTAAAAAAAGTAAGTACCCCTGGTCACCGACATAATTTTTCAATTAACACCAGACAAACGTTATCTGTAAAGTAAACAGGACTGTAAAATAATGCGTTGTCTTTTCTCTCCTCTGTGTCCCCAGGGACATGACGGAGGTGGTTCACATCAAAGACAGGAAGGAAGTCATCCACGAGCTGAAGTTCTCGCCAGACGGCTCTTACCTGGCGGTTGGCTCCAACGACAGCCTGGTAGACATCTATGCTGTTGCGCAGCGCTACAAGAAGGTGGGTGAGTGCAACCGCTCCACCTCTTTCATCACCCACCTGGACTGGTCGGTGGACAGCCGCTTCCTGCAGACCAACGACGGGGCAGGGGAGAGGCTCTTCTACAGAATGCCAGGTGAAACCACTCTTAAATACTATAATAGGATGGCCTGACTGGTCTAACGTCTACCGTGTCCACATAGGTTCGATTCCGGCCTACTGCTCTTTGACATAACGTCTCACTATCTTTTCAATAAAATCCCCAAAATATATATAAAAAATACATAAATACAATAATGGGGTACAGTAACACTTCACCTTAAAGGTGCAATCTTCAGTTCAATCAACAACAAAGAGACCACCCTGCTACTGTTTTGGTAAACAGTTGATGGAAGGGATTGGAGAAATGTAACCAGTTGATTTATAGTTGACAGTGACATGTCTCTATGCTCTTCTCCCTCATCTCCATAGCGGGGAAGCTCCTTAGTAAAGAGGAGACAAAGGGAATCCATTGGATGACCTGGACAGGCATCATCGGGCCCGAGGTCAACGGGATTTGGCCCAAGTATGCCAATGTCACAGACATAAATTCCGTGGACGCCAACTACAGCAGTGCCGTGCTGGTGACTGGGGATGACTTTGGCCTCGTCAAGCTTTTCAGGTTCCCGTGTCTTAAGAAAGGTCTGGCTAAATGTGTTTTCTCACAAGCCTTTCTCTCAGGCATGCAGTGCCTGTAGCAAATGTAGATAGATATTCTTAGTTTCTTTGGTCACACTTTTTTTGTAATAGTATCAACATCTCTAGCGCATCTATCAACAAACTATCTGTTGATAAGCAACTGCTTGCTAAGGTTAGGGTTAGGTTTAGAATAAGGGTTAGGGTAAGGGTTAAGTTTAGGGTTAGGATAAGGGTTAGGGTTAGTAGATCGTTTAAATGTTACTGCTAGTCTGTAGGTAGTCTGTAGAGAATCTACCGATGGACTATAGATAATAAAGTGTTACAGTTTTTTTCCCACATAGGTCACCATGATAAATATACTTTATTGATAGCCATAACGCTACCATTACCAAGCAATGTTATGGCGATCATATCAAGACATATCTTATAAAAAATGTCCCCGTTCAGCTTCTAATATGTATGTTTTATATATGTTATGTCCCACTTGGTTTCCTTAAATGCATTATTTTCTGGTCTTTGTGAAACAGCGGCTAAATTCAAGAAGTACATCGGCCATTCTGCCCATGTGACAAACGTGCGCTGGTCCCATGATCTCCAGTGGGTGTTGAGCACTGGAGGGGCGGACCACGCCTTGTTCCAGTGGAAGTTTCTTCCAGAGGGGGTGATGAACGGTGTTCTGGAACCCCTCCTTCAAGGTGACAATTGCTGGATTACAAATGAACCCTAACCCTACATTTACATTTTAGTCATTAATTTATCTCCAAATGTTACATTTATGTCACCTGGTTAATGTGCTGTCATAGTCTTCTGTCTGTTTATCTTCTGTGTGAATGGTATGAAAGAATGTAAGTGTAAATGGCAAGTCTGGGTGATGAGTTGTTGGTTTGATCTATCTATTTATTTATCTATATCTATTGAATGGTCTCCATAAAGGTCAGAGGTCATCTATCCTCTGTTTGTGTTTGCATCTCCAGAGGGGTACGCTGATTCAAACAGTGGAGAATCCGACTCGGACGTGTCTGACGTTCCGGAGCTTGACTCAGACATTGAACTGGAGGCCCAGATCAGCTATGAACGACAGGTGGAGTAAAGTATTTTGTGGAATAAGCCAATGCACAATTGCTACTGGGATTGCTCACTGTCTTGCAAAGTATTATACAGTACATCACCAAGAGTATGTGGACACCTGCTCATCGAACATCTCATTCCAAACTCATTAGCATTAATATGGAGTTGGTCCCCCTTTGCTGCTATAACAGCCTCCACTCTTCTGGGAAGGTTTTCCACTAGATGTTGGGACATTGCTGTGAGGACTTGCTTCCATTCAGCCACAAGAGCATTAGTGAGATCTGGCACTGATGTTGGGCGATTAAGCCTGGCTTGCAGTCGGCAATCCAATTAATTCCAAAGTGTTAAATGGGGTTGAGGTCAGGGCTCTGTGCAGGCCAGTCAAGTTCTTCCACACTGATCTCGATTAACCATTTCTGTATGGACCTCACATTGTGCACGGGGGAATTGTCATGCTTAAACAGGAAAGGGCCTTCCCCAAACCCAGACGAGGGGCTAAGTTGGATGCACAGAATCATCTAGAATATCATTGTATGCTGTAGCGTTAAGATTTCCATTAACTGGAACTAAGGGGCGTAGCCCAAACCATGAAAAACAGCCCCAGACCATTATTCCCCCTCCACCAAACTTTAAAGTTGGCTCTATGCATTCAGGCAGGTAGCGTTCTTCTGGCATCCGCCAAACCCAGATTAGTCTGTCGGACTGCCAGATGGTGAAATGTGATTAATCACTGCAGCGAACGCATTTCTACTGCTCCAGAGTCCAATGGCGGTGAGCTTTACACCACCCTAGCAGACGCTTGGCATTGCACATAGTGATCTTAGGCTTGTGTTCGACTGCTTGGCCACGGAAACCCATTTCATGAAGCTCCCAACAGATAATTATTGTGCTAACGTTGCTTCCAGAAGCAGTTTGGAACTCGGTAGTGAGTTTTGCAAACGAACACAGACGATTTTTCGTGCTATGCACTTGGCGGTCCCGTTTTGTGAGCTTGTGTGGCCTACCACTTTGTGGCTGAGTCGTTGTTGCTCATAGATCTTTTCACTTCACAATAACAATACTTATAGCTGACCAGGGCAGCTCTAGCAGGGCAGACATTTGACAAACTGACTTGTTGGAAAGATGGCATCCTATGACAGTGCCACGGTAAAAGTTACTGAGCTCTTCCGTAAGGCCATTTTACTGCCAATGTTTGTCTATGGAAATTGCATGGCTGTGTGCTCGATTTCATACACCTGTAAGCAACAAGTGTGCAGAAATAGCCAAATCAATTAATTTGAAGGGGTAACATAATAACATATGATCTTATCTTAAACTGTCTCCTAGGTTTACAAAGAGGACCTCCCACAGCTGAGGAAGAAGCTAGTGGGCTCACTGAAACGACAGAAAGCACCAGACGAGGGGCTGCGTTTGCAGTTTGTTCACGGGTAAGGCACCTCAAGGGTGACAGAAAATGTATGTACTGTCAGGCCACTTCATATACTTGCAGTGTTTATTCCAAATATTATTTTGCCATGCGGCAGGTATTTATTAAATTCTACACGTGCTTAAAGTATTTCCGCCAGAGTATGTTTTGCTTCGAAGTACCACAAAGTATCCAATAGCCTTGTTTTGACCGTCAGGACAGGCGAGGCCGTGCTACTTTTAATTTACCAGTAAACACCAAAGTGTATGAAATCCTGTAACTATAGATTGTTCCTGTCATTTGCTTATTGCACAGGTACAGAGGTTGTGACTGCAGAAACAACCTATTCTACACCCAGGCAGGAGAGGTGGTGTATCACGTGGCAGCTGTGGCTGTGGTCTATAACCGTCAGCAGCACGCACAGCGTTTCTACCTGGGTCATGACGACGACATCCTCAGCCTCACCGTCCATCCGCTGAAGGACTACGTTGCCACCGGACAGGTAGATCCACAACCATATATTCATTTTGGTTTATTTACTCTACTTCTTCTGTCTCTCTTACGCTTGAGTAATAGAATATACTGCTGCAATCCATCACCATGTAATTGCATAACCTTTATTTAACTAGGCAAGTCAGTTAAGAACAAATTCTTATTTATAATGACAGCCTACCGGGGAACAGTGCCTGCCTGCCTGTTCAGGGGCAGAATGACAGATTTTTACCTTATCAGCTCGGGGATTTGAACTTTCGGTTACTGGCCCAACACTCTAACCACTAGGCTACCTGCCACCCCAGGTAACCTAGTAATAGTTACATAGGAGTTCCTGTGTAACTATTACACTCATAGGGGCAACAGAAGTTGGTGTAACCATTTTTTTTATCCTGTCTTCTTAGTCAAAATAAAGAAAAATGAGTAGGTCCAAACTTTTGACTGGTACTGTAGTTAAGTTGGAAGCTTTATACCAACTCTACTATTTTAGCAACTTAGCAATGTACTGTATTTATCACCCACTATGCATTTTGCATTTGAAAGTTGAATTTGTCCCCATGCTCAGGTTGGCAGGGACCCAGCCATCCATGTGTGGGACATCCAGACACTGAAGTGCTTGTCCTTGCTGAAGGGCCATCACCAAAGAGGGGTGTGTGCACTGGAGTTCACAGGTAGGCCTGTTCTTATGCTCAATGTTGGGGAGAGCTACAGTATGTTCGACTGTATTTTCCGTAGGTTTACTTTACATGTGTTCGCTCCCAGGTTCTGGTTAAAACAGAGATGACAAGCAGTAGATTCACAGTTGACTGATGTTTAATAAAGATTACGTTTGGCACTTAAGTTTGGCACAGCGCAAGGCACAGCGCAGTAAATGATGCAACATCGGCTAGGCACTTGAGTGGTAATGGATTTGGTTGACAACTTATTGTTAACTGAGAATCTAAATGCACACTTGTCTGCTCTATCTTTGGTAGACTTAAAGGTAGACAGCAATATGACAGGTCCTCTTTATATAGCTTTACATAGCCCTTTACACTTGTACCCATATACAGGTCGAAAATGGCACCTAAATTGGAACGCATGGGCTGTACAGTAACATGCTATACATGACATCAAAGCTCTGGCTCTGCACTTTACAGCGCTGTATGGGTTTTGACTGACAGCCATTCTGAACTTGAGCACCGCACGCGACAAGATGTTGCCCCCGATCCCTCCTGATAATTGGGCAACTTTTGCACACAGTGTCAACGTTTATGATCACTATGTTTGTTGTCATGTTGTTATATGCTGGGTTGTTCTGAATAGAATGAGCATGTTTGTTTCTTGTGAAGAGAATTCGCCATGGAACACACACCTGAATGCAATCATGACTCCTTTCTATCTGCACCAAAATGATGATCTGCTTTGCTGAATTGCCTTGTGAAACCAGAACACTTTAAGATCGTATTTTCTAACTTAGCTAGTCATGTTGACAATAGAACAAGCGTTCAAATCATGCCTACCTGACCCAGATTACGATTTATAATGGACCGTTTTATCGATTGCGTAAGCAACAACAGTCATTTTGTGATGGCAGGGATGCAGAGTTGTGTTCTGAATGAAAGCGCTACAAGTGTGCTTGCTCTTGTACCTCAACGGCACAGCTAGGAGAGCTAAAACAAAAAAGTACCTTATAGTTGAAGATTCTTCTTTGAGTCATAAAAGTGCATTGAAATTGCTTAGGAATTGTGAACACTTTGGAGTGGTGTGTGGTCACTTGGAGACACCACTTAGTCCTCTCACTCAACCTAGTATTTTGTTTTCTTATGTTGCACTAACCCCACATTTTCCTGGAATCAAATTGTACAGTATTTGTCACATGCCGAATACAACAGGTGTAGCTCTTACCGTGAAATGCTTATTGAGGGGCACCCCTGAGGGGCCCCCGTGTTGAGGATCAGCGTGGCAGGCGGCCCGTCAAGAAGTCCAGGATCCAGTTGCAGAGGGAGGTGTTTAGTCCTAGGGTCCTTAGCTTAGTGATGAGCTATGAGTGCACTATGGTGTTGAATGCTTAGCTGTAGTCGACAAACAAAATTCTCACATAGGTGTTCCTTTTGTCCAGGTGGGAAAGGGCAGTGTGGAGTGCAATAGAGATTGCATCATTTGTGGATCTGTTGGGGCAGGATGCAAGTTGTAGTGGGTCTAGGGTTTCTGGGATGACAGTGTTGATGTGAACCATGACCAGCATTTGAAAGAACTTCATGGCTACAGACGTGAGTGCTACAGGGCGGTAGTCATTTAGACAGGTTGCCTTGGCATTCTTGGGCACAGGGACTGCTTGAAACATGTAGGCGTTACAGACTCAGTCAGGGAGGGTTTGAAAATGTCAGTGCAGACACTTGCCAGTTGGTCAGCACATGCTCTGAGTACGCGTCCTGATAATCCGTATGGCCCTGCAGCCTTGTGAATGTTGACCTGTTTAAAGGACTTACTCTCATCTGCGATGAAGAGCGTGATCACTCAGTCGTTCGTAACAGCTGGTGCTCTCATGCATGGTTCAGTGTTGCTTGCCTCGAAGCGAGCATAGAAGGCAATTCGCTCGTCTGGTAGGCTTGTGTCTCTGGGCAGCTCGTGGCTGGGTTTCCCTTTGTAATTCAGGCTAGTGTCAGGTGAGCTTGTGTCCTCACCTTTTGGTCTAATAATTTTCCCATTATTTCCAAACTTTTCCCTTTCAGTTGCTACCATGGTTATGCATATGCTTTTCATATTTCTTCTGTAAGAAACATTTTAAATATAACCCTATCCATATAGGCCAATTCCCATGGGTGTAAAGGGTTAAACAGCCATTGCGTGATCTGATATGCTGTGCACCTCGACTGTGATAAAGACGACCTGGAACAAGGGCATACCGGATTTCTTGATTGCTCCAATAGCTGACGACACAAATTAAATGATGTCCATGTTTCTGGATATCTGAAAGCTGCTGACCTTTACTGTATGCGGCTGTATGCACGCATGAGTGGATGGGATAACAAAGAGGGCATAACAAAATGGCTCTCTTCCCTTTGGCCCGCAGTGGATGGGAAGAGTCTTGTTTCTGTGGGCATTGACGAAGGTCATTCCATCGTGTTGTGGGACTGGAAGAAAGGCGAGAAACTGGCAAAAGCAAGGTACAGTATGCATTCAGTAAACCAGGACATTCCCATTCAAGGTTATTTACCTCCATCCACAACTTAATGTTCAATTATCCCTATGGAATAAACACATAAATCAAGATGTAATGAATATGACTAAAAAGGATGATTGATTGAAAAACAGTGTAGATATTCAAGGAAACATGAGCAAATGCAAACATTGATGGAGAAGAAAACAGACTGATGTGTGTGGGTTCTGTTTTTCATTCCCTAGGGGCCACAAAGATAAGCTTTTTGTGGTGAAATGCAACCCCTTCCGTATGGACAAGCTTGTCACCGTGGGAATTAAGCATATAAAATTCTGGCAACACACAGGTATTTCCCATGATTATTTCCATTCCCAATATCGTTTAATTTAGCAACAGTTGTTTTTCCTGCGGTTCACAGAAAACATGGTGGCACTTTATTTTACGATAAACTATCAAAATAAAGAAAGTCGCACATTTACCAACGTTTCGGCATCACTTCCTCAGGAGGAAGGCACAGTGATGCCGAAACATTGGTAAATACCCATTAAATTGCTGGGAGATTATACATGGTGTGCGACTTTTTTTATTTTGATAGTTTATAGTTTATTCGCCGTTAATCAGCACCCCCACACTAACTATTTTCTGGGTGTGCGCCAGCTCATGTTTTTTAGGCAATTTATTTTACGCAACAGAAATGTCTTTAAGAAATTACATGATAAATGGTAATTATTCTACAACGTCCATGTGAGAATTATGATAGTTAACAATGGTTTGACAATGCAACTGTTCAGTGAAGTAATTCAACTATGAAATGCTTTGTTGCCCTCTAACATATTATCTAAATGAACACCACACAAACTATTAGAAGTGTGGCAGTTCACTTTGACAACAGTACTGTTTTTGTTGTTGTTCCATTGTCTAAAAAACGACACACAAAATCGACCTTCGACTGAACGCTTTAAGAAATAGCTTTGTATGAAAGACTGCATGTGTTGGACTCAAGGTGGAGGACTCACATTCAAAAGGGGTATCTTTGGGAACCTCGGGAAGCTGGAGACCATGATGTCCGTCTGCTACGGGCGCTCAGAGGACCTGGTTTTCTCAGGTTCCACCACTGGGGACGTATACATCTGGAGAGAGACCACCCTCATGAAGACCATCAAGGCCCACGACGGTCCAGTGTTCGCCATGTGCTCTCTTGACAAGGTACCCGCTCTCCCCAACCGTCACGTAGCAGTAAACACTTTCGACTAGTACTTATTGCCTCACTTTCTGAGCCGGTTTCCTGGACACGGATTAAGCCTAATCCTGGACGAAAAAGCGTTTATATTTTTGGTCCAGAACTAGGCTTAATCAGTATCTAGGAAACCAGACCGAATACTTTAATTCTCTGGATTAATTAACAGGATATTTTTACTTGGCAGCTCAGTACACCCATCAGCACATGCCTACGCTTCTTTACTCATCTATGCATGATCTTGACCTGTCGTTTACTTGTAGACCCAGGTAGAATATAGAATACATGTTACTTAATGGTTACCTTGGAAACTGCAGCAGAACACAACTGGGATCTAAATTAGTGAAGGCGGTGATTGAACGAAATTAGAGAAAAAGGAATTGGGCTTGTGGGCGATTATTCCCCCCCCCCCCGGTGACAGAGTCCCCTCATTCTCTCGCAGGGGTTCGTGACTGGGGGCAAAGATGGAGTGGTGGAGCTATGGGATGACATGTTTGAGAGGTGCCTGAAGACCTATGCCATCAAAAGGTCTTCGCTGTCTGCTTCATCTAAAGGTATGCTGTCGTCTTCTTTGCTTTGTTTGCTCCACATCCAAAAGCAGGCTATTATAGACTATTATATTTTAAAATGTAAGTAATGTACAGTATCTCACCACAAAAACTATTCTCCAGGTAAACTAAATTCAAGCAGTAATGTACCAATATTGATAAATACTATGATTGTGAATGAATTAATAAATTATAAATGTATTGAAAAAATTAATGAATGAATGCCATAGGCAGCAACAACTTCCATCAGTACAAATAATGGTAATTGTTGCCATTTGCTTGCTGCTATTTTGGAATGTATGTTTGCTCTTTGGCATCACCTCCTGCTTCTTTTCTTAGGATTGCTGCTGGAGGACAACCCATCTATCCGCGCCATCACCCTTGGACATGGACACATCCTTGTGGGGACCAAAAATGGAGAGATTTTGGAAATTGACAAGAGCGGCCCAATGACCTTGTTGGTTCAGGTGCGCAGAGGGGGTGGATATAACAGCTAGACATAAGATCAGAATTTACGTAGATTTTCACTGTCTTAAAAATCTTAACAAATGGTTTGACTATTACGTGTGTGTGTTTAGGGTCACATGGAGGGTGAGGTGTGGGGTTTGGCTGCTCACCCTCTGCTTCCCATATGTGCCACTGTAAGTGATGACAAAACGCTCAGAATCTGGGAACTCTCCTCCAACCATCGCATGGTAGCTGTCCGCAAACTTAAAAAAGGTACCTGCTATAATTTTGTCTTGTTAAATATTTTATAAAGGTTTCATTGAAAAACAATTACTGGTACATCTGTAATACATATATAGAAAAGTTTGTGGTCATACGCACATTCTTAAAAACTTAGATGCTGGGCTAATGAAGAATACTTGAAAAGAACAGAAAGGCCCACACACTGAATATCCTCCCAATTACCACCTTTATTGAAAACGTTTCAATCCACAAGGATCTTCGTTAGGTCAAAAGATCTGCAATGCATGACATTTAAAACGATAGGGCCTTAGAATGATACATTTCAATATACTCAATATGCAGCATTGAAAGACAACCACTGTCCCCCGAAATGAAAGAACAAGTATCCTCAATATAATCCTCCCAAAATACAGTATTATGAGAGTATCTGCAATTTTTATTTCTACCTCCATGCATGTTTAAAATAGGTTTCTGTGGATCATGTGGATCTGAAATCAGGATCATGTATCATGGCTAAGGTTTTTTTTATTTGAGGCGGTAGATGCTGTGCCTTTTCTCCTGATGGGAAAGCCTTAGCCGTGGGTCTGAACGACGGCAGTTTCCTGGTGGTGAATGCCGACACCTTGGAGGACATGGTGACCTTCCATCACCGCAAAGAGATAATCTCGGATATCAGGTTCTGCCAAGGTAATTCCAGGATGTGGTCATTTATTGACAAAATATTTTTGGGCCTGTTGTTTCTGCAAACAAAGTTGTAATGTTACCAAGGTCTGTTAACACTACAGTTTTCACTCTGTCATATCCCCCTCCAGATGCTGGAAAATACCTTGCTGTGGCCTCTCATGACACTTTTGTGGACATTTACAATGTGCTGACCAGCAAAAGAGTGGGCATCTGTAAGGGAGCTTCCAGCTACATCACCCACATTGACTGGGATACCCGTGGTAAGTGAAAGGAATGGATATGCCTATACACTTGGCTTGGGAGGTCGAATAAATAAATACCCATTGCGCACACTGTTGCATATGTTCTTGTATAGTTTATTGCAGCGAATTCAGACAAATTACAGATTGGGCCTTTAATAATTTAGTCATTGATGATTCTAGTTGCAATCTAATTTGTTACTGTCCACCCTTCTTCCCTTACATGCACATTTGTCTTATGATTCAGCCCTAAGAGTAATATTTATACTTTTTTCAAGAGCTATTATTGTTTTTAATCCTGAATACAGGGAAATTGCTACAAGTCAACACTGGTACCAAAGAACAACTATTCTTCGAAGCCCCAAGAGGAAGGAAACAAACTATCAATATTGCGGAGGTTAGAGCATACAAAAACACATTATATGTCCCTTGATTTTGTCATGGGCTCCTTCTATTGATGAAATCACACTTCAAATTGATATAGCGTCTTTCGCACAGATGTGTCAGAGGTGAAAGATTATATGTACATGTAAAGCCTTTTTCAGAAATGTATGTGTACGTGTGTACACGCACGTCTGTCTGTCTGTCTGTCTGTCTGTCTGTCTGTCTGTCTGTCTGTCTGTCTGTCTGTCTGTGTTGCATGTTTCCAGTTTGAAAAGGTGGAATGGGCCACCTGGACCTCAGTGTTGGGACCCACCTGCGAGGGGGTCTGGCCCACACTCAGTTTTGTAAATGCTGCCTCTCTCACCAAAGACCGGAAATTGCTGGCCACTGGGGATGACTTTGGCTTCCTAAAGCTGTTTGGTTATCCTTCCAAGGTGAGTGAATACAAGTCTGAAGTAGAAATACAAAGCTCCATTTTAGTGCACACATTCACAACAATCTCAATGCCATTACATTAGCAGGGTTCTGTTCATTAGCGGCACACTGTAGCAAAATGTTTTGCAACGGAGAATGAAAACAAGCGTTTGCTATCGGACAAAATTCAACGTAGTACCTCCCAGTTTCATTCTGTTTCGAATTTTCTTCCATTTTGTGCCTACTGAACACGACCCAGGAGTTGACTGCACTGAAACAGACCACTCCTTTGTTTCAGGGCCAGTTTGCCAAGTTTAAGAAGTATGTGGGGCACAGTGCCAATGTGACCAACGTCCGATGGTCCAATGATGACACCATGCTGCTGTCGGTGGGGGGCGCTGACTCTGCGCTCATGATTTGGGCCCGCGAGTCGTCGGGACATAAGGAGAGCAAGGCGGTGGATAGCGAGGAGTCTGACGACGATGCGGAGGAGGATGGAGGTATCAGGTTTTTTCTGGATTAAAAAGGGATTTAGGTGGTGGGCGTGGCAGGGGGTGTAGCAGGGGTGTGGCAGGGGGTATAGCAGGGGGCGCAGTCGGCGCGGATTAATTTTCTGCAAAATAGTTAGAGGCCCCCATCCTGGTGGTGTTTTGAAACATAAAAAAAATGTTAAGCCAATTTCTTGCAATTAACAAATGTCTCCATGGAGCTGAGATAAAAAATGCAGTTTTAATACTAATTTCCTGCTATTCTACACATTTTGCCACGCAGCTGAGAGAAAAGGTTGCGGTTTTAAAGGAAATTTCCTGCGATTCTACATATTCTTTTTTTCTTTTATTTATACATTTTTTTGCCCCCTTTTTCTCCCCAATTTTGTGATATCCAATTTTGTAGCTTGCGCTCGACCTGTTGGAGACCCCTGGATTAGATCAACTTTATTATCCTACCAGGGGCGAATTCATTTGGTCATGTGCTTAAAAAGACATAAAAACACAGAATAAACACTATAAAATGTATATGAAAGTGCAACACATATTTACTGTACACTTCTATCGTACTAATCAAGAGTCCAATTCGATTATCCATTGCACAGCCTAATGACTGTTGGAATGAAAGAGTCCCTGTATCTGTTCATCCAGAGCATCTTTTGAAGAAGTCCCGTGTGGCTCAGTTGGTAGAGCATGGTGTTTACAATGCCAGGGTTGTGGGTTCGATTCCCACGGGGGAACAGTATGGGGAAAACAAAAAAAATGTATGAAATGTATGCATTCACTACTGTAAGTTGCTCTGGATAAGAGCGTCTGCTAAATTACTAAAATGTAAAATGTCTCCTTCCCCTAGTCAGGCTGCTATGACAGCATTTTGGGTGAAAGGGATATGTACTGTTCTGTAAGATATTGTCCCGTTTTTGAAGGATGAGTTTTGTGTACAAGCTGTTAGATGATTGTTGGTCTATACCAGTGATCCTTCCCGCTGTCTTGATTAATCGCTGTAGTTTGGCTTGGTCTTGTGCTTGCATGTCTTGCGCTCACTTGGTCTTGCGCTCACATGGTATGCTTGGAATGTAGCTGGCGAAATTCAGTTTGGTTGTGGTTGTCTCTGGTTTATGATTGTATGTGGTATGGTTATATTTATAAATGGTTGTATTGTTCAGGCACAAGGAATTGACATAATTTTTTCTCTCTGTAGGGTATGACAGTGATGTTGCACGAGAGAAGGGTACCGACTACATCACCAAGATCTATGCTGTCAGCATCCGGGCCATGGTTGGCACAAAGCCTCACCAGCGAGAGAAAGAAGTGCTCGTGGAGGAAAGGTACCGTATGGCCAACAAAAACGAATAATGTATTTTATGATGGCGTGGTCAGTTTGTATACCGCTATTGTAAGAAAGTTTTGATAACGTATCTGTAGCAACCAGAAAATAAATCAGATTATCTGACCAGATAACAACCAAAATATGACATCTGTCCCATGAAGTAATGTTCTTGTCATGAAAAATAACGCAGACCAGTTGGTTTATTGTAATCTGGTTGTCATTATGTGCGTAGAAAAGTTAGGTTGCACCATAATATTAGGAGAACATTTGTCGTAATTCCACCTATCGGGAGGCAAGGCAGAGCTACTACTATTCAAGTTACCTATGCCTCTGAAAATCCTTTCAGATCTACATGAAGTGGCTAGTTGTTTCTGGACCTTCCATATTGCTCTGCTCTAATAATAATAATAACAATAATCACAATAATAATCATAATACATTTTATTTGTAACACTTTTCAAAAACACAAAGTGCTACAAACACAAACAAACATCAAATCAGCAAAAACACAGAACAGCACATAATAAAGACACTGTAGGTCTATAATGGCTAGAGTGAAGTCAGGTAAGACATGTACAGCAAAGTACTGTGCAATTAGGCACTCTAAAAGCCTCTTGAATGGCTCATATCAATCATATCAATTCGCCATCTTATCATTTCTTCTGTGCAGGCCTCCTGTCAGTAGAGCTGCCCCCTTACCAGAGAAACTGCTGAAGAACAACTTAACCAAGAAGAAAAAACTTGTTGAGGTTCGTGAGATGGATCTATTTTTAAAGGGGAGGTTGCATTCTTAAAAAGCCAGGCAGGGTCTGGTGGGCCGAGAGATGTTGCCAAAGGAATGGCTGTTCAGGTCTATAATGTTCATACAAAACATTTGATGGGAAACATCAGCTTGTCCAGTATTCTGCATTTTAAATATTTATGTTCTGGAAAAAAAGAAGTTCCTGTTGCTTTTTCTCATTTGCGTGTGCTTTTCAGGAGCTGGCCTTGGAACATGTGTTTGGATATCGGGGTTTTGATTGTCGAAACAACCTGCATTACCTCAACGATGGCGCCGACATCATCTTCCACACTGCCGCAGCAGTGGTCATCCAGAACCTCTCTGCTGGTGTGTATGAAGAGATGGACTGGCCATAGGGCAGTTATGGCAAATGCCAGATGGGCTGGTCCATCTTTAGCCCAGTTTGGCCTGTCTAATTGGGGGTTTCAAGCAGACTTATCAGTATTTGGCTAATAATGGGGGCCTCAAGGCAAAAATGGTTTGGTATGGGGGCCGGTCTGTTAGAAATGCCATGGCAGGTTTCTGGTCCCAGTCCGTCCCTGCGTGTATGAGCACAGGAACACTGAACACACTACTGACCTGAGCCAACCCAAGCTATACTGTGCTGGCCTGGTTACACCTTCACCATAGTTTACATTTTGGTCATTTAGCAGATGCTCTTATCCAGAGTCAGTGCTCCTGAAACTGTGCTGAAAAGGAAAATGTGCAGCACACTTTGGTTCATGTTGGCATAATAGTGTGAAAAGGATATTGGGGTCTGCTGCTTCTTATAGGCATCCTACCAGGACGCCTGCATTCGTTATGACTATATTTCTTAATTCTATTGTGCTATGCTGTCATACAAATGTGAACACTTAATGTATATTTATATATAAATAAGTCATGGGCTATACAAACCCAGGACCCTGAGGTATAACACTCATATTCAGAATGTGGACACAACTAAATGTTGGCTAAACAATTGCATATTCTAGTGATAATTGTCACAACCTGTAAGGCGGTATATATATATTTTGTTTTTTGACAAAGTTTTTTTCTCCACGTAACTGTATATAAATATGGGGGAAATTAAGTAATTTAAAAGTATAGAAAAACACCTGAAATGTGCTGGGACTGATATTAAAGTTTCATACTGTATCTCGCCTCACAGGGACTCAGAGCTTTTACCTCGAGCACACAGATGACATTCTGTGTCTCACTGTCAATCAACACCCAAAGTATCTAAACATCATTGCCACAGGACAGATTGGTAAGTGGGAACCCACTCTATTCTCATGACTTTTACTGAACCCATCCACATACGGTTGGCTTTGTTTTATCGGCACTGGTGTTGTTTTGAAAGCACAGTTCTTTCTTTTTTTGCTACATTGTATCAGATTTATGTGGAAGATACTTTGTGTCAAAGAGTGTGTCAAATTTTGTGTCAAATTTTGCTCAAGACTTTTAATTGGCATTAGTTTGAGTCTTCAAATGTGTTTTTACTCTTGCTCTCCAGAGGACACACTAAGCACCTTGTTTTGAGCTCCCGAGTGGTGCAGCGGTCTAAGGCACTGCATCTCAGTGCTAGTGTGTCTCTACAGACCCTGGTTCGATTCCAGGCTGTATCACAACCGGCCGTGATTGCGAGTCCCAAAGGGCGACGGACAATTGGCCCAACGTCGTCCGGGTTAGGGTTTGGCCGGAGTAGGCCATCATTGTAAATAAGAATTTGTTCTTAACTGACTTGCCGAGTTAATTAAAGATTAAATATATAAAAAAGATATACAGTTGAAGTCGGAAATTTATATACACCTTAGCCAAATAACATTTAAACTCAGTTTTTCACTTTTCCTGACATGTAATCCTAGTAAAAATTCCCTATCTTAGGTCAGTCAGGATCACCACTTTATTTTAAGAATCTGAAATGTCAGAATAATAGTAGAGAGTAATAATAGTAATGCTTTATTTCAGCTTTTATTTCTTTCATCACATTCCCAGTGGGTCAGAAGTTTACATTCACTCAATTAGTATTTGGTAGCATTGCCTTTAAATTGTTTAACTTGGGTCAAACATTTTGGGTAGCCTTCCACAAGCTTCCCACAATAAGTTGGGTTAATTTTGGCCCATTCCTCCTGACACAGCTGGAGTAACTGAGTCAGGTTTGTAGGCCTCCTTGCTCGCACACGCTTTTTCAGTTATGTCCACACATTTTCTATAGGATTGAGGTCAGGGCTTTGTGATGGCCACTCCAATACCTTGACTTTGTTGTCCTTAAGCCATTTTGCCACAACTTTGGAAGTATGCTTGGGGTCATTGTCCATTTGGAAGACCAAAGCTTTAACTTCCTGACTGATGTCTTGAGATGTTGCTTCAATATATCTACACCTTTTTCCTACCTCATGATGCCATCTATTTTGTGAAGTGCACCAGTCCCTCCTGCAGCAAAGCACCCCCACAACATGATGCTCCCACCCCCGTGCTTCACGGTTGGGATGGTTTTCTTTGGCTTGCAAGCCTCCCCCTTTTTCCTCCAAGCATAACAATGGTCATTATGGCCAAACAGTTATATTATTGTTTCATCAGACCAGAGGACATTTCTCAGAAAAGTACGTTCTTTGTCCCCATGTGCAGTTGCAAACCGTAGTCTAGCCTTTTTATGGCGGTTTTGGAGCAGTGGCTTCTTCCTTGCTGAGTGGCCTTTCAGGTTATGTCGATATAGGTCTTGTTTTACTGTGGATATAGATACTTTTGTACCTGTTTCCTCCAGCATCTTCACAAGGTCCGTTGCTGTTGTTCTGGGATTGATTTGCACTTTTCGCACCAAAGTACATTCATCTCTAGGAGACAGAACGCGTCTCCTTCCTGAGTGGTATGATGGCTGCGTGGTCCCATGATGTATATACTTGCGTACTATTGTTTGTACAGATGAACGTGGTACCTTCAGGCATTTTGGCTGATTTATTTTGGTTTTCCCATAATGTCAAGCAAAGAGGCACTAAGTTTGAGGTAGGTCTTGAAATGCATCCACAGGTACAACTCCAATTGACTCAAATTATGGAAATTAGCCTATCAGAAGCTTCTAAAGCCATGACATAATTTTCTGGAATGTTTCAAGCTGTTTAAAGGTACAGTCAACTTAGTGTATGTAAACTTCTGACCCACTGGAAATGTGATACAGTGAATTATAAATAATCTGTCTGTATGTCACGGTTGTCGTAGGGTTGAGACCAAGACGCAGTGGGAAAATGTACACTCATCTTCTTTTATTAAAGTGAAGAAGGAAAAACACCAAAAACGTATGCAAACCACAAAACAGTCTTGTCAGGCACACTTAGCTAAACAAGAACAATCTCCCACAAAATACTAACACAAACACATACCTATTTATAGGACCCTCAATCAGAGGCAACTAGAAAACACCTGCCTCCAATTGAGAGTCCAACCCCCAATTACCTAAACAAGAAATACAAATGACTAGACTAAACATAGAAATACATTAACATAGAACATTGTCCAAAATCCGGAATAATAAATCAAACACCCAACTACTAACACAACCAGCCCGAACCACATTAAACAAATACCCCCTGCTACGTCCTGACCAAACTACAATAACAAATTACCCCTTTTACTGGTCAGGACGTGACACTGTAAACAATTGTTGGGAGAATGACTTGTGCCATGCACAAAGTAGATGTCCTAACCGACTTGTCAAAACTATAGTTTGTTAACAGGAAATATGTGGAGTGGTTGAAAAAAAAGTTTTAATGACTCCAACCTAAGTGTATGTAAACTTCTGACTTCAACTGTATATATTGATATGCAAATAAGGGGCACTAGTGTCAAGAAGTTTTCAATACTTCTCAGTTTTCAATAACTTCAAAACCTTTAGCTGTGTCCTTGAGAGCGCAGGATTGAATGTGTGTTTCAGGGCGATTCTTGATGCACAATAATGCTGTCACATGACTGTTGCATTGCTAGATATTTTTTTTTACATCTGTGCCACGCAGGGCATTTGAAGTGGTCACTTTCATGCCAAATGTCATCCTTACCCATTGCTCTTGTTACTTTTGACGCTTCCTCATTTCACCATTGTCCACTCCATAACAGGTGATGTCACCGACCTGCCAGGTAAGATGGTGGCATTTATTCTTCATGTCTTATTTACTTTGGTTTCAATTCCGGGTCATGTTCATTAAGCACCAAACGGAAGAAAACGCACTGAAACAGGGAGGGTCTGAAATTTTCCAGTAAGAAACCCTAATTTCCAAATGTTTTAAAGCACTTTCTTTTGCTTGCCCTAATGAACATGATCCTGTTTATTTCAGTGTAACTAACACAAACGTGGCATGTCCATTGAAAGCATAACCCATCCCAAAATGTTTTATTTATAGTTGATGTTTTTGACTTGCAGAAGACAAATTCTAATCTTCTTTCAAAACTCTGTGGTATAATTTACTGCTTTTTGTTTAGAGTTGGAAATTGGTGGTGAGTATTGACTTGAGTACTGTATTGTAGCTTGTCAACCTGCCAGTGTCAGTGATTATTAATTGATGAATGAAGGCTTACTATGAATGAATCCTTGCTTAGCCCTTCTTGTGAGCATGCCGAAGTAGTTAAGCAAGCCTCTCATGGTTCTTGTACTGTACTGTATATGGTAAGTCACTTACCAATATTGCCCCTTGTACTAGTACCAGTTTATGCATGTAGATGCCAGACCGGGACCGACCCTTAGTGAATTAGACGTGACCCGTTATAAAGTGACCTTGTACGACTGGATTGTCCTCAACATGTCCACCCTTGCCATCCTCCTCCTTGACCCTCAAACCCTGTGTTGTGAGTGAGATGTGACCTCTTGAGGCGTGGTGCTTTGAGTACTCAAGGTAATTTTAAAGCTGCGGGACTGCTTTTTGCCTACAGGCCTCGCCCCCTCCATCCACGTGTGGGACGCAATGAGCAAACAAACGCTGTCAGTATTACGGTGTTCGCACGCCAAGGGGGTGGGCTACGTCAACTTCAGCGCCACGGGCAAGCTGCTGCTGTCGGTAGGGGTGGAGCCTGAGCACACCATCACCATCTGGCGCTGGCAGGAAGGTAACAAGGCAACTCTATTTGATTTTTTAAAAGACGAATAGATGGATGGATGGGACGAATTAAACTCTATTGGGTCTAACAACTTTGATCCTGATTTTCTATTCCATAGGCTCCAAAGTGACCAGTAAGGGCCGCCATGCCGACAGGATCTTTGTGGTGGAGTTCAGGCCTGACTCGGACACCCAGTTTGTGTCGGTGGGAATCAAGCATATCAAGTTCTGGACCCTAGTGGGAGGTTCCCTCATGTACAAGAAAGGAGTGATCGGCGCAGTGGAAGACGGCAGGATGCAGACCATGTTGTCTGTGGCTTTCGGTGCTGTGAGTACCACCTTTCTATTTGTACATGGCTAATATATTGATTATCTAATTATGGTGAAGAAAATGAACTATTCATGCTGGGTTGCACATTTCATCACAATTATTTTTTTGAACGTTGTCTTGAGGACTGATGCTTGACAGAAGGTTCTACTCAGTGCATTTTCAATGATGCATATTTAGTCTAAAGTGCATTATAGTGGCTTGGAAACACAATGACATTTCAAAAAGAGGCAAATAATTAGAAGGAAAATCCTTTTGTCATCATTGTGATGTCGCCAGATACAGTATAACTTTAGCTATCTAGCTAACATTGAGGGGAGAGCACCGAATTTTTTGTTAGTTAACATTAGCATTCCTAGCTATTTTTGGCTAACTTTGCTAGCTAATGGCATTGCCATCTCTCTAAATACAGGGACGGCAAATGAACGGCTGCTGCACAGTCACTATGGGATGTCTTTCTAGAGTGCTCGGTTCACTTGTGCACAAGAGCATTTTTTTACTCTAAATGGTTAAGCGAGTGAGACATGATTATTGTAAAAATTTGAGTTTGCTTCATATACTATCATCCTAAATTAAAATATGTAATTATTTTGCCATATTAATATATGATGATGATAATATTAATTTTTATTACGCTACTTTCCTTTCCTTGATGTGGATAGTATGTGTTACTACATTACACAAGCTCACTTTTTGACCACATGGAATTGGTGGGAATTACACATCCTTTTACCTCAGATTGGTGAAGTTAGTATAAACGTTTATAGTCAGTAGATCAATTGCTTAAAACATATCAAAATCTCTCACGAACACGTACATTACCAGTCAAAAGTTTGGACACACCTACTCATTCCAGGGTTTTCTTTATTTTTACTATTTTCTACATTGTAGAATAATAGTGAAGACATCAAAACTATGAAATAACACATATGAAATCATGTAGTAACCAAAAAAGTGTTAAACAAATCAAAATACATGTTATAATTGAGATTCTTCAAAGTACCCACCCTTTGCCTGGGGGCGATGACAGCTTTGCACACTCTCCACAAAATGTGGAAAAAGTCAAGGTGTCCGAATACTTTCCGAATGCACTGGACATATTACTCCCAGATTCCATATTCATTTCCAATAGTATTCCAATTCAGGTAAAAACTGCTTAATGTGTCCAAAAACTTGCTGGGTTTGATTTACTTTCATATACCAGAAATCGTGAAAACAGGTTTGTGCTAAAGTACATTTGATGACATCATAATGATGGCAAAGTTGTTTCCTACAAAATATTTGCCTACTTTAGCAACGTCATCATATTTCCAGGCCACTATTGTGTAATTTAGATGAAGCGTCATTAGCCCCCGTTCAGAATGACTGGGCATCAGTCCACTTTTGGTCACCACTATAGCGGGCGTCTCTTTAGAACGGTCATAATAATGGCATGACGCGACAGAGTGACGGAGGTGCAACTCATGAATATTATTGAAGGTCTGCCATGTCTTGTGGATGTCATGGACTATAAGTCTTTGCTTCAAAAGTGCTGTCTTTGTATTTGAGAGGAGTTACATCTCCTTAGCCCCATCCCTCAGCTGTATACCAAAATAAGTGATGGGACAGCCTTTTTGTTGTTTTTTCAGCTCAAAGGCTCAACCTTTTAATGAGAGTTTTGTCATTGTTCTGACAGAATAACCTCACATTTACTGGTGCCATAAATGGTGATGTGTATGTGTGGCGAGAGCACTTTCTGGTACGGGTGGTGGCCAAAGCACATACAGGGCCTGTTTTCACCATGTACACCACACTCAGGGATGGCCTCATCGTGACTGGAGGGAAGGAGAGGCCGTGAGTACTCTGACTTTTAACTTTATTGATTCTTGCTCACAGTTTACATAGAATGTGAGCGAGACATGGGTTGCATGATACAGGATATAAAATCAAAAATTTTATTTTTTCTACAGTATTGTTTAAAGTTAAATTGATTGTTAAAAAGTGCAGTGCAGCGATTGATGATGCATACACAAATAAAGGAGATCAGGTTAATTTGCTATTCTTCACTCATCTAAAAACATGATCTAAAATCATGCATAAAGCAAGAAGTAGTGTGATCATAGAAGTGTGATGCAATGTAAAAGGAATGCATGTACATATGTTTAAAAAAAAAAAAGCTGTGGTCGTTCTATTCAATTGAATTCCTTTTTTTTAAGATTGTATTTCGTTTTCCAACAATTAATTAAACATTTAGACATGCATAGATCCACAAGACTCGACATGACTAGGGAAGGACTTATTGCACAACAGTCAAAACAGCAAAAGACGAGTAAAGAAAAAACGAGCATAAAACTCGACAAACGTTAACGACATCACACTTGCTCAGACACACATGTTGCCACCGTATCAGAACTTATCCATATTTGTTCAATGTTTTATTTCTTTCTGATATTGTTTCTTATCTATTCTTACAACCAACAGCCATTGGTTTCAGCCATCGTTTGTTTCCAAGACTGCCCCATATGGCTTCAGTCTGTAGCTAGATTTTTTTAAATAATGAAGCATTTGATTCTTCCATTCAAATTAATTCAATTCAACATACTTTACTCCACCCAAAGGGGCAATTATTAATTGTATTAATCCCCGAGTGACAAGTGAACAACAACATGACAACAGGAAGAACATAACACAACATATAGCATACAGTACATGACATAAACTCACACACAGTAAATTATGTGTGTTCTTAACAGGACTAAGGAGGGCGGAGCAGTTAAGTTGTGGGACCAGGAGATGAAGCGCTGTAGGGCGTTCCAACTGGAGACTGGGCAGGCAGTGGAGAATGTTCGGTCCGTGTGCCGGGGAAAGGTAGGGTTCTGTGTTCTTCCCACTTATACGAACTATCAATGTCTGCTTTGTGATACTTGATTGCTGAACTGGACCCCTATAATCCCACTATAGACACTCATATAGGGGTGAATCCTAACTTCCACTTGTCTAATTTTCACTTTGTCATGCAATGTCAACGGGAGACTAATTGAAAATTCGATTTCATTAGGATTTGTCCCGTAGAGAGGATTGGATAGATATTAGATGGTAATAGCTTAATCTTGACTTCTAATTGGCTGGGTGGAAATGTCGCAATCTACAGGAGTAGCAATGAAGTAGGGGCTAGGGATCAATTACCAATTCAGAAGAAGAGTTGCTTTTGTTTCCCTAATGTGCTTTGGGAAGGCTTTTACAAAAATATTCTGCACTGAAAAATATGTAAACTTTCTTAATTTTATCTTGGAACATGCTAGCATACATTTTATTATATGTACTTTAACATTACTATTCTCTTTAATATAGTTTATACTGAGTATCTGTAGGTATTATGATTGATTGTACTATAAATTGACAAATACTGTAATACCACGTTCATTCAAGGAATAACCCCACGTTTATTTTTTTATTTCACCTTTTTAATCCAGGGTAAAATCCTTGTGGGAACTAAAGATGGTGAGATCATTGAGGTGGGCGAAAAGAATGCGGCCTCCAACACCATGATCAACGGACACACACAGGGGCGAATCTGGGGACTAGCTACTCACCCCTCAAAAGACATGTTAATTTCTGCCAGCGATGACGGCACCATCCGCATATGGGACCTGGCAGATAAGGTGAGTGATAAGGATGGAGAACAGTTTTTGCCTTTTAGGGTGCGTTCAAACCCAAAAACATGAAATGCATGTTCGACGCAGCGATGTGTTGGTGTGGGGAGTAATGTTAAACCTGTTTTTGAGATTGTTGTTCTGAATCCACTGCCCCTCGTCAAGTTCGCCACCCCCATCCCCATCCGTTGGTCTGCCCTGCACTGTAGGCTATTGATGGATTCAAGACAAGGTCATTTTTATTGATCTCAGATTCTCAGTTTGTCAGCGTCAAAGGCTGTCATTTAGATCATTTGTGCAGTATTAAAAAATATTTTTCCAAAGTCTCCAGTCATGTAAAATGACGTAGAATTGCATGAAATGCGTTTAGAAAAGGCAAACATTTTTCCAGATCCTAGGCTACTAATAATGGTCCCCATTTTTGCAACTTCTTTAAGCGCCTCTACTTTACTGCTCTATGCCACCACGCATATGTGATGATACATGCAGTGCTTTATTATTATTTTTTAAATCTTGTACCGCAGAGCTCCCCAGGTCTCCCACCTCCCGATTTACAAATAAAGTATTGAACACAGATAATCTAGACTCTAGCTACTGTAACCACCATATACTAAAATATCCACACAAGCCACTAGCCAGCCTGCCATACATCACGAGTAAGAACATTATTAATATTAGGCTATATTATAAAGTTATTATTTGAGAGCATTGAATATAAATCATAATCAATTATGTCAATCATGTCTTTTAGGAGGCACTGTAACTAGTTTGCTTACAATTTGTGATGAGTGGGTGTGTTGCAGAAATAAATATGCATGTGCAAAAAAAAGAAAACGAAATAATAATTGCTACAGAAGCAGTTAGTATGTTATGAATTTTTTCATTTTGAGCAGAAAAGACTATGCATGGCCCTGCTCCTTGGTACTGTTACTGTCTTTTGTTCTTTCTCTCCTAGAAACTTCTAAACAAAGTCAGCTTAGGCCACCCAGCCAAATGCACAGCCTACAGCCCCAATGGAGAGATGGTGTCCATAGGCATGGAGAATGGAGAGTTTATCATCCTCCTGGTCAACTCCTTAACAGTGTGGGGCAAGAAGAGAGATCGGAGTGTGGCCATCCAAGACATTCGGTGAGCCCAACCTAGGACCCTTCTATTTCAAGGTGGTTGATGGGATGGGTTGTATTTTTGTAATTGTTTTCTTAAAAAAAAAAAAATCTGGATAGAAACAAAAATAAACCATGACAAGACCGGAAATGTACACTGAGTGTACAAAACATCAGGAACGCCTTCCTAATATTGAGTTGCTCCCTTTTGCCCTTAGGACAGCCTCAATTTGTCAGGGCATGGACTCTACAAGGTTTCGAAAGCGTTCCACAGGGATGCTGGCCCATGTTGAGTCCAACGCTTACCACAGTTGGCTGGATGTCCTTTGGGTGGTGGACCATTCTTGATACACACGAGAAACTTGTCTAAGACTCCAGTCCCCCAAGTCATAGACTGTTCTCTCTGCTACCGCATGGCAAGCGATACCGGAGCGCCAAGTCTAGGTCCAAAAGGCTCCTTAACAGCTTCTATCCTCAAGCCATAAGACTGCTGAACAATTAATCAAATGGCCACGCAGACTATTTACATTGACACCCCCCCTTTTGATTTTACACTGCTGATACTTGCTGTTTATTATCTATGCAAAGTCACTTTACCCCTACCTACATGTACAAATGACCTCGACTAACTTGTACCCCTGCACATTGACTCAATACCCCCTGTATATAGCGTCGGTATAGTTATTTTGTGTTACTTTTAATTTTTTACTTTAGTTTATTTAGTCAATATTTTCTTAACTGTAGTACTTGAACTGCATTGTTGTTTAAGGGCTTGTAATTCAGTATTTCACGGTAAGGTCTACCTACACCTGTTGTATTCGGCGCATGTGACAATTTTTACAAATTTGATTTGAACTGTTGAGCGTGAAAAACCCAGCAGCATTGCAGTTCTTGACACATTCAAACCAGTACGCCTGGCAACAACTACCATCCCCCGTTCTAAGGCACTTAAATATTTTGTCTTTCCCATTCACCCTCTGAATGGCACATACACAATCCATGTCTCAATTATCTAAAAGCTTAAAAATCTGACTTTGACCTGTCTCCTCCCTTTCATCTACACTAATGGAAGTGGCTTTAACAAGTGTCATCAATAAGGGATCATAGCTTTCACCTGGATTCACCTGGTCAGTCTATGTCATGGAAAGAGCAGAGTTCCTAATGTTTTGTACACTCATTGTATTTAAATAAAATGTAACCATAATAGTATTGATCAATTTGTCCAAATATTGTGGGGATGGAGTTTGGAAAGTTGCAGGTTAAGGTTGTGCTGAAGCCATAGTTTGGTTCTCTAGTCACTCTGTTGTTGGTAATTGTCTGGTCACCAGTTTAGTTCCATTTATATGAGGCAAATTATAAACAAATTATGTTTCGCTTAAGAATGTCAAACCTTGGATACTACAGATATTCACAGGTTGCATGTTTCGTCACAATATTGTTTTGAACATTCGTTTTATACTGATGCCCGACTGAGCATTCTACTCAATGCATCATCAATGAGCACAGATTACGATTTCATCAAAAGTACATTACAGTGGCCTGGAAATACAACTAAATTCAAAAGGAAGCAAATAATTAGTAGGGAAAACTTTTGTCATCATTTTGATGTCGCCAGATTGACTTTAGAAGCAGTATAATGTTAGCTAGCGAGCTAAGATAGGTGGGAGGCCACCGGATTTTAGCTAGCTAACATTAGCATTGCTAGCTATTTTTGACGAACCTTGCTTGCTAATGACAACATTGACAACTGTCTAAAGTAAATTTGACCACATGATGACGCTGGCATAGTTGTTTCCTACTAAATATTTAACTTCTTTAGCAATGTCATTGTATTTCCAGGCACTATAGTGTAATTTAGACAACAGTAGTTAGCCTCCCTCCAGATTGACTGGGTTTTCACCACTTTAGGGCAACCTATGGCGCCACCGGCAGAGGGCGGCTTGAGAATGTTCATAACAATGGCATGACGTGACTGAGGTGCAACCTAATGAATACAGTGCCTTCAGAAAGTATTCATACCCCTTGACTTTTTCCACATTTTCTTACAAAGTGGGATTAAAATGTATTTCATTGTAATTTTTTGGTCAACGATCTATACAAAATACTCTAAAGTCAGTGGAAGAAAAATTTATGGAAAATAAAATACTAATATATTTTGATTAGATAAGTATTCAACCCCCTCAAGTCAATACATGTTAGAATCACTTTTGGCAGTGATTACAGCTGTGAGTCTTTCTGGGTAAGTCTCTAAGAGCTTTGTAAACCTAGATTGTATAATATTTCCCAATTTATTATTTTAAAAGTTCTCCAAGCCCCATCAAATTGGTTATTGATCATTACTAGACAGCCATTTTCAAGTCTTGCCATAGATTTTAGTTTATTGTCCTGCTGAAAGGTAGATTTGCCTCCCAGTGTCTTTTGGAAATCAGACTGAACCAGGTAATTTAAACTCTAGAACTTTGCCTGTGCTTAGCTCTTATTCCTTTTGTTTTTATACTAAAAAGCTCCCTAGTCCTTGCTGATGACAAGCATGCCCATAAAATTATGCAGCCACCACCATGCTTGAAAATATGAAGTGGTACTCAGAGATGTGTTGGATTTGCCCCAAACATAATACTTTGTATTCAGGACAAAAATTGAACTTTTTTACCACATTTTTTGCAGTATTTCTTTAGTGCCTTATTGCAAACAGGATGCATGTTTTGGAATATTTTTATTCTGTACAGGCTTCCTTCTTTTCACTGTCATGTAGGCTAGTATTGTGGAGTAACTACAATGTTGATCCATCCTTAGTTTTCTCCTATCATAGCCATTTTAACTCTGTAGCTGGTTTAAAATCACCATTGGCCTCATAGTGAAATCCCGAGCGGTTTCCTTCCTCTCCGTCAACTGATTTAGGAAGGACACATGTATCTTTGTAGCGACTAGTTGTTTTTTAATGTTTTTATTATTATTATGTATGTATGTATATATATACAATTATTTTTTTAACACCTCTACACCCCCCCAAATATCTTAGTTATTTGTTACGGCTTGTTTTGCTAAATATATATACATTTTACCTATACATTTAACATTTACATTTTACATACATGGTATTTTTATATATATCAACAATACATTACTAAACAAACTCTTTAATCCCAACCTTTAGCCACTCTCAGCCCATCCCACCTATCACCATAGACCACCCTTGTTTAGTTTCCATGTGCCATATATTTTTAAATTGTGCTGTGATGTTTTACAACATTTTTGAATCTTTCTATTCGTATATTATCCACAGATTGTGAGCTAAAGATGAAAACCTTTTCTATGAGTATTATTATATTATTTATTGATTAGCTATGGCTTTCCAGATCGCCCAACACTGCTATTTGTAAGGTTAATTTTAAGTGCATGTTGTGATTTTTTAACCATTCCTGAACCTGTGACCAGAAACAAGCTAATACCAGAATAAGTGATCTATTGATTCTGTCTCTTCACAACAAAATCTACAGAGCTGAGATTGTTGTATGCCCCATATACAGTGGGGGAAAAAAGTATTTGATCCCCTGCTGATTTTGTACTTTTGCCCACTGATAAAGAAAGGATCAGTCTATAATTTTAATGGTAGGTTTATTTGAACAGTGAGAGACAGAATAACAAAAATAGAGAAAAACACGTCAAAAATGTTATAAATTGATTTGTATTTTAATGAGGGAAATAAGTATTTGAACCCCTCTCAATCAGAAAGATTTCTGGCTCCCAGGTGTCTTTTATACAGGTAACGAGCTGAGATTAGGAGCTCACTCTTAAAGGGAGTGCTCCTAACCGCAGCTTGTTACCTGTAAAAAAGACACCTGTCCACAGAAGCAATCAATCAATCAGATTCCAAACTCTCCACCATGGCCAAGACCAAAGAGCTCTCCAAGGATGTCAGGGACAAGATTGTAGACCTACACAAGGCTGGAATGGGCTACAAGACCATCGCCAAGCAGCTTGGTGAGAAGGTGACAACATTTGGTGCGATTATTCGCAAATGGAAGAAACACAAAAGAACTGTCAATAACCCTCAGCCTGGGGCTCCATGCAAGATCTCACCTCGTGGGGTTGCAATAATCATGAGAACAGTGAGGAATCAGCCCAGAACTACACGGGAGGATCTTGTCAATGATCTCAAGGCAGCTGGGACCATAGTCACCAAGAAAACAATTGGTAACACACTACGCCGCGAAGGACTGAAATCCTGCAGCGCCCGCAAGGTCCCCCTGCTCAAGAATACATATACATGCCCGTCTGAAGTTTCCCAATGAACATCTGAATGATTCAGAGGACAACTGGTGAAAGTGTTGTCAGATGAGACCAAAATGGAGCTCTTTGGCATCAACTCAACTCGCCGTGTTTGGAGGAGGAGGAATGCTGCCTATGACCCCAAGAACACCATCTCCACCGTCAAACATTGAGGTGGAAACATGCTTTGGGGGTGTTTTTCTGCTAAGGGGACAGGACAACTTCACTGCATCATTTGACGGGGCCATGTACTGTCAAATCTTGGGTGAGAACCTCCTTCCCTCAGCCAGGGCATTGAAAATGGGTCGTGGATGGGTATTCCAGCATGACAATGACCCAAAACACACGGCCAATGCAACAAAGGAGTGGCTCAAGAAGAAACACATTAAGGTCCTGGAGTGGCCTAGCCAGTCTCCAGACCTTAATCCCATAGAAAATCTGTGGAGGGAGCTGAAGGTTCGAGTTGCCAAACGTCAGCCTAGAAACCTTAATGACTTGGAGAAGATCTGCAAAGAGGAGTGGGACAAAATCCCTCCTGACATGTGTGCAAACCTGGTGGCCAACTACAAGAAACGTCTGACCTCTGTGATTGCCAACAAGGGTTTTGCCACCAAGTACTAAGTCATGTTTTGCATAGGGGTCAAATACTTATTTCCCTCATTAAAATGCAAATCATTTTATAACATTTTTGACATGCGTTTTTCTGGATTTTTTGGGTTGTTATTCTGTCTCTCACTGTTCAAATAAACCTACCATTAAAATGATAGACTGATCATTTCTTTGTAAGTGGGCAAACGTACAAAATCAGCAGGGGATCAAATACTTTTCCCCCCCACTGTATATAGCATTCTGTTGGTGGAAAGAATTTGAGATAATTTAAATTGAAAAACTCTTAAGTGTTGAGTCAAGTGTAGTTTTTTGTACCATTTCATAAACCATGTGCCATGGAATTGGTACATCGAAAATCTCCTCCCATTTATTTTGCAACATTTTTTTCCTCAGATGAAACTGCTATATTTTTCTATTTATGCCAGTTCCTTTCAGACAATTTGTATCCTTAATATATGGCAGGAAAACAAGTTCCCTACCTTCTCCCCTTTCCACTAGCCTCCTCCATTTTTGTGGTAGGGCTGCATTCAGTTGGTTGTAAATTTGGATTGAACAGATATTCCCAAATATTTTTGATAACTGCATATGTAACATAACTCCTCTATTTCTATTCATAATATCATTAATAAATAATGTTTTTTTTTTATTAATCAATATATTTGAGTTTAAACATAACATTTGTTGTAATATTTGTTATTTATTTTCTGAAGGATAAAACTGAAATTGTAACCAGCTTTGTATGGCTTGTTTATGAAAGGGCGATACTTTAAACAACATTTCATTCTCAATTAGTCAGAAATTATTAGTTGTAATCTGTATGAAGGCAACAACAAAAAAATTAACAAAGGATTAGCTTTTCTTAATAATCTACTGGAGAACCATTTTGGGTTTAAGTATAACTTATGCATGAGTGAAGCTTTTAGTGAGAGGTTTAAAGCTTTAAAATGTAATAATTGTAGCCCCCCAAACTCATATTCATTATATAAATAGCCACGTTTAATTGTGTCTGGCTTAGCATTCCAAATAAAATAAAATATTTTTTGCTCATATAATTTTAAAAACAAAATCATCTGGAGTAGGCAATGCCATTAGTAAGTAAGTAAACTGTGATAGGACCAAAGAGTCAGTAATATTTCTATAAATAGACAAGTATTTTCCTCTCCATGGTTGCAAAATCCTATCTATTTTTGCTAACTTTCTATTGAAATGAATTGTGGTAAATTCATTTATATTTTTGGAGATGTGAATACCAAGTATGTCTACTTCACCATCCGCCCATTTTATTGGTAAACTACAAGGTAGTGTAAACACTGTATTTTTTAACAATCCAATACGTAATATGGTACAACTTTAATCATCAGCTGTCAGAGCCGCTTACCGATCACTGTACCTGTACACAGCCAATATGTAAATAGCACACCCAACTACCTCATTCCCATATTGTTACTAATCCTCTTGCTCTTTTGCACCCCAGTATCTCTACTTGCACATCATCATCTGCACATCCATCACTCCAGTGTTAATGCTAAATTGTAATTATTTTGCTTCTATGGCCTATTTATTGCCTTACCTCCCTACTCTTCTACATTTGCACACAGTTGTAAATGAGAACTTGTTATCAACTGGCCTACCTGGTTAAATAAAGGTGAAATAAAAATAAAATAAATAAAAATAAACACTTGTCATAAATAGGTTTTAGTCCAGAGAGGCTAGAAAAGTGATCAAGATCTTCAATGAGACTGTGCAGGGATCCAAATTGTGGACTTAAGAAAAAACTAGAGCCATCAGCATACATTCACACTTTTGTTTTTATCCCCTGGATTTCTAACCCCTTGATGTTCTATGCTTAAAATATTTTGCTTCCTATTTCAAAATATCATTTGGTGAATCATGTATAACGAGTTTCTGTAAATTCTTTTTGGTAGAATTTCTGTGTTGAAGATTCAGTATATTTTGTGCATTTTTCCCCATTTTCTATCCAATTCGCTTTATTTTTGTAATACATTACAGTTGATCATTCTTGATTAAGTACCTCCATTTCTTTTTGTTTTTCCACTAACCTATTTTGTGCCTCTATAGTACAGTTTCCATTACCATTACCTGCGTTGTTACTTCCTCTATTTTCTTTATTAGTCTCATCTCTTTTGACCTAAACTGCTATTGTTTTAATGATAAGTATTGTATTGAATGGCCTCTAAAAGTACATTTGAAAGTGTCCCATAAAATTAGGTGATCTGCTGTACCTATGTTGTACAAAAAAAGTAAATTGTGAGTTTTGTCTTAGTTAAGAACAAATTGTCATCCAATAGGCTTTGATTAAATTTCCAATATCCCCGTCCACGTGGAAATTCTGTAAGAGTTAAATGGAGGCCAATTAGATGGTGGTCCGATCGCATTCGGTCTCCTATTGATACTTTTTTAAACTTTTGATGCCAGCAAGAACAAGACTAAGAAGTAATCAAGAGGCTAGCTTGATTAAGCCTCCTCCATGTATATCTCACTAGGTCAGGGTTTTTCAACCTCCATATACCCACTAGTTCTAATGTATCCATGATCTTTGTAATCTCCTTAAGTGCTTGAGGGTGATCGTTTGTAGAATGATTTCCTTTACGATCCAATGATGTACTGAAAACCGTATTAAAATCTCCCACCATAATAATAGATTGTTTTGTTGCTTGTGAGCTCAATAAATATATATTTTCAAAAGAATTGTGGATCATCATTATTTGGCCCATATAGATTAATTAGACAGATCTGTTTTTGGTCCAATAGCATATTTAAAATAATCCATCTTCCTTGCGGATCTGTTTGCACAATCGGCTCAAAATGTGTAAACTCAGCAAAAAAAGAAAAGTCCTCCCACTGTCAACTGCGTTTATTTTCAGCAGACATAACATGTGTAAATATTTCTATGAACTTAACATTCAACATCTGAGACAAACTGAACATGTTCCACGGACATGTGACTAACAGAAATTGAATGTGTCCCTGAACAAGGGGGGGGGGGGGGATCAAAAAGTAACATTCAGTATCTGATGTGGCATTAAGTACTGCAGTGCATCTCCTCCTCATGGACTGCACCAGATTTGCCAGTTCTTGCTGTGAGATGTTACCCCACTCATCCACCAAGGCACCTGCAAGATCCCGGACATTTTTGGGAGGAATGGCCCAAGCCCTCCGATCCAACAGGTTCCAGACGTGCTCAATGGGATTGAGATCCGGGCTCTTTGCTGGCCATGGCAGAACACTGACATTCCTGTCTTGCAGGAAATCATGCACAGAACAAGCAGTATGGCTGGTGGCATTGTCATGCTGGAGGGTCATGTCAGGATGAGTCTGCAGGAAGGGTACCACATGAGGGAGGAGGATGTCTTCCCTGTAACGCACAGCATTGAGATTGCCTGCAATGACAACATGCTCAGTCCGATGATGCTGCGACGTCACCGCCCCAGGCCATGACGGACCCTCCCCCTCCAAATCACAGGCCTCGGTGTAACTCTCGACGGTGGATTTGTGTCCATAGGCAACGTTGTTGCCGGTGATGTCTGGTGAGGACCTGCCTTAGAACAGGCCTACAAGCCCTCAGTCCAGCCTCTCTCAGCCTATTGCGGACAGTCTGAGCACTGATGGAGGGATTGTGCATTCCTTGTGTAACTCGGGCAGTTGTTGTTGCCATCCTGTACCTGTCCCGCAGGTGTGATGTTCGGATGTACCGATCCTGTGTTGGCGTTGTTACACGTGGTCGACCCCTGCAAGGACAATCAGCTGTCCGTTCTGTCTCCCTGTAGCGCTGTGAGACGCCTCAGACAGTACTCACATTGCAATTTATTGCCCTGACCACATCTGCAGTAATCATGCCTCCTTGCAGCATGCCTAAGGCAAGTTCACGCAGATGAGCAGGGCCCCTTGGCATCTTTCTTTTGGTGTTTTTCAGAATCAGTAGAAAGACCTCTTTAGTGTCCTAAGTTTTCTCATAACTGTGACCTTAATTGCCTACCATCTGTAAGCTGTTAGTGTCTTAACGAACGTTCCACAGGTGCATGTTCCTTAATTGTTTTTGGTTCATTGAACAAGCATGGGAAACAGTGTTTAAACCCTTAACAATGAAGATCTGTGAAGTTATTTGGATTTTTAAGATTTATCTTTGAAAGACAGGGTCCCGAAAAAGGGATGTTTCTTTTTTTCTGAGTTTATTAATTAGTATAATCACCCCTTTTGTAGTGCAATGCGTACTGGCGGCAGAGAAGTCAGGCGCAGGAGAGCAAAAACTGATTTACAACGGTGTCATTTAATATCCATAAACCACCGTCAACAGAACAATACAATAAATGGGTCAAACAAAACCCGGTAAAATACCAGCATACCGTGCATAAGCACTACAAGAAAACAATTACCGACAAGGACATGAGGGGGAACAGAGGGTTAAATACACAACATGTAATTGATGGAATTGGAATCAGGTGTGATGGAAGACAAGACAAAACCAATGAAAATGAAAAGTGGATCAGCGATGGCCAGAAGGTCGATGACTTCAACCGCTGAATGCCGCCCGAACAAGGAGAGGGACCAACTTCGGCAGAAGTTGTGACAGTACCCCCCCTTGATGCGCGGCTCCAGCAGCGTGTCGACACTGGCCTCGGGGACGACCCGGAGGGCGAGGCGCAGGGCGATCCGGGCGAAGACGGTGGAACTCCTGCAGCATTGAAGGGTCCAACTCGTCCTCGACCGGAACCCAGCACCTCTCCTCCGGACCATACCCCTCCCACTCCGAGTTAATGAAGGCCCCTCGTCCGACGCCTCGAATCCAGTATGGAGCGAACGGAGTACGCCGGGGCCCCCCCGATGTCTAGAAGGGGCGGAGGAACCTCCCGCACCTCAGACTCCTGGAGCGGGCCAGCCACCACCGGCCTGAAGAGAGACACATAGAACGAGGGGTTAATACGGTAATCAGGTGGAAGCTGTAACCTATAACAAACCTCATTCACTCTCCTTAGGACTTTAAAAATGGCTCCACAAACCGCGGACCCAGCTTCCGGCAGGGCAGGTGGAGGGGCGAGAGCCAGACCCGGTGGGCCTCACTGCGGTGGCGATCTGCGTTCACCTTCTGGCGCGTCACGGCCTGCTGAAGGTGAACACGGACAGCTTCCCATGTCTCCTCCGCACGCCTGAACCAGTCGTCCACCGCAGGAACCTCGGTCTGACTCTGATGCCAAGGCGCCAGAACCGGCTGGTACCCCAGTACGCAGTGGAAGGGAGAGAGGTAAGCAGAGGAGTGGCGAAATTAGTTCTGTGCCATCTCGGCCCAGGGCACGACCGCCGCCCACTCCCCCGGCCGGTCCTGGCAATGGGACCGCAGAAACCTGCCCACATCCTGGTTCACTCTCTCCACCTGCCCATTACTCTTGGGGTGAAACCCTGAAGTAAGGCTGATTGAGACCCCCAGATGTTCCATGAACACCTTCCAGACCCAAGACGTGAACAGGGGGACCCTGATCACAAACTATATCCTCAGTCACCCCGTAGTGCCGTAAGACGTGTGTAAACAAGGCCTCTGCAGTCTGTAGGGCCGTAGGGAGACCGGGCAGAGGGAGGAGACGACAGGACTTAGAGAAACGATCCACAACGACCAGGATCGCCGTGTTACCCTGTGAGGGTGGAAGATCAGTCAGAAAATCCACCAACAGGTGCGACCAAGGCCACTGTGGAACGGGTAAGGGGTGTAGCTTACCTCTGGGCAGGTGCCTAGGAGCCTTACACTGGGCGCACACCGAGCAGGAGGAAACATAACCCTCTCGTCCTTAGCCAAGGTAGGCCACCAGTACCTCCCGCTCAATCAGCGCACTGTCCGACCAATCCCAGGATGACCAGAGGAGGGTGACGTGTGGGCCCAATAGATCAACCGGTCACGAACAGCAGACGGGACGTACAGACGCCCAGCGGGATGCTGGACGGGAGCGGGCTCTGCACGTAACGCCTGCTCAATGTCCGTGTCCAGCTCCCACACTACCGGCGCCACCAGGCAGAAGGCGGGGAGAGTATGGGAGTGGGATCCATGGGCCGCTCCTCTGTCATACTGCCAGGACAATGTGTCTGCCTTCACGTTCTGGGAGCCTGGTCTGTAGGAAAGGGTAAACACAAAACAGGTGGAAAAACATGGCCCACCTTGCCTGGCGAGGGTTCAGTCTCCTCGCTGCCCGGATATACTCCAGATTGCGGTGGTCAGTCCAGATGATAAAAGGGTGTCTAGCCCCCTCAAGCCAATGTCTCCATGCCTTCAAGGCCTTGACGACAGCCAACAGCTCCCGGTCCCCCACGTCATAGTTTCTCGTCGCTGGGCTGAGCTTCTTCGAGAAGAAGGCACAGGGGCGGAGCTTCGGTGGCGTACCCGAGCGCTGAGAGAGCACAGCTCCTATCCCAGCCTCGGAGGTGTCCACCTCCACTACGAACGCCAAAGAGGGATCCGGATGGGCCAGCACGGGAGCCGAGGTAAACAGAGCCCTCAGGTGACTAAAAGCCCTGTCCGCCTCAGCTGACCACTGCAACCGTACCGGGCCCCCCTTCAGCAGTGAAGGAAACCGTAGTAGCACCAATGGAAACCCCTAAACACCTGCCTGAGCACTCTCTCTGCCACCCTGTGAGAGCCCTCTGTGGCCAAGAAACAGTGGGGTTATGACAAGCTAACCAGGGTAGGCCCAGCACCACGGGAAACGCAGGAGAGTCAATAAGGAAGAGACTAATTCTCTCCGTGTGACCCCCCTGCGTCACCATGCCCCCCCCCCTGCGTCACCATGCCCAAAGGAGCGGTGACCTCCCTAATCAACCCTGACCCTAATGGCCGACTATCTAAGGCGTGAACGGGGAAGGGCACAGCCACGGGAATAATGGGGATCCCTAAACTATGGGCTAACGCTCTATCAATAAAATTCCCAGCCGGGCCTGAATTGACGAGTGCCTCATGCTGGGAATGCGGGGAAAACTCAGGGAAAGTGACACACAAACATATGTGCAACAGAGGGCTCTGGGTGAGAATGGTGCCGGCTCACCTGGGGTGACGCCAGAGCGCCCTGCCTGCTGCCTCGATCCCCAGAGGAACCAACCCGGCACCGACAGGCAGTGTGACCTCTGCGGCCACAGATGGTGCACGAGCTGGAACCCTCTCCGGTCTCCCTGCGCACCGCCTCTCCCAGCTCCATGGGTATCGGAGAGGGGGTGCGAGAAGATGGAACCACCAGACCCCGATCTGAACGTCTGCGGGTAGCCAGCAGGTTGTCCACCCGGGTGGACAGGTCCACCAGCTGGTCGAACGTGAGGGTGGTGTCTCTGCACGCCAACTCCCGACGGACGTCCTCGCACAGACTGCAGCGGTAATGGTCGATCAGGGCCCTGTCGTTCCATCCCGCGCCGGCAGCCAGGGTCGTAAACTCCAGGGCGAACTCCTGGGCGCTCCTCATCTCCTGCCTCAGATGGAAGAGGCGTTCACCCGCTGCTCTACCCTCGGGTGGGTGGTCAAAGACTACCCGGAAACCGCGGGTGAACTCCTCATACTGGTCCATGCCGCATCTCCCTCTCTCCACACGGCATTGGCCCACTCCAGCGCTTTCCCGGTGAGGCACAAGACGAGGGCGGACACGCTCTCACGGCCCGACGGCGCTCAGGGGAGACCCCGGTTGTGCTGGTGGAGGCGCTGGAAGAACTCCGTCTTTCCCAGCGGTCCATTTTCTGCACATCGTGGTCCATGGCGGTGCCATGATGGTGGAGCATTGCTGCGTGCTCCCGGACGCGCTCCTCCACCCCTATACCTGGGGTACCTGCTCCTGCTGACTCCATAGTTTGGTCGGTAATTCTGTAGTGCAATGCATACTGGCGGCAGAGAAGTCAGGCGCAGGAGAGCGAAAACTGATTTACAACGGTGTCATTTAATATCCATAAACCACCGTCAACAGAACAATACACTAAATGGGTCAAACAAAACCTGGTAAAATACCAGTATACCGTGCATAAGCACTACAAGAAAACAATTACTGACAAGGACAGGGGGTTAACCTCTATGGCCTAGGTGGGACGTTAGCGTCCCACTCTATTCAACAGCCAGTGGAATCGCATGGCGCGAAATACAAATACCTCAAATGCAATAATTTCAATATTTCAAACATACGACTATTTTACACCATTTGAAAGATAAGACTCTCGTTAATCTAACCACACTGTCCGATTTCAAAAAGGCTTTACAGCAAAAGCAAAACATTAGATTATGTTAGGAGAGTACATAGACACAAATAACCACACAGCCATTTTTCAAGCAAGCATATATGTCACAAAAACCCAAAACACAGCTAAATGCAGCACTAACCTTTGATGATCTTCATCAGATGACACTCCTAGGACATTATGTTATTCAATACATGCATGTTTTGTTCAATCAAGTTCATATTTATATCAAAAAACAGCTTTTTACATTGGCGTGTGATGTTCAGAACTAGCATTCCCACCGAAAACTTCCAGTGAATTTACTAAATTACTCATGATAAACGTTGACAAAATACATAACAATTATTTAAAGAATTATAGATACAGAACTCCTTTATGCAATCGCTATGTCAGATTTTAAAATAGCTTTTCGGCGAAAGCACATTTTGCAATATTCTGAGTACATAGCTCAGCCATCACGGCTAGCTAATTTGACACCCGCCAAGTTTGGGGCAACCTAAACTCAGAATTACTATTAGAAAACTTGGATTACCTTTGCTGTTCTTCGTCAGAATGCACTCCCAGGACTGCTACTTCCACAACAAATGTTGTTTTTGTTCCTAATAATCCATACTTATGTGCAAATACCCCCGTTTTGTTTGTGCGTTCAGGTCACTATCCAAAGGGTAATGCGAGTGCATTTCGAGACAAAAAAATTCAAAATGTTCCTTTACCGTACTTAGAAGCATGTCAAACGCTGTTCAAAATCAATTTATGGTATTTTTCTCGTAAAATAGCGATAATATTCCAACCGGACAATACTGTATTCATTCAAAGAGGAAAATAAAAAATGGCAAGGTCTCGTGAACGCGCATTTCCATTCCCTTTGTCCTCAGGCAGACCACTGACAAACTGAGTTACTATACTTTGCCCAGAGACAGGAGACGCCCCAATCTGCTTTCTGGCGGCTTTAGAGAGACAAGGGAAGCCTTAGAAAGTGCAACATAACCCCACGGATACTGTAGTTTCGATAGACAAGCAAAAGGAGAACTACAAAATCGCAGACAGGCCACTTCCTACTTGGAATCTTCTCAGGTTTTTGCCTGCCATATGAGTTCTGTTATACACAGACACCATTCAAACGGTTTTAGAAACTTTAGAGTGTTTTCTATCAAAATCTACTAATAATATGCATATTCCCATTTCTGGGCAAGAGTATTAACCAGTTTAAATCGGGTACGTTTTTTATCCGGCCGTGAACCGGCCTCCTAGCCCAGACAGGTTAAATACACAATATGTAATTGATGGAATTGGAACCAGGTGTGATGGAAGACAAGACAAAACCAATGGAAAATGAAAAGTGGATCAGCGATGGCTAGAAGGTCGGTGACTTCGACCGCCGAACGCCGCCCGAACAAGGAGAGGGACCAACTTCGGTGGAAGTTGTGACACATTTTTGAGTATCTTTGACCATGACAAAAATATATTTCCCTCTCCGTCCTTTTTTCCACCCAACCATCTATATTTGTATTATGAGTTTCTTGTGAACAATAGATATTATATTATTTCTCTTTTAGCCATGTAAAAATGTATCTTATTTTTTTATGATCTGCTAGGCCATTACAAGTATAACTTGCTATACTTATTTCCCCACTTACCATAATGATATCCATGTTTCAATTATACTTACCACAACCAATGTTAGTAAACTTACCATTAAAAGCACCATGATGATTAAGTGTCCTTTTAGCTGTACCATAATAATTTGCACTGTTAAGCATACTGTAACTTTGTAAACCTCCAATTGTCCTAATATTCCACCCACTAAAACCTCCCCCCATATCTAGGTCTGTTGTCACTAAGACCATCAGACCATCTCCCTGACTCATGACGCACCTTTGCGTCCTAAGGCAAACCCTTGGCTGCCAATTGGTGTTGGCCAGAGGGAAATATGGGCAGTTCCATGATAACATAATTATCTATGAGGATGCCTAAGAGAACTAACCAAATAACATGGAAAACAGTCTGGGAAAAATAAATACGCTTAGGTTGGAGTCATTAAAACTTGTTTTTCAACCACTACACAATTTTCTTGTTAACAAACTATAGTTTTGGGAAGTCGGTTAGGACATCTACGTTGTGCATGTCACAAGTAATTTTTCCAACAATTGTTTACAGACAGATTATTTCACTTATAATTCACTATATCACAATTCCAGTGGGTCAGAAGTTTTACACTAAGTTGACTGTGCCTTTAAACAGCTTGTAATATTCCAGAAAATCCATGATGTCAAGCAAAGAGCCACTGAGTTTGAAGGTAGGCTTTGAAATACATCCACAGGTACACCTCCAATTGACTCAAATTATGTCAATTAGCCTATCAGAAGCTTATAGAGCCATGACATCATTTGCGTCAATTGGAGGTGTACCTGTGGATGTATTTCAAAGCCTACCTTCAAACTCAGTGCCTCTTTGCTTGACATCATGGGAAAATCAAAAGAAATCAGCGAAGACCTCAGAAAAAACATTGTAGACCTCCACAAGTCTGGTTCATCCTTGGGAGCAATTTCCAAACGCCTGAAGGTACCACGTTCATCTGTACAAACAATAGTACGCAAGTATAAACATCTGACCACACAGCCGTCATACCGCTCAGGAAGGAGATGCGTTCTGTCACCTAGAGATGAACGTACTTTGGTGCGAAAAGTGCAAATCAATCCCAGAACAACAGCAAAGGACCTTGTGAAGATGCTGTGGAAACCAGTACAAAGGTATCTATATCCACAGTAAAACGAGTCCTATATTGACATAACCTGACAGGTCGCTCAGCAAGGAAGAAGCCACTGCTCCAAAACCGCCATAAAAAGCCAGACTACGGTGTGCAACTGCACATGGGGACAAAGATAGTGCTTTTTGGAGAAATGTCCTCTGGGATGAAATAAAAATAGAACTGTTTGCCCATAATGACCATTGTTATGTTTGGAGGAAAAAGGGGGAGGCTTGCAAGCTGAAGAACACCATCCCAACCGTGAAGCACGGGGTGGCAGCATCATGTTGTGGGGGTGCTTTGCTGCAGGAGGGACTGGTACACTTCACAAAATAAATGGCATCAGGGAGGAAAATTGTGTGAATATATTGAAGCAACATCTCAAGAAATCAGTAAGTTAAAGCTTGGTCGCAAATGGGTCTTCCAAATGGATAATGACCCCAAGCATACTTCCAAAGTTGTGGCAAAATGGCTTTAGGACAACAAAGTCAAGGTATTGGAGTGGCCATTACAAAGCCGTGACCTCAATCCCATAGAAAATATGGTGGGCAGAACTTTAAAAGTGTGTGCGAGCAAGGAGGCCTACAAACCTGACTCAGTTACACTAGCTCTGTCAGGAGGAATGGGCCAAAATTCACCCAACTTATTGTGGGAAGCTTGTGGAAGACTACCCGAAATGCAATGCTACCAAATACTAATTGAGTGTATGTAAACTGACCCACTGGGAATGTGATGAAAGAAATAAAAGCTGAAATAAATCATTCTCTACTATTATTCTGACATTTCACATTCTTAAAATAAAGTGGTGATCCTAACTGACCTAAGACAGGAAATTTTTACTAGGATGAAATGTCAGGAATTGTGAAAAACTGAGTTTAAATGTATTTGGCTAAGGTGTATGTAAACTTCTGACTTCAACTGTAAATATATCGCAAGACCAGTCCCTTTTTTTATGTCCATTACATGCAAGACATATTTTATGTGGTCCTCATTCTATCCTGTTGTATTCCGACAATAAAAGGAAGAAGGAAAATGGAACATAGATTCTAACAGCCACTAATGACTGCAAGTAAAAATGTGTTTTCATCACATTATATCCTATTGTATCGTTCCATGGCTGTGCCAGAGCCGACCGCAAGCCAACCCCGGGCACTCCCTTATGGGAAGGCATACTCAAGTTCAACTCACAATCGATTCCGACACAGCCACGGCACGACAGCCACGAACACATACAGTACTGATAATCCAGAGCGAGTAAACTTGTAAAACCAACCCTCTCTCCACCATACACGTTTTTTATTCCAGGGTTGTTGCTATATCACCTCAGCTGTTTTACACCTAGGCCTATAGCATTAGGATCAAGAATATAAAAGGTAGCATAAATAGCTTATATAGAAATATATATATATATATATATATATATATATATATATATATAATATAATATATCTCTCGCTTAGAGAAGTGCTTCCATAAGCCAATTATCGTTAACTTGAATCCCTTTATCCCAATGTTAAGCAGCCCACACACACTAGAGACAACAACCCTGTTGACAATACCTAATCCATCCATTTGCCGGTGTGTATCGGAAGAATAATCATCCTTTACATTTTTTACATTGAGATTTATTTTTTAAATGTAAAAGTGTAATACCAATTATTTTAGGATCGTATAGGCCTATTCCAATAGAGACCCTAGGCAGGTTTTTAATTATATAATCCTTTATCCGAGCCCTATAATACATATATTCATATTGATTATGTTTTATCTTAAAAGATAATCATTCCGATTCACATCGGCAAACAAGGGCCGCACTATATAACAGCTTTTAAGTCATAATATACCCAACCTCTACAATTAGGACATATCATCATAAACAACAAAAAAACAACCTTGGTATTTCTAATGTACAATCTTCAAATTAAATACAGAAAAAAATCATAAAGAATAAAAAAGGTCAGCCTTACCCATCCTCGCCTTCCTCGAAATCAAAACCTGATATTACGTCCATATAGTCCAAAGTTCCATATAGCCTATAATGAAAATTGATAAGTTCATCATACCCATTCAGCATTACCATAAATCCAACCTTATTTTAAGTCCACGGTTCCATAATGCATGAATAAAAACAAAAAAAGTTGTTCATGGAAAATAATTGTTTTTGTAAAAAAACAATGAATCCATATTTTTATTGTGGTGCAAATATGTATAGGGGACTACTTCAACAGTAGGTAGCTACACTCACAGACACGTTATAATCTTTGAGTCCTTGAACATTTGATTATTTACATATAATTGATCGACCACTAGACGAACATTCTGCTTCTCTGCTCTGAGCCTTTTGAAAGTGGGGTACAGGGCACGTTGTCTCTCCACTATTTCATGAGGAAATTGTTCATTAATAGAGAATGGGGTGTTCTTCAATTCCCCACCCTTTTGTAACAAGGACATTTTCATTTTCTAGTGGGTTAGCATAGCTACGATCGGACGGGGCCTTCTCTCTGCTCTGTTACCAAAACGGTGAGCTCTTTGAAAATCAATTGTTTCCACCTGTTCGTCCGTCATCTTGAGATTACGTTTCATGAACACCTTGACTTTTTCCATCGTTGACATCCTCCTTTATTCCCATTATAACAATATTATTTCTCATACTTCTGCACTTTAGATCAAGTAATTCGCTTTAATTGTTTTATTATCATACCGTAGTGCACAGTAGTTTTCAATATCTTATTTTCCACTTGTAGTTCTTCCATCATTTTATTACTGTAATCCATTCCTCTTTTTAAGGCCTCAACCTTCCCCAAGAGCCCAGGCAATAGATCAATTTTTTTTAACTGCTCTCTCATGCTTGTAAGCAATGCTCTATCTTATGGAGACAGTTATAAAAAAAATCCCCCTCCAATGTTAAGTTTGGAATTTTAGACGATGGCTTTCCTCCTGTTTCGCTTGCAGAACTCGAGGGAAGGTCTTCTCTTGTTTGTTTCGATGTATCTGTTTCTTTTTTAAGCATATCAAAATTCGGATCAATATATCGTTCCAGATTCTCTATATTATCCAGAATGCTTTGTTTTGTAGTTATCAGCTAATCCTCATTTTTTTGTGATTAATTCATAGGACAAAGTGTGCCTACCACGCTGCCACCTGTTACGTCATCACCCTCTAGAGCCCCCTGACTAGTTGTTTTGATACACCATCCAAAGTGTAATTAATAACTTCACCATGCTCAAAGGTATATTCAATGTCTGCTTTTTTTTTTTACGCGTCTACCAATATGTGCCCTTCTTCATGAGGCAATGGAAAACCTCCCTGGTCTTTGTTTTTGAATCTGTGCATGAAATCCAATGCTTAACCTTACAAATCATTTTATGTGTGGGGTACAGAGATGGGGTAGTCATTAAAAAAAATCATATTAAACACCATTATTGAACACAGAGTGAGTCCATGCAACTTAATGTCTGACTTGTTAAAACTTCTTATGGCTTGAATCCCGTTAGCGGGATCGATATGACAACAGCCAGTGAAAGTGCAGGGCGCCAAATTCAAAACGAAAATCTCATAATTAAAATTCCTCAAACATACAAGTATTATACACCATTTTAAAGCTTTACTTCTTGTTAATCCAGCCACAGTGTCTGATTTCAAAAAGGCTTTACGGCGAAAGCAAACTATGATTATGTTAGGTCAGCACCTAGTCACAAAAAAACAGCAATTTTCCAGCCAAAGAGAGGAGTCACAAAAAGCAGAAAGAGATAAAATGTATCACTAACCTTTGCTGATCTTCATCAGATGACACTCATAGGACTTCATGTTATACAATACATGTATGTTTTGTTCGATAAAGTTCATATTTATATCCAAAAATCTCAGTTTACATTGGCGCGTTATGTTCAGTAATATTTTGCCTCCAAAACATCCGGTGATTTTGCAGAGAGCCACATCAATTTACAGAAATACTCATCAAATGTTGATGAAAATACAAGTGTTATGCATGGAACTTTAGATAAACCTCTCATGAATGCAACTGCTGTGTCAGATTTCAAAAAAGCTTTACCGAAAAAGCACACCATGCAATAATCTGAGTACTGCGCTCAGACACAAAAACATGCCATACAATATATCCACCATGTTGGAGTCAACAATAGTCAGAAATAGCATTATAAATATTCACTTACCTTTGATGATCTTCATCAGAATGCATTCCCAGGAATCCCAGGTCCATAATAAATGTTTGTTTTGTTCGATAAAGTCCATCCTTTATGTCCAAATACCTCCTTTTTGTTCGCGCCTTCAGTTCACAAATCCACATTCATGACGCGCAGGTCAGACGAAAACTCAAACATTTCTATTACAGTTTGTAGAAACATGTCAAACGGTGTATAGAATGAATCTTTAGGATGTTTTTATCATAAATCCGCAATAAAGTTTCAACCGGAGAAATCCTTTGTCTTCAGAAATGCAATGGAACTGAGCTACCTCTCATGTGAGCTCGCATGGCTGAGGCTCATGCCCTGCTGGCAGTCCTCTCACTCAATGAGCTCTTATTCATCCCCACTTCACAGTAGAAGCCTCAAACAAGGTTCTAAAGACTGTTGACATCTAGTGGAAGCCTTAGGAAGTGCAAAATGACTGTAGTTTGGATAGACAATCACTTGAAAAACTACAAACCACTTCCTGTTTGGATTTTTTCTCTGGTTTTTGCCTGCCATATGGGTTCTGTTATACTCACAGACATCATTCAAACAGTTCTAGAAACTTCAGAGTGTTTTCTATCCAAATCTACTAATGATATGCCTATCTTAGTTTCTGGGCATGAGTAGCAGGCAGTTTACTCTGGGCACGTCAGTCATCCAAGCTACTCAATACTGCCACCATCCATAAGAAGTTAAGACATTTTTTTACTGTTAAAAATATAATTCCACTTTGACATTATGGGGTTTCATGTGTAGATCAGTGACAAAAAATATATAAATTGAATGAATTTTAAATTTGGGATGTAACAACAAAATGTGGAAAAATTCAAAGGGTGTGAATACTTTCTGAAGGCACTGTATCATAGAAAGCAAGTACTTATTCCATTTGAAAATGTCAATGGATGCATTTGCTCCATTGTTTGCCTTTTTATTTGGAGTCCCACTTTATAATCTCCCGCTCTTTATGCACATTTGGTGATTTTCCATTGAGCTTGCTTTTTTGTCCAGGACTAGGCTTAATCTATGTCCGGGAAACTGGTCCATACAGTATGGGATTAATCAGGTCATTCTTTGTTATAAAGATTCAGCCCAGACAACCGTCTGCTAGCAGTGGGCTCTGTGGACAACGCGGTGGACTTCTACGACCTTACTCTGGGTCCTTCACTCAACCGTATTGGCTACTGCAAGGACATTGCTGGCTTTGTCGTCCAGATGGACTTTTCGGCTGACAGCAAGTACATCGAGGTAAGACTGGATAATATTTTCATGCTTAAATCTTTGTAGAGGAAAAATACAGACTTAGTTGATGAAATGGAAAGAGCACTCCTCAATCAATGTTTCTGTGCACTGGGACCCCTCACATTAGTTGTTATAAACTGAGAGGTGGCTCTTGGCAAATTACTATTTGTAGTCTGTTCAACCTTTCTTTCCTATCATCTGAGATTCCTAAAGATTGGAAAGCGGCCATGGTCATCCCCCTCTTCAAAGGGAGAGACACTCTAGACCCAAACTGTTACAGACCTATATCCATCCTGCCCTGCCTTTCTAAAGTCTTCGAAAGCCAAGTGAACAAACAGATCACCGACCATCTCAAATCCCACCGTACCTTCTCCACTATGCAATCTGGTTTCCGAGCTGGTCACGGGTGTACCTCAGCCACGCTCAAGGTCCTAAATGATATCATAACCACCATCGATAAAAAACAGTACTGTGCAGCCGTCTTCATCGACCTGGCCAAGGCTTTTGACTCTGTCAATCACCGTATTCTTATCGGCAGACTCAACAGCCTTGGTTTCTCTAATGACTGCCTCGCCTGGTTCCCTAACTACTTCTCAGAGTTCAGTGTGTCAAATCGGAGGAGCTGTTTTCCGGACTTCTGGTAGTCTCTATGGGGGTGTCACAGGGTTCAATTCTCGGGCCAACTCTTTTCTCTGTATATATCAAAGATGTGGCTCTTGCTGCGGGTGATTCTTTGATCCACCTCTACACAGACGACACCATACTGTATACATCTGGCCCTTCTTTGGACACTGTGTTAACAAACCTCCAAACAAGCTTCGATGCCATACAACACTCCTTCCGTGACCTCCAACTGCTCTTAAAATGCTAGTAAAACTAAATGCATACTCTTCAACCGATCGCTGCCCACACCCGCCCTTCCGACTAGCATCACTACTCTGGACGGTTCTGACTTAGGTATTTATAGTTGTCCACATATTCTAGGTGTCTGGCTAGACTAAACTCTCCTTCAAGACTCACATTAAGCATCTAGAATCGGCTTCCTACTTCACAACAAAGCCTCCTTCACTCATGCTGCTAAACATACCCTTGTAAAACGGACTATCCTGCCTATCCTTGACTTCGGCAATGTAATTGACAAAATAGCCTCCAACACTCTACTCAGCAAATTGGATGCAGTCTATCACAGTGCCATCCGTTTTGTCACCAAAGCCCCATATACTACCCACCATTGCGGGTAGTATGCTCTCGTTGGCTGGTCCTCACTACATATTCGCCGCCAAACCCACTGGCTCCAGGTCATCTATAAGTCTTTGCTAGCATAGCAACACCCACCCGTAGCACGTGCTCCAGCAGGTATATTTCACTGGTCATCCCCAAAGCCAACACCCCCTTTGGCCGCCTTTCCTTCCAGTTCTCTGCTGTCAATGACTGGAACGAATTAAAAAAAAATCACTGAAGTTGGAGACTTATATCTCCCTCACTAACTTCAAGCATCGGCTGTTAGAGCAGCTTACCGATCGCTGCAGCTGTACACACCCCATCTATAAATAGCCCATCCAACCTACTACCTACCTCATCCCCATATTTGTTTTTTCTGCTCTTTTGCACACCAGTATTTCTACTTGCACATCCTCATCTGCACATCTGTCACTCCACTGTTAATTGCTAAATTGTAATTACTTCGCCACTATGGCCTATTTATTGCCTTACCTCCTTACTACATTTGCACACACTGTATACAGATGTTCTATTGTGTTATTGACTGTACGTTTGTTTATCCCATGTGTAACTCTGAGTGGTTGTTTTTGTTGCACTGCTTTGCTTCATCTTGGCCAGGTCGCAGTTGTAATTGAGAACTTGTTCTCAACTGGCCTACCTGGTTAAATAAAGGTGAAATAAAAAATAAAATGAAACATGTACAGTGCCTTTGGAAAGTATTCAGAACCCTTGACTTTTTCCACATTTAGTTACGTTACAGCCTTATTCTAATTATTATTTTTTTTTTTTAATCGTCAGCAATCTACACCCAATACCCCAAAATGACAAAGCGAAAAAGGTTTAGAAATTATGCAAATCTATTTACAAATAAAAAAATGATACTTTACATAAGTATTCAGACCCTTTGCTATAAGACTCAAAATTGAGCTCAGTTGCATCCTGTTTCCATTGATCATCCTTGAGATGTTTCTACAACTTCATTGGAGTCCACCTGTGCTAAATTCAATTGATTGGACATGATTTGGAAAGGCACACACCTGTCTATATAATGTCCCACAGTTGACAGTGCATATCAGAGTGAAAGCCAAGCCATGAGATCGAAGGAATTGTCTGTAGAGCTCTGAGACATTATTGTGTTGAGGCACAGATCTGGGGAAGGGTACCACATTTTTATTTTTAACCTTATTTTACCAGGTAAGTTGCCTGGTAGTTACATTCTTGTCCCATCGCAGCAACTCCCCTACGGACTCGGGACAGACGAAGGTGGAGAGCCATGCGTCCTCCGAAACACTACCCTGTCAAGCCGCACTGCTTCTTGACACACTGCTCGCTTAACCTGGAAGCCAGCTGCAAGTCCGATTGTGGGCGCCCGGCCTGCCACAAGGAGTCGCTAGAGCGCAATGGGACAAGGAAATCCCAGCCGGTCAAACCCTCCCCTAACCCGGAAGACGCTAGGCCAATTGTGCGCCGCCTCGTGGGTCTCCCGGTCACGGCCGCTGTGCCACTCGGGAGGCCCCAGGTCCCCAAGTTTGGAACCACTAAGACTCTTCCTAGAGCTGGCTGCCTGGCCAAACTGAGCAATCAGGAGAAGAGCCTTGGTCAGAGAGGTGACCAAGAACCCAATGGTCAATCTGACAGAGCTCCAGTTCCTCTGTGGAGATGGGACAACCTTCCAGAAGGACAACCATCTCTGCAGCACTCCACCAACCAGGCCTTTATGGTAGTGGCCAGATGTAAGCCAATCCTCAGTAAAATGCACATGACAGCCCGCTTGGAGTTTGCCAAAAGTCACCTAAAGGACTCGGACTGTGAAACAAGATTCTCTGGTCTGATGAAACCAAGATTGAATTTTTTTGACCTGAATGCCAAGCGTCACATCTGGAGGAACCCTGGCACCATCCCTACTGTGAAGCATGGTGGTGGCAGCATCCTGCTATGGGGATGTTTTTCAGCTGCAGGAACGGGGAGACTAGTCAGGATTGAGGCAAAGATGAACAGAGCAAAGTACAGAGAGATCTTTGATGAAAACCTGCCAGAGTGATCAGGACCTCAGACCTGATCACGACCCTAAGCACACAGCCAAGACAGCGCAGCAGTGGCCCAGCCAGAGCCCGGACTTCAACCTGATTAAACATCTCTGGAGAGACCTGAAAATATTTGTGCAGCGACACTCCCTATCCAACCTGACAGAGCTTGAGAGGATCTGCAGAGAAGAATGGGAGAAACTCTCCAAACACAGGTGTGCCAAGCTTGTAGCATCATACCCAAGAAGACTCGAGGCTGGAATCGCTGCCAAAGGTGCTTCAACAAAGTACTCAGTAAAGGGTCTCAATTTTATATATTTTTTTATAACTTGGCAAAAATTTTAAAAACCTGTTTTTGCTTTGTCATTTATGAGGTATTGTGTGTAGATTGATGGAAAAAAACAAGTTAATCAATTTTAGAATAAGGCTGTAACGTAACAAAATCTGGGGAAAAAATCAGGGAGTCTGTACCCTTTCAGAATGCACTGTACCTAGCATGTGGTAATAAATGTTTAACTCACCTGAAAAGTTAAGTTATCCATTCAACAGCTTTATTATGTTATCTGGCAAGTTATTAAAGAGGCAATCTGTGTTTCAAACAACAATAAAGCAGTAACCCGCCACTTTCTTAGTAAACAGCGGAAGGATGGGGCTTGAGAAATGTAACCACTCTCAAATTCATAGACGGAGCTATGGATGCAAGGATGGGCCATCTAGGAGATCAAAACGATAGCTAAAGCCTTTACTGTGTTTCATTACAATTACATTGTTTACCAACAGTGGAGTGAAACAAGCTTATATTTTGGGTTGTGTTGGAGTAAGACTGTTGAACTAAGCTCATGAGACATTTATATTCTTCAAGAATCAATGGCTGGACATCATTCATTTTTAAGTCCCAAAATGGATGTGTCAATTCCAGATTGCCCCTTTTAACTGGTTTAATTTCATTATTAATGAAAAAGTTATATTACTGAAAGTTATTACATTAACCTGTGTTATTACGTTATCCATTGTTACAACCCCTCTTCATCTCACCGTAGCAGAATTGCGTGGGATGTCATTACAGGTATCCACAGGTACGTACAGTCGGCAGGTCCATGAGGTTCCATCAGGAAAGATGGTAGCTGAGCAATCTGTTATTGAAAGGATCACTTGGGCCACCTGGACAAGGTAAGACGCTTCAAGAACTAAAACAGGTATATTACAGTTGTAATCTGTTCATATTTATGTTCTAAAACAGCTTGCACAGAACGTTCCTGTAACATTCCCTAAAGGTTCTCATTTGGTGATTTGAAAAATTACTTTTCCACAATGTTCAGGGAACTAAAAATGTGTTCTTCAGACTGGCGCCAGGATACAATGACTACGGGGCAGTTGAAATCGGCGTTGGGGCACCATTTTTTTAGGTCCTTGCATTGAAATGATTGAATTCTGCTTATATCACGCTATACAACAATAAAATTCAGTTCAAATGCTTTTGACCAAGAAGTGACAGGTTGGTGCGAAAATCTCTTCGGCGCTTTATCAGCACCATGTACAGCACCCTACAAACTAAAGCAAGATTTGATTAAAAAAAAAAAAAATGCAACATTGTTTTCTTACCTTTTCTGAAGAGCCACAGTGTCCTTAAAAACAGCCTATAACTAATTACAAAAACACTTCATTGTGTTTCGAAATGTAGCATATGAAAAACTTTATAGCCTATTGTTTTTTACTTTCCTAAAACAATAATTGTCCACCTCATGGTTCAGCTGTCATAGATTTTAGCACTAAATACATCAGGGCATTGCATACATCGGGCCTATTGGCGAAAGTGTTAATATTGAAAAAGAGAATGGCCTCTCCGGTGGCACAGCGGTCTAAGGGGTTCGATCCCAGGCTAGGTCACAACCGGCCGTGACCGGGAGTCCCTTAGGGCGTTGCACAATTGGCCCAGCGTTGTCCGGGTTAGGGGAGGGTTTGGCCGGGGGGGGGCATTGCACAATTGGCCCAGCGTTGTCCGGGTTAGGGGAGGGTTTGGCCCGGGGGGGGGGGGGGGGCGTTGCACAATTGGCGGAGGGTTTGGCCAGGAGGGCGTTGCACAATTGGCCCAGCGTTTTCCGGGTTAGGGGAAGGTTTGGCCGGGGGGGGGCTTTACTTGGCTCATCGTGCTCTAGTGACTCCTTGTGGCAGGCCGGGTGCCTGCAGGCTGACTTCCGGTCATCAGCTGAATGGTATTTCCTCTGATACATGGGTGTAGCTGGCTTCCAGGTTAAGGGAGCGGGTGTTAAGAAGCACGGCTTGGGGGGGTCATGTTTCAGGGGACGCATGACTAGACCTTCGCCTCTCCCGAGCTTGTTGAGGAGTTGCAGCGAAGAGACAAGATCGTAATTGGATATCACGAAATTGGGGAGAAAAAAAGGGGTAAAAATTACACAAAGAGAATCAGAGGGAGTGGGGGAGGCGGCGGCATGCTACGACACCGACATTAATTTCTTATTCTTGTCTGCTATACAGATATAGGCTTACAGAAGGAGGCTAATTCGTACATTTTCTATTCAAATAAGCATTATATTGTTCGATTATAGCAGCAACTCTGGTAGGCCTAAAACATTAATCCACACCTCAGTTCAGCTGTCGGTCATTTAAAGAGCCTGTGCTCACTGCCTTCGTACCATATGCCTGCAGTATATTAGGCTAATAGCCACACCAAACCTTCGCAAAAGTTTCTAAACTTTATAAGAGTAATATCAAAAGTAATTCAAGCCATTGTTTCTAGGGAAAGACAAGCAGGATATTATATTGCAGCAAACCCAACATTACAGTTGGAACTTAATTTGGCCAAAGAAAAGGGCTCAACAGAATGAAAAAAAACTACTTGTGAACTAGTTTAAATCTTCACAAAAGTTTTGAACAGGCTATATTTGTAACGGCTGTCGTAGAGAGGGTACCAAAGCGCAACGTGTTGAGTGCTCATGATGAAATGTATTTTAACTCAGAACACTAAAGACAAAATAACGGCCAACAGTTCTGTCATGCACAGAAGACTAAACAGAAGACAACTACCCACAAACACAGGTGGAAAAAAACCCTACTTAAGTATGATCTCCAATTAGAGACAACGAGCACAGTCCAAAAAACAACATAGAAATAGAAAAACTAGAACCTAAACATAGATATACAAAACATAGAAAAACACAAAACACCCCCTGTCACGCCCTGACCTACTCTACCATAGAAAATAACATCTTACTATGGTCAGGACGTGACAATATTGCAGCAATTACCAAGAAAGGCTAGTGTCTAACGTACCCAACAAATGACAGAAATAGGCTAATGATATTTATTTTATGACAGGCCTACATAAATCTTCAACTAAATACAGCGCACTCAATTAAATAGACAGATCAAACTTAATTTAACAAAATAAAACCAAACACATTTTGCATATAAAAAAAACTGGTTTGGATTAATAAATAGGCCTACAATAATAACAATGATATACAATAATGATAAAACGTTTATAAATACGAAAAAATGTATAAATTAATGTTCCAAAATTGCATCCTACCGGAATAGCGAGTCCACTACAATATTAAAACTCTTGTAGCAGGGCTCCAGACTAACAATTTCCCCTAGTTTTTCAACTGGTGGCACCAGCCCATGATTTGGTCGCACCAATTTATTTTCAGGCAAAACGCATTAGAAAAACTTAGTACGCTTATCATCTTATAAAGTAATACACAGTGATTTACAAAAAAAATTTAATAGACTGCTGAGATGGCATTGAAAAAATACGTTATTTCATAATTTTGTGATGTTTTGATTCAAAATATTTTAATGTGCAACCTAATCCAGTAATTGTCATGCATTTTGGGTAGACAATTATGCTTTTGATGTTATATTATTACTTTTAAAATAGTGTTCCTGAATTTTCATATTTTAGGGGGGTTCAGTAAAAATGAATTTGCATGCATCTTTATGTACTCAAATATCATAGCCTTATTTATTTGGGGCCAATTCACCACCTGAGTATGAAAACTCAAAACACATGAGCTTGATAACTAAACTCTAAAGATAATACCACTCATAGTAGCCATGTATTTATCTAACAGTACATTTAATGTCTCAATAAACTTTGCAGTTGTAGCCTACTGTCCAATGAGACCTATGGTCGCAGTCTGGAGCCCTGCTTTTGTAGGCTTTTCACTATAGGCATAATCTCTAAATGTTGTTTAATTTCAACGAAAAAGGCCTCCTTTCTCTCTCTCCTCAGCACCAGGGCATCCCCGGCCAACTTGGCTGGCTACAATTGTATTTATCGGCTTTTCATTTATTTTGTCGGCCAAAAAGACAGCATTTACCAGCTAACGGAAACCCTGCTCCCCAGTGGCTTTCTAAAGCCCGCCTACACACACTGCAGCGTGCTCTGTTCATTGTGCTGACACAGCGCAGCGGAGATACAGATTTTGCGGCAACCTGTCACTCAATCATTTGAAGTGTTTTGCTATTTTTATATGGGGACATCGAACTTAAACTGATGGGGCACAAATTTCAACTGAGGGGGTAAAGCCCCCTTTTGCCCCCTCGTGGAGCCGGGTATGGGTTTCTTGCTAGCTGCTTGACACTCTAAAATTGAAACTTTTCTACTGCTGTATTTTATTAGTCTGTCATCATGGACTGTTAACATTTAGCTGACCAGCGCACATGAGTTTTGGTTTTGGGTCTGATATGTATTATATAATGATTTGTGCCCAAAGTCATTATCAGTTAAGTACACTGATGATACACATTATTCCATTTGATGACTCAACTTCGATCATTATAATAAATATATAATGACAGTATTCAACATGTACAGACCACACCCAATATTATGCCATATATTTTTTTCAATTAACGTTACGTTTTTACAGTAAACAACCACTCTGCTTGCTTTCACAGTGTACTAGGAGATGAGGTGCTGGGGGTGTGGCCGCGAAATGCTGAAAAAGCTGACGTCAATTGTGCTTGCGTCTCTCATGCCGGCCTCAATGTAGTTACCGGGGATGACTTTGGCCTCGTCAAGCTATTTGACTTTCCATGCATAGAAAAATTTGTAAGCATTTTCCGCGTGACTACCAATGTACACCCATTTTATTGATATTATAAAATAAACCCCATAGTCTTAGACTTGAGAATGTGAATTTGTATATTTTCTGCAGTTGAATTACTAATTATTCTACTTATAATAATATAACTATTAAACATCTATCTTTTCATAGGCCAAACACAAGCGCTACTTCGGCCACTCGGCTCATGTGACAAATATTCGTTTCTCCTACGATGACAAATATGTGATCAGTGCAGGCGGCAATGACTGCAGGTAAGTAAAATAAAAAATAATTATATGTATGAAACCATTGTTCCCTGAGGGAGGGGAATGAGACAACTTTAAGTATGAGATATCCCACAGATGTCAGATGTAACAAAAAGTTTCCCAAGGGATATATAACGAGCAATGAGGACAGGGCTATACTAGTGGAACTATCTGGGTAGTGTTCAATAGGTACCAATTTTCTGTTGCAAAACTTCCCTAACGAACTCGACCCTGGTGTTATGTTCCATTCCCCTCCTTCAGGGAACCAATATTACACACTAAAATGGATGGCTTAACTATTTACGCCGATTGAACCGAATAAAAGGAATGTAATATAAAATTATGTGATTCAAAAATAATTATTACTAATATTACTTTTGTTTCTCGCACACAGTTTGTTTGTATGGAAATGCCTGTGATTAAGTGTCACCAATTCTCACTGGATCTCTTCAGATGCAAAGAAAGGATCCGGATGCCTCAATCTGAGCTGCTGCATGCCTGAAATGCTGCATTTACACATTTGTGAACTAATAATGACCTTGACCAATGCAAATTAGCTCTAACCTGGAATCAAGAAAACAACATTCTATTGTGATAGAACATACAGTTCTCTAAACGTTGACTGATTGATTGTCATCTGGTGGTACATGGCAATGTCTCAGGGGATACAGTACTTAATATGTTATGAATATAATTCAGTTTGTGAATTCCCGTATTACACTTGAAGTTTTGGGAATTATGAATTGTGATTGTGACAATTGATTTATTTGTTTGTGCAAATAAGTATACGGTATTGATAATGATAATAATTAGTGTAAACACTTTTTATTACAGAGACAAATCTCAGTGATACAGAGAAAGTTTCAGAAATGCGATGAGAATCTATTTCATCGACAGTGTGATATTTTGGAAATGAAAAATATAGGTTACAAGTATACTGTAAAACATATTAGGCGTATTCACTGAGAGTAATGTAAGGCACAACATTCAAGAGGACATATTTCAGAGGGTCAAATGGTGTTGTACCACCCTAATTTTTGTTCAACTTTTTTTCCCATGCTTAACACATGAAATGGCAAGAACCATGGTCAAGTCAATTTGTTATACAAACACGCTCTTCAGCCATTAATGCATGATGTTTAAGTGCCTTTAACAAATTATTCTCAAATGATCACTTGACATTTTTTATACAGTTCTGGTGCTATAGAACATGTAGTCATAGGGCTTTTATAAAGTTAGTCGTATTGATATGTTATGTATGTTTTTTTTCTTATTATTCTTGTACATTGACCAAAACCTATTATACTCTTACTTGCAGCTTTTCCTCTTAAAATATATCCAAATGCATGGAACTCAGGAGCCATACAAGGCATTAAAGGGGAACTTTAACTAAAAGTCATGACTTGACATTGTGCCCCCTAAAGATACCATTAAGTGGCCATTCCTGCCAATTAACATGTTCCTATATCCATGGTGAATTGTCCAAAATAACCATACCATTTTAAATAAACAGCATTTAATCCAACTATCATTTTTAGTTGAAATACCCTTTTTAGTACTGTGATAAAGTTTATTGTACAATTTTCAATGTGCACTTTGTTTTTGTTATTGTATCGACTTTGGCCGGGATTCAATATAAGGTGTGTTATAGAGCAACACACTCTTTAGCCGACATCGGCAGCGTTTACCATGAATGCGCTCTCCGCAAATGACTGGGACGTTGCCTTAAAAGATGCATTGTCGGCTGCACTGCTCTATAATGCGCATTGGATTGAATGCCATCCTTTATTTCCTAAGAATATGTTTAGTATGCAATATGCCAATCAGAAAAGCAGTCAGTGGGCCTCAATCTTCACATGGACAGAAATGTTGTGTATTTGCTGTTTAGAAAACTAATTTGTAAAACCCATGCTTATCAAACATGCATAAATACCTTAATCTATTTGAAGGGAGAATGTGAGTCAAGGACAAGCATCATTGAAAAACAGCAAGTGAATAATTTTTGGATTATGAGATGACAAGTTTATTTTATTAAATACATATTTGAATTATTACTGTCCAAATGCATACATGGTACTGTAAGTAGTTAGGAACTTAAATGTTGTCATTTATTTTGGTCTACTTAATAACGAGTTCTAGTTCTCTGAAAAGGCCATTGCGGAAAAAACACGTGTCCTAAAAACACATTTTCATGTGATCAGATGTGAAAATGTGATCATGTGACGTGTTCCAAAAACACAAATTTTCACATGAGAAATGTCACATATCTATCTACATGTGAAGTCGTGTTTTTCTGTAAGGGGGGTATTTGTGTGCACCAAAAAACTAACTGAGCGTAAAAATGTTTCTGGAAACTGTGAAATGTTCGTGAAACAATATACATTATTAGCCTAAACACAAATTTGTGCTGCACTCGATTGATAAATGAGACCCACTGTGTGAAAATGACTATGGGATCCAACCTTTTCTGCTTTTCTGCTTACCTTCATTTTTATGTCCATGCCATTCTTGCTGACATACACACTGGCCTGACACAACTTTGAGCTGTGTCGTGTTCATGAGGAAACACCGCTATGCAACGGAAAACAAACAATTGTTTTTTATTGGACCAGTGCAGGTAGTCCCTCCAAGTTTCAGTCGGCTTTCTTCAGTTTGTTGCTGAATGAACACAACCCTGATGTTCTTTTGGCCATAGAATTGATTAGAAAATGATTTGGCTATCAATGTGATATTGTCGTGCGTGTGTGTGTGTGTGTTTTAGATTGACTTTGGTACAGTTGTCTGCATTGTAGAGCATAGTTTTTGTAATATGTCCAGGTTATTCAATATTTAAATAGTAATGTAAAAAGCATGAATTTATTCAGACATTCCAAATCTATGTGGTGACCAGTAATACATTTATGACAAAAGTATGTTTTCAAAATGAAATAGAACAAGTAAGTGATGGGGGGTGTAGTGCGCCAAGAAGTCCCCCCAAAGTGGTTTATTTTCATAGAACTGCGCAACCAAATAGTCTGTTTTGTTTACACCTGTACAATGTCTACTGGCCATGGATACTTGCCATCATCTGAAGTTGCTACCCACCAGGCAGAATTTGATTGAGTCAACATAGTTTCTTCATTACTCAACCTACATCAACATGTCTAGTTGGTTAAATTTTCTAATTCATTCATTTGTTTTTGTCTCATTGAAACACACATTTATCTTGTACCAAAACCGTATGTTGAACAGACATGTTTGCCTGGCAGGTAGCTTTACTTGCCAACTGATTAACAATCATTCATCCAGTTTTGTCTAAGGGCTGGATTCAATCCATGTTGTGGAAGTATCACGGAAGATCTGCGTTAAAATGTAAAGGTAATTTCTGATTGAGCTGACATATGCAGCGCTTACCATGAATGCAGCCTCCACGTACACGGCAACATTGCCTTTAAATTTCAATCAAGCTATAACTCAGATCTTCTGCGTTACGGATTGAATCTAGCCCTAACTTGGTTTTGGAAACAGAAGGTCAAACAAACACGGGGGAGTGTTTGACAGGTGTTGCCACTTGTCATTCCATCACTGTAACTAGAGGCGTCATGCAGGCACCCCAAAATTCTGAGGGGCACAAAGTACGTGAGGATGGCTGGAGGGTGGAGAATTTGAGAAGTTGAAGAATGTTGTATTTTTCAAACACCTGAAACAGCTTTTTCCTGCAAACCAAAGCCATTATCATTATGCTTAATTCTTAATTGCATATCTAAGCATACCTCTTGAGTAGTCTGTATCCTCCTGACTGGTGGTTATTTTTTTTAAAGAAACTAAATATACTTCTCTGCATAAATCTGGGTAAAAGATTGAAAGAAATGTGAGTCTTATTCAGTACATTTAGAAATTGCTTGCTTTTCTAATGTCGACCAACCTTGCCAGGAGGCATGCCAGCTAAGATAGTTAGACAAGCTAGCTATTCTAACTTGATTGATAGCCCGAAATGGTTAGGTTCCCAATCTCATAACCATCTGGGCTAGCTAAAGCCAACTTCATAAAATTGCTAGGTGGCTGGTAGCATTACAGAGAAACAACAACTACAAAAAATAAACATTCTTTTGTATTATTTATATATATTTTTTTCAATCTGAGGGCATGACGCCTCTGAGTCTAACAAACTGTTATCTAAAACACATCCACTCCCAATTGACTGAATCAAGTATTCATCAAAGCCATGGTGATTATGTCAATGTATGTAAAAAAAAAAAACCAATGGTTTAAAAAGTGAATTAAATGAGGTACTGAGTGATTATCTTTGTCTTTCTATTCGTCTTTGTCTTCCAATTACTGTAATTGTCTACCCATATTATTTTTCAGACAGCTACATACAAAAGTCTTTCTAAGACTTCACCTTTTTAGGGTGAATGAAAATAAGTTACAATACAATTGCTGTTTAGTGTTATTACAACAGTCCTATGCCATTCTTTGTGAGACTGCTTAAAGGTCCTGTTAGCAGTTGATGTTATTCTTAAATAACACAGAACCCAAAGCAAATCAGGGAGAGAAAAATATATTTATTTGAGGACAAATTATAGATGTTATGCTGAGAAGTAGATGTTCAGTCTTCCCTGTCCTCAGTTTTTCTCCAAAGAACAAACCAACAGGATGTAATTTATAACCCCACCCCCCCCACCATAGCCTGTGGTTGACCAAACAGAAGTCCTTGCAGTACAACTGGGCCAATGGCCAAATAACAAGTATCCTGCTCCAGACTCAATGTACAGACCGATGACTGACATTCCACAGATCATAAACAGATGTTGAACTGAAAATCAACTATTTTCATTAATAATTCCCTATTGATCGTTAGTACTCTCTCATCTTCTTTTACTGTTTTGACCTCTCATCCTCTGCATTGTGTATTTATCTTCAAAATATTCTTGTAGTCCTGAACAGTCATTCTGAGCAGTGTTGCAGTAAAATAATCTCAAGCAAATTTGGTGATACACAAAGCCACATAAACAACATAAAAATTGCATCAATTATATAATTTTTTTGTATATATCTCCCATTAGGCATGCCTCTAATGATGTGGTTCATATCAGCACTGACAGATGTGTTGACTTGACAACGGCATCAGAGGTTTCCAAGTTGGTTGAAGACCTAGCTAGCCAGTATCTAGCTAACACCAGACACAGATGAAAGGGGAAACGTATAAGTAGCTTCGACATAGATGAATAGGTAAACATTAAATTATATTTGCCGACACCCTACAGTCAAATTTGGGCACCAGTAGAATTAATATCTAGCTATATAAACCACAACCCTTTACAAACACACCTTCTCCGATGTTGGTACTTATTTCATTTAGTTAAGATAAAAAAAAAAATTACATTTTTTTATTTCACCTTTATTTAACCAGGTAGAGGTAGTTGTTTGGGCTAAATTATAGATGGGCTATGTACAGGTGCAGTGATCTGTGAGCTGCTCTAACAGCTGGTGCTTAAAGCTAGTGAGGGAGCTAAGTGTTTCCAGTTTCAGAGATTTTTGTAGTTCGTTCCAGTCATTGGCAGCAGAGAACTGGAAGGAGAGACGACCAAAGGAGGACTTGGCTTTAGGGGTGACCAGAGAGATATACCTGCTGGAGCGCGTGCTACAGGTGGGTGCTGCTATGGTGACCAGTGAGCTGAGATAAGGGGGGACTTTACCTAGCAGGGTCTTGTAGATGACCTGGAGCCAGTGGGTTTGGCGACGAGTATGAAGCGAGGGCCAGCCAACAAGAGCGTACAGGTCGCAGTGGTGAGTAGTATATGGGGCTTTGGTGACAAAACGGATGGCACTGTGATAGACTGCATCCAGTTTATTGAGTAGGATATTGGAGGCTATTTTGTAAATTACATCGCCGAAGTCGAGGATCAGTAGGATGGTCAGTTTTACGAGGGTATGTTTGGCAGCATGAGTGAAGGATGCTTTGTTGCGAAATAGGAAGCCGATTCTAGATTTAACTTTGGATTGGAGATGTTTGATGTGAGTCTTGAAGGAGAGTTTACAGTCTAACCAGACACCTAGGTATTTGTAGTTGTCCACATATTCTAAGTCAGAACTGTCCTGAGTAGTGATGCTGGACAGGCGGGAAGGTGCAGGCAGCGATCGGTTGAAGAGCATGCATTTAGTTTTACTTGTATTTAAGAGCAGTTAGAGGCTACGGAAGGAGAGTTGTATGGCATTGAAGCTCGTCTGGAGGGTTGGTAACCTCTTGGGGCTAGGTGGGACGCTAGCGTGCCACCCGTGGTGCACTCCATCAACAGCAGGTGCATTTCAAGAGCGGCAAATTTGAATCCAAATAAATGTCAAAATTCAAATTTTTCAAAAATACAACTATGTTACACCATTTGAAAGATAAACATCTCCTTAATCTAACCACGTTTTACGATTTCAAAAAGGTTTTACGGCGAAAGCATAAATTTAGAGTATGTTAGGACAGTACATTTACAAGAGTTGTGTGTAATGTTTTGTCAAGTCAAAGACAGGGTCACCAAAACCATAAAACCAGCTAAAATGATACACTAACCTTTTACAATCTCCATCAGATGACACTCCTAGGACATTATGTTAGACAATGCATGCATTTTTAGTTCTATCAAGTTCATATTTATATACAAAAACAGCGTTTTACTATGGCATTGATGTTGAGGAAATCGTTTCCCTCCAATAACCGGCAGTCAAGTCAGCGTCAGAAATTAAATAATTAAAATTAGAAAACATTGTTAAAATATTATATTGTCATTTAAAGAATTATAGATTTACATCTTTTGAACGCAATCAACTTGCCAGATTTAAAAATAACCTTACTGGGAAATCACACTTTGCAATAATCTGAGCACTGTGCCCAGAAAAATACGCGTTGCGATACAGACTAGACGTCATGTTGGGGAGATCTAAAATCGAAAATACTATGTAAATAATCCATTACCTTTGATTCTCTTCATCAGATGTCACTTCCAGGTATCACAGGTCCATAACGAATGTAGTTTTGTTCAAAAAAGCTCATCATTTATGTCCAAAAATCTCCGTCTCGTTAGCACATGATGTAAGCCAGCCGGACTTCTCGTCATGAACGAGGGGAAAAAATATATTTCCGTTCGTTCAAACATGTCAAACGTTGTATAGCATAAATCATTAGGGCCTTTTTTAACCAGAACATGAATAATATTCAAGGTGGACGAATGCATAGCCTTTTATAACGTATTGGAACGAGGGTACCCAACATGAAGTAGCGCGCCAGGTGTCTAATGGGACATCACCGTTCCATGGCTCTTGTTCGGTCAGATCTCCCTCCAGAAGACTCAAAACACTTTGTAAAGGCTGGTGACATCTAGTGGAAGCAATAGGAAGTGCCAAAATATTCCTAAACCCCTGTGTTTTTCAATGGGATAGCTTTAAAGTCAATACAACACATCAGGTATCCACTTCCTGTCAGAAAATGTCTCAGGGTTTTGCCTGCCAAATGAGTTCTGTTATACTCACAGACACCATTCAAACAGTTTTGGAAACTTTAGAGTGTTTTCTATCCATATATAATAAGTATATGCATATTCTAGTTACTGGGTAGGATTAGTAACCAGATTAAATCGGGTACATTTTTTTTATCCAGACGTGCAAATGCTGCCCCCTAGACCCAACAGGTTAACACAGTGTCCAAAGAAGGGCCAGAAGTATACAGAATGGTGTCGTCTGCGTAGAGGTGGATCAGAGACTCACCAGCAGCAAGAGCGACATCATTGATGTATACAGAGAAAAGAGTTGGTCCAAGAATTGAACCCTGTGGCACCCCCATAGAGACTGCCAGAGGCCCGGACAACAGGCCATCCGATTTGACACATTGAACTCTATCAGAGTGTCACAGTATCCACAGAAAATGGTGCCCCTCCTCGGCCGGGCGGCGCTCGGCCGGGCAGCGCTCGGCGGTCGTCGTCGCCGGTCTTCTAGCTGCCACCGATCTACATTTTTACATTTTAGTCATTTAGCAGACGCTCTTATCCAGAGCGACTTACAGTAGTGAATGCATACATTTCATACATTTTAATTTTTTTTATTCTGTGCTGGCCCCCTGTGGGAATCAAACCCACAACCCTGGCGTTGCAAACACCATGCTCTACCAACTGAGCTACAGGGAATGTGTTCGGTGTTCGTTGTGTTTTGTCTGTTTAAGTCCGCACCTGTTTCCATTTCTGTAATTAGTAGGGGGGGTATTTAGTTTGTTCCTTGTGGTTTGTGTTTTGTGCGGGATTGTTTATTCGTCAGCGGGCAGGTCTGTGAACGTTTTGTGTTTTTTTGCACATTTTTCCCCAGTGGATTCTCGCTAGAGGAATGTTATATTTGCCGGGCTGCGCCCCGTGCGTATCTTTGTTTTCTCGGGGTTAACTGTGTTCCCGTGTGGTCTCTGGGCACACCCTATGCCCTTTTGTTACGCCGAGTGGTTTTTCGGTGAAATAAATATACCGTTCTACGGCACAACTGGACTACGTCTCCTGCATTTGACTCTGCCTTTTCCTCCTGCCTTACGGAATCGTGACAGAATCCCGCACCAAATAAAACATGGAGTCAGCAGGAGCGGAAGCACCGTCAGTGGCCGAACAGGTGTCACAGCACTCCAACCTCCTCCACCGCCTGGGCTCGGCGATGGACCAAGTGCTGGCCAGATTGGAGAACTGCGAGAGAGGGGTTTCAAATCACCAGACCAGCTCCGGTTCCTCAGCCGGCGCCTCTACAAACCCCACCTGAAGCGGGCGCGAGCGGCATCCGGATTACGCCACCGAGGGAGTTTGACGGGACAACTACGGATGTAAGGGGTTTTTACTACAGATTGAACTCTACCTGGCGACCGTTCGCCCCTCTCCCTCCGACGAAGAAAAGGTGAGCGCCCTCGTCTCTTGTCTTACGGGTAGAGCCCTGGAATGGGCCAACGCGGTTTGGGATGGCCCAGACTCGGCTCGGGGTGACTACCCAGAGTTCACCCGGAAGCCGGTATTCGATCATCCCCCGGAGGGCAGGGCGGTGGGTGAGCGATTGTAGACAGGGGACGAGGAGCGCTCAGGACTTCGCCCTGGAGTTCAGGACTCTCGCCGCGGGGTCGGGGTGGAATGAGCGGGCCCTGATGGATTCTTATCGCTGCAGTCTCCGAGAGGATGTCCGCCGGGAGCTGGCCTGCAGGGACCACGCCATCACACTGGACCAGCTGGTGGATTTATCCATCAGACTGGACAACCTGCTGGCTGCCCGGGGACGTTCCAGTCGGGGCCTGTTCGTTCCACCTCCCAGCCCTCCTGCTCCACAGCCCATGGAGATAGGAGGAGCTGCATCAAGGAGGACCGGGGGGAGGGGCCTCTCCTGCACCCACTGCGGGCGCAGAGGACACACTGCGGACCGGTGCTGGAGGGATCCCCCCGGGAGTTCGGATGGCAGGCAGAGCACTTCATCGACCCCCCAGGTGAGTCAGCACCAGCCACACCCAGAGCCCCCTGTCGACCATCTGTACATTTCAGTGTGTTTTCCTGATTTTCCCCTCACTTCCAGTATAAGGCACTAGTCGATTCAGGTGCAGCTGGGAGTTTTATGGACCGTGGGGTCGCTAAAAGGTTAGGGATTCCCCTGGTTCAGCTGGACCACCCCTTCCCTGTGCACGCCTTAGACAGTCGACCACTAGGGTCCGGCCAAGTGGGGGAGGCTACTGTGCCACTGGTTATGGCGACGTGGGGGGGTCATGTGGAACGTATCAGCCTCTTCCTCATTGACTCCCCGGCGTTTCCAGTGGTACTGGGTATCCCCTGGCTAGCCACTCACAACCCTCAGATTTCGTGGGGACAGAGGGCTCTTAAGGGGTGGTCGAGGGAGTGCTCAGGTAGATGTATAGGAGTTTCCATCGGTGCAACCACGGTGGAGAGTCCAGACCAAGTCTCTATTGTGCACATTCCCTCTGAATATGCCGATTTGGCTATCGCCTTCAGTAAGACGAAGGCGACCCAATTACCACCCCATCGACAGGGGGATTGTACGATAAACCTCCAGGCTGACGCGGTCCTTCCTAAAAGCCACGTGTATCCTCTGTCTCAGGAGGAGACAGTGGCTATGGAAACATGTCGCTGAGTCCTTGAGACAGGGATACAGTCGGCCAATCTAAATCCCCTGTCTCCTCGAGCTTCTTTTTTGTGAAGAAGAAGGAGGGAGGTCTGCGCCCGTGCATTGACTATAGAGGTCTAAATTCGATCACAGTGGGGTTCAGTTACCCGCTACCTCTCATTGCTACGGCGGTGGAGTCATTTCACGGGGCGTGCTTCTTCACCAAACTAGATCTCAGGAGTGCGTATAACCTGGTGCGTATCCGAGAGGGAGACGAGTGGAAAACCGCATTTAGTACCACATCTGGCCATTATGAGTACCTCGTCATGCCGTATGGGTTGAAAAATGCTCCCGCTGTCTTCCAATCCTTTGTGGACGAGGTTCTCAGAGACATGCTCGGACAGGGTGTGGTGGTGTACATCGATGACATTCTGATCTACTCCTCCACACGCGCCGTGCATGTGGCTCTGGTGCGCAAAGTGCTTGGGCGGCTGCTGGAGCATAACCTATACGTCAAGGCTGAGAAATGTGAGTTCTCCAAACGAGCCGTCTCTTTCCTGGGATATCGCATTTCCACCACAGGGGTGGTGATGGAATGTGATCGCGTTACGGCCGTGCGTAATTGGCCGACCCCTACCACGGTGAAGGAGGTGCAGCGGTTCTTGGGGTTCGCCAATTATTACCAGAGGTTTATCCGGGGTTTTGGTCAGGTGGCAGCTCCCATTACCTCACTGATGAAGGGGGGTCCGGTGCGACTGCGTTGGTCGGCAGAGGCGGACAGAGCCTTCCGTCGTCTGAAGGTTCTGTTTACCGACGCTCCGGTGCTGGTGCATCCGGATCCCTCTTTGCCATTCATAGTAGAGGTGGACGCGTCCGAGGCTGGGGTCGGAGCAGTGCTGTCGCAGCGCTCGGGCGCTCCTCCGAAGCTCCGCCCCTGTGCATTCTTTTCTAAGAAGCTGAGTCCGGCGGAGCGCAACTATGACGTGGGGGACAGGGAGTTGTTGGCCGTGGTCAAAGCTTTAACAGTGTGGAGACATTGGCTTGAGGGGGCACGTCACCCTTTTCTCATCTGGACCGACCACCATAACCTGGAGTACATCCGAGCAGCGAGGAGACTTAATCCTCGTCAGGCCAGGTGGGCCATGTTCTTTACGAGGTTCCGATTCACCCTTCCCTACATTCCGGGGTCTCGGAACCGGAAGGCCGACGCACTGTCGCGTCTCTACGACTCCGAGGAGCGGACGATCGATCCGACTCCCATACTCCCGGCGTCCTGTCTAGTGGCACCGGGGGTATGGGAGGTGGATGCGGACATCGAGCGGGCGGTTCAGGCGGAACCCACTCCCCCTCAATGTCCCGCGGGTCTGAAGTTCGTTCCGCTTGGTGTTCGTGATCGCCTGATCCGATGGGCTCACACTCTACCCTCCTCGGGTCATCCTGGAGTGGAACGGACAGTGCGAGGCCTGAAAGGAAGGTACTGGTGGCCCACCTTGGCTGAGGATGTAAGACACTATGTCTCTTCCTGTTCGGTGTGTGCCCAGTGCAAGGCTCCTAGGCACCTGCCTCGGGGGAAATTACAGCCCCTCCCCGTTCCACAATGACCTTGGTCTCACCTCTCGGTGGATTTCCTTACGGATCTCCCACCATCTCAGGGGAACACTACCATCCTGGTTGTTGTGGATCGGTTCTCGAAGTCCTGCCGTCTGCTCCCATTACCCGGTCTTCCTACAGCCCTACAGACCGCGGTGGCCCTATTCACCCATGTCTTCCGGCACTACGGGATGCCCGAGGACATCGTATCTGATCGGGGTCCCCAGTTTACTTCCAGGGTGTGGAGGTCGTTTATGGAGAGGCTGGGGGTCTCGGTCAGCCTGACCTCGGGTTTTCACCCCGAGAGTAATGGGCAGGTTGAGTGCATTAACCAGGATGTGGGCAGGTTCCTGCGGTCGTATTGCCAGGACCGGCCAGGGGAGTGGGCGAGGTTCGTGCCATGGGCCGAGATGGCCCAGAACTCTCAGCGCCACTCCTCTACTAACCTGTCACCTTTCCAGGTAGTGTTAGGTTATCAGCCGGTCCTGGTGCCCTGGCAGCAGAGCCAGACGGAGGCTCCTGCGGTGGAGGAATGGGTACAGCGCTCTCAAGAGACCTGGAGGGCTGTCCAGGAATGCCTGAGGCGAGCGACAGGTCGACAGAAAGAGAGCGCTGACCGCCACCGCAGTGAGGCTCCCGTTTATAATCCGGGGCACAGAGTCTGGCTCTCGACCCGGAACCTGCCCCTCCGCCTGCCCTGCCGGAAGCTGGGTCCGCGGTTTGTGGGGCCGTTCAAAGTCCTGAGGAGAATAAACGAGGTGTGTTATAGGTTGCAACTCCCATCATACTACCGTATTAACCCCTCATTTCATGTGTCTCTCCTCAGGCCGGTGGTAGCTGGTCCACTACAGGACGCTGAGGTGCGGGAGGTCCCTCCGCCCCCCCTGGACATCGGGGGGGCCCCGGCGTACACAGTCCGGGCCATCTTGGACTCCCGGCGTCGGGTAGGGGGCCTGCAGTACCTCGTGGACTGGGAGGGGTACGGTCCGGAGGAGAGGTGCTGGGTTCCGGTGAGGGACATTTTGGATCCCACTATGCTCCAGGAGTTCCATCGTCTCCGTCTGGACCGGCCGGCGCCTCGCCCTCCGGGCTGTCCCCGAGGCCGGCGTCGGCGCGCTGCGGGAGCCGCGCATCAGGGGAGGGGTACTGTCACAGTATCCACAGAAAATGGTGCCCCTCCTCGGCCGGGCGGCGCTCGGCGGTCGTCGTCGCCGGTCTTCTAGCTGCCACCGATCTATGTTCTGTGTTCGTTGTGTTTTGTCTGTTTAAGTCCGCACCTGTTTCCGTTTCTGTAATTAGTAGGGGGGGTATTTAGTTTGTTCCTTGTGGTTTGTGTTTTGTGCGGGATTGTTTATTCGTCAGCGGGCAGGTCTGTGAACGTTTTGTGTTTTTTTGCACATTTTGCCCCAGCGGATTCTCGCTAGAGGAATGTTATATTTGCCGGGCTGCGCCCCGTGTGTATCTTTGTTTTCTCGGGGTTAACTGTGTTCCCGTGTGGTCTCTGGGCACACCCTATGCCCTTTTGTTACGCCGAGTGGTTTTTCGGTGAAATAAATATACCATTCTACGGCACAACTGGACTATGTCTCCTGCGTTTGACTCTGCCTTTTCCTCCTGCCTTACGGAATCGTGACACAGAGAAATAGTTGGTGAACCAGGCGAGGCAATCATTTGAGAAACCAAGGCTATTGAGTCTGCCAATGAGGATGTGGTGATTGACAGAGTCGAAAGCCTTGGCCAGGTCAATGAATACGGCAGCACAGTTTTGTTTCTTATCGATGGCGGTTACGATATCGTTTAGGACCTTTAGCGTGGCTGAGGTGCACCCATGACCAGCTCGGAAACCCGACTGCATCGTGGAGAAGGTACGATGGGATTCGAAATGGTCGGTGATCTGTTTGTTAACTTGGCTCTCTAAGACTTTATAAAGGCAGGGCAGGATGTATATAGGTCTATAACATTTTGGGTCTAGAGAGTCTCCCCCTTTGAAGAGGGGGATGACTGTGGCAGCTTTCCAATCTTTGGAGATCTCAGACGATACGAAAGAGAGGTTGAACAGGGTACTAATAGGGGTTGCAACAATTTCGGCTGATAATTTTAGGAAGAGAGGGTCCAGCTTGTCTAGTCCAGCTGATTTGTAGGGATACAGATTTTGCAGCTCTTTCAGAACATCAGCTGTCTGGATTTGGGTGAAGGAGAAGTGGGGGGGGGGGGGGGGGGGGGGCTTGGGCAAGTTGCTGCAGGGGGTGATGAGCTGTTGGCTGGGGTAGGGATAGCCAGGTGGAAAGCATGGCCAACCGTAGACAAATGCTTATTGAAATGATCGATTATCGTAGATTTATTGGTGGTGACAGTGTTTCCTAGCCTCAGTGCAGTGGGCAGCTGGGAGGAGGTGCTCTTATTCTCCATGGACTTTAGTGTCCCAAAACGTTTTGGAATTAGTGCTACAGGATGCAAATTTCTGTTTGAAAAAGCTAGCCTTAGCTTTCCTAACTGACTGAGTATATTGGTTCCTAACTTCCCTGAAAAGTTGCATATCACGGGGGCTATTCGATTCTAATGCAGAACGCCACAGGATGTTTTTGTGCTGGTCAAGGACAGTCAAGTCTGGGGTGAACCAAGGGCTATATCTGTTCTTAGTTTTACATTTTTTGAATAGGGCATGCTTATTTAAGATGGCGAGCCCTTTTAAAAGCAACCAGGCATCCTCTGCTGACGGGATGAGGTCAATATCCTTCCAGGATACCCGGGCCAGGTCGATTAGAATGGCCTGCTTGCTGAAGTGTTTTAGGGAGCATTTGACAGTGATGAGGGGTGGTCGTTTGACCTTGGACCCATTACGCATGCAGGCAATAAGGCCGTGATCGCTAAGATCCTGGTTGATGACAGTAGAGGTGTATTTAGAGGGCAAGTTGGTCAGGATGATATCTAAGAGGGTTGTACCTGGTAGGTTCCTTGAGATTGAGGGCATCTAGCTTAGATTGTAGGACGGCCGGGGTGTTAAGCATATCCCACTTTAGGTCACCTAACAGTAGGAACTCTGAAGATAGATGGGGGGCAATCAATTCACATATGGTGTCCAGGGCACAGCTGGGGGCTGAGGGGGGTCTATAACAAGCGGCAACGGTGAGAGACTTGTTTCTGGAAAGGTGGATTTTTAAAAGTAGAAGCTCGAATTGTTTGGGCACAGACCTGGATAGTATGACAGAACTCTGCAGACTATCTCTGCAGTAGATTGCAACTCCGCCCCCTTTGGCAGTTCTATCTTGTCAGAAAATGCAGTTGGGGGTGGAAATTTCTGAATTTTTAGGGGCCTTCCTAAGCCAGGATTCAGACACGGCTAGGACATCAGGGTTGGCGGAATCAGTACATAAAGAAAAGCTCTCAACCATGCCAGCCCACTTTTAATTTCTATTCAATTTTTCCTAACACTGAAATCAAAGTAGGGGAGAGCCGGGATGTAAGATGGGACGAAAGTAACACGCACATTTTCTCAGATACCACAGAATCTAGACTGACGTAGTGAAGTCTGCGTGTTCCTAATGTGTAGGATGACCTCCCTGCAAACAAACAGCCCAGTCTGACCATGTTTCGCCGAGTTATCAACAAAAAGTGCCGTTGAGCGATATAAGTGGGAAAAAACGGACCCAGAAGTTTTTTCCGGTTGTAGATGTATTTCGTTTTTTAAGGTTCCAAACATATGCCATTTTCCTAACCCATCTGGTAACTAAATGACAACATAATTTTAAAGTATCATGCTAGCTCGTCTTGGGTGTTAGCCTGGGAGAAGTTACAGCAGAGATGGGTGGGATGAAAGTAACACAATGTACATTGATGAGCTGGAACAAAAACATGTTTAGCCACAGGCCATTGTCTCCTCTATTTCATATTGCTTTTATTATGTTACCAAGAAATCAAGTGACTTAAATGTTTGAAAATTAAATATGACAATAGCATTATACCTTAGTCCATTGACTTGCTGGATCAGCTTCTCACGTAAGCTTTTTCTGAAAGGATAGTGGTTAAAAATCTACACTGCTCAAAAAAATAAAGGGAACACTTAAACAACACAATGAAAGTCCAAGTCAATCACACTTCTGTGGAATTAAACTGTCCACTTAGGAAGCAACACTGATTGACAATACATTTCACATGCTGTTGTGCAAATGGAATAGACAACAGGTGGAAATTATAGGCAATTAGCAAGACACCCCCAATAAAGGAGTGGTTCTGCAGGTGGTAACCACAGACCACTTCTCAGTTCCTATGCTTCCTGGCTGATGTTTTGGTCACTTTTGAATGCTGGCGGTGCTTTCACTCTAGTGGTAGCATGAGACAGAGTCTACAACCCACACAAGTGGCTCAGGTAGTGCAGCTCATCCAGGATGGCACATCAATGCGAGCTGTGGCAAGAAGGTTTGCTGTGTCTGTCAGCGTAGTGTCCAGAGCATGGAGGCACTACCAGGAGACAGGCCAGTACATCAGGAGACGTGAAGGAGGCCGTAGGAGGGCAACAACCCAGCAGCAGGACCGCTACCTCCGCCTTTGTGCAAGGAGGAGCAGGAGAAGCACTGCCAGAGCCCTGCAAAATGACCTCCAGCAGGCCACTAATGTGCATGTGTCTGCTCAAACGGTCAGAAACAGACTCCATGAGGGTGGTATGAGGGCCCCGGCGTCCACAGGTGGGGGTTGTGCTTACAGCCCAACACCGTGCAGGCGTTTGGCATTTGCCAGAGAACACCAAGATTGGCAAATTCACCACTGGGGCCCTGTGCTCTTCACAGATGAAAGCAGGTTCACACTGAGCACATGTGACAGACGTGACAGAGTCTGGAGACGCCGTGGAGAACGTTCTGCTGCCTGCAACATCCTCCAGCATGACCGGTTTGGCGGTGCGTCAGTCATGGTGTGGGGTGGCATTTCTTTGGGGGCCGTACAGCCCTCCATGTGCTCGCCAGAGGTAGCCTGACTGCCAGTATGTACCGAGATGAGATCTTCAGACCCCTTGTGAGACCATATGCTGGTGCGGTTGGCCCTGGGTTCCTCCTAATGCAAGACAATGCTAGACCTCATGTGGCTGGAGTGTGTCAGCAGTTCCTGCAAGAGGAAGGCATTGATGCTATGGACTGGCCCGCCGTTTCCCAGACCTGAAACCAATTGAGCACATCTGGGACATCATGTCTCGCTCCATCCACCAACGCCACATTACACCACAGACTGTCCAGGAGTTGGAGGATGCTTCAGTCCAGGTCTGGGAGGAGATCACTCAGGAGACCATCCTCCACCTCATCAGGAGCATGCCCAGGCGTTGTAGGGAGGTCATACAGGCACGTGGAGGCCACACACACTACTGAGCCTCATTTTGACTTGTTTTAAGGACATTACATCAAAGTTGGATCAGCCTGTAGTGTGGTTTTCCACTTTATTTTTGAGTGTGACTCCAAATCCAGACCTCCATGGGTTGATAAATTGGATTTCCATTGATTATTTTGTGTGAATTTGTTGTCAGCACATTCAACTATGTAAAGGAGAAAAGTATTTAATAAAATTATTTCTTTCATTCAGATCTAGGATGTGTTGTTTAAGTGTTCCCTTTATTTTTTTGAGCAGTATATATCTATGATTCTGGTGATCAATTACTTTGTCTAGCCATGAAATGTGATAAGCATGAAGAGTTTGCTGTTTGTGAAGAGAATTCTTCCCGGTTCTCCCCTATCACCGCTGCATACTAGTGGCATGAATGTGACTTGAGAACACACAAAGATTTTTGAATAGATGATCTGATAATATAATAAAGCTTTTTAATTGATTATACTTGCTGTGACCATCTCCCCTCAACTGTTATCACTGCATGGGCAAACATCATTTGTGGATACATGTTCAGGTGTACGCTATCCCTGATGCAGTGAAAATAAGAAAAAAATATACGTAAGCTTATGCGATATCTTTTTGACTGCGGACCCATTACATATTTTGTTTGTAATATATTGTATCCCATTTCTCAAATTTCCCTAACCCTACACAACCGGGTGTTGCAGGTCATGTACCCACATTAACAAGGTGTCTCTGAGTAGGAGTGTTGATCAAGGATTGGGTCCCCACCTGTCCATTCCATATAATTGTATTAATTATGACCTAAAGGCTAAACTGATTCTAGATCAGCAATCCCACTGTACAATGCTTTGTGAATACAGGCCCTGGGGCCGAATTCACGAAACATTACTTCTGAAAAAACTTAGGAAGCTGCTTAAGAAAAAAAACAAGAAGTTCATAAGATAGTTTGTAAATGCAATTCCTCAAAATGTTCTTAGGAATTCGTAGTTTTCTTAGGAACTTAGTAAATATCTTTCTTAAGAACTTTGTAAATATCTTCTTCTGTGGCATTGACATTAGTGACGTGCTTGAAACCAATAAATAAGCCTATGTGACAGGGATAATAGGATTTGGCCCACTATAATAAAGTGTTGATATTTACATTTTTTTGCTTTATGTCTTGAGAATAAAAATGTTTTAGTTTGCTCGCAAACCCTTTACACACACACACAAAAACTATATTTTTCACACATTATAGCCATCAGACTAACGTTAGCTACTGTACATCAAAACCAAAAATGGATAACCAAGGAAAGCACAATAACAACTTCAGTAAACAAGAGCTTGAAGTGATGTTGGAGGAAATAACAACAAGGAAAGGTTGCTGTTGGGGAAACTCAATAACTCAATAACATGTTACTTCCGGTTTGGAGCGAGCAGTCGCACTACGCTTCGCTCCACAGGTAATATTACACTTCACTACATTACAACGGCTTGATTTGTTTGATCTGAGCAATTCTTCTTAGCTAGCTACATAGCCGTCTTTGTATCAAAGATAATCGTGTAGTTTAGAGTAATTAGAGTAATTATCGAGGCTAGCTATCTTCGTCCTCCTAACGTAGTCAACACTGCTAGCTGCTAGCTAGCTAGTCATCACTGCTAGCTAGCCAACTTCTACCGACTAGCAGCACTGCAGAAACTATTACATTACAACGTAACGACTTGATTAGTGTGGTGTTAGTGTTAGTTAGCCAGCTACATAGTTGTCTTTGCTGTCTCTGTATCTAAGATAATTGTGTAGTTTGAGTAATTATCGAGGTGAGCTAGCCAGCCGCGACGCGGCGCCAGACTTAGTCAACACACCTAGTCATCATTAACCCACTGCTAGCTAGCCAACCGTTACCGACTAGCAGCGCTGTAGATACTAATACTTTACAACGGAACGATTTGACTAGTGCAGTGTTAGCTAGCTAGCTACTTAGTTGTCTTTGTCATAGCTTGATAATTGTGTAGTTTAGTAATTATCGAGGTTAGCTAGCCAGCTATTTCCGTCCCCCGCGACACCATTTTTCCTAACCCAGCCAACTATTACCGACGAGCAGCATTGTAGAAACTAAATACATTACAAGGAACGTCTTGATTAGTGTTATGTTAGCTAACTAGCTACAAAGTTGCTTTGTATCATGACAAGGTGTAGTACTGAAACTATCGAGGTTACCTAGCCAGCTACACATTCAAAGTCAACAACGCAGCCACTGCTAGCTAGCCTACTCCACCAGCCAGCAGTACTGTATCATTTTCGTCAATAAGATTTTTGCAACGTAAGCTTAACTTTCTGAACATTCGAGACGTGTAGTCCACTTGTCATTCCAATCTCCTTTGCATTAGCGTAGCCTCTTCTGTAGCTTGTCTACTATGTGTCTGTCTATCCCTGTTCTCTCCCCTCTGCACAGGCCATACAAACGCTCCACACCGCGTGGCCGCTGCCACTCTAACCTGGTGGTCCCAGCGCGCACGACCCACGTGGAGTTCCAGGTCTCCGGCAGCCTCTGGAACTGCCGGTCTGCGGCCAACAAGGCTGAGTTCATCTCAGCCTATGCTACCCTCCCGTCCCTAGACTTCCTGGCGCTGACGGAAACATGGATTACCACAGATAACACTGCTACTCCTACTGCTCTCTCCTCGTCTGACTACGTGTTCTCGCATACCCCTAGAGCATCGAGCCAGCGGGGTGGTGGCACTGGAATCCTCATCTCTCCCAAGTGGACATTCTCTCTTTCTCCCCTGACCCATCTGTCTATCTCCTCATTTGAATTCCATGCTGTCACAGTTACCAGCCCTTTCAAGCTTAACATCCTTATCATTTATCGCCCTCCAGATTCCCTTGGAGAGTTCATCAATGAGCTTGACGCCTTGATAAGTTCCTTTCCTGAGGATGGCTCACCTCTCACAGTTCTGGGTGACTTTAACCTCCCCACGTCTACCTTTGACTCATTCCTCTCTGCCTCCTTCTTTCCACTACTCTCCTCTTTTGACCTCACCCTCTCACCTTCCCCCCCTACTCACAAGGCAGGCAATACGCTTGACCTCATATTTACTAGATGCTGTTCTTCCACTAATCTCATTGCAACTCCCCTCCAAGTCTCCGACCACTACCTTGTATCCTTTTCCCTCTCGCTCTCATCCAACACTTCTCACTCTGCCCCTACTCGGATGGTATTGCGCCGTCCCAACCTTCGCTCTCTATCTCCCGCTACTCTCTCCTCTTCCATCCTATCATCTCTTCCCTCTGCTCAAACCTTCTCCAACCTATCTCCTGATTCTGCCTCCTCAACCCTCCTCTCCTCCCTCTCTGCATCCTTTGATGTCCTCTGTCCCCTATCCTCCAGGCCGGCTCGGTCCTCCCCTCCTGCTCCGTGGCTCGACGACTCACTGCGAGCTCACAGAACAGGGCTCCGGGCAGCCGAGCGGAAATGGAGGAAAACTCGCCTCCCTGCGGACCTGGCATCCTTTCACTCCCTCCTCTCTACATTTTCCTCTTCTGTCTCTGCTGCTAAAGCCACTTTCTACCACTCTAAACTCCAAGCATCTGCCTCTAACCCTAGGAAGCTCTTTGCTACCTTCTCCTCCCTCCTGAATCCTCCTCCCCCTCCCCCCCCCCTCCTCCCTCTCTGCGGATGACTTCGTCAACCATTTTGAAAAGAAGGTTGACAACATCTGATCCTCGTTTGCTAAGTCAAACGACACCGCTGGTCCTGCTCACACTGCCCTACCCTGTGCTTTGACCTCTTTCTCCCCTCTCTCTCCAGATGAAATCTCGCGTCTTGTGACGGCCGGCCGCCCAACAACCTGCCCACTTGACCCTATCCCCTCCTCTCTTCTCCAGACCATTTCCGGAGACCTTCTCCCCTACCTCACCTAGCTCATCAACTCATCCTTGACCGCTGGCTACGTCCCTTCCGTCTTCAAGAGAGCGAGAGTTGCACCCCTTCTGAAAAAACCTACACTCGATCCCTCCGATGTCAACAACTACAGACCAGTATCCCTTCTTTCCTTTCTCTCCAAAACTCTTGAACGTGCCGTCCTTGGCCAGCTCTCTTGCTATCTCTCTCAGAATGACCTTCTCGATCCTAATCAGTCAGGTTTCAAGACTGGGCATTCAACTGAGACTGCTCTTCTCTGTGTCACTGAGGCTCTCCGCACTGCTAAAGCTAACTCTCTCTCCTCTGCTCTCATCCTTCTAGACCTATCTGCTGCCTTTGATACCGTGAACCATCAGATCCTCCTCTCCACCCTCTCCGAGCTGGGCATCTCCGGCGCGGCCCACGCTTGGATTGTGTCCTACCTGACAGGTCGCTCCTACCAGGTGGCGTGGCGAGAATCTGTCTCCGCACCATGTGCTCTCACCACTGGTGTCCCCCAGGGCTCTGTTCTAGGCCCACTCCTATTCTCGCTATACACCAAGTCACTTGGCTCTGTCATATCCTCACATGGTCTCTCATATCATTGCTATGCAGATGACACACAATTAATCTTCTCCTTTCCCCCTTCTGACAACCAGGTGGCGAATCACATCTCTGCATGTCTGGCAGACATATCAGTGTGGATGACGGATCACCACCTCAAGCTGAACCTCGGCAAGACGGAGCTGCTCTTCCACCCGGGTAAGGACTGCCCGTTCCATGATCTCGCCATCACGGTTGACAACTCCCTTGTGTCCTCCTCCCAGAGTGCTAAGAGCCTCGGCGTGACCCTGGACAACACCCTGTCGTTCTCCACTAACATCAAGGCGGTGACCCGATCCTGTAGGTTCATGCTCTACAACATTCGCAGAGTACGACCCTGCCTCACACAGGAAGCGGCGCAGGTCCTAATCCAGGCACTTGTCATCTCCCGTCTGGATTACTGCAACTCGTTGTTGGCTGGGCTCCCTGCCTGTGCCATTAAACCCCTACAACTCATCCAGAACGCCGCAGCCCGTCTGGTGTTCAACCTTCCCAAGTTCTCTCACGTCACCCCGCTCCTCCGCTCTCTCCACTGGCTTCCAGTCAAAGCTCGCATCCGCTACAAGACCATGGTGCTTGCCTACGGACCTGTGAGGGGAACGGCACCTCCGTACCTTCAGGCTCTGATCAGGCCCTACACCCAAACAAGGGCACTGCGTTCATCCACCTCTGGCCTGCTCGCCCCCCTACCTCTGAGGAAGCACAGTTCCCGCTCAGCCCAGTCAAAACTGTTCGCTGCTCTGGCACCCCAATGGTGGAACAAGCTCCCTCACGACGCCAGGACAGCGGAGTCAATCACCACCTTCCGGAGACACCTGAAACCCCACCTCTTTAAGGAATACCTGGGATAGGATAAAGAAATCCTTCTAACCCCCCCTTAAAATATTTAGATGCACTATTGTAAAGTGGTTGTTCCACTGGATATTATAAGGTGAATGCACCAATTTGTAAGTCGCTCTGGATAAGAGCGTCTGCTAAATGACTTAAATGTAAATGTAACTGCGGGGTCACTGCAGAGACCAAAAAGAGAGGATGGGCGCCGTAAAAAATAAATGGTCCGACATCAAGTTGGCTGCTAAGAGGAAGGGAGCTGAGAGAAGCAGGGAGCTGAGAGAAGCAGGGAGCTGAGAGAAGACTGGAGGGGGGGTATCGATCATTCATGTGGACCAGCAGGAGAAGGTGTTGTCCATGATAGGAGAGACGGTGGTAGAGGGACTGCGGTCGGGCATCGACTTGGACTGCGTGATCGCTTGCTAATGCGTAACAACATTAGCTAATTAGCTAAGTTAGACAAGTTCTTCTTTGCAAATTGACAAGCTAACTCTAGCAATATAACACTCCTAGAATATTGTAATATATTGTTAATTACTAGCTAGATAAATAATAAATAAATAATAAATAAATAGCTAGATAATGCACGTTTAATTTGTTTCCTTGATGTACTTAAATGTCCACTAGCCGTCTGTGGCAGTGGCCCAAGAAAACATTCATGGTTACAAAAGTATCCAGTTGTGCAGCTAACGTTACACTTGTTTACTTCTCTCATCATATCGAGCCTACAGCTCTTGAAACACTGTTGTCATGCTGACACTATGTGTTTGACCTTCCGGAAATAACACTGGACCTCGTCCATACGCCCCTGTGCCCGGATGTGGGAGCCATGGATCATCATGATCATATGGGGAGGTCACGGCCCTGCACAGGGTGCAGGAGAAGGTGCTGAAGGTGGAAGGCGAGAGATTAGCCCTGGAGAAGGAGAAGCTAGCTCTGGAGAAGGAGAAGTTTGCCATGGAGAAGGAGAAGTTTGCCATGGAGAAGCGAAGACTTGAAAAGGAATATTCTACAATAAATGTTTCGATATCATACACACCTTTTTTGTCATGTGAATCTACATCTAATGAGGTAATTTCTTGCTTGTAGGCCAGCATTGCATCTACCAGTGGCATTGTGGTCAGTGGCAACACCCTGGTCAGGTACAGCTGGTGGAATGTCAGGTATATTGGGATGTGGCATCTTGTTTTGTATGCAGATGTTGTGCAAGATACATGCTGAGGTTATGATCTTGCATTTTTTTCTGGGCTGTATAAAATAACTCCCCCAGAGCAGTCAATGCATCTGAATCTGGATAGATCTCTCTACTAAACTCCTCGTTTTCATCTGAGCATGGTTGTAGTTCTCTTCTGCATCATTGTTAGTGTGTAGGATTGGTGTCATGAGCCATGTTTTTTTGTCCATCGCCACTATCACCTAAAATCCCAAACATACAAAGTAGTAAATTGATATCATAAGAAGCAACACTATTTTAAGTGTGCTGTGGACCACTAAACAATTACACAGGTACCAGGTAAAGAAAATAAAGGGTTAGTGATTTCTGATTTCTTTACCTAATAGCCATCCATCAGGAATGTGACCTAACTCAAACTTGATTCCCAGGGCTGAATTTGATACAATGAAGGAGTCATGTGTGCTCACGGGCCATTTGGCAACAATTTGTAAAGGCTAGTGTGGCATTTCAGACTACTTGTACATTGTTAGAGTGGAAGTTCTTTCGATTAACATAAATGTCCTCTTCATCACGTGGACCCTATCAGGAGAAATGGTAAGTAAGACTACATTAAAAAAAAAACTTATAAGGCCTACTGAAATAATACATTTTGGTGCGGTGCAAACTCTACTTATGTAGACATGTTTTGACAAGCTTGTCATCGTCACTGACCTTTATTGCCACATGGGTCCCATCCACAGCACCAAGGACATTGGGGAAGTTAGCCACCTCAGTGAACTTTAGTTTGGTGCTTATTTGTTCAGCTGCAGTTGAACTTGAATAATCTTTGCACATGAGGACACAGTGCATCACACACTGCACTAACCATCTGATTCACAGAGGACTGACTGACTAACTCCCACTGTCCATGCAAGCAAGGCTTGAAAGGATCTCGATGCTAGGAATCTCAGGGCTATCATGAGTTGTAGGATGATTGGTAGAGGGCATGATCTCATGGTCTGTATTTTTAAGTTTTCATTTAGAAGGTCAGCCAAGTACAGTTGAAGTCAGAAGTTTACATACACCTTAGCCAAATACATTTAAACTCAGTTTTTCACAATTCCTGACATTTCATCCTAGCAAACATTCCCTGTCTTAGGTCAGTTAGGATCACCACTTCATTTTAAGAATGTGAAATGCCACAATAATAGTAGAGAGAATGATTTATTTCAGCTTTTATTTCTTTCATCACATTCCCAGTGGGTCAGAAGTTTACATATACTCAATTAGTATTTGGTAGTATTTAAATTGTTCACTTGGGTCAAACGTTTCGTGTCGTCTTCCACAAGCTTTCCACAATAAGTTGGGTGAATTTTGGCCCATTCCTCCTGGCACAACTGAGTCAGGTTTGTAGGCCTCCTTGCTCGCACACGCTTTTTCAGTTATGTCCACACATTTTCTATAGGATTGAGGTCAGGGGTTTTGTGATGGCCACTCCAATTCCTTGACTTTGTTGTCCTTAACCTGTTATGGATAGGGGGCAGTATTTTCACGGCCGGATAAAAAACGTACCCGATTTAATCTGTTTATTACTCCTGCCCAGAAACTAGAATATGCATATCATTGTTTGATTTGGATAGAAAACACCCTAACGTTTCTAAAACTGTTTGAATGGTGTCTGTGAGTATAACAGAACTCATATGGCAGGCCAAAACCTGAGAAGATTCCAAACAGGAAGTGCCCTCTCTGACCATTTCTTGGCCTTCTTTAGGCTCTTTATTGAAAACAGAGGATCTCTGGCATAACGTGACACTTTCTAAGGCTCCCATAGGCTCTTAGAAGGCGCCAGAACGTTGAATGATGACTCTGCAGTCTCTGGCTGAAAAACAGTAGCGCATTTGGTTAGTGGTCGATTCTGAGAACAATGAGACGGGTGCACGCGTGCACGTGAAGAGTCCATTTTACATTTTCAGTCTTTGAACGAAAACGACATCTCCCCGGTCAGAATATTACCGCTATTTTACGAGAAAAATCGCATAAAAAATGATTTTAAACAGCGTTTGACATGCTTCGAAGTACGGTAATGGAATATTTTGACATTTTTTGTCACGATATGCGCCGGCGCGTCACCCTTCGTTACCCTTCGGATAGTGTCTTGAACGCACGAACAAAACGCCGCTATTTGGATATAACTATGGATTATTTGGAACCAAACCAACATTTGTTGTTGAAGTAGAAGTCCTGGGAGTGCATTCTGACGAAGAACAGCAAAGGTAATCCAATTTTTCTTATAGTAAATCTGAGTTTGGTGAGTACCAAACTTGGTGGGTGTCAAAATAGCTAGCCTGTGATGGCCGGGCTATCTACTCAAAATATTGCAAAATGTGCTTTCACCGAAAAGCTATTTTAAAATCGGACACCGCGATTGCATAAAGGAGTTCTGTATATTTAATTCTTAAAATAATTGTTATGTTTTTTGTGAACGTTTATCGTGAGTAATTTAGTAAATTCACCAATGCTAGTGGGAATGCGGTGGGAATGCTAGTTCTGAACGTCACATGCTAATGTAAAAAGCTGGTTTTTGATATAAATATAAACTTGATTGAACAAAACATGCATGTATTGTATAACAATGTCCTAGGAGTGTCATCTGATGAAGATCAAAGGTTAGTGCTGCATTTAGCTGTGGTTTTGGTTTTTGTGACATTATATGCTAGCTTGAAAAATGGGTGTCTGATTATTTCTGGCTGGATACTCTCCTGACATAATCTAATGTTTTGCTTTCGTTGTAAAGCCTTTTTGAAATCGGACAGTGTGGTTAGATAAAGGAGAGCCTTGTCTTTAAAATGGTGTAAAATAGTCATATGTTTGAAAAATTGAAGTTTTCGGATTTTCGAGGAATTTGTAATTCGCGCCACGCCCTATCGTTGGATATTGGAGCGGTGTTCCGCTAGCTGAACGTCTAGATGTAAGCCATTTTGCCACAACTTTGGAAGTATGCTTGGGGTCATTGTCCATTTGGAAGACCCATTTGCGACCAAGCTTTATCTTCCTGACTGATGTCTTGAGATGTTGCTTCAATATATCCACATAATTTTCCTCCCACATGATGCCATCTATTTTGTGAAGTGCACCAGTCCCTCCTGCAGCAAAGCACCCCAACAACATTATGCTGCCACCCCCGTGCTTCACATTTGGGATGGTGTTCTTCGGCTTGCATGCCTCCCCGTTTTTCCTCCAAACATTAACATTATGGTCATTATGGACACACAGTTCTATTTTTGTTTCATCAGACCAGAGGACATTTCTCCAAAAAGTATGATCTTTGTCTCCATGTGCAGTTGCAAACCGTAGTCTGGCTTTTTTACGGCGGTTTTGGAGCAGTGGATTCTTCCTTGCTGAGCGGCCTTTCAAGGTTATGTCGATATAGGACTTGTTTTAACCTCTTGGGGCTAGGTGGGACGCTAGCGTGCCACCCGTGGTGCACTCCATCAACAGCAGGTGCATTTCAAGAGCGGCAAATTTGAATCCAAATAAATGTCAAAATTCAAATTTTTCAAAAATACAACTATGTTACACCATTTGAAAGATAAACATCTCCTTAATCTAACCACGTTTTACGATTTCAGAAAGGTTTTACGGCGAAAGCATAAATTTAGAGTATGTTAGGACAGTACATTTACAAGAGTTGTGTGTAATGTTTTGTCAAGTCAAAGACAGGGTCACCAAAACCATAAAACCAGCTAAAATGATGCACTAACCTTTTACAATCTCCATCAGATGACACTCCTAGGACATTATGTTAGACAATGCATGCATTTTTAGTTCTATCAAGTTCATTTTTATATCCAAAAACAGCGTTTTACTATGGCATTGATGTTGAGGAAATCGTTTCCCTCCAATAACCGGCAGTCAAGTCAGCGTCACAAATTAAATAATTAAAATTAGAAAACATTGGTAAAATATTATATTGTCATTTAAAGAATTATAGATTTACATCTTTTGAACGCAATCAACTTGCCAGATTTAAAAATAACCTTACTGGGAAATCACACTTTGCAATAATCTGAGCACTGCGCCCAGAAAAATACGCGTTGCGATACAGACTAGACGTCATGTTGGGGAGATCTAAAATCGAAAATACTATGTAAATAATCCATTACCTTTGATTCTCTTCATCAGATGTCACTTCCAGGTATCACAGGTCCATAACGAATGTAGTTTTGTTCAAAAAAGCTCATCATTTATGTCCAAAAATCTCCGTCTCGTTAGCACATGATGTAAGCCAGCCGGACTTCTCGTCATGAACGAGGGGAAAAAATATATTTCCGTTCGTTCAAACATGTCAAACGTTGTATAGCATAAATCATTAGGGCCTTTTTTAACCAGAACATGAATAATATTCAAGGTGGACGAATGCATACTCTTTTATAACGTATTGGAACGAGGGTACCCAACATGAACTAGCGCGCCAGGTGTCTAATGGGACATCAACGTTCCATGGCTCTTGTTCGGTCAGATCTCCCTCCAGAAGACTCAAAACACTTTGTAAAGGCTGGTGACATCTAGTGGAAGCAATAGGAAGTGCCAAAATATTCCTAAACCCCTGTGTTTTTCAATGGGATAGGTTTAAAGTCAATACAACACATCAGGTATCCACTTCCTGTCAGAAAATGTCTCAGGGTTTTGCCTGCCAAATGAGTTCTGTTATACTCACAGACACCATTCAAACAGTTTTGGAAACTTTAGAGTGTTTTCTATCCATATATAATAAGTATATGCATATTCTAGTTACTGGGTAGGATTAGTAACCAGATTAAATCGGGTACATTTTTTTTATCCAGACGTGCAAATGCTGCCCCCTAGACCCAACAGGTTAATGTGGATATAGACACTTTTGTACCTGTTTCCTCCAGCATCTTCACAAGGTCCTTTGCTGTTGTTCTGGGATTGATTTGCACTTTTCACAACAAAGTGCGTTCATCTCTAGGAGACAGAACGAATCTCCTTCCTGAGTGGTATGACTGCTGCATGGTCCCATGGTGTTTATACGTACTATTGTTTGTACAGATGAACGTGGTACCTTCAGGCGTTTGGAAATTGCTCCCAAGGATGAACCAGACTTGTGGATGTCTACAATTTTCTTCTGAGATCTTGGCTGATTTCTTTTGATTTTTTCCCATGATGTAAAGCAAAGAGGCACTGAATTTTAAAGTAGGCCTTTAAATACATCCACATGTACACCTCCAATTGACTCAAATGATGTCAATTAGCCTATCAGAAGCTTCTAAAGCCATGACATCATTTTCTGGAATTTCCAAGCTGTTTAAAGGCACAGTCAACTTAGTGTATGTAAACTTCTGACCCACTGGAATTGTGATAAAGTGAATTATAAGTGAAATAATCTGTCTGTAAACAGTTGTTGGAAAAATTACTTGTGTCATGCACAAAGTATATGTACTCACCGACTTGCCAAAATTATAGTTTGTTAACAAGAAATTTGTGGAGTGGTTGAAAAACCCTAGTCAGCCAGTGGAATCGCGTGGCGCAAAATACAAATACCTAAAAAATGCTTTAACTTCAATTTCTCAAACATATGACTATTTTACACCATTTTAAAGATAAGACTCTCGTTAATCTAACCACATTGTCCGATTTCAAAAAGGCTTTACAGCGAAAGCAAAACATTAGATTATGTCAGGAGAGTACCCTGCCAAAAATAATCACACAGCCATTTTCAAAGCAAGCATATATGTCACAAAAACCAAAACCACAGCTAAATGCAGCACTAACCTTTGATGATCTTCATCAGATGACACTCCTAGGAGATTATGTTATACAATACATGCATGTTTTGTTCAATCAAGTTCATATTTATATCAAAAACCAGCTTTTTACGTAAGCATGTGATGTTCAGAACTAGCATACCCACCGAAAACTTCCGGTGAATTTACTAAATTACTCATGAACAATTATTTTAAGAATTATAGATGCAGAACTCCTTTATGCAAACGTTATGTCAGATTTTAAAATAGCTTTTCGGCGAAAGCACATTTTGCAATATTCTGAGTACATAGCTCGGCCATCACAGGCTAGCTAATTTGACACCCACCAAGTTTGGGGCAACCTAAACTCAGAATTACAATTAGAAAAATTGGATTACCTTTGCTGTTCTTCATCAGAATGCACTCCCAGGACTTCTACTTCAACAACAAATGTTGTTTTGGTTCCAAGTAATCCATAGTTATATCCAAATACCTCCCTTTTGTTCGTGCGTTCAGGTCACTATCCGAAGGGTAACGCGTGAGCGCATTTCGTGAATTTTTTTTTCAAAATATACCATTACCGTACTTAGAAGCATGTCAAACGCTGTTTAAAATAAATTTTTACGCTATTTTTGTCGTAAAATAGCAATAATATTTCAACCGGACAACGTTTTATTCATTCAAAGACTGAAAGAAAAACATGGAGAAGTCTCGTGAACGCACATCTCAGTCTCACTGTCCCCGGGCAGGCCACTTACAAACTCTGCTGCTGTACTTTGCCCAGAGACAGGAGACACGTCATTCCGCTTTCTGAACGCTTTAGAGAGCCAATGGAAGCCTTAGAAAGTGTCACGTAACAGCACAGATGCTGTAATGTCGATAGAGATGTTCGTTTTTTATCCGGCCGTGAAAATACTGACCCCTAGCCCCAAAAGGTTAATGACTCCAACCTAAGTGTATGTAAACTTCCGACTTCAACTGTATTAAGTGTGTATGTTTATCCTGTGTTATCATTTAGTTAGCTAGTAAATAAATAATTAAACCAATTTGTGTAGTACTGAATTATAAGTAAGGCTTGGGTTTTTGCAGATGCAAGGAGGTTACAACTGTTCAGAATAATGATACAGAATATGATACAAGGTTATGATTAATAAGTTGATTGTTTATGGATGTAATAGGTAAAGACCTTTAGAGTGTAATTCAGGAGATGGTAACTCTTTAAATAACCGCTCGTGGTGCCCCAGATCCTAATGAGTTAATTGTTACATGATTAATTTAGTCGGGTAACAATTAAACATATTTCGGTTGATTAGTTAAATAACAGTCTTCAGATTAATGAAAGTAAATACACTACAATTGGTTAAATATGGGTAAAACATCTATAAATCCTGATCTTTCTTATAACTCTCAGATATAAGACTGATGCTTTAAAACAAACTTACTCCTAATTTATTTTTTGACTGTTTTCTATATATGAATCTGTTATTCAATGTGTTTCTATGAATATACTGTAGCAGTAAGGCCAAATTCAATGTTTCATTAAATATTTGTATTTTAGTTTTATACCTAAAGGGCTCCTAAAATTCAAAATCAAATAGTTAAATGATCCTTGGTATGACCATCTTAAAACAATTCCATATGTTACTAGATATAACAGAATAATTGCATTTTCAAAGATTGCATTTTTTCTCAGCATCTACTCAAGTAAAAGAAAATATTCGCTAACATCAAAGTGGAAGAAAAATTCTAACAATAACTAAAATATAGTTACATAAGTATTCAGCTCCCTGAGTCAATACATGTTAGAAACACATTTGGCATCGATTACAGCTGTGAGTCTTCTTGGATAAGTCTATAAGAGCTTTGCACACCTATATTGTGTAATATTTGCTCATTATTCTTTTCAAAATTCTTCAAGCTCTGTCAAGATATTGTGGATCATGGCTAGACAGCAATTTTCATGTCGTGCCACATATTTTCAAGCAGATTTAAGTAAAAACTGTAAATTGGCCACTCAGGAACTTTCATGGTCTTCTTGGATAGCAACTGTAGACTTGGCCTTGTTGTAGGTTATTGTTCTGCTGAAAGGTGAATTCCTCTCCCAGTGTCTGGTGTAAACCAGACTGAAGCAAGGTTTCCTGTAGGATTTTGCCTGTGCTTAGCTCCATCCCGTTACTTTTTATGCTGGAAAAACACCCCAGTTTTTGCTGATAGCATACCCATACATTGATGCAGCCACCAACATGCTTGAAAATAATGAGGCAGTTACTCAGTTTTCCCCAAACATAAGGCTTTGCAATTAGACAAAAAAAGTGTATTCCTTTGCAGTGTTTTTTGCATTATTACTTTAGTGTCTTGAATATTTATTCTCTATATTTTTATTCCTCTTTTCAATTTTATTTTGGGTCATGATTGTGGAGTAACTTCAATGTTGTTGATCCAGCCTCAGTTTTCTCTGTAGCTGTTTTAAAATCACCAATGGCCTCATTGTGACATCCCTGAGCAGTTTCCTTCCTTTCCTGCAGCTCAGTTGAGAAGGACAACTGTATCTTTCTGGTGTCTGGGTGGTTTAATACATCATCCACAGCATAATTATGAACTCGACCATGCTTAAAAAGATATTCAATGTCTTACTTTTTATTGCTACCAATCACTGCCCTTCTTTATGAGGCTTTCGAAAAGCTCCCTGGTCTTTGTAGTTGAATCTGTGCTTGAAATGCAATACTTGACTGAGGGAGCTTACAGATGTTGTATGTGTGGGGGACAGAGGAAGGGGTGATCATAATAATTTTCAAACAGAGTGAGTCCTTGTCACTTATGTGATTTCTTAAGCAAAATGTTACTCCTTTACTAATGTACTTGCCTAAATAAAAGGGGTGAAAACTTTTGTAACAACTATATTTTAGTTATTTGATTTTATTAATTTGTTAACATTTGTAGAATTTTCTTTTCACTTTGACATTATGGAGTATTTTGTGTTGATTTTGTGTTGATCAATGACAAAAACGTCACAATTAAATTAATTAAAATCCCACGGTCATACAACAAAATGTGGAAAACTCTAATGGGAGGGGGTAAATATGTATGTACCACTGTATATGGATAACAAGGGTTCATGGTAGGCCTCTCACAACATTGCATTTTATAGAGAATACATGATCCCATGGGAAATAGACCTATGGGAGATTTTTTTTATGTTTAGGAGTTGAGAGCATTGCTATATCCAGAGACTAGAAACTAAACAGATAAACACATTCTTGATTTGCAGGAGAGGGGAATTACATTTAATAAAATGATACGCTTGCAATGATTTACCGCCCACAAGGGCATTGTGCCGCTAGTTATATAAATTGAATTTATCGAACAACTGTAACGGCTGTCGGGAGAGAGAGAGAGAGCAGACCAAGGCGCAGCGGAGTTAGTGTTCATCATGATTTTAATTTAATAAAGAACACTACACAAAACGAGAAAACTGACAGCCAAACAGTCCTGTCAGGTGCAAAACACTCAACAGAAACAATTACCCACAAAACCCAAAGGAAAAACATGCTCCTTATGTGTGACTCCCAATCAGCAACAACAAACTTCAGCTGTGCCTGATTGGGAGCCACACACGGCCCAAAACAAAGAAATACAAAAAACCTAGAAAACGAACATAGAGCAGCCACCCAATGTAACACCCTAGCCTAACCAAAATAAAGAACAAAAAACCCCTCTCTATGGCCAGGGCGTTACAACAACATTTGATGATACAATCTTTATTTCTGTTTTAGAAAATATCTGCCAGTTGAGTATGTACCAATAAACTTTACTTTTGCCTTAATTTTAGCTGTCGGGTAGGCTTTGAAAGAGACGCATGGTGATGGCAGAACACAGTTCATTCAGCTCCTTGTTCTGTTCTCCCTCCATTTAATTTCTCCATCGCTCTGTCTCCTCCTCCACTTCGCCTTTCTTTCCAATTTCTCTTTCTTTTTCCAGAAGCTTTTCCTTCATTTCCAGCGTTTCCCCCTTTTTCTCCTTCTCAAGGCTGAAGTATTTCTTCTCCACTTTCTCCATCTTCAAGTCTTTATCCTTTTTCCACAACCTCTGTCTCTCTTCCTCCACCACCATCTCCTTTTCTTTCTTCTTTACTTCATCCTTCCTCTTTCACTCTCTTCAGCTCCTTCCTGTGCACTAACACTTTCTCATTTCCAAATTCTTTCGCTTCTGTTCTAGCTCATCTTTCTCCATCCTCTAGGTCTTAAAGATCTTATTATTCATCTCTGCAGGACCGCAGGTACGCTTGGCTTGACCCTCTCTATTTCTATTTTCCATCCCTGGCCATTCTGCTCATCTTTGGTTGTTGGGTGGTGTGAGCTGCCTCTTTGGGACAGACGTCTCCTCCATTAGCTTGGCCGGTGAGCTCCTGGTTCCACTAACCACGGCATTCTGTCATCGACACATGCACAAACACACAATTGATGTCCCAAAGTACTTTGTTTCCTGGTGAGTGGACAAAGCGTCATCTTTACAATAACATTTGGAAATGTAGGCTTAAAAAAGAACGCACAATGAATTGTTCAATCAAAAAATGCTTATTTGCCATGTTAATTTCCATTGTTGCATGAGCAGACCACTGAAAAAAGCGAGTTCTAACGTGCCTCTTAAGAATTCTGTGCTTTTCCCAGTGTTACATAGACATACAGTATAATTCATAGAATGGAGGTACAACACAAATAAATTGCCTGGTCTGAGGGAAAATATCTGAATCTCAGTTGTCTTTTATTGAAGGGACTGGTGATATCTTACCATAATAACGGGAATGGCAATTGCCTATTTGCTTCTAATTTGTCAGTAAATTGGTTTACTTAAGATAAATACTCATCAAAATGTATCAATAGATTATGAAAGAAAGAAAAGTATGACAAACTCACTGTGAAAATAAGTTTCCCTAGTCTTTTTAGCAAACATTCCACTCCTTGCCAATCCTATCATTTTGCCAAAGACAGGAGTGGCAAGGAATGGAATGGAATAGCTGAACAGAGACTGAAACCAGGCTAAAGTTTCCCCACTTGAGTGGGCAATAAAACAAAACAATTGCTGCAAATGTCTATAAGAGAAGGTCCTGATGAGTTAATGTATGGTGTTCTGTTCCAAGGGGGAATTCAGAACCGAGTTACTCGCATGTAAATTGAACGTTATTCCCTTTTTATGCACTTTTCTCTCTACGTGTATTCTGAACTTGAACTTACACTTGTGGAAAAAGCCAGAACCAGCAAATGGGGGTGTGGCGGAGGTGCGTCTACAGATACGCCATATTCTGACCTTGACTTAATTCCGTTATTATTCCACCACCTTTATGCACGAGGAATCGATGAATAAGGTTGAACAACCTGTCGGTTAAGTGGAAAAACAACTATTTTATTTTTTCCCGATAGAAATAATACCATTCTCCATGCACTATAATTTACAAATTGATAAGAGCTATTGATAAGAGCTAGGTAAATGAGTAAGCTGTTTGCATAAGGGGATTGTAAATATAAATGACAATTATTTTAGATATATTTTACCTTACGATCGCTGGAGACACGTGAATCCAGTCATATGTATAGCTTTAAATTAGTTGCACCATAAAGTACATATAAATCTATTAAATTCAGGGCTCAATTTAATTGTGTGATTTAAAGGCAATGTTCCTGTGTAAGCGTAGACTGGATTCATGATAAACGCTGCATATACCGGCTCAATCTGAATTTACCTGTAAATTTCAATCGCACATTCTGTAACGCTTCAGAGTTGCACCCCATTCTATCGGATGGTCATTAATCATGACCAAATGAATAATGCAATTACCAGCAGGCCCAAAGTGCAACCCGGTGAGGCAAGCAATATACACTGCTCAAAAAAATAAAGGGAACACTAAAATAACACATCCTAGATCAGAATGAATGAAATAATCTTATTAAATAATTTTTTCTTTACATAGTTGAATGTGCTGACAACAAAATCACACAAAAATAATCAATGGAAATCCAATTTATCAACCCATGGAGGTCTGGATTTGGAGTCCCACTCAAAATTAAAGTGGAAAACCACACTACAGGCTGATCCAACTTTGATGTAATGTCCTTAAAACAAGTCAAAATGAGGCTCAGTAGAGTGTGTGGCCTCCACGTGCCTGTATGACCTCCCTAATACGCCTGGGCATGCTCCTGATGAGGTGGCGGATGGTCTCCTGAGGGATCTCCTCCCAGACCTGGACTAAAGCATCCGCCAACTCCTGGACAGTCTGTGGTGCAACGTGGCGTTGGTGGATGGAGCGAGACATGATGTCCCAGATGTGCTCAATTGGATTCAGGTCTGGGGAACGGGCGGGCCAGTCCATAGCATCAATGCCTTCCTCTTGCAGGAACTGCTGACACACTCCAGCCACATGAGGTCTAGCATTGTCTTGCATTAGGAGGAACCCAGGGCCAACCGCACCAGCATATGGTCTCACAAGGGGTCTGAGGATCTCATCTCGGTACCTAATGGCAGTCAGGCTACCTCTGGCGAGCACATGGAGGGCTGTGCGGCCCCCCAAAGAAATGCCACCCCACACCATGACTGACCCACCGCCAAACCGGTCATGCTGGAGGATGTTGCAGGCAGCAGAACGTTCTCCACAGCGTCTCCAGACTCTGTCACGTCTGTCACATGTGCTCAGTGTGAACCTGCTTTCATCTGTGAAGAGCACAGGGCGTCAGTGGCGAATTTGCCAATCTTGGTGTTCTCTGGCAAATGCCAAACGTCCTGCACAGTGTTGGGCTGTAAGCACAACCCCCACCTGTGGACGTCGGGCCCTCATACCACCCTCATGGAGTCTGTTTCTGACCGTTTGAGCAGACACATGCACATTTGTGGCCTGCTGGAGGTCATTTTGCAGGGCTCTCGCAGTGCTTCTCCTGCTCCTCCTTGCACAAAGGCGGAGGTAGCGGTCCTGCTGCTGGGTTGTTGCCCTCCTACGGCCTCCTCCACGTCTCCTGATGTACTGGCCTGTCTCCTGGTAGCGCCTCCATGCTCTGGACACTACGCTGACCGACACAGCAAACCTTCTTGCCACAGCTCGCATTGATGTGCCATCCTGGATGAGCTGCACTACCTGAGCCACTTGCGTGGGTTGTAGACTCCGTCTCATGCTACCACTAGAGTGAAAGCACCGCCAGCATTCAAAAGTGACCAAAACATCAGCCAGGAAGCATAGGAACTGAGAAGTGGTCTGTGGTTACCACCTGCCGAATCACTCCTTTATTGGGGGTGTCTTGCTAATTGCCTATAATTTCCACCTGTTGTCTATTCCATTTGCACAACAGCATGTGACATTTATTGTCAATCAGTGTTGCTTCCTAAGTGGACAGTTTGATTTCACAGAAGTGTGATTGACTTGGAGTTACATTGTGTTGTATAAGTGTTCCCTTTATTTTTTTGAGCAAATCCAAGATGGCGTAGCAGTCGAACGTGTGTTTTTGTCTTGTCCCGTCCTGTCCCATGTATAAATAGTTTTCTTCGTATATAATTTGTATATATTTTAATCTCACTTTCCATCTACAGACTGAATATTCTCTCCTGCAACCCGTCTAACCCAATGTGGTTTGGATCTGCTATTTTTATACTTTAGAACCGGAACCCCCATCAGCAGCTAGCCAGCTAACAAGCTACTAGCTAGTAGTCAGTTAGCTACTGCTAGAGGTCCTCACCGTTAACTCGGACATCAGCCAGCCTCAACCTAGTCAGTTCCTGCCAGTCTGCACAGCGCAATATCAACCCAGAGCATATTGGACTGCTTTTTCTCTACCACATCACTGGATTCCTACCGCAAGCTCTGAACCTTTACACCGGATCATTGCAGCTAGCTAGCTGCTATAAGAGTGGCTACTCCTAGCTAACGTCTCTGTCCTGAAGCAAGCACCAGTTAGCCTGTAGCTAGCCTCGAGCTAGGCCCATCTCCTAGTTAGCCAAAGAGTTAGCCAATTCTTGGGCTACAATATCTCTTTTGCCAATTGGCCTGGACCCTTTACTGCCGACACGGAGCCCCACCGATCCATCATGACTGGTCTGTCGACGTAACCGTCCGATGTGGTTTCAACAGGCTTTTTCATTGCGACGTCGCCGGATGCCCATCTGCTAGCCCCAGCCCACTAGCTGTCTGAATCGCCATGTCTCCAGCTCGCCTAGCATAGCAGCGACTACTGCATTGGCTCCCTGACTCATCTAGTGCTCCTCATTGGACCCTATGATCACTCGGCTACACATGCCTCTCCCTAAGGTCAATATGCCTTGTCTATTGCTGTTTTGGTTAGTGATTATCATATTTCAATGTAGAGCCCCCAGCCCTGCTCAATATGCCTGAGATCAAATCAAATCAAATGTATTTATATAGCCCTTCTTTCATCAGCTGATTTCTCAAAGTGCTGTACAGAAACCCAGCCTAAAACCCCAAACAGCAAGCAATGCAGGTGTAGAAGCACGGTGGCTAGGAAAAACTCCCTAGAAAGGCCAAAACCTAGGAAGAAACCTAAAGAGGAACCAGGCTATGAGGGGTTGGCAGTCCTTTTCCGGCTCTGCCGGGTGGAGATTATAACAGAACATGGCCAAGATGTTCAAATGTTCATAAATGACCAGCATGGTCAAATAATAATAATCACAGTAGTTGTCGAGGGTGCAACAGGTCAGCACCTCAGGAGTAAATGTCAGTTGGCTTTTCATAGCCGATCATTGAGAGTATCTCTACCGCTCCTGCTGTCTCTAGAGAGTTGAAAACAGCAGGTCTGGGACAGGTAGCACGTCCGGTGAACAGGTCAGGGTTCCATAGCCGCAGGCAGAACAGTTGAAACTGGAGCAGCAGCACGGCCAGGTGGACTGGGGACAGCAAGGAGTCATCATGCCAGGTAGTCCTGAGGCATGGTCCTAGGGCTCAGGTCCTCCGAGAGAGAGAAAGAAAGAAAGAGAGAGAGAAAGAGAGAATTAGAGAGAGCAAACTTAAATTCACACAGGACACCGGATAAGACAGGAGAAATACTCCAGATATAACAGACTGACCCTAGCCCCCGACACAAACTACTGCAGCATAAATACTGGAGGCTGAGACAGGAGGGGTCAGGAGACACTGTGGCCCTATCCGATGATAGTCCAACATGTCTCTGGACCTACTCACTGCCACAGTCATACTCTGGACCTAGTTTTGTCCCATGGAATAAATGTTGTGGATCTTAATGTTTTTCCTCATAATCCTGGACTATCAGACCACCATTTTATTACGTTTGCAATTGCAACAAATAATCTGCTCAGACCCCAACCAAGGAGCATTAAAAGTCGTGCTATAAATTCTCAGACAACCCAAAGATTCCTTGATGCCCTTCCAGACTCCCTCTGCCTACCCAAGGACGTCAGAGGACAAAAATCAGTTAACCACCTAACCGAGGAACTCAATTTAACCTTGCGCAATACCCTAGATGCAGTTGCACCCCTAAAAACTAAAAACATCTGTCATAAAAAACTAGCTCCCTGGTATACAGAAAATACACGAGCTCTGAAGCAAGCTTCCAGAAAATTGGAACGGAAATGGCGCTACACCAAACTGGAAGTCTTCCGACTAGCTTGGAAAGACAGTACCGTGCAGTATCGAAGAGCCCTCACTGCTGCTCGATCATCCTATTTTTCCAACTTAATTGAGGAAAATAAGAACAATCCGAAATTTATTTTTGATACTGTCGCAAAGCTAACTAAAAAGCAGCCTTCGCAAATGGAGGATGGCTTTCACTTCAGCAGTAATACATTTATGAACTTCTTTGAGGAAAAGATCATGATCATTAGAAAGCAAATTACAGACTCCTCTTTAAATCTGGGTATTCCTCCAAAGCTCCATTGTCCTGAGTCTACACAACTCTGCCAGGACCTAGGATCAAGGGAGATACTAAAGTGTTTTAGTACTATATCTCTTGACACAATGATGAAAATAATCATGGCCTCCAAACCCTCAAGCTGCATACTGGACCCTATTCCAACTAAACTACTGAAAGAGCTGCTTCCTGTGCTTGGCCCTCCTATGTTGAACATAATAAACGGCTCTCTATCCACCGGATGTGTACCAAGCTCACTAAAAGTGGCAGTAATAAAGCCTCTCTTGAAAAAGCCGAATCTTGATCCAGAAATTATAAAAAACTATCGGCCTATATCGAATCTTCCATTCCTCTCCAAAATTTTAGAAAAAGCTGTTGCACAGCAACTCACTGTCTTCCTGAAGACAAACAATGTATACGAAACGCTTCAGTCTGGTTTTAGACCCCATCATAGCACTGAGACTGCACTTGTGAAGGTGATAAATGACCTTTTAATGACGTCAGACCGAGGCTCTGCATCTGTCCTCGTGCTCCTAGATCTTAGTGCCGCTTTTGATACCATCGATCACCACATTCTTTTGGAGAGATTGGAAACCCAAATTGGTCTACATGGACAAGTTCTGGCCTGGTTTAGATCTTATCTGTCGGAAAGATATCAGTTTGTCTCTGTGAATGGTTTGTCCTCTGACAAATCAATTGTAAATTTCGGTGTTCCTCAAGGTTCCGTTTTAGGACCACTATTGTTTTCACTATATATTTTACCTCTTGGGGATGTCATTCAAAACATAATGTTAAATTTCACTGCTATGCGGACGACACACAGCTGTACATTTCAATGAAACATGGTGAAGCCCAAAATTGCCCTCGCTAGAAGCCTGTGTTTCAGACATAAAGAAGTGGATGGCTGCAAACTTTCTACTTTTAAACTCGGACAAAACAGAGATGCTTGTTCTAGGTCCCAAGAAACAAAGAGATCTTCTGTTGAATCTGACAATTAATCTGGATGGTTGTACAGTCGTCTCAAATAAAACTGTGAAGGACCTCGGCGTTACTCTGGACCCTGATCTCTCTTTTGAAGAACATATCAAGACTGTTTCAAGGACAGCTTTTTTCCATCTACGTAACATTGCAAAAATCAGAAACTTTCTGTCCAAAAATGATGCAGAAAAATTAATCCATGCTTTTGTTACTTCTAGGCTGGACTACTGCAATGCTCTACTTTCCGGCTACCCGGATAAAGCACTAAACAAACTTCAGTTAGTGCTAAATACGGCTGCTAGAATCCTGACTAGAACCAAAAAATGTGATCATATTACTCCAGTGCTAGCCTCCCTACACTGGCTTCCTGTTAAGGCAAGTGCTGATTTCAAGGTTTTACTGCTAACCTACAAAGCATTACATGGGCTTGCTCCTACCTATCTTTCCGATTTGGTCCTGCCGTACATACCTACACGTACGCTACGGTCACAAGACGCAGGCCTCCTAATTGTCCCTAAAATTTTGAAGCAAACGGCTGGAGGTACGGCTTTCTCCTATAGAGCTCCATTTTTATGGAATGGTCTGCCTACCAATGTGAGAGACGCAGACTCAGTCTCAACCTTTAACCTCTATGGGCTAGGTCCTACTCAACAGCCAGTTGAATCCTGTGGCGCGTTATTCAAATACTTTAGATATGATATTCAATTTTTCAAAAATATGACTATTTTACACCATTTTAAAGATAACACTCTCGTTAATCTAACCACACTGTCCGATTTCAAAAAGGCTTTACAACGAAAGCAAAACATTAGATTATGTCAGCAGAGTACCCAGCCAGAAATAATCAGACACCCATTTTTCAAGCTAGCATATAATGTCACATAAACCCAAACCACAGCTAAATGTAGCACTAACCTTTGATGATCTTCATCAGATGACAACCCTAGGACATTATGTTATACAATACATGCATGTTTTGTTCAATCAAGTTCATATTTATATCAAAAACCAGCTTTTTACATTAGCATGTGACTAGCATGTGACTAGCATTCCCACCGAACACTGCCGGTGAATTTACTAAATTACTCACGATGAACGTTCACAAAAAGCATAACAATTATTTTAAGAATTATAGATACAGAACTCCTCTATGCACTCGATATGTCCGATTTTAAAATAGCTTTTCGGTGAAAGCACATTTTGCAATATTCTCAGTAGATAGCCCGGCATCACAGGGCTAGCTATTTAGACACCCAGCAAGTTTAGCACTCATCAAAGTCAGATTTACTATAAGAAAAATTTTATTACCTTTGTTGTCTTCGTCAGAATGCACTCCCAGGACTTCTACTTCAATAACAAATGTTGGTTTGGTCCAAAATAATCCATCGTTATATCCAAACAGTGGCGTTTTGTTTGTGCGTTCAAGACACTATCCTAAAGGGTAAATAAGGGTGGCGAGCATGGCGCAATTCGTGACAAAAAATTCTAAATATTCCATTACCGTACTTCGAAGCATGTCAACCGCTGTTTAAAATCAATTTTTATGCGATTTTTCTCATAAAAAAAGGATAATATTCCGACCGGGAATCTGCGTTTAGGTAAACAAACAAAGGAAAAGAAAGCATTCGGTCGACGCGGGCACGCACCTAAGCCCATAGTACTCTGAGTGGCCACTTGCCAAAAGCGATAAAGTGTTTCAGCCAGAGCCTGCCTCGATATCGTTCAGCTTTTTCCCGGGCTCTGAGAGCCTATGGAAGCCGTAGGAAGTGTCACGTTATTGCACAGATCCTGAGTCTTCAATAAAAAGAGCCAAGATGAAACACTACTTCTCAGACAGGCCACTTCCTGCATGAAATCTTCTCAGGTTTTGGCCTGCCATATGAGTTCTGTTATACTCACAGACACCATTCAAACAGTTTTAGAAACTTTAGGGTGTTTTCTATCCAAAGCCAATAATTATATGCATATTCTAGTTACTGGGCAGGAGTAGAACCAGATTAAATCGGGTACGTTTTTTATCCGGCTGTGTCAATACTGCCCCCTAGCCCTAACAGGTTAACCTCTTGGGGCTAGGTGGGACGCTAGCGTGCCACCCGTGGTGCACTCCATCAACAGCAGGTGCATTTCAAGAGCGGCAAATTTGAATCCAAATAAATGTCAAAATTCAAATTTTTCAAAAATACAACTATGTTACACCATTTGAAAGATAAACATCTCCTTAATCTAACCACGTTTTACGATTTCAAAAAGGTTTTACGGCGAAAGCATAAATTTAGAGTATGTTAGGACAGTACATTTACAAGAGTTGTGTGTAATGTTTTGTCAAGTCAAAGACAGGGTCACCAAAACCATAAAACCAGCTAAAATGATACACTAACCTTTTACAATCTCCATCAGATGACACTCCTAGGACATTATGTTAGACAATGCATGCATTTTTAGTTCTATCAAGTTCATATTTATATACAAAAACAGCGTTTTACTATGGCATTGATGTTGAGGAAATCGTTTCCCTCCAATAACCGGCAGTCAAGTCAGCGTCACAAATTAAATAATTAAAATTAGAAAACATTGGTAAAATATTATATTGTCATTTAAAGAATTATAGATTTACATCTTTTGAACGCAATCAACTTGCCAGATTTAAAAATAACCTTACTGGGAAATCACACTTTGCAATAATCTGAGCACTGTGCCCAGAAAAATACGCGTTGCGATACAGACTAGACGTCATGTTGGGGAGATCTAAAATCGAAAATACTATGTAAATAATCCATTACCTTTGATTCTCTTCATCAGATGTCACTTCCAGGTATCACAGGTCCATAACGAATGTAGTTTTGTTCAAAAAAGCTCATCATTTATGTCCAAAAATCTCCGTCTCGTTAGCACATGATGTAAGCCAGCCGGACTTCTCGTCATGAACGAGGGGAAAAAATATATTTCCGTTCGTTCAAACATGTCAAACGTTGTATAGCATAAATCATTAGGGCCTTTTTTAACCAGAACATGAATAATATTCAAGGTGGACGAATGCATAGCCTTTTATAACGTATTGGAACGAGGGTACCCAACATGAAGTAGCGCGCCAGGTGTCTAATGGGACATCACCGTTCCATGGCTCTTGTTCGGTCAGATCTCCCTCCAGAAGACTCAAAACACTTTGTAAAGGCTGGTGACATCTAGTGGAAGCAATAGGAAGTGCCAAAATATTCCTAAACCCCTGTGTTTTTCAATGGGATAGGTTTAAACTCAATACAACACATCAGGTATCCACTTCCTGTCAGAAAATGTCTCAGGGTTTTGCCTGCCAAATGAGTTCTGTTATACTCACAGACACCATTCAAACAGTTTTGGAAACTTTAGAGTGTTTTCTATCCATATATAATAAGTATATGCATATTCTAGTTACTGGGTAGGATTAGTAACCAGATTAAATCGGGTACATTTTTTTTATCCAGACGTGCAAATGCTGCCCCCTAGACCCAACAGGTTAACAGTTTGGATGACCACCTTCATGACGTTATCCATCTTTAATGACTTGCAACACAAAGCCTCCTGGTGCAAAATACAGTGAAAAGTCCAAAAATCACATCCTCCATTTGCAGATTGCACTTTCTCTCTGAACTTTGTCACAACGCCTGCTTTTTTCCCGATCATTGAGGGCGCACCATCTGTAGCCAGGCTGACAGCACGGGACCAGTCCACTCCGACCCTGTCCAGCGTGCCGACGAGTGCGGTGAAAATATCAGCTGCTGTCGTTGTATCTGTCATCGGCACCAACTCCACGAACTCCTCGGTGACGGTCAATGTGTCATCAACTCCACGGATGAAAATGGCCAGTTGTGCAACATCTGAAATGTCTGTGCTTTCATCAATTGCAACTGAAAACCCAATAAATGACTTTGCTTTTTGCTTCAACTGGCTGTCCAAATCCACTGAAAGATCGGAAATCCTGTCTGCAACTGTGTTTCTTGTCAGGCTGATATTTGCAAAAGCCTAGCGCTTTTCAGGGCACACAATCTCTGCTGCCTTCATCATGCATGTTTTTACAAATTCACCCTCACTAAATGGTTTTGAAGCCACTGCGATTTTATTAGCAATGAGGTAGCTAGTTTTCACTGCAGCGTCACTGATGTCTCGGCTGTGAGTAAACACAGACTGCTGTTTCTTCAGACCCGCCAACAGTTCATTCACCTTCTCTCTTCTCCGCTGTCCTTGAAAGTTGTCATATTTGTCGGCATGAAGACTCACATAGTGGCGACGAAGATTATACTCTTTCAGCACTGCAACATGCTGTGAACACACCAAACATACAGCTTTCCCATTCAATTCCGTGAATAAATAGGAGGATGACCATTTTTCTTGGAACACTCTGCACTCTGCGTCCACTTTTCTCTTTTTTGACAGAGACATATTGGGGCAATGAGGGTGCCAAAGCACATAATGTTAAAAGTAGAAGCCGTAATAAATATCGCGGGCAAAACAAAGTAGCTCATCCGGACTGGCTGCACTTGCTTGACCTACTTGCTCTGCTCCGGTATAAACAGTTTGCTTGCTTAACACAATTGCTATTGCGCCATCCAGTGGACGCAATTGGAACAGCAGTTTATTTTATTGAAAAATTGCAGCTCATTTTTATACTTTACAAAATCATCTCGCGGGCCGGATTAAACCCCTTTGCGGGCCTGATCCGGCCCGGACGTTTGACACCCCTGCCCTAGACCCACTCCAATTTGCTTACCACCCCAATAGGTCCACAGACGACGCAATCGCCGTCACACTACACACTTCCTTAACCCATCTGGACAAGAGGAATACCTATATAAGAATGCTGTTCATCGATTACAGCTCAGCATTTAACACCATTGTACCCTCCAAACTCGTCATTAAGCTCAAGACCTGGGTCTCGACCCCGCCCTGTGAAACTGGGTCCTGGACTTCCTGATGGGCCGTCCCCAGGTTGTGAGGGTAGGTAACAACATCTCCACCCTGCTGATCTTCAACACTGGGTCCCCACAAGGGTGTGTTCGCAGCCCTCTCCTATACTCCCTGTTCACCCACGACTGCGTGGCCACGCACGCCTCCAACTCAATCATCAAGTTTGCAGACGACACTACAGTGGTAGGCTTGATTACCAACAACGATGAGACGGCCTACAGGGAGGTGGTGAGGGCCCTCGGAGTGTGGTGTCAGCAAAATAACCTCAGACTCAATGTCAAAAAAACAAAGGAGATGATCGTGGACTTCAGGAAACAACAGAGGGAGCAGCCTCTATCTACATTGACGGGACAGTAGTGGAGAGGGTGGAAAGTTTTAAGTTCCTCGGCGTACACATCACGGACAAACTGAAATGGTCCACCCACACAGACAGCATGGTGAAGAAGGCGCAGCAGCTCCTCTTCAACCGCAGGAGGCTGAAGAAATTTGGCTTGTCACCAAAAACACTCACAAACTTTTACAGATGCACAATCGAGAGCATCCTTTCAGGCTGTATCACCGCCTGGTACGGCAGCTGCTCCGCCCATAACGGTAAGGCTCTCCAGAGGGTAGTGAGGTCTGCACAACACATCACCGGGTGCAAACTACCTGCCCTTCAGGACACCTACACCACCCAATGTCACAGGAAGGCCAAAAAGATCATCAAGGACAACAACCACCCGAGCCACTGCCTGTTCACCCCGCTATCATCCAGAAGGCGAGGTCAGTACAGGTGCATCAAAGCGGGGACCGAGAGACAGCTTCTATCTCAAGGCCATCAGACTGTTAAACAGCCATCACTAACATTGAGTGGCTGCTGCCAACATACTGACTCAACTCTAGCCACTTTAATAATGGAAACATTGATGTAATAAATGTATCACTAGCCACTTTAAACAATGCCACTTTATATAATGTTTGCATACCCTACATGACTCATCTCAGATGTATATACTGTACGCTATACCATCTAGCCATCTTGATGTAATTAAATGTATCACTAGACACTTTAAACAATGCCACTTTATATAATGTTTTCATACCCTACATTACTCATCTCATATGTATATACTGTACTCTATACCATCTACTGCATCTTGCCTATGCCGTTCGGCCATCTCTCATTCATATATTTTTATGTACATATTCGTATTCATTCCTTTACACTTGTGTGTATAAGGTAGTTGTTGTGAAATTGTTAGGTTAGATTACTTGTTAGATATTACTGCATGGTCGGAACTAGAAGCACAAGCATTTCGCTACACTCGCATTAACATCTGCTAACCGTGTATGTGACAAGTAAAATTTGATTTGATTCCCCTGGTGATGTAGAGGTTAACTCAGGCCCTGCAGCCCCCAGCACCACTCCAATTCCCCAGGCGCTCTCATTTGTTGATTTCTGTATTTTTATTTTACCTTTATTTAACCAGGTAGGCCAGTTGAGAACAAGTTCTTATTTACAACTGCGACCTGGTCAAGATAAAGCAAAGCAGTGCGACACAAACAACAACACAGAGTTACACATGGAAAAAACAAACATACAGTCAATAACACAATAGAGAAAAGGTCTATATACAGTGTGTGCAAATAAGGTAAGGCAATAAATAGGCCGTAGTGGCAAAATAATTTAAATTTTGCAATTAAACACTGGAGTGATAGATGTGCAGAAGATGAATGTGCAAGTAGAGATACTGGGGTGCAAAGGAGAAGAAGAACAAAAATAACAGTATGGGGATGAGGTAGTTGGATGGGCTATTTACAGATGGTCTATGTACAGGTGCAGTGATCTGCGAGCTAATCTGACAGCTGGTGCTTAAAGTTAGTGAGGGAGATATGGGTCTCCAGCTTCAGTTATTTTTGCAATTTGTTCCAGTCATTGGCAGCAGAGAACTGGAAGGAAAGGAGGCCAATGGAGAAATTGGCTTTGGGGGTGACCAGTGAAATATACCTGCTGAGGCGCGTGCTACGGGTGGGTGCTGCTATGGTGACCAGTGTGCTGAGATAAGGCGGGGCTTTACCTAGCAAAGACTTATAGATGACCTGGAGCCACTGGGTGTGGCAATGAATATGAAGCGAGGGCTAGACAAGGAGAGCATACAGGTCGCAGTTGTGGGTAGTATATGGGGCTTTGGTGACAAACGGATGGCACTATGAGAGACTGCATACAATTTGCTGAGTAGAGTGTTGGAGGCTATTTTGTAAATGACATTGCCGAAGTCGAGGATCGGCAGGATAGTAACTTTTACGAGGGTATGTTTGGCAGCATGAGTGAAGGATGCTTTGTTGCGAAATAGGAAGCCGATTCTAGATTGAATTTTGGATTGGAGATGCTTAATGTGAATCTGGAAGGAGAGTTTACAGTCTAACCAGACACCTAGGTATTTGTAGTTGTCCACACATTCTAAGTCAACTGTCCAGAGTAGTGATGCTGTATGGGTGGGCAGCGATCGGTTGAAGAGCATGCATTTAGTTTTACTTGCATTTAACCTCTATGGGCTAGGTGGGACGCTACCTACTCAACAGCCAGTGGAATCCCGTGGCGTGAAATTCAAATACCTTAGAAATGCTATTACTTCAATTTCTCAAACATATGACTATTTTACACCATTTTAAAGACAAGACTCTCGTTAATCTAACCACACTGTCCGATTTCAAAAAGGCTTTACAACGAAAGCAAAACATTAGATTATGTCAGCAGAGTACCCAGCCAGAAATAATCAGACACCCATTTTTCAAGCTAGCATATAATGTCACAAAAACCAAAACCACAGCTAAATGCAGCACTAACCTTTGATGATCTTCATCAGATGACAACCCTAGGACATTATGTTATACAATGCATGCATGTTTTGTTCAATCAAGTTCATATTTATATCAAAAACCAGCTTTTTACATTAGCATGTGACTAGCATGTGACTAGCATTCCCACCGAACACTTCCGGTGAATTTACTAAATTACTCACGATAAACGTTCACAAAAAACATAACAATTATTTTAAGAATTATACATACAGAACTCCTTTATGCAATCGCTATGTCCGATTTTAAAATAGCTTTTCGGTGAAAGCACATTTTGCAATATTCTGAGTAGATAGCCCGGCCATCACAGGCTAGCTATTTTGACACCCACCAAGTTTGGCCCTCACCAAACTCAGATTTACTATAAGAAAAATTGGATTACCTTTGCTGTTCTTCGTCAGAATGCACTCCCAGGACTTCTACTTCAATAACAAATGTTGGTTTGGTTCCAAATAATCCATAGTTATATCCAAATAGCGGCGTTTTGTTCGTGCGTTCAAGACACTATCCGAAGGGTAAAGAAGGGTGACGCGCCCGACGCGTTTCGTGACAAAATATTTCAAAATATTCCATTACCGTACTTCGAAGCATGTCAAATGCTGTTTAAAATCAATTTTTATGCGATTTTTCTCGTAAAAAAGCGATAATATTCCGACCGGGAAACCCTGTTTTTGTTCAAAGACTGAAAATGTAAACATGGTGGAGGCTCGTGCACGAGCGCCCCAGTCTCATTGTTCTCAGATCGACCACTATCCAAATGCGCTACTGTTTTTCAGCCATGGCCTGCAAAGTAATCATTCAATGGTCTGGCGCCTTCTGAGAGCCTATGGGAGCGTTAGAAAATGTCACGTTATGCCAGAGATCCCCTGTTTTGGATAGAGATGATCAAGAAGGCCAAGAAATAGTTAGAGAGAGCGCTACCTGTTTGGAATCTTCTCAGGTTTTGGCCTGCCAAATGAGTTCTGTTATACTCACAGACACCATTCAAACAGTTTTAGAAACTTTAGGGTGTTTTCTATCCAAATCAAACAAGTATATGCATATTCTAGTTACTGCGCAGGAGTAGTAACCAGATTAAATCGGGTACGTTTTTTATCCGGCCGTGCAAATACTGCCCCCTATCCCCAACAGGTTAAGAGCAGTTGGAGGCCACGGAAGGAGAGTTGTATGGCATTGACGCTCGTCTGGAGGTCAGTTAACTTATTATGGATACGTGGGACGGAAGCGTCCCACATGGCCAACATCCGGTAAAATGGCAGAGCGCCAAATTCAAATTAAATTACTATAAATATTAAACTTTCATGAAATATATCAAAATAGAGTTTAAGTTGTTGTTAATCCAGGCAAGGTGTCAGATTTCAAAAAGCATTTACGGCGAAAGCATTATCTGAGGACAGCGTACAGCACACAAATGCATAACAAATCATTTTCAACCAGGGAGTTGCCACACCAAAGTCAGAAATAGCGATATAATATATGCCTTACCTTTGAAGATATTCTTCTGTTGGCACTCCAAAATGTCCCAGTTACATTACAAATGGTCCTTTTGTTCGATAAATTCCTTCTTTATATCCATAAAAACTCAGTTTAGCTGACGCGCTTCAGTCAATAATCCACTCGGTTTCCCTCCTTCAAAATGCATACAAAATTAATCCCAAACGTTACCAATAAACTTATCCAAACAAGTCAATCAACGTTTATAATCAAACAATAGGTACCCTAATAAGCAAATAAACAATAAAATTTAAGACGGAGAATCGTTATTGTCTTTACCGGAGATAAACAAAAGGAACGCGCTCTCTCGGCCATGCGCTTGGAAACACTACAGCCAAAATGGGAGCCACTTAGAAAAACTACAACTTCTCCCTCATTTTTCCAAAAACCAGCCTGAAACTCTTTCTAAAGACTGTTGACATCTAGTGGAAGCCCTAGGAACTGCATTGGACAATTTCGCCCTATTATAAAAGTGCCAGGCATTGAAATCAGTGGTATTTAGATTCATTTTTATTTTTTGATGGTTTGTCCTCGGGGTTTCGCCTGCCATTTTAGTTTTGTTATACTCACAGACATTATTTTAACAGCTTTAGAAACTTTAGAGTGTTGAACCCTGTGGAACCCCCATAGAGACCGCCAGAGGTCCGGACAACAGGCCCTCCGATTTTACAGTCTGAACTCATGTCATGTTAACATTAGAAGCCTCCTCCCTAAGTTTGTTTTATTCACTGCTTTAGCACACTCCGCCAACCCTGATGTCCTAGCCGTATCTGAATCCAGGCATAGGAAGGCCACCAAAAATTCTGAAATGTCCATCCCTAACTGTAACATCTTCCGACAAGATAGAACTGCCAAAGGAGGCGGAGTTGCAATCTACAGCAGAGATGGCCTGCAGAGCTCTGTCATACTATCCAGGTCTGTGCCCAAAAAATTCGAGCATCTACCTTTCCAGAAACAAGTCTCTCACCGTTGCCGCTGGTTATAGACCCCCTTCTGCCCCCAGCTGTGCCCTGGACACCATATGTGAATTGATTGCCCCCATCTATCTTCAGAGTTCGTACTGGTAGGTGACCTAAACTGGGATATTCTTAACACCCCGGCAGTCCTACAATCTAAGCTAGACACCCTCAATCTCACAAAGATTATCAAGGAACCTACCACGTACAACCCTAAATCTGTATCCATGGGCACCCTCTTGACCAACTTGCCCTCTAAATACACCTCTGCTGTCTTCAACCAGGATCTCCGCGATCACTGCCTCATTGCCTTCGTCTGTAATGGGTCAGCGGTCAAACAACCACCCCTCATCACTGTCTAACGCTCCCTAAAACACTTCAACGAGCAGGCCATTCTAATCAACCTAGTCTGATATTGACCTCATCCCATCAGCGGAGGATGCCTGGTTGCTCTTTAAAAGTGATTTCCTCACCATCTTAAATAAGCATTTCCTTCCAGTTCTCTGCTGCCAGTGACTGGAATGAATTGCAAAAATCATTGAAGCTGGAGACGTATATCTCACTCTCTAACTTCAAGCATCAGCTGTCAGAGCAGCTTACCGATCACTGTACCTGTACACAGCCAATCTGTAAATAGCACAGCCAACTACCTCATCCCCATATTGTTATTTATCTTCTTTCTCTTTTGCACCCCAGTATCTCAAATCAAATTTTCAAAATCAAATTTATTTTTATATAGCCCTTCGTACATCAGCTGATATTCTCAAAGTGCTGTACAGAAACCCAGCCTAAAACCCCAAACAGCAAGCAAAGCATGTGAAAGAAGCACGGTGGCTAGGAAAAACTCCCTAGGAAAAACTCCCTAGAAAGGCCAAAAACCTAGGAAGAAACCTAGAGAGGAACCAGGCTATGAGGGGTGGCCAGTCCTCTTCTGGCTGTGCAGGGTGGATATTATAACAGAACATGGTCAAAATGTTAAAATGTTAAAATGTTCATAAATGACCAGCATGGTCAAATAATAATAATCATAGTAGTTGTCGAGGGTGCAACAAGCACGTCCGGTGAACAGGTCAGGGTTCCATAGCCGCAGGCAGAACAGTTGAAACTGGAGCAGCAGCACGGCCAGGTGGACTGGGGACAGCAAGGAGTCATCATACCAGGTAGTCCTGAGGCATGGTCCTAGGGCTCAGGTCCTCCGAGAGAAAGACAGAAAGAGAGAAAGAGAGAATTAGAGAGACCATATTTAAATACACACAGGACACCGGATAAGACAAGAGAAATACTCCAGATGTAACAGACTGACCCTAGCCCCCCGACACATAAACTACTGCAGCATAAATACTGGAGGCTGAGACAGGAGGGATCAGAAGACACCGTGGCCCCATCCGATGATACCCCCGGACAGGGCCAAACAGGCAGGATATAACCCCACCCACTTTGCCAAAGCACAGCCCCCACACCACTAGAGGGATGTCTCCAACCACCAACTTACCGTCCTAAGACAAGGCCGAGTATAGCCCACAACGATCTCCGCCATGGCACAACCCAAGGGGGGGGGGGGGGGCGCCAACCCAGACAGGAAGACCACGTCAGTGACTCAACCCACTCAAGTGACGCACCCCTCCCATGGACGGCATGGAAGAACACCAGTAGGCCAGTGACTCAGCCTCTGTAAAAGGGTTAGAGGCAGAGAATCCCAGTGGAAAGAGGGGAACCGGCAAGGCAGAGACAGCAAGGGCGGTTCATTGCTCCAGCCTTTCCGTTCACCTTCACACTCCTGGGCCAGACTATACTTAATCATAGGACCTACTGAAGAGATAAGTCTTCAGTAAAGACTTAAAGGTTGAGACTGAGTCTGCGTCTCTCACATTGGTAGGCAGACCATTCCATAAAAATGGAGCTCTATAGGAGAAAGCCCTACCTCCAGCCGTTTGCTTAGAAATTCTAGGGACAATTAGGAGGCCTGCGTCTTGTGACCGTAGCGTACGTGTAGGTATGTACGGCAGGACCAAATCGGAAAGATAGGTAGGAGCAAGCCCATGTAATGCTTTGTAGGTTAGCAGTAAAACCTTGAAATCAGCCCTTGCCTTAACAGGAAGCCAGTGTAGGGAGGCTAACACTGGAGTAATATGATCAAATTTTTTGGTTCTAGTCAGGATTCTAGCAGCCGTATTTAGCACTAACTGAAGTTTATTTAGTGCTTTATCCGGGTAGCCGGAAAGTAGAGCATTGCAGTAGTCCAGCCTAGAAGTAACAAAAGCATGGATTAATTTTTCTGCGTCATTTTTGGACTGAAAATTTCTGATTTTTGCAATGTTACGTAGATGGAAAAAAGCTGTCCTTGAAACAGTCTTGATATGTTCTTCAAAAGAGAGATCAGGGTCCAGAGTAACGCCGAGGTCCTTCACAGTTTTATTTGAGACGACTGTACAACCATCCAGATTAATTGTCAGATTCAACAGAAGATCTCTTTGTTTCTTGGGACCTAGAACAAGCATCTCTGTTTTGTCCGAGTTTAAAAGTAGAAAGTTTGCAGCCATCCACTTCTTTATGTCTGAAACACAGGCTTCTAGCGAGGGCAATTTTGGGGCTTCACCATGTTTCATTGAAATGTACAGCTGTGTGTCGTCTGCATAGCAGTGAAATTTAACATTATGTTTTCGAATGACATCCCCAAGAGGTAAAATATATAGTGAAAACAATAGTGGTCCTATCTACTTGCACATCATCATCTGCACATCTATCACTCCAGTGTTAATGCTAAATTGTAATTATTTCGCCACTATGGCCGATTTATTACCTTACCTCCCTAATCTTACTACATTCACACACACTGTACATCAATTTTTCTATTGTGTTATTGACTATATGTTTGTTTATCCCATGTGTAACTCTGTGTGGTTGTTTTTGTCACACTGCTTCGCTTTATCTTGGCCAGGTCACAGTTGTAAATGAGAACTTGTTCTCAACTGGCCTACCTGGTTAAATGAAGGTGAAATAAAAAAGAAAATTAAAAATCAAGAAAGATTAAGTATAATATATTATAAAAACTGGATGGAATATTGGGAAAAATGCACCAAATTATTTTTAATCTTCAACATAGAAATGCTACCAAAAATAATTTACAGATGTTTGTTATAGTTTAATCCATCAGAAAAGACAGAACAAATATTATGATTAAACTCAAATATACTAATTGATTCCAAATAAACCCATTTGTATTCATTTTTTATTTTTTTAACAATATAATATTTGTCAGTTATATCAGAAACAGGAGTTGTTACAGGTTTTTGTTTTTCCATTTATGTTTTGAGGTTGGACTTCAGCACATACAGCTCGTTATCACATAGGGAGCACCGATTGGTGTCACCTCATTAGTCAGTATGTGTTACACCTGTGCTGGTTGCCGTCTCGTTAGGTGGAATGTGTTTCACCTGTGCTGGCCTGGGTGCTATTTAAGAGTGGCTGGTCCAGTGCTCTGGCTGTCTTGAGAGATGTGGTGTGTCAACACTTTTAAATGGTGCTCCCTATTTGATTTCTAGAAAAACATTTGTCAGATAACATTTTTTGTCTTTGTTTTGCCCAACTTTTTAGTTTGTTTCCTGTCTAAGTATGGTGTGGGTTTTAATTTTGTTTACCTCTTGGGCAAATTTACTGGCTGCTCGTGGTGGGTGTCTTTGGTCTCAGTTGCTGCTTAACAACTTTCAGTAGACACTCCCATGAATGTATTTTAGAATGCCTCCTAAAGTCCCACCTGTTTTGTTTTGGTTGTCACTCAAACAGTCACTGACATTTTTTGCTGGAGAATGTAATAAAATTGGGGCTCACCTGGGCTACTGTGTCCCTTGAGTATGGTAGTCGCTTTAGTCACCTACTCAAATTCCACTGTGACCAGATATTTGAATTTTCAGAAGACAATTTTCTGGTAGTTTGTCACTGACATCCACCTTGAGGGGTTATAAGATCAGTGGAATAATTATTGAAAGTTGCATAAACACAGGCTAATAAAAACGTTAACAAAGTTGAAATAATTTGTGGATAACCCTAGATGGGATATGCTAGATAAATGTACAAAGGGGAATCTTCTCATTGTAAAGCATCAGTGGTAATGAGCGATCCAAAAGCAGTCAACAGAGTTGATTGGTACTGTTTTGGTGGAGGAAGTATTCTGAGGCTGATAAAAGGGTGCTACGGGTAGTGGGGTGAGTCCCGTAGACGTGCAACTGAGGGAGTTAGAACTAAAGGCAAAGTTGGAGCAACATAAATTAAAGCCTGAGCACAGGGAAAGACCAGATGAGCATGCAGCCAGACTAGAACAAGAAGAATGTGTGCATGCCCATTCGATTAAAAGGGATATGGAACCACAATCCAGTCAGGCCATCCTACACCCTCAACGTTTGATCTTGGGTGGAACAGCCGACTTGTACCGCCTCTCAACAAAAAGGACTGATGTACAGTCTACTCTGAGTGGATTTCCACATCCCTAAAATGGCAGCGAGATGTTTGGTCACTGCTCCAAGTTTTCTTGTGAGAAGAGCTCAAAGTGTACGCCACTTTCTCTTTATGAGTGAAGACTGACACTGTTAAAGCTGCTATCCTTCGTGCTTACAAGTTGATCCTACAGGCATACAGACAACCGTTCCATAAATTACGAAAGACAAATCACAAAGCCATGTTGAACAAGCATGTCTTCTTGATCGGTAGAGTGGTTCTCAAGAGGTCAAGGACCTTGAGGATTTAAAGCCTCATACTTCTCGAGCAGAATTGCCTTCACGAAAGTGTTGCGACCTACATTTATGAGCACAAGGATCTCACGCTTGAGGAAGCTGCAGTTTTTGCAGATGAATGTGTTGAGACAAACTATCTTCACAAAGCACCCAGTAGTTATCCCTATGCAAAACGTAACCCAGAGAAATCACCTACTACAAGGTTTCAGTCCATTTCTTCAGTCCCCAAAGATAAAGATCGGCAGAAAACATTTTTTTCCAGTATGTGCATTTTGTCTCTGTCATTATTGCTGTTAGGACAATGTGTGCTTTCTAAATTGTAACATAAATGCAATTGTTTCTTGTAGTAGCACTCGTGCCCTTTAAGTCTCTGGCTGGGACATTCTAAACAAGATTTTGGATCAGATGTGTATGAGCCATTTGTTTGACTGTTTCGTGTTTAGTACAAGGCGTGGAGATGGGTTGCAATGGAGGTTCCTGATCTTATTTCTGGTTTCGTAGTCAAGGGAGTGATGCCTAGCTTACCGGTGAAGAGGGTCTCACTCATTTTGGGAAATGATTTGGCTGGAGGAAAGGCTGTGCCAAATCCTGTCATTTGTAAGGAACCCAAAGTAGAGGAACCCCAAAGGGTTATTAGAAAAGTGCCCCATAGGGGAGCTCTGCTCCTAGTGGTTTAAGGCGGAGCGAAACGCTCCCAAGATGTACTCCCTGCCGAGCCAAACACTTTCCACTTAAGAAAAGGTCATCTCAGCAATGGCTGCGACCAATTCCCACAGTACTGTAACTTACTGTGAGCCACAGTAAGTTACAATGTGCTGCGTCCTTGATCTAATCCGCTCACTCAGTCTAAAGGCAAAGCCAATGACTAGTGACCAGATCATAGAATATGAGTCATACTTACTGTACCACAGATAGATGAACTCAACTCTATTGATATTCAGATTGGTCTAATAGTACTGTAATATCAATTACAAAACTATATCCCTAATCCTTCTGCCCAACACAGTCAGCCTGGTGGGCAAATTATAGTACATGACTCCACTGTGCCATTCAGCCAGGAGTCATGTCCTGCAGTCCTTCTAATAAACGGGGAAAAAACGGACCTGATGGAAACCCTGTCCATTAGTCCTGTGTTTTTCCGCCTTATTTCTAGCCTTCACCTCAGCAAAGCTGAGTACAGGCTGAACCAATTTAGAAGACATGTTCACTGCTTTCTCAGTGTAATTCACCACACTCAATCCATAGGCAGAGCCAATGATTCGTGGGCAGACGATATATTTTAGGCCAACTATCCTGCTTTAGCAGATGTATGATGCCTCAATATTCCTTCAACTTTAGTGACCGGTCTAATAGTCAAGTAACACTAGGTTACAGTACTATTTCCCAGCACGATGACACACTGGTGGCAGTCTAAACATTCCCTGTTGTATTGACAATGTCAAACAAAGGCTATGTTACACGTGTCTCTCACGTGTCTGTCAAAAAAGAGCGGACCTAATGGGAACCCAGCCCATTAGTCCTGCAACCTTTCTTAACTCAAGTTCTGTCCTCAACTACGCTGAGTACAGAACGAGCTAAAGAATTAGACGACATGTCTAATAGGTAGAACCGGATAAAAGGAGACGGTGACGACCACGACGCCGCTGCACAAATATCCTCTACCCCAATTCCTCTGAAAAGTGCCGTAGACGCCGCTACTCCACGAGTGGAGTGGGCTCTTACGCCATGAGGCATTGGTCGGCCCGCCGTCTCAATGCCTTCGCAAAGCCAATGAGACAGCCGCTGTTTTGAAAGTGGTCTACCCAATGCGTTAGCACCGTGACACACAAACAACTGAGGTGATGACCTAATTATCGCCATGCGCTGCACATAGCACGCTAAGGCGCGCACCGGGCACAGGCGATGAAGTCTCTCCTCTGTCCGCTCCTCATGAGGAGGGGGGGAGAAAGCCCATAGCTCAACAGTCTGTGACCTGTATGAGTTCTTAATAACCTTCGGCGTAAATGCCGGGTTAGGACGTAACACCGCTCTGCTCAAGTCGCCATTTATGGCAAGGCAGTCGGGTCTCGTCGAAAGAGCACACAAATCACTGACACGCTTGGCTGTAGTCAAGGCAAGCAACAGTGCCGTCTTCAAAGACAACATCTTGAGGGGAATTTGATTCAATGGTTCGAACGGCGTCTCACAGAGCGCCTCGAGTACCAACGTTAAATCCCACCGTGGTAGCGTGGCTCTAGCCACTGGCCTAAGCCGCGGCGTCCCCAATAGAAACCGTTTCACTAAAGGATGACTGAACACAGTGTCTCTGCCAAACCCCTCATGACAAGATGAAATCGCTGCCGCGAACACCTTAATGTAGGCGGGTGAGCGCTGCTTGTCAAACATGAACTGTAGGAAAGAGAGCACACTCTCAACCTGACAGCACACGGGGTCCACATTCTCTGTAACGCACCATTGTGAAAACACGCTCCATCTACTGGCATAAGTCCTGTATGTGGAACTGGCACGTGAGCCCTGTATGGTTCTGATTACCGAATCAGATAACCCACGGCGCTCTAACCTGTCCCTCTCAGGAGCCAGACCTTCAGTGGCTGGCCGATCAGAGGCCATTGCTCTATCATGCCTGCCGCCTGAGACATTGCGTCCCGTCGATGTGGAATTGGCCATGATGGCGCAATCAACATTTGAATCATCTCCGCGTACCACGGAGCCCCTGGGCGGTCGGGGGCTATCAATATGATTGACAGCCCTCCTGTTCTCACACGGGCTAGCAGTGGGAGAATGCAGGACAGCGGTGGAAATGCGTACAGGAGAACCTCTGGCCACTGGTGCGCAAAAGCGTCTATCCCTAGTGGCGGTTCGTCCTGGGCTCGTAGAGAAAACCATATGGGACACTGCGCGTTCACACGTGATGCGAACAGGTCCACCTCGGCTCTCCCGAACCGTTCCCATATTTGGAGAACAATCTCGGGGTGCAGTCGCCACTCGTCGTCTCGGGGACCCCCTCGAGACATGAGGTCTGCGCCGATATTCTGACAGCCTGGGGATGTGTGCTGCTGTCAACGAGCGAAGGTGCTCGTGAGCCCACAGCCACAATTCCTCCGCCAACCGGTGGAGTGCAGGAGACCCGACTCCCCCTTGGCGATTTATGTAGGCTACTGTCGTTCTGTTGTCTGACCAGACCAGCACGTCGTGCCCCCGTAGGGTGGACACGAAGTGGGTCAGAACCAGTAGAACCGTTTCCAATTCCAGGAGGTTGATGTGACGTCCCGATTGGGACCACACACCCCCGACTGCCCGAGCCTGACATGTCCCTCCCCATCCAGTCAGACAAGCATCTGTGTACACTGGGATGTAGGATGACACTCTGCCTATTGCGACCCCTTGCGTCATTACGCACGGGTCTCTCCAATAGTTCAGATCCGCTCTGAGCGAGAGGGGAACTGTCACCAACCGACAACGGTGCCTCACTGGGTCCAGTCGTAGTTGAGCAAACCATCGCTGTGTTTTGCGCATGTGCAAAAGGCCCAGTGAAACCACGGAGTGGGCAGACGACATGAGACCCAAAAGTGTCATGACGGAATGCGCCGTCACCATGTGATTCGGATAAAACTTTCTCAGGGCTAGCAACAGGGCAGCCCGTCGAGGATCCGAAATTCGCGCCCTCATAGTCACAGTGTCTATCTGTAACCCCAGATAGACAATCTGCTGACTGGGCCAAGGCGCACTCTTTTTCCAATTCACAGCGAACCCCAGACGCGTGAGGTGAATCACTGTCTGTGTCGTGTGTGTGTGTGTGATCGCCAGCTCTGCTGACGTGGCCAAGACCAGTAGGTCGTCTAGGTAGGCTAATAGCCTTATCCCCTGACGGCGTAGCGGCTCCAATGCCGTCTCTACACATTTGGAAAACGTGCGAGGTGCCAGAGCGTACCCGAATGGCATTCTCGCATACTCGTACGCCACCCCTTGAAAGGCGAAACTCAGAAATTTCCTGTGACGCGGAAGTACCGGCACATGAAAATACGCGTCCTTTAGATCTATGCTCACACAAAAGTCTCTGTTGTGAATACAATCCAGTAGGCGTTTTGTCGTGAGCATTCGGAAAGGCCGTTTGGCTACGCTCTCGTTGAGAGTGCGTAAATCCAATATCGGCCTCATTCCCCCCGTCTTTTTTGGCACTAGGAAATAGGGCGAATATAGCCCGCTGTTCCTTTGCTCTTGGGGAACTACTGTGACCGCCTCCTTCGCCAAAAGTTCCGTAATCTCTTTCACAAGAGCGGCTACTTTCTCTAGCGTCTTCATCACCATCTCGATGGAATTGAATGTCATAACCCTTCTCCAGCGTCCGACTTAGCCAGGAGGAGAGGGTGCAGCTTCGCTGCCACTCCCAATAGTGCTCTGAGAGCGCGAAGCTGTGGTACAGACAGTAGGAAGGACCTGTATTCCTCTATGGCCCAAGCCGCCGCTGTCTCCCAACACTGAAGTGGTGGGACAACCCAAGGTGGGCCCCCTGCGAAAGGGGGAGGGAACACTGACGCGTTCTGTGAGAATCGGGGGCGCCGACACTTCGGTTATACATGTAACCTTGTGGATCCAGCCCTCCGTGAACTCAGCACGGGTCTGCGCTACACTAATTGAGGCGCCAGCCTGAATTAGTGTGCTGTCTCCCAACAGCGATTGCTTCATCGGCCCGCTAAGGGGCTGTGTATGCATGCTGCTATTAAAATCCCTATCTACGTCACTCCTCAGAGTGTGTAGTGCTGGGTTTTTATGAGGTATAGCATGACGGCTCATTACGAGCGTCCGTCTTGCTTTCCTCTTGTCATTCACACTCACAACTTTCCTCTGTGTGCGTTCAGCTCCGCTGCTGCACGAAGAGCGAGAGATAGAGAGAGAGAAGGAATCTGAGCGGTCTCTGTTTTGTTATGGAAAAGAGGTTCTCTTGTGACAGTCAGATGGAACACATTCTTTATTGAACACAGACACAATGACTCCTCCATCCCTTTGCAGGGGTGGGCGATGAACAGTGGGCGCCCTCACAAGAAGTGCAGCGCTCTCTCCCGTCCTCTCCCCCTCGTCCCGTCATGGCCGTCGTCTCTTCTGACTGCCTCTCGGCTGCCAGGGCGACGAAATGAACGGGGTTTCTCGCCGGTTTCACCGCCGCCTTCTCTGGTGCCGCCGTAGGGGCTGGGCCCGCTCTCGGCATTCCAGGTGTAGCTGCTCGACGGGCTCTCCGTCTGGCCGTAGACCCTGGTCTACTGGAGACGGTGTAGCGATGGGGATCTTTAGTAGCTGTCTTCGACCCTCCTGCCAAAGGCAGGTGTCTAGCCATCTGCTTTTTCTCCTCCTCAAGCTTCCCGAAACGCGCCGTCGCATCTGTGACGGCGGCTCCAAAGAGACCGCTGTCAGAGATGGGGGCGTTTAATAGGGCGGCTTTGTCGGTCTCCTTCATAGCCGTCAAAGACAACCAGAGGTGTCGTTCCAGGACCACCAAAGTGGCCTTGGATCTCCCCGCTTGAGATGGAGAATGGCGCCGGAAATCCTAGACGCTTCCTCCATCTCCTCTCCCGACAGCCCCTCTCTACCCGTGGTGAGACGGGAGAGAGAGGCTGCTAAGAGGGCAATATTATTTGCTGCTGCTACAGCCTGTGTACTTAGAGCAAAGGCCTTCTCAGCCAGCTGCGCTGTGAGGCGGTCCTTGGTCGTAGGTAATGTGGGTCTCTTGGCAGACGGCCAAGAGCTCGAACCTGGCACGAGGTGAGCTGCCTCGAGCCTAGATATCTCTTGGAGTCGTTCTCCGTCTACCTTGGTGAATGGAATATACGCCTTCACCGGCGCTCTGGCCGTCAAAGGCGTTTCCCATGCACCCTCCACATATCTTGCGAGCGAGGGCATGGTCGGCGCCAAAAGTACCGTTGCCCGTCTTGGTCTGGAATAGGGGCCGCCCACCATCAAATCCGGAACGGAGGGAGTGGGGGGCAGTGGAATATCCAGCCTGCTCGCAGCCCGCTCGATGAGCCCTGTAAAATCAGAGCGCAGGGGCCACAGCGAAGGAGGGGGCTGCTGAAAATTCAGAGCCCATCTCCTCCTCGCCAAAGGATGAGAAAATCCCCTCTCTCTCCCTAGGGAGGGGGGTCCTTTCAACCTCGGTCGGTTGACTGGATTCTTTTGGTGGAGAACCCAGACACTTCCCAACATCCTCATCCTCTTTAGAGGCGCCGTCATCAAATGACGCCTCAGAATCTGAGGCTATCATGGATATAGCGTCCTCAAGAGGGAAATCCTCACTGAAAAACGCCCATCGCTGTTTCCTCTCCTTTAAAGAAAGGAGTGAACAGCTAGGGCATTCCGGAGGATCTGTGAGGCCGCCCCTAGCGTGCTTTGAACCTAAGCACACAAAACAAAGTTCGTGTGGGTCCAGAGCCGCCGTAGTGGAGCAACGACACTGAGCTCTTAAAAGAGCTTTTGGGGGTGGAAAAGATGTGCTCATATTCGGACGACGTCAACAACAGGATATTGACGACGGGTTCGTCCTGAGATTCTTCTAGGCTTCTTCAGTCCAGTCCTGTCGCTGAAGATAATGGGAGGCTGATTGAGGGGAAGCATCCCCTTATATAGGGACACCTGTACTCCTATTGGCTGCAGATGTGTGCATAATTTTCTCTCAGGCTATTCGCTGCCTAGGCAGCGGGGTAAACCACTAGGAGCAGAGCTCCCCTATGGGGCGGAGCTCCACGATGTAGAACTGTTTCTAAATGCTTTCTGTCCCCCACAATTAGCTAACAAGTTTAGTTGTGCCTAAAAGTTCTGTGATTGTTAGCATGGTGTTAAAGTTGCGTCAGTTCGTTTCTGGTATCAGAACAAAATAGTCAGCACATAGTAACTTCTGATTTATTTGTACTTTAATTAATGTAAACACGTGTGTGGTAAATAGGTGGTTTGTATATATACGGTCTCTCTGTGACACCTCGCAGGGCAGAGAAGAGAGCGACACCCTATTGTTCTCGCTTATATACTCTGACAGTGATAGTTCCCGCTCAATGCTGGCCTGTCAGAGGGAGGAGGAGCGTGGTTTAAACTTGCTCCTCCTATCGTCGGCGTGCAGGCTGGTCCCAGCCTAGTGACGCACTTCCTGTCGCCGGTTGTAGTTCTTGTCTTCAGCAGTTGATTTATCCGTAGTTTATATACTTAATATTGTAGCATAGCTTCCCCGGTATATTATAAAGGTTATGCATACAAATAGCCAGTTCACCATTTGCTTTCACCTGATGGAGGGGGTGAACCTAGACACAATTTTATGGTGGCCATAAATAGCTAGACAGTAAGGTAGGGCATCATAAAGCGAACAGGAAAGCTGCTATCGAAAAGTTAGCTCAAGGAATTTGAGGTTTTACTTGAGGGATTACTGTAACGTCTGCTATGTGAGCAAGTAGAGAGTAGGCAACATTTTTCCACATACAGCAATCCCACATACTAAATACGACCTATTAAACAGTACGCAGTATGTACTTTAAGTAGACAGGACGCAATATGGCTATTCAGACACAGCCATTAGAACAAGTAAATAATAAGATGACACCGAAGAGGATGGCTGACGTTTTACATGCTCCTGACCAATTGTGCTATTTTGTTATTTTGCACATAGTGTTGCTGCTACCGTCTCTTATGACCGAAAATAACTTCTGGACATCAGAACAGCAGTTACTCCCCACGAACTGGCAGAAGCTTTTTCCTTTAACGAGTCCGACAAGAAGAATATACTGCTCTCCCAGGAACAGGCCCAAATCCCTGTCATTTGCGTGAAGAAAAGACGCAGCAAAAGTGGACGCAGATCGGGCTGCCTTCTGAGAATCCGTAGGCGAGCGAGTAAACTCCCACTTCCTCCCGTTCTACTTGCTAACATGCAATTATTGGAAAATAAAATTGATGACCTACGATTATCCTACCAACGGGATATTAATATCTTATGTTTCACCGAGTCGTGGCTGAACGATGACATGGATAATATAGAGCTGGCGGGATTTTCCATGCACCGGCAGAATAGAGATGCTACGTCTGGTAAGACAATGGGTGGGGGGGTGTGTCTTTTTGTCAATAACAGCTGGTGCGCGATGTCTAATATTAAAGAAGTATTGAGATATTGCTTGCCTGAGAGAGTACCTAATGATAAGCTGTAGACCACACTATCTACCAAGAGTTCTCATCTATATTATTCGTAACCGTCTATTTACCACCACTAAGACCACACTCGACCAACTCTGTAAGGCCATAAGCAAACCAGAAAATGCTCATCCAGAAGTGGCCCTCCTAGTGGCCGGGGACTTTAATGCAGGAAAAGTTAAATCAGTTTTACCAAACATGCAACCAGATGAAAAACAACTCTAGATGACCTTTACTCCGCATACAAAGCTCTCCCCCGCCCTCCATTTGGCAAATCTGACCATAATTCTATCCTCCGGATTCCTGCTTACAAGCAAAAACTAAAGAAGGAAGTACCAGTGACTCGCTCAGATGAAGCGGATGCTACGTTTTCTCCTCTCACTTGTGCTAACCCTTCCTGGTCACCTGTTTTGTACACTAGAGGACACTATGTTTGGGTTACTGGTTATGCGACCAGTGACAAATGACCCAAACATAGTGCCCTCTAGTGTAAAAAAAACAAGTAAACATAACCCTTGACAGACAACGTATGTGACACACCACCTGGATTCGGTCTTATGTAGCAACATTTTAGTTTCTGTTTTTTACATTGGATAAAAGTAGAGACTCAGAGCTACAAAATGTTATTTCATCCACTGCATTTGAGGAAACAATGGGAAAGTAATTCTGCTTTGAAAGTTGATCAACTTGTAAAACTCACTTTTGACAAAACCGTCTTTCAATGTTTTGGTACTACTATTGGAGAGCCCTTTGTCTATACCCATTCAGCATCGTTCACACTGTCTTAAGCCTTAGCCCCACCCATCTCTAAGGGTTGATCCAACCATTCTGTACTAACTTGCCAGCTACTTCCAGACATCTGAGAGAGAGAACAGCTCACTGAACATTACTCGCCCTATCTGTGGTTTCGCATTCAGAGTGCACACTGGACGCTCTGGCCAATAAGTAGGGTTGTTCCGAAAGCTCTGACCTCACAACTACAGTTAAGCACCCAAGCTAACTTGCTAACATTGGCTAGTTACTTCCAGACACATAATGAGAGAACAACGCCACTCTGACCATTTTACTCACCCTAGCAGAGCTGGTTAGGCTTTTTTCAAGTTATCTAGAGTGTTGGTGACTAACTGTGCTGCTGGCAACAATTGAATTATTATTTTTTACTGACACCGGACATATTCAACGGTGTTGAAAAAAATGCGTTCAAAGCGTCTTTTGATAAGAAATGTAGCTAGATAGCTAAACAATGAATCCCAACACATGATGTAATGTTAGTTAGCCAGCCAGCTAACAGTACACTATAACTTGAAATGAAAATACTTTTTTCAAAATTAGAGTGGAGTCTTTTGTTAAGACATTTAGCTAGCTAGCTAAACAATGGACCATAATCACAACTCATGATGTTACTACCCTGCATGAATCTGTAGGTAGCTAACCAACCAGGTTATATGGCTATAAATAGTCAAGCAAATGTGTCTGAGATACGAAGAATAAGATCATACACATAATGTTAGCTAGCGAACAGTACACTTGAAATGAAACCCCTTTCTGTGTAATATCTGAAAATCTTACCAGTATACATTGTGGTTGGACACGTCTCCTGTCTGATACTGCATTGCATCCGATGTTGATGAGATGTATGTCTCTTAAGAACTTTCAAAATGACTCCATATTTTCATCATAACAACCGATTGAACAGGGTTATAGTAACCTAGATCAAATGAAGTCAAAGTTGTAATTTTCGCAGGAATACAGCGTAGTGTGCACAATACAATGAAATGAGTAGATAAGTACAGTACAGTAGTTGCCATTGCAGCAAAGAGTCAGTTCAGTTTTCATCAATAGTCTTATGGCTTGGAGGGAGAAACTGTCTTTGAGCATGGTGCTGCTACACTTGATGCAGTTTGCAAGATGGTAAAAGTGCCAGATGTCTTAGTTTCAAATTTTTATAAGGCCTACCTCTAACGTAAACAAGTGACAGTTATGGTCATCTTGTCTCCTCCTCCCTAGGCCCACCGGGACACATGGGATGAACTGCCCTGACTAAGACACAGACAGAAAGTTGTTGTAGAACAGACTCCAGTAGCTGCAGAATTGAAACTACACTATCGGGGATATTTTAATTGCACAAGTTGTTAGAAAACTCCTGTCATGACGTTGGCCTTTGGGTAAGGTTTATGACCCCCCCCCCCCCCCCCATAAATACCTTTCTCCCTTCCCCTCTCTCTCTGACCCTACTGAAGGACTTTTGAATAGCCTTTGTTAAATACAGAGAGTCTGGGAACATCAAACAAATGGGGGGGAAAGGAACCATATTTCAGTAATAGAACAAGTTGGAAATATACCAGGTACTTAATGAGTATGGATGTCATCTGAGACATTGACTGATGACAGGACGACATAAACTGTACCTGGGAAAGTCTACACATTCTAGTTATCAGATTCACATGGAATTGTTGTGCAATTTAAATGTTTGATATTGAAACTGTTTGTTAGGAGATTAAATGTAATTTTAGCTTCCAAATGAGAAAATTGGGTTTTCATAAGGAAAGAGCCCTTCTCAATCAGTGGCCCGCCCCTGTGAAGAGACATGGGTTATAAACGATGAAACACACCCTTCTCCCTCACCACTATATAAGTCAGTGACACAATGTAACCAGCTGTTCCGGGTACGTGAGGTCTGCAGCCTCTGCGTTAAAAGGACACGCATGTCAGGTACAGAACTAAGCCAACCTCAGCGTGAGCTTTGGTTGCGAATGGTATGAACTTTGAACTCTCATTCACTACTTCCTAGCCGTTGTAGACGTGGGCTAGGAAAGGACGGACGACGTATCCAGTCTAACACACAATGAAGATACTACAACGTATCCATTTTACCACCAGTGACATTCTTCCGAGGACAGGAAGATCTCTGTTGGCCAACACGGCCAGCATCTACGACCAACCTGCCGAAGTGCAGCTCAGAGTAAATATTTATTGCATTTTCCTTTTCCAAATGGGCGGTAATTTAGAATGCATACGATAATGTATTTACGATGGCATAGCTGCTTTCTTCGTTCCTCAGTCTTCCTGCTCTTTCATTCGAGCCCAACCCCCTTTCTTTGTGTAACAAGCCGCCATGCCGGTTTAGCCCACTAGGGCACATTCTCCTATCATTTCCTTGTAACCATATCTGTGTGTTATGCATTTCTGTGAATTATTTAGTTTAGTAAATAAATGATTTTAAGACAATTGCTGTATGGATGACTCATAGTGAAGACTGGGTTCGTGCAGATAACCAACAATTTACGACGTTTGGAATGAGATTGACGTGAGGTAAACTAACATCATTAAAGGAGGCTAATCGATCAGATATTATAATATCTGAAAGTTATATTAGGAAAATTATAACTTTAATCTGAATATTTTCCTTGGTGCCCCGACCTTCTAGTTAATTACAGTTACATGATTAATCAGTTTAATCGCGTAATAATAATTACAGAGTTATTTGATAAACATGTCTTCCGTTTTAATGATGCCAAAGACACGACACTCCAAATCAACTCTGTGCATGGCACGACAGATTTTGCTACATTTACCTTACCGCGGCAGGAAACTAACTTTTATAGAAACTGAACTGTATGTACATGATCAACATTTTTGACTGGGAAGCAGTTTTTTAAAACCAGAAGTTGACAGGTTTGTTGACAACTTAAAATACATTACCTTCCATAACTCCAACTGGTGGACAATGTTGGGAGTGCTGTGGCACAGGTGGCACAAAAATATTTACCTGAGCCACAATCCCCACAGCGCCATAGCTCAGCCTCCTCCAAAACTCTACACACACTGCAGATGGCGTTGGTTGGAGGACAATCCAGCTCCACTGCAGGCATATGGAGTAGCTCCTTCAACCCCTTCCAGGCCTTAACATCCGCTGCCCTACTTTTTTTTATGCTGGTGGAAAAGGTGCATCACTGCAGCTAGGCACAACTTCTGCTGCAGAGGGAACCGGCTCTGTCATCCCAGTACTCCCTAAAGTGTAGTGACAATTGTTACTGAGTGGACTATCCTGGTTATATTAAGTTGAACAGAGCAACTTTATCACCGATCCAAGTTGATGGCAGGGGTGTACGTGCTATCACGCCTCTAGTCAGGTCTCTGTTTTTATTATTTTTTATTTCATTTTATTATGTATTTCTTTCCTTTTGTTTCCATAAAGTCCATCTAGGGACGGGTGTTGAAAATTAGTGTGAGCTACAAACACTACATAGTGCAATGATTCGGACGATTGTTTGTTCAATGTGTCAAACTAAACCTGTGAGATACATCTCAAGAGGAATGACTGACACAGATTAGCGCTATGTGCAGATTGAGAAAGTATCACGGCTCAGGAGAAGACCCAGATGCAGACAGTTCGAAGTAACAAAAGTTTATTACAAAAACAGGGGGCAGGCAATAGACAGGCCAAGGGCAGGCAGAGGTCAGTAATCCAGAGCAGAGTCCGAAAGTTATAGAACGGCAGGCAGTCTCAGGGTCAGGGCAGGCATCCAGGGCAGTGTCACAACACTTGTATGCTTGACAAGACAAACTGGCAACAGACAAACAGAGATCACAGGTATAAATACACTGGGGATAATGGAGAAGATGGGCGAGCGACAATAGACAATTGGCCTGATCGGACAGCTCAGAGCTTCTGCTCTTTTCTGTCCATTAAAACAAATGGATTGGTGGAAGAGGCAGGGCAGGCCAGGAGCAAGGAAGGAGGGTGTGGTCAAGCAAGGCATCCCCCGAGTCTAGATGCATTAAGGTTTTATAACAGGCATAGAGTAACTAATCTATTTTCCTTTCCCGACATGAATTTATTAAAGTTACAGCTCATAGCTGTATGGGGGAGAAGGAGGGGGTTAAGGAATGCATCCACATATATACACACACATTCTTTTGTATTTTGTCATTATATTTATTTTTGTTTGTTTTTGCTTTGATACTTATGGAAAATAAACTAATTAAAGTCAGTTTTGCATGATTGTTTATTTTTTAGGTCAGTTTCAACATTATGGACATGGGTGTGTCTGTGGTCCATTTGGCCTGTCCCACAGCTTCCTTCAATGATGGATTGAGTGGCTCTGTTGATGAACTTCTGGCCAATGATGACTGTCTATTGATGTGAGTCCAGATATGCTATGAACGTAGTGATTGCATCTTGGTAGTCTGTAAGCCATTTTTATTGCCATGTTTTGGATTATCTGTAGCTGATGAATCTGCTGTGGTGAAGCTGTTATCCAGGCTGGTTGGGCGTATTCAAAGAGCGATCGGATATAGACTTTCAATACTGTCTGAGGTGAGGCTCCGTATTTTCTTCCACACAGCGTTTTTAAGTGGTTTAGTCCCTATCTCTCTATGTTCGCTATATGGGCTGTCCAGTGCATATTCTTTCTGGAAGGTGACTCCAAGGAATTGTTCTTCTTTTTCTACGTTTATTGTTTTACCGTAAAGTTTGAGATCTATGGGTTTCTTTTTTTTTTTTTTTTTTGGTGCTTCTTGTAAAGAGGACACATTGAGTCTTTTGTGGGTTCAGTTTTACACGCCACATGTTAGACCATGTCTCAATCGTTTCAATAGACTTCTGGAGTTTTTTGCAGCAAGTTGAGGACATTTGGAGCTGGACCAGTAGCCAAGGTCATCGGCAAACTGTGAGCCTTGGCCATGGTGGGTGGAGGGTAATAAATGTCTGATAAGGATAGTAGAAAAATTAGTGGGCTTAGGACTGCCCCCTGTGGGACACCTGCTTCAAGGGTAAATGGTGGAGAATTTGCACGGTTGTGGAGAAAGCAAGTGATAATATTTCTGATGGAGAGTGGTAGATTGAGATTGGAGTCTGCAAGCCGGTAGCACAACCCATTGTGCCACATCTTATCAAATGCTTTTTCTATGTCAAAGAAAACCGCCAGGGTAAGTTCTTTTTTCTTGAAGTTCTGAAGGATGTCTTTTGACAGTCTTAGAATGTTATCGGTATGTCACGTTTCGTCGTATACATAATGAGTGGACCAAGGCGCAGTGTGAGTAGAGTTCCACATATTTATTCAAGTGAACCTTCAAAAACAACAAAGAATAAACTAACGTGCAGTTCGTAGCGCACATAGCACTAAACCAAAATCCCACATTGCAGGTGGGAAATTGGACACACTAAGTATGATCCCAAATTAGAGGTAATGATATACAGCTGCCTCTAAGGGAACCATACACATACACCAAAAGAAATAAACTCACTAGAAATCCCCTAGTCACGCCCTGACCTAAAACACTATAGAGAACCCCGAGGGCTCTCTATGGACAGGGCATGACACGGTAGTTGATCTTGTTTTTCTGAAGCCAGCTTGGTGGATTCCAAGGAGGCCCATTTCCTCAGTGTGGCTGCGTACTCTCTCAAACAGCTTGAGGCTGATTTGTCTATAACTTGTGACGTTGTATGGTCTTTACCAGGTTTGTGAATCCTTGTGACAACTGCATATTTCCAAGGTAGGGGAAAATGGCTGTCCATGAGACATGTGGTGAAGAGGTTAGAAAGGAGGTGCAGGTATTCATCAGGTGCTTGTTTGATGAGTGTGCTGTCAATGTTGTCTTCCCCAGGTGCTCAGTTTTTTTCAGATGAGTCTTAATTTCTTCAATAGTAACAGAGCGGGTGAGGGGATGGTCTACTGGTGTCAGATTTGGAGTATATACTGTTTTCTGTATTTCTCTGTCGACAAGGTTTTCCATTTGTCAAAGAGGGGATCATTGGGATAAGAAGGAATGTATTGTAGGTGGTTTCTTAATAATATAGCTTTTGTTTTGTTGTCTTCGATGAATTGGTCTTGAGACCAGGTATAATATTATTGGTTTTGTCTCCGTTAATTGTTTAGATTTTTTGCCAGAAGGTCTGAGGGGGTTAGTGTCTGTATCTAGCTGGTGATAAAAGGCAGTCCACTGTTTCTGTTTGTGGAGGATGAGTTGATATCTGATATGATTCTGTAACCAATTAACTTCTGTTTTCAAGTTTGTTGCTCTTGTTTTAATAAAATCTCTCTGAACCTTTCTCTTCTGCTTGATGAGACTGAGGATATGTGATGGTGGTAAGTGAAATAGTCTCTTCCCGGGCCTGGATGAGGATGCTACCGATCCTCTCGGTGAGCTGGTCCAAATCCTTGGGGTTCTGTGTTGTTACTGCAATATTTATCTTGTCTGTAATGCAGTTCCTGTATTTTTTTCCCCAGTTTGCATCTTTGTTTATCAGGTGCTTGTTGAAGTTAGAGAGAAAAGGAGGCAAGGACAGGAAGGTGGTCACTTGGTGAGGTTAAAAACAGCTGCAGAGTACTCGATTCCTTCCTTTAAGAGCAGTGCCACACCCCCTCTACATCCCTCTGGTCGATCCTTTCTTAGAATGTTAAAGCCAGGAATGCGGAATCTTGTATTAGTACTTAGAAAGGTTTCGTTGATAGAGGCAATGCTAGTTTGCTTTTCTAGAAGAAGTTGCATTTATATCTGTAATTGATTGCTCCTCTTGAAGCTAACATTTGCTGGCTTGCTAGACATCTTGGTTGATCAGGTGATGTCTTTTTCTGACACCAACCATTTATGAAACAAACAGTGTATCATGTATTTTGTCTCCTGAAACTAGCTAGCCGATCTGTAGGTAGTTTGAGTGTGCTTAAAAAGTTTGATAACTTGTGACTATCACGTTATTACATTCTGGTCAGTGGTCATGCCTGTCTCAAGACTGAAATAAATACACCTTGCTTCTTGGTAGAAAACGATAGTTACCGGAGTGTAACTCCAGTTCTATGAGTGGAGCGGAGCCCCATAGGGGAGCTCTGCTCCTAGTGGTTTACCCCGCTGCCTAGGCAGCGAATAGCCTGAGAGAAAATTATGCACACACCTGCAGCCAATAGGAGTACAGGTGTCCCTATATAAGGGGATGCTTCCCCTCAATCAGCCTCCCGAAAAATGATCTTCAGCGAGACTGGGGGTCGGCAGGGCCTTAAGCCCTATGGGGCTCCGCTCCACTCATAGAACTGGAGTTACACTCCGGTAACTATCGTTCTACATCGTGGAGCTCCGCCCCATAGGGGAGCTCTGCTCCTAGTGGTTTAAGGCGGAGCGAAACGCTCCCAAGATGTACTCCCTGCCGAGCCAAACACTTTCCACTTAAGAAAAGGTCATCTCAGCAATGGCTGCGACCAATTCCCACAGTACTGTAACTTACTGTGAGCCACAGTAAGTTACAATGTGCTGCGTCCTTGATCTAATCCGCTCACTCAGTCTAAAGGCAAAGCCAATGACTAGTGACCAGATCATAGAATATGAGTCATACTTACTGTACCACAGATAGATGAACTCAACTCTATTGATATTCAGATTGGTCTAATAGTACTGTAATATCAATTACAAAACTATATCCCTAATCCTTCTGCCCAACACAGTCAGCCTGGTGGGCAAATTATAGTACATGACTCCACTGTGCCATTCAGCCAGGAGTCATGTCCTGCAGTCCTTCTAATAAACGGGGAAAAAACGGACCTGATGGAAACCCTGTCCATTAGTCCTGTGTTTTTCCGCCTTATTTCTAGCCTTCACCTCAGCAAAGCTGAGTACAGGCTGAACCAATTTAGAAGACATGTTCACTGCTTTCTCAGTGTAATTCACCACACTCAATCCATAGGCAGAGCCAATGATTCGTGGGCAGACGATATATTTTAGGCCAACTATCCTGCTTTAGCAGATGTATGATGCCTCAATATTCCTTCAACTTTAGTGACCGGTCTAATAGTCAAGTAACACTAGGTTACAGTACTATTTCCCAGCACGATGACACACTGGTGGCAGTCTAAACATTCCCTGTTGTATTGACAATGTCAAACAAAGGCTATGTTACACGTGTCTCTCACGTGTCTGTCAAAAAAGAGCGGACCTAATGGGAACCCAGCCCATTAGTCCTGCAACCTTTCTTAACTCAAGTTCTGTCCTCAACTACGCTGAGTACAGAACGAGCTAAAGAATTAGACGACATGTCTAATAGGTAGAACCGGATAAAAGGAGACGGTGACGACCACGACGCCGCTGCACAAATATCCTCTACCCCAATTCCTCTGAAAAGTGCCGTAGACGCCGCTACTCCACGAGTGGAGTGGGCTCTTACGCCATGAGGCATTGGTCGGCCCGCCGTCTCAATGCCTTCGCAAAGCCAATGAGACAGCCGCTGTTTTGAAAGTGGTCTACCCAATGCGTTAGCACCGTGACACACAAACAACTGAGGTGATGACCTAATTATCGCCATGCGCTGCACATAGCACGCTAAGGCGCGCACCGGGCACAGGCGATGAAGTCTCTCCTCTGTCCGCTCCTCATGAGGAGGGGGGGAGAAAGCCCATAGCTCAACAGTCTGTGACCTGTATGAGTTCTTAATAACCTTCGGCGTAAATGCCGGGTTAGGACGTAACACCGCTCTGCTCAAGTCGCCATTTATGGCAAGGCAGTCGGGTCTCGTCGAAAGAGCACACAAATCACTGACACGCTTGGCTGTAGTCAAGGCAAGCAACAGTGCCGTCTTCAAAGACAACATCTTGAGGGGAATTTGATTCAATGGTTCGAACGGCGTCTCACAGAGCGCCTCGAGTACCAACGTTAAATCCCACCGTGGTAGCGTGGCTCTAGCCACTGGCCTAAGCCGCGGCGTCCCCAATAGAAACCGTTTCACTAAAGGATGACTGAACACAGTGTCTCTGCCAAACCCCTCATGACAAGATGAAATCGCTGCCGCGAACACCTTAATGTAGGCGGGTGAGCGCTGCTTGTCAAACATGAACTGTAGGAAAGAGAGCACACTCTCAACCTGACAGCACACGGGGTCCACATTCTCTGTAACGCACCATTGTGAAAACACGCTCCATCTACTGGCATAAGTCCTGTATGTGGAACTGGCACGTGAGCCCTGTATGGTTCTGATTACCGAATCAGATAACCCACGGCGCTCTAACCTGTCCCTCTCAGGAGCCAGACCTTCAGTGGCTGGCCGATCAGAGGCCATTGCTCTATCATGCCTGCCGCCTGAGACATTGCGTCCCGTCGATGTGGAATTGGCCATGATGGCGCAATCAACATTTGAATCATCTCCGCGTACCACGGAGCCCCTGGGCGGTCGGGGGCTATCAATATGATTGACAGCCCTCCTGTTCTCACACGGGCTAGCAGTGGGAGAATGCAGGACAGCGGTGGAAATGCGTACAGGAGAACCTCTGGCCACTGGTGCGCAAAAGCGTCTATCCCTAGTGGCGGTTCGTCCTGGGCTCATGGAGAAAACCATATGGGACACTGCGCGTTCACACGTGATGCGAACAGGTCCACCTCGGCTCTCCCGAACCGTTCCCATATTTGGAGAACAATCTCGGGGTGCAGTCGCCACTCGTCGTCTCGGGGACCCCCTCGAGACATGAGGTCTGCGCCGATATTCTGACAGCCTGGGGATGTGTGCTGCTGTCAACGAGCGACGGTGCTCGTGAGCCCACAGCCACAATTCCTCCGCCAACCGGTGGAGTGCAGGAGACCCGACTCCCCCTTGGCGATTTATGTAGGCTACTGTCGTTCTGTTGTCTGACCAGACCAGCACGTCGTGCCCCCGTAGGGTGGACACGAAGTGGGTCAGAACCAGTAGAACCGTTTCCAATTCCAGGAGGTTGATGTGACGTCCCGATTGGGACCACACACCCCCGACTGCCCGAGCCTGACATGTCCCTCCCCATCCAGTCAGACAAGCATCTGTGTACACTGGGATGTAGGATGACACTCTGCCTATTGCGAACCCTTGCGTCATTACGCACGGGTCTCTCCAATAGTTCAGATCCGCTCTGAGCGAGAGGGGAACTGTCACCAACCGACAACGGTGCCTCACTGGGTCCAGTCGTAGTTGAGCAAACCATCGCTGTGTTTTGCGCATGTGCAAAAGGCCCAGTGAAACCACGGAGTGGGCAGACGACATGAGACCCAAAAGTGTCATGACGGAATGCGCCGTCACCATGTGATTCGGATAAAACTTTCTCAGGGCTAGCAACAGGGCAGCCCGTCGAGGATCCGAAATTCGCGCCCTCATAGTCACAGTGTCTATCTGTAACCCCAGATAGACAATCTGCTGACTGGGCCAAGGCGCACTCTTTTTCCAATTCACAGCGAACCCCAGACGCGTGAGGTGAATCACTGTCTGTGTCGTGTGTGTGTGTGTGTGATCGCCAGCTCTGCTGACGTGGCCAAGACCAGTAGGTCGTCTAGGTAGGCTAATAGCCTTATCCCCTGACGGCGTAGCGGCTCCAATGCCGTCTCTACACATTTGGAAAACGTGCGAGGTGCCAGAGCGTACCCGAATGGCATTCTCGCATACTCGTACGCCACCCCTTGAAAGGCGAAACTCAGAAATTTCCTGTGACGCGGAAGTACCGGCACATGAAAATACGCGTCCTTTAGATCTATGCTCACACAAAAGTCTCTGTTGTGAATACATTCCAGTAGGCGTTTTGTCGTGAGCATTCGGAAAGGCCGTTTGGCTACGCTCTCGTTGAGAGTGCGTAAATCCAATATCGGCCTCATTCCCCCCGTCTTTTTTGGCACTAGGAAATAGGGCGAATATAGCCCGCTGTTCCTTTGCTCTTGGGGAACTACTGTGACCGCCTCCTTCGCCAAAAGTTCCGTAATCTCTTTCACAAGAGCGGCTACTTTCTCTAGCGTCTTCATCACCATCTCCACCACACCCGAGAACGGGTGTGGGGTTCGATGGAATTGAATGTCATAACCCTTCTCCAGCGTCCGACTTAGCCAGGAGGAGAGGGTGCAGCTTCGCTGCCACTCCCAATAGTGCTCTGAGAGCGCGAAGCTGTGGTACAGACAGTAGGAAGGACCTGTATTCCTCTATGGCCCAAGCCGCCGCTGTCTCCCAACACTGAAGTGGTGGGACAACCCAAGGTGGGCCCCCTGCGAAAGGGGGAGGGAACACTGACGCGTTCTGTGAGAATCGGGGGCGCCGACACTTCGGTTATACATGTAACCTTGTGGTTCCAGCCCTCCGTGAACTCAGCACGGGTCTGCGCTACACTAATTGAGGCGCCAGCCTGAATTAGTGTGCTGTCTCCCAACAGCGATTGCTTCATCGGCCCGCTAAGGGGCTGTGTATGCATGCTGCTATTAAAATCCCTATCTACGTCACTCCTCAGAGTGTGTAGTGCTGGGTTTTTATGAGGTATAGCATGACGGCTCATTACGAGCGTCCGTCTTGCTTTCCTCTTGTCATTCACACTCACAACTTTCCTCTGTGTGCGTTCAGCTCCGCTGCTGCACGAAGAGCGAGAGATAGAGAGAGAGAAGGAATCTGAGCGGTCTCTGTTTTGTTATGGAAAAGAGGTTCTCTTGTGACAGTCAGATGGAACACATTCTTTATTGAACACAGACACAATGACTCCTCCATCCCTTTGCAGGGGTGGGCGATGAACAGTGGGCGCCCTCACAAGAAGTGCAGCGCTCTCTCCCGTCCTCTCCCCCTCGTCCCGTCATGGCCGTCGTCTCTTCTGACTGCCTCTCGGCTGCCAGGGCGACGAAATGAACGGGGTTTCTCGCCGGTTTCACCGCCGCCTTCTCTGGTGCCGCCGTAGGGGCTGGGCCCGCTCTCGGCATTCCAGGTGTAGCTGCTCGACGGGCTCTCCGTCTGGCCGTAGACCCTGGTCTACTGGAGACGGTGTAGCGATGGGGATCTTTAGTAGCTGTCTTCGACCCTCCTGCCAAAGGCAGGTGTCTAGCCATCTGCTTTTTCTCCTCCTCAAGCTTCCCGAAACGCGCCGTCGCATCTGTGACGGCGGCTCCAAAGAGACCGCTGTCAGAGATGGGGGCGTTTAATAGGGCGGCTTTGTCGGTCTCCTTCATAGCCGTCAAAGACAACCAGAGGTGTCGTTCCAGGACCACCAAAGTGGCCTTGGATCTCCCCGCTTGAGATGGAGAATGGCGCCGGAAATCCTAGACGCTTCCTCCATCTCCTCTCCCGACAGCCCCTCTCTACCCGTGGTGAGACGGGAGAGAGAGGCTGCTAAGAGGGCAATATTATTTGCTGCTGCTACAGCCTGTGTACTTAGAGCAAAGGCCTTCTCAGCCAGCTGCGCTGTGAGGCGGTCCTTGGTCGTAGGTAATGTGGGTCTCTTGGCAGACGGCCAAGAGCTCGAACCTGGCACGAGGTGAGCTGCCTCGAGCCTAGATATCTCTTGGAGTCGTTCTCCGTCTACCTTGGTGAATGGAATATACGCCTTCACCGGCGCTCTGGCCGTCAAAGGCGTTTCCCATGCACCCTCCACATATCTTGCGAGCGAGGGCATGGTCGGCGCCAAAAGTACCGTTGCCCGTCTTGGTCTGGAATAGGGGCCGCCCACCATCAAATCCGGAACGGAGGGAGTGGGGGGCAGTGGAATATCCAGCCTGCTCGCAGCCCGCTCGATGAGCCCTGTAAAATCAGAGCGCAGAGGCCACAGCGAAGGAGGGGGCTGCTGAAAATTCAGAGCCCATCTCCTCCTCGCCAAAGGATGAGAAAATCCCCTCTCTCTCCCTAGGGAGGGGGGTCCTTTCAACCTCGGTCGGTTGACTGGATTCTTTTGGTGGAGAACCCAGACACTTCCCAACATCCTCATCCTCTTTAGAGGCGCCGTCATCAAATGACGCCTCAGAATCTGAGGCTATCATGGATATAGCGTCCTCAAGAGGGAAATCCTCACTGAAAAACGCCCATCGCTGTTTCCTCTCCTTTAAAGAAAGGAGTGAACAGCTAGGGCATTCCGGAGGATCTGTGAGGCCGCCCCTAGCGTGCTTTGAACCTAAGCACACAAAACAAAGTTCGTGTGGGTCCAGAGCCGCCGTAGTGGAGCAACGACACTGAGCTCTTAAAAGAGCTTTTGGGGGTGGAAAAGATGTGCTCATATTCGGACGACGTCAACAACAGGATATTGACGACGGGTTCGTCCTGAGATTCTTCTAGGCTTCTTCAGTCCAGTCCTGTCGCTGAAGATAATGGGAGGCTGATTGAGGGGAAGCATCCCCTTATATAGGGACACCTGTACTCCTATTGGCTGCAGATGTGTGCATAATTTTCTCTCAGGCTATTCGCTGCCTAGGCAGCGGGGTAAACCACTAGGAGCAGAGCTCCCCTATGGGGCGGAGCTCCACGATGTAGAACTGTTTCTAAATGCTTTCTGTCCCCCACAATTAGCTAACAAGTTTAGTTGTGCCTAAAAGTTCTGTGATTGTTAGCATGGTGTTAAAGTTGCGTCAGTTCGTTTCTGGTATCAGAACAAAATAGTCAGCACATAGTAACTTCTGATTTATTTGTACTTTAATTAATGTAAACACGTGTGTGGTAAATAGGTGGTTTGTATATATACGGTCTCTCTGTGACACCTCGCAGGGCAGAGAAGAGAGCGACACCCTATTGTTCTCGCTTATATACTCTGACAGTGATAGTTCCCGCTCAATGCTGGCCTGTCAGAGGGAGGAGGAGCGTGGTTTAAACTTGCTCCTCCTATCGTCGGCGTGCAGGCTGGTCCCAGCCTAGTGACGCACTTCCTGTCGCCGGTTGTAGTTCTTGTCTTCAGCAGTTGATTTATCCGTAGTTTATATACTTAATATTGTAGCATAGCTTCCCCGGTATATTATAAAGGTTATGCATACAAATAGCCAGTTCACCATTTGCTTTCACCTGATGGAGGGGGTGAACCTAGACACAATTTTATGGTGGCCATAAATAGCTAGACAGTAAGGTAGGGCATCATAAAGCGAACAGGAAAGCTGCTATCGAAAAGTTAGCTCAAGGAATTTGAGGTTTTACTTGAGGGATTACTGTAACGTCTGCTATGTGAGTAAGTAGAGAGTAGGCAACATTTTTCCACATACAGCAATCCCACATACTAAATACGACCTATTAAACAGTACGCAGTATGTACTTTAAGTAGACAGGACGCAATATGGCTATTCAGACACAGCCATTAGAACAAGTAAATAATAAGATGACACCGAAGAGGATGGCTGACGTTTTACATGCTCCTGACCAATTGTGCTATTTTGTTATTTTGCACATAGTGTTGCTGCTACCGTCTCTTATGACCGAAAATAACTTCTGGACATCAGAACAGCAGTTACTCCCCACGAACTGGCAGAAGCTTTTTCCTTTAACGAGTCCGACAAGAAGAATATACTGCTCTCCCAGGAACAGGCCCAAATCCCTGTCATTTGCGTGAAGAAAAGACGCAGCAAAAGTGGACGCAGATCGGGCTGCCTTCTGAGAATCCGTAGGCGAGCGAGTAAACTCCCACTTCCTCCCGTTCTACTTGCTAACATGCAATTATTGGAAAATAAAATTGATGACCTACGATTATCCTACCAACGGGATATTAATATCTTATGTTTCACCGAGTCGTGGCTGAACGATGACATGGATAATATAGAGCTGGCGGGATTTTCCATGCACCGGCAGAATAGAGATGCTACGTCTGGTAAGACAATGGGTGGGGGGGTGTGTCTTTTTGTCAATAACAGCTGGTGCGCGATGTCTAATATTAAAGAAGTATTGAGATATTGCTTGCCTGAGAGAGTACCTAATGATAAGCTGTAGACCACACTATCTACCAAGAGTTCTCATCTATATTATTCGTAACCGTCTATTTACCACCACTAAGACCACACTCGACCAACTCTGTAAGGCCATAAGCAAACCAGAAAATGCTCATCCAGAAGTGGCCCTCCTAGTGGCCGGGGACTTTAATGCAGGAAAAGTTAAATCAGTTTTACCAAACATGCAACCAGATGAAAAACAACTCTAGATGACCTTTACTCCGCATACAAAGCTCTCCCCCGCCCTCCATTTGGCAAATCTGACCATAATTCTATCCTCCGGATTCCTGCTTACAAGCAAAAACTAAAGAAGGAAGTACCAGTGACTCGCTCAGATGAAGCGGATGCTACGTTTTCTCCTCTCACTTGTGCTAACCCTTCCTGGTCACCTGTTTTGTACACTAGAGGACACTATATGTTTGGGTTACTGGTTATGCGACCAGTGACAAATGACCCAAACATAGTGCCCTCTAGTGTAAAAAAAACAAGTAAACATAACCCTTGACAGACAACGTATGTGACACACCACCTGGATTCGGTCTTATGTAGCAACATTTTAGTTTCTGTTTTTTACATTGGATAAAAGTAGAGACTCAGAGCTACAAAATGTTATTTCATCCACTGCATTTGAGGAAACAATGGGAAAGTAATTCTGCTTTGAAAGTTGATCAACTTGTAAAACTCACTTTTGACAAAACCGTCTTTCAATGTTTTGGTACTACTATTGGAGAGCCCTTTGTCTATACCCATTCAGCATCGTTCACACTGTCTTAAGCCTTAGCCCCACCCATCTCTAAGGGTTGATCCAACCATTCTGTACTAACTTGCCAGCTACTTCCAGACATCTGAGAGAGAGAACAGCTCACTGAACATTACTCGCCCTATCTGTGGTTTCGCATTCAGAGTGCACACTGGCCAATAAGTAGGGTTGTTCCGAAAGCTCTGACCTCACAACTACAGTTAAGCACCCAAGCTAACTTGCTAACATTGGCTAGTTACTTCCAGACACATAATGAGAGAACAACGCCACTCTGACCATTTTACTCACCCTAGCAGAGCTGGTTAGGCTTTTTTCAAGTTATCTAGAGTGTTGGTGACAACAATTGAATTATTATTTTTTACTGACACCGGACATATTCAACGGTGTTGAAAAAAATGCGTTCAAAGCGTCTTTTGATAAGAAATGTAGCTAGATAGCTAAACAATGAATCCCAACACATGATGTAATGTTAGTTAGCCAGCCAGCTAACAGTACACTAAAACTTGAAATGAAAATACTTTTTTCAAAATTAGAGTGGAGTCTTTTGTTAAGACATTTAGCTAGCTAGCTAAACAATGGACCATAATCACAACTCATGATGTTACTACCCTGCATGAATCTGTAGGTAGCTAACCAACCAGGTTATATGGCTATAAATAGTCAAGCAAATGTGTCTGAGATACGAAGAATAAGATCATACACATAATGTTAGCTAGCGAACAGTACACTTGAAATGAAACCCCTTTCTGTGTAATATCTGAAAATCTTACCAGTATACATTGTGGTTGGACACGTCTCCTGTCTGATACTGCATTGCATCCGATGTTGATGAGATGTATGTCTCTTAAGAACTTTCAAAATGACTCCATATTTTCATCATAACAACCGATTGAACAGGGTTATAGTAACCTAGATCAAATGAAGTCAAAGTTGTAATTTTCGCAGGAATACAGCGTAGTGTGCACAATACAATGAAATGAGTAGATAAGTACAGTACAGTAGTTGCCATTGCAGCAAAGAGTCAGTTCAGTTTTCATCAATAGTCTTATGGCTTGGAGGGAGAAACTGTCTTTGAGCATGGTGCTGCTACACTTGATGCAGTTTGCAAGATGGTAAAAGTGCCAGATGTCTTAGTTTCAAATTTTTATAAGGCCTACCTCTAACGTAAACAAGTGACAGTTATGGTCATCTTGTCTCCTCCTCCGTAGGCCCACCGGGACACATGGGATGAACTGCCCTGACTAAGACACAGACAGAAAGTTGTTGTAGAACAGACTCCAGTAGCTGCAGAATTGAAACTACACTATCGGGGATATTTTAATTGCACAAGTTGTTAGAAAACTCCTGTCATGACGTTGGCCTTTGGGTAAGGTTTATGACCCCCCCCCCCCCCCCCCATAAATACCTTTCTCCCTTCCCCTCTCTCTCTGACCCTACTGAAGGACTTTTGAATAGCCTTTGTTAAATACAGAGAGTCTGGGAACATCAAACAAGTGGGGGGGAAAGGAACCATATTTCAGTAATAGAACAAGTTGGAAATATACCAGGTACTTAATGAGTATGGATGTCATCTGAGACATTGACTGATGACAGGACGACATAAACTGTACCTGGGAAAGTCTACACATTCTAGTTATCAGATTCACATGGAATTGTTGTGCAATTTAAATGTTTGATATTGAAACTGTTTGTTAGGAGATTAAATGTAATTTTAGCTTCCAAATAAGGAAAGAGCCCTTCTCAATCAGTGGCCCGCCCCTGTGAAGAGACATGGGTTATAAACGATGAAACACACCCTTCTCCCTCACCACTATATAAGTCAGTGACACAATGTAACCAGCTGTTCCGGGTACGTGAGGTCTGCAGCCTCTGCGTTAAAAGGACACGCATGTCAGGTACAGAACTAAGCCAACCTCAGCGTGAGCTTTGGTTGCGAATGGTATGAACTTTGAACTCTCATTCACTACTTCCTAGCCGTTGTAGACGTGGGCTAGGAAAGGACGGACGACGTATCCAGTCTAACACACAATGAAGATACTACAACGTATCCATTTTACCACCAGTGACATTCTTCCGAGGACAGGAAGATCTCTGTTGGCCAACACGGCCAGCATCTACGACCAACCTGCCGAAGTGCAGCTCAGAGTAAATATTTATTGCATTTTCCTTTTCCAAATGGGCGGTAATTTAGAATGCATACGATAATGTATTTACGATGGCATAGCTGCTTTCTTCGTTCCTCAGTCTTCCTGCTCTTTCATTCGAGCCCAACCCCCTTTCTTTGTGTAACAAGCCGCCATGCCGGTTTAGCCCACTAGGGCACATTCTCCTATCATTTCCTTGTAACCATATCTGTGTGTTATGCATTTCTGTGAATTATTTAGTTTAGTAAATAAATGATTTTAAGACAATTGCTGTATGGATGACTCATAGTGAAGACTGGGTTCGTGCAGATAACCAACAATTTACGACGTTTGGAATGAGATTGACGTGAGGTAAACTAACATCATTAAAGGAGGCTAATCGATCAGATATTATAATATCTGAAAGTTATATTAGGAAAATTATAACTTTAATCTGAATATTTTCCTTGGTGCCCCGACCTTCTAGTTAATTACAGTTACATGATTAATCAGTTTAATCGCGTAATAATAATTACAGAGTTATTTGATAAACATGTCTTCCGTTTTAATGATGCCAAAGACACGACACTCCAAATCAACTCTGTGCATGGCACGACAGATTTTGCTACATTTACCTTACCGCGGCAGGAAACTAACTTTTATAGAAACTGAACTGTATGTACATGATCAACATTTTTGACTGGGAAGCAGTTTTTTAAAACCAGAAGTTGACAGGTTTGTTGACAACTTAAAATACATTACCTTCCATAACTCCAACTGGTGGACAATGTTGGGAGTGCTGTGGCACAGGTGGCACAAAAATATTTACCTGAGCCACAATCCCCACAGCGCCATAGCTCAGCCTCCTCCAAAACTCTACACACACTGCAGATGGCGTTGGTTGGAGGACAATCCAGCTCCACTGCAGGCATATGGAGTAGCTCCTTCAACCCCTTCCAGGCCTTAACATCCGCTGCCCTACTTTTTTTTATGCTGGTGGAAAAGGTGCATCACTGCAGCTAGGCACAACTTCTGCTGCAGAGGGAACCGGCTCTGTCATCCCAGTACTCCCTAAAGTGTAGTGACAATTGTTACTGAGTGGACTATCCTGGTTATATTAAGTTGAACAGAGCAACTTTATCACCGATCCAAGTTGATGGCAGGGGTGTACGTGCTATCACGCCTCTAGTCAGGTCTCTGTTTTTATTATTTTTTATTTCATTTTATTATGTATTTCTTTCCTTTTGTTTCCATAAAGTCCATCTAGGGACGGGTGTTGAAAATTAGTTGAGCTACAAACACTACATAGTGCAATGATTCGGACGATTGTTTGTTCAATGTGTCAAACTAAACCTGTGAGATACATCTCAAGAGGAATGACTGACACAGATTAGCGCTATGTGCAGATTGAGAAAGTATCACGGCTCAGGAGAAGACCCAGATGCAGACAGTTCGAAGTAACAAAAGTTTATTACAAAAACAGGGGGCAGGCAATAGACAGGCCAAGGGCAGGCAGAGGTCAGTAATCCAGAGCAGAGTCCGAAAGTTATAGAACGGCAGGCAGTCTCAGGGTCAGGGCAGGCATCCAGGGCAGTGTCACAACACTTGTATGCTTGACAAGACAAACTGGCAACAGACAAACAGAGATCACAGGTATAAATACACTGGGGATAATGGAGAAGATGGGCGAGCGACAATAGACAATTGGCCTGATCGGACAGCTCAGAGCTTCTGCTCTTTTCTGTCCATTAAAACAAATGGATTGGTGGAAGAGGCAGGGCAGGCCAGGAGCAAGGAAGGAGGGTGTGGTCAAGCAAGGCATCCCCCGAGTCTAGATGCATTAAGGTTTTATAACAGGCATAGAGTAACTAATCTATTTTCCTTTCCCGACATGAATTTATTAAAGTTACAGCTCATAGCTGTATGGGGGAGAAGGAGGGGGTTAAGGAATGCATCCACATATATACACACACATTCTTTTGTATTTTGTCATTATATTTATTTTTGTTTGTTTTTGCTTTGATACTTATGGAAAATAAACTAATTAAAGTCAGTTTTGCATGATTGTTTATTTTTTAGGTCAGTTTCAACATTATGGACATGGGTGTGTCTGTGGTCCATTTGGCCTGTCCCACAGCTTCCTTCAATGATGGATTGAGTGGCTCTGTTGATGAACTTCTGGCCAATGATGACTGTCTATTGATGTGAGTCCAGATATGCTATGAACGTAGTGATTGCATCTTGGTAGTCTGTAAGCCATTTTTATTGCCATGTTTTGGATTATCTGTAGCCGATGAATCTGCTGTGGTGAAGCTGTTATCCAGGCTGGTTGGGCGTATTCAAAGAGCGATCGGATATAGACTTTCAATACTGTCTGAGGTGAGGCTCCGTATTTTCTTCCACACAGCGTTTTTAAGTGGTTTAGTCCCTATCTCTCTATGTTCGCTATATGGGCTGTCCAGTGCATATTCTTTCTGGAAGGTGACTCCAAGGAATTGTTCTTCTTTTTCTACGTTTATTGTTTTACCGTAAAGTTTGAGATCTATGGGTTTCTTTTTTTTTTTTTTTTTTGGTGCTTCTTGTAAAGAGGACACATTGAGTCTTTTGTGGGTTCAGTTTTACACGCCACATGTTAGACCATGTCTCAATCGTTTCAATAGACTTCTGGAGTTTTTTGCAGCAAGTTGAGGACATTTGGAGCTGGACCAGTAGCCAAGGTCATCGGCAAACTGTGAGCCTTGGCCATGGTGGGTGGAGGGTAATAAATGTCTGATAAGGATAGTAGAAAAATTAGTGGGCTTAGGACTGCCCCCTGTGGGACACCTGCTTCAAGGGTAAATGGTGGAGAATTTGCACGGTTGTGGAGAAAGCAAGTGATAATATTTCTGATGGAGAGTGGTAGATTGAGATTGGAGTCTGCAAGCCGGTAGCACAACCCATTGTGCCACATCTTATCAAATGCTTTTTCTATGTCAAAGAAAACCGCCAGGGTAAGTTCTTTTTTCTTGAAGTTCTGAAGGATGTCTTTTGACAGTCTTAGAATGTTATCGGTATGTCACGTTTCGTCGTATACATAATGAGTGGACCAAGGCGCAGTGTGAGTAGAGTTCCACATATTTATTCAAGTGAACCTTCAAAAACAACAAAGAATAAACTAACGTGCAGTTCGTAGCGCACATAGCACTAAACCAAAATCCCACATTGCAGGTGGGAAATTGGACACACTAAGTATGATCCCAAATTAGAGGTAATGATATACAGCTGCCTCTAAGGGAACCATACACATACACCAAAAGAAATAAACTCACTAGAAATCCCCTAGTCACGCCCTGACCTAAAACACTATAGAGAACCCCGAGGGCTCTCTATGGACAGGGCATGAAACGGTAGTTGATCTTGTTTTTCTGAAGCCAGCTTGGTGGATTCCAAGGAGGCCCATTTCCTCAGTGTGGCTGCGTACTCTCTCAAACAGCTTGAGGCTGATTTGTCTATAACTTGTGACGTTGTATGGTCTTTACCAGGTTTGTGAATCCTTGTGACAACTGCATATTTCCAAGGTAGGGGAAAATGGCTGTCCATGAGACATGTGGTGAAGAGGTTAGAAAGGAGGTGCAGGTATTCATCAGGTGCTTGTTTGATGAGTGTGCTGTCAATGTTGTCTTCCCCAGGTGCTCAGTTTTTTTCAGATGAGTCTTAATTTCTTCAATAGTAACAGAGCGGGTGAGGGGATGGTCTACTGGTGTCAGATTTGGAGTATATACTGTTTTCTGTATTTCTCTGTCGACAAGGTTTTCCATTTGTCAAAGAGGGGATCATTGGGATAAGAAGGAATGTATTGTAGGTGGTTTCTTAATAATATAGCTTTTGTTTTGTTGTCTTCGATGAATTGGTCTTGAGACCAGGTATAATATTATTGGTTTTGTCTCCGTTAATTGTTTAGATTTTTTGCCAGAAGGTCTGAGGGGGTTAGTGTCTGTATCTAGCTGGTGATAAAAGGCAGTCCACTGTTTCTGTTTGTGGAGGATGAGTTGATATCTGATATGATTCTGTAACCAATTAACTTCTGTTTTCAAGTTTGTTGCTCTTGTTTTAATAAAATCTCTCTGAACCTTTCTCTTCTGCTTGATGAGACTGAGGATATGTGATGGTGGTAAGTGAAATAGTCTCTTCCCGGGCCTGGATGAGGATGCTACCGATCCTCTCGGTGAGCTGGTCCAAATCCTTGGGGTTCTGTGTTGTTACTGCAATATTTATCTTGTCTGTAATGCAGTTCCTGTATTTTTTTCCCCAGTTTGCATCTTTGTTTATCAGGTGCTTGTTGAAGTTAGAGAGAAAAGGAGGCAAGGACAGGAAGGTGGTCACTTGGTGAGGTTAAAAACAGCTGCAGAGTACTCGATTCCTTCCTTTAAGAGCAGTGCCACACCCCCTCTACATCCCTCTGGTCGATCCTTTCTTAGAATGTTAAAGCCAGGAATGCGGAATCTTGTATTAGTACTTAGAAAGGTTTCGTTGATAGAGGCAATGCTAGTTTGCTTTTCTAGAAGAAGTTGCATTTATATCTGTAATTGATTGCTCCTCTTGAAGCTAACATTTGCTGGCTTGCTAGACATCTTGGTTGATCAGGTGATGTCTTTTTCTGACACCAACCATTTATGAAACAAACAGTGTATCATGTATTTTGTCTCCTGAAACTAGCTAGCCGATCTGTAGGTAGTTTGAGTGTGCTTAAAAAGTTTGATAACTTGTGACTATCACGTTATTACATTCTGGTCAGTGGTCATGCCTGTCTCAAGACTGAAATAAATACACCTTGCTTCTTGGTAGAAAACGATAGTTACCGGAGTGTAACTCCAGTTCTATGAGTGGAGCGGAGCCCCATAGGGGAGCTCTGCTCCTAGTGGTTTACCCCGCTGCCTAGGCAGCGAATAGCCTGAGAGAAAATTATGCACACACCTGCAGCCAATAGGAGTACAGGTGTCCCTATATAAGGGGATGCTTCCCCTCAATCAGCCTCCCGAAAAATGATCTTCAGCGAGACTGGGGGTCGGCAGGGCCTTAAGCCCTATGGGGCTCCGCTCCACTCATAGAACTGGAGTTACACTCCGGTAACTATCGTTCTACATCGTGGAGCTCCGCCCCATAGGGGAGCTCTGCTCCTAGTGGTTTAAGGCGGAGCGAAACGCTCCCAAGATGTACTCCCTGCCGAGCCAAACACTTTCCACTTAAGAAAAGGTCATCTCAGCAATGGCTGCGACCAATTCCCACAGTACTGTAACTTACTGTGAGCCACAGTAAGTTACAATGTGCTGCGTCCTTGATCTAATCCGCTCACTCAGTCTAAAGGCAAAGCCAATGACTAGTGACCAGATCATAGAATATGAGTCATACTTACTGTACCACAGATAGATGAACTCAACTCTATTGATATTCAGATTGGTCTAATAGTACTGTAATATCAATTACAAAACTATATCCCTAATCCTTCTGCCCAACACAGTCAGCCTGGTGGGCAAATTATAGTACATGACTCCACTGTGCCATTCAGCCAGGAGTCATGTCCTGCAGTCCTTCTAATAAACGGGGAAAAAACGGACCTGATGGAAACCCTGTCCATTAGTCCTGTGTTTTTCCGCCTTATTTCTAGCCTTCACCTCAGCAAAGCTGAGTACAGGCTGAACCAATTTAGAAGACATGTTCACTGCTTTCTCAGTGTAATTCACCACACTCAATCCATAGGCAGAGCCAATGATTCGTGGGCAGACGATATATTTTAGGCCAACTATCCTGCTTTAGCAGATGTATGATGCCTCAATATTCCTTCAACTTTAGTGACCGGTCTAATAGTCAAGTAACACTAGGTTACAGTACTATTTCCCAGCACGATGACACACTGGTGGCAGTCTAAACATTCCCTGTTGTATTGACAATGTCAAACAAAGGCTATGTTACACGTGTCTCTCACGTGTCTGTCAAAAAAGAGCGGACCTAATGGGAACCCAGCCCATTAGTCCTGCAACCTTTCTTAACTCAAGTTCTGTCCTCAACTACGCTGAGTACAGAACGAGCTAAAGAATTAGACGACATGTCTAATAGGTAGAACCGGATAAAAGGAGACGGTGACGACCACGACGCCGCTGCACAAATATCCTCTACCCCAATTCCTCTGAAAAGTGCCGTAGACGCCGCTACTCCACGAGTGGAGTGGGCTCTTACGCCATGAGGCATTGGTCGGCCCGCCGTCTCAATGCCTTCGCAAAGCCAATGAGACAGCCGCTGTTTTGAAAGTGGTCTACCCAATGCGTTAGCACCGTGACACACAAACAACTGAGGTGATGACCTAATTATCGCCATGCGCTGCACATAGCACGCTAAGGCGCGCACCGGGCACAGGCGATGAAGTCTCTCCTCTGTCCGCTCCTCATGAGGAGGGGGGGAGAAAGCCCATAGCTCAACAGTCTGTGACCTGTATGAGTTCTTAATAACCTTCGGCGTAAATGCCGGGTTAGGACGTAACACCGCTCTGCTCAAGTCGCCATTTATGGCAAGGCAGTCGGGTCTCGTCGAAAGAGCACACAAATCACTGACACGCTTGGCTGTAGTCAAGGCAAGCAACAGTGCCGTCTTCAAAGACAACATCTTGAGGGGAATTTGATTCAATGGTTCGAACGGCGTCTCACAGAGCGCCTCGAGTACCAACGTTAAATCCCACCGTGGTAGCGTGGCTCTAGCCACTGGCCTAAGCCGCGGCGTCCCCAATAGAAACCGTTTCACTAAAGGATGACTGAACACAGTGTCTCTGCCAAACCCCTCATGACAAGATGAAATCGCTGCCGCGAACACCTTAATGTAGGCGGGTGAGCGCTGCTTGTCAAACATGAACTGTAGGAAAGAGAGCACACTCTCAACCTGACAGCACACGGGGTCCACATTCTCTGTAACGCACCATTGTGAAAACACGCTCCATCTACTGGCATAAGTCCTGTATGTGGAACTGGCACGTGAGCCCTGTATGGTTCTGATTACCGAATCAGATAACCCACGGCGCTCTAACCTGTCCCTCTCAGGAGCCAGACCTTCAGTGGCTGGCCGATCAGAGGCCATTGCTCTATCATGCCTGCCGCCTGAGACATTGCGTCCCGTCGATGTGGAATTGGCCATGATGGCGCAATCAACATTTGAATCATCTCCGCGTACCACGGAGCCCCTGGGCGGTCGGGGGCTATCAATATGATTGACAGCCCTCCTGTTCTCACACGGGCTAGCAGTGGGAGAATGCAGGACAGCGGTGGAAATGCGTACAGGAGAACCTCTGGCCACTGGTGCGCAAAAGCGTCTATCCCTAGTGGCGGTTCGTCCTGGGCTCATGGAGAAAACCATATGGGACACTGCGCGTTCACACGTGATGCGAACAGGTCCACCTCGGCTCTCCCGAACCGTTCCCATATTTGGAGAACAATCTCGGGGTGCAGTCGCCACTCGTCGTCTCGGGGACCCCCTCGAGACATGAGGTCTGCGCCGATATTCTGACAGCCTGGGGATGTGTGCTGCTGTCAACGAGCGACGGTGCTCGTGAGCCCACAGCCACAATTCCTCCGCCAACCGGTGGAGTGCAGGAGACCCGACTCCCCCTTGGCGATTTATGTAGGCTACTGTCGTTCTGTTGTCTGACCAGACCAGCACGTCGTGCCCCCGTAGGGTGGACACGAAGTGGGTCAGAACCAGTAGAACCGTTTCCAATTCCAGGAGGTTGATGTGACGTCCCGATTGGGACCACACACCCCCGACTGCCCGAGCCTGACATGTCCCTCCCCATCCAGTCAGACAAGCATCTGTGTACACTGGGATGTAGGATGACACTCTGCCTATTGCGAACCCTTGCGTCATTACGCACGGGTCTCTCCAATAGTTCAGATCCGCTCTGAGCGAGAGGGGAACTGTCACCAACCGACAACGGTGCCTCACTGGGTCCAGTCGTAGTTGAGCAAACCATCGCTGTGTTTTGCGCATGTGCAAAAGGCCCAGTGAAACCACGGAGTGGGCAGACGACATGAGACCCAAAAGTGTCATGACGGAATGCGCCGTCACCATGTGATTCGGATAAAACTTTCTCAGGGCTAGCAACAGGGCAGCCCGTCGAGGATCCGAAATTCGCGCCCTCATAGTCACAGTGTCTATCTGTAACCCCAGATAGACAATCTGCTGACTGGGCCAAGGCGCACTCTTTTTCCAATTCACAGCGAACCCCAGACGCGTGAGGTGAATCACTGTCTGTGTCGTGTGTGTGTGTGTGATCGCCAGCTCTGCTGACGTGGCCAAGACCAGTAGGTCGTCTAGGTAGGCTAATAGCCTTATCCCCTGACGGCGTAGCGGCTCCAATGCCGTCTCTACACATTTGGAAAACGTGCGAGGTGCCAGAGCGTACCCGAATGGCATTCTCGCATACTCGTACGCCACCCCTTGAAAGGCGAAACTCAGAAATTTCCTGTGACGCGGAAGTACCGGCACATGAAAATACGCGTCCTTTAGATCTATGCTCACACAAAAGTCTCTGTTGTGAATACATTCCAGTAGGCGTTTTGTCGTGAGCATTCGGAAAGGCCGTTTGGCTACGCTCTCGTTGAGAGTGCGTAAATCCAATATCGGCCTCATTCCCCCCGTCTTTTTTGGCACTAGGAAATAGGGCGAATATAGCCCGCTGTTCCTTTGCTCTTGGGGAACTACTGTGACCGCCTCCTTCGCCAAAAGTTCCGTAATCTCTTTCACAAGAGCGGCTACTTTCTCTAGCGTCTTCATCTCCACCACACCCGAGAACGGGTGTGGGGTTCGATGGAATTGAATGTCATAACCCTTCTCCAGCGTCCGACTTAGCCAGGAGGAGAGGGTGCAGCTTCGCTGCCACTCCCAATAGTGCTCTGAGAGCGCGAAGCTGTGGTACAGACAGTAGGAAGGACCTGTATTCCTCTATGGCCCAAGCCGCCGCTGTCTCCCAACACTGAAGTGGTGGGACAACCCAAGGTGGGCCCCCTGCGAAAGGGGGAGGGAACACTGACGCGTTCTGTGAGAATCGGGGGCGCCGACACTTCGGTTATACATGTAACCTTGTGGTTCCAGCCCTCCGTGAACTCAGCACGGGTCTGCGCTACACTAATTGAGGCGCCAGCCTGAATTAGTGTGCTGTCTCCCAACAGCGATTGCTTCATCGGCCCGCTAAGGGGCTGTGTATGCATGCTGCTATTAAAATCCCTATCTACGTCACTCCTCAGAGTGTGTAGTGCTGGGTTTTTATGAGGTATAGCATGACGGCTCATTACGAGCGTCCGTCTTGCTTTCCTCTTGTCATTCACACTCACAACTTTCCTCTGTGTGCGTTCAGCTCCGCTGCTGCACGAAGAGCGAGAGAGAGAGAAGGAATCTGAGCGGTCTCTGTTTTGTTATGGAAAAGAGGTTCTCTTGTGACAGTCAGATGGAACACATTCTTTATTGAACACAGACACAATGACTCCTCCATCCCTTTGCAGGGGTGGGCGATGAACAGTGGGCGCCCTCACAAGAAGTGCAGCGCTCTCTCCCGTCCTCTCCCCCTCGTCCCGTCATGGCCGTCGTCTCTTCTGACTGCCTCTCGGCTGCCAGGGTGACGAAATGAACGGGGTTTCTCGCCGGTTTCACCGCCGCCTTCTCTGGTGCCGCCGTAGGGGCTGGGCCCGCTCTCGGCATTCCAGGTGTAGCTGCTCGACGGGCTCTCCGTCTGGCCGTAGACCCTGGTCTACTGGAGACGGTGTAGCGATGGGGATCTTTAGTAGCTGTCTTCGACCCTCCTGCCAAAGGCAGGTGTCTAGCCATCTGCTTTTTCTCCTCCTCAAGCTTCCCGAAACGCGCCGTCGCATCTGTGACGGCGGCTCCAAAGAGACCGCTGTCAGAGATGGGGGCGTTTAATAGGGCGGCTTTGTCGGTCTCCTTCATAGCCGTCAAAGACAACCAGAGGTGTCGTTCCAGGACCACCAAAGTGGCCTTGGATCTCCCCGCTTGAGATGGAGAATGGCGCCGGAAATCCTAGACGCTTCCTCCATCTCCTCTCCCGACAGCCCCTCTCTACCCGTGGTGAGACGGGAGAGAGAGGCTGCTAAGAGGGCAATATTATTTGCTGCTGCTACAGCCTGTGTACTTAGAGCAAAGGCCTTCTCAGCCAGCTGCGCTGTGAGGCGGTCCTTGGTCGTAGGTAATGTGGGTCTCTTGGCAGACGGCCAAGAGCTCGAACCTGGCACGAGGTGAGCTGCCTCGAGCCTAGATATCTCTTGGAGTCGTTCTCCGTCTACCTTGGTGAATGGAATATACGCCTTCACCGGCGCTCTGGCCGTCAAAGGCGTTTCCCATGCACCCTCCACATATCTTGCGAGCGAGGGCATGGTCGGCGCCAAAAGTACCGTTGCCCGTCTTGGTCTGGAATAGGGGCCGCCCACCATCAAATCCGGAACGGAGGGAGTGGGGGGCAGTGGAATATCCAGCCTGCTCGCAGCCCGCTCGATGAGCCCTGTAAAATCAGAGCGCAGAGGCCACAGCGAAGGAGGGGGCTGCTGAAAATTCAGAGCCCATCTCCTCCTCGCCAAAGGATGAGAAAATCCCCTCTCTCTCCCTAGGGAGGGGGGTCCTTTCAACCTCGGTCGGTTGACTGGATTCTTTTGGTGGAGAACCCAGACACTTCCCAACATCCTCATCCTCTTTAGAGGCGCCGTCATCAAATGACGCCTCAGAATCTGAGGCTATCATGGATATAGCGTCCTCAAGAGGGAAATCCTCACTGAAAAACGCCCATCGCTGTTTCCTCTCCTTTAAAGAAAGGAGTGAACAGCTAGGGCATTCCGGAGGATCTGTGAGGCCGCCCCTAGCGTGCTTTGAACCTAAGCACACAAAACAAAGTTCGTGTGGGTCCAGAGCCGCCGTAGTGGAGCAACGACACTGAGCTCTTAAAAGAGCTTTTGGGGGTGGAAAAGATGTGCTCATATTCGGACGACGTCAACAACAGGATATTGACGACGGGTTCGTCCTGAGATTCTTCTAGGCTTCTTCAGTCCAGTCCTGTCGCTGAAGATAATGGGAGGCTGATTGAGGGGAAGCATCCCCTTATATAGGGACACCTGTACTCCTATTGGCTGCAGATGTGTGCATAATTTTCTCTCAGGCTATTCGCTGCCTAGGCAGCGGGGTAAACCACTAGGAGCAGAGCTCCCCTATGGGGCGGAGCTCCACGATGTAGAACTGTTTCTAAATGCTTTCTGTCCCCCACAATTAGCTAACAAGTTTAGTTGTGCCTAAAAGTTCTGTGATTGTTAGCATGGTGTTAAAGTTGCGTCAGTTCGTTTCTGGTATCAGAACAAAATAGTCAGCACATAGTAACTTCTGATTTATTTGTACTTTAATTAATGTAAACACGTGTGTGGTAAATAGGTGGTTTGTATATATACGGTCTCTCTGTGACACCTCGCAGGGCAGAGAAGAGAGCGACACCCTATTGTTCTCGCTTATATACTCTGACAGTGATAGTTCCCGCTCAATGCTGGCCTGTCAGAGGGAGGAGGAGCGTGGTTTAAACTTGCTCCTCCTATCGTCGGCGTGCAGGCTGGTCCCAGCCTAGTGACGCACTTCCTGTCGCCGGTTGTAGTTCTTGTCTTCAGCAGTTGATTTATCCGTAGTTTATATACTTAATATTGTAGCATAGCTTCCCCGGTATATTATAAAGGTTATGCATACAAATAGCCAGTTCACCATTTGCTTTCACCTGATGGAGGGGGTGAACCTAGACACAATTTTATGGTGGCCATAAATAGCTAGACAGTAAGGTAGGGCATCATAAAGCGAACAGGAAAGCTGCTATCGAAAAGTTAGCTCAAGGAATTTGAGGTTTTACTTGAGGGATTACTGTAACGTCTGCTATGTGAGTAAGTAGAGAGTAGGCAACATTTTTCCACATACAGCAATCCCACATACTAAATACGACCTATTAAACAGTACGCAGTATGTACTTTAAGTAGACAGGACGCAATATGGCTATTCAGACACAGCCATTAGAACAAGTAAATAATAAGATGACACCGAAGAGGATGGCTGACGTTTTACATGCTCCTGACCAATTGTGCTATTTTGTTATTTTGCACATAGTGTTGCTGCTACCGTCTCTTATGACCGAAAATAACTTCTGGACATCAGAACAGCAGTTACTCCCCACGAACTGGCAGAAGCTTTTTCCTTTAACGAGTCCGACAAGAAGAATATACTGCTCTCCCAGGAACAGGCCCAAATCCCTGTCATTTGCGTGAAGAAAAGACGCAGCAAAAGTGGACGCAGATCGGGCTGCCTTCTGAGAATCCGTAGGCGAGCGAGTAAACTCCCACTTCCTCCCGTTCTACTTGCTAACATGCAATTATTGGAAAATAAAATTGATGACCTACGATTATCCTACCAACGGGATATTAATATCTTATGTTTCACCGAGTCGTGGCTGAACGATGACATGGATAATATAGAGCTGGCGGGATTTTCCATGCACCGGCAGAATAGAGATGCTACGTCTGGTAAGACAATGGGTGGGGGGGTGTGTCTTTTTGTCAATAACAGCTGGTGCGCGATGTCTAATATTAAAGAAGTATTGAGATATTGCTTGCCTGAGAGAGTACCTAATGATAAGCTGTAGACCACACTATCTACCAAGAGTTCTCATCTATATTATTCGTAACCGTCTATTTACCACCACTAAGACCACACTCGACCAACTCTGTAAGGCCATAAGCAAACCAGAAAATGCTCATCCAGAAGTGGCCCTCCTAGTGGCCGGGGACTTTAATGCAGGAAAAGTTAAATCAGTTTTACCAAACATGCAACCAGATGAAAAACAACTCTAGATGACCTTTACTCCGCATACAAAGCTCTCCCCCGCCCTCCATTTGGCAAATCTGACCATAATTCTATCCTCCGGATTCCTGCTTACAAGCAAAAACTAAAGAAGGAAGTACCAGTGACTCGCTCAGATGAAGCGGATGCTACGTTTTCTCCTCTCACTTGTGCTAACCCTTCCTGGTCACCTGTTTTGTACACTAGAGGACACTATATGTTTGGGTTACTGGTTATGCGACCAGTGACAAATGACCCAAACATAGTGCCCTCTAGTGTAAAAAAAACAAGTAAACATAACCCTTGACAGACAACGTATGTGACACACCACCTGGATTCGGTCTTATGTAGCAACATTTTAGTTTCTGTTTTTTACATTGGATAAAAGTAGAGACTCAGAGCTACAAAATGTTATTTCATCCACTGCATTTGAGGAAACAATGGGAAAGTAATTCTGCTTTGAAAGTTGATCAACTTGTAAAACTCACTTTTGACAAAACCGTCTTTCAATGTTTTGGTACTACTATTGGAGAGCCCTTTGTCTATACCCATTCAGCATCGTTCACACTGTCTTAAGCCTTAGCCCCACCCATCTCTAAGGGTTGATCCAACCATTCTGTACTAACTTGCCAGCTACTTCCAGACATCTGAGAGAGAGAACAGCTCACTGAACATTACTCGCCCTATCTGTGGTTTCGCATTCAGAGTGCACACTGGACGCTCTGGCCAATAAGTAGGGTTGTTCCGAAAGCTCTGACCTCACAACTACAGTTAAGCACCCAAGCTAACTTGCTAACATTGGCTAGTTACTTCCAGACACATAATGAGAGAACAACGCCACTCTGACCATTTTACTCACCCTAGCAGAGCTGGTTAGGCTTTTTTCAAGTTATCTAGAGTGTTGGTGACAACAATTGAATTATTATTTTTTACTGACACCGGACATATTCAACGGTGTTGAAAAAAATGCGTTCAAAGCGTCTTTTGATAAGAAATGTAGCTAGATAGCTAAACAATGAATCCCAACACATGATGTAATGTTAGTTAGCCAGCCAGCTAACAGTACACTATAACTTGAAATGAAAATACTTTTTTCAAAATTAGAGTGGAGTCTTTTGTTAAGACATTTAGCTAGCTAGCTAAACAATGGACCATAATCACAACTCATGATGTTACTACCCTGCATGAATCTGTAGGTAGCTAACCAACCAGGTTATATGGCTATAAATAGTCAAGCAAATGTGTCTGAGATACGAAGAATAAGATCATACACATAATGTTAGCTAGCGAACAGTACACTTGAAATGAAACCCCTTTCTGTGTAATATCTGAAAATCTTACCAGTATACATTGTGGTTGGACACGTCTCCTGTCTGATACTGCATTGCATCCGATGTTGATGAGATGTATGTCTCTTAAGAACTTTCAAAATGACTCCATATTTTCATCATAACAACCGATTGAACAGGGTTATAGTAACCTAGATCAAATGAAGTCAAAGTTGTAATTTTCGCAGGAATACAGCGTAGTGTGCACAATACAATGAAATGAGTAGATAAGTACAGTACAGTAGTTGCCATTGCAGCAAAGAGTCAGTTCAGTTTTCATCAATAGTCTTATGGCTTGGAGGGAGAAACTGTCTTTGAGCATGGTGCTGCTACACTTGATGCAGTTTGCAAGATGGTAAAAGTGCCAGATGTCTTAGTTTCAAATTTTTATAAGGCCTACCTCTAACGTAAACAAGTGACAGTTATGGTCATCTTGTCTCCTCCTCCGTAGGCCCACCGGGACACATGGGATGAACTGCCCTGACTAAGACACAGACAGAAAGTTGTTGTAGAACAGACTCCAGTAGCTGCAGAATTGAAACTACACTATCGGGGATATTTTAATTGCACAAGTTGTTAGAAAACTCCTGTCATGACGTTGGCCTTTGGGTAAGGTTTATGACCCCCCCCCCCCCCCCCATAAATACCTTTCTCCCTTCCCCTCTCTCTCTGACCCTACTGAAGGACTTTTGAATAGCCTTTGTTAAATACAGAGAGTCTGGGAACATCAAACAAGTGGGGGGGAAAGGAACCATATTTCAGTAATAGAACAAGTTGGAAATATACCAGGTACTTAATGAGTATGGATGTCATCTGAGACATTGACTGATGACAGGACGACATAAACTGTACCTGGGAAAGTCTACACATTCTAGTTATCAGATTCACATGGAATTGTTGTGCAATTTAAATGTTTGATATTGAAACTGTTTGTTAGGAGATTAAATGTAATTTTAGCTTCCAAATGAGAAAATTGGGTTTTCATAAGGAAAGAGCCCTTCTCAATCAGTGGCCCGCCCCTGTGAAGAGACATGGGTTATAAACGATGAAACACACCCTTCTCCCTCACCACTATATAAGTCAGTGACACAATGTAACCAGCTGTTCCGGGTACGTGAGGTCTGCAGCCTCTGCGTTAAAAGGACACGCATGTCAGGTACAGAACTAAGCCAACCTCAGCGTGAGCTTTGGTTGCGAATGGTATGAACTTTGAACTCTCATTCACTACTTCCTAGCCGTTGTAGACGTGGGCTAGGAAAGGACGGACGACGTATCCAGTCTAACACACAATGAAGATACTACAACGTATCCATTTTACCACCAGTGACATTCTTCCGAGGACAGGAAGATCTCTGTTGGCCAACACGGCCAGCATCTACGACCAACCTGCCGAAGTGCAGCTCAGAGTAAATATTTATTGCATTTTCCTTTTCCAAATGGGCGGTAATTTAGAATGCATACGATAATGTATTTACGATGGCATAGCTGCTTTCTTCGTTCCTCAGTCTTCCTGCTCTTTCATTCGAGCCCAACCCCCTTTCTTTGTGTAACAAGCCGCCATGCCGGTTTAGCCCACTAGGGCACATTCTCCTATCATTTCCTTGTAACCATATCTGTGTGTTATGCATTTCTGTGAATTATTTAGTTTAGTAAATAAATGATTTTAAGACAATTGCTGTATGGATGACTCATAGTGAAGACTGGGTTCGTGCAGATAACCAACAATTTACGACGTTTGGAATGAGATTGACGTGAGGTAAACTAACATCATTAAAGGAGGCTAATCGATCAGATATTATAATATCTGAAAGTTATATTAGGAAAATTATAACTTTAATCTGAATATTTTCCTTGGTGCCCCGACCTTCTAGTTAATTACAGTTACATGATTAATCAGTTTAATCGCGTAATAATAATTACAGAGTTATTTGATAAACATGTCTTCCGTTTTAATGATGCCAAAGACACGACACTCCAAATCAACTCTGTGCATGGCACGACAGATTTTGCTACATTTACCTTACCGCGGCAGGAAACTAACTTTTATAGAAACTGAACTGTATGTACATGATCAACATTTTTGACTGGGAAGCAGTTTTTTAAAACCAGAAGTTGACAGGTTTGTTGACAACTTAAAATACATTACCTTCCATAACTCCAACTGGTGGACAATGTTGGGAGTGCTGTGGCACAGGTGGCACAAAAATATTTACCTGAGCCACAATCCCCACAGCGCCATAGCTCAGCCTCCTCCAAAACTCTACACACACTGCAGATGGCGTTGGTTGGAGGACAATCCAGCTCCACTGCAGGCATATGGAGTAGCTCCTTCAACCCCTTCCAGGCCTTAACATCCGCTGCCCTACTTTTTTTTATGCTGGTGGAGAAGGTGCATCACTGCAGCTAGGCACAACTTCTGCTGCAGAGGGAACCGGCTCTGTCATCCCAGTACTCCCTAAAGTGTAGTGACAATTGTTACTGAGTGGACTATCCTGGTTATATTAAGTTGAACAGAGCAACTTTATCACCGATCCAAGTTGATGGCAGGGGTGTACGTGCTATCACGCCTCTAGTCAGGTCTCTGTTTTTATTATTTTTTATTTCATTTTATTATGTATTTCTTTCCTTTTGTTTCCATAAAGTCCATCTAGGGACGGGTGTTGAAAATTAGTGTGAGCTACAAACACTACATAGTGCAATGATTCGGACGATTGTTTGTTCAATGTGTCAAACTAAACCTGTGAGATACATCTCAAGAGGAATGACTGACACAGATTAGCGCTATGTGCAGATTGAGAAAGTATCACGGCTCAGGAGAAGACCCAGATGCAGACAGTTCGAAGTAACAAAAGTTTATTACAAAAACAGGGGGCAGGCAATAGACAGGCCAAGGGCAGGCAGAGGTCAGTAATCCAGGGACTGCCCCCTGTGGGACACCTGCTTCAAGGGTAAATGGTGGGGAATTTGCACGGTTGTGGAGAAAGCAAGTGATAATATTTCTGATGGAGAGTGGTAGATTGAGATTGGAGTCTGCAAGCCGGTAGCACAACCCATTGTGCCACATCTTATCAAATGCTTTTTCTATGTCAAAGAAAACTGCCAGGGTAAGTTCTTTTTTCTTGAAGTTCTGAAGGATGTCTTTTGACAGTCTTAGAATGTTATCGGTATGTCACGTTTCGTCGTATACATAATGAGTGGACCAAGGCGCAGTGTGAGTAGAGTTCCACATATTTATTCAAGTGAACCTTCAAAAACAACAAAGAATAAACTAACGTGCAGTTCGTAGCGCACATAGCACTAAACCAAAATCCCACATTGCAGGTGGGAAATTGGACACACTAAGTATGATCCCAAATTAGAGGTAATGATATACAGCTGCCTCTAAGGGAACCATACACATACACCAAAAGAAATAAACTCACTAGAAATCCCCTAGTCACGCCCTGACCTAAAACACTATAGAGAACCCCGAGGGCTCTCTATGGACAGGGCATGACACGGTAGTTGATCTTGTTTTTCTGAAGCCAGCTTGGTGGATTCCAAGGAGGCCCATTTCCTCAGTGTGGCTGCGTACTCTCTCAAACAGCTTGAGGCTGATTTGTCTATAACTTGTGACGTTGTATGGTCTTTACCAGGTTTGTGAATCCTTGTGACAACTGCATATTTCCAAGGTAGGGGAAAATGGCTGTCCATGAGACATGTGGTGAAGAGGTTAGAAAGGAGGTGCAGGTATTCATCAGGTGCTTGTTTGATGAGTGTGCTGTCAATGTTGTCTTCCCCAGGTGCTTAGTTTTTTTCAGATGAGTCTTAATTTCTTCAATAGTAACAGAGCGGGTGAGGGGATGGTCTACTGGTGTCAGATTTGGAGTATATACTGTTTTCTGTATTTCTCTGTCGACAAGGTTTTCCATTTGTCAAAGAGGGGATCATTGGGATAAGAAGGAATGTATTGTAGGTGGTTTCTTAATAATATAGCTTTTGTTTTGTTGTCTTCGATGAATTGGTCTTGAGACCAGGTATAATATTATTGGTTTTGTCTCCGTTAATTGTTTAGATTTTTTGCCAGAAGGTCTGAGGGGGTTAGTGTCTGTATCTAGCTGGTGATAAAAGGCAGTCCACTGTTTCTGTTTGTGGAGGATGAGTTGATATCTGATATGATTCTGTAACCAATTAACTTCTGTTTTCAAGTTTGTTGCTCTTGTTTTAATAAAATCTCTCTGAACCTTTCTCTTCTGCTTGATGAGACTGAGGATATGTGATGGTGGTAAGTGAAATAGTCTCTTCCCGGGCCTGGATGAGGATGCTACCGATCCTCTCGGTGAGCTGGTCCAAATCCTTGGGGTTCTGTGTTGTTACTGCAATATTTATCTTGTCTGTAATGCAGTTCCTGTATTTTTTTCCCCAGTTTGCATCTTTGTTTATCAGGTGCTTGTTGAAGTTAGAGAGAAAAGGAGGCAAGGACAGGAAGGTGGTCACTTGGTGAGGTTAAAAACAGCTGCAGAGTACTCGATTCCTTCCTTTAAGAGCAGTGCCACACCCCCTCTACATCCCTCTGGTCGATCCTTTCTTAGAATGTTAAAGCCAGGAATGCGGAATCTTGTATTAGTACTTAGAAAGGTTTCGTTGATAGAGGCAATGCTAGTTTGCTTTTCTAGAAGAAGTTGCATTTATATCTGTAATTGATTGCTCCTCTTGAAGCTAACATTTGCTGGCTTGCTAGACATCTTGGTTGATCAGGTGATGTCTTTTTCTGACACCAACCATTTATGAAACAAACAGTGTATCATGTATTTTGTCTCCTGAAACTAGCTAGCCGATCTGTAGGTAGTTTGAGTGTGCTTAAAAAGTTTGATAACTTGTGACTATCACGTTATTACATTCTGGTCAGTGGTCATGCCTGTCTCAAGACTGAAATAAATACACCTTGCTTCTTGGTAGAAAACGATAGTTACCGGAGTGTAACTCCAGTTCTATGAGTGGAGCGGAGCCCCATAGGGGAGCTCTGCTCCTAGTGGTTTACCCCGCTGCCTAGGCAGCGAATAGCCTGAGAGAAAATTATGCACACACCTGCAGCCAATAGGAGTACAGGTGTCCCTATATAAGGGGATGCTTCCCCTCAATCAGCCTCCCGAAAAATGATCTTCAGCGAGACTGGGGGTCGGCAGGGCCTTAAGCCCTATGGGGCTCCGCTCCACTCATAGAACTGGAGTTACACTCCGGTAACTATCGTTCTACATCGTGGAGCTCCGCCCCATAGGGGAGCTCTGCTCCTAGTGGTTTAAGGCGGAGCGAAACGCTCCCAAGATGTACTCCCTGCCGAGCCAAACACTTTCCACTTAAGAAAAGGTCATCTCAGCAATGGCTGCGACCAATTCCCACAGTACTGTAACTTACTGTGAGCCACAGTAAGTTACAATGTGCTGCGTCCTTGATCTAATCCGCTCACTCAGTCTAAAGGCAAAGCCAATGACTAGTGACCAGATCATAGAATATGAGTCATACTTACTGTACCACAGATAGATGAACTCAACTCTATTGATATTCAGATTGGTCTAATAGTACTGTAATATCAATTACAAAACTATATCCCTAATCCTTCTGCCCAACACAGTCAGCCTGGTGGGCAAATTATAGTACATGACTCCACTGTGCCATTCAGCCAGGAGTCATGTCCTGCAGTCCTTCTAATAAACGGGGAAAAAACGGACCTGATGGAAACCCTGTCCATTAGTCCTGTGTTTTTCCGCCTTATTTCTAGCCTTCACCTCAGCAAAGCTGAGTACAGGCTGAACCAATTTAGAAGACATGTTCACTGCTTTCTCAGTGTAATTCACCACACTCAATCCATAGGCAGAGCCAATGATTCGTGGGCAGACGATATATTTTAGGCCAACTATCCTGCTTTAGCAGATGTATGATGCCTCAATATTCCTTCAACTTTAGTGACCGGTCTAATAGTCAAGTAACACTAGGTTACAGTACTATTTCCCAGCACGATGACACACTGGTGGCAGTCTAAACATTCCCTGTTGTATTGACAATGTCAAACAAAGGCTATGTTACACGTGTCTCTCACGTGTCTGTCAAAAAAGAGCGGACCTAATGGGAACCCAGCCCATTAGTCCTGCAACCTTTCTTAACTCAAGTTCTGTCCTCAACTACGCTGAGTACAGAACGAGCTAAAGAATTAGACGACATGTCTAATAGGTAGAACCGGATAAAAGGAGACGGTGACGACCACGACGCCGCTGCACAAATATCCTCTACCCCAATTCCTCTGAAAAGTGCCGTAGACGCCGCTACTCCACGAGTGGAGTGGGCTCTTACGCCATGAGGCATTGGTCGGCCCGCCGTCTCAATGCCTTCGCAAAGCCAATGAGACAGCCGCTGTTTTGAAAGTGGTCTACCCAATGCGTTAGCACCGTGACACACAAACAACTGAGGTGATGACCTAATTATCGCCATGCGCTGCACATAGCACGCTAAGGCGCGCACCGGGCACAGGCGATGAAGTCTCTCCTCTGTCCGCTCCTCATGAGGAGGGGGGGAGAAAGCCCATAGCTCAACAGTCTGTGACCTGTATGAGTTCTTAATAACCTTCGGCGTAAATGCCGGGTTAGGACGTAACACCGCTCTGCTCAAGTTGCCATTTATGGCAAGGCAGTCGGGTCTCGTCGAAAGAGCACACAAATCACTGACACGCTTGGCTGTAGTCAAGGCAAGCAACAGTGCCGTCTTCAAAGACAACATCTTGAGGGGAATTTGATTCAATGGTTCGAACGGCGTCTCACAGAGCGCCTCGAGTACCAACGTTAAATCCCACCGTGGTAGCGTGGCTCTAGCCACTGGCCTAAGCCGCGGCGTCCCCAATAGAAACCGTTTCACTAAAGGATGACTGAACACAGTGTCTCTGCCAAACCCCTCATGACAAGATGAAATCGCTGCCGCGAACACCTTAATGTAGGCGGGTGAGCGCTGCTTGTCAAACATGAACTGTAGGAAAGAGAGCACACTCTCAACCTGACAGCACACGGGGTCCACATTCTCTGTAACGCACCATTGTGAAAACACGCTCCATCTACTGGCATAAGTCCTGTATGTGGAACTGGCACGTGAGCCCTGTATGGTTCTGATTACCGAATCAGATAACCCACGGCGCTCTAACCTGTCCCTCTCAGGAGCCAGACCTTCAGTGGCTGGCCGATCAGAGGCCATTGCTCTATCATGCCTGCCGCCTGAGACATTGCGTCCCGTCGATGTGGAATTGGCCATGATGGCGCAATCAACATTTGAATCATCTCCGCGTACCACGGAGCCCCTGGGCGGTCGGGGGCTATCAATATGATTGACAGCCCTCCTGTTCTCACACGGGCTAGCAGTGGGAGAATGCAGGACAGCGGTGGAAATGCGTACAGGAGAACCTCTGGCCACTGGTGCGCAAAAGCGTCTATCCCTAGTGGCGGTTCGTCCTGTGCTCATGGAGAAAACCATATGGGACACTGCGCGTTCACACGTGAAGCGAACAGGTCCACCTCGGCTCTCCCGAACCGTTCCCATATTTGGAGAACAATCTCGGGGTGCAGTCGCCACTCGTCGTCTCGGGGACCCCCTCGAGACATGAGGTCTGCGCCGATATTCTGACAGCCTGGGGATGTGTGCTGCTGTCAACGAGCGACGGTGCTCGTGAGCCCACAGCCACAATTCCTCCGCCAACCGGTGGAGTGCAGGAGACCCGACTCCCCCTTGGCGATTTATGTAGGCTACTGTCGTTCTGTTGTCTGACCAGACCAGCACGTCGTGCCCCCGTAGGGTGGACACGAAGTGGGTCAGAACCAGTAGAACCGTTTCCAATTCCAGGAGGTTGATGTGACGTCCCGATTGGGACCACACACCCCCGACTACCCGAGCCTGACATGTCCCTCCCCATCCAGTCAGACAAGCATCTGTGTACACTGGGATGTAGGATGACACTCTGCCTATTGCGACCCCTTGCGTCATTACGCACGGGTCTCTCCAATAGTTCAGATCCGCTCTGAGCGAGAGGGGAACTGTCACCAACCGACAACGGTGCCTCACTGGGTCCAGTCGTAGTTGAGCAAACCATCGCTGTGTTTTGCGCATGTGCAAAAGGCCCAGTGGAACCACGGAGTGGGCAGACGACATGAGACCCAAAAGTGTCATGACGGAATGCGCCGTCACCATGTGATTCGGATAAAACTTTCTCAGGGCTAGCAACAGGGCAGCCCGTCGAGGATCCGAAATTCGCGCCCTCATAGTCACAGTGTCTATCTGTAACCCCAGATAGACAATCTGCTGACTGCGCCAAGGCGCACTCTTTTTCCAATTCACAGCGAACCCCAGACGCGTGAGGTGAATCACTGTCTGTGTCGTGTGTGTGTGTGTGATCGCCAGCTCTGCTGACGTGGCCAAGACCAGTAGGTCGTCTAGGTAGGCTAATAGCCTTATCCCCTGACGGCGTAGCGGCTCCAATGCCGTCTCTACACATTTGGAAAACGTGCGAGGTGCCAGAGCGTACCCGAATGGCATTCTCGCATACTCGTACGCCACCCCTTGAAAGGCGAAACTCAGAAATTTCCTGTGACGCGGAAGTACCGGCACATGAAAATACGCGTCCTTTAGATCTATGCTCACACAAAAGTCTCTGTTGTGAATACATTCCAGTAGGCGTTTTGTCGTGAGCATTCGGAAAGGCCGTTTGGCTACGCTCTCGTTGAGAGTGCGTAAATCCAATATCGGCCTCATTCCCCCCGTCTTTTTTGGCACTAGGAAATAGGGCGAATATAGCCCGCTGTTCCTTTGCTCTTGGGGAACTACTGTGACCGCCTCCTTCGCCAAAAGTTCCGTAATCTCTTTCACAAGAGCGGCTACTTTCTCTAGCGTCTTCATCACCATCTCCACCACACCCGAGAACGGGTGTGGGGTTCGATGGAATTGAATGTCATAACCCTTCTCCAGCGTCCGACTTAGCCAGGAGGAGAGGGTGCAGCTTCGCTGCCACTCCCAATAGTGCTCTGAGAGCGCGAAGCTGTGGTACAGACAGTAGGAAGGACCTGTATTCCTCTATGGCCCAAGCCGCCGCTGTCTCCCAACACTGAAGTGGTGGGACAACCCAAGGTGGGCCCCCTGCGAAAGGGGGAGGGAACACTGACGCGTTCTGTGAGAATCGGGGGCGCCGACACTTCGGTTATACATGTAACCTTGTGGTTCCAGCCCTCCGTGAACTCAGCACGGGTCTGCGCTACACTAATTGAGGCGCCAGCCTGAATTAGTGTGCTGTCTCCCAACAGCGATTGCTTCATCGGCCCGCTAAGGGGCTGTGTATGCATGCTGCTATTAAAATCCCTATCTACGTCACTCCTCAGAGTGTGTAGTGCTGGGTTTTTATGAGGTATAGCATGACGGCTCATTACGAGCGTCCGTCTTGCTTTCCTCTTGTCATTCACACTCACAACTTTCCTCTGTGTGCGTTCAGCTCCGCTGCTGCACGAAGAGCGAGAGAGAGAGAAGGAATCTGAGCGGTCTCTGTTTTGTTATGGAAAAGAGGTTCTCTTGTGACAGTCAGATGGAACACATTCTTTATTGAACACAGACACAATGACTCCTCCATCCCTTTGCAGGGGTGGGCGATGAACAGTGGGCGCCCTCACAAGAAGTGCAGCGCTCTCTCCCGTCCTCTCCCCCTCGTCCCGTCATGGCCGTCGTCTCTTCTGACTGCCTCTCGGCTGCCAGGGCGACGAAATGAACGGGGTTTCTCGCCGGTTTCACCGCCGCCTTCTCTGGTGCCGCCGTAGGGGCTGGGCCCGCTCTCGGCATTCCAGGTGTAGCTGCTCGACGGGCTCTCCGTCTGGCCGTAGACCCTGGTCTACTGGAGACGGTGTAGCGATGGGGATCTTTAGTAGCTGTCTTCGACCCTCCTGCCAAAGGCAGGTGTCTAGCCATCTGCTTTTTCTCCTCCTCAAGCTTCCCGAAACGCGCCGTCGCATCTGTGACGGCGGCTCCAAAGAGACCGCTGTCAGAGATGGGGGCGTTTAATAGGGCGGCTTTGTCGGTCTCCTTCATAGCCGTCAAAGACAACCAGAGGTGTCGTTCCAGGACCACCAAAGTGGCCTTGGATCTCCCCGCTTGAGATGGAGAATGGCGCCGGAAATCCTAGACGCTTCCTCCATCTCCTCTCCCGACAGCCCCTCTCTACCCGTGGTGAGACGGGAGAGAGAGGCTGCTAAGAGGGCAATATTATTTGCTGCTGCTACAGCCTGTGTACTTAGAGCAAAGGCCTTCTCAGCCAGCTGCGCTGTGAGGCGGTCCTTGGTCGTAGGTAATGTGGGTCTCTTGGCAGACGGCCAAGAGCTCGAACCTGGCACGAGGTGAGCTGCCTCGAGCCTAGATATCTCTTGGAGTCGTTCTCCGTCTACCTTGGTGAATGGAATATACGCCTTCACCGGCGCTCTGGCCGTCAAAGGCGTTTCCCATGCACCCTCCACATATCTTGCGAGCGAGGGCATGGTCGGCGCCAAAAGTACCGTTGCCCGTCTTGGTCTGGAATAGGGGCCGCCCACCATCAAATCCGGAACGGAGGGAGTGGGGGGCAGTGGAATATCCAGCCTGCTCGCAGCCCGCTCGATGAGCCCTGTAAAATCAGAGCGCAGAGGCCACAGCGAAGGAGGGGGCTGCTGAAAATTCAGAGCCCATCTCCTCCTCGCCAAAGGATGAGAAAATCCCCTCTCTCTCCCTAGGGAGGGGGGTCCTTTCAACCTCGGTCGGTTGACTGGATTCTTTTGGTGGAGAACCCAGACACTTCCCAACATCCTCATCCTCTTTAGAGGCGCCGTCATCAAATGACGCCTCAGAATCTGAGGCTATCATGGATATAGCGTCCTCAAGAGGGAAATCCTCACTGAAAAACGCCCATCGCTGTTTCCTCTCCTTTAAAGAAAGGAGTGAACAGCTAGGGCATTCCGGAGGATCTGTGAGGCCGCCCCTAGCGTGCTTTGAACCTAAGCACACAAAACAAAGTTCGTGTGGGTCCAGAGCCGCCGTAGTGGAGCAACGACACTGAGCTCTTAAAAGAGCTTTTGGGGGTGGAAAAGATGTGCTCATATTCGGACGACGTCAACAACAGGATATTGACGACGGGTTCGTCCTGAGATTCTTCTAGGCTTCTTCAGTCCAGTCCTGTCGCTGAAGATAATGGGAGGCTGATTGAGGGGAAGCATCCCCTTATATAGGGACACCTGTACTCCTATTGGCTGCAGATGTGTGCATAATTTTCTCTCAGGCTATTCGCTGCCTAGGCAGCGGGGTAAACCACTAGGAGCAGAGCTCCCCTATGGGGCGGAGCTCCACGATGTAGAACTGTTTCTAAATGCTTTCTGTCCCCCACAATTAGCTAACAAGTTTAGTTGTGCCTAAAAGTTCTGTGATTGTTAGCATGGTGTTAAAGTTGCGTCAGTTCGTTTCTGGTATCAGAACAAAATAGTCAGCACATAGTAACTTCTGATTTATTTGTACTTTAATTAATGTAAACACGTGTGTGGTAAATAGGTGGTTTGTATATATACGGTCTCTCTGTGACACCTCGCAGGGCAGAGAAGAGAGCGACACCCTATTGTTCTCGCTTATATACTCTGACAGTGATAGTTCCCGCTCAATGCTGGCCTGTCAGAGGGAGGAGGAGCGTGGTTTAAACTTGCTCCTCCTATCGTCGGCGTGCAGGCTGGTCCCAGCCTAGTGACGCACTTCCTGTCGCCGGTTGTAGTTCTTGTCTTCAGCAGTTGATTTATCCGTAGTTTATATACTTAATATTGTAGCATAGCTTCCCCGGTATATTATAAAGGTTATGCATACAAATAGCCAGTTCACCATTTGCTTTCACCTGATGGAGGGGGTGAACCTAGACACAATTTTATGGTGGCCATAAATAGCTAGACAGTAAGGTAGGGCATCATAAAGCGAACAGGAAAGCTGCTATCGAAAAGTTAGCTCAAGGAATTTGAGGTTTTACTTGAGGGATTACTGTAACGTCTGCTATGTGAGTAAGTAGAGAGTAGGCAACATTTTTCCACATACAGCAATCCCACATACTAAATACGACCTATTAAACAGTACGCAGTATGTACTTTAAGTAGACAGGACGCAATATGGCTATTCAGACACAGCCATTAGAACAAGTAAATAATAAGATGACACCGAAGAGGATGGCTGACGTTTTACATGCTCCTGACCAATTGTGCTATTTTGTTATTTTGCACATAGTGTTGCTGCTACCGTCTCTTATGACCGAAAATAACTTCTGGACATCAGAACAGCAGTTACTCCCCACGAACTGGCAGAAGCTTTTTCCTTTAACGAGTCCGACAAGAAGAATATACTGCTCTCCCAGGAACAGGCCCAAATCCCTGTCATTTGCGTGAAGAAAAGACGCAGCAAAAGTGGACGCAGATCGGGCTGCCTTCTGAGAATCCGTAGGCGAGCGAGTAAACTCCCACTTCCTCCCGTTCTACTTGCTAACATGCAATTATTGGAAAATAAAATTGATGACCTACGATTATCCTACCAACGGGATATTAATATCTTATGTTTCACCGAGTCGTGGCTGAACGATGACATGGATAATATAGAGCTGGCGGGATTTTCCATGCACCGGCAGAATAGAGATGCTACGTCTGGTAAGACAATGGGTGGGGGGGTGTGTCTTTTTGTCAATAACAGCTGGTGCGCGATGTCTAATATTAAAGAAGTATTGAGATATTGCTTGCCTGAGAGAGTACCTAATGATAAGCTGTAGACCACACTATCTACCAAGAGTTCTCATCTATATTATTCGTAACCGTCTATTTACCACCACTAAGACCACACTCGACCAACTCTGTAAGGCCATAAGCAAACCAGAAAATGCTCATCCAGAAGTGGCCCTCCTAGTGGCCGGGGACTTTAATGCAGGAAAAGTTAAATCAGTTTTACCAAACATGCAACCAGATGAAAAACAACTCTAGATGACCTTTACTCCGCATACAAAGCTCTCCCCCGCCCTCCATTTGGCAAATCTGACCATAATTCTATCCTCCGGATTCCTGCTTACAAGCAAAAACTAAAGAAGGAAGTACCAGTGACTCGCTCAGATGAAGCGGATGCTACGTTTTCTCCTCTCACTTGTGCTAACCCTTCCTGGTCACCTGTTTTGTACACTAGAGGACACTATATGTTTGGGTTACTGGTTATGCGACCAGTGACAAATGACCCAAACATAGTGCCCTCTAGTGTAAAAAAAACAAGTAAACATAACCCTTGACAGACAACGTATGTGACACACCACCTGGATTCGGTCTTATGTAGCAACATTTTAGTTTCTGTTTTTTACATTGGATAAAAGTAGAGACTCAGAGCTACAAAATGTTATTTCATCCACTGCATTTGAGGAAACAATGGGAAAGTAATTCTGCTTTGAAAGTTGATCAACTTGTAAAACTCACTTTTGACAAAACCGTCTTTCAATGTTTTGGTACTACTATTGGAGAGCCCTTTGTCTATACCCATTCAGCATCGTTCACACTGTCTTAAGCCTTAGCCCCACCCATCTCTAAGGGTTGATCCAACCATTCTGTACTAACTTGCCAGCTACTTCCAGACATCTGAGAGAGAGAACAGCTCACTGAACATTACTCGCCCTATCTGTGGTTTCGCATTCAGAGTGCACACTGGACGCTCTGGCCAATAAGTAGGGTTGTTCCGAAAGCTCTGACCTCACAACTACAGTTAAGCACCCAAGCTAACTTGCTAACATTGGCTAGTTACTTCCAGACACATAATGAGAGAACAACGCCACTCTGACCATTTTACTCACCCTAGCAGAGCTGGTTAGGCTTTTTTCAAGTTATCTAGAGTGTTGGTGACAACAATTGAATTATTATTTTTTACTGACACCGGACATATTCAACGGTGTTGAAAAAAATGCGTTCAAAGCGTCTTTTGATAAGAAATGTAGCTAGATAGCTAAACAATGAATCCCAACACATGATGTAATGTTAGTTAGCCAGCCAGCTAACAGTACACTATAACTTGAAATGAAAATACTTTTTTCAAAATTAGAGTGGAGTCTTTTGTTAAGACATTTAGCTAGCTAGCTAAACAATGGACCATAATCACAACTCATGATGTTACTACCCTGCATGAATCTGTAGGTAGCTAACCAACCAGGTTATATGGCTATAAATAGTCAAGCAAATGTGTCTGAGATACGAAGAATAAGATCATACACATAATGTTAGCTAGCGAACAGTACACTTGAAATGAAACCCCTTTCTGTGTAATATCTGAAAATCTTACCAGTATACATTGTGGTTGGACACGTCTCCTGTCTGATACTGCATTGCATCCGATGTTGATGAGATGTATGTCTCTTAAGAACTTTCAAAATGACTCCATATTTTCATCATAACAACCGATTGAACAGGGTTATAGTAACCTAGATCAAATGAAGTCAAAGTTGTAATTTTCGCAGGAATACAGCGTAGTGTGCACAATACAATGAAATGAGTAGATAAGTACAGTACAGTAGTTGCCATTGCAGCAAAGAGTCAGTTCAGTTTTCATCAATAGTCTTATGGCTTGGAGGGAGAAACTGTCTTTGAGCATGGTGCTGCTACACTTGATGCAGTTTGCAAGATGGTAAAAGTGCCAGATGTCTTAGTTTCAAATTTTTATAAGGCCTACCTCTAACGTAAACAAGTGACAGTTATGGTCATCTTGTCTCCTCCTCCGTAGGCCCACCGGGACACATGGGATGAACTGCCCTGACTAAGACACAGACAGAAAGTTGTTGTAGAACAGACTCCAGTAGCTGCAGAATTGAAACTACACTATCGGGGATATTTTAATTGCACAAGTTGTTAGAAAACTCCTGTCATGACGTTGGCCTTTGGGTAAGGTTTATGACCCCCCCCCCCCCCCCCATAAATACCTTTCTCCCTTCCCCTCTCTCTCTGACCCTACTGAAGGACTTTTGAATAGCCTTTGTTAAATACAGAGAGTCTGGGAACATCAAACAAGTGGGGGGGAAAGGAACCATATTTCAGTAATAGAACAAGTTGGAAATATACCAGGTACTTAATGAGTATGGATGTCATCTGAGACATTGACTGATGACAGGACGACATAAACTGTACCTGGGAAAGTCTACACATTCTAGTTATCAGATTCACATGGAATTGTTGTGCAATTTAAATGTTTGATATTGAAACTGTTTGTTAGGAGATTAAATGTAATTTTAGCTTCCAAATGAGAAAATTGGGTTTTCATAAGGAAAGAGCCCTTCTCAATCAGTGGCCCGCCCCTGTGAAGAGACATGGGTTATAAACGATGAAACACACCCTTCTCCCTCACCACTATATAAGTCAGTGACACAATGTAACCAGCTGTTCCGGGTACGTGAGGTCTGCAGCCTCTGCGTTAAAAGGACACGCATGTCAGGTACAGAACTAAGCCAACCTCAGCGTGAGCTTTGGTTGCGAATGGTATGAACTTTGAACTCTCATTCACTACTTCCTAGCCGTTGTAGACGTGGGCTAGGAAAGGACGGACGACGTATCCAGTCTAACACACAATGAAGATACTACAAAGTATCCATTTTACCACCAGTGACATTCTTCCGAGGACAGGAAGATCTCTGTTGGCCAACACGGCCAGCATCTACGACCAACCTGCCGAAGTGCAGCTCAGAGTAAATATTTATTGCATTTTCCTTTTCCAAATGGGCGGTAATTTAGAATGCATACGATAATGTATTTACGATGGCATAGCTGCTTTCTTCGTTCCTCAGTCTTCCTGCTCTTTCATTCGAGCCCAACCCCCTTTCTTTGTGTAACAAGCCGCCATGCCGGTTTAGCCCACTAGGGCACATTCTCCTATCATTTCCTTGTAACCATATCTGTGTGTTATGCATTTCTGTGAATTATTTAGTTTAGTAAATAAATGATTTTAAGACAATTGCTGTATGGATGACTCATAGTGAAGACTGGGTTCGTGCAGATAACCAACAATTTACGACGTTTGGAATGAGATTGACGTGAGGTAAACTAACATCATTAAAGGAGGCTAATCGATCAGATATTATAATATCTGAAAGTTATATTAGGAAAATTATAACTTTAATCTGAATATTTTCCTTGGTGCCCCGACCTTCTAGTTAATTACAGTTACATGATTAATCAGTTTAATCGCGTAATAATAATTACAGAGTTATTTGATAAACATGTCTTCCGTTTTAATGATGCCAAAGACACGACACTCCAAATCAACTCTGTGCATGGCACGACAGATTTTGCTACATTTACCTTACCGCGGCAGGAAACTAACTTTTATAGAAACTGAACTGTATGTACATGATCAACATTTTTGACTGGGAAGCAGTTTTTTAAAACCAGAAGTTGACAGGTTTGTTGACAACTTAAAATACATTACCTTCCATAACTCCAACTGGTGGACAATGTTGGGAGTGCTGTGGCACAGGTGGCACAAAAATATTTACCTGAGCCACAATCCCCACAGCGCCATAGCTCAGCCTCCTCCAAAACTCTACACACACTGCAGATGGCGTTGGTTGGAGGACAATCCAGCTCCACTGCAGGCATATGGAGTAGCTCCTTCAACCCCTTCCAGGCCTTAACATCCGCTGCCCTACTTTTTTTTATGCTGGTGGAAAAGGTGCATCACTGCAGCTAGGCACAACTTCTGCTGCAGAGGGAACCGGCTCTGTCATCCCAGTACTCCCTAAAGTGTAGTGACAATTGTTACTGAGTGGACTATCCTGGTTATATTAAGTTGAACAGAGCAACTTTATCACCGATCCAAGTTGATGGCAGGGGTGTACGTGCTATCACGCCTCTAGTCAGGTCTCTGTTTTTATTATTTTTTATTTCATTTTATTATGTATTTCTTTCCTTTTGTTTCCATAAAGTCCATCTAGGGACGGGTGTTGAAAATTAGTTGAGCTACAAACACTACATAGTGCAATGATTCGGACGATTGTTTGTTCAATGTGTCAAACTAAACCTGTGAGATACATCTCAAGAGGAATGACTGACACAGATTAGCGCTATGTGCAGATTGAGAAAGTATCACGGCTCAGGAGAAGACCCAGATGCAGACAGTTCGAAGTAACAAAAGTTTATTACAAAAACAGGGGGCAGGCAATAGACAGGCCAAGGGCAGGCAGAGGTCAGTAATCCAGAGCAGAGTCCGAAAGTTATAGAACGGCAGGCAGTCTCAGGGTCAGGGCAGGCATCCAGGGCAGTGTCACAACACTTGTATGCTTGACAAGACAAACTGGCAACAGACAAACAGAGATCACAGGTATAAATACACTGGGGATAATGGAGAAGATGGGCGAGCGACAATAGACAATTGGCCTGATCGGACAGCTCAGAGCTTCTGCTCTTTTCTGTCCATTAAAACAAATGGATTGGTGGAAGAGGCAGGGCAGGCCAGGAGCAAGGAAGGAGGGTGTGGTCAAGCAAGGCATCCCCCGAGTCTAGATGCATTAAGGTTTTATAACAGGCATAGAGTAACTAATCTATTTTCCTTTCCCGACATGAATTTATTAAAGTTACAGCTCATAGCTGTATGGGGGAGAAGGAGGGGGTTAAGGAATGCATCCACATATATACACACACATTCTTTTGTATTTTGTCATTATATTTATTTTTGTTTGTTTTTGCTTTGATACTTATGGAAAATAAACTAATTAAAGTCAGTTTTGCATGATTGTTTATTTTTTAGGTCAGTTTCAACATTATGGACATGGGTGTGTCTGTGGTCCATTTGGCCTGTCCCACAGCTTCCTTCAATGATGGATTGAGTGGCTCTGTTGATGAACTTCTGGCCAATGATGACTGTCTATTGATGTGAGTCCAGATATGCTATGAACGTAGTGATTGCATCTTGGTAGTCTGTAAGCCATTTTTATTGCCATGTTTTGGATTATCTGTAGCTGATGAATCTGCTGTGGTGAAGCTGTTATCCAGGCTGGTTGGGCGTATTCAAAGAGCGATCGGATATAGACTTTCAATACTGTCTGAGGTGAGGCTCCGTATTTTCTTCCACACAGCGTTTTTAAGTGGTTTAGTCCCTATCTCTCTATGTTCGCTATATGGGCTGTCCAGTGCATATTCTTTCTGGAAGGTGACTCCAAGGAATTGTTCTTCTTTTTCTACGTTTATTGTTTTACCGTAAAGTTTGAGATCTATGGGTTTCTTTTTTTTTTTTTTTTTTGGTGCTTCTTGTAAAGAGGACACATTGAGTCTTTTGTGGGTTCAGTTTTACACGCCACATGTTAGACCATGTCTCAATCGTTTCAATAGACTTCTGGAGTTTTTTGCAGCAAGTTGAGGACATTTGGAGCTGGACCAGTAGCCAAGGTCATCGGCAAACTGTGAGCCTTGGCCATGGTGGGTGGAGGGTAATAAATGTCTGATAAGGATAGTAGAAAAATTAGTGGGCTTAGGACTGCCCCCTGTGGGACACCTGCTTCAAGGGTAAATGGTGGAGAATTTGCACGGTTGTGGAGAAAGCAAGTGATAATATTTCTGATGGAGAGTGGTAGATTGAGATTGGAGTCTGCAAGCCGGTAGCACAACCCATTGTGCCACATCTTATCAAATGCTTTTTCTATGTCAAAGAAAACCGCCAGGGTAAGTTCTTTTTTCTTGAAGTTCTGAAGGATGTCTTTTGACAGTCTTAGAATGTTATCGGTATGTCACGTTTCGTCGTATACATAATGAGTGGACCAAGGCGCAGTGTGAGTAGAGTTCCACATATTTATTCAAGTGAACCTTCAAAAACAACAAAGAATAAACTAACGTGCAGTTCGTAGCGCACATAGCACTAAACCAAAATCCCACATTGCAGGTGGGAAATTGGACACACTAAGTATGATCCCAAATTAGAGGTAATGATATACAGCTGCCTCTAAGGGAACCATACACATACACCAAAAGAAATAAACTCACTAGAAATCCCCTAGTCACGCCCTGACCTAAAACACTATAGAGAACCCCGAGGGCTCTCTATGGACAGGGCATGACACGGTAGTTGATCTTGTTTTTCTGAAGCCAGCTTGGTGGATTCCAAGGAGGCCCATTTCCTCAGTGTGGCTGCGTACTCTCTCAAACAGCTTGAGGCTGATTTGTCTATAACTTGTGACGTTGTATGGTCTTTACCAGGTTTGTGAATCCTTGTGACAACTGCATATTTCCAAGGTAGGGGAAAATGGCTGTCCATGAGACATGTGGTGAAGAGGTTAGAAAGGAGGTGCAGGTATTCATCAGGTGCTTGTTTGATGAGTGTGCTGTCAATGTTGTCTTCCCCAGGTGCTCAGTTTTTTTCAGATGAGTCTTAATTTCTTCAATAGTAACAGAGCGGGTGAGGGGATGGTCTACTGGTGTCAGATTTGGAGTATATACTGTTTTCTGTATTTCTCTGTCGACAAGGTTTTCCATTTGTCAAAGAGGGGATCATTGGGATAAGAAGGAATGTATTGTAGGTGGTTTCTTAATAATATAGCTTTTGTTTTGTTGTCTTCGATGAATTGGTCTTGAGACCAGGTATAATATTATTGGTTTTGTCTCCGTTAATTGTTTAGATTTTTTGCCAGAAGGTCTGAGGGGGTTAGTGTCTGTATCTAGCTGGTGATAAAAGGCAGTCCACTGTTTCTGTTTGTGGAGGATGAGTTGATATCTGATATGATTCTGTAACCAATTAACTTCTGTTTTCAAGTTTGTTGCTCTTGTTTTAATAAAATCTCTCTGAACCTTTCTCTTCTGCTTGATGAGACTGAGGATATGTGATGGTGGTAAGTGAAATAGTCTCTTCCCGGGCCTGGATGAGGATGCTACCGATCCTCTCGGTGAGCTGGTCCAAATCCTTGGGGTTCTGTGTTGTTACTGCAATATTTATCTTGTCTGTAATGCAGTTCCTGTATTTTTTTCCCCAGTTTGCATCTTTGTTTATCAGGTGCTTGTTGAAGTTAGAGAGAAAAGGAGGCAAGGACAGGAAGGTGGTCACTTGGTGAGGTTAAAAACAGCTGCAGAGTACTCGATTCCTTCCTTTAAGAGCAGTGCCACACCCCCTCTACATCCCTCTGGTCGATCCTTTCTTAGAATGTTAAAGCCAGGAATGCGGAATCTTGTATTAGTACTTAGAAAGGTTTCGTTGATAGAGGCAATGCTAGTTTGCTTTTCTAGAAGAAGTTGCATTTATATCTGTAATTGATTGCTCCTCTTGAAGCTAACATTTGCTGGCTTGCTAGACATCTTGGTTGATCAGGTGATGTCTTTTTCTGACACCAACCATTTATGAAACAAACAGTGTATCATGTATTTTGTCTCCTGAAACTAGCTAGCCGATCTGTAGGTAGTTTGAGTGTGCTTAAAAAGTTTGATAACTTGTGACTATCACGTTATTACATTCTGGTCAGTGGTCATGCCTGTCTCAAGACTGAAATAAATACACCTTGCTTCTTGGTAGAAAACGATAGTTACCGGAGTGTAACTCCAGTTCTATGAGTGGAGCGGAGCCCCATAGGGGAGCTCTGCTCCTAGTGGTTTACCCCGCTGCCTAGGCAGCGAATAGCCTGAGAGAAAATTATGCACACACCTGCAGCCAATAGGAGTACAGGTGTCCCTATATAAGGGGATGCTTCCCCTCAATCAGCCTCCCGAAAAATGATCTTCAGCGAGACTGGGGGTCGGCAGGGCCTTAAGCCCTATGGGGCTCCGCTCCACTCATAGAACTGGAGTTACACTCCGGTAACTATCGTTCTACATCGTGGAGCTCCGCCCCATAGGGGAGCTCTGCTCCTAGTGGTTTAAGGCGGAGCGAAACGCTCCCAAGATGTACTCCCTGCCGAGCCAAACACTTTCCACTTAAGAAAAGGTCATCTCAGCAATGGCTGCGACCAATTCCCACAGTACTGTAACTTACTGTGAGCCACAGTAAGTTACAATGTGCTGCGTCCTTGATCTAATCCGCTCACTCAGTCTAAAGGCAAAGCCAATGACTAGTGACCAGATCATAGAATATGAGTCATACTTACTGTACCACAGATAGATGAACTCAACTCTATTGATATTCAGATTGGTCTAATAGTACTGTAATATCAATTACAAAACTATATCCCTAATCCTTCTGCCCAACACAGTCAGCCTGGTGGGCAAATTATAGTACATGACTCCACTGTGCCATTCAGCCAGGAGTCATGTCCTGCAGTCCTTCTAATAAACGGGGAAAAAACGGACCTGATGGAAACCCTGTCCATTAGTCCTGTGTTTTTCCGCCTTATTTCTAGCCTTCACCTCAGCAAAGCTGAGTACAGGCTGAACCAATTTAGAAGACATGTTCACTGCTTTCTCAGTGTAATTCACCACACTCAATCCATAGGCAGAGCCAATGATTCGTGGGCAGACGATATATTTTAGGCCAACTATCCTGCTTTAGCAGATGTATGATGCCTCAATATTCCTTCAACTTTAGTGACCGGTCTAATAGTCAAGTAACACTAGGTTACAGTACTATTTCCCAGCACGATGACACACTGGTGGCAGTCTAAACATTCCCTGTTGTATTGACAATGTCAAACAAAGGCTATGTTACACGTGTCTCTCACGTGTCTGTCAAAAAAGAGCGGACCTAATGGGAACCCAGCCCATTAGTCCTGCAACCTTTCTTAACTCAAGTTCTGTCCTCAACTACGCTGAGTACAGAACGAGCTAAAGAATTAGACGACATGTCTAATAGGTAGAACCGGATAAAAGGAGACGGTGACGACCACGACGCCGCTGCACAAATATCCTCTACCCCAATTCCTCTGAAAAGTGCCGTAGACGCCGCTACTCCACGAGTGGAGTGGGCTCTTACGCCATGAGGCATTGGTCGGCCCGCCGTCTCAATGCCTTCGCAAAGCCAATGAGACAGCCGCTGTTTTGAAAGTGGTCTACCCAATGCGTTAGCACCGTGACACACAAACAACTGAGGTGATGACCTAATTATCGCCATGCGCTGCACATAGCACGCTAAGGCGCGCACCGGGCACAGGCGATGAAGTCTCTCCTCTGTCCGCTCCTCATGAGGAGGGGGGGAGAAAGCCCATAGCTCAACAGTCTGTGACCTGTATGAGTTCTTAATAACCTTCGGCGTAAATGCCGGGTTAGGACGTAACACCGCTCTGCTCAAGTCGCCATTTATGGCAAGGCAGTCGGGTCTCGTCGAAAGAGCACACAAATCACTGACACGCTTGGCTGTAGTCAAGGCAAGCAACAGTGCCGTCTTCAAAGACAACATCTTGAGGGGAATTTGATTCAATGGTTCGAACGGCGTCTCACAGAGCGCCTCGAGTACCAACGTTAAATCCCACCGTGGTAGCGTGGCTCTAGCCACTGGCCTAAGCCGCGGCGTCCCCAATAGAAACCGTTTCACTAAAGGATGACTGAACACAGTGTCTCTGCCAAACCCCTCATGACAAGATGAAATCGCTGCCGCGAACACCTTAATGTAGGCGGGTGAGCGCTGCTTGTCAAACATGAACTGTAGGAAAGAGAGCACACTCTCAACCTGACAGCACACGGGGTCCACATTCTCTGTAACGCACCATTGTGAAAACACGCTCCATCTACTGGCATAAGTCCTGTATGTGGAACTGGCACGTGAGCCCTGTATGGTTCTGATTACCGAATCAGATAACCCACGGCGCTCTAACCTGTCCCTCTCAGGAGCCAGACCTTCAGTGGCTGGCCGATCAGAGGCCATTGCTCTATCATGCCTGCCGCCTGAGACATTGCGTCCCGTCGATGTGGAATTGGCCATGATGGCGCAATCAACATTTGAATCATCTCCGCGTACCACGGAGCCCCTGGGCGGTCGGGGGCTATCAATATGATTGACAGCCCTCCTGTTCTCACACGGGCTAGCAGTGGGAGAATGCAGGACAGCGGTGGAAATGCGTACAGGAGAACCTCTGGCCACTGGTGCGCAAAAGCGTCTATCCCTAGTGGCGGTTCGTCCTGTGCTCATGGAGAAAACCATATGGGACACTGCGCGTTCACACGTGAAGCGAACAGGTCCACCTCGGCTCTCCCGAACCGTTCCCATATTTGGAGAACAATCTCGGGGTGCAGTCGCCACTCGTCGTCTCGGGGACCCCCTCGAGACATGAGGTCTGCGCCGATATTCTGACAGCCTGGGGATGTGTGCTGCTGTCAACGAGCGACGGTGCTCGTGAGCCCACAGCCACAATTCCTCCGCCAACCGGTGGAGTGCAGGAGACCCGACTCCCCCTTGGCGATTTATGTAGGCTACTGTCGTTCTGTTGTCTGACCAGACCAGCACGTCGTGCCCCCGTAGGGTGGACACGAAGTGGGTCAGAACCAGTAGAACCGTTTCCAATTCCAGGAGGTTGATGTGACGTCCCGATTGGGACCACACACCCCCGACTGCCCGAGCCTGACATGTCCCTCCCCATCCAGTCAGACAAGCATCTGTGTACACTGGGATGTAGGATGACACTCTGCCTATTGCGAACCCTTGCGTCATTACGCACGGGTCTCTCCAATAGTTCAGATCCGCTCTGAGCGAGAGGGGAACTGTCACCAACCGACAACGGTGCCTCACTGGGTCCAGTCGTAGTTGAGCAAACCATCGCTGTGTTTTGCGCATGTGCAAAAGGCCCAGTGAAACCACGGAGTGGGCAGACGACATGAGACCCAAAAGTGTCATGACGGAATGCGCCGTCACCATGTGATTCGGATAAAACTTTCTCAGGGCTAGCAACAGGGCAGCCCGTCGAGGATCCGAAATTCGCGCCCTCATAGTCACAGTGTCTATCTGTAACCCCAGATAGACAATCTGCTGACTGGGCCAAGGCGCACTCTTTTTCCAATTCACAGCGAACCCCAGACGCGTGAGGTGAATCACTGTCTGTGTCGTGTGTGTGTGTGTGTGATCGCCAGCTCTGCTGACGTGGCCAAGACCAGTAGGTCGTCTAGGTAGGCTAATAGCCTTATCCCCTGACGGCGTAGCGGCTCCAATGCCGTCTCTACACATTTGGAAAACGTGCGAGGTGCCAGAGCGTACCCGAATGGCATTCTCGCATACTCGTACGCCACCCCTTGAAAGGCGAAACTCAGAAATTTCCTGTGACGCGGAAGTACCGGCACATGAAAATACGCGTCCTTTAGATCTATGCTCACACAAAAGTCTCTGTTGTGAATACATTCCAGTAGGCGTTTTGTCGTGAGCATTCGGAAAGGCCGTTTGGCTACGCTCTCGTTGAGAGTGCGTAAATCCAATATCGGCCTCATTCCCCCCGTCTTTTTTGGCACTAGGAAATAGGGCGAATATAGCCCGCTGTTCCTTTGCTCTTGGGGAACTACTGTGACCGCCTCCTTCGCCAAAAGTTCCGTAATCTCTTTCACAAGAGCGGCTACTTTCTCTAGCGTCTTCATCACCATCTCCACCACACCCGAGAACGGGTGTGGGGTTCGATGGAATTGAATGTCATAACCCTTCTCCAGCGTCCGACTTAGCCAGGAGGAGAGGGTGCAGCTTCGCTGCCACTCCCAATAGTGCTCTGAGAGCGCGAAGCTGTGGTACAGACAGTAGGAAGGACCTGTATTCCTCTATGGCCCAAGCCGCCGCTGTCTCCCAACACTGAAGTGGTGGGACAACCCAAGGTGGGCCCCCTGCGAAAGGGGGAGGGAACACTGACGCGTTCTGTGAGAATCGGGGGCGCCGACACTTCGGTTATACATGTAACCTTGTGGTTCCAGCCCTCCGTGAACTCAGCACGGGTCTGCGCTACACTAATTGAGGCGCCAGCCTGAATTAGTGTGCTGTCTCCCAACAGCGATTGCTTCATCGGCCCGCTAAGGGGCTGTGTATGCATGCTGCTATTAAAATCCCTATCTACGTCACTCCTCAGAGTGTGTAGTGCTGGGTTTTTATGAGGTATAGCATGACGGCTCATTACGAGCGTCCGTCTTGCTTTCCTCTTGTCATTCACACTCACAACTTTCCTCTGTGTGCGTTCAGCTCCGCTGCTGCACGAAGAGCGAGAGATAGAGAGAGAGAAGGAATCTGAGCGGTCTCTGTTTTGTTATGGAAAAGAGGTTCTCTTGTGACAGTCAGATGGAACACATTCTTTATTGAACACAGACACAATGACTCCTCCATCCCTTTGCAGGGGTGGGCGATGAACAGTGGGCGCCCTCACAAGAAGTGCAGCGCTCTCTCCCGTCCTCTCCCCCTCGTCCCGTCATGGCCGTCGTCTCTTCTGACTGCCTCTCGGCTGCCAGGGCGACGAAATGAACGGGGTTTCTCGCCGGTTTCACCGCCGCCTTCTCTGGTGCCGCCGTAGGGGCTGGGCCCGCTCTCGGCATTCCAGGTGTAGCTGCTCGACGGGCTCTCCGTCTGGCCGTAGACCCTGGTCTACTGGAGACGGTGTAGCGATGGGGATCTTTAGTAGCTGTCTTCGACCCTCCTGCCAAAGGCAGGTGTCTAGCCATCTGCTTTTTCTCCTCCTCAAGCTTCCCGAAACGCGCCGTCGCATCTGTGACGGCGGCTCCAAAGAGACCGCTGTCAGAGATGGGGGCGTTTAATAGGGCGGCTTTGTCGGTCTCCTTCATAGCCGTCAAAGACAACCAGAGGTGTCGTTCCAGGACCACCAAAGTGGCCTTGGATCTCCCCGCTTGAGATGGAGAATGGCGCCGGAAATCCTAGACGCTTCCTCCATCTCCTCTCCCGACAGCCCCTCTCTACCCGTGGTGAGACGGGAGAGAGAGGCTGCTAAGAGGGCAATATTATTTGCTGCTGCTACAGCCTGTGTACTTAGAGCAAAGGCCTTCTCAGCCAGCTGCGCTGTGAGGCGGTCCTTGGTCGTAGGTAATGTGGGTCTCTTGGCAGACGGCCAAGAGCTCGAACCTGGCACGAGGTGAGCTGCCTCGAGCCTAGATATCTCTTGGAGTCGTTCTCCGTCTACCTTGGTGAATGGAATATACGCCTTCACCGGCGCTCTGGCCGTCAAAGGCGTTTCCCATGCACCCTCCACATATCTTGCGAGCGAGGGCATGGTCGGCGCCAAAAGTACCGTTGCCCGTCTTGGTCTGGAATAGGGGCCGCCCACCATCAAATCCGGAACGGAGGGAGTGGGGGGCAGTGGAATATCCAGCCTGCTCGCAGCCCGCTCGATGAGCCCTGTAAAATCAGAGCGCAGAGGCCACAGCGAAGGAGGGGGCTGCTGAAAATTCAGAGCCCATCTCCTCCTCGCCAAAGGATGAGAAAATCCCCTCTCTCTCCCTAGGGAGGGGGGTCCTTTCAACCTCGGTCGGTTGACTGGATTCTTTTGGTGGAGAACCCAGACACTTCCCAACATCCTCATCCTCTTTAGAGGCGCCGTCATCAAATGACGCCTCAGAATCTGAGGCTATCATGGATATAGCGTCCTCAAGAGGGAAATCCTCACTGAAAAACGCCCATCGCTGTTTCCTCTCCTTTAAAGAAAGGAGTGAACAGCTAGGGCATTCCGGAGGATCTGTGAGGCCGCCCCTAGCGTGCTTTGAACCTAAGCACACAAAACAAAGTTCGTGTGGGTCCAGAGCCGCCGTAGTGGAGCAACGACACTGAGCTCTTAAAAGAGCTTTTGGGGGTGGAAAAGATGTGCTCATATTCGGACGACGTCAACAACAGGATATTGACGACGGGTTCGTCCTGAGATTCTTCTAGGCTTCTTCAGTCCAGTCCTGTCGCTGAAGATAATGGGAGGCTGATTGAGGGGAAGCATCCCCTTATATAGGGACACCTGTACTCCTATTGGCTGCAGATGTGTGCATAATTTTCTCTCAGGCTATTCGCTGCCTAGGCAGCGGGGTAAACCACTAGGAGCAGAGCTCCCCTATGGGGCGGAGCTCCACGATGTAGAACTGTTTCTAAATGCTTTCTGTCCCCCACAATTAGCTAACAAGTTTAGTTGTGCCTAAAAGTTCTGTGATTGTTAGCATGGTGTTAAAGTTGCGTCAGTTCGTTTCTGGTATCAGAACAAAATAGTCAGCACATAGTAACTTCTGATTTATTTGTACTTTAATTAATGTAAACACGTGTGTGGTAAATAGGTGGTTTGTATATATACGGTCTCTCTGTGACACCTCGCAGGGCAGAGAAGAGAGCGACACCCTATTGTTCTCGCTTATATACTCTGACAGTGATAGTTCCCGCTCAATGCTGGCCTGTCAGAGGGAGGAGGAGCGTGGTTTAAACTTGCTCCTCCTATCGTCGGCGTGCAGGCTGGTCCCAGCCTAGTGACGCACTTCCTGTCGCCGGTTGTAGTTCTTGTCTTCAGCAGTTGATTTATCCGTAGTTTATATACTTAATATTGTAGCATAGCTTCCCCGGTATATTATAAAGGTTATGCATACAAATAGCCAGTTCACCATTTGCTTTCACCTGATGGAGGGGGTGAACCTAGACACAATTTTATGGTGGCCATAAATAGCTAGACAGTAAGGTAGGGCATCATAAAGCGAACAGGAAAGCTGCTATCGAAAAGTTAGCTCAAGGAATTTGAGGTTTTACTTGAGGGATTACTGTAACGTCTGCTATGTGAGTAAGTAGAGAGTAGGCAACATTTTTCCACATACAGCAATCCCACATACTAAATACGACCTATTAAACAGTACGCAGTATGTACTTTAAGTAGACAGGACGCAATATGGCTATTCAGACACAGCCATTAGAACAAGTAAATAATAAGATGACACCGAAGAGGATGGCTGACGTTTTACATGCTCCTGACCAATTGTGCTATTTTGTTATTTTGCACATAGTGTTGCTGCTACCGTCTCTTATGACCGAAAATAACTTCTGGACATCAGAACAGCAGTTACTCCCCACGAACTGGCAGAAGCTTTTTCCTTTAACGAGTCCGACAAGAAGAATATACTGCTCTCCCAGGAACAGGCCCAAATCCCTGTCATTTGCGTGAAGAAAAGACGCAGCAAAAGTGGACGCAGATCGGGCTGCCTTCTGAGAATCCGTAGGCGAGCGAGTAAACTCCCACTTCCTCCCGTTCTACTTGCTAACATGCAATTATTGGAAAATAAAATTGATTATCCTACCAACGGGATATTAATATCTTATGTTTCACCGAGTCGTGGCTGAACGATGACATGGATAATATAGAGCTGGCGGGATTTTCCATGCACCGGCAGAATAGAGATGCTACGTCTGGTAAGACAATGGGTGGGGGGGTGTGTCTTTTTGTCAATAACAGCTGGTGCGCGATGTCTAATATTAAAGAAGTATTGAGATATTGCTTGCCTGAGAGAGTACCTAATGATAAGCTGTAGACCACACTATCTACCAAGAGTTCTCATCTATATTATTCGTAACCGTCTATTTACCACCACTAAGACCACACTCGACCAACTCTGTAAGGCCATAAGCAAACCAGAAAATGCTCATCCAGAAGTGGCCCTCCTAGTGGCCGGGGACTTTAATGCAGGAAAAGTTAAATCAGTTTTACCAAACATGCAACCAGATGAAAAACAACTCTAGATGACCTTTACTCCGCATACAAAGCTCTCCCCCGCCCTCCATTTGGCAAATCTGACCATAATTCTATCCTCCGGATTCCTGCTTACAAGCAAAAACTAAAGAAGGAAGTACCAGTGACTCGCTCAGATGAAGCGGATGCTACGTTTTCTCCTCTCACTTGTGCTAACCCTTCCTGGTCACCTGTTTTGTACACTAGAGGACACTATATGTTTGGGTTACTGGTTATGCGACCAGTGACAAATGACCCAAACATAGTGCCCTCTAGTGTAAAAAAAACAAGTAAACATAACCCTTGACAGACAACGTATGTGACACACCACCTGGATTCGGTCTTATGTAGCAACATTTTAGTTTCTGTTTTTTACATTGGATAAAAGTAGAGACTCAGAGCTACAAAATGTTATTTCATCCACTGCATTTGAGGAAACAATGGGAAAGTAATTCTGCTTTGAAAGTTGATCAACTTGTAAAACTCACTTTTGACAAAACCGTCTTTCAATGTTTTGGTACTACTATTGGAGAGCCCTTTGTCTATACCCATTCAGCATCGTTCACACTGTCTTAAGCCTTAGCCCCACCCATCTCTAAGGGTTGATCCAACCATTCTGTACTAACTTGCCAGCTACTTCCAGACATCTGAGAGAGAGAACAGCTCACTGAACATTACTCGCCCTATCTGTGGTTTCGCATTCAGAGTGCACACTGGACGCTCTGGCCAATAAGTAGGGTTGTTCCGAAAGCTCTGACCTCACAACTACAGTTAAGCACCCAAGCTAACTTGCTAACATTGGCTAGTTACTTCCAGACACATAATGAGAGAACAACGCCACTCTGACCATTTTACTCACCCTAGCAGAGCTGGTTAGGCTTTTTTCAAGTTATCTAGAGTGTTGGTGACTAACTGTGCTGCTGGCAACAATTGAATTATTATTTTTTACTGACACCGGACATATTCAACGGTGTTGAAAAAAATGCGTTCAAAGCGTCTTTTGATAAGAAATGTAGCTAGATAGCTAAACAATGAATCCCAACACATGATGTAATGTTAGTTAGCCAGCCAGCTAACAGTACACTATAACTTGAAATGAAAATACTTTTTTCAAAATTAGAGTGGAGTCTTTTGTTAAGACATTTAGCTAGCTAGCTAAACAATGGACCATAATCACAACTCATGATGTTACTACCCTGCATGAATCTGTAGGTAGCTAACCAACCAGGTTATATGGCTATAAATAGTCAAGCAAATGTGTCTGAGATACGAAGAATAAGATCATACACATAATGTTAGCTAGCGAACAGTACACTTGAAATGAAACCCCTTTCTGTGTAATATCTGAAAATCTTACCAGTATACATTGTGGTTGGACACGTCTCCTGTCTGATACTGCATTGCATCCGATGTTGATGAGATGTATGTCTCTTAAGAACTTTCAAAATGACTCCATATTTTCATCATAACAACCGATTGAACAGGGTTATAGTAACCTAGATCAAATGAAGTCAAAGTTGTAATTTTCGCAGGAATACAGCGTAGTGTGCACAATACAATGAAATGAGTAGATAAGTACAGTACAGTAGTTGCCATTGCAGCAAAGAGTCAGTTCAGTTTTCATCAATAGTCTTATGGCTTGGAGGGAGAAACTGTCTTTGAGCATGGTGCTGCTACACTTGATGCAGTTTGCAAGATGGTAAAAGTGCCAGATGTCTTAGTTTCAAATTTTTATAAGGCCTACCTCTAACGTAAACAAGTGACAGTTATGGTCATCTTGTCTCCTCCTCCCTAGGCCCACCGGGACACATGGGATGAACTGCCCTGACTAAGACACAGACAGAAAGTTGTTGTAGAACAGACTCCAGTAGCTGCAGAATTGAAACTACACTATCGGGGATATTTTAATTGCACAAGTTGTTAGAAAACTCCTGTCATGACGTTGGCCTTTGGGTAAGGTTTATGACCCCCCCCCCCCCCCCCATAAATACCTTTCTCCCTTCCCCTCTCTCTCTGACCCTACTGAAGGACTTTTGAATAGCCTTTGTTAAATACAGAGAGTCTGGGAACATCAAACAAATGGGGGGGAAAGGAACCATATTTCAGTAATAGAACAAGTTGGAAATATACCAGGTACTTAATGAGTATGGATGTCATCTGAGACATTGACTGATGACAGGACGACATAAACTGTACCTGGGAAAGTCTACACATTCTAGTTATCAGATTCACATGGAATTGTTGTGCAATTTAAATGTTTGATATTGAAACTGTTTGTTAGGAGATTAAATGTAATTTTAGCTTCCAAATGAGAAAATTGGGTTTTCATAAGGAAAGAGGCCTTCTCAATCAGTGGCCCGCCCCTGTGAAGAGACATGGGTTATAAACGATGAAACACACCCTTCTCCCTCACCACTATATAAGTCAGTGACACAATGTAACCAGCTGTTCCGGGTACGTGAGGTCTGCAGCCTCTGCGTTAAAAGGACACGCATGTCAGGTACAGAACTAAGCCAACCTCAGCGTGAGCTTTGGTTGCGAATGGTATGAACTTTGAACTCTCATTCACTACTTCCTAGCCGTTGTAGACGTGGGCTAGGAAAGGACGGACGACGTATCCAGTCTAACACACAATGAAGATACTACAACGTATCCATTTTACCACCAGTGACATTCTTCCGAGGACAGGAAGATCTCTGTTGGCCAACACGGCCAGCATCTACGACCAACCTGCCGAAGTGCAGCTCAGAGTAAATATTTATTGCATTTTCCTTTTCCAAATGGGCGGTAATTTAGAATGCATACGATAATGTATTTACGATGGCATAGCTGCTTTCTTCGTTCCTCAGTCTTCCTGCTCTTTCATTCGAGCCCAACCCCCTTTCTTTGTGTAACAAGCCGCCATGCCGGTTTAGCCCACTAGGGCACATTCTCCTATCATTTCCTTGTAACCATATCTGTGTGTTATGCATTTCTGTGAATTATTTAGTTTAGTAAATAAATGATTTTAAGACAATTGCTGTATGGATGACTCATAGTGAAGACTGGGTTCGTGCAGATAACCAACAATTTACGACGTTTGGAATGAGATTGACGTGAGGTAAACTAACATCATTAAAGGAGGCTAATCGATCAGATATTATAATATCTGAAAGTTATATTAGGAAAATTATAACTTTAATCTGAATATTTTCCTTGGTGCCCCGACCTTCTAGTTAATTACAGTTACATGATTAATCAGTTTAATCGCGTAATAATAATTACAGAGTTATTTGATAAACATGTCTTCCGTTTTAATGATGCCAAAGACACGACACTCCAAATCAACTCTGTGCATGGCACGACAGATTTTGCTACATTTACCTTACCGCGGCAGGAAACTAACTTTTATAGAAACTGAACTGTATGTACATGATCAACATTTTTGACTGGGAAGCAGTTTTTTAAAACCAGAAGTTGACAGGTTTGTTGACAACTTAAAATACATTACCTTCCATAACTCCAACTGGTGGACAATGTTGGGAGTGCTGTGGCACAGGTGGCACAAAAATATTTACCTGAGCCACAATCCCCACAGCGCCATAGCTCAGCCTCCTCCAAAACTCTACACACACTGCAGATGGCGTTGGTTGGAGGACAATCCAGCTCCACTGCAGGCATATGGAGTAGCTCCTTCAACCCCTTCCAGGCCTTAACATCCGCTGCCCTACTTTTTTTTATGCTGGTGGAAAAGGTGCATCACTGCAGCTAGGCACAACTTCTGCTGCAGAGGGAACCGGCTCTGTCATCCCAGTACTCCCTAAAGTGTAGTGACAATTGTTACTGAGTGGACTATCCTGGTTATATTAAGTTGAACAGAGCAACTTTATCACCGATCCAAGTTGATGGCAGGGGTGTACGTGCTATCACGCCTCTAGTCAGGTCTCTGTTTTTATTATTTTTTATTTCATTTTATTATGTATTTCTTTCCTTTTGTTTCCATAAAGTCCATCTAGGGACGGGTGTTGAAAATTAGTGTGAGCTACAAACACTACATAGTGCAATGATTCGGACGATTGTTTGTTCAATGTGTCAAACTAAACCTGTGAGATACATCTCAAGAGGAATGACTGACACAGATTAGCGCTATGTGCAGATTGAGAAAGTATCACGGCTCAGGAGAAGACCCAGATGCAGACAGTTCGAAGTAACAAAAGTTTATTACAAAAACAGGGGGCAGGCAATAGACAGGCCAAGGGCAGGCAGAGGTCAGTAATCCAGAGCAGAGTCCGAAAGTTATAGAACGGCAGGCAGTCTCAGGGTCAGGGCAGGCATCCAGGGCAGTGTCACAACACTTGTATGCTTGACAAGACAAACTGGCAACAGACAAACAGAGATCACAGGTATAAATACACTGGGGATAATGGAGAAGATGGGCGAGCGACAATAGACAATTGGCCTGATCGGACAGCTCAGAGCTTCTGCTCTTTTCTGTCCATTAAAACAAATGGATTGGTGGAAGAGGCAGGGCAGGCCAGGAGCAAGGAAGGAGGGTGTGGTCAAGCAAGGCATCCCCCGAGTCTAGATGCATTAAGGTTTTATAACAGGCATAGAGTAACTAATCTATTTTCCTTTCCCGACATGAATTTATTAAAGTTACAGCTCATAGCTGTATGGGGGAGAAGGAGGGGGTTAAGGAATGCATCCATATATATACACACACATTCTTTTGTATTTTGTCATTATATTTATTTTTGTTTGTTTTTGCTTTGATACTTATGGAAAATAAACTAATTAAAGTCAGTTTTGCATGATTGTTTATTTTTTAGGTCAGTTTCAACATTATGGACATGGGTGTGTCTGTGGTCCATTTGGCCTGTCCCACAGCTTCCTTCAATGATGGATTGAGTGGCTCTGTTGATGAACTTCTGGCCAATGATGACTGTCTATTGATGTGAGTCCAGATATGCTATGAACGTAGTGATTGCATCTTGGTAGTCTGTAAGCCATTTTTATTGCCATGTTTTGGATTATCTGTAGCCGATGAATCTGCTGTGGTGAAGCTGTTATCCAGGCTGGTTGGGCGTATTCAAAGAGCGATCGGATATAGACTTTCAATACTGTCTGAGGTGAGGCTCCGTATTTTCTTCCACACAGCGTTTTTAAGTGGTTTAGTCCCTATCTCTCTATGTTCGCTATATGGGCTGTCCAGTGCATATTCTTTCTGGAAGGTGACTCCAAGGAATTGTTCTTCTTTTTCTACGTTTATTGTTTTACCGTAAAGTTTGAGATCTATGGGTTTCTTTTTTTTTTTTTTTGGTGCTTCTTGTAAAGAGGACACATTGAGTCTTTTGTGGGTTCAGTTTTACACGCCACATGTTAGACCATGTCTCAATCGTTTCAATAGACTTCTGGAGTTTTTTGCAGCAAGTTGAGGACATTTGGAGCTGGACCAGTAGCCAAGGTCATCGGCAAACTGTGAGCCTTGGCCATGGTGGGTGGAGGGTAATAAATGTCTGATAAGGATAGTAGAAAAATTAGTGGGCTTAGGACTGCCCCCTGTGGGACACCTGCTTCAAGGGTAAATGGTGGGGAATTTGCACGGTTGTGGAGAAAGCAAGTGATAATATTTCTGATGGAGAGTGGTAGATTGAGATTGGAGTCTGCAAGCCGGTAGCACAACCCATTGTGCCACATCTTATCAAATGCTTTTTCTATGTCAAAGAAAACCACCAGGGTAAGTTATTTTTTCTTGAAGTTCTGAAGGATGTCTTTTGACAGTCTTAGAATGTTATCGGTATGTCACGTTTCGTCGTATACATAATGAGTGGACCAAGGCGCAGTGTGAGTAGAGTTCCACATATTTATTCAAGTGAACCTTCAAAAACAACAAAGAATAAACTAACGTGCAGTTCGTAGCGCACATAGCACTAAACCAAAATCCCACATTGCAGGTGGGAAATTGGACACACTAAGTATGATCCCCAATTAGAGGTAATGATATACAGCTGCCTCTAAGGGAACCATACACATACACCAAAAGAAATAAACTCACTAGAAATCCCCTAGTCACGCCCTGACCTAAAACACTATAGAGAACCCCGAGGGCTCTCTATGGACAGGGCATGACACGGTAGTTGATCTTGTTTTTCTGAAGCCAGCTTGGTGGATTCCAAGGAGGCCCATTTCCTCAGTGTGGCTGCGTACTCTCTCAAACAGCTTGAGGCTGATTTGTCTATAACTTGTGACGTTGTATGGTCTTTACCAGGTTTGTGAATCCTTGTGACAACTGCATATTTCCAAGGTAGGGGAAAATGGCTGTCCATGAGACATGTGGTGAAGAGGTTAGAAAGGAGGTGCAGGTATTCATCAGGTGCTTGTTTGATGAGTGTGCTGTCAATGTTGTCTTCCCCAGGTGCTTAGTTTTTTTCAGATGAGTCTTAATTTCTTCAATAGTAACAGAGCGGGTGAGGGGATGGTCTACTGGTGTCAGATTTGGAGTATATACTGTTTTCTGTATTTCTCTGTCGACAAGGTTTTCCATTTGTCAAAGAGGGGATCATTGGGATAAGAAGGAATGTATTGTAGGTGGTTTCTTAATAATATAGCTTTTGTTTTGTTGTCTTCGATGAATTGGTCTTGAGACCAGGTATAATATTATTGGTTTTGTCTCCGTTAATTGTTTAGATTTTTTGCCAGAAGGTCTGAGGGGGTTAGTGTCTGTATCTAGCTGGTGATAAAAGGCAGTCCACTGTTTCTGTTTGTGGAGGATGAGTTGATATCTGATATGATTCTGTAACCAATTAACTTCTGTTTTCAAGTTTGTTGCTCTTGTTTTAATAAAATCTCTCTGAACCTTTCTCTTCTGCTTGATGAGACTGAGGATATGTGATGGTGGTAAGTGAAATAGTCTCTTCCCGGGCCTGGATGAGGATGCTACCGATCCTCTCGGTGAGCTGGTCCAAATCCTTGGGGTTCTGTGTTGTTACTGCAATATTTATCTTGTCTGTAATGCAGTTCCTGTATTTTTTTCCCCAGTTTGCATCTTTGTTTATCAGGTGCTTGTTGAAGTTAGAGAGAAAAGGAGGCAAGGACAGGAAGGTGGTCACTTGGTGAGGTTAAAAACAGCTGCAGAGTACTCGATTCCTTCCTTTAAGAGCAGTGCCACACCCCCTCTACATCCCTCTGGTCGATCCTTTCTTAGAATGTTAAAGCCAGGAATGCGGAATCTTGTATTAGTACTTAGAAAGGTTTCGTTGATAGAGGCAATGCTAGTTTGCTTTTCTAGAAGAAGTTGCATTTATATCTGTAATTGATTGCTCCTCTTGAAGCTAACATTTGCTGGCTTGCTAGACATCTTGGTTGATCAGGTGATGTCTTTTTCTGACACCAACCATTTATGAAACAAACAGTGTATCATGTATTTTGTCTCCTGAAACTAGCTAGCCGATCTGTAGGTAGTTTGAGTGTGCTTAAAAAGTTTGATAACTTGTGACTATCACGTTATTACATTCTGGTCAGTGGTCATGCCTGTCTCAAGACTGAAATAAATACACCTTGCTTCTTGGTAGAAAACGATAGTTACCGGAGTGTAACTCCAGTTCTATGAGTGGAGCGGAGCCCCATAGGGGAGCTCTGCTCCTAGTGGTTTACCCCGCTGCCTAGGCAGCGAATAGCCTGAGAGAAAATTATGCACACACCTGCAGCCAATAGGAGTACAGGTGTCCCTATATAAGGGGATGCTTCCCCTCAATCAGCCTCCCGAAAAATGATCTTCAGCGAGACTGGGGGTCGGCAGGGCCTTAAGCCCTATGGGGCTCCGCTCCACTCATAGAACTGGAGTTACACTCCGGTAACTATCGTTCTACATCGTGGAGCTCCGCCCCATAGGGGAGCTCTGCTCCTAGTGGTTTAAGGCGGAGCGAAACGCTCCCAAGATGTACTCCCTGCCGAGCCAAACACTTTCCACTTAAGAAAAGGTCATCTCAGCAATGGCTGCGACCAATTCCCACAGTACTGTAACTTACTGTGAGCCACAGTAAGTTACAATGTGCTGCGTCCTTGATCTAATCCGCTCACTCAGTCTAAAGGCAAAGCCAATGACTAGTGACCAGATCATAGAATATGAGTCATACTTACTGTACCACAGATAGATGAACTCAACTCTATTGATATTCAGATTGGTCTAATAGTACTGTAATATCAATTACAAAACTATATCCCTAATCCTTCTGCCCAACACAGTCAGCCTGGTGGGCAAATTATAGTACATGACTCCACTGTGCCATTCAGCCAGGAGTCATGTCCTGCAGTCCTTCTAATAAACGGGGAAAAAACGGACCTGATGGAAACCCTGTCCATTAGTCCTGTGTTTTTCCGCCTTATTTCTAGCCTTCACCTCAGCAAAGCTGAGTACAGGCTGAACCAATTTAGAAGACATGTTCACTGCTTTCTCAGTGTAATTCACCACACTCAATCCATAGGCAGAGCCAATGATTCGTGGGCAGACGATATATTTTAGGCCAACTATCCTGCTTTAGCAGATGTATGATGCCTCAATATTCCTTCAACTTTAGTGACCGGTCTAATAGTCAAGTAACACTAGGTTACAGTACTATTTCCCAGCACGATGACACACTGGTGGCAGTCTAAACATTCCCTGTTGTATTGACAATGTCAAACAAAGGCTATGTTACACGTGTCTCTCACGTGTCTGTCAAAAAAGAGCGGACCTAATGGGAACCCAGCCCATTAGTCCTGCAACCTTTCTTAACTCAAGTTCTGTCCTCAACTACGCTGAGTACAGAACGAGCTAAAGAATTAGACGACATGTCTAATAGGTAGAACCGGATAAAAGGAGACGGTGACGACCACGACGCCGCTGCACAAATATCCTCTACCCCAATTCCTCTGAAAAGTGCCGTAGACGCCGCTACTCCACGAGTGGAGTGGGCTCTTACGCCATGAGGCATTGGTCGGCCCGCCGTCTCAATGCCTTCGCAAAGCCAATGAGACAGCCGCTGTTTTGAAAGTGGTCTACCCAATGCGTTAGCACCGTGACACACAAACAACTGAGGTGATGACCTAATTATCGCCATGCGCTGCACATAGCACGCTAAGGCGCGCACCGGGCACAGGCGATGAAGTCTCTCCTCTGTCCGCTCCTCATGAGGAGGGGAGGAGAAAGCCCATAGCTCAACAGTCTGTGACCTGTATGAGTTCTTAATAACCTTCGGCGTAAATGCCGGGTTAGGACGTAACACCGCTCTGCTCAAGTCGCCATTTATGGCAAGGCAGTCGGGTCTCGTCGAAAGAGCACACAAATCACTGACACGCTTGGCTGTAGTCAAGGCAAGCAACAGTGCCGTCTTCAAAGACAACATCTTGAGGGGAATTTGATTCAATGGTTCGAACGGCGTCTCACAGAGCGCCTCGAGTACCAACGTTAAATCCCACCGTGGTAGCGTGGCTCTAGCCACTGGCCTAAGCCGCGGCGTCCCCAATAGAAACCGTTTCACTAAAGGATGACTGAACACAGTGTCTCTGCCAAACCCCTCATGACAAGATGAAATCGCTGCCGCGAACACCTTAATGTAGGCGGGTGAGCGCTGCTTGTCAAACATGAACTGTAGGAAAGAGAGCACACTCTCAACCTGACAGCACACGGGGTCCACATTCTCTGTAACGCACCATTGTGAAAACACGCTCCATCTACTGGCATAAGTCCTGTATGTGGAACTGGCACGTGAGCCCTGTATGGTTCTGATTACCGAATCAGATAACCCACGGCGCTCTAACCTGTCCCTCTCAGGAGCCAGACCTTCAGTGGCTGGCCGATCAGAGGCCATTGCTCTATCATGCCTGCCGCCTGAGACATTGCGTCCCGTCGATGTGGAATTGGCCATGATGGCGCAATCAACATTTGAATCATCTCCGCGTACCACGGAGCCCCTGGGCGGTCGGGGGCTATCAATATGATTGACAGCCCTCCTGTTCTCACACGGGCTAGCAGTGGGAGAATGCAGGACAGCGGTGGAAATGCGTACAGGAGAACCTCTGGCCACTGGTGCGCAAAAGCGTCTATCCCTAGTGGCGGTTCGTCCTGTGCTCATGGAGAAAACCATATGGGACACTGCGCGTTCACACGTGAAGCGAACAGGTCCACCTCGGCTCTCCCGAACCGTTCCCATATTTGGAGAACAATCTCGGGGTGCAGTCGCCACTCGTCGTCTCGGGGACCCCCTCGAGACATGAGGTCTGCGCCGATATTCTGACAGCCTGGGGATGTGTGCTGCTGTCAACGAGCGACGGTGCTCGTGAGCCCACAGCCACAATTCCTCCGCCAACCGGTGGAGTGCAGGAGACCCGACTCCCCCTTGGCGATTTATGTAGGCTACTGTCGTTCTGTTGTCTGACCAGACCAGCACGTCGTGCCCCCGTAGGGTGGACACGAAGTGGGTCAGAACCAGTAGAACCGTTTCCAATTCCAGGAGGTTGATGTGACGTCCCGATTGGGACCACACACCCCCGACTACCCGAGCCTGACATGTCCCTCCCCATCCAGTCAGACAAGCATCTGTGTACACTGGGATGTAGGATGACACTCTGCCTATTGCGACCCCTTGCGTCATTACGCACGGGTCTCTCCAATAGTTCAGATCCGCTCTGAGCGAGAGGGGAACTGTCACCAACCGACAACGGTGCCTCACTGGGTCCAGTCGTAGTTGAGCAAACCATCGCTGTGTTTTGCGCATGTGCAAAAGGCCCAGTGGAACCACGGAGTGGGCAGACGACATGAGACCCAAAAGTGTCATGACGGAATGCGCCGTCACCATGTGATTCGGATAAAACTTTCTCAGGGCTAGCAACAGGGCAGCCCGTCGAGGATCCGAAATTCGCGCCCTCATAGTCACAGTGTCTATCTGTAACCCCAGATAGACAATCTGCTGACTGGGCCAAGGCGCACTCTTTTTCCAATTCACAGCGAACCCCAGACGCGTGAGGTGAATCACTGTCTGTGTCGTGTGTGTGTGTGTGATCGCCAGCTCTGCTGACGTGGCCAAGACCAGTAGGTCGTCTAGGTAGGCTAATAGCCTTATCCCCTGACGGCGTAGCGGCTCCAATGCCGTCTCTACACATTTGGAAAACGTGCGAGGTGCCAGAGCGTACCCGAATGGCATTCTCGCATACTCGTACGCCACCCCTTGAAAGGCGAAACTCAGAAATTTCCTGTGACGCGGAAGTACCGGCACATGAAAATACGCGTCCTTTAGATCTATGCTCACACAAAAGTCTCTGTTGTGAATACATTCCAGTAGGCGTTTTGTCGTGAGCATTCGGAAAGGCCGTTTGGCTACGCTCTCGTTGAGAGTGCGTAAATCCAATATCGGCCTCATTCCCCCCGTCTTTTTTGGCACTAGGAAATAGGGCGAATATAGCCCGCTGTTCCTTTGCTCTTGGGGAACTACTGTGACCGCCTCCTTCGCCAAAAGTTCCGTAATCTCTTTCACAAGAGCGGCTACTTTCTCTAGCGTCTTCATCACCATCTCCACCACACCCGAGAACGGGTGTGGGGTTCGATGGAATTGAATGTCATAACCCTTCTCCAGCGTCCGACTTAGCCAGGAGGAGAGGGTGCAGCTTCGCTGCCACTCCCAATAGTGCTCTGAGAGCGCGAAGCTGTGGTACAGACAGTAGGAAGGACCTGTATTCCTCTATGGCCCAAGCCGCCGCTGTCTCCCAACACTGAAGTGATGGGACAACCCAAGGTGGGCCCCCTGCGAAAGGGGGAGGGAACACTGACGCGTTCTGTGAGAATCGGGGGCGCCGACACTTCGGTTATACATGTAACCTTGTGGTTCCAGCCCTCCGTGAACTCAGCACGGGTCTGCGCTACACTAATTGAGGCGCCAGCCTGAATTAGTGTGCTGTCTCCCAACAGCGATTGCTTCATCGGCCCGCTAAGGGGCTGTGTATGCATGCTGCTATTAAAATCCCTATCTACGTCACTCCTCAGAGTGTGTAGTGCTGGGTTTTTATGAGGTATAGCATGACGGCTCATTACGAGCGTCCGTCTTGCTTTCCTCTTGTCATTCACACTCACAACTTTCCTCTGTGTGCGTTCAGCTCCGCTGCTGCACGAAGAGCGAGAGATAGAGAGAGAGAAGGAATCTGAGCGGTCTCTGTTTTGTTATGGAAAAGAGGTTCTCTTGTGACAGTCAGATGGAACACATTCTTTATTGAACACAGACACAATGACTCCTCCATCCCTTTGCAGGGGTGGGCGATGAACAGTGGGCGCCCTCACAAGAAGTGCAGCGCTCTCTCCCGTCCTCTCCCCCTCGTCCCGTCATGGCCGTCGTCTCTTCTGACTGCCTCTCGGCTGCCAGGGCGACGAAATGAACGGGGTTTCTCGCCGGTTTCACCGCCGCCTTCTCTGGTGCCGCCGTAGGGGCTGGGCCCGCTCTCGGCATTCCAGGTGTAGCTGCTCGACGGGCTCTCCGTCTGGCCGTAGACCCTGGTCTACTGGAGACGGTGTAGCGATGGGGATCTTTAGTAGCTGTCTTCGACCCTCCTGCCAAAGGCAGGTGTCTAGCCATCTGCTTTTTCTCCTCCTCAAGCTTCCCGAAACGCGCCGTCGCATCTGTGACGGCGGCTCCAAAGAGACCGCTGTCAGAGATGGGGGCGTTTAATAGGGCGGCTTTGTCGGTCTCCTTCATAGCCGTCAAAGACAACCAGAGGTGTCGTTCCAGGACCACCAAAGTGGCCTTGGATCTCCCCGCTTGAGATGGAGAATGGCGCCGGAAATCCTAGACGCTTCCTCCATCTCCTCTCCCGACAGCCCCTCTCTACCCGTGGTGAGACGGGAGAGAGAGGCTGCTAAGAGGGCAATATTATTTGCTGCTGCTACAGCCTGTGTACTTAGAGCAAAGGCCTTCTCAGCCAGCTGCGCTGTGAGGCGGTCCTTGGTCGTAGGTAATGTGGGTCTCTTGGCAGATGGCCAAGAGCTCGAACCTGGCACGAGGTGAGCTGCCTCGAGCCTAGATATCTCTTGGAGTCGTTCTCCGTCTACCTTGGTGAATGGAATATACGCCTTCACCGGCGCTCTGGCCGTCAAAGGCGTTTCCCATGCACCCTCCACATATCTTGCGAGCGAGGGCATGGTCGGCGCCAAAAGTACCGTTGCCCGTCTTGGTCTGGAATAGGGGCCGCCCACCATCAAATCCGGAACGGAGGGAGTGGGGGGCAGTGGAATATCCAGCCTGCTCGCAGCCCGCTCGATGAGCCCTGTAAAATCAGAGCGCAGAGGCCACAGCGAAGGAGGGGGCTGCTGAAAATTCAGAGCCCATCTCCTCCTCGCCAAAGGATGAGAAAATCCCCTCTCTCTCCCTAGGGAGGGGGGTCCTTTCAACCTCGGTCGGTTGACTGGATTCTTTTGGTGGAGAACCCAGACACTTCCCAACATCCTCATCCTCTTTAGAGGCGCCGTCATCAAATGACGCCTCAGAATCTGAGGCTATCATGGATATAGCGTCCTCAAGAGGGAAATCCTCACTGAAAAACGCCCATCGCTGTTTCCTCTCCTTTAAAGAAAGGAGTGAACAGCTAGGGCATTCCGGAGGATCTGTGAGGCCGCCCCTAGCGTGCTTTGAACCTAAGCACACAAAACAAAGTTCGTGTGGGTCCAGAGCCGCCGTAGTGGAGCAACGACACTGAGCTCTTAAAAGAGCTTTTGGGGGTGGAAAAGATGTGCTCATATTCGGACGACGTCAACAACAGGATATTGACGACGGGTTCGTCCTGAGATTCTTCTAGGCTTCTTCAGTCCAGTCCTGTCGCTGAAGATAATGGGAGGCTGATTGAGGGGAAGCATCCCCTTATATAGGGACACCTGTACTCCTATTGGCTGCAGATGTGTGCATAATTTTCTCTCAGGCTATTCGCTGCCTAGGCAGCGGGGTAAACCACTAGGAGCAGAGCTCCCCTATGGGGCGGAGCTCCACGATGTAGAACTGTTTCTAAATGCTTTCTGTCCCCCACAATTAGCTAACAAGTTTAGTTGTGCCTAAAAGTTCTGTGATTGTTAGCATGGTGTTAAAGTTGCGTCAGTTCGTTTCTGGTATCAGAACAAAATAGTCAGCACATAGTAACTTCTGATTTATTTGTACTTTAATTAATGTAAACACGTGTGTGGTAAATAGGTGGTTTGTATATATACGGTCTCTCTGTGACACCTCGCAGGGCAGAGAAGAGAGCGACACCCTATTGTTCTCGCTTATATACTCTGACAGTGATAGTTCCCGCTCAATGCTGGCCTGTCAGAGGGAGGAGGAGCGTGGTTTAAACTTGCTCCTCCTATCGTCGGCGTGCAGGCTGGTCCCAGCCTAGTGACGCACTTCCTGTCGCCGGTTGTAGTTCTTGTCTTCAGCAGTTGATTTATCCGTAGTTTATATACTTAATATTGTAGCATAGCTTCCCCGGTATATTATAAAGGTTATGCATACAAATAGCCAGTTCACCATTTGCTTTCACCTGATGGAGGGGGTGAACCTAGACACAATTTTATGGTGGCCATAAATAGCTAGACAGTAAGGTAGGGCATCATAAAGCGAACAGGAAAGCTGCTATCGAAAAGTTAGCTCAAGGAATTTGAGGTTTTACTTGAGGGATTACTGTAACGTCTGCTATGTGAGTAAGTAGAGAGTAGGCAACATTTTTCCACATACAGCAATCCCACATACTAAATACGACCTATTAAACAGTACGCAGTATGTACTTTAAGTAGACAGGACGCAATATGGCTATTCAGACACAGCCATTAGAACAAGTAAATAATAAGATGACACCGAAGAGGATGGCTGACGTTTTACATGCTCCTGACCAATTGTGCTATTTTGTTATTTTGCACATAGTGTTGCTGCTACCGTCTCTTATGACCGAAAATAACTTCTGGACATCAGAACAGCAGTTACTCCCCACGAACTGGCAGAAGCTTTTTCCTTTAACGAGTCCGACAAGAAGAATATACTGCTCTCCCAGGAACAGGCCCAAATCCCTGTCATTTGCGTGAAGAAAAGACGCAGCAAAAGTGGACGCAGATCGGGCTGCCTTCTGAGAATCCGTAGGCGAGCGAGTAAACTCCCACTTCCTCCCGTTCTACTTGCTAACATGCAATTATTGGAAAATAAAATTGATGACCTACGATTATCCTACCAACGGGATATTAATATCTTATGTTTCACCGAGTCGTGGCTGAACGATGACATGGATAATATAGAGCTGGCGGGATTTTCCATGCACCGGCAGAATAGAGATGCTACGTCTGGTAAGACAATGGGTGGGGGGGTGTGTCTTTTTGTCAATAACAGCTGGTGCGCGATGTCTAATATTAAAGAAGTATTGAGATATTGCTTGCCTGAGAGAGTACCTAATGATAAGCTGTAGACCACACTATCTACCAAGAGTTCTCATCTATATTATTCGTAACCGTCTATTTACCACCACTAAGACCACACTCGACCAACTCTGTAAGGCCATAAGCAAACCAGAAAATGCTCATCCAGAAGTGGCCCTCCTAGTGGCCGGGGACTTTAATGCAGGAAAAGTTAAATCAGTTTTACCAAACATGCAACCAGATGAAAAACAACTCTAGATGACCTTTACTCCGCATACAAAGCTCTCCCCCGCCCTCCATTTGGCAAATCTGACCATAATTCTATCCTCCGGATTCCTGCTTACAAGCAAAAACTAAAGAAGGAAGTACCAGTGACTCGCTCAGATGAAGCGGATGCTACGTTTTCTCCTCTCACTTGTGCTAACCCTTCCTGGTCACCTGTTTTGTACACTAGAGGACACTATATGTTTGGGTTACTGGTTATGCGACCAGTGACAAATGACCCAAACATAGTGCCCTCTAGTGTAAAAAAAACAAGTAAACATAACCCTTGACAGACAACGTATGTGACACACCACCTGGATTCGGTCTTATGTAGCAACATTTTAGTTTCTGTTTTTTACATTGGATAAAAGTAGAGACTCAGAGCTACAAAATGTTATTTCATCCACTGCATTTGAGGAAACAATGGGAAAGTAATTCTGCTTTGAAAGTTGATCAACTTGTAAAACTCACTTTTGACAAAACCGTCTTTCAATGTTTTGGTACTACTATTGGAGAGCCCTTTGTCTATACCCATTCAGCATCGTTCACACTGTCTTAAGCCTTAGCCCCACCCATCTCTAAGGGTTGATCCAACCATTCTGTACTAACTTGCCAGCTACTTCCAGACATCTGAGAGAGAGAACAGCTCACTGAACATTACTCGCCCTATCTGTGGTTTCGCATTCAGAGTGCACACTGGACGCTCTGGCCAATAAGTAGGGTTGTTCCGAAAGCTCTGACCTCACAACTACAGTTAAGCACCCAAGCTAACTTGCTAACATTGGCTAGTTACTTCCAGACACATAATGAGAGAACAACGCCACTCTGACCATTTTACTCACCCTAGCAGAGCTGGTTAGGCTTTTTTCAAGTTATCTAGAGTGTTGGTGACAACAATTGAATTATTATTTTTTACTGACACCGGACATATTCAACGGTGTTGAAAAAAATGCGTTCAAAGCGTCTTTTGATAAGAAATGTAGCTAGATAGCTAAACAATGAATCCCAACACATGATGTAATGTTAGTTAGCCAGCCAGCTAACAGTACACTATAACTTGAAATGAAAATACTTTTTTCAAAATTAGAGTGGAGTCTTTTGTTAAGACATTTAGCTAGCTAGCTAAACAATGGACCATAATCACAACTCATGATGTTACTACCCTGCATGAATCTGTAGGTAGCTAACCAACCAGGTTATATGGCTATAAATAGTCAAGCAAATGTGTCTGAGATACGAAGAATAAGATCATACACATAATGTTAGCTAGCGAACAGTACACTTGAAATGAAACCCCTTTCTGTGTAATATCTGAAAATCTTACCAGTATACATTGTGGTTGGACACGTCTCCTGTCTGATACTGCATTGCATCCGATGTTGATGAGATGTATGTCTCTTAAGAACTTTCAAAATGACTCCATATTTTCATCATAACAACCGATTGAACAGGGTTATAGTAACCTAGATCAAATGAAGTCAAAGTTGTAATTTTCGCAGGAATACAGCGTAGTGTGCACAATACAATGAAATGAGTAGATAAGTACAGTACAGTAGTTGCCATTGCAGCAAAGAGTCAGTTCAGTTTTCATCAATAGTCTTATGGCTTGGAGGGAGAAACTGTCTTTGAGCATGGTGCTGCTACACTTGATGCAGTTTGCAAGATGGTAAAAGTGCCAGATGTCTTAGTTTCAAATTTTTATAAGGCCTACCTCTAACGTAAACAAGTGACAGTTATGGTCATCTTGTCTCCTCCTCCGTAGGCCCACCGGGACACATGGGATGAACTGCCCTGACTAAGACACAGACAGAAAGTTGTTGTAGAACAGACTCCAGTAGCTGCAGAATTGAAACTACACTATCGGGGATATTTTAATTGCACAAGTTGTTAGAAAACTCCTGTCATGACGTTGGCCTTTGGGTAAGGTTTATGACCCCCCCCCCCCCCCCATAAATACCTTTCTCCCTTCCCCTCTCTCTCTGACCCTACTGAAGGACTTTTGAATAGCCTTTGTTAAATACAGAGAGTCTGGGAACATCAAACAAGTGGGGGGGAAAGGAACCATATTTCAGTAATAGAACAAGTTGGAAATATACCAGGTACTTAATGAGTATGGATGTCATCTGAGACATTGACTGATGACAGGACGACATAAACTGTACCTGGGAAAGTCTACACATTCTAGTTATCAGATTCACATGGAATTGTTGTGCAATTTAAATGTTTGATATTGAAACTGTTTGTTAGGAGATTAAATGTAATTTTAGCTTCCAAATGAGAAAATTGGGTTTTCATAAGGAAAGAGCCCTTCTCAATCAGTGGCCCGCCCCTGTGAAGAGACATGGGTTATAAACGATGAAACACACCCTTCTCCCTCACCACTATATAAGTCAGTGACACAATGTAACCAGCTGTTCCGGGTACGTGAGGTCTGCAGCCTCTGCGTTAAAAGGACACGCATGTCAGGTACAGAACTAAGCCAACCTCAGCGTGAGCTTTGGTTGCGAATGGTATGAACTTTGAACTCTCATTCACTACTTCCTAGCCGTTGTAGACGTGGGCTAGGAAAGGACGGACGACGTATCCAGTCTAACACACAATGAAGATACTACAACGTATCCATTTTACCACCAGTGACATTCTTCCGAGGACAGGAAGATCTCTGTTGGCCAACACGGCCAGCATCTACGACCAACCTGCCGAAGTGCAGCTCAGAGTAAATATTTATTGCATTTTCCTTTTCCAAATGGGCGGTAATTTAGAATGCATACGATAATGTATTTACGATGGCATAGCTGCTTTCTTCGTTCCTCAGTCTTCCTGCTCTTTCATTCGAGCCCAACCCCCTTTCTTTGTGTAACAAGCCGCCATGCCGGTTTAGCCCACTAGGGCACATTCTCCTATCATTTCCTTGTAACCATATCTGTGTGTTATGCATTTCTGTGAATTATTTAGTTTAGTAAATAAATGATTTTAAGACAATTGCTGTATGGATGACTCATAGTGAAGACTGGGTTCGTGCAGATAACCAACAATTTACGACGTTTGGAATGAGATTGACGTGAGGTAAACTAACATCATTAAAGGAGGCTAATCGATCAGATATTATAATATCTGAAAGTTATATTAGGAAAATTATAACTTTAATCTGAATATTTTCCTTGGTGCCCCGACCTTCTAGTTAATTACAGTTACATGATTAATCAGTTTAATCGCGTAATAATAATTACAGAGTTATTTGATAAACATGTCTTCCGTTTTAATGATGCCAAAGACACGACACTCCAAATCAACTCTGTGCATGGCACGACAGATTTTGCTACATTTACCTTACCGCGGCAGGAAACTAACTTTTATAGAAACTGAACTGTATGTACATGATCAACATTTTTGACTGGGAAGCAGTTTTTTAAAACCAGAAGTTGACAGGTTTGTTGACAACTTAAAATACATTACCTTCCATAACTCCAACTGGTGGACAATGTTGGGAGTGCTGTGGCACAGGTGGCACAAAAATATTTACCTGAGCCACAATCCCCACAGCGCCATAGCTCAGCCTCCTCCAAAACTCTACACACACTGCAGATGGCGTTGGTTGGAGGACAATCCAGCTCCACTGCAGGCATATGGAGTAGCTCCTTCAACCCCTTCCAGGCCTTAACATCCGCTGCCCTACTTTTTTTTATGCTGGTGGAAAAGGTGCATCACTGCAGCTAGGCACAACTTCTGCTGCAGAGGGAACCGGCTCTGTCATCCCAGTACTCCCTAAAGTGTAGTGACAATTGTTACTGAGTGGACTATCCTGGTTATATTAAGTTGAACAGAGCAACTTTATCACCGATCCAAGTTGATGGCAGGGGTGTACGTGCTATCACGCCTCTAGTCAGGTCTCTGTTTTTATTATTTTTTATTTCATTTTATTATGTATTTCTTTCCTTTTGTTTCCATAAAGTCCATCTAGGGACGGGTGTTGAAAATTAGTGTGAGCTACAAACACTACATAGTGCAATGATTCGGACGATTGTTTGTTCAATGTGTCAAACTAAACCTGTGAGATACATCTCAAGAGGAATGACTGACACAGATTAGCGCTATGTGCAGATTGAGAAAGTATCACGGCTCAGGAGAAGACCCAGATGCAGACAGTTCGAAGTAACAAAAGTTTATTACAAAAACAGGGGGCAGGCAATAGACAGGCCAAGGGCAGGCAGAGGTCAGTAATCCAGAGCAGAGTCCGAAAGTTATAGAACGGCAGGCAGTCTCAGGGTCAGGGCAGGCATCCAGGGCAGTGTCACAACACTTGTATGCTTGACAAGACAAACTGGCAACAGACAAACAGAGATCACAGGTATAAATACACTGGGGATAATGGAGAAGATGGGCGAGCGACAATAGACAATTGGCCTGATCGGACAGCTCAGAGCTTCTGCTCTTTTCTGTCCATTAAAACAAATGGATTGGTGGAAGAGGCAGGGCAGGCCAGGAGCAAGGAAGGAGGGTGTGGTCAAGCAAGGCATCCCCCGAGTCTAGATGCATTAAGGTTTTATAACAGGCATAGAGTAACTAATCTATTTTCCTTTCCCGACATGAATTTATTAAAGTTACAGCTCATAGCTGTATGGGGGAGAAGGAGGGGGTTAAGGAATGCATCCATATATATACACACACATTCTTTTGTATTTTGTCATTATATTTATTTTTGTTTGTTTTTGCTTTGATACTTATGGAAAATAAACTAATTAAAGTCAGTTTTGCATGATTGTTTATTTTTTAGGTCAGTTTCAACATTATGGACATGGGTGTGTCTGTGGTCCATTTGGCCTGTCCCACAGCTTCCTTCAATGATGGATTGAGTGGCTCTGTTGATGAACTTCTGGCCAATGATGACTGTCTATTGATGTGAGTCCAGATATGCTATGAACGTAGTGATTGCATCTTGGTAGTCTGTAAGCCATTTTTATTGCCATGTTTTGGATTATCTGTAGCCGATGAATCTGCTGTGGTGAAGCTGTTATCCAGGCTGGTTGGGCGTATTCAAAGAGCGATCGGATATAGACTTTCAATACTGTCTGAGGTGAGGCTCCGTATTTTCTTCCACACAGCGTTTTTAAGTGGTTTAGTCCCTATCTCTCTATGTTCGCTATATGGGCTGTCCAGTGCATATTCTTTCTGGAAGGTGACTCCAAGGAATTGTTCTTCTTTTTCTACGTTTATTGTTTTACCGTAAAGTTTGAGATCTATGGGTTTCTTTTTTTTTTTTTTTGGTGCTTCTTGTAAAGAGGACACATTGAGTCTTTTGTGGGTTCAGTTTTACACGCCACATGTTAGACCATGTCTCAATCGTTTCAATAGACTTCTGGAGTTTTTTGCAGCAAGTTGAGGACATTTGGAGCTGGACCAGTAGCCAAGGTCATCGGCAAACTGTGAGCCTTGGCCATGGTGGGTGGAGGGTAATAAATGTCTGATAAGGATAGTAGAAAAATTAGTGGGCTTAGGACTGCCCCCTGTGGGACACCTGCTTCAAGGGTAAATGGTGGGGAATTTGCACGGTTGTGGAGAAAGCAAGTGATAATATTTCTGATGGAGAGTGGTAGATTGAGATTGGAGTCTGCAAGCCGGTAGCACAACCCATTGTGCCACATCTTATCAAATGCTTTTTCTATGTCAAAGAAAACCACCAGGGTAAGTTCTTTTTTCTTGAAGTTCTGAAGGATGTCTTTTGACAGTCTTAGAATGTTATCGGTATGTCACGTTTCGTCGTATACATAATGAGTGGACCAAGGCGCAGTGTGAGTAGAGTTCCACATATTTATTCAAGTGAACCTTCAAAAACAACAAAGAATAAACTAACGTGCAGTTCGTAGCGCACATAGCACTAAACCAAAATCCCACATTGCAGGTGGGAAATTGGACACACTAAGTATGATCCCCAATTAGAGGTAATGATATACAGCTGCCTCTAAGGGAACCATACACATACACCAAAAGAAATAAACTCACTAGAAATCCCCTAGTCACGCCCTGACCTAAAACACTATAGAGAACCCCGAGGGCTCTCTATGGACAGGGCATGACACGGTAGTTGATCTTGTTTTTCTGAAGCCAGCTTGGTGGATTCCAAGGAGGCCCATTTCCTCAGTGTGGCTGCGTACTCTCTCAAACAGCTTGAGGCTGATTTGTCTATAACTTGTGACGTTGTATGGTCTTTACCAGGTTTGTGAATCCTTGTGACAACTGCATATTTCCAAGGTAGGGGAAAATGGCTGTCCATGAGACATGTGGTGAAGAGGTTAGAAAGGAGGTGCAGGTATTCATCAGGTGCTTGTTTGATGAGTGTGCTGTCAATGTTGTCTTCCCCAGGTGCTTAGTTTTTTTCAGATGAGTCTTAATTTCTTCAATAGTAACAGAGCGGGTGAGGGGATGGTCTACTGGTGTCAGATTTGGAGTATATACTGTTTTCTGTATTTCTCTGTCGACAAGGTTTTCCATTTGTCAAAGAGGGGATCATTGGGATAAGAAGGAATGTATTGTAGGTGGTTTCTTAATAATATAGCTTTTGTTTTGTTGTCTTCGATGAATTGGTCTTGAGACCAGGTATAATATTATTGGTTTTGTCTCCGTTAATTGTTTAGATTTTTTGCCAGAAGGTCTGAGGGGGTTAGTGTCTGTATCTAGCTGGTGATAAAAGGCAGTCCACTGTTTCTGTTTGTGGAGGATGAGTTGATATCTGATATGATTCTGTAACCAATTAACTTCTGTTTTCAAGTTTGTTGCTCTTGTTTTAATAAAATCTCTCTGAACCTTTCTCTTCTGCTTGATGAGACTGAGGATATGTGATGGTGGTAAGTGAAATAGTCTCTTCCCGGGCCTGGATGAGGATGCTACCGATCCTCTCGGTGAGCTGGTCCAAATCCTTGGGGTTCTGTGTTGTTACTGCAATATTTATCTTGTCTGTAATGCAGTTCCTGTATTTTTTTCCCCAGTTTGCATCTTTGTTTATCAGGTGCTTGTTGAAGTTAGAGAGAAAAGGAGGCAAGGACAGGAAGGTGGTCACTTGGTGAGGTTAAAAACAGCTGCAGAGTACTCGATTCCTTCCTTTAAGAGCAGTGCCACACCCCCTCTACATCCCTCTGGTCGATCCTTTCTTAGAATGTTAAAGCCAGGAATGCGGAATCTTGTATTAGTACTTAGAAAGGTTTCGTTGATAGAGGCAATGCTAGTTTGCTTTTCTAGAAGAAGTTGCATTTATATCTGTAATTGATTGCTCCTCTTGAAGCTAACATTTGCTGGCTTGCTAGACATCTTGGTTGATCAGGTGATGTCTTTTTCTGACACCAACCATTTATGAAACAAACAGTGTATCATGTATTTTGTCTCCTGAAACTAGCTAGCCGATCTGTAGGTAGTTTGAGTGTGCTTAAAAAGTTTGATAACTTGTGACTATCACGTTATTACATTCTGGTCAGTGGTCATGCCTGTCTCAAGACTGAAATAAATACACCTTGCTTCTTGGTAGAAAACGATAGTTACCGGAGTGTAACTCCAGTTCTATGAGTGGAGCGGAGCCCCATAGGGGAGCTCTGCTCCTAGTGGTTTACCCCGCTGCCTAGGCAGCGAATAGCCTGAGAGAAAATTATGCACACACCTGCAGCCAATAGGAGTACAGGTGTCCCTATATAAGGGGATGCTTCCCCTCAATCAGCCTCCCGAAAAATGATCTTCAGCGAGACTGGGGGTCGGCAGGGCCTTAAGCCCTATGGGGCTCCGCTCCACTCATAGAACTGGAGTTACACTCCGGTAACTATCGTTCTACATCGTGGAGCTCCGCCCCATAGGGGAGCTCTGCTCCTAGTGGTTTAAGGCGGAGCGAAACGCTCCCAAGATGTACTCCCTGCCGAGCCAAACACTTTCCACTTAAGAAAAGGTCATCTCAGCAATGGCTGCGACCAATTCCCACAGTACTGTAACTTACTGTGAGCCACAGTAAGTTACAATGTGCTGCGTCCTTGATCTAATCCGCTCACTCAGTCTAAAGGCAAAGCCAATGACTAGTGACCAGATCATAGAATATGAGTCATACTTACTGTACCACAGATAGATGAACTCAACTCTATTGATATTCAGATTGGTCTAATAGTACTGTAATATCAATTACAAAACTATATCCCTAATCCTTCTGCCCAACACAGTCAGCCTGGTGGGCAAATTATAGTACATGACTCCACTGTGCCATTCAGCCAGGAGTCATGTCCTGCAGTCCTTCTAATAAACGGGGAAAAAACGGACCTGATGGAAACCCTGTCCATTAGTCCTGTGTTTTTCCGCCTTATTTCTAGCCTTCACCTCAGCAAAGCTGAGTACAGGCTGAACCAATTTAGAAGACATGTTCACTGCTTTCTCAGTGTAATTCACCACACTCAATCCATAGGCAGAGCCAATGATTCGTGGGCAGACGATATATTTTAGGCCAACTATCCTGCTTTAGCAGATGTATGATGCCTCAATATTCCTTCAACTTTAGTGACCGGTCTAATAGTCAAGTAACACTAGGTTACAGTACTATTTCCCAGCACGATGACACACTGGTGGCAGTCTAAACATTCCCTGTTGTATTGACAATGTCAAACAAAGGCTATGTTACACGTGTCTCTCACGTGTCTGTCAAAAAAGAGCGGACCTAATGGGAACCCAGCCCATTAGTCCTGCAACCTTTCTTAACTCAAGTTCTGTCCTCAACTACGCTGAGTACAGAACGAGCTAAAGAATTAGACGACATGTCTAATAGGTAGAACCGGATAAAAGGAGACGGTGACGACCACGACGCCGCTGCACAAATATCCTCTACCCCAATTCCTCTGAAAAGTGCCGTAGACGCCGCTACTCCACGAGTGGAGTGGGCTCTTACGCCATGAGGCATTGGTCGGCCCGCCGTCTCAATGCCTTCGCAAAGCCAATGAGACAGCCGCTGTTTTGAAAGTGGTCTACCCAATGCGTTAGCACCGTGACACACAAACAACTGAGGTGATGACCTAATTATCGCCATGCGCTGCACATAGCACGCTAAGGCGCGCACCGGGCACAGGCGATGAAGTCTCTCCTCTGTCCGCTCCTCATGAGGAGGGGAGGAGAAAGCCCATAGCTCAACAGTCTGTGACCTGTATGAGTTCTTAATAACCTTCGGCGTAAATGCCGGGTTAGGACGTAACACCGCTCTGCTCAAGTCGCCATTTATGGCAAGGCAGTCGGGTCTCGTCGAAAGAGCACACAAATCACTGACACGCTTGGCTGTAGTCAAGGCAAGCAACAGTGCCGTCTTCAAAGACAACATCTTGAGGGGAATTTGATTCAATGGTTCGAACGGCGTCTCACAGAGCGCCTCGAGTACCAACGTTAAATCCCACCGTGGTAGCGTGGCTCTAGCCACTGGCCTAAGCCGCGGCGTCCCCAATAGAAACCGTTTCACTAAAGGATGACTGAACACAGTGTCTCTGCCAAACCCCTCATGACAAGATGAAATCGCTGCCGCGAACACCTTAATGTAGGCGGGTGAGCGCTGCTTGTCAAACATGAACTGTAGGAAAGAGAGCACACTCTCAACCTGACAGCACACGGGGTCCACATTCTCTGTAACGCACCATTGTGAAAACACGCTCCATCTACTGGCATAAGTCCTGTATGTGGAACTGGCACGTGAGCCCTGTATGGTTCTGATTACCGAATCAGATAACCCACGGCGCTCTAACCTGTCCCTCTCAGGAGCCAGACCTTCAGTGGCTGGCCGATCAGAGGCCATTGCTCTATCATGCCTGCCGCCTGAGACATTGCGTCCCGTCGATGTGGAATTGGCCATGATGGCGCAATCAACATTTGAATCATCTCCGCGTACCACGGAGCCCCTGGGCGGTCGGGGGCTATCAATATGATTGACAGCCCTCCTGTTCTCACACGGGCTAGCAGTGGGAGAATGCAGGACAGCGGTGGAAATGCGTACAGGAGAACCTCTGGCCACTGGTGCGCAAAAGCGTCTATCCCTAGTGGCGGTTCGTCCTGTGCTCATGGAGAAAACCATATGGGACACTGCGCGTTCACACGTGAAGCGAACAGGTCCACCTCGGCTCTCCCGAACCGTTCCCATATTTGGAGAACAATCTCGGGGTGCAGTCGCCACTCGTCGTCTCGGGGACCCCCTCGAGACATGAGGTCTGCGCCGATATTCTGACAGCCTGGGGATGTGTGCTGCTGTCAACGAGCGACGGTGCTCGTGAGCCCACAGCCACAATTCCTCCGCCAACCGGTGGAGTGCAGGAGACCCGACTCCCCCTTGGCGATTTATGTAGGCTACTGTCGTTCTGTTGTCTGACCAGACCAGCACGTCGTGCCCCCGTAGGGTGGACACGAAGTGGGTCAGAACCAGTAGAACCGTTTCCAATTCCAGGAGGTTGATGTGACGTCCCGATTGGGACCACACACCCCCGACTACCCGAGCCTGACATGTCCCTCCCCATCCAGTCAGACAAGCATCTGTGTACACTGGGATGTAGGATGACACTCTGCCTATTGCGACCCCTTGCGTCATTACGCACGGGTCTCTCCAATAGTTCAGATCCGCTCTGAGCGAGAGGGGAACTGTCACCAACCGACAACGGTGCCTCACTGGGTCCAGTCGTAGTTGAGCAAACCATCGCTGTGTTTTGCGCATGTGCAAAAGGCCCAGTGGAACCACGGAGTGGGCAGACGACATGAGACCCAAAAGTGTCATGACGGAATGCGCCGTCACCATGTGATTCGGATAAAACTTTCTCAGGGCTAGCAACAGGGCAGCCCGTCGAGGATCCGAAATTCGCGCCCTCATAGTCACAGTGTCTATCTGTAACCCCAGATAGACAATCTGCTGACTGGGCCAAGGCGCACTCTTTTTCCAATTCACAGCGAACCCCAGACGCGTGAGGTGAATCACTGTCTGTGTCGTGTGTGTGTGTGTGATCGCCAGCTCTGCTGACGTGGCCAAGACCAGTAGGTCGTCTAGGTAGGCTAATAGCCTTATCCCCTGACGGCGTAGCGGCTCCAATGCCGTCTCTACACATTTGGAAAACGTGCGAGGTGCCAGAGCGTACCCGAATGGCATTCTCGCATACTCGTACGCCACCCCTTGAAAGGCGAAACTCAGAAATTTCCTGTGACGCGGAAGTACCGGCACATGAAAATACGCGTCCTTTAGATCTATGCTCACACAAAAGTCTCTGTTGTGAATACATTCCAGTAGGCGTTTTGTCGTGAGCATTCGGAAAGGCCGTTTGGCTACGCTCTCGTTGAGAGTGCGTAAATCCAATATCGGCCTCATTCCCCCCGTCTTTTTTGGCACTAGGAAATAGGGCGAATATAGCCCGCTGTTCCTTTGCTCTTGGGGAACTACTGTGACCGCCTCCTTCGCCAAAAGTTCCGTAATCTCTTTCACAAGAGCGGCTACTTTCTCTAGCGTCTTCATCACCATCTCCACCACACCCGAGAACGGGTGTGGGGTTCGATGGAATTGAATGTCATAACCCTTCTCCAGCGTCCGACTTAGCCAGGAGGAGAGGGTGCAGCTTCGCTGCCACTCCCAATAGTGCTCTGAGAGCGCGAAGCTGTGGTACAGACAGTAGGAAGGACCTGTATTCCTCTATGGCCCAAGCCGCCGCTGTCTCCCAACACTGAAGTGGTGGGACAACCCAAGGTGGGCCCCCTGCGAAAGGGGGAGGGAACACTGACGCGTTCTGTGAGAATCGGGGGCGCCGACACTTCGGTTATACATGTAACCTTGTGGTTCCAGCCCTCCGTGAACTCAGCACGGGTCTGCGCTACACTAATTGAGGCGCCAGCCTGAATTAGTGTGCTGTCTCCCAACAGCGATTGCTTCATCGGCCCGCTAAGGGGCTGTGTATGCATGCTGCTATTAAAATCCCTATCTACGTCACTCCTCAGAGTGTGTAGTGCTGGGTTTTTATGAGGTATAGCATGACGGCTCATTACGAGCGTCCGTCTTGCTTTCCTCTTGTCATTCACACTCACAACTTTCCTCTGTGTGCGTTCAGCTCCGCTGCTGCACGAAGAGCGAGAGATAGAGAGAGAGAAGGAATCTGAGCGGTCTCTGTTTTGTTATGGAAAAGAGGTTCTCTTGTGACAGTCAGATGGAACACATTCTTTATTGAACACAGACACAATGACTCCTCCATCCCTTTGCAGGGGTGGGCGATGAACAGTGGGCGCCCTCACAAGAAGTGCAGCGCTCTCTCCCGTCCTCTCCCCCTCGTCCCGTCATGGCCGTCGTCTCTTCTGACTGCCTCTCGGCTGCCAGGGCGACGAAATGAACGGGGTCTCTCGCCGGTTTCACCGCCGCCTTCTCTGGTGCCGCCGTAGGGGCTGGGCCCGCTCTCGGCATTCCAGGTGTAGCTGCTCGACGGGCTCTCCGTCTGGCCGTAGACCCTGGTCTACTGGAGACGGTGTAGCGATGGGGATCTTTAGTAGCTGTCTTCGACCCTCCTGCCAAAGGCAGGTGTCTAGCCATCTGCTTTTTCTCCTCCTCAAGCTTCCCGAAACGCGCCGTCGCATCTGTGACGGCGGCTCCAAAGAGACCGCTGTCAGAGATGGGGGCGTTTAATAGGGCGGCTTTGTCGGTCTCCTTCATAGCCGTCAAAGACAACCAGAGGTGTCGTTCCAGGACCACCAAAGTGGCCTTGGATCTCCCCGCTTGAGATGGAGAATGGTGCCGGAAATCCTAGACGCTTCCTCCATCTCCTCTCCCGACAGCCCCTCTCTACCCGTGGTGAGACGGGAGAGAGAGGCTGCTAAGAGGGCAATATTATTTGCTGCTGCTACAGCCTGTGTACTTAGAGCAAAGGCCTTCTCAGCCAGCTGCGCTGTGAGGCGGTCCTTGGTCGTAGGTAATGTGGGTCTCTTGGCAGACGGCCAAGAGCTCGAACCTGGCACGAGGTGAGCTGCCTCGAGCCTAGATATCTCTTGGAGTCGTTCTCCGTCTACCTTGGTGAATGGAATATACGCCTTCACCGGCGCTCTGGCCGTCAAAGGCGTTTCCCATGCACCCTCCACATATCTTGCGAGCGAGGGCATGGTCGGCGCCAAAAGTACCGTTGCCGTCTTGGTCTGGAATAGGGGCCGCCCACCATCAAATCCGGAACGGAGGGAGTGGGGGGCAGTGGAATATCCAGCCTGCTCGCAGCCCGCTCGATGAGCCCTGTAAAATCAGAGCGCAGAGGCCACAGCGAAGGAGGGGGCTGCTGAAAATTCAGAGCCCATCTCCTCCTCGCCAAAGGATGAGAAAATCCCCTCTCTCTCCCTAGGGAGGGGGGTCCTTTCAACCTCGGTCGGTTGACTGGATTCTTTTGGTGGAGAACCTAGACACTTCCCAACATCCTCATCCTCTTTAGAGGCGCCGTCATCAAATGACGCCTCAGAATCTGAGGCTATCATGGATATAGCGTCCTCAAGAGGGAAATCCTCACTGAAAAACGCCCATCGCTGTTTCCTCTCCTTTAAAGAAAGGAGTGAACAGCTAGGGCATTCCGGAGGATCTGTGAGGCCGCCCCTAGCGTGCTTTGAACCTAAGCACACAAAACAAAGTTCGTGTGGGTCCAGAGCCGCCGTAGTGGAGCAACGACACTGAGCTCTTAAAAGAGCTTTTGGGGGTGGAAAAGATGTGCTCATATTCGGACGACGTCAACAACAGGATATTGACGACGGGTTCGTCCTGAGATTCTTCTAGGCTTCTTCAGTCCAGTCCTGTCGCTGAAGATAATGGGAGGCTGATTGAGGGGAAGCATCCCCTTATATAGGGACACCTGTACTCCTATTGGCTGCAGATGTGTGCATAATTTTCTCTCAGGCTATTCGCTGCCTAGGCAGCGGGGTAAACCACTAGGAGCAGAGCTCCCCTATGGGGCGGAGCTCCACGATGTAGAACTGTTTCTAAATGCTTTCTGTCCCCCACAATTAGCTAACAAGTTTAGTTGTGCCTAAAAGTTCTGTGATTGTTAGCATGGTGTTAAAGTTGCGTCAGTTCGTTTCTGGTATCAGAACAAAATAGTCAGCACATAGTAACTTCTGATTTATTTGTACTTTAATTAATGTAAACACGTGTGTGGTAAATAGGTGGTTTGTATATATACGGTCTCTCTGTGACACCTCGCAGGGCAGAGAAGAGAGCGACACCCTATTGTTCTCGCTTATATACTCTGACAGTGATAGTTCCCGCTCAATGCTGGCCTGTCAGAGGGAGGAGGAGCGTGGTTTAAACTTGCTCCTCCTATCGTCGGCGTGCAGGCTGGTCCCAGCCTAGTGACGCACTTCCTGTCGCCGGTTGTAGTTCTTGTCTTCAGCAGTTGATTTATCCGTAGTTTATATACTTAATATTGTAGCATAGCTTCCCCGGTATATTATAAAGGTTATGCATACAAATAGCCAGTTCACCATTTGCTTTCACCTGATGGAGGGGGTGAACCTAGACACAATTTTATGGTGGCCATAAATAGCTAGACAGTAAGGTAGGGCATCATAAAGCGAACAGGAAAGCTGCTATCGAAAAGTTAGCTCAAGGAATTTGAGGTTTTACTTGAGGGATTACTGTAACGTCTGCTATGTGAGTAAGTAGAGAGTAGGCAACATTTTTCCACATACAGCAATCCCACATACTAAATACGACCTATTAAACAGTACGCAGTATGTACTTTAAGTAGACAGGACGCAATATGGCTATTCAGACACAGCCATTAGAACAAGTAAATAATAAGATGACACCGAAGAGGATGGCTGACGTTTTACATGCTCCTGACCAATTGTGCTATTTTGTTATTTTGCACATAGTGTTGCTGCTACCGTCTCTTATGACCGAAAATAACTTCTGGACATCAGAACAGCAGTTACTCCCCACGAACTGGCAGAAGCTTTTTCCTTTAACGAGTCCGACAAGAAGAATATACTGCTCTCCCAGGAACAGGCCCAAATCCCTGTCATTTGCGTGAAGAAAAGACGCAGCAAAAGTGGACGCAGATCGGGCTGCCTTCTGAGAATCCGTAGGCGAGCGAGTAAACTCCCACTTCCTCCCGTTCTACTTGCTAACATGCAATTATTGGAAAATAAAATTGATGACCTACGATTATCCTACCAACGGGATATTAATATCTTATGTTTCACCGAGTCGTGGCTGAACGATGACATGGATAATATAGAGCTGGCGGGATTTTCCATGCACCGGCAGAATAGAGATGCTACGTCTGGTAAGACAATGGGTGGGGGGGTGTGTCTTTTTGTCAATAACAGCTGGTGCGCGATGTCTAATATTAAAGAAGTATTGAGATATTGCTTGCCTGAGAGAGTACCTAATGATAAGCTGTAGACCACACTATCTACCAAGAGTTCTCATCTATATTATTCGTAACCGTCTATTTACCACCACTAAGACCACACTCGACCAACTCTGTAAGGCCATAAGCAAACCAGAAAATGCTCATCCAGAAGTGGCCCTCCTAGTGGCCGGGGACTTTAATGCAGGAAAAGTTAAATCAGTTTTACCAAACATGCAACCAGATGAAAAACAACTCTAGATGACCTTTACTCCGCATACAAAGCTCTCCCCCGCCCTCCATTTGGCAAATCTGACCATAATTCTATCCTCCGGATTCCTGCTTACAAGCAAAAACTAAAGAAGGAAGTACCAGTGACTCGCTCAGATGAAGCGGATGCTACGTTTTCTCCTCTCACTTGTGCTAACCCTTCCTGGTCACCTGTTTTGTACACTAGAGGACACTATATGTTTGGGTTACTGGTTATGCGACCAGTGACAAATGACCCAAACATAGTGCCCTCTAGTGTAAAAAAAACAAGTAAACATAACCCTTGACAGACAACGTATGTGACACACCACCTGGATTCGGTCTTATGTAGCAACATTTTAGTTTCTGTTTTTTACATTGGATAAAAGTAGAGACTCAGAGCTACAAAATGTTATTTCATCCACTGCATTTGAGGAAACAATGGGAAAGTAATTCTGCTTTGAAAGTTGATCAACTTGTAAAACTCACTTTTGACAAAACCGTCTTTCAATGTTTTGGTACTACTATTGGAGAGCCCTTTGTCTATACCCATTCAGCATCGTTCACACTGTCTTAAGCCTTAGCCCCACCCATCTCTAAGGGTTGATCCAACCATTCTGTACTAACTTGCCAGCTACTTCCAGACATCTGAGAGAGAGAACAGCTCACTGAACATTACTCGCCCTATCTGTGGTTTCGCATTCAGAGTGCACACTGGACGCTCTGGCCAATAAGTAGGGTTGTTCCGAAAGCTCTGACCTCACAACTACAGTTAAGCACCCAAGCTAACTTGCTAACATTGGCTAGTTACTTCCAGACACATAATGAGAGAACAACGCCACTCTGACCATTTTACTCACCCTAGCAGAGCTGGTTAGGCTTTTTTCAAGTTATCTAGAGTGTTGGTGACAACAATTGAATTATTATTTTTTACTGACACCGGACATATTCAACGGTGTTGAAAAAAATGCGTTCAAAGCGTCTTTTGATAAGAAATGTAGCTAGATAGCTAAACAATGAATCCCAACACATGATGTAATGTTAGTTAGCCAGCCAGCTAACAGTACACTATAACTTGAAATGAAAATACTTTTTTCAAAATTAGAGTGGAGTCTTTTGTTAAGACATTTAGCTAGCTAGCTAAACAATGGACCATAATCACAACTCATGATGTTACTACCCTGCATGAATCTGTAGGTAGCTAACCAACCAGGTTATATGGCTATAAATAGTCAAGCAAATGTGTCTGAGATACGAAGAATAAGATCATACACATAATGTTAGCTAGCGAACAGTACACTTGAAATGAAACCCCTTTCTGTGTAATATCTGAAAATCTTACCAGTATACATTGTGGTTGGACACGTCTCCTGTCTGATACTGCATTGCATCCGATGTTGATGAGATGTATGTCTCTTAAGAACTTTCAAAATGACTCCATATTTTCATCATAACAACCGATTGAACAGGGTTATAGTAACCTAGATCAAATGAAGTCAAAGTTGTAATTTTCGCAGGAATACAGCGTAGTGTGCACAATACAATGAAATGAGTAGATAAGTACAGTACAGTAGTTGCCATTGCAGCAAAGAGTCAGTTCAGTTTTCATCAATAGTCTTATGGCTTGGAGGGAGAAACTGTCTTTGAGCATGGTGCTGCTACACTTGATGCAGTTTGCAAGATGGTAAAAGTGCCAGATGTCTTAGTTTCAAATTTTTATAAGGCCTACCTCTAACGTAAACAAGTGACAGTTATGGTCATCTTGTCTCCTCCTCCGTAGGCCCACCGGGACACATGGGATGAACTGCCCTGACTAAGACACAGACAGAAAGTTGTTGTAGAACAGACTCCAGTAGCTGCAGAATTGAAACTACACTATCGGGGATATTTTAATTGCACAAGTTGTTAGAAAACTCCTGTCATGACGTTGGCCTTTGGGTAAGGTTTATGACCCCCCCCCCCCCCCCATAAATACCTTTCTCCCTTCCCCTCTCTCTCTGACCCTACTGAAGGACTTTTGAATAGCCTTTGTTAAATACAGAGAGTCTGGGAACATCAAACAAGTGGGGGGGAAAGGAACCATATTTCAGTAATAGAACAAGTTGGAAATATACCAGGTACTTAATGAGTATGGATGTCATCTGAGACATTGACTGATGACAGGACGACATAAACTGTACCTGGGAAAGTCTACACATTCTAGTTATCAGATTCACATGGAATTGTTGTGCAATTTAAATGTTTGATATTGAAACTGTTTGTTAGGAGATTAAATGTAATTTTAGCTTCCAAATGAGAAAATTGGGTTTTCATAAGGAAAGAGCCCTTCTCAATCAGTGGCCCGCCCCTGTGAAGAGACATGGGTTATAAACGATGAAACACACCCTTCTCCCTCACCACTATATAAGTCAGTGACACAATGTAACCAGCTGTTCCGGGTACGTGAGGTCTGCAGCCTCTGCGTTAAAAGGACACGCATGTCAGGTACAGAACTAAGCCAACCTCAGCGTGAGCTTTGGTTGCGAATGGTATGAACTTTGAACTCTCATTCACTACTTCCTAGCCGTTGTAGACGTGGGCTAGGAAAGGACGGACGACGTATCCAGTCTAACACACAATGAAGATACTACAACGTATCCATTTTACCACCAGTGACATTCTTCCGAGGACAGGAAGATCTCTGTTGGCCAACACGGCCAGCATCTACGACCAACCTGCCGAAGTGCAGCTCAGAGTAAATATTTATTGCATTTTCCTTTTCCAAATGGGCGGTAATTTAGAATGCATACGATAATGTATTTACGATGGCATAGCTGCTTTCTTCGTTCCTCAGTCTTCCTGCTCTTTCATTCGAGCCCAACCCCCTTTCTTTGTGTAACAAGCCGCCATGCCGGTTTAGCCCACTAGGGCACATTCTCCTATCATTTCCTTGTAACCATATCTGTGTGTTATGCATTTCTGTGAATTATTTAGTTTAGTAAATAAATGATTTTAAGACAATTGCTGTATGGATGACTCATAGTGAAGACTGGGTTCGTGCAGATAACCAACAATTTACGACGTTTGGAATGAGATTGACGTGAGGTAAACTAACATCATTAAAGGAGGCTAATCGATCAGATATTATAATATCTGAAAGTTATATTAGGAAAATTATAACTTTAATCTGAATATTTTCCTTGGTGCCCCGACCTTCTAGTTAATTACAGTTACATGATTAATCAGTTTAATCGCGTAATAATAATTACAGAGTTATTTGATAAACATGTCTTCCGTTTTAATGATGCCAAAGACACGACACTCCAAATCAACTCTGTGCATGGCACGACAGATTTTGCTACATTTACCTTACCGCGGCAGGAAACTAACTTTTATAGAAACTGAACTGTATGTACATGATCAACATTTTTGACTGGGAAGCAGTTTTTTAAAACCAGAAGTTGACAGGTTTGTTGACAACTTAAAATACATTACCTTCCATAACTCCAACTGGTGGACAATGTTGGGAGTGCTGTGGCACAGGTGGCACAAAAATATTTACCTGAGCCACAATCCCCACAGCGCCATAGCTCAGCCTCCTCCAAAACTCTACACACACTGCAGATGGCGTTGGTTGGAGGACAATCCAGCTCCACTGCAGGCATATGGAGTAGCTCCTTCAACCCCTTCCAGGCCTTAACATCCGCTGCCCTACTTTTTTTTATGCTGGTGGAAAAGGTGCATCACTGCAGCTAGGCACAACTTCTGCTGCAGAGGGAACCGGCTCTGTCATCCCAGTACTCCCTAAAGTGTAGTGACAATTGTTACTGAGTGGACTATCCTGGTTATATTAAGTTGAACAGAGCAACTTTATCACCGATCCAAGTTGATGGCAGGGGTGTACGTGCTATCACGCCTCTAGTCAGGTCTCTGTTTTTATTATTTTTTATTTCATTTTATTATGTATTTCTTTCCTTTTGTTTCCATAAAGTCCATCTAGGGACGGGTGTTGAAAATTAGTGTGAGCTACAAACACTACATAGTGCAATGATTCGGACGATTGTTTGTTCAATGTGTCAAACTAAACCTGTGAGATACATCTCAAGAGGAATGACTGACACAGATTAGCGCTATGTGCAGATTGAGAAAGTATCACGGCTCAGGAGAAGACCCAGATGCAGACAGTTCGAAGTAACAAAAGTTTATTACAAAAACAGGGGGCAGGCAATAGACAGGCCAAGGGCAGGCAGAGGTCAGTAATCCAGAGCAGAGTCCGAAAGTTATAGAACGGCAGGCAGTCTCAGGGTCAGGGCAGGCATCCAGGGCAGTGTCACAACACTTGTATGCTTGACAAGACAAACTGGCAACAGACAAACAGAGATCACAGGTATAAATACACTGGGGATAATGGAGAAGATGGGCGAGCGACAATAGACAATTGGCCTGATCGGACAGCTCAGAGCTTCTGCTCTTTTCTGTCCATTAAAACAAATGGATTGGTGGAAGAGGCAGGGCAGGCCAGGAGCAAGGAAGGAGGGTGTGGTCAAGCAAGGCATCCCCCGAGTCTAGATGCATTAAGGTTTTATAACAGGCATAGAGTAACTAATCTATTTTCCTTTCCCGACATGAATTTATTAAAGTTACAGCTCATAGCTGTATGGGGGAGAAGGAGGGGGTTAAGGAATGCATCCACATATATACACACACATTCTTTTGTATTTTGTCATTATATTTATTTTTGTTTGTTTTTGCTTTGATACTTATGGAAAATAAACTAATTAAAGTCAGTTTTGCATGATTGTTTATTTTTTAGGTCAGTTTCAACATTATGGACATGGGTGTGTCTGTGGTCCATTTGGCCTGTCCCACAGCTTCCTTCAATGATGGATTGAGTGGCTCTGTTGATGAACTTCTGGCCAATGATGACTGTCTATTGATGTGAGTCCAGATATGCTATGAACGTAGTGATTGCATCTTGGTAGTCTGTAAGCCATTTTTATTGCCATGTTTTGGATTATCTGTAGCTGATGAATCTGCTGTGGTGAAGCTGTTATCCAGGCTGGTTGGGCGTATTCAAAGAGCGATCGGATATAGACTTTCAATACTGTCTGAGGTGAGGCTCCGTATTTTCTTCCACACAGCGTTTTTAAGTGGTTTAGTCCCTATCTCTCTATGTTCGCTATATGGGCTGTCCAGTGCATATTCTTTCTGGAAGGTGACTCCAAGGAATTGTTCTTCTTTTTCTACGTTTATTGTTTTACCGTAAAGTTTGAGATCTATGGGTTTCTTTTTTTTTTTTTTTTTTGGTGCTTCTTGTAAAGAGGACACATTGAGTCTTTTGTGGGTTCAGTTTTACACGCCACATGTTAGACCATGTCTCAATCGTTTCAATAGACTTCTGGAGTTTTTTGCAGCAAGTTGAGGACATTTGGAGCTGGACCAGTAGCCAAGGTCATCGGCAAACTGTGAGCCTTGGCCATGGTGGGTGGAGGGTAATAAATGTCTGATAAGGATAGTAGAAAAATTAGTGGGCTTAGGACTGCCCCCTGTGGGACACCTGCTTCAAGGGTAAATGGTGGAGAATTTGCACGGTTGTGGAGAAAGCAAGTGATAATATTTCTGATGGAGAGTGGTAGATTGAGATTGGAGTCTGCAAGCCGGTAGCACAACCCATTGTGCCACATCTTATCAAATGCTTTTTCTATGTCAAAGAAAACCGCCAGGGTAAGTTCTTTTTTCTTGAAGTTCTGAAGGATGTCTTTTGACAGTCTTAGAATGTTATCGGTATGTCACGTTTCGTCGTATACATAATGAGTGGACCAAGGCGCAGTGTGAGTAGAGTTCCACATATTTATTCAAGTGAACCTTCAAAAACAACAAAGAATAAACTAACGTGCAGTTCGTAGCGCACATAGCACTAAACCAAAATCCCACATTGCAGGTGGGAAATTGGACACACTAAGTATGATCCCAAATTAGAGGTAATGATATACAGCTGCCTCTAAGGGAACCATACACATACACCAAAAGAAATAAACTCACTAGAAATCCCCTAGTCACGCCCTGACCTAAAACACTATAGAGAACCCCGAGGGCTCTCTATGGACAGGGCATGACACGGTAGTTGATCTTGTTTTTCTGAAGCCAGCTTGGTGGATTCCAAGGAGGCCCATTTCCTCAGTGTGGCTGCGTACTCTCTCAAACAGCTTGAGGCTGATTTGTCTATAACTTGTGACGTTGTATGGTCTTTACCAGGTTTGTGAATCCTTGTGACAACTGCATATTTCCAAGGTAGGGGAAAATGGCTGTCCATGAGACATGTGGTGAAGAGGTTAGAAAGGAGGTGCAGGTATTCATCAGGTGCTTGTTTGATGAGTGTGCTGTCAATGTTGTCTTCCCCAGGTGCTCAGTTTTTTTCAGATGAGTCTTAATTTCTTCAATAGTAACAGAGCGGGTGAGGGGATGGTCTACTGGTGTCAGATTTGGAGTATATACTGTTTTCTGTATTTCTCTGTCGACAAGGTTTTCCATTTGTCAAAGAGGGGATCATTGGGATAAGAAGGAATGTATTGTAGGTGGTTTCTTAATAATATAGCTTTTGTTTTGTTGTCTTCGATGAATTGGTCTTGAGACCAGGTATAATATTATTGGTTTTGTCTCCGTTAATTGTTTAGATTTTTTGCCAGAAGGTCTGAGGGGGTTAGTGTCTGTATCTAGCTGGTGATAAAAGGCAGTCCACTGTTTCTGTTTGTGGAGGATGAGTTGATATCTGATATGATTCTGTAACCAATTAACTTCTGTTTTCAAGTTTGTTGCTCTTGTTTTAATAAAATCTCTCTGAACCTTTCTCTTCTGCTTGATGAGACTGAGGATATGTGATGGTGGTAAGTGAAATAGTCTCTTCCCGGGCCTGGATGAGGATGCTACCGATCCTCTCGGTGAGCTGGTCCAAATCCTTGGGGTTCTGTGTTGTTACTGCAATATTTATCTTGTCTGTAATGCAGTTCCTGTATTTTTTTCCCCAGTTTGCATCTTTGTTTATCAGGTGCTTGTTGAAGTTAGAGAGAAAAGGAGGCAAGGACAGGAAGGTGGTCACTTGGTGAGGTTAAAAACAGCTGCAGAGTACTCGATTCCTTCCTTTAAGAGCAGTGCCACACCCCCTCTACATCCCTCTGGTCGATCCTTTCTTAGAATGTTAAAGCCAGGAATGCGGAATCTTGTATTAGTACTTAGAAAGGTTTCGTTGATAGAGGCAATGCTAGTTTGCTTTTCTAGAAGAAGTTGCATTTATATCTGTAATTGATTGCTCCTCTTGAAGCTAACATTTGCTGGCTTGCTAGACATCTTGGTTGATCAGGTGATGTCTTTTTCTGACACCAACCATTTATGAAACAAACAGTGTATCATGTATTTTGTCTCCTGAAACTAGCTAGCCGATCTGTAGGTAGTTTGAGTGTGCTTAAAAAGTTTGATAACTTGTGACTATCACGTTATTACATTCTGGTCAGTGGTCATGCCTGTCTCAAGACTGAAATAAATACACCTTGCTTCTTGGTAGAAAACGATAGTTACCGGAGTGTAACTCCAGTTCTATGAGTGGAGCGGAGCCCCATAGGGGAGCTCTGCTCCTAGTGGTTTACCCCGCTGCCTAGGCAGCGAATAGCCTGAGAGAAAATTATGCACACACCTGCAGCCAATAGGAGTACAGGTGTCCCTATATAAGGGGATGCTTCCCCTCAATCAGCCTCCCGAAAAATGATCTTCAGCGAGACTGGGGGTCGGCAGGGCCTTAAGCCCTATGGGGCTCCGCTCCACTCATAGAACTGGAGTTACACTCCGGTAACTATCGTTCTACATCGTGGAGCTCCGCCCCATAGGGGAGCTCTGCTCCTAGTGGTTTAAGGCGGAGCGAAACGCTCCCAAGATGTACTCCCTGCCGAGCCAAACACTTTCCACTTAAGAAAAGGTCATCTCAGCAATGGCTGCGACCAATTCCCACAGTACTGTAACTTACTGTGAGCCACAGTAAGTTACAATGTGCTGCGTCCTTGATCTAATCCGCTCACTCAGTCTAAAGGCAAAGCCAATGACTAGTGACCAGATCATAGAATATGAGTCATACTTACTGTACCACAGATAGATGAACTCAACTCTATTGATATTCAGATTGGTCTAATAGTACTGTAATATCAATTACAAAACTATATCCCTAATCCTTCTGCCCAACACAGTCAGCCTGGTGGGCAAATTATAGTACATGACTCCACTGTGCCATTCAGCCAGGAGTCATGTCCTGCAGTCCTTCTAATAAACGGGGAAAAAACGGACCTGATGGAAACCCTGTCCATTAGTCCTGTGTTTTTCCGCCTTATTTCTAGCCTTCACCTCAGCAAAGCTGAGTACAGGCTGAACCAATTTAGAAGACATGTTCACTGCTTTCTCAGTGTAATTCACCACACTCAATCCATAGGCAGAGCCAATGATTCGTGGGCAGACGATATATTTTAGGCCAACTATCCTGCTTTAGCAGATGTATGATGCCTCAATATTCCTTCAACTTTAGTGACCGGTCTAATAGTCAAGTAACACTAGGTTACAGTACTATTTCCCAGCACGATGACACACTGGTGGCAGTCTAAACATTCCCTGTTGTATTGACAATGTCAAACAAAGGCTATGTTACACGTGTCTCTCACGTGTCTGTCAAAAAAGAGCGGACCTAATGGGAACCCAGCCCATTAGTCCTGCAACCTTTCTTAACTCAAGTTCTGTCCTCAACTACGCTGAGTACAGAACGAGCTAAAGAATTAGACGACATGTCTAATAGGTAGAACCGGATAAAAGGAGACGGTGACGACCACGACGCCGCTGCACAAATATCCTCTACCCCAATTCCTCTGAAAAGTGCCGTAGACGCCGCTACTCCACGAGTGGAGTGGGCTCTTACGCCATGAGGCATTGGTCGGCCCGCCGTCTCAATGCCTTCGCAAAGCCAATGAGACAGCCGCTGTTTTGAAAGTGGTCTACCCAATGCGTTAGCACCGTGACACACAAACAACTGAGGTGATGACCTAATTATCGCCATGCGCTGCACATAGCACGCTAAGGCGCGCACCGGGCACAGGCGATGAAGTCTCTCCTCTGTCCGCTCCTCATGAGGAGGGGAGGAGAAAGCCCATAGCTCAACAGTCTGTGACCTGTATGAGTTCTTAATAACCTTCGGCGTAAATGCCGGGTTAGGACGTAACACCGCTCTGCTCAAGTCGCCATTTATGGCAAGGCAGTCGGGTCTCGTCGAAAGAGCACACAAATCACTGACACGCTTGGCTGTAGTCAAGGCAAGCAACAGTGCCGTCTTCAAAGACAACATCTTGAGGGGAATTTGATTCAATGGTTCGAACGGCGTCTCACAGAGCGCCTCGAGTACCAACGTTAAATCCCACCGTGGTAGCGTGGCTCTAGCCACTGGCCTAAGCCGCGGCGTCCCCAATAGAAACCGTTTCACTAAAGGATGACTGAACACAGTGTCTCTGCCAAACCCCTCATGACAAGATGAAATCGCTGCCGCGAACACCTTAATGTAGGCGGGTGAGCGCTGCTTGTCAAACATGAACTGTAGGAAAGAGAGCACACTCTCAACCTGACAGCACACGGGGTCCACATTCTCTGTAACGCACCATTGTGAAAACACGCTCCATCTACTGGCATAAGTCCTGTATGTGGAACTGGCACGTGAGCCCTGTATGGTTCTGATTACCGAATCAGATAACCCACGGCGCTCTAACCTGTCCCTCTCAGGAGCCAGACCTTCAGTGGCTGGCCGATCAGAGGCCATTGCTCTATCATGCCTGCCGCCTGAGACATTGCGTCCCGTCGATGTGGAATTGGCCATGATGGCGCAATCAACATTTGAATCATCTCCGCGTACCACGGAGCCCCTGGGCGGTCGGGGGCTATCAATATGATTGACAGCCCTCCTGTTCTCACACGGGCTAGCAGTGGGAGAATGCAGGACAGCGGTGGAAATGCGTACAGGAGAACCTCTGGCCACTGGTGCGCAAAAGCGTCTATCCCTAGTGGCGGTTCGTCCTGGGCTCGTAGAGAAAACCATATGGGACACTGCGCGTTCACACGTGATGCGAACAGGTCCACCTCGGCTCTCCCGAACCGTTCCCATATTTGGAGAACAATCTCGGGGTGCAGTCGCCACTCGTCGTCTCGGGGACCCCCTCGAGACATGAGGTCTGCGCCGATATTCTGACAGCCTGGGGATGTGTGCTGCTGTCAACGAGCGAAGGTGCTCGTGAGCCCACAGCCACAATTCCTCCGCCAACCGGTGGAGTGCAGGAGACCCGACTCCCCCTTGGCGATTTATGTAGGCTACTGTCGTTCTGTTGTCTGACCAGACCAGCACGTCGTGCCCCCGTAGGGTGGACACGAAGTGGGTCAGAACCAGTAGAACCGTTTCCAATTCCAGGAGGTTGATGTGACGTCCCGATTGGGACCACACACCCCCGACTGCCCGAGCCTGACATGTCCCTCCCCATCCAGTCAGACAAGCATCTGTGTACACTGCGATGTAGGATGACACTCTGCCTATTGCGACCCCTTGCGTCATTACGCACGGGTCTCTCCAATAGTTCAGATCCGCTCTGAGCGAGAGGGGAACTGTCACCAACCGACGACGGTGCCTCACTGGGTCCAGTCGTAGTTGAGCAAACCATCGCTGTGTTTTGCGCATGTGCAAAAGGCCCAGTGGAACCACGGAGTGGGCAGACGACATGAGACCCAAAAGTGTCATGACGGAATGCGCCGTCACCATGTGATTCGGATAAAACTTTCTCAGGGCTAGCAACAGGGCAGCCCGTCGAGGATCCGAAATTCGCGCCCTCATAGTCACAGTGTCTATCTGTAACCCCAGATAGACAATCTGCTGACTGGGCCAAGGCGCACTCTTTTTCCAATTCACAGCGAACCCCAGACGCGTGAGGTGAATCACTGTCTGTGTCGTGTGTGTGTGTGTGATCGCCAGCTCTGCTGACGTGGCCAAGACCAGTAGGTCGTCTAGGTAGGCTAATAGCCTTATCCCCTGACGGCGTAGCGGCTCCAATGCCGTCTCTACACATTTGGAAAACGTGCGAGGTGCCAGAGCGTACCCGAATGGCATTCTCGCATACTCGTACGCCACCCCTTGAAAGGCGAAACTCAGAAATTTCCTGTGACGCGGAAGTACCGGCACATGAAAATACGCGTCCTTTAGATCTATGCTCACACAAAAGTCTCTGTTGTGAATACAATCCAGTAGGCGTTTTGTCGTGAGCATTCGGAAAGGCCGTTTGGCTACGCTCTCGTTGAGAGTGCGTAAATCCAATATCGGCCTCATTCCCCCCGTCTTTTTTGGCACTAGGAAATAGGGCGAATATAGCCCGCTGTTCCTTTGCTCTTGGGGAACTACTGTGACCGCCTCCTTCGCCAAAAGTTCCGTAATCTCTTTCACAAGAGCGGCTACTTTCTCTAGCGTCTTCATCACCATCTCGATGGAATTGAATGTCATAACCCTTCTCCAGCGTCCGACTTAGCCAGGAGGAGAGGGTGCAGCTTCGCTGCCACTCCCAATAGTGCTCTGAGAGCGCGAAGCTGTGGTACAGACAGTAGGAAGGACCTGTATTCCTCTATGGCCCAAGCCGCCGCTGTCTCCCAACACTGAAGTGGTGGGACAACCCAAGGTGGGCCCCCTGCGAAAGGGGGAGGGAACACTGACGCGTTCTGTGAGAATCGGGGGCGCCGACACTTCGGTTATACATGTAACCTTGTGGTTCCAGCCCTCCGTGAACTCAGCACGGGTCTGCGCTACACTAATTGAGGCGCCAGCCTGAATTAGTGTGCTGTCTCCCAACAGCGATTGCTTCATCGGCCCGCTAAGGGGCTGTGTATGCATGCTGCTATTAAAATCCCTATCTACGTCACTCCTCAGAGTGTGTAGTGCTGGGTTTTTATGAGGTATAGCATGACGGCTCATTACGAGCGTCCGTCTTGCTTTCCTCTTGTCATTCACACTCACAACTTTCCTCTGTGTGCGTTCAGCTCCGCTGCTGCACGAAGAGCGAGAGATAGAGAGAGAGAAGGAATCTGAGCGGTCTCTGTTTTGTTATGGAAAAGAGGTTCTCTTGTGACAGTCAGATGGAACACATTCTTTATTGAACACAGACACAATGACTCCTCCATCCCTTTGCAGGGGTGGGCGATGAACAGTGGGCGCCCTCACAAGAAGTGCAGCGCTCTCTCCCGTCCTCTCCCCCTCGTCCCGTCATGGCCGTCGTCTCTTCTGACTGCCTCTCGGCTGCCAGGGCGACGAAATGAACGGGGTTTCTCGCCGGTTTCACCGCCGCCTTCTCTGGTGCCGCCGTAGGGGCTGGGCCCGCTCTCGGCATTCCAGGTGTAGCTGCTCGACGGGCTCTCCGTCTGGCCGTAGACCCTGGTCTACTGGAGACGGTGTAGCGATGGGGATCTTTAGTAGCTGTCTTCGACCCTCCTGCCAAAGGCAGGTGTCTAGCCATCTGCTTTTTCTCCTCCTCAAGCTTCCCGAAACGCGCCGTCGCATCTGTGACGGCGGCTCCAAAGAGACCGCTGTCAGAGATGGGGGCGTTTAATAGGGCGGCTTTGTCGGTCTCCTTCATAGCCGTCAAAGACAACCAGAGGTGTCGTTCCAGGACCACCAAAGTGGCCTTGGATCTCCCCGCTTGAGATGGAGAATGGCGCCGGAAATCCTAGACGCTTCCTCCATCTCCTCTCCCGACAGCCCCTCTCTACCCGTGGTGAGACGGGAGAGAGAGGCTGCTAAGAGGGCAATATTATTTGCTGCTGCTACAGCCTGTGTACTTAGAGCAAAGGCCTTCTCAGCCAGCTGCGCTGTGAGGCGGTCCTTGGTCGTAGGTAATGTGGGTCTCTTGGCAGACGGCCAAGAGCTCGAACCTGGCACGAGGTGAGCTGCCTCGAGCCTAGATATCTCTTGGAGTCGTTCTCCGTCTACCTTGGTGAATGGAATATACGCCTTCACCGGCGCTCTGGCCGTCAAAGGCGTTTCCCATGCACCCTCCACATATCTTGCGAGCGAGGGCATGGTCGGCGCCAAAAGTACCGTTGCCCGTCTTGGTCTGGAATAGGGGCCGCCCACCATCAAATCCGGAACGGAGGGAGTGGGGGGCAGTGGAATATCCAGCCTGCTCGCAGCCCGCTCGATGAGCCCTGTAAAATCAGAGCGCAGAGGCCACAGCGAAGGAGGGGGCTGCTGAAAATTCAGAGCCCATCTCCTCCTCGCCAAAGGATGAGAAAATCCCCTCTCTCTCCCTAGGGAGGGGGGTCCTTTCAACCTCGGTCGGTTGACTGGATTCTTTTGGTGGAGAACCCAGACACTTCCCAACATCCTCATCCTCTTTAGAGGCGCCGTCATCAAATGACGCCTCAGAATCTGAGGCTATCATGGATATAGCGTCCTCAAGAGGGAAATCCTCACTGAAAAACGCCCATCGCTGTTTCCTCTCCTTTAAAGAAAGGAGTGAACAGCTAGGGCATTCCGGAGGATCTGTGAGGCCGCCCCTAGCGTGCTTTGAACCTAAGCACACAAAACAAAGTTCGTGTGGGTCCAGAGCCGCCGTAGTGGAGCAACGACACTGAGCTCTTAAAAGAGCTTTTGGGGGTGGAAAAGATGTGCTCATATTCGGACGACGTCAACAACAGGATATTGACGACGGGTTCGTCCTGAGATTCTTCTAGGCTTCTTCAGTCCAGTCCTGTCGCTGAAGATAATGGGAGGCTGATTGAGGGGAAGCATCCCCTTATATAGGGACACCTGTACTCCTATTGGCTGCAGATGTGTGCATAATTTTCTCTCAGGCTATTCGCTGCCTAGGCAGCGGGGTAAACCACTAGGAGCAGAGCTCCCCTATGGGGCGGAGCTCCACGATGTAGAACTGTTTCTAAATGCTTTCTGTCCCCCACAATTAGCTAACAAGTTTAGTTGTGCCTAAAAGTTCTGTGATTGTTAGCATGGTGTTAAAGTTGCGTCAGTTCGTTTCTGGTATCAGAACAAAATAGTCAGCACATAGTAACTTCTGATTTATTTGTACTTTAATTAATGTAAACACGTGTGTGGTAAATAGGTGGTTTGTATATATACGGTCTCTCTGTGACACCTCGCAGGGCAGAGAAGAGAGCGACACCCTATTGTTCTCGCTTATATACTCTGACAGTGATAGTTCCCGCTCAATGCTGGCCTGTCAGAGGGAGGAGGAGCGTGGTTTAAACTTGCTCCTCCTATCGTCGGCGTGCAGGCTGGTCCCAGCCTAGTGACGCACTTCCTGTCGCCGGTTGTAGTTCTTGTCTTCAGCAGTTGATTTATCCGTAGTTTATATACTTAATATTGTAGCATAGCTTCCCCGGTATATTATAAAGGTTATGCATACAAATAGCCAGTTCACCATTTGCTTTCACCTGATGGAGGGGGTGAACCTAGACACAATTTTATGGTGGCCATAAATAGCTAGACAGTAAGGTAGGGCATCATAAAGCGAACAGGAAAGCTGCTATCGAAAAGTTAGCTCAAGGAATTTGAGGTTTTACTTGAGGGATTACTGTAACGTCTGCTATGTGAGTAAGTAGAGAGTAGGCAACATTTTTCCACATACAGCAATCCCACATACTAAATACGACCTATTAAACAGTACGCAGTATGTACTTTAAGTAGACAGGACGCAATATGGCTATTCAGACACAGCCATTAGAACAAGTAAATAATAAGATGACACCGAAGAGGATGGCTGACGTTTTACATGCTCCTGACCAATTGTGCTATTTTGTTATTTTGCACATAGTGTTGCTGCTACCGTCTCTTATGACCGAAAATAACTTCTGGACATCAGAACAGCAGTTACTCCCCACGAACTGGCAGAAGCTTTTTCCTTTAACGAGTCCGACAAGAAGAATATACTGCTCTCCCAGGAACAGGCCCAAATCCCTGTCATTTGCGTGAAGAAAAGACGCAGCAAAAGTGGACGCAGATCGGGCTGCCTTCTGAGAATCCGTAGGCGAGCGAGTAAACTCCCACTTCCTCCCGTTCTACTTGCTAACATGCAATTATTGGAAAATAAAATTGATGACCTACGATTATCCTACCAACGGGATATTAATATCTTATGTTTCACCGAGTCGTGGCTGAACGATGACATGGATAATATAGAGCTGGCGGGATTTTCCATGCACCGGCAGAATAGAGATGCTACGTCTGGTAAGACAATGGGTGGGGGGGTGTGTCTTTTTGTCAATAACAGCTGGTGCGCGATGTCTAATATTAAAGAAGTATTGAGATATTGCTTGCCTGAGAGAGTACCTAATGATAAGCTGTAGACCACACTATCTACCAAGAGTTCTCATCTATATTATTCGTAACCGTCTATTTACCACCACTAAGACCACACTCGACCAACTCTGTAAGGCCATAAGCAAACCAGAAAATGCTCATCCAGAAGTGGCCCTCCTAGTGGCCGGGGACTTTAATGCAGGAAAAGTTAAATCAGTTTTACCAAACATGCAACCAGATGAAAAACAACTCTAGATGACCTTTACTCCGCATACAAAGCTCTCCCCCGCCCTCCATTTGGCAAATCTGACCATAATTCTATCCTCCGGATTCCTGCTTACAAGCAAAAACTAAAGAAGGAAGTACCAGTGACTCGCTCAGATGAAGCGGATGCTACGTTTTCTCCTCTCACTTGTGCTAACCCTTCCTGGTCACCTGTTTTGTACACTAGAGGACACTATATGTTTGGGTTACTGGTTATGCGACCAGTGACAAATGACCCAAACATAGTGCCCTCTAGTGTAAAAAAAACAAGTAAACATAACCCTTGACAGACAACGTATGTGACACACCACCTGGATTCGGTCTTATGTAGCAACATTTTAGTTTCTGTTTTTTACATTGGATAAAAGTAGAGACTCAGAGCTACAAAATGTTATTTCATCCACTGCATTTGAGGAAACAATGGGAAAGTAATTCTGCTTTGAAAGTTGATCAACTTGTAAAACTCACTTTTGACAAAACCGTCTTTCAATGTTTTGGTACTACTATTGGAGAGCCCTTTGTCTATACCCATTCAGCATCGTTCACACTGTCTTAAGCCTTAGCCCCACCCATCTCTAAGGGTTGATCCAACCATTCTGTACTAACTTGCCAGCTACTTCCAGACATCTGAGAGAGAGAACAGCTCACTGAACATTACTCGCCCTATCTGTGGTTTCGCATTCAGAGTGCACACTGGACGCTCTGGCCAATAAGTAGGGTTGTTCCGAAAGCTCTGACCTCACAACTACAGTTAAGCACCCAAGCTAACTTGCTAACATTGGCTAGTTACTTCCAGACACATAATGAGAGAACAACGCCACTCTGACCATTTTACTCACCCTAGCAGAGCTGGTTAGGCTTTTTTCAAGTTATCTAGAGTGTTGGTGACAACAATTGAATTATTATTTTTTACTGACACCGGACATATTCAACGGTGTTGAAAAAAATGCGTTCAAAGCGTCTTTTGATAAGAAATGTAGCTAGATAGCTAAACAATGAATCCCAACACATGATGTAATGTTAGTTAGCCAGCCAGCTAACAGTACACTATAACTTGAAATGAAAATACTTTTTTCAAAATTAGAGTGGAGTCTTTTGTTAAGACATTTAGCTAGCTAGCTAAACAATGGACCATAATCACAACTCATGATGTTACTACCCTGCATGAATCTGTAGGTAGCTAACCAACCAGGTTATATGGCTATAAATAGTCAAGCAAATGTGTCTGAGATACGAAGAATAAGATCATACACATAATGTTAGCTAGCGAACAGTACACTTGAAATGAAACCCCTTTCTGTGTAATATCTGAAAATCTTACCAGTATACATTGTGGTTGGACACGTCTCCTGTCTGATACTGCATTGCATCCGATGTTGATGAGATGTATGTCTCTTAAGAACTTTCAAAATGACTCCATATTTTCATCATAACAACCGATTGAACAGGGTTATAGTAACCTAGATCAAATGAAGTCAAAGTTGTAATTTTCGCAGGAATACAGCGTAGTGTGCACAATACAATGAAATGAGTAGATAAGTACAGTACAGTAGTTGCCATTGCAGCAAAGAGTCAGTTCAGTTTTCATCAATAGTCTTATGGCTTGGAGGGAGAAACTGTCTTTGAGCATGGTGCTGCTACACTTGATGCAGTTTGCAAGATGGTAAAAGTGCCAGATGTCTTAGTTTCAAATTTTTATAAGGCCTACCTCTAACGTAAACAAGTGACAGTTATGGTCATCTTGTCTCCTCCTCCGTAGGCCCACCGGGACACATGGGATGAACTGCCCTGACTAAGACACAGACAGAAAGTTGTTGTAGAACAGACTCCAGTAGCTGCAGAATTGAAACTACACTATCGGGGATATTTTAATTGCACAAGTTGTTAGAAAACTCCTGTCATGACGTTGGCCTTTGGGTAAGGTTTATGACCCCCCCCCCCCCCCCATAAATACCTTTCTCCCTTCCCCTCTCTCTCTGACCCTACTGAAGGACTTTTGAATAGCCTTTGTTAAATACAGAGAGTCTGGGAACATCAAACAAGTGGGGGGGAAAGGAACCATATTTCAGTAATAGAACAAGTTGGAAATATACCAGGTACTTAATGAGTATGGATGTCATCTGAGACATTGACTGATGACAGGACGACATAAACTGTACCTGGGAAAGTCTACACATTCTAGTTATCAGATTCACATGGAATTGTTGTGCAATTTAAATGTTTGATATTGAAACTGTTTGTTAGGAGATTAAATGTAATTTTAGCTTCCAAATGAGAAAATTGGGTTTTCATAAGGAAAGAGCCCTTCTCAATCAGTGGCCCGCCCCTGTGAAGAGACATGGGTTATAAACGATGAAACACACCCTTCTCCCTCACCACTATATAAGTCAGTGACACAATGTAACCAGCTGTTCCGGGTACGTGAGGTCTGCAGCCTCTGCGTTAAAAGGACACGCATGTCAGGTACAGAACTAAGCCAACCTCAGCGTGAGCTTTGGTTGCGAATGGTATGAACTTTGAACTCTCATTCACTACTTCCTAGCCGTTGTAGACGTGGGCTAGGAAAGGACGGACGACGTATCCAGTCTAACACACAATGAAGATACTACAACGTATCCATTTTACCACCAGTGACATTCTTCCGAGGACAGGAAGATCTCTGTTGGCCAACACGGCCAGCATCTACGACCAACCTGCCGAAGTGCAGCTCAGAGTAAATATTTATTGCATTTTCCTTTTCCAAATGGGCGGTAATTTAGAATGCATACGATAATGTATTTACGATGGCATAGCTGCTTTCTTCGTTCCTCAGTCTTCCTGCTCTTTCATTCGAGCCCAACCCCCTTTCTTTGTGTAACAAGCCGCCATGCCGGTTTAGCCCACTAGGGCACATTCTCCTATCATTTCCTTGTAACCATATCTGTGTGTTATGCATTTCTGTGAATTATTTAGTTTAGTAAATAAATGATTTTAAGACAATTGCTGTATGGATGACTCATAGTGAAGACTGGGTTCGTGCAGATAACCAACAATTTACGACGTTTGGAATGAGATTGACGTGAGGTAAACTAACATCATTAAAGGAGGCTAATCGATCAGATATTATAATATCTGAAAGTTATATTAGGAAAATTATAACTTTAATCTGAATATTTTCCTTGGTGCCCCGACCTTCTAGTTAATTACAGTTACATGATTAATCAGTTTAATCGCGTAATAATAATTACAGAGTTATTTGATAAACATGTCTTCCGTTTTAATGATGCCAAAGACACGACACTCCAAATCAACTCTGTGCATGGCACGACAGATTTTGCTACATTTACCTTACCGCGGCAGGAAACTAACTTTTATAGAAACTGAACTGTATGTACATGATCAACATTTTTGACTGGGAAGCAGTTTTTTAAAACCAGAAGTTGACAGGTTTGTTGACAACTTAAAATACATTACCTTCCATAACTCCAACTGGTGGACAATGTTGGGAGTGCTGTGGCACAGGTGGCACAAAAATATTTACCTGAGCCACAATCCCCACAGCGCCATAGCTCAGCCTCCTCCAAAACTCTACACACACTGCAGATGGCGTTGGTTGGAGGACAATCCAGCTCCACTGCAGGCATATGGAGTAGCTCCTTCAACCCCTTCCAGGCCTTAACATCCGCTGCCCTACTTTTTTTTATGCTGGTGGAAAAGGTGCATCACTGCAGCTAGGCACAACTTCTGCTGCAGAGGGAACCGGCTCTGTCATCCCAGTACTCCCTAAAGTGTAGTGACAATTGTTACTGAGTGGACTATCCTGGTTATATTAAGTTGAACAGAGCAACTTTATCACCGATCCAAGTTGATGGCAGGGGTGTACGTGCTATCACGCCTCTAGTCAGGTCTCTGTTTTTATTATTTTTTATTTCATTTTATTATGTATTTCTTTCCTTTTGTTTCCATAAAGTCCATCTAGGGACGGGTGTTGAAAATTAGTTGAGCTACAAACACTACATAGTGCAATGATTCGGACGATTGTTTGTTCAATGTGTCAAACTAAACCTGTGAGATACATCTCAAGAGGAATGACTGACACAGATTAGCGCTATGTGCAGATTGAGAAAGTATCACGGCTCAGGAGAAGACCCAGATGCAGACAGTTCGAAGTAACAAAAGTTTATTACAAAAACAGGGGGCAGGCAATAGACAGGCCAAGGGCAGGCAGAGGTCAGTAATCCAGAGCAGAGTCCGAAAGTTATAGAACGGCAGGCAGTCTCAGGGTCAGGGCAGGCATCCAGGGCAGTGTCACAACACTTGTATGCTTGACAAGACAAACTGGCAACAGACAAACAGAGATCACAGGTATAAATACACTGGGGATAATGGAGAAGATGGGCGAGCGACAATAGACAATTGGCCTGATCGGACAGCTCAGAGCTTCTGCTCTTTTCTGTCCATTAAAACAAATGGATTGGTGGAAGAGGCAGGGCAGGCCAGGAGCAAGGAAGGAGGGTGTGGTCAAGCAAGGCATCCCCCGAGTCTAGATGCATTAAGGTTTTATAACAGGCATAGAGTAACTAATCTATTTTCCTTTCCCGACATGAATTTATTAAAGTTACAGCTCATAGCTGTATGGGGGAGAAGGAGGGGGTTAAGGAATGCATCCACATATATACACACACATTCTTTTGTATTTTGTCATTATATTTATTTTTGTTTGTTTTTGCTTTGATACTTATGGAAAATAAACTAATTAAAGTCAGTTTTGCATGATTGTTTATTTTTTAGGTCAGTTTCAACATTATGGACATGGGTGTGTCTGTGGTCCATTTGGCCTGTCCCACAGCTTCCTTCAATGATGGATTGAGTGGCTCTGTTGATGAACTTCTGGCCAATGATGACTGTCTATTGATGTGAGTCCAGATATGCTATGAACGTAGTGATTGCATCTTGGTAGTCTGTAAGCCATTTTTATTGCCATGTTTTGGATTATCTGTAGCCGATGAATCTGCTGTGGTGAAGCTGTTATCCAGGCTGGTTGGGCGTATTCAAAGAGCGATCGGATATAGACTTTCAATACTGTCTGAGGTGAGGCTCCGTATTTTCTTCCACACAGCGTTTTTAAGTGGTTTAGTCCCTATCTCTCTATGTTCGCTATATGGGCTGTCCAGTGCATATTCTTTCTGGAAGGTGACTCCAAGGAATTGTTCTTCTTTTTCTACGTTTATTGTTTTACCGTAAAGTTTGAGATCTATGGGTTTCTTTTTTTTTTTTTTTTTGGTGCTTCTTGTAAAGAGGACACATTGAGTCTTTTGTGGGTTCAGTTTTACACGCCACATGTTAGACCATGTCTCAATCGTTTCAATAGACTTCTGGAGTTTTTTGCAGCAAGTTGAGGACATTTGGAGCTGGACCAGTAGCCAAGGTCATCGGCAAACTGTGAGCCTTGGCCATGGTGGGTGGAGGGTAATAAATGTCTGATAAGGATAGTAGAAAAATTAGTGGGCTTAGGACTGCCCCCTGTGGGACACCTGCTTCAAGGGTAAATGGTGGAGAATTTGCACGGTTGTGGAGAAAGCAAGTGATAATATTTCTGATGGAGAGTGGTAGATTGAGATTGGAGTCTGCAAGCCGGTAGCACAACCCATTGTGCCACATCTTATCAAATGCTTTTTCTATGTCAAAGAAAACCGCCAGGGTAAGTTCTTTTTTCTTGAAGTTCTGAAGGATGTCTTTTGACAGTCTTAGAATGTTATCGGTATGTCACGTTTCGTCGTATACATAATGAGTGGACCAAGGCGCAGTGTGAGTAGAGTTCCACATATTTATTCAAGTGAACCTTCAAAAACAACAAAGAATAAACTAACGTGCAGTTCGTAGCGCACATAGCACTAAACCAAAATCCCACATTGCAGGTGGGAAATTGGACACACTAAGTATGATCCCAAATTAGAGGTAATGATATACAGCTGCCTCTAAGGGAACCATACACATACACCAAAAGAAATAAACTCACTAGAAATCCCCTAGTCACGCCCTGACCTAAAACACTATAGAGAACCCCGAGGGCTCTCTATGGACAGGGCATGACACGGTAGTTGATCTTGTTTTTCTGAAGCCAGCTTGGTGGATTCCAAGGAGGCCCATTTCCTCAGTGTGGCTGCGTACTCTCTCAAACAGCTTGAGGCTGATTTGTCTATAACTTGTGACGTTGTATGGTCTTTACCAGGTTTGTGAATCCTTGTGACAACTGCATATTTCCAAGGTAGGGGAAAATGGCTGTCCATGAGACATGTGGTGAAGAGGTTAGAAAGGAGGTGCAGGTATTCATCAGGTGCTTGTTTGATGAGTGTGCTGTCAATGTTGTCTTCCCCAGGTGCTCAGTTTTTTTCAGATGAGTCTTAATTTCTTCAATAGTAACAGAGCGGGTGAGGGGATGGTCTACTGGTGTCAGATTTGGAGTATATACTGTTTTCTGTATTTCTCTGTCGACAAGGTTTTCCATTTGTCAAAGAGGGGATCATTGGGATAAGAAGGAATGTATTGTAGGTGGTTTCTTAATAATATAGCTTTTGTTTTGTTGTCTTCGATGAATTGGTCTTGAGACCAGGTATAATATTATTGGTTTTGTCTCCGTTAATTGTTTAGATTTTTTGCCAGAAGGTCTGAGGGGGTTAGTGTCTGTATCTAGCTGGTGATAAAAGGCAGTCCACTGTTTCTGTTTGTGGAGGATGAGTTGATATCTGATATGATTCTGTAACCAATTAACTTCTGTTTTCAAGTTTGTTGCTCTTGTTTTAATAAAATCTCTCTGAACCTTTCTCTTCTGCTTGATGAGACTGAGGATATGTGATGGTGGTAAGTGAAATAGTCTCTTCCCGGGCCTGGATGAGGATGCTACCGATCCTCTCGGTGAGCTGGTCCAAATCCTTGGGGTTCTGTGTTGTTACTGCAATATTTATCTTGTCTGTAATGCAGTTCCTGTATTTTTTTCCCCAGTTTGCATCTTTGTTTATCAGGTGCTTGTTGAAGTTAGAGAGAAAAGGAGGCAAGGACAGGAAGGTGGTCACTTGGTGAGGTTAAAAACAGCTGCAGAGTACTCGATTCCTTCCTTTAAGAGCAGTGCCACACCCCCTCTACATCCCTCTGGTCGATCCTTTCTTAGAATGTTAAAGCCAGGAATGCGGAATCTTGTATTAGTACTTAGAAAGGTTTCGTTGATAGAGGCAATGCTAGTTTGCTTTTCTAGAAGAAGTTGCATTTATATCTGTAATTGATTGCTCCTCTTGAAGCTAACATTTGCTGGCTTGCTAGACATCTTGGTTGATCAGGTGATGTCTTTTTCTGACACCAACCATTTATGAAACAAACAGTGTATCATGTATTTTGTCTCCTGAAACTAGCTAGCCGATCTGTAGGTAGTTTGAGTGTGCTTAAAAAGTTTGATAACTTGTGACTATCACGTTATTACATTCTGGTCAGTGGTCATGCCTGTCTCAAGACTGAAATAAATACACCTTGCTTCTTGGTAGAAAACGATAGTTACCGGAGTGTAACTCCAGTTCTATGAGTGGAGCGGAGCCCCATAGGGGAGCTCTGCTCCTAGTGGTTTACCCCGCTGCCTAGGCAGCGAATAGCCTGAGAGAAAATTATGCACACACCTGCAGCCAATAGGAGTACAGGTGTCCCTATATAAGGGGATGCTTCCCCTCAATCAGCCTCCCGAAAAATGATCTTCAGCGAGACTGGGGGTCGGCAGGGCCTTAAGCCCTATGGGGCTCCGCTCCACTCATAGAACTGGAGTTACACTCCGGTAACTATCGTTCTACATCGTGGAGCTCCGCCCCATAGGGGAGCTCTGCTCCTAGTGGTTTAAGGCGGAGCGAAACGCTCCCAAGATGTACTCCCTGCCGAGCCAAACACTTTCCACTTAAGAAAAGGTCATCTCAGCAATGGCTGCGACCAATTCCCACAGTACTGTAACTTACTGTGAGCCACAGTAAGTTACAATGTGCTGCGTCCTTGATCTAATCCGCTCACTCAGTCTAAAGGCAAAGCCAATGACTAGTGACCAGATCATAGAATATGAGTCATACTTACTGTACCACAGATAGATGAACTCAACTCTATTGATATTCAGATTGGTCTAATAGTACTGTAATATCAATTACAAAACTATATCCCTAATCCTTCTGCCCAACACAGTCAGCCTGGTGGGCAAATTATAGTACATGACTCCACTGTGCCATTCAGCCAGGAGTCATGTCCTGCAGTCCTTCTAATAAACGGGGAAAAAACGGACCTGATGGAAACCCTGTCCATTAGTCCTGTGTTTTTCCGCCTTATTTCTAGCCTTCACCTCAGCAAAGCTGAGTACAGGCTGAACCAATTTAGAAGACATGTTCACTGCTTTCTCAGTGTAATTCACCACACTCAATCCATAGGCAGAGCCAATGATTCGTGGGCAGACGATATATTTTAGGCCAACTATCCTGCTTTAGCAGATGTATGATGCCTCAATATTCCTTCAACTTTAGTGACCGGTCTAATAGTCAAGTAACACTAGGTTACAGTACTATTTCCCAGCACGATGACACACTGGTGGCAGTCTAAACATTCCCTGTTGTATTGACAATGTCAAACAAAGGCTATGTTACACGTGTCTCTCACGTGTCTGTCAAAAAAGAGCGGACCTAATGGGAACCCAGCCCATTAGTCCTGCAACCTTTCTTAACTCAAGTTCTGTCCTCAACTACGCTGAGTACAGAACGAGCTAAAGAATTAGACGACATGTCTAATAGGTAGAACCGGATAAAAGGAGACGGTGACGACCACGACGCCGCTGCACAAATATCCTCTACCCCAATTCCTCTGAAAAGTGCCGTAGACGCCGCTACTCCACGAGTGGAGTGGGCTCTTACGCCATGAGGCATTGGTCGGCCCGCCGTCTCAATGCCTTCGCAAAGCCAATGAGACAGCCGCTGTTTTGAAAGTGGTCTACCCAATGCGTTAGCACCGTGACACACAAACAACTGAGGTGATGACCTAATTATCGCCATGCGCTGCACATAGCACGCTAAGGCGCGCACCGGGCACAGGCGATGAAGTCTCTCCTCTGTCCGCTCCTCATGAGGAGGGGGGGAGAAAGCCCATAGCTCAACAGTCTGTGACCTGTATGAGTTCTTAATAACCTTCGGCGTAAATGCCGGGTTAGGACGTAACACCGCTCTGCTCAAGTCGCCATTTATGGCAAGGCAGTCGGGTCTCGTCGAAAGAGCACACAAATCACTGACACGCTTGGCTGTAGTCAAGGCAAGCAACAGTGCCGTCTTCAAAGACAACATCTTGAGGGGAATTTGATTCAATGGTTCGAACGGCGTCTCACAGAGCGCCTCGAGTACCAACGTTAAATCCCACCGTGGTAGCGTGGCTCTAGCCACTGGCCTAAGCCGCGGCGTCCCCAATAGAAACCGTTTCACTAAAGGATGACTGAACACAGTGTCTCTGCCAAACCCCTCATGACAAGATGAAATCGCTGCCGCGAACACCTTAATGTAGGCGGGTGAGCGCTGCTTGTCAAACATGAACTGTAGGAAAGAGAGCACACTCTCAACCTGACAGCACACGGGGTCCACATTCTCTGTAACGCACCATTGTGAAAACACGCTCCATCTACTGGCATAAGTCCTGTATGTGGAACTGGCACGTGAGCCCTGTATGGTTCTGATTACCGAATCAGATAACCCACGGCGCTCTAACCTGTCCCTCTCAGGAGCCAGACCTTCAGTGGCTGGCCGATCAGAGGCCATTGCTCTATCATGCCTGCCGCCTGAGACATTGCGTCCCGTCGATGTGGAATTGGCCATGATGGCGCAATCAACATTTGAATCATCTCCGCGTACCACGGAGCCCCTGGGCGGTCGGGGGCTATCAATATGATTGACAGCCCTCCTGTTCTCACACGGGCTAGCAGTGGGAGAATGCAGGACAGCGGTGGAAATGCGTACAGGAGAACCTCTGGCCACTGGTGCGCAAAAGCGTCTATCCCTAGTGGCGGTTCGTCCTGTGCTCATGGAGAAAACCATATGGGACACTGCGCGTTCACACGTGAAGCGAACAGGTCCACCTCGGCTCTCCCGAACCGTTCCCATATTTGGAGAACAATCTCGGGGTGCAGTCGCCACTCGTCGTCTCGGGGACCCCCTCGAGACATGAGGTCTGCGCCGATATTCTGACAGCCTGGGGATGTGTGCTGCTGTCAACGAGCGACGGTGCTCGTGAGCCCACAGCCACAATTCCTCCGCCAACCGGTGGAGTGCAGGAGACCCGACTCCCCCTTGGCGATTTATGTAGGCTACTGTCGTTCTGTTGTCTGACCAGACCAGCACGTCGTGCCCCCGTAGGGTGGACACGAAGTGGGTCAGAACCAGTAGAACCGTTTCCAATTCCAGGAGGTTGATGTGACGTCCCGATTGGGACCACACACCCCCGACTACCCGAGCCTGACATGTCCCTCCCCATCCAGTCAGACAAGCATCTGTGTACACTGGGATGTAGGATGACACTCTGCCTATTGCGACCCCTTGCGTCATTACGCACGGGTCTCTCCAATAGTTCAGATCCGCTCTGAGCGAGAGGGGAACTGTCACCAACCGACAACGGTGCCTCACTGGGTCCAGTCGTAGTTGAGCAAACCATCGCTGTGTTTTGCGCATGTGCAAAAGGCCCAGTGGAACCACGGAGTGGGCAGACGACATGAGACCCAAAAGTGTCATGACGGAATGCGCCGTCACCATGTGATTCGGATAAAACTTTCTCAGGGCTAGCAACAGGGCAGCCCGTCGAGGATCCGAAATTCGCGCCCTCATAGTCACAGTGTCTATCTGTAACCCCAGATAGACAATCTGCTGACTGCGCCAAGGCGCACTCTTTTTCCAATTCACAGCGAACCCCAGACGCGTGAGGTGAATCACTGTCTGTGTCGTGTGTGTGTGTGTGATCGCCAGCTCTGCTGACGTGGCCAAGACCAGTAGGTCGTCTAGGTAGGCTAATAGCCTTATCCCCTGACGGCGTAGCGGCTCCAATGCCGTCTCTACACATTTGGAAAACGTGCGAGGTGCCAGAGCGTACCCGAATGGCATTCTCGCATACTCGTACGCCACCCCTTGAAAGGCGAAACTCAGAAATTTCCTGTGACGCGGAAGTACCGGCACATGAAAATACGCGTCCTTTAGATCTATGCTCACACAAAAGTCTCTGTTGTGAATACATTCCAGTAGGCGTTTTGTCGTGAGCATTCGGAAAGGCCGTTTGGCTACGCTCTCGTTGAGAGTGCGTAAATCCAATATCGGCCTCATTCCCCCCGTCTTTTTTGGCACTAGGAAATAGGGCGAATATAGCCCGCTGTTCCTTTGCTCTTGGGGAACTACTGTGACCGCCTCCTTCGCCAAAAGTTCCGTAATCTCTTTCACAAGAGCGGCTACTTTCTCTAGCGTCTTCATCACCATCTCCACCACACCCGAGAACGGGTGTGGGGTTCGATGGAATTGAATGTCATAACCCTTCTCCAGCGTCCGACTTAGCCAGGAGGAGAGGGTGCAGCTTCGCTGCCACTCACTATAGTGCTCTGAGAGCGCGAAGCTGTGGTACAGACAGTAGGAAGGACCTGTATTCCTCTATGGCCCAAGCCGCCGCTGTCTCCCAACACTGAAGTGGTGGGACAACCCAAGGTGGGCCCCCTGCGAAAGGGGGAGGGAACACTGACGCGTTCTGTGAGAATCGGGGGCGCCGACACTTCGGTTATACATGTAACCTTGTGGTTCCAGCCCTCCGTGAACTCAGCACGGGTCTGCGCTACACTAATTGAGGCGCCAGCCTGAATTAGTGTGCTGTCTCCCAACAGCGATTGCTTCATCGGCCCGCTAAGGGGCTGTGTATGCATGCTGCTATTAAAATCCCTATCTACGTCACTCCTCAGAGTGTGTAGTGCTGGGTTTTTATGAGGTATAGCATGACGGCTCATTACGAGCGTCCGTCTTGCTTTCCTCTTGTCATTCACACTCACAACTTTCCTCTGTGTGCGTTCAGCTCCGCTGCTGCACGAAGAGCGAGAGATAGAGAGAGAGAAGGAATCTGAGCGGTCTCTGTTTTGTTATGGAAAAGAGGTTCTCTTGTGACAGTCAGATGGAACACATTCTTTATTGAACACAGACACAATGACTCCTCCATCCCTTTGCAGGGGTGGGCGATGAACAGTGGGCGCCCTCACAAGAAGTGCAGCGCTCTCTCCCGTCCTCTCCCCCTCGTCCCGTCATGGCCGTCGTCTCTTCTGACTGCCTCTCGGCTGCCAGGGCGACGAAATGAACGGGGTTTCTCGCCGGTTTCACCGCCGCCTTCTCTGGTGCCGCCGTAGGGGCTGGGCCCGCTCTCGGCATTCCAGGTGTAGCTGCTCGACGGGCTCTCCGTCTGGCCGTAGACCCTGGTCTACTGGAGACGGTGTAGCGATGGGGATCTTTAGTAGCTGTCTTCGACCCTCCTGCCAAAGGCAGGTGTCTAGCCATCTGCTTTTTCTCCTCCTCAAGCTTCCCGAAACGCGCCGTCGCATCTGTGACGGCGGCTCCAAAGAGACCGCTGTCAGAGATGGGGGCGTTTAATAGGGCGGCTTTGTCGGTCACCTTCATAGCCGTCAAAGACAACCAGAGGTGTCGTTCCAGGACCACCAAAGTGGCCTTGGATCTCCCCGCTTGAGATGGAGAATGGTGCCGGAAATCCAAGACGCTTCCTCCATCTCCTCTCCCGACAGCCCCTCTCTACCCGTGGTGAGACGGGAGAGAGAGGCTGCTAAGAGGGCAATATTATTTGCTGCTGCTACAGCCTGTGTACTTAGAGCAAAGGCCTTCTCAGCCAGCTGCGCTGTGAGGCGGTCCTTGGTCGTAGGTAATGTGGGTCTCTTGGCAGACGGCCAAGAGCTCGAACCTGGCACGAGGTGAGCTGCCTCGAGCCTAGATATCTCTTGGAGTCGTTCTCCGTCTACCTTGGTGAATGGAATATACGCCTTCACCGGCGCTCTGGCCGTCAAAGGCGTTTCCCATGCACCCTCCACATATCTTGCGAGCGAGGGCATGGTCGGCGCCAAAAGTACCGTTGCCCGTCTTGGTCTGGAATAGGGGCCGCCCACCATCAAATCCGGAACGGAGGGAGTGGGGGGCAGTGGAATATCCAGCCTGCTCGCAGCCCGCTCGATGAGCCCTGTAAAATCAGAGCGCAGAGGCCACAGCGAAGGAGGGGGCTGCTGAAAATTCAGAGCCCATCTCCTCCTCGCCAAAGGATGAGAAAATCCCCTCTCTCTCCCTAGGGAGGGGGGTCCTTTCAACCTCGGTCGGTTGACTGGATTCTTTTGGTGGAGAACCTAGACACTTCCCAACATCCTCATCCTCTTTAGAGGCGCCGTCATCAAATGACGCCTCAGAATCTGAGGCTATCATGGATATAGCGTCCTCAAGAGGGAAATCCTCACTGAAAAACGCCCATCGCTGTTTCCTCTCCTTTAAAGAAAGGAGTGAACAGCTAGGGCATTCCGGAGGATCTGTGAGGCCGCCCCTAGCGTGCTTTGAACCTAAGCACACAAAACAAAGTTCGTGTGGGTCCAGAGCCGCCGTAGTGGAGCAACGACACTGAGCTCTTAAAAGAGCTTTTGGGGGTGGAAAAGATGTGCTCATATTCGGACGACGTCAACAACAGGATATTGACGACGGGTTCGTCCTGAGATTCTTCTAGGCTTCTTCAGTCCAGTCCTGTCGCTGAAGATAATGGGAGGCTGATTGAGGGGAAGCATCCCCTTATATAGGGACACCTGTACTCCTATTGGCTGCAGATGTGTGCATAATTTTCTCTCAGGCTATTCGCTGCCTAGGCAGCGGGGTAAACCACTAGGAGCAGAGCTCCCCTATGGGGCGGAGCTCCACGATGTAGAACTGTTTCTAAATGCTTTCTGTCCCCCACAATTAGCTAACAAGTTTAGTTGTGCCTAAAAGTTCTGTGATTGTTAGCATGGTGTTAAAGTTGCGTCAGTTCGTTTCTGGTATCAGAACAAAATAGTCAGCACATAGTAACTTCTGATTTATTTGTACTTTAATTAATGTAAACACGTGTGTGGTAAATAGGTGGTTTGTATATATACGGTCTCTCTGTGACACCTCGCAGGGCAGAGAAGAGAGCGACACCCTATTGTTCTCGCTTATATACTCTGACAGTGATAGTTCCCGCTCAATGCTGGCCTGTCAGAGGGAGGAGGAGCGTGGTTTAAACTTGCTCCTCCTATCGTCGGCGTGCAGGCTGGTCCCAGCCTAGTGACGCACTTCCTGTCGCCGGTTGTAGTTCTTGTCTTCAGCAGTTGATTTATCCGTAGTTTATATACTTAATATTGTAGCATAGCTTCCCCGGTATATTATAAAGGTTATGCATACAAATAGCCAGTTCACCATTTGCTTTCACCTGATGGAGGGGGTGAACCTAGACACAATTTTATGGTGGCCATAAATAGCTAGACAGTAAGGTAGGGCATCATAAAGCGAACAGGAAAGCTGCTATCGAAAAGTTAGCTCAAGGAATTTGAGGTTTTACTTGAGGGATTACTGTAACGTCTGCTATGTGAGTAAGTAGAGAGTAGGCAACATTTTTCCACATACAGCAATCCCACATACTAAATACGACCTATTAAACAGTACGCAGTATGTACTTTAAGTAGACAGGACGCAATATGGCTATTCAGACACAGCCATTAGAACAAGTAAATAATAAGATGACACCGAAGAGGATGGCTGACGTTTTACATGCTCCTGACCAATTGTGCTATTTTGTTATTTTGCACATAGTGTTGCTGCTACCGTCTCTTATGACCGAAAATAACTTCTGGACATCAGAACAGCAGTTACTCCCCACGAACTGGCAGAAGCTTTTTCCTTTAACGAGTCCGACAAGAAGAATATACTGCTCTCCCAGGAACAGGCCCAAATCCCTGTCATTTGCGTGAAGAAAAGACGCAGCAAAAGTGGACGCAGATCGGGCTGCCTTCTGAGAATCCGTAGGCGAGCGAGTAAACTCCCACTTCCTCCCGTTCTACTTGCTAACATGCAATTATTGGAAAATAAAATTGATGACCTACGATTATCCTACCAACGGGATATTAATATCTTATGTTTCACCGAGTCGTGGCTGAACGATGACATGGATAATATAGAGCTGGCGGGATTTTCCATGCACCGGCAGAATAGAGATGCTACGTCTGGTAAGACAATGGGTGGGGGGGTGTGTCTTTTTGTCAATAACAGCTGGTGCGCGATGTCTAATATTAAAGAAGTATTGAGATATTGCTTGCCTGAGAGAGTACCTAATGATAAGCTGTAGACCACACTATCTACCAAGAGTTCTCATCTATATTATTCGTAACCGTCTATTTACCACCACTAAGACCACACTCGACCAACTCTGTAAGGCCATAAGCAAACCAGAAAATGCTCATCCAGAAGTGGCCCTCCTAGTGGCCGGGGACTTTAATGCAGGAAAAGTTAAATCAGTTTTACCAAACATGCAACCAGATGAAAAACAACTCTAGATGACCTTTACTCCGCATACAAAGCTCTCCCCCGCCCTCCATTTGGCAAATCTGACCATAATTCTATCCTCCGGATTCCTGCTTACAAGCAAAAACTAAAGAAGGAAGTACCAGTGACTCGCTCAGATGAAGCGGATGCTACGTTTTCTCCTCTCACTTGTGCTAACCCTTCCTGGTCACCTGTTTTGTACACTAGAGGACACTATATGTTTGGGTTACTGGTTATGCGACCAGTGACAAATGACCCAAACATAGTGCCCTCTAGTGTAAAAAAAACAAGTAAACATAACCCTTGACAGACAACGTATGTGACACACCACCTGGATTCGGTCTTATGTAGCAACATTTTAGTTTCTGTTTTTTACATTGGATAAAAGTAGAGACTCAGAGCTACAAAATGTTATTTCATCCACTGCATTTGAGGAAACAATGGGAAAGTAATTCTGCTTTGAAAGTTGATCAACTTGTAAAACTCACTTTTGACAAAACCGTCTTTCAATGTTTTGGTACTACTATTGGAGAGCCCTTTGTCTATACCCATTCAGCATCGTTCACACTGTCTTAAGCCTTAGCCCCACCCATCTCTAAGGGTTGATCCAACCATTCTGTACTAACTTGCCAGCTACTTCCAGACATCTGAGAGAGAGAACAGCTCACTGAACATTACTCGCCCTATCTGTGGTTTCGCATTCAGAGTGCACACTGGACGCTCTGGCCAATAAGTAGGGTTGTTCCGAAAGCTCTGACCTCACAACTACAGTTAAGCACCCAAGCTAACTTGCTAACATTGGCTAGTTACTTCCAGACACATAATGAGAGAACAACGCCACTCTGACCATTTTACTCACCCTAGCAGAGCTGGTTAGGCTTTTTTCAAGTTATCTAGAGTGTTGGTGACTAACTGTGCTGCTGGCAACAATTGAATTATTATTTTTTACTGACACCGGACATATTCAACGGTGTTGAAAAAAATGCGTTCAAAGCGTCTTTTGATAAGAAATGTAGCTAGATAGCTAAACAATGAATCCCAACACATGATGTAATGTTAGTTAGCCAGCCAGCTAACAGTACACTATAACTTGAAATGAAAATACTTTTTTCAAAATTAGAGTGGAGTCTTTTGTTAAGACATTTAGCTAGCTAGCTAAACAATGGACCATAATCACAACTCATGATGTTACTACCCTGCATGAATCTGTAGGTAGCTAACCAACCAGGTTATATGGCTATAAATAGTCAAGCAAATGTGTCTGAGATACGAAGAATAAGATCATACACATAATGTTAGCTAGCGAACAGTACACTTGAAATGAAACCCCTTTCTGTGTAATATCTGAAAATCTTACCAGTATACATTGTGGTTGGACACGTCTCCTGTCTGATACTGCATTGCATCCGATGTTGATGAGATGTATGTCTCTTAAGAACTTTCAAAATGACTCCATATTTTCATCATAACAACCGATTGAACAGGGTTATAGTAACCTAGATCAAATGAAGTCAAAGTTGTAATTTTCGCAGGAATACAGCGTAGTGTGCACAATACAATGAAATGAGTAGATAAGTACAGTACAGTAGTTGCCATTGCAGCAAAGAGTCAGTTCAGTTTTCATCAATAGTCTTATGGCTTGGAGGGAGAAACTGTCTTTGAGCATGGTGCTGCTACACTTGATGCAGTTTGCAAGATGGTAAAAGTGCCAGATGTCTTAGTTTCAAATTTTTATAAGGCCTACCTCTAACGTAAACAAGTGACAGTTATGGTCATCTTGTCTCCTCCTCCCTAGGCCCACCGGGACACATGGGATGAACTGCCCTGACTAAGACACAGACAGAAAGTTGTTGTAGAACAGACTCCAGTAGCTGCAGAATTGAAACTACACTATCGGGGATATTTTAATTGCACAAGTTGTTAGAAAACTCCTGTCATGACGTTGGCCTTTGGGTAAGGTTTATGACCCCCCCCCCCCCCCCATAAATACCTTTCTCCCTTCCCCTCTCTCTCTGACCCTACTGAAGGACTTTTGAATAGCCTTTGTTAAATACAGAGAGTCTGGGAACATCAAACAAATGGGGGGGAAAGGAACCATATTTCAGTAATAGAACAAGTTGGAAATATACCAGGTACTTAATGAGTATGGATGTCATCTGAGACATTGACTGATGACAGGACGACATAAACTGTACCTGGGAAAGTCTACACATTCTAGTTATCAGATTCACATGGAATTGTTGTGCAATTTAAATGTTTGATATTGAAACTGTTTGTTAGGAGATTAAATGTAATTTTAGCTTCCAAATGAGAAAATTGGGTTTTCATAAGGAAAGAGGCCTTCTCAATCAGTGGCCCGCCCCTGTGAAGAGACATGGGTTATAAACGATGAAACACACCCTTCTCCCTCACCACTATATAAGTCAGTGACACAATGTAACCAGCTGTTCCGGGTACGTGAGGTCTGCAGCCTCTGCGTTAAAAGGACACGCATGTCAGGTACAGAACTAAGCCAACCTCAGCGTGAGCTTTGGTTGCGAATGGTATGAACTTTGAACTCTCATTCACTACTTCCTAGCCGTTGTAGACGTGGGCTAGGAAAGGACGGACGACGTATCCAGTCTAACACACAATGAAGATACTACAACGTATCCATTTTACCACCAGTGACATTCTTCCGAGGACAGGAAGATCTCTGTTGGCCAACACGGCCAGCATCTACGACCAACCTGCCGAAGTGCAGCTCAGAGTAAATATTTATTGCATTTTCCTTTTCCAAATGGGCGGTAATTTAGAATGCATACGATAATGTATTTACGATGGCATAGCTGCTTTCTTCGTTCCTCAGTCTTCCTGCTCTTTCATTCGAGCCCAACCCCCTTTCTTTGTGTAACAAGCCGCCATGCCGGTTTAGCCCACTAGGGCACATTCTCCTATCATTTCCTTGTAACCATATCTGTGTGTTATGCATTTCTGTGAATTATTTAGTTTAGTAAATAAATGATTTTAAGACAATTGCTGTATGGATGACTCATAGTGAAGACTGGGTTCGTGCAGATAACCAACAATTTACGACGTTTGGAATGAGATTGACGTGAGGTAAACTAACATCATTAAAGGAGGCTAATCGATCAGATATTATAATATCTGAAAGTTATATTAGGAAAATTATAACTTTAATCTGAATATTTTCCTTGGTGCCCCAACCTTCTAGTTAATTACAGTTACATGATTAATCAGTTTAATCGCGTAATAATAATTACAGAGTTATTTGATAAACATGTCTTCCGTTTTAATGATGCCAAAGACACGACACTCCAAATCAACTCTGTGCATGGCACGACAGATTTTGCTACATTTACCTTACCGCGGCAGGAAACTAACTTTTATAGAAACTGAACTGTATGTACATGATCAACATTTTTGACTGGGAAGCAGTTTTTTAAAACCAGAAGTTGACAGGTTTGTTGACAACTTAAAATACATTACCTTCCATAACTCCAACTGGTGGACAATGTTGGGAGTGCTGTGGCACAGGTGGCACAAAAATATTTACCTGAGCCACAATCCCCACAGCGCCATAGCTCAGCCTCCTCCAAAACTCTACACACACTGCAGATGGCGTTGGTTGGAGGACAATCCAGCTCCACTGCAGGCATATGGAGTAGCTCCTTCAACCCCTTCCAGGCCTTAACATCCGCTGCCCTACTTTTTTTTATGCTGGTGGAAAAGGTGCATCACTGCAGCTAGGCACAACTTCTGCTGCAGAGGGAACCGGCTCTGTCATCCCAGTACTCCCTAAAGTGTAGTGACAATTGTTACTGAGTGGACTATCCTGGTTATATTAAGTTGAACAGAGCAACTTTATCACCGATCCAAGTTGATGGCAGGGGTGTACGTGCTATCACGCCTCTAGTCAGGTCTCTGTTTTTATTATTTTTTATTTCATTTTATTATGTATTTCTTTCCTTTTGTTTCCATAAAGTCCATCTAGGGACGGGTGTTGAAAATTAGTGTGAGCTACAAACACTACATAGTGCAATGATTCGGACGATTGTTTGTTCAATGTGTCAAACTAAACCTGTGAGATACATCTCAAGAGGAATGACTGACACAGATTAGCGCTATGTGCAGATTGAGAAAGTATCACGGCTCAGGAGAAGACCCAGATGCAGACAGTTCGAAGTAACAAAAGTTTATTACAAAAACAGGGGGCAGGCAATAGACAGGCCAAGGGCAGGCAGAGGTCAGTAATCCAGAGCAGAGTCCGAAAGTTATAGAACGGCAGGCAGTCTCAGGGTCAGGGCAGGCATCCAGGGCAGTGTCACAACACTTGTATGCTTGACAAGACAAACTGGCAACAGACAAACAGAGATCACAGGTATAAATACACTGGGGATAATGGAGAAGATGGGCGAGCGACAATAGACAATTGGCCTGATCGGACAGCTCAGAGCTTCTGCTCTTTTCTGTCCATTAAAACAAATGGATTGGTGGAAGAGGCAGGGCAGGCCAGGAGCAAGGAAGGAGGGTGTGGTCAAGCAAGGCATCCCCCGAGTCTAGATGCATTAAGGTTTTATAACAGGCATAGAGTAACTAATCTATTTTCCTTTCCCGACATGAATTTATTAAAGTTACAGCTCATAGCTGTATGGGGGAGAAGGAGGGGGTTAAGGAATGCATCCATATATATACACACACATTCTTTTGTATTTTGTCATTATATTTATTTTTGTTTGTTTTTGCTTTGATACTTATGGAAAATAAACTAATTAAAGTCAGTTTTGCATGATTGTTTATTTTTTAGGTCAGTTTCAACATTATGGACATGGGTGTGTCTGTGGTCCATTTGGCCTGTCCCACAGCTTCCTTCAATGATGGATTGAGTGGCTCTGTTGATGAACTTCTGGCCAATGATGACTGTCTATTGATGTGAGTCCAGATATGCTATGAACGTAGTGATTGCATCTTGGTAGTCTGTAAGCCATTTTTATTGCCATGTTTTGGATTATCTGTAGCCGATGAATCTGCTGTGGTGAAGCTGTTATCCAGGCTGGTTGGGCGTATTCAAAGAGCGATCGGATATAGACTTTCAATACTGTCTGAGGTGAGGCTCCGTATTTTCTTCCACACAGCGTTTTTAAGTGGTTTAGTCCCTATCTCTCTATGTTCGCTATATGGGCTGTCCAGTGCATATTCTTTCTGGAAGGTGACTCCAAGGAATTGTTCTTCTTTTTCTACGTTTATTGTTTTACCGTAAAGTTTGAGATCTATGGGTTTCTTTTTTTTTTTTTTTGGTGCTTCTTGTAAAGAGGACACATTGAGTCTTTTGTGGGTTCAGTTTTACACGCCACATGTTAGACCATGTCTCAATCGTTTCAATAGACTTCTGGAGTTTTTTGCAGCAAGTTGAGGACATTTGGAGCTGGACCAGTAGCCAAGGTCATCGGCAAACTGTGAGCCTTGGCCATGGTGGGTGGAGGGTAATAAATGTCTGATAAGGATAGTAGAAAAATTAGTGGGCTTAGGACTGCCCCCTGTGGGACACCTGCTTCAAGGGTAAATGGTGGGGAATTTGCACGGTTGTGGAGAAAGCAAGTGATAATATTTCTGATGGAGAGTGGTAGATTGAGATTGGAGTCTGCAAGCCGGTAGCACAACCCATTGTGCCACATCTTATCAAATGCTTTTTCTATGTCAAAGAAAACCACCAGGGTAAGTTCTTTTTTCTTGAAGTTCTGAAGGATGTCTTTTGACAGTCTTAGAATGTTATCGGTATGTCACGTTTCGTCGTATACATAATGAGTGGACCAAGGCGCAGTGTGAGTAGAGTTCCACATATTTATTCAAGTGAACCTTCAAAAACAACAAAGAATAAACTAACGTGCAGTTCGTAGCGCACATAGCACTAAACCAAAATCCCACATTGCAGGTGGGAAATTGGACACACTAAGTATGATCCCCAATTAGAGGTAATGATATACAGCTGCCTCTAAGGGAACCATACACATACACCAAAAGAAATAAACTCACTAGAAATCCCCTAGTCACGCCCTGACCTAAAACACTATAGAGAACCCCGAGGGCTCTCTATGGACAGGGCATGACACGGTAGTTGATCTTGTTTTTCTGAAGCCAGCTTGGTGGATTCCAAGGAGGCCCATTTCCTCAGTGTGGCTGCGTACTCTCTCAAACAGCTTGAGGCTGATTTGTCTATAACTTGTGACGTTGTATGGTCTTTACCAGGTTTGTGAATCCTTGTGACAACTGCATATTTCCAAGGTAGGGGAAAATGGCTGTCCATGAGACATGTGGTGAAGAGGTTAGAAAGGAGGTGCAGGTATTCATCAGGTGCTTGTTTGATGAGTGTGCTGTCAATGTTGTCTTCCCCAGGTGCTTAGTTTTTTTCAGATGAGTCTTAATTTCTTCAATAGTAACAGAGCGGGTGAGGGGATGGTCTACTGGTGTCAGATTTGGAGTATATACTGTTTTCTGTATTTCTCTGTCGACAAGGTTTTCCATTTGTCAAAGAGGGGATCATTGGGATAAGAAGGAATGTATTGTAGGTGGTTTCTTAATAATATAGCTTTTGTTTTGTTGTCTTCGATGAATTGGTCTTGAGACCAGGTATAATATTATTGGTTTTGTCTCCGTTAATTGTTTAGATTTTTTGCCAGAAGGTCTGAGGGGGTTAGTGTCTGTATCTAGCTGGTGATAAAAGGCAGTCCACTGTTTCTGTTTGTGGAGGATGAGTTGATATCTGATATGATTCTGTAACCAATTAACTTCTGTTTTCAAGTTTGTTGCTCTTGTTTTAATAAAATCTCTCTGAACCTTTCTCTTCTGCTTGATGAGACTGAGGATATGTGATGGTGGTAAGTGAAATAGTCTCTTCCCGGGCCTGGATGAGGATGCTACCGATCCTCTCGGTGAGCTGGTCCAAATCCTTGGGGTTCTGTGTTGTTACTGCAATATTTATCTTGTCTGTAATGCAGTTCCTGTATTTTTTTCCCCAGTTTGCATCTTTGTTTATCAGGTGCTTGTTGAAGTTAGAGAGAAAAGGAGGCAAGGACAGGAAGGTGGTCACTTGGTGAGGTTAAAAACAGCTGCAGAGTACTCGATTCCTTCCTTTAAGAGCAGTGCCACACCCCCTCTACATCCCTCTGGTCGATCCTTTCTTAGAATGTTAAAGCCAGGAATGCGGAATCTTGTATTAGTACTTAGAAAGGTTTCGTTGATAGAGGCAATGCTAGTTTGCTTTTCTAGAAGAAGTTGCATTTATATCTGTAATTGATTGCTCCTCTTGAAGCTAACATTTGCTGGCTTGCTAGACATCTTGGTTGATCAGGTGATGTCTTTTTCTGACACCAACCATTTATGAAACAAACAGTGTATCATGTATTTTGTCTCCTGAAACTAGCTAGCCGATCTGTAGGTAGTTTGAGTGTGCTTAAAAAGTTTGATAACTTGTGACTATCACGTTATTACATTCTGGTCAGTGGTCATGCCTGTCTCAAGACTGAAATAAATACACCTTGCTTCTTGGTAGAAAACGATAGTTACCGGAGTGTAACTCCAGTTCTATGAGTGGAGCGGAGCCCCATAGGGGAGCTCTGCTCCTAGTGGTTTACCCCGCTGCCTAGGCAGCGAATAGCCTGAGAGAAAATTATGCACACACCTGCAGCCAATAGGAGTACAGGTGTCCCTATATAAGGGGATGCTTCCCCTCAATCAGCCTCCCGAAAAATGATCTTCAGCGAGACTGGGGGTCGGCAGGGCCTTAAGCCCTATGGGGCTCCGCTCCACTCATAGAACTGGAGTTACACTCCGGTAACTATCGTTCTACATCGTGGAGCTCCGCCCCATAGGGGAGCTCTGCTCCTAGTGGTTTAAGGCGGAGCGAAACGCTCCCAAGATGTACTCCCTGCCGAGCCAAACACTTTCCACTTAAGAAAAGGTCATCTCAGCAATGGCTGCGACCAATTCCCACAGTACTGTAACTTACTGTGAGCCACAGTAAGTTACAATGTGCTGCGTCCTTGATCTAATCCGCTCACTCAGTCTAAAGGCAAAGCCAATGACTAGTGACCAGATCATAGAATATGAGTCATACTTACTGTACCACAGATAGATGAACTCAACTCTATTGATATTCAGATTGGTCTAATAGTACTGTAATATCAATTACAAAACTATATCCCTAATCCTTCTGCCCAACACAGTCAGCCTGGTGGGCAAATTATAGTACATGACTCCACTGTGCCATTCAGCCAGGAGTCATGTCCTGCAGTCCTTCTAATAAACGGGGAAAAAACGGACCTGATGGAAACCCTGTCCATTAGTCCTGTGTTTTTCCGCCTTATTTCTAGCCTTCACCTCAGCAAAGCTGAGTACAGGCTGAACCAATTTAGAAGACATGTTCACTGCTTTCTCAGTGTAATTCACCACACTCAATCCATAGGCAGAGCCAATGATTCGTGGGCAGACGATATATTTTAGGCCAACTATCCTGCTTTAGCAGATGTATGATGCCTCAATATTCCTTCAACTTTAGTGACAGGTCTAATAGTCAAGTAACACTAGGTTACAGTACTATTTCCCAGCACGATGACACACTGGTGGCAGTCTAAACATTCCCTGTTGTATTGACAATGTCAAACAAAGGCTATGTTACACGTGTCTCTCACGTGTCTGTCAAAAAAGAGCGGACCTAATGGGAACCCAGCCCATTAGTCCTGCAACCTTTCTTAACTCAAGTTCTGTCCTCAACTACGCTGAGTACAGAACGAGCTAAAGAATTAGACGACATGTCTAATAGGTAGAACCGGATAAAAGGAGACGGTGACGACCACGACGCCGCTGCACAAATATCCTCTACCCCAATTCCTCTGAAAAGTGCCGTAGACGCCGCTACTCCACGAGTGGAGTGGGCTCTTACGCCATGAGGCATTGGTCGGCCCGCCGTCTCAATGCCTTCGCAAAGCCAATGAGACAGCCGCTGTTTTGAAAGTGGTCTACCCAATGCGTTAGCACCGTGACACACAAACAACTGAGGTGATGACCTAATTATCGCCATGCGCTGCACATAGCACGCTAAGGCGCGCACCGGGCACAGGCGATGAAGTCTCTCCTCTGTCCGCTCCTCATGAGGAGGGGAGGAGAAAGCCCATAGCTCAACAGTCTGTGACCTGTATGAGTTCTTAATAACCTTCGGCGTAAATGCCGGGTTAGGACGTAACACCGCTCTGCTCAAGTCGCCATTTATGGCAAGGCAGTCGGGTCTCGTCGAAAGAGCACACAAATCACTGACACGCTTGGCTGTAGTCAAGGCAAGCAACAGTGCCGTCTTCAAAGACAACATCTTGAGGGGAATTTGATTCAATGGTTCGAACGGCGTCTCACAGAGCGCCTCGAGTACCAACGTTAAATCCCACCGTGGTAGCGTGGCTCTAGCCACTGGCCTAAGCCGCGGCGTCCCCAATAGAAACCGTTTCACTAAAGGATGACTGAACACAGTGTCTCTGCCAAACCCCTCATGACAAGATGAAATCGCTGCCGCGAACACCTTAATGTAGGCGGGTGAGCGCTGCTTGTCAAACATGAACTGTAGGAAAGAGAGCACACTCTCAACCTGACAGCACACGGGGTCCACATTCTCTGTAACGCACCATTGTGAAAACACGCTCCATCTACTGGCATAAGTCCTGTATGTGGAACTGGCACGTGAGCCCTGTATGGTTCTGATTACCGAATCAGATAACCCACGGCGCTCTAACCTCTCAGGAGCCAGACCTTCAGTGGCTGGCCGATCAGAGGCCATTGCTCTATCATGCCTGCCGCCTGAGACATTGCGTCCCGTCGATGTGGAATTGGCCATGATGGCGCAATCAACATTTGAATCATCTCCGCGTACCACGGAGCCCCTGGGCGGTCGGGGGCTATCAATATGATTGACAGCCCTCCTGTTCTCACACGGGCTAGCAGTGGGAGAATGCAGGACAGCGGTGGAAATGCGTACAGGAGAACCTCTGGCCACTGGTGCGCAAAAGCGTCTATCCCTAGTGGCGGTTCGTCCTGGGCTCATGGAGAAAACCATATGGGACACTGCGCGTTCACACGTGATGCGAACAGGTCCACCTCGGCTCTCCCGAACCGTTCCCATATTTGGAGAACAATCTCGGGGTGCAGTCGCCACTCGTCGTCTCGGGGACCCCCTCGAGACATGAGGTCTGCGCCGATATTCTGACAGCCTGGGGATGTGTGCTGCTGTCAACGAGCGACGGTGCTCGTGAGCCCACAGCCACAATTCCTCCGCCAACCGGTGGAGTGCAGGAGACCCGACTCCCCCTTGGCGATTTATGTAGGCTACTGTTGTCTGACCAGACCAGCACGTCGTGCCCCCGTAGGGTGGACAAGAAGTGGGTCAGAACCAGTAGAACCGTTTCCAATTCCAGGAGGTTGATGTGACGTCCCGATTGGGACCACACACCCCCGACTGCCCGAGCCTGACATGTCCCTCCCCATCCAGTCAGACAAGCATCTGTGTACACTGGGATGTAGGATGACACTCTGCCTATTGCGACCCCTTGCGTCATTACGCACGGGTCTCTCCAATAGTTCAGATCCGCTCTGAGCGAGAGGGGAACTGTCACCAACCGACGACGGTGCCTCACTGGGTCCAGTCGTAGTTGAGCAAACCATCGCTGTGTTTTGCGCATGTGCAAAAGGCCCAGTGGAACCACGGAGTGGGCAGACGACATGAGACCCAAAAGTGTCATGACGGAATGCGCCGTCACCATGTGATTCGGATAAAACTTTCTCAGGGCTAGCAACAGGGCAGCCCGTCGAGGATCCGAAATTCGCGCCCTCATAGTCACAGTGTCTATCTGTAACCCCAGATAGACAATCTGCTGACTGGGCCAAGGCGCACTCTTTTTCCAATTCACAGCGAACCCCAGACGCGTGAGGTGAATCACTGTCTGTGTCGTGTGTGTGTGTGTGATCGCCAGCTCTGCTGACGTGGCCAAGACCAGTAGGTCGTCTAGGTAGGCTAATAGCCTTATCCCCTGACGGCGTAGCGGCTCCAATGCCGTCTCTACACATTTGGAAAACGTGCGAGGTGCCAGAGCGTACCCGAATGGCATTCTCGCATACTCGTACGCCACCCCTTGAAAGGCGAAACTCAGAAATTTCCTGTGACGCGGAAGTACCGGCACATGAAAATACGCGTCCTTTAGATCTATGCTCACACAAAAGTCTCTGTTGTGAATACATTCCAGTAGGCGTTTTGTCGTGAGCATTCGGAAAGGCCGTTTGGCTACGCTCTCGTTGAGAGTGCGTAAATCCAATATCGGCCTCATTCCCCCCGTCTTTTTTGGCACTAGGAAATAGGGCGAATATAGCCCGCTGTTCCTTTGCTCTTGGGGAACTACTGTGACCGCCTCCTTCGCCAAAAGTTCCGTAATCTCTTTCACAAGAGCGGCTACTTTCTCTAGCGTCTTCATCACCATCTCCACCACACCCGAGAACGGGTGTGGGGTTCGATGGAATTGAATGTCATAACCCTTCTCCAGCGTCCGACTTAGCCAGGAGGAGAGGGTGCAGCTTCGCTGCCACTCCCAATAGTGCTCTGAGAGCGCGAAGCTGTGGTACAGACAGTAGGAAGGACCTGTATTCCTCTATGGCCCAAGCCGCCGCTGTCTCCCAACACTGAAGTGGTGGGACAACCCAAGGTGGGCCCCCTGCGAAAGGGGGAGGGAACACTGACGCGTTCTGTGAGAATCGGGGGCGCCGACACTTCGGTTATACATGTAACCTTGTGGTTCCAGCCCTCCGTGAACTCAGCACGGGTCTGCGCTACACTAATTGAGGCGCCAGCCTGAATTAGTGTGCTGTCTCCCAACAGCGATTGCTTCATCGGCCCGCTAAGGGGCTGTGTATGCATGCTGCTATTAAAATCCCTATCTACGTCACTCCTCAGAGTGTGTAGTGCTGGGTTTTTATGAGGTATAGCATGACGGCTCATTACGAGCGTCCGTCTTGCTTTCCTCTTGTCATTCACACTCACAACTTTCCTCTGTGTGCGTTCAGCTCCGCTGCTGCACGAAGAGCGAGAGATAGAGAGAGAGGGAATCTGAGCGGTCTCTGTTTTGTTATGGAAAAGAGGTTCTCTTGTGACAGTCAGATGGAACACATTCTTTATTGAACACAGACACAATGACTCCTCCATCCCTTTGCAGGGGTGGGCGATGAACAGTGGGCGCCCTCACAAGAAGTGCAGCGCTCTCTCCCGTCCTCTCCCCCTCGTCCCGTCATGGCCGTCGTCTCTTCTGACTGCCTCTCGGCTGCCAGGGCGACGAAATGAACGGGGTCTCTCTCGCCGGTTTCACCGCCGCCTTCTCTGGTGCCGCCGTAGGGGCTGGGCCCGCTCTCGGCATTCCAGGTGTAGCTGCTCGACGGGCTCTCCGTCTGGCCGTAGACCCTGGTCTACTGGAGACGGTGTAGCGATGGGGATCTTTAGTAGCTGTCTTCGACCCTCCTGCCAAAGGCAGGTGTCTAGCCATCTGCTTTTTCTCCTCCTCAAGCTTCCCGAAACGCGCCGTCGCATCTGTGACGGCGGCTCCAAAGAGACCGCTGTCAGAGATGGGGGCGTTTAATAGGGCGGCTTTGTCGGTCTCCTTCATAGCCGTCAAAGACAACCAGAGGTGTCGTTCCAGGACCACCAAAGTGGCCTTGGATCTCAAAAACGCTGTTTTTGGATATAAATATGAACTTGAAATGCATGCATTGTCTAACACAATGTCCTAGGAGTGTCATCTGTTGGAGATGGTAAAAGGTTAGTGCATAATTTTAGCTGATTTTATGGTTTTGGTGACACCTGTCTTTGAATTGGCACAACATTACACACAACTCTTGTAAATGTACTGTCCTAACATACTCTAAATTTATGCTTTCGCCGTAAAACCTTTTTGAAATCGTAAAACGTGGTTAGATTAAGGAGATGTTTATCTTTCAAAGGGTGTAAAATAGTTGTATGTTTGAAAAATTTGAATTTTGACATTTATTTGGATTCAAATTTGCCGCTCTTGAAATGCACCTGCTGTTGATGGAGTGCACCACGGGTGGGACGCTTGCGTCCCACCTAGCCCATAGAGGTTAATGTCACTTCCGGTTTTGGCGGGAAATACTTGGTTACCCGGGAGAAAAGTGATTTATTCTCAGGATGGAACATTTTGTAAAATACCAGGAAAAAATTCAAACCTAACACTCACCGACGTGTATGGCGGAGCTGAATGTGATGTAACATCTCTGTGTGTCAAAGGGGAACTTGTGGATGTCCATCTTACAGGTGCTGATCACCTTCATTTCTTCCTCTATTAAGACGATCCCATCATGGGACACATACAGGTATGGGCTGTGAGGTCCATCATCCATCTGTCCTGAGACAACAAACACACACGTACAGTACCAGTCAAAAGTTTGGACACACCTACTCATTAAAGCGTTTTTCTTTATTTTTACAATTTTCTACATTGTAGAATAATAGTGAAGACATAACACACATGGAATCATGTAGTAACCACAAAATTGTTAACCTGTTTTGGAGACTGGTTTTTGTTCTGAATTTCAGATGACTGACAGGCCCAGAAGCTAGGATATGCATATACTTGGTAGCATTGGATAGACAACACTTGGAAGTTTCTAAAACTGTTAAAATAATGAACTGATATGGCAGGCGAAAACCCATCCGGTAATTACTTTTTTTTTGTTGGTCACAGGCCATTTCAGTGCTAGCCTACGAAAATACAAATAGATAGGACCCAGATTGCAGTTCCTATGGCTTCCACTAGATGTCAACCCCAAGAAAGGGTTTCAGGCTTGTTTTTTGAAACATGAGCAAGTAGTTGGAAGAACTACAAAGGTGTCTCTAATTAGAAAAGTAGCCTTGTTGGCGCGTGAATGAGGTGCGCGCTCTTCGTTATTTATCTTCCCTATTGAACATATTATTCTCCGTCTTAGATATTAGAGTACCTGAGGATTAAATAGAAACGTTGTTTGGACGAACTTTACTAATAACTTTTTGGATTAGTTTGTATGCATGTTGAACGAGTGGATTACTGAGATTATTGGCGCCAACTAAACAGACTTTTTTGGATATAAAGGACTTTATCGAACAAAACGACCATTCATTGTGTAGCTGGGACCCTTGGGATTGCAAACAGAGGAAGATCTTCAAAGGTAAGTGATTTATTTAATCACTTTGTGATTTTGTGATGCCTGTGCTGGTTGAAAAAGTATTTTGGTGTCCTCAGATAATCGCATGGTGTGCTTTCGCCATAAAGTATTTTCTAAATCTGACAACACGGTTGGATTAACAAGAAGTTAAGTTTTTAAATGATGTATAACACTTGTATTTTCATGAATGTATTTTGAATTTCGTGCTCTGCAATTTCACTGAATGTTGTCGTAGGTGTCCTGCTAGCGGTTCATGCGCCAAAAGAGGTTTTAAACAAATCAAAATATATTTGAGATTTTGGATTTTTCAAAGTAGCCACCTTTTGCCTTGATCACAGCTTTGCACGCTCTTGGCATTCTCTCAACCAGCTTCATGAGGTTGTCACCTGGAATGCATTTCAATTAACAGGTGTGCCTTGTTAAAAGTGAATTTGAGGAATTTCTTTCGTTCTTAACCTCTATGGGCTAGGTGGGACGCTAGCGTGCCACCCGTGGTGCATTTCAAGAGCGGCAAATTTGAATCCAAATAAATGTCAAAATTCACATTTTTCAAACATACAACTATTTTACACCCTTTGAAAGATAAACATCTCCTTAATCTAACCACGTTTTACGATTTCAAAAAGGTTTTACGGCGAAAGCATAAATTTAGAGTATGTTAGGACAGTACATTTACAAGAGTTGTGTGTAATGTTTTGTCAATTCGAAGACAGGGTAACCAAAACCATAAAACCAGCTAAAATGATGCACTAACCTTTGACAATCTCCATCAGATGACACTCCTAGGACATTATGTTAGACAATGCATGCATTTTTAGTTCTATCAAGTTCATATTTATATCCAAAAACAGCGTTTTACTATGGCATTGATGTTGAGGAAATCGTTTCCCTCCAATAACCGGCAGTCAAGTCAGCGTCACAAATTAAATAATTAAAATTAGAAAACATTGGTAAAATATTATATTGTCATTTAAAGAATTATAGATTTACATCTCTTGAACGCAATCAACTTGCCAGATTTAAAAATAACCTTACTGGGAAATCACACTTTGCAATAATCTGAGCACTCCGCCCAGCAAAATACGTGTTGCGATACAGACTAGACGTCATGTTGGGAAGATCTAAAATCGAAAATACTATGTAAATAATCCATTACCTTTGATTCTCTTCATCAGATGTCACTTCCAGGTATCACAGGTCCATAACGAATGTAGTTTTGTTCAAAAAAGCTCATCATTTATGTCCAAAAATCTCCGTCTTGTTAGCACATGATCTAAGCCAGCCGGACTTCTCGTCATGAACGAGGGGAAAAAATATATTTACGTTCGTTCAAACATGTCAAACGTTGTATAGCATAAATCATTAGGGCCTTTTTTAACCAGAACATGAATAATATTCAAGGTGGACGAATGCATAGTCTTTTATAACGTATTGGAACGAGGGTACCCAACATGAACTCGCGCGCCAGGTGTCTAATGGGACATCATCGTTCCATGGCTCTTGTTCGGTCAGATCTCCCTCCAGAAGACTCAAAACACTTTGTAAAGGCTGGTGACATCTAGTGGAAGCAATAGGAAGTGCCAAAATATTCCTCAGCCCCTGTGTTTTTCAATGGGATAGGTTTAAAGGTAATACAACACATCAGGTATCCACTTCCTGTCAGAAAATGTCTCAGGGTTTTGCCTGCCAAATGAGTTCTGTTATACACAGACACCATTCAAACAGTTTTAGAAACTTTAGAGTGTTTTCTATCCATATATAATAAGTATATGCATATTCTAGTTACTGGGTAGGATTAGTAACCAGATTAAATCGGGTACATTTTTTTTATCCAGACGTGCAAATGCTGCCCCCTAGCCCTAATAGGTTAACAAGTTTGTGTTGTGACAAGGTAGGGCTGGTATACAGAATATAGCCCTACTTTGTAAAAGACCAAGTCCATATTATGGCAAGAACAGCTCAAATAAGCAAAAAGAAATGACAGTCCATTACTTGAAGACATGAAGGTCAGTCAATCCGGAAAATTTCAAGAACATTGAAAGATTCTTCAAGTGCAGTCGCAAAAACCATCAAGCGATATGATGAAACTGGCTCTCACGAGGAACATCACAGGAAAGGAAGACCCAGAGTTACCTCTGCTGCAGAGGATAAGTTCATTGGAGTTATCTGCAGCTCAGATTGCAGCCCAAATAAATGCTTCACAGAGTTCAAGTAACAGACACATCTCAGCATCAACTATTCAGAGGAGACTGTGAATCAGGCCTTCATGCGTGAATTGCTGTAAAGAATCCACTCCTAAACGGACTCGAATAAGAAGAGACTTTCTTGGGCCAAGAAAAACGAGCAATGGACATTATTAGGAAATCTGTCCTTTTGGTCTGAAGAATCCCAAATTTGAGATTTTTGGTACCAACCGCCTTGTCTTTGTGAGAAGCAGAGTAGGTGAATGGATGATCTTCGCATGTGTGGTTCCCACCTTGAAGGATGGAGGAGGAGGTGTGGGGGTGCTTTGCTGGTGACACTGTCTGTGAATTTATTTTGAATTCAAGGCATACTTAATGAGCATGGCTACCACAGCATTCTGCAGCGATTCACCATCCCATCTGGTTTGCGCTTAGTGGGACTATCATTTGTTTTTCAACAGGACAATGACCCAAAACACACCTTCAGGTTGTGTAAGGGCTATTTGACCAAGGAGAGTGATGGAGTGCTGCATCAGATGACCTGGCCTCCACAATCACCCAACCTCAACCCAATTAAGATGGTTTGGACCGCAGAGTGAGGGAAAAGCAGCCAACAAGTGCTCAACATATGTGGGAACTCCTTAAAGACTGTTGGAAAAGCATTCCAGGTGAAGCTGGCTGAGAGAATGCCAAGAGTGTGCGAAGCTGTCATCAAGGAAAAGGGTGGCTACTTTGAAGAATATAAAATATGTTTTATTTGTTTAACACATTTTTGGTTACTACATGCTTCCATGTGTGTTATTTCATAGTTTTGATGTCTTCACTATTATTCTATATGTAGGAAAAAAAAAATTTAATGAGTAGGTGTGTCCAAACTTTTGACTGGCGGTGGATGAAAGGAATGACAATGGGCCTCAGGATCTCGTCACGGTATCTCTGTGCGATAAAATTAAATTGTGTTCATTGTCCATAGCTTATACTTGCCCATACCATAACCCCACCGCCACCATGGGGCACTCTGTTCACAACATTGACATCAGCAAACCGGTCGCCCACATGACGCGATACACTTTGTCTGCCATCTGCCCGGTACAGTTGAAAGTGGGATTCATCCATGAAGAGCACACTTCTCCAGCATGCCAGTTGCCATCGAAGGTGAGTATTTGCCCACTACTGTCAGGTCAAGACCCTGGTGAGGAAGACGGGCACACAGATGAGCTTCCCTGAGACAGTTTCTACAGAAATTCTTCGGTAGTGCAAACCCAGTTTCATCAGCGGTCTGGATGGCTGGTCTCAGACGATCCTGCAGGTGAAGAAGTCGGATGTGGAGGTCCTGGGTTGGCGTGGTTACACGTGGTCTGTGGTTGAGGCCGGTTGGAAATACTGCAAAATTCAGGAGGCGGCTTAATGTAGAAATAAATATTCAATTCTCTGGCAACAGCTTTGGTGGACCTTCCTGCAGTCAGCATGACAATTGCACGCTCCATCAAAACTTGAAACATCTGTGGTATTGTGTTGTGTGAGAGAACTGCATGTTTTAAGGTAGCCTTTTATTGTCCCCAGCACAAGGTTCATGTGTGTAATGATCATGCTGTTTAATCAGGTTCTTGATATACCACACCTGTCAGGTGGATGGATTATCTTGGCAGTGGAGGGATGTAAACAAATTTGTGCAAAAAATCTGAAATAAATAACCTCTTTACATGTTACGTTTATATTTTTGTTCAGTAATATTATGTGTATTTGTTGTATTATAAAAGCCATGTTTGAAAAAGAGACCTAGGTCTCAATATGTCTTTCCTGTTAAAATAAAGGTGAAATAAAATCAAAGATCCAGATGAGGTTTAGGGTTGATTGAGTTGTGTCCCAAAAATAATGCTTTTCTTTACACTGCTCAAAAGAATAAAGGGAACACTTAAACAACACATCCTAGATCTGAATGAAAGAAATAATCTTATTAAATACTTTTTTCTTTACATAGTTGAATGTGTTGACAACAAAATCACACAAAAATAATCAATGGAAATCCAATTTATCAACCCATGGAGGTCTGGATTTGGAGTCACACTCAAAATTAAAGTGGAAAACCACACTACAGGCTGATCCAACTTTGATGTAATGTCCTTAAAACAAGTCCAAATGAGGCTCAGTAGTGTGTGTGGCCTCCACGTGCCTGTATGACCTCCCTACAACGCCTGGGCATGCTCCTGATGAGGTGGCGGACGATCTCCTGAGGGATCTCATCCCAGACCTGGACTAAAGCATCCGCCAACTCCTGGACAGTCTGTGGTGCAACGTGGCGTTGGTGGATGGAGCGAGACATGATGTCCCAGATGTGCTCAATTGGATTCAGGTCTGGGGAACGGGCGGGCCAGTCCATAGCATCAATGCCTTCCTCTTGCAGGAACTGCTGACACACTCCAGCCACATGAGGTCTAGCATTGTCTTGCATTAGGAGGAACCCAGGGCCAACCGCACCAGCTTATGGTCTCACAAGGGGTCTGAGGATCTCATCTCGGTACCTAATGGCAGTCAGGCTACCTCTGGCGAGCACATGGAGGGCTGTGCGGCCCCTCAAAGAAATGCCACCCCACACCATGACTGACCCACCGCCAAACCGGTCATGCTGGAGGATGTTGCAGGCAGCAGAACGTTCTCCACGGCGTTTACAGACTCTGTCACGTGCTCAGTGTGAACCTGCTTTCATCTGTGAAGAGCACAGGGCGCCAGTGGCGAATTTGCCAATCTTGGTGTTCTCTGGCAAATGCCAAACGCCCTGCACGGTGTTGGGCTGTAAGCACAACCCCCACCTGTGGACGTCGGGCCCTCATACCACCCTCATGAAGTCTGTTTCTGACCGTTTGAGCAGACACATGCACATTTGTGGCCTGCTGGAGGTCATTTTGCAGGGCTCTGGCAGTGCGCCTTCTGCTCCTCCTTGCACAAAGGCGGAGGTAGCGGTCCTGCTGCTGGGTTGTTGCCCTCCTACGGCCTCCTCCACGTCTCCTGATGTATTGGCCTGTCTCCTGGTAGCGCCTCCATGCTCTGGACACTACACTGACAGACACAGCAAACCTTCTTGCCACAGCTCGCATTGATGTGCCATGGATGGATGAGCTGCACTACCTGAGCCACTTGTGTGGGTTGTAGACTACGTCTCATGCTACCACTAGAGTGAAAGCACCGCCAGCATTCAAAAGTGACCAAAACATCAGCCAGGAAGCATAGGAACTGAGAAGTGGTCTGTGGTCTCCACCTGCAGAACCACTCCTTTATTGGGGGTGTCTTGCTTATTGCCTATAATTTCCACCTGTTGTCTATTCCATTTGCACAACAGCCTGTGAAATGTATTGTCAATCAGTGTTGCTTCCTAAGTGGACAGTTTGATTTCACAGAAGTGTGATTGACTTGGAGTTACATTGTGTTGTTTAAGTGTTCCCTTTATTTTTTTGAGCAGTATATTTAGTACCAGCCTATTGCTAGTTACTCTGTTGAGGGTGTCAGTTTTTTATTTTACTTTTGCAGCCAAAGCTTATACTGTTAAGTCGTCAGCATACATGGACACACACAAGCTTTATTCAAGGTCAGTGGAAGGTCATTAGTAAACACAGAAAACGACAATGGTTCAAGCCGGCTGCCCTGCGGTACACCACACTCAACCAGATTTGTATTAGACAGGCTTCTATTAAAGAAAACCTTCTGTGTTTTATTGGATAGGTAATTGTCCATCCATGATAAGGCAGAGGATGTTAATCCATAACACCTACGTTTTTTCAGAAATATGTTATCAATGATATCAAAGGCTGTTTGAACCATTAAAGGGTGCTTTGCTATTTTTGGGTAGCGGAATGGCCTTTGCCATTCATCCAGACCTGAGGGCACACTTAATCTTCTAGGCTTAGATTGAAGATGTGGCAAATAAAAGTTGCAATGTGTTCCACTACCACCCTCAGTAATTTACCATCCATGTTGTCAGTTCCGTTTTTTTCCCCCTTATTTAAAATTAACAGCACTGGTGCTCCCAACATATCCTGTTGGGGCTAGGGGGCAGTATTTGCACGGCCGGATAAAAAACGTACCCAATTTAATCTGGTTACTACTCCTGTCCAGTAACTAGAATATGCAAATAATTAGTAGATTTGGATAGAAAACACTCCAAAGTTTCTAAAACTGTTTGAATGGTGTCTGAGTATAACAGAACTCATATGGCAGGCCAAAACCTGAGAAGATTCCAAGCAGGAAGTGGAAATCTGATTTGTGGAATCACCTTCAACACTTTGCCTATGAAACACACCGTGAGTTAAGATTCATTTAGCACTTCCTAAGGCTTCCACTAGATGTCAACAGTTTTTACAAAGTGGTTTGAGTCTTCTCCGGTAGAAACTGACCGAACGAGAGGCCTGGAAAGTTGGTCATAGGGGGAGGGCCATTACTACTATGACGCGGGCGCCCGTGGGTACCCTTTCGTTCCGAAACGTTTAGTAAGACAATGCAATCGTCCGCCTTGAATATTATTGAAGCTCTGATTGAAAAAGGCCCTAAAGATTTATGTTATACAACGTTTGACATGTTTGAACAAACGTTAAAACATTTTTTTTGCACATTCGTGACGACAAGTCCCGCATGCCTCGTACATTATGAGTAGCCTTCGGAATGCGCTAACAAGAAGGAGCTATTGGGACATAAATTATTAACTTTTTCAAACAAAACTACATTTGTTGTGGACCTGGGATTCCTGGAAGTGCCTTCTGATGAAGATAATCAAAGGTAAGGGAATATTTACAATAGTATATTTGATTTTAGATGGTTCCAAGATGGCGCAAACCTGTATCGCCTAGCCTATTTGTCTGAGCATAGCACCTCGTTTATTGCAAAGTGTGATTTCCCAGTAAAGTTATTTTTAAATCGGGCAATGCGATTGCATTCGCAAGATGTTAATCTATAATTCTTTGAATGACAATATTAAATTAACAATGTTTTCGAATAGTAATTTTGTAAATTGTAGCGCTGATTCACCGGAAGCATTTGAGGGAAAATATTTTCTGAACGTCACGCGCCGATGTAAAATGCTGTTTTTATATATAAATGTGAACTTTATGGTGCACAAAATGCATGTATTGTGTAACATGATGTCCTAGGAGTGTCATCTGATGAAGATTGACAAAGGTTGTGCTGCATTTAGCTGTGTTTTGGGTATTTGTGATGCATGCTAGTTGCTTTGAAGATGGCAGTATGATTATTTTTGGCAGGGTACTCTCCTAACAATCTAATGTTTTGTTTTTGCTGTAAAGCCTTTTTGAAATCGGACAACGTGGTTCGATTCAGGAGAGGCATCTATAAAATGGTGTGAAATTGAAGTTATAGCATTTGAGGTATTTGTATTTCGCGCGACGCGATTCCACTGGCTGTTGACTAGGGTGGGACGCAAACGTCCCAGGTTCCCAGACAGGTTAAAAAAGTTAGGAGCACCGAAAATATATTTTTAAATCAAAGTATTATAGATACTTCTGAAGCACATGTTGTGCCCTAGAAATGAATATGCAACCCTGTAAATACATTTGTTCATTATAAAAAGTTAATGTTTCTACAAATACTTGTCATTGCAATGTAATTTGTTGAATGTTTGGTTTCTACATTGTGTAAAAACACTTTTCCTATCAAGATGCATTTAAGGAAGCACGTTTTGGTACATTTTGCTGCCGACTAACTAACCCCGATTAACCATCGGTTAAATTCGTAATACTATGCATGCATGAGCCTACAAGGAACGGAGCTTAATTGAAACATGCGACAGCAGCAAGTCTATCATCTCAGCCAAGAGGCTATATTATTGAACATACAAACTACTGTAATAAAGATGCCAATGTAGGCTAAAACATTTGCCAAAAAGCAAATCGTGAGAGAACACTGTTCTAAGAGCGCACCTGATGTGAGCGGTTCATGTGACAGAGATGAAAATCTCAGTTAGAAACTCAGAAGGTAAATCTAAAGATGCAACAAACAGAATGGGTTGATTATAGGATTGTGCGTTTAGCTTGTGGACAGTGAAGGAAAGTTGATATTAAAACCAATAGAACAGGGAGAAAAGCTGGTTTCAATGGCAAAGGAGGTAAAAAAGTATTTACTAAATAATTCCCTCAATGTTTCTGGTAGGATTTTGGCTAGGCTACTTTGAAGCAAGGTAAAACATGCGTCCCAATTTAAGGTAAAACGTCCAGTTTTCCCAAAGTTAAGTATGTTTTTAAACAAGCAAACTGACAGAGAACATATTTTACTCAAAGAAAAAAAAACATCAATTAATTCATTTTAAACCTTGTCATAGATCGTACTGGACACAACTTGTAAGATTCCATGCAAAACAGGCTCAAAGCCCGTACTGTGACCTATGTAACCTCAATACACTTGGCACATATAAACATATGATATGGGATTGTCCAGAGGTTTATGAGTTCTGGAGGAAAGTGTGGTATATTCTCTCTGACATGAGTGATAAAACTAACCCTTGAACCAATTACATTGTAGCTTAACGATGATACAGGTATGCAGCTGTATAGGAAACAGCGAAGATTTTGGCTGGGTTGACTGCTGCCAAAGAACTTGTTGTTCAGCGCTGGTTGCCACAACATGAACTTCATATAAGGAAATGACTAGCATACTTTCAGGATGGAGTTATGTTGGAGTTATGCACTGCCCGTATGAATAAAGCCATTCCTAGCACTCTGGAAACATGGAAAGTAGCCGTCTCAGAAATCTCTCAACTGTTGGATGTGATGTAAAATGCTTACTTGATGGTGTTGTATTGGCAAATTACTTTGCTTTGTATATTGTAATATAGTGTGTGTTGTTTATTTTGAATATTAACTTTTTTTGGGGGGGGGGGGACAGGGTGGGGCCGCCAGGGGAATAGTTGAAGTCGGAACTTTACATACACCTTAGCCAAATGCATATAAACTCAGCTTTTCACAATTCCTGACATTTAATCCTAGTAAAAATGTCCTGTTTTAGGGCAGTTAGGATCACCACTTTTTATTTTAAGAATGTGAAATGTCAGAATAATTGTAGAGTGATTTATTTCAGCTTTTCTTTCTTTGTTCACCTTCTCAGTGGGTCAGAAGTTTACATACACTCAATTAGTAGTTGGCAGCATTGCCTTTAAATTGTTTAACTTGGGTCAAATGTTTCAGGTAGCCTTCCACAAGCTTCCCACAATAAGTTGGGTGAATTTTGGCCCATTCCTCCTGACAGAGCTGGTGTAACTGAGTCAAGTTCATAGGCCTCCTTGCTCGCTTTTCCAGTTCTGCCCACAAATTTTCTATAGGGTGAGGTCAGTGCTTTGTGATGGCCACTCCAAAACCTTGGCTATGTTGCTATTTTGCCACAACTTTGGAAGTATGCTTGGGGTCATTGACCATTTGAAAGACCCATTTGTGACCAAGCATTAACTTCCTGACTGATGTCTTGAGATGTTGCTTCAATATATCCACATAATTTTCCTCCCTCATGATGCCATCTATTTTGTGAAGTGCACCAGTCCCTCCTGCAGCAAAGCACCCCCACAACATGATGCTGCCACCCCCGTGCTTCGCGGTTGGGATGGTGTTCTTCTGCTTGCAAGCCTCCCCCTTTTTCCTCCAAACATAACAATAGTAATTATGGTCAAACATATTTTTGTTTCATCAGACCAGAGGACATTTCTCCAAGTATGGTCTTTGTCCCCATGTGCAGTTACAGTTGATTTTCCCATGATTCCAAGGTAGGCCTTGAAATACATCCACAGGTACACCTCCAATTGACTCAAATGATGTCAATTAGCCTATCAGAGGCTTCTAAAGTGATGACATTTTCTGGAATTTTCCAAGCTGTTTAAAGGCACAGTCAACTTAGTGTATGTAAACTTCTGACCCACTGGAATGGTGATACAGTGAATTATAAGTGAAATAATCTGTCTGTAAACAATTGTTGGAAAAATGACTTGTCATGCACAAAGTAGATGTCCTAACCGACTTGCCAAAACTATAGTTTGTTAACAAGAAATTTGTGGGTGGTTGAAAAACAAGTTTTTATGACTCCGACTAAAGCTGTATGTTTGGAATGGGTGAGAGGGTGTGTAATAGAGAAAAAAAAAGGGGGCAAAAATGTAATTTAATTTTTATGACCCAATAAAAAACGAAGCAAAATGCCTGCAGCTGAAATGGGTAATGTGTTGATAGCCTACTGTATTGACCACTTTAATGGAGAGTATACGCGTGAGTGCTTTTGTTACTCACATCTCGTATCCACAACATCTCTTTGGGAACGGAGACCCTGGATATTCCACAGAACTGACTAGGATCCCACCAGATCCGCTCATTATTCCAGGTCAAAAAACGCAGTCAAAGTTTGCAGTTACTTTTAAGACATTTTGCTTAATACAAAACACAATTCATGAAATCCATTGACAGGAGTGCCCAGATTGGTTGTGGCCCTTAGTTTTCAGATAACACCTCTTATAAATGCATGTCACAGAGAATGTGTACAGGCTACACTCAAACAACTTTTTCCCATCTAACACATCCCTGGGTACAGCATACAGTATCTATATGTGCCCAAGCAACCCTCTCACAAACCCAGGACCTGCATTTTTGTGACAGTCACACAGAGTAAACGATATCTGAAAAGAGCTCAAACCGAGGAGGGAGTGAGCGCTAAAAAGGGTCAGAGTAAGATCTGGTCTCTCTAAGCAGCAACTAAAATGAGAAATGTTAAAGAAAATATGACCTCACACACACACCACCAGAGAGTAAGGACTGATAGTCTTTTGGATCCGATTCATGTGGGCTTTGGTTAGAGCAGCGGTCCCCAACCTTTTTTGCACCATGGACCAGTCTCATATAAACAATATTTTCCCCGGACTGGCCTTGGGGGGGCGGTCACGACACGACCAGAATATTGATTAGGCCTATAAGTTTAGTATAGGCACTTTTTCATAACATTTTAGCTTATTTAGGTCTAACGTGATGATATAACATAAAGTGCATATTTCGCTCTAATGACCATATAATAAAAACATTGCAACTCACCATGTTGCTGAATCAATGGGAGCCCTGAGCTTGTTTCCCGGTGTTGTGCCGAAAAATTTAAATTTAAAAAAATATATTCCAAGATATATATCACACTCCACTTATCTCTTTTCCTACATCAGATATGTAGGTGACATTTCCACTTGGATGACAGCACATAATCAGCAAGACGGAGATGCTCTTCATCCGAGGTAATGCCTGCCCATTCTCAGATGTGAGAAAGAAATAGCACTCACTCTCCTCCAAAACACTGGTATGTTACATTTCTAATTTAATATAATAGTAGATTGAAAAAAAAACATTTATACAGGGAACAAGGTTATCTTTGATCCAACTTCTGACTAGATGGCTACTAAAACACGTATTTAAATAATTCTGTTACAAGAAACCTATACTATTCCCTTGTTCACTGTTCGCTCAGAAAAATACATGTAAAGATGTATAGACTACTTGACATTATGTTTTGCTAGATGACCTGAGCCAACTGTGCCACTTCTGTGGGGAGGTGGACAATAATGAGGAAGACACTAACTGGGTAATTGCTTGTTCACTTCCAAAGGCGCATTTTTCGGAGTACGAATTTGTATAAGCAGTAATATTTCTAGAGGTAGTATCATCCGCTTTGTCTGATAATGAAATAATTGTAATTCAAGAACTTTTATTTAATGTTTTAAATATATTAAAATTTTTCATCATAAATTTCAGATTGGTTGTGACCGCTGCCCACGATGGTTCCATCAGTCCTGTATGAAAACCATCCCATCATTGGAGGATTGTGTCTTTGCTGCCTGTCAGCACTAGGTTAGACTTGAGTTCCAGGTGACTGTAAAACTTTCCATAAAAAGTGGACTAAATGCTCAGTCGAGCTGTTGCAGCTTTCCAATATTTGTTTGTTATATAACTTATTATGCAAAGATCGAAATTTGGATTTATTGTTTAACAACTGTAACTATCTGTGATGTTTTTGTGTTGTGATATTTGTGTATCTTTATTTCCTTAAACATAAAAAAATGTATCTGAAATAAATGTTTATTTTTACTCGAATTTTGCTGTCTGTGGCACACACTACTTGTCAACATGAGCTACAAAAATTATTCTGAAGTGTGCCGGCCTTGCAGTTCCAAGATGGGGGGGGGGGGGGGGATTTCAGCAGGCAAGAAAATGGCCTTGCCGAAATCCCCCCCCCCCCCCCCTTCTAATTTCCTTAATTTTGTGGCTAGAGTCAAATACTTTCTATAGAACAAACTTCCCGTCACGATAGGCAACCGAAATGAATAATTAATGTATGTGTGTTATATTAAACAGAGGAGGGAGTAAAATGTAGGCAAGCAATAAACAACTACTAGTAGAGTAAGACATGGGAGAGATGACGAATTTTGGGAAAGAGATTTATTTATAGGCTAATACACTTGAAACAAATAGCCAAACCAAAAACTGCAGACATTACTAGTTCCTCCCCCGCGATCAAACCGACATATAAAATGAAACACAGCCTAAAGTGATCAGAAATCTCAACTAGCAAGCACGTCACAGCAATGAATAATTGAGTGCGTGCGCGTTCACACGATGGGGGATGGGGGAGAATTCTGGCAAGGGGGAGCTTTTCCGCACAACACGGTGATGGAAGAAAGGGACACCCAAAGGGTGTTCCTTATGTCCAGTACACTGGACGTTTTCAGTGCTTTTGTGGCTATCTCAGGATATTCAGCCTCGATTTTAATCCAGAAGGTCGGCAGAGATGAAGTTCTCAAACATACTTTTAAGGCCACCGTCATTTGCAACCTTAAGTAGTTGATCTCCTCCCTGCACGGACATGGACGATTCACCTGCGACATTCACAAATGGGTCGTGGGTCTTTGACAGTTGGGAAGTAACGCTCGAACTCCGTAGGTGATCGCGCACCAGCTGGGAGAAAGACAGCCCAGTCTCTCCCAAAATCCCCGCTAATGTTTGGAACAAATCAAATATGCCCCTGTCCACTTGCCGACCCCACAGTTCCAGTTTGGCTTTGAATGCAGCCACTTTACCTGCCAACTTAGACAGTTGTCATTCTCCCCTGAAGTGACAGATTGGCTAGTACAAAGATGGCGGGCAACACAACTCATGCAGACCGTAATGATCTCGCATTACTCAAGTTCAAAATCTATAAACTGTTGTGGGCGTGACAGAGATATTAGAGTGGTGAGAAAAGGACCAACGGACTGCACAAATAGCCTATAATTGTGTATTTCACTGATTCAAAAAATGTATTATTTATCCTTTCCGTGCGGCCCGGTAGCCCGGTGGTTGGGGACCGCTGTGTTAGTCTTTGCCGCTCGTCCACTGGCTTGAGCTGTTGAATGTTTGATACAAATTTAAGTATCAAGATTTAGGAAAACACAACTTGGTGACGCAACGCACTTCTGTGTTGTCTCTGTGCTTTGCTGTTTGTTGGATACCTGTCAAACTTTCGCTTTTTACTCTTAACCATTTCATCAAACTTACCAACATCTTAGTTTTGTCCTCACAGAACTTTTTAAATTCAACTTTGTCACCCCGGACGCTTTATCTGGACTTGGATTTGCAGGACCTCCGAACGAACGAAAAAGCTAAATTACATTATGCCTTGTCATTGCAGTCGCTGTATTCATAATAGACAGGAGAACTATCGCCGAGTTGCAAGCTTGGATTCAAACGCAATCATTATGCAAGGGCAATTTAAGTGTAGGAAAGCATGAAACAGCGTCTGTACTGTTAACGCGAAATGACACAATGACAAGGTTCCAGTTTACAACGTTTACTAAACCGTATTAGCACACTACATGTTTGCTATTGCACACAGGCCAGGTTCATCAACAACGAGACTGCTGCGCAGGCATACTAATAACAGAGTGATAGCCCCGTAATAACAGAAATATAGGGATAATTAAAACATGAACTTAACAATCTCCCACTTTTCTTTAAAGACAAATAAAACAACATAATTTAATGTCCAAGTATTATTCAAGTCCCCCATTACAAATGGGTTGTGTGAAAGTTTTTATTTGTATTACTCAAGCTGCCACTTTCCATTACTGAGTGCCTGTAGGACCACAAGACTGGATGCTCCCTTTTTAGTCAGACAGTCAGCAAGCTGTTCCTTTGTGGTCGACCACAGAATCCGCTGGGTTCTCTGTGTTTGAATAAGTTCCTTGATGCTGCAAATCTGAAGACGAAGTCTTTTCTCTGTGACAGACTTGGTTGACTTCACAGCATCAACTAAGGAGTAGTTGTCAGTGACACAAACTACAGGTAGAATGTACCATTTTGTCTCACCAGTGGTAAAGCTCTCTGAAAAGTTGCATGAAAGATGGCATTGTCAATTCCATCTGCAAGAGCAAGTGTGCTTCGGACAACCCTTCTGATTGCCAACAGATAGGTGAGAATCTTCCTCCTTCACCCATTAACATGATTAGATGTCCACCTTGTGTGCCTCCATCTATAAGGTTCCCTAGGGAAGCATCACTGAAGACAACTAGTTTTGGAGAGTCATCTTTTCCAACATGCTGAAACTTTAGTCACTTGTTGTGATTTCAGTTTACGAACAACTTTGTTTGCCTCATGAATGGTTTGTACAGTGGTGTGTTTTGTGTTGATGCCAAGTTGCAGCCATTAAACATAACATCAGGTCAACTCTGTCTAGCAACCCATAGGTCAAATTCTATCTTTGACCTCAATTGATCAGCTTCAATTCCACAGAGAGAGGAATTCCTTAGTACGGCTCTTGAAAAATCCATGTGGATAGGTTGAAGACTCTTGATATAGCTCTCCTGTTGCATCAGTATTGTTCCATCAACTGTAATAAACTCTATACAAAAATGATCATGCTCCTCACGGCCGACCTGGAAAACAGCTTTGAGGTGTTGTAGCAAAGGTCATTAAGCCACCCCAGATGAAGTCATCAACATGACAGGCAAGTACTCCAGTCACATTGCAGTCTTGATCAAGCCAATAGAAGACTGCAGGATCCACTTGTGACATGTTCCCTACTAAGCAAGGAGATCAGAGTCAAAGCCTGAGCCTCATCAGGTCTCAACAGGTTTTCCCCATTAAGCAAGGAGATCGGAGTCAGAGCCCTTAGCCTTATCAGGTCTCTCCTCCACCCATTACGGGGTCTGAGTCGCCGAAGCCTCCCACCATTAGCTCTGACAAATTTGAAAACCCTAGTCATTGGCGACTCCATTACCCGCAATATTAGACTTTAAAATAATCATCCAGAGATTATACAACTGACTGTTTATCGATGAAATAGGTAAAGACCTGATAGAGTTTAATTCGGGAGATGATAACTCTCTAAACTTCTTCCGTGGTGCCCCAAATCCTAATGAGTTAATTGTTACATGATTAATTTAAATCGGGCAACAATTAAACATAGTTAGTGGATAAAAAAAATGTATGTAAAGTCCCGACAACAGTCAGCTGTTTTCCCCATTGAGCCCGTGTCTGTTCCTCGATCTAGGTCGGGCAAAACTAAACATTGCAGGGTTTGTTTTAGCAATCTCACTGGAATAAAGACCTACTTCATTCCGGTCATTGTTGAAAGAGATTGTGATAATACCTCAATCTGACAGAACCTAATGAATTTACTGTGTTAAATGAGGCCTCTCCTCTTGGTTACACCATATCCCCTGCTCATCCCACAAAGATAGAAAATGTTGAGTTACGGGAAAAGAATACTGCCTTTTGAGCTTCCAGTCATGAAATCTATGCAACCTACTCAATCGCTTTTATAGCTACTGTTTACAGGCCTCGTGAGCCGTATACAGCATTCGTCATTGAGTTCCCTGAATTCCTATTGGACCTCAGAGTCAGTCATGGCAAATAATATTCACATTAAAAAGTCCACAGACCCACTCCAAAAGGCTTTCGGAGCCATCATTGACCTACACATTGCCACAATCATACCCTGGATCTGGTGTTGTCGCATGGAATAAATATTGTGGATCTATTGGACCATTTAAGTTTGCAATCACAACAAATAATCTGCTCTGACCCCATCCTATGGTGGTCCGATAGTGCTCCGGGCATGTGCTGACCAACTGGCAGGTGTCTTCACTGACATTTTCAACATATCCCTGATTGAGTCTGTAATACCAACATGTTTCAAGCAGACCACCATAGTCCCTGTGGCCAAGAACACAAAGGCAACCTGCCTAAATAACTACAGACCCGTAGCACTCACGTCCATAGCCATGAAGTGCTTTGAAAGGTTGGTAATGGCTCACATCAACACCAGACCCACTCCAATTTGCATACTGCCCAAACAGATCCACAGATGATGCAACCTCTATTGCACTCCACACTGCCCTTTCCCACCTGGACAAAAGGAACACTTATGTGAGAATGCTATTCATTGACTACAGCTCAGTGTTCAACACGACAGTACCCTCAAAACTCATCACTAAGCTAAGGATCCTGGGACTAAACACCTCCCTCTGCAACTGGATCCTGGACTTCCTGAAGGGCCGCCCCCAGGTGGTGAGGGTAGGTAGCAACACATCTGCCACGCTGATCCTCAACACTGGAGCTCCCCAGGGGTGCATGCTCAGTCCCCTCCTGTACTCCCTGTTCACCCATGACTGCATGGCCAGGCACGACTTCAACACCATCACTAAGTTTGCAGACGACACAACAGTGGTAGGCCTGATCACCAATAACGACGAGACAGCCTACAGGGACGAAATCTGAGACCTGGCCGGGTGGTGCCAGAATAACAACCTATCCCTCAACATAACCAAGACTAAGGAGATGATTGTGGACTACAGGAAAAGGAGAACAGAGCACGCCCCAATTCTCATAGACAGGGCTGTAGTGGAGCAGGTTGAGAGCTTCAAGTTCCTTGGTGTCCACATCAACAACAAACTAGAATGGTCCAAACACACCAAGACAGTCGTGAAGAGGGCACGACAAAGCCTATTCCCCCTCAGGAAACTAAAAAGATTTGGCATGGGTCCTGAGATCCTCAAAAGGTTCTACAGTTGCATTACTGCCTGGTACGGCAATTGCTCGGCCTCTGACCACAAAGCACTACAGAGGGTAGTGCGTACGGCCCAGTACATCACTGGGGCTAAGCTGCCTGCCATCCAGGACCTCTACACCAGCCGGTGTCAGAGGAAGGCCCTAAAAATTGTCAAAGACCCCAGCCACCCCAGTCATAGACTGTTCTCTCTACTACCGCATGGCAAGCTATACCGGAGTGCCAAGTCCTGGACAAAAAGGCTTCTCAAAGGTTTTTACACCCAAGCCATAAGACTCCTGAACAGGTAATCAAATGGCTACCCGGACTATTTGCACTGTGTGCCCCCCCCCCCCCCCCCCCAACCCAACCCCTCTTTTTACGCTGCTGCTACTCTCTGTTTAGCATATATGCATAGTCACTTTAACTATACATTCATGTACATACTACCTCAATTGGGCCGACCAACCAGTGCTCCCACACATTGGCTATCTGCATTGTGTCCCACCCACCACCCGCCAACCCCTCTTTTACACTACTGCTACTCTCTATTCATCATATATGCATAATTACTTTAACCATATCTACATGTTCATACTACCTCAATCAGCCTGACCGGTGTCTGTATGTAGCCTCGCTACTGTATATAACCTGTTGTTTTATTTCTTTACCTACCTATTGTTCACCTAATACCTTTTTTGCACTATTGGTTAGAGCCTGTAAGTAAGCATTTCACTGAAAGGTCTACACCTGTTGTATTTGGCGCACGTGACAAATAAACTTTGATTTGATTATCAAAAGGTGCGCTATACCCAAGGACGTCAGAGTAAAAATCATTTAACCACTGTCACGGTTTTCGTCGGTAATGGAGGACCAAAACGCAGCAGGTATGTAAGCTCATCTTGACGTTTATTACCTTCCCAAAATGAACACCAAAATAACAAAACAAGTGAGTGAATGAACGAACGAGACAGTCAGACAGTCTGGCAAGGCACAAGGCTAAACACAGAACAATCTCCCACAAACACACCCAACTAATATAGGACTTCCAATCAAAGGCAACACCACACAGCTGCCTTCAATTTGAAGTCCACCCCAATTAACTCTACATAGAAACACACTTACTAGACTACACATAGAAATACATAAACATAGACCAAAAACCCGGAAATACTAAATCAAACACCCTTTTACCAAAACACCACCCCGGACCACATAAAACAAATACCCTCTGCCACGTCCTGACCAAACTACAATAACAATTAACCCTTATACTGGCCAGGACGTGACAACCACCTAATTTAGGATCTAAACTTAACCTTGCGTAATACCCTAGATGCTTCTAAAAATGAAAATAGCTCCTTGGCATACAGAAAATACCCCAGCACTGAAGCAAGTTTCCAGAAAATTGTAACGGAAATTATGCTAGCTTTGAAAGACAGTACCATGCAATATCAAAGAGCCCTCACTGCTGCTCGATCAGCCTACTTTTCCAACCTGATTGAGGAGAATAAAAACAATCCAAAATGTATTTTTGATACTGTCGCAAAGCAGCATTCCCCAAGTGAGGATGGCCTTCACGAATTCATGACCTTTTTCCATGAAAACATTAGAAAGCAAATTACAGACTCCTCTTTAAATATATAAGTATTTCTCCAAAACTGCCAGGACCTAGCATCAATTGAGACACTTGAGTTTTTTAATCCTGTATCTCTCGACACATTCACAAAAATAGTCATGGCCTCTAAACCTTCCAGCTGCCTACTGGACCCTATTCCAACTAAACTACTGAAAGAGCATAGTCCTCTCCTATGTTGAACATAAGAAACGTTTCCCTACCCTCCGGATGTGTACCAAACCTTGACCCATATTTTTTTTAAACTATTGGCCTATATCAAAACATGGTGAAGCCCCAAAATTCCCTACCCTGGAAGCCTGTGGGATGACAGCAATGTTTTTACTTTTAAACTCAGACAAAGGATAGGGTAGTTCTAGGTCCAAAGAAACAAAGAGATCTGCTGTTTGATCTGACAATTCATCTCAAATAAAACTGTGAAGGACCTTGGTGTTACTCTGGACCCTGATCTCTCTTTTGAAATATCAAAAACATTTCAAGGACAGCTTTTTCCATCTTCGTAACATTGCAAAAATCTGAAACCCTTCGTCCAAAACTGATGCAGAAAAAAACTAATGCATGCTTTTGTCACTTCTAGATTAGACTACTGCAATGCTCTATACTCTCTGGATACCTGAATAAAGCACTATATGAACTTCAGCTAAATATGGATGCTAGAATCTTGACTATAACCAAAACATTTTATCATATTCTTCTTATAAGAAGATTAATTCATCTGGTCACGTCTCTTGACCATCTCCTCGGGGGTGAAAAGCAAACACCAGGGCTTCCCTTCATTGGACTTGCAAGTGCACCTGAACTCGCAAGCCTTTTCAATTTCCTGCCTAGGATCACTGACATACTGTATTCTCCCTCGACCGACAGAAGCGCCGTAATTGACGGATCCACCATTAACGGCTGGTGTTCCTCAGTTGCCTCCTCGAGGGGCTCGTCGGCGTCTGTGCTGTCTGTGGAGTCGCTGATGGAAATGCTCTCTGGCTCAGGTGCCAATAACTTGACGCTACTGATCGTCTGAACCAGCTCCCAGCACAACTTTACTATTTAAAAATCTAGCGATTTCTTTCTCCCGGGAATCCATCGATGCAGTAAAAAGCTAAACTAGCCAAGGTGTAGGCAGTAGTGACAGCGTGAAGGGTTTTTGACAGATCTGAAGTGCGGAGAGAGAGTGTAGCCTGAGGTAAACTTTTTAATTTTCCCGTGGATGATGCGCTACAGTAGCTTTGATTGGGCAAACAGGAAAATCATGCTGTTAAATAGCCTATTGCAGTTTGATTCAAAGTATATAGCTAGCTAGTTTGCAATTGATTAATGATTTTGGAATTGAGGGGGGATTTGATAGTGCCGCGAAAGCCTGATGTGATGTTACAAGTTAGCATCCACCGAACTGATGTGAAAGTGCTCCGTTGCAGCTGATTAATAACTATATCTATACTCTGAATTTGGCAATAAAACATACAGATTATGAAAGCAAATACATTGTTTTGTTAATACCAGATGAAACCCCCAAACAGCGAAAAAACGCAAATTAGCCATATCAACTCTGACTGACTACGATACAGCGCGTCACATGTATAATTTAATGATAACATATTCACTTGGACACTTATTTTGGAAAAGGCTACAGAACTGAGTCATTGAATACAACAACCATGTCTCTGTAGCTAACAAATACAGTCATGGGTGGTACCTGCAAGGCACACTGGGAAATAAGGTAGAATAAATTCTCAAGTAGAATTGTATGTTCACTCAACCTAAAGTTCAGTGAACATACAATTTGAGAATGTGTGTTGGTTCAGCTATATGCCCAAATGTTGATCAAACTCACAATCCTATTGCAGCTGGTCACATATTTGTTTTACTACAGTGTATGTGAGAGTGCTCCCGAGGCCTCAAAAAGTATAACAACCACTCACCTGAAAGAAAGAGTAGACGGAGTGGAGTAACCCGGAGCATGACACCAGCCATGTGTGTGAGTGTGGAACAGTGATACAGAGTGTGTGTGTGAAACAGCAGGACCATCAGAGAGTGTGTGACGAGTCCAATGTGTAGGCGTGTCTGAGTGTCCGTGCTGTGTGTGTGCAGAGAGGTGCCAGAAATGACAGTCATCCATTATCACCTGCAACAACACCACAGGGAGAGAGTGTGGTGTCAGGAAAAGAACCTCTCACTCAACATCAACAAAACAAAAGGAGATGATCGTGGACTTCAGGAAACAGCAGAGGGAGCACCCCCCTATCCACATCGAAGGGACAGCAGTGGAGAAGGTGGAAAGTTTTATGTTCCTGGGCGTACACATCACAGACAGTGTGGTGAAGGCGCAACAGCGCCTCTTCAACTTCAGGAGGTTGAAGAAATTTGGCTTGTCACCCAAAACCCTGACAAACTTTTACAGATGCACAATCGAGAGCATCCTGACCGGCAACTGCACCGCCCTCAACCGCAAGGCTCTCCAGAGGGTGGTGCAGTCTGCACAACGCATCACCAGGGGTAAACTACCTGCCCTCCTTGACACCTATAGCACCCGATATCACAGGAAGGCCAAAAAGATCATCAAGGACAACAACCACCTGAGCCACTGCCTGTTCACACCGCTATCACCCAGAAGACGAGGTCAGTACAGGTGCATCAAAGCTGGGACAGAAAGACTGAAAAACACCTATCTCAAAGCCACCAGACTGCCAAACAGCAATCACTAACTCAGAGGCTGCTGCCTACATTGATACCCAATCACTGGACACTTTAATAAATGGATCACTAGTTACTTTAAATAATGTTTGCATATCTTACATAACTCATATCACATGTATATACTGTATTTTATACCATCGACTGCAGCTTGCCTATGCCGCTCGGCCATCGCTCATCCATATACTTATATGTACATATTCGCATTCACCCCTTTAGATTTGTGTGTATTAGGTAGCGGTTGGGGAATTGTTAGATATTACTGCACTGTCGGAACTAGAAGCACAAGCATTTCGTTACACTCACATTAACATCTGCTAACCATGTGTATGTGACCAATAAAATTTGATTTGTCATTTTTTAGCCCCTTATTAACCCACATTTGCATCATAAGAGCATCTGCTAAATGACTAAAATGTAAATAAACTCTGGGTCCCCATCAGTCTCAGAAGGAAGGGGTAAGTATAAAACCTCTACTATGCAGGATCAGCTCCGGGATCTACAATTGGGATGATTTCACTCAGTCAAAACAAACAGCAGAGGAGCAAGAGTCACCGGAGCACAACCGGCCATATCCCACAATAGAGAGTGATATGAGACAGGAATAGGCCACACTCAGTCAACAACTTCAACTGTTGCAGGCAGATGTGGATAGTAGGTGTGCGTGGGTAAAATCACTGGGGAACCAAAGACAGAAGAAAAAAAATCTTACAACCTATGTGTTGTGGTAATTGCGTTGTTTGCTCTATAACCTGTTAGTACATTTGCCTTGCGACCGTGATATATAGGCCTAAGGCCGAGACAATAAGAAGACAGTGGCAGAATAAGCTTCATCATGAAACCGGAAAGCAACCGCAGTCCAGTGAAGTCCACAAAGTATATGCATGTAACAAACAGTTACATGACCTACTGCATGGTCAAGCAAGTTAATGTTTCCAACATTTTCAGACCACTAAACAACTATTGATTTAAAACCACAGAGTTACCGCATGTCGCAAATAAAACAGGAGCTGCCTCCTATTCCAGCACCATTTCAACATCATCAAATCACCTAATGCTTAGTCTAATACAGTGACAACTAAAAGATGCCAAAAACAATTTAGGCCAATCAATGTCAGCTAAATATGTGTCTGTCTATGGTTCTGATTTGTGTGTGTGTGTGTGCGTGCGTGCATTTGTGCAAGTAGAAAAAACATGTTGACTCGCCCTACTTGTAGAGAAACTCCAATGCCATCCTCCCTTTCTTTCATGTTGTTGAAACGGTCTATGCTTTTATCTCTTAAATCAAAAGAAGCCATATGCTCGCTGGCTTCCCTTGCGCTCAATGCTACGGGAGGCAAAACAATGTCATACTCTTTATGACCAGACAGCATCAGATGGTCTACACATGCAGAGACAGAGGGGCGCTGTTTCGCTCGCTCGGATGCTTTCTCCGGTGAGATACAATCAGCCTCTTACGAATTGAAGGAAAATTATGAAAACACAGAGGGACGAAAGATAAATTTGATGTCTTTTTTTCTTGGTCAATTTTTGGGAGAAGCCTGGCTTCACTTCACATACATGAATACACAACATTGTGTGTGGATACCATCAGGAAATGCCAATGAGGCACAGTAACTGAGCAGACTGTGGCCCCCACTGTAGAAAACAGCTCCACCTTGAAGGCCTTTCCCAGTTTGACTTCTTCAGCTCCGCTGCCCCAGGGGCTTGTCGGGCCAGCTACTGTCATTCCAGTTAAAATCAATGGGTAGTTTTTTTACATTTACATTTTAGTCGTTTGTCATTGTCTTGTGAGATAGTTAAGTTACTATAATTTTTTAGGACTGGTTCCAAGCACACTTGGGGCACTTGCCTGGAAGCCAGGCAAGTGCTATATGGGGACTCAGTGTGTCGTGGAATATTGCTTCAAAAATATAACACTCTTACAAGAACTTTTGAATTCAATATAGACTTTAATACAGAGTAGCAAAGCCGAGCCCTTCTATGGAAGGACCCTATTTCACACGCAACAGAGCCGAGCCCTTCCATGAAAAAGACTAAATTCTCATATTACAGAGTCCTATCTTTATAGGATTCTGTCTAACATAACATATAGAGTCCCCTCCCTCTATATGAAAATAGTTTCCCTTGACCGTTCTTCACCATTATCTCTCCACATCAGTTCTTGCTTGTTAACACCTGATGATGCACACATCTGTTCCGGTTTGGATTACAATGGTGGTAGAACCCCCTAGCTTATACAACAAAAATACACTTATTGTATATGGTTCACATGTTGGTCAATTTGCCACCATTCTTCTCCTATTTCCTCCTGACAATAGTATGTCAGAAGGCGGAAATGTTATTATGTTCTCAGCTAATGCAATCTCTGTCATGACATCCTACTCAGAGATGGTATTTGCACTACATGCCCCCACCTCTCCATCCGGCCAATGTACTCATTGTTTACATTAGTGGCTCAGCACATCAGCTGCCCCTAGTAGCCCCCTAGCTCTCTATCTGGTCAATGTACTCATTGTCCTTGCTACTTCCTGCTATTCAATTATGTTTCTTCAGCATAGCAGCTGCATCTAGCTTCTTTACATTAACTCCCACAAGTGACAGTAGTTACCCTTATTATGGCTATGTGGTCATTGAGTTAGAATTCCCTGAGGTCGTAGCTGGGGTCCAGAGACCAAATGCCAGGACGGGGTTCCCATCCCATCTCTTAAGTGCCTGAGCCAGCTGTGTGAAGAGAGTATGGCAACGTACTGACCATCCACCCTATGTTTTCCATGGCCTACATCAAACACCAGTCTCTTCAGAAACCGGGACTGTATGATAATCCAGCTTGGTGAAGTCAAGTGGGTGGGGCCAGAGGCTTCAACTATTCCAACTGACTCCGATGTATACATTCCCTGCAGTGTGGGGCCACAGAAGAAGACACGTTGCCCAGGGGGTTGTTCGTTCACTGAAGTGGAGTCGTGCTGTCTATCAGAGTATGTAATGCTACCAAGAAGGAAATAGTACTGGCAAAAAGACAGTTTTGGCCAAAGTATTAACCGGTGTTAAACTTCTGACCTCCTCCACACCGTCATCCTTAGTGTCTTAGCCTGCCGTGAACCCCATGATTTTAGATTTGGGGATTCCCCTATCACTAGCCAAGGATGTGATCCATAGCATCTGGCTTTCAGACTCCAGGCCTTTCAGAGAGAGATCTCAAAGGCTACTCAACTAGTGAACATTGAGGATGTGAGAAAGGACCTGAAGGAGCTGTTGGTGACTGATAATTTCTGTCTCTCCTATTGTAGTGGCCAGAAAGACATGGAGCCATAAGGATGTGTGGGAACTACCGAACCTTGAACAAACGGACCATCCTGATCAATACACCATTCCAAGGATTGACTATGCTGAGTCTGAGAAGAGGTATCCGGTTCATTGGTTGGAAATTTTGGCTCTGAAGTGGGCAGGGGTGGACTGGACATCCACCATTTTGGCAAATGCCAGATGGGCTGTCCAACTTGGGTTTTTTACTCAAAATTATCATTATCTGGCTAGATGGATGCCTTGAGTAAAAACAATGGACCGGTGTGGGGGCCTCAAGGGAGGTGTTAGAAATGCCAGGACCAATTTCTATTCCCAGTCTGCCCCTGGACTACTTGTCAGGGGCCAGTTTTGTTACATGTACTGACAACAATCCCCTCACCTACATCTTGACCACAGCCAAACTCAATGCCACTGGGCACAGGTGGTTGGCCAGCCTTGCCAACTTCAGTCTCCAGTACCACCCGGGCAAGATCAACATTGACGCTGATGCCCTTTCAAAGTGAATCAATTCACTACCCAGCCCTGAAGACAAGTTGTTAGTACCGACCAAGGAAGTCACCACAGTGTGTCAGAAGTTGCATGAGGAAGACCTGCCAGCACGTGTGGCAAACTGACTTGGGGTACCTCCAAACTCCAGGTGCCCTAGAAGGAAGCAGACCTCATTCAAGCACAACACAGTGACCCTGAATTTCAGACGGCACTCCTCCACCAAGGACCCAACAGCTCAGTACAGAGGAACCATCCTAATCTCCCCCTGGACTTAAAGGAATGGGACCGATATGAACTGAAAGGGGAAGTAGTGTACTGGGTGCTGCATGAAAAATACCTTACCCTGGTCCTGCCCGCACTGCCTGATGAAATGGGGCATTTGCACATTGATAGAACAACAACTCTGGTGAAAGATGGGTTCTACTGAACAGAAATGAACCAATAAATTCAGAAATTATGTCAACCTGTGTGTGGTGCATTCGTTGAAAAACCTTGCTGAAGAATGCTGCTCCTCTCCATGCCATGACAAGTAATGGCCCCTGGGACCTGATATGTATTGATTTCCTTTCGCTAAATCCTGATCAAAGAGGCATTGGGAACATGTTAGTGGTGACTTCATAAGATACGCCCAGATCTGCCACTGTGGCCAAAGTCCTCTGTGAGTTGTTTGTGGATCCTTATGAATTTCTGTCCGGGGTTCACTCTAGCCAAGGCTGAGACTTCGAGAGCAGACTCATCAAAGAGTTAATGAGCATGCTGGGAATCAAGAAGTTTCGGACCACGCCGACGAATCCCAAGACCGTACCACCCCCAAGATGATCCTCAGCCAGAGTGCTTCAACAGAACACTCCTCAACATGTTGGGAACACTGGACTCCTCTAGAAATGCCAAGAGGAGTCAGAAGGTCAAGTCCCTAGTCCATGCGTACAACTGAATGAAAAATGATGCCACTGGATTTCCACCATACTTCTTGATGTTTGGGAGGGAGGCCTGGTTGCCCATAGACCACCTCAGAAATTAACGGCTGTATGACCAGCGGATGCAGAACCTCAGGTGGACGACAGAGTGCTGATCCGAAACTTGGGAGGACCAGGGAAGACAAAGCTCTCCAACAGATGGAAACCTGAACCACATGTTGTGGTCACCAATATTCCTGATCTACCCGTCTACAGAGTACAACTAGAGAAAGGCACTGGCAAAGTGAAATCAATTCATAGGAAAAAATGGTGAGGGATGGTCAGTGAGGACCAGGCCTCGAATTTCCCACCCCCTTATGTGGCCAAAGTGGCTGTTGTGCCCTTGGGCTGAATGTAAAAATTATAATTCTCCAGGCTGGCTGCACTCCGATATCTCAATTCTTATTGGCCAATGCCCACCCTTCATACATACAGTCATTGGGTCCTTATCACAGTTGAGTCTTTGCAATTGCAGTTCCGAAAACAATCAAGACCGTCCTTGAATTTCGATAAGACTTGCAGAAGGTAACCTTATATTATCATAGATAAAAAACAACAATGACTCACAATATTGACCCAGTGTAATGACTTAATTTGCAATTGGCTAACCCAACTAATGCTAGCTATTTTAGCTAGCTACCGTTAGATGGCTACAGAGGCGCCAATTGTTGAAGATATAGCTAGTTTAACCTAGCTAACATTGTAAGCTATCGTTGTTGTTCTAGCTATAGTTAGCTTACTCAAATGTAATCAATGAAATTATTACCAGTGTGAATGACGTTCACTTGATAGTTAACATTATCTGCTGCTCTCAAGTACTTAAATGGGGAAAACAATTTGGAACCTTGCTGAAAAGCCTCTGTAGAACCTTGGCCACTGCAATATCATTGAAATAAATGTATACAATGTTATGGCTATGACAGTGATCATGTAACTTTTTTCCAGGTTTGAAGGAGACAATGTATACCCCTGACCTTATACTTTCAAAAAAGTTATTTATTAATATTACATTGCTTGTTTATGTCAAACCCTGCCAGAGGAACACTCTAGTAATCAAAACTCGTTGCAGTTGTGTGTCCTAATGTGCTAGGCTGACTGCTCCCATATGTATTATTTTGTTAATAGTTAACTAAAGTTTATTGCAATGTACCAGCCGCCTACTCGTCTTCTTTCTTTGGATTACCTGCCGTTTAGGGGTCTGCCTTCTTCTCATTGTCTTTCCTTTAACATATGTAAGACTCAATGCTATTTATAATTTGGTTAGGTGCAGTTGTAAGTCGTTTGGGAAGAAAATATTGATTTGTCGGAAGTTTACATAAACCTTAGCCAAATACATTTAATCCTAGTAAAAATGTCCTGTCTTAGGTCACTTGATTAAGAACATGAAAAGTCAGAATAATAGTGGAGAGAATTATTTATTTCACCTTATATTTCTATCACCGCATTCCCAGTGGGTCAGAAGTTTACATACACTCAATTAGTATTGCCTTTAAATTGCTTAACTTGGGTCAAACTTTTCGGGTAGCCTTCCACAAGCTTCCCACAATAAGTTGGCTGAATTTTGGCCAATTCCTCCTGACAGAGCTGGTGTAACTGAGTCAGGTTTGTAGGCCTCCTTGCTCGCACACGCTTTTTCAGTTCTGCCCACACATTTTCTTTGGGATTGACGTTAGGGTGTTGTGATGGCCACTCCAATTACCTTGACTTTGTTGTCCTTAAGCCACTTTGCCACAACTTTGGAAGTATGCTTGGGGTCATTGTCCATTTGGAAGACCCATTTGCAACCAAGCTTTAACTTCCTGACTGATGTTGCTTCAATATCCACAATTTTCCTCCCTCATGATGGCATCTATTTTGTGAAGTGCACCAGTCCCTCCTGCAGCAAAGCACCGCCACAACATGATGCTGTCAACCCTGTGCCTCATGGTTGGGATGGTGTTCTTCGGCTTGCAAGCCTCCCCCTTTTTCCTCCAAACATAATGATGGTAATTATGGCCAAACAGTACTATTTTTGTTTCATCAGACCAGAGGACATTTCTCTGAATAGTCTGATCTTTATCCCCATTTTCAGTTGCAAACCATAGTCTGGCTTTTTTTTAATGGCGGTTTTGGAGCAGTGGCTTCTTCCTTGCTGAGCGGCCTTTCAGGTTATGTCAATATAGGACTCGTTTTACTGTGGATATAGATACTTTTGTACCTGTTTCCTCCAGCATCTTCACAAGGTTCTTTGCTGCTGTTCTGGGATTGATTTGCACTTTTCGCACCAAAGTACGTTCATCTCTAGGAGACAGAATGCATCTCCTTCCTAAGCGGTATGACGGCTGCGTGGTTCCATGGTATTTTATATTTGTACAGATAAACGTGGTACCTTCAGGTGTTTAGAAATTGCTCCCAAGGATGAACCAGACTTGACGAGGTCTACAATTATTTTTCTGAGGTCTTGGCTGATTTCAAAATGATGTCAAAGAGGCACTGAGTTTGAAGGTTGGCCTTGAAATACATCCATAGGTACACCTCTAATTGACTCAAATGATGTCAAATAGCCTATTAGAAGCTTCTAAAGCCATGACATTTTCTGGAATTTTCTAAGCTGTTTAAAGGCACAGTCAACTTAGCGTATGTGAACTTCTGACCCACTGGAATTGTGATAGACTGAATTATAAGTGTAATAATCTGTCTGTAAAGAATTGTTTGAAAACTTACTTGTAATGCACAAAGTAGATGTCCTAACCGACTTGCCAAAACTATAGTTTGTTAACAAGAAATTTGTGGAGTGGTTAAAAAATGAGTTTTAATAACTCCAACCTAAATGTATGTAAACTGCCGACTTCAACTGTACCTGCTGGAGCGCGTGCTGCTATGGTGACCAGTGAGCTGAGATAAGGCGGGGCTTTACCTAGCAAAGACTTATTGATGACGTGGGTTTGGCGACGAATATGAAGGGAGTGCCAGCCAACGAGAGCATACAGGTCGCAGTGGTGGGTAGTATATGTGGCTTTGGTGACAAAACGGATGGCACTGTGATAGACTACATCCAGTTTGCTGAGTAGAGTGTTGGAGGGTATTTTGTAAATGACATCGCCGAAGTCAAGAATCGGTAGGATAGTCAGTTTTACGAGGGTATGTTTGGCAGCATGAGTGAAGGATGCTTTGTTGCAAAATAGGAAGCCGATTCTAGATTTAATTTTGGATTGGAGATGCTTAATGTGAGTCTGGAAGGTAGAGTTTAGTCTAACCAGACACGTAGGTATTTGTAGTTGTCCACATATTCTAAGTCAGAACCGTCCAGAGTAGTGATGCTGGACGGGCGGATGGGTGAGGGCAGCGATCGGTTGAAGAGCATGCATTTAGTTCTACATCGTGGAGCTCCGCCCCATAGGGGAGCTCTGCTCCTCGTGGTTTACCCCGCTGCCTAGGCAGCGAATAGCCTGAGAGAAAATTATGCACACACCTGCAGCCAACAGGAGTACAGGTGTCCCTATATAAGGGGATGCTTCCCCTCAATCAGCCTCCCATTATCTTCAGCGACAGGACTGGACTGAAGAAGCCTAGAAGAGAAGAAATCTCAGGATGAACCCGTCTTCAATATCCTGTTGATGTCGTCCTAATATGAGCACACCTTTTCCACCCCAAAAGCTCAGTGTCGCTGCTCCACTATGGCGGCTTTGGACCCACACAAAATGTTTTGTGTGTTTAGGTTCAAAGCACGCTAGGGGCGGCCTCACAGATCCTCCGGAATGCCCTAGCTGTTCACTCCTTTCTTTAAAGGAGAGAAAACAGCGATGGGCATTTTTCAGTGAGGATTTCCCTTTAGAGGACGCAATATCTATGATGGCCTCAGACGCTGAGGCGTCATATGATGACGGCGCCTCTAAAGAGGATGAGGATGTTGGGAAGTGTCTGGGTTTTTCACCGAAAGAATCCAGTCCACCGACCGAGGCTGAAAAGACCCCCCTCCCTAGGGAGAGAGAGGGGATTTTCTCATCCTTATGCGAGGAGGAGATGGGCTCTGAATTTTCAGCAGCCCCCTCCTTCGCTGTGGCCTCCCTGTGCTCTGATTTTACAGTGCTAATTGAGCGGGCTGCGAGCAGGCTGGATATTACACTGCCCCCCATTCCCTCCGTTCCGGAAGTGGATTTGATGGTGGGCGACCCCTATTCCAGACCAAACCGGGCGGCGGTACTTTTGGCGCCGACCATGCCCTCGCTCGCTAAATATGTGGAGGGTGCATGGGAAACGCCTTTGACGGCCAGAGCGCCGGTGAAGGCGTATATCCCAATAACCAAAGTGGACAGAGAACAACTTCAAGAGATCCCTAGGCTCGAGGCCGCACTAGCGGCGAACCTCGTGCCAGGTTCGAGCTCTTGGCCGTCTGCCAAGAGACCCACATTACCGACGACTAAGGACCGCCTCACAGCACAGTTGGCTGAGAAGTCCTTTGTTCTGAGTACACAAGCTGTAGCAGCAGCTAATAATATTGCCCTCTTGGTAGCCTCTCTATCCCGTCTCACCACAGGTAGAGAGGGGCTGTCGGGAGAGGAGATGGAGGAAGCGTCGAAGATTTCCGGCACCATTCTCCATCTCACACAGGCATCGGCTGTAGGCGCGGGGAGATCCATGGCCACGACGGTGGTCCTGGAACGACACCTCTGGTTGTCTTTGACGGCTATGAAGGAGACCGACAAAGCCGCCCTATTGAACGCCCCTATCTCTGACAGCGGTCTCTTTGGAGCCGCCGTCACAGATGCGACTGCGCGTTTTGGGAAGCTTGAGGAGGAGAGAAAGCAGCTGGCTAGACACCTGCTTTTGGCAGGAGGGTCTAAAACAGCTACGAAAGATCCCCATCGCTCCACCGTCCCCAGTAGACCAGGGTCTACGGCCAGACGGAGAGCCCGTTGAGCAGCTGCACCTGGAGTACCGAGAGCGGGCCCATCCCCTCCGGCGGCACCAGAGAAGGCGGCGGTGAAACCGACGAGAGAGACCCCGTTTATTTCGTTGCCCTGGCAGCCGAGAGGCAGTCAGAAGAGACGACGGGAGAGAGCGCTGCACTTCATGTGAGGGCACCCACTGTTCATCCCCCACCCCTGCAAAGGGATGGAGGAGTCATTGTGTCTGAGTTTAATAAAGAATGTGTTCCAGTTGACTTTGTCACAAGAGAACCTCTTTTCCATAACAAAACTGAGACCGCTCAGATTCCTTCTCTCTCTATCTCTCGCTCTTCCTCTCACCACTCTGTGTGCAGCACAGCGCATTGCGGAGCTGAACACACACAGAGGAACGTTGCGAGTGGGAATGACAAGGGGAAAGCAAGACAGACGCTCGTAATGAGCCGTCATGCTATACATCATACCCGGGCCAGGTCGATTAGAAAGGCCTGCTCGCTGAAGTGTTTTAGGGGGCGTTTGACAGCGATGAGGGTTGGTCGTTTGTCCGCAGACCCATTACGGACGCAGGCAATGATGCAGTGATCGCTGAGATCCTGGTTGAAAACAGCAGAGGTGTATTAAGAGGGCAGGTTGGTCAGGATGATATCTATGAGGGTGCCCGTGTTTATGGATTTAGGGTTGTACCTGGTAGGTTCCTTGTTTAAGGGGCTCCTTTAGCACCTTGGACTCAGTAACTGCCTGCAGGGAGAAACTTTGTAGTGGGGCAGGGAAAAAAGAGGGAGAAGCATCGGGAATAGTCGCATTAGAAGGGGTGGGAGATGAGGAAATGTTGGACGGGCAAGGAGGCAGGGCTGAGTCAAATAGGAATCCTGTTATGGCTAGCGGGCAGTATTTTCACGGCTGGATAAAAAACGTACCCGATTTAATCTGGTTACTACTCCTGCCCAGTAACTAGAATATGCATATAATTATTTGCTTCTGGATAGAAAACACTCCAAAGTTTCTAAAACTGTTTGAATGGTGTCTGTGAGTATAACAGAACTCATATGGCAGGCAAAAACCTGAGAAGATTTCATGCAGGAAGTGGCCTGTCTGACAAGGTGTCGTTCTTCTTGTCTCTGTTTATTGAAGAGTGAGGATCTTAGCTGTCCTGTGACACTTCCTACGGCTGCCATAGGCTCTCAGAAGGCGGCAAAACGCTGAATCGTGGCTTTGCAGGCTCTGGTTGAAAAAAAGTAGCGCGTTTGGGTAGTGGCTGGTTATAGTATTGTGAGACTCAGGCTCGTGCCCGCGTCGACCGAAAGCTTTGTTTTCTTTCCTCTGTTTAGCTAAATGGACATTCCCGGTCGGAATATTATCGCTTTTTTACGAGAAAAATGGCATAAAAATGGATTTTAAACAGCGGTTGACATGCTTCGAAGTACGGTAATGGAATATTTAGATTTTTTTTGTCACGAATTGCGCAATGCGCGCAACCCTGATTTACCATTTCGGATAGTGTCTGGGACGCACGAACAAAACGCCGCTATTCGGATATAACGATGGATTATTTTGGACCAAACCAACATTTGTTATTGAAGTAGCAGTCCTGGGAGTGCATTCTGACGAAGACAACAAAAGGTAATCAAACTTTTATAATAGTAAATCTGATATTGGTGAATGCTAAACTTGCCGGGTGTCTAAATAGCTAGCCTGTGATGGCTGGGCTATGTACTTAGAATATTGCAAAATGTGCTTTCACCAAAAAGCTATTTTAAAATCGGACATATCGAGTGCATAGAGGAGTTCTGTATCTATAATTCTTAAAATAATTGATGCTTTTTGTGAACGTTTATCGTGAGTAATTTAGTAAATTGTTAGCAAATTCCCCGGAAGTTTGCGGGGGGTATGCTAGTTCTGAACGTCACATGCTAATGTAAAAAGCTGTTTTTTGATATAAATACGAACTTGATTGAACAAAACATGCATGTATTGTATAACATAATGTCCTAGGTGTGTCATCTGATGAAGATCATCAAAGGTTAGTGCTGCATTTAGCTGTCTTCTGGGTTTTTGTGACATTATATGCTAGCTTGAAAAATGGGTGTTTGATTATTTCTGGCTTGGTACTCTGCTGACATAATCTAATGTTTTGCTTTCGCTGTAAAGCCTTTTTGAAATCGGACAGTGTGGTTAGATAAAGGAGAGTCTTGTCTTTAAAATGCTGTGAAATAGTCATATGTTTGAAAAATTGAAGTTTTTGTATTTTTGAGGAATTCGCGCCACGCCTATCATTGGATATTGGAGCAGGTGTTCCGCTAGCGTAACGTCTAGATGTAAGAGGTTAATGAAGTGGTGATTAAAGAGCTCAGCAAAGTGCTTATTGTCAGTAACAACCACATCATCAACATTAAGGGACATGGGCAGCTGTTAGTAAGAGGGTTTATTCTCCAGGTCTTTAACCGTTTTCCAGAACTTCTTGGGGTTAGACCCAGAGAGAGAACTGCTCCTTAAAGTAATTAACTTTGGCCTTCCAGATTGCCTGAATGCACTTATTTCTCATATGCCTGAACGATAGTCATTCAGCCTGAGTATTTGTGTGCCGAGCCTTTTCGCCAAATGCAATTCTTGAGGTGGAGTAATTCTGCAAGATCACGGTCAAACCAGGGGCTGAACCGGTTTTTAATTCTCATTTTCTTTATGGGGGTGTGTTTGTTAACAATCCCACTGAAAATATCAAAAAAGAAGGTCCAAGCGTCTTCAGCAGAGGGGGTCAAGCTGATTCTATTCCATTTTACAGAGGCCAGTTCATGAAGGAAGGCTTGCTCATTTAGGTTTTTTAGCAAGCATCTATGACAAATCAGGACAGGTCGTTTCACTGAGCAGCCATTAATCCTATCAGGATTATTTGTGAGGATAACATTGCGGAGAGTAGCCTTTTCTAGGTGTTTGGAGTCATACCTTGTGGGATTGGTAATAATCTGAGAAAGATTTAGGGAGCCTCCTAAATGACTCCCATCAAAAAGAGAACTGGCCCAAGCAAGCACAGGTTACACCTGAAGCATGAGGACTTGCAGCGAGTGGTGAACTTCATCAACAACTATGCAGAGGATAATGCAATAGTATTACCAGGATGCCACCCAGGACACAAACACTTTGGTGGAAAGCTGCTGCCATCCCATGTGACAAAAGCAGCAGTGTGCATTAGTTGACCAGTGGAATCGGGTGTGCTAGCTCTGGAATAAATAAAATACATGGAATGGCTGGGGCTCCCTGTCAAAAGGTTTGAGAACCTCGTAGTTAGTCAACCACAGACCAATCATAACACTGTCAGACAAATGTGCAAAATAATTATAATTACTGTCGAAAAACAAAATAAAGTACAGAGAAAGAAAATACAACCTCTTTCCGTTGACATACAATTCCCATTGCCCCAGCTCTTTCTCCCTCTTGAGTCTTCATGTGTTTGACCTCCATCTGCAGTTTCTTTCTTTTACAAATGTTTTCTCTTCTGTTCTAGCTCATCTTCCTCCCTCTTGCAGGTCTTACAGATCTCATGCTTCACATCTGCAGCTACGCTTTCTTTGACTGTCTCTGTCTCGCCATCTCTCTTTTCCACTCCTATCTTTCTGTCGGTCTTCCTCTCTCTTTCTATTCTCTCCATGGCCCTGACTATTCTGCTCATCTTTGGTTGTTGGGTGGTGTCACGCGCACACACACACAGAACAAAATATCAGATTAGGCCTACTGCCTTAAAATTAGCTTCAGTATCTTAGAATTTCTCGGATTGACTTTTCTTTTCAAGTCAATGTTCCCTGGTGAGTGGACAGAGGAACACTTTTGCGATTCCATTTAATATAAATGATGTAAAGTGAATTTATATTGGAGAAACAGGGGATGATTAAGTACTAGGGATGGGCACGGATAATCAAATATCTGGATATCTGAATGAACGTTTGTATTCAATTACTTGAGTGACTGTTCATTTCTGAAGAAAAAAATGTGTAGGCCTATTTTAACAATGAAAAAGCTTTGTAATAAATACAATCAGATTGTCCTTGTGACATTGTTACCTACAAGGATATACCATGACATTTGAAATACTTAATTTAATAAAACCAGCAAACGTTTTAATGTTTTTATAACCGTGCGTTGAGCTACTGCTGCGCATTTAGCCCTCCTGTCTGCCCGGACATGCTATTTACAGGCGTGCACCTAACACACAGGACCTGACACAGATCAATGCAAAACACTCAGCAGAAAACCTTTTTGTTTCAGAATCTTTCACTGTTTCTTTTAGCCAAGAACTATGGAGAAATGTAGCCTTATGCTGTTTACCTCTGTCATGTGCATTGTGATTGAAAAATGTAATGATATTATTCTAATAGTGAAATCATGTCAAATGCCCATCCCTATTACAGTTTTTCCCAATTGTTTACACACTAAAACTGGCCCACGAGGCACAATGACCCAAATCTGCAATACTACAAAAACATGTTTTGCTTAACACTCAGATTGCAATTCTATAACAACTGTTTAGCAAAACAAAAGACACAATTCTCTGCCTTTGAAACAACCTTCACAACTAAAATCTCTTGTGTGCAAATGAAAATAAATACTATTCAACAAGCTAAGCTCAATTACCAATTGATCACTTTCACTCTTCACATGTGCAAACTAATTGTATAAATGTTCACTTTTGGTATAGATAAAAAAGGCTACAGGTGAGTAGTCCTGTGTTTGGGGAACAATGGAAGCAAACCTTGAAACACCATCTCCGGATTAAGCAAATCTACAGAGTCCCATTTGAAAGGAATTCCCAAAGAGTGAAGGATAAACGGTACGAATATGTGCAAGTAAGTAATGTACTCGTATTATTTAGAGACTCATTGATGTTGCCAATGAACTTTGCTGTACAGTATTTACTGTCATTCCAGAGAATTATGGAGTTGGATACAAGTCCTACACCCCAGGAACTCGTATACATAGATGAGGCTGGATTCAATTTAGCAAAGAAGAGGACAGAATGGAGGAAGGAACATCGTTGGTCAACGTGCCATCATTGAGGTACCTGGCTAGCGCGGGGGAAATGTCACCATATGCGCAGCTACTGTGTGAGCCACAATGGGCTCCTCCACTGCCATGCCACCCTTGGACCATGCAACACTGCCCATCTCCTTAATTTCCTGAACACCTTCCATGACGATCTTTTTCATCCAGAGCAGAATGGGCCAGGTGATCCTGAACAGCAAATGTTCTAATTTGGTACAACGTGTGTTTCCATTGGGCTGCTCAGGTCTGCGAATGCTTCCATGACCATCCCAGGTTTACAATTCTCTATCTCTCACCATATTTTTTATTTTATAACCCCATTGAGGAGTTGTTTTCAGCATGGCGGTGGAAGGTGTAGGATTGCAAACCCCATGAAAATATGGCCGTTCTCCAGGCAATGGAGGAGGCCTGTGATGACGTTCCAGTCCTGTCAGGGGTGGATGCGTCATGCCCGAAAATATTTTCCCCACTGTCTGGCCAAGGCCAAAACAACAGATATGACTGATTTTTGTTTTTGCAATAGAGTATTTGTTTCTTGACTTATGATTTTACTGTATTTTGACAGTTTATTTATCTATTCCGTACAATTGATCTAACGTACAGAACAGGAGTACAAATAGGCCTATTTTTCTTCCTTTGCATATGCCTGCTTACTGTTTGACATGTATTGAGTCATATTGAAATATATACAGTATAACAACACAATCTTAGTCTTTACACTGAAGTAGGTTCTGATCGTAGTGCTTTGTATATGTCACTTTAGTAGTAGTTTCAGCAAATGTGTGTTAACAATTGGGAAAAACTGTAAGTACCATCACTCTCCCAGCTAGATGCAGAGAAACTTGTCCACCCAGTCATATTCTACCGGATTGACTTCGGAAATGCTCTGGCATGGGGCTTTCCAGCCAAATCACATCAGAGGCTACAACTTCTACAGAATAGTACTGCAACAGTCCTGACCAGGACCAAGACGTCAGCCCAACATCAACCCCCATCCTTGCTGAACTCCACTGGCTACCAGTCAACTATAGGATTGACTTTAAAATACTACTCCTAGTGTTTAAAGCCTTGAATGGTTTGAGTCCCACCTACATCAGCGACCTCATTTCTATCATTGAGTCAACTCACACTCTCCACTCCAGCAACACTCCACAAGACATGTCTCTGACTCTCTGTGCTATGGGGGCCTGAGCCTTCTGCTGCCTTGCCCCTCGCCTATGGAATGCTCTCCCTGACCATCTGAGAGCCGCTCCATATATCAGAACTTTTAAAACGGCCCTTAAAACATATTTCTACAGTCTATCTTATAGTCCTAATCTGGAAAGCCTACAGTTGAAGTCGGAAGTTTACATGCACCTGAGCCAAATACATTTAAACTCAGTTTCACAATTCCTGACATTTAACCCTAGTAAAAAATCCCTGTCAGTTAGGCTCACCACTTTATTTTAAGAACGTGAAATGTCAGAATAAAAGTAGAGAGAATGATTTATTTCAGCTTGTATTTCTTTCATCCCATTGCCAGTGAGTCAGAAGTTTACATACATTCAATTAGTATTTGGTAGCATTGCCTTTAAATTGTTTAACTTGGGTCAAATGTTTCAGGTAGCCTTCCACAAGCTTCCCACAATAAGTTGGGTGAATTTTGGCCCATTCCTCCTGACAGAGCTAGTGTAACTGAGTCAGGTTTGTAGGCCTCCTTGCTTGCACACGGTCTTTCAGTTCTGCCCACAAATGTTCTATAGGATTGAGGTCAGGGCATTGTGATGGCCACTCCAATACCTTGGCTTTGTTGTCCTTAAGCCATTTTTCCACAACTTTGGAAGTATGCTTGGGGTCATTGTCCATTTGGAAGACCCATTTGCGACCAAGCTTTAACTTCCTGACTGATGTTGCTTCAATATCCACAATTTTCCTCCCTCATGATGGCATCTATTTTGTGAAGTGCACCAGTCCCTCCTGCAGCAAAGCACCCCGACAACATGATGCTGCCACCGCCATGCTCCACGGTTGGGATGGTGTTCTTCGGCTTGCAAGTCTCCCCCTTTTTCCTCCAAACATAACGATGGTAATTATGGCCAAACAGTTCTATTTTTGTTTCATCAGACCAGAGGACATTTCTCCAAAAAGTACGATCTTTATCCCCATGTGCAGTTGCAAACCATAGTCTGGCTGTTTTATGGCGGTTTTGGAGCAGTGGCTTCTTCCTTGCTGAGCGGCCTTTCAGGTTATGTCGATATAGGACTTGTTTGACTGTGGATATAGATACTTTTGTACCTGTTTCCTTCAGCATCTTCACAAGGTCCTTTGCTGCTGTTCTGGGATTGATTTGCACTTTTCGCACCAAAGTACGTTCATCTCTAGGAGAAAGAACGAGTCTCATTCTTGAGCGGTATGACAGTTGCATGGTGTTTATACTTGTATATTATTGTTTGTACAGATGAACGTGGTACCTTCAGGTGTTTTGGAAATTGCTCCCAAGGATGAACCAGACTCTACAATTATTTTTCTGAGTTCTTCGCTGATTTCTTTTGATTTTCCCATGATGTCAAGCAAAAACAGCCACTGAGTTTGAAGGTAGATCCTGAAATACCTCCAATTGAATCAAATGATGTAAATTAGCATATCAGAAGCTTGTAAAGCCATGATGTCATTTTCTGGAATTTTCCAAGCTGTTTAAAGGCACAGTCAACTTAGCGTATGTAAACTTCTGACCCACTGGAATGTTGATACATACAGTGAATTATAAGTGAAATAATCTTTCTGTAAACAATTGTAAAAATGTCTTGTGTCGTGCACAAGTAGATGTCCTAACCGACTTGCCAAAACTATAGTTTGTTAACAAGAAATTTGTGGAGTGGTTGAAAAACGAGTTTTAATGACTTCAACTGTACTATTCCTAGCCTACAATTCCTATTTCCTGCCTTGATTCTAAATGTACGATGTTTTATAGTATTTGTTAATTATCATTATTTTTGCCTTTGTAGAGCTTTGAGATAACACTAATAAAAAATGCTGTAAAAATCTCTATTCAAATTAAATGTTTTATTATTATTGATTTTGGAGTAGTCTGACTGCGGATGTCTTTTATTTAAAAAAAAATTGGTAGTAGATCAGCTTTAATATTGCAGATTGTGGGTTCTATAAATGTAATTGTCTGCATAATTTCCAATCCCCCATATATATATATATATTTATTATTTATCCCTAACCCTACAACAGCTCCCCTAATTGGAGGCAACTAATGAACAACAATACTTAGGCTCATACTTATAGTATACATTTTACAGATTCTTTACATTAGTTACCTTTTATTTTGTTTTTAGTCCCACCCTTCAGCTACCCACAACCCTTCCCTTCTATACCTATCTGAAAACCACCTTTCTATTCTCATAGTTTCTACAGGTTGTAAATGAAGTATTATTACATTATTGATTGACTATGGCTTTTCAAGTCACCAAGCAATGCTATTTGCAGAGTTAGCTCCAGGTAATTGTTGCAATTCTTTAGACATTCCTGAACCTCTGACCAAAAACAATTTCCTGCCTTGATTCTAAATGTATGACGCTACATATGGGCAGTACCAAAACAAGTAAGTGATTCTGTCTCTTCACAGCAAAATCTGCAGAGCTGGGATGGTTGTATCCCACTAAAACATAACATTCAATTGGTTGCAATTTAGATTGAAATGTTTTGAATCCATGTGCCATGGAATCAGCACATCAAATAGCTCTTCCCAACATGTGTGGCACAGCTGTCTATTTTTGGATCCTTAAATGAAACTGGTATACTTTTTTATTTATTAAAATCAATATTGGTCTTTTGTCAGAGTCTTGACCGAGGCCTTGATGGTAAGTAATGGTTGCTAAAGTACACGATTGGACAATCGCTGTTCGGGTTGAGTTTAGTGAAGGGTCAGTTGGCTATCTGCTCCTGATTTATCAGTAATTTGGTTGGCTAAAGATTAAATCTACAGTCTGGGAATCTGTAAAATTACCATTTAAATTCTTGCGGAATTCCAAAACAGATTTAATGTCAAAATGTATCAGGATTGCAGCTTCACGATAGAAAGAAAAATATTGCAAACTCAAGGCATTGTCCAACTTGTCTAAATGATTCAGGGTTCATCTTGTGGAGAAAAATAAATCCCCACTTGAGTGGGAATATAAAATTAATCATATCTATTGACTCACAAATTCAACAAAAAGGGATGTGAAAACAAAACAACTGCCGGAAAGGTTGCTGATGAGTAAATGTCTGTTGCTCTGCTCCAAGTGTCCAACAGACTGAGACAATTAATTTATGTAACTGCAACAATGAGATGAGTGGCATTGTCAAGTCATCAAACCAACTATGATGCAACAGGATCACAGAATTATGATGCCTTGCCATTTAGAACTCTTGAGGCGACAATGGACCAACCTTTTTACTGCAGTCACACACAGAGGTTTATTAGGATTACCATGAAATACTGCACTTGCTACACTCTTCCTGGGGTCCACATAAAAGATACAAGTACAGAACAGTAATATAAGATATTACATTCAATTCAAAATACAAAATTCAAATAAGAGTTATATATAGGAAAGACACCAAGAGAAAACAAAAACACTTGACACTATACATATATACAGTACAGTTAAATGTGTTAATTGGAAAGAGGAGAGACGCTTTGATACAATAAGTTTTTTAAAGCTAAACTTGCTTTTTGCCTGTGTCACCTCTTATGGCAGAGCATTCCACGATGACATGGCTCTATACATAACTGAGCGACACATTAAATCTGTTTTTGGTTTGGGTACCGTGAAGAAACCCATAGGGGCATGTCTGGTGGCATATGTCTGTTTGAAGTGTATGCAAATATATTATACAAGTGGTTAGAACTAGAACTAAAAACACTAGAAGAGAAGTAGTCAATTTCTCCTCAACCATGAAAGACTCATGCATGTTGTGTGTGTGTTAAGGGCAATGTGTGCTGCTTGTTTTGAGTTCTTTGTGGCACCTGACCAGATTACCTGTGTTATGTTCTTATTTTTCAGAGTAAATAACTCAGGGACACTAGAGAAGCTTAACCAAGTTTAATTCTTCCAAATGGGTCATTACAGCTGTAATTCAGACAAAACATTTCACACAAGCACTGATATTTAACCCTTTCTCCTAGGCTGAGTCTCCTCCTCCACAACTGAACAGCCAATACATCCCTGTTGCTAGACAGAACATTAGTGATATCTGACCTCTACCCCAAAGTGCTCACTCCTCCCCAACTCAAGGCTGTCATGGTTATTGATACCAGACTGTGTCTCTTCTCCTCCCTGATGGCTAACAATAACATATCCTGACATAATGTAAACGTTATACATTACCCCCTCAACCTCAGTGACATTGTTTTAGTTTCTAGGATCTCCACCCGTCTCCCCTTATCAATGCCTGCCACATGTAATCACTTCCCTGCACTCAACACATTCCAAGCTTAGTTGCACCCACTAAATACCTTCCTCCTATAACCCTTAACTTCTGTTATAGACCCTCAACCTTAGCACTCCATCAGTGACACGAATAAGTAACATTTCATATTCTCAGTACCCAACACCTGAACAATTAGTACAGTTGATCTGTGTCAGAACATCTTTTTCATAAGACATACTGTACCTCCACAACTTTGTCATTATGACTTGACCATACAATGTTCCCTTAGATAAATGAATAAGTACATTGAGTCATTATTTTTAAACTATTTTGAACCCTGGACTCAACTAATCATGGATCTGTGTCACGGCTTCCATCGTGGATATGAAAGGACAACCAAGGTGCAGCGGAAGTGTGGACATTGCTTGTTTTTTTGTAAATTAAAGAAACATGAAAGTATCCACCGAAAAAAAACAATAAACAGTACTTACAATGGTAACAGTGTCGCATGCTCAAACCAACACAGTGCACACAAACAATTCCCCACAACCCCCAGTGACAAACAACTCCTACATATATGACTCCCAATCAGGAACAACGATTCCCAGCTGTTCCTGATCAGGAGTCACAAGACACACACAAGACTGCCACGTCCTGACCCCCAAACTACTACACCAGCTCCATCTGCTGGTCAGGACGTGACAATCTGATTCAATGCAATGACTGGCAGGCACATTTTTTTTTTTAAAGACACATAGGAAACCTACTGTAACCCCCCAAACAACAAGCCTGATGTGGCAAGTAATAAATGGCCATTGTGTTTTTAAAAGTCGGACAACTCTCACCCTATTGACATAAATATCTGCACAAATTCCCATTTACCCTATCGGTTAGCTTCTACCCTTGAGATCTGAGAAAATTATGTAGGTCTATACCAAATTGCTGCTGTAATGTTTTCATCACAGGAATACATTTACATAGCTACAGGACTCATGGATAATAATTTTAAGAGAAACTATTTTGATTGCACAAATTGAATTAGACAAATGTTTTTAGAGTATATCGTGTTGTAGGCTCACTAAAATCTTGGATAAATTTAACAGGGTATCTTTATTCGGCACTCCATCAGCATTTTAATATACACTGCTCAAAAAAATAAAGGGAACACTTAAACAACACAATGTAACTCCAAGTCAATCACACTTCTGTGAAATCAAACTGTCCACTTAGGAAGCAACACTGATTGACAATACATTTCAATTGCTGTTGTGCAAATGGAATAGACAACAGGTGGAAATTATAGGCAATTAGCAAGACACCCCCAATAAAGGAGTGGTTCTGCAGGTGGGGACCACAGACCTCTTCTCAGTTCCTATGCTTCCTGGCTGATGTTTTGGTCACTTTTGAATGCTGGCGGTGCTTTCACTCTAGTGGTAGCATGAGACGGAGTCTCCAACCCACACAAGTGGCTCAGGTAGTGCAGCTCATCCAGGATGGCACATCAATGCGAGCTGTGGCAAGAAGCTTTGCTGTGTCTGTCAGCATAGTGTCCAGAGCATGGAGGCGCTACCAGGAGACAGGCCAGTACATCAGGAGACGTGGAGGAGGCCGTAGGAGGGCAACAACCCAGCAGCAGGACCGCTACCTCCGCCTTTGTGCAAGGAGGAGCAGGAGGAGCACTGCCAGAGCCCTGCAAAATGACCTCCAGCAGGCCACAAATGTGCATGTGTCTGCTCAAACGGTCAGAAACAGACTCCATGAGGGTGGTATGAGGGCCCGACGTCCACAGGTGGGGGTTGTGCTTACAGCCCAACACTGTGCAGGATGTTTGGCATTTGCCAGAGAACACCAAGATTGGCAAATTCGCCACTGGCGCCCTGCCCTGTGCTCTTCACAGATGAAAGCAGGTTCACACTGAGCACGTGACAGACGTGACAGTGTCTGGAGACGCCGTGGAGAACGTTCTGCTGCCTGCAACATCCTCCATCATGACCGGTTTGGTGGTGGGTCAGTCATGGTGTGGGGTGGCATTTCTTTGGGGGGCCGCACAGCCCTCCATGTGCTCGCCAGAGGTAGCCTGACTGCCATTAGGTACCGAGATGAGATCCTCAGACTCCTTGTGAGACCATATGCTGGTGCGGTTGGCCCTGGGTTCCTCCTAATGCAAGACAATGCTAGACCTCATGTGGCTGCAGTTCCTGCAAGAGGAAGGCATTGATGCTATGGACTGGCCCGCCCGTTCCCCAGACCTGAATCCAATTGAGCACATCTGGGACATCATGTCTCGCTCCATCCACCAACGCCACGTTGCACCACAGACTGTCCAGGAGTTGGCGGATGCTTTAGTCCAGGTCTGGGAGGAGATCCCTCAGGAGATCGTCCGCCACCTCATCAGGAGCATGCCCAGGCGTTGTAGAGAGGTCATACAGGCACGTGGAGGCCACACACACTACTGAGCCTCATTTTGACTTGTTTTAAGGACATTACATCAAAGTTGGATCAGCCTGTAGTGTGGTTTTCCACTTTAATTTTGAGTGTGACTCCAAATCCAGACCTCCATGGGTTGATAAATTGGATTTCCATTGATTATTTTTGTGTGATTTTGTTGTCAGCACATTCAACTATGTAAAGAAAAAGTATTTAATAAGATTAATTCTTTCATTCAGATCTAGGATGTGTTGTTTAAGTGTTCCCTTTATTTTTTTGAGCAGTATACATGACCTTGAACAGCAATCTTCTGTCCATTATACAGATAATGGAATACATATGCTCCCTTGTATGATGTATTTGTACATATTTGAGAGGCCTAAAACATAGCCCCTGACAAACTGCTTTGGGTGGCAAATTCAGAGCAAAATATGAATAGGCTATCTATCACCTTTCCTTACTGTGGTTATAAAGAAACATGATTAGGAAGAAAAATCAACCCGTTTAGAACAATATATTTAAGCCACCAAGGACCTAGGCAGGGCTGGATTAAGAATGACATGGTGAACAAAAACAAATCCGACCAGGACTCAAACCACAGTTCCTTCGACTATCCAAAAACCATTAGGCTAACAAGGTCGCTACACTTACCCCAAAGATGTAGGCCTATAGAATATCTGAAACCTACAGCATGAATGACCCACACTTATTTTGCTTTCCTTCGTGTTTTCCTGTCTACATCCTGCCTTTTTTATTCCAATCTTCTGACAGAAGATCTTTCTCCAAATGTTTTCTTATTTCCCGTTTTCGTCCTGTTTTCTCTCTTTGTGGACGTTATTTACATGCCTCACCAGATGAGCCTTCTGAGTGAATCCTTTACCACATACTGAGCAGACATGTTGTTTCTCTCCTGTGTGAGTCCGAATATGTTCATTTAGGTGTCCCTTCTGATAGAAGCTTTTCCCGCAATCACCACAGCTAAATGGTTTTACTCCTGTGTGAGTCAGTATAAGCTTCCTTAGGTGCCCCTTATGATTGAAACATCTCCCACAGTCACTACAGCTAAATGGTTTCTCTCCGGTGTGAGTCAGCATATGCCTCCTTAGGTCCCCCTTGTAACTAAAGCTTTTCCCGCAGTCACTACAATGAAATGATTTCTCTCCTGTGTGAGTCCGTATATGTTCGTTTAAGAGCCACTTCTGATTAAAGCTTTTTTTCCCACAGTCACTACAGCTAAATGGTTTCTCTCCGGTGTGAGTCAGCATATGCCTCCTTAGGTCCCCCTTGTAACTAAAGCTTTTCCCACAGTCACTACAGCTAAATGGTTTCTCTCCTGTGTGGGTTCGAATATGTTCGGTTAGATGTCCCTTCTGAATGAAGCTTTTCCCGCAGTCTCCACAGCTAAATGGTTTTTCTCCTGTGTGAATCCGTACATGGTTGGTTAGGTGCTGCTTGCGTTTGAAGCTCTTCCCACAGTCACCACAGCTAAATGGTTTCTCTCTTGTCTCTCCTGTATGAGTCATCATGTGCCTGGACATAACACCTTTGTATTTGAAGGTCTTGCCACAAATTGGGCAGGGTTTCTCCACGTGACAGAGTCGGACATGGGCTTTCAGTTTACAGGTGGAATTGTAGTGTTTTTTGCAGAATCGGCATTCCCTGGGTCTCATCTTGGTGAGAGTCAAATGCCTCTGCAGGTCAGCTTTCAGAGCAAATGTTTTACCACAGTCATGGCAGCATAGAGTTCTTTTAGATGTGGTGTGGCTGGAGTTCTTGTTTTGATTATTTATGTGGGTCACATTGCCAAAAGGTTTGAGATCCACTGGTTTACAGTGACTCTCTCCGTTCACCACAGTCTGGGTTTCGAGAAGAGTCAAGGACTGAAGTGGATCCTCCTGATCACATTCACTTTTCACACAAGGAGGAGTGCATATGAACTCTATGATATCAACCTCCATCCCTTGAAGCTTCACTTTCTCCTGACTGGTCCAGAGTTCCTCCTGTTCCTCTTTAATCTGTATAGGCTCTGGTTCCTCCTGCCCCAGTCTGGTGCTCCATTGCTGCTCAAAGGGAACATCCTCTTCAGAGACAGCGAGAGAGAGTTGCAGGGAGTCTGGGGGGAAGAAGGGAGCAGATATTATCTATACAGCCTTTAGACATCAGGGTTGGGGTTAATTCGAATTGAAGTCAGTCAATTCAGGAAGTAATGAGAAATTCAAATAAATGTTTTAACTTAAATCCATTTTCAATTACTTCTCAAACTTGAGAAAAAAGTTTAACTCTGTCTATTCTTAGTCATACAATTACCCCCAAATCTCCGCTCAACGCAACTTCAAATGTCCACTATCACAAGATTCGGAAAGTATTCAGAACCCTTCACTTTTTCCAAATGTTGTTACGTTACAGCCTTATTCTAAAACTGATTCAATTTCATCAATCTATACACAATTCCCATAATGACAAAGCAAAAACAAGTTTAGAAATGTTAGCAAGTTTATGAAGAAAAAAATATATATATACCATCTCTGCATATATATATATATATATATATATATATATATTACATACACACACATACACACACATACACACGTATTCAGAACTTCTGCTATGAGACTCGAAATTGAGCTCAGGTGCATCCTGTTTCCATTGATCATCCTTTAGATGTTTCTACAACTTGGAGTCCACCTGTGGTAATTTCAATTGATTGGACATGATTTGGAAAGGCTATCTGACTATATAAAAGGTACCACATTTGACAGTGCATGTCAGAGCAAAAACCAAGCCATGAGGTTGAAGGAATTGTCCTTAGAGCTCCGAGACAGGATTGTTTTTTTTCTTCATATACTTGCTAACATTTCTAAACTTGTTTTTGCTTTGTCATTATGGGAATTGTGTATAGATTGATGAGGCACAGATCTGAGGAAGGGTACCACAAAATGTCTGCAGCATTGAAGGTACCCAAGAACACAGTGGCCTCCATAATTCTTAAATGGAAGAAGTTTGGAACCACCAAGAGTCTTCCTAGAGCTGGCCGCCCAGCCAAACTGAGCAATCGGTGGAGAAGGGCCTTGGTCAGGGAGGTGACCAAGGACCCGATGGTCACTCTGACCAGAGTTCCTCTGTGGACATCGGAGAACGTTCCAGAAGGACAACCATCTCTGCAGCACTCCACCAATCAGGACTTTATGGTAGAGTGGCCAGACAATAGCCATTCCTCAGTAAAAAGGCACATGATAGCCTGCTTGGAGTTAGCCAAAAGGCACCTAAAGGACTCTCAGACCATGAGAAACAAGATTCTCTGGTCTGATGAAACCAGCGAAGAGCCCGGATCTCAATCCCATTGAGCACGTCTGGGACCTGTTGGATCGGAGGGCTAGGGCCATTCCCCCCAGAAATGTCCGGAACTTGCAGGTGCCTTGGTGGAAGAGTGGGGTAACATCTCACAGCAAGAACTGGCAAATCTGGTGCAGTCCATGAGGAGATGCACTGCAGTACTTAATGCAGCTGGTGGCCACACCAGATAGTGACTGTTACTTTTGACCACCCCTTTGTTCAGGGACACATTATTCAATTTCTGTTAGTCACATGTCTATGGAACTTGTTCAGTTTACGTCTCAGTTGTTGAATCTTGTTACGTTCATACAAATATTTACATGTTAAGTTTGCTGAAAATAAATGCAGTTGACAATGAGGACATTTCTTTTTTTGCTGAGTTTATTTCCATTGTTAGTGGTCAGTTGACCATCTTGTCAATATAATAGCTACTCTATGGTGAAAGTGATGACCCTTCTGCTTTATTATCATTTTACTTTTATTTAAATAGACAAGTCAGTTAAGAACAAATTCTTATTTACAATGACGGCCTAGGAACAGTGGGTTAACTGCCTTGTTCAGGGGCAGAACGACATTTTTACCTTGTCAGCTCGGGGATTCGATCTAGCAACCTTTTGGTTACTGGCCCAACAATCTAACCACTAGGCTACCTGCCGCCCCATATACTTTCTCATATTCTTGTGAACGGGATTTATTTTAGATCAAGATATATTTATTTTTATGGATGCATTTACTTCTACCAAATGCCTTATGAAAATGTTCAATTGTGTTTTCATATGACCAAAATCTTCATAAAAGGCATCTAGTAGAAGTAAATTAATAGAGCCCTCAATGGAAAGCCGTGGATCAGAAATAATATTATGTAATTTTTTTCCATATCACTTTTAAGCCCTATTTGCATAGGAGCAGTATTACTAGAACCAAAGTAAGGGTGACCAGACGTTTTTGGTGGCCTGTCCCCGGCAATGTCCCCATTTTTAACTGTGCGTTAAAAACAGATTGCAAAGTGAAATAATATTTTACGTGGCAAGAAAGACCGGGCAGCAGAGCCTACCGGTTAACGTCTCAATTGCGTTGTGCTTAATTTGTCCAGCAGAAGGGCTGCTCGCTATATCAGCTTCATTCACTCTTCTTCTTCTACCAACTACTTTCTCGCACTAGTTTTAGAAAACAAAGCTGTGGAAAACTCATCCAGAAGCTAGTAAGTGAATCAACATCACCACAAACGTCTTTTCAAGCAAGGTAAGTTACAATTGTTTGAGATACTATCTAATGATGTTATAATGTCACAATTTATTATATAGATAGATGATCTGCTTTATAAGGTTATGCTTGCTAACATTAGCTATGTCGACTAAGTTATCTAGCTACTGTGATGGTAGCTAGGTTCAAAAACGTTCACATATAAACATGCAGTGGACGGGCTATTTTGAAAATATGATTATATTGTAATGACCCGGCTGGGTCATAAAGGAAAAAGAGACGGACTCTAGGTGTGCAGATCAGAACACAGGTTTATTCCTAAACTGGGCTATTGTTCAGGCCACAGCCCACGCCGCTAAATGCCGAACGTACACAACTATACCAAGTCTAATTAATGTTTACTCCCATAGGAACAGATCAAGGCCCCGAACAGAAAGAGAGAGAAGATGAGACAGTAATCCCTATTTATCATTTCCAAATCCCGCGGGATTACCCATCATACCCCCCCAACCTTTCCCTCTGTCCTGACATATTTAACCCCTGCTAGTAGCCATGAGAACCATAACACACCCACAAACACAGAACACAATACCGGGTCGTTACATAGCCCCCCCCTTTCTAAACCCTAGCCCCTAGGGTTACACAACAAAATCCTTAAAACGACCCGGAGGTCGCATCAGTCTCTTGGGCCTCCCCGTGGCTCTCACCGGTGAACCCCCAGAACACTCATCTGCCCCAATGTCATTTCCAGCGCCCTCCGAAGAAGCAGCCCCCATCCCAGGCTCAGGTTGCGCTAGAGTCTCCTCGTTAGACTGTTCCCGTGGGCTCACATCAGAGACCTCACTCCCATTTCCTACCGTTTTCCTCCCTCTGTAGGGTGCCAATCGGTCCCGGTGGACCACCACCTTCCTGCTCCGTGGGGGGACCTCCACCCGGTACGTCACCTCCCCCACTCTCTCTATCACCAGACACGGCCCCACCCATGCACTGTCCAGCTTTGGGCACCGCCCCTTCTTGCGCGTGGGGTTGTGAAGCCACACACATTCTCCCGCTCCAAAGTGCCTCCCCCTAGCGCGCGAGTCGTAGTGGCGCTTTTGGCGCACCCCTGCGTTCTCGAGTTGCTCTCTTGTGAAGGTGTGAGCCGCTTCTAACCGGTTCTGCAGACGACACACATAGTTCGGGCCAGGCAAAACCCCGTCGTCATTATCAGGAGGGTGGCCAAACGTCAGTTCGGCTGGGGTGCGCAACTCACGACCTAACATTAGTAGCGCTGGGGAGCACGCAGTCGATTCTTGAACAGCCGACCTACATGCCATAAGAATAAACGGTAAGTGGGTGTCCCAATCTCTCTGGTGTTTTGAGGTAACGATGGCCAGCTGCTGTGCTAACGTTCTGTTAAATCTTTCCACCAGCCCATCACTCTGGGGGTGAAGCGGAGTAGTGCGCGTCTTCTCCGCGCCTAACCGTCTACACAACTCTGAGAACACCCGTGACTCGAAGTTTCTCCCCTGGTCGCTGTGAATAGACTGTGGCACCCCAAACCGACTGATTATTCCCCCCACCAACGCATCAGCTACTGTCTCTGCCTCCTGGTCTGGGAGAGCGTAAGCCTCCGGCCACTTGGTGAAGTAGTCCATAGCGGTTAGAATCCACCTGTTACCTCTGTCTGTGGTTGGAAACGGCCCCACTATGTCTACCCCCAGTCTCTCCATGGGCTCCCCTACTGGGAATTGTTGTAGGAGGGCGTGTGACTGACCTGGAGGTCCTTTTTTAGCAGCACACTCGTCGCACTGCCTACAAAAGTCCTCAACATCCCTCCTGTGCCTGGCCCAATAGAAGCCTTTACGCATGCGCTTTAACGTTTTGGAGACCCCAAAATGCCCTGCGCCAACTCCCCCATGAAGCTGCTGTAACACGCTCCCCTGCAGCCTTTTGGGCACCACTACCTGCCACGTAATTTCTCCAGTCGCTGGCTTTTTCCACCCCCTCTGGAGCACTCCCTCAGCCACTCTAAGGACTGTGAATTTAGCCCACAGTCCCTTGGTGACTGGTGATAGAGGGGCTACTTCCCCCCACGGCGGTCGTCTTCTCTCTTCCACCCACCGCAGCACAGGACGCAGCTCTGCGTCCTCCTCCTGGCGACGCCTCCACTCCCCAACGTCCACAGCCTCAAGCTCCCGGCACTCTGTCACACTCAGCTGACTCACCGTGGCGGTGACTCCCTCCTCCCTGCACAGTTCTCTCTCTCGCTCCACCCGTTTGGCGCAGTACCCACAGCCATCCTCAGCACACGGGCGGCGGGACAAGGCGTCTGCATTGCTGTGGCGAAGGCCGGCTCTGTGCTCCACCTGGAAGTCGTAGGGTTGCAGCTCCTCCAGCCAGCGGGCAATCTGACCCTCTGGCTCCTTGAAGGAGAGAAGCCACTGCAGGGCGGAGTGATCCGTCCGGACCACAAACGGCAGGCCCTCCAGGTAGTACTTGAAATGGCGTACTGCTGCCACGACAGCCAAAAGCTCTCTCCTTGTCACGCAGTAGCGTTTTTCAGCCTTATCAAAAGTCCTGCTGTAATAAGCTACTACGTGTTCCCCATCAGGACCACGCTGAGCCAGCACAGCCCCCAAACCCTCATTGCTTGCGTCGGTGTCCAGGATGAACGGACGGTTCGGGTCTGGTGAGGCCAGGACAGGGGCCTCCATCAGGGCACGTTTGAGAGCCTCAAACGCCCGCTGGTGCTCTTCGGTCCACTGAAAAACAGTGTCCTCCTTGAGAAGGTGGTTCAACGGAGCCGCTACCCCCGCAAACCCCTTCACAAACCTACGATAGTAGGATGCCAGCCCCAGGAAGCTCTTAACCTCTTTTTTTCCCCCTGGAACTGGCCACCCCCTCACAGCCTCTACTTTGTCTGGCATCGTGCTGATGCCCTCACCACCCGCTGATGCCCAGGAACGCCACCTCCCTTTGCATGAAATGGCACTTTCCGGATGTAATTTTAGCCCCGCCCCCGAGATCCTCTCTAACACTCGCCTAAGTGCCCCCAGTGCCCCCTCAAACGATGTGCCGTGCACCAATATGTCGTCTAGGTACACAACACACTCGTCTCTCGGAACCCCCGCCAGCACTCTGTCCATGAGCCTCTCAAAGGTGGCAGGAGCATTACAGAGCCCGAAGCACAGCACCTTGAACTGCCAATGGCCCCTATCTGTGGAGAAGGCCGTTTTTTCACGTGCCCCTGGCGAGAGGGGCACCTGCCAGTAGCCACTGCGCAGATCAAGGGAGGAGAACCACGAGGACCCTCTCACGTGGTCTAGCGACTCATCAATCCTCGGTAGGGGATAAGAGTCTTTAGTGGTGACAGAATTTAGGCCCCTGTAGTCAACACAAAACCTAAGTTTACCCCCTTTCTTAGGCACCATGACGACCGGCGCGGACCATGGGCTATCTGATGGCTCAATGAAATCAGCCCGCAACATGTCAACAATAGCTGTGTCTGCTGCTTCCCTCCTGGCAAGGGGAATACGACGGGGCCGAATTTTAATGGGTCGGGCGTCCCCAGTGTCTATTTCGTGCTGAACTAGGTGCGTTTGTCCTACCTCATCTTCCCCCCAAGCGAAGCTATCTTTAAAGTCCAACAGCAGCTGCTTTAACTGTCTCTGTTGTCTGTCATCCAGACCCTGACAGTTCTTCAGCCACACCGCCTCGACGGCGTCGATAGCTTCCTCCTTCCCCCCGTCGGGCTGATGGGGTGAAGGAGCCAGTGTGTTTTGGGCTACTGAGCTGCCTGTGCTTGCACCATGATGGGGAGTGAAGGCCGTCGCCGCCGGAGACAGCTGCTGGAATGGCACAACGACCAAGGGAGCAGCCGGGATGACCGGTGGAGTTTCTGCAAGCTTGGAGGAAGACGGAGGGACAGCCCTGCCCCCTGCTGGCTCTCCCGAAGGCGACATTCCCACTGTGGGCCCCCCCGACAGCCTCAAAGTGCCCGACGCTAAGTCCAACTGAGCCCCACAGTTTTTCAAAAAGTCCATTCCCAGTATACAGGGGTCCTGCACCGCTGCTACCCACGCCAGACACCCCACAGTTCTCCCCCCCACAGTCACAGATAGCTGACACTTCCCTAACATGGGGGCTAGCTCCCCCGTGACAGTCCGTAGCTGGACAAGGGTCGGCTCCACCCGCACCCCAACAGGTAGTATGTCTGGTCTCACCAGGGTTACTGTAGAGCCCGTGTCGACCAGGGCCAAACATTCCACCCCCTCTACCTTGACGATGACATTGCAGAAGTCCCCAACGGTGGTACGTCCCACCACAACTACCGGACTAGGAAACACGGCGGCAGCTACACCCTGGGGGAGCAGGTCCCCACCCTCTTGTCTGCGCTGCTGGGTACCTCTTTTGCTTACAGTGGGTTTTGGGGGCGGGGGGGTGGGTCCGCGCTGCCCCCTGCGCGAGAACCCGCCGTCGTTTCCCTGGTGACGGGGGAATCTGCCACACTCCCGCTGAATGTGGCCAGGCTGGCCACAACCCCAGCAGACAATAGGAGTTGAGCTGACACTGCGACGCTGCCTGGAGCCCCTCTCCATGACAAGCGAAGCAGTCTTGACTAGCCCGCCCAACTCGTCGACCCACTCTGGTTTCGTGACCCCTGGCACCCCAGCCACCACTGCTCTCACCTCTGGTTGACTGGCGACTTCCACTCTCACTCCCTCACCCCAGATCAGCTCCCTCTTCCTAGCTATCTCCACTGCAGCCCGCAGAGATGGTGGGTCCGCCATCTGAACATGCTTACCCAGTTCGGTGGAAGAGAGCGCTCTAATAAAACTGTCCCATGCCAGCTCGTCTTGCACCCCAATCGGCATAGTTGCATAAGCCCGCCTGGTCAGGCTCAGAATACCACTTGCCAACGCCTTTAATGATTCCCCCTGAAGTCTCTTTTTGTTACTCAGTTCAATCCGCAGCATGTTGGGAGGAAGACTGGATAGGAGGAAAGGTAAAGATATGATTACAGAGCCTGCCAATTTATTATTCCAAACAATGTTTTGAGATAAAATACAAAAAGGAGGCAAGCAATGGGAATCTGTTAGCTAAAATATTTTATCTAATAGTGTAGTATTTATTATTAAAGATTGGAGAGGAAGGAGAAGGAAAAATTATGGGAGTAAAGAGTGAAGCGAGGAGAGTAGAAGAGTGAGGTGGAAAGGTAAAGAGACGGAAAGGAAGAAAGAGCAAAGAAAATAAAAAGTTGAGTAAGAAGAGTGACACAAGGAGAGTGAAGAAGAGCAGACAGAGGAGGTACAATGGCTCTTTCCAAGAAATGGAAATGTAATTTTAATGACATGATGAGAGAATTTCCATTTATACGCTCAGGTCAAGACGATAGAATGGTTAACTGCACCCTTTGTAATTCCTCTTTTTCAATTGGCATCGGGGGAAGAACGGCAGTGGTAGAACATCAACAGAAGAAAAAGCATAAAGCCTCTCTGATTGCCCGTGTTGGTATGCCCTCTGTCACCACATTCTTCAAGAAGGTAGCGCCTTCCCAAGAAGAATATGATTTAGCTGTGCAGGAGGGTGTCTTTGCATACCACACTATGTGACACAATCATAGTTACAGATCTACGGACTGCACAGCACAACTGACACAGAAGCTTTATAAGCTGAAGTTTACATGTGCTAGGACAAAATGTGAAGACATAGTGAGTAACGTGTTAGCACCATGAGCAACTACTTTGGTATCACAGGACCTAGACCAGGTTGAATTTGTGTCCCTGTCCATTGATGCGTCCAATCACGGACATGTAAAGCTGCTGCCAATATTAGTCAGATATTGTAAGATACATGATGGCAGCACATTGGTGGAAACAAAACAGCTCGATTTTGTTGAATTGAAAGGAGAAACAGCAGAGGAAATTGTAGCTGAGGTCCTGGTGGTCATCCAAAAATGTAACCTGGAAAAGAAAGTCGTGGCATTCTCTGCCGACAACACAAATACCAACTTTAAAAAAAATCCTCTGCAGCGGGAGGTGATTGGCTTAGGTTGTCCTGCTCACATCATTCATAACATGGCCAGAACAGCTTTGGATATGATTCCCCTTGATGTTGAGTACCTGCTCAAAGATATTTTGATATTTTCACCGTCAGAGTAGAAAGACTGAAGAGCTTTTGTGAGTTTGTTGGCCAGGAGAACCATAACATTTTAGGACACAGCGATGTTCGCTGGCTGTCCATGCTCCCTGCTCTAGAAAGAGTGCTGAAAATGTATGTGCCATTGAAATACTTTTTTCTTTCTGAAGACTTGTTGTCCTCCGAACAATGTTCGAAGATCCACTGACTGAACTTTGGCTGGCCTTTGTCCATGGAAACTTGACCGTATTCAGTGACACGATCAAGATGCTTGAAGGCCAGGACAGCTGTGCTGTGGAGTCAGCTGCAATTCTGAGAAACATTGAGGCAAAATTGACTGCAAGGCGTGAAGACAACTTCATTACAGTTTTGGTCAAAGGACTTCTAAGAGAGCTAGAGGGAAATGGAGCAATGTCTAAAGTGAGCATTCTCAAAACATCACAATCATTCTTCACTACGGCTGTCAACTACTTGCAATCATGGGGAAAGCACACAGATAATCTAAAATATTTACATTGTCTCCTTTTAAAAAGGCAACCTCAGCGTGAAGAGATCCAGAAGGCAGCAGGCACACTGCAGGAAAAATGCCCCATGTGACCATCAATGAAGATGCATTGTTTTACGAGGTTACTGGCCTACAAGAGTTCCTAAAGGGGGGGATTGCTTGAAGAATGGAAAACATCTGAGAAAGTAGTCAGAAATGGAGCATGGTGGTTACCCACTTCAAAGAGAACAACATCCCACACACTAACCTGGCTAGACTGGCATCTGTTGTCATGTGCTTACCTGGAAGTAATGCACCAGTCGAGAGTGTGTTCTCTCAAATGAATGATATATGGACAGCAGCAAGAAATAGGTTCACTGTTCCTACCATCAAGGCAATGCTTATTGTGAAGACAAACTTCATCCTCCCCTGCCAGGAGTTTATGGAGAAGCTGGCCAAAGACAGAGCAATCCTGATAAGATACATTCTTCTGAGAAATATACAGATTAGGTTGGTATAAGTATATTATGTAGTTACCAACCTCATCACTGTCTTATGTTAAGTATTTCACATATACTATTGTCTGTTTTTCAATTTTGCTCATGTTCTCTTCTGCTCTTATTCTACCAGGACCACTGAATGGCTGTTCAGATTGGACAGTTCTGTCTTGTCTGTAGTGTTTCTGTAATATAGTTTTCTCTATCACAGTGAGCCTGTTAGATTAAATACATGAAACCGGAATTGTCCCCCTTTTTTTATTTCATAGATAATAACATTGGATATTTTATTTATATATTTACCGCTGAACTGGAAATGTCCCCGGTTTTAATTTCAGAAATCTGGTCACCTTAAGTGTCGATTTCATCCCCCCCAAAAATCTAAGTAACAAACTCAAAGGTTGAGTGTTAATTTAATGTTCAAAGCATCCTGAATACACCTGACCTATATTTTTTATTTTCCACCCTAGTCATAGGCCTAAGCTATGTCAAAATACGTAGAATGGCAGGAAATTCGCTTTAAAAAAAAGTTAAATATTCCCCAATCCCCTGTCTAGGGGTTGTGCCAGGGGGCAATGAAATTCACAACGCAAATCTCACTCTAACGCTTCGAACACACCGACTGCGTCATTGCGTTTCGATACACCAGAAGTACATTAATTTCCAATGGAACGCTGAGTTTGCCTTGCAGCATTGCGTTGCAGAGGCAGTTGCCGTGCGTTCTGTGTGGTGCATACGTTTGATTTATCGAACGTATGCATCAAATTGTATGCGTAGACTTGACAGAAAGTAGCAAAATGTGAATGTTGAATTTTTGTTGCACACATATCCAGTAAACAAAAATGTGGGATTACATAATAAAAAGTTTGACTGGAGAATTTTTTTTATTCATTTATTTGCCAAGTATATTATTTATTCGATGACATCCACAAATTAATTGTGAGAGCATATAATATAATTTCCCTCCAAACTGCAGCTTTGGAGCGAAATGCATAATAGTCAAGATAGCAGAGTCGGCTCTTTCAACAATGAGACCAACATTGAGGAAGGTGGTCTTGATCACGCTGTTGGGCCGGGACCAGCCCCGCCGAAAGCGCAGGTCTGTGTGGGTCCAGAGATGGTTAAAGTCCCGAAAGAAGGCAGGGGAGCTCCACCGTCTCATTCAAGAGCTTCGACTGCTTGGAGAGGAATTCCGAAGTTACTTTCGTCTGGACCGAAGCCAGTTCGATCACCTGCTTCAGATTGTTGGAGCCAGGATCATCCGGATGGAAACCAACTACCGGGAGTCCATCAGCCCAGTTGAACACCTGCCAATTTGTCTCCGGTAAGCAACATTCTAGTACATTTTTAAAGCCTTTGATACCATAATTCAAATCAAATTCAAATCAAATTTATTTATATAGCCCTTCGTACATCAGCTGATATCTCAAAGTGCTGTACAGAAACCCAGCCTAAAACCCCAAACAGCAAGCAAAGCATGTGAAAGAAGCACGGTGGCTAGGAAAAACTCCCTAGAAAGGCCAAAAACCTAGGAAGAAACCTAGAGAGGAACCAGGCTATGAGGGGTGGCCAGTCCTCTTCTGGCTGTGCAGGGTGGATATTATAACAGAACATGGTCAAGATGTTAAAATGTTCATAAATGACCAGCATGGTCAAATAATAATAATCATAGTAGTTGTCGAGGGTGCAACAAGCACGTCCGGTGAACAGGTCAGGGTTCCATAGCCGCAGGCAGAACAGTTGAAACTGGAGCAGCAGCACGGCCAGGTGGACTGGGGACAGCAAGGAGTCATCATACCAGGTAGTCCTGAGGCATGGTCCTAGGGCTCAGGTCCTCCAAGAGAAAGACAGAAAGAGAGAAAGAGAGAGCATATTTAAATTCACACAGGACACCGGATAAGACAAGAGAAATACTCCAGATGTAACAGACTGACCCTAGCCCCCCGACACATAAACTACTGCAGCATAAATACTGGAGGCTGAGATAATTGATTGATATTTGATCAAAACAATGTATGTGCAACCTAGCTATGTTCATTAGGACTATAACTTTTCCCAAAGTTGGTTTAGAATAATTTTTTTATTATGCAATGTTACCAAATGAAAAGAAAATTGGGGTGCCTTCTGCTCTGATGAAGGTAGGCTAGTCTTCTCCAGGACCCATTGTTGTGGGTCACGTTAACTAGCCACATCTGGCACATGCCCACTACTAAACTGACCTGGCAATCCTACACTTGTCTCCAAGCAGATTTTTTTGTGTTTATGTCCCTGTAGCTGTCAGCAGTTGTGTCAAAAAGACACGGTTTTGAGGATACTGCGAAAATGATTCTCTCCTCCATGTGTCCGAACGCATGCGACCATCTGCAAAAGATACAGACGACACACAATTAATGTTCTCCTTTCCCCCTTCTGATAACCAGGCGGCGAATCGCATCTCTGCATGTCTGTCAGACATATCAGTGTGGATGACGGATCACCACCTCAAGCTGAACCTCGGCAAGACGGAGCTGCTCTTCCTCCCGGGGAAGGACTGCCCGTTCCATGATCTCGCCATCACGGTTGACAACTCCCTTGTGTCCTCCTCCCAGAGTGCTAAGAACCTTGGCGTGATCCTGGACAACACCCTGTCGTTCTCCACTAACATCAAGGCGGTGACCCGATCCTGTAGGTTCATGCTCTACAACATTCGCAGAGTACGACCCTGCCTCACACAGGAAGCGGCGCAGGTCCTAATCCAGGCACTTGTCATCTCCCGTCTGGATTACTGCAACTCGCTGTTGGCTGGGCTCCCTGCCTGTGCCATTAAACCCCTACAACTCATCCAGAACGCCGCAGCCCGTCTGGTGTTCAACCTTCCCAAGTTCTCTCACGTCACCCCGCTCCTCCGCTCTCTCCACTGGCTTCCAGTTGAAGCTCGCATCCGCTACAAGACCATGGTGATTGCCTACGGATCAGGCCCTACACCCAAACAAGGGCACTGCGTTCATCCACCTCTGGCCTGCTGGCCCCCCTACCTCTGAGGAAGCACAGTTCCCGCTCAGCCCAGTCAAAACTGTTCGCTGCTCTGGCACCCCAATGGTGGAACAAGCTCCCTCATGACGCCAGGACAGCGGAGTCAATCACCACCTTCCGGAGACACCTGAAACCCCACCTCTTTAAGGAATACCTAGGATAGGATAAAGTAATCCTTTTAACCCCCCCCCCCCCCCCCCCCTTAAAAGATTTAGATGCACTATTGTAAAGTGGTTGTTCCACTGGATATCATAAGGTGAATGCACCAATTTGTAAGTCGCTCTGGATAAGAGCGTCTGCTAAATGACTTAAATGTAATGTAAATGTAATACCTGCATCAGTATTGTTGCCTAGCGCGCAAAATGTTACGTAGCAGTGATGCAATGACGCAGTCGGTGTGTTCGAAGCATAAACTTTCTTCAAAAGTTGGCAGCCCTGAAAGCAAACGTTTCTAGCTATGCCAGGAAAAATCGGGCATCATCCGCTCGTTGTTATTCATGTGTCCAAATTAATGTGAATAGAAAGCAGCTTAAACAAACGCAAATGTAGCTACCAGCTGCAGAGGTCGTGCCTGTGTTAGCCGTAGCTAGTTGGCTAGCTAGCAAGCAAGGGGCAAGAACGTTGCCAGTGACAATGGAACATAGCTATAGAGAGAACAACTGCCTGGGCAGCGTCCATAAAAATCGAACGAACGACTGGGTCGCGTTTAGTAACCAAAAGATGACAAAGCATGAATTATCTTGCAAAAAATAACGTTTTTTTCTTTTTCTTTCGGTGAGTACATTGGTATTGTTTTATTTGGCAACTGTGTTATATACGCGTTATAAAGTCCTGAGTTCTGTACATTACCTTGGAAATATTGTCGGCGTTTATCCCTTACATAATTACATAACCCTATCCCCCGGTAGAACTCTACTAGCTACATACGAACCAATTCCACATAGTTTTATCTTCGGGGTGATCCGCAACAATCTCCGTAGCCGATCATTCTCCTCCTGGTACTCTGCCACCGTTTTCTCAACTGCCGCGAAAATCTCCAAGGCAGACGCTGTTAAACGCTCATTTAAAAACTCACGAAACGACTGTAGTTTAGACATTTTTCGACTGAGAGGTGGGTAGTCGGCCTAGTCCGTTCAGTCAGTGGGTCTTCAGTCCGCAAGGAATTTTCATAACCAAAACAAACTAGTCTCTAATTCTACTTCCTTTTACTACTTCTTTGGGTTTCATGACGAACTACAAAGGGTGTATTGTTGCCACCAACTGGACGGGGGTGAAAACATTTACAAAATAAACAATTCGATAGGGGAAGGGAAAATACATTTGTATCAACACAAAACTGCAAAAAAGTATTAATAAAAAATATATACATTCCCACATCTGCAGTCATTTGAAAACTCAAATACCCTGCTCAGGATCTGGGAACTGAGAGGGTGGGACTGCATGAGACAGTAACACACATGCATGCATACTCCCAGATGTTGTTGGTGTACCAGCCATACAGTAACCAACTATTAACAAGTTTACCATGGCAGACATCCGTTTCCCTTCACACCAATACATATCAGTTGTTCATGCGATGTCACCATAACTCTCACTCGTTACAACATATGCTTTACCATATTTATTTAAAAGCTCACATTTTCTTTCTCCTAGGAATCATCTTTTATGCAGTGCAAGTGAAATGGATAACCAAACACGTCCGCTGTTGCTGCATTGAATAATACAATTGCCCTGCAATCTGATATCTTGTGCTTTCTGTCCATTCCTTTGAAAGGAAGTGGATTGTCCTATGGGAAATTCTCTTTTCCTGTAACTGAGGTGCAGTGACCCTTTGCCGCCCTAGCTGACATCACCCAGGTGGGTGCTAAACAATGTTTGAGAAGTACCTGCCCACAGAGCCTACAAAGAGGCTGGGGATGGCAATTAATTCACTTGAAGTCAACTAGTGAATAGACAATGTCAGGACGAGGCCAGTAAGCCATGGTCCACCTTCCTTATCTCCCACAGTATTTAGCCAACCCTTACCATCAAGGCCAGTACTGGGCCTGGCTGAGATATGTAGGTGAAGGTGAGGCCCCTAACAGAGTGCCTTCGGAAAGTATTCAGACCACGTGACTTTTAACCAAAAAATGTGTTACACCCTTATTCTAAAACGTATTAAATAGTTTTTTTCCCCCTCATCAATCTACACACAATACCCCATAATGACAAAGCAGAAACAGGTTTTTAGAAAATGTTTGCTCATTTATAAAAGAAAAATATCAAATTTATATAAGTATTCAGACCCTTTACTCAGTACTTTGTTGAAAAACCTTTGGCAGCGATTACAGCATCGAGTCTTCTGGGTATGATGCTACAAGGTTGGCACACCTGTATTTGAGGAGTTTCTCCCATTCTTCTCCGCAGATCCTCTCAAGCTCTGTCAGGTTGAATGGGGAGCGTTGCAGCACAGCTACTTTCAGGTCTCTCCAGAGATGTTAGATGGGGTTCAAGTCCAGGCTCTGGCTGGGCCACTCAAGGACATTCAGACTTGTCACGAAGCCACTCCTGCATTGTCTTGGCTGTGTGCTTAGGGTTGTTGTCCTGTTGGAAGGTGAACCTTTGCCCCAGTCTGAGGTCCTGAGTGCTCTGGAGCAGGTTTTCATCTGGGATCTCTTTCTACTTTGCTCCGTTCATCTTTGCCTCGATCCTGACTAGTCTCCCAGTCCCTGCCGCTGAAAAACATCCCCGCAGCATGATGCTGCCACCTCCATGCTTCAACGTAGGGATGGTGCCAGGTTTCCTCCAGACATGACGCTTGTCATTCAGGCCAAAGAGTTCCATCTTGGTTTCATCAGACCAGAGAATCTTGAGGTACCTTTTGGCGTGCCGTAATGTGCCTTTTACTGAGGATTGGCTTCTGTCTGGCCACTCTTACATAAATGCCCGATTGGTGGAGTTTGTTGAACACAGTTAAAAAATTGCTATTTAAAAGCATTTTGTTGTGTGACATCCTGAATTTAAAATGGATTAAATTGAGATTGTGTCACAGGCCTACACACAATTGCATCATCTGGGGATCTGTTGGGGAGGTATGCAAATTGGAGTGGGTCTACAGTGTCATGTAATAGTATTCCACCTTCCTCCTATATTGTCCTTTTGATATTTAATGTCTACGTAAATGTGCAGACCTGATCTACAAAAAGAGCCAACACAGACTGTACTTTCTCAAAAAGCTGGGATCTTTTAATGTAGACTCTACTATACTGACTCTGTTTTACAAATCTTTCATTGAGTATTTTAACTTTTTGTATTGTTTGTTGGTTTGGCAATGCCACTGTCAGCCAGAGAAATATGTTGAGAAGGATTATCACCACACCATGCAAGGTACTTGGAGTCAAACAGACAGGCCTGGATGAGATCTTTAAGGTCAGGGCCCTCCGTAAGGCTCACAAAATCATTTTAGACCCAAGCCACCCCCTGTACCTGGACTTTGAACTACTCCCCTCTGTGCGCAGGTATAGGGCACCCCTCAGCAGGAAAAACAGAACTAGACAATAATTTGTGCCAGGTGTGATATCCCTCCTAAATAGCTTGGGCTAATGTTCCTATCAACTCAGTAAGGCCAGCAGGCTAGTCTTTTTTTAAATTGTATTTATTGGTATGTAACTGTATGAAAGTATTTTCTGAAGGCTTTAAGTATACTTAAGTATACTTTCCTGCAACCCGCCTCACCCAATGTGGTATGGATCTGCTATTTTTATTCCTTATTACTGGAACTTCCATCAGGAGCTTGCCAGCTGACAAGCTACTAGTCTTTGTTGGCTAGCGGTCTTCACCTTTTTTCTCTGTCACCAGCCAACACCTGTGATTGCTTTATGCCTCTCTCTAATGTCAATATTTATTTATTTTTGTTAATTTTATTTCACCTTTATTTAACCAGGTAGGCAAGTTGAGAACAAGTTCTCATTTACAATTGCGACCTGGCCAAGATGAAGCAAAGCAGTTCGACAACATACAAAAACAGAGTTACACATGAAGTAAAACAACATACAATCAATGATACAGTAGAAAAATAATAAGACTATATACAATGTGAGCAAATGATGTGAGATAAGGGAGGTAAAGGCAAAAAAGGCCATGGTGGCAAAGTATAGCAAGTAAAACACTGGAATGGTAGATTTGTTATTTGAAGAAAGTTCAAAGTTAAAATATAAATAATATGGTGCAAAGGAGCAAAATAAATACAGTAGGGGAAGAGGTAGTAGTTTGGGCTAAATTATAGATGGGCTATGTACAGGTGCAGTGATCTGGGAGCTGCTCTGATAGCTTGTGCTTAAACCTAGTGAGGGAGATAAGTGTTTCCAGTTTCAGAGATTTTTGTAGTTCGTTCCAGTCATTGGCAGCAGAGAACTGGAAGGAGAGACGACCAAAGGAGGAGTTGGCTTTAGGGGTGACCAGAGAGATATACCTGCTGGAGCGCGTGCTACAGGTGGGTGCTGCTATGGTGACCAGTGAGCGGAGATAAGGGGGGACTTTACCTAGCAGGGTCTTGTAGATGACCTGGAGCCAATGTGTTTGGCGACGATTATGAAGCGAAGGCCAGCCAACGAGAGCGTACAGGTCGCAGTGGTGGGTAGTATATGGGGCTTTGGTGACAAAACGGATGGCACTGTGATAGACTGCATCCAGCTTGTTGAGTAGGGTATTGGAGGCTATTTTGTAAATGACATCGCCGAAGTCGAGGATAGGTAGGATGGTCAGTTTTACGAGGGTATGTTTGGCAGCATGAGTGAAGGATGCTTTGTTGCGAAATAGGAAGCCAATTCTAGATTGGAGATGATTGATGTGAGTCTGGAAGGAGAGTTTACAGTCTAACCAGACACCTAGGTATTTGTAGTTGTCCACAAATTCTAAGTCAGAACTGTCCAGAGAAGTGATGCTGGACAGGCGGGCAGGTGCAGGCAGCGATCGGTTGAAGAGCATGCATTTAGTTTTACTTGTATTTAGGAGCAGTTGGAGACCACGGAAGGAGAGTTGTATGGCATTGAAGCTCGTCTGGAGGGTTGTTAAAACAGTGTCCAAAGAAGGGCCAGAAGTATACAGAATGGTGTCGTCTGCGTAGAGGTGGATCAGAGATTCACCAGCAGAAAGAGCGACATCATTGATGTATACAGAGAAAAGAGTTGGCCCAAGAATTGAACCCTGTGGTACCCCCATAGAGACTGCCAGAGGTCCGGACAGCAGGCCCTCCGATTTGACACACTGAACTCTATCAGAGAAGTAGTTGGTGAACCAGGCGACGCAATCGTTTGAGAAACCAAGGCTACTGAGTCTGCCGATGAGGATGTGGTGATTAACAGAGTCAAAAGCTTTGGCCAGGTCAATGAATACGGCAGCACAGTATTGTTTCTTATCGACGGCGGTTACGATGTCGTTTAGGACCTTGAGTGTGGCTGAGGTGCACCCATGACCAGCTCTGAAACCAGAATGCATAGCGGAGAGGGTGCGGTGGGATTCGAAATGGTCATTAATCTGTTTGTTGACTTGGCTTTCGAAGACCTTAGAAAGGCAGGGTAGGATGGATATAGGTCTGTAGCAATTTGGGTCAAGAGTGTCACCTCCTTTGAAGAGGGGATGACAGCAGCTGCTTTCCAATCTATGGGAATCTCAGACGACACGAAAGAGAGGTTGAACAGGCTAGTAATAGGGGTTGCAATAATTTCGGCAGATAATTTTTAAAAGAAAGGGTCCAGATTGTCAAGCCCAGCTGATTTGTAGGGGTCCAGATTTTGCAGCTCTTTCAGAACATCAGCTGAATGGATTTGGGAGAAGGAGAAATAGGGAAGGCTTGGGCGAGTAGCTGTGGTGGGTGCAGTGCTGTTGAATGCAGTAGGGGTAGTTAGGTGAAAAGCATGGCCAGCCGTAGAAAAATGCTTATTGAAATTCTCAATTATAGTGGGCTTATCGGTGGTGACAGAGTTTCCTATCCTCTGTGCAGTGGGCAGTTGGGAGGCGGTGTTCTTATTCTCCATGGACTTTACAATGTCCCAGAACTTTTTAGAGTTTGAGTTGCAGGAAGCAAATTTCTGTTTGAAAAAGCTAGCCTTGGCGTTTCTAACTGCCTGTGTGTATTGGTTTCTAACTTCCCTGAAAAGTTGCATATCGCGGGGGCAGTTCGATGCTAATGCAGAATGCCACTGGATATTTTTGTGTTGGTTAAGGGCAGTCAGGTCTGGGGAGAACCAAGGGCTATATCTGTTCCTGGTTCTAAATTTCTTGAAAGGGGCATGCTTATTTAAGATGGTGAGGAAGGCATTTTTTTTAAATAACCAGGCATCCTCTACTGACGGGATGAGGTCAATATCCTTCCAGGATACCAGGGCCAGGTCGATTAGAAAGGCTTGCTCGTTGAAATGCTTCAGGGAGCGTTTGATAGTGATGAGTGGAGGTCGTTTGACCGCTGACCCATTACGGGTGCAGGCAATGAGGCAGTGATCGCTGAGATCTTGGTTGAAAACAGCAGAGGTGTATTTAGAGGGCAAATTGGTTAGGATGATATCTATGAGGGTGCCAGTGTTTGCGGCTTTGGGGTTGTACCTGGTGGGTTCATTCATAATTTGTGTGAGATTGAGGGCATCAAGCTTGGATTGTAGGATGGCTGGGGTGTTAAGCATGTCCCAGTTTAGGTCACCTAGTAGCACGAGCTCTGAAGATAGATGGGGGGCAATCAGTTCACATATGGTGTCCAGAGCACAGCTAGGGGCCGAGGGGGCTCTATAGCAGGCGGCAACGGTGAGAGACTTGTTTTTGGAGAGGTGGATTTTTAAAAGTAGAAGTTCAAATTGTTTGGGTACAGACCTGGATAGCAGGACAGAACTCTGCAGGCTATCTCTGCAGTAGATTGCAACACTGCCCCCTTTGGTCGTTCTATCTTGTCTGAAAACGTTGTAGTTAGGGATGAAGATTTCAGAGTTTTTGGTGGACTTCCTAAGCCAAGATTCAGACACAGCTAGGACATCCGGGTTGGCAGAGTGTGCTAAAGCAGTGAATAAAACAAACTTAGGGAGGAGGCTTATAATGTTAACATGCATGAAACCAAGGCTATTACGGTTACAGAAGTCATCAAAAGAGAGCGCCTGGGGAGTAGGAGTGGAGCCAGGCACTGCAGGGCCTGGATTCACCTCTACATCCCCAGAGGAGCAGAGAAGAATGAGTATGAGGGTACGTCTAAAAGCTAAAATAATTGGTCGTCTGTGACGTCGAGAAAAAGGAGCAGGTTTCTGGGGGCGATAAAATAGCTTCAAGGTATAATGTACAGACAAAGGTATGGTGGGATGTGAATACAGAGGAGGTAAACCTAGGCATTTAGTGATGATGAGAGAGATATTGTCTCTAGAAACATAATTGAAACCAGAAGATGTCATAGCATGTGTGGGTGGAGGAACTGAGAGGTTGGATAAGGTATAATGAGCAGGGCTAGAGGCTCTACAGTAAAATAAGCCAATAAACACTAACCAGAACAGCAATGGACATGGCATATTGACATTGAGAGGCATGCTTAGCCGAGTGATCAAAGGGTCCAGTGAGATTCAGACAGCTAGCCGGGCCATAGGTAGCAAGCTGGTGGGAGGTCTGTTTTTAGCCACCTCGTGCGTTTCCGTCTGTGGATTAGTGGGGTTCCGTGTGGAAGGGGGGACCAGTCCAAGTTGGCAAAATAGTTATAGTGGCCCAAGAAAAGTGTCCGATAGACCTATTCAGATCGCAGCCGATAAGACAGCTAACGATTAGCGGGCCATCAGGTTACGTCGCGACGGAGGGGCCAGTTGGATAACTCCCTCGGGCAGATAACGTCAGTGGTCCAGTCGTGAAGGCCCGATGGGGCTCCGCATCGGCAGTAAAACGGGTCCGTATAGGTGATTGTAGCCCAGGAGACACTTCAGCTGGCTAGCTCAGGAATAGCCCAGGAGTGGCTGACGGAACTCTTCAGCTGGCTAGCTCCGGAATAATGTGTGTTAATTCCGGGACCGACGTTGCCAATACTCACTCAGGTAGCAGCTAGTTAGCTGCAAGATCCAGGTGTAAATGTCCAGAGCCTGCGGTAGAAATCCGGGGAAAGGAGAGAGAATAGGTCCGGTATGCTCTGGTCTGAGTCGCGCTGTACAAAGACTGGCGATAGCTTTTCGAGCTAATGGATATCTGAGGACCGCTAACCGTGGCTAGCTGAACTCCAACGTTAGCCAGTGAAAATGGCTAACCTCTGGCTAGCTTCTGTTGTGGATTTCAGATTTGAGGTAAATAATACTTTATTTTTTAAATTGGTGAGGCGGGTTGCAGGAGAGTGCTTTGAGGTTGAGTTTTTATAAGAAAAAATGTAAAAAGATATGCAAAGAAAAATATGTATATATATATATATATATATATACACGGGACACGACGAGGAGGGTAAAGGACGTTTGAACTGCTACGCCATCTTGGAATGTACAAATATGCCTTGTCTACTGCTGTCTTGGCTAGTTCTTATTGTTTTATTTCACTGTGGAGCGCCCGGTCCCGCTCAACATGCCTTAGATAGCTCTTTTGTCCCACCCCACACATGCGGCGAACTCACCTGGCTTAACTGGTGCCTCCAGGGACAACCTCTCTCATCACACAACGCCTAGGTTTACCTCCACTGTAGTCACATCCTACCATACCATTGTCTGTACATTATGCCCTGAATCTATTCTACCATGCTCAGAAATCTGCTCCTTTTTTTCTCTTTCCCCAACGCACTAGACGACCAGTTCTTATAGCCTTTAGCCGTACACTTATCCTACTCCTCCTCTGGTGATGTCGAGGTTAACCCAGCCCTGTAGGCCCCAGTTCCACTCCTACTCCCCAGGTGCTATCAATTGTTGACTAATGTAACCGTAAAAGCCTTGGTTTCATGCATGTTAACATCAAAGCCTACTCCCTAAGTTTGTTTTTTCACTGCTTTAGCACACTCCACCAACCCTGATGTCCTAGACGTGTCTGAATCCTGGCTTAGGAAGGCCACCAAAAATGCTGAAATTTCCATCCCCAACTACAACATTTTCCACCAAGATAGAACTGCCAAAGGGGGTGGAGTTTGCCTGCGGAGTTCTGACATGCTATCCAGGTCTGTGCCCAAACAGTTCGAGCTTCTACTTTTAAAAATCCACCTTTCCAGAAATAAGTCTCTCACCGTTGCCGCTTGTTATAGACCCCCCTCAGCCCCCAGCTGTGCCCTGGACACCATATGTGAATTGATTGCCCCCCATCTATCTTCAGAGTTTGTACTGTTAGGTGACCTAAACTGGGATATACTTAACACCCCGGCAGTCCTACAATCTAAGCTAGATGCCCTCAATCTCACGGAACCTACCAGGTACAACCCTAAATCCGTAAACACGGGCACCCTCATAGATATCATCCTGACCAACCTGCCCTCTAAATACCCCTCTGCTGTCTTCAACCAGGATCTCAGCGATCATTGCCTGCGTCCATAATGGGTCTGTGGTCAAACGACCAGCCCTCATCACTGTCAAATACTCCCTAAAACACTTTCTAATCGACCTGGCCCGGGTATCCTGGAAGGATATTGACCTCATCTCATCGGTAGAGGATGCCTGGTTGCTTTTTAAAAGGGCTTTCATCGCCATCTTAAATAAGCATGCCCCATTCAAAAAATGTAAAATTAAGAACAGATATAGCCCTTGGTTCACTCTAGACTTGACTGCCCTTGACCAGCACAAAAACATACTATGGCGTACTGCATTAGCATCGAATAGCCCCCGCGATATGTAACTTTTCAGGAAAGTTAGGAACCAATATACACAGTCAGTTAGGAAAGCTAAGGCTAGCTTTTTCAAACAGAAATTTTCATCCTGTAGCATTAATTCCAAAAAGTTCTGGGACACTAAAGTCCATGGAGAACAAGAGCACCTCCTCCCAGCTGCCAACTGAGGCTAGGAAACACTGTCACCACCGATAAATCCACTGTAATAGAGAATTTCAATAAGCATTTTTCTACGGCTGGCCATGCTTTCCACCTGGCTACCCCTACACCGGTCAACAGCTCTGCACCCCCCACAGCAACTTGCCCAAGCCTCCCCCATTTCTCACCCAAATCCAGATAGCTGATGTTCTGAAAGAGCTGCAAAATCTGGATCCCTACAAATCAGCTGGGCTAGACAATCTGGACCCTCTCTTTATAAAATGATTTGCCGCAATTGTTGCAACCCCTATTACTAGCCTGTTCAACCTCTTTCATATCGTCTGAGATCCCTAAAGATTGGAAAGCTGCCGTGGTCATCCCCCTCTTCAAAGGGGGAGACACTCTAGACCCAAACTGTTACAGACCTATATCTATCCTACCCTGCCTTTCTAAAGTCTTAGAGAGTCAAGTTAACAAACAGATCACCGACCACTTCAAATCCCACCGTACCTTTTCCGCTATGCAATCTGGTTTCCGAGCTGGTCATGGGTGCACCTCAGCCACGTTCAAGGTCCTAAACAATATCATAACCGCCATCGATAAAAGACAATACTGTGCAACCGTCTTCATCGACCTGGCCAAGGCTTTCGACTCTGTCAATCACCACATTCTTATCGGCAGACCCAATAGCCTTGGCTTCTCAAATGCCTGCCTCGCCTGGTTCACCAACTACTTCTCAGAGAGTTCAGTGTGTCAAATCGGAGTCCCTGTTGTCCGGAATCTCTGGCAGTCTCTATGGGGGTGCCACAGGGTTCAATTCTCGGGCTGACTCTTTTCTGTGTATACATCAATGATGTCGCTCTTGCTGCTGGTGATTCTCTGATCCACCTCTATGCAAACGACACCATTCTGTATACCTCTGTGCCTTCTTCAGACAATGTGTTAACAAACCTCCAGACGAGCTTCAATGCCATACAACACTCCTTCCGTGGCCTCCAACTGCTTTTAAATGCAAGTAAAACTAAATGTATGCTCTTCAACCGAGAGCTGCCCACACCCATTTGCCTGTCCAGCATCACTACTCTGGACGGTTCTGACTTAAAACATGTGGACAACTACAAATACCTAGGTGTCTGGTTAGACTGTAAACTCTCCTTCCAGACTCACATTAAGCTTCTCCAATCCAAAAATAAATCTTGAATCGGCTTCCTATTTCGCAACAAAGCATCCTTCACTCATGCTGCCAAACATACCCTCGTAAAACTGACTATCCTACTGATCCTTGACTTCGGCGATGTCATTTACAAAATAGCCTCCAACACTCTACACTAGAGGTCGACCGATTATGATTTTTCAACGCCGATACCGACACCAATTATTGGAGGACCAAAAAAAGCCGATATTTTTTTAACAATTACAACAATACTGAATGAACACTTATATTAACTTAACATAATACATCAATAAAATCAATTTAGCCTCAAATAAATAATGAAACATGTTCAATTTGGTTTAAATAATGCAAAAACAAAGTGTTGGAGAAGAAACTAAAAGTGCAATATGTGCCATGTAAGAAAGCTAACGTTTAACTGCCTTGCTCATAACATGAGTCTTCAATATTCCCAGGTAAGACGTTTTAGGTTGTAGTTATTATAGGAATTATTGGACTATTTCTCTCTATACGATTTGTATTTCATATACCTTTGACTATTGGATGTTCTTATAGGCACTTTAGTATTGCCAGTGTAACAGTATAGCTTCCGTCCCTCTCTTCGCTCCTACCTGGGCTCGAACTAGGAACACATCGACAACAGCAACCCTCGAAGCAGTGTTACCCATGCAGAGCAAGGGGAACAACTACTCCAAGTCTCAGAGCGAGTGACGTTTCAAACGCTATTAGCGCGCACCCGCTAACTAGCTAGCCATTTCACATCCGTTACACCAGCCTAATCTTGGGAGTTGATAGGCTTGAAGCATTGCGAAGAGCTGCTGGCAAAACGCACGAAAGTGCTGTTTGAATGAATGCTTACGAGCCTGCTGGTGCCTACCACCGCTCAGTCAGACTGCTCTATCAAATCATAGACTTAATTATAATATAATAAACAAACAGAAATACGAGCCTTAGGTCATTAATATGGTCGAATCCGGAAACTATCATCTCGAAAACAAAAGTTTTTTTCTTTCAGTAAAATACGGAACCGTTCTGTATTTTATCTAATGGGTGGCATCCTTAAGTCTAAATATTCCTGTTACATTGCTCAATGTTATGTAATAATTACATAAAATTCTGGCAAATTAGTTCGCAACGAGCCAGGCGGCACAAACTGTTGCATATACCCTGACTCTGCGTGCAATGAACGCAAGAGAAGTGACACAATTTCACCTGGTTAATATTGCCTGCTAAGGTGGATTTCTTTTAGCTAAATATGCAGGTCAAAATATATACTTGTGTATTGATTTTAAGAAAGACATTGATGTTTATGGTTAGGTACACGTTGGAGCAATGACAGTCCTTTTTTGCGAATGAGCTACGCATCAATTATATGCAACGCAGGACAGGCTAGATAAACTAGTAATATCATCAACCATGTGTAGTTAACTAGTGATTATGATTGATTGTTTTTTTATAAGATAGGCTTAATGCTAGCTAGCAACTTACCTTGACTTCTTACTGCATTCACGTAACAGGCAGGCTCCTCGTGGAGTGCAATGTAAAGCAGGTGGTTAGAGCATTGGACTAGTTAACCTTAAGGTTGCAAGATTGAATCCCTGAGCTGACAAGGTAAAAATCTGTCGTTCTGCCCCTGAACAAGGCAGTTAACCCACCGTTCCTAAGCCGTCATTGAAAATAACAATGTGTTCTTAACTGACTTGCCTAGTTAAATAAAGGTGTAAAAAAAAAAATACAGATTACCGATTGTTATGAAATCGGCCCTAATTAATCAGCCATTCCGATTAATCGGTCGACCTCTACTCTACACTGGATGTAGTCTATCACAGTGCCATCCGTTTTGTCACCAAAGCCCCATATACTACTGTCGTGTCTTTGGCTATGCCGGATTAAGTGATATGACATGCTAACTTATAAAATGATTTCTCTGTAATTAATATTACCTAATTAAGCTAATCATGTAAATGTAATTAACTAGAAAGTTGGGGCACCATGGAAGAACGTTTATAGAGCTGTTATCTTCCGAATAAACTCTTAAAATACTTTGACTGCTATCGTTGTAAAATATTACAATCTTAACCCTTGTCTTATTTTCAGTCTCATAATGAAAGTTGTAAGTTCTTGGCTATCTTCACGAACCCTGGCTAACAAGTTGAATCAGCAATACAAAATTGGGTTGAATTATTTATTTACTAAATACCTAACTAATCACACAGAATTACAAATACACAGAATACAATGATGTCATACAGATATGACGGCTGGTTACACAAAGGAAAGGGGGTTGGGCTTGAATGAAAGAGCGGGAAGATTTAGGAACAGAGAAACAGCAGCTATGCTATCGTAAATACATTATCTTATGCATTCTAAATTACCGCCCATTTGGAAAAGGAAAATGCAATAAATATTTACTCTGAGCTGCGCTTCGGTAGATTGGTCGTAGATGCTGGCCGGTTTGGCCAACAGATCTCCCTGTTTTCGGAAGAATGTCAATGGGGGTCAATTGGATACGTGGTGGTGGATCCGTCGTCCGTCCTTTCCTAGCCCACGTAAGCAGCGGCCGCTGCTAACTCAACGGCTAGGAAGTAGCACTTCTGTAGTGAATAAGCTCAAAGTTCATACCATTCGCCACCAAAGCTCGCACCGAGGTTGGCTTAGTTCTGTTCTTGACATGTGTGTCCTTCTAACGTAGAGGCTGCAGACCTCCCGTACTGGAACAACCGTGGTTATCTTTTCGTCAAAGGATTATATAGTGGAGAGGGGGAGGGAGGTGTTTCATCGTTTATAACCCCTGTCTCTTCACAGGGTTGGCCACTGATCGAGCAGGGCACTTTCCTTATGAAAACCCAAATCTCTCATTCGGAAGCTAAAATTACATTTCATCTCCTAACAAACATTTTCAATATCAAACATTTCAATTGCATAACAATTCCATGTGACTCTGATAACTAGAGGGTGTATACTTTCTCAGATACAGTTTATGTCGTCCTGTCATCAGTCATAATGTCTCAGATGACAACCGAACTGACATACATATTCATTACGTTCCCAAGCATATTTCCAACTGGTTTTATTAACAAAATATGTGGTACCTTTCCCCATTTGTTTGATGTTCCCAGACTCTCTATATTTAACACAGGCTATTCAAGTCCTTCAGTAGACTCAGAGAGGGGAAGTGGTAAAGGTATTTATGGGGGGGGGTCATAAACCTTACCCACAGGCCAACGTCATGACACTACCCACCACTGCAAGCTCTCGTTGGCTGGCCCTCGCTTCATATTCGTCGCCAAACCCAATGGCTCCATCTATAAGTCTTTGCTAGGTACAGCCCCGCCTTATCTCAGCTCACTGGTCACCATAGCAGCACCCACCCGTAGCACGTATATTTCACTGGTCATCCCCACAGCCAACTCCTCCTTTGGCCGCCTTTCCTTCCAGTTCTCTGCTGCCAATGACTGGAATTGCAAAAATCACTGAAGCTGGAGTCTTATCTCCCTTACTAACTTTAAGCATCAGCTGTCAGAGCAGCTTACCGATCATTGCACCTGTACACAGCCCATCTGTAAATAGCCCAACCAACTCATCCCCATATTGTTATTTATTTTTTTGTTCCTTTGCACCCCAGTATCTCTACTTGCACATTCATCTTCTGCACATCTATCACTCGTGTTAATTGCTAAATTGTAATTATTTTGCCACTATGGCCTATTTATTGCCTTACCTTCCTAATCTTACTACATTTGCACACACTGTATATTGATTTTTATATTGTGTTTGACTGTACGTTTGTTTATCCCATGTGTATCTCTGTGTTTGTGTCGCACTGCTTTGCTTTATCTTGGCCAGGTCGCAGGTCTAAATGTGAACTTGTTCTCAACTGACCTACCTGGTTAAATAAAGGTGAAATTGAAAAACTTGACCCCCAAAAAACATCTGGGTCAGATGGTTTAGACCCTTTCTTATTTAAGGTTGCTGCCCCTATCATCGCCAAACATATCTCCAACCTGTTTAACCTGTCTCTCCTTTCTGGGGAGGTTCTGATTTGTTGTTATGTCGTGTTGCGACCATGCTATGTTGTCGTCTTAGGTCTCTCTTTATGTAGTGTTGTCTCTTGTTGTGATGTGTGTTTTGTCATATTTATATTGTATGTATTTTTTTTAATTCCTAGCCCCCGTCCCTGCAGGAGGCCTTTTGGTAGGCCATCATTGTAAATAAGAATTTGTTCGTAACTGACTTGCCTAGTTAAATAAAAAATTAGACCTTCTCTTTCTATGACTGGCGCAGGAGAGTCAGGTGTGTTCTATTGACGCTGAAAGACAAATTCCAGATACAAATATTTTAGCATTATTATACAATAGATGCGAAATGGCATTCTGCGATATCACTACACACAGTTAATACAGTAATGTTAGCTAGCCATCTAATGTCAGCTAGCTAACAGCAAGCTTTAACTTGGTCTTTTGTCAAGACATGTAGCTAACCAGCTAAACAATGAACCATCATCCCAATCCAGAGTACTAGTAATACAAACCGATTGTCATAGCTAGCTGAAGTTAACCAATTAGGTTCAATGTTTGCCAGCTAATATTATACTATAACTAGCAATGTGAAATGGCAATCTGAGAAAACATTACATACAGTTCATACACAATGTTAGCTAGCTAGCCAGCCATCTAACGTCAGCTAACATTAGCTAGCTAACAGGGAGCTTTAACCTGGGATCTTTGAGACATGTAACGTTAACATTAGCTAACTAAACAATTAACTGTAATCCCAAACCAGAGTACTAGCAATACAAACCGATTGTCATAGCTAGCTAAAGTTAACCAAATAGGTTCAATGTCAGCTAGCAAGCCAGCCATCGAACTTCAGCTAGCTAGCTAACAAGCCAGCCATTGAACTTCAGCTAGCTAGTTAGCTAACGGCAAGCTTTAACTTGCAATGAAAACAACTTTCTGACTAAATCAGAAACTTATAATAACAAACTGTAAGTAGACTCTCTTACCCGTATACATGGATGAAAGCTTCACGGCACACTGCAAACCCTTTAATTAAATAAGACCTCCTGTGTCATTTCCATTTTGTATGTACAGCTTGCTTGGTCCATTGATGTATCAAGTCACTCTGGTTCACACTGACCGTGTGCAATGCCACAAGAAACATCTTAAGCATTAGCCCCCACCCAAACTGTGACCATTTTACTCGCCCTAGCAGAGCTGGTTAGGCTGTTTTCATGTTATCCAGGAAATCTTCCACATTTTGGAAAAGTCACTGGAGTCATGACAGATTATTCTGATGACGAAGTAGTGGATGTAGGCTAACATAACCAGATTGCTGCTTTCAATGTCACTTACAGCAGGTCTTTGTGCTGAATATTTTTACTTATGAGTCACTTAACTGACAACATGGTAATTGCTTAATCATTTTTATTCAGAAAATATGTCTATGTACTGGTAGAAAAATGTACACACTCCAATCCAACTCATAAAAATATACTTTTCTGACATGTTGCAGACTGTAGTTGTAATAACACATTTGTAAAAAGTTGTATTTTTGTCTAAGTTATTTCAGAGATTGGCAGCATAACTGAAAAAAAGACGAACTGCAGACCCTTCCACTTGGATCACAACCATTTAAACCATTGACCTGACACTACCCGGAAGAGCGATACCAAAGATGATCTATATATTTTATAGATTGTCAAGATATTGGACTGTCTGCTCAAACAATGGGCATACATGTCCGCAAAGGCAGAAGGGCACCTTCTAGCCAATGGGAGGACATATAAGCACGTGAACAATTGGCGCAACTTATATAATCAGTACATTCGTAACAACCTGAACATTACGAAACTTCTATTCGATCAAATACGCCTCACTTAGCAATTACATTTCATACTGACCAAATTCGACACGCTATACAAAAAATCCCCACTTGGTCTGCTTCTCGCGCAGAAAGATTTGGGACGGAGTTAGTCCTCTCGCTTCTCCCTTTCCACCAGTCGATACCATAGAGAATGATAGAAGCCTCTAGTGTCCAAAAGCTCGAATAGCATGGGCTTTCGCCATTTTAAAGTAGTAAAACAGTTGTCAACTGGGTGGGAATTCCTATGGGTTGTATGCTCAATGACGCTGCCCATTTTTGTCAAAGACGCTCTAATAGTACAGATATAACGATGTGTCCTCTATCTATATGCGCTGCCCATGTTGTCAATGACGCTATAACAGCACATATATAACGATGAGTCCTCTATTTATCTCTATGGCCAATACACTGTCGAAATGCTTGCTGGGATACCTGTCATGGCTGCGTCCTGTGAAGGGTTGAAATGGATTTTTGATATCTCTGAACGTGTAATGCTTATGGGATTGAAAACCACATTAACAATGAGGTGAAACGGGGTAGCCTAAATCACAAGGTGAGTTCCTCGGATTTGTGTTATTGCTAGTGGGTAGCTAGCTACACAAAATCATGGCATCTAGCTAGCTAACTCCCCAAAATGACTCCAGTTAGAGTTAGCTAACGTACTATGACGTTCAGTGCAGTGAACTGTAGTGTATTGAACACTGTTGCCACAGGGTTTGACAACTATCTTTGCCGTCTCTGTTAACTGCAGTGTAACAGAACAATTTTGTACGGGCGTGGCTGAAGTGCGTCAAGGTTTGATTAGCCAGATAACCCGGTTAAAGTTTCCCATTTCCTCCGTCTTTGAAGTGGGTGCAACAACACAAGCTGTGCTAAGGTCAACCACGTCTGTTGCGTTTCAGATTCTTTTTTTGTAGTGTCTTCAGGCGTTCTATAAATCTTTGCAGCCTGACTGTAATAAAGACAACCTGGAACTCGATGTTATAATCCTAACACTATATTTTTTCAAATGTTATTTGTTCCTTGAACTAAATGGGCAAATTAGCTTCCCAGAAGATACTGACCCTAATTGTTTACACTGAGCTGCACTGTTACATTAAGACACAGTGGAGTCAGCGTGAGATATGTGTCAGAAAACATAGCTCAATGCAGGGCGGGGATATGTCACTGTACTTCAAATTTGACCTTTATCCACACTGCTCCAACGAGAAGTTTGATATACTGCACATTTTCCTGGAAAACTGCTCCTTTCGTCCTCATGTTTGTTAATAGTAGCCACTGCTGCCATTTTGGAATGACAGTGTTAGCCAGTATGCAAAGTTGATATTCATGTAATAATAAAACATTTGGGGGAAAAAAAACATTTCCAAATGACCCACATTGTAAAAGAGCCAACTTCGTGTTGATTTTTTTTTTTTTTTTGTTATACAGAAATAACAAAACGTGGTGAAAACCTACGGTTTGTAGTGCTCCCACGTAGGGAAATAGAGGCTGCGAGAAGAGCACAGTGGCTTCAGGTTTTTCGATGTAGGAAATGTGGGGACCCACAGGCCCCTTTTCATGACGTTGCTAGCAAACCGCATGGCAAATGGTAGTTGCAGAACCCTGTAGTCAGCCTACTGTACAGCACGACTGCAGATGCCAATGTGAAATGAAATAACAATTCTGTTTTCTTTAGCACTGAAATGAATCGGGCGACCTCCCTGATAAGGAGGGTGAGACTGATAACCCATACCGACCCTACACTGGTTGCAAACTACCTCCCTTTCCCTATCTTTGCTCCAGCTTGGACCCCTGCACCTCCACTGACCTGCCACCATGCCAGATTCCTTGCTACTAAGCAGGTGAGACATAGGGGCAAGTTTTGAGTTGAAGAAAAACATATTAAGACCCCTTGACTTTTTCCACATTTTGTTACTTTACAGCCTTATTCTAAAATGTATATTGTTTCCTCATCATTCTACACACAACCCACAATTAAAGCGAAAAATAGGTTTTGAGGAATGTTTATAAAAACAGAAATACCTTATTTACATAAGTATTCAGACCCTTTGCTATGACACTTGGAATTGAGCTCAGGTGCATCCTGTTTTCATAGATCATCCTTGAGATGTTTCTACAACTTGGTTGGAGTCCACCTGTGGTAAATTCGATTGATTGGACATGATTTGGAAAGGTACAGACCTGTCTATACAAGGTCCCACAGTTGATAGTGCATGTCAGAGCAAAACCAAGCCATGAGGTTGAAGGAATTGCCGTAGAGCTCCGAGACAGGATTGTGTCAAGGCACAGATCTATGGAGGGGTACCAAAAAATGTCTGCAGCATTGAAGGTCCCCAAGAACACAGTGGCCTCCATCATTCTTAAATGGAAGAAGTTCGGAACCACCAAGACTCTTCCTAGAGCTGGTCGCCTGGCCAAACAGCAATCGGGGGAGAAGGGTCTTGGTCAGGGAGGTGACCAAGAACCCAATGGTCACTGACAGAGCTCCAGAGTTCCTCTGTGGAGATGGGAGAACCTTCCAGAAGGACAACCAACTCTGCAGCACTCCACCAACCAGGCCTTTGGTAGAGTGGCCAGACGGAAGCCACTCCTGAGTAAAAGGCGTATGACAGCCCGGTTGGTTTGCCAAAAGGACTCTGACCATGAGAAATAATATTCTCTGGTCTGATGAAACCAAGATTGAATTCTTTGGCCTGAATGCCAAGCGTCACGTCTGGAGGAAACCTGGCACCATCCCTACGGTGAAGCATGGTGGTGGCAGCATCGTACTGCGGGGATGTTTTTCAGTGGCAAGGACTGGGAGACTAGTCAGGATCGATGGAAAGATGAACAGAGCAAAGTACAGAGAGGTCCTTGATGAAAACCTGCTCAGGACCTTGGAAGGTGAAGCTTTGCCCCAGTCTAACAGGACAACAACCCTAAGCACAAAGCCAAGACAATGCAGGAGTGGCTCCGGGACAAGTCTCTGAATGTCCTTTAATTGCCCAGCCAGAACCCGGACTTCAACCCGATCTAACATCTCTGGAGAGACCTGAAAGTAGCTGAGCAGTGACGCTCCCTATCCAACCTGACCGGGTTTGAGAGGATCTGTAGAGAAGAAGGGGAGAAATTCCCCAAGTAAAGGTGTGCCAGGCTTGTAGCGTCATACCCAAGAAGACTCAAGGCTGTAATTGCTGCTGAAGGGTTTTCAACAAAGTACTGAGTAAAGGGTCTGAATACTTCTGTTAATGTAATATTTAAGTGTGTGGATTGTTTTTTTACCCTCATCAATCAACTTTAGAATAAGACTGTCACGTAACAAAATGTGGAAAAAGTCAAGGGGTCTGAATACTTTCCTAATGCACTTTAAATGCAAATGATAAGAAATGTAATAGGCCTTGATCTCTATTGAAAATAGAGATCATGTGGTCTGCGGTGGTTTAGTGGTCCTTATGCTTTTAGAGCCATTAGCATTTTCTTTCATGTCTTTTTTTCTAGGGTAAAGGCCATGGTAAAGTTCAGAAAGTCAAACCCAAGCAGGACAAACAAGAAGTAGAAATAAAGCAGAAGATGACTGTGTCTGCACTGGCTCAAGCTATGAACAAAGACTTTGGTAAGGCTGATTAATTAAATGTATAGTCATTAAATAGTCTTTAAAGTCATTATTTATTTTACTGAGTTATGGTATGAAGTATTGAGTGTGTTACAAGATGATTAAACTTGTCCAATAAGAAACGCTTGTTATCGTTTTCCATTCCAAAACGTTTCGCTACGGTGTACACTAATGAATACAATCCAGGTCTGATGTGTAGTACTGATTTGAACAGCGTACCATTTATTCCATAGATCATGTCTTTGAGGCTCTGCTCAACACCTCAGTGGACCTGGATTCCCTAGAGCCCCATTCTGTTCTGGAGGAGCAGTGGATCAAGGAGGTTGTGAAGAGGTCTGGGATGAAGTACAAGTGGGCCAAGCTGGTGGAGTCCAAAGAGCGTGAGAACAAAGACACTCAGAGAAGGTAGAAGACCTGTCTTGTCGGCTGATTGTTAGAAGGGTGGTTAAGAGTATTTTGGTTGACAGAGGCCCCGACACCATCAGCAAGATGTTGGACATTTTAAAACAAAACCCCTTGAGAATTGGTTGTTGGCCGTCTGTAGGCGTTAGGGTAGAAAGGGCTCAGTACCATCCAGGTACTGACATTCCCATTCAAGCTCAAACCTGGATAAAACCCAAGTTATACCACCTGAATATTCACTTTTTTAAAAACATTTTATTATATATATATATATATATATATTTTTTTTTTTCTTCACATGAATGAACATTCAAAATAGAAACAGAAGTTGAATCTGAATGTAAATCAATGTTTATTCTAGAGCTCCACCAGATCCGGCCGTCCTGGTGTCTCGTCCTCCTGTCGTCACCATAATGGGCCACGTAGATCACGGAAAGACCACTCTGCTGGACAGCCTTAGGAAGAGCCAGGTGGCTGCGGGGGAAGCAGGGGGCATCACCCAGCACATTGGGGCCTTCCTGGGTAGGGAAACACCTAGACTCCACAAGAAGTGTTGTTTTTTTAGTGGAATGTTTAGTGATCATAAAACTAGCTGCTAGTAGTAGTGAATTTTACAGAATCTAGCTGAATGAATCAAGGGAATCATATTAATATTGTATGAAAATGTTGATTAACACCGGCAGCTCCCCTCAGACCTGTCCCCCATATCCACTCTTTGCTTGAGGCTTGAGACCACCTGTCAATGCAGATCATTGAAAGGCTAAACTGTAAAAGTTCTTTCTCAACCTGGTGCTATGATGCCTCATAGCAATACATATTTTGAATATACCAAATTTCTCGGTGAGGTTAGATTTATCTTCACAGATTTCAGAAGATTCCATCCTGATTTCTCTCTGCAGTTCAACTTCCTTCGGGAGAAAAGATCACGTTCTTGGACACCCCAGGGCACGCAGCCTTCTCTGCCATGAGGGCCCGTGGAGCTTTGGCCACAGACATTGTCATCCTGGTTGTTGCTGCAGATGACGGGGTCATGAAGCAGACGATTGAATCCATCCTACATGCCAAAAAAGCCCAAGGTACTGCCATTTCATGTTGGTATTTCTCTGCGACTATAACACATTTTGGGCGACATATTTTTTATAGATTAAATAACCCTAACTGTAACTTGATGGCATTAAATCCTAACTGCAGCTGGCGATAGCATCATGTACAACACATATTCCTGCTGTTCACTTTAAATCTATATACACTGAACAAAAATATAACCGCAACATGTAAAGTTTGACCCATGTTTCATGAGCTGAAATAAAAGATCCCAAAAATTTTCCATACGCACAAAAAACATTTCTCTCAACTTTTGTACACAATTGTGTTTACATCCCTGTTAGTGAGCTCCTTTGCCAAGATATTCCATCCACCTGACAGGTGTGGCATATCAAGACGCTGATTACACAGGTGCACCTTGTGCTGGGGACAATAAAAGACCACTCTGAAATGTGCCGTTTTGTCACACAACAACAATGTTACAGATGTCTCAAATTTTAAGGGTACGTGCAATTGGCATGCTGACTGCAGGAATGTCCACCAGAGCTGTTACCAGATAATTGAATGTGCATTTCTCTACCATAATGTCGTTTTAGAGAATTTGGCAGTACGTCTGACCGGCCTCACAACCACAGACCACGTGTATGGCTTCGTGTGGGCGACGTCAACGTTGTGAATATAGTGCCCCATGGTGGGGTTATGGTATGGGCAGGCATAAGCTACGGACAATGAATACAATTGCATTTTATCGATGGCAATTTGAATGCACAGAGATACCGTGGCGATGTCCTGAGGCCCATTGTCGTCCCATTCATTCGCTACCATTACCTCATGTTTCAGTATGATAATGCACAGTCCCGTGTTGTAAGGATCTGTACACAATTCCTGGAAGCTGAAAATGTCCCAGTTCTTCCATGGCCTGCATACTCACCAGACATATCACCCGTTGAGCATGTTTGGGATGCTCTTGATCAACGTGTACGATGGCGCGTTCCACTTCCCGCCAATATCCAGCAACTTCGCACAGCCATTGAAGAGGAGTGGGACAATATTCCACTGGCCACAATCAACAGCCTGATCAGCTCTATGCAAAGGTGTCGTGCTGCATGAGGCAAATGGTGGTCACACCAGATACTGACTTGTTTTCTGATCCACGCCCCTACTTTCTTTTTTTAGGTATCTGTGACCAACAGATGCATGTCTGTATTCACAGTTATGTAAAATCCATAGATTAGGACCTAATGAATTTCAATTGACTAATTTCCTTATATGAACTGTAACTCAGTAAAATCTTTGAAATTGTTGCATATTTTGTTTTTTATATTTTTGTTCAGTATAAATCATCACTGCCTTTTCATGGCTAACGAGACGTTTCAAGAGATATGACATTGTTGATCTGAACAAGGCTCCCAATGAGCTCATTTAATGACCGTTCATTATTGTATGCCTTTTATGTACCTGAATAGTAAAATTGGTGGGGGTGGGGTTGGTGTATCTGCAGTGCCAATCATTGTGGCAGTGAACAAGTGTGACAAGCATCAAGCTGACCCAGCGCGTGTGAAGCAGGAACTACTATCCCATGATGTGGTATGCGAGGAGTATGGAGGAGAGGTTCAGGCTATCCACGTTTCTGCCCTGAAGGTGAGTTCCTCATCCGTAGGAAGGTTGTTTACTTTTTTAATATATCATTGAACATATACTGCTCAAAAAAATAAAGGGAACACTTAAACAACACATCCTAGATCTGAATGAAAGAAATAATCTTATTAAATACTTTTTTCTTTACATAGTTGAATGTGCTGACAACAAAATCACACAAAAAGAATCAATGAAAATCCAATTTATCAACCCATGGAGGTCTGGATTTGGAGTCACACTCAAAATTAAAGTGGAAAACCACACTACAGGCTGATCCAACTTTGATGTAATGTCCTTAAAACAAGTCTAAATGAGGCTCAGTAGTGTGTGTGGCCTCCACGTGCCTGTATGACCTCTCTACAACGCCTGGGCATGCTCCTGCTGAGGTGGCGGACGATCTCCTGAGGGATCTCCTCCCAGACCTGGACTAAAGCATCCGCCAACTCCTGGACAGTCTGTGGTGCAACGTGGCGTTGGTGGATGGAGCGAGACATGATGTCCCAGATGTGCTCAATTGGATTCAGGTCTGGGGAACGGGCGGGCCAGTCCATAGCATCAATGCCTTCCTCTTGCAGGAACTGCTGACACACTCCAGCCACATGAGGTCTAGCATTGTCTTGCATTAGGAGGAACCCAGGGCCAACCGCACCAGCATATGGTCTCACAAGGGGTCTGAGGATCTCATCTCGGTACCTAATGGCAGTCAGGCTACCTCTGGCGAGCACATGGAGGGCTGTGCGGCCCCCCAAAGAAATGCCACCCCACACCATGACTGACCCACCGCCAAACCGGTCATGCTGGAGCATGTTGCAGGCAGCAGAACGTTCTCCACGGCGTCTCCAGACTCTGTCACGTCTGTCACGTGCTCAGTGTGAACCTGCTTTCATTTGTGAAGAGCACAGGGCGCCAGTGGCGAATTTGCCAATTTTGGTGTTCTCTGGCAAATGCCAAACGTCCTGCACGGTGTTGGGCTGTAAGCACAACCCCCACCTGTGGACGTCGGGCCCTCATACCACCCTCATGGAGTCTGTTTCTGACCGTTTGAGCAGACACATGCACATTTGTGGCCTGCTGGAGGTCATTTTGCAGGGCTCTGGCAGTGCTCCTCCTGCTCCTCCTTGCACAAAGGCGGCGGTAGCGGTCCTGCTGCTGGGTTGTTGCCCTCCTACGGCCTCCTCCACATCTCCTGATGTACTGGCCTGTCTCCTGGTAGCGTCTCCATGCTCTGGACATTACGCTGACAGACACAGCAAACCTTCTTGCCACAGCTTGCATTGATGTGCCATCCTGGATGAGCTGCACTACCTGAGCCACTTGTGTGAGTTGTAGACTCCGTCTCATGCTACCACTAGAGTGAAAGCACCGCCAGCATTCAAAAGTGACCAAAACATCAGCCAGGAAGCATAGGAACTGAGAAGTGGTCTGTGGTCCCCACCTGCAGAACCACTCCTTTATTGGGGGTGTCTTGCTAATTGCCTATAATTTCCACTTGGAGTTACATTGTGTTGTTTAAGTGTTCCCTTTATTTTTTTGAGCAGTGTATAAAATGGACTCATTTCCATTCTCATTTATTACAGCAGACCAGGTGGGAAACAAAATGTCAGACATTTAGCAAGCCTAATGTGTGTGTGTATATGCATAAGTTTGTTTGTTAATTGGATTCTGCCCCTTGTTTCATCTTGGGGGTTGGGACAGTCTCACAAACATGGCCCAGCCTTAATACAAGCACTACTGCCCACTTAAGTCGTTCCTGTAATGTGCTTATTATGCATTTATCACTGTCTGTTTTTGTCCCTCAATAGTTGTCTAAATGTGGATAAAATTGTATGGATAAAAACTGTCTTGCCCCAGCCTAATTCACCTATTTGTGCAAGTCAGGGCATAATGCCAAAGCCATTAAAGAACAACAATATGATTCCATAGGGGGACAATCTTCTGGAGCTGGCAGAGGCCACAGTGACCCTGGCAGAGGTGATGGAGCTGAAGGGTGACCCGACAGGCCTAGTGGAGGGCACCATTATCGAGAGCCGCTCGGATAAGGGCAAGGGGTGGGTCTCCCCATGGCACAGCCACGGATGAGAGCATGAGCTTAGCATTTGGTTGTTGGAATGGTTGCACCAAGCCTTCTAGCTTGATTTAATCTGGTTACAAAACTGCCAAGATTCACACAAAATCACAACCTAAAAGCATTATATTGTCAAATGCATATAGTCCATTACAATTTGAGTGAAATGATTGGAGTAACGGAAATTAAAAATAGCTTTAGTAAACATTTAAAATGTTTAAACTATTTTTAAATTAATGTCAGTTCAGTAAGATGCTGCTTACAAATTAATTTGTACAAATTATTTCCTGTTTTGCAGGCCAGTTACGACAGCAATTGTCCAGCGAGGCACGTTAAAAAAGGGCTGCACTTTGGTTGCGGGGAAGACATGGGCCAAGGTGCGCTTCTTGTTTGACGAGAACAACTGCACAGTGAAGGAAGCTGGGCCGAGCACTGCTGTGGAGATAGTGGGGTGGAAGGAGCTCCCCTCTGCCGGCGAGGAGATCCTGGAAGTAGAGTCTGAGGTAATCTCTCCTGGACAGAAATAACATAAATGTAACGTCTGTCCTAGGACAGTGAGATTAGGAACAATTCTTCCGGTGCACCAATTTACGGTGTACCTTATCCAGTAGTCAGCGTTTCAGCAAGATTTTGGTTGTGGGTTGCCGAGATTAAGTCTGAAGTGACAAATATTGCATTATTAGAAGAGTAGAGGAATTCTAAAGCCTGTGTGATTCAGCCAACTCCGAATTTGGTAGTCATACAACCCAGCCTCAAAGCAATAGCTGGATGTTTTATTTATTTATGAGAATAAGGAGTAGTACAGCTGGAATAGGCCTTATCTGATTCATTAATTGCCTTCAGCCACGATCCAATACCATGCATTGTTGACGTGTCACGTATGCAGCTAGCCAAGTCAATCCTTGTGTTGACTACTCCCACTTCAATTTGCAGTGAAGACTGTTTAATAACGCTAATGTCAGTTATAAAACGGCTTGTTTGGATCCTGGATGCTGATTGGGCAAGCAGCGTTCCATGCCGCGCTGTATTGGCCGTCACAGGTGCACTATAGATGCACACGGCGAGGCGTGGCTTAGTGTGACCACGCCCCAGAGCAGAGTACTCCCATGTAATTAGCCTAACTTTGGCGTCAACCTAAGCAAACTACTGACACTTTTTGGTAGTTTCAATAAATGTTTTCAGCAGCGTCACTTGTCATTATTAACATAATTCGCTGTCACAACAAGTGGTTTGCGTGATACTTATTCTGCCATCTGCGTTACCCGACCTGCTAACACTGACAGTAAAGCTGTCACGTTATACTTGCGTCACTGTTTGTTTACCCCTAGCTTTTTCACTGGTTAGCTGGCTGGCTAGCGAGAGAAGTTAATCTCAATCTATTTTTACTTGTTTTAGATATGCCAAATAACTACTTCCAGTCTTTTTGCCTTATTCAGTGCATTCAACTAAGTTTAGTTTATCACCGTGTAGTGTTGATGTTCCCTCTGCACACAGCAGCATAAAACATGAGGCTAGTCATCATACACTGATAAAATATTGTCTTTCCTTACTTATTACTGGTAATGCCCCAATTCAGACTTACAAGTTTTGCATGCATATCTCAGACCATAGTCACTTTTGAGCTCTGAGTTATGTTTTTGTCTCGTCTGTTAATATCTGTTGTGTGACACCATATTACCCCATTCTATCGATCTTTATCCACTCAACTATAGAAAAGAGCAAGGGAGGTGGTGGACTGGCGGTGCTACCAGGAGGAACAGGACAAACTGAAGGAGGACATGCAAGCCATTGAGGTAAAGCAACGGGAGCACCACGAGAGCTACAAGAAGGAGCGAGAGCCCCTGGCCCACCTCAGCTGGAGGCAAAGGAAGTCTGCTCTGTACAAGGCCAACAAAAAGCTCATGGCCATGCGGCCCAGCGAGAAGTTGGAGTCCCAGGAGCTCTCCCTACCACTCATTGTCAAAGGTGACTAGATCAATTAATTCATCTGAATAACTCAATGACATGGCTAGACAATTCAATTACAGAACAGAGTAGAAATACTCCTAATGAAAATCATATTTCAATATTTATATTAAATAAATCTTGAAATAACTAAATTAATCACAAAATATTAAAATAAGGCCATTAATAATATAATAAAGCATATGCCATTTCATAACGACTTATCGTTTGTCACTGCAGGTGATGTGGATGGCTCTGTCGAGGCCATCCTGAACATCTTGGAGAGCTACGATGCGCATAACCAGTGCCAGATGGAGGTGGTCCACTTTGGCATCGGAGATGTTTCCGAGAACGATCTCAACCTGGCCGAGACCTTCTCAGGTGCATCCTCTACACACACCATGTCACACCATGTCATTGAAAAGGAAGATGTTTGGTCTCAATTGAAGGCTAAAATGCCAGCATCACTACTGTAGTTAGAATGCCCCATGAGTACATTCTAACTGTCTAAGCATTATTATCCAATACTCAACTTAAAACACATCTAGTTTACTTTCACGTCAACAAACTTTCTTTGTAATGATTTTAACCCTTTACACTCATGGGAATTGGCCTATATGGATAGGGCTAAATGGAAGTGTTTCTTACAGAATACATTTGAACGGTATAAGCATGATAGCAATTGAAAGGGAACAGTTTGGTGATTATGGGGAAATTATTAGACCAAAGTTTAGGATGTAATAATTCACCTGACAAAAGACTGAATCCAAACATTACACTGTTGATTGTATTTTACATTTACTGTACTTTTCACAGCATTAGCCAATAACGAAATCTGAAAATACTCTGGATACATTCAGTAACATAATAAGAATATTAATTAAAATGGTGGAGTAGGTGCAACATAAGACAATAAAAATGACAAAGGTTAGAGTGAGAGGACTAACTGGTGTCTCCGACGTGACCACACACTTGACCAAAGTGTGCACAGTTCCTAAGTAATTTCAATGCACTTCCATGACTCGAGTCCAACTATAAGGTGCTTTTTTTGAGCTCTCCTAGCTGTGCCGTTGAAGATCTAGAGCAAGCATACTTGTTTTGTTTGGAACACAACCCTGCATCCCCGCCATCACACAATTACTGTTTACACAATCCAAAAACTGACCATTTTTAAATCGCCGAAAGCAAACATGACTAGCCAAGGTATTAAATACGATCTTAGTGTTAGACTTTCACAAGGCAGTTCAGAGAAACATAACCTACTGTAAATTCCGGACTATAAGCAGCAACTTTTTTCCCAGTTTTTGAACCTCGCGGCTTAAACAATGACGCGGCTAATATATGGATTTTTCCCACTTTCAATTTTTTTCCCCCAAAAAAACACATTCTGTGACGTGCTCAGTTTTTTGGCGGCATGAAGCTTTCATTAGACCAATGAAATTGCCAAACGGGTTAAGGTCAAACAACTTTTTTGTTTACTGTTTAGATTAAATCGAGCGCTCTCAAACTTCCCATCATTCTGATTACGGTAGTCATTTTGTCACCCTCATCATGGCAAAGACACGGAGAAATGCATATGATGCAGCTTTCAAGTTGAAGGCAATTGATCTGGCTGTTGGAAAAGGAAATAGAGCTGCTGCACGGGAGCTTGGTCTTAATGAGTCGATGATAAGACGTTGGAAACAGCAGCGTGAGGAATTGACTCAGTGCAAAAAGACAACTAAAGCTTACTGCTAATTTTTTATTTTATGTTACAAGCCGTGTTTCGTTAAAGCCTATTTATTTTTGTTACAAGCCGTGTTTCATTAAAGCCTGTGTAAAGTTCATTTGTTTCAATGTACCGGTAGGCACCTGCGGCTTATAGACATGTGCAGCTTATTTATGTTCAAAATAATATATATTTTTTGTAATTATATTCAGGTGCGCTTATTAGTCTGGAAATTACGGTAATTTTGGTGAGCGTAGAAAGGAGTCATGAGTGCGTGTGTGTTCCGCAGCATATTTTCTTCACAAAAGACAAACAGGCTCATTCTGTTCAGAACAACCCAGGGTATGACGCCATGTATTCTAACTACATCAAACATGGTGATCATAAATATATATGACATGAGTTTTATGATATGGAAATGTGAAGTGCACTTTTGGACTCCATTGGAGGGATGGGGGCAACTTCTTGTCACGTGCAGTGCTCATGTTCAGAATGGCTGTCAGTCGAAACCAATACAGTGCTGTGAAGCCTGAGCTCTGACGTCATTTATAATATTTTACTGTACAGCCACTGTGTTCCAATTTAGGCGCTTCTCACTGCCCAAATGTGCCATTTTTCAACCCGTCTACGGGTACAAGTTTAAAGGGCTATGTTTTAACCAGTTAAATATAATCTAAATATTATTTCCCTCACATTCCATTGTTTAATATCCATTCAAGCATGTGCTCTTGTATCCCCTCGATCTGTCTGCTTACCTGTTATAAGTGTTTTATTATATCCCCTATATTTACACTTTTGAAAATGAAAAATGTCTTATTAGTAAACTAATGTTTTAAGACCTTTTTTTATTTTATGTTTCCAAATGTTTTGTTTATTGTTATAGTAACACTTGCTATTTCTTCCCATGACCAGGCACCATATACGGCTTCAATGTGGGTGTCAATAAGTCCGTTCAGCAGATGGCCACTAAGAAAGGCATCATACTAAAGATGCACAAAGTTATCTACAAACTCATCGACGACCTAAAGGACGAGCTGAGCAGTAAACTCCCTCCTTCTGTAAAGGAGAATGTGATCGGTGTGTGTGGTATTTTAATTTAATAAATCAGGATAGTCAACACAGGGAATTGTTACCGAGTGTTCTTGGGAGTCCTGGGATACATCGAATCAATAAACGTACACCTGACAGCAATTGTCAAAAATGACATACTGTAGTGGTGAAATAAATTGGCACCTTTGCAATGGAGCAGAATATTCCGTTCTCTTTCAAAACATGTTATATGGCTATTTTTACTGTGTAGGCACCTGCAATTTACACAGATGAGGTAAATTATACCGTTTACAAGAATCACTTAAGTCTCCAACAAGATTAATTTGAATTCTGAGTAATTCAGTTCAGGACATTTTTTTCTTCTTTGAATTGAAAAACACTTTCTGTAACTTTTTGGGGATCCTATGCAGTTGTAAATCAAACACATACACGTGGGAACACAAAGTTTTCCCCATTTCAACTTATTTTAGAAGAAATAGTGAATCATGCAAGGATGTCTATTTGACCGCAATCAAAAATGTATTCCTGTATATCGGTAGTGTTAGTTGCTTTGTTTGCTGGTTTGCATGCTGTTGAAAAACACTGGATAACTGTCTTTTCTCTAAACTGGGAATAGACTGTGCTAGAAACCCTAATGTATTGTTTGCATCTCACACAGATTGGGTTACTGTTTTGAATCTCAGTTGTGTAGCGGAGGGGTTAGGTACAGCAGAAGACCAATTTCCATCTCGTATGGATTAAAAGTATTTCTCTTTGTCTTCTCTTTTCAGGAGAGGCATCTGTCCTGGCCATGTTTGACGTGACTGTTGGGAAGAAGAAGGTGCCCGTCGCCGGCTGTAGAGTTCAGAAGGGTCAGCTAGATAGAAAGATGAAGTTCCGACTGGTCCGAGGCCGAGACGTCATCTGGGAGGGTAAGCAAGATGGTGTGAAGACCTACTACCATGCCGAATAGCTAAAGGGCATGTCACTCATCAGGGATCCTTACTGAGGTTCAATATCTAGCTGATACTTTTAAATACATTTTAAAAAAGGAGATGCCAACACCTCCGGTTCCATGGTTGCCATGGCACTGTAGCCTAGGCAGAGAGCTCTGTAAATATTGTACATATGTTTATTATTGAATTTTTTTGTGTGTGCGTTTTGTAATGTATTTGGGGGGGATTTGGCTGCTCTAGGGTTTGATCACTATATCCTGTGGACTCTCAGACTTGCAGGATTGTGATGAAAAGTCAATATTTGGGCTTGCTGTTTGGATTAAAATAATGTGACTTTTTGTTTAATCTGTTTGGAAGTATTACACCAAGGATTGCATGCTGTGTCCAGAGGTAGCTGAGGAAGTTCAGGGAATGCGCCTAACCACTGCCAAGATGTGGCTTTTCATGCATTTTTCAGACCTAATACTTTGTCTCCATTTCTATTTTTTGTCTGTTTTACTTTTTATGCGCTTTGAGATTCTTTGTAAAGCACTATACAAGTTCCAAAATATATTAATTATTATTAGATCTGTAACCCAAGTATGCCTAGTAGGCTAGGTCTACTGTGTAGCTTATGTTTGTACATTTTTTGAGCCATTTATTTAAGAGGACCACTGGTAATACGTTCTTTTGTGTCATGCTCGATTTTAAAATCATTATCCACGTGTGGTTGTATTGTGTTTTAAATGATCAAATCTATCTAACCTTTTCCTTTATGAAATAGGATTTTATCTAAATGAGCACCTCATTCCATAGAAGCCTTTTAGGAGCGTCTGCATATCTAAACTATACATTCAAATACATATATGTATGTATAATGCTGTATTTACTATCAATACTCCATACTGGTAATTAGTCAAACCGGTTGCTTAGTGTATACAGATAATGTCGTGATAAACCTATGGCTTATTTTGTATGTACTCTGACGACGGGTCACCCTTATTCTTGAGTCAGTCAAAAATACATTTGGTGAAAGTTGGTTTCTTATTCTTGATTGAGTGAAAACTGTGTGTGGTGTCTTGTATTACCTGCAGGCTCCTTGACAGCACTGAAGCACCACAAAGATGATGTCCAGATGGTGAAGACAGGGATGGAGTGTGGCCTCTCTGTGGATCAGGACATCGAGTTTAGACCGGGAGATGAAATAGTGTGCTACGAAGAGACTGAGACTAGGCAAACAATTTCCTGGGATCCAGGATTTTAGGACGTGCTATGGATATTGGCCTCATCAGGTGAAAAATCCATGATCTGAATTGAAGGAGTATTATTTATGCTAGAGACGGTTGAGCATTCCAAGACTTTGCATTTACATGTAAAATTGTGAATGTCATGACTAATTGAATTTGAGGTGTTGTACTGACTGCTCTGCTTGATGTAATAAAATTCTTTCTAGTAAGATTTTATTTTTTTCAAGTGATATGACAGTACTCGTATCTGTTCCAGCAGCGGCTTTATTTGTGTTCTACAAATGGACAGATTTTCTTTGCTTTGGGCTCACTGATTTTGAGTTCATATTCTATAAGAGGAACAGGAGCTCAAGCAGTGGAAAATGAGGTGCTGGTACTCAGCTCCAGTGAGCTCCTGCTCAAGTCAAGCACATCATTTTCCAAGAGACAAGTGTAAATCTGTATTACAATACTTTTTTTTAAATTAATAATGTGCATATCATTTTCAAGGTAATAAATATGCTGTTATGTTGAAAAGTTATGCACACACTACATGTAGCAGGGCCTCACTCCAATCCCATCTCTCAGCTGTCTGTGCATTGCCCTGATGCCTTTAGTTTCTGGCCAGTTTTTTTAGCTCCTAAAAAAATTCACAACTGTAGTCAAAATGGGCCAGCATCCGCGTGGAACGCTTTCGACACTTTGTAGAGTCCATGCCCTTGTATAAAAAATCTGCAGCAGATTGGCTAGTGAAACGCACACTCGGCACTCTGATTACACCAGCAAGCTGTCAATCAACACAGGTCGGGTGAGCTAGCGAAGAGATTGCTGATTTGCTGTACAGCTATAGGATCGGGTGCAGCGCAAACTTCAAATTGTAGGAAGAGGGGATTGCCATAAATAAATATGCAGGTCCAAAAATTGGTCCCGGCGGGAGAGCAGGACACTGCTAGTTTAGCCAGCTAGTCTTAAGGAGTACTCCGTGTCCGTCGCTCCCGCCTGTCAGGAACGGTTTTCTCATGAACACAGCAGGCAGGAGCGACACTGTGTGTTAGCAAGCTAGCACATGATGTCGCTAGCTAGTTAGTTTTCTAGCACAAAGTGTTGCCCCAGCCTCCCACCTGCTGTGCTAGCGTAAGGAGGGGATGACTCATAGACAGTGTTCTTCGCCCCCCTGTCTGTTGGGCACTCTTTTCCCACAGTTCTGTTAACGACGGTGAGGGCAGGCGGGAGCGAAGGACACTGTCTACCGGTATCATTCTTGCGAGCTAGCAGGAGCGACTCTGGTAGGTGGGGACGAAACAATTCAGATAATACTTTTATTGTCCGTTTGACCCACATTCAAAAGCGTCACACAAGCATGATCCAAAGATTAGGCAGAGACTCATTTAAAGTATAATAGTTGGGCCAAATTGAATCTCAAAATGTCATGGATGAGGAGGACAAGAGATCCCTTACCATTAAGGCCTGGCTGGAAAACTGTCAGTCCCTCAGATTTTTGAATGAGGAATCTTACCTTATTAGTTGTGGCCAGAGGGATGCCTGGGTCTTAGCTGAGTGAAAAGGGTCAAGAGGTCAGGTTGCTCATCTGGGTCACGGCACAAAATGTTGTTCACACTCATATTCGTCCTGTGACCTTGAAGGCTGAGCTGCAAATTAAGATATTGCATTATTACAGTTATATCTGAAAGCTACTAATAACAAATTACCATTCACCATACTGTCAACACTCATTAAATGTGACCTTAACTGATAGACCCTGTCTTTGTTACTTTGTTAGTCTCCATATCTGTTTCCTTCAACTCAGATCCTTCTACTCTTTTCAATAGGAAAGCCCTCTCAATCACTACTGCTAATACACATAGATCACTTTCAAATAATGTTCTGCTTTTACCCCTATTGTACCAAGAGCTACAAACAAACAAAACATGATCATTTCTGTTCACCTGGATGCCACTGTCCCCTTTTCCCCTTTTACTTTCTCCTTATTGGAAGTCATTGTCTGTATTTTACTCTACCCTAACAATGTTACTGTATATATTTATGACCAATTTCACTTTATTCTTCACACTCATTGAAAGTCTAATATTTTGAGATTAATACTGTATGTAATGCACACAAATTCAAAAATACATCAGCCAATTCAGAAGAGGAGAGAGAAACCTTTGAGGGAGCTTACTTTTTAAGGTAGCTCTTGAGACCAGAAGCAAGGATGGAATAGTCAGGAATTCACTGACGACAGTAACCTGCCGTTCCCAAAAATGCTCTCATTTGGCGGGTTATAGTTGTATTTCTTTTATTTAACCTTTATTTAATTAGGCAAGTTAAATAAAATATAGGACAAAACACACCACTACATAAAGAGACCTAAGACGACAACATAGCATGGCAGCAACACATGACAACACAGCATGGTAACAACACAACATGGTAGTAGCACAAAACAGGGTACAAACCAGGGGCGGAATTCCCGGGGGGGACACGACCCCCCCATCCTGGGAAAAATATGATTTGTCCCCCCCAATATATCGCTGAAACATAACTATGTAATTTAAATAATATTAATAATACGCAATGAAAGCAATTGTGCTGATTATAGACACTTAATAGCGCGTTTTTAAGTTTCAAAAGATTGCGACACCCCCACCCTTTGCCTCACAATGGTTTGATCCACTACCAGTTCCTTAGCTTGCTAGGTAACGTAGAGGTCGTATCTACTGTCTGAAAGGCACTCAATGCACGTAACTGACGTGAGGTTAATCCAGTCAATCGCGCATGCAGAGCTAGCGCGCAAATATTAACTATTTTAAGCTAGCTAGTACCTATTCCATTTATGTGGCCTCGTCAAAGATGGAATCTTTGCTATCGTCAATTTATTCCGAGATCAGCATGCAGATGATGTAAATTAGTGCTTCAAAGTCCCTGTGATAAGGTTAGCGATAAACTGAAATCCAAACTGAACAGAACTACACTCTCTTCTAATTTAGCTTTTGCAACGAGACCATTAAATATATTTAAGACAATGGTCTTAAATATATTTAATGGTCTCTTTGCAAAAGCTAAATTGTCGCAAGGGAACTTTTATTTATTTATTTTATTTCAACTTTATTTAACCCGGGTAAAAAAGATTATAGCAAACACCACTGAAACGGAATTGGTGCTCGCTAGCTTTGCAAATTCAGCTATTGTTGGAAGCCAGCCAATATGAAACAAACGATTAAAATTACAAAAGGTTGCAGCATATGTTGTGTAAATGGTGAACTCATACAGCTGTCAACTCTTGTCATTTTAATCCGTTTCACATTTGCTAGCTACCTTTTAGATCGTAGTCCATATATAATGATAGAAGATAAGATGATAGAAGCCCATCTCCTACTGTAAATAACCTACACACTGTGTGTGTAGCCAGCCAGCCAGGTAGAAAAATGGCAGAAAAAAGACGGACATCAGAGTATTTTTCAGTACACCAAAACGCAAAGTAAGAACCCTAGTAGCCTAATATCTCAAAGACTAGTTGATAAAATGTTAATAAGAAAGAAGTGAAATGCTAATAGAAATGTTTCACATTGATGTCATTAGGCAGAGCAGGCAACAGATGGCACACAGACAGCAGAGTTGGGGACAGATATGCAGGGACAGACTGGCAGACAGGGAGTCTCAGGTAAATTTGAGTCTTTGTTTGGCAACATTATGAAAGGTTCTATTTTTTTTTTACTTGTAAAATAGGGACATAATTGGAAAATGCCATAGATACCCCCACTCTCAACTTAAAATGGTGACTGAACTAAGATTTGTTTAAGGCAATGGTATTGCTGTTTTGATTAATTGTGTAGTTTTGGGTACCGGTAGTTAGGAGTACAGAATGAAATTCTGAACATCATGGCCAATACAGTCATTCAAGGCATTGCAGCTGAGATTAGGTCTCTTCCGATTTGTACAATTTTCAGTAATTGTTGATGGTACTCAAGATGTCTCTGGTGCTGAACAGGAGAGTGTCTGCCTGCGTTATGTTGACCATGACCTTGTCCCTCACGAGGAGTTTATTGGGCTAGACAGGGTGTCGGAGACAACAGGCGAGGGCATTGCGAAAGTGGCAACTGATGTTTTGTTGAGGCTTAATTTGCCCATGTCTGGCTTACGTGGGCAGAGCTACGATGGTGACTCTAAACATGGCAGGAAAATACACAGGTGCACAGGCAATTGTGAGGAGGCAGCAGCCTTTAGCCCTCTATGTGCATTGTGGAGCACACTGTGTAATCTGATTACACAGGCTGGCTGCACAGCCTCCCCACTGATCCGGGATTCCCTTTCTTGGGTCCATCAGTTAGGTGTCCTCTATGGCCAGTCAGGAAAGTTTAAGAGCATGTTTGAATCAATTGCCACGTCCAAAGATACAAATCTGACCACCCTGAAACCCCTATGTTCAACGAGGTGGACTGTGCGGAATACTGCTATTAGAGCTGTGCTAGGGCAGTATGTGCGGGTACTAAGCAGCCTAGAGGAGATGGCAAAAACTGCATCCAAGACAGCTTCAACTGCCAGTGGCTTATTCGAGCACTTCAGCAAAGGCAAGACTGTGTTGGGCCTCACACTTGCCTCTGCTGTTCTTGGAGAGCTTGAATGTCTAAACATTTCACTGCAGAAGAAAACTCACTGTCTCTGTCTCTGGTCCTCAGGAGGCTTTAGTACATGACAGTGCACTTACTAATTATTTCATGTTATTTTATTTAAAATTGCATACTTTGTGTGACATACTTGTCCATAGCTGCTGTTTGAAGAGTTGAGACACAGACTGAAGGATATTTTGGTTGATTTATTTGGGTTATTCATTGAAGTAGTTATTTTGCTTTTAGAACTTTACTTATTTTTAGCTTTTTGTTCTTGTAAAGCTATTGTAGTAGACTCAGGCCAGTGGCACATATTTAATGACTTTATAAATGTATCAGAAAAAGTAAAATTAAAAGGTCAATTCAATACGGAGAACAACTTTGTGATGTTACTCAATGGAGATTATTTTAGACGAGATCACACCATGTTCATTGTATTTACGAAAACTGCACCCATACAGTGTACAGTACCATTGCCACCTACTGGCCTTTCTTGGTATTGCTGGTTGTAAATACAAATACCTGCAGACATACTGGACTGATAAGGAACACTGCTATAACTATTATTAGTAGTAGTATTATGATGATTTAAACATTTGAACAAGTTGGGACAACCCTTCTGTTAACTACTGTACCTATCAATTATCCAGTAGTAGTAATTATGGTTCCTCAATATACATTTAACATATTACAACATAAACTATGTGTTACAGCACTACTTTTGGTGTCCCCCTCAGGAATTGCTCTTGAGAAAATGTAATGTAATTGTCCCCTCCAAAGTTGATGTCAGATTTTCGCCCCGGGTACAAACATTGTTGGGCACAGGCAACAGTACAAAGGGCAAGAAGGTAGAGACAACAATACATCATGCAAAGCAGCCACAACTGTCAGTAAGAGTGTCCATGATTGAGTCTTTGAATGAAGAGATTGAGATAAAACTGTCCAGTTTGAGTGTTTGTGAAGCTCGTTCCAGTCGCTAGCTGCAGCGAACTGAAAAAAACAAGCGACCCAGGGATGTGTGTGCTTTGGGGACCTTTAACAGAATGTGACTGCAGAACAGGTGTTGTATGTGGAGGATGAGGGCTGCAGTAGATATCTCAGATAGTGGTGAGTGAGGCCTAAGAGGGTTTTATAAATAAGCAACAACCAGTGGGTCTTGCGACGGGTATACAGAGATGACCAGTTTACATAACAGTATAGAGTGCAGTGATGTGTCCTATAAGGAGCATTGGTGGCCGAATGGTAAAGAACCTCTAGCCACTCGAGAGCACCCTTACCTGCCGATCTATATCCATAATCTAGAACGGGTAGGATGGTCATCTGAATCAGGGTTAGTTTGGCAGCTGTGGTGAAAGATGAGCGATTACGATAGAGGAAACCAAGTCTAGATTTAACTTTAGCCTGCAGCTTTGATATGTGCTGAGAGAAGGACAGTGTACCGTCTAGCCATACTCTCAACTACTTGTATGAGGTGACTACCTCAAGCTCCAAACCCTCATAGGTAGTAATCACACCTGTGGGGAGAGGGGCATTCTTCTTACCAAACCACCTGAACTTTGTTTTGGAGGTGTTCAGAACAAGGTTAAGGGCAGAGAAAGCTTGTTAGACACTAAGAAACCTTTGGTAGTTGGTGCGGGGCAGTCTGAAATAGACTTAACTCTAGCATTGGTGAGTGAACACTGACCACGGGAGAGGTGATGACCCAAATACAAAACCTAAGATTGGCACAACTGTAATTTATTTTTGGATGCGATGTGGCCTTTGTGTGCTAATGTTTGTAATACCTTGTGATGTGTAATACTTAATGTGTGTTTCTCTGCTCCTAGATGCCACCAAGATGTCATCCATATAATGCAAACAGGTACTGACTATCCTTGTGCACTCAAACAGAGAAAAATGCGCTACAGAGATATATTACAGAAAACCATTCTGCCTCCGGGTGAACTGATGACAGGATGGTAACTGGGTTGGGTACCACGGGATTAACTGGGATTACCACATTATTTACAGATCTCAGGTCCTGAGCCAGGCGCCACTCATTTCTTAACAGGAAAAATGGGTGTATTGCAAACACTTTTGGTTACAAGCAGTTTACCCAGTGCCAGCTGTGATTGAATAATTGGTGTAAACCCTTCTGTTGCCTCCGGTTTAATAGAAGTTTCTTCTTGGGATCAACATTACACTATCAATCCATTTTCATTGGAATGTTCTGTCCATAAGGTTTCTGGCACGTGAGACGGAATAGACTGGGAGGCAGTGTCATGACCCCACTCCTCCTGGGGGAGTGGTTCAGTTTGCCTACTTACACATTGGTTCAAGACCTCATTGTTTGAGATGTCAACGAAAACTCCATTAGGGGTACAATAAATTGTAGCATTAAGTTTAGTCAACAAGTCTCTACCCAACAAGTTAAATGGTTGAGTAGGTGAATACAGAAAATTATGTTCAACATTCAGTGGTCCTATTGAACAGGGTAAGTGTTTGGTTAGGGGCAGGCCAATTCCGGTTCCACCAAAAGTGGATGCAATGGCTCCCGTATCTACCAACATAGGAATTTATTTTCATTGTTTTTTTACCATAATGTTTGGGCCAGATTGATCTACTTTAACCTGTGGATATTGTTGTGTTAAGGGTGTTGTTTCCCCTGGGGGGCATCCCTATTGTGGCTGGTTATTCCTTTAATTCTTGAAGTAGGCTCTGAGTAACTTGGCAATTATATTTTTAGTTCGAAGGTGTTTTAAAAGCATAGAACATTTGCCAATGTTTGTCTGAGACTTTATTTACATGCAGGCTATCCAATTCCTGTTAATATACTCTTCCAACACTATTTTTCACGTGATTGTGTGTAAACCAATCCCTACTATCGGAGACACAATGTCAATCAGTTTCCTTAGACCCTCTGAACCAATTTCCTTAAGTGTTACTGTGCTGCCATTGATCAATGTTAACTCTGGATCAATTTCCTTAGATCCTCTGAACCAATTTCCTTTGGTTCCTTCGTGAACAGTTGAACCTATGTGATGCTCGAGGGGGTGCGTTCCTGCAGATGCAGGAATGCCCACATGCAGGAACGCCCCGAATTGCGGGATGTAGTTGCACACTATTGATTGGGTTGATTGATTTTAACTAGCTGAGTTAAATGCCGAAAATATGATATTCGCAATGTCACCAAGCAAAAAAACAAAACAGCAATAGCCACTACAATATCAAAACATGATAAAAGATGGTAGCGAGAAATCAACTATACAACCACTAGGTGTAATCGTATCCCCACAAATCAAATTGATTTAAACAGTACTTGACAGAGTTCACTGGCTTGATGCACTGCTGTAAAATGTCACTATTGCATATGATTGTATATTAACCAGTGGCGGTTGGTGCCGTTTAAGATAAGGGAGGACAAAAATGTTTTTTCATGAGAATGGCCTTATTTCCATTACAGCATATTGGATGACTGTCATTCATATTCCATTCACCCTGTTCAATGTAACAGTGATATGTTTAGGCTACTACATGATACTCATGAGGTTGTTACAACCTAGCCTATGAATCAACGTTTACAGGTCGAGAGAAACATTTGCACACTCTTGCTTGCATCTAGCTGATATAAGGTGTAATAATAAACAGTTGCAAACAAGAGTTTCTATTGGACAAATTCTGGTATTTTTATCATTTCGTTCCGTTTTTCAACAGAAATCGGCAGAATGAATACACCCCTGATCACGCGTAAACACAGTTCACTTTCATAGCAGCCACGTTGTATTCCTTCTCGCATCCCTCCTCTCCAATGCACAACACGTGTGAGAACAGGCGAAAAAACCTTTCCAAGCCAAACCGCTACATACAGCCTACATCGTTATCACCATATTAGCTAAAGTAACATCATAGTCAACAATCATGCAGTAACTTTAGTAACTATGACAAATTCCAAAGGACGTCCTCCAACCTATCTAACATTAGTGTACAGTCAGTAAGCAGTTTAGCACTTACACCGGCGGGCCTCAGTGGCAATAGATTAGTAAAACCAAAAGCTTACCTTGACTTGGAAGAGTTATTGTGTTGTGTTTTGGTAGTCATAGCCAGCTAGCTAACATAGCATCACTCTGTTTTTGCAGGCTAAACTAGCTGGCTGCATTTGCTAGCTAAGTAAGTGAAACTCTCTCTCTTGCTTCTCCTTCATTTTGGAATAAATTAATTTGTTCAAAACTGTTCAACTATTGTCTTTCTCTTTGAGTCAACTTTTCACCACATGTTATGTACTGCAGTGCTAGCTAGCTGTAGCTTGTGCTTTCAGTACTAGATTCATTTTCTGATCCTTTGATTAGATGGACAACATATCAGTTCATGCTGCAAGAGCTCTGATAGGTTGGAGGACGTCCTCCGGAAGGTGTCATAATTACTGTGGAAGGGGGTGAGAACCATGAGCCTCTTATATTTTGTATTGAAATCAATGTACCCTGAGGAGGACGGAAGCTAGCTGCCCTCTGGTTATACCATGGTGCTACCCTCAGAGTTCTGTTGAGGCTACTGTAGACCTTCATTGCAAAGCAGTGTCTTTTAATAAATTATTTGTTGACGTGAATATATTTCTAAAAAGGATAACTTTAAATGTTTTACTATTTTTATTTTTAGGAAATTCAATGAGGAGGATGGTCTCCCCTTCCTCCTCTGAGGAGCCTCCACTGTATGAAACAACAATCCCTAAGATTACTTTCTTGCTAATAAGTTGATAAATTGTGTCCCTACCTCAACATTGCCGTGTTCATATGCTATTCAAAAACGAACATCTTGCATGATGCTAGCTAAATAGTTAGCTAGCTACACTGGGCATGAAAGTTTGCTGTACAGTCATGGCCAAAAGTTTTGAGAGTAACACAAATATTAATTTTCACAAAGTTTTCTGCTTCAGTGTCTTTAGATATTTTTGTCAGATGTTACTATGGAATACTGAAGTATAATTACAAGCATTTCATAAGTGTCAAAGGCTTTTATTGACAATTACATGAATTTGATGCAAAGAGTCAATATTGGCAGTGTTGACCCTTCTTTTTCAAGACCTCTGCAATCCGCCCTGGCATGCTGTCAATTAACTTCTGGGCCACATCCTGACTGATGGCAGCCCATTCTTGCATAATCAATGCTTGGAGTTTGTCAGAATTTGTGGGTTTTTGTTGGTCCTTTTGTGGCAGGGCTGAAATGCAGTGGAAATGTTTTTTGGGGATTCAGTTCATTTCCATAGCAAAGAGGGACTTTGCAATTAATTGCAATTCATCTGATCACTCTTCATAACATTCTGGAGTATATGCAAATTGCCATCATACAAACTGAGGCAGTAGAATTTGTGAAAATTAATATTTGTGTCATTCTCAAAAAGTTTGGCCATGACTACACCACCGTACACCGCAAATTAGTTTACATTTTCTAATGTTAGTTAGCTATCTACTAGCCAATATTGCTACTTTGATGTACAGCAAACTCTTATGCTTGGTGTCTGCTAAATGACTGGGACATTTTGGAGCACACTTATGGATATGTTAGACACATAAATGCATCTATGTATTTCCTCTGTAAACTGATTTGCATTTCTGCGGTGAGGTTGGGCTAACTAAATGAGAAATGGCAATCCAGGAGAAATGGAAGTACAGCATTCTTTGTGATATCAAATACCTTATTTTCTTACACTTTAAGATTGGGTATGCAACCAAGCTCACGTGAAACCTGTGCAGGACCAACAATTTCAGTATGGACCTCGCTTTGTGGATGGGGGCATTGTCATGCTGAAACAGGAAAGGGCCTTCCCCAAACTGTTGCCAGAAAGTTGGAAACAGAATCGTCTAGGACAGGGGTGTCAAACGTCCGGCCGGCTGGCCGGATCCGGCCCGCTAAGGGGTTTAATCCGGCCCGCGAGATGATTTTGTAAAGTATAAAAATGAGCTGCAATTTTTCAATAAAAGAAACTGCTGTTCCAATTGCGTCCACTGGATGGCGCAATAGCAATTGTGTTAAGCAAGCAAACTGTTTATACCGGAGCAGAGCAAGTAGGTCAAGCAAGTGCAGCCAGTCCGGATGAGCTACTTTGTTTTGCCCGCGATATTTATTACGGCTTCTACTTTTAACATTATGTGCTTTGGCACCCTCATTGCCCCAATATGTCTCTGTCAAAAAAGAGAAAAGTGGACGCAGAGTGCAGTGTTCCAAGAAAAATGGTCATCCTCCTATTTATTCACGGAATTGAATGGGAAAGCTGTATGTTTGGTGTGTTCACAGCATGTTGCAGTGCTGAAAGAGTATAACCTTCGTCGCCACTATGTGTCTTCATGCCGAGAAATATGACAACTTTCAAGGACAGCCTAGAAGAGAGAAGGTGAATGAACTGTTGGCAGGTCTGAAGAAACAGCAGCCTGTGTTTACTCACAGCCGAGACATCAGTGACGCTGCAGTGAAAGCTAGCTACCTCATTGCTAATGAAATCGCAGTGGCTTCAAAACCATTTAGTGAGGGTGAATTTGTAAAAACATGCATGATGAAGGTCAGCTGAGATTGTGTGCCCTGAAAAGCGCCAGGCTTTTGCAAATATCAGCCTGACAAAACACAGTTGCAGACAGGATTTCCGATCTTTCAGTGGATTTGGACAGCCAGTTGAAGCAAAAAGTAAAGTCATTTATTGGGTTTTCAGTTGCAATTGATGAAAGCACGGACATTACAGATGTTGCACAACTGGCCATTTTCATCCGCGGAGTTGATGACACATTGACCGTCACCGAGGAGTTCGTGGAGTTGGTGCCGATGACATATACAAGGACAGCAGCTGATATTTTCACCACACTCGTCGGCACGCTGGACAGGGTCGGAGTGGACTGGTCCCGTGCTGTCAGCCTGGCTACAGATGGTGCGCCCTCAATGATTGGGAAAAAAGCAGGCGTTGTGACAAAGTTCAGAGAGAAAGTGCAATCTGCAAATGGAGGACGTGATTTTTGGACTTTCCACTGTATTTTGCACCAGGAGGCTTTGTGTTGCAAGTCATTAAAGATGGATAACGTCATGAAGGTGGTCATCCAAACTGTTAATTTCATCCGATCCAGAAGCCTGAATCACCGTCAGTTTGACAGCCTTCTCAGAGAGAAAGACCACATCTATGGCCTGCCATACCACACTGAGGTAAGATGGTTAAGCCGAGGTGCTGTGCTTAGGCGTTTCTTTGATTTACGAGAAGAAATTGAACAGTTCATGGAAGAAAAGGGCAAACCAGTGTTAGAATTTCATTCTGCAGAATGGATGCAGGACCTTGCATTTATGGTGGATGTTACAGAGCACCTGGAATAACTTGAACAAACAGCTGCAAGGGCGCAACAAAGTCGTCACGCAGTATTATGACAGCATACGTTCTTTCAAGTTGAAGCTGTCATTGTGGGAGACGCAACTCGCCGGTGGTGATGCAGCTCACTTACCCTGTCTGAAAAATGTGTGCACGACCCAACATGTGGCAGACATGAAGCGGTTCAAAGATAAAATAACGGGACTGTTACGGGAGTTTGAGCAACGCGTTCAGATTTTTGTTGAACTGGAGAAAGACTTCAACGTTTTTTGCTCGCCATTCACCGTGAATCCCTCTGATCTGCCCGTCAATATCCAACTTGAAATAATAGACTTGCAGTGTGACTCGGATATGAAGGGCAAATTTGCCGCAGCTGGCTTGGACACATTTTATCAGAATCTCTTGCCAGGTTACTCCAACCTGACAGCCCTCGCTGGAAAACTGTTGTGCATGTTTGGAACCACATATCTTTGTGAGCAAGTTTTCTCTGTAATGAGCATAAATAAAACAAAGCTGCGCTCAAGGCTCACGCACAAGCACTTGAATCACATCCTGAAGTTGGCTGCCACTCAGGATGTGACGCCTGATATTGATGCGCTGGTGAAAGCTAAAAGATGCCAGGTATCAGGAGTCAAATAAACTATGCAACCCCACTTAAAGTGCTGCATGAGACACCCTGATATAGTTCTTTGATCTATTTCTGTGAATCACTGAGGCATTGTGTGTTTGTGTGTTCTTTTTCTTTAGAATTCTCAAATAAACTTGAGGTGTTTTATGATTAATAGTGATGTTGTGCTTGTACTATTGTGGGCACACTGTCCTCAGGCTCCAGCTTTATGTTTTATGTTGATCGTATTAAAACAAAGAAAACAATCTGAAGTTGTTGTTTTTAAGTTATATATACCATGATTTTACCGGTCCGGCCCACTTGGGAATAGATTTTCCTCCATGTGGCCCCTGAGCTAAAATGAGTTTGACACCCCTGGTCTAGGATGTGACTGTCTGCTGTAGCGTTAAGATTTCCCTTCACTGGAACTAAGGGGCCTAGCCTGAACCATGAAAAACAGCCCCAGACCATTATTCCTCCTCCACCAAACTTTATAGTTGGCACTATGCATTCGGGAAGGTAGCATTCTCCTGGCTTCCGCCAAACCCAGATTCGTCAATCTGACTGCCAGATGGTAAAGCGTGATTCATCACTCCAGAGAACGTTTCCACTGCTCCAGAGGCCAATGGCAGTGAGCTTTACACCACTCCAGCCGATGCTTGGCATTGCACGTGGTTAGGCTTGCGTGCGGCTGCTCTGCCATGGAAACCCATTTAATGAAGCTCACGTTTAACCATTCTTGTGCTGACGTTGCTTCCAGAGGCAGTTTGGAACTCTGTAGTGAGTGTTGTAACCAAGGACAGATGATTTTTCAGCAATCGACGGTCCCGTTCTGTGAGCTTGTGTGGCCTACCACTTCGGGGCTGAGTCGTTGTAGCTCCTAGATGTTTCCACTTCACAATAACAGCCCTTACAGTTGAGCGGGGCAGCTCTAGCAGGGCAGAAATTTGACGAACTGACTTGGAAAGGTGGCATCCTATGAAGGTGCCACGTTGAAAGTCACAGAGCCTTTAAGTAAGGCTATTCTACTGCCAATGTTTGTCAGTGGAGATTGCATGGCTGTGTGCTCGGTTTTATACATCTGTCAGCAACGGCTCTGACTGAAATAGCCAAATCCACTAATTTGAAGGGGTTAGTGGATTTGTATAAAACAGTGTATGTAGGACGTGACCTGCAGGACTTTTTGCCACATTCAACATAAAAAAATATAAAGGCAAGTCTGTTAGTGACAGCCCTTTCACAGACTCTCCTTCACAACCAGACAACCAACCATTCCACTACTGGAGTATCCCCAGCATCATTCAGGCTGGGATAACATTTCAGTTAGTCAATAGGTCTCTGGTATGCAAGCTGCATCTATACTGACTATACCGAACACACTTAATTTTAGTGGGGAAAAGAGGGTTGAACATACAGTTGAAGTCGGAAGTTTACATACACTTAGGTTGGAGTCATTAAAACTCGTTTTTCAACTACTCCACAAATTTCTTGTTAGCAAACTATAGTTTTGGCAAGTCGGTTGGGACATCTACTTTATGCATGACACAAGTCATTTTTCCAACAATTGTTTACAGACAGATTATTTCACTTATAATTCACTGTATCACAATTCCAGTGGGTCAGAAGACTACATACACTAAGTTGACTGTGCCTTTAAACAGCTTGGAAAAATCCAGAAAATGATGTCATGGCTTTAGAAGCTTCTGATAGGCTAATTGACATCATTTGAGTCAATTGGAGGTGTACCTGTGGATGTATTTCAAGGCCTACCTTCAAACTCAGTGCCTCTTTGCTTGACATCATGGGAAAATCAAAAGAAATCAGCCAAGACCTCCACAAGTCTGGTTCATCCTTGGGAGCAATTTCCAAATGCCTGAAGGTACCACGTTCATCTGTATAAACAATAGTGCGCAAGTATAAACACTATGGGACCATGCAGCTGTCATATAGTCAACACCACAGCCACTGCTAGCTAGCCAACTTTACCAACTAGCAGTACTGTAGAAACTAAATACATTACAACAGAACGATTTGATTACTGTAATGTTAGCTAGCTACATAGTTGTCTTTGTATCAAAGATAAAGGTGTAGTACAGAGAAGCTAGCCAGCTACATTTTCAAACAAAGTCAACAACGCAGCCACTGCTAACTAGCCAACTTTACCAGCTAGCAGTACTGTATCATTTTAGTCAATACGTTTTTTGCAACGTAAGTTTAACTTTCTGAACATTCGAGATGTATAAGTCCACTTGTGTAGCTAGCAGGACTGACTTTGTGTTAGCTAGCCAACGTTTAATTACTTCTGCGTTATGAAAGGAACTAGACACGGACACGAATGATCCATTGGTAGTTTGTTGTAACCAAGTATTGGTGCTAACCGTGTGTTATTGGATGCTAGCATGCTAGTTAGCTACGGCGTCATAGGATACGGTGCACTGGGTGGGTTTCACGGAAGAATACTGTACCAAGTTATCTAGCTGAATAAACTAAGTTTGAGCCTATTCCTGGAAACATTGAACCACTGTAGTTTACATCAATTATAATTTCTAAAGTGGAAGTTGGAAGAGTTATATTTGAGAGTTTCAGTGAAAGGTTAGTGAGGGAGGCCCTGCTCTCTCGCTTCCCCAGTTGTTTAGTTAATTTTCATTCCAATCTCCTTTGCATTAGCGTAGCCTCTTCTGAAACCTGTCAACTATGTCTGTCTATCCCTGTTCTCTCCTTTCTGCACAGGCCATACAAACGCTTCACACCGCGTGGCTGCTACCACTCTAACCTGGTGGTCCCAGTGCGCACGACCCACGTGGAGTTCCAGGTCTCCGGCAGCCTCTGGAACTGCCGGTCTGCGGGCAACAAGGCAGAGTTCATCTCAGCCTATGCTACCCTCCAGTCGCTCGACTTCTTGGCGCTGACGGAAACATGTATTACCACAGAAAACACTGCTACTCCTACTGCTCTCTCCTCGTCTGACCACGTGTTCTCGCATACCCCGAGAGCATCTGGTCAGCGGGGTGGTGGCACTGGAATCCTCATCTCTCCCAAGTGGACATTCTCTCTTTCTCCCCTGACCCATCTGTCTATCTCCTCCTTTGAATTCCATGCTGTCACAGTCACTAGCCCATTCAAGCTTAACATCCTTATCATTTATCGCCCTCCAGGTTCCCTTGGAGAGTTCATCAATGAGCTTGACGCCTTGATAAGTTCCTTTCCTGAGGATGGCTCACCCCTTACAGTTCTGGGTGACTTTAACCTCCCTACGTCTACCTTTGACTCATTTCTCTCTGCCTCCTTCTTTTGACCTCACCCTCTCACCGTCCCCCCCTACTCACAAGGCAGGCAATACGCTTGACCTCATCTTTACTAGATGCTGTTCTTCTACTAATCTCACTGCAACTCCCCTCCAAGTCTCCGACCACTACCTTGAATCCTTTTCCCTCTCACTCTCCTCCAACACTACTCACTCTGCCCCTACTCAGATGGTGTTGCGCCGTCGCAACCTTCGCTCTCACTCTCCAGCTACTCTCTCCTCTTCCATCCTATCATTTCTTCCCTCTGCTCAATCCTTCTCCAACCAATCTCCTGATTCTGCCTCCTCAACCCTCTCCTCCCTTTCTGCATCCTTTGACTCTCTATGTCCCCTATCCTCCCGGCCGGCTCGGTCCTCCCCTCCTGCTCTGTGGCTTGACGACGCATTGCGAGCTCACAGAACAGGGCTCCGGGCAGCCGAGCGGAAATGGAGGAAAACTAGCCTCCCTGCGGACCTGGCGTCTTTTCACTCCCTCCTCTCTACATTTTCTTCCTCTGTTTCTGCTGCTAAAGCCAATTTCTACCACTCTAAATTCCAAGCATCTGCCTCTAACCCTATGAAGCTCTTTGCCACCTTCTCCTCCCTCCTGAATCCTCCCCCCCCTCCCCCCCTCCTCCCTCTCTGCAGATGACTTCGTCAACCATTTTGGAAAGAAGGTTGACGACATCCGATCCTCGTTTGTTAAGTCAAACGACACCGCTGGTCCTGCTCACATTGCCCTACCCTATGCTTTGACCTCTTTCTCCCCTCTCTCTCCAGATGAAATCTTGCGACTTGTGACGGCTGGCCGCCCAACAACCTGCCCGCTTGACCCTATCCCCTCCTCCTCCAGACCATTTCCGGAGACCTTCTCCCTTACCTCACCTCGCTCATCAACTCATCCTTGACCGCTGGAAACGTCCCTTCCGTCTTCAAGAGAGCGAGAGTTGCACCCCTTCTCAAAAAACCTACACTCGATCCCTCCGATGTCAACAACTACAGACCAGTATCCCTTCTTTCTTTTCTCTCCAAAACTCTTGAGCGTGCCGTCCTTGGCCAGCTCTCTTGCTATCTCTCTCAGAATGACCTTCTTGATCCAAATCAGTCAGGTTTCAATACTGGTCATTCAACTGAGACTGCTCTTCTCTGTGTCACGGAGGCTCGCCGCACTGCTAAAGCTAACTCTCTCTCCTCTGCTCTCATCCTTCTAGACCTATCTGCTGCCTTTGATACTGTGAACCATCAGATCCTCCTCTCCACCCTCTCCGAGTTGGGCATCTCCGGCGCGGCTCACTCTTGGATTGCGTCCTACCTGACAGGTTGCTCCTACCAGGTGGCGTGGCGAGAATCTGTCTCCGCACCACGTGCTCTCACCACTGGTGTCCCCCAGGGCTCAGTTCTAGGCCCTCTCCTATTCTCGCTATACACCAAGTCACTTGGCTCTGTCATATCCTCACATAGTCTCTCCTAGACACACAATTAATCTTCTCCTTTCCCCCTTCTGATAACCAGGTGGCGAATCGCATCTCTGGTAGACATATCAGTCTGGATGACGGATCACCACCTCAAGCTGAACCTCGGCAAGACTGAGCTGCTCTTCCTCCCGGGGGAAGGACTGCCCATTCCATGATCTTGCCATCACGGTTGACAACTCCATTGTGTCCTCCTCCCAGAGTGCTAAGAGCCTTGGCGTGACCCTGGACAACACCCTGTCGTTCTCCGCTAACATCAAGGCGGTGACCCGATCCTGTAGGTTCATGCTCTACAACATTCGCAGAGTACGACCCTGCCTTACGCAGAAAGCGGCGCAGGTCCTAATCCAGGCCCTTGTCATCTCCCGTCTGGATTACTGCAACTCGCTGTTGGCTGGGCTCCCTGCCTGTGCCATTAAACCCCGACAACTCATCCAGAACGTCGCCGCAGCCCGTCTGCTTCCCAAGTTCTCTCACGTCACCCCGCTCCTCCGCACACTCCACTGGCTTACAGTTGAAGCTCGCATCTGCTACAAGACCATGGTGCTTGCCTACAGAGCGGTGAGGGGAACGGCACCTCCGTACCTTCAGGCTCTGATCAGTCCCTACACCCAAACAAGGGCACTGCGTTCATCTACCTCTGGCCTGCTGGCCCCCCTACCTCTGCTGAAGCACAGTTCCTGCTCAGCCCAGTCAAAACTGTTCGCTGCTCTGGCACCCCAATGGTGGAACAAGCTCTCTCACGACGCCAGGACAGCGGAGTCAATCACCACCTTCCGGAGACACCTGAAACCCCACCTCTTTAAGGAATACCTGGGATAGGATAAAGTAATCCTTCTACCCCCCCCCCCCCCCCCAAAAAAAAAAAAGATATAGATGTACTATTGTTAAGTGGTTGTTCCACTGGATATCATAAGGTGAATGCACAAATTTGTAAGTCGCTCCGGATAAGAGCATCTGCTAAATGACGTAAATGTAAATATAGCTTAGGAAGAAGACGTGTTCTGTCTCCTAGAAATGAACGTACTTTGGTGCGAAAAGTGCAAATCAATCCCAGAACAACAGCGAAGGACCTTGTGAAGATGCTGGAGGAAACGGGTACAAAAGTATCTATATCCACAGTAAAATGAGTCCTATATCGACATAACCTGAAAGGCCGCTCAGCAAGGAAGAAGCCACTGCTCCACAACCGCCATAAAAAAAGCCAGACTACGGTTTGCAACTGCACATGGGGACAAAGATTGTACTTTTTGGACAAATGTCCTCTGGTCTGATGAAACAAAAATATAACTGTTTGGTCATAATGACCATCGTTATGTTTGGAAGAAAAGGGGCGAGGCTTGCAAGCCGAAGAATACCATCCCAACCGTGAAGCACGGGGGTGGCAGCATCATGTTGTGGGGGTGCTTTGCTGCAGGAGGGACTGGTGCACTTCACAAAATAGATGGCATCATAAGGGAGGAATATTATGTGGATATATTGAAGCAACATCTCAAGACATCAGTCAGGAAGTTGAAGCTTGGTTGCAAATGGGTCTTCCAAATGGACAATGACCCCAACCATACTTCCAAAGTTGTGGCAAAATGGCTTAAGGACAACAAAGTCAAGGTATTGGAGGGACCATCACAAAGCCCTGACCTCAATCCTATAGAAAATGTGTGGGCAGAACTGAAGAAGCTTGTGCGAGCAAGGAGGCCTACTAACCTGACTCAGTTACACCAGCTCTGTCAGGAGGAATGGGCCAAACTTCACCCAACTTATTGTGGGAAGCTTGTGGAAGGCTACCCGAAACGTTTGACCCAAGTTATACAATTTAAAGGCAATGCTACCAAACACTAATTGAATGTATGTAAACTTCTGACCCACTAGGAATGTGATGAAAGAAATAAAAGCTGAAATAAATCACTCTACTATTATTCTGACATTTGACATTCTTAAAATAAAGTGGTGTACCTAACTAACCTAAGACATGGAATCTTACTAGGATTATATGTCAGGAATTGTGACAAAACGGAGTTTAAATGTATTTGGCTAAGGTGTATGTAAACTTACGACTTCAACTGTATACACTACTAGAGTAGCTGACTGTTGTATTATGGTTGCTTTCCTGTGACTTGGTTACGCTACTGTGTGCCTGTGTCAAGAAAAGCATGTTATTATATTTTGTGGCATTGCCCATTGTTGATATGCTGTAAGTGTGTGAATGAGATTAAAACATGAACACACGTTGACAACTAGTTGGCTTCGGCTGTTCAAACACAGAGGCATGGCAGTGCCACTCATAGTCCTACTTCCACTGACTGTACAAAACCTTAAGACCACCCTCCTAATATTGAGTGAAGTTTACATTCATCATAAATATTCATAGTTGATATTTCCGCATATTGTATCTTTGTGTTTACAGGTCTCTGTATCCATGCTTTAAGATGTCCTTTTTTATGATCAAATTTTTATTGAATTCACACAAGACTATTTATACAAATTAAAAATAAAATCTACATAACACACAGTCAACACCACACAATGTTATACATGCAGCTCCAACCCATGAAAAATCACAGAAGTAAAATACAATTGAATGTAAAATGTGGTCAAGCCTCCCACCCATCTCCTACCAACAAGCCTGTAACAAACTTCTCAAAAAGTAGAGATAGTCAAAAACAAACAAAATGTGTAAGTAGTCCTCTGCCATAAGGGACCACTGGTAGGCTATCTCTGATCACTGGTAGGCTAAATGGTGCTATTATGCATTACAAATTAACAATATTCTGCAAAACATTCATCCAGTAAATTGCAAGAGCTAGCCCCGATTTCCACCATAACTCCACCATGACCATATCCTATCCCAATCAGAGGTTAATCCCATCCTCTCTGACTCTGTCTCCCATACAACCTCCATGTGTAATTTCTTATATTTCTTCCCTATAAGTGTGTCCTATATCTCTGCTACTGTACCTATCCAGGCTGCCATTGGGTGTTCTGACAAGGGCATATTCCAGGGTACACCATAAGCTTTCATTGCTGACCTTAACTGCAGATACAGAAAGTATGAGGATCCTGGCAGGGAATAGTCGTCTTTAATATCCTGAAATGTGCGCAAGCCAATCTCACTATGAATGTCCTTCAAAACATAAACATCTTTTGAAGACCACGAGGCCTGTGTGAAAGGATGTCCACCTGTCAATAAATGGAAATTGTTCCATAATGGAATTTTGTCTGATGACCTATGACCTTTTCCACCCTCTTCCATATATTCAAGGAGTTCAGAACTATGCTGGCAAACCTAAGATATGTTCAATCATCCTCAGCAATTACTAACTCTTCTAGTCTATGCGGTTTAACCAGAGCAGATTCAATAGCTCTTCAAGGTAAAACTGATTGACGATCCATCCACACTCATAATGCTCTTATTTGAAAAGCCCAATAATAGAAATTGAGATTCGGAACAGCTAATCCTCCTGTGCATTTCGACGCAGCAAAGTAGTGAGTTTGATCCTAACCCGCTTTCCACCCCATATAAAGTTATGCATGTGCTTTTTTTTATAAACGTTGGAGGTGGCGACAAAGGGATCACGAAGAATAAAAAGTTAACCCGGGGCAAGATATTAATTTTCGCTGTGATAACTCTGCCCTGTAATGATATAGTTAGATTAGACCACCTCTGCAAATCCGCCTTCATTTTTTGCAAAAATGCCACAGAAATTCTCTCTAAAACATTTTTACAGAGTAGGATGTATTTTAACCCCCAAATAAGTAAAGCTGGTGCTTATTGGTACAAAAGAAGGTGACTGAGCATTCTTAGCTGCTTAATTTATAGGAAATATCATAGATTTGGTTAAAATATATATATATATCCACCCAGCTCTGTAGACTCAAACAACTGAAGTACATGAGAGAGAGAGAGAGAGGACCCAACATTGGAGAGGAACAGAAGGATGCCATCCGCATAAGGTGAGATAGTGTAGACTCATAAATTGCAATTGGAGAGAGAGTCATATTAAAAGCAGTGGGACATAGGACAATCCTTGTTTAGATCTGCATTTTAATGGAAATGGAGACAATTTACAGCTGCCAGTAGGGTCGTTATATAATGTTTTTATCATAGAGATGAAATTAGGGCCGAACAAAAACCATCCATAAATATCCCCATTCTAACTGGTCTAATGCCTTTTCAGCATCAAGTGACAAAACAGTGCAGTCATGAGGTAAATTGTCAGCAATGTCAATAACATGCAGTAACCTGCGTACATTATGTGCAGCCAATCTCCCTTTAAAAAAGCCAGTTTGGTCATGGTGTATTAACTTACCAAGAGATCAATACGCAAGGCCAATACTTTTGCATACAACTTTGCATCCCTACAAAATCAGGGAGTCAAGGTGGTAACTATAACATTCATGCGGGCCTTTTCCCTTCTTCAGTAACAGAGTAATTAAAGCAATGTTCTGGTCTCTATGGAGTGACCCAGTCTCAATAGCATAATTAATGGAGTCCAAAATCAGGGGACCAACTTTATCCCATAGAACCAGATATAGTTCAGGGGGGATCCCATCAAGCCTGGGAGATTTCCCTTTTTGTAGAGTCCTGACCACATCCCCTAGCTCTTCTAAGGTTATGGGTTGTTCCAGTAGCTCACTGTATAATAAATCCAATTTAGGTAAAGCCAAATTTTGCATAAATAAATTGCACCTTTGCATATCAAGTGTAGCTTCTAAAGAGTAAAGGGCACTATAAAAACGTAATTTATTGCTTTATGCTCTGTGACTACTTGCCCATCACTTGAACGTATAGCATAGCATTAAAACACTCTCCTGCAAACCGCCTCACCAATTTAAAAAATAAAAGTATTATTTACCTCAAATCTGAAATCCACAACAGAAGCTAGCCAGAGGTTAGCCAGTTCACTGGCTAACGTTGTAGTTCAGCTAGCCACGGTTAGCGGTCCTCAGCTATCCATTAGCTCGAAAAGCTATCGCCAATTTTTGTACAGCGTGACTCAGACCAGAGCTTACCGGACCTATTCTCTCTCCATATCCCCGGATTTCTACCACAGGCTCTGGACATTTACACCTGGATCTTGCAGCTAGCTTGCTGCTACCTGAGTGACTATTGGCAACGTTGGTCCCGGAGTTAACATAAATTATTCCGGAGCTAGCCAGCTGAAGCGTTTCATCAGCCACTCCTGGGCTATTCCGGAGCTAGCCAGCTGAAGAGTTCCATCAGCCTCTCCTGGGCTACAATCACCTATCCGGACCCGTTTTACTGCCGATGCGGAGCCCCACGACTGGACCACCGACATTATCTGCCCGAGGGAGTTATCCAACTGGCCCCTCCGTCGCAACGTAACCCGAATGCCCATCTGCGGCCCGCTAATCGTTAGCTGTCTTATCGGCTGCTATCTGAATCGGACACTTTTCTTGGGCCACTATAATTAACTATTTTGCCAATTGGACTGGTCCCCCCTACCACACGGAACCCCATTAATCTACAGACGGAATCGCACGAGGTGGCTAAAAACAGACCTCCATCTTCTACCAGCTTGCTATCTAACTCTCACTGGACCCTTTCATCACTCGGCTAAGCATGCCTCTCCTTAATGTCAATATGCCTTGTCAATTGCTGTTCTGGTTAGTGTTTATTGGCTTATTTCACTGTAGAGCCTCTAGCCCTGCTCATTATACCTTATCCAACCTCTCAGTTCCTCCACCCACACATGCTATGACATGTTCTGGTTTCAATGTTTCTAGAGACTATCTCTCTCATCATCACTAAATGCCTAGGTTTACCTCCACTGTACTCACATCCTACCATACCTTTGTCTGTACATTATACCATTAAGCTATTTTTTCACCCCCAGAAACCTGCTCCTTTTTCTCTCTATTCCGAACGTCACAGACAACCAATTCTTATAGCTTTTAGCCGTACCCTTATCCTCATACTTCTCTGTTCCTCTGGTGATGTAGAGGTGAATCCAGGCACTGCAGTGCCTAGCTCCACTCCTACTCCCCAGGCGCTCTCTTTTGATGACTTCGGTAACCGTAATAGCCTTGGTTTCATGCATGTTAACATTAGAAGCCTCCTCCCTAAGTTTGTTTTATTCACTGCTTTAGCACACTCTGCCAACCCGGATGTCCTAGCCGTGTCTGAATCCTGGCTTAGGAAGTCCAGCAAAAACTCTGAAATCTTCATCCCTAACTACAACGTTTTCAGACAAGATAGAATGACCAAAGGGGGCGGTGTTGTAATCTACTGCAGAGATAGCCTGCAGAGTTCTGTCCTACTATCCAGGTCTGTACCCAAACAATTTGAACTTCTTCTTTTAAAAATCCATCTCTCTAAAAACAAGTCTCTCACCATTGCCGCCTGCTATAGACCACCCTCGGCCCACAGCTGTGCTCTGGACACCATATGTGAACTGATTGACCCCCATCTATCTTCAGAGCTCGTGTTACTAGGTGACCTAAACTGGGACATGCTTAACACCCCAGCCATCCTACAATTCAAGCTTGACGCCCTCAATCTCACACAAATTATTAATGTACCCACCAGGTACCACCACAAAGCCTTAAACACTGGCAACCTCATAGATATCGTCCTAACCAATTTGCCTTCTAAATACTCCTCTGATGTTTTCAACCAAGATCTCAGCGATCACTGCCTCATTGCCTGCATCCGTAATGGGTCTACGGTCAAACGACCTCCACTCATCACTGTCAAATGCTCCCTGAAACATTTCAGTGAACAGGCCTTTCTAATCGACCTGGCCCTGGTATCCTGGAAGGATATTGACCTCATCCCGTCAGTAGAGGATGCCTGGTTATTTTTTTTTTTAATTCCTTCCTCACCATCTTAAATAAGCATGCCCCATTCAAGAAATTTAGAACCAGGAACAGATATAGCCCTTGGTTCTCCCCAGACCTTACTGCCCTTAACCAACACAAAAACATCCTATGGCGTTCTGCATTAGCATCAAACAGCCCCCATGATATGCAACTTTTCAGGGAAGTTAGAAACCAATATACACAGGCAGTTAGAATAGCTAAGGCTAGCTTTTTCAAGCAGAAATTTGCTTCTTGCAACACAAATTCAAAAAAGTTTTGGGACATTGTAAAGTCCATGGAGAATAAGAACACCTCCTCCCAACTGCCCACTGTACTGAGGATAGGAAACTCTGTCACCACCGATAAACCCACTATAATTGAGAATTTCAATAAGCATTTTTCTACGGCTGGCCATGCTTTCCACCTGGCTACCCCTACTGCAGTCAACAGCACTGCACCCCCCACAGCTACTCGCCCAAGCCTTCCCCATTTCTCCTTCTCCCAAATCCATTCAGATGATGTTCTGAAAGAGCTGCAAAATCTGGACCCCTACAAATCAGCCGGGCTAGACAATCTGGACTCTTTCTTTCTAAAATTATCTGCTGAAATTATTGCAACCCCTATTACTAGCCTGATCAACCTCTCTTTCGTGTCGTCTGAGACTCCCATAGATTGGAAAGCAGCTGCTGTCATCCCCCTCTTCAAAGGAGGGGACACTCTTGACCCAAATTGCTATAGACCTATATCCATCCTACACTGCCTTTCTAAGGTCTTCAAAAGCCAAGTCAACAAACAGATTACCGACCATTTTGAATCCCACCGCACCTTGTCCGCTATGCAATCTGGTTTCAGAGCTGGTCATGGGTGCACCTCAGCCACGCTCAAGGTCCTAAACAATATTGTAACCACCATCGATAAGAAACAATACTGTGCTGCCGTTTTCATTGACCTGGCCAAAGCTTTCGACTCTGTCAATCACCACATCCTCATCGGCAGACTCAATAGCCTTGGTTTCTCTAATGATTGCATCGCCTGGTTCACCAACTACTTCTCTGATAGAGTTCAGTGTGTCAAATCGGAGGGCCTGTTGTCCGGACTTCTGGCAGTCTCTATGGGGGTGCCACAGGGTTCAATTCTTGGGCCAACTCTTTTCTCTGTATACATCAATGATGTCGCTCTTGCTGCTGGTGAGTCTCTGATCCACCTCTACGCAGACGACACCATTCTGTATACTTCTGGCCCTTCTTTGGACACTGTGTTAACAACCCTCCAGACGAGCTTCAATGCCATACAACTCTCCTTCCGTGGCCTCCAACTGCTCCTAAATACAAGTAAAACTAAATGCATGCTCTTCAACCGATCGCTGCCTGCACCTGCCCGCCTGTCCTGCATTACTACTCTGGACGGTTCTGACTTAGAATATGTGGACAACTACAAATACCTAGGTGTCTGGTTAGACTGTAAACTCTCCTTCCAGACTCACATCAAACATCTCCAATCCAAAGTTAAATCAAGAATTGGCTTCCTATTTCGCAACAAAGCATCCTTCACTCATGCTGCCAAACATACCCTTGTAAAACTGACCATCCTACCGATCCTCGACTTTGGCGATGTCATTTACAAAATAGCCTCCAATACCCTACTCAACAAACTGGATGCAGTCTATCACAGTGCCATCCGTTTTGTCACCAAAGCCCCATATACTACCCACCACTGCGACCTGTATGCTCTCGTTGGCTGGCCTTCGCTTCATAATCGTCGCCAAACCCACTGGCTCCAGGTCATCTACAAGACCCTGCTAGGTAAAGTCCCCCCTTATCTCCGCTCACTGGTCACCATAGCAGCACCCACCTGTAGCACGCGCTCAAGCAGGTATATCTCTCTGGTCACCCCCAAAGCCAATTCCTCCTTTGGCCGTCTCTCTTTACAGTTCTCTGCTGCCAATGACTGGAATGAACTATAAAAATCTCTGAAACTGGAAACACTTATCTCCCTCACTAGCTTTAAGCACCAGCTGTCAGAGCAGCTCACAGATCACTGCACCTGTACATAGCCCATCTATAATTTTAGCCCAAACAACTACCTCTTCCCCTACTGTATTTTTTTATTTTATTTATTTTATTTTGCTCCTTTGCACCCCATTATCTCTATTTCTACTTTGCACTTTTTTCTACTACAAATCTACCATTCCAGTGTTTTACTTGCTATATTGTATTTACTTTGCCACCATGGACTTTTTTTGCCTTTACCTCCCTTATCTCACCTCATTTGCTCACATTGTACATAGACTTATTTTTCTACTGTATTATTCACTGTATATTTGTTTTACTCCATGTTTAACTCTGTTGTTGTATGTTGTCGAACTGCTTTGCTTTATCTTGGCCAGGTCGCAATTGTAAATGAGAACTTGTTCTCAACTTGCCTACTTGGTTAAATAAAGGTTAAATAAAATAATAAAAAATAAATAAAAAATTAATTGATGCCTTAGAGATTGCTTGCTCTGCGGCTGAAGCAGAATGAGTCTAAGGTCTGTCCCCATCAAAAATATTTTTTCTGTTTAGTTCACTGCATAATAAATTCAACTTTTTGCAATGAGTGTGCATTGAATTTGCCTCTCAATGCTAGGAGTTTATTTGATCCGTCTGCTCTTTCTCCAACGGTCAACCTCCTACATTAAACTCTTCCACGAATAAGCGATACACAGAGATTGAGGCGAAGAAAATGCTATACAATTGCCTCTGATAAAACATTTAGTTGCTTCCCATAATGTCTATGGACTCTCACACTGCTCCCTATTGATGGCCAAAAAATCATCCAGCTGTTGATTAATCTACGTAGTAAATCCTGGGTTCAACAACAAAGAATGATTGATTGAAAAGCCATCTACGAACTCAAGGATACTTATTAAAAAGGGTTATTGTGCACATCACAGGAGAGTGATCAGATATAAAAATGAGCAAAATCTCCAATGTTGATATATTTTCGATCAGTGTAGGTGTGACAAAACTATAGCAAATTCTAGAATATGATCTATGTCGAGAAGAGTAAAATGACTTAGCTTTGACCTGGTCCTTATGAATCCACCATAGGTCTATTAAATTCAGTTCTGTAATAAATGTTCTCAGAGCAAGGGAGCAGGAAGAGAATCCTGACTATTTGAGGATCTTTCTGACGCTGGGTTAATCGTTGCATTAAAATCTCCCCCCACCATGAGATGACTGTCATGGAACTGTTGCAAAAAGTCGGTGATGGAAGCCAAGAACATGCTGTCATATTCATTTGGGCCGTAAATTGAAACTAAAATAAGTTTTACATGATTCACGGTCACCTATACATAAACAAATTGCCCCCACAAGAATCATTCCCTGGGAGCTCGACAGAGATCTGGAGTTTTCTATCCACCAAGATCAGTACTCCCTTTTGACTTATTTGCAGCACATGAATGGGCAATTAGTTTATAGTGTCTGTTTTGGAATCTGTGCTCATCTTTATCCAGCAAACGAGTTTCCTGAATCAATGCAATGGATACTTGGTTGCTGTGTAGATTTTCGAAACATCATGTTTGATTGGTGCATTCAAACCCATTAAATTAAAGCTCACCACATTCAAATCAGTCATTGGGATATGTACATTACATTGACATCAGTGAGTAGCGGGCATGGCTGTGAAAGTGAAACAGTAGCTGACCAAAAAGATAACAAAACAAAAACAACGCATGTCCTGTAATGACTAACATAGGCATGAAGTGTTGACAAAAACAACTACAATACAACAAAAAGTGCAAGCTGCCAGGGTAGGTTCCCTAAAGTTAGCAAAACACAAAATGAACTCAAGAGTTGTGGCTTTTCTTTAAGATCCTAATGTTGTTTGTTTTTGTATTAAGGGCAGACAATTGGCTACATGTATTCCACATTTTCGCAATATCAGAGCTTGCAATATTGGGTTACATGAGTTTATGTGGCCAAATCCCCCTCCAGCCAGGCACTATTCTGCACTGTTAGAGTTAAGGGGGTGTGTCACAATATCTATAATTTTAACCACATCTGCCGTAAAATACTTTGCAGTAAAATATGTTGTTTTGGCCACGAGAGAAAAATGTAACCATTTGCACAATCATCCTAAAATTTCATAAGAAATGAAGTGATGTTTATTTAATTAAATTTGTTTTACAGTAGCCTAATGTTATACTATGCTATTATATTCACTTCTGTTATGTTGAATACTCATTATGTGATCATGCTTTGATCTAACTTTATTAAACGAGCACAATTCACCAGAGTAGCCTGTTCTCTATGAGTAGAGCAGACTGCGGGATTCTCTACTTTGCGCACACATGCGCAGAAGATTTGGGACCTTTAGTTATCGGGAAGAAAGGTCTGGAAGCCACTCCAAACAGAAAATGGGGGGGTGTGAGAAATTGAAAAGAGCCCATTTCAGTTTGCTTTGACCTTTTTACTATTATGTTTCAACTTTTCTTTTATCATTTTCACTTTACAATGACCTTTATTCATTTTCATTTTCACTTTACGATGACCTTTATTCATTTTCACTTAACAATTTCATTGTGGTGCAAATCATGCCCACTGTTATGAAAATATTAATGCGTTGATCATTTTTGCATTTACATTGAGCATTTAAGCATTGCATTTTCAATGTGTCTTAAAAAATACCACAACAAATTTCAATTCCAGTGTGCAGGTAGTGCTTATGCTTTCGAAAGATAAGACAAGTAAAGTGAACATATACAAACAGGTTAAAAAAAATATTATAATAATATGACTAAAGCAAAACACAACACACACAGAATGGGTAAGATGTACAGTTTCATTCCAGTTGACCTTCAACAGTTCTCTCCATAAAGAGGAAGAGGTCATTGATCAGACACAAACCCTAATCCCACTGATTCTCCATGTTCTCAGTGAGTAGTGACCATTTGTCCACAAATTGTTCTTGCTTTAACCTGAATTTAAAACATACTTTTTTCCATTATGTAATTCTTAGAAATGACATCCACTCCAGCAATGAGAAGTATGTGTAACAAATACCATTCCATCCTATCGAGCACCATGTCCAACTTGGCTCTAAGAATGGCTAACATAGAATCTCTGGTCAATTGAAAACAAAACAAACAATCAATCATATTAACTCAAATAATTAATTCTGAATGAAAATTCAGACAGTTTGGCTAACGTTACCTTATCAATCCAGTATGACAGTCTCTGTTAAACTAATGCCAGAAGGGCTAGACCATTTTTTTGTTGGGTGTGCTTGACACACAAAAATACTTTCTTAATAAAAAAATTAAAAAGGTGAAATGGCCGGGGTGCCAAGGGGCTCATAACATAAAATATGTATATATATATATATATATTTGCACAATTTCTTTGTCATACTAATCTATAATGAGTTTTTGGCTGATGAGTGGGCAATGACAGAATTGCTGCAGCAAATGTCACAAAAAAACCTGCAAAATCCTGGATGGACTGATATGCACAGGCCCTAATTTGCAATATAGCCTAAGTTGTTACCTTGGCTTTTATAACATATAAGGCTTAAGCAGGCAGAAAACAAAAGAAGCACAGAATGACAGCAGAGAAGATGCTGAGACAGATAGACAGCACAGCAAGGAGGCAAACAAAATGGCTAGAGCAGAGGCACTGCCTTCAGACATTTCCACAGTTTCTTGTGTCACAGCCTGAATTTAAAATGGATTAAATTGAGATTTTGTGTCATTGGCCTACACACAATTATGTTTTTAGACATTATTACAAATAAATTAAAGCTGAAATGTCTTGAGTCAATACGTATTCAACCCCTGTGTTATGGCAAGCCTAAATAAGTTCAGGAGTAAACATTTGCTTAACAAGTCACATAATAAGTTGCATGGACTCACTCTGTGTGCAATAAGTGTTTAACATGATTTTTGAATGATTACCTCATCGCTGTACCCCACACATACAGATAATTGTAAGGTCCCTCAATCGAGCAGTGAATATCAAACAGATTTAAACTCAGTTGCCGGAGAGGAAGAAAACCACTCAGGGATTTCATGATGAGGCCAATGGTGACTTTAAAACAGTTACATAGTTTAATGGTTGTGATAGGAGAAAACTGAGGATGGATCAACAACATTGTAGTTACTCCACAATACGAACCTAAATGACAGATTGAAAAGAAGGAAGCCTGTACAGAGAAAAAATAAATAAAAAACATGAATTTTTTGCAATAAGACACTAAAGTGAAAACTGCAAGACGTGGCAAAGAAATATCCTGAATACAAAGCGTTATGTTTGGTGCAAACACATCACTAAGTACCAATCGTCCTATTTCCAAGCATGGAGGTGGCTGATGGGTATGTTTGTCATCGGCAAGGATTGCAGAGTTTTTTTTAGGAGAAAAAGAAACAGAATAGAGCTAAGCACAGGCAAAATCCTAGAGGAAAACCTGGCTCAGTGTGCTTTCCAACAGACACTGGGAGACAAATTCACCTTTCAGCGGGACAGTAACCTAAAACATAAAGCCAAATATACACTGGAATTGCTTCATTGAGTTAGCGACGTGTACAGTGATGTGGGCTGGTGTGGATAAAATGCCAGGGACGAATTCTTGTCCCAGTCTGCCCCTGGGTTAAACTTTGGAACTCATCAGGGTAAAACACTAAGGTAATACTTTTGTTGCTCAAAATGAGTAACATGATCCGATTACTTTCACTTCAAACACCCAGATTTTTTTTAAACAATTTTTTTAGACGTGCACCTAATAGGATTATTTAATTTAGTTCAATTTGGAGACTAGTGAGAGCATGAAAATCCTATAGTTCAAATGTTCTCTTCATGGTCTGTGTGAGAGCATACACAGGGTTGGTTCCATACTAACTTTTTCCCAATAACTAATTTTGGTCACACCAAAATTCACACAATAGAAAAATTAGAAGCTTAATCGTATTATAGAGTGATTCAAAGTCCTTCATTAAAGAAGTGGTCTTTTGTACTTCAGCTGGTAGCGCATGGTGCTTGTAACGCCAAGATAGTGGGTTCAATTCCCGGGATCATCCATGTAAGCCTGCATGACTGTAAGTCACGTTGGATAAAAGTGTCTGCTAAATGGCATATATTAAGTACTACAATTTTATTTATTAGGATCCCCATTAGCCTACGGCCACCAATGGCGACAGCTAGTCTTAAGGTGCATTCGGAAAGTATTCAGACCCCTTGAATTTTTCCACATTTTGTTACGTTACAGCCTTATTCTAAAATCGATTAAATTGTTTTATTCATCAAACTACACACAATACCCCATAATGACAATGCGCTGTTCATCTTTACCTCAATCCTGACTAGTCTCTCAGTCCCTGCCGCTGAAAAATATCCCCATAGCATGATGCTGCCACCACCATGCTTCACCATAGGGATGGTGCCAGGTTTCCTCCAGACGTGACGCTTGGCATTCAGGCCAAAGAGTTCAATCTTGGATTCATCAGACCAGATAATCTTGTTTCTCATGGTCTGAGTCATTTAGGTGCCTTTTGGCAAATTCCTAGTGGGTTGTCATGTGCCTTTTACTGAGGAGCGGCTTCCGTCTGGTCACTCTATCATAAAGGCCTGATTGGTGGAGTGCTGCAGAGATGGTTGACCTTCTGGAAGATTCTCCCATCTCCACTTAGGAACTCTGGACTCCATCGGGTTCTTGGTCACCTCAATCAAATTTATTTATAAAGCCCTTTTTACACCAGCAGATGTCACAAAGTGATATACAGAAACCGAGCCTAGAACCCCAAACAGCAACCAATGCAGATGTAGAAGCACGGTGGCTAACAAAAACTCCCTAGAAAGGAACCAGGCTCTGAGTGGTGGCCAATCCTCTTCTGGCTGTACCTGACCAAAGCCCTTCTCCCCCAATTCCTCAGTATAAACCAGTGGTTGTCATGCAATATTTTACCATCAAAATAGGGTTTATTAATTTGGGGCTAATTCACCACCTGAGGAAGAGGTGAGCTAAATTCCTAACTCTAAATATAGCAATGTAATTGATGTCTAACAGTACATTTCATGTATAGGCCACCGTGAATGGCCTATACATAACTCAATGGTTCATAAATATAATGTAGACCTACAGAAAGCTGGGACTCTTCTCTTCAACCGTAACAACAGTGGTTGCTTTCAAAATGGTGTTTTCCCAGTGATTACATTGCACAATCAGAAAGTATCTTTCTCTCCTGCTACTCAGAGCACAGAAAGGAGAGTGTACTGTAAATAGAATAAACTCTGTAGGGGCCATACTTGCTTAGACAATGGTCTAAAATGGCTAGCTGCTAGCTTTTCTCATAGGCCAAACCTGGCCAAAATTAGCTATGATGCTTAGGATGGCCAGCTGAGCAGAAAATGATATCCGGTAATGAATAAACCAATCAGAGACCTTAAATGGTAGACCCACCATCCAATCGCATTTGTTCAACAGGTAAATTTGGCCACCAGAGGCAGATTGTTAAACCATCCAACTGCTTGGTGTAATTTGTTATCCATGGTCTAAATGGTATGTGCCAATATATTTTTTACATGATGTTCCTTGACTATGCTACAATAACACATTATTACTGACATCGTAAAAGTTGAAGGCGATGACTCATGCTGTTGTCAAATACAAGTAATTTACCCATTACTTCTCGCCTGGAGTGGTGGAATGATCCACTGAAGTGATGTTGACATATGGCGTCTGCGAGTTTGAATACCCTTCGGGGAAAGATTATTTTAAAAGGAGAAAGCCCTCCACTGCTGGTCCATGAGTGAAATATCACAAATATGACGAAGTAGCAGATTATCAAAATGCTTATAAAACCTTGTACAATTAAGTACTTTCACCTATATTCATCGTAGTGACATTTCTGTATTAGGCCTGTGTTTTGGTCTGAGTGACTCCAAGAAGCTCCTTTCATTATTGAAACACTACATGTTGCCTGCTCTTCGATTCACAATACAACCACAATTAGTGTAGGCTACACTAAATGTTATAGCAAGGAGGATACTATCTGGTGTGAATGTGTGCAACGTTCAACCTATATCAACACCATTTTTGGACACGATAGTTTAAATCGACGTTAGGCTAAAGTGTCCCTAAACGGTGTTATTAGCTGTGCTAGCGTATATCATGTCCGTCAATTGTAATAGACTAGGCCAGTTAGTCAATAGCATGTGTTACAGGAAAGCACGATCAGATTTACTGCATCAGCTTCATAAAATTGTGAAGCAAGGAGGCCAGGTTGGAAGAACAGCTAGCGATTTTAGATCCTCATTTAAACCATTGGTCTAAGCATGGTTCACAATTCCGTGTGGAGTCCAGACAACTGTGTGCCAGGTGGATTTGTTTTGGAAGCCTTATCTATTCATTCAACCAGTTTGAATACAAAAAGACATCACCCACCCTTGGAGGACAATATAATTTGAGTTGAAAACATGTGAGAAGTCTTGAGGGGTCACTAATGACAGCAATGCTGGAAAAGTAATCCAACTAAGCAAATTACATTACTTTCTGTGGGGAAATCAGGGTTGATTATTAGTACTTTTTTAAAATAAGATTATGTAATCCATTACTACACATCCGTGGGAACTACAGTCTCCATTATGTTAGCTGGAAAGCAAACATTTAATGATTTCTCAATCACACGCAGACCAGAATGGACCCCTGCCCACGGGAACGTCTAATGTAAAATCCTGAACTTTCCCTTTAACATATAGTACAGTCTAACTGCATATTGTGTGTCTCAAATAATTCCTCTTTTCCATAACGCATTTGTGCAATAAACAGTAACACACCCAAATAGATCTATAGTTTATTTGTTACAAATTCTCACATTTGTCAGCAGCCCACTACGTAAAATATAAGGCATAACATTGTATTGCGTCTGCGTACCATGAAATAACCTCCCTTTCCAATGTCATACAAAAAGGACAGGCAAAAGGACAACAAGAAAGTGATTGCACTAGTTGCTGCACGTTTAACGCACAGGCAATTCCCCTTTTCAATAACACTGAACCGCTGCGTGTTCTGGGAATGTCAGGACAAATAAACAAAAGTTCCTGACAAAGCCAGAGACCCCTCAATTGATTGTTGGTTCCAAAATAATAATAAAAAAGGCATACAATATTGAAACGCTTCTGAACTCCCCATCCCTTAACAAAATGATCATTTTTGACTACAAACTACAGTAAAAGAGAAAAGAGGGGAAAAAAGGAATAAGTAAAATAATGAAGGCATTTTGGAAAGTTGTGGGATGTTCATTTGGTCTTAGACGGATGTCCCTTCCTTTGATTGCTCGGGCTCCTCCTGGTGGAGAGAAAGTACCAAAAACAAAGGACTTTAAATAATCACTGTCCAGAAACATTTAAAGATCATCTGATAAATAGTAACAGCCCTAACAAGTCTAAGCCACTGACAACTAGAGATGTACAGTATACCAAAATAGTGTTCTGACATGTTATTCAGCTTTTAACCACACCTCCTAAGCCTGTTATGCACCTTAAAAAAAAGGTACACTACATGAACATCAATATGGAGTTCCACTTCACAATAACAGTTGACCGGGGCAGTTCTAGCAGGGCAGAAATTTGACAAACTGACTTGTTGGAAAGGTGGCATCCTATGACGGTGCCACGTTGAAAGTCACTGAGCTTTTCAGTAAAGACAATGTTTGTCTATGGAGATTGCATGGGTGTGTGCCCAATTTTATGCAACAGGTGTGGCTGAATCCACTCATTTTAAGGGGTGTCCACATACGTGTGTGTGTGTGTGTGTGTAGGAAAGGCGTAATTTCCTAAGTCGGAATCAGGCCTCTACAGCAAAGTGCATACTTCTTGGATCTGCAGAGCATTAACAAAGGCCCATTATACTCTGTTGAATATAGCCACATACCACCAAAAGAGTTGAGCCCCCTACCCCCTATTCAGTTGAAACCCAAACATGGGAAAGGGGTTTTCCATGAAAGACCCACACAGTGTAGGTCTAGGAGCTGTGGTGGGCCTGCTAAATAAGGTGGTGCAGTGTGGTTGGCCTACCTTCCCAACAAGTTGGCCCTGCAAGGTTTTGACGGTGTCCCGCTCTTTGACGAGCTGCTCCTGGGTGGCCTTAAGCAACTGCTGGAGCTTAGTGGCCGCCTGGCCAAGGTCCTTGGTTAGCTTCTTCTCTTTCTCCAGCCTCTCCTGGATCATTCAGACAACACACAAAATAAAGTTATTCTAATTCTTAAAATATTTATTTAAATATCAAAGGAGAGTGGAGGTAGCCTAAAGATTAGATAAGTAGACCAGAAGCCAGAAGGTTGCATTTTTATTGGTAATTGTCGTATTTATTGTGAAATTACCAATTGGAAATGATTTGTACTTTCTGGTTATTACTTTTAATCATTGAACCAAACTGGTAACAATTGTGACCGAGAAGTAATTACCAGGTAATTAGTGGGGCAATACCCCAATTTCTTTTTTTTACTAAAAGCTGCCGGACTCACAATGGCAACTATGAATTTGGGATTTGGCATAAAGCCAGCAATTTCCCACCATGCAGTGGGGAACAATCACGGTCTTCAGAGAAGGCCTAGGGATCTATAAAAATGTATATTATTTTTCATCATATTCTGACTTAATCACTTCAGTTTGTGTTAAAGAGAAGGCTTAATCCTGAATATAATTTTTTTATCCAAATCAGGTTTTTTGGGGTTCTCTGGATAGAAAAATCTAGCTCAGCCAGCCATTGCTTAGGCCTTTAGAAGCAGGACATAAGGCCTCTGCCATTCAACTGTATTAGAGCAGAATTTTGGAGTGACAGTGGAATGAACCAATCACATGTTGACTTGCAATGTGTGGGCCTTTTTTATTTATTTTTTGATTGAGAGAAGGCCTAGACATGTTACTACTGAGAGTGCAAGAGGTAATGAATTCATAATGGTTACGGCAATACACTAATAGGTTATCGTCTGCCAGAAAAACTTAAAGAACAGAACGAGAGAAAATAACCAGTGTTGCAAGCAGTAGTTTTCCCTCGCTAACGCTAGTAACAATGGGAAGTAATAGCTGGTTTATTCATTTCATTTGGGACCTGAAATGGTTGTGCTTTTGTATTGGTATGATTTCATGGGGCCTACTGGAGTGAATGGGCTGCTTAACCGTTAACATTATTTGATGCTGTGTGAGACTGCTGTCGCCCGTCTGTATATGTTTGACCAAAATTCTCTCCTTCAGCGCCATGCAGTGCACAATCATTACAGCCGCTGTCCTTTCAGCACCATGAGCCTGTCACCTTTGATTTGTCGCTATTGGTGATAGGTGTTGGCTACTATAAGTTGTGTAAACAGTGCAATATTTTATACTGTTTGTCATGTGTCCATGCTGTGTGTACGGCAGCCCAAAGCACGGCCAGGCCTGTTTGATTAATTCCTAAAGTCATCAAAAAGTATTGCTCTTCCTTCACTAGAACGGTCCGATTACAGAATATATAATGTTGGGCGCATTAAGTGATGCTATGTTTTCTGTTACTTTCTAGATTTTTTGGGTTTGATAACGTATTGGAAGATTTTTGGTCCCTCTGAAGACCTAGGTCCTATAGTCACGGTTCGCCACTGCCACCACCACACAAGCAGGTCCAGTTTGGTGTGCCATTACAGAACCATGTCGGAGTCTGTTGGTAGCATATTTGAGTCGGAAGCAGCTTTCCTAAGCCATCTAATAGGATGACCTATGAAGTCCATGTCGGTGAGAGAGGTAGAGAGTAAAGGAATAAACAAAGACGGGGGTAAGCACCTTGAGTTCACCTGTGGAGCAGTCTCCTGCTGCCTTCATTTGGTCCATCTGTGTCTGTAGGTCAGTCACGCACTTCTGAGCCTGCAAGGAGAGAGCAAAAAGATTTGAGAGCAAAGATTAAATAAACGGTCTTAGATAGAAATAAATATGCCTTTGGCAATACATCGCAAACATAAAGACTGACAGCCAAAGGATGTTGGGAATAACATAAGAATGTCCAATTCACATTGGACAATAAAGTTGTACTGTATTGAGAGAGCTGACTGAATTAAAAAAGCTGTACGATTACTGTGCTCATCCAGATGTGATCACTGGTGCCCAACTAACGATGAAAGATGCAGCAGAAATACTGTGGGAATGCATTAAGTAATAGATTGAATCAATTAACACTTATCTAATGTTTTTTTTTTTTTTTAAGGACATAGGAATTCTAACCTTACATGTTTATTTTTTTATTTAGGACAGCACAGCTGAAAATGTAGAGATGGAGACAATAGGGGCATAGACAAAAGGGTGGCCGAGACAGGGCTATATGGGGTTGGGAGTTTATACTTCTACACCAATCTCCGGCACCTCTAACCTCATTCTTACCATGTCAGCTGTATGCTCGCTATATTGCGATTCGAACTTAGTTTCAGCAGAATGTCTTTATTATGACTTACCTGGTCAAAGTCAACGGCCAGCTGCTGTCTCATCTCTTCCTCCGTTTGCAACTTGTTTGTAACCTGCTCCAGCTGGGTTTGGACCTGAGATAATACACACAAACAGGTCAGCCAAATCACACCCCCCAGATAGATCACATTTGGGGGGGGGGGGGGGGTACCGTAGGACACAACGTGGTGGCGTATAGGCCAGCCCTACACCACAGTGTGCAGAGGCTCACCCAAACGGTTAGGTTAGAACAAGTAGACTCCTGAGGGGCAGTCTCTGGTTCAGGTGAAACAAGCATCAACAAAGACAACCTCACTCACTACTGAGCTCTGGCATTTTGAAAAATACATTTGAAGGGTGCTAGCGTTTGGCTGTTTCCCCCTCCCACAAGTATTACAACAGCCACTGGTGCAGCACCTCAGAGCATAGCACAACGCCAATGTCAACTCAGTAAACAAACACACACGCATACAGTTTCATGCAAGGAGGACAACAACTAGAGTTAAAATAGGCATTTTCGTTGCTGTAAAACGTTTGTTTTAGAAAGCACATACAGTGTGGTTAGTGTATAGCAAAAGCTTCTGCCTTTGAGAACTATCAGACTGAATAGGTGTGGTGTGATTCTGCTGCCTCTGATTTGAATGAAGTCAAATATGTGTCATAATATAAATATGATTTATTGTATACGGGCATAATTAGTGTGCCATCATGCCGCACATTATTATTTAAATACGGGTTGGTCTCTAATATGCGAGTGAACGGTTTGCAAGTGAACACTACATTGGTAGGGTGCCCTAGCCGAGTGCTTAAAGGGATATTACAGCCGAAAATGAAGATGAGCACCACAAATCTGAAAATTACACGGTGCTTATCGTTTCCATTCAGGATTGCGGCTTGTAGTCAGTTCAATGAATACATTCTGAGTCTGATAGTTCTCAGCTAGCTTGTGCAGGGTGCACCCCGTCTGTCAGGCACCCTGACCTGTGTTGACTCGGAGGCCTCCTGGCTCTGCACGTGCTCCGTCGTCTCGCTCAGCTGCTGTCTGACCTGCAACAGGAAGCAATCTGCCGCTCAACACAAAGGCAATGTCGCAATTCTCCAATTATCTCTCCTTCCTCCCAAAGTGTGCACTTGTTCACTTCCCTGATTTGAAAAGAAATGACTGGTATAAGAAATATGGTGGAAACTCCCACTAGCCAATGCTTTTAGATTTGTAGGATGTAGTGAACAAATGCACCCTTCAGGAGGAAGGAAATATTATTGGGACGCACCCAAAGCCCTGGGTCTCCCTCAGTAGGGTGCTTTCACTTAACATACTGAACATTGCAGATAGAAATAACACAAATTGAGCGGTCATTAACTCTACAGATCATCCTATCAGAACGTTGCGCCCTTCTGAACTCAGACTGCTGTTCACAGAGGCCAAAGATCATTGCCTCTAAGGGCGTAATACAGTTGGTAGAAGTGACCACTAATACAAGATCAGATATTTTCATAAGCATAAATGGCAAAGGTTAGTGTAATCTGATCCTAGAGCTGTGGTTGAGGGAAACTGCTGGAGTGGAAATTGCATCATTTTATGGCACTAAAATGGCGACTGGCGCGTCAAACCTACCACAGAAAGTTCCTTGGCCTGCTTCTGTGCTTCCAATTGGGCAGTCTCCAGCTGGCTCTGGGTCTTCGTTAACAAGGCCTTCAGCTGCAAAGGCATACAAGATGTAGACTGTAGCTACAAGCAATCAGTGGACAACCCAAGTAGCAAATAATACATATAGGTGGATGTTAACGATGTAAAATCTGTGTTTAGACAACTGTATTGCCACACTTGGAAGACTAGCCCCTGGTGGGCTAAAAGAGATCCTAATCCAAAATAAAAATCAATGAAAATAAAAGCTTAACGTAGGTTGTGTCCTTTAGGCACAGACGACAACGTGACAATGACAGAGTGAAAACATCATGACCCAGGTGTAATGGCGTGTTTGGCCTACCTGGGCGACCTCCTCGGCGTAAGTTTGGCTAAAGCTGATGGACTCCAGCTGTTTCTCCAACTGGGCCTCCAGAAGCATCACCTGCTCTTTCAGCTGCACAAAACACAGGATAATAAATCACTTTTTAATATCAAACTAAAACCAATCAAAAAAGGTCTTATTGGTTTACTTGAGTCTGTGACTGGAAGTAAATCCAACAAATATTAAGGTTTAGATTGAGCTCTGTATACACCCATCCCCATCCCAATACCGGTACTAAAGCTCTACCTGGTCTGTGCTTTCATTGTTCATCTTCATATCCTCTGCAGCTTGCTGCAACACCTTCACCTGATCCAAAGCCTGCAAGACAAAATAGCTTTTAACTTCATATCAAGTCATCTTATAGGAAACCATCATGTCTGCTGCTATTCAGTAAGACCAGAGAGAGAGAATTTAAGAAAAATAACTCACTGCTTGCCCTTGCTCCTCAGCCTCTACGATTTTGAGCTTCCACACGTGCTCCTCTTCCTCCACACTCTTCTGAAGGTCTTTCAGCATGCCCTCCTAAAGGAAGTGTGATAATGTGGGAATGCAGTTATCATAATACCTACTTCTAGGTGCAAAGCAGGAGTACAAGTATGTTAGTGGGGCTAGTGATTCTTGCCTGTTTACTTTAATAAAGCTTACACATTATTCATGTCACTCCATCTTCTGTATTACACATTCTATTCCATATAAAGTGCACATAGTAGGATATAGGGTGCCATTTAGGGGACACACCAGGGTTTTATCACAGACACCAAAGTCAAGCTGTGTCCCCCTCATACAGACTGAAGTTGGATGGAAAGTCAAGTGTTCATTTTAGTCATTTAGCAGACACTCTTAACCAGAGCGACTTACAGTAGTGAATGCATACATTTCATTTCATTCTTTTTTTTCGTACTGGCCCCCCGTGGGAAACGAACCCCCAACCCTGGCGTTGCAAACACCATGCTCTACCAACTGAGCCACAGGGAGGACCATGTTCACATGCAGGACCATAGATTGACTTACCGTTTCAGCCAAGACAGTTCTGTACTGCTCACACTCCGCCTGTAGTGTTTTCTGAGACTCCTCGGCTTCTCCAAGTTTTGACAAAAGCTCCTAAAGAGAAAACAAGCACACAGTCATGGCTGTCTGGGGCTCATCTGAAACACCAGGGCAGGAAAAGCTAAGATGCACTTTTGTTGTCTGTTTTCAGAGACAAACATGTAAGTAATGGTCAGCAGTAGGCAACTAAATGTCTTGTTATAGCAACAGGTGTAGAGGAACCTCTACTGGTATTTTGAAGCTGTCCAACTTTACAATAATGTTGGTCGCTTCAAAATGCAATGTATACACTATACCGGGGTAAAACACAGGGTCCTCACCTCAGAGTCTGTGGGTTGCAAATTCTCTTGCTGAACTTCTTGGCTCTGTGGAATTTCAGTAGCCTGTGCTTTCTGGATGAGTAACTCCAACCAGTTATTCTGTAAAGAATAACATGCATCTTATGGTTACAATTAGTGATTGAGGCATTTTAACTACAGAGCTGGAAAGAAAATGGCTGCTGGTATAATCATGTTTAAGGGGAATTCCATTTACAAGTTTCCAGAGTGATTTTATTTTCCAAATCCATTCCTGTTAACATAATATATTACTGACCACCCTGTTGGTAACGTTTGGGTATATAAATAAGGAATGAGCTCCAATTCAGACTAGCAAAGGGTATCCACACTTAACAAGCTTTGTGGCGGAGAATAATCATTTGAAAAACAATACACTTTCCAATTCCAAGTCTGTGTCGGCGATTGCAAACCCAACTAACTTACCTGCTCAGCTCCTAAAGAGACGTCAGGGCAGATCATCTGAAGAGCCTTTTGAGCTTCTGTCTGGAACGAGCTCAGTGCTTCCTCTGCGACGCGCTACAAATAGATGCAAAGTATCATGAAAGCCATCAACACAAACCGTATTCACAACAGTGTTTGTCAATGGGAGTGTAGCCAGAGTATTTAGCTAGAGTTCAATCAACCTTAGTGCCAGACATGTTGCTGTCTTTGAGCATTTCATTCATGAAAACTTGAATTCTAGTTCCAATTTTAGCCATTCAGATAGCCTTTTTGGAAATTCGGAAGACCCCTGACCTCCTATTGGCCAATATTGATCAGGAGGTAGCACGAAGCAGAGCGCATATATAAGACTCTGGGTGTTGCATGCCACTGACCTGCGCACCCTTCGCCACAGCCAGTCTTTCCTCATTCAACTTCTCAGCAGCGGTCAAGGCTTCCATTGCCGCCCAGTTCTTTTCGCGGAGATCCTATAGGGTAGAGCAGAATTCAGCTAAGCTAACACAGTCAAGGGGCAACAAGCATACCTCTCTTTGAGCAAGGCAAAACCCTCAAACTTACATTGCTTTTGTTCCTAACTTGTTCCATTTCCTCCTTTAGCCTTTGTAGCTCCTCTTCCAGAGATAGCATCTGGGAATCTTTCTCAAGGCTGAAAATATAACACTCATTAGCAGGGAAGTGGGAAAAGTCCATATCAATTCCAGTACCAGTTCTGGAATTGAAATTCATTCCTATGGGGAAATACCATATCCAATTCAACAGACTGGAATAGACCCCAACCCTGCTCATTCAATTAGACAATGCATGCACTATGGGGTCAAATAATACACCTCAAGTGCTTAATTAAAGACTTAGGAATGGACACATACCATTCAAATGGCTGTTCGGCTTCCGTCTCACTTCCGGACTCCTGTGTTAGGGAATTGAAAGAATATGCATAGTTCAAGTTGCCAAAGGTTAAGTTTTTCATCTGACAAAAGCACATGTATAAAACTTACATTTTACACAGTAAGACTAAATCTAGGCCTTACAAAGTAACAGTAAGGCTTAACACCAAGCACGCATACACAGGAGAGAATAGAAGACTTACAGCGTTTGCACTCTTCCCTTGCTCCATCTCCTCTCTCAGCTGTTTGAGCTCTTCCTCTAACGAGGCCACCTGGCTCTCCCTTTCCTTCAGACTGCTCTGAAGCTGCTCTGTGTCTGCTGGGCTCTCCACCTGCACAACAGATTCAATACAATTCAAATAACTTTATAATACATTTGTCCCATGAGGGAACTTCTGCTGTGGAATGGAACATATAGTACATACACAAATATAGGATTGTAAGAGAGCAATGTTGAATTTGAACTCTAAGTTGCCAACAGGTTTGCTAATTTATAGCATCGGTGATCTTCACCTCCATCTTGGCTCTCAATGTCTGCAGTTGCTCTTCGAGGGACGTCACGATGCTCTCCTTTTCCTTAAGGCTGACATGGGAAAACTGAGTTATTAGGTTGTGATACAGTAAGACAGACTTATTTAAAGCACTACATAGTAGACAGGGCTAATCAATTATTGTCCGAGAGGGCCAGAACTAAGCAAATGTTGTTGCAGATAAAATTGTCATGAATAGAGCTGATGTGATTCCTTATCCTTTGTGTGTACATAGTGTTACTATCTGAACATTACACAACATTGTGTTCTATTGAACACTGCCCTGATTTTATTCTTCAGACTTGGGACACCAGGTGAGTGAACTCACTGTCTAGTCAATGATAAACTAACCAATTAACAAACACAGGCAGTACTTCGTCCCTAGAGGGCCAATAATTGAATAATAGGCTTGTCATTGGAGATTTGTGCTTACCGGCTAAGTAAAGTGAATAGTTCCTAACAGAATTAGAACCGAATAGAAATAGCAGATTCCTCCCATACCTGTTCTGTAAGAGTTCGATCGCTGCCGTGTTGTCGAGCTGTTCTTCAACAGATGATTGCGCCTCCTCTTCCTTCACACTGATGTGCCAGAAAAACAAAACTTTGTTTTTAAACATTTTATGGAATGATTATGACTTCAGATTCTTGACCATATTTGATTGTTTTTGGTTTTGGGCAGGGCAGGGATCCTTCCCATTTGTTGGTCTACATAAGTCGATAAAGCACCAATAAACTTTATTTCCCGAAGAGTGGGAATTCCAACTTTTGTATTTATATATGTAATAGAACAGAGACTGTAGTATAGTTATAGACAGACAGCTAAGTGAGATGAGACAAGATGTGTAATAATAGCAGTAGGGAGCGGAATTGGAACCCACAAGGACACAGTTGTAGACATGCGATGAGGACTGCGGCGCTAACCACTTGGCTTAACCAACCCCAGGCCACATGGTGTCCCAGTAAAAGTGAACATACCCGTTGACCTGTGGATCCTCAGTCTGGGAAGATTTCACCAGCTCCAGTTCAACCTTCAGCTGTTGGAGCTCCTCTTCTAAAACGGCCACCTGACCTTCTTTGGTTATCAGACTGAAAGAGGGAGAGAAATAAATATCCCCATTCGGTAGAGAAAGTTGGATACGGAGATTCGATACATGGTATCTAACAGAAATATGACTCAACGTACCTGTTCTTTAGCTCTTCAACCTCAGCGGAGTTGTTACCCTGTTTAGAAACAAGATGGATAGACTAAACCTCTGAGCATGACGTGTGGTTTAACACTAGAACCTCTGGGCCACGAGGAACCCCCCTTCAAGCTAATGAGCGGTCATTCTAACAATGTAATATTTCATATACAGTATACGCAACAACAAAAAGTTAAAGGCCTTATGTAACATTGCAACACATTTTTAAAACAAAATAGCATTTTCATTATTTTATGTTACTGTAGGTAGGCGGTGTGTGTAAAAAAAATTAAGTCATTCAATTTTATTTGTGGAGTGCCTTTGTTACAACTATGAAATGGAAAGCATGTTGGAACGCGGTAACAGCTTTTTATGACAAAAAAAATGAAATAACCCAAACAGCTAGACGCACGTTCGTCGAAACTTGCTTCAATTATGAAAACATCATAGCTTGATAAAGTCGAAAATCAGCAAGCAATAATGGCATTATAATGAATATGTATTTTGCTTGCGATGTAAGGGATATGCCCTCAGTGTTTACATGTTGTGCTGATAATCGGCCCGTAGCACTGTCGCCGGCTTCTTCTATCCAAATGGGTGTGGTCCCTTACGCTCTCCTGTCTCACCGTTTTATCTGGTGGTGGCGCGCACACCTGCTCAGTGCGCACCAGTCTGGATTTTTTACGCTTAGGCGTCTGAGGTGTAGGTTCAGGCTGAAGCTCAGAATAATAAGACACGTCATGATTAATTTCTTCCACACCATAAATCGTTTTCAGATTTTGTAGCAATGCTAACGCAGCATGTGCAGCCATTCTTGGTCTTCTTGCCATTGTAAATTAAGCATGCATTTACTGTGTACTCCAAGTAGACCAGAGTAGACTGATAAGAGTGCTTGGAGTCGGTGGACTGATATTGGGTACATAGCATTTTGAGATTAGATCAACGCAATAGAATGGCCCGTCCTGTTCTTCATATACAATTGGTACATCGTACACTTCCCCTCGCTCATCAACTCACCCATTCTCCCACATCATACTTTACTTCATTTATATAATCTGTTATATGTTCGAAATTAGCGTTGGTATAGTTTAGACAGTGGAGGCTGCTGAGTGGAGGCTGCAAAATATTATTTTGAACATAAGCCGCACATGTCTATAAGCCGCAGGTGCCTACCCGTACATTGAAACAAATTAACTTTACACGGGCTTTAACGAAATACGGCTTGTAACAAAAAAATTATAATTAGCAGTAAGCTTTAGTTGTCTTTTTGCACTGAGTCAATTCCTAACGCTGCCGTTTCCAACGTCTTATCATCGACTCATTAAGACCAAGCTCCCGTGCAGCAGCTCTATTTCCTTTTCCAACAGCCAGATCAATTGCCTTCAACTTGAAAGCTGCATCATATGCATTTCTCCGTGTCTTTGCCATGATGAGGGTGACAAAATGACTACCGTAATCAGAATGATGGGAAGTTTGAGAGCGCTCGATTGAATCTAAACAGTAAACAAAAAAGTTGTTTGACCTTAACCCGTTTGGCAATTTCATTGGTCTAATGAAAGCTTCATGCTGCCAAAAAACTGAGCACGTCACAGAATGTGTTTTTTTGGAGAAATAAAATAGAAAGCGGGAAAAATCCACGCACCTGATTACACATAGAAGTAGCCTGTGCGCAAATGTTTCTGATTTCTGATTATTTTTTTCTTCACCTCAAACAGCAAGTAAACAAAGTCTGTTTTTACATCCATTGAGAATGACAATAGTTCAACATAGAATATTTGAAAAATCTTTCCAGCGATCTTCTTAACGGCAAATTACTCTGTGTAATCATTAGGCCTACATTTAAAATGTGTTTAATTAGCCAACCATTATTATAATTCCTGTGCATTAAACACCTCCATTTCCTCCAAAACAACAAAATTTGCTTGCAATACAGTTGATCAACCACCAGAAGTTGTGAATACTCATGATCTGAGATTTGCGTGGACATGCGCACACTTTCGTCCAAATTTCAAGAATAGATAAATACCAACCTTCGCGGGAAAACTGGCGCACACAAGGTTGAGTCTTTTTTGTGTGCATGCACCTTTGATAAATGAGGCCCCCGAGCATTGACAAAACAGGTAGATCTGAAAGTATCGGAATTGTAAGCAATATGGGTACAGCTCCACCTGTACTCTGACAGGTGGAATGTCGGCCATCTTGCTTACACCTATCCAAATCATTTCCGATCTACAAGACTGCTTAGGGGTTGATTTGGAATTGGGTCTACTGCCTAAATTATTTGCAGCTGAGGGAGAAAAAAAACAGGCCCTTGGAGATTACATTGGTGGCAGTGGGGGTCTCGGTAACACCGTCCGTCACAGTCTCCTGCTCCTTGGGGGGAGGTTCTATGGGAGACTCCAGTGGGGCAGACACTACTGCCTGTTGGGCCTTCAGGTCCTCCAGCTCGGCAAAGTGCTCCTTCAGCTTGGCCTCCGTGGTGGCCATGCGCTCCTGGAGCTCTGTGGAGATCAAAGTTTTATTCAATTCAAAGCCAGAGCCTAGTCAGACATTTTTATAAATCCATACAAAAAAAATGATTAAAAAAAAGAGAAATTTGCCAATGAGTAGAGAGTATGAATCTAAAAGCAAATCTAAATAATAAGGTATCAGGAACATAGCTGTCCCACTTAGTGCAAGGCTTTTCCTGTGATGTTAGGGTTAAAATAGAGGTTAGAGTGACTGGGTTAGCGAGACTAGCACGTTATATGTAACCAGTGAGAGGTGGGGTCCACTGACCGGCAAAGGCTTTGGCCTCCTGTTGAGCCTGGTCTAGTTGGGCCTGCATGGTGTTGATGGTGTCCTGGGACTTCTGGAGCTTCTGGCTCACCTCCTCCAGCCTCTGCTGCCAGGCCTGCTCGCTCTCCGCCTGGCACGCCTGTGGATGAGCATGGCAACAGCTTATTACCAGGTGCAATGCATCTATTATGCATGCATATTCCTTATATAAGATATCTGGGGCTGTTCCAGAAAGCTGTATCAATGACTTTGCCAAAAATGCCTTGAAATACCTTAATCATTGGGAAATATAGACTTAAAAATACTTGACAGCAACAACCAATATACATATTTAGATTTCTTAATCAACCAGGAAATCAAAAGTTAATTGTGCTTGCTTAGCAAAGTTAGCTGGCTAATATACCTGCTTTCTGGAATACCCCACTGTATGACCTGGGCCCAGTTTCCAAAAAGCATCTCAAGGCTAAGTTAAATCGTAAGAACATTGGTCCCAAAACCATTGTTAAAGTAGCACTTAAATGCTTGTTAATAACCGACTGCCTTAGACCACGTGTAGAACAGCTAAGTGAGCCTTTAGAAAATAAAGTATTTTCGCTAAACATAGAATCAAGGCGTTTATCGGTTTCTCGGAGACCACCGATAACTTCAGAACGAAGTGGACTACAAATACAACGCTGCAAAGGATAAAGAGATGCTTCATATTCAAACCGAGATGAATGCACTAAAATATAAATACAGACTGGTACACCACACCAGTCAGGGAGTGACATGGCCGTGGCTTGCTATATAAAGCAGGCAGACAGGCATCAAGGCATTCAGTTACGGTTCGATTGAACGTTAGACTGGGTAAAACGAGTGACCTAATCGATTTTGAACGTGGTATGATCGTCGGTGCCAGGCACGCCGGATCCAGGATCTCAGAAATGTCCACCCTCCTGGGCTTTTGACACACGGCAGTGTCTAGGGTTTCCCGAGAATGGTGCGACAAACAAAACGTCCCGTGGGCGAAAATAACTCCTGTTGATGAGAGCTCGAATTGCAATAATCTTGCAACCTAACAGGCGGGCCATAAACCTGCCTGGTGTCAACGGTACAGGCTGGGGGTGGTGGTGTACCGCCGTCCAAACTGCAGCAATTACGCGATGCCATCGCGTCAGCATGGACCAACATGCCTGTGGAACGTTTCGGAATGTAGAATCCATGCCCCAAAGAACTCAGATCTTTCTGGAGGCAAAGGGGGCCCGACTCTGTACTAGACGGGTGTATCTAAAACTGGTCAATCATATTCACATCAATTTCATGTTCATTCAAATCGGCTTCCGTTTTGCCAATTTTAGGCTACCGTCTTTCTGCCTCAACATATTTCATGACGCGTAACGTGCGCAATGAGCTGTGTATTATTATAGGGTAAGCATTAGAATAAGCTGCCTCAATATTTGCAGACATAGGTGATAATACATCTATAGGAGTTAATCCATCGTCAGCATTGTGGAATAATTTCTAATGTTAATCCTTCTAACCCCCCCCTTAAAAGATTTAGATGCACTATTGTAAAGTGGTTGTTCCACTGGATATTTTAAGGTGAATGCACCAATTTGTAAGTCGCTCTGGATAAGAGCGTCTGCTAAATGACTAAAATGTAAATGTAAAAATGTTAAGGTAAGAAACGGAGAAAGCTGAACCTTTCTTTCCATCCTATCATGCTCCAACGACGCACCTAGTTAAAGTTCTAGCCTAAAAGAAATGTGAGATAATGTCTAGATGCTTTTTATAGTGAGATAATGTCTAGATGCTTTTTATAGTGGAGATCAAGTTTATAAATTGCCTGGTTGGGTTGATGAGACAGTGGATTGTGCAGTCAGATGGAACAGAGTAAATAAGCGTTTTAACATCAGATTTAGCCGGTGGTAATGTGTGGAATAGACAGGAATACGGTTTTAACCAATCAGCATTAGACCCATCCGTTGTATAATATGTCATAACAGCTGACATAACTTGCCATAAACTGTTATACGGTCATAACACATATAGACCTGATGTGACATACAGTATATTGCGTTATTTTATGGCTGGTTATGACACCTACATAAGAGTGTCACAACCCACAAAACCTACCACACAAGGCAAAACATTCCATTACACCATACATGTGTCAACAGTACGTTTGTTATATATACAAATTTAAAATAAATGTACCATACTAAATTAACATTGTAATTGCTCACATATTGATGTAGGACAAGACACCCTCTTTTTGACTGATGATTGACATAAGGGCATGTATGTAATAGGCCTATCTGGCTTATAGGATTCTGACAGTCATAATGCTTCTTGTCAGTGTATTTTCTTCATCCAAGTATAGTGGCACAGGACGGTCACAATATTTCATGACAGTGTCATACTTTATTTTCTACAAGTTGTTTAAAATATGAAGAAAAAAAGTGTGACTAAAGAATTCATTACAACAAAAAAGGATTTAACAAACTTTCAAATGAAATGAAACTTCTTGGCAGAAACGTTGACACTTAATTAGGTGTCATAACCCTAAAATAACACAATATATGTCTCAACAGGTGTAAAAACATGGGTAATGATAGTGTTATTACCATATTATGACAAGTTATGCCAGCTGTTATGGCATATTATGACAAGTGTTACTGCGGAAATCGACTCTAGGGGGTTAAGTAGTTTGTAGTAGTTGTAGATTAGTTGGTAGCCTGGATGTCAGTCTGTGCATGCTCAGTCAACTCAGTTGTTTGACATTACATCGACAGGAGTTGACAAAAGCACAAACAGACTGGAATCAAAGCTATAATTTTGCAAAGGAGTATAGAAACACAATAAGTGAAAAATATTTTGTCTCCATTCTAAAAGATGTATGAATAAAGTTAGTAAGGCACACTGTAGCAAAACAGAGAATGGAAAACAAAAATATCTGTAATTATGCAACACATTTAACTCACATTTTCTCCCTACTTGAACACGCCTCAGTTGTCCACATCTGTTCTAGATTAAAAAAAACTGACTGACCTTAGTCCCAAATTAATTGACACCCATGTCCTCATGTTGTCCACCACTGGACCAGAAGTGCACAGATGCATGTGAACTGAATTGACTAAAGCCAAGGTTTTCATTTTGGGCCCAAATCATGATGCCGAGTTGTTACATTCTCAACTTGTTTTGCACTCCCAACTTTTAAATCATACAATGCATACTTTTTTCCCCTTCCAACAAAACAAGATAAAACAGGAGGAATGCAAGGCCACACCTCTTGCTCAACTGTTGTCCTCCATTGTGGTTGGATCAAATGAAAGGTTATAGGTCTCTTGGGTGCAGTGGAGATTGGGGGGGGGGCAACTTCACCCTACTCCGCTCACCTTGAACTGGGCAAGTTGCTCCACTGAAGCTGCCACTTTGGCCTCCAGGCACTTCCTGTGCTCATCGTCAGCCTGCAGGGCTTCTGTCCTCTCGCCCAGGTCCCGGTTCAGACGAACACAGTCTTGCCTCAGCTTGGCCAGCTCCGCGTTCTGCCTGGAGGTGGAAAGAGAACAGAGAGAGACTTGATGACTTATTGGGAAAAGTCCAGGTAGTTCCACCCTATTTCACTCAATTTGTTTACATTGGGTGCCCACTGAACAAGACTCAGATTTCTCCATAGAATAGAGAATAGGAGTTGTATTGTCAATTTCCCCCATCTACCTGCTCTCGGCCTGGCTGGTGGCCTGATTGAGGGCGTCTCTGAGGATGGAGTTCTCCTGCTGCAAGCGGGCCAGCTGAGCGACTGGGCCATTGTCCAGCTGCTCCTGCAGGCTCACTATCTGTATGGAGGTGTTGGAAAAAAACATTTACATACATTTTTTTGCAGACAGTTAATAGTTTCTCAAATGTTTACCTAGGGGTCACAATATGTTATTACTGTCAAATTCAGAGGCTGCTGTCAATATCACACAAAAAGGAAATGGTGGTAGCAGAAGCTCCATATTCAGTCAAGCACAGGAACATTGTGGAACGTTCAGATGGAAACACTGTGTAGAACAGACATGCCTCTGATGTGGAGTCAGGACTCAAGTAAGCTCTATTCATTGCATTTCTGTCAGGACTGTTCAGTACATTTTTAATCACTTCACCTGAACACGACCCTGATGTTTATGGGGTCGCGAACTGACCTTGAGGTTGAGCTGCTGGGTCTCAGCCACGTGGTCCTGGTAGGAGGCCTGCATGCGAGCCTGGAGGGCAGTTATCTCCTGAGTGTGAGCACTCAGCTCTGAGCTCAGACGGGTCTCGACCTTCGCCGTCTTCGACTTCTCTGCACTCAGCTCCTGTGTGGACATTGGGGATCGTTAGTGACATCAGCGAAAAACACTTGGTTAATGTCGGTGTCCTGGGGTGCACATTTTTGTTCTGCCCCTTTTTTGGGGTTTGTTAATCTGTTACTCTTCCTGAGTGTTCCAACAGGCACAGTGTGAGCCAGTGGCATAAATACCACAGGGAGATAGTTACTGTAAGCACCAGCTACCAAATCCTGGCCTACTGCACTGAGGCCAAGACCTGTTTAAGATGCTACCTAGCCCAGTACTAACACAGTTAATTAAATTCATCAACTTATCATCATGCGGTTTCATTAGTCAAATAAGGTGTATTATATTGTACCCTGTGCCTGGAAGTCAGTAGGATGTTTGTTTAACCAATTATCTCTCCTTCCTCCCAAAGTGTGCCCTTCACTGATTTGAAATGGCACGACTGGTATAAGAAAAAAAGGTGGAAAGTACCCAGTAGCCCATCCAATGCTTTTATATTTGTGTACACTTCAAGAAAAATAAAGATATTATTGGACCTGTGATCTTTTACCTTGGTGAGCTCCCTCAGTCGATTCTTGGCGGCAGTGACGCCCTCCTGCTCAGTAGACAACTGCTTCTCCTTCTCCTCTAGCTGTTTCTTCAGGGCAGCTGTGGGATCCCCCTTCTGAGAGGCCTAACCAATACGACACAGGTTGATCACCATTGAATCGGCTACAGTTGATGTTAAGACAAGCCAGAGAAGGACTACACCCCAAATAGCAACCTATTTGCTATATAGTGCACTACTTTTGACCAGGGTCCATAAGGCTCTGGTCAAAAGTAGTGCACTATAATCGGGAATAGGGTGCCATTTGGGAGACAGTCAATTTAACCTCTCAGTTGGGAAATATCGGAACAAAGGTGCTTCCAAAACTACTAGGAAAATGAAACTTTAGAATATTAAAATAATGTGTTAAAGTGAGAAAGGCTAGGGTGGGGGGGGGGAAGCTACAGTGTTCTTACTTGAAATGTTGCTAAGCTTAATTAATTCAGGCTTCTGGTGTTTAGAAGTGTGTGTGATGACTGTTTAACTCAGACAAAAGATATTCCATGTACAATCATGTCGGAGTCATTTTAATCGTAGCCAAGGTTTCTCAATCTTGTCTCAGAAAACGCCTGCTCCTTTCTATTTATGCATGTATACAGTGCATTCGGAAAGTATTCAGACTCCTTGACTTTTTCCGCATTGTTACATTAGCCTTAGTCTAAAAATGATTAAATTGTCCCCCCCTCATCAATCTATACACAATACCCCATAATGACAAAGGAAAATCAAGTTTTTAGATGAAAAAAAACCCTGAAACATCACAAGTATTCACACCCTTTACTCAGTACTTTGTTGAAGCAACTTTGGCAGCGATTACAGCCTTGAGTCTTCTTGGGTATGAAGCTACAAGCTTGGCACAACTGTATTTGGGGAGTTTCTCCCATTCCTCTCAAGCTCTGTCAGGTTGGATGGGGAGCGACGCTGCACAGCAATTTTCAGGTCTCTCCAGAGATGTTCAATCGGGTTCAAATCTGGGCCACTCAAAGACATTTAGAGACTTGCCCCGAAGCCACTCCTGCATTGTCTTGGCTGTGTGCTTAGGGTTGTTGTCCTGTTGGAAGGTGAACCTTCACCCCAGTCAGAGGTCCTGAGCGCTCTGGAGCAGGTTTTCATCAAGGATCTCTGTACTTTGCTCCGTTCATCTTTCCTTCAATCCTGACTAGTCTCCCAGTCCCTGCCGCTGAAAAACATACCCACAGCATGATGCTGCCACCAACATGTTTCACAGTAGGGATGGTGCCAGGTTTCCTCCAGACATGACACTTAGGCCAAAGAGTTGAATCTTGGTTTCTGAGTCCTTTAGGTGCCTTTTGGCAAACTCCAAGCGGGTGGTCATGTGCCTTTTACTGAGGAGTGGCTTCCGTCTGGCCACTTCACCATAAAGGCCTGATTGGTGGAGTGCTGCAGAGATAATTGTCCTTCTGGAAGTTACTTCAATCTCCACAGAGGAACTCTAGAGCTCTGTTAGAGTGATCATCGGGTTCTTGGTCACCTACTTGACCAAGACCCTTCTCCCGCAATTGCTCAGTTTGGCCGGGCGGCCAACTCTAGGAAGAGTCTTGGTGGTTCCAAACTTCTTCCATTTTAGAAATGGAGGCCACTGTGTTCTTTGGGACCTTCAATGCTGCAGAAATGTTTTGGTACCCTTCCTCATATCTCAGCCTCAACACAATCCAGCAGACATTTTTTTGCTTGGTTTTTGCTCTGACTTGTACTGTCAACTGTGCGGTCTTATATAGACAGGTGTGTGCCTTTCCAAATCATGTCCAATCAATTGAAATTACCACAGTTGGATTCCAAGTTGTAGAAACATCTCAAGGATGTTCAATGGAAACAGGGTGCACCTGAGCTCAATTTCAAGTCTCATAGTCTGAATACTTATGTACATAAAGGTATGTTTTTTTTTTTGCAAACATTTCTAAAAAGCTATTTTCACTTTGTCATTATGGGGTATTATGTGATGAGGAAAAAAATGTATTTAATACATTTTAGAATAAGACTGTAAAATAAAATTTGAAATAGTCAATGGGTCTGAATACTTTCCGAATGCACTGTATGCCTGCATTTCTACTAAAGGGAATGCGGAGGTGGCTTGGCCACGGGCCACTGTTTAATGCTTGCGTGTGTCAGTCAGTGTCATTCTGGAGGGGAATACTGTACCAGTTGCCAGGAGTTGAGGCCAGCCTTGTCACTGAGCACTTCAATGAGCCTTTGGGCCTCTCCCTCGCTGAATGTCATGCTGCTCACAGTAGACAGTAGAGTCTTGTATGGCAGGAGGAGGGGAGCATCAGCAGAGTCGACGGCAGCAACCACTACAAGGAGAGAGAGTGAGTTGGATGATACGTGTGCCAGGTAGTTCCCTATGTCAGGGGTTACAGGCTGAACTACTTGCCTATCATTTGGATGACTTAATAGTTTATAAATTGAATAATAAACATACTTTCCTATAACTTGGATGGTTTACTTTATTACTTGATGAATGACCAGTTTGTAACTTTGATGAATTACTTGATTGTTTCTTACTTGTATGAGTTACTGTAGACTAGTAGTAAACAAAAAATAAGTTGGGATGGTTAGAGGGGGAGGTCTTGGGAGAATGAAGGGCCATGTGATCTTCAATTCTATACCGAACAAAAATATTAGAACGCAACATGTAACAATTTAGAAGATTTTGCTGAGTTACAGTTCATATAAGGAAATCAGTCAATTTAAATAAATGTATTAGGCCCTAACCTATGTATTTCACATGACTGGGCAAGCTACCCCATGGGTGCACCCCTCTGACGATTCCGCAGGTGAAGAAGTCGGATGTGGATGTCCTGGGTTGGCGTGGTTACAGGTGGTCTGTGGATGTACGTACTGCCAAATTCTCTAAAACGGTGTTGGAGGCGGCTTATGGTAGAGAAATGAAGATTCAATTCCCTGGCAACAGCTCTAGTGGACATTCCTGCAGTCAGTATGCCAATTGCACACTCCCTCAAAACTTGAGACATCTGTGGCATTGTGTCGTGTGACAAAACTGCATATTTTAGAGTGGCCTTTTACTGTCCACAGCACAAGGTGCACCTGTGTAACAATAAGGATAAAATCTTCACTGTCAGTGATGTAAACAAATTTGTGCACGAAATTTGAGTGAAATAAGCTTTGTGCTTATGGAACATTTCTGGGATCTTTTATTTCTCCTCATGAAACATGGGAACAACACTTTACATGTTGCGTTTATATTTTTTGTTCAGCTTAGATGACATAGGGTCTAATCCACAACCAGAACCCATTGCTTTCAATTGGCCTTTCATCATAATACCAATGCTTCACTAGAGAGACACTGAGCTAACAACTTCCTCTAGGAATGCAGTGGTTGTTAGCAGGGCTGGGGTAAATTTCTAATAGAAAAATCTGAATTTCTAATTCAATAATTGAAAAAAAAAACATTTATTTTCAATGACTTCTTGATTAACATAAAAAGGAGAATCTATTCATGTTAAGTTTTTTCATTCCTAAATATTAAATTAACTTTCTGAATTGACTTAACTGAATTTGGCAAGTATCCTAGTGGTAAAGAGTGTTGGGCCAGTAACCGAAAGGTCGCTGGTTCAAATCCGAGCCAACTAGGTGAAAAATCTGTCAATGTGCCCTGAAGTAAAGCACTTATCCAAAGCAACTTACAAGATCAATTAGGGTTAAGAGCATTTGCTAAATGACTAAAATACCAAAACATTTAAAATGTCATTCGAATTGACCCCAATCCTCATTTATAGAGTACATGAATTGCAATAGTTTTATATTAAGAGTTATCATATAAATAAAATCAAGTAAAAATGTGATCAAAGCCAATTATTTACTACCAACCTGACTCAGCCTTTGCTTTGGATTTTTTCTTCTTAGCAGGTGCCTCAGCCTTGAGCTCCTCTGCCTTGGCAACGGGTGCGGTGGGAGTGTCACTGGACACTGGAGTGGGTGCGGCAGTCACCGGGGCAACCTCAATCGCCACAGGTGGCACGACCATGATGGGCACTTCCTTGGCGATGGTCTCCGGGACGACGGTAGGCTTGGCAGGGGCCGGCGCCACTTTAGCCACCTTCTTCTTCTTCTTCGGGGAGGGGGCAGCGGCCTCCACGGCCACTGGGGCAGCACAAGCGACCATGACAGGATCCGGTGTAGCAATGGGCTCTGGTTCAGGTTCAGGCTCGGGGGCAGCGAGAGGCTCGGGTTCGGGCTCGCTAGCGGACTCTGCGACCGGTTCTGGGAGATTGCCGTTGGGCCGCTCTTCCTTCTTCTTGGCTTTGCTCTTGTTCTCCAACGCCTTCTTCTTCTTATTCTTCATAGAGAGCTGGGTCTGGGCAGACTTGCCCAGCTCATGGCGGTGCTTGGCCAGGGCCTCCTCGTACGATGTCTCCTTCATGGAGAGCGTGGAGACCAGAGCAATGCCGATGGCGGAGACTACCATGAATCCACCAAAGACCATGAAGCCGAGGGTTTGGGGGTCGTAAACGTCCATGCCTTTTCCTTCTTTATCTTGTCCCTCCGCAAAGCCTAGCACAAAACAAAGTAGAGGTCGCGATTAGCTAGGTGTCAAAGGATGCGAGCCATAATCATCAAGAAAGTCACAACATAATGTTTAGTAAATTGGTTCAATAACGGCCAGTTCACGATTTAGTTTCCCCCCCTCAATATATTTATCAACTACCAGAGTGACATTTCACAGAGAAGGATCAATGAGTTAGCCAGCTAACTTCGGTAACCGCTAAAATGTAACTCCTTTTTTCTGGTTTATCAAGAATGCTGATCTATGGCGATATAAATTAAAATATTTGTGGTTTCAGAATATTTACAAGAGTTACACAAGCAAAAATAAGTTGATGCTGGTAGCAAAACGTCCAAAAATGTGCTCGCTCATGTGTAGTAATGTTTAAAGCCTTCATTTATTTCGAAAAATGTGTTGGCTGGCTCACTGATGTAATATATTACAATGATTAGTCAAATAGGAAAATCACAAGCAGGAGTAGAGATGGCACGCATGAGTGTCTCGCAGAAGTTGAGAGGTTCATACCAGTAGGCTATTCGTCCCATGCGGTGCAGGAGATGACAGACACACGAAAGGCACTCATCACAATAAATATACATTTTACTGAATCTGTAACCCTTTGCATACTTTTCAAAATTAAGTAATTGATTATCAACCTAATCTAACAGTCACCTACCTTTCCATTGATGAATTTATTGGGATTTTATAACAGTAACCAGATTCTTATAGTTTAGGGTTAGGCTTTCTTCTTTTACTGGCTCAGTTTTGGTAGGAGTCTTCGAGGAAAGGTTAACATTGAGGGAATAATGTTGAGGATGGGCAAAAATAGGGATAGGGTTTATGCGTCTCACACACTCCGGTCACTACATTGGTAAAGGTAGACCAAATTTTTCTGGGTAAAAACAATCTCTCCATAGCTATACGACCAGCTCCTGAACTTCTAGTAGGGTTAAAGAAAAACAGATGTCTGAGAAAAGCTTCACAGCCCTTAATTTCTCCCCTGGACAAAAAGCTGTTCTCACAGAGGACAGAGAGTTCAGCATGCAACTTTTCATCCACAAGAGAACTCATGTTAAGCAACATCCTCAAAAGACACATATACCCACCCCGCCCCCCTTCCCAACTACGTTCATGTAAAAAAAAAATGCACTTTGTCTCCAGTTTACAGAGGATACACCTGTATGCAGTTGCACTGCACAAATTCCCTGTGAGTTACTTGACCAGGAACCATTCCGGAGAAGGAGTCCTTCAAGAGTGGGCTTTCAGCTACTCATAGGCCTGAGAGGCAATGCTGACTCTATACAGTCGATAAGGTCTGTGTACCAAATGGTACCCTATTCCTTATGTAGTGCTCTACTGTTGACCAGGGCCCTCTGTTCAACAGTAGTGCACTACATAACGAATAGTGTGCCATTTAGGACATAAACAAGGCCTCAGGTGAAGAAAAAAATGCTGACTCTAAAGGAGTGAAGACTTTAATGCTTTCTCCCTCTTCAATAGTCAAATACTCATAATCAAATCAGAAAGCAATAGTAGCAATCTAATGGAATACAAGCATTTGTGTATCCATTCTAAAACTGATACTTTGGGATAAAATGCTTTAGTGTTGAATTGAAAATTACTTGACAAGATGATTCGGAGGCATTCGATCAAACTGAAATAAACTCCTAAAGGAGCAAACAATTGATTTACATCAACATTAGCCTATAGATAAATAGGGTCACTGATCAATCGATCGGTTTTGTAATAGGCAACAACTAGTCATTCTAATAATGCTATGAAACAAAACCTAAACACGTGGGTGTGCACTGTCTAGCTACAGATTGTTACACCAGATAATGTGATTTAACCAAATATTTTTGGTATCCATTACTGGGAGTTGCACGGAGAATTTGACAATACTATTTTCATTCTCGATTCAGCCAAACATGCATCTTCTAAAATGTCCGTGTCCAGTTGCAGATGGTGGGTTTGAATTTAGAAAGTGCTTCGCTATTAAAACAAAAATGTTGCTCCATGAAGTCATCCAACAATATGTACGCCGCCATCTTGTCCATTTCAAATCTTCTCTTAGACCAAGACAGGTAAGTCTCATCATGACACTTTGGGGTGGACCCACCTGTCTCAATCAATGGTAGAAAAATATCGGTACTACAACAAACAGTACCTAACCTGTCACTCCCAGTAATGGATACCAAAAACCATTGGATAAATCACATTATCTGGTGTAACAATCTGTAGCTAATTATTCTAATGTAAAAATGCCCAACGTATCAAAATACACTACAGACATTTACCCTAACTGTAGATAATGCGGAATTCTCCAGAGTGTACAAGGGGCTACGTGTCTCTACAAACAATTAACCCCTTGTGATGTACCTCTCTTGTTATGTAACAAGAAGAGTACAGTTGCCCTAACGTTTCTACCTATAGTCTACTTGACCACTTGCCAGTTTCAAAGTTTATTGGCATCATACAACATACAGTACCTCAAATATGCTACCCATTACAGTTAAACAATTAATAATTTAAAAAGCGTTGTAGAGAATATTATTGAGAATAGGTTTATGCAGTGTTAAAACGTTTCACCACAGGCAGGCCTACGTTATATACTGGTCCTTATTCTCTTATGTAGTGTTTTAAGTTTTAAAACATCTAGCATCCCCTCCACACGAAATAAATGTAAATGGACAATTTGTTTTAGTTGCCTCTAGCTAAGAAAACTTAACTCCAGTGTCCTTACTTACGTGTCCTCCAGAGACGGCCTACAACCATCATTAGAGCCCGTTGATTGATCACTCATTGACCGCAGCATCTCAATGCGTTTGATGTTGAGCCCTTTAACTCAAGAATATGAGCGAGGAGATAAGGCTATCCCGATACCGTCAATACAGCCATTAAAATGCATCTCAATGCTAAACGTATGATATTTGAGACGTCACTTGGTCAGACTATTTAATATAAAACATATACATTAGTCTGGGTCTACAGATGCAGTTCATTAGAATAGGGCACCAAAAATGAGTAAAAAGTAGGCTTCCCCAAACATTAATCAATACTGTCTATTCTTTCAACCCGAAAAGATCAAGCAACATTGTATCATGAAAAGTAACAATAGTTCCGATGTCAAAGTTTCAAGAACATATTTTTTTTTTCTCGATGTGAAAAATTATCAATTCATTTTCCGACACGCATTTGTCTATTCGTACGAGGCTGGGTTACGATACAACTGTTCCTTACACTACGCTCAGTTAAGACCATTTCCTATTCTTTTTAAATGATTCATACATTTTTTATATAAAGAATCTCTTACCCCGACCACCAATGTTCACTCTTTCTGAATAGCCGCTGAGTGTGGAGTCGTGGCACTTTCTCTGAGCTGGCGAAAAGCCATCCCGTTGCCGAAAAAACTAATTTCAAAGAGCGATTTCATTGGGTAGAGGGAGATCAGTCAAAGGCATTTAAACTATCCACGTCATTTTTAGGGTTTCAACTAGTTACCACAGCCACAAAGTCAATATATCACCAAAAAAAATCATGAAAACAAAAATATATTTTTTGGTCTTAATTTAAGGTTAGAGTTAGGCATAAGTTTAGGGTTGAGGTTAGGGTTAGGTTTAATCTCAGATTTTAAAAAGATAAATGGTAGAAATAGGCGGGGTTTATGACTTTGTGGCTGTGGTAAGTAGCGAAGACTGTTTTAGGCTGCACGAGACAAAGGAGGCGTGACTGTTCAATAAAGCCCGACTTTTGGGATTTGTAGTCTCAAATCTAGGTCTCCGTATCTATTTCTGTTGGACTGTTCCATCAGTATCTATTTATCTCTCTCTCTCCCACACACACACACACTTCACTCTGTTCCCTCCTATTTAAGTGAACCTGAATACCCAAGTACTATGCATATCCACATAGCCCACATGCAAAAACACCTGTAACAATATACACATTGCAACACACACACACACCTCACCTACACCCAACTGCAGACACACACCTTCAAAGCACAGCACACATCCTTGACATGTGTTTGCTCCCAATTGTAAGGTAAACACAGTTAGGCAAGCAGGCCAGGTAGAACCGGGAAACTCTTGGCACCAGTTAATCATTATCATCGGTTTCCAAACACAACAAGGAGTACTGGCATTGGACCTTTCTTGCTGGGAAGAAAGTAGAGTTGTATTAAGAAAAAAAACATGGCAACACTTTACTTGAATAGACTATCTACAGACAAAATACTATATCCACAGATTCAGAGTCAGCTAATCAAGCAAGCCATACTCAATGTCTAATTCTACCTAAGTCAGGCGAGAGAGATGACTGTAGGCCTACTAATCAAACACAACACAACTACTTTTTGGAGTGGTAAGATATCTCTAAGATGTCTGTGACATAAATTCCTGGATGTCAACAGACTTGCAGTTAGCATTTACTTTACCAATGTTGTCCCATTGCACCATAAGTAGCATAAGCAGTGGCGGATTTAGGTACAGGCGACATGGGCAGCAGCCCAGGGCGGCATCTTGCACGGGGCGCCCGCACAAAACATTTTGGAATGGTGACAATTGCATGATCTGTTTTCTACCGCTCATTTGCACGTCACATCAATGATATCATGTCTTACACACATCGGCTGCGATGAGTGTGATCACACAGTATTCCAGAACAGCTGGTGCTGTCACGCATGTTTCAGTGGTATTTGCCTCGAAGCGAGCATAGCAAGCATTTAGCTTGTCCGGTAGGCTCGTGTCACTGGGCAGCTTTCGGCTGTGCTTCCCCTTGTAGTCTCTAATGGTTTGTAAGCCCTGCCACATCTGACAAGCATCAAAGCCAGTGTAGTATGATTCGATCTTAGTCCTGTATTGATGCTTTGCCTGTTTGATGGTTCGTAGCGGGATTTCTTATAAGCTTCCGGGTTAGAGTCCAGCTCCTTGAAAGCGGCAGCTGTAGCCTTTAGCTCAGTGCGGATGCTGCCTGTAATCCATGGCTTCTGGTTGGGGTATGTACGTACAGTCACTGTGGGGACAATGTCATCGATGCACTTATTGATGAAGCCAATGACTGATGTGGTGTACTCCTCAATGCCATCGGAGGAATCCCGGAACATATTCCAGTCTGTGCTAGCAAAACAGTCCTGTAGCTTTGCATCTGCTTCATCTGACCACTTTTTTATTGATCTAGTCACTGGTGCTTCTTGCTTTAATTTTTGCTTTTAAGCAGGAATCAGGAGGATAGAATGATGGTCAGATTTGCCAAATGGAAGGAGAGGGAGAGCTTTGTATGCATCTCTGTGTGTGGAGTAAAGGTGGTCCAGAGTTCTTTTTCCTTTGGTTGCACATTTAACATGCTGATAGAAATTTGGTAAAACAGATTTAAGTTTCCATGCATTAAAGTCCCCGGTTAATAGGAGCGCCGCCTCTGGGTGAGTGGTTTCTTGTTTGCTTATGGCGGAATACAGCTCATTCATTGCTGTCTTAGTGCCAGCCTCTGACTGTGGTGGTATGTAAACAGCTACAAGAAATATAGATGAAAACTCTCTCGGTAGGTAGTGTGGTCTACAGCTTATCATGAGAAACTCTACCTCAGGCGAGCAATAGCGCGAGACTTCCTTAGATATCGTGCACCAGCTGTTGTTTACAAAAATACATAGGCAGCCACCCCTTGTCTTACCGGACGCCGCTGTTCTATCCTCCGGTACATCGTATAACCAGCCAGCGGTATGTTGATGTTGTCATCGTTCAGCCACGACTCCATGAAGCATAAGATGTTACAGTTTTTAATGTCCCGTTGGTAGTTTAATCTTTCACTTTTATTGTCCAAAGATTTCACATTTGCTAGCAGAATGGAGGGAAGTGGGGGTTTATTCGATCACCTACGAATTCTCAGAAGGCAGCCGGACCTTTGGCCCCTCTTTCTTCACCTCCTCTTCAAGCAGATCACGGGGATTGGGCCTGTTCCCGATGGAGCAGCGTATCATTCACATCGGGCTCGTCAGAGTCATGAAAGGAAAAAGAGGATTTTGCAAGTCCATGTTGAGTAATCGCAGTCCTGATGTCTAGAAGTTATTTTCGGTCATAAGAGACGGTAGTGGCAACATTATGTACAAAATAAGTAACAAACAACGCAAATAAGCAAACAAACAAACACAATCATCTGGGGGCATGTAAACAGGTCAACATTCACAAGGATTACCGACGGATTACCAGGACGTGTACTGCTTGTATGCGCTGACCAACTGGCAAGTGTCTTCACTTCACTTTTCTGGTTTGTGTGAAATCGTTAAGAACAATATAAAACCAGTCTGCACACCACCAAGGTATATTGGTTTAGTCTTCACTCTTGGTTGACAATGTTGGGGGATGGGTAATGTATTGATGCTCAAGTGACAAATCAACACAAATTTGTTTCTATTTGTCTTTGTTACTTCTTTTTGATATTTATTAGTCTTATTTTTGTTTATATTTTTAAATGTATATAGTTTTAAATGTTAGGATTATTTATTTGTGTTGTTCCAAATGTCTGAATAAAAATTACAGTTAGTACAAGCTAGAACCGCCACTGAGCATAAGCCATCGGTTATCACCACATACAGTAAATCTGCAAGATCGGCTGTCTGATGATAGTCAGTTTTGGGCATTCAGAAATCATTTGTGGAGCACTATCCAAAGGAAGTGGGACAACATTAACTTTGAAATCCAGTACAACAACATCCCAGAACTGGATATGGTTGTGTTGCTACAGTTGCTCAAATGTTGTAGTTCTTTAATACCAGTCCAGCCTGAAGTCTGGGATTGAGTACACTGGACTGAATGACATTTTTATTATTTTTTATTTATTTCACCTTTATTTAACCAGGTAGGCTTGTTGAGAACAAGTTCTCATTTGCAACTGCGTCCTGGCCAAGATAAAGCAAAGCAGTTCGACACATACAACAACGCAGAGTTACACATGGAATAAACAAACATACAATCAATAATACAGTACAAAAGGTCTATATACAGAATGTGCAAATGAGGTAGGATAAGGGAGGTAAAGCAATAAATAGGCCATGGTGGCGAAGTTGTCCACAGGACATTGTCCTGTGCACCCTTCCCTTAACTCTAACCTTAGCCAGCTAGCTAACGTTAGACACCTTGCTAGAATACGTAACATTGTAAATTTATAATATTCGTAATATATAATACGAATTGTAATTCGTAACATAACATACAAAATGGGTGATGGACATCCAAAAATGAATACATACCATAAGAAACGTAGCATATCAAACTGAAGTACTTGGGAGTATGGCTGGACGGTACACTGTCCTTCTCTCAGCACATATCAAAGCTGCAGGTTAAAGTTAAATCTAGATTTGGTTTCCTCTATCGTAATCGCTCATCTTTCACCACAGCTGCCAAACTAACCCTGATTCAGATTACCATCCAACCCATGCTAGATTAATTTATAGATCGCAGGTAAGGTTGCTCTCGAGTGGCTAGATGTTCTTTACCATTCAGCCATTAGATTTGGCACCAGTGCTCCTTATTTGACACATCACTGCACTCTATACTCCTCTGTAAACTGGTCATCTCTGTATATTTGTCACAAGACCCACTGGTTCGGGCTTATTCATAAAACCCTCTTAGGCCTCACTTCCCCCTATCTAAGATACCTACTGCAGCCCTCATCCTCCACAAAGAACACCTGTTCTGCCAGTCACATTCTGTTAAAGGTCCCAAAAGCACACATCCCTGGGTCGCTCCTTTTTTCAATTCACTGCAGCTAGCGACTGGAACGAGCTGCAAAAAACACTAAAACTGGACTGTTTTATCTCCATCTCTTCATTCAAAGACTCAGTCATGGACACTCTTACTGACAGTTGTGGCTGCTTAGCGTGATGTATTGTTGTCTCTACCTTCTTGCCCTTTGTGCTGTTGTCTGTGCCCAATAATGTTTGTACCATGTTGTGTGGCTACCATGCTGTGTTGTCATGTGTTGCTGCAATGCTATGTTGTTGTCTTAGGTCTCTCTTATGTAGTGTTATGGTGTCTCTCTTGTCGTGATGTGTGTTTTGTCCTATATACAGTGGGGAGAACAAGTATTTGATACACTGCCGATTTTGCAGGTTTTCCTACTTACAAAGCATGTAGAGGTCTGTAATTTTTATCATAGGTACACTTCAACTGTGAGAGACGGAATCTAAAACAAAAATCCAGAAAATCACATTGTATGATTTTTAAGTAATTCATTTGCATGCATTTTTTTGCGAGTACTATTTAATGAAGTTGCCAGTTGAGGACTTGTGAGACATCTGCTTCTCAAACTAGACACTCTAATGTACTTGTCCTCTTGCTCAGTTGTAATAAACTTGGATTAGCTAACACAACGTGCCATTGGAACACAGGAGTGATGGTTGCTGATAATGGTCCTCTGTGCGCCTATGTAGATATTCCAGCTACAATAGTCATTTACAACATTAACAATGTCTACACTGTATTTCAAATAGATCAATTTTATGTTATTTTAATGGGCTTTTTTTTTCTTCTTTTAAAAAAAATGACATTTCTAAGTGACCCCAAACTTTTGAACGGTAGTATATATATATATATATATATATATATATATATATATATATATATATATATATATATATATATATATATATATATATTTATTTATTTTTTCAATCCCAGCCCCTGTCCCCACAGGAGGCCTTTTACCTTCTGGTAGGCCATCATTGTAAATAAGAATGTGTTCTTAACTGATTTGCCTAGTTAAATAAAAAAAATGGAGTGTCTTGGTTTAAGTATAGACTAATACGAAATGCTCTGAGACCAAGTTGGCCTACAAGCTTTCAGAATACTAACAGCTACATTGTGCTTGTTGTCTGCATGCTTTCTTATCTGCCTATAGGCAAACTGTACCTTCTGTAGTGACCTTTTCTCTAGTTCCATTACTCTAAAATCACCCTGTATAGGTTTCATTATTAGGTTTTATGATGCTGACATGTGGTTAGATGCACCTTGTATAGTTCTATATTACATTAACTTATGTTTCATAGACATAGAGCAGAGTCCTGGACTTAATTGCACTTAAATCCAGACAACTGATTTAGATGCATGGACATGTTTTTATATACACTGAGTGCACAAAACATGACATAGTTTTCTCCTGGATTCACCTGGGCAGTCTATGATCCCTTATTGATGTCACCTGTAAAATCTACTTCAAATCAATTTGTATTGGTCACATACAGATGGTTAGCAGATGTTAATGCGAGTGTAGCGAAATGCTTGTGCTGTCACGCCCTGATCTGTTTCACCTGTTCCTGTGATTGTCTACACCACCTCCAGGTGTTGCTTATTTTCCCCAGTGTATTTATCCCTGTGTTTCCTGTCTCTCTGTGCCAGATCATCTTGTATGTTAGTCAAGTCAACCAGTGTGTTTTTCCTGTTCTCCTTTTGCGTTTCTCTTTTTGAGAGTGTTTCCGGTTGTGAACCCTGCCTGTCTCTGGACTACTTTCCCGCCTGCCTGATCATCCTGCCTGCCCTGACCTTGACTCTGCCTGCCCTTCAGTGCCTTTTGGACTCTGAACTGGGTCTCGCCTTGTGTCATGATAGTGCTTCTAGTTCCGACAGTGCGGTAATATCTAACAAGTACCTAATACACACAAATAAAGGGGTGAATGAGAATATGTACATATAAGTATATGGATAAGCGATGGCCGAGCGGCATAGGCAAGGTGCAGTAGATGGAATAAAATACAGTATATACATATGATGTGACACATGTTAACATTATTAGTGGCATTATTTAAAGTGACTAGTGATCCATTTAAAGTGGCCAGAGATGTAGGCAGCAGCCTCTGAGTTAGTGATTGCTGTTTAGCAGTCTGATGGTCTTGAGATAGAAGCTGTTTTTCAGTCTCTCGGTCCCAGCTTGATGCACCTGCACTGACCTCGCCTTCTGGATGGTAACGGTGTGAACTTGGCTTGGATGGTTGTCCTTGATGAACTTTTTGGCCTTCCTGTGACATCGGGTGCTGAAGGTGTCATGGAGGGCAGGTAGTTTGCCCCCGGTGATGCATTGTGCAGGCCGCACCACCCTCTGGAGAGCCTTGCGGTTTAGGGCGGTGCAGTTGCCGTACCAGGCTGTGATACAGCCTGACAGGATGCTCTCGATTGTGCATCTGTAAAAGTTTGAGTTTTGGGTGACAAGCCAAATTTCTTCAGCCTCCTGAGGTTGAAGAGGTGCTGTTGCGCCTTCTTCACCACAATGTCTGTGTGGGTGGACCATTTCAGATTGTCTGATGTGTACGCAGAGGAACTTAACTTTCCACCTTCTCCACTGCTGTCCCTTCAATGTGGATAGGGGGGTGCTCCCTCTGCTGTTTCCTGAAGTCCACGATCATCTGTTTTGTTGACGTTGAGTGAGAGGTTGCTTTCCTGACACCACACACCGTGTGCCCTCACCTCCTCCCTGTAGGCTGTTTTGTCATTGTTGGTAATCAAGCCCACTACTGTTGTGTAGTCTGCAAACTTGATGATTGAGTTGGAGGCGTGCATAGTCACGCAGTCGTGGGTGAACAGGGAGTACAGGAAGGGGCTGAGCACGCACCCTTGTGGGCCCCCAGTGTTGACGGTACCCTGCCACATGCGTCTCGTGTCTGAGCCGTTGAATTGCGACTCCACCATGTCCCTGTACTGGCATTTCGCTTGTTTGATTGCCTTACGGAGGGAATGACTACACTGTTTATATTCGGCCATATCCCCAGACCTCTTTCCATGGTTAAATGTGGTGGTTCGTGCTTTCAGTTTGGTGCAAATGCCACCATCTATCCACGGTTTCTGGTTAGGGTAGGTTTTAGTAGTCATAGTGCGTACAATATCTCCAATTCACTTCTTTATAAACTCATTCAACGAGTCAGTGTATAGGTCGATGTTGTTCTCTGAGGCTGACCAAAACATATTCCAGTCCGCATGCTCAAAACAATCTTGAAGCATGGCTTCCGATTGGTCAGACCAGGGTTGAATGGTTCTCTTTACTGGTACATCCTGTTTGATTTTCTGCCTATAAGACAGTCGGACCAAGATGGCGTCGTGGTCGGATTTGCCAAAGGGAGGGCGGGGGATGGCTTTGTATGCATCTCGGAAGTTAGAGTAGCAGTGGTCGAGTGTATTACCCCTGCATGTAGTGCAATCAATACGCTGATAGAATTTAGGTAGCCTTGTTCTCAAATTTGCTTTGTTAAAATCCCCTGCTACAATAAATGCAGCCTCCGGATATATGGTTTACATAGAGTTCAGTGAAGTTCCTTGAGGGACATCTTGGTGTCTGCTTGAGGGGGAATGTACACAGCTGTGACTATAACTGACGAGAATTCTCTTGGTAGGTAAAATGGCCGGCATTTGATTGTTTGGAATTCTAGGTCGGGTGAGTAGAAGGACTTGAGTCCCTGTATGTCGTTAATCATGAAGCATACACCCCCACCCTTCCTCTTCCCAGAGAGGTGTTTATCTCTGTCGGCGTGATGCATGGAGAAGCCCGGTGGTTAAACCGATTCCGACAACATATCCCGAGAGAGCCATGTTTCCGTGAAACAGAGAATGTTACTTTCTCTGATGTCTCTCTGGAAGGCAACCCTTGCTCGAATTTTGTCTACCTTGTTGTCAAGAGACTGGAGGCCGCTCCATCTGCCACTTCTGCGGCACAGTTATTTTGGGTCGGCTACTGTGATTAGATCCACTGTCCTGGTTGGTGATCCGAACAAGGGATCCACTTCGGGAAAGTCGTATTCCTGGTTGTAATGTTGGTAAGTTGCCGTTGCTCTTTTATCCAATATTTCTTCCCGGCTGCATGTAGACTTAAGATTTCCTGGGGTAACAATGTAAGAAATAATACAAAAAAAACTAAATACTGCATAATTTCTTAAGAACTCGAAGCGAGGCAACCATCTGTCGGCACCATCTTGAAGTGGAAGATACGGGTTAAAGAAAGATTTTTAAGCCTTGAGACAATTAAAACATGGATTGTGTATATGTGCCATTCAGAGGGGTGAATGGGCAAGAGAAAAGATGTATGTGCCTTTGAACGGGGTATGCCAGGCACACCGGTTTGAGTGTGTCAAGAACTACAACACTGCTTTCCTTTTCATGCTCAACAGTTTCCCGTGTTTATCAAGAATGGTCCACCACCCAAAGGACATCCAGCCAACTTGACACAACTAGGGGAAGCATTGGAGTCAACATGGGCCAGCATCCCTGTGGAATGCTTTCAACACCTTGTAGAGTCCATGCCCCGACGAATGGAGGCTGTTCTGAGGGCAAAAGGGGGTGCTTTCTGGGCACTTGTTAAACTACATTTGGGATGGATGAAGGATAAATAATTCAAGAACTAGCTTTTCTGTTCCCCCTTAGAAGGAAAATGTACTACTAACATAGCTATGTGTACACATTTTATAACACAGGGTTAAAGTTTACACCCAAGAATGACCGGAACAGTGAAAAGCAAATCACTTACTGTAAAAGTAATTTGCCCTTCTCAACCACACCACTGATGCAGTTATCAGTCAAGACTCTTAAAATACATTTTCTATCAGCAAAGATACAAAGAGAGCAGATTACCGTCCAGTGATTAAACCACTGTAATTTAGACCTGATTGAAGAAAAGGCAATGATTGATTTTGCCCCCCACACCCCCTTTGTCAAAACTCCCCAGTCATTGGGTGACCTCATTCATGGTGGCATTTCTCAGGTATGTTTTTGCACACGTCACAGTTTAACATAACTCCCCATATCTGACCATGATCGCAGAAGATAAATAAACAAATTTGTGCAACAGGCTATGTTTGTGTTATACTCAATTGGGTTTTTAAAAAAATGCTGTTGTATACTTAAACTATTTACTATATACACTACATATACAAAAGTATGTGGACACGCCTTTAAATTAGTGGATTCGGCTATTTCAGCCACACCCGTTGCTGACAGATGTATAAAATCGAGCACACAGCCATGCAATCTGCATAGACAAACATTGGCAGTGGAAATGCCTTACTGACGAGCTCAGTGACTTTCAACGTAGCACCGTCATAAGATGCCAACTTCACAGTTCATAAAATGTCTATGCCCCAGTGAACTGTAAGTGCTGTTATTGTGAAGTGGAAACATCTACGAGCAACAACGGATGTCGATTATGGCAGCCCCCCGCACCTCTGTGATTCAGAGGGGTTGGGTTAAATGAGGAAGACACATTTCAGTTGAATGCATTCAGTTGTACAACTGACTAGGTATCCCCCTTACCCAATGGCAGCGAGCTTTATACCACTTGCTTATGGTGATCTTAGGCTTGTGTGCGGCTGCTTGGCCATGGAAATCCATTTCACAAAGCTCCCGATGAACAGTTCTTCTGCTGACGTTGCTTTCAGAGGCAGTTTGGCACTCGGCAGTCCCGTTCTTCGAGCTTGTGTGGCCTACCACTTTGAGACTGATCCACGTCTTCAGCGCCCGGGGAACAGCAGGTGAACTGCCTTGCCCAGGGGCAGAACGACAGATTTTTACCTTGTCAGCTCAGGGATTCGATCCAGCAACCTTTTGGTTACTGGCCCAATGCTCTAACCATTAGGCTACCTGCCGTTGAACTCTGGAGCAGTGGAAATGCGTACTCTGGAGGGATGAATCACACTTCACCATCTGGCAGTCCGACGTACGAATCTGGGTTTGGCGGATGCCAGGAGAACGCTACCTGCTCGAATGCATAGTGGAAACTGTAAAGTTTGGTGGAGGAGGAATAATGGTCTGGGGCTGTTTTTCATGGTTCGGCCTAGGCCCCTTAGTTCCAACAAAGGGATGCTACAGCATACAATGACATTCTAGATGATTCTGTGCTTCCAACTTTGTGGCAACAGTTTGGGGAAGGCCCTTTCCTGTTTCAGCATGACAATGCCCCCATGAACAAAGCGAGATCCACCAAGAAATGGTTTGTCGAGATCGGTGTGGAAGAACGTGATTGGCCTGCACAGAGACCCGACCTCAACCCCATCGTACACCTTTGGGATGAATTGGAACACCAACTGCGAGCCAGGCCTTATCGCCCAACATCAGTGCCCGACCTCACTAGAGTTCTTGTGATTGAATGGAAGCAATTCCCCGCAGCAATGTTCCAACATTTAGTGGCAAGCCTTGCCAGAAGAGTGGAGGCTATTATTGCAGCAAAGAGAGGACCAACTTAATATTAATGCCCATGATTTTGGAACAAGATGTTTGACATGCTTTTGGTCATGTAGTGTATGTAAGGTAAAGTTGTGTGTAAGAAGTTAACCTTTTTAAATTGTTAAATATGTCTAGTGAGATCTATCTCTCTTCAACATCAGATTTGCAACTTTTCTGTTCACAATCAAGATCTGTCTCTTTACACTACACAAGTATCTCTCGGACCTTGTTTGTGTCGTCATAGTAGTGTAAAGAGGCCATTACTATACATGGGACAGGCCTGGCATACAGACCTACCTTTGTGCTGAGTACATTGACACAGCCTAGCTCCCTCCCTGGGCCTCCCCGGGGCCATAGTGTGGATGACGTGCCACTGCCCTACTGGGGTAGATGTGATGTTCAGGGGGGTGAAAAAACAAACATGTTTGTGGGACCATTTTCCTCCTCCCTCTCTGCTCTCTCTTCTCCTCCCTGCAGAACTGGTAAACCTTTGCACCTCAGACTGTCATTCCACTTTAGAAGAGAATCTGTATTTACACTGATAAAGAGGTAGATTTTCATTGTTGTTAAAATGAACCTGAAGGAGAGGCAGAGTGAGAAATGCACTGTATGAGGGATTGTGGGTCATCAAAAGGTTTTCTAAAGTTGTTTTACAGTAAACATCCAGGGAAAAACACTTGTGTCCTGAACAAGCGTGGTCTGCAGTTAATTTAAATGTTTATGCAATAATTATGAACTGATTCGGCACGTAGACCTCACATACTCAGGAATAGACCCAACACTCCACATTTCTCTGATAGAACCTGGGAAAACAGATCATTGGGAAGATCATTTCTATTTCACATTTCTGAGGACTTTTTTTTTTTTTTGCCCAGAGGCTACACCATGGTACTTTACATGTTTGCTCAGCATGTTTGCTTGAAAAACATATTGGAGACTCCTACTAGTTTCTATAATTTTTGGTGGGTGCAGATGGATGCCAAAAGATACACATACCAACAACAACAAAAAAAATCACATAGAAATGTATATATTGCAGGTTAGTATTGAATGGAATCATGAGAAAAGAAGTTGGCCTATTTTGTAGTGTGTCATTATTTAAAAAGATATTTGCAACAGTGGAAATTTGGAGTAGGTTTATTTGTAATCAAGTTCGCCCACTCCTAAGTGATATCCTGCCAAAAGAGAAGTTTGCATAGTGCAAACATGTGCCAAGAACACAATGACCAAATACGGTTGATAAACCGGTGAAACGTCAGCCAGAAGTCCCAAATATGAGGCAGGATTTTGACTCTGTATACAGTACAGTACATGGGTCATGTTCATTATGCACCAAATGGAAAAAAACGTAAATGCTCATTCTCATGTTCTGTTGCAAAACGTTTTAAAGAGCATTCCATTGCATGCCCTCATAAACATGACCCAAATCCCTGAGGCTCATGTGACATCTGGTAATTGCACTTTTAGGAAGTTAAATAGAAGAGAGATATAGTTGGGGGCGGTCAAATATATTTGCTTTAGATGTCACAGGCGTGGATAACGCAAGGGAAAAGTTACCCCCCCCAACACAAAAAAGCAAAGGTGAGCAAACCTCTGGTACATAAATTGCCCTAACATGCCAAAGGCTTGTCAAGACAAGAGAAAGTTTAAGGTCTGGTGTCATCTTAGTAAAGTGTCTACTTAGTGACTGCTTCACAATCCTTTTTGAATATTAGATCAAACTTAATCTTTTACCAACAAACGCAACAATAGTAGAGGGAACGGTTCATTTAGTTTCTGTATGAAGCACTTTAGCAACTCAAAGTGTGATTCCATCTATCAATTGGGCTACATCCAAAAACAATATTTACCAAAGTCATCCTGAAGCAAAAATAATTATTAGATGCTGCAACATCAGTCTTTGCAAGCAAAAAGTATACTCTTTCAGGAAAATGCTGAGTTCCTGTAGTAGTGTGATTTGGAACATTATGTACTGTGCTGAAACGGCCACTTAGGGTTTTAGCTCAAGACACATTGAGGGGAGAGAGGGGTATGTGGGATACATTACAGACACATTCAAGCAGAAAACTGAATTATAGGTAAAATGGGGTAAACCAAAATTACATCTCAGACCTATCCTTTCAAAATTCAGTCAGAGCAGTGTTGGATATTCTGGACGGCTGAGTGCATGAATGAACATTGTTAGATAGGAGAGGGGAGGTGCTGTACATTCTTCAACTTTTCCCCGAAAGTGAGTTGCCACTGCTGCGTTTTATGTACATTATGTACATTATGTAATGTTACATAATGTGCAGAAAGGGGAGCTCCTGTGGTTACATGTACCACTAGAAGCTCATGGGATAGGAGCAGTGATAGGCAAGAGCCAAATTTGAGGTCTTGTGAGCGGGAACTTGAACATTGTGCAAGTTTACAGTGAACACAGTCTTAGACAGTAGCTAATAGGCTATTGTGGTTATTTGAGCATAATGTAGGCCTACCAACAAAACCAATGGCGCAAATCACATATTTTCACATGGAAATTGCTTTTATAAAAGTTTTTACATTATGAAGGGCTTGATGTTAATTAACGATTTTTACTTGGTCTGTGACACCATGGGCCAAATAGGTGACTGTAAATTGTATTGTGTTGTAAGATGTAAGAAACCACTTTACAAAAAATATTTATTATTACCATACAGATAATTAGACAATGTACAGTAGGCTACCCCTCTGCCTATTGGCTTATTTGCATATTCAAGCCTGTTTCAAAATACAACACTGCTCCTTTAATTAAGACATGAGCGTTTTACCTGACTGGCTTTTCAAAGACAGCTTGAAATGTAGCCTACACGTTTTGTAGGAAGCAGTAACACCCCATTGCTGACCTATACTTATCTATAACTGGGCTAATAACTCGCTAACTAGCAAAGAATATCAACAAATGTGCACACGTGGGGCTTGTGCGCTCTGATCTGGGCCCTGTTTCAGAAAGCGGGTTTAATGTCAACTCAGAGTTGAAGGAAACTCTGGGTTTTCGGTTTCACAAAGCCAGTTCAGCTTAACTCTGAGTCAGTTACTATGGCAACATACTCCGTGAAGCTGCTCGCTCTGCTCGCTGGCAGGTTTTCTTCAACTAACCCGGAGTTTCTCCTCTTTAGCTGAAGCTTGCAGACTGAAGGTGTCAGACATGGCGTTTCTTTTTCTTGAAGAGCCAGTTGATATTGAAGCACATACACCGCAGAAATCTCAGTCGGGAAAGGGTGATCAGACCCCGCTTGGAGGTTCTATCATTCCCCGATGATTATCCGTTTGAACGTTTCTCTGCACAATCGATCATTCATCTGAACAATATTCTCAGCCCTCATATCGTTCATATGACACATCGTGGACATGCTCTCAGTTTGGAACAAATTCTTTGTGTTGCACTTCGTTTTTTTTTGCCAACAGGAGTTTTCTATAACATCGGTGACACTGAGCATGTTTCCAAGGCAATCAATCGTCTGTCGGGCTGTCAGAAATGTGACTCTTGCACTGAAACGTTTACTATACACTTTGTGGTGTTCAAGTCACAGACCCACAAGACTCTCAAAGAAGAATTCCACAGAATTGCAGGCATCAGTCTAATCAATTATTTATTTAGTATGAAGCTAATCAGTTAATTTTATATATTTTACTGCTTCCATGTGTGATTGGCTGCATAGATGGCACTCATATTCCTATCACAGCTCCCTCAGCAAATGAAGGAGATTATGCGATAAGTCTTTCCACCGCATTAATGTGCAGGTAGGCCTAAATAGTAGCCTTTAGCATTCCAAATGAAAGATACTTCACAATACCACTACTGCAGCTAATTACTGTTCTGCACTGTGAAGATTATATGTGATGCAGCCCACATCATCAGCAATGTGGAAGCAAAGTGACCTGGGTCTGTGCATGACTCGCAAATGTTCTGTGAGTGTACACTGAGCGCTAGATTTGCCCATGGTGAGTTATATATATATATCCTATGATAATCAATATTTTTTCCCCACCTATTGCAACTGAAAATGTACACTCGTAATATCATAGGAGATTGATGGTTACCTGCTCGGTGACCGAGGGTACCCCTGCCAGCCCTATTTGCTGACCCCTTACCCTGATCCCGGCCCGCAGCAACATTATTTGCCTCACTGCAGGACATGAGCCAAGGGTAGAGATGACCATTGGGATGCTCAAGGCCCGGTTCCAGTGCCTTCATAATCTCAGGGTCACCCCAGAAAGGGCATGTGACATTATTGTGGCATGTGTGATTCTCCACAACATTGCCACAATTAGAGGAGAACAATGTCCTACTCAACCAGTGAACGATAATGAGCCTGACCACCCCACGCACCAGATGGAAGAGCAGTCAGAGACACAATATGCTACCATCATTTCTGATGGACCCATCACCTCCCCAGTGTCAAATAAAGACAATGCCTTTCTTTTTATGAAGGCGTCATTATTTCCTGCCAGTGCAAATGCAGTACAGTAGTTAATATTCATGTTGTTCAACCAAGTAAAATCATCCACCTGTGGGCACCTCACCCACCTAACTGATGTGCCACCTGTTGTATTTTTAAAAAAATTATCTGCAGCCTTGTGGTCAATTTCTAAATTACATTTTTTTATTTGTTTCTCTAAGTACAGCTGTTTCACAGGGAACTATAGGAACACAAAAAAATGACATTGAATTTCACAGTGCCAGGTCTACTTAGTTTCATTGTAAGTCATGGGCCAATGCGGAACAACATCTTACTGAGGTAAGTTGTACTGTGGAGGTAGATGGACCCTCTTCCTCATTGTAATTTCCAGCATTGCTCTGTTAGAGAAAAAGGTGCACGTTTTATTATGGTACAACACTATCATCAACTGTTAGCTGTTATTTTTTTTTACCTCAATAGCCCTCTCTGTAGCTTCCCACTCTGTGGCAGCTGACAAGGTGTCTTCATCATCCTCCTGTAATGAAAATGAACAATGTTGGTGTTCTACTCTAACCCATTATGAAAAATCTGTGGAGTACTAAGAGTACTTACAACTGCATGGAGGTCTGTTATGGTTACACCATCAGTAGCTGGTAAAATATGAAAATTAGACAGTTAACTTCTTACGGCTGAAATCCCGTTAACGCGATCGATATGACAACAGCCAGTGAAAGTTCAGAGCGCCAAATTCAAAACAGCAAAACTCTCATAATTAAGATACCGCAAACATACAAGTATTATACACCATTTTAAAGATTCTCATTAATCCAACCACAGTGTCCGATTTCAAAAAGGCTTTACAGCGAAAGCCCACCTAACGATTCTGTTAGGTCAGCACCTAGTCACAAAAAAAAACCAGCCATTTTCCAGCGAAAGAGAAGAGTCACAAAAAGCAGAAAGAGAAAATGAATCACTAACCTTTGATCTTCATCAGATGGCACTCATAGGACTTCATGTTACACAATACATGTATGTTTTGTTCGATAAAGTTCATATTTATATCCAAAAATGTCAGTTTACATTGGCGCGTTATGTTCAGTAATGTTTTGCCTCCAAAACCTCCGGTGACTTTGCAGAGAGCCACATCAATTTACATTAATACTTATCATAAACTTTGATAAAATATACAAGTGTTACGCACAGATTTAAAGATGCACTTCTTCTTAATGCAACCGCTGTCAGATTTCAAAAAAGCTTTACGGCGAAAGCAAACTTTGCAATAATCTGAGTACAGCGCTCAGACATCAAAACAATCCATTCAGATACCTGCCATTTGAGTCAACAGAAGTCACAAATACCATTATAAATATTCACTTACCTTTGATGATCTTCATCGGAATGCACTTCCAGGAATCCCAGTTCCACAATAAATGTTTGTTTTGTTCAATAAAGTCCATCCTTTATGTCCAAATACATCCTTTTTGTTCGCGCGTTCAGTCGAGTAATCCAAATGCACTGTGCTCGCGCAGTAAGTTCAGACGGAAAGTCAAAAAAGTTATTACAGTTCGTAGAAACATGGCAAACGATGTATAGAATCAATCTTTATGTTTTTATCATAAATCTTCCATAATATTCCAACCGGACGATTCCTTTGTCTTCAGAAATGAAAAGGAACACACCTCATGGGAGCGTGCACGATTGAGCTCATGTCATTTTCTCAGTCATCTGACTCCATATGCTCTTATTCTCTCCCCATTCACAGTAGAATTATGAAACAACCTTCTAAAGACTGTTGACATCTAGTGGAAGCCTTAGGAAGTGCAAAATGACCCCACAGACACTATACTGGATCGGCAATCACTTGAAAAACTACAAACCTCAGATTTCCACCACTTCCTGGTTGGATTTTTTCTCAGGTTTTTGCCTGCCATATGGGTTCTGTTATACTCACAGACATCATTCAAAGTTTTAGAAACTTCAGAGTGTTTTCTATCCAAATCTACTAATAATATGCATATCTTAGCTTCTGGGACTGAGTAGCAGGCAGTTTACTCTGGGCACCTTCTTCATCCAAGCTACTCAATACTGCCACCCATCCATAAGAATTAAATAACTTTACCCAGAAAAGCGCCCCAACTAATTTGAATTTTGTTTTTACAACAGTGTGCAGGCCACATCCCAACTTCAAATATATAACTCGGAGTTACCTTAAAATAGATTGATGTCTGAAGGACAACTAAGAATCTGAAATAGTAACAGCAGTCAATTACAAAGAATTGTACCGCTACAAGAAAATCAGTGTGCCAAGTAGTGTCTAAGATGGATGGGTGGGAATCACTGAGGTAACACTGTGGCAAAAGGATGAATGTACATAGATTATTAATTTGAATAACTAACCTCTTATGTAGGCCCTTGTGTCCTTCTTTTCAGCCCTCAGCCTTTTTTCTATTGGCTATAATGTCCAGTAAGCACAACATTTGGAGACTTGTATGTATGAAGGAATTTAGGCGTTACTTTTAAATAGACAATATTAAAATACTGGCAGTGTTGGGACGGCTGCAAAATCGAACTTTTTTTTGCTTAGAAAATTTCACTAACTACTTAAATATATCACATGTTGAATGTAGCCACTGAATGCTGTTTAATTAGGTAGGGTAGGCTAAACAACATCACAATTGCTTGTAATGAAATTATACCTTACCTGTTTGAAGTATATTTTTATATTTCATCTTCAGTTGATGCCAAGTACGTTTTCTGCCTGTTGGATTGCACCTGCATAAATATTAAACACACACACACACTATATAAAATGTTGAATAAGTGGAACACTCGAGATACAACTTCTTTTTTTTTTTTCAATTAATACTCACGCATTGACTCGGTCAGCAATTTTCTGCCACGCCAGCTCACGTTCTTTGGCTGCTGCTACTGTATTGCTTTTTTTCTTAAATATATATTCATAATCTGCATACGCATTCATTAATATTGATAACTCCACTAGGGAGAAGTAGGAGGTTCGAGCCATTTTTTTCTTCTGTGATGATGAATCATGTTATCTGCGTTCAATTGATGAGGGCTTTTTATCTCCTCATGCACGTGCTTTACTCAGGGTTAATTTAATTCAGTTGATTGAACTAATCGTTATCAGCTGTTCTGAAACCGAAAACCCAGAGTTTGACAGCTCAGAGTTCGTCAACCCAGAGTTCAGGTTTAAACTGAGTTTGTTAAACCTGCTTTCTGAAACAGGGCCCAGGTGCGACAAAACCAGGGCCTGTTGATAGTGTTAAGGCAGAGCAGTGCTTTATTATGGACAGACTTCTCCCCATTTTAGCTACTGTTGTATCAATATGTTTTGACGAAGACAGTATACAATCCATGGTTACTCCACGCAGTTTAGTCACCTCAACTTGCTCAATTTCCACATTCATTACGACCTTTCCCAAATACAATGTTTATAGTTTTGGAAATATTTAGGTCTAACTTATTCCTTGCGACCCATTCCCGAACCAACTGCAGCTTTTTAAGTGTTGCAGTAATTTCAGTCGCTGTAGTGGCTGACGTGTATAGTCATCCGCGTAATATCGACTCACTGGCCTTACTCACAGCCAGTGTGGATCACATTTAGCCACTTATGCAACTTATATTGAAGACTTAACACATTTTGTATGATATTTTGCATGACTTAATTCGTGTTTTATGTCCAGAATATTTGCAAATTATTATTAATTGCATAAATGTTTAGAAAGTCTATTACATCGATTTGTTCGACTATCTCCAGATTCGGTACTCCACTCTACAGCCTAAACTCGTCGACCTCGACATAACTGAGATGTCCTGTGCTAACGTTATCCAAGTCCTAGTTTAGCAATTCCCTTTGTCTCCCCAACTACATGCAATACTAGATAGCTAGCTATGTCTACAACCTCTAAAGTTGTACTGGGCGTTTCTGTGATACTTACGGTGAGCACCGTTGCAGGAGTGCATCTCAAGCAAAACTGGGACCAAGAGGTAACCAATTAACGTTAGCTAGCTAGCTACTAGCTAGCCTACGGACCAGCTCAGTTATTGTACACTCCAATTCCTAGATAACGTTAGCTAGCTAACTAGCAAGAAGTCATAGTAGGGTACAGTGTGGCCCATTCAAAAGTCCGGTGAAACTTAGCTAGCTACATTGAGAAAGTTGTAAGCAGAAACATTACCTTTAGCCAATGTTAGCTAACTAGAGTTAGCATCTTCATACTTTTCTGCTAGCAGACAGCTAACGGTAGATGGCTACATGCAATACTAGATAGCTAACTATGTCTACAACCTCTAAAGTTGTACTGGGCGTTTCTGTGATCCTTACGGTGAGCACCGTTGCAGGAGTGCATCTCAAGCAAAACTGGGACCATGAGGTAAACAACACCTCTAGCCATAATTTTAGACAGCTTTTACAGTGGTCTTTTTGTTTGTTCTTCATCAGAGACTGCATGCGGGAGTACTTAGAGACATTGAACGTTTGGAGAGGAAGAGAGAGAACCTGCGAGTGCTCGAACAACAAAGGAGTCTGACCAAGGAGCTCAAGGCAGAGCGCGACAGGAGAGAATCAGGGCAGCAGGGCTCAGACCAACCCCAGGCATAACAACTTCTTTGACAGCCTTCACAATTGTTATATAGCCACGTGTAGTGTAGTATGGTTAATGTACGTGTTGAAATATTGATAAAGCAATGTAGTACACCATAGTTTGTTTTCGAACTGGGCTGGGCTGTTTTTATGCAAATTGCCTTTTACAATAGACATCTTTGTAGATTCTCTGGCCAATGATTAATCAATTACGGGTTTGGAGGAAACGTAAACTAGCTGACACTGCAGAAGCCATTGCCACCCTTCTGGATAGCTATTGATTGTCACTGGTTTTGAAAAACATATAGGGCTATGCGTGGCATGCAGTTCGTTCCCTCAAGGTAGGCTATACATAGTGTTTAGTTAGGTAGTAGGCAACGCTATGATTTCTCTCATAGATTAAGGAATCCCTGAATCATACTGCTTTTATTAGAAAATGTCCTTACCCAATTGTTGCTGGTAAAACTAAAGCTCTTCACTCTCTACCCAGGAGTAGACTGTCTGACTCCACCTGGTTATGATGGAAAGTGGTGGTGAGCAGAGGGGCCAAGTGGAAGATGAGGCAATGTGCACCTCTGCCTCGGAGGGGCTAGAGGAGGGTGAGGTGGAGGGCGAGACGCTGCTCATCGTGGAGTCGGAAGACCAGGCCTCGGTGGACCTCTCGCACGACCAGAGCGGTGACTCGCTCAACAGCGATCTGGGGGAGGATGCCGAGGGTGGCTGGAACGAGGACATGGCCTTCTACTGCGACAAGTGCCACAAATGGATCCCCATCGGTGAGAGGAGGGCCAGGCAGCCCCTGGGGGAGAGAGCGACCTTTCCCTGCGACGGGGCATCGTTCTTTCTCAATATCATTTAACAATTGCAAATTTGTCACTACAATTTGGACAGAGTATATTTTACGCTGTTATTTCTTCTGTAATTTCAGTGGGGTTGGCCTTTTCTGTCCATCCATAGATATTATAAAGGGCTGCTGTTCAATATTTGGATGTCATGTCGTGTCCTGTTGCACCGTACATGCTTTTCAAATAAAGAATGAGAATGAAATGAACAGAATGCCTTGTCTCTTAGCAGTCTTTTTATTCTCATCCCCACCATTCAGCACAGCTGCACGGAGAGCAACCCAGCTACCTGAAAGGAGACAACTTCTTCAAGTTCACCTGCTATGACTGTACAGAAGATGTCAAGGAGACCTTTGAGAGGATGAGACTCACCTGGCAACAGGTACATGTGCCACAATGAAGCACTTTGGCAGTTTACAATAAAGAACTGATTTGCAGTGCAGCTTACGTAAGATAATAAGAACATGAACAGGGTCAAAAGAGGAACACCTTAATACAAACGTATGGGGCAAGATCCTTATCTAAAGTATGAACAAGTATAAAATTGCAGAGTACTATATAGTATATTGCTGTAGACTTATTCATTGATTATATTTGTTCTGGGCAACAGCCCTCTGAAATGAGTACTGAACGAATGTCATATTATTTTCCTGGTTATCACTGCAGTTCAGTGTGTTTTCTGTTTTATTTCAGGTTGTTATGTTGGCCATGTACAACCTTTCGTTGGAGGGCACGGGGCGTCAAGGCTATTTTAGATGGAAGGAGGACATCTGTGCCTTTATTGGGAGACACTGGACCTTCCTACTGGGCACCAGGTAGAAAGAAAACAACCTTAATTAGGTTGTCAGTTGGTAAGGTTTTGATAACAGTTTGCATACAACCCTAAAAATGTAAACAGAAAACCTGATAATTCTTCAGTCAATTATCAGAATATCAAGAGCGGAAATATTGGAACTTGACCCAACCTTTGTGGAAAGAAGGGCTATGTTTGAGTTATTCTTTACAAGTCTAGTATTTTGTAAATGGATAGTTTTTGATGCTTCACCTGCAGAAAGAAGACTTCCACGTGGTGGAGCACGGTGGCGGGCTGTTTGTCGGTGGGGAGTCCCACGTTCTTCCGCTCAGGGGCCCAGGCGTTTGGCGAGCCAGGCTGGTGGAAGCTGGTGCAGAACCATCCACCCACCCTGCGCCCAGATGGGGACAAGTCCTCGGTGGCCTCCCTAAAGTCTAAAGGTGAACTGCAGAACACTCATAAATAACATACGTTTTCACATTTTAAGACACAACCAAAGGATTATTTTATGTGTTAAATAGACTTATTTAGGAAAAGTCAAGGGGGGACATGACTTTAAAAATGACAGGGATATTACAAATGTTAAATTATTGTTAGAGGTAGTTAACCCTAAGCAGTTTGCAGAATTATGCAAAGTCTGTTGTGTGAATCAATTACATGTTTTTGAGGGATAACCAGCTACTGTTGAAGTGGAGTCCAAATAAATTCACCCCTCCAGGCGACTGTACATGCATGTGTTTTTGATTGAGCATTTAGAGCCCTTTTTGTTTAACCATTTTTGCTTAGCTGGCGTTTGTTACTTTCTCAGCCGCCTCCAAGCCAACCCTGGAGCCCATCATCACGGTGGAAGGCTTACGGAAGCGCGTGGGCCGTAATCCGGTGGAGAGTGCCATGCAGCTGAAAGAAAAGCGCTCACGCACCCACGAGGCCAAGGACATCCGGCGGGCGCAGAAGGAGGCGGCGGGGTACATGGATCGCAGCACCTCCTCCACGCCTGTCAAGTTCAGCGGCCGTGGCGGTGGGAGGCGACCCGACTTTGTCCTGGAGAAAGGTGAGGTGGTGGACTTCTCCTCAATGAGCTCCTCGGACCGAACGCCACTCACCAGCCCCTCGCCGTCGCCCTCTCCGGACTTCTCTGCACCCGGCACCCCCGCCTCCCACTCAGCCACGCCCAGCCTGCTGTCGGAGGCTGACCTCATCCCTGACGTCATGCCACCAATGGCGCTCTTTCACGGTAAGAAGTTGGGGTCCCTTGATATTGGAATTTTTAGTCTAGATAGAAAATGAAAGGAACCATTCAAAAAAACAGTTACTGTTTTAGTGGTAAGTAGTCCAAATTTGGCCCACGTGCAAGATGAGAAATGGTGTCAGATAGCATTTAATACCACAATGTAAGATTCGTGGGTGGGCCAACCAACAAAAAACGTCAACAATGGAGCAATATTCCAAGGTGCATTCCATGCCAATATCAATTTATTTCTAGGATATACAGTATCTGTCTGTAGTGCTATAGGAATGAATTACTTTCTGTGAGAACAACATTTCATAAATCATATTCCTCAAAAACGAAGTGGTATTTAATTAGTTGAAATGATCAGTGAATGGCTGGAAATCTCACAGAATGTATTGTTAATATTTCCCATTTCTGATTTGAAACTCCAGATGACGAGGAGCTGGACGGCGAAGGCTTCATCGATCCCGGCATTGAGTACATCCCCTCACCCAGCATGTCCCTGGGCACTGGCACCCTTGTCGTTCGCAAGAAGCTGCGACCAGGGGCACACATCAAGCAGGAAGCAGAGAGTGATGAAGAGGAGGGCCGTGGCCGGGACGATGAAGACAACGAGAGAAGGGGGCACAGCAAAGGCCAATCCAACGTGGCCAGGGGGGCGTGGGGTGGTGGGGAGAGGAGGAGGGGAGTCCTAACAGAGAAGGGGGAGGGTTTGCCTCCCTCAGAGCCCCGGTTTGCCCCCCTCAGCCTTTATGAAGAGCGCGTGCTGCTGCGGTGCCTGGAGGTCTGTCCGCAGGCGCTGGCAGTGACTGCGCAGGCCAAGCGGCTGCACAGGAAGCTACTGGTGAGGCATGCTAAACGTCAGAGAGGGCTCCCCCTGTTGGACATCGATCAGGCGGTCAGCGCCACCCTCAGTCTGGTGGGAGGGGTGTACGGAGCCCAGGAGGGGGGACAGGGCCGCTACGGGGGCTCCGGCACGGGGAAGTACCGCACCACCAGCCAGGACCTCCGAATCCTCGACCGCTTCCAGGTACACCTTCACTACCACGAGCACAGATGGCAAATTCGTTCACAGATCACACACACATGTATGCACGCTCTGTACTCTTGGTCGCTTTCGATAAAAAGTCTGCTTTGTGGCATTTATTATTACAATTATATTCCGATTTGTTATGAGCGGTCACGAACTAGAAGAACGAGAGGAATGGTTGGAATATTTCCAAACACATTACATCACATGCGTGATACATCTTTTGCTTCGATCACATGTCTATGGAATGCATTTGATCCCTTTTAGACAACGGTGTCCAGCAGAAGAGGGTACCACCAGCCCACAGTGTCCTTCTGGCACCGGATCATGGGCTTGGACGCCAGCGTAGACCAGGGCATCATCAGCCCGTACACCTCCCGCACTCTCAAACCCTTCATAAGGTATGCCACACGCCCTTACCTCCTTCATGAGGCACACCACATGCAGCCTTATACCCCTAATATGGTAAAAGACAGTTGTGACAACCTGACCTATGACATTAACCTGTAATTAAACCCTGATACTCAAGGTGAGGTATAACAATCACAGCATGGAAGGAATCAATATTATTGTGGCTCTATTCATGCCGTTATTCTCTGTTACGTGCAGTATGTAGCCCTCCTGAACATGCCCCTGAATGTGCCCAATATCTTTATTACATTCAGATTGAAATGCATTGTGAAGAATAGTCATTCCTCTCTGACACACAAATAAAAAGATCATGTCGCCTCTATTCATGGCATTTGTTTTCTATCCAATCTCCTGGGTCATATTCACTAGACACCACATCGAGAGAAAAAAATGGACTGAAACGGAGAGTGACAATTTGAACTTCTCCAATAAGAAACTTGTTTTTGTTGCGAATTTTTTTCCATTGCAAAACGTTTTGCTACGGTGTGCACTAATGAATCCATCACCAGGAGGGACTACGAGAACAAGCCTATGAAGCTGAAGCTGTTGACGGAGATCCGTGCCTACCCACACAGGAAGGACCCCCTCTGGGACCCAGATCCAGAGGCCCCCATCGACTACTGTTACGTCCGGCCCAACCACATCCCCTCCGTTAACTCCATGTGCCACGACATCTTCTGGCCAGGTAGGTGACTGAACAGGGCCTTACTATCATGTTTTATTTTTTATTTGACTTTATCATTTTTACATTTCAGACTAGGGCTGGTCGGTATACCGTATTTTACTAGATACAGGTATTTATGCACATACCGGTTTGGGTTTTTACTTTACCTTGTATAACGGTATTTGAATGTTTGGTTTGTTAAATGTGATACGCGGTGTGTAACATCCATTTTTATAGTTTACTCTGCTACTTGAGTCATCCCTCTCCTCTCTCTCTCTCTCTCCATGCTGCTTTCCACACAGACATAGTCCCAACCCCTGTCATTCAAGGAACATTTGTTATTGCTTGACCACGAGACACTTTCGTTCAGTCTGCATGGTCAATGCAGCACATGCAACATGTTGATGACAACGATGTTTTCACTTTGATCTTAATAAAAATCCACAAGTGTTCTATAATTACAATATTAGTTTCTGTTTCTGCAAACAGCTAGGTTGTATTTTCTTAGCAAGTTAAGCTAAATCGTGTTAGCAACTAATGCTAATCGCTAGCTAACTATTTAATAAAAGTACTGAGTCAGCGCAAACGTAGCTAGCTAATACAGCATGATACCAGTACTGGTGGAGGCTTAAATAAGCATGTTGTTTGTGCAACAGTATCTTTAAATCAAAGAGGAATAGGCAACGCATGAATATGTTGGCTATATGAATGAAGATTTAATGTAGCCAAAGATTATAGGGTCCCCTAGAAAACACTGAACATCACTTTGGTTCCTTCCTACCATATCACAAAAACTCGTAAATGGCATTTTCACTCGTTGTCATGTCAAACAACACTGTATTCAAAGTGCCCACTATTATTTATATTGTAACTATAGAATTATAATAAACATCATATTTGCATGAATCCAAAAGTTCACCCAAATGTTTTGCTCTAAATCGCAATTGCAACATTTGGTTAAAAATAAGGCCTAGTATTTTTGCCCATATTGCGGCAGTGTGGAAAGGATCTCAAATGAGGGTAGTAAATGCAGAAATTGATGGAAATACAGGAAATTATTTTAGGGTGAAGTTGAATTGAACAGTATAAAACAATCCGAATGGAGATAGACCCATTGAAATAATTTAGAATATATGTGTTGCCACGCACTACTCATGAAGCAAATTTAGAAATTTTATTCATCAAAAACATAAAATACCGTCCAAAATTTGAGAAATACCTTGATGTGATATTTTGGCCATGTCTCCCCGCCCTATTTCAGACTGGGAAATTAAAAAAAATTAAGTCTGTCAGATGTTTCCAGACCTCAAGTTGGCTAGTGTTGCGTTATGTTCATGTTCCAGGCCATTGGTTGTGTAGATCCAGCTATATGCCTCAATGCCAAATGAATGGAAAAGATGAGCACCATCTAATTTCCAGAGTTTAGTCAGTGCTTATCTTTTCCATTCATTTGGGGTTGAGGCATATTGCTGGATCTTCACAACCCATGTTGTGGGACATGGAGTCATCAGACTACTTTTAAAACATCTGACAAACATTGATTTAAAGTGTTGAAAGTGTAATATTCCTTTAAATATGTTCGTGTGAATGCAGATGGAAACATTGTCCTTGTAAAATAAATCACATGGAAGCATACAACATTGTGCATATTTATTCTACTTTAAAATATTTCCCTCAAAGTTTTAGCTTGACGGCTCTCTTATCAGGCGTGGATCTCTCCGAGTGTCTCCAGTACCCAGACTTCAGCGTCGTGGTCCTTTATAAGAAGGTGGTGATCGGCTTTGGGTTCATGGTGCCGGACGTGAAGTACAACGAGGCCTACATCTCCTTCCTGCTGGTGCATCCCGAGTGGAGGAGGGCTGGAATCGCTACGTTCATGATCTACCATCTCATTCAGGTATGATAACACAATAATAATAACTAAAAACAGCAATTAAAGGGTCACTATACTATTGTCTACATAAAAAGTGGTGAAGCACAGCTTTTATAGAGACTCTAAGCCACATTGTGTAGAGCCATACTGCCATCATATACATGTCATTGTAATATACACTGAGTGAACAAATCATTAGGAACACCTGCTCTTTCCATGACAGACTGACCAGGTGAATGCTATGATCCCTTAAGGATGTCACCTGTTAAATCCACTTCAATCAGTGTAGATGAAGGGAAGGAGGTCAAAGGAGGATTTTTAAGCCTTGAGACATGGATTGTGTATGTGTGCCATTGAGGGTGAATGGGCAAGATTTAAGTGCCTTTGAACGGGGTATAGTCGTAGGTGCCAGGCGCACCAATTTGAGTGTGTCAAGAACTGCAACGCTGCTGGGTTTTTCATGCTCAACAGTTTCCCATGTGTATCAAGGATGGTCCACCACCTTAAGGACATTCAGCCAACTTGACACAACATTGAAGCATTGGAGTCAACATGGGCCAGCATCCCTGTGGAACACTTTTGACACATCAAAGAGTCCATGCCCCAACGAATTGAGGCTGTTCTGAGGCCAAAAGGGGTTGCAACTCAATATTAGGAAGGTGTTTTGTACACTCGGTGTAAAGTTGCTGTACTGGCGCTTAGCTTTTTAGACCAGAACTAACTTGACCCTACGGCTAGAAATAACTATAAATAAATAAATAAATAAATAACCGTAAAATGAACTTAAATTGTTTGGATTGATCTACAACAGCACAGGTTAAGTGGTTGAAAAAAGGGAAGATGTCTTTTCAGGCAAGGTTCTCTTTTCCCCCACAGACCTGCATGGGAAAAGACGTCACTCTACACGTCTCGGCCAGTAACCCCGCCATGCTCCTATACCAGAAGTTCGGCTTTAAGACTGAGGAGTACATCTTGGACTTTTACGACAAATATTACCCGCTGGACAGCAAGGAGTGCCGACACGCCTTCTTCCTGCGGCTACGGCGGTGAGACAGGAAACAGGACAGGCCAGTATTCAAGCCATAGAAATATAATTACTAGAATGGACAATCCCAAGTAAATGAACGTTCCATTGGTGAACTGGTAGCCATATTGAGTGTACTAGTCAAATTGTCGTTGTCTATTGTAGGGTTTGTATTTCTATACAGGCAACCAGTCAGAAGGAGTAAAAAATACATCTGGAAGTGCCTGTGCTATTCAGTGTAGCCATTGTATGTTACACCGTTTCTTTGGTCATTATATTTGTGAGAATCTATGGTGAGGTGTATTTTTGTTGATCCACAGAAGAGACTGAAGGACGATATTGTATTGTAATTTTGTACACTCGCATTTCTGAATAATTCTGCAGCCCAAGTGGCAATTATATAAAGAAAAAAATCACTCACATTCCGAATTCTGTCTTCATTTGCTTGCTGGAACATACTGTACAGTGAGATCCAAAAGTATTTGGACAGTGACAAATGTTTTGGTTCTGTATTCCAGCACTTTGGATTTGAAATGATACAATGACTGAGGTTAAAGTGTAGACTGTCAGCTTTAATTTGAGGATATTGTCATCCATATCGGGTGAACTGTTTAGAAATTACAGTACTTTTACTCCGTAATACTAACATAATTGACAGAGTGAAAAGGATGCCTGTACAGAATAAAAAAGTATACAGCAAAAAATGTGGCAAAGCAATACATTTTTTGTCCTGAATACAAAGTATTATGTTTGTGGCAAATACAACACATGACTGAGTACCACTCTCCAGCATAGTGGTGGCTGCATCATGTTATGGGTATGCTTGTTATCATTACGGACTGGGGATTTTCAAGATAAATATAAAATGGAATGAAGCTAAGCACAGGTAAAATCCCAGCGGAAAACTTGTTTCACTCTGCTTTCCACCAGACACTGGGAGATGAATTTACCTTTCAGCAGGACAATAACCTAAAACACAAGGCCAAATCTACACTGGAGTTGCTTACCAAGAAGACAGTGAATGTTCCTGAATGGCAGAGTTACAGTTTTGACTTAAATATGCTTAAATCTATGGCAAGCCTTAAAATGGTTGTCTAGCAACAACCAATTTAACAGAGCTTGAAGACTTGTATAAAGAATAATGGGAAAATATTGTGCAAAGCTCTTAGACTTACTGAGAAAGACACTCCGTTATAATCGCTGCTAGAAGTGATTATAACATGTATTGACTCGGGTGTGAATACTTATGTAAATTAGATACTTCTGTGTATATTTTTCAATAAATTTGCAACAATTTCTAAAAACATGTTTTCACTTTGTAATTATGAGGTATTGTTTATAGATGGGTAAGAGAAAAATATGTAATCTATTTTAAATTCTGAGTGTAACAAAATTTGGAATAAGTCTACAGGTATGAATACTTTCTGATTAAGTGAATTTGTCAAAATACTTTTGGTTCCTTAAACTGGGGGGGACTATTTACAAAAAGTTATGTCATTTCTATGGATGAAAATACCCTAAAATTAAAGCTGACCGTCTACACTTAAACATCAGTTATTGTTTTATTTCTAAGCGCTGGAGTAGAGCCAAAACAACAACAAAATGGGTCACTGTCCAAATACTTTTGGACCTCAGTGTACATGCCTCTTAGAACTAGTGTTAGTTACTATAGCTAGTAGTATGTGTACCATTATTATTATCATCAAGTACTATATTGCGCATCTGTATTCAAATCTGTCAGTGAAGGCATTGGTTCAATTGTTTTGTTGGTATTAACAAATTAGCAATTTACAAGAAATGGGTGTTTTTCCTCAAAGAGTTGTAGATGTTTGTAGCACTACAGTACATAAAGTTGGGGTAAATTCCTTATCAATCACATTTCTGGAAATTATAATTGATTAACAGAGATTCAAGATAATTGATGAAGGGTCAATTCAGAAAATAAGGCCACCATGGAGAAAAGGGTGCATCCCAAATGGGACCCTGTTGCCTATTCAGTGCACTACTGTTGAGCAGGGCCCATAGCAGTGCGCTATAGGGAATAGGGTGCCATTTGGGGGCCGCACACAATTCTCTCTTGTCATTAGAATGCATCTAGGCTTGGGTGAGTCCTGGGTTTGACCAGTCTGTCTAGCATGCCCTGACCCATCTTAGCAGCTAGTAGAGACACCAAAGGGCTGCAATCTGAAGTGACCGCCAAGTCATAGGCCGTCAGACCTCTGTCGTTCTTCTTCCGAATGCTGGCGTTGCATCTGGAAGGATTGGGATGGGATAAATGAATTGACCCTGGTTATGTACAGCAGGGTTTCCCAAACTCAGTCCAGGGGCCCAACCTGGGGGCACATTTTGTTTTTTGCCCTCGCACTACACAGCTGATTCAAATAACCAACTCCTCAAGCTTTGATTATTTGAATCAGCTGTGTAGTGTTAGGGCAAAAAACAAAATGTGGCCCCAGGACCGAGTTTGAGAAACCCTGATGTACAGTATTTTGGAAATAGTAAATTCCTGATATGGGCTATGAAATGGCTTGGGGCTGTCCTACGTGCGTGCACTAAACCGGAGCATGCAGATAAAGTATATAGCTGGTAGTCTCTTACCCTAATAGTGTCTCTGCACACCGTAAGCCCTTACTCCCAAGAGCAGCAGCCTCATGCAGAGCGGTGTTGTTCACCCTATGAAAGAAGAAAGAGAGAAACGTAACCTTTTTTAAAGTGGAAAGACACGAGAACGACAATCCCAGGTCCAACACCTTAGAGTATTTTCAGCATGAAATTTATACCGGTGCGATTAATGGTTGGATGCAGCTCATGCACATGTAAAGGCTGCTACACACTACGCAGACGGAGCTTAGTTTGCGTAGTTTTTGTGCCGCTGAATTGTTTAGAATGGACATTATACGGCGCTCCGTTCGCGTAGTGTGTAGCAGGCTTAAAGTAATAGCACTTCGGGAGACAACTTCTGACAAGATTCTCCGGGGAACTGTAGGTGCAGCACTACTTACGGCCCAGACTGCAGGTTGACGTCAGCTCCCCTTTGTACCAGCACAGGGAGGACCTCGTGGTGCTCGTGCAGCACAGCAACAACCAGGGCAGGGTGCCCATCGCACCCCTGGCATGAGGGATCTGCACCCTGGCACAACATCGCAATGTTAGGGGCAATACAAGCAGGGAAAATTAGATTATTTTTTTACCATGCTGACCCAAAAGCTGCAGTGCTGGCTGTGATATTCCTTTCACATGGATGTAACAAGATTCCAGCAACTCTGGAATCTGTGCAACCAGGTCAGCGTAGTACAGTTCGGTTCGGCTATATCAGTCGGTGTAGTTATTTCATGGTCCTTCGAGAACGAATCTTAACTAGCATCTCAATATGAACATTCCTTTTACCAGCTTTGATTAAGTTACCACATCAAGCAGTTGCTGGACCACAGAGATCTCCCCCCTCCCGTCTGGGCCAACTTCCCTCAGAAGCAGACTGTCTTTGGATGGCTTGGAAATAAAAAATAAATTATTGTCATAACAAATTAAGCTCATTGGACATTAACACCATTCACTTACAGTTAGATATGCAGTGACCTAGCAGTATTGTGAATGTGTGCATTGAAACAGATCATGCCCGTGAAATAATGCAGTTGGATTAAACTGAACTGCACTGCGGAAGGTTTGCACTTTTCCAAGGGCACAAACGACTGTAAACAAAAGTATAAAGCTATGGCTCGGTCCAGAAACAACCCCAATCCCTTAAACCCTCGGTACCTGTGGGGATCTGAAAGGATTTGACAGGGAAAAGCAATATGCCTAAAGTCCTACCAAGCCTATTGGAGAGCCGGATGGACCATATGTGATCCTCTCAGATCTCCACAAGGGCTTGGGGTTGTTTCTGGGTTGTTCCAAGTCCGAGCCAAAGCCTCAGCTAAGAAAATGTCCAACTCACAGGCGGTTTCTGTGCAACGTCAGAGGTCCAGCTCTGACTGAGGTTTTTCACTGTTCTCCTGGAAGCTGCAGACTTTGAGGTAGCGTTCTCACTCCCTAACAGCAACATCACAGCCAGACAACATGAATATACATAAAACTGTACCTAAAATAAATTCACATGAATATAAAGAATGATCTAAAACAAATAATAAACCGATACTTCTGAGACGTCAACGAATAACTATGGGTAGTATTCTGGCTTAAGAGTCAAGCATTTAGTGTCGGATTCTGGTGTATTGGTCTACACATGCCCCATGGCGACGGGGGTCAGGCATGTAAATTTAGTAAGTCTCTTGTAAAAAAGTCCTCTAAAGTAGAATAAATAAAATATTGCGTAATTGCGTCAGATGCTCAATTAGGGTCTGGCAGGAGAGGTTGAGAGAAAGATATTAGCGAAGTCTCCACCCCCCTAAACAGAAACGTAGTCTGTCCCCGAGAGATAAGTATAAGATAGACAGTAGATGGTATTAATATCTCAAGTTGAAATAAAAAGTAGGTAGGTTTACCTTTCTCACCCAGGCTGGTCTGTCTGGCTGATAGGCCGCTCATGCCTTCCGTCACACTGCTGAGGTTCTGGTTCTCTGATAGGATAAGGGGCTTCTCAGTCCCGTCTAACTGACAGGACTAAGAAAATATTTGTTGTGGGCCTTATGTTTGGCCTGAAATATGCTCCAGACAAGACAGAAGAATTTACTAAAGGAAAGATTTTACACAGGACAAGGAATCCCACAATATTTAGCAAATTAAAAGTGATTGACGGGTGACATGTTACAATGTATAACAGAAATGCCAATTTAAATATGTCCATTTCAAAGTGTCATAGCATAGCAAAAATGAAAGACCTTAGTTTTTTCAAGTCCGGCAGAGACAAAGTTGATCCTCAAACTGACTTCATAGTTGTCCTCCTGGATCACAGCTGAAACCATCTGAACCGAGGAAAAAAGAAAACAAGAAGCACATGAACATGAACATACATCAAAGATCTTTTTTTCCCCCATTGTCCTGGGGATAAGGAATACTTTTATGAATACCTTCTTAGGGACATTTGCATGAATTGGAACCAATGCTACAGATAGTGTTTGGTTCCAGATAATGAAAACACCTTACAGATATAATGTGTTGTAAGACTTGTCATAAACATCTATGACACCCCTCCATACAATTTTGTCATATCCAATTGGTAGTTAGTCTTTTTTATTTATTTTCTTATTTAAAAAACACTTTTTTACTGAATATTTGAAACATACAATATACTTGCAGTGAATCCGCTCAATAACTACATCATACCAGTCATCCAACAGATTCCCATTCAGAGCGATACACAGAAGCATCCAGAGTCAATGCCCTGCTCAAGGGCATGTTGACCAATCTCCCACCAGGCCAAAAAACGTGAACCCGAACCCTCCAAGATCCCCCCCACAGTTCCCCAATAGCTGTCCCTCAACCATTCGAGACCTCTCCCACAGTCCCCCCCCAGGAAGAAAAATAAATAAAAAATACAATTAATTACATTCCCCACCCCCCAATGCACCAATTACAGTCCAATTACAATCCAATTACAGTTTTGTGCCATCGCTGCAACTCCCGTACGGACTCGGGAGAGGCAAAGGTCGAGAGCCGTGCGTCCTCCAAAACACAACCCCGTTAAGTCGCACTGCTTGACACAATGCACTCTTAACCCTGAAGCCAGCCGCACCAATGTGTCGGAGGAAACGCTGTACACTCGACACAGCCCTGTATCGAACCAGGATCTGCAGTAACGCAGCTAGCACTTCGAAGCAGTGCCTTAGACGCCTGTGCCACTCGGGAGGCCAACACCCTTTTTTAATGTCTTAGTGACACTAATGATCTTATGATGATCCTGTCTAACTTACAGTTATAGAAATACAGTTGATGTCGGAAGTTTACATACACTTAGGTTGGAGTCATTAAAACTTGTTTTTCAACCACTCCACAAATTTCTTGTTAACAAACTATAGTTTTGGCAAGTTGGTTAGGACATCTACTTTGTGCATGACACAAGTAATATTTCCAACAATTGTTTACAGCCAGATTATTTCACTTATAATTCACTGTGTCACAATTCCAGTGGGTCAGAAGTTTACATACACTAAGTTGACTGTGCCTTTAAACAGCTTGGGAAATTCCAGGAAATGATGTCATGGCTTTAGAAGCTTCTGATAGGCTAATTGACATCATTTGAGTCAATTGGAGCTGTACCTGTGGATGTATTTCAAGGCCTACCTTCAAACTCAGTGCCTCTTTGCTTGACATCATGGGAAAATCAAAAGAAATCAGCCAAGACCTCAGAAAACATTGTAGACCTCCACAAGTCTGGTTCAGCCTTGGGAGCAATTTCCAAATGCCTGAAGGTACCACTTTCATCTGTAGAAACAATAGGTCGCAAGTATAAACACAATGGGACCACGCAGCCGCCATACCGCTCAGGAAGGAGATGCGTTCTGTCTCCTAGAGATGAACGTACTTTGGTGTGAAAAGTGCAAATCAATCCCAGAACAACAGCAAAAGACCATGTGAAGATGCTGGAGGAAACAGGTACAAAAGTATCTATATCCACAGTAAAACGAGTCCTATGTCGACATAACCTGAAAGGCCGCTCAGCAAGGAAGAAGCCACTGCTCCAAAACCGGCACAAAAAAGCCAGACTACGGTTTGCAACTGCACATGGCGACAAAGATCGTACTTTTTGGAGAAATCTCCTCTGGTCTGATGAAACAAAAATAGAACTGTTTGGCCATAATGACCATCGTTATGTTTGGAGGAAAAAGGGGGAAGCTTGCAAGTCGAAGAACACCATCCCAACCGTGAAGCATGGGGGTGGCAGCATCATGTTGTGGGGGTGCTTTGCTGCAGGAGGGACTGGTGCACTTCACAAAATAGGAAGGAAAATTATGTGGATATATTGAAGCAACATCTCAAGACATCAGTCAGGAAGTTAAAGCTTGGTCGCAAATGGGTCTTCCAAATGGACAATGACCCCAAGGATACTTCCAAAGTTGTGGCAAAATGGCTTAAGGACAACAAAGTCAAGGTATTGGAGTGGCCATCACAATGCCCTGACCTCAATCCTATGGAAAATTTGTGGGCAGAACTGAAAAAGCATGTGCGAGCAAGGAGGCCTACAAACCTCACTCAGTTACACCATCTCTGTCAAGAGGAATGGGCCAAATTCACCCAACTTATTGTGGGAAGCTTGTGGAAGGCTACCCGAAACGTTTGACCCAAGTTAAACAATTTAGGCAATGCTACCAAATACTAATTGAGTGTATGTAAACTTCTGACCCACTGGGAATGTGATGAAAGAAATACAATCGGAAATATATCCTTCTCTCTACTATTATTCTGACGTTTCACATTCTTAAAATAAAGTGGTGATCCTAACTGACCTAAGACAGGGAATTTTTACTAGGATTAAATGTCAGGAATTGTGAAAAACTGAGTTTAAATGTATTTGGCTAAGGTGTATGTAAACTTCCGACTTCAACTGTACTTAAAGGTTCATACAACCTAATAAAACATTCTGTATCTGTTTGTTTTTAGTAAAATATTACCAAGATTATAGCCCGGATTAGTTATGAGAGAGGCTGGTCATACCCGGCCCATGCGAGGCTCCCCTATGAGAGCTCGAAAGTCAGTGTTGTTCTGAGTGTAGCTGCGCAGGTGAGCACACACATGGTCCAGCTGCTTCCTCCAGTACCCTGGAGAAGAGTGAGAGAGCGATAAAAGGGAGAACGAAAGTGTCAGAGACAGTTTCTAAAAAAAGAGTCCCCAGCATTTATTTTACTACTTCGTGGTGCAAGCAATAAAACAATAGAAGAGGTTCCTGCCTTTCCAGGGAGTTTTTCCTAGCCACTGTGCTTCTGCATCTGCATTGCTTGCTCGTTGGGGTTCTTGGCTGGGTATCTGTATAGCACTTTGTGACAACTGCTGATGTGAAAAGGGCTTCATAAAATAAATGTGATTGATTGAGAAAGTGGTCAGCTCTGTAGCGTTGGTTAGTGCTTGTACTGTATAACCTTCGTTTTTGCAGTTGTCTTACTAACCCTGCCGGGAGGCCTGGGCTTTTGGGGCACAAAAACATTTTCTCGCCCTGTTCTTTTGCCCTGTAACCACATGGTCGCCAGTTCAAGCTTCACTGCGGCTTTTCTCCCTCTATCGCTACAGTAGGGTTAGTTGTGCTCTGGGATAACGTTTTCCCTAGGAACAGATCTAGGATCAACTTCCTCTCCCCCAATCCTAAACTTAACCATTAGTGGGGAAAATGCTAAATTGACCCAAGGTCAGTATCTAGGGGCAACTTCACCCTACACCAGTTAGCAGTTATTTATGCACTGGCAAGCGGTCACCTCTGCCTGGGCTTATAGCTGTGAGCAGTGGTCTGCGGTCCCTCATCTGCTCCTGTCTCCTCAGCTCCAGCGCCACCTGCTGGCCCTTCCTGTGGACTTCAGTGCCCGACGGGTAGAACAAGCCCACCGTCTGAGTCTGCTGGTCCGCCCGTGCTGGTGCCAGGGCCAACGCCACACCGGGGGAAACGGAGGAGGGCACAGCCTGCCAGGTGGCAGTGGCACCGTCAGAGGTGTGAGTGGACATCTGTTGAGAAAGAAAGAAAGAAAGAAAGAAAGAAAGAAAGAAAGAAAGAAAGAAAGAAAGATAGAAAGAAAGAAAGAAAGAAAGAAAGAAAGAAAGGGGGAGGAAGAGTGATAGACAGAGTGAGGGGTGTGAGAAATAAGGAGAGATTGAGAAAGATAGAAATGGAGAGAAATGTTTATTTATTTAATTGTGGGAAGGATGGCTCTAACAAAACACTCAGAGAATGTACCACTGTATCACATTTGGTGACTAAGAGTGCGTGCACACACGTGTGCCCTTTTAACAAGGGTTATTAGAATCAGGGTGGGGCTCAATATCATTTCAATTCAGGAAGTAAACTGAAATTCCAATTTTCCTCAATGATTCTCTGTGAGAAGAATATAGAATTGGAATTTAAGTTTACTTCCTGAATTTACTTAATTGAAATGAAATTGACCCCCCCCCCCAACCCTGTTTAGATATGAGTAAATATGGTAAGGTGAGGGACATACTCGCTCCAACTCCAGTTTCCCCCCCATGGAATAGGCAAGGCTGGCACGTGACTCCCCCCTAGGTGGCCCCTCGAGAAACACCCCACAGGAGCCACAGAAGTTGGCATAGGGGTGGCTGCTCGCTCCGCACCGGGAGCAGATCAAACAGCTGACTGAATGGCCAGGCTGGCAGGGATGGGCACCAGTTTACAACAGAGAATAAAATGGACAGAGGATAAAAGGTACACTTGTGAAGAAAATGTGTGTGCTTGCTTCAGCTGTCTAAAAGTATGTTTATTGTAGTGGAAGAAGTTTAAATTGCTAGAGGCTAATGTTAACCTGGTGGAACCAGTCTCATTTCGGTGGAAATCGGAACTCCAATTTGAGCAGCAGCAGCTGAAAAATGAGCTCCTACAAATATTGAAATTTACATGGTTTTTAGAGTGAAGTACATCGGAAAAAGCAAAAGAAAACTGCAAGACTGAAGAGGAGAAAAAACAAGCAACAAACAAAGAAGATAGGCTTTTGAAAAATAACTATTTTTCATAAAATTGTAGTTATCTTAGCTAGCTGAATTGTTTACCAGTTGCTAAGCAGTTGCTAGGGACTCTTTTGGAAGAAGCTAGCTAGCTAACGAAGAACAACAAAGAATATCTAGTTAACAGAAGAAAAGAAAGAGAAAATCAGGACAGAAGAAAAAGGATATCAAAGTGAAACAGTTCTCTAAAGACACGAGACAATAATACAAGAAACAACACTTCTGTAGCTTGTCAACTATGTGTCTGTCTATCCCTGTTCTCTCCCCTCTGCACAGGCCATACAAACGCTTCACACCGCGTGGCCGCTGCCACTCTAACCTGGTGGTCCCAGCGCGCACGACCCACGTGGAGTTCCAGGTCTCCGGCAGCCTCTGGAATTGCCGGTCTGCAGCCAACAAGGCTGAGTTCATCTCAGCCTATGCTACCCTCCAGTCCCTAGACTTCCTGGCGCTGACGGAAACATGGATTACCACAGATAACACTGCTACTCCTACTGCTCTCTCTTCGTCTGCCCACGTGTTCTCGCATACCCCTAGAGCATCGAGCCAGCGGGGTGGTGGCACTGGAATCCTCATCTCTCCCAAGTGGACATTCTCTCTTTCTCCCCTGACCCATCTGTCTATCTCCTCATTTGAATTCCATGCTGTCACAGTCACCAGCCCTTTCAAGCTTAACATCCTTATCATTTATCGCCCTCCAGGTTCCCTTGGAGAGTTCATCAATGAGCTTGACGCCTTGATAAGTTCCTTTCCTGAAGATGGCTCACCTCTCACAGTTCTGGGTGACTTTAACCTCCCCACGTCTACCTTTGACTCATTCCTCTCTGCCTCCTTCTTTCCACTCCTCTCCTCTTTTGACCTCACCCTCTCACCTTCCCCCCCTACTCACAAGGCAGGCAATACGCTTGACCTCATCTTTACTAGATGCTGTTCTTCAACTAATCTCATTGCAACTCCCCTCCAAATCTCCGACCACTACCTTGTATCCTTTTCCCTCTTGCTCTCATCCAACACTTCTCACTCTGCCCCTACTCGGATGGTATTGCGCCGTCCCAAGCTTCGCTCTCTCTCTCCCGCTACTCTCTCCTCTTCCATCCTATCATCTCTTCCCTCTGCTCAAACCTTCTCCAACCTATCTCCTGATTCTGCCTCCTCAACCCTCCTCTCCTCCCTTTCTGCATCCTTTGATTTTCTCTGTCCCCTATCCTCCAGGCCGGCTCGGTCCTCCCCTCCTGCTCCGTGGCTCGACGACTCACTACGAGCTCACAGAACAGGGCTCCGGGCAGCCGAGCGGAAATGGAGGAAAACTCACCTCCCTGCGGACCTGGCATCCTTTCACTCCCTCCTCTCTACATTCTCCTCTTCTGTCTCTGCTGCTAAAGCCATTTTCTACCACTCTAAATTCCAAGCATCTGCCTCTAACCCTAGGAAGCTCTTTGCTACCTTCTCCTCCCTCCTGAATCCTCCTCCCCCCCCCCCCCCCCTCCTCCTTCTCTGCGGATGACTTCGTCAACCATTTTGAAAAGAAGGTTGACGATATCCGATCCTCGTTTGCTAAGTCAAACGACACCGCTGGTCCTGCTCACACTGCCCTACCCTGTGCTTTGACCTCTTTCTCCCCTCTCTCTCCAGATGAAATCTCGCGTCTTGTGACGGCCGGCCGCCCAACAACCTGCCCACTTGACCCTATCCCCTCCTCTCTACTCCAGACCATTTCCGGAGACCTTCTCCCCTACCTCACCTCGCTCATCAACTCATCCTTGACCGCTGGCTACGTCCCTTCCGTCTTCAAGAGAGCGAGAGTTGCACCCCTTCTGAAAAAACCTACACTCGATCCCTCCGATGTCAACAACTACAGACCAGTATCCCTTCTTTCTTTTCTCTCCAAAACTCTTGAACGTGCCGTCCTTGGCCAGCTCTCCTGCTATCTCTCTCAGAATGACCTTCTTGATCCTAATCAGTCAGGTTTCAAGACTGGGCATTCAACTGAGACTGCTCTTCTCTGTGTCACGGAGGCTCTCCGCACTGCTAAAGCTAACTCTCTCTCCTCTGCTCTCATCCTTCTAGACCTATCTGCTGCCTTTGATACTGTGAACCATCAGATCCTCCTCTCCACCCTCTCCGAGTTGGGCATCTCCGGCGCGGCCCACGCTTGGATTGCGTCCTACCTGACAGGTCGCTCCTACCAGGTGGCGTGGCGAGAATCTGTCTCCGCACCATGCGCTCTCACCACTGGTGTCCCCCAGGGCTCTGTTCTAGGCCCTCTCCTATTCTCGCTATACACCAAGTCACTTGGCTCTGTCATATCCTCACATGGTCTCTCCTATCATTGCTATGCGGACGACACACAATTAATCTTTTCCTTTCCCCCTTCTGATAACCAGGCGGCGAATCGCATCTCTGCATGTCTGTCAGACATATCAGTGTGGATGACGGATCACCACCTCAAGCTGAACCTCGGCAAAACGGAGCTGCTCTTCCTCCCGGGGAAGGACTGCCCGTTCCATGATCTCGCCATCACGGTTGACAACTCCCTTGTGTCCTCCTCCCAGAGTGCTAAGAACCTTGGCGTGATCCTGGACAACACCCTGTCGTTCTCCACTAACATCAAGGCGGTGACCCGATCCTGTAGGTTCATGCTCTACAACATTCGCAGAGTACGACCCTGCCTCACACAGGAAGCGGCGCAGGTCCTAATCCGAGCACTTGTCATTTCCCGTCTGGATTACTGCAACTCGCTGTTGGCTGGGCTCCCTGCCTGTGCCATTAAACCCCTACAACTCATCCAGAACGCCGCAGCCCGTCTGGTGTTCAACCTTCCCAAGTTCTCTCACGTCACCCCGCTCCTCCGCTCTCTCCACTGGCTTCTAGTTGAAGCTCGCATCCGCTACAAGACCATGGTGATTGCCTACGGAGCTGTGAAGGGAACGGCACCTCCATACCTTCAGGCTCTGATCAGGCCCTACACCCAAACAAGGGCACTGCGTTCATCCACCTCTGGCCTGCTGGCCCCCGTACCTCTGAGGAAGCACAGTTCCCGCTCAGCCCAGTCAAAACTGTTCGCTGCTCTGGCACCCCAATGGTGGAAAAAGCTCCCTCACGACGCCAGGACAGCGGAGTCAATCACCACCTTCCGGAGACACCTGAAACCCCACCTCTTTAAGGAATACCTAGGATAGGATAAAGTAATCCTTCTAACCCCCCCCCCCCCCCCTTAAAAGATTTAGATGCACTATTGTAAAGTGGTTGTTCCACTGGATATCATAAGGTGAATGCACCAATTTGTAAGTCGCTCTGGATAAGAGCGTCTGCTAAATGACTTAAATGTAAATGTAATTGCTGCTTTCAACATTCTGTTTTAGTGAAATGGATGGAAGGTTGAATGGATGGAGGAACAGATGGTTGGGGCAAGTAGTATGCTTACCTTGGAACCGCACCAGTCACAGAAGCGTGCATCCGAGTGGTTGACCCGGCTGCACTTAGAACAGGACATCATCTTGCCTGCTCCAGATGGAAGTGGCGGGGCACTCTGACCACCAAAAACAGCCTAGACAGAAAAACGTCAAAAAACCTACGGTAGCACCTTGACTTCTCAAGAAATGAAATCTAAATGTGTACAATCACAACATGTAGGCCAACATCTGATAATGCACAAGAGTCCCTACGTCTCTCACAGAGTGGGTGCTGGAGAGCTACTGGATGTGCAGGCTTTCGTTCCAGCCCATCACTAACACCACTGACACCACTAGACCAAACTGAAACCATGACTAGATCATTATTTGAAACAGGTGTGTTAGTGATGGGATGGAACAAAAGCCTGCAGACCCAGTGGCTACGTACTAGTAATAGTAGGAGCGGAATGGGAGAAACCTGGTTGTATAAACTCCTCATGGTAGTTCACGCTCTCAATATGTTGAGAGAGATACTTCTCAGAAGGTAAGTGTGATATTCAACTATAAAATGTTCGGAGTGTAGTTACATTAAACTGGCTGTCTGGAGCATATTATACAATAACTAATGTATATATGTACAGTATATATGTTTTATTGTCACATACACCAGATAGGTGCAGTGAAATGTGTTGTTTTATAGGGTAGGGTCAGCCATAGTACAACGGCGCCCCTGGAGCAAATTAGGGCTAAGTGCCTTGCTCAAGGGCACATCGACAGATTTTTCACCTTGTTGGCTCGGATATTCCAACCAGGCAGCAACCTTTCGGTTACTGGTCCAACGCTCTAACCGCTAGGCTATCACGAAAATCTTATGTCTCGCAAACTAATGTGACCGCCCTCTTGAAACGCCCTCTTGAAACGCTAGCTGCGCCCTTGAAAGGCTTGTAATTATATGCTGCGGGTGGAGGTTTTTCAACTTGAGAAGAGAGTTTACCCAATTCAACTTGGTTACATTTTTTCGTAGTTTGCTTGCTTTCTGACTGATTTCATACTACAACAAAAACCTAGGCATTTATACAAGTCTAAACTAAGCCTAATAAGGATAATTAGGCTACTATAATACAATCAATGAGCTCTTACAGTGGGTGGCTGCAGTAGTTTAGTTTCACAGGTGACACAATTTGAGATATGCGGAGGGTTTCCGGTTCCACATGACGGACAGATCACCTTGTTCTACAGCACAGAAAAAGGAAGCGAGTGGACAGGTGTACACACACACACACACACACACACACACACACACACACACACACACACACACACACACACGAGAGAGTGCAAGTGAAAAAAACAATCCATTTACACTGCTTTGGATTGAAAAGGTAAATGTTAACACACCTGCAAATAAAGTATTCTATATTCAAACATGTAAATGTGCAAAGTCACAAGGTGTTTGAAAGCAGAGTGTTTGTGGCAGTAAACTTGATATTTACCTGGAGTCTTAAGCTGGCCTGAGGCTGGAGCTGGGGGCTCATGGGGGCCTCACATACCACACATGTGGGGGTGTTGACAGGCACCATTGTTTTACAGTGGACACACAAGCCCATCTAAAAACAAAAGAGATCCCCAAACCTGGGCTGGTAAACATTGAATTGAAATGCCAGAACGAACACACAGGCCAAATTGAACAAATAATTGAAAGGCCTGAATGAACATACAGACCTGTTATCCTTGGGTGACTTAAGGGGGGAAAACTACTTAAAACACTGAATAACACTAAACTGCATTTCAATTTGCAGCTATATACTGCAATATTCAAAAGTATATCCAAATCCTTTTTGTGATTTTCCCTGAAATCATATTATTTTGTGGTGGCATTTTTCTGCATCTTAAAACAAACACAGTAATATTAAACTAATGTTAAATGCCACACTGTAAAATGTGCATACAATCAAAGAGTAGGCCATCAACAAAATGTTAACAATAGTAGCAGTATCAATAGTAGAAGGTGGTTTTAGGACTGGGGTGATACCTGTCCACCCTCTGTGGGTGGCAGCCTCTGGCCTGGCACAGGCAGCACAGCGGTGCCACACTGCAGACAAAAGCGGGCAAAGGGGTCTGAGGGGCGATGGCTCAAGCACTTCACACACCTGGGGAAAGGTAGAAGTTGCGAGAGATCATTCGCTTCTCCATTAGAAACAATCTTTGTCTCATGCTTTTTCGCTTTCTTTCTCTCTCTCTCTCTCTCTCGCTTTCTGTTCACTCACCTCAGAAAGTCTGTCTCCCTTTGGATTCTTGACATTTGAGTGCTGGTTAGGTTTTTGAAGGGACTGTCTTCCAAGCTTGCATTCTGAAAGACCATTTAACACCAAATAATTAATGTTCTGTGGCGTTCTAAGTAAGGAGCTGTATTTGCTCATATCATTTGATAATCTATGGAAGGTATGACAATGACCATAGGCTAACTTGGAACACCAGGGTTGTGGGTTTGATTCCCGCATGGGTCACAATGTATTTGTTAACTCTTAGCAGATTCTGATAATTGACTATATTACAACCAGTCACCATCATCACCGTAATAATGATATAATATAATTGATAATATAAATATAATTATAAACCGGGTGGTTCGAGCCCTAAGGGCTCTGCGTTGGGTCGTGCCTAAGAACAGCCCTTAGCTGTGGTATATTGGCTATATAACACACCCCCTCGGGCCTTACTGCTTAAATAATATTCACAATATATTTTTGGTGAATGTACCAGTGTCTGAGAACGATGTGAAGACATGGGCTCCGGAGCAGGGGACACAAGCCCTAGACGGCTGCTGAGGAACCGTGGACCTTTAGGGGGCCAGTAGGTCTTTGGCACTAAAGAGGACACACACAACTATTACCAAAACGTACACGCTCTTACACTGCATAACATTCATAAACTATCAAGAATCCACTTCATATTATAAAGGGTATTACTGATAGCTTATGAATGTTATAACGTTTATAAGAATTATATGAATCTCCATATATATAGTAAATGTCCGTTTGACTGTGTTCGCACCACAGAGATCCTATTCTAATTCCCAATTCTATGGTATGCACTGACACAGCAGCTTACACTTGTTGAGATAAGCATTTAGAAATGCTGATATTGAGTTTATAACAGTGTTTCACATTGCACATGAATATGATATTTAGCACTTACATTACAGTATGACAGTTGTATGGTCAACTGTACACAAATATTTTTGTGACACTAATATTTTTATAGGGCAGGGGGAAATAGCTCTTTAGAGGAAATTGGTATTGAGCTATCTTTGTGATGTTGTTTAGGCAGTGTAAATTGCTCATTAGTAAAGGTTATTAAATTAGACATACCTTGAAGCTTCAGTGAGGCATCTCCAGAACCGTTCGCTGTCCCCATCTCCTGTGAGAAACAGTACAATACAATAGACCCACAGTAACAGTATACTCCGCTTCCCCTCAGCTTGTTCAGAACACATATTGATACAGATGACAACACATTTGTTTGAATGATTCATCATTGTAATGTATACAGTTTTCATGAGAATGCCTTAGCGCTTGATGTTGCCTAACATGCAATAACAGTTGTGTCAGTTATGTCACGTCATTGCTAGGCTTCCCCAGAAAATCTGTGAAGAAGCATGACGTTTTAGTAAAGTTTTAGAGATTCATAGCAAATTTAATGCAGACTGGCAATGTGACATATCTTGTCATAAGCTGTCGTTACATGTCAAACTTCACACGACATTGAAATGAAGTGTTAGCATGCAAATATGCCTGACTATACCTGTCTAGGGAGGTCTCGTTCGTACTCCTTCAGAAAGTTATCTTCCTTGTCCTCAATGGAAGGTGGCTCGTTTGAGGGCACATACTCCACCAGAAATAGCTTGGTGACAATGGCACTCTCTCGACCATCCCTAAGGCAGATGAACATAAGGTCATTTGCAGTCATCAATTATCCATAATAGCAATTATTATAACATAACAGCACCAGACCTCAGTCAAATAAGCATTTAGGGTACCCTTGATTTTGCTTGGAGTTTGCACTTTTGGGACTATTATGTTGATTCAATTGTACAGGGAAAACTAAATAATATTTGACCCAAGACTGAATGGCAATGAAACAATAAATGTCTTTGTGTGATTTATTTTTGTAGAATCCTTTCACAATCCAACCTGGTGATAGCCAGAGCTTTGACTGACACTTTGCCCTCAGGTAAGCGTATTGGTCCGCTATACTTCAAAGTGCTGTTCTCTCCAAACCCTGGTCTCTTCGTCACCTCTGGTTTAGTACCATCCAGAGTGTAGTAGATAGTGACATCTGGGGTATCTAGGCAGCAATATATGTTGTTTGTCAAAAACCTTTGAATATAGGGCAGGTGTTATCTATCAGTGCATTGTGGATCTCATTTTTTTAAATGAAACAATGTTCAAACATAAAAGTGGTACATAATATATATTAATGTTTACTCTAGCAACATCCACACATTATGGATACTCGCATGTTTTCACCTGATTTGAGCTCAACAGGAGTTGTGGTGTCTATCTCATGCTTGGCTTTACCAGGAGGTGGGATTCGAATCGGTATGATGAGAGGCACCACAATGCAACCGGCTGCCATATTCGGTCCTATAATAAAAATGCATTCGGCTATAAAAACCTTTTCATCAGTCCATTGCAAAAGTGACATGTTTTATTATAAAATGTTTAAGCGGGATAAAAGCGTTTTTCTACCTGATATAGATGCGTTGATCAGTGACCGCTGATGTTTCATTTCCTACTCGAGGCAGCAACGGAGAAACATTCTCCTTAGCAACCACCACAGCAAATGGCAGGATTCACAATGTTTTCATTGTTTATTCTCAACTTTCATTATATTTGTTATCATTTTGCAATTCCTGAAATACTTGTTGAACTTTGAATGCTCGCGCCATAGAAATGTAATTCACTGCATTCTATGCATGTCTTGCAGGCTCTTTCATTATATTCAAGTCAACCATTATCTTAGCCTCTTTGTTATTGTTACAAAATACACCGACTGCTTTGCTATCACTCACTAAATGCAAAAATACTGATGACAATAGGCTGAGGAAAGAAATCTAATTACAAATGTATTGAACTACAGTGAAAAGTATTTTCTACAGGCAATTTCCGGCCTTCTAAATAGCCAACCAAATGCGACTTGGACCCAAAGTCACATGTTCAAATGTTGATTAATTGCGTTGCATTGCTAGCTAGCTACCTACCTAACTAACTAACTAACTAACATACAATATTTTACAATTCTCCACGATGGCGGATGTGAAAGTAAAGAAAGAATCCACAGATCCCGTAGACATTGAAAACAGGTTTGTCGCTGTCAAGAAGGCCCTAGCATAGGCTAGCTCGCAACCTAGTTAGCTAGGTAGCTGTATATTTTCACTTGCTCAAATGGGCTACATTTGACCAACTATAGTAGCTAGCAAGACTTAGACCAAGGGACTTTAGCTACTTTTAAATATGCCGTATACAACTAAACAAAGCTGCTAAAGAAGGCGTTTCAAATAATTCAACCATGTTTTTAATCCTAAACTCCTAGACCCACAAGTTTGACAATGACAGTTTGATTCATGTAGCTAGCTAGCTAACTACTGTATAATACATGAACTAGCTACTGTAATGCTCGTCATCTACTAGTTAGACTAGCTATCTAGCTACGTCAATCATTATTTCTGAGTAAGCAGTAAGACATAGTTAGTTGAATTTATAGTAAATCTGATGTCCTGACTACCTAGGTTCCTAACTAACGTTAATGTTATCCTCTATTATAAAGGATAAAGGCACTCTGTCAACAGTTCCCTCATGGAATAACAGACCAGGTGATCCAGAATGACATGCCTCATTTGGAGGCTCAACAGAGAGCCATGGCCATCAACAGACTACTGTCATTGGTAAGTGGCACAGGTGTAGCCGTGGTGCCAGTCCGTTTCTGCTCTCTTAACGACTCCTTATGAAATTGTCATGCCAATAGGCTCAATAGTTCTGGTTGATAGCGCAATGCTGAGGATAAGAATAATGTAAACAAGTTTGTTTTTGTGCACAAAGGGTCAGTTGGACCTTCTACGAAATAGCTCAGGACTTCTATACCGCATGAAGGATGCCCAGACAGCAGGGTAAATGTCAGCATCATCATTTAACAATGTTTTTTAAAGGAAGCCTTTAGGAATGACTTTTATTTTTGGATGATTGGTGACATTAACTGTGTTTTTATTATGTCCCAAAGCAAAATGAAAGGCTCCGACAATCAAGAGAAGCTGGTGTATCAGGTCATTGAGGATGCAGGAAACAAAGGTAGGAATTTCAGAGGGGTCCTGTCCAGACAACCCCTAGCCCCTGTCCCCTTAGGTAGCCTACTTGGGTAGATCAGACGGAATTGGATAGGTATAAGCTAGTCTAGGTGACTAGGCTAGGTGACATTTTCCCCATATTGTTTACATCTATCCAATCCTCTCAGATCTACCCGAGTGCTATGGGGTAAGAGATGGGTGTTGTCTTTGGATGGGGCCATCAAGTCCATTCAACCCTGGCCAACTCACCGAGTTCACACTTGACATTTCACACTTCACAGTATCCACAACCACATTATTTTCCGTTAGTGTATTTCTTTGTGAAATGTTCTTTCCATTTGTATATTTATGAACGGTCCTCTTGCATTTACACAGGGATCTGGAGCAGGGACATTAGATATAAGAGCAACCTTCCTCTGACAGAGATCAACAAGATCCTCAAGAACCTAGAGAGCAAGAAGCTGATCAAGGCTGTGAAATCAGTGGCTGTGAGTCGCGCTTCAAACACAAAAATATTCTGAGATGCATGTTTTAAAAACCAGCGATAAATAATTGAATCAAGAAAAGCACCACTTAATAATATGAATGCATCCAGCAGTCATGCCATCCAAACTCTGTATAATTGTTTAGTCTCACTTATGAGTTATTATTGTTGTTTATCCAGGCGTCAAAGAAGAAGGTTTACATGCTATACAACCTGCAGCCAGACCGCTCGGTGACTGGGGGAGCCTGGTACAGTGACCAGGACTTTGAGTCTGAGTTTGTGGAGGTTCTCAATCAGCAGTGTTTCAAATTCCTTCAGAGTAAGGTGAGGGGTCCACTGAATGGGAGTGGGACAACTGTCTTACAATGTACAAGTCACTGAAATTAAAAGGGTGTGTTCTGTACTGAACATTTTTGGAAATAAGCTACTAATTACACTGATTTTATATGAGCACATCAACGTTGGGAACAGTAGATTATGCCTTAAAGAAAAACTTTACGGCTTCTGGGGCACTTGCATTTGTTTTGGAATGCACCCTACAATTATTCCAATTCCAAACGGAGTGCTGGTTGACATAGCCAGAAACGACTCTGGCTCTTAGTTATAGGCTATCTGGTAACCAAGAGTTTACTAAGACATAATTTCTACGGTCATTTTGGTTTGTTTGTCACCCTCTAGGCCGAGGTGGCGAGGGACAGCAAGCAGAACCCCATGGTGCAAAGAAACAGTTCCTTTGCCACCTCTCACGAAGTGTGGAAGTATATTTGTGAACTTGGCATCAGCAAGGTGAGACTGCTGCTGGCTACATTCTGTTTGGTTTTGACTGCAATTTTGTCAAGTTTTTACAGGTAACGGACAAAGTTGTCAAGACTAGGGTGAAATCCTCCACTGGTTGGTTAGGACCGGGGCATATTTGTCCATACTTAGTACTATTTTCACACTATTGACCAAACAGAGCTGTACTGTCTGCACTGGCCTGGTTATGAATCTGCTATAGTTGCAGGAAATGGTCCGGAAAGGTCCATGCAAAAATAAAATGTCAGTCAACAAAGTATGGTTGGTACTCTGTACAAATAAGGTGAAAAGGGTACAATGTGAGGGGGTCAAATGTAACAACTGTCTCACCTCTTTAGCATACAGTTGCGATGTATTTCCTATGGAGGTTGTAAGTCTGAATATTGCACTTTGTGTACAGGTGGACCTGTCTATGGAGGACATTGAGACTATTCTGAACACACTCATCTACGACGGCAAGGTGGAGATGACCATCATCGCGGCCAAGGAGGGTACTGTGGGCAGTGTGGACGGCCAGATGAAGCTGTACAGAGGGGTCAACCCCATCATCCAGCCCACGGGCCTGGTCAAAGCGCCCTGTGGCCTCTGTCCGGTGAGCCCCCCTTCACAGGCAACAGCAGCCAAGTGGCTCAGTTTCAATATACATACCAGCATATCACTTGGTATTAAACATCGCATTGGGGATATACACTGAGTGCACAAAATATTAGGAACACCATTTCCGTGACTGACTGACCAGGTGAAGGCTATGATCCTTATTGATGTGACTTGTTAAATCCACTTCAATCAGTGTAAATGAAGGGGAGGAGACAGGTTAAAGAAGGATTTTTAAGCCTTGAGACAATTGAGACATGGATTGTGTGTGTGCCATTCAAAGGGTGAATGGCAAGACAAAAGATTTAAGTGCCTTTGAACAGGGTATGGTAGTTGGTGCCAGACGCACCGGTTTGTGTTAAGAACTGCAACGCTGCTAGGTTTTACACGCTCAACAGTTTCCTGTGTGTATCAAGAAGGGTCCACCACCCAAAGGACATCCAGCCAAGTTGACACAACTGTGGGAAGCATTGGAATCAACATGGGCCTCTGTGGAATGCTCTTGATACCTTGTAGAGTCCATGCCCAGATGAATTGAGGCTATTCTGAGGGCAAAAGGGGGTGCATCAATATTAAGGTGTTCCTAATATTTTGTACACTGTGTATACCAGTGGTCGCCAACTGGTCGATCTTCATGGCATTCCTAGTCGATAGCTAAATATTTCTGTAGAAAAGCCAACGAACGATAAAGGCTTGCGCTCCTTTTTTAAAATTGTGTTGAGCTGTTGCCGGTAGGTGCACTTGATTCAAAAGTCCTGTGCACCGGGTAAGCAAAGTGTTCCCGTGAGACAAACTCCGCCTACCCGGCGGACTGGCAAATCTGTGACTAAATTGAGTGTACCTACTGCACTGCCCAATCGGATAGCTCAAATCACCGTGGCTACAGAGCTTCCCTGGCCATAGCCAAGTTTAATAGGCTGCTAGCCTACGTAAGATTGAATCACTTTTAAAACCATGACCACAGAGAGACTGTCAACGAATTCAGCAAAAAGCTGCTGTTTTTATGAGTGAGTTCATGTTTAAGTTTATATTCAGCACTGTCACTGTTTTTATTCAACACTATTACAAAACGCGCTTCTCGATACTTCCGCTCGGGCTGCAGCTGCAATGAATGAGTAGCCAAGTATTGATAGTCCTGCGTTTTTTATTATTATTATTATTATTATTATTAGCAGCTCGTCGTGTCGATTTTAAGATTAGGGAATATTTAACTTTCTCTGGTCATAGGAACAACATGAATTTGTGCATGAGGCAGATGCAGTGCGACTTGAGTTTTGCCATCTGGTGGAAGACTGTCCCCTCTCTCTGGTCAGTCTCACCGGAGGAAAGGAATGAGAGAGCAGAAGGTTGGGAAAAATCTTTTTGAACGGTCATCCAACTCGGAAACTCGGGCATCTTTCTTGAGCTCCGACTTTTCGACCTGAAGATCACTGACGTCGTGATTTGATCTCGTTGACCATCAGATGCAGGTATCATCAGTCCAGTAAAATAAAAAAAGCTAATTATTTCAATTCATGCTCCAGTGCCTCACAAGTGCTAAACCAACTGATCTCTTTTGTTATCAAAGCTCGAGTTTTGAAATATAATATAGTCTGATTAACAGTATTGGCAGGCCAATCATATAGCCAATATGCTGTGATAATGTATTAGGCCTACTGCCCAAACCTCATTCTTACAAAACTGTTTGTGAGGTTAATGTAAAAAAAAAAAACATCTGAGGAGTAGATCTCAGTTTGCTTTTTGACTGCGAAAGTGATCTTAACTCAGAAAAGGTTGGTGACCACTGGTGTATACTAACACTGAAACTACATCACTAGTGTTACGTTTTCCTTCATTAGCGTTGTTTATAGTTTGCTACACCAAAAGCAGCAAACGGAGGCACAAATCAAAAGCGCCAGCCACTTTATCAGTTGAGAATGCTTCAGAGACACGTAAACACACATACACTGTATAGTTTGGCTGTAAGTGGTATGCTAGTGTGGACATTGGAGTGCCCAGTCCCTCGTCATACTAGAAAGGCATGTTTTGACCTTGGGCTGGGCAGAAAGAAAGCAGACCTGCAGAGTTCTGATCCTAAATGTTTTACTATTTCTATTCAAAGTAATTCACCTGTAGCCAGATAGCCAGCAGGAAATGCTAGAAAAAGGTAAAGTAAGTATGGTGATGCAGGAGCGTACTTTTTTTTGAAACCTTTATTTAACTAGGCAAGTCAGTTAAGAACAAATTCTTATTTACAATGATGGCCTATCTGGGAACAGTGGGTTAACTGCCTTGTTCAGGGACAGAATGACAGATTTTTATCTTGTCAGCTCGGGGATTCGTTCCCGCAACCTTTCGCTTACTGGCCCAACGCTCTAACCACTAGGCTAGCCCCTACTAAATGTATTTCTCTCCCTCTTCTCTTAGGTGTTTGATGATTGTCATGAAGGAGGCGAGATATCCCCCTCTAACTGTGTGTATATGGCAGAGTGGCTGGACTTTTGATCAGTGACTTGGCTTGTTTAGTTTTTTTTCCTCTGTGTTAAAGTTTCATGTATAATTTTTTTTTCTAGCAACTTTTGATGCATCTGAAGATATTTTTATTTATACAGGGCTTAATAAATATTTTAAGACTGACTGAGAACGTCTACTCTCCTTGGGAATGTAACAAGCTCAATTGTGTCCTGCCGCTACATTTATCTATTCTTTAAAAAAAATATATATATATTTAACCTTTATTTATGTGGCACTCATGAGTGGTGAAGATGGACAAGTTTTGCAAAAGCATTCCTTTTGCTCTGGGAATAAACAGAAGTTGTTTAACTTCTTCAGCACACATCTTATAACATAGCATTGTTATATTAGAAAAAGCCTAAAGCATTTTGTCAGACACATTTTTAAACCCCTTGTGCCAATGTGAATATTACCTGTAGCAATAGCAATCGTACAGCTGCCTACATTGCAGTTATGTAGATATCATATTGATGAGCCTTCTTAGCTTCAAATGTCAAGTCAGTCATTTTAGTATCTATAGCAACTATAGGGCATTTCATTAAAAGTAAATCACAATTGCAGGTAAAACTTAGAATTATCTGCAAAATCGTGTCAGATGCTCGATTAGAGACTGGGTAGAGATGTAAGAGAAAAGTCTCTACCCCCTTAAACGGAAACTCTCAGCCAAACACCTCAAACCAAAGCTGTTAGTGTAATGTATTCGCAATCAAAATGTGTCTGCAAGAACAAATCACTCGAGGCAACTCTTAAATAGACTGAGCGTTATGACGTTGCTACAAAGCCCTTGCTTACAGGTTGAAAGGTCGTGCTTCAGACAATCCCATGCTTGTAATCTTGGAAGATTGTTGGGAATATGAAGTATTTCAGAGGGGTTTTGGCTCGGTGATTGGAAAAAGGGTAGAGGGGAATGCTATCAGGGATCTGGTAAGGCTGACTGGTATGTTGCTTCATGTCTGAAGGCCTTAGGTGGATCTCAATCTGATTGAAGAAAATGAGTGGTATGATGTAGATCATTTGGGTACACTAGATCACTGTAATCAGTTTTATTTCTGTTTGGCAATGTTGGATTGAAGGGTCCCAATAGCATGTGTTTTTATACCAGAGTTCAATGTTAGCCTGTGCAAGTGATTACCCTAATGTTTGTCTGTAAATTCTGTTTGAGCGCAAGCGCCAAGACCAGAGTGGACACATGCTGTTTGTCACAGACTTTTTGTGCCAAAACCATCAACATAGTTAAGGGATGGAAACACATTGTCTTTTCGCACAGCATTTTATTTACAAGAAGCCAGTTTGATGGGAACTCACGACTGTCAGTAAAATGTGCATTTGTGGGTGAATCTTAATATTTGCTGAGCTCTTTCAACAAACTGCTGGAAACACAGGTGAATCAAAACTGGCGAGTCTTCCGTAGAGCACTCAAAGTAATGCAGCAAAAGATAAGCACATTGATGACTTTGAACTACACTTGATAAATTGGAATCTCCATCATATCGTAATTATAAGGGCCACATGAGGATTCCCCAGAGGGACACAGAGTGAAGGGAGCAACTTAACAGATATTCGTATTTGGGCTATTGTCTTCGTTGCTTGTCATTTTCCAATGGCGGACAACTCCGCTGCTTTTTAAGCAGCTGCCATCAGCTTTCGCACTGCGTCAATGAGCTCAGGGAATTGTTTGTTCTGGAAGTGTCCTCGGTCTGTGTATTTGTGCAGCACCGCGCCCAGGCCCTCGGCCACAGCTTGCTGCTCCTCCCAAGGCAGGAAGGGGTCATCCGTGGAGCCAAACTGAACGATGTGCCCAACGTTTCTTCTCATTTGCTCCCACTCCCATGGTCGGCCAAAATATCCTGAGTGAAGAGATACACAGGGAGACATAACGGTGTGCTCCAAACTCTCTACATTGCATTCGCATACTATCAGATCATTAAATTATATTGATGGGGTCTCTGCAATGTCAAAAACTACTTCCACATTTGCAGGGATCGGATACAGATCTGATTGGTCTCATATCTCTACAAATGAGAAAATGGAGTTGTACATTAAACCAGTTACTTTACGATATGATAATCTGCACAACCCGACTGCAATATAGGCATACTGGGATGCAGCCGCTGTTTCAGTGACTTGAGGTGGGGGATGGATAAACAAGTGGTGATTTACATTAAACTGGATTTAGGGACACTTGACTGCAGCTTTTCTGTGGCGCTCTTGTATCCCAATTCAGAAATGAACACTAGGCTAGTCTAAACACCTGGGTCCAGTTTTTCAGAATCAGAATGATCTGGATTCTGTAACCCCCTATTTTGCTTTCCAGGATCAGATCAACCTGGGTGATTTGGAGCCAGAAAATGGTTGGATAGGGTTATTCTGATCGAGACATGAAAATGTCAACATCACAGAATCTGTATTTTCAGTGCTTTGAATAGGCCTACACCTTGCCATGTACTGGACAGGCAATGTTACTACAGATGACTAAACTACATGAATAAAGATATTCATATAAATTATGGAGCTTGCTTCTCTTATCACTTGTAAGTACATGCTTTTATTTGACACTGCTCAATACAACAACTGACCACATACCTATACTGCAGTCAATTTAACATAATGGAAATATTTAATGAAACCTTTTTTATTTCTCTGAAATTCCACTATTGTAATGCCTTTCACCTTTCTAAATCTACCCTTCTAGTGAGATCAAGATTATCCAGATTTTCATCACTACACACCGAATGATCAGAATCACATTTTTCAGTTTTGAAATACCCAATTTAAATATTTAATCCAACCTGAATCCAATTAGAAAAGTGGTTGTTGTTGTTAATTGGAAGTGACACTGGTAAGAAATCTGTAAACTCACCACTCTCTCTCTCATTCTCATCTCCCAGGTCAGAAGTATAGGCACCCACCAGAATGAGGCCATACACCTTGTGTGTTTCTGCATACCTGCATGGTACCACAAAGTTAGGTATAGTAACTTTCCAACAAACAAAAAGGAAGAGTTTGCATGAGGAATATCCTCAAATTCTTTGTAATCACGATCCTACCTCATGGCTGCAGCTGCCCCAGAGCTGTGGCCAATGATGACAGTCTCCTCATCACATTGGAGCTCCTCCTGTATGAATGGCAACCATATGCTCTCTCTGGCTGTCACTAGAAAAATAAAAATACAGTACTAGCACCTCACAGTAATGACATTGGAGGCCCAAAATGAATGGGTTTAAATACTGAACTTCATTCTACATACCTGGGTCAGGCATGTTGCTCAACAGGCAGGTCATATCTGGAATCTACAGGACAGCAAGTTTACTATTAATACCAAATGAAGTATCAGTAAGTAAAGGTTGAAAATGGGCAATTCCACACCAGGATAGCCCAAAAAATGTTTGGTATTTCAGATTGTTATGGCAATTCTCACATAGAAACTTCTTTGGTAGGAAGGATGTTATGATTTTTCCATTTGCATCACAAACCATTTCGGAGAAAAGCATGATGAAGAAAGTGGCAATTTTAGGTCCTTTTCGACCTATACCGCTCATAAGACCCTATGATCCGTGAACTGCACATGATACAGACATCTTGGTTTCATTATACTCCATATTTTAGAGCATACTATAAGGAGTATGTGGAAATTCTGAAACGCAATTTTTCACATTAGTTTATTCAACATTGGAAATATTAATATCTCAAAAGTACCCTTTTTGATATAGCTAATTTTTTGTTTGAAACAATATACTCTTCAAACACGTCACATTTCCAGAGTGGGTGCTTTGCTACTCTTAAAGATATGACCCATTTTATACATAGGTCATTAACCAATGTCAATTTCTACCATATTTCAGCAAATCACCAGGAAGTTCCCTTTGAATTCATTCAATGCGTCATAACTTCAAAAGTAGCTGAGCACCCACTGGAAATGTGATGTACTTGTAAAGTATATTGTTTTAAACAATAATGTCTAAAAAAGTACAAAATCAAAAAGGGTACTTTTGAGATATTCAAATTTTTTATGTTGAATGTATTCAGGTGAAACATTTTATTTCAAAATCTAGGACATACTCCATCATACTCTTCCATCATATAATTCTCAGAAATTATTTGGGATACAAATGTAAAAAGCATATCAAACATTCTTCCTCCAAATGAAGTTTCTATGGAATAATTTCCAGAACAATCATAGACCATATCTCTTCCATGCATTGCACTTGTCAATTAGAACCCTGTATGAAGGATATCCTCCATCCAAAATGCAGGGCTCTGTATAGAGCTAGCTTATAATGTGATATCTGAGAAATCTAGGCTAGTTTACAATGTGATATGTGAGAAATATAGGCATTTGTGGTAATCTGTCACTGAATATAATAATTCATTATTTGGTGTGTATTAATACGCATGTGTGAATTTGATTATTATAAATGTTTTAATCCCAACTCCCCTAGACAAAGCCACCTTGCCATTCCATAATTGCTGCTGTGGCTACTGCTGGCTAGCATGAGGATGATTTTCAGGAAAATTAAGTATTTCAATCTTTTCCATGTACCATATCTCGCACTGACACAATGCTGTCTTAATGTAACCATGATTGCGTACCGACGCCCATGAGCTCAGTGTAAAGATATCTTCATCCGAAAGTAAAACAAGTGGTTCCTACAGTTTAAAGTTCATGAGCCATTTATAAGTTATATTCTTCTTGATGTCTACATATCATTACTGTAAAAGTCCAAAAATGTATGTAACAAGCAGAGTAACCAATACATAAAACAGTTGTCAAAATCATAGGAGCCACTGTACGCACATCCCGTGTTGGGAGCATGCGGGCGCAAGCTCTTAGACTTTCGCATACTTTAGCAGTGCGCACCTTATTTATCTGTTTTTTGGCCCATCCATACCAATTGGACCGCTCTACATCTCCAGCTCCATTTCCTGGGACAATTATCGCTTTCGTCAGTGGCATTTTCTCTTATCCACGTTGTCTTCTGTCGATGTTTGAAGACACTTCCCTAAACAATGCTGACTGAGTAGTCATATGACTTTAATCAGTGCATGTTCGAGTGAGTCAATTTTGCGCAGCGAATGGTTGCGTTCCAGATAGTCCATAGAAATATTAGAGGACTCAACCAGATTTAGCATGTACATGGCCATTGAGGGCTTCCACCATTGAGGGAGTTCGACTAAGTGCACCCGAAGACTTCGCCGTCGGCCAAAATGGGGAACCTGGCTCATGCCTGGGAGGCAGCCCGGTTCTGAAACCTATGCAATCAACGGTCTGGGGCATTAATCGAACCCCTTCATTTTGAAGTAGTCAACTGGTTGGGAGCGATCAGCCATTGATCCAAGCATCGTCTTAATCTTCAAATGGTGTGCTATGGTTTGTAAATGGATGTAAGCTATATCAACGCCATTTTGTGGCCACAATAAATTAATGCCACACAAGATTTGGTTCAGGACTCCAGCACTGCAGGTGGCCATAAATCACCAATATTAGCTTTACACTTTTTTCAAACACAAAATAAGAAAATGGGCCAATGCAGCCGTTTTTATTTCAATATCCAATTATTTATAGGCAACAATTAAGTACCGTACTGTGAGTGTTTTCAAATAAAATTGTCAAAAAGAAACAATTTAGCAAAGAGCAATTTCTCAAGCAAATATTTTAGCTAGGACTCTCTGGGAGTGGTCTGAGTGGGGAGGGGAAAACTGAAAACCAGCTGTTATTGGCAGAGAGGTTTGGAACTCTTTCATATTGGTCTATTAACTAATTTACTGCCTGGTGACATCACCAGGCATGCCAAAACCACATCCCACCAAAATGGACAGACATTTTAGGTTGTCTTTTCAAACAGCTCTTACACTAAACTGGCATTATCCACATTTTTACAATGTCACAGTATTATTCCAACCTCATAGTGTGGAAATGTATATAAAACATAGGTAAATCACATTTTTGACTGCACTGGGCCTTTAAAATGGACACTCAATGGCGCTGCCCATGCTGTCACAGACACAATAATGGCACAGATACAGAGATAAGACCTCTTTCCATCAAATGACAAAATAATTATATAATTCCATCACAAATTACCAATTATTTCAACCATACATTATGGTAGTCATACAGTAGATCTAGAATACATTGGTATAGGTTCAAATAAACTAAAAATTCCTGTAAATCGGCTATTCATATGGAAGTTTAGTTGCTAATTGTTTGTGTCACATTTGGACTTGATTTTTGGGCTGTATTTATTTTTATTTAACTAGGCAAGTCAGTTAAGAACAAATTCTTATTTTCAATGACAGCCTAGGAACCGTGGGTTAACTGCCTTGTTCAGGGGCAGAACAACAGATTTTTACCTTGACAGCTCAGAGATTCAATCTTGCAACCTTTTGGTTACAAGTCCAACGCTCTAACAACTAGGCTACCTGCCACCCCTGTATTTAAATAAAAGTAAAAATATGGTCACATTTTGTATAGGGAACACATCTTAAGGTACTATGCCCTTATTAATCCAACATAGAGACAACATACTAAGAGTCTGTTTCTTGTGTAACTTGCCCTTTATTAACTATTAGTACACCTTTATTATGGCTATAAGGTTATTATGGATTGACCAATAAATACATTACTTATAATGTTTGAATAAGAAACACTTAATTAAGGTATACTAATAATACATAATAAATGCCTTATTAGCTATATACACACTTGCAAATTAGAAAATAGAGGCGAATATATATACCTTTTTTAATCTTATTTGATGTATCATCATCTTATATTAATTCCATATGTTTTAACAATGTAATGTGTGTTTAAATGTATCAATCGAATTTGCATTAATCAACACATGTGTCTATATGTACGGAGTATGCTTCATAATGTCATATTAATCTTAGAAAAATAAGTATTTGAAAGCAATATACTTTTCTGTCTGAAAATATAACGACTTTCCTCCACTGCGTTATGCACTCCAGTCAGCAGATGGCGATGTGTGTCTAGTAGTGGACTGCACTGTTCTTTTGGCTGTTTCGAATACAACAACAGATCCCACCTCGGTAGCTTGCTGCTATCCGTCATTGCCGAAACTTTCTAAGCTTTTTAGACTATTTCGGTATACTAGTCGCTGTGTGTTTTAAATACACTTTTGTCATATCTAGTAGTTACCTCGTGATTTCATATGTTCATATTAATCAGCAAGCTGGCAGACACCTATCGGTTATCTTCAAACTAGATTAGCACTAGCCTAGTTGCTAATGATAGCTAGCTAGTTAGCTAACATCCCCGACCATGAGCTCACTGAGCTACTTCCCCCCCTTGTTAAAGAAGAGGATGTCTACTGGACAGAGAGACGCTCTCGTGAAAAAGGAGAAGGAAGAGCAGGCTGTCACAGTAAAAACATTTTTTGAAGAATTTACAATGAAAGAAGAGGAAGAAGCTTTCAGAGTGAAAGAGGAGGAAGAGAATGAGGAGGAGGGTGAGATGACTGTCTCATTGAAAGAAGAGGAGGAGGGTGACAAAGAGGAGACTGGAGATCTTAACACCAGTGAGTACAGTCTTAACACGGGTAGAGTATTAAACTGATGTGGGTTTTTAAAGTGGCATTCCGTTGAAGTTCTACACTTGAATATGTTGTTCTGTACTGTAGGAATTGTTAAATCCACACACTTGTGCATTTTGCTATTTGCCTCATGACTCCACTTACTTTGTTGACTATGAACTTTCTTGTTTACCCTACCGTGGGACAGACTATGTTCGTTCCCACACTCGAGACTCTGACTCTCAATTGGTTACACAGACTTTTAGCCCCCCCATCCTATTCTAACCACCTCTCGCTGGCTTTGGATTCATGTTACCTGATGAAATTGCTGTCTAATATGATCCTAATGCACATTCAAATGTCATAAATCAACACTACAGAGCTCTCCCTGTCCTCTGCCGTGCCTTGATTGTATTACTGTGCATGTACACCCTGGCCCATCTACTGTTGCTAGCCCAATTCGGACTTGTGCTCTGATATGTTTCACTGATTTCTGCTCTCGTAAAAGCCTGGGTTTTCTGCACATTAACACTAGAAGCTTATTACCTAAAATTTATAAATTGGAAGTGTGGGTTCACAGCTCCAAACCAGATGTGTTGGTCGTTACTGAGACGTGGTTAAGAAAGAGTGTTTTGAATACTGATGTTAACCTTTCTGGCTATAACCTTTTTCTGCAAGACAGATCTTCCAAAGGAGGGAAGTGGCAATCTTTACCCAGGATCACCTAGAGTGCTCGGTTGTCTCCACCAAGTCTCTCCTCAAACAATTTGATTTGCTGGTTTTAAGTATTAAACTTTCAAATAGCTCATTGTTGACTGTTTCGGGTGTTATCGTCCTCAATCAGCACCGGCCTGTACCCCACCTGCTCTAATCTCTCTCCTGGCCCCTTACACTAAGTCTGAATTTGTCCTGCTAGGTGACCTAAACTGGGACATGCTTAAACCACTTGACCAAGTCCTAAAGCAATGGGACTCCCTAAATCTCAGATTATTACCAATCCTACAACGTATGACTCCAAACACCCAGAAAAGGCTACTCTCCTCGATGTTATCCTCACAAATAATCCTGATAGGTACCAGTCTGGTGTTTTCTGTAATGACCTTAGTGATCACTGTTTTACAGCCTGTGTTCGTAATGGCTGCTTAGTGAAACGTCCTGTCCTGATTTGTCATACACGCTTGCTAAAAAACTTTAATGAGCAAGCTTTCCTTCATGACCTGGCCTCTGTAAATTAGTATAGAATCAGCCTGATCCCCTCTGTCGAAGATGCTTGGACCTTCTGTTTTGATATCTTCAGTGATCTTGTTAACAAACACACCCTCATAAAGAAAATGAGAATTAAAAACAGGATCAGCCCCTTGTTCGACCGTGATCTTGCAGTTACTCCACCTCAAGAATTGCATTTGGCGAAAGGCTCGGCAAACGGAAACTCAGGCTGACTGGCTCTCATTCAGGAAAATGAGAAATAAGTGCACTCAGGCTATCCGGAAGGCCAAAGTGAGTTACTTTAAGGAGCAGTTCTCTCTCTCTGGGTTTAACCCCAAGAAATCCTGGAAAACAGTTAGATCTGGAGAATAAACCCTCCTCACAGCGGCCCATGTCCCTGAAAGTTGATGTGGTTGTTACTGACAAGAAGCACATGGCTGAACTCTTTAATCACCACTTCATTAAGTCAGGATTCCTATTTGACTCAGCCATGCCTCCTTGCTCGTCCAACATTTCTTAATCTCCCACCCCTTCTAGTGCGACTAGCCCCGATGCTCCTCCCTTTTTTCCCCCTGCCCCGCTTCAACGTTTCTCCCTGCAGACAGTTACTGAGTCTGAGGTGCAAAAGGAGCTCGTTAAACTTGACCCTAAAAAAACATCTGGGTCAGATTAAACTTTCTTCTTTAAGGTTGCTGCCACTATATTCACCAAGCCTATTTCTGACCTTTTTAACCTGTCTCTCCTCTCTGGGGAGGTTCCCATTGCTTGGAAGGCAGCCACGGTTAGTCCTTTATTTAAAGCAGGAGATCAAGCTGATCCTAACTGTTATAGGCCTATTTCTATTTTGCCCTGTTTATCAAAAGTGTTGGAAAAACTTGTCAATAATAAACTGACTGACTTTCTTGATGTCTATAGTATTCTCTCTGCAATCTGGTTTCCGCTCAGGTTATGGAATCTTAACGGTCCTCAATGATGTCACCATTGCCCTTGATTCTAAGCAATGTTGTGCTGCTATTTTTATTGACTTGGCCATAGCATTTGATACGGTAGACCATTCCATTCTTGTGGGCTGGCTAAGGACTATTGGTGTCTCTGGTATGCTAACGACCTCTCTCAAAGAGTGTATAAAGCCAGAACATCTGCTGATTCATCCACTGCCTGTCACCAAGGGTGTACCTCAAGGCTCGATCCTAGGCCCCACGCTCTTCTTAATTTACATCAACAACATAGCTCAGGCAGTAGGAAGCTCTCTCATCCATTTATATACAGATGATACAGTCTTATACTCAACTGGCCACCCCCGGATTTTGTGTTAAATGCTCTACAACAAAGTTTTCTTAGTGTTCAACAAGCTTTCTCTGCCCTTAACCTTGTTCTGAACACCTCCAAAACAAAGGTAATGGGGTTTGGTAAGAAGAATGCCTTTCTCCCCAAAGGTGTGATTACTACCACTGAGGGTTTAGAGCTTGAGGTAGTCAACTCATACAAGTACTTAGGAGTATGGCTGATGGTACACTGTCCTTCTCTCAGCACATATCAAAGCTGCAGGCTAGAGTTAAATCTAGACTTGGTTTCCTCTATCGTAATCGCTCCTCTTTCACCCCAGCTGCCAAACTAACCCTGATTCAGATGACCATCCTACCCATGCTAGATTACGGACACGTAATTTATAGATCGGCAGGTTAGGGTGCTCTTGAGCGGCTAGATGTTCTTTACCATTCGGCCATCAGATTTGCCACCAATGCTTCTTATAGGATATATCACTGTACTCTATACTCTTCTGTGAACTGGTCATCTCTGTATACCCGTCGCAAGACCCACTGATTGATGCTTATTTATAAAACTCTCTTAGGCCTCACTCCCCCCTGTCTGAGATATCTACTGCAGCCCTCATCCTCCACATACAACATCAACGGAGAAAGCTGAACCTTTCTTTCCATCCTATCATGCTCCAACGACGCACCTAGTGAAAGTTCTAGCCTAAAAGAAATGTGAGATAATGTCTAGATGCTTTTTAAAGTGGAGATCAAGTTTATAAATTGCCTGGTTGGGTTGATGAGACAGTGGATTGTGCAGTCAGATGGAACAGAGTAAATAAGCGTTTTAACATCAGATTTAGCCGGTGGTAATTTGTGGAATAGACACCGGCTGGAATACGGTTTTAACCAATCAGCATTAGACCCATCCGTTGTATAATATGTCATAACAGCTGACATAACTTGCCATAAACTGTTATACGGTCATAACACATATAGACCTGATGTGACATACAGTATATTGCGTTATTTTATGGCTGGTTATGACACCTACATAAGAGTGTCACAACCCACAAAACCTACCACACAAGGCAAAATATTCCATTACACCATACCCTACATGAGTCAACAGTAAGTTTATGTTATATATACAAATTTAAAACAAATGTACCATACTAAATTAACATTGTAATTGCTCACATATTGATGTAGGACAAGACACCCTCTTTTTGACTGATGATTGACATAAGGGCATGTATGTAATAGGCCTATCTGGCTTATATGATTCTGACGGTCATAATGCTTCTTGTCAGTGTATTTTCTTCATCCAAGTAAAGTGGCACAGGACGGTCACCATATTACATGACAGTGTCATACTTTATTTTCTACAAGTTGTTTAAAATATGAAGAAAAAAAGTGTGACTAAAGAATTCATTACAACAAAAAAGGATTTAAACTTTCAAATAAAATGAAACTTCTTGGCAGAAACATTGACACTTAATTTTTGACCGGAGATAATCCGTTCTGCCAGTCACATTCTGTTAAAAGTCCCCAAAGCACACGCATCCCTTGGTCGCTCGTCTTTTCAGTTCGCTGCAGCTTGTGACTGGAACGAGCTGCAACAAACACTCAAACTTGACAGTTTTATCTCAATCTCTTCATTCAAGGACATAATCATGGACACACTTACTGACAGTTGTGGAGGCTTTGCGTGATGTATTGTTGTCTCTACCTTCTTTCCCTTTGTGCTGTTGTCTGTGCCCAACAATGTTTGTACGCCATGTTGTGCTGCTACCATGTTGTGCTGCTGCCGTGTTGTGTTGCTACTGTCATGACATGGCCCTTTCTGGGTGTAGAACGCCCCCCCCCCCCCCCCCCCCCCACTCTCTCTCTTACACCCAGGTTCTGTTATCTCCGGTCATAAATTCCTGGTGGAGACTCTCCCCCCTGGTCATGCAGAAATTGAGAGCACAGAGAGAGAACGATGGACTTCACTTGGAGACGCCTAAATCCACAAAATGGGAGAATGAAAAAATTCTGTTTATGAGAATGGGAATAGTCCGTGGACACTTAAGGGACAGTTGTGACGAGTGTGTTTCATTTGGTGATCTCATGAAGTATAGGAAACACGCATAACTGTATCTCTTGAAGTGTACATTTCCCAGCTGTTATGTTTACATCTAAATATTGTGAAAAGTATGTGATTAAGCATGAAACTATTTGTGAAAAGATGTAATGTGCTATTAACTGTCTAAATGAGAGTATGGATTTTCATATAAAGATTAACTAGTCAGTGGCCACACCCCCGTGAGCCCAGACATCACATTTGGCGTCATGGACCGCCCTTTTCTACCATTACATATAAAACACACTCCTGATGAAATTCACTTAAGACTAAGCAAACCCCAGGGTGAGCTGTGGTGGCGAATAGTTAAGATGAAGTGTGTGTGAAGTGTTTGAAACTACAACTCTACCAAAGGACAAGACTAATCCACGTGGAGCATTGGCTACACGGCTGGAAATGGTTAAACTCTGAGACTATCGATCCCTACAAAATAAGAGCAAATCTTAGACACAAATTACTAGTCTGCAGCTATAAATTATGTAAACCGAGGACGAGAATACAGACAACCGCCGAAACATCTATCTATGAGGACATTTTTGAATGGTACTCTGAAGTATTCATTCTAACCACAAAGTACTTTGATCTTCAGGGAAACGCAACGAGAGAGACTCTGAACTCTCCAGCAGATGGCCCGGATTCCAACAGAGAAGACAACAATATCTACAATTGAAGTCGGAAATTTACCTACACTTAGGTTGGAGTCATTAAAACTCGTTTTTCAACCACTCCACAAATTTCTTGTTAACAAACTATAGATTTGGCAAGTTGGTTAGGACATCTACCGTGTGCATTACACAAAAAAAATTCCAACATTTGTTTATAGACAGATTATTTCACTTACAATTCACTGTATCACAATTCCAGTGGGTCAGAAGTTTACATACACTAAGTTGACTGTGCCTTTAAACAGCTTGGAAAATTCCAGGAAATGATGTCATGGCTTTAGAAGCTTCTGATAGGCTAATTGACATCATTTGAGTTAATTGGAGGTGTACCTGTGGATGTATTTCAAGGCCTACCTTCAAACTCAGTGCCTCTTTGCTTGACATCATGGGAAAATCAAAAGAAATCAGCCAAGACCTCAGAAAAAAAATTGTACACCTCCACAAGTCTGGTTCATCCTAGTGAGCAATTTCCAAACGCCTGAATGTACCACGTTCATCTGTACAAACAATAGTATGCAAGTATAAATACCATGGGACAGCGCAGCTGTCATACCGCTCAGGAAGGAGACGCGTTCTGTCTCCTAGAGATGAACATACTTTGGTGCGAAATGTGCAAATCAATCCCAGAACAGCAGCAAAGGACCTTGTGAAGATGCTGGAGGAAACAGGTACAAAAGTATCTATTTCCACAGTAAAACGAGACCTATATCGACATAACCTGAAAGGGCGCTCAGCAAGGAAGAAGCCACTGCTCCAAAACCGCCATAAAAAAGCCAGACTACGGTTTGCAACTGCACATGGGGACAAAGATCGTACATTTTGGAGAAATGTCCTCTGGTCTGATGAAACAAAAATAGAACTGTTTGGCCATAATGACCATTGTTATGTTTGGAGGAAAAAGGGGGAGGCTTGCAAGTCGAAGAACACCATCCCAACATGATGCACGAGGGTGGCAGCATCATGTTGTGCGGGTGATTTGCTGCAGGAGGGACTGGTGCACTTCACAAAATAGATGGCATCATGAGGTAGGAAAATTATGTGGATACATTGAAGCAACATCTCAAGACGTCATTCAGGAAGTTAAAGCTTGGTGCGAATGGGTCTTCCAAATGGACAGTGACCCCAAGCATACTTCCAAAGTTTTGGAAAAATGGCTTAAGGACAACAAAGTCAAGGTATTGGAGTGGCCATCACAAAGCCCTAACTTCAATCCTATAGAAAATTTGTGGGCAGAACTGAAAAAGCGTGTGCGAACAAGGAGGCCTATAAACCTGACTCAGTTACACCAGCTCTGTCAGGAGGAATGGGCCAAAATTCACCTAAATTATTGTGGGAAGCTTGTGGAAGGCTACCTGAAACATTTGACCCAAGTTAAACAATTTAAAGTCAATGCTACCAAAAACTAATTGAGTGTATGTAAACTTCTGACCCACTGGAAATGTGATGAAAGAAATAAAAGCTGAAATAAATAATTCTCTCTACTATTATTCTCACATTTCACATTCTTAAAATAAAGTGGTGATCCTAACTGACCTAAGACATGGAATTTTTACTAGGATTAAATGTCAGGATTTGTGAAAAACTGAGTTGTATTTGGCTAAGGTGTATGTAAACTTCCGATTTCAACTGTAAATATATACTTGCAATTATTTTTGAATGAGGATTAGCATTTCAATGTATATAATTATAGACTGTTTGTAAAGAATCCATTTGTCTTTCCTGCTCTTTGTCATTCCCACCCCTTTCCCCTTGTCCACCAAGCACTCATATCGGTTTAGCCCACTAGGGTCTCTTTTAGAGGTCAACCAATTAATCGGAATGGCCGATTAATTAGGGCCGATTTCACGTTTTCACAACAATCGGAAATCGGTTTTTGGGACACCGATTTGGCCGATTTTTAAATGTTTTTTTTTTTTTTTTAGACCTTTATTTAACTAGGCAAGTCAGTTAAGAACACAATCTTATTTTCAATGACGGCCTAGGAACGGTGGGTTAACTGCCTTGTTCAGGGGCAGAACGACAGATTTTTACCTTGTCAGTTCAGGGATTCAATCTTGCAACCTTACGGTTAACTAGTCCAACGCTCAAACCACCTGCTTTACATTGCACTCCACGAGGAGCCTGCCTGTTACGCGAATGCAGTAAGAAGCCAAGGTAAGTTGCTAGCTAGCATTAAACTTATCTTATAAAAAACAATCAATCATAATCACTAGTTAACTACACATGGTTGATGATATTACTAGTTTATCTAGCCTGTCCTGCGTTGCATTTAATCGCTTATGTACACGTTGCTCCAACCATAAACATCAATGCCTTTCTTAAAATCAATACACAAGTATATATTTTTAAACCTGCATATTTAGTTAATATTGCCTTAACATGAATTTCTTTTTTCACTTCTCTTGCAAACAGAGTCAGGGTATATGCAGCAGTTTGGGTCTCCTGGCTTGTTGCAAACTGTGAAGACTATTTCTTCCTAACAAAGACAGCCGACTTCGTGAAACGGGGGATGATTTAACAAAAGCGCATTTGCGAAAAAAGCACAATCGTTGCACGAATGTACCTAACCATAAACATCAATGCCTTTCTTAAAATCAATACACAGAAGTATATATTTTTAAAGCTGTATATTTAGCTAAAAGAAATCCAGGTTAGCAGGCAATATTAACCAGGTGAAATTGTGTCATTTTGCATTCAATGCACTCAGTCAGGGTATATGCAACAGTTTGGGCCGCCTGGCTCGTTGCGAACTAATTTGCCAGAATTGTACATAATTATGACATAACATTGAAGGTTGTGCAATGTAACAGGAATAACGTTTTGTTTTCGAGATGATAGTTTCCGGATTCGACCATATTAATGACCTAAGGCTCGTATTTCTGCGTGTTATTATGTTATAATTAAGTGTATGATTTGATAGAGCAGTCTGACTGAGCGATGGTAGGCAGCAGCAGGCTCGTAAGCATTCATTCAAACAGCCCTTCGCAATGCATTGCGCTGTTTATGACTTCAAGCCTGTCAACTCCCAACATGAGGCTGGTGTAACCGATGTGAAATGGCTAGCTAGTTAGCCGGGTGCGTGCTAATAGCGTTTGAAATGTCACTCGCTCTGAGACTTGGAGTAGTTGTTCCCCTTGCTCTTCATGGGTAACGCTGCTTCGAGGGTGGCTGTTGTCGATGTGTTCCTAGTTCGAGCCCAGGTAGGAGCGAGGAGAGGGACGGAAGCTATACTGTTACACTGGCAATACTAAAGTGCCTATAAGAACATCCAATAGTCAAAGGTATATGAAATACAAATCGTATAGAGAGAAATAGTCCTATAATAACTATAACCTAAAACATCTTACCTGGGAATATTGAAGACTCATGTTAAAAGGAACCACCAGCCTTCATATGTTCTGAGCAAGGAACTTAAACGTTAGCTTTTTTACATGGCACATATTGCACTTTTACTTTTTTCTCCAACACTTTGTTTTTGCATTATTTAAACCAAATTGAACATGTTTCATTATTTATTTGAGGCTAAATTCATTTTATTAATGTATTATATTAAGTTAAAATAAGTGTTCCTTCAGTATTGTTGTAATTGTCATTATTATAAATAAATAAAAAATATATATCGGCCAATTAATCGGTATCGGCTTTTTTTGGGTCCTCCAATAACCGGTATCGGCGTTGAAAAATCATAATTGGTCGACCGCTAGTCTCTTTCCTATCATTGTTAGTAACCAATATCTTTGTTATTTGTTTATGTATTTCTGTGATTAGTTAGTTAGTTAGTAAATAAATAGTTGAGCCAGTTGGTGTATGGATGATTCATAGCAGACACTGGGTTCGTGCAGATAACCAACAATTTATGATGTTCAGATGAGACTGACGAAGGTAAAAAATAATAATTCATTAATAGAAGACTAATTGGTCAGATATAAAAATATCTGAAGAGTTATATTCGGAAAATTATAGCTTTGTAATCTTAACATTTTCCGTGGTGCCCCGACTTCCTAGTTAATAAAATGTACATGATTAGTTTAGTCACGTAATGATAATTACAGAGAATTGATTTGATAAAGTAAGTCTTCACATATAATGATACGTAAGACATGACACTGTCATGTGTTGCTGCCATGCTATGTTGTAGTCTTAGGTATTGCTTTTTGTAGTGTTGTCTCTCTTGTTGTGATGTGTGTTTTGTCCTATATTTTTATTTCATTTCTTTTTGTTTTTAATCCCAGCCCCCATCCCCGCAGGAGGCCTTTTGCTTTTTGGTAGGCCGTCATTGTAAATAAGAATTTGTTCTTAACTGACTTGTCTAGTTAAATAAAGTTTAAATAAAAACATAAACGTAAATAAGATGTTTAGCCTATACCATCAGAGGGCTACCAACAAAATATTAACAATGGATCAAATGCATCCTATGCCGTTGATTTAAATATTGTAGTTCTCAATATCCATTTCTGCTCAGCCTAAATACATGACATTTCATGAAAGAACGATTAGATTTGAAGCTCTACATCTTTTGTTTTTGAAATCTCAATGGTGTTGCCACCAAGTATAAAAAAAGATTAACCTAAATGTTCTGAAAAGACAGGTTATTGAGGGATCTGATTTGGATTGAACCTAATAGGAAGACGGATCTATCATGTGGAGTTTTCATTCAGGTCTCGCTGTTTAACTGAATTCTCTGTTTGTCTTTGGCAGGAGAGAGACCAGACTCTCGCTCTGAGAGTGGGAAGAGTCCTTCAGAGGAACCAGACGTAAAGAAGCCCAAACCAGCCAAACCACATCAATGCTCCCACTGCGGAAATAGTTTTACTTGTTTAGTGGACCTGAAAAAGCATAAGAGTATACACACAGGAGAAAAGCTTTACCACTGCTCTCAGTGTGGAAAGAGGTTTTCAACATCACAGTCATTACAATTGCACCAGAGAGTACACACAGGTGCAAAACCTTACCACTGCTCTGACTGTGGGATGAAGTTTGCGCTGTCAGGTAATTTGAAAAGACACCAACTGGCACACACAGGAAAGAAGTCTTACAGATGTGATCAATGTGGGAAGAGTTTTACTACATTCAACTCACTGTTAAACCATCAGCGAATACACACTGGAGAGAAACCTTACCACTGCTCCGTCTGTGGGAAGAGTTTTAATCAGCCAAGCAACCTGAAATCACATCAGCGGAGACACTCAGGACAGAAGCTTCACCACTGCTCAGATTGTGGAATGAATTTTACTACTTCTGGGGAATTAAAAAATCACCAGCGAACACACACAGGAGAGAAACCTTACAGCTGCTCTGACTGTGGGAAGAGTTTTGCTAGATTAGATGGATTGATGGTACATCAGAGAATACACAGAGCAGAGAAACCTTTTATCTGTGATCAATGTGGAAAGACATTCACTCAGTCAGCACATCATGCTATACACAAGAGAATACACACAGGAGAGAAGCCTTACCACTGCTCAGACTGCGGGATGAACTTTACTAACTCGAGCCACCTGGCAGCACATCAGAGAATACATACAGGAGAGAAGCCTTATGGCTGTGATAAATGTGGGAAGAGATTTGTTCAGTCAGGATCCCTGGTTAAACACAAGCAAACCCACACTGGAGAGAGGCCTTTCCATTGCTCTGAATGTGGGAAGTGTTTCATTAGGTTGTCGCATTTAAAATTGCACCAAAGGATACACACAGGAGAGAAGCCTTACCACTGCTCTGACTGTGGGATGAATTTTACTCAGGCAAGCAACCTAAACAGGCACCAGCGAACACACACAGGAGAGAAGCCTTACTACTGTTCTGACTGTGGGATGTGCTTTACTTTCTCAAAAACCCTGACCATACACCAGAGAACACACACAGGAGAGAAGCCATATCACTGTTCTGACTGCGGGAAGCGATTCACTCAGTCAGGAACCCTGGTAAAACATAAGAGAATACACACTGGAGAAAAGCCTTACCACTGCTCAGACTGTGGGATGAGCTGTACTTCTTCTAAAGATTTAATAGTTCACCAACGAATACACACCGGAGAGAAGCCTTATGGTTGTGATCAGTGTGGGAAGAGATTCACTCAGTCAGGAACCCTGGTTAAGCACAAGAGAATACACTCAGGAGAGAAGCCTTACCACTGCTCTGACTGCGGGAAGGGATTTGCTCAATCTCAGCAGCTGAAATCACATCAGCGAACGCACACTGGAGAAAAGCCTTATTGTTGTGATCAGTGTGGGAAGAGATTCACCCAGTCAAAAAGCCTGGCTGAACACAAGAGAAAACACAACACTTGTGGGTAACCTTCCCACTTTTGTTAGCTCAAGCAAGTTGATGGTAGACCAACAGACACACATAGGAGAGAAGCCGTGCCTTGCTGTGACTGGTGGGAGTTTTGTTACCTTAAGCTTTCTTAAAGTGCGTCATTGTGGCCTTCATCGATATGATCTAATGCAGGGTTAACAAGGTGCCAGTCCTCTCAAAACTTGTCAGCCTTTAAGAGTTACAATATATTGCACATTGAGTAATAAACTGTACATGTACAGAAGTTTACATACACTCAATTAGTATTTGGTAGCATTGCCTTTAAATTGTTTAACTTGGTTCAAACGTTTCGGGTAGCCTTCCACAAGCTTCCCACAATAATTTGGGTGAATTTTGGCCTATTCCTCCTGACAGAGCTGGTGTAACTGAGTCAGGTTTGTTGGCCTCCTTGCTTGCACATGCTTTTTCAGTTCTGCCTACAACTTTCTTATGGGATTGAGGTCAGGGCTTTGTGATGGCCACTCCAATACCTTGACTGTGTTGTCCTTAAGCCATTTTGCCACAACTTTGGAAGTATGCTTGGGGTCATTGTCCATTTGGAAGACCCATTTGCGACCAAGCTTTAACTTCCTGACTGATGTTGCTTCAGTATATCCATATCATTTTCCTCCCTCATAATGCCATCTATTTTGTGAAGTGCACCAGTCCCTCCTGCAGCAAAGCACCCCCACAACATGATGCTGCCACCCCCGTGCATCATGGTTCGGATGGTGTTCTTCGGCTTGCAAGCCTCCCCCTTTTTCCTCCAAACATAACGATGGTCATTATGGCCAAAGTTCTATTTTTGTTTCATCAGACCAGAGGACATTAATCCAAAAAGTAAGATCTTTGTCTCCCATGTGCAGCTGCAATCCGTAGTCTGGCTTTTTTATGGCGGTTTTTGGAGCAGTGGCTTCTTCCTTTCTGAGCGGCCTTTCAGGTTATGTCGATGTAGGACTCGTTTTACTGTGGATATAGATACTTTTGTACCTGTTTCCTCCAGCCTCTTCACTATGTCCTTTGCTGTTGTTCTGGGATTGATTTGAACTTTTCGCACCAAAGTACGTTCATCTTCAGGAGACAGAACGTGTCTCCTTCCTGAGTGGTATGACGGCTGCGTGGTCCCATGGTGTTTATACTTGCGTACTATTGTTTGTACAGATGAACGTGGTACCTTCAGGCGATTGGAAATTGCCCCCAAGGATGAACCAGACTTGTGGAGGTCCACAATTTTTTTTCTAAAGGCACAGTCAACTTAATGTATGTAAACTTCTGACACACTAGAATTGTGATACAGTGAATTATAAGTGAAATAATCTGTCTGTAAACAACTGTTGGAAAAATTATTTGTGTCTTGCACAAAGTAGATGTCATAACCGACTTGCCAAAACTATAGTTTGTTAACAAGAAATTTGTGGAATGGTTGAAAAATGAGTTTTAATGACTCCAACCTAAGTGTATGTAAACTTCCGACTTCAACTGTAGGTCTAGAATGGGACACAAAGTTACGTAACTTTTCGTAATCAGGAAAGACCACATGTAAAAGCCGTAGTGGATCTTTGACATAGGGAACCACTTAGATTGCCTGATTCTGGAGACTGGAGGAAATTTCCTCCCTCAAAATGGTCACTGAGGCCTCAGGAACAGTCGACGAGATGGTCAAGCAATCAAATGTATTTATAAAGCCCTTTTTAAATCAGCTGATGTCACCAAGTGCTGTACAGAAACCCAGCCTAAAACCCCAAACAGCAAGCAATGCAGGTGTAGAAGCATGGGGGCTAGAAAGAACTCCCTAGAAAGGCCGGAACCTAGGATGAAACAGAGAGGAAGCAGGCTATGAGGGGTGGCCAATACTCTTCTGGCTGTGCCGGGTGGAGATTATAACAGAACATGGCAAAGATGTTCAAATGTTCATAGATGACCAGCAGGGTCAAATAATAATAATCACAGTAGTTGTAGAGGGTGCAACAGGTCAGCACCTCAGGAGTAAATGTCAGTTGGCTTTTCATAGCCAATCATTCAGAGTATCTCTACCGCTCCTGCTGTCTCTAGAGAGTTGAAAACAGCAGGTCTGGGACAGGTAACACGTCCGGTGAACAGGTCAGGGTTCCATAGCCGCTGGCAGAACAGTTGAAACTGGGGCAGCAGCACGACCAAGTGGACTGGGGACAGCAAGGAGTCATCAGGCCAGGTTGTCCTGAGGCATGATCCTAGGGCTCAGGTTCTCCGAGAAAGAGAGAAAAAGAGAGAATTAGAGAAAGCATACTTAAATTCACACAGGACACCGGATAAGACAGGAGAAATACTCCAGATATAACAGACTGACCCTAGCCCCCTGACACAAACTATTGGAGCATAAATACTGAAGGCTGAGACAGGAGGGGTCGGGAGACACTGTGGCCCCGACCGACGATACCCCCGGACAGTGCCAAACAGGCAGGATATAACCCCACCCACTTTGCCAAAGCACAGCCCTCACACCAGTAGAGGGATATCTCAACCACCAACTTACCATCGTGAGACGAGGCCGAGTATCGCCCACAAAGATCACCCCCACGGCACAACCCAAGGGGAGAATTTATAGCACGGCTTTTGATGATCCTTGGTTGGGGTCTGAGCAGATTCTTTGTTGTGATTGCAAACGTAATAAAATGGTGGTCCGATAGTCCAGGATTATGAGGAAAAGCATAAAAATCCACAATATTTATTCCACGGGACAAAACTAGGTCCAGAGTATGACTGTGGTAGTGAGTAGGTCCGGAGACATGTTGAACAAAACCCACTGAGTCGATGAAGGCTCCGAAAGCCTTTTGGAGTGGGCCTGTGGACTTTTCCATGTGAATATTAAAGTCACCAAAAATGTGAATATTATCTGCCAAGACTACGAGGTCTGATAGGAATTCAGGGAACTTAGTGAGGATCGCTGTATATGGCCCAGGAGGCCTGTAAACAGTAGCTATAAAAAGTGATTGAGTAGGCTGCATAGAGTTCATGACTAGAAGCTCAAAAGATGAAAATGCAGTGTTTATTTTTGGTAAATTGACATTTGTTATCGTAAATGTTAGCAACACCTCCGCCTTTGCAGGATGCGCGGGGGATATGGTCACTAGTATAACCAGGAGGTGAGGCCTCATTTAACACAGTAAATTCATCAGGTTTAAGCCATGTTTCAGTCAGGCCAATCACATCAAGATTATGATCAGTTCATTGACTCTAACTGCCTTGGAAGTGAGGGATCTAACATTAAGTAGCCCTATTCTGAAATGTGAGATATCACAATCTCTTTCAGTAATGGCAGGAATGGAAGAGGTCTTTATTCCAGTGAGATTTCTAAGGCGAACACCGCCATGTTCAGTTTTGCCCAACCTAGATCGAGGCACAGACACGGTCTCAATGGTGATAGCTGAGCTGACTGCACTGACTGCTAGTGGCAGGCTCCACTAAGCTGGCAAGCTGGCTAACAGCCTGCTGCCTGGCCTGCACCCTCTCATTGTGGAGCTAGGGGAGTTAGAGCCCTGTCTATGTTCGTAGATAAGATGAGAGCACACCTCCAGTTAGGATGGAGTCCGTCCCTCCTCAACAGGCCAGGCTTGGTCCTGTTTGTGGGTGAGTCCCAAAAAGAGGGCCAATTATCTACAAATTCTATCTTTTGGGAGTGGCAGAAAACAGTTTTCAACCAACGATTGAGTTGTGAGACTCTGCTGTAGAGCTCATCACTGCCCCTAACTGGGAGGGGGCCAGAGACAATTATTCGATGCCGACACATCTTTCTAGCTGATTTACACGCTGAAGCTATGTTGCGCTTGGTTACCTCTGACTGTTTCATCCTAACATTGGTGCCGACGTGGATAACAATATCCCTATATTCTCTACACTCGCCAGTTTTAGCTTTAGCCATCACCATCTTCAGATTAGCCTTAACGTTGGGTAGCCATGCCCCCTGGTAAACAGTATATGATCGCTGGATGATTCATTTTAAGTCTAATACTGCGGGTAATGGAGTCGCCAATGACTAGGGTTTTAAATTGGTCAGAGCTAATGGTGGGAGGCTTCGGTGTCTCAGACCCCGTAACGGGAGGAGTAGAGACCAGAGAAGGCTCGGCCTCTGACTCCGACCCGTTGCTTAACCTCTCTAGGGTAGGTGGCACCAAATTGTCCCACCTACGTAACAGCCAGTGTAATCCCGTGGCGCGTTATTCAAAAACCTCAAAAATGCAAAAACTTCAATTTTTCAAACATATGACTATTTTACACCATTTTAAAGACAAGACTCTCGTTAATCTAACCACACTGTCCGATTTCAAAAAGGCTTTACAACGAAAGCAAAACATTAGATTATGTCAGCAGAGTACCCAGCCAGAAATAATCAGACACGCATTTTTCAAGCTAGCATATAATGTCACATAAACCCAAACCACAGCTAAATGCAGCACTAACCTTTGATGATCTTCATCAGATGACAACCCTAGGACATTATGTTATACAATACATGCATGTTTTGTTCAATCAAGTTCATATTTATATAAAAAACCAGCTTTTTACATTAGCATGTGACTAGCATGTGACTAGCATTCCCACCGAACACTGCCGGTGAATTTACTAAATTACTCACGATAAACGTTCACAAAAAGCATAACAATTATTTTAAGAATTATAGATACAGAACTCCTCTATGCACTCGATATGTCCAATTTTAAAATAGCTTTTCGGTGAAAGCACATTTTGCAATATTCTCAGTAGATAGCCTGGCATCACAGGGCTAGCTATTTAGACACCCAGCAAGTTTAGCACTCACCAAAGTCAAATTTACTATAAGAAAAATGTTATTACCTTTGCTGTCTTCGTCAGAATGCACTCCCAGGACTTCTACTTCAATAACAAATGTTGGTTTGGTTCAAAATAATCCATAGTTATATCCAAACAGCGGCGTTTTGTTAGTGCGTTCAAGACACTATCCGAAAGGGTAAATAAGGGTGACGAGCATGGCGCAATTCGTGACAAAATAATTCTAAATATTCCATTACCGTACTTTGAAGCATGTCAACCGCTGTTTCCGACCGGGAATCTGCGTTTAGGTAAACAGACGAAAGGAAATAAAGCATTCGGTCGACTCGGGCACGCACCTAAGCCCATAGTACTCTGATCGGCCACTTGCCAAAAGCGATAATGTGTTTCAGCCAGAGGCTGCCTCGATATCGTTCAGCTTTTTCCCGGGCTCTGAGAGCCTATGGGAGCCGTAGGAAGTGTCACGTTAGAGCAAAGATCCTCAGTCTTCAATAAAAAGAGCCAAGATGAAACACAACTTGTCAGACAGGCCACTTCCTGCATGGAATCTTCTCAGGTTTTGGCCTGCCATTTGAGTTCTGTTATACTCACAGACACCATTCAAACAGTTTTGGAAACTTTAGGGTGTTTTCTATCCAAAGCCAATAATTATATGCATATTCTAGTTACTGGGCAGGAGTAGTAACCAGATTAAATCGGGTACGTTTTTTATCCGGCCGTGTCAATACTGCCCCCTAGCCCTAACAGGTTAATGGGGAGAACCGGTTGAAAGTTTCTGTCGGCTGAATGAGCGACACCGGTGGAGCATTCCTACTGCATTTCCTTCCAGAAGCCATGAGAAAATTGTCCGGCTGCGGGGATTGTGCGAGGGGAATTAAACTACTGTCTGTGCTTACTGGTGTCACAGATGCTGTTTCATCCTTTTCTACACTTAAATTACCCTTACCTAACGATTGTGTCTGAAGCTGGGCTTGCAGCACAGCTATCCTCGCCATAAGGCGATCGTTCTCCTGTATATTATGAGGACATTGACTGCAATTAGAAGGCATCATGTTAATGTTACTACTTAGTTTCGGCTGGTGGAGGTCCTGACGAACCACTCCCAGATAAAGCATCCGGGGTGAAAAAGTTTAATGAAAAAAGTTGAGTGAGGGAAAAACAAAAAACAGGCCCTGACCCCAGTGATCTGCGTGAAGAGGAGGGAGAGAAAGAGGCCGGAGGGCAGGCTGCCTTTCTGAGGAGTCGGAGGCGATCAAATAAACCCCCACTCCCCTCAATTCTGCTTGCAAACATGCAATCTTTGGACAATAAAATGGACAAGTTATTGGGAAGATTAAACTACCAAGGGGACATTAAAAACTGTAACATCTTATGCTTCACAGAGTCGTGGCTGAATGACAACAATATCAACATACAGCTGGCTGGTTATACGATGTACCAGCAGGATAGAACAGCGGCGTCTGGTAAGACAAGGGGCGGCGGTATATGTATTTTTGTAACAACAGCTGGTGCACGAAATCTAAGGAAGTCTCGAGCTATTGCTCGCCTGAGGTAGAGTTTCTCACGATAAGCTGTATTCCTTGTAGCTGTTTACATACCACCACAGTCAGAGGCTGGCATTAAGATTGCATTGAATGAGCTGTATTCCGCCATAAGAAAACAAGAGAACGCTCACCCAGAGGCCGCGCTCCTTGTGGCCGGGGACTTTAATGCAGGGAAACTTAAATCAGTTTTACCAAATTTCTATCAGCATGTGAAATGTGCAACCAGAGGGAAAAGAACTCTGGACCACCTTTACTTCACACACAGAGACGCATACAAAGCTCTCCCTCTCCTTCCATTTGGCAAATCTGACCATATTTCCATCCTCCTGATTCCTGCTTGCAAGCAAAAATTAAATCAGGAAGCACCAGTGACTAGATCAATAAAAAAGTGGTCAGATGAATCATATGCTAAGCTACAGGACTGTTTTGCTAGCACAGACTGGAATAGGTTCTGGGATTCCTCCAATGGCATTGAGGAGTACACCACATCTGTCATTGGCTTCATCAATAAGTGCATCGATGACATCATCCCCACAGTGACCGTACGTACATACCCCAACCAGAAGCCATGGATTACATGCAGCATCCGCACTGAGCTAAAGGCTAGAGCTGCCACTTTCAAGGAGCGGGACCCTAACCTGGAAGCTTATAAGAAATCCCGCTATGCCCTCCGACGAACCATCAACCAGGCAAAGCGTCAATACAGGACTAAGATCAAATTGTACTACACCGGCTCTGATGCTCGTCGGATGTGGCAAGGCCTGTAAACCATGACAGACTACAAAGGGACGCACAGCCGAGAGCTGCCCAGTGGCACAAGCCTACCGGATGAGCTAAACTACTTCTGTGCTCGCTTCGAGGCAAATAACACTGAAATAGGCATGAGAGCACCAGCTGTACCGGAAGACTGTGTGATCACTCACTACGCAGCCGATGTGAGTAAGACCTTTAGACAGGTCAACATTCACAAGGCCGCAGGGCCAGACGGATTACCAGGACGTGTACTGCGAGCATGCACTGACCAACTAGCAAGTGTCTTCACTGACATTTTTAACCTCTCCCTGTCCGAGTCTGTAATACCAACATGTTTTAAGCAGACCACCATAGTGCCTGTGCCCAAGAACACTAAGGTAACCTGCCTAAATGGCTACCGACCCGTAGCACTCACGTCCGTATCCATGAAGTGACTTGAAAGGCTATTCATGGCTCACATCAACAATATCATCCCAGAAACCATAGACACACTCCAATTTGCATACCGCCCCAACAGATCCACAGATGATGCAGTCTCTATTGCACTCTACACTGCCCTTTCCCACCTTGACAAAAGGAACACCTATGTGAGAATGCTATTCATTGACTACAGCTCAGCGTTCAACACCATAGTGCCCTCAAAGCTCATCAATAAGCTAAGGACCCTGGGACTAAACACCTCCCTCTGCAACTGGATCCTGGACTTCCTGACGGGACGCCCCCAGGTGATAAGGGTAGGTAACAACACATTCGCCATGCTGGTCCTCAACACGGGCCCCTCGGGGGTGCGTGCTCAGCCCCCTCCTGTACTTCCTGCTCACTCATGACTGCACGGCCAGGCACGACTCCAACACCATCATTAGATTTGCTGATGACACAACAGGGGTAGGCCTGATCACAGACAACAACGAGGCAGCCTATAGAGAGGTCAGAGACCTGGCAGTGTGGGGCCATGACAACAACCTCTCTGTCAACGTGATCAAAACAAAGGAGATGATTGTGGACTACAGGAAAAAGAGGACTGAGCATGCCCCCCTTCTCATCGACGGGGCTGCAGTGGAGCAGGTTGAGAGCTTCAAGTTCCTTGGTGTCCACATCACCAACAAACTAACATGGTATAAGCACACCATGATAGTTGTGAAGCGGGCACGACAAAACCTATTCCCCCTCAGGAGACTGAACAGATTTGGCATGGGTCCTTAGATCCTCAAAAGGTTCTACAGCTGCACTATTGAGAGCATCCTAACTGGTTGTATCACTGCCTGGTATGGCAACTGTTCGACCTCTGACCGCAAGGCACTACAGAGGGTAGGGCGAACGGCCCAGTACATCACACTGGGGCCAAGCTTCCTGCCATCCAGGACCTTTATACCAGGCGGAATCAGAAGAAGGCCCTAAAAATAGTCAGACTCCAGCCACCCTAGTCATAGACTGTTCTCCCTGCTACCACACGGCAAGCGGTACCCGGAGCGCCAAGTCTAGGACCAAGAGACTTCTAAACAGCTTCTACCCCCAAGCCATAAGACTCCTGAACATCTAGTCAAATTGCTACCAAGACTATTCGCATTGCCTCCCCCTACCCCAACACCACACCACTGCCACTCTCTGTTGTCATCTATGCATAGCCACTTTAATTAACTCTACCTACATGTACATACTACCTCAACTAACCAGTGCCCCCGCACATTGACTCTGTATACCGGCACCCCCTGTATATATTGTTATTTTTTACTGCTGCTCTTTAATTACTTATTTCTAATGCTTATCCGTATTATTTTAAACTGCACTGTCGGTTAGGAGCTCATAAGTAAGCATTTCGCTGTAAGGTCTACACCTCTTGTATTCAGCGCATGTTACTAATATAATTGGATTTGAAACAGTAGCTATAAAAAGTGATTGAGCAGGCTGCATAGATTTCATGACTAGAAGCTCAAAAGTTTTGCCCAACCTAGATCGAGGCACAGACACTGTCTCAATGGGGATAGCTGAGCTGACTACACTGACTGCTAGTGGCAGGCTCCACTAAGCTGGCAGGCTGGCTAACAGCCTGCTGCCTGTCCTGCACCCTATCTCATTGTGGAGCTAGGGGAGTTAGAGCGCTGTCTATGTTCGTAGATAAGATGACAGCACCCCTCCAGCTAGGATAGAGTCTGTCACTCCTCAGCAGGCCAGGCTTGGTCCTGTTTGTGGGTGAATCCCAGAAAGAGGGCCAATTATCTACAAATTCTATCTTTTGGGAGGGGCAGAAAACAGATGCTGCAGAAACGTGGGGGATACACAAGAAATGGTAGCCTGCACCCTGAGTTCACTGATCGCATGATCCAGGGCGACACTGTGCATGCATGCCATTGGTCGAAGCAGGCGGCGAAACTCCCGTGAAGTGCCATCTGAAGGGGCAGGACACCACCTTGGGTAATGGGAGAGGTTCTTCGTCCACTTCCACCACTCTTGACAATTGTGTTTCTGAATGTGAAGAAGGAAACACTTTTCATTGAACTCACATGTGGGAGACGCAACACTTTTGACAGCCGTGAACACTGTGGAACTCAGTTGAAAGGGTTTGCCTAAAATTCGTCCCACTCTGGGTACACGGGGCTACAGCAATCAGTGACGTACCCCGATTGGCAGTGCCACTTTTGGGTACTGTTGTCACAACAAGCCTCACTCGTTTAAGGCTGTAAGATGCGTACCGGTAACCATCTGGCACCCAGCGCAGTACCACATGCTTTAAAAAATGTTATTGTGGAGGTTACCCTACCAACCAGTCATAGGTACTGGCGACAAAGCGCCTTGTAACCTAGCTGAGAATGGGACAGACAACTCTGGAAAACTGACCCCTTCTGTGGTAACAGACGGGTGATTTGTGATTGAATCTAATTCCCAGGAATGAAATACATTGAGCTGGAGACAGACAGCTCATTTTGGGGCTCATATGAAACATAGAGACTGTGGGATAATAGCGTGGTCGTGTCCAACCCTGCTCGTTCCCTTGACTCCGCTACCAACAACTAATACGTCTATAGAGCCCATAACCGGTATCACTAGACATCTTATAGGGACTAGTGAGCTACAGGCAGGAGTCAGCAATGAATCACATTAATGAGCCACCTATGGGGGAGGGGCGTCCCCTTGTGGACAGAGACCCAACTTTTTACTCTCACCCTGGGGAGATTGATATACCATTTCATACCGAGGTGAATAGCGGAATAATTAAAGGAATGAATCCGAGCCTCAGCGGGATTGTATATCCTTCAACCGAAGTTGCGAGAGTGCTTCTCCCCCATAGTACACAACATGACCAAAAGTATGTGGACACCTGCTCGTCGAACATCTCATTACATGGCATTAGTATGGAGTTGGTCCCCGATTTGCTGATATAACCACCTCCACTCTTCTGGGAAGGTTTTCCACTAGGATTTGGAACATTAATGCGGGCACTGATGTTGGGCGATTAGGCCTGGCTCACAGTCGCCGTTCCAATTTATCCCAAATGTGTTTGATGGGGTTTCGGTCAGGGCTCTGTGCAGGCCAGTCAAGTTGTGCAGGCCAGTCTCAACAAACCATTTCTGTATGGACCTCGCTTTGTGCATGGGGGCATTGTCATGCTCAAACAGGAAAGGGCCTTCCCCAAACTCTTGCCACAAAGTTGATAGCACAGAATCGTCTAGAATGTCATCGTATGCTGTAACGTTAAGAATAGTTTATCTATCAACAGCAACTAGAGCTGCAAAGCAAGCAATGACATTAAGAATCACAGATAAATCTAACATGCATTGAAGTAAAAATCAAAGGCCTAAAGTAACTTTACATTACATACAAAAAATATGCCAAACAACCAGGCTTACATGAGGGAAAACCAATGAGTTTTTCATTTCTGGTATGGCAGCCAGGGCCATAAAGGTTGTAACTTACCATTTAGAAGAGCTGCAGCCTCCTCGATGATGTGCTGAACATCATGAGAAGTTTGCCAGCTGAACAAGCTATGTCTGTGTTCACTGAATACGTTCTTTATGATGGAGAACACATTTTTACACATTGCTGTAAATGCCCCCAAATGTTAATCCATGTTGCAGTACCAACAGCGCAGTCTGCATTACTGACAAAGGCCCGCAATATCTTTGAAGAACACTTGAGTGTTGTACATTTGTTTTGTTGCTGGCTGTGATTGCAATTTCACTTCACAAGAATGTGCAAGCCACAATAAACTCCTCTTCCACTGGTTCAGTTTTGGTTAGATCCAACAATGGCTCGACCATGTTCACATTCAAACAGTTTGGGCTCTCAGGATCCATGGCACATAAGAGCTTCCCACCAGTTGACAATTTCTTTCGCTAAATCGTGATGACATTTCCCCCAGCATGGCATCTAAAGTGCTCAAGAAAAGTCATTTACACTCCCTCTCTTCTCTATCATCATGCTGACCCAGTGTTCTTTCAACTACATAGTCTTGCAGAGTTTTACTCGTGAGGCTCTGTCGTTTGCTTGGAGATGGTGTGCTTGTGCCTCCTGGCATGCCTCCCAAGGATTTTTCAGCGCACTCATATGTACTGCGGACAAGTTTGAAACCAGTGTGCAGATCAATAGCTTCATACTGCAGTAACGTGTTAGGAAGGTCGAGGAGCCCCAGGATTGTGTGAGTCAACTTAAAAAACTTGGCTCTGTCACTGCTTTCAATAAGCCTGTGGCCTCAAGTCTCACATCTGTGCCATATGCACAAGTAGATTTGATTTCACCCAGCATCTCTGTGATATTGTCACTTGATTTCAAAATGACTGACACCGTGGCCAGTCTATCTCTGATCAAGAAATATTTTACATTTTTTCCCAGTGTACTGTGCAGCCATCGGGGGTTTCCTAAAGAAATTGTACTGGGAGCTACACACATTGAAAAAGTATTGAGTAAGTGTCAAGACAAACCTGTACTGGCTCCTCATCACCGAGGTAGTGAGGTGCTAGTGGCTGGGGTAACAGAGGTGCAGGTGCTTGTTGTGATCATACTCTCGTGCTGCTGGTGCTGGCTCTTCCTGTTCTTGTTGGTCAGCAGGCAGCACGGGGGGAAGGGTGGGTATTGCATTGGCTGCTAGGCTCCTCGACCTCTGTGGTCGGGCTAGCAGGCTGCTAGGTGAGCTCAGCATCGGTCTCGACATGGTGGTCCTCAGTTTTTTTGCTCTTGGCAGTGCCCAGCTATTTTCGGATACCCATGCTGATCAAAGCTTAGCCAACTAGCTATAATTATTCATTGCACCACTACCAAAACGTGTAATTGTTTTTAATAACCTGTCCAGGGACTGCGGTTGAAAATTAGCCAGCTGGCTAAAACCGGCACTTTTACTGAAACGTTGATTACTGTGCACTGTCCCTGTAAAAATAAAATCAACTCAAACCTAATGAAGCTAGCTGTAGCTGTCTGTGAGAAAAAAAACTTAATTTGACAAATTCTATGTGGGGGGTCCATTCCCAGCTTTGCCGTCCCATAAAGGCGGTCCTAGTGGAGACAAAGAATCAGTGAAACTTATTCTTAGTGACATAACATCACTGAGACTTTAGTCACAAACATCTTGTAATATTCTAGTTATGTTCTTATCTACACACACACACACTTGCTCTCTCACACAAACACAGATGCACACATTCACTCAGGACCTCCTCCCAAGCTTACTCAACCATCAAATCTTAAGAAAACTTTGTCAAAGCAAAGGAACTAGGGCTTTACAATGATGGTAAAAAAAAATTGGCGACATTTTTATTTTAAGTGGATTAAAATCTTACAGTGGGGGAAAAAAGTATTTGATCCCCTACTGATTTTGTACGTTTGCCCACTTACAAAGAAATGCTCAGTCTATAATTTTAATGGTAGGTTTATTTGAACAGTGAGAGACAGAATAACAACACAAAAATCCAGAAAAACACGTCAAAAATGTTATAAAATGATTTGCATTTTAATGAGGGAAATAATTATTTGACTCCTCTGCAAAACATGACTTAGTACTTGGTGGCAAAACCCTTGTTGGCAATCACAGAGGTCAGATGTTTCTTGTAGTTGGCCACCAGGTTTGCACACATCTCAGGAAGGATTTTGTCCCACTCCTCTTTGTAGATCTTCTCCAAGTCATTAAGGTTTCGAGGCTGACGTTTGGCAACTCGAACCTTCAGCTCCCTCCACAGATTTTCTATGGGATTAAGGTCTGGAGACTGGCTAGGCCACTCCAGGACCTTAATGTGCTTCTTCTTGAGCCACTCCTTTGTTGCCTTGGCCATGTGTTTTGGGTCATTGTCATGCTGGAATACCCATATTCAATGCCCTGGCTGAGGGAAGGATGTTCTCACCCAAGATTTGACGATACATGGCCCCATCCATCGTCCCTTTGATGCGGTGAAGTTGTCCTGTCCCCTTAGCAGAAAAACACCCCCAAAGCATAATGTTTCCACCTCCATGTTTGACGGTGGAGATGGTGTTCTTGGGGTCATAGGCAGCATTCCTCCTCCTCCAAACACGGCGAGTTGAGTTGATGTCAAATAGCTCCATTTTGGTCTCATCTGACCACAACACTTTCACCAGTTGTCCTCTGAATCATTCAGATGTTCATTGGCAAACTTCAGACGGGCATGTATATGTATTCTTGAGCAGGGGAACCTTGCGGGCACTGCAGGATTTCAGTCCTTCACGGCATAGTGTGTTACCAATTGTTTTCTTGGTGACTATGGTCCCAGCTGCCTTGAGATCATTGACAAGATCCTCCCGTGTAGTTCTGGGCTGATTCCTCACCGTTATCATGATCATTGCAACCCCATGAGGTGAGATCTTGCATGGAGCCCCAGGCCGAGGGATATTGACAGTTCTTTTGTGTTTCTTCCATTTGCGAATAATCGCACCAAATGTTGTCACCTTCTCACCAAGCTGCTTGGCGATGGTCTTGTAGCCCATTCCAGCCTTGTGTAGGTCTACAATCTTGTCCCTGACATCCTTGGAGAGCTCTTTGGTCTTGGTCATGGTGGAGAGTTTGGAATCTGATTGATTGATTGCTTCTGTGGACAGGTGTCTTTTTTTTACAGGTAACAAGCTGCGGTTAGGAGCACTCCCTTTAAGAGTGTGCTCCTAATCTCAGCTCGTTACCTATATAAAAGACACCTGGGAGCCAGAAATCTTTCTGATTGAGAGGGGGTCAAATACTTATTTCCCTCATTAAAATGCAAATCAATTTATAACATTTTTGACGTGCGTTTTTCTGGATATTTTTGTTATTCTGTCTCTCACTGTTCAAATAAACCTACCATTAAAATTATAGACTGATCCTTTCTTTATCAGTGGGCAAACATACAAAATCAGCAGGGGATCAAATACTTTTCCCCCCCACTGTACTATAAGTTGGAAAAACATGAGGAGTGACATGTCAAAATGCAGATTTGAGTTTTCTATGTGGGCTTTTAAAAGTTAAATATTGGTGCAGAATTTCTACTTCAATTATCTAAGTGGACCGACCATTCAAGTAAGTTGTATCCACAGGGAATGGTCACTGGAACCTTCAGTATTTTTTATTGTTTAATTTAACCTTTATTTAGCTAGGCAAGTCAGTTAAGAACAAATTCTTATTTACAATGACGGCCTACTGGGGAACAGTGGGTTAACTGCCTTGTTCATGGGCAGGACGACAGATTTTTACCTTGTCAGCTCGGGATTCGATCCAGCAACCTTTTGGTTACTGGCCCAATGCTCTAGAGCTCTTACCTGCCACCCCAGTAGATCCAGATAGATTGAAAAATGGATCAAGTCTATGGCTTCTGCCATGTTGATACACAAACTAACAGTCTGAGCAGCAGAATGTCAGTATAAGTTATAACTGTTTGTTCTGAGGAGTAGGAGTGGCTTCCACTGAGCTCACCTGTATACTGTCAAAGGTCACCTCCTGGTTTTGTGAAACCTAACCCCGAGGACAGAAAGTAATTGCGTTGGGTTATACAGTAAATAAAGGACTCCTGAGGCATCATCCAGCAAGAAATGTGTTGTTCTGCTTTCTCTCTCGATGCAAACTGGTCAAGGGATACATACAGAAACAAGTTGCAGTCTGCTGCAGCAGTAGCGGTGAATCACCTCTGTGGAAATGATTAATCATTGGAATTCAGGGCCAGCTGAACACAATAGATGTGAAAGTGGAAGAGAGTCACTGATGCTATGTTTCGCTTGAGCAAAGAGGAGGACGGCATATTCTCACCAGGGTAAACTAGAATAGCTGCTAGAAGATGACTCAGCAGTCAGGCAGCTTGCAGGTGAGCATGTTTTTCCTGTTTTAAAGTCTCTCTTAATCTCAAGGCAAAGGTGTCAACTTAATGTATCTAGATGTACGGTAGCATATGGTTTCTGTTAAGACATTTCTAAACAATGTTATTATTTGACACAGAAAATATATTACACAGCAAATATAGGATATTTCATGCCAGTTTCTACATGCCAGCTTGTTTGTATAATGCCTAGGTCTGGTTTTGACTGGAATTATATCCAACAACCTTACCACCTGCAATCATGTGTCTCATAATAAAGGGATGTCTTATCTGGGCTGAGTATTTTGTTGATTATTGTGCTCAACGTACTGCACACATTTTTACAATGTCGTTTTATCATAAAATATGCTGAGCTCTCAGACGATATTCATATATTGAAGATAATCCTGTTCTCAACCTGCCCCATTGTTCAATACGTGCTCTTTCAAAACCTGAAGGTTAGCTAGTCCTGATGCCTCTAATATGCTTAGTTGGCCTTTTATGCTATCTTAAAACCTGTCTGGGGTATGTGGGACGCGAGCATCCCACCGGCGGGACACTGCCAACAGCCAGTGAAATAGCAGGGCGCCAAATTCAAAACAACAAAAATCTCATAATTCAAATTTCTCAAACATACAACTATTTTACACCATTTTAACCTCTATGGGCTAGGTGGGACGCTTGTGTAAAAAAGCTGGTTTTTGATATAAATATGAACTTGATTGAACAAAACATGCATGCATTGTATAACATAATGTCCTAGGGTTGTCATCTGATGAAGATCATCAAAGGTTAGTGCTGCATTTAGCTGTGGTTTTGTTTTTTGTGACATTATATGCTAGCTTGAAAAATGGGTGTCTGATTATTTCTGGCTGGGTACTCTGCTGACATAATCTAATGTTTTGCTTTCGCTGTAAAGCCTTTTTGAAATCGGACAGTGTGGTTAGATTAACGAGAGTCTTGTCTTTAAAATGCTGTAAAATAGTCATATGTTTGAAAAATGGAAGTTTTCGGATTTTAGAGGAGTTTGTATTTCGCGCCACGCCCATCATTGGATAATGGAGCAGGTGTTCCGCTAGCGGAACGTCTAGATGTAAGAGGTTAATGCAACCGCTGTGTCAGATTTCAAAAAAACTTTACAGCGAAAGCACACTTTGCAATAATCTGAGTACAGCGTTCAGACACGAAACCAAACCCGCCATTTTGTGGAGTCAACAAAACTCAGAAATAATATTATAAATATTCACTTACCTTTGATGGTCTTCGTCGGAATGCACTCCCAGGAATCCCAGTTCCCCAATAAATGTTCATTTATTTTGATAAAGTCCATATATATCTCCAAATACCTCCTTTTTGTTCGCGCGTTCAGTCGAGTACTCCAAATGCGCTGTGCTCGTGCATTAAGTTCAGACGAAAAGGCAAAAAAGTTATACTACAGTTTGTGGAAACATGTCAAACGATATATAGAATCAATCTTTAGGATGTTTTTTATCATAAATCTTCCATAATATTCCAACCGGACGATTCCTTTGTCTTCAAAAAAGAAAAGGAACACAGCTAACTCTCATGTGAGTGCGTGCCACTGAGCTCATGTCATTTTCTCTCTCATCTACTTCCAGGAGCTCTTATTCTCTCCCTATTCACAGTAGAAGCATGAAACAACGTTCTAAAGACTGTTGACATCTAGTGGAAGCCGTAGGAAGTGCAAAATGAACCCTAAGTCACTGTATACTGTATAGGCAATCACTTGAAAAACTACAAACCTCAGATTTCCACACTTCCTGGTTGGATTTTTCTCAGGTTTTTGCCTGCCATATGAGTTCTGTTATACTCACAGACATCATTCAAACAGTTTTAGAAACTTGTGTTTTCTATCCAAATCTACAAATAATATGCATATCCTACCTTCTGAGCCTGAGTAGCAGGCAGTTTACTACGGGCATGCCTTTCATCCGGACGTCAAAATACTGCCCCCTACCCTAGAGAAGTTTTAAAGAATGAAAAATAGAACAAATCTCTAATGGCAAAATATGTAAAAGATATGCTCTCTTTCTTCCACAGACTTGAATGGTGCAGAGATGAATGCTTTTTGCACAATTCTTGCGGCACTCACCATGATCTCTTGTGTGTTGGGGGACAATTCCGGACAGTACTCCTATGGCTCTGATATCACAGAGGCAGCCAACTTTGCCATTGCCTTCCATAATCGCATGAACAAATATGCTTTTGCATACAAGGTCGTCGACATTCTATCTGCCACACCACAGGTCTGTAGACTGCACACTTGCACACCACTTGCAGTAAAATATTATTTGTTTTATAATAGTTATAAATACTTCAGAACTAACTGAACTGAAAAAATACTTAATCACTAATTTAACAAAAAATTGTAATTATGTCCTTGGATTTGGCACTAGACTTGAATGAGAATATTTAAAGTATAAACGTAGATTAAAGTATTCACCTTACGTAAATATTTCTGTTGACTTTTAGATTTACCCTCCTGCTCGGGTGAAGCACACCATGACTGTCAAAGTGGGACAGACTGTGTGTAAGAATGAAGCCAATGTAAACTTGGCTGATTGCAGCCTGCAGAATTCTCTGGATCTCAAGGTAATGTATACTTTACCTGCTAAATCACCATTCACCTTGAAGTAAATAGTTAGCCTACAGTATATATTAATAAGATTACCTGAGCTCTTATGATATACACAGTATTCGCCAGTTTCCCAGACCAAGATTAAACCTAGTCCTGGACTAAAAAGCACTTTCAGTGGAGATTGGTCCAGGCTCATCCGGGCCACGGAAACTGGCCCTAAAATATTTAAGTATCTGATGATGTCTGTCTCTCTCTTTTCAGACAATGATCTGCCATTTTGTCGTGCTTGAGGTCCCACATTCTGCCTTTCCAACTCCAAGCTACCTTCTGGTGGACCAGTGTAATTGACATGGACTTGGAATTTCAGTTTGTCAAAGCATTCTGGAATGAACTAACCCTGCTGCTGCATCACCATACATCTACAATTCTTTAAAAGCATTTTATTGTCAACACAAACACAATATTTGAAGCTTGACATTTAAACTTTGATTCACAGTCTTTGAACTCCACAGTCAAGTTCTACTGATTAATTAAGAGGTTAATAAATTACTTTAAAAAGGGAGTTTTTGTGTTTTACTTGATTTAATTTATTTTTAATTTGTCATATTTCTTAGTAGTAGGAACACATTGGTATACTTTATTTCACCATGGTTTTAAAAAGTGTCTTTGATGTAGGCCTATAAATGTTTACATTTAGAATGGCAGAGAAACTATTACACATACTACACGATTACACAATACACATAACTTGCATGACCTATATACAGAAAAGCCATTCTTCATTACCATGTAGTCTACCTTTATGAGCACTGGAAGCAACACTTGTCAATGTGTTTGAAAGTTGGCTTGCTTCCCTGCCACACAGGTCAGCCTGCCACACAGGTCAGAGCAGGAAGGGGAGAGACCAAACACAGGTGCACTTCTTCCACTGCTGTAAGGAACATCAGATATAAGAGACATGAGGTCATCTTCGGCAATGTTCTCTCAGGGTGTTCTTTCTGTCACAGACGTGTTAAATTCTCATGCAGTCGATACCCAAGTTGTGTATGTATAAAAAAGGGCACTGAGCCCTGGACTACATCATTTCAGTAGAGGTGTTCTTTTAGAATGAGGGGTGCTGTAGCTCTGCTGGTGTTGCTGTTCTGTCTGGGACATGGGCTCAGGGAGAGAGTGGAGGGTTCAGAGATAATTACATTACTCAACAGTGTCACAGGGAAGGGGGCGATAGCAGGGTGCAAGAGGTTCAATGCTTGATGATCTGAGCGCCCCCCTGAGTTGATGAGTACAATTTCAGTAGATCACTGTTGGGCTAGTAGATCAGACAGGAACTTTGGGACAAGGTCATTTAGTGCTTTGAATGTGGTTCATATTGCCTTATTGAGGATTCAGGACTTGGACAAGGAGTCAGTGAAGCTTAAAGACGCAAAAATGATTTGGTCAAATTCGTAGTGAGTCAACACCCTTGATGCTGTGCTCTGAACATATTAGGAATTTTGCTCAGGCTTTTGGAAGTGAAAAGGGTATTGCTATAGTAAAGTTTGGAAAATGCTAATTTGATGTAGGCCTACTTCGCACACTCATCTGGAGAGAAGGTAAAAAAATATATATGTTTTATTGTCACACAGTAGATACAGTGGTGGAAAAGGTACCCAACTGTCATGCTTCAGTAAAAGTAAAGATACCTTAATAGAAAATGACTCAAGTAAAAGTGAAAGTCACCCAGTAAAATACTATTTGAGTAAAAGTCTAAAAGTATTTGGTTTTAAATATACTTAAGTATCAAGAGTAAAAGTAAAAGTATACATTTCAAATTGCTTATATTAAACAAACCAGACGACACAATGTTAATGTTTTTTGTTGTTGTGGATAGCCAGGGACACACTCCAACACTCAGACATAAATTACAAATGAAGCATTTGTGTTTAGTGAGTCTTCCAGATCAGAAGCAGTAGAGATGACCAGGAATATTCTCTTGATAAGTGTGTGAATTTGATCATTTTCCTGTCCTGCTAAGCATTCAAAATGTAACAAGTACTTTTGGGTGTCAGGGAAAATGTATGGAGTAAAAGGTACATTATTTTCTTTAGGAATGTAATGAAGTAAGTAAAATTAAAAGTTGTCAAACATATTAATAGTAAAGTACAGATACCCACCAAAACTACTTAAGTAGTACTTTGAAGTATTTTTATTTAAGTATTTCACACCACTGAATAGGTGCAGTGAAATGTGTTGTTTTAAGGGGTCAAATAAAAAATCAAATCAATCTTTATTTGTCACATGCGACGAATACAACAAGTGTAGCCATTAAGTTTGCTGACGACACATTAGTGGCAGGCCTGTTCACCGACAACGATGAGACAGCCTATAAGGAGGAGGTCAGAGAACTGGCAGTGTGGTGCCAGGACAACAACCTCTCCCTCAATGTGAGCAAGACAAAGGAGCTACCTTCTGTAGCGCCTTATGGTCAGATGCCGAGCAGTTGCTATACCAGGCGGTGATGCAACCGGTCAGGATGCTCTTGATGGTGCAGCTGTCTAACTTTTTGAGGGTCTGGGCACCCATATCAAATCTTTTCAGTCTCCCGAGGGGAAAAATGTTTTGTCCTGCCCTCTTCATGACTGTCTTGGTGTGTTTGGACCATGATAGGTCGTTGGTGATGTGGACACCAAGGAACTTGAAACTCTTGACCTGCTCCACTACAGCCCCATCATTGATGTTAATGGGGGCCTGTTCGGCCCACCTTTTCCTGTAGTCCACGATCAGCTCCTTTGTCTTGCTCACATTGAGGGAGAGGTTGTTGTCCTGGCACCACACTGCCAGTTCTCTGACCTCCTCCTTATAGGCTGTCTCATCGTTGTCGGTGATCAGGCCTGCCACTGTTGTGTCGTCAGCAAACTTAATGATGGTGTTGGAGTCGTGTTTGGCCACGCAGTTGTGGGTGAACAGGGAGTACAGGAGGGGACTAAGTACACACCCCTGAGGGGCCCCAGTGTTAAGGATCAGCCTGGCAGACGTGTTGTTTCCTACCCTTACCACCTGGGGGTGGCCCGTCAGAAAGTCCAGGATCCGGTTGCAGAGGGAGGTGTTTAGTCCTAGCGTCCTTAGCTTAGTGCTGAACTTTGTGGGCACTATGGTGTTGAATGCTGAGCTTTAGTCCATGAATAGCATTCTTACATAGGTGTTACTTTTGCCCAGGTGGGAAAGGGCAGTGTGGAGTGCAATTGAGATTGCGTCATCTGTGAATCTGTTGGGGCGGTATGCAAATTGGAGTGGGTCTAGGTTACCCGGGAGGAGGCTGTTGATGTGAGGCATGACCAGCCTTTCAAAGCACTTCATAGCTACCGACGTGAGTGCTACTGGGCGGTAATCATTTAGGCAGGTTACCTTCGCTTCCTTGGGCACAGGGACTATGGTGGTCTGCTTGAAACATGTAGGTATTACAGACTCAGTCAGGGAGAGGTTGAAAATGTCAGTGAAGACAATTGCCAGTTTGTCCGCGCATGCTTTGAGTACATGTCCTGGTAATCCATCTGGCACGGGGCTTTGTGAATGTTTACCTGTTTAGAGGTCTTGCTCACATAAACTACAGAGAGCGTTATCACAGTCATCCAGAACAGCTGGTGCTCTCGTGCATGCTTCAGTGTTGCTTGCCTCGAAGCGAGCATAAAAGGCATTTAGCTCATCTGGTAGGCTCGCGTCACTGGTCAGCCATTGCTTTGAGGTTGCTGATGACCTCCCTCAGGGATTCTCGCTCTTTCTTCGGAGCTAATTTATCCCACATTTCAGTGAATTCGCCGTGGGTGGCCAGGTTTTCCAATATATCATGACCATGGTGCCTGTGGACAAAGATTTTGTATTATAACTTGCACCCAACCAAATATTTCCATTTTATGATAAAAATCGTACACAATTGATTTAACTGTAATCTATAAATAATCTCAACTATCTAACAGCTGGGCATTAACTCTTGCTTATTATGAAAACAAATGAATGAATTTGTGCAGTGCCTGGCTCAGGCGACCATTGCTATCAAGGAGGGTTGTGTTCATTTGGCACCAAATAGAAGAAAAGGGACTGACACAGGGAGGGCAACTACCTGGACTTGTCCAATAAGAAACACTCATTTTTGTTTTCCGTTGCAAAGTTTTATAAATGTTTTTCATTGTGTGCCATCATGCACATGACCCAGTTCAATTAGCTGGAGGCTCTTCCCACCTGACTTCCAGTGCTGGGTCCACACACTGAGGTATAAAGAACTGGAGACTGCAATCAACATGCCTGACCGTTGTTGGTGATCTACTCACGTTAGTATAAGCAGATTCATGGACCGTCTAAATAACATCTGATTTACACAGACAAACATCCAAGACCAATCTTTGCCATTCTGCCACCACAGGCGAGATCCCCGGATGTTGAAATTAGGCTCAATTTTGGTTCTGAATGAAAGTTGAAAATAAGTAATTTAATCCTTGGCCCAAATCATAGACGACGATTGGTTCAGATTTGGTCTAGACCGAACCAAAAACCAATGTCTGTGGATGTGGAAATCAAGGCCAGTCCTGAACTGCACCAAAAAAAGACGTCCAAAAGGCGTCAGCATCAGTCAGTACATACTGAGGTGTAGCCTTCAGTGTTGTCTGAAATTAAATTTTATGAATGCCCATCTGTGTGGAGAACCTACCATTTGTAAAACACCAAAAAAAGACAGAAGTCAGCTCATGCTTACTGGGGTGTAACCTACCATGGCCCACCCTTTGTAAAACAGGCCATTGCATTGCATTTATTAGTCCTGATTCCTGTGAATAATCAATTTGGCTATTTAAGCTCTGAATATCAGCTACCCAACTTTATCAGGAGTTATCGTCAGCCTATTTAGAATGTGTTTACTCAGCAGGATATGCAGAAGTATTTTCTTTTTCGGTATGATCAGTTCGTCAAAAATGTATGGATACAAATTTGAAACCTCTGATCATGACATTGGGGTGAAATTCCTGGACAACAGTTGTGATTGTCCATTCTATATTGTCCATTTTACTTTGACCTGTCCTGTTTTAAGGATATGTTGTTTGTTAATATTGTCCCTCTCATTACATTGTCATACATTTAATATCCAGCCTGTAGGCTACAGAAAAGGCCACATACTCTCTTTACCATATCCTATATGTGCTACATGATTTAAGTCAGATACGGAACGTTGGTGGAGCGCTGCAGAGATGCGTCTCTTCAACAGCACCCTGGAGAGGCGCCCTGGGAATGGACAAGCAAAATATTTTGTCCCTTGCCTTTGACAAAGTGGGCACTGTTTATCAAAGGGCGGCGTCAGAAGCGGCTTGGTCAGTTTAGCTCAGAAAATGGCGCCCTCGTCAATCTGCCCTATGGCGGCTGCCTAACGAGCGGGTAGGGAGTGCAAACATCACATACATGCACACTAGCACCCAGTGCGCACAGGGAGCAACGCAACATGGCAGGCATTGGATGAATTTAAAATGTTCATATCTTCGGCAGTGAGTGATGGAGAAAAATTCTTCCTCAGCGACAATTATTTGAATAATTCAATGGATGTTTTGTGCACAAAGGTGGTGACTGAAATGTCTTATTAGGAATTTTCAAATCGGACTCTGGCAGTCTATAGAAAATGTCTTTCTAGACCGGACGTCAGTCAAACTGCAGTACAGAAGCAAAACTGTAGGCGCAAACACCCCACCCAACAGACTGTCGACCAATCGCGTTCACGTTATCATGCTGCGTCACGCGGTTGCTAAACTAATCGTCACGCAATCCCTTCTCCAGGCTATGAGTCGAGAAACGTGCGTATTTTCCTCGAAAGTACCTAATGTCACGATTCCAAAGCTATACAATATTACAGATAGTAAGTTAATTGTCTCACATCTTGGAAAATATTTCTAATGTCGTACTTCTTGTTGACGAAATTCATGCTAATGTTGGGTTTTTGAGCTCCTAATTGACTCCCATTCACTCCTTGGAGGAGAGCTCTTCTTATCCCTTGAATCACCCAGAATGCACCTTGCGACCGTTGACTTATCACGGGAAACATACACAATGGGGGTATTTTGATTTCAATGGAGTTTCCCATCTCCTCAAAAGTATCTCTGACCTGACACCATCTGTGAGGTGCTTCCTTCCGGTCGTCACTAGTTACCACAGCCACAAAGTCATAAACCCCGCCTATTTCTACAATTTATCTTCTTAAAATTGCATTTTAAACCTAACCTTAACGACACTGCTAACCTTATGCCTAACCTTAAATTAAGACCGAAAACCACATAAAAAAGGTAATCATTTTTTACTATATAGCCAATTTGGACTTTGTGATTCTGGTAACTTTTGCAAACCCTGACAGAAAACCTCAGATCACACGGATACTAGTGGTGGAGGTTCGTTTGAGTCAGGAGCGTCAACCTATTTTAACAGTCCGCAGGGATCATCTGCATGATTTGATGGTCGGTGACCAGAACATAATTTGAAGACTGCAAATTGACTGCAAGAAGCCCAATCATATATTATATTTGACAAAAAAATGAATAATTTCAAACCTTGCTTACATTTGTTTGATATCAAGTTACCTCTTTATTATGTGTGGTAATTTGGGAACAGAATTCCAAAATTAAAATCACTTGAAGCTGATTTCCTAGTGTTTTCAGTATTGTATGTCCAACAATTTGAACAAATAATAATAATATTATTATATAATAATTTGTAACATAAATAATATAATATAAATCGGGCCGCGGGCCGCCAGTTGGGGAACCCTGGACTAGTAGAAGGCAAGTGATGGAGAGAAGGCCAGCCTCAGTTGGACCGATTGCGTTAGTTACCCACTCTGAGCCCATATGTATGTGTATTGATTCATTTGCAGACGTACAACGTTAAATCCGTTATATTCTTACTGACAAAAACAGTGTGGGTTCGCGTTAGCTAGATCATTCTCGTGATGGATGCGCGAATATCAGGTGGGACCGGTGTTGTTACAATCGCTAACGTTAGATCAAATTTGCCTAACGTTAGATCAAATTTGCAAGGACCCAGTTCAGGTAATGGGAGAAGGATGACGTCCAAAAAGACGCGTTCAAAAAAAGGGAAAAGAAGAAAGAGACGGAGGAATAAAAAGACAAAGACCAACAAAACCCCACCATATTTACCACCGGAGGTACGTTGGCTAGCTACTACTGTAGCAGATGTACAGTTACTGCTAGCTGGAGCTTGCTATCAAGTTCATGTTAGTTAGCTAGCTAGCGATATTATCCAATGCTAGACTAGCCAGAGCCTAGCTATTTACAAATTCTGACATTATTTTAGCTAGCATTTGGCAGATGCTGTCGTCTGAGCTTTTTCCATGGTAAGAAACTTTTTGGCCATATGTAACGTTGTTATAAGCAGGGAATGAACATGTGTTTGTTTGTTGACAACAACAGCTGGCGTACGCACATAACAATGTTGTGACTAGCTGCAAGAGAGACGATTGGCAGCTCCTTGATGTTGCAAGATAAATTGTTTCCCTGGTGGTGCATAGATGTAAAATACTGTAGTGATAGCTTGCTGTGGTGTGGGTAGTTTTTATTCAGTAGTACATTAGTCAACAGGGGTGTGTGCTTGTCTGTCAAAATACAGTACAGGCACACCTTTTCAAAACATGTCCTTCCCTCTGTTTCTCTCAGGCTGAAGAAGGAAACATTGAATATAAGGTACTAGTATACATTTCTTTCTTTTTGCATGTCATCTTCCCTTTCACCTGTAGCTAGTAATCAAAAGTCAAAACACATCCATGTATATGCATGCATCCTCTCAAACACGAGGTTCACTTGTTGGACACTTCTTGGTGGTGAAGTGCTGTCCCGTGCTCTACCTTCACTGCAGCTGAAGCTGGTGAACCCCACACAATACCGCTTTGAGCACCTGGCCACCCAGTTAAAATGGCGTCTTCAAGAGGGACGGGGTGAAGCGGTGTATCAGATTGGGGTGGAAGACAATGGCCTGCTTGTCGGACTGTCAGAGGGAGACATGAGAGCCTCGCTGAAGACCCTACGGAGGATGGCAGAGAAGTATGTCACTACCTTGTTTGCAATAGTCACCAAAGGCACAATCTGGGATACTTTCTTCAGCTCCATGGTCATTTCAATTATACCCATTGATTCTTGAAGAAACTAGTTTATAAATGTCTAATTTGACAGTTTGCCATTGTTACTGTATTTAACAGTTGCCCCTCAGTTTGGTGGGTGTTGGTTATAAATGTGCTATCTCTGCCTCACCAGGGTTGGTGCTGACATCACACTTTTACGAGAAAGAGAGGTGGATTACGACTCGGACAGAAACTGCCGGAAAATCGCAGAGGTTCTTGTCCGAAAAGTTCCAGACGACCAACAGGTGAGATTAAACAGCACCGTGTCTTATTTAAGAGACAATTCACCCAAATTACAAATCTCAAAAGTAAGGCGCCTATGGACTACAGAGTGAAGTAGAGTAGAAGGGCTGACTGGTGGTCCAGTTGTAACACTCCTGGCTCCTTGCACATATGCGACTCCCCCCTGGAGTCTGTGGTTCAATTCACTTCTCACTGTCTCCTCACCTATCATCCGTTGTTTATTTTCTGTCTGTCAATTAAGCATTAAAATGCAAAAGGAGAGTGACTCTCTTGTTTTGCACTCAATTATATAAATGGTCAATGGTAAGCTGTACATACAATGAAGGATTTCTGCCACGTCAATCTGCTGTAATTTCACTGCAGTGTCTCTTGTGTGTGTATGAGAGCAGTTCTTGGACCTGCGTGTGGCTGTACTGGGAAACGTGGACTCAGGGAAGTCCACACTGTTGGGCGTGCTGACGCAAGGCGAGCTGGACAACGGGCGAGGCCGGGCACGCCTCAACCTCTTCAGGCACCTTCATGAGATCCAAACAGGCAGGACATCAAGCATCAGCTTTGAGATTTTGGGCTTCAATAGCAAAGGGGAGGTGGGTAACAGCGTCTTATAGGTGACAATATAAAGAAGGAAGGATAAACACGCACGAGTTTCCCTTCCTTTGAGCAAAGACTATAAAATAACAAAAACAACTTATTCCTCAAAAACTACACTGATATAACAAAAAAGTGTAATTACACAAAAAAAATGTGTAGCAGCACACAAATGTTTTGAACATCTTCCATTTGTTACTAACCCATAAAAACAGTGTAACAACACACAAGTTAATCAAACTTCCTCTCATGTGGCTTTTGAAGGTGGTGAATTACAGTGACTCCCGTACAGCTGAGGAGATTTGTGAGAGCTCTTCTAAAATGATCACCTTCATTGACCTGGCCGGCCACCACAAGTACCTGAAAACCACCATCTTTGGCCTCACCAGCTACTGCCCAGACTTCGCCATGCTGGTGGTCAGCGCCAACACAGGCATAGGTAAGCCCGATGATATAGCTATAATAACAGTGTAGATTGTGCCGGCCTTTTTGACTTTTACAAGATTTGTTTGGCCCAGCAAGCTATGAAAAGTGATGTGCGTTTGACTACTTACAGTTGAAGTCGGAGGTTTACATACACTTAGGTTGGAGTCATTAAAACTCGTTTTTCAACCACTCCACAAATTTCTTTTTAACAAACTATAGTTTTGGCAAGTCGGTTAGGACATCTACTTTGTGCATGACACAAGTCATTTTTCCAACAATTGTTTACAGACAGATTATTTCACTTATAATTCACTGTATCACAATTCCAGTGGGTCAGAAGTTTTACATACACAAAGTTGACTGTGCCTTTAAACAGCTTAGAAAATTCTAGAAAATGATGTGATGGCTTTAGAAGCTTCTAATTGGCTAATTGACATAATTTGAGTCAGTTGGAGGTGTACCTGTGGATGTATTTCAAGGCCAACCTTCAAACTCAATGCCTCTTTGCTTGACATCATGGGAAAATCAAAAGAAATCAGCCAAGACCTCAGAAAATAAATTGTATATTCATCCTTGTGAGCAATTTCCAAACGCCTGAAGTTTCCACGTTCATCTGTACAAACAATAGTACGCAAGTATAAACACCATGGGACCACGCAGCCATCATACCGCTCAGTAAGGAGATGCTTTTTGTCTCCTAGAGATGAACGTACTTTGGTGCGAAAAGTGCAAATCAATCCCAGAACAACAGCAAAGAACCTTGTGAAGGTTCTGGATGAAACAGGTACAAAAGTATCTACATCCACAGTCAAACGAGTCCTATATCAACATAACCTGAAAGGCCGGTCAGCACGGAAGAAGCCACTGCTCCAAAATCGTCATAAAAAAGCCAGACTGCGGTTTGCAACTGCACATGGGGACAAAGATCAGACTTTTTGGAGAAATGTCCTCTGGTCTGATGAAACAAAAATAGAACTGTTTGGTCATAATGACCATCGTTATGTTTGGAGGTAAAAGGGGGATGCTTGCAAGCTGAAGAACACCATCCCAACCGTGAAGCACGGGGGTGGCAGCATCATGTTGTGGGGGAGCTTTGCAGCAAGAGGGACTGGTGCACTTCACAAAATAGATGGCATCATGAGGTAGGAAAACTATGGGGATATATTGAAGCAACATATCAAGACATCAGTCAGGAAGTTAAAGCTTGGACGCAAATGGGTCTTCTAAATGGACAATGACCCCAAGCATACTTCCAAAGTTGTGGCAAAATGGCTTAAGGACAACACAGTCAAGGTATTGGAGTGGCCATCACAAAGCCCTGACCTCAATCCTATAGAACATTTGTGGGCAGAACTGAAAAAGCGTGTGCGAGCAAGGAGGCCTACAAACCTCACTCAGTTACACCAGCTCTGTCAGGAGGAATGGGCCAAAATTCACCTAACTTATTGTGGGAAGCTTGTGGAAGGCTACCTGAAACATTTGACCCAAGTTAAACAATTTAAAGGCAATGCTACCAAATACTAATTGAGTGTATGTAAACTTCTGACCCACTGGGAATGTGATGAAAGAAATAAAAGCTATAATAAATCATTCTCTCTACTATTATTCTGACATTTCACATTTTAAAAATAAAGTGTTGATCCTAACTGACCTAAAACAGATAATTTTTACTAGGATTAAATATCAGGAATTGTGATAAACTGAGTTTAAATGTATTTGGCTAAGGTGTATGTAAACATCCAACTTCAACTGTATGTGTAACTAGTGTTACAAAGAGGGCGTTAATTGCAAATGAGGTCATTGTTGATTAGATGTTTTTCCATAAATCTTTTCCTGAACCATATGGTCTATTTACTAGAAACTCATGGACAACATGGACACCATTTTTTTTCTTCTCAAGTATAAATTACCAAAGTTACCAACGTTTCTGAAGTCTGGTAACTTTGGTAAATTACTGGGAGTTTTGCGACCCTACCGCTGACCTAACCAGATACGATTTTCTCCCCCTTAGCTGGCACCACCCGGGAGCACCTGGGCCTGGCCATGGCACTAAAGGTACCCATCTTTATCGTGGTCAGCAAGGTGGACCTATGCGCCAAGGGCACGGTGGAGCGCACAGTACGCCAGCTGGAGCATGTCCTCAAGCTGCCTGGCTGTAACAAAGTGCCGATGGTGGTGGCCAGCCCGGATGACGCCGTCACAGCCGCCCAGCAGTTCGCTCAATCCTCCAGGTAGCTGCTGAAAAGGAGAAAAGACCTATAAGGAAACTAGAATTGAGATTCAGAACCCAATATACACCACATAGGCCTTAGTCCAGAGTGACTAGAAGGGAATTAGCAAGCATGTACGGCAACGTCGTTTGTATTGGTGGGGGGAAAAATCAATACAGTTACATATTGGGATATTATTGTTGACGATCTGTCATATTGTTTTGACAATATCTCAATATTATTTTTTGCGATAGCTGCACCAAAACTCCAGTATTTTTACTTTTTTGTTCTCCATCTTCTTTTTAAATAGGGAGCCAATTTGTTTTCAGCACTTTTATTTCCATGATTGATCAAAACTTGTTTTCTCATGGCTCTCGCTTGTCCCTCTGCAGCAGACATATGGTGAGCAATATGTTTGGAACATCGAATCACAATAAAATTGCTGCATCAAATCGCAATACATATAGAATTGTGAGAATCGCAAAACATATCGTATCGGCACCAAAGTATCATGATAATATCATATTGTGAGGTCCCTGGTAATTCCCAGCCCTAGTTGGGTGTATACACCCATTTAAACATCAAAGGACTAACTAACTTAGTGGGCAGAATTTGGCATGGGAAATCATAATGACGCAATTTTCCCAGGTGTAAACAAATTTTATGGAAATCAGATAACCAAGTGAGAAGTTATTTAGACATATTTTGAGCAACCATTATAATATGTCTATCTGGTTATCTGACCAGATAACATCCAAAATAGGACATCTTTATGACTTGATGTAGCCATGAAAAACATGTCTTTTACCTGGTTGTAATCTGGTTATCCGATGTCTCCTCAACCAGAAAACCAATTGACATCCAGAGAATGATGTTACGATCACCCAAGCCAATTTCTTTACACTAAATGACACCATTACGACACCTTTTCTGACGTTATGCTTAGGTTATATACTGTAAAAGTCACCTCATGCCCACTTTTTATGCCGTAGCATCACACCCATCTTCACCCTGTCCAGCGTGTCTGGAGAGAGTCTGGACCTGCTTAAGGTCTTCTTCAACATCCTGCCTCCTCTCAGCAACAGCAAGGAGCAGGAGGAGCTCATGCAGCAACTCACTGAGTTCCAGGTACTACACCTGCATATATACACACGCAACCAGACACATTAACGGATACAATTATTGTGTGAATGATGTGTGTGCATGGACATTGTGTGTGTCCACACACACTCACAACTAACACAATAATACACATGCACACGCGTTTGTGCACGAACAACTAATATATTACCCACATACACACACTCTTTACAAACACATCCAAACTCATATATGCATTCATGCACACGCATAACAAAACATACACCCACACATACATTGCATACATACGAGATGTGAACATGCGCTTTCACACATTCAGATTCGCACCCTTATTCTGCATCAACGCTTGCAAAATATACTTCCTAATTCCTCTGCTTGTGAATATAGGTAGATGAGATATATACCGTGCCAGATGTGGGGACAGTGGTGGGAGGAACTCTCTACAGGTCAGTTGGCCATAAGTCATATTGGTACTCATGAATGGAATGATAATGGATTTATTTAGCGCTGTTCACCCAAATTACAAAATGACATATTGGTCTCCTTACCCTGTAAGCTGTCTATGGACAAGGTCTGACAGCAATCGTGCTTTGGGTTAGTTTCCCTGGCACTGTTTCCAAGTGCTAACGTTTTAGCATTCGTGGCACAAATCCCATTCATGTCATGGTACCAATTATTATCATTTTTCACGCATCATGTTCATATCGATAGGTGTTTTTTTTGTTGATATTTTTAGAGGATTTGCTCAATTAAGCTTTTAGCTAATCAAAAACCAATAGAAGTCAATGTACTGCAAACGGTGTAACCCTGAAGTGCTGCTAAAAATGATTTGCACTGGAGAGTTCCACTTTGACATATCATAATATGTTTTTCCTCCCGTTGTTCCGCGGACAGTGGGGTGTGTCGCGAGGGGGAGAGGCTGGTTGTTGGCCCTACGGACGAGGGCCGTTTCCTGAGGCTGAAGGTGGGCAGCATCCATAGGAACCGCTCGGCCTGCAGGGTGCTGAGAGCCGGCCAAGCCGCCACACTGGCCCTCGGCAACTTTGACCGCTCGCTGCTCCGCAAGGTCAGAGGGTTCAGCCACAACACAACCGCAGCACATGTGCCCAGATGTGAATTTTCATGACTTTTATCTATAAGATACTGTAGTTTCCCCTCCCATTTTCTATGTTCTGCCAATCACATCCCTTAATATGACTGAACATTGCAGGGTCACATTTGGAAACAGGACGACTGCACAAACTGCTCATGGTTATGATACTGTCATCTGTCCTCTGTTTTGTTGCTACATGTGAAATCTCAAGTATAGGTAGGAGGTCTGTGTAGCCTACTATGTTTTCGTTAGTTTCGTTTTGAAGCACTCCATACAAGAAGTTCCCTCATGGGAAAAATACATCTCTTCTATAAATAAAGTTTTTTTCTAAATTGATAGCTATCAGTGAAAAACACATTTTGGTCCTTGAAACAATCTGACACAATGTCCATGCACACTCATAACACAATATAATACACACATACACGCACAAACAACTCAGAAAACATATGTAGTCAAAATGCAGTATACTGTTGTTATAAAATCACTTCCACAATGGTTGTTCCTTTCCCATCTCCCAAAGTACTTATTGGTGTGTGTGTGTGTGTGTGTGTGTGTGTGTGTGTGTGTGTGTGTGTGTGTGTGTGTGTGTGTGTGTGTGTGTGTGTGTGTGTGTGTGTGTGTGTGTGTGTGTGTGTGTGTGTGTGTGTGTGTGTGTGTGTGTGTGTGTGTGTGTGTGTGTGTGTGTGTGTGTGTGTGTGTGTGTGTGGGGGGGGGGGGAGTAGGGTATGGTGATGGTCAGCCCGAAGATGAACCCCACCATCTGCTGGCAGTTTGAGGCTGCCATCGTCCTTCTCTTCCACGCCAAAACATTCCATCGGGGCTTCCAAGTGACCGTGCACGTGGGGAACGTAAGACAGACGGCCACCGTGGAGTGCCTGCATGGAAAGGTTAGTTTAGTAATAATAATTATAAACTGGGTAGTTAGAGTCCTGAATGCTGATTGACTGATTGGCTGACAGCCATGGTATATCAGATCGTATACCACAGGTATGACAAAACATTTATTTTAACTGCTCTAATTACGTTGGTAACCAATATATAATAGCAATAAGGCAACTCAGGGGTTTGTGGTATATGGCCAATATACCACGGTTAAGGGCTGTATCCAGGCACTCTGCGTTGCATCGTACATAAGAACAGCCCTTAGCCGTGATATACTGGCCATATACCACACCCCCTCGGGCCTTATTGCTTAAGTATACACTCCTTTTTCTTTTATACAGCATCCTTCATACATTGTAGTATTTAGACAAATTTGTACAAGGTCAATATTTGTTTTTATGCCAGAAATGAAACCTTGTGCAATGTTCAGATAGAGATTTTATTATATAGAACAAACATGCCACTCTGCCATGTAGAGGAAGAGGAATCAGGTCAACTCTATCCATGGCATTTCTATCCGCAACGTTCCACAACGTCTAGCTACTGATTGTGGCCCTGCTGCTTTACGAGTCAACACGAACTGTTTTGTGTGCCCTTCCCTGTTTTCACCACCAGGAGGAGCTGCGCACAGGAGAGAGGGCCGTGGTCTGCTTCCGCTTCATCAAACACCCCGAGTACCTCCGCATGGGCGCAAAGCTGCTCTTCAGGGAGGGCGTGACCAAGGGCATCGGCCACGTCACCAGCCTCCTGCCCGACTCGCATGACCAGAACCAGTTCCACGACCAGAACCAGAGGGAGATAGAGAAATAGAGAGGAGAAAGGAGGGAAGGAGAGGAAATTATAAGCTCTCCTGAACATGCCTCCCCCCCCCCGAGTAAGTTTGTGTGAACTGCCGGTACCGGATGTCATCCCAGTAGATTGGTATTGAACCACACACTGGTATTTTAATCACCATTTATTTGTATCTAAGTGTGTCTTTACTGTACTTTCCTCATCTACCCTTCGTTCCATGTCAAGATGTAAAGCCCTATTGAACCCTTGATCCTTCTCAGTGGTGGCTCTGGGGCGACGCTTTGATGAGTGTGGGTTCGGGCAAAGGTCAGCGTCTTTAGTCGAAGCTGGGTGACCTCTTCGAAGGCAGGCTAAGCTTTCATCTAATCTGCTGTGGATTGCTTGAAGGAACCATTCCCATCCCTCTCTGGCTCCAAACACCAGAGGGTCATTTCATAACAGATACAATAGATCAAATGCATGCTCTCCCTGTTTTACTTGGACTGGACGATGTGGAACATACTCAGCATACCCATCCTTTGGAGGTTTAAAGGGATAGTTGGCTTTTTAAACGTTTTAGCTCATTGTCGACTTACCTAAGGCAGACACATTACCTAAACTCGGTCCTGCCCCCCCCCCCCCAAGGGGCCAAGTATCGGCAATACACAGCTGATTCAATTAAACAACTCATCATCAAGCTTTGATTATTTGAATCAGCTGTGTAGTGTTAGGGCAAAAAACAAAACGTGACCTAAGGTGTTGTCATTTTTAAGTTTGTTAGCTTGTTATTTAGCAATGTGCAGAATGGCTAGCATTTTTGGAGCATGTAGCGATGCTTGTGTAAACAGGTTGTATCAGTTAGCATTGCTTTCAAAAGCATGTGGAAAGCAGGAAAGTCGACCAGTGGTGGTCCTGTCTGCAAAAGGAAGAGCTCTTTTACCATGCTTTTGAATGCAAGTTTCCTTCCATACTTTTTCTAAAATATTGTGGTTTACTCTCCACTTCATTCGTCTTGATTAGTATTAAGGAAAAGTAGACTACGTGCTGCCCATTTTGGTGATGCAAATAAGTGGCAACCGTAAATGCTGCCATGCTAATTTTCTAAATGTTAAATTCAACTAAGTCTGTGTAGGGCAGCAATAATGTGTGAGGGTTGAGAATGAGCAGAGTCAAGATGCTTGGCGTAGTCAAGTGAATGTTGCATTGCAAACCTGTTCTGAAAGAAATGTAGGGGCAAGGATTAAGTGATGTGATGTTTTTCATAGTAGAGACACCGCTTTTGTTACCCTGTTATGTCAACCCATTGAACCTAATGCTGTATATGTCATAGCTTCAGGCTTGTCTGTGTACAAGGCAGCTTTGTGCAGCTAGATACCCATTTGGAGTCTGCATGCTTAATAGGGACTTGTGAAAATCTAAATCAGACTAAATGGACTCCTAAATTACAAATATTTATTGAACTCTAGACTTTATCCCTCACCCTTTACGAGGTTGTGTGCAATTATAACTAAAGCATTGATTGTAATGTACATCCACTTCTAAATACCATTTTGAAGCACAAACATTTGTGAGAGTTGTCGATTTTGCACTTTGTATTTTTGGAATAGCTTCTGCATGTTTGTGTACGCCAGAGGTTACCGAACCTAGTCCGGGAGAGCTTTAAGGGATGCAGTAGTGAAACACGGGATTAAATTTATCATGGTGTTGATTGCATATTGAGGTCTTGGTGACCACTGATGTATGCCGCTTATTCAAGTATCAGCTGATCTTTACAGTATCTTATATGTTTACTGTCGTAAGAAATATACAAATTTAGTACAGAAAGCATGCAGAGTGCTTTTCTTTTAGATTGTATATTAAATATAATATTACAGGTATTATTAGCTTCTTTGATTGAGACACATGGCAAGTTTGCAGTATGTGTATGCATTGCATCAAGGTTGTGTAAATAATATTAAACATGTTTTATCGTGACACTTTCTTTCCCCATAAAAACATCAAAAGACAAATATTTTTGCATATTTTTATTGACTTTTTAAAAGCTGAACTTATTTGGCTTGATGGTCAACACAGATTGTTCACAGAACACATTTAATGTGAATTTTGCAGCTTAGCTAAAAGCAAAGTTTTGAAATGTCACTGATTTAAATTACTCAGTTCCATTAATAAAATGTGTTTACACTTTTATAAATGACTTTCATGAATAGGCTAAACATGTATAAATAGTTAAAGGGTCTACATATTATTAATATGACTATTTACATAGAAATTATTAGGCATTTATAAAGGATTATAATGGCTTAATCATGAAAGTTATAACGTGTAACCAAAAAATGCTGGTCATATTCTGTTTGGTCCACGTGCAGGGCTGCCCAACCCTGTTCTTGGAGAGCTACCCTCATGTATGTTTTCGCTCCAACCACAGTTGTAACTAACCCGATTCAGCTTATCAACCACCTAATTGTTATAAATAGGATGGGCTAGATTATGGTTGGAGCGAAAACATACAGGATGGTACCTCTCCGGGAATAACGTTGAGCAGCCCTTTAAGATATGAAGGATTGGATAAGGAGGTGATGTTGAGCGAGACCCTTGAAGCTTGTGCTTTCAACATTCATTACTAGCACAGCATGCCAGGCTACATACAGTACTTACACACACACAAAATGTTCTACAAAAACATTGAAAAATAGACATTCATAGGAAAACAAAGTAACTCAACCACAACATTACAGAGCTTCAAACCTAGGTGGAACTACAGTGCCTTTAGAAAGTGTTCATAGTGCCTTTAGAAAGTGATCACACCCCTTGACTTTTTACACATTGTTGTGTTACAGCTTGAATTTAAAATGGATTAAACAGATTTTGTGTCACTGGCACGCACACAAAACCCCATAATGTCAAAGTGGATATCATTTTTTTTAAATGACAAATTAAATGAAAAGCTGAAATGTCTTGAGTCAATAGGTATTCAACCCCTTTGTTATGGCAAGCCTAAATAAGTTGATATTTTTTTGTGGCAAAGAAATTAACTTTATGTACTGAATACAAATTGTTAGGTTTGGGGAAAATCTAACACATCACTGAGTACCACTTCATATTTTCAAGCATGGTGGTGGCTGCATCATGTTATAGGTATGCTTGTCATCGGCAAAGACTAGGGAGTTTTTTGGGGATAAAAATAAACAGAATAGAGCTAAGCACAGGCAAAATCCTAGAGGAAACCCTGGTTGAGTCTGCTTTCCAACAGACGCTGGGAGATAAATTCACCTTTTAACATGACAAAAACCTCAAATACAAGGCCAAATATACACTGGAGTTGGTTACGAAGACAACATCAAATGTTCCTGAGTGGCCTAGTTACAGTTTTGACATAAATCGGATTCTAAATCTATGGCAAGAATTGATAATGGCTGTCTACAAATGATCAACCAACTTGACAGTGCTTGAAGAATTTTTTTAATAATAATGTGCAAATATTGTACAACCCAGGTGTGCAAAGCTCTTAGAGAGAGATTTACCCAGAAAGACTCAGCTGTAATTGCTGCCAAAGGTGATTATTTCATGTATTGACTCAGTGGTGTGAATACTTATGTTAATTTGATATTTATGTATTTCATTTTCAATAAATTTGCAAACATAAAAATAAAAAATCTCACTTTGTCATTATGGGGTATTGTGTGTAGATGGGTGAGAAATAAACAAATGTAATCAATTTTGAATTCAGGCTGTAACACAATAAAATGTGGAATAAGTCAAGGGGTATGAATACTTTCTGAAGGCACTGTATACCCACAGAAAGATTGTTTGTGATAACCTGATAGAAAGATTATGGAAAATGCCATGACGTAGAAAAAGCTTTACATTTCCAACTGCCACAGTTACAAACCCTTACAAATTGATTCTGCTCAGAAAATCACACGTCTACAAAAAACACTGTTCAGAAGTCTCCATTATAAATGTTGCACGGTGTATACATTCCTGCAGTGAAAAGGAAACAGCATGACCATGTGTATATTATCCATACATAGGTTGAAAACCATTTAGCATGATATGGTCCTTCACAGACAGGTCCAAAAGACCAAAAGATTGAAGTGTAATGCTTGACTTTGACATCCAAAAGACCAGAAGCGTGAAATGTAGTGCTGGACTTCTTGTTCTTCATTCGCCTTTCTAAAGTAACTTCTTGTTCTTCAACTTCTTCAAGTCGGAGTAGTTTTCAGCGAGTAGGGTGGAACGTGAGCCGATATAATTTAAGCCAAGCTCCTCTGCCGTGGCTTGATCCTCAGATACAGCTAAGAAGAAGAAAATAAAATTTGAAATATCATACAACTATGGTAAGCAGGGGGCTGAGATTCTCATTTAGATTCACCATTATTACATAATATTCTTAAGTGACAGGATTTCCCCCACTAGTTAAAGAAATCTATTAATCCTTGCCAGATAAGGGATTATCTCCGTATGTGAAATGGCATAAAAGTTTTTTCAAGGGGGTTACGCAAGGAGCTGGTAGGTCTTTACAAGGCATGTGTGACTAAGAAATGTTAGGTCTTCACCAGTCTTCTGATCAGAGAAGTAGACCCTCATGGGTAATTTCTTCCCCAAATAGATTGAAAGTTGCACTTTTATACTTTTCCCCAGGGGCACAATTTTGGTTTTAGAAGTGGGGGTAACATAATTATTATTATATATATTTTTTCCAATCGAATGAACACTCCAAATAGCCCACCGGACGCTCCGTGAAAGTTGCGCCCCTGCTTTTCACTGAACATATTGTTTGACCTCCAGCACCGGGGCCAGTATTCACAACATCTCAGAGTAGGACTTTTGATATTTAATTTCCCATAATGGATAACTTTAAGCACCCAGGCGTTTATTTGCTTAAAACGTAGAGCTCACACTGTTATAATCAAGTTTCCTGCTCTACAAGTTGATCAAAAATGCTACTGTCATTAATAAGTTCACCGACAGTCCTGTTTGCTAATTAAAACACTTACATTTAGAACACACTGCAAATGTTAGGCTACAAAAGCGGCAAAGTGGATTGTGGTACAGTTAGTTTGAGGTTGGAAGTTGGATATACAGTACCAGTCAAAAGTTTGGACACACCTACTCATTCCAGGGTTTTTCTTTATTTTTACTATTTTCTACATTGTAGAATAACAGTGAAGACATCAAAACTATGAAATAACACATATGGAGTCATGTAGTAACCAAAAAAGTGTTTTGAGATTCTTCAAAGTAGCCACCCTTTGCCTTGATGACAGCTTTGCACACTCTTGGCATTCTCTCAACCAGCTTCATGAGTTAGTCACCTGGAATGCATTTCAATTAACAGGTGTGCCTTGTTAAAAGTGAATTTGAGGAATTAATTTTCTTCTTAATGCATTTGAGCCAATCAGCTGTGTTGTGACAAGTGTGTGGTGGTATACAGAAGATAGCCCTATTTGGTAAAAGACAAGGCCATATTATGGCAAGAACAGCTCAAATAAGCAAACAGAAAAGACAGTCCATCATTACTTTAAATTTAAAGAACATTGAAAGTTTCTTCAAGTGCATTCGCAAAACCCATCAAGCACTATGATGAAACTGACTCTCATGAGGACCGCCACAGGAAAGGAAGACCCAGAGTTACCTCTGCTGCAGAGGATAAGTTCATTTGAGTTACCAGCCTCTGAAATTGCAGCCCAAAATAAATGCTTCACAGAGTTCAAGTAACAGACACATCTCACAACTGTTCAGAGGAGACTGTGTAAATCAGGCCTTCATGGTCAAATTGCTGCACAGAAACCACTACTAAAGGACAGCAATAATAAGAAGAGACTTGCTTGGGCCAAGAAACACAAGCAATTGACATTAGACTGTTGGAAATCTGTCCTTTGGTTTGATGAGTCCAAATGTGAGATTTTTGGTTCCAACTGACGTGTCTTTGTGAGACGCAGAGTAGGTGAACGGATGATCTCCACATGTGTGGTTCCCACCGTGAAGCATGAGGGAGGAGGTGTGATGGTGACACTGTCTGTGATTTATTTAGAATTCAAGGCACACTTAACCAGCATGGCTACCACAGTATTCTGCAGTGATACGCCATCCCATCTGGTTTGCGCTTAGTGGGACTATAATTTGATTTACAACAGGACAATGACCCAACACACCTCCAGGCTGTGTAAGGGCTATTTGAACAAGAAGGAGAGTTATGGAGGGCTGGGAACTCCTTCAAGACCGTTGGAAAAACATTCCATTTGAAGCTGGTTGAGAGAATGCCAAGACTGCAAAGCTGTCATCAAGTCAAATGGTGGCTACTTTGAAGAATCTCTAATATAAAATAAACATTTTTGGTTACGACATGATTCCATATGTGTTATTTCATAGTTTTGATGTCTTCACTATTATTCTACAATGTAGAAAATAGAAAATGCGAGAAAATGCGTGCATGCATAACCTACTGGTAATTACCCGGTTTTGACCCTACATTTAATAGAGACTGGCATTTATTTTGTGATGCCCGGCCATTAGAAGAGACTGGGGTTTGTTGGAGGCTCTGCACTTAATGGAAGTTTTACGGTATATGGACAGATCCTAGATCAGCATTCCTCCTTTTAAACCAATGGATATGTGTATGTCCACTTTTCCTATACTAAACCACTGTTCTGAATGCAATATGGAGCTGCAGCCCCCAGACAGACACTACTGCTGAATTCCAAATTGACTGCTCTTCACCCTGCTACATTTCTCTTCATTTTTGCCACATTTCTTACACCGACCCCATCATTTCAGATCTACAGAATTGCCTAGGGCTTAGGAAATAAGGGTGGAGCATATGTGTGGCCAGGCTAGTGTCCCTCCCCTCTCTCCTGCTCACCCCTAGCAGGTTCCTTGGAATGTAGCCCTCTCGGTCTCCGCAGCGGGCCCACCACCACTCTATCTCGTCCTTGTCCTCGCGCCGCAGCACCGTCATGCAGTCGCCTTCCTGGAAGGCCAGCTCGTCGTCGTCCTCGGCCTCGTAGTCCCACAGGGCGTACACCACCCCACGGTTCATGATGCCTATCTTCTCCTGTACACCTGCATCAACACAAAATCACACCCACCTTGTCAGGAACAAGCTGTTAAAATTCAATTTCCGCTAAAACATGTTATGGAAGGCCGAACGTTAGTTAGAGTAGGTGAGGGTAGCTACATTTTGTAAACAAGCGGAGGGGTCGAGTGCATAACGGAAAAAGAAAAATAGGCACACTGAGTGTTTTGAGAAAATAATGTTTGTGCTTTGTCTCCAGTCAGAGTACACTAGCGGTCTCACCGTAGAGGAACTGGGAACACTGTGCGTAGCCCTCCTCCATCTCCTCGCACTTGTCTGCCGCTGTCTGCATGTCACTGTAGGTGGTGGCGAACACAGCAGCCCCGGACTCCACCAGGAACTTACACACCTGCACGTTGTTACAGGAGGCCGCGCAGTGCAGTGGAGTCCTGGGAGAGAGACAGACAGACACGGAGAGGTAGAGTGAGGTAGGGATGGAAGAAAGTAAGGGAGGCAGGTAGAGAGGAGGGCAGAGGGAGAAAGAGATAAGAGAGGGAACAAGGTGGGAGAGTTGGTGGATATGAGAGCAAGATGATGGGTGAGGGAGAGTGGGGGAGTGAATGAGGGGATAAATAAAAAGAGAATAACTCTTTATTAATAGTGGGCGACTGGATAACATCAGCCACATGAACACATTGGATGTGACGTGCTACTGGTTGCTGGGGGTGACAACAGCTTTGATAAAGCTACTGTCAAGTCACATTGGCTACTGTAAAGTGACAACAACCACTGTAAAGTTACTGTAAAGGGACAAGGGAAACTGTAACGTGACAATGGCCACTGTAAAGTGACAATGGCTCACCAGCCATCGCTATCGGCGGCGTTAGCATTCACGCCAAACTGCACCAGGAACTTGACGATCTCGGTGTGGCCGGCGCAGACGGCGTTGTGCAAGGCTGTGATTCCCTCGTCATTGGGCAGGCTGGGGTCATCCACCTATAAGGCACAAAGTTAATAGGCTTCAAGACATTTCCTAGACAAGGTCAGTTATCCGTCTTTACCCCTTACGGTTGATGTTAGGATTTGGGGAGGGATTAGCTAATCTTAAATCTGTGCCTAAATGCAACATGGTTGAGATTAGGATTTGGGGAGGGTTTACCTGATCTTAGATCTGTGCCTAAATGCAACATGGTTGAGGTTAGGATTTGGGTAGGTTTTAGCAGGTCCTATAACTGTGCCTAAGGGCAACTTCTAAGCTAAGCGTTTTGACGGACGTAAACCAGCGTTAGTAGTTGCTTAAGAGTACTACTCTAGCGGCATTGCAAAGCCTTTGCTTATGGGATGTCTGCTTGGAAGAGACGTCTGAGGTTATCCAGTCTGTGGTATTGACATTGAAATTAGCAGGGCTAATGATGTAAAACTCACATCACTGAGTTCGAATCCAGCCAACAGCCCTTTGACTCCCCACCCTACTTATCTTCCCAACACTATACTATCTCTTCAATTAAAAGGAGTGGGATTACTCACGTCATAGATGACTCTCTGCACCAGATCATACTCGCCCTCCAGAGATGAGTCCAGCAGCAGGGCCAGGGGGTTGAACTTGACCCGCATGCCGTGGTCGATGCGCTCCGAGTCGACCTTCCGCAGGTTGGTCCTCTTGCCCTGCAGGAGGGGAGTAGGAGGAGAGGAGTGAGGGCTGTAGGTGTTTCACAATTACAATATAATGCAGTGACATCTGTTAGCTATGGTCATCGAAATTGCTAAAAGGTTTTAAAATTAATTCTAATAAATGTAAGAGTTGGACAATGGATGAAGATCCTCTAAACTTTTTTGAATTTGTATTATCCATCAGATATTGACTGAATTGAAGCACAAAAAACATTTTACTGGCTCAGACAAATAATGAATGCAGTTCAGTTATTCAATTTGTCCAATATACATTTTCTTATTGTATCAGGTATTTTTGGGGGGGGGGGGGTGTGTTAAAAAATGTAATGATATGTGCATAATTTGCATAAATACACTGGGTGTACTTGCAAATATGTAACATTAACATAAAGGGTTGGAGCCTTTACATCAGAAGTTAATGGTTATCTGTAGGAGCCAGATGGCTTTGGAATGTGCTGAATAGAGGGGAGGCAGTCACGAGAGTGCTATAGGTGATACGGGTGGAGAGTTTTGGATTAGGCATCAAGGGGGTTGAAGTCAGGTCACCTTAAGGGAGGAGGAGCGGTTTATTACCCCATCACTTTGTCTTCCTGTTGAACCGTAACAGATGTAGGGGTTGGAGAGAAGGAGGAGTGCATCTAAATTGCAGTATATATATGTATATATATACACTTGTGTTGGTGGAAACATGTTTTGTCTAATGCAGCTGTATTGATCCTCTTGGAAGAATTAAACTTGGTTAAGCTTTCATAGTGTCCGTAGAGTTTTTTACTCTGAGAATTAGAACCTAACAGAGTCAATCAGTTGTGTTGTGACAAGGTAAGGGTGGTATACAGAAGATAGCCTTATTTGATGAAAAACCAAGTCCATATTTATGCAAGAACAGCTCAAATAAGCAAAGAGAAAGGACAGTCCATCATTACTTTCAATTTCAAGAACTTTGAAAGTTCATGAAGGTAGAATAATAGTGAAGACATGAAGGTCAGTCAATCTGGAAAATCTCCATTTGTTTAACACTTTTTTGGTTACAACATGATTTCATAGTTTTGATGTCTTCACTATTATTCTACAATGTAGAAAATAGTCAAAATAAAGAGAAACCCTGGAATGAATAGGTGAGTAGGTTTCCAAACTTTTGACTGGTACTGTATGTAAAATTAGCTTAGATTTAAAATGGCCCCAAATGGCCAGGTACAGGGGCAGGGAAAAAAACATACGTGCTCGAATAGTGAATGTAGGCCGCTTTCCTGCTATGGTGGGCGGGTAGACTACTCTGGATTTATAGTGGAGCATGTGCTTAATATGAGCAGCTGAAAATAAATATAGTAGCAGCTGGGATCCTCCTCTTTTTAGTGGCAACCATCAAAACTCTGCTTTCACATGGGACTGCATATAGAAAAGTCTGGGCTTATAACAACACTTATTTCGGTCCACGCATCAACCACTATTTGAGGAGCATGCAGCCTCTCGCTGCGGAACAAGTAATATTCCGCCCAAACTCTGTATGCCATGAGCTCTCCAACCCTGTTCCTTCACTTGGGAAACCAAGCGAAATATGTTCAGGAACATAGATAGTAACATGTTTTCACACTAAACACATTTCTGTTGACAGCCCCTCACTATTGACAGCCCCTCACTGCACGCTCGAGAAAGGAATGAGGGGAGATGAAACGCACATTGGTGAGATATTCTGTAGCTAAAGTTAATGTGTCAGCCTTTTAATTATGACCTATTAAAAAATGCACTATTACTAGGCTATTCAAAATCCATCCCAGACTCATGGATAGAACGTTTGGAGTATAGAATAAAGGTAACCAGTCCATCCAGTATGGATAGTAATACAGTCCACACTCAAAGGGGATTACTTGAATATGTTTAATTTTGTAGTATAGGCTAGCTGGACCAATTATGTACCAAAGACATCTTAAATCATTTTTTTGTTTTTATGTTTTTGTGCCGTGTGTAATATGCGGTAGGCTATGTATTACAGAATGACACAACCATTATTTAAATTCCTTTTTGGGGGGGGGGCTTGGGTTCATATAAAGGTTATGTGTATACAGTCGAAGTCGGAAGTTTACATACACTAAGATTGGAGTCATTAAAACTCGTTTTTCAACCACTCCACAAATATCTTGTTAACAAACTATAGTTTTGGCAAGTCGGTTAGGACATCTACTTTGTGCATGACAAGTAATTTTTTCAACAACTGTTTACAGACAGATTATTTCACTTATAATTCACTGTATTCACTTCCGACTTCAACTGTACATAAGCTCTAATATGCATACGGGGGTTTTGAATTAATCATCACCTCAGAAAGCGCTGTCGATTTTGTTGTGTTAGGCTTTGAAACTATCCAGAATGACCATGTTTTCTAGTCAATTTGACCTGTTGTTGAACTTCTACAAATTGATCATCACAGTGAGGTGAGTTTTAAAAGCATGATACTGTTTTGATGATAAGTGTTTGATGTGATTTTCCATTGTATTTGCATTGGTGTCAGAGTGGTTAGAGGAACAACAGAGCGCTGAGTACTAGGCCATTAGGACTTGATGGTCGTTAGTGAGTTGGGTACTACCAAAGCATGTCCAGAGTGCATAAGAGGTGATTACCGTGACTCAACGGTCACATGGAATTTTACTGCCGTCATGACTCATGACTGCCAGTGTGGAGGTAATATGGTCACCGCAACAGCCCTAGTGACAAGTGGATTTTACACCATTCAAACACAGATGGCTGAAAAAGACAGATCCTCAGGTGGGCATATACAGTTGAAGTCAGAAGTTTACATACACCTTAACCAAATACATTTAAACTCAGCTTTTCACAATTCCTGACATTTAATCCTAGTAAAAATTCCCTGTCTTAGGTCAGTTAGGATCACCACTTTATTTTAAGAATGTGAAATGTCAGAATAATAGTAGAGAGAATGATTTATTTCAGCTTTTATTTCTTTCATCACATTCCCAGTGGGTCAGAAGTTTACATACACTCAATTTGTATATAGTAGCATTGCCTTTAAATTGTTTAACTTGGGTCAAATGTTTCTGGTAGCCTTCCACAAGCTTCCCACAATAAGTTGGGTGAATTTTGGCCCATTCCTCCTGACAGAGCTGGTGTAACTTAGTCAGGTTTGTAGGCCTCATTGTTCGCTCACGCTTTTTCAGTTCTGCCAACTGATTTTCTATAGGATTGAGGTCAGGGCTTTGTGATGGCCACTCCAATACCTTGACTTTGTTGTCCTTAAGACATTTTGCCACAACTTTGGAAGTATGCTTCGGGTCATTGTCCATTTGGAAGACCCATTTGCGATCAAGCTTTAACTTCCTGACTGATGTCTTGAGATGTTGCTTCAATATATCCACGTAATTTTCCTCTCTCATGATGCTATCTATTTTGTGAAGTGCACCAGTCCCTACTGCAGCAAAGCACCTCCACAACATGATGCTGCCCCCCCCCCCGTGCTTCACGGTTGGGATGGTGTTCTTTGGCTTGCAAGCCTCCCCCTTTTTCCTCCAAACATAACAATGGTCATTATGGCCAAACAGTTCTATTTTTGTTTCATCAGACCAGAGGACATTTCTCCAAAAAGTGTGATCTTTGTCCCCATGTGCAGTTGCAAACCGTAGTCTGGCTTTTTATGGCGGTTTTGGAGCAGTGGCTTCTTCCTTGCTGAGCGGCCTTTCAGGTTATGTCGATATAGGACTCGTTTTACTGTGGATATAGATCATTTTGAACCTGTTACCTCCAGCATTTTCACAAGGTCCTTTGCTGTTATTCTGGGATTGATTTGCACCAAAGTATGTTCATCTCTAGGAGACAGAACGCATCTCCTTCCTGAACGGTATGATGGCTGCGGGTTCCATGGTGTTTATACTTGCGTACTATTGTTTGTTCAGATGAACGTGGTACCTTCAGGCATTTGGAAATTGCTCCCAAGGATGAACCAGACTTGTGGAGGTATACAATTTTTTTTCTAAGGTCTTGGTTAATTTCTTTTGATTTTCCCATGATGTCAAGCAAAGAGGCACTGAGTTTGAAGGTAGGCCTTGAAATACATCCACAAGTACACCTCCAATTGACTCAAATCATGTCAATTAGCCTATCAGAAGCTTCTAATGCCATGACATCATTTTCTGGATTTTTCCAAGTTGTTTAAAGGCACAGTCAACTTAGTGTATGTAAACTTCTGACCCACTGGAATTGTGATACAGTGAATTATAAGTGAAATAATCTGTCTATAAACAATTGTTGGAAACATTACTTGTGTCATGCACAAAGTAGATGTCCTAACCGACTTGCCAAAACTATAGTTTGTTAACAAGAAATTTGTGGAGTGGTTGAAAAACTAGTTTTAATGGCTCCAATCTAAGCGTACGTAAACTTCCGACTTCAACTGTATATTATATATGTCACACAAACAATGCATCAATCGAAATGGTTTCCCAATACCAAATATCTCACCATCCATGTACCCCAATATCCCTACCAGCACACATTTTAGTATGTTTGGCTAAAACATGAATTCATACTATGTAGTATGCTAGTATGGGGCATTTGGACATAGAGTGTGGGTGTGGCTACATACCGGAGGCAGAGTGACTTGTCCCGTGACCTCCGGAGCCTGCATGCTGAGGGTGTCCTCCCCCAGGTCCTGCTCCCCCGCGCTGGGGTATGGAGGGGGCGGGTAGGGCGGGTACTCCTCCAGGTAGGCTTCTGTCTGATGGGGGGGCGGGGGACAGGGCTCTGGCTCTTCTTCCTCCAGCGACTGGGGCAGTGTGTGGCTGGAGGAGGAAGAGGGCTCTGGGATGGGCGAGCGGGGCGGCTGAGGTGGAGGCACTTGTGCGTCTTCCTCTGTCTCAACGAGGGATGCTGCGGCGGCAAAAACTTGGGACGTAGCCGTGCGGTCTGGAGCTCCAATGGCACTGGCGCCCTCCTTCCATGTTCCTCCACCTTCACCCTCGTAGGGAGACGCCACAACAGTCTCCATGGCGGCCAGTGTGGTCTTCTGGTAGAGCAGCTTCTGGATGTTGGGCCCCGCGGGGCCCTCAGGCTCTGTAATGGAGCTGCGCTTCTTGAGGGGCCGCGGGGCATGGTGAAGCCGGCGGCGCAGGGCCTCCAGGTCGGCGTCGCTAGGGTGCCGGTGGGGGTGCGAGATGAAGGGGAGGAGCTTGGTTGGGCTGAGGGGACGAGGGGCCCGCTCTGTCTCTTGGCCCCCCTGGCTCTCAGGGGCCGGAGGCGCCAGACCGGGACCCCCCTGGTCCACTTCGAAATCGCCGGCCCCCGAATAGATGGAATCCTGAAGGAGCGACTGCTGCCCCCCACTGCCTGGGATGACTGGCTTTCCATACACTATCAGAGAAAGAGTGAATGGTCAATGCGTGTGAATGGGATCAAGCAAGCTGCTTCATAGCAATAAAACAATCTAGCACGATAACACAATCCCCATTACATCTTTTAAAAGAGTAAGGCTGTAAGTAGGGACATTTAAGGCAGGTAATTTTGCAAAACAATAACAGAAAATGCAGAATGATTTTAACAAATTACTCAGTTTAGTAACAGAGTAAAGATCCAGGAGTCACAGGAGTAGCCAAGACACTACAGTAGCCCATGGCTCTTTCTCTCACCTCTGGGCTGTGTGCGTGTCAGAGTGCCCCCGCCTGTCCTGGGCTGTTGGGTGTACATGGAGTAGATGGAGGAGGCCGCCACCGTCTGTGGCTTCTGGAGGACAGGCACTGCCACTGTGGACTCTGGAGGATCGGGGGTGAAGGGGCGCACCGTGGCCGCCGGAGGAGCCTCCTGCTTGGGGGGCAGAGGCAGGGTGTGGCTGTGGATGGGGATGGGCGGAGGTGCACACAGATGGAGGGAGGCGGACGGTTTTGCCTTGCCCGGGAAGGTGCCCGTGCTGTAGGGCGGTTTGCCGAAGGTCGGGGGCTTGGTAGGGATAGGAGGTGGCACCTTGCCGAGAGCCTTACCACCAGCCTATTGGGTCAAGAAGACCGTAACATACATAGTATGATGAAAATGAAATGCATAGTAATATCACTGCAACAAATGTCAGTTAACAGCTGGTTTTATCCAATGCAACTGACAGTTCACACACATATCCAGTATTAAATATGTGGGCCATTAGGGAATTAAACCACCAACAAAAAACAGTGCAACCCTGTATATCAAAAATACATTGAAGCTGCTTCATTGACTAATCAGGCATTTTTGGAAAAAGCTAAACAATGGAGAGCGGAATAATCTATATCTCTCTGACCACATTCTCTGTGGGTCTGTGATCACATCTAGCAAGAAAGGAAGTCCGGTAGGGAGGAACATAGCAAGGGAGCATATTTGAAGTATACTGAATGACCTTTGAGCCTCTGTGGATACCGTATGGGCTCCCGAGTGGCGCAGCGGTCTAAGGCACTGCATCTTAGTGCAAGAGGAGTCACTACAGTCCCTGGTTCGAATCCAGGCTGTACCACATCCGGCTGTGATTGGGAGTCCAATAGGGTGGCGCTCAATTGACCCAACGTTGTCTGGGGTTTGGCTGGGGTAGGTCATCATTGTAAATAAGAATTTGCTCTTTACTGACTTGCCTAGTTATATAAAAAGAAAGGTTCCTAAAATGCTTCTGAAAATCAGTAGCAGTACCTGGGCATCCCTCAAGAGGTCCTCGCTGCTCTGATTGTTCCGTGAGGGGACGGGAGGCGGGGTGTCAAACATAGAAATGTGACGCCCCTTTTGGTCCTTGAGGGTCTCGGCATCTCCTGCAACCACATCATTTCCATTTCCATTTTAGTCATTTAGCAGACGCTCTTATCCAGAGCGACTTACAGTAGTGAATGCATACATTTCATACACTTTTTTTTTGTACTGGTCCCCCGTGGGAATCGAACCCACAACCCTGGCACATCAGAACATCATCTGAACCATATGACATTTACATGATCAAAACCAGATAACATCCATGTCATATTAGAACATTATCCAAACCTTATGACATTTACATGATCAAAACCAGATAACATCCATGTCATATTAGAACATTATCCAAACCATATGACATTTAAATGATCAAAACCAGATAACATCCATGTCATATTAGAACATTATCCAAACCATATGACATCCACATAAGAACGTTAACCGAACATTACCAAGATGGTCAGAATCATAAACATATCAAAATCAGTGTAACCTGGAGCCAGTCTTTATTTTGAATATATTCCCAGCATCAGTTTAATAAAACACTATGCTACATCTCAGGGGGTGACCTGACACTAATTTCGAAATAATATGGCCTTAGCAAGAATTCCCTTCATTAATTCAAAATTGCCCATTCTTTTCTATTCGGATTTGTTCATTCATGCAGTGGAACTGACCCCAACCCTGGTTCCTAGCCAAGTCGAAGGAAGATACCTGAGCCCTGTGAGGAGAGGCTGGACATGCGAGGCAGAGTAGAGGACATGCCATGATGACTGCCGCTGGACTCCGCACTGGAGCTGGACCAGTCGGACAGCTTGGATGGCTGGAAACCTGTCAGAGCGTGGAGAAGTGTTAACACATGGAAAGAGCAATTGAATTGCAAAAGGCAAATAGATGTACACAATCTACTACTGCACAGTTACACACATGTACACTAAGACACGGCCAATGCATTCACTTTCACACACACACACACACACACACACACACACACACACACACACACACACACACACACACACACACACCCCCCCCCCCCCGTAAAATCATCCATAACGAAACAATGTTTTTACCTGAGTAGGGTTTAAGCGGTCTAGGAGGGGCCTTCATGGAGGAGTCTGGCATGGGTAAGGTGGTGGTGCCGTCGGGGTAGGCAGGCTTGATCAGGAGCTCCTGTCGGCTGGGCACCGGAGGCCCTGGGGCCGCGGTGGAGGACAGGATATAAGGGCCTACGGCCGCCACTCTGGAGGGGCCACACGGCTGCAGGGCCTGGCTCTTTGTGGGGACCTGGAGAATGTTTGGGTAACACTTTATCTAAAGTTAGCAGGTATGATGCTTTATTAGTATGAGCCTTAATAATATCTTATTATGAGTCTTATAATATGTAATGTCACCCTATGTAGGCCAGGGATGGGCGGCCCGTGGTTTTGGAGGCCCGCGGATCAATTTCCATTAAAAAATATATATATAATAATAATAATAATAATAATAATAATAATAATAATAATAATAACAAAAACAACGTTTTTAGGAACTCAGTCGGGGTCTCAACTTACTGCTGAGAGTTAAAAAATGTTTTATCTCTGCTGTCAAGAAGGGAGCTGCTTAAACGTTTTACTTGCATGGTGAGGGGGGGCCAACAAAATTTCACTTAAGTGCCCCCAAAAGTGTGGATTTGGGTACTCAGACACTTGAGCCACTGTGGACCCTCGTGATAAGTTCGGATTTTCTGTGGGCCCCACGCCCATCAAAGTTGCCCATCCCTAACGTAGGGACGAAGGAGTAAAAGGTTACTCCTGCACACATCACATTGATCTCATGGACTGCTCTGTCTATGAATTGGTGATACATTTCCCTGGCACCCCTCCTCAGCTTAGTTCCAATAAACGTGGGGCTGATGTAGTCTGATGAACACTGCCTTAAGGGAACAATAACGTTTTTTAACTTTGAACCTCGTCTTGACTCACGGGCAGGTTCTCCTTCTGCTGTAATGCTGCCTTCTTCTTCCACAGCCGTTCGCGGAGTTCGACCACTCGCTTGTCCATGGTGGCCACCTCCAGGTTGCGCTTGCTCAGGCTCTCACGCTGCTGTTGCAGCTTGGCACTCTGGTCCTGGTTCAGCTTATTCCTCAGCTTAAATCGGGAGGAAAGTGAGAAAGAGCTAGACTCAGCTTTGTGTGTGTATAGAGCTTTTCCCACTACTGGGCCGAACTAAGCCGAGGCAAACCAAGCTCTACTGAGTTCTAATAAAAGCTCTAAGAAAACTTCAGAGACAGCAGTTTTATTCAGGGGTATACACTATATATACAAAAGTATGTGGACACCCGTTCAAATGAGTGGATCCGGCTATTTTAGCCACACCCGTTGCTGACAGGTGTATAAAACCAAGCACACCACCATGCAATCTCCATAGACAAACATTGGCAGTAGAATGGCCTTACTGAAGAGCTCAGTGACTTTCAACGTGGCACCGTCATAGGATGCCACCTTTCCAAAAAGTGATTTTGTCAAATTTCTGCACTGCTAGAGCTGTCCCGGTCAACTGTAAGTTCTGTTATTGCAAAGTGGAAACGTCTAGGAGCAACAACGGCTCAGCTTCGAAGTGGTAGGCCACACAAGCTCACAGAACGGGACCACCGAGTGCTGAAGCGCGTAGTGTGTAAAAATCGACCGTCCTTGGTTGCAACACTCACTACCAAGTTCCAAACTGCCTCTGGAAGCAACGTCAGCACAAGAACTGCTTGTTGGGAGCTTCATGAAATGGGTTTCCATGGCCAAGCAGTCACACACAAGCTTAAGATCACCATGTGCAATGCCAAGCGTCAGCTGGAGTAGTATAAAGCTCGCTGTTGGTATCTGGAGCAGTGGAAACGCGTTCTCTTGGGTGATGAATCACGCTTCACCATCTGGCAGTCCGACCAACGAATCTGGGTTTGGCAGATACCAGGAGAACGCTACCTGCCCGAATGCATAGTGCCCACTGTAAAGTTTGGTGGAGGAGGAATAATGGTGTGGGGCTCTTTTTCATGGTTTGGGCTAGACCCCTTAGTTCCAGTGAAGGGAAATCTTAACGCTACAGCATGCAATGACATTCTAGACGATTCTGTGCTTCCAACTTTGTGGCAACAGTTTGGGGAAGGCCCTTTCCTGTTTCAACATGACAATGCCCCCATGAACAATGCAAGGACCATACAGAAATGGTTTGTCGAGATTGGTGTGGAAGAACTTGACTGGCCTGCACAGACCCTGACCTCAACCCCATCGAACACCTTCGGGAATTGGAATGCCGACTGAGAGCCAGGCCTAATCGCCCAACATCAGTGCCTGACCTCACTAATGCTGCATCAGTGCCTGAACTCTTGTGGCTGAATGGAAGCAAGTCCACACAGCAATCTTCCATCATCTAGTGGAAAGCCTTCCCAGAAGGGTGGAGGCTGTTATAGCAGCAAAGGGGGGACCAACTCCATATTAATGACCATGATTATAGAATGAGATGTTCGACAAGCAGGTGTCCACATACTTTTGGTCATATAGTGTATGTTTGTCGTCCGCTGTGTTCATGTTATTTTGCAGAGTCTACCTGTAAATGCTGCAAAACTAAACTTCTGTGGAAGCAGACAAATCTGATATTTTCTTACCTGCAGCTCCTTGTAAAGACGCTCCAGCTCGCCGGCGGAGCTAGGGCCGTCATGAGAGGACTCCATCTTGACGCTTTTCAGGGTCTCCAGCTGCCTGCTCAGCTCCTCCACTCTGGAGACGGCCACCAGGAGCTCGCGCTGCTTACTCTGAAACAGCCCGTTCATCTGCTCTATCTCCTCCACTATACGGCCAGGCACACACACACGCAAATCAACAAACACATGCAAGCACGCACACACACACACACACAGACAGAAAGACACGCATGTTAGTCAAATTTGAAAAGTAACATTTAGAGAATGCTAATGACGTGTTAGTTCAAACCAAAATCGAATGTTCCGTTAACGTCAAGATTTTATCTTACACCTAAACATGTTCTGTGAACGTCTGGTATGGCAAAGAAAAATAAATAAAAAAACATTCCCCCAAATTGCACCTTCGGGTTCAATAGTTTTTTGATGTCAAAATAAATAACCTTAATACACAACGTTCCCATAACTGTCAGGTGTACATTCTTGGAATACACAGAAAAACTGGACAAAATAATATTCTGGAAACTAAAACCTGGAATCTTCTTTTGAACCAAAAGTAGTTAGCTGGGTGTATGCTGTAGGACTAAGCCAACCAGCTAAAACAGTGGCATTTCGTGTGAAGCAATGTCGAGTGCGTCAATTTGGAAAAAAACATGCCACTCAGAAATCCCTACTCAGCTCCTTCCCCAAACCCCTCTTCATCGAGTTTCCTCGACTCCTCCCTCTCCCCTTGGCACTGACCCAGTTTGCTGTTGCTTTGGCGTTTCTGCTCCACTTGACCCTTGAGGGCCCGCACACGCCGCAGCTTGGTCTCCTGGTTCTCAGCGTTCTCACGGAGCTGACGTAGTCTCTCCTGCTCTGACGCCTGCTGCTGCTGCTGTCGCTGCTCTTGCAGCCTCAGGTAGCGCAGACGCTGCTCCTAGCCGACCAAACAAGAAAACATTTTTAAGTTCAGATTAAAGTTTTTAATAATACCCACGGTGTATTAAAGTAGTCAAAGTAGTAGTATTTGGTCCCATATCCCTGGCACACAATGACTACATCCTGTTTGTGACTATATAAAACTCAGCATTTGCAGTTTGTTTTTGGGTGTCTTTTGTATCATGTCTTGCCCAATAGTAACTAAATACAGAATAATGTATTGTTATTTTGGAGTCACTTTTAGTGAGAATAGAAGGTGTTTCTGAACACTTATACATTCATATGGAGAAGCGCAAAGATGATACCCCCCCTCGCTCTGGATAAGAGCATCAGCTTAATGACTAAAATGTACATGTAAAATGCTAACCTTCACTGTTACCGGTAATGGCGACAGGTTAGCATTCTCTATTGTAGCCTTTGTAAACTTCTAACTCAGTGTAGGAGGTCACACAGACCTTCCCATGTCTTTAAAGAAAAAGACTTGCCTTTATTAATAGACCTTAATAAAGAGAATGCAGAGGGGACAGTGTGAAGAAGAACTGTCTAGGAAGAAACCTTGAGAGGAACCAGACGCTAGAGCAGGCCTATTCAACTGGAAGCCTATGTCAAGCTAATAAGCACTGGTAAGAAAGGGAAAGAAACAACTTTTTTTATTGGACATTGTCTCATCTAGAGCCCTGCCATACAGGCCTATCTGCCTCACGCTGGCCTCGGCATGAGACAAGGTGAAGAATTACATGTCTTGACCTTATTTAGTGGCTGTACTCCTCTGCCAAACGAGTCAATGGGCTTGTTTGACATCGACTGCACTGATCTACAAATCCCTTTGCATCATAAATAACTACTGATTATTATTTATAGCCAAGTCGGTCAGTCACAATTTACCCACAATGTATCATGCTCTCCAACATGGCCAATGTCTTGCCCTACCTTTGAGGCCAGGAGCTGCTGCTGCGAATTGATCTGCTGCTGTTGCCGTGACGCCATCTCCTGCAGCTCCGAGAGGGTGATGTCCATGCGAGGCGGTACCACCTGGGGGGTCAATAATGACAAAGAACGTGTCACACCACACCATTAAACCATTGGCTTCCACCTTCCTTCATTTTAATGTAATACAATTCTTTCACTCACCCCATTTTCCATGCATCGGTCCACAGGGACCATGACCATGTTCCTTTTGGATGAGTGATCGGAAACCCTTGATCCGCCTATACAAGACAAAATACAGCGGTCTTGTGAGTGTGTGTGTTTGTATCTAACTGTTGGAGAGGGACATGCATTTGCTTCACAACTGATCATGGGAAGTATAAAGAGGTGAGAAGCTAATTGCTATTTGGGGAAAATTCCGCATCCGGAGGAATCTCTGTTAAAAGGGGGCTCCAATTTGTTTGTGTACTTCAGTCTGTTTATGACCAAAGACGGAACAAACATGACCCGGAAAACCGACACAAGACCCGAGCACTGCACCATGAATAGGGGTCATACTCTGAAGATACGGGATGAAAAGGACAAGCATGAGTTGTAGAACTGCTCATTATGTAACAACTGGTGGAGCAGCCAAAGAACCAAGCCTCGTCCACACAGTTGCTCTTCCTGTGCCAGTGTCTGACGGTTATGCAATGCTGTTCTACGAACAGCTTATATGGGTAACCAAAAAAGGCTGAACAACAAGGCTGATCCCTTTAATTAGCTCTTTGGGGGGCCACAACACAGGATTATTAGTTATACAACCAAAATCCTACACCTTATATGGTAATAACAGCACAAGCAAAACAGGGAGCCAAGCCAGACTGGTTGTAATTGACTACAATCGTGTCCTGAGAACAAATAATAAAGCCTTTGTGCTGTGATATCCCTTGCACTGTTCTGTTGCGTAATACGGATTAGTCCTGCGTAGGGGGCCCGTCATTCCAAGCAACTAGATACCCAAACTCATGGACCTACACAAGGTTCTCAAATGAACAGAAAGCCTTGGGTTAAGAAAGAAAGGGCTTTCTGTTGTTTTCAAGTAACATAAAGGACTAAGTTATGAGGGGGCATCACATAGTGGTACCATTGAAAAGAACATGACCTTGGCTAATCGTCTCATGAAAACGCAACGCAGATATTCGCAGAAAAAATAACAAGCACAAAACATAAATCACAGCAATGAAAGTAAAGTGTACTGTTCCCTATGGGCTCACTTTAACCATGAGCATGGGCATTTTCATGACACCATTTCTGTTGCAAAGCGGTTCTTAAATGGAAGCAAACGGAACAAAAATGGGGAGGGACCTACCTGAATTTGTCCAATAAAAACATGTTTTACTCTGTTTGCTTCCGTTTGGTTCTTAAATGGTAAATGGTTTCCATAATGAATACACCCCAGCTGAGAGGGCGGTGAACGGTTAGCATGCTACCTAAGACTACAAGGTGCAGTTGTTTAAAAGGTGCTTACACATGTGGAAGCTAGGTGAATTGCAACAGCACTGGGCTGCATTCAAAACAAATGTCCCCCCTCCCCCGTAACATGGCGGAGACTCGCGCTTGAGCCTTTTACTTTCGGTCGTGGTCCACCAGCTTCGAACAGCTGTAAAAACTAGATTTTTTCTTATGAAATATATTTTTTGTTATGAAATATATTTCACAGCGATATAGATGGTACAGTGATTCCCTACACTATTCAGTGCTTGTTTTCTCACATAAACTGAAATTGAGTGAACAGTGTAGAATTTTAGCACCCAGGAAATGACAGAGCAATTTCTACATTGGCCGCTTGACCTGATTTCCGATAAACACAGCCACAAAATCAAAACAGCTTTCCCATTTTGTCAACAGATGCCGCCCTGTCAAGAGAAATCAATAAGCGAATATCACAGTTAGGGTTGCAAAGGGTCGGAATCCTTCCGGTAAATTTTGGCAATTTTGCTTAAATTCATCAAAAAGCTGGCTTATAACAGTGAACTTTTTTGTGGGATACACATAAGGCAATTCTAGGTCTTGTGGCATATTTTGGTTTGTGGCATATTGTGGTTAAACTATCCCCAAGTCAATGGAATTGCAACCCTCTGCATGCACAGTGCACTCTTCAATCACATGTACAGCTGATTCTCAAGATCTTGCACACTAATGAGATGCTATTGAGCCCGCACTACTACACTGTCTGAGCCTAGGAATACTTGCTTTCTGGTAAGTTTTGATTACAATACTGGGTGGGGTGAAAATATTTTATGACATACATGATTTTTTGTTAACTAGTAAATAGTTGCCAACAGCAAAGTGTGTTTAAATCATTTCTAACATGTTAACAATTTCTGCTAGTTAGATTTTGCTACCATGTGGGTTTTAGCTTGCTTGAGCCTGCTAACTGAGGAATATTAATTCACCTGTTTCCATACATGTTTAATTTTAAAACATTTATCTTACAAAGGAGTTGTTTAATCAAACTACTTAACTATTTAAATGTACATGGAATTCTATTTGTCGTTTTTTTACGAATTTTTTCTAATCTTTCCCAGAAAATTCCACGGGCACTATCTGAAGTGTGGAGACATTTCACTGCAGCTAATGTAGAAGGAAAAGCTGTGTACTGTGCCAAATCATATGTGAAGTATGCAACAAAGATGCAGAATCATCTGGCCAAGTGCATAAAGTTCCCTCAGTGCTCACAACACAACAAGCAACCTCTGACAAAAGTCCCTCTACTTCTATTCGAGGTGAAAATGATGAATCAGACACCTTCTCGATAGAAAAAGTTTGTAAGACTAAATGGAGGAACGTAGTCAGAGAAATGCTGTTTATGCAACTGGTTCACCTCTGATGCTCACAGGCAATGTGTATTGGAAGAGATTTCTGAATGTTCTACGCCCAGCATACACCCCTCCAACCAGACATGCTTTATCTACTCATTTGCTGGATGCAGAGTTCAACAGAGTTCAAGTGAAGGTCAAGCAAATCATAGAGAAAGGAAACTGTATTGCAATAATCTGATGGGTGGTCGAATGTTTGTGGGCAAGGAATAATTAACTACATAATCTCCACCCCTCAACCAGTATTCTACAAGAGCACAGACACAAGGGACAACAGACACACCAGTCTCTACATTGCAGATGTGCTGAGGGCAGTCATCAATGACCTTGGACCACAGAAGATATTTGCACTGGTGACAGACAATGCTGCGAACGTGAAGGCTGCTTGTTCTAAAGTGGAGGAGTCCTACCCTCACATTACACCCATTGGCTGTGCGGCTCACGCATTGAATCTGCTCCTCAAGGACATCATGGCACTGAAAACAATGGATATACTCTACAAGAGAGCCAAGGAAATTGTTAGGTATGTGAAGGGTCATCCTATATCATATATATCTATATCATATATATCATATAGCAGCAATCTACCTCACCAAGCAAAGTGAGAAGAATAAGAGCACCACATTGAAGCTGCCCAGCAACACCCGTTGGGGTGGTGTTGTCATCATGTTTGACAGTCTCCTGGAGGGGAAGGTGTCTCTCCAAGAAATGGCCATATCACAGTCTGCCGATATGGACAGCCCCATCAAGAGGATCCTTCTGGATTATGTATTTTGGGAGAGAGTGGTAAGCAGCCTGAAACTCCTGAAACCTATATCAATAGCCATTGTACAGATTGAGGGAGACAATGCCGTCCTGTCTGATGTTCAGACTCTGCTTGCAGATGTAAGAGAAGAAATCCGTACTACCCTGCCCACTTCACTGTTACTCCAAGCAGAGGAAACTGCAGTTCTGAAATACATCAAAAAGTGTGAAGACTTCTGCCTGAAGCCCATACACGCTGCAGTGTACATGTTGGACCCCAAGTATGCTTGCAAGAGCATCCTGTCTGGTGCAGAGATCAACAAGGCCTATGGTGTCATCACTACCGTGTCTCACCACCTTGGCCTGGATGAGGGCAAGGTTCTTGGCAGTCTGGCGAAGTACACTTCCAAGAAAGGGCTTTGGGATGGAGATGCAATAAGGCAGTCGGGCCAACATATCTCATCAGCCACCTGGTGGAAGGGACTTTGTGGATCTGAGACTCTTTCCCCTGTTGCCTCCATCATCCTCCAAATCCCACAAAAATCAGCGGCCTCAGAGCGCAACTGGTCCTTGTTTGGGAACACACACACCAAAGCACGCAACAGGCTGACCAATACAAGGGTTGAAAAATTGGTGGCCATCCGGGCAAATTTGAGGCTTTTTGAGCCTGACAATGAGCCATCCACAACAAGGTTGGAAAGTGACAGTGAAGATGAGGCCTCAGTGTCTGATGTTCAAGAGGCAGACATTGAGGAGGTCCAGGGAGAAGACATGGAAGCCTGAGAGGAAGACAACCAAAACATACAGATGTATGTTGAAAACGTTATGGGAGATGCGATGGATCATTGGGGATCATTCAATATTCCCTTTCTTTTGTTGTTCAGTGAAATCATCCCATGTGAAGAGTACTCATTTAATTAAAGTTCAATTCATAACTAAATTGTTTTTTTTATTTCTATTGGAAGGATTGAATCATTTGTGATTATGTCTACTTATGATAAGGTAAAATGTTTATGTTTCTGTCTCCATATGATACGGTAAATATATCCAATGCAAAAAACATCTACATTTAAATGGTATTAGTATTAAATTGCATATATTTCCGTTAATTCCCATATATTCCCGTTAATTCCCACAGAAAGTTTCCACCTCTGAATATTCCCCAAAATGTGCAACCCTAATCACAGCCAATCACAACACTGGTGGGTCAGTAATACTGCAAAACACTATCATTACACTATTACTGCAGATATACTATGAACATTTTCTGAAATTACAATGAAAACATAAAATACAAATCCTATGTGTAGCACCTTTAAAGTGTGTTAAAGTGATCTATATTCTACATCATATGGGGGTGTGTTCAAAAACTGGACTGTGTTTTTACAACCAACAACCACAACGGATGCTGTGACAATAGTGCCACTGGGTTATGGTAAGTTCATATAAAATATACAAAATATAGAAGAAAACGCAAAAGAGGCAAAAGAAGGATTAAGGATGGCTGAAAAATCTTTCTGCCAGGCATTTACTTAAGTCTTAGTATGTGTGGGCCATGTGGCACACGGGGTGGCATGGCATTGCTTAGGTTAGTCACAGACAGTGCCCGTGGCATATCATCATCACCACACACAGGCTGCATCATGAATAGCATCCTATTCCTTATAGTGCACTACATTGGCCAGGGCCCATAGGCCATGTGGGACGTAGTCAGTCAGAAAAATCCTGGGTGACCTTTAGGCCTGAGAGAATGCAGGCAAGACATAAAATGAGAGTGTACCCTGTTAAATAACTATGTTCCCAGCAGCCGCAAGAGATCACAGAGATTTTAATTATCTCAGCAATGTTTAGAATGCTTGGCATTGTGCCATGGTCAAAACCGCATGCGTCACCAAATAACAGGAAGATATACAATCTTTTCACACATTCTTTCTTTATCATTTTGAGTTTTTACTTCACATGTGACATAGTTAAAATCCAATTGTGGCCATGGAGTAACTCTAATATGGTAACAATTGTATTGAAATCATCATCCCAACAATGGGGACAATGAAATGTGTCTGCCAGTTAGAATAGTAGCCGGCTGTATGAACTTTGGCTCAACTGTAACGGAACATAGGACGAATAGAACATTGTGTACACCACACACATAACAGCCAGTAAACACACCTGCCTACCCAGGCTTCCCCATTTTTCAGGCTACACTTGACACATTCAGTTACCACACTATTTACCATCCAGGGTACTGGTGGGGGATGGGCATTGAAAAATGTGTGTTTGTGGCTCTCACCTGACTCTCTGTAGGGTGCCCGTTCGTGGCGCAGGAGGAAGCGAACCTCACCCCTCTGCTGTCCCCAATGCTGGAGCACGTCCAGCATTCGCTCTCTGTCACTAATGGCGCGCTCTGGTGTGACAAAGAAAGATGCCTGAGTAAGCGGTTCTTGAGTCCAAGGCACGGTTCCATTTTGGTCCCTTACCCCAACCTTTACCCTTCAGGTGTTCACATCTGACGGGATAGTGGTACTGCTTTTTACCTATGATGTCACTTTTAAGATTAGTGAACACCGAAGCTGTAGGGGCTAGGGAGTGAAATGGAACAGTTTTTGTTGTTGTTGTTCCTCCTACCCACCACTGAAAACTTTGGCCTTCGATTGGTTTCATTCAGTTCAACACTTTGATGAGTGCAGCCCTCCATAACATTAACCTAGAGTAAACACTGCCGTTAAAAGTTAGTCAGGAAGTGTCCTGGCTGGTCTAGCAGTAATACCACAGTCTCACACGTGACTACGGTGAAGGGCCCATGCCCTTCTAGCACACCTCTCCTACTTACTTTACTGTCTCTTTTTACTGTCCAATAAACTTGATCCTTAAGTAGTTTGCACTTTACGTCAAGTTTAAAAGGTATACAATTGAGAAGACTGAGTGAGAACCGTTCTGAAACCCACCTGAGCCTCGCCACATTTCAGCTAGGTAGCATTCTCCCTCCCCGGGCTCCTTGCACAGCTCCACCACATCACGACACAGGGTTTCCGGGGTAACGGGCACCTCTGTGAAATGCTGGTCATTGTTGCTGAGGTACACGGTGAGGAACATCTAAGACACAGACAGTGAAAAATAGACCATTAGAACAGTGTTACTAGACATTGGTGCTGTGTACAATATGATAGAATAAGAAACCCTGTTATAGAACATCTGGGTCCAACCCCAGACAAAGACTGAGCCAATTCAGAAAAATCCATCGCAGTGGGGGACTCGCAAAAATAGTGAGAACAGAATAAGTAGCACATTAGGTACCTGTTCTATTCGAAAACAAACAGATGGTCAATGTCTATTTTGGATCCAAAAATCTTACAGGGAGTCATTTGTCAGTGTGGACTTTTTTCTAATAGGGTCAATTCCACAGAATTGCGCTGAGACTCGTATTCTTTACTTGAAATGTATGCCAAACAAAAACCACTGATTTAAAAGATTACAAACCATACAACTCTATGCACAATGACTACTTTTAACAATTTACAATGAACATAAAAATTAAAAAATACATTTACTGAAAGAATTGTGCAGATGCAAAGTTTGGTAACAGAATTTCAGTTAAATCTCCCTCAGTTTATGTCACCACATTTCCAAACAATTAAAAATCTGCTCCGAATGAAGATTCAGAGATGTCTGCAGAAAGAATGGGATGTCAGCTGACATGACACCTTTTGTTTGAAAAAAATCTATTTTGGTTATTGATCTACAGTAAGTGAAGTGGATTTACACCGGTAACAGAATTGAGGCAACATCATGGGTCTTTGATCTACACTACACAGTAATGCATAATTTTGGATATGAATGTCATTCATCCTAAATACGTATACAAAGGCGCAACATCCTCGTTTGCATATTGAGGTATTATTCTACACAATGGCTATTATTTTATTGAGCTCCACCACCAAACAAGACCAAATGTGGTTGGTTCAGATTTGTTCCGGACCAATCAAAGACGTCTATTTTTCACCCGTTTGGACATCAAAGTACAGCACAGTAGAGATATGTAGAGTACAGTACAGTATAGCACAGAACAGTAAATATAGTTCAGTAGAGTATAGTACATTATAGTGTAATGTACCTTACTCTACTGAACTATATTCTACTTTTATTTACTGTACTATGCTGAACTATTCTCTACTTTTGTTTACTGTACTGTGGTGTCCAAACTTATGAAACATAGGTGTCCGTACCAAATCTGAACGTCTATGTTTGGGCCGGTCCAGACGTCTGTGGAAGTTGAAATCAAGGCTGGTCCGGACCAAGAAATTACGTCTGTGAACGATGAAATCAAGGCCAGGGTGGACTGACCAAATAAAGAATTTAAAGAGAGGGGGCTCATGGGTAGGTGTCAGTAAGAGCCGGGAGAGGTTACGTTAATTAGGGATAGAGAAGAGAGGTTGTCCTGACTTTCCACCCTCTTTCTCTGACAAGCAGACAACAGAAGGAGAAAGGAAAACATTTATCAGCTGAACATAATCGTACGCCAGCAAAAGGGAGAACAGTAGCATCTGTTTTTTGTGACTACTATGATTTCCCATTGTAGCCATTTCAAATGCAGACATTCCGTTACCAATTTGTCTGAAATTCTGTTACCGAATTGGTAACAGAATTGAGTTTCATCCCCTTAATAATTCATGAAACAAAATTGATATCAGTAAAAACACTAATTAACTATATAAAAAACAAAGCCTATGATTTCTTAATCTGTCCCTGCTCATGAGGGAGAGAAATTAGAAAATATCTTAACGATATGTGGATTTTTGGTAACGGAATTTTAAAGCACATGGCAATGTTTCTTAAATTTACAGAAGACAGAAAAGGTTATCCTAAACTACACGCAACATGTAAAGTGTTGGTCCCATGTTTCATGAGCAGAAATAAAAGATCCCAGAAATGTTCCACATGCACAAAAATATGTTGTTCTCTCAAATTGTGTGTACAAATTTGTTTACATCCCTGTTAGTGAGCATTTCTCATTTGCCAATATAATCCATCCACCTGACAGGTATGGCATATCAACAAGCTGATTAAACAGTATAATCATTACACAGGTGCACCTTGTGCTGGAGACAATTACATTTTAGCAGACACTCTTATCCAGTGCGACTTACAGTAGTGAATGCATACATTTCATATATTTAATTTCATGCATTTTTTTGTACTGGCCCCCCGTGGGAATCGAACTCACAACCCTGGCGTTGCACACACCATGCTGGCATTGCAAACACCATGCTCTACCAACTGAGCCACAGGGAAGACAATAAAAGGCCACTCTAAAATGTACCGGTTAAACAACAGGTATTTCTGTCTGTAATAAAGCCTATGCCCTCCCAGGCCCACCTATGGCTGTGCCCCTGCCCAGTCATGTGAAATCCATAGATTAGGGCCTAAGAAATGTATTTCAATTGACTGATTTCTTTTTATGAACTGTAACTCAGAAAATCATTAAAATTGTTGCCTGTTGCGTTTATATTTTTGTGTTGATATCAGTTGGCAGGGGTCTAATTCAACATTATTGTATTTTGATGTATTTCTAATACCTTTTAAGACTTGTTCTGGTAGATGTTTTGTAAGGCCCCTTTTCCATCTGTTTGACAATTTGTTTATTCCTCATTTTGAGAATGGAAAATGGTTGAAACGCATAAATGCCTTAATTTCTCAAAAATATAGACTCGTGGCTTTCATTTGTCACCCAATTTGACATGGTTCTATGAACTTCACATGTGCTTATGGGTCCTTTTACTTAGAAATTACCACAGGGAATTCCACGAATAATAATGCCGTTGCTTCAACATCTGGAGTGAGCCAGCCCAAAGACAGAATGGGGACAGTCTGGGAACTACTCCAGAACCCCCTCTGGAATTATAAAGGGGTGAATGCAGTTCTGAACATTTTTTCAAAGAGAAAACTGGGTCTCAAATTCCAATAGAGCCAAGCTCCAATCTCTGAAAATGAAAACATGATGAAGAGGCAACACTGTCAAGGACACTGGTCCTCGAGAAAAGGGGGCAGGCTCTGTGAATTTGACCTTTCACAAGATTCTACATAGGTCAATGGTTTCCTTTCAAATGCGCAAACGCTGCAGCCAGCCACTGTGACAACTGTATATGGGGGACAATAAAGGGTTATAGAGCCAAGTGCAAGTCAGCAATTTCTTTGCACCATAAATAGCAGGCCAAGCCAAACACGCTCCGCTGCCCAAAGGTATAGAGGATGCAAGAAGCGATCATTGACTTGTTGCTTCATAGTGGTGGTCTGGCATGGGGCCTGAAAGGTCTATACCACTGAGGTAACAGATGGGCTTTAGACTGAAGATGCACCCCCAAAATGGCACCCTTTTCCCTAGTGCATTACTTTTGACCAGGGCCCATAAGGTGCCATTTGGGACACATCCTGAGAGTAACATGGAAGCTGTCCTGTAGACTCTGCCACCATTGCAGCACTACGTTCCCACTAACAACCTACAGAACCTACCATTCCGGAAACCTCTGCCTAAAACCAGTTATAATTTGGAGATAATCCATATAAATCAGGAGACTTCGAACTTACTAAGCTATCGATCTGATTGATTTTCAAATTCTTTGTCAAACTGAGCTGTCTACCAATTTCCTGAAATTTGTCGAAGGTGTTCAAGCCTGAACCCATTCATGATAAATCTATGATGTCAAGCACAGTTGGATTATGGAGAGAAACATAATTATGTCGAGGCAACAGTATAAAATAATAAAGCCTTCCACATCCGCCACAAACATCTGGCATTTAACAGAAGTGGCTGAGAGACACCTAACAATGCTAAACCACTCATAATGCTGACTGATCCTACATTTGTGAGACCGTGGCACAAGCTTGCCAGCTGACACTCCACGCACCAATTCAAGTATCCGGTTTGAAGCAGCTGTGCACTAAAGGTTTAAAAAGAGCCTTTTTTTGTCCTCTTTTAAAATATGCTCTCAATCTGGGCACTGGATCGGACTACAGCTGGGGATATGACTGATTGCCTTTCTGTCCTAGTCACGCTACAAGTATAAGAAATCCACAGACTGGCAATTAGAGTTAGGATAACATCATGGCCATGTGCCCTCTTAAAGGTAGACTCCGCCATATGACATCATCATGCAAAGCTAGGCGACTTCCTGTTTGCAGAAAACAAGATAATTAATATCCGCAAAAAGACTACTACTTCCCAACTTTCGGCCTCCCTTCAGACATGCACACATTGGGGAGTGGCAAATAGAGGCCAATTCTGAGTTTGTTGTTGTTGGTTTCTTTAAAACAGGAAGTCACCCCACTTTGCATGACAATGTAATTTTGTCATGCAAGTCTACCAACAACATTTTAAATGTATTTCTCTCCTAAAACTCTTATGGTGAGGAAGGAACTTCAGAATGAATAAATGTTCACCTATTTTTGCATACAATTCCAGGGGTAAAGCTAAACTCTTTGCCATTTCACCATTGCCATTTTTTGTTTGTTTTATTCAATTTTCTGGTGACACTTAGCCTAGGTGAGACCTGTATACCTTTCTGAACAGCTGACTTTTCCAGTTTCTCTGAAGGGTCTGTCTTTAAAGAGCCATTGAACATGTGTGTTTTTCTGTTGCTCATCAGAAAAACGGGATTTCATCTTGGAGGTGTGTTTCCTGACCACTTCTGCGTTTGGTTAATGTTTGTCCCCCATTTCACTTCTTCAAAATCCTCAGAATGAATCTAAAACATTTTTACGTTTCTGCTGAGGATGTTTTACTTGCACAATTTTACATCTAGCTATGTTGTTTGGTGTAAAAAAATTAAAAGTTAAAACTAAAGCAAAAAGTCATAAAATGTGTGACGTGTTGTCTTATGTAAACAACGTCGGGCTGCTGGGCAGTCTGTCTCACTGTCTATGCTATTGGATAGAGAGCAATCACTGCAGCTGTTCACCCCATGTTAGTGGGCAAATGTACATCGTCAAATCAAAACCCAACCTTCATTTACCCATTGTGACGCACAGATGTTCCATACTCAGTTTTAGACGAGACTGACTTTATGACCAAAATCTGCCTATTTACATTTTGTAGTCAATTTTGACACTAGAATAACTGTTTCTGACTCCTATCAATGCCACATAGGGATTTTCAAGGGGATCTGTTGCTTTTTAAAGGCAGTCACTCTTTAACAGTATATAGCTGATTTGAATCCTATTTGTATCTTGTAAAGCTGCTTAAAAAAAAATATGGACCCCAGCTTGTTTCTCTGTATACAGCACACTTCTCAATGCTGTTCATCAACCAAACCACACTAATGTATTCATTTATTGAGTGGTAATAGGAAAATGTTGGACTAAATACATGTCTTTAAGGAAGCCCATGCATCAACCAGTACAGAAGTGGGGCATGGTGTCAGAGGTTGATAAAGTGAAGAGAAGTAGGCTGTCATTTTCTATTTCACTGCACTGGGCCTTCATTTTATCACATAGGGCAAGGGCTATGGGAAGCAGTAGGCACATTGGGAGATCTGAGTGAGCCTTGAGGCCATCTAGGACAATCAGAAATGAACTGCACCCTACTTGGTAAGGCTCATATAAAAGTTGATGTCTAAAAGGCCTAAAAATGCTGCGAAAATTCCCAAATATAGCCTTATTAAATAATGAGCAAAAGATAATTATATTTTATTTACAACTACAAAAAAGGGGCCGCGAACATTGGGGGCTTATGCTAATTCCTTGGCATGTCCCTGTTTGCTTGGCACCACTCACTGAATGCATGGCGTGTAAAGATATCTTTAGTGCTTTTGTAAGACTTGTCGAATACAAATCGACCAAATATCAAATTACATGCAAAGTAACACACTTGTATTTCCATACACAAATGTATAAGGGAGCTATCATTGCTGGCTCATGGTCTGTATCTGAAATTGCACCCTATTCCCTATGTAGGGAAATACTTTTGACCAGGACCCATAGGGATCTGGTTAAAAGTAGTGCACTATGTAGGGAAAAGGTTACCATTTTGGATGCACCCTTGCAGTGGATGACCAAGCCTTTAACAGAATAGGGGAATGTTCTTTTCCCCTCAGAGAATAATCAGCCATTATGGAAATGTGGCTTTTTGTATATGAGCTCCAATGACAGCCCTTGTGCTATCCCCCAAGGCAGATGTTCAATTGATCTCGTATTGTATGTACAGTGGGGTCTGAAATGATTAACACCCTTGATAAAGATGAGCAATAATGACTGTATAAAATAAATAATTCAAATACTGAGCTATATTGTGTGCAACAAAATAGTTTTTTGCGAAATTATATAATTGTATACATTTGATTAAAGAGATTTTGTATAACAAGTAATATAAAAAAGTCTCAAAAAGGTAGACCCCTAAAGATTCTTAGAAATAAAGTAGTCAGAAGTGTAGTATTTTGTCCCATATACCTAGCAAGATATGACTACATCAAGTTTGTGACTCTTCAAAGTTGTTGGATGCATTTGCAGTTAGTTTTGGTTGTGTTTCAGATTATTTTGTGGCCAATAGAAATGAATGGTGGGGCCTCCCAAGTGGCACAGCGGTCTAAGGCACTGCATCGCAGTGCTTGAGGCGTCACTACAGACCCGGCTTCGATCCCAGGCTGTGTTACAACCAGGCGTGACTGGGAGTCCCATAGGGCGGCGCACAATTGGCCCAGCGTCGTCTGGGTTAGGGGAGGGTTTGGCCGGGGGGGCATTACTTGGCTCATCGCGCTCTAGCGACTCCTTGTGGCAGGCCGGGCGCCTGCAGGCTGACTTCGGTCGTCGGTAGAGCTGTGTTTCCTCCGACACATTGGTGCAGCTGGCTTCCGGGTTAAGCGGGCATGTGTTAAGGAGCCCGGTTTGGCGGGTCATGTTTCGGGGACGCCTGACTCGACCTTCACCTCTACCGAGCCCGTTGGGGAGTTGCAGGGATGAGACAAGATCGTAATGACTTTGGGTGAAAAAAAGTAAAACAAAACATAAAAGATAGTCATTAATGTATTGTGTCATTTTAGAGTCACTTTTATTGTAAATAAGAATAGAAAATATTTCTAAACACTTTTACATTACCGTGGATGCTACCATGATTCTGAATAATCAAATCAAAATCAAATCTTATTGGTCACATACACATGGTTAGCAGATGTTAATGCGAGTGTAGCAAAATGCTTGTGCTTCTAGTTCCAATGGTGCAGTAATATCTAACAAATAATCAAACAATTCCCATCAACTACCTACAGTTGAAGTTGGAAGTTTACATACACCTTAGCCAAATACATTTAAACTCAGTTTATCACAATTCCTGACATTTAATCCTAGTAAAAAAATTCCCTGTCTTAGGTTAGTTAGGATCACCACTTTATTTAAAAATGTGAAATGTCAGAATAATAGTAGAGAGAATGATTTCTTTCAGCTATTATTTCTTTCATCACATTCCCAGTGGGTCAGAAGTTTACATACACTCAATTCGTTTTTGGTAGCATTGCCTTTAAATTGTTTAACTTGGGTCAAACATTTCAGGTAGCCTTCCACAAGCTTCCCACAATAAGTTGGGTGAATTTTGGCGCATTCCTCCTGACAGAGCTGGTGTAACTTAGTCAGGTTTGTAGGATCCTTGCTTTTTCAGTTCTGCCCACAAAGTTTCTATAGGATTGAGGTCAGGGCTTTGTGATGGCCACTCCAATACCTTGACTTTGTTTTTGTTAAGCCATTTTGCCACAACTTTGGAAGTATGCTTGGGGTCATTGTCCATTTGGAGGACCCATTTGCGACCAAGCTTTAACTTCCTGACTAATGTCGTGAGATGTTGCTTCAATATATCCACATAATTTTCCTCCCTCATGAAGCCATCTATTTTGTGAAGTGCCCCAGTCCCTCCTGCAGCAAAGCACCGCCACAACATGATGCTGCAACCCCCATGCTTCACGGTTGGGATGGTGTTTTTTTGGCTTGCAAGCCTCCCCCTTTTTCCTCCAAACATAACGATGGTCATTATGGCCAAAGTTCAATTTTGTTTCCATCAGACCAGAGGACATTTCTCCAAAAAGTACGATCTTTGTCACCATATGCAGTTGCAAACCGTAGTCTGGCTTTTTTATGGCGGTTTTGGAGCAGTAGCTTCTTCCATGCTGAGCAGCCTTTCAGGTTATGTCGATATAGGACTCGTTTTACTGTGGATATAGATACTTTTGTACCCGTTTCCTTCACCATCTTCACAAGGTCCTTTGCTGTTGTTCTGGGATAGATTTGCACTTTTCGCACCAAAGTACCTTCATGTCTAGGAGACAGAACGTGTTTCCTTCCTGAGCGGTATGACAGCTGCATGGTCCCATTGTCACAGGCGTCGTAGTGAACAGACCAAGGCGCAGCGTGTAGAGTGCTCATTCTTAATTTATTATAGGAGAACACTTAAACAGAAAAATAACAACGACCAACAGTTCCGTAAGGTACAAAGACTAATACGGAAAACAGGCTGCCTAAGTATGGCTTCCAATCAGAGACAACGAAAGGACTCGTTTTACTGTTTTGGCCGAGTATGGTATTGGAAACCATACTCGGCCAAACATAAAAACGAAACATAGAAATACAAAACTAGAACAAAATCCCCTAGAACCAAAAAACCCCAAGACACACAAAACAACCCCCCTGCCATGCCCTGACCATTCTACTATGGCAAAATGACCCTTTTCACTGGTCAGGACATGACACCCATGGTGTTTATACTTGCGTACTATTATTTGTACAGATGACCGTGGTACCTTCAGGCGTTTGGAAATTGCTCCCAAGGATGAACCAGACTTGTGGAGGTCTACAATTTTTTTTCTGAGGTCTTGGCTGATTTCTTTTGATTTCCCCATGATGTCAAGCAAAGAGGCACTGAATTTGAAGGTAGGCCTTGAAATACATCCACAGGTACAGCTCCAATTGACTCAAATGATGTCAATTAGCCTATCAGAAGTTTCTAAAGCCATGACATAATTTTCTGGAATTTTCCAAGCTGTTTAAACGCACAGTCAACTTAGTGTATGTAAACTTCTGACACACTGGAATTGTGATACAGTGAATTACAAGTGAAATAATCTGTCTGTAAACAATTGTTGGAAAAATGACTTGTGTCTTGCACAAAATAGATGTCCTAACCAACTTGCCAAAACTATAGTTTGTTAACAAGAAATTTGTGGAGTGGTTGAAAAACTAGTTTTAATGACTCCAACCTAAGTGTATGTAAACTTCTGACTTCTACTGTAATACACAGAAATCGCGGTGCAGTAGATGGTATAAAATACAGTATATACATGTGATATGAGTAATGTAAGATATGAAACATTATTAAAGTGCCATTATTTAAAGTGGCATTGTTTAAAGTGACTAGTGATCCATTTGTTAACGTGTCCAGTGATTGGGTCTCAATGTGGGCAGCAGCCTCTCTGAGTTAGTGATGGCTGTTTAGCAGTCTGATGGCCTTGAGATAGAAGCTGTTTCTCAATCTCTCTGTCCCAGCTTTGATGCACCTGTACTGACCTCGCCTTCTGGATGATAGCGGTGTGAACAGGCAGTGGCTCAGGTGGTTGTTGTCCTTGATAATCTTTTTGGCCTTCCTGTGACATCGGGTGCTGTAGATGTCATGGAGGGCAGGTAGTTTGCCCCCGGTGATGCGTTGTGCAGACAGCATCACCCTCTGGAGAGCCTTGCAGTTGAGGGCGGTGCAGTTGCTGTACCAGGCTGTGATACAGCCCGACAGGATGCTAAGGTTGAAGAGGCACTGTGGTGCCTTCTTCACCACACTGTCTGTGTGGGTGGACCATTTCAGTTTGTCTGTGATATATATGTCCAGGAACTTAAAACACTTTCCACCTTCTCCATTACTGACCCTTCGATGTGGATGGGGGGGATGCTCCCTCTGCTGTTTCCTGAAGTCCACGATCATCTCCTTTGTTTTGTTGATGTTGAGTGAGAGGTTGTTTTGCTGAAACCACACTCCAAGTGCCCTTACCTCCTCCCTGTAGGCTGTCTCATTGTTGTTGGTGATCAAGCCCACTACTGTTGTGTCATCTGCAAACTTGATGATTGAGTTAGAGGCGTGCATGGCCACGCAGTCGTGGGTGAACGGGGAGTACAGGAGAGGGTTGAGCACACACCCTTGTGGAGCCCCAGTGTTGAGGGTCAGTGAAGTGGAGATGTTGTTTCCTACCTTCACCACCTGGGGACGGCCCATCAGAAAATCCACTGAAGTGGGTCTAGGGTAGCTGGTAAGGTGCCGGTGATATGATCCTTGACTAGCCTCTCAAAGCACTTCATGATGACAGAAGTGAGGGCTACGGGGCGGTATTCATTTAGTTCAGCTATCTTTGCCTTTTTGGGTACAGGAACAATGGTAGCCATCTTGAAACATATGGAGACAACAGACTGGGATAGGGAGCGATTAAATATGTCCGTAAAAACACCAGCCAGCTGGTCTGTGCATGCTCTGAGGACGCGGCTTGGGATGCCGTCTGGGCCTGCAGCCTTGCGAGGGTTAACACGTTTAAATATCTTTCTCGTGTCAGCCACTGACATGGGGGGGGGGGCTGTCTTTGTTAGCAAGCCACGTTGGTGGCACTGTATTATCCTCAAAGCGGGCAAAGAAGGTGTTTAGTTTGTCTGGAAACGTGGCTGCTTTTGTTTTTGTAGTCCGTGATTTGGTGTAGACCCTGCCACATACGTTTCGTAACTGAGCCGTTGAATTGCGACTCCACCTTGACCCTCTACCGGCATTTCGCTTGTTTGATTGCCTTGCGGAGGGAATAACTACACTGTTTATATTTAGCCACATCCCGAGACCTCTTTCCATGGTTAAATTTGGTGGATCGCGCTTTCAGTTTTTCGCGAATGCCGCCATCCATCCACGGTTTCTGGTTAGGGTAGGTTTTAACAGTCACAGTGGGCACGACATCTCCAATGCACTTATTTATAGTGTATAGATCAATGTCGTTGTCTGAGGCTGACTGGAACATATTCCAGTCCGCGTGATCAAAACAATCTCGATTGGTCAGACCAGCATTGAATGGTTCTCGTTACTGGTACATCCTGTTTGAGTTTCTACCTATAAACCGGTACTAGCAAGATGGTGTCGTGGTCGGATTTGCCGAAGGGAGGGCGGGGGAGGGCTTTGTATGCATCGCGGAAGTTAGAGTAGTAGTGGTTGAGAGTATTAGCCCTTCGTGTCATGCAATCAATATGCAGAAAACATTTAGGTAACATTGATCTCAAATTTGCTTTGTTAAAATCCCCAGCTACAATAAATGCAGCCTCCAGCCCCTCTAACTTTCTCACTCATTATTCAGGATTTATTCAGGATTATCCATAATCATGGTAGCATCCACATTAACGCAGAAGTGTTTAGAAACATATTCTATTCTTATTTATAATAAAAGTGACAATACATTATTTACCATTCATTTCTATTGGGCACAAACTAATCTGAAACACAACCAAAACAAACTGCAAATGCATCCAACATGTTTGTAGTCAGGAGCTTGATGTAGTCATCGCGTGCTAGGAATATGGGACCAAATACTAAACTTTTGACACTTTATTTATAAGAATCTTTAGGGGTGTCAATAAATTTGACCCCTACCTAAAAATAATGTATGACTTGTTAAACAAAATCTCTTTCTCTAAGCAATTGTATTAGTATGAATTATTTTATACAGTCATTACTGCTAAACTTTATCAAGGGTGTCAATAATTTTAGACCCCACTGAATATCTTGGAGAACCAGAAGTAGAATAGAATACTTTACTTCCTTTGAGAGAATTTGTCCTATAGGCTACACTGTATTCCAGGTAGCCCCCACATACAGATAATTCCAGTCTTCAGAATAAGACATGTGCATAGGCAGTAGTTGTATTAATAAAGCCACGATAGAATTGAAAACAATCCATTCTAATTCTATGGATAGATTCTATATAAACACTTATGGCAGGCGGCTTGAATGAATACAATTCCCCTGATTCACACAGGGGAAATGCAGAGCACTTTGACTTTGCGTGTGGGAGCAGCCCTAATAACACAACATTTCCCTTCTATTCAGACAGATCAGACAGCTTGGGGGTGAAGTTTCCCCTAAGTACATATCTAGGATCAGCGTCCCCTCCCCCAATCCTAGAAATGCAAAACTGACCCATGATGTGTCTGGGGCAACTTAACCCTACTTCGATCAGACATTGGCCTGCGAGGTCTAGTCTGTGGTAAAAATGTAATAATGTTTCACAGTGTGGGGCATCTAATGAGATCGGTTAGGCTAAGCTTCTCATTAATGGCGCATCAGTGTGACTGAGAACAAACCTCATTAGCAATAGGGATTCTAATTGGTGGAGGATAAGGTGATGAGCTAAGTGCCATGAGATCTTTGGAAAGATCTGCTGTAATTGCAAATTGTTCCTCTGTTATTAGGTGACATAAACATAGGCTTCGGGCATTTGACCACGATGACTCGGACTAGAGAATCTATAAGACATTCTATTAACAAATTTCAACTAAAAGGTTGTGTATTTTATCATGTAACCATGAATAAATCACTGTTGATAGGGGTAGACCAAATTAATCGTGGATGGTGGTCTTAATCCGAAATGTAATTACTGACAAAGCCCTTCTTGCGCCTGCAAATTTCTTTCCAAAAAACAACTTTGCATGAGACGCCTTGAGGAAATCAAAATAAACTTTTTTGTGACATTCATTCTTGGTGAATTATTGTGCTGTGGTGCTAAAAATGCTAAAGTGCTCAAAAGTAGGCATGGGAAGGGAACAAGTTGAAATGATACACACAAGTTGTTATAGGACCAACTGACCATTACATTTGGTTAAACAGGTTGAGTGAATTGTCGATATACCATGACGGACACAAATTGAAAGCTAATTAATTGGAAATAGAGTTAAGTTTGATGTGAAGGCAGTTACAAGCTACAGGAGTAATCCAACCCACTGGAGTCATTAATTATTCATGCCAATAACAGCATCCAACAAATAAGCATCTGTCGATACATGCATCATCGGGGCAAAGCCATCCTACGGAGTCCAACCTCAAAGAACTGTTGTGTTCCCTCTTGAAACAAGGACCTTTTCAGTTAAAGCGGTATCATTCTCTCCATTCCATGTTTTAAAAAAGATATTAGCACTAACCCTTGACTTGTGGTTGTGTGGATCTTTAATAAATGTTGGCAGATTGGGATAGGCTTGCGAGCCGCCCCCGCCAGTCAGCTCCCAATGTTTTTAAGCTGCGGCCTGGACCCAGGCCATATGGCCAGGCTCACGTGACTTTACTATTGAATCAGCGTAGCAGTAGCAACCCTCCCCCGTTCCCCACCCCCACTGTGCTGAGTTACTCTGGGAGCAGAAAAACAGTACTGGGTGAAAGCAAACACAACCCAGTCGCTCAAATGTTTACATTTTGACATAGGTATTTGGGACAATGGGAAATGTAATTGTAAATCTCCACCACAGCCATGGAGCAGTACTTTTGAATAATCGCCTAAGGAATGTATAAATAGCCTAAATGTAGCAGCAGAAAGATTGTGTGTATGTGTGTCTGACTGTGTGGTTGCTACTGGTCACAGTGGTAGTAACAGTTGCAAAGGCACTCTGTAACCTCAGGTGTGAGATGAGTTTAACAATGCTAATCAATGATATTTGGAACCAGAAAACAAAGTTAGGTCTAGCCTATAAACTAATCTATTATTTACCCCTATCTGTATAACCCCTGCCCATGCTAAATAATCACTTGTAGATAGGAGGTCCTTGCAAGTTGAGTAAAAATATATTCTCCGTTCACATAACCACATGATGGAACAGCCTGAAATAGATTTAACCTAAGCACCACATTTATGAGTTCTACCAGGGCTAACACTAATTTTCCAGGATCTCGACCTATATAAAGAAACACAAGATGTTGGGCCAACACCATAGGGCTCCCAAGAGGAACAAACAGGCATGCTGAGTTATATTTCTCTCACCATCATTACAGTTTAACAATGCAGGGTCATTGTTCTTCAAATAGCTGTACTTCTTGTTTTGTGTCTACTTTCCAACCCATGTTTAACTAGCAAAATTACACAACTGAGAAGGCAACTATCTTCTTCTTCACTAGGTTCAACTGTTGTTGTCATCCACTCATTAGTCAAGATTGTTTTTAAAGATCAGTGTCTGGCTGAACAAGAAAAGGGAAAACGTTTAGATGTTGTTGAGGATGACATGTTGGCTCTAATTTACACATCATCACTAGGGTATATTGTTACACAGTAATAATCATGTACACTACCATGTCCAAGGTCTATAAGGACAGTAAATCCTCACTTGGAAACACCGGACCACAAGGGAGCCAAACAAGTGACACACTCAAGAGCTAAGATAATATCTTGATTTACCATTCTGCAGACCAGCTAATAATAGAATACCATTGTGCCCATTGTGTGTGGAAGCCTGCACCCACCTCATGGATAATCTAAACATAGAACCCTATCCAGGTTACGACTGACAAAGATTAGTGCAATGCAGGAAAGCCTGTTCAAATTTGTAAGAAGATTAGTTTGTATTTTGTTTCGCATAGTACAGTTTTATAAACAAATTCAGTTACACTTTCTTGCAGCACGCAAAGAGGATCTTGTAAGTCTCTTACCCAAAAGTGTTTTTTAATTTTTTTAATTTAACCTTTATTTAACTAGGCAAGTCAGTTAAGAACACATTTTTATTTACTGGTGACATCAGTCGTGCTCTGGGTGTGGGTTAAGATTTGAGGCTCACACTACCTCTCATATGACTATGCATGGTATACATTCTGGGCAGATTGAACGATTGGGGAGAAAAAAAGCACAAAAAAATAAACATTTGAAAAACTGTTTGTGCCCAGTGAGAATAGCCTATTTCACTTATGGAAAGTCATTATTCATCATTACATGCTGACCACACCGCTCGCGTCGCAAAAATAAATGTACACATACATGTTATTCAATCAATGCACCCACACTGCTCGCGCGCGCCAACGAGCATCAGCGTTGCCAAGCGCTAAAATAGAAGTCAGTTCTATTTGTGACGCTGAATGCGGTGCAAGTCCTCCCCTAACCTGGGCCAATTGTGCTCCACCCTATGGGACTCCCAGTCACGGCCGGTTGTGACACAGCCTGGGATCGAACCTGGGGCTGTAGTGACCCCTCAAGCACGGCCTTAGACCACTGTGCCACTCGGGAGGCTGTTGTTTTTTTACGAGATTACAATCAATCAACTTGACACTCATTGGATTTACACACAAAAAGGCAATGGTCAAAAACATTATCACCATTTCATCCAACAATGTTGTGTATGGACAGAATACACTTAGTTTGTGTCAGACAACCACAAACCTTTAAATTGGGATTTTACTTGTGTGTGGTCCATTGAAGTTTTTCTGGCTAAATAAGGTGTAGTAGCCTAACTGGCAGTTAACCTCATATGCATGCTGCATGATTTTAAACCATTCTTTAATTTCGGAAATGTCATGAGTCATGAGATATGATTTAAAGAAAGCAGAACCTGATAGCTAGACATTCAGAGAACACATGGAATTTCTGAACTACATTAGCATGAGCAACAATAGTGGAATTGGTGGTTCGCCTTCAAAATAAAAGTCTGCCATTGAAACTGATGCAAACAGATGAAACTAGTGAAAATAAAGTCCCGTGATAAGAGCTACAACACTAATATTTGTGCAAACTCTTTAGAATTGTAATCTGTGGGTGTCACGGAGTAGGCTGGAACCCCATTTCATGAACCCAGGATCCATAGGTAAGGCTGTACATGTTCAATACACATACAGTAGGTTGACTGGTGAGATTGGATGGAAAAATCCACTCCAAACCACTCATTCCTTCAAAATTTACAGTGTTAAAAAAAACGAATATGTGAGAACAATATTTTTGTGAACAAATTTCTAATTTTGGCATTATAATAAGGTTGGTAGGAATAATGAAAATCATTGTGGAAATCTGTTGTAACTCAAGTCGTTTACAAAATCCATAATGCAATGCTTTCTATGGGCTGGCTGTTTGGCTAGATAGCTAACTAGCAAACTTAGCTACACACAATAATACCAAAGAAATATCAGCATGTAAAGAAGCTAGTTTGCTGTGAAATTGCCTAAACAAACTGCACTATCAATTTAGGAGTTTAAAATCTTAACCTGCAGATTGATGTGCCTCACAGAGTGGAGTTTGACATTCGCAACGGCAGATATACTTTTGAGATGGGAAACATTGCCCATGCTACGTCAATGGGCCATGAGGTGCATTCTGGGCGATTCTGGGACAAGGAGTGCTCTCAGTCAAGGAATGAATGAGAGTCTATTGGGTGGTAGCTCAAAAATTTAACATTAGCACAAATTTCGTCAACAAGAAGTACAACATTACACATCCTTTCTGAGATGTGAGATAATTAACTTGCTATCTGTAGTATCGTATAGCTTTGGAAGCCTAACATTACAGCAGGTAGCCTAGTGGTTAGAGTATTGGACCAGTAACCGAAAGGTTGCTAGATTGAATCCCTGAGCTGACAAGGTAAACATTCTTCCCCTGAACGAGGTGGTTAACCCACTGTTCCTAGGCCGTCATTGTAAATAAGAATTTGTTCTTAACTGACTTGCCTGGTTAAATAAAAAAGTATATGTATGCCCCCAGTGCAATTCTGAAGTCTATACATCCGCAGTGCAATTTCAACAGATTTTTACTTCTGTGTAAAATTAACTAGTTATCGTATTTTGTTGAATTTATATAACACCCCATCTTTGTTTAGCAGTAGCTAGTACAATTGTGACATGATTCCACAATGTTAATCGGTTTTCATCTGTTTCAATGGGGTCTTTTATTTTGAAGGCAAACCTCCGATTCCACTATTGTTAATCACGCTAATATTGTATACAACACTCTGGTCAAGGAAGCCCATCATTGGCCAAGATGTGGGGTATTCAAACGTTATAAGTAAGGTTACAAACAGTTAATAGCCCACTGTCCTGTATTATTACCCTGGATTGGAAGACTGGGTTTACTGAAAGTCATTAATGCAGCCAGTGATCAATTGAAAATTGAAGGCTACAAGCGCGGCAGGTAGCTTAGCGGTTAAGCGCTTTGGGACAGTAGCCGAAACGTTGCTGGTTCGAATCCCGACATGACTAGGTCTGAATTCTGTCGACGTTGCCTTGGTACTTAACCCTAATTGCTCCTATAAATCTGCTAAATTACAAAAATATACAGTATTTACAGAACCTGCTATTGTTGCCACTGTTGCCAGCAACATGTTGATTGTCCGTGTGCTAAAATCCTACTCAGATTTTGTGTGGACATCCTGCCTTTGTCTCAATATAATAGAGAACTAGATGCTGAGGAACTAGATAAAACATAGCCTAAGGAGTGAGGGCACATTCTAAACAATTCTGTATTGTCTAATCAAAATCATAACACGCACATCAAAGGAACATGTAGTCTGTTACAATAACTCACCGGCATCATATTGGCTCCGTATCGCATGCAACGTTGGCTACTGCTATCTTCGATTCGAGGATATCAAATCCCTCACGTATTCGATAACCCAACAGAGCAGTGACATCGGATCAAGTTTATTCCTTTTTCTGTCGCCCCCGTCTATTATACGCACGAGCGCCTCTCTAATTTACATTCTCCTGTTCCACAATTATTGATGTTGTCTTTACTGGAGACCTGTTGCAGTGGTATTGTAACAATGCCCTTCTCAATGACAACGATCTACCCCTTGAAATCATTTCTCAGGATTAGTCCGGTGGCCACCTGATCGACATGGCCATTTGGCCAAACAAAGGTTTTGTACAAATGTGCAGCCATGAATAATAGAACGGCAGAAATAGCCTACTGTACGTCCACTGTTAAAACCAATTTTCAATCCATATTTAATCTATCTATTAAAGACTAACATTTTTAGACGAATGTGTATCTTTAAGGGCATTTACCCACTAGGAAAGCTATCAGTTGAATTAACAAACGACTGCAACCCAACCCAAAATCGAGTGACGCGATCTGCGAATATAATAATGCTGCGTTCATAACCAAGTGGGAAGGTGGTAATCATCAGTTGTGAAGCGGTAAATTGGAGTTGTGTGCGTTCACATGCGTTCAACTCGTTGAGAAACGCTGATTGGCTAATGGCAAACAAGCTGCGTCAACCATCATTTAAAAGTATAGCTATCATGCTCATAAACAAATTGGACTACAAAAATATATTAATAGATTCGTTTTTAATGAACACTGTTTTGTTGTTGCATATAACTGCCGAAAATACTGTCATAGCAGCCCGGTCTTATAAAACTATCCGTAACATAGTAAACTTACAGTCAAATGAGTATGATATGTTACGTTTGGTATATATGGTTGAGTAAGACTTTTTTGGCGACCAAACCAAATTCAAATCAAATCAAATGTTATTTTATAGTTGCTCTTTTATTTTTTACTTTAGTTTATTTAGTAAATATTTTTCTTAACTCTCTTTTTTTCTTAAAAACACATTGTTGGTTAAGGGCTTGTAAGTAAGCATTTCACGGTACGGTGACAAATGTGAAACATAAAATTTGATTTGATTTTTCACGTGGCGAATACAACACCTTACCGTGAAATGTTTACTTACAAGCCCTTAACTCTTATTTTTCTTAAAACTGCATTGTTGGTTAAGAAAATATTTACTAAATAATATATTTTTTAAAAGTAACACAATAAAATAACAATAACGAGGCGATATATACAGCGGGTACCGATACCGAGTCAATGTGCGGGGGTGACTATGCATAGATAAAACAGCAAGTAGCAGCAGCGTGAAAAGAAAAAGGGGTGTCAATGCAAATAGTCTGGGTAGCCATTTGATTAGCTGTTCAGGAGTCTTATGGCTTGGGAGTAGAAGCTTCTAAAGAGCCTTTTGGACCTAGACTTGGCACTCCGGTACCGCTTGCTGTGCGGTAGCAGAGAGAACAGTCTATGACTAGGGGGGCTGGAGTCATTGGCAATTATTAAGGCCTTCTTCTGACACCGCCTGGTAAACAGGTCCTGGATGGCAGGAAGCTTGGCCCCAGTGATGTACTGGTTCGTACGCACTACCCTCTGTAGCACCTAGCGGTCTGATGCCAAGCAGTTGGCATACCAGACTGTGATGCAACCAGTCAGGATGTTCTTGATGGTGCAGATGTGAAGCTTTTTGAGGATCTGAGGACCCATGCCAGATCTTTTCAGTCTCCTGAGGGAGAATAGGCGTTGTCGTGCCCTCTTCATGACTGTCTTGGTGTGTTTGGACCATGATAGTTTGTTGGTGATGTGGACACCAAGTAACTTGAAGCTCTCGACCTTGCTCCACTACAGCCCCATCGATGAGAATGGGGGCGTGCTCGGCCCTCCTTTTCCTGTAGTCCACAGTCATCTCCTTTGTCTTGATCACGTTGAAGAGATTGTTGTCCTGGCATCACACTGCCAGGTCTCTGACCTCCTCCTTATAGGCTGTCTCATCGTTGTCGGTGATCAGGCCTACCACCGTTGTGTTGTCAGAAAACGTAATGATGGTGTTCGGGTCGTGCTTGGCTACGCAGTCGTGGGTGAACAAGGAGTACAGAAGGGGACTAAGCAAGCTACTTAGCATGTTAGCTAACCCTTCCCATAACCCTTTAACCTATCTCGTAACCTCAACCTCTAGCCTAGCTAACATTAGCCACCTACCTAATGTTAGCATTAGCCACCCAGCCACCTAGCTAACGTTAGCAACAACAAATCAAAATTCGTAACATATATGTTTTGTGAAACGTAACATATCAAATGAATTGTAACTTCTAAGATATCATACGAAATGGATGATGGACATCCACAAATTAATAGATTACATACTAAACGTAACAGATAATAATCGGAATGTTCCGGATTTACATTTACTATGTTACGTCTACCCCTGAGTGCAGGTTGGTTATAGAGGTCCTTTTCCTTTTCCTTTGTCAACAACATCAGAGTTGAGCATGTTTATTGTATTTTTTATTTAACTAGGCATGTCATAGAAGTGGGAAGAAGTGTCAAAGAAGTGCTTATGCCGTGTTCATATGCTAGTCGGAACTAGAAAACACTGACATTTCCGAGTTGCTGATTCGTTGAAAGCAGCATATGTATAACTACAACCAGTTAGCAAATCGTACATTTCAGTGTTTCCTAGTTCCGACTAGCATGTGAAAGAGGCATAAGCATCCACCCACCCATTGGCGATGATAGACGAGTTTCCCAGTAATTACCAGTTGGAGGGCCGTTCAAATAGATTCATCCAATCATATGTTTAATACCACCTTCTCACTTAGTTGTGACCGCAACTTATTCCCCCCTGGCAACAATAAACTCCTCCTTGTCTCACCATGCTGGGATGTGGCTGCTACTACCCCCCTAACAGCATGTTGAAAAGAGGGATGTCCACAGTAGCATCGAAATCCAGGTACAATGTAATGTAGTTAAGGGAAGTTCAATCAGAAAGGCTGGTCTGAATGCTTGCTATAACTTAATACAGTTAACACAATATATTTTACATCGTTTCCTATTCTATATGCATAGTGGGAATGTATATGTTAGATGTTACAAACGTTATCATCAGCATAGAGCCCCACAGTGGAGGTGTCATAATACCCATAAAAGTTAGAGGTCAAACAGGGAAATGGTTCCACCATTCATTTTTCCCATTGGGAATTTTAAAAACACTTGAAACAAGTGCTGTGTTTCGTGTAGGCTTACCCTGGCGTGTCGTTTTGATAACCATGGAAATCTCTCTCAGACAAGGTGACTTTTATGGATATTATGACTCACGCTGTGGTATAGTGTCATATCTCTCCTCGTGCTTAATATCATGCGGCATTCAGGTGCTAGTTGGAACTAGGAAACTCTGAAATGTTCGACCTACTAACTGGATGAACACGGCACGAATATACAGTACCAGTCAAAAGTTTGGACACACCTACTCATTCCATGGGTTCTCTTTATTTTTACCATTTTCTACATTGTAGAATAATAGTGAAAACCTCAAAACTATGAAATAACACATGGAATCATGTAGTAAACAAAAAATAAATTGTTAAACAAGTCAACATATATTTTATATATGAGATTCTTCAAAGTAGCCACCCTTTGCCTTGATAACAAGCTTACCTATGTTCTCTTACGTGCTGTGTTACAGCAAAAGTGATTGACAATTCATCCACATCGTCTCGTTCATTTACAGTACACGGAACAAAAATATAAAACGCAACAACTTCAAAGATTTGAGTTCAAATCAAAATTTATTTGTCACATGCACCGAATACAACAGGTGTAGACCTTACAGTGAAATGCATTTGTAATGTAGTGAAGCCATCTCTATAGTAAAGCAAAGGTCTCTCACAATCATGTGAAACGTCAATTGCTATGGAAATGCTGGGATGTGTTTTTCTATGAAAATTATGTTTAATGTAATGATGCAACTATGCTGGTGATACGATATCGATTACAATTATTAATCTGAATATTAAGGCTATACTCACTTCATGTTACACACATACACTCAGCCACGCAAATTGGCTGGGTTATTTATTCAGACATCACACATTATATAGTCTTACTCTTATCCAGAATTCATACACACTCTCACTAAATCACATCCAATATCAAATCAACCTACTCAGATCTACTACACACATATCTTGACTTAATTTTCTAACATCTGTGGCATTGGCTCACAGGCAAGGGCATTAAAATATATATATATATAGCTTGAACCTGTTTCTTGAATTCTAAACATCAGACATTTGAAATATCATACCTCTAATGGCAGTAACTTTACAAGCACTAATTATGGTAAATGTAGACTGAGAATAGTATCTAGTTATGGTAAGGGGTGAAATAAGTATAGCCAGTTATAACTGTAATGGCTTAGCACATAAGAAAAAAAGATCAGTCTTTACGTGGCTAAAAGAAAAGGAATATAATATACTGTTTACAGGAAACCCACTCTACATACTTAGATGAAGTTGCGTGGAAAAAGGAATGGGGTGGTGAAAATGTTCTGTCATGGACAAAGGAGCTCGAAAGGTGTGATGATATTAATGAACAAAAATGTCGATCCGAATGTGCAAATAGTCAGGAATGATTCGCAAGGAAGGTGGATCCTTTAGAAAATTAAAGTGGATGAAAAACTGATTTGGCTCATTAATCTATATGGTCCAAATCAGGATGATCTATACTTCTTTGAAAATATTTATACAAATTTATTGAACTTACAGGCAACAAACAATCAAATCATTATGGTGGGAGACTATAACACAGTGTTAAGTACCTTAATGGACTGTAAAGGAAATCCCTGTACCCTCAAGGAAATCACAAATATTATAGACACATTAGAAATAGGGGATGTTTGGAAACTAAGAAACCCTTACCTAGTGAGATATACATGGAGACTTAATCATGCTAGTCATCTTGACCACATTCTTGTCTCTTTCGCTCTTGCATCAAAGGTTAAAATAGCATTGATAGGAGACAGAATGCAATCGGATCATCATCTAATTGGCCTTCACATAACTCTTACAGAATTTCCACGTGGACAGGGATATTGGAAATTTAATTAAAGTCTACTGGAGGACAATGTTGTTAACTAAGACAAAATAATTTCTAACTGAATTTTTCCCGGTACAGTAGTGGTTCAGCAAATCCACTTATTGTTTGGGATACCTTTAAAATGTACCTTCAGGAGGTCATTCCATTTAACATTCATCAATAATAAAAAAGCAGTTTCTGTCTAAAGAGACAAGACTAACAAGGAAAATACATTAACTAATAGTACAGGTACTGTAGATAGCAATAAAAACGATACTACAGAGATACAAAATAAGTTAAAGGGGAAAAAAAGAACTGCAGGAACTTATCCGGCCGTGATTGGGAGTCCCATAAGGCGGCGCACAATTGGCCCAGCGTCTTCCAGGTTTGGCCGGGGTAGGTCGTCATTGTAAATTAGAATTTGTTCTTACCTGACTTACCTAGTTAAATAAATGGTTTATATATATATATATATATATAGTTTTGGCAAGTCGGTATCCGACCATCACCCCGGGTGAGACAAAACCGCAACTCGTCAGTGAAGAGCACTTTTTGCCAGTCCTGTCTGTTCCTGTGACGGTGGGTTTGTGCCCATAGGTGACAAACCCACCGTCGGTGGTGATGTTCGGATGTACCGATCCTGTGCAGGTGTTGTTACACGTGGTCTGCCACTGCGAGGACGATCAGCTGTCCGTCCCGTCTCCCTGTAGCGCTGTCTTAGGCGTCTCACAGTACAGATATCGCAATGTATTGCCCTGGCCACATCTGCTGTCCTCATGCCTCCTTGCAGCATGCCTAAGGCACATTCACATAGATAGGGACCCTGGGCATCTTTCTTTTGGTGTTTTTCAGAGTCAGTAGAAAGGCCTCTTTAGTATCCTAAGTTTTCATAACTGTGACCTTGATTGCCTACCATCTGTAAGCTGTTAGTGTCTTAACGACCGTTCCAGAGGTGCATGTTCATTAATTGTTGATGGTTCATTGAACAAGCATGGGAAACAGTTTTTAAACCGTTTACAATGAAGATCTGTGAAGTTATTTGGATTTTTACAAATTATCTTTGAAATACAGGTTCCTGAAAAGTTATACACATACATACATACATACATACATACATACATACATACATACCACACAAAGCTCCATTATTAGCTTGTTTTAACTATTCCTATAGAAACTGCCATCTGTCAGGTACTCAGCAGGAAGGTCTGATTTCACTATTATTAAAACAAGACCCAGGTGTCAAATATAAAGTTCCAGTCCATCTAAAAAAAACTGGAGGCCTCTTACACGTCAATGTTGTGATGCAAAAATACTAGCGACATGCATAGCACTCAGAATTAAAAAGGTTTTACCAGGTATTGTGCATGCTGATCAGGCATTTGTTTTACATTGACGATACATTGGAGATAATACACAACAACTACTAGAAATAATAGAACATGAAACATCTAAGAATCCAGGCAAGGTATTTATAGCGGAGTTTGAAAAGGCCTTCGATAACTAAGACTGGATTGTATTCATAAGTGCCTGGATTTCTTAGATTCGGTTGAGTCTCTTACAAAATGGGTAAAAGTAGTGTATAACAACCCTAGGTGTAAAATAGTAAATAGTGGCTACTAGTTTTGAATTGTCAAGAGGAGTTCAACTAGGGTGTCCGCTGTCTGCATATCTATTCGTTATGGCCATTTAAAATGCTAGCTATTAAAATCAGATCAAATAAGAGAGGATTAGAAATTCAAGGATTAAAAACAAAAGTGTCCATGTATGCTGATTTACTCAAGTTTTAGATTAAGCCCACAAGCTAGATCCCTGCAATGACTCATTGAAGATCTAGATAAGTTTTAGTCCAGAAAAGTTAAGTGTACAATAAATTCAAATCATTTGAGCAAAAAAATATTTTGCTTTATCTGAGATGCCAAACCAGACAAGATAAAGCGTGCCTATCTATATAATAAATATCAACTGGCTGGGTTGAGATGAGTAAATATAAAAACACTAAACCACTCTAAAAGCTTCACTTACACAAAAGTTTTACTTGAACCCTAAATAGTTCTCAAGTAGAACTATGAAAAGCTCATCCATTGTTTAAAAAAGGCATTTTGTGCAGATTGCCATGTCTCATTTTTGATTAATTGAAAATGTAACCTTTTTCAAAGTATCTCTCTTTTTCAAACAAGCATTGCAGAGCTGGTTACAATTTCATCCCCCTGAAAAGATAGTTGTTCTATCACAACAAATATTATGGTTGAACTCAATTGTGCTGGTTGATAAAAATACCTGTATTTTTGGAAAAGGTTATTTTGTTTTTAAATGATATTGTAAATTGCAATGGTAGAGTAATGTCTTTCATGGAGTTATCAGAATTGTATGGGAAGGTCTGCTCAATCCAAGACTACAACCAATTGATTACAGCATTACCCCCAAAAATTGAGGTGGCAGGTGGCAGCGGGAGGAGGTAGGGAAATGGTCTGTCTGCTCAATTTAAATCATCAAAACTGGCAGAGGAATAAAAATAATCATAAATAGGAAAGTATACCAGTTTCATTTGAGGACCAGGATGTTGACAGCTGTGTCATACAGACAGCAAAATAGCTGGGAAGAGATTTTTGATGTACCGATTTCATGGTACAGGGTGTATGAGTTGATACATAAAACTACAAGATTCAAGACGTCATGCTTTTCAGCTGCAATTATTATATAGAATGGCCTGTTTCTTGTCTCAGATTCAGGAATGGCCGAAAAAGCATAACAATCTAAAATTGACTCTAGAAATATCATTGTTGGGAGATCTGGAGAGACCAGTCAATTACTAATACTCTTAGTAAAAGTATTTATCTTCAACGCGCAATCTGTGGATTCTATTCGATTACATAGATTCAAATTGTATGTTAAACATCACAGCATAGATGAAAGACATATGGCGCGTAGAAATCAGAAGAGGGTGGCCAGCAGAGATAGGTGGGATGGGCTGAGGGAAGCCGAGGGTTGGGATGTGAAATTGGAGACAAGTGGGAGTAGAGTTGCTGGACGGGGGATAGAATGACGGTCAAAGATAAAAGTATGTTTGAATAACAATGAGGGGCAACGTTGTTACATGTAATGCCTGGTTGCCTGAGGCTGATGCCACGCAGGTTTTGTACGTGTGTACACATGCATATACACACACTTGCATTCAAACCCACACACACACGTAAATGGGGGGGGGGGGGGGGTTCAGATGGTTGAGGGGCAGCTCTCGGGGGAACTGTGGGGGATCTTGGAGGACTGGCAGTTGGGAGCTTGGGCCGGTGGCTGATAGGTCACTGGTTTGGGTCCCCGTTTTTGACCTTGAGCAGGGCGTTGACACAGGTTGCTTCTGTGGTTCGCTCTGGATGGGAGTCTGTTAGATAACTGAATGTAATTTAAAATGCTGAGCGGCTTCACTGCTAGTAGATTATATATGTTTTAATATTCAATTATGTTTTTATTATATAATAAAAATAAAAACAAAAATGTCTAGTGTCAAACTTTCTTTTGCAGGAAGTGCACAGAGATACATCCAAATCTTTAGATAATTAATGCTTAGATCGATCTGAGACATTCATAGTTACTCATTGTCACATTCTTTAACAGTCTGCATGCAAAGCATAGGCCTATTGATTATATTATAGCGCATCGTAATATAACACTGTCGGTGTGTTACATGAATAAATTCTTCAATACAACTTCAAATCACAACAATTATATTTCCATGTTGAGTGCAAAAGCCTAAAGCTAGCTAGATGAATAATTACACTTGAACTTGGATCTTTCGTTTCTACATTTCCTGACACTCCATTGCCGGCAAGCACGGATCAGTATTGTATAGCAATCAGTAAAACATGAATCCTGAAGTCTGCAGGCATAGCCATTCAGATTTTACATTCTAATGTTAGCCTACATGCATAATTGTAGCCTACTTCGCAATATCACTGCCATTTTATTAAAGGATTCTTCAGTGATGAAAGAAAAGTTTTCATCCATGCTTTATGAGCTCAGTAGACCTGACTGCCTAACTCATCACTCTCGGGATTTCATTCATTCTCATAAACAAACGTTTTTCTACAAAGGATATTGACGTTAGGTCTGTCCTTGCCATCACAGTTCCATCTTGTATAACGGTTCAAACACACCGACATTTCACAAAATAGTACGCAGCGTCATCTGGATATATATGCAACAAAGGTTCAACATTTTGACACATACGTTCGATATATCCAATGTACGCACCACACTGAACGCACTGCAACGCAGCGTTTAATTGGAAATGAACGTAATTCTGGTGTACCAAAATGCAATTACACTGTCGTTGCGTTCAAAGCGTAATGGTTATATTCTCCTCCCAGTAGCAAGTGGGATATATAAATTCTGATTTGTGGTTTTCAACTTCAAGATATGGTTGCCTGTAGCCCATTAATGATAATTTCAGTTTGTGTGGTCATTCCAACAATTTTGTTCATGGTTACAGGTGGTTTAGAATGTACAATTATTCATTTTGTTAGACAGTTTATCCTCTTGAGTCCGGGCTTTACTAAGGATTCTTCTCATCCGTGTACTTCTGGCCGATTATCAGGTTTAGTAGTTTGCAGGCCTTTGCCCTACCTTACTGAGAAACGGTAAACCTATAGTGGGGCAAGTTATTTCAATTTATGCTCCAATGTGCCTCGCAAATAAAAGGCTAAAACAGTGGCTACCAACAGGTCGATCGTGATCTCCAAGCATTTCTGTAAAAAACAACAACGATAAAGCCCAAGACAATACAGTTTGGTTTGGAAACTCTGATAAAGCCTTGCGTTCCTATTTATTTTATTTATTTCGCGCTGTTAACGGTAGGTGCACTTGATTCAACAGCCCTAGTGCAGGGAAGGAAAAGTGGGCTACAATTATGCATGTAGGCCAACATTATAAATGTAATCATGTTCACTATGCCTACAGACTTTCGGATATATGTAGTTGTTATTACTCATATTCTACATCAAAATGCTCTCAGCCCTCAGATGAAGTTGTTTCACCCCGTATGTCCTCTCGGTGCGGTCAATTCCTGGTTCCCTATGGTTTACAACTTCTCTTGGGCCTTTTGTCCCTTCCCGAAACATATGTTTGGCTCATCTGGTTTTCCACGCTTCTTGTTACTACCTTCACTCTTAACAGGTTCTGCTGCACTACCATTATAGCTTGCAAAATTGTTTTATAAATTCAATTTCTTTCTGAGAAAGAGGTATACATTCAAAATCTTGAATTTAAGGGGATACAGGTAATTTTAGATAGTTGGTACATAACCTTTAAACAATAGATACAGTAAATAAGAGAAATATCACTTCTATGTGAAGGGAACAATTAATTTGTTAAAGAGCTGTAAGTATGACCATTTTCCACAACAGATGGTCTACAAAGTGGTGTAGACATGTTTTTTTCTACCAGTGTAAAAACAGATCTAGGAAGTATAACGTCAAATTGCTTCCAGTCACCCCAACAATTATTTTATACATACAAAAATCTATTCCCCCTATTATCCGGCGATTGCTGCGATTGTTTTTCTAAACGTTAGATATTCTAAATGGATTATGGTTAAACAGTTTCCAGTAGAGTAAAACTTGTTGATGAAAAGAAAGCTTAAAAGGCTTTACAATTCTGAAAAGTAAAGTCGCAGCGCAAAACAAAATCTATACCTAAAACATAATCTAAATTCAAAAGGTTAAATTCTGGACTGTCGCCTCATTCATCTTAAATACAAAATGCTGGAATATAGAGCAAAAAATGTCAATCTTAGCCTCAGTGTCAAAATACATAGTCCAAATAGATATGGTGAGGACTGTATATCTTGTCAAACTCTCCGTGTGTGTATAAGACCAAAACAATGTCGCTGGTAGGAAGTAAAACTGAAGTGTGTCACTGCCTTGACTCACAGTGAGCCCATTTGACATCTCTTTCTGTTGTCCATTGAAAGTTTTCAATAACTGTTCAAGGAACTATCAATCTGCTGACAGACATGATCTCGCGCAAAGATCGTAAGCAGTTGTTTGTGTACTTTTCCAATGTACCAGCCTCCTAGAGAGAGAAAAAGAGAGCGAGTGATAGAGAAAAGTAAGCCAAGTATCAACAACAGGTTGAGTTATGAGTACAACTTAGCTATTTAGCGAATATTAAAATGTTACGTAATTATGTTACGAAATTTGCTAGAAAAAAAGCAAACCTGGCACAGTCGGGGCAGCATTGATGAAAGGTAATTGAACCCCATTGGCTCCTGGCTATACCATATGCTGTCACTGGTGATGACCATCTTCTTAGGATGGAGGTAGAGGGCGGTGGCATCTGATGGGATCTTGCTCAGATACTTCTCCAAGGAGGCGACTGGACAGAGGTGACTACCAGGGTTCTGAAACATGATTCCACAGCGATTCTGCCAGTTCTGCTCTTCGGCATCTTTGTGGTTCGGTCTTTCCTCGTTGGAAGTCATCGTTGCATATTTTGCTCCGTTTTCATCGTACTTTATTACAAACGACTGTGGCGTTAGCCGCCTATTGCCCTCCTTTCCTCTGGGGCCAAAGTGTAACTGGATATCAAACCACACTTTGTTGACTAGCCCTCTGGGTGTGTAGGGGCTTAGCACAGTAGAGTTTTGAAGAATCTCAAGGTCTTGTGCTTTAATCACCTTAGGATGGGTAGTTTTGTCCCTGCCCTCTCGTCTGATTTTCTTTAGTACCCCAATAAATACATTATTAGAGGAGGTAAACTCACTGTCCTTCATCAAGCACCAGGCTCTGCTAAGGGGAGGGAGGTTAATGAATCTGTTCACGCCAGCCCGGATTCCGATATAGCTCGGGATACAATACTCCCCACCTTTACCCCTTCGAACAGAACAGTAAAAATCTCGCAATAGCACATTCATTTCAGATTTCTCAATGGTTGAAAAATCCACTATCATCTGTTTCTCTGACAGCCAGTCCTTGAAGCAGTTTATAGCCCACAAAGTTTGCTTGTTGGTTGCTTGTACAATGCTGCTCTTTTCTAGTTGATCTAATACTTCAGTGTCTACCTCTGCATGTCTTGACACCGTGGGCCTATCCGTATCCATGTTCAGACACTCTTCTATGAACAGATCAAATGAATCAAATGTTATGTTCGCAAATTCATCCATGGGATAACTCTGACAATGTTTTGTTAAGGCATCAGCATGCTTCAGTTTGGCTAGTGGCTAGGCGAACCGAATTAGTGTGCTCCCTTAAAATGACCTTTGCTTGAAAAACGAGAAAAATACTGCAACAGTACTGTTCATCCATTTTGAGACGCCGTTGCCAGTATACGCTTCCTAAAAACAGTCAGAATGAATCTAAAATAACGCTGTCATTCATTTATGTTTTTGCAGAGATCTTAGTCTCACAATTTTACATCTAACTTAGACGTTTGGTGCAGTATTTATTAATGAAAAGATTTGCATCAAAACGAGTCGTCTCTCGTTGAATGACAAAAAAAATACTTTATTGAAGAATCCCTATTGTTGACCAATCACCGAAGGGGCGTAGACTTCAGCTACAAACTTCGGCTTGCCTTAAGAAATAAAAAATGTGTGCCCGAACAGCCGAAAAAGAACCTCACCGAAGTCCAAAAACAAACAAAAAATGTCAAACTCATCCAAACTTTTTGGCTGGGAAGCATGCGGACGCCTTTACAATGTTGCAGAACGTAAATAATGCACACAGTGATAACTTTGAGTGAAAGTGAAAAGGTAGCCATGAGGCTATCCCATATTAAATCAATTACCTTTGTGTTTTTCTAGCTGATCTAATACTTCAGTGTCTACCTCTGCATGTCTTGACACCGTAGGCCTATCCGTATCCATGTTCAGCCACTCTTCTACAAAAACAGATCAAATAAATCAAATGTTATGTTTGCAAATCCATCTATTGGGTAGCCGTTACAATGTAACAGAATGTAAATAATGCACAGTGATACCAAATATACTTTTAACTAACCCAAGAGTCTTCATCCGCGTTGGTTACAATGAGAGTAAATGAAGCACAGTGGGCAAAACAAGCAAGGAGATGGGCAGAGCTAAGCACGAGCTAGCAAGATACTATTTGCGCATTTTATTTGCATATTTCTGTTAGGGAAGTGTGTGTGTGTGCACGCAAGAACTCAATTCGCCCTTGGACTCCTTCTAAACAACGTTTTTTGATTTATTCCACCAGTGACGTATCTGGTATATTTTGTCTGTAGTGATACTTTTGAGAGTTAAAGTGATGAAGTAGCCTTGAGGTTATTTTTTTTAATGCAATCAAACTTTCTATACATGCTTATAGTATAAATTATGAGGACGTGAATCTTGGACCTGAATGACCAACCTCAGTGGATAGAGGTGCTCAGTTTGCCCATTTTGGACCCCCCAGTCTATCATGAAATACCTATATCTCTGTCACTAATAAAGATAAGTTTGTTTTTAATATAATTTGAAAGCTTAAAAACACAGGACCGTAAAACTATTTAATATTGTTGTAAATTAAAAATGCAATTTTATAATCTACATCGCAAAGCTAAATAATAGCAAATTATTGATACCATCCTTATTTTGTTTCAGCTCCAGTTATAGTATTAATTGAATAATCCACTCAAATGTTTAGTTGCCTTTTTTCTTCTTCATTAGTGCACTGTTGATACAGTTCCAAAATGTTTTGCATGTCAGCAATCAATTTGTCAAGATATAGCAAAGTGTATTGTGCCACATCATCATGATGATGCGTTTTGCAACATATGATGCATTTTACATCACCATGACAATGTGGCAAAATACAAAAATGTAGATTTTGATTGTACAGAACCTTAAGCCTAAGTAAATTAAAATATACCAGTTATACCTGTGGTTTTTATTCTCTTTTGCGCTTGAGTGGTTGCACTGTCTTCAGCTTCGATTATATCTCCATCTGTGTGATAAATGGCACACGGGTGAGAACTGCAAATATACAATGTGACACAGATTATATATATTTTTCAACATAAAAAGAGCCTCTTTCTTTATCCAGGACTAAAAAGCACTTTCATTAGAGATTCCCAATCGAGCATGCTTTTTAGGCCCGGATTACTCTGTCTCAGGGAAACCGGCTCCTAATGCTTACCTCTCCACATTTTTCTTTTTGGCCTTTGCATTTCTTGGTCCTGGGGCTCAGAGGAGTCAGAGGATTCATCCATTGGTGTAGGGGTTCCCACTGGATTGTTTTGTGTGGAGGGTTTGCCTGGCTGTATTGGTGAGGGGATTTTTGGCTGTATTGGTCTGGGGATTTTGGGCTGTATTGGTCTGGGGATTTTGGGCTGTATTGGTGTGGGAGTTCCGTTCATGCAGATGGATGTGGGGATTCCGTTCAGGCAGATGTATGTGGGGATTCCATCTAGCTTGGTTGGTGTGGCGGGTTTGCCTGGGTCTGTTGGTGTGGGGAGTCTGTCTAGTTCGGCTGGTGCAGGGGTTCCCACTGAATCCATTGGTGAAGGGGTTCCCAATGTTTTGGTTGATGTGGAGTGTTTGCCTGGCTCTGTTAGTGTGGCGATTTTGTTCAGGCTGATGGATGTGGTAATTCCATCTGGCATAGTTGGTACAGGGGTTCCTGATGGATCAATTGCTGTAGGAGTTGCCACTAGATTGGTTGGTGTAGTGATTCCCACTGGATTGGTTGGTGTGGAGGGTTTGCCTGGCTCGGTTGGTGTGGGGATTAGGTTCAGTTGTAAAGATATGGGGATTCCGTCTCGCTTGGTTGGTGCCGGGAATCCCACTGGATTGATAGTTGTAGGGGTTCCCACTGGATTGATAGTTGTAGGGGTTCCCACTGGATTGATAGTTGTAGGGGTTCCCACTGGATTGATAGTTGTAGGGGTTCCCACTGGATTGATTAGTGTGTTGGGTATGCCCGTTTCTGTTGGTGTGGGTATTACGTTCAGTTGGATGGAGATGGGTATTCTGTGTAGCTCTGTCGATAGAGGGGTTCCCACTGGATCGACTGTTGTAGGTGTTCCCTCTACCTCGGCTGGTGCGGGGGTCCCTTCTGGCTCTGGAGACACTGGGGAGCACTGAAATTGGGACTCGGTGCCGAGTGTGACTGCATTATAAAGAATGATAGTTATTCAAATAATCACTACAATAAGCATCAGAAGCTTTTATTTGCATGACAAATAAAGAAACATGAGATACACTACCGAGAAACCCAAAGCTCATCTTCAAGCAAAACTACAGTGAGCTGGTTACAAAGACTAACAAAACATAGAGATCTGGAGAATACTGACTATACACGGGGTTCATTAATGCCATAAAAAATGGTTTCTCTTCCCAGGTTCCTTTAATCTTTTCTTACCTCTTCATTTTTTAATTTTAAACATTGGACTCCAATCATGTAATTTGCCTGGGCTAACAAAACCCATCGTATTTGTAAAGCTCACTTACAAAAGCCCAAGGAAAGTGTCGGCCTAGGCCTACCAATCTTTAAAACATTAATACTGGGCCGATAAATTTCCCTGATAAATTGGACACTGATGCCCCCCTGTGGGTAAATATTGAAGTCAAGACCGCAACAAAATCCTCTCTTCCAGCCATGCCTTTTTTTTTTTTTTTAACTAGGCAAGTCAGTTAAGAACAAATTCTTATTTAAAATGCCGGCCTACCACAGCCAAATACCTCCCTTAACCCGGACGACGCTGGGCCAATTGTGCGCCGCCCTATGGGACTCCCGACCACGGCCAGTTGTGATACAGCCCGGGATTGAACCAAGAATCGAACCAGGGTCTGTAGTGACACCTCTAGCACGAAGATGAAGTGCCTTAGACCACTGCGCCACTCGGGAACAAAGCAGAGTGCCTAAACAAACTGACAGGCAATACCTTTCTTTTGAGAAATGTGTTTATGGTGCCTAATACCTCTGTATACACATCAATATGTTTTAATTATTATTTTGCTCCATCCAGGTCTGATAAGGTATTTGTTGAGTGGGGGGAGAAGGGACTGGCCACATTAGAACATATTGATAAGCAATTTGCATCATTCAACCAGTTACAGAACACATTTGAACTCTCCCATTTCTTATGCTATCTACACGCAAGACACTGAAGGAAGATTAAACATTTTGAAACTCTCCCCTCCCTGTACAACATTTATTTTATTACCCGCTAAAGTTCCCTCCCAACTCAAAACACCTCATCTCACAGTCTGTCTCCTTTTTCTATAACTATATGGAGGCCTCTACTAGTCACCCCAAGGAGACCTAGGGTAGCTAAAGAGTTAAATATTGAGATCTCAGACGATATCTGGGGAGAAGCCCTGTCTAGAATTTCACTCTTGTTCCATCAATGTCAGATATCAATTGATATAAAGTAATGCATACTTTGCAAAGCCAAACTACATAGAATTTACCCTCAGGTCTTCCCACTGTGTGACAGATGTAAAGCCCCAGAAGGGTTCATTACGTTTGTGGTATTCAAAAGGTATGAGAGGGCCATTGAACCTGACCCAGAACTTGCTCTCTTCGGCAGCTCAGAGACTGTTTTAAAATCATTCTAAGGAGGAACAACAGGCTCTGATGTTTGGTATGGTGGCTGCCCCCCAAAATTTTTTTTACAGAATGCAAGTCACCCACCCCCCCTTGCTTCCAGAGATGGCTATCAAAAATTATTAACACCATAAACATGGAAAATATTAGTTTTTACAAGACTATTCCTAAGTATTTTGTCTGTAATGTCTTTTTCGTTGTGTGTCGGATCCCAGTAAGACTAGCTGTCGCCATTGGCATCAGCTAATGGGGATCCTAATAAATCAAATCAAGATTTAGTTTCCGTTTTTGGATAGAGATTATGAACGCTTATTGTTGTTGTAACTATCATATTGTTGTCACTTAAAGAAAATATTCACAGATTTCTAACGTTATATCGTCATATTGCATAGCTCAGATACACATGAAAACATGAAATGATCACGGGAATTGATAAAACGTCACTCAAAGATGCACAAATACAATATAACATTCAAAATGGGTGAATCTTTCCTTTATGCAATATTCTACTTTATGTCTGGCAGCTGAGTTTGAGTAATACATTGTAAAAGAAAATCCTCCTAAAATAAAATATTTAAAAAAGAAAAAAAACATGGAACTCGAGGTACACTTACCATTCAGAAGACCTAAATAAATGTTTCTCAATGTTTCAATAGAGCCCGTTTCTTTTATGACTTGGGGGTGAGGGCAAAAGGAATCCATATCGATATGTTTTGTTCCCTGTCTCCTTTTTCCAAGCAGGAGAAGGGGAACAAATCCTAGAGTGTGTAATTTGTAGAGCTGAAACACAGAATCAGACATTCAGATTTAAAGTAGTAGCTAGCCTAGAATTTGAAAAATATTATTATTATTATTATTATTATTATTATTATTATTATTATTTAACATTGTTATATGGGGAGGGGGAACACTTACCAATACTTTTGTGGAAGTCAATATCTGAGAGCTATTATTATAATGGGTGCAATCATTGTGGCCCCATTCGTTATCATACTTCTTCATTGCTTGTAACATCTTCTTCTCTTTTGGATGGTTAAAGAAACAACTGTTGCAGGTCTTACTAAACACAGTGGTTTGTGTCTGACACTGTATACACAGTGAGCCTGACATTTCATCCCTTTTAAAATCTGAAGAGAGAAATGATAAGCAGTTTAGTCATGCCAACTACTACAATCAGCTAGATAGCTATCTAGCTAACAAGCCAGGTAAATACCGTGAAAGGCAACACAGTAACTGGGCAGGGGATTCTAACTTCAGTCCAGGGGAACGTTTGCTAACTAGCAAATATAAAACTACACATTAGCTAGCAAGTTTACAAGGTATTTGGTAGCTGGGCAGAGCACTGACATTCAACTGAACCAGCAAAGGTACACATCACATAGGTCCTAGGATTAGATATCCTAATAAAATGGCAATGGAGAAAAATCAAACAAACGAAAAATGAAGAAGACTGCTAGCAGCCAGCAACATTTGGGGTGTATTCAAGCAGTCATAACTGAAAAAAAACGTTTTGCAACGGGAAACTTTTTGCAACAAAAACTAGAGTTTCTATTGGACGAATTCAGGTAGGCCCCTCCCGTTTGGTTCCTAGTGAAAACATCCCATGCTTTTGTAGCATAGCAACAAGGTCTTTGTTTTGAACAGTTCTTGGTCTAGCAAACGCGCTCTCCAGTGTGCAGATTAATTTAAAAAATGAATATTCGTTTTTTTAAATTGTAATTTTTAAGCTAGTTGCTGTAAACATTTCATAGCAGTACACATACGACCGTGCAATATGATGAATATAGTCACAGGTAAATGGGTTGCCCGACGCCATTTTCCTGTGACTATATTATTGATATAGCACGGCCTTTCTTAACGTTACTGCTCTTCTAAAACCTTTAGAACATGTATAAAACGCAACATAATCAATATTTCTTACCGTCTCGAAATGAACGTAGAGCTAGTTACTAGCTCAGAGATCTCGCAGTTGACTTTGCCCCTCTACTGTTCTTGCTGAAATGATTCGAATTTTCTAAACGTTTACTGCCTGCTGCTGCTGCTGGTAGTAATAAAACAATGACTTCCGGTTTTGTGCCTTCAAAATAAAAGCGCTGCTTTGAATAAAAGTTTAAAACATTGTTCAAATTCAATACATTTTCTTTATTGGCCATTTTAACAAGCTACTGCTGCAGTGCTACACAGTCAGTGAGCACGGTTACATGCACACTATAAAATGTGCATGTGACTGTGGATAGTCAGATTAATATTGGGTAATATAGAGTAATATGGGGTCACTAGCCCCCCCCCCCAAAGAGCAATGTCCAATTGTTGACACAAAAAAAGCACATTTTGGTAAAAAAAAAAAAAAAAAAAGATCGGTATGTGGATGATGGTAATGTTTAGGCAAACAAACTATGAAGGGAAATAAGTAGCTACAGTTTACACCCCCCATAGATTAGTATGTCCAAATCTATTTTATATATTTTTTGTAATTAACTCTTAAAAGCAAAAGTATGGGTATCTTATTTTAATTAAATAAATAAAATAATGAAAGAAAATAGAATTGCACATCTCACTATTACAGTGGTGATTTTAGCATGTACATTTCGGTGGGGCAAATGCCCCTTTTTTTTATGCATGGCAGCAAAGCCACTAAACAACACAACACAATATATGAATTGCACTATAACAGTGACAAACGGTGCCCAATCACTGCTAGGGCCTACATAAAATTGTCCCAACAGCAGAGCTTTCTTTTCAGCACCATGGAATGAATCCTTACCATTGCTACACCTGGCTATCAGCGGAGCCTGATAGCCAGGTATAGCTGATATGGCTGACTTGCTTAAACAAATGTGGTTTCCACTGACAATTGAGATGTACCAACTATGGCATAACGGGACAACGAGCGGATAAGAGGCAATCTGTAATTTTGATTAAAATATTAATGAGCGAGCTAGGACGGGCTTAGTCAAAATAACTATTTTTCCAGCACTTTTGAAATGTACAGTGACAGAATTCAGAACATGGGCCGTTCTTACAGTGTTCTCCCAGTACACCAAGTCAGAACCGTAGGATAAATGAAGGGGCCATACAAGCAGACAATGAAAGCTCTTACAATATTTGATGATTACATTTCTCTAAAACAGGCTAGAGGCTACATGTGCTCCACCAAATCAGAACAGTAAGCTAAGGTATGAGGGGAAAAGGGACCAACTTATTAGGGGGAGGCACATGGGCTACTAACAGCTTACTACACAACATACACTTTGTATTACTTTTTTAGCTACAGTATACACTACCGGTCAAAAGTTTTAGACCACCTACTCATTCAAGGGATTTTCTTTATTTTTACTATTTTGTACATTGTAGAATAATAGCGAAGACATCAAAACTATGAAATAACACATATGGAATCACGTTGGCACCAAAAAAGTGTTAAACAAATCAAAATATATTTTATATTTGAGATTCTTCAAATAGCTACTCTTTGCCTTGATGACGGCTTTGCACACTCTTGGCATTCCCTTAACCAGCTTCACCTGGAATGCTTTTCCAAAAGTCTTGAAGGAGTTCCCACATATGCTGAGCACTTGCTGGCTGCATTTTCCTTCACTGGATTGACAGCATGGCCAATGTATTCAACCTTCTCTGGCACATGGTGTTGAATGTTTATCCTTTTAAGCTTGGAAAAGAGACCCTTAAACCCAGACTTGGATCACACATACTCATCCCACTGAATAGCAGGCTAGTGATTGCTTTGCAACGCTTACAGTTAGCCACTGATTCCTTCCAAACCACTCATTGTTGAATTTGCAATTTCCAACTTGTTGTGTAATGTTTATGTCCAATGGCAGATGAGCACTGATATGTTTTAGCTATAATTTTTCTTCATATGACAAGGATTGAAAAGGATTTGCCAGTAGATTGTTGACGTGATTCGTGATGATGACTGCTTGTCTAGCTTGCTAGCTGAGATTTTGAAAGTATGATGTTGACATGACCAGTCCAATCAAGCTACGGTAGATATAATGTGATTTGACGTAATTTTATCTGTGGCCAATGACCATGAGCCTTCTTGGATGGGCCCTTCTAATGTAACACTATGGCAGCACTCAAGGCGCTTGGATTTTCGAGCTCTCCCCATAGATTTTGCGGTGAAGTAGTGTCCCCATGAGTGACAGAACACTGAGCCAATCACGGCGCAACTAAAGAACTTTACCAACCCCTACACTCTGTATTTTCAGCTGGCTGCGCCACCACCACAGAAAGCACTGAGCTAGGCTGAAACAACTGCATTTTGGAGCTGCCTTACTCAAGAAAACAAATGAGACCATGTTTGTATGCGGCTTTAGTGACTTTTTTTTTAACATTGTATATGTGACACGTATTAATGCCAAAATAACATGCAAAACAGGTAAGCCCCCCCCTCCCCCAAAAAAGGTCTGTTCTTAAGACATAGCCCTTCGCTGTGGTATATTGGCCACAGTGTTGACCCGTCATTCAGGCCAGGTGGGGCAAAGCTGTCATAGAGGCAAAGGGTGGCTATTTGCAGAATCTCAAATATAAAATATGTTTTGATTTGTTTAACACTTTTTTAGTTACTACATGATTCCATATGTGTTATTTCAGAGTGTTGATGTCTTCACTATTATTCTACAATGTAGAAAAGAGTAAAAATATGTGTTCTAAAACTTTTGACCGGTAGTGTATATATGTGTGAATTACATGACATGTAAAACTTTAAAACGGCAACATTTACTCTATGCCCCATGCCAAAATGAATAGAATTGCATCAAATTAACTCTAAAATGTAAATTGTTTTCTTCTGAAAAATACAATACTGAGAAACACTTAGGGCCCCCAAAAGCCTCTGACTGCATATGTGGTTATAGAGCTCGTCAGCTTGTAGTCCTAAAAAAACGTAAATGAGTTACCTTGTCATACCCTGATCTCTTTCACCTGTCTTTGTGCTTGTCTCCACCCCCCTCCAGGTGTCGCCCATCTTCCTCATTATCCCCAGTGTATTTATACCTGTATTCTCTGTTTGTCTGTTGCCAGTTCGTTTTGTTTCATCAAGCCTACCAGCAGTTTTCCCGTGCGCCTGTCGTGCTTTAGTTCTGTTCCCTAGTTTCCCCGGTTCTGACCATTCTGCCTTCCCTGACCCAGAGCCTGCCTGCCGTTCTGTACCTGTCTGGCTCTGACCCGTTTACGAACCTCTGCCTGTTCTGACCCCAAGCCTGCCTGCTGTTCTGTACCTTATTGACTCTGCCCTGGATTATGGACCTCTGCCTGCCTTTGACCTGTCTTTTGTCTGCCTCCTGTTTGGGTCAATAAACATCTGTGACTCTAGCTGTCTGCATCTGGGTCTTATCCAGAGTTCTGATATACCTCTGGTTCATTCAGCGATTCATACGGGGAAAATGAATGGCGAAAGAATAGGGTTTTGGGATAAATGCCAAAAATAGGGTCTGTGGTTAACACAGGCTTAGGAGATCTGTGAGTTGATATCAGTCAGTTAACATCATTACATAAATGCTTCAAAATTCACAAAAAGTGACGTTAGCTAATGAAGATTATCTCATAAGACAAAACGTATAAGATCTCCTAAGCCTGTATTTACCACAGACCTTATTTTCAACGTTTATCCAAAAACACTCAATAACGAGATTAATTTCCAAATAGGCTTTGTCCAACTAACCATGGCAGAGTTAGTGCCTACAAAAAGACACCATTACTATTTCTCTCTATAGTTGTGGACATGCAGACCTGTGAGCCACTACCGCCCCTCGTGATGAACTCAGATTTGTTGTGGCCCCCACCCCCATCAATGTTGCCCATCCCTAAACTGTCCAGCAGAGGGCAGAGTCTTGCTGCTTGCCTGGTTCCGGCCTTACTGAAAAATATTGCAAAACATATTTACTTGAAGAACTGTGCAGATGCAAAGAAGGCAAGTGTCAAAAGTCCCTACGGTATTAGGCACAGTTAGGGGCAGAAGTTTTTTTACCCAAATAATAATACTAATAATTTATTCAACTTCTATAGCACTTTTCATTACAAAAATAATCTCAAAAGCACTTGAAAAAGTGAAAAACAAACAAGAATCGAATAAAACTCCATGATAACAGTGACACTGAGACTCAGATTTTTCTCTTTAAAACGTATACAAAAAACAATGATTGCAAAGTTGAATAAACCATACAACTCTATGCACAATGACTACTTTTAACAATTTCCACTGAAAACTGAAAATATTTACTGAAAATATTGCAAAACATATTTACTTGAAGAACTGTGCAGATGCAAAGTTTGGTAACAGAAAGACAGCACAAACCGTCATTATGTTACCGATCTTTGCATCGGCACTGTTCTTCAAGTAAATATGTTTTGCAATATTTTCAGTAGAAATTGTTAAAAGTAGTCCTTGTGCAGAGAGTTATATGGATTGTTTAACTTTGCAGTCATTTGTTTTGTTTAACATATACACTACCGTGTAAATATTTTTATTAGGCTAATTGATCATTAGAAAACCCTTTTGCAATTATGTTAGCACAACTGAAAACTGTAGTCCTGATTAAAGAAGCAATAAAACTGGGCCTTCTTTAGACTAGTTGAGTATCTGGAGCATCAGCATTTGTGGGTTCGATTGCAGGCTCAAAATGACTAGAAACAAAGGACTGCCTTCTGAAACTCGTAGTCTATTCTTGTTCTGAGAAATGAATGCTATTCCATGCAAGAAATTGCCAAGAAACTGAAGATCTCGTACAACGCTGTGTACTACTCCCTTCACAGAACAGCGCAAACTGGCTCTAACCAGAATATAAAGAGGAGTGGGAGGCCCCGGTGCACAACTGAGCAAGAGGACAAGTACATTAGAGTGTCTAGTTTGAGAAACAGACGCCTCACAAGTCCTCAACTGGCAGCTTCATTAAATAGTACCCGCAAAACACCAGTCTCAACGTCAACAGGGAAGAGGAGACTCCGGGATGCTGGCCTTATAGGCAGCGTTGCAAAGAAAAATCTATATCTCAGACTGGCCAATAAAAAGAAAATGGGCAAAAGAACATACATTGGACAGAGGAGTGGCCAACACGATCAGCAGATCTCAACCCTATTGAGCTGTTGTGGGAGCAGCTTGACCTTATGGTACGTAAGAAGTGCCCAGTCCAACTTGTGGGAGGTGCTTCAGGAAGCATGGGGTGAAATCTCTTCAGATTACCTCAACAAATTGACAACTAGAATGCCAAAGGTCTGTTAGGCTGTAATTGCTGCAAATTGAGGATTCTTTGACGAATGCAAAGTTTGAAGGACACAATTATTATTTCAATAAAAAATCATTATTTATAACCTTGTCAACGTCTTGACTATATTTCCTATTCATTATGCAACTCATTTCATGTATGTTTTCATGGAAAACAAGGACATTTCTAAGTGACCCCAAACTTTTGAACGGTAGTGTATATTTAAGCAATAAGGGTCGAGGAGGTGTGGTAAATGGCCAATATACCACGGCTAAGGGCTGTTCTTATGCACGACGTATCACAGAGTGCCTGGACACAGCCCTTAGCCGTGGTATATTGGCCGTATATCAAAACCCCCCGATGTGCCTCATTGCTATTATAAACTGGTTACCAACGTAATTAGAGCAGTAAAAATAAATAAACCTTTACAACGTCAGTCGTAAAATGTCTATGCCCCGGTCAACTGTAAGTGCTGTTATTGTGAAGTGGAAACGTCTAGGAGCAACAATTGCTGAGCCAAGTTCACAGAACAGGACTGCCGAGTGCTGAATCACGTACTGAATAAAAATCGTTTGTCCTCGGTTGCAACACTCACTACCGAGTTCCAAACTGCCTCTGGAAGCAACGTCAGCACAAGAACTGTTCGTCGGGAGTTTCATGAAATGGGTTTCCATGGCCGAGCAGATACACATGAGCCTAAGATCACCATGCGCAATGCCAAGCGTCGGCTGGAGTGGTGTAAAGCTCGCCACCATTGGACTCTGGAGCAGTGTAAACGCGTTTTCTGGAGTGATGAATCACACTTCACCATCTGGCAGTCCGACGGACGAATCTGAGAACGCTACCTGTCTCAATGCATAGTTCCAACTGTACAGTTTGGTGGAGGAGGAATAATGGCTGTTTTTTATGGTTTGGGCTAGGCCCCTTAGTTCCAGTGAAGAGAAATCTTAAACCTATAACGTACAATGACATTCTAGACGATTCTCCATTCAGAAATCGTTTGACGAGATTGGTGTGGAAGAACTTGACTGGCCTGCACAGAGCTCTGACCTCAACCCCATCGAACACCTTTGGGAGGAATTGGAACGCCGACTGCAAGCCAGGCCTAATCGCCCAACATCAATGCCCGACCTCACTCATTTTCTTGTGGAAGCAAGTCCCCACAGCAATGTTCCAACATCTAGTGGAAAGCCTTCCCAGAAGAGTGGAGGCTGTTATAGCAGCAAAGGGGGGACCAACTCCATATTAATGCCCATGATTTTGGAATGAGATGTTCGATGAGCAGGTGACCACATACTTTTGGTCATGTAGTGTATTTTGAAACACATTTTGATGCCACATTTTTTTTCGCATTCATAAATATTAGATAAATGTTTTTTTTACATAGTAAAATAGTGATTTCATTTTAATTATAAAAACATTTTGGTTTCTGTGGGGTGTATTGGAACAAATACCACAACCGTCTGGCACCAAGTCAGTGATGGTAAAAAAGGTTGTTTATTTTAGACTGTCTTGCCTCAATTGTTACTCCTAAATCAGAAGAGCCGAATCCCACCCTTGCGTGACAGGGCCGCTGGGGGCTCAAAAACATACACTCCCAAGAGACTACGCTCTTCCCCATGGCTGAGGTATCATGCTGGGACTCTCAGAGCCCCTGATCCTAAGTACATTGTGTGTGTGTGTGTGTGTGTGTGTGTGTGTGTGTGTGTGGTGTGTGTGTGTGTGTGTGTGTGTGTGTGTGTGTGTGTGTGTGTGTGTGTGTGTGTTTGAGTGTAACAATAATGGTGAGTTCACCACTGCTGTGGAGAGACTGTCCATTACAGTAGAGAACTTCATGGCCATGCGAGAAAGCCCACATAAAAAAATACTACAGTTTACTATAGAATACTATAGTACTTACTATAGAATTCTGTAGTAAACTGTAGAATACTGTAGAATCCTATACTCTACACTGTAGTATCCCTCGATCATGTAGTGCTTACTATAGACTTTTGTAGTATACTATAGAATACTACACTACACACTGTACTATTCCTTGATCATGTGTAGTACTTACTTTATAATTTTATAGAATACTGTAGAATACTATACACTGTAGTATCCCTCGATTGTTTAGTGTTTACTATAATAAGTTGTAGCATACTACAGAATACTATACTACACACTGTAACATTCCTTGATCACGTAGTGCTTACTTTAGAATTTTTTTATCGATTTACTACTATCTTTGTTGATGCCGTTTTGATTTAAATGTGCTGTCCTTGGGGAGCTCATGTCGGGGATTTCCTCTGAGGTTCCCCCTCGATCGTGTAGTGCGTACTATAGAATTTTGTAGTTACTATACTTAACTTCACACTGTAGTATGCCTTGATTGATTGATTTTATTTGACCATTTAAAAATAATACATCCACATCTGGATAATACATTTAGAATATTTGTTGAGAATAACAATTTATTTCCATTGTGGTCCTAGTTTAAACATGTTACACATTTACAGCTAACCCACATGAAAAATAAATATTATAGTATACTATGGTCTAAATACTGTAGTATAACTATATTTATATATTATAGTATTCACTGTAGTGTTTTTGCAGTCTTCACTGTAGTATTCACTGTAGTGTTTTTACTGACATGACTAGTATACTGTAGTATTTACTGTAGTGTTTTTGCGGCCATGACTGTAGTATATTGTACACCAACAGACTAGGGTTAGCAAAAATGACACAACTACCCGATTACACCAGTTACTGTTAGATGAGTGGGAACACCTCAACTAGAACAGGTTGTGCCAGTGAATACTATAGTATAATACAGTAAATTCCGCAAAAACCCTACAGTGAATACTATAGTATAATACAGTCATGTCTGCAGAAACACTGCAATGAACACTTTAGTATATTACAGTGAATACTGCAGTAAAGTCTGCAAAAACACTACAGTAAATACTACAATATACTACCAAGGTTATTATCGTTTTGTCATTTTCTATTCGTTTTGATTTTTCTTCATTTTCAGATTTTTGTTTGAAATTCAGTTTCGTTTCAGTTAGATTTCTGGTCTGCTTATTGCCCCCGCACCGACCAGAAAAAAATTGCCAGTGAGATGTTTTGCACTGGGGCACCCCCTCCTTGGGGCGGGGGCAATAAGCAAACCAGAGTGGGCCCGCCCCGATCAGATTTTTTTTTGCGGGTGTCTCGCTTTCTCTACTATCTCTGCCTTGGATTTCTTCCCTGTTGTTAGCTGGTAAAAGCAAAGATGATCTACTATATTGACGATCGAACAATGAAAATGCTGTACATGTCCTCAAGGCAGGCGGGAGGAGACATGATCAGGTGGGACCATTCTAGCCAATGAGAGGGCAGATATATGTGTGAACAATAGGCACAATTAAGTTGTTTTTCTCAAAGTTGCAGAATGCCACGTGTGTCCACTTATTTACATTTTATTAATTTAGCAGACGCTCTTCTCCAGAGCGACAGTTAGCGCATTCATCTTAAGATAGCTAGGTGAGACAACCACATATCACACTCATAGTAAGTACATTTTTCCTCAATAAAGTAGCTATCAGAAATGTCAGAACTAGTAAGGGGAAAAAAAAGTGTGAGTGTTCGTTCATGAAAGACTTTAAAAAATTATTATATTGAATTTTTTATTTAAGGCCAAGAGACCATAGATGGCAGAACGGAGAGCTCGGGTTGGGGTGTCGGGTTTGAGCATAGCCTGACGGTAGGGAGGGGCAGTTCTTCTTGCTGCTCCGTTATGGTGTCAAATCCGATCCAGAAGTTGAACGTGCACTAGATGGCGCGCGCGAGCAAGATAAAACATCATTGCGCGAGCAAACACTGAGTCGAGAGAGAGAGAAGAAAACAGTCGCGCGAGCAGAGAACTGGTCCCGACCTCAGCCAAGAGTGCAAATTACATTTGGGAGCTTGCAAGTGTGGATTTGATTGAGCAGAAGATCATTGTCACAGATCCAAAATAAAAATGTCTTAAACAGTACATATAGAACTGTTTGAACACATTAAATTGTCCACCAGCAATAGTCACTTGTCATTGTCAAGCTCTCAATTTCTCAAATTGCTCTCTCTCAAGTCTTAGAACCTTTGGGTTTGGATTTCAGGCAGATGGTGGGCATACAGGCGTTTGCGTGTCTAGAAACCTAAGATTAGTCACTTTTACTGGAGTGATGGACGAACTAACAAATTCCTGCCATTGGCCAGTCCAGTGTTGCGATTGGCTATTATGAGTCTTCTGTTTGCTGTTTAGCTAGCTAGCCGGGTTGAGCAGTAAGCGCCGAATGACTTGGGAAACCCAGCAGCTTGATACTATACCTTGTGTTGAGTGGAATGTACTTGCTAAACTTAGCTAGCTTATTACTTGTTAGCCAGCAAAACGAAAAGTAGACAGTCAGCTCTAGCAAACACCATAAAACGAGTCCGCTAATTGCAGGCAGGAGCCAATATTTAGGGGGTGAAACCCCCACACACAGCAAACTGGAGATTTTGTATTATATGAAGACACAAAAGGGAGAATCAGCTACTTGCTACCATTCATCCAATACATAACCAGTCCAAAAATACAAAAAAATATAAACTGACATATGATAAACCAGCTAAACACAGGTTGTGTCAGAATCATCTTCATTCACCAAATACATTTGCATGTACAGGAATTTCACTGTGAAATGGTGCTGCCACAATAAACAGAATATACAGACCATAAACACAATATATAGACAAAAAATATATATAGATGCAGAATTTCCACAGAACCACATATAGTATGTGTATACACTATGAACGACAGGTAGCCTGGTGGTTAAGACCATTGGTTAAGTAACCGAAAGTGTCAAGCCCTTGAGCAAGGCACTTTACCCTAATTGCCCCTGTAAGTCACTCTGGATAAGAGTGTCTGCTAAATTACTAAAATGTAAACAAATAAGCTAAATTATGCATATAAGAGATGTGCAAAGAGTAATGTGCAGCTTTGGGACAATAGTGCAGGGTGCATAGTACATGTATAAGAGGACCAGGTGGACAGTTGGTGAGGGCTATGGCACAGGGGAAGAAAGTGTTCGGGTGGCGGGAGATTTTGGTTGTGATTGACCTGAACCGTTTGCCAGAGGGGACTCTTTGGAAGAGGGGGTAAAGGGGCTGTCGATGATCTTTCTGGCATGCTTCCTTGCCCTGGAGTCGTACAGGACCTCGATTGAGGGCGGGTGGCGGCCAATGACCCTCGCAGCTGACCGGACAATCCGTTGCAGTGATGGAGGAGGTGAGAATGGACTCGATGATGGTCATTTAGAACTGAATCAGTACACACAGAAATCAAAAGAGGACTGAAGACAAAACAACACCTTGCATTCACCAAACATTGCACTGAGGAAAACAGATTTTTTTATCGAAATTGTCTGATTGGGAACTACTAGCGTCTATCAAGTACAAAATCCTAATTATTTATATTTGACATTGGACGTTTTATTGAATACAGTCAGAAATACAGGAGTCAAATCGCATATGGAGTCGCATCAGATCAGATGTTATCAGCAAGCCAGAGCTATCTGTGGAAAGAGTACAAGTAGAACAAAGATATAAGTGCAAACAGAATAAATGTATCATTCAACATAAGATTTCACCTTAAACAATGACATGAGCCCTGCCCCAATGAATCAAATCAAATTGTATTTGTCACATGCTCCGAATACAACAGGTGTAGACTTTACCGTGAAATGCTTACTTACAATTTTTTGGGCCTTCCTCTGACCGCCTAGTATATAGGTCCTGGACTGTAGGAAGCTTGGCCACAGTGATGCCTTACGGTCAGATGCTGAGCAGTTGCCATACCAGACTGTGTGACAATGGCGCTGAAGGAGATGGCTGCTGTTTTACGATCCCGTAACCAATTGTGTTATTGCGTATGTTTTTTCGCGTTATTTGTAAAATGTTTCTGCCACCGTGTCTTATGACCGAAAATAACATATTGATATCAGGACAGCGATTACTCACCCCGTACTCTAGGAATTCTTCTTCTTCAACGAGTTGGATGGGAAGGATTTACTCCAGACACCCGACAAGGCCCTCATCCCCGTCATTCGCAGGAGGAAAAGATGGAGGTATCGTGGACGACGGTCCAGGTGCCTTGTAAGAATCCATCGGTGAGAGGGTAATCTACCTTTACCATCGGTCCTATTAGCCAACTTACAATCAATCGATAATAAAATAGACGAACTACGAGCACGTATATCCTACCAACGGGACATTAAATGTTTAATATATTATGTTTCACTGAGTCGTGGCTGAACTACGACATGATTAACATACAGCTGGCGGGTTTTCAGCTTTTTCGGCAGGATAGAACAGCGGCCTTGTCATGTCCTGACCAGTGAAAAGGGTAATTTGCCATAGTAGAATGGTCAGGGCGTGGCAGGGAGGTTGTTTTGTGTGTTTTGGGGTTTTTGGTTCTAGGGGAATTTGTTCTAGTTTTCTATTTCTATGTTTCGTTTTCCATGTTTGGCCGAGTATGGTTTCCAATCAGAGGCAGGTGTCTTTTGTTGTCTCTGATTGGAAGCCATACTTAGGCAGCCTGCTTTCCTTTGGGTTTTGTGGGTGGTTACTTTCTGTTTAGTTGTTGTACCTGACGGAACTGTTGAGCGTTTGTTATTTTGTTGTTTGAAGTGCATTCATTAAAATCTAAAGATGAGCACTATACACGCTGCGCCTTGGTCTAATCCTTTCGACGCCTGTGACAGGCGTCTGGTAAGACAAGGGAGGCAGCCTATGCATATTTGTAAACACCTAGTGCACAAAATCTAAGAAAGTCTTGAGGTTTTGCTTGCCTGAGGTAGAGTATCTCATGTCAAGCTGTAGACCACACTATTTACCATGAGAGTTTACATCCTTATTTTTCGTAACTGGCTATATACCACAGCAGACCCATGCTGGCACTAAGATCGCACTCAATGAGCTGTATACGGCCATAAGCAAACAGGAATATGCTCATCCAGAGGCGGCGCTCCTAGTGGCCGGGGACTTTATTGCAGGGAAACTCAAATCAGTTTTACCTCATTTCTAAACAGCTTGTTAAATTTGCAACAAGAAGGAAAAAAAACTCTAACCTATTCTTCACACACAGAGACGTGTAAAAAGCTCTACCTCGCCCTCTATTTGCCAAATCTGACCATAATTCTATTCTCCTGATTCCTGCTTACAAGCAAAAACTAAAGCAGGAAGCACCAGTGACTCGGTCAATAAGAAAGTGGTCAGATGAAGCAGATGCTAGCTACAGGACTGTTTTGCTAGCACAGACTGGAATAAGTTCCGGGATTCTTCTGATGGCATTGAGGAGTACATCACATCAGTCACTGGCTTCATCAATAAGTGCATTGATGACATCGTCCCCACAGTGACCGTACGTACATATCCCAACCAGAAGCCATGGATTACATGCAACATTCGCAATGAGCTAGAGGGTAGAGCTGCCGCTTTCAAGAAGCGGGACTCTAACCCGGAAACCTAGAAGAAATCCCACTATGCCCTTCGACGAACCATCAAACAAGCAAAGTGTCAATACAGGACTAAGATTTAATCGTGGCCAGGCACGACTCCAACACCATCATCAAGTTTGCTGATGACACAACAGTGGTAGGTGTCACGATTCCCACCGACGGTGGCGCCCCCTCCTGCTCGGGTGGCGCTCGGCGGTCGTCGTCACCGGCCTATTAGCTGCCACTGATTCCCTTTTTTGGTTTTCCCTTCCTTTTGGTTTTGTGCACCTGTGTTTAGTTTGGTTAATTAGCGGGGCTATTTATGTTAGCTGGTCCGCTTCTGTGTTGTGCGGGATTATTTCTATTGTGACGGTTCATGTTCGTGTCAGCGCTATTTTACGCCGTGTGTATTTTCTCCCCTGTGTGTGGGAGTATTTTGTTTAATGAGTGAGTGTACATTAAATACGCCACTACCCTGTGCTCGCTGCTTCCTGTGCCTCATTCCTTCACCACGACTGCCAATCCGTTACAGAATCCCGCACCACGAAAAGGCATGGAATCAGCAGGAGCAGCGGCCACCCCTGTCCCCTCGATGGAGGAACGCGTCCTCCACCACACTACGGTCCTCCACCGCATAGGATCCGCGATGGACCAGATGATGGAGAGGATGGACCGATGGGAGAGAAGTGGTCTCCTCTCTCCACCTCCGGCTCCTCCGATGCAGCCACCTCCTACTCCCACTACGCCTGGCTCAGGCGCGCTTCGTTTGGCGCTCTCGAGGGAGTATGATGGGGCGGCGGCTGGGTGCCAGGGATTTCTGCTCCAGCTCGAGCTGTACCTGGCCACCGTCAGACCTGCTCCCTCAGGAGAGGAGAGCGTGAGTGCCCTCGTTTCCTGCCTGACGGGCCGAGCTCTGGAGTGGGCTAATGCGGTCTGGAATGGCCCAGACTCGGCGAGGGACCATTATCCAGATTTCACCCGCCGCTTTCGGGCCGTGTTCGACCACCCTCCGGAAGGAAGAGCGGCGAGTGAACGGCTGTTCCACCTCAGGCAGGAGACGAGGAGCGCTCAGGACTTCGCGTTGGAGTTCAGGACCTTGGCTGCTGGGGCGGGGTGGAACGACAGGGCCCTCATAGACCACTATAGATGCAGTCTCCGGGCGGACGTCCGCAGGGAGCTGGCCTGTCGAGTTGCCGCTCTATCCCTGGACGAGCTCATCGACATGTCCATTCGTTTGGACAATCTGCTGGCTGCCCGCGGGCGTTCGGAGAGGGTCCTGCCCGTTCCACCTCCGTGCACCCCCGCCCCTACCCCTATGGAGGTAGGGGGGGCTGTGCCAAGGGGCACCGGAGGAGCTGGCTCCTCCTGCACCAGCTGTGGTCAGAGAGGACACACGGCCGACCGGTGCTGGAGGAGCCAGTCTGGGAGTCGAGAGGGCAGGCAGAACACTTCTCGGTCACCCCAGGTGAGTCAGCACCAGATTCACCCAGAACCCCCTGTTGGTCAGGTGTTCTTACCTGTTTTGTTTTCTAAATTTTTTCCGTCTTCCCAGCATAGGGCGCTAGTCGATTCAGGCGCAGCTGGGAACTTTATGGATCGTGGACTTGCCATTAAGCTGGGCATTCCGCGGGTGCCGATAGACCCCCCCTTTCCCGTGCACTCCCTAGATAGCCGACCATTAGGGTCAGGGCTAGTCAGGGAGTCTACGGTGCCACTGGACATGGTAACGCAGGGGAATCATAAGGAACGCATTAGTTTTTTCCTTATTGATTCGCCTGCGTTTCCGGTGGTGCTGGGGGTCCCCTGGCTGGCTGGTCACAATCCCCGTATTTCGTGGAAACAGGGGGTTCTCCAGGGGTGGTCAGAGGAGTGTTCAGGGAGGTGTCTAGGAGTTTCCATAGGTGCCACGTCGGTGGAGAGTCCAGACCAGGTGTCCCCCGTGCGCATTCCCCCTGAGTACGCCGATTTGGCGATCGCCTTCTGTAAAAAGAGGGCGACTAAATTACCACCCCATCGACAGGGGGATTGTGCGATAGACCTCCAGGTTAACGCTGCGCTTCCCAAGAGTCACGTGTACCCCTTGTCACAGGAGGAGACAGCGGCTATGGAGACATATGTCACTGAATCCCTGGGACAGGGGTACATTCGGCCCTCCATCTCACCCGCCTCCTCGAGTTTCTTTTTTGTGAAGAAAAAGGAGGGAGGACTGCGTCCGTGCATTGATTACAGAGGTCTAAACACTATCACGGTGGGGTTTAGTTACCCACTACCTCTCATCGCTACGGCGGTGGAATCATTTCACGGAGCAAAGTTCTTCACGAAACTGGATCTCAGGAGCGCGTATAACCTGGTGCGTATCAAGAAGGGAGACGAGTGTAAAACCGCCTTTAGTACCACATCGGGCCATTATGAGTACCTCGTCATGCCGTATGGGTTGAAAAATGGTCCAGCCGTCTTTCAATCCTTTGTTGACGAGATTCTCAGGGACCTGCACGGGCAGGGCGTGATTGTCTATATCGATGACATTCTGATATATTCCGCCACCCGCTCCGCGCATGTGTCCCTGGTGCGCAAGGTGCTTGGTAGACTGCTGGAGCATGACCTATACGTTAAGGCTGAGAAATGTGTTTTCCAAACGAGCCGTTTCCTTTCTGGGTTATCGCATTTCCACCATGGGGGTGGTGATGGAGTGTGACCGCGTTAAGGCCGTGCGTAATTGGCCGACTCCAACCACGGTGAAGGAAGTGCAGCAGTTCTTAGGCTTTGCCAATTACTACCGGAGGTTTATCCGGGGTTTTGGCCAGGTAGCGGCTCCCATTACCTCACTGCTGAAGGGGGGGCCGGTGCGTTTGCGATGGTCGACGGAGGCGGACGGAGCCTTCAAGAAGTTGAAGACCCTGTTCACCGACGCACCCGTGTTGGCGCACCCGGACCCGTCTCTAGCATTCATAGTGGAGGTGGACGCATCCGAGGCTGGGGTGGGTGCCGTGCTATCACAGCGCTCGGGTACGCCATCGAAACTCCGCCCCTGCGCTTTCTTTTCGAAGAAGCTCAGTTCGGCGGAGCGTAACTATGATGTGGGAGACAGGGAGTTGCTAGCGGTGGTAAAAGCTTTGAGGATGTGGCGGCACTGGCTTGAGGGGGCTAAACACCCCTTTCTCATCTGGACCGACCACCGAAACCTGGAGTACATCCGGGCAGCGAGGAGACTGAATCCGCGTCAGGCAAGGTGGGCCATGTTCTTCGCCCGGTTTAGGTTCACTATCTCCTATAGACCGGGTTTCCTTAACACTAGAGCCGACGTGCTGTCCCGTCTCTATGACACGGAGGACCGGCCCATCGATCCAACTCCCATCATTCCAGCGTCTAGGCTGGTGGCACCGGTGGTATGGGAGGTGGACGCGGACATCGAGCGGGCATTAGTGTTGGAACCTGCGCCTGCGCAGGTTCCCGTGGGTCGCATGTATGTGCCGCTCGGTGTTCGTGATCGTTTGATTCGATGGGCGCACACGCTACCTACTGCGGGTCATCCTGGTGTGGTGAGGACAGTGCGGAGTCTCAGGGGGAAGTACTGGTGGCCCACCTTGGCTAAGGACGTGAGGTCCTATGTCTCTTCCTGTTCGGTGTGCGCTCAGAGTAAGGCTCCTAGGCATCTACCGAGAGGGAAGTTACAGACCCTCCCCGTTCCACAACGGCCATGGTCGCACCTGTCTATAGATTTCTTGACAGATCTTCCCCCCTCTCAGGGGAACACTGCGATTCTGGTGGTTGTGGATCGGTTCTCTAAGTCCTGCCGTCTCCTCCCATTGCCCGGTCTCCCTACGGCCCTGCAGACTGCAGAGGCCCTATTTACCCACGTCTTCCGGCACTACGGGGTGCCGGAGGACATTGTCTCTGATCGAGGTTCCCAGTTCACATCCAGGGTCTGGAGGGCGTTTATGGAGCAGCTGGGGGTCTCGGTCAGTTTGACCTCCGGTTTTCACCCCAAGAGCAATGGGCAGGCGGAGAGGGTGAACCAGGAGGTGGGCAGGTTTCTGAGGTCGTATTGCCAGGACCGGCCAGCGGAGTGGGCGAGGTACATTCCCTGGGCTGAGTTAGCCCAGAACTCACTTCGCCACTCCTCTACTAACATGTCACCCTTTCAGTGTGTTTTGGGTTACCAGCCGGTCCTGGCACCATGGCACCGGAGCCAGACCGAGGCTCCTGCGGTGGAGGACTGGGTACAGCACTCCAAGGAGACCTGGAGAGCCGTCCAGGACTCCCTGAAGGAGGCCAGTGGACGGCAGAAGAGAAGTGCTGACCGCCACCGCAGTGAGGCACCCGTGTTCGTACCAGGAGACAGGGTCTGGCTCTCGACCCGGAACCTGCCCCTCCGCGTGCCCTGCCGGAAGCTGGGGCCGCAGTGTGTGGGGCCCTTTAACCTGTTAGGGCTAGAGGGCAGTATTGACACGGCCGGATAAAAAACGTACCCGATTTAATCTGGTTACTACTCCTGCCCAGTAACTAGAATATGCATATAATTATTGGCTTTGGATAGAAAACACCCTAAAGTTTCTAAAACTGTTTGAATGGTGTCTGTGAGTATAACAGAACTCAAATGGCAGGCCAAAACCTGAGAAGATTCCATGCAGGAAGTGGCCTGTCTGACAAGTTGTGTTTCATCTTGGCTCTTTTTATTGAAGACTGAGGATCTTTGCTCTAACGTGACACTTCCTACGGCTCCCATAGGCTCTCAGAGCCCGGGAAAAAGCTGAACGATATCGAGGCAGCCTCTGGCTGAAACACATTATCGTTTTTGGCAAGTGGCCGATCAGAGTACTATGGGCTTAGGCGCGTGCCCGAGTCAACCCCATGCTTTATTTTCTTTCGTCTGTTTACCTAAACGCAGATTCCCGGTCGGAATATTATTGCTTTTTTATGAGAAAAATGGCATAATACTTGATTTTAAACAGCGGTTGACATGCTGCGAAGTATGGTAATGGAATATTTAGAATTTTTTTGTCACGAATTGCGCCATGCTCGTCACCCTTATTTACCCTTTCGGATAGTGTCTTGAACGCACGAACAAAACGCCGCTGTTTGGATATAACTATGGATTATTTTGAACCAAACCAACATTTGTTATTGAAGTAGAAGTCCTGGGAGTGCATTCTGACCAAGACAGCAAAGGTAATAACATTTTTCTTATAGTAAATCTGACTTTGGTGAGTGCTAAACTTGCTGGGTGTCTAAATAGCTAGCCCTGTGATGCCGGGCTATCTACTGAGAATATTGCAAAATGTGCTTTCACCGAAAAGCTATTTGAAAATCGGACATATCGAGTGCATAGAGGAGTTCTGTATTTATAATTCTTAAAATAATTGTTATGCTTTTTGTGAACGTTTATCGTGAGTAATTTAGTAAATTCACCGGCAGTGTTCGGTGGGAATGCTAGTCACATGCTAGTCACATGCTAATGTAAAAAGCTGGTTTTTGATATAAATATGAACATGATTGAACAAAACATGCATGTATTGTATAACATAATGTCCTAGGGTTGTCATCTGATGAAGATCATCAAAGGTTAGTGCTGCATTTAGCTGTGGTTTGGGTTTATGTGACGTTATATGCTAGCTTGAAAAATGGGTGTCTGATTATTTCTGGCTGGGTACTCTGCTGACATAATCTAATGTTTTGTTATCGTTGTAAAGCCTTTTTGAAATCGGACAGTGTGGTTAGATTAACGAGAGTCTTGTCTTTAAAATGGTGTAAAATAGTCATATGTTTGAAAAATTGAAGTTTTTGCATTTTTGAGGTTTTTGAATAACGCGCCACGGGATTACACTGGCTGTTACGTAGGTGGGACGATTTGGTGCCACCTACCCTAGAGAGGTTAAAGTCCTGAGGAGGATAAACGAGGTGTGTTATCGGTTACAACTCCCTTCCTATTACCGTATTAACCCCTCGTTTCATGTGTCTCTCCTCAGGCCGGTGGTAGCTGGTCCCCTGCAGGAAGGTGAGGTACCGGAGGTCCCTCCACCCCCTCTGGACATCGGGGGGTCCCCGGCGTACAGCATACGGCCATTCTGGACTCGAGACGCCGGGCGAGGGGCCTGCAGTACCTCGTGGACTGGGAGGGGTACGGCCCGGGGGAGAGGTGCTGTGTGCCGGAGGAGGACGTCTTGGTCCCATCCATGTTGAAGGATTTCCATCGCCTCCGTCCGGATCGCCCTGCGCCTCGCCCTCCGGGTCGTCCTCGAGGCCGGTGTCGGCGCGCTGCGGGAGCCGCGCGTCAGGAGGGGGGTACTGTCACGATTCCCACCGACGGTGGTGCCCCCTCCTGCTCGGGTGGCGCTCGGCGGTCGTCGTCACCGGCCTATTAGCTGCCACTGATTCCCTTTTTTGGTTTTCCCTTCCTTTTGGTTTTGTGCACCTGTGTTTAGTTTGGTTAATTAGCGGGGCTATTTATGTTAGCTGGTCCGCTTCCGTGTTGTGCGGGATTATTTCTATTGTGACGGTTCATGTTCATGTCGGCGCTATTTTACGCCGTGTGTATTTTCTCCCCTGTGTGTGGGAGTATTTTGTTTAATGAGTGAGTGTACATTAAATACGCCACTACCCTGTGCTCGCTGCTTCCTGTGCCTCATTCCTTCACCACGACTGCCAATCCGTTACAGTAGGCCTGATCACCGACAACGATGAGGCAGCCTATAGGGAGGAGGTCAGAGACCTGGTTGTGTGGTGCCAGGACAACAACCTCTCCATTAATGTGATCAAGACAAAGGAGATGATTGTGGACTACAGGAAAAGGATGACCGAGCTCGCCCCCATTCTCATCGACGGGGCTGTTGTGGAACAGCCCCAAACTATCACCAACAAACTATCATGGTCCAAACACACTAAGGCAGTCGTGAAGAGGGCACGAAAAGCCTATTCCCCCTCAGGTGTCACGCCCTGACCTTAAGAGATCCTTTTATGTCTCTATTTTGGTTGGCCAGGGTGTGAGTTGGGGTGGGCATTCTATGTCCTTTTTTCTATGCTTTGTGTTTCTTTGTTTTGGCCTGGTGTGGCTGGTGTGGCTCTCAATCAGGGACAGCTGTACTTCGTACCGGTACAGAGTCAATGTGCAGGGGCACCGGTTAGTTGAGGTAATTGAGGTAATATGTGCATGTAGGTAGTGTTAAAGTGACTATGCATAGATTATAAACAGAGAGTAGCAGCAGCGTAAAAGAGGGGTCGGGGATGCCCTTTGATTAGCTGTTCAGGAGTCTTATGGCTTGGGGTAGAAGCTGTTTTGAAGACTTTTGGACCTTGACTTGGAGCTCTGGTACGGCTAGCAGAGAGAACAGTCTATGACTAGGGTGGCTAGAGTCTTTGACAATTTTTAGGGTCTTCATCTGACACCAGGCAGGGAAGCAACCAGTCAGGATGCTCTCGATGGTGCAACTTGTAGAACCTTTTGAGGATCTGAGGACCCATGCCAAATCTTTTCAGTCTCCTGAGGGGGAAAAGGTTTTGTCATGCCCTCTTCACGACTGTCTTGGTGTGTTTGGACCATGATAGTTTGTTAGTGATGTGGACACCAAGGAACTTGAAACTCTCTACCCGCTCCACTACAGCCCCGTCAATGTTAATGGGGGCCTGTTCGTCCCGCCTTTTCCTGCAGTCCACGATCAGCTCCTTTATCTTGCTCACATTGAGGGACAGGTTGTTGTCCTGGCACCACACTGCCAGGTCTCTGGCCTCCTCCCTATAGGCTATCTCATTGTTGTTGCTGATCAGGCCTACCACTGTTGTGTCGTCAGCAAACTTAATGATGGTGTTGGAGTCATGTTTAGCCATGCAGTCGTGGGTGAAAAGGGTGTACAGGAGGCGACTAAGCACGCATTCCCTGAGGGGCCCCAGTGTTGAGGATCAGCGTGGCAGATGTGTTGTTGACTACCCTTACCACCTTGGGGCGGCCTGTCAGGTAGTCCAGGATCCAGTTGCAGAGGGAGGTGTTTAGTCCCATGGTCCTTAGCGTAATGATGAGCTTTGTGGGCACTATGGTGTTGAATGCTGAGCTGTAGTCAATGAGCAGCATTCTCACATAAGTGTTCCTTTTGTCCAGGTGGGAAAGGACAATGTGGAGTGCGATTGAGATTGTGTCATCTGTGGATCTGTTTGGGCGGTATGCGAATTGCAGTAGGTCTAGGGACATTATCATTATCTCTGCTCATCTTCGTCCAGTTCGAGGTGAGTTCGAGGTGAGTAATAACTGTTCTGATTTCCAGAAGCTCTTTTTGGTCATAGTAGACGGTAGCAGCAACATTAGGTACAAAATAAGTTACAAACAATGCAAAAAAACAACAAAAAAATTGCACAATTGGTCAGGAGCCTGTAGAACGGCAGCCACCCCCTCCAGCGCCATTATCATTATCTCTGCTCAACTCCTCACTTCCTGTCGCATCCTTCGCAAAATCCATTGGAGGGGGTCTTAGGCGAGGAACCTTGGGTCGTCTCCTACAATGGGGTTTTAGGAGGAGGCGTGATGGTCAGTCCTTGTATCCATAGCTCTGTCTATGAATTTGAGAGTGGTTACATTTCTCCAGCCCTGTCCCCAGCTTTTTACGAAATAGGGGTGAGGAGAACGCTTTATTATTGTTTCAACTGCCGATTGTCACTTTAAGAAACACATGAATTAGCATACAAGTACGTTTAAGCATACATGACTGTTGGGAGTGCGGTGCCATACCTTTAGCTCCCAGGTGCAGCAGAGCTGACACACGAAAGATGAAGTTGCGGCAGATGTCTTGACCAACCTCTGGCTGTTCTCTAGACAGTGGTAGCGCTGGAATGCGTCCCGGGCACTGTTTGTGGCCACATCACCTCCCTCAGAACCAGTGAAGATCTCCAAGTTTTTACAGTCGGGCATCAGCATAATCTATAGAGAGGGCAGAACAATACAGGAGATGCAATTAGATTTAGTATGAGTCAAAGTCCCATATTACAATCCTTGTACAATCCATAGACATTGTTAAAAAGGTAAACAAAAGTATGGCACTTGAGTTTGAGGAAGGTGGAGCGATACGTACAGTACCAGTCAAAAGTTTGGACACACCTACTCATTCCAGGGTTTTTCTTTATTTATACTATTTTCTACATTGTAGAATAATAGTGAAGAACACTATGAATTAACACATATGGAATCATGTAGTAAACAAAAAAGGGTTAAACAAATCAAAATATATTTAGCCACCCTTTGTCTTGATGACAGAGCAAGATGGCGCTGACAGAGAGGGTCACCTCGCTTTTAGTCCTTAGGAAACTATGCAGTATTTATTTTTTTATGTATTATTTCTTACATTGTTAGCCCAGAATATCTTAAGTGTTATTACATACAGCCAGGAAGAACTATTGGATATCAGAGCGACGTCAACTTACCAGCTCTACGACCAGGAATCCGACTTTCCCGAAATGGATCCTTTGTTCGAACCGCCCAAGGCATTCAAACTGATTCCAGAGACTGACCCAAAACATTGTCGCCGCAGAAGAGGTAGACAGAGCAGCCTTCTGGTCAGACTTCGGAGGCGCTCACACCACCCACCGCTTCTGAGTATATTACCCGCTAATGGCCAGTCTCTAGATAACAAGATAGACGAAATTAGGGCAAGGGATGCTTTCCAGAAAGACATCCGGGATTGTAACATACTCTGTTTCACACAAACATAGCTCTCTGGGGACATACTGTCGGAGTCGGTATAGCCACCGGGATTCTTTGTGTGTCGCGCCAACAGGAATAAACATCTCTCCGGGAAGCAGAAGGAGATTTCACCACGACTCCATTTTGCTTCTCCCCTCCTATAGGCGGAAACTCAAACAGGATGTACCCGTGACAAGAACCATTCAACGCTGGTCTGACCAATCGGAATCCACGCTTCAAGATTGTTTTGATCACGCAGACTGGGACATGTTCTGCGTAGCCTCAGAGAATAATATACATTTATATGCTGATCCGGTGAGTGAGTCTATAAGGAAGTGCACAGGAGATGTTGTACCCACTGTGACTATTAAAACCTACCCTAACCAGAAACAGTGGATAGATGGCTGCATTCGCGCAAAACTTAAAGCGCAAACCACCGCATTTAACCATGGAAAGATGACCGGGAATATGGCCGAATACAAACAGTGTAGTTATTCCCTCCGCAAGGCAATCAAACAAGCGAAATGTCAGTATAGGGACAAAGTGGAGTCACAATTCAATGGCTCAGACACAAGACGTATGTGACAGGGTATACAGACAATCACGGACTACAAAAAGAAAATCAGTTACATCATGGACACCGACATCTTGCTTCCAGACAAACTAAACACCTTCTTTGCCCGCTTTGAGGATAACACAATGCCATCGACGTGTCCGCTACCAAGGACTGTGGGCTCTCCTTCTCCATGGCCGACGTGAGTAAGACATTTAAACGTGTTAACCCTCGCAAGGCTGCTGGGCCAGACTAGCAGACTAGCTGGCTGGCGTGTTTACGGACATATTCAATCTCTCCCTATCCCAGTCTGCTGTCCCCACATGCTTCAAGATGACCACCATTATTCCTGTACCCAAGAAGGCAAAGGTAACTAAACTGAATGACTATCGCCCCCGTAGCACTCACTTCTGTCATCATGAAACGCTTTTAGAGACTAGTCAAGGATCATATCACCTCCACCTTACCTGTCACCCTAGACCCACTGCAATTTGCATACCACCCCAATAGGTCCACAGACGACGCAATCGACATCATACTGCACACTGCCCTATCCCATCTGGACAAGAGGAATACATATGTAAGAATGCTGTTCATTGACTACAGCTCAGCATTCAGCACCATAGTACCCTCCAAGCTCATCATTAAGCTTGAGGTCCTGGGTCTCAACCCCGCCCTGTGCGATTGGGTCCTGGACTTCCTGACGGGCCTCCCCCAGGTGGAGAAGGTAGGAAACAAAATCTCCACTTCGCTGATCCTCAACACTGGGGCCCCACAAGGGTGTGTGCTCAGACCCCTCCTGTACTCCTTGTTCACCAATGCCTGCGTGGCCATGCACACCTCCAACTCGATCATCAAGTTTGCAGATGAAACAACAGTAGTAGGCTTGATCACCAACAACGACGAGACAACCTATAGGGAGGAGGTAAGGGCACTCGTAGTGTGGTCCACCGACAAAGAAAGTGTGGTGAAGAAGGTGCAACAGCGCCTCTTCAACCTCAAGAGGCTGAAGAAATTTTTCTTGTCACATAAAACCCTCACAAACTTTTAAAGTTGCACAATTGAGAGCATCCTGTCGGGCTATATCACAGCCTGGTACGGCAACTGCACCGCCCACAACCGCAGGGCTCTCCAGAGGGTGGTGCAGTCTGCACAACACATCACCGGGGGCAAACTACCTGCCCTCCAGGACACCTACAGCAGTCACAGGAAGGCCAAAAAGATCTTCAAGGACAACAACCAACCGAGCCACTGTGTAAACGGTGCATAACTGGCTGCAGGGAAGTCAGGCGCAGGAGAGCAGAAATGGGTAACAACCGGAGCACTTCAATGAGGCAAAACAAACTGCACCCAGAACAACAAAATACGGGTTGAAATAATCCGTCGCAAACCAGTCCGAAGTGCACATACACTTTACAACAAACAATTCCACACACAGACATGGGGGGAACAGAGGGTTATATGCACGTCAAGTAATGAGGGAATGTAAACCAGGTGTGCAGGAACACAAGACAAAACAAATGGAAAATGAAAGGTGGATCGGCGATGGCTAGAAGACCGGTGACGTCGATCGCCGAACGCCGCCCGAACAAGGAGAGGAAACGACTTCGGTGGAAGTCGTGACACACTCCCTGTTCATCCCGCTACCCTCCAGAAGGCGAGTTCAGTACAGATGCATCAAAGCTGGGACCGAGAGACTGAAAAATAGGTTCTATCTCAAGGCCATTAGACTGTTATTAAACAGCCATCACTAACACAGAGAGGATGCTGCCTACATACAGACTTGAAATCATTGGCCACTCTAACAAATGGATCACTAGTCACTTTATTAATGCCACTTTAATAATGATGTTTACATATCTTGCATTACTCATCCCAAATGTATATTTTGTATTTTATACCATCTATTGCATCTTGCCTATGCCGCTCAGTCATTGCTCATCCATATATTTATATGTGCATATTCTTATTCCATCCCTTTACTTCGATTTGTGTGTATTAGGTAGTTGTTGTGGAATTGTTAGATTACTTATTGATATTGCTGCACTGTCGGAACTAGAAGCACAAGCTACACTCGCAAAAACATCTGCTAACCATGTGTATGTGACCAATAAAATTTGATTTGATTTGATATGAGCGCTGCACACTCTTGGCATTCTCTCAACAAGCTTCATGAGGTAGTCACCTGGAATGCATTTCAATTAACAGGTGTGCCTTGTTAAAAGTTAATTTGTGGAATTTCTTTCCTTCTTAATGCGTTTGAGCCAAACAGATGTGTTGTGACAAGGTAGGGGTGGTATACAGAAGATAGCCCTATTTGGTAAAAGACCAAGTCCATATTATGGCAAGAACAGCTCAAATAAGCAAATAGATTAATCAAATGGCCACCAGACTATTTACATTGCCCCCCCTCCATTTGTTTTGTACACTGCTGCTACTCGCTGTTTATTATCTATGCATAGTCACTTCACCCCTACCTACATGTACAAATTAACTCAACTAACCTGTATATAGCCTCGCTATTGTTATTTTGTTGTGTTAATTTTTATAATTTTTTACTTTAGTTTATTTGGTAAATATTTTCTTAAATCTTCTTGAACTGCACTGTTGGTTAAGGGCTTATAAGTAAGCATTTCACGGTAAGGTCTACACTTATTGTATTCGGCGCATGTGACAAATAAAGTTTGATTTGATTTGAGAAACAACAGTCATCATGACTTTTAAACATGAAGGTCAGTCAATCCGGAACATTTCAAGGTAGGATGTATACGAAGGGTATGGGGCAGCAGAAGATGAACAGCAGAGGGGCTAATGACTTTGGAGATGGGAAACGGGCCGATAAACTGGCCGGAGAGTTTGCGGGATTCCACCCGGAGGGGCAGATCCCCGGTGGACAGCCATACCTTCTGCCGTAGTCGATACAGGGGAGCCATGGTCTGGTGGGGATCTGCTTGTCATCGATACCTGCAGGTGGTCTTGAGGAGGGCCGACCAGGCTCTCCTCCAAGTACGACATTTAAGTCACATTTACATTTAAGTCATTTAGCAGACGCTCTTATCCAGAGCGACTTACAAATTGGTGCATTCACCTTATAATATCCAGTGGAACAACCACTTTACAATAGTGCATCTAAATCTTTTAAGGGGGGGGGTTAGAAGGATTACTTTATCCTATCCCAGGTATTCCTTAAAGAGGTGGGGTTTCAGGTGTCTCCGGAAGGTGGTGATTGACTCCGCTGTCCTGGCGTCGTGAGGGAGCTTGTTCCACCATTGGGGTGCCAGAGCAGCGAACAGTTTTGACTGGGCTGAGCGGGAACTGTGCTTCCTCAGAGGTAGGGAGGCGAGCAGGCCAGAGGTGGATGAACGCAGTGCCCTTGTTTGGGTGTAGGGCCTGATCAGAGCCTGAAGGTACGGAGGTGCCGTTCCCCTCACAGCTCCGTAGGCAAGCACCATGGTCTTGTAGCGGATGCGAGCTTCGACTGGAAGCCAGTGGAGAGAGCGGAGGAGCGGGGTGACGTGAGAGAACTTGGGAAGGTTGAACACCAGACGGGCTGCGGCGTTCTGGATGAGTTGTAGGGGTTTAATGGCACAGGCAGGGAGCCCAGCCAACAACGAGTTGCAGTAATCCAGACGGGAGATGACAAGTGCCTGGATTAGGACCTGTGCCGCTTCCTGTGTGAGGCAGGGTCGTACTCTGCGAATGTTGTAGAGCATGAACCTACAGGATCGGGTCACCGCCTTGATGTTAGTGGAGAACGAGAGGGTGTTGTCCAGGGTCACGCCGAGGCTCTTAGCACTCTGGGAGGAGGACACAAGGGAGTTGTCAACCGTGATGGCGAGATCATGGAACGGGCAGTCCTTCCCCGGGAGGAAGAGCAGCTCCGTCTTGCCGAGGTTCAGCTTGAGGTGGTGATCCGTCATCCACACTGATATGTCTGCCAGACATGCAGAGATGCGATTCGCCACCTGGTTGTCAGAAGGGGGAAAGGAGAAGATTAATTGTGTGTCATCTGCATAGCAATGATATGAGAGACCATGTGAGGATATGACAGAGCCAAGTGACTTGGTGTATAGCGAGAATAGGAGTGGGCCTAGAACAGAGCCCTGGGGGACACCAGTGGTGAGAGCACGTGGTGCGGAGACAGATTCTCGCCACGCCACCTGGTAGGAGCGACCTGTCAGGTAGGACGCAATCCAAGCGTGGGCCGTGCCGGAGATGCCCAGCTCGGAGAGGGTGGAGAGGAGGATCTGATGGTTCACGGTATCAAAGGCAGCAGATAGGTCTAGAAGGATGAGAGCAGAGGAGAGAGAGTTAGCTTTAGCAGTGCGGAGAGCCTCCGTGACACAGAGAAGAGCAGTCTCAGTTGAATGCCCAGTCTTGAAACCTGACTGATTAGGATCGAGAAGGTCATTCTGAGAGAGATAGCAAGAGAGCTGGCCAAGGACGGCACGTTCAAGAGTTTTGGAGAGAAAGGAAAGAAGGGATACTGGTCTGTAGTTGTTGACATTGGAGGGATCGAGTGTAGGTTTTTTCAGAAGGGGTGCAACTCTCGCTCTCTTGAAGACGGAAGGGACGTAGCCAGCGGTCAAGGATGAGTTGATGAGCGAGGTGAGGTAGGGGAGAAGGTCTCCGGAAATGGTCTGGAGAAGAGAGGAGGGGATAGGGTCAAGTGGGCAGGTTGTTGGGCGGCCGGCCGTCACAAGACGCGAGATTTCATCTGGAGAGAGAGGGGAGAAAGAGGTGAAAGCACAGGGTAGGGCAGTGTGAGCAGGACCAGCGGTGTCGTTTGACTTAGCAAACGAGGATCGGATGTCGTCAACCTTCTTTTCAAAATGGTTGACGAAGTCATCCGCAGAGAGGGAGGAGGGGGGGGAGGGGGAGGAGGATTCAGGAGGGAGGAGAAGGTAGCAAAGAGCTTCCTAGGGTTAGAGGCAGATGCTTGGAGTTTAGAGTGGTAGAAAGTGGCTTTAGCAGCAGAGACAGAAGAGGAAAATGTAGAGAGGAGGGAGTGAAAGGATGCCAGGTCCGCAGGGAGGCGAGTTTTCCTCCATTTCCGCTCGGCTGCCCGGAGCCCTGTTCTGTGAGCTCGCAGTGAGTCGTCGAGCCACGGAGCAGGAGGGGAGGACCGAGCCGGCCTGGAGGATAGGGGACAGAGGAAATCAAAGGATGCAGAGAGGGAGGAGAGGAGGGTTGAGGAGGCAGAATCAGGAGATAGGTTGGAGAAGGTTTGAGCAGAGGGAAGAGATGATAGGATGGAAGTGGAGAGAGTAGCGGGAGAGAGAGAGCGAAGGTTAGGACGGCGCAATACCATCCGAGTAGGGGCAGAGTGAGAAGTGTTGGATGAGAGCGAGAGGGAAAAGGATACAAGGTAGTGGTCGGAGACTTGGAGGGGAGTTGCAATGAGATTAGTGGAAGAACAGCATCTAGTAAAGATGAGGTCAAGCGTATTGCCTGCCTTGTGAGTAGGGGGGGAAGGTGAGAGGGTGAGGTCAAAAGAGGAGAGGAGTGGAAAGAAGGAGGCAGAGAGAAATGAGTCAAAGGTAGACGTGGGGAGGTTAAAGTCACCAAGAACTGTGAGAGGTGAGCCATCCTCAGGAAAGGAACTTATCAAGGCGTCAAGCTCATTGATGAACTCTCCAAGGGAACCTGGAGGGCGATAATTGGTAAGGATGTTAAGCTTGAATGGGCTAGTGATTGCGACAGCATGGAATTCAAAGGAGGAGATAGACAGATGGGTCAGGGGAGAAAGAGAGAATGTCCACTTGGGAGAGATGAGGATTCCAGTGCCACCACCACGCTGGCTCGATGCTCTAGGGGTATGCGAGAACACGTAGTCAGACGAGGAGAGAGCAGTAGGAGTAGCAGTGTTATCTGTGGTAATCCATGTTTCCGTCAGCGCCAGGAAGTCTAGGGACTGGAGGGTAGCATAGGCTGAGATGAACTCAGCCTTGTTGGCCGCAGACCGGCAGTTCCAGAGGCTGCCGGAGACCTGGAACTCCACGTGGGTCGTGCGCGTTGGGACCATTAGGTTATAGTGGCAGCGGCCACCCGGTGTGGAGCGTTTGTATGGCCTGTGCAGAGGGGAGAGAACAGGGATAGACAGACACATAGTAGACAAGCTACAGAAGAGGCTACGCTAATGCAAAGGAGATTGGAATGACAAGTGGACTACACGTCTCGAATGTTCAGAAAGTTAAGCTTACGTTGCAAAAATCTCATTGACTAAAATGACGAAAATGATACAGTACTGCTGGCTGGTGGAGTAGGCTAGCTAGCAGTGGCTGCGTTGTTGACTTTGAACGTGTAGCTTGCTAGGTAACCTCGATAGTTTCAGTACTACACCTTGTCATGATACAAAGCAACTTTGTAGCTAGCTAGCTAACATAACACTAATCAAGACGTTCCTTGTAATGTATTTAGTTTCTACAATGCTGCTCGTCGGTAATAGTTGGCTGGGTTAGGAAAAATGGCGTCGCGGGGGACGGAAATAGCTGGCTAGCTAACCTCGATGGCTGGCTAGCTAACCTCGGTAATTACTAAACTACACAATTATCAAGCTATGACAAAGACAACTAAGTAGCTAGCTAGCTAACACTGCACTAGTCAAATCGTTCCGTTGTAAAGTATTAGTATCTACAGCGCTGCTAGTCGGTAACGGTTGGCTAGCTAGCAGTGGGTTAATGATGACTAGGTGTGTTGACTAAGTCTGGCGCAGCGTCGCGGCTGGCTAGCTCACCTCGATAATTACTCAAACTACACAATTATCTTAGATACAGAGACAGCAAAGACAACTATGTAGCTGGCTAACTAACACTAACACCACACTAATCAAGTCGTTACGTTCTAATGTAATAGTTTCTGCAGTGCTGCTAGTCGGTAGAAGTTGGCTAGCTAGCAGTGATGACTAGCTAGCTAGCAGCTAGCAGTGTTGACTACGTTAGGAGGACGAAGATAGCTAGCCTCGATAATTACTCTAATTACTCTAAACTACACGATTATCTTTGATACAAAGACGGCTATGTAGCTAGCTAAGAAGAATTGCTCAGATCAAACAAATCAAGCCGTTGTAATGTAGTGAAGTGTAATATTACCTGTGGAGCGAAGCGTAGTGCGACTGCTCGCTCCAAACCGGAAGTTCATGTAACGACAACGGCAGACAAACATCTGGGCAGAAGGTATGCCGACCTCTTCTTCCTGCTCAGGGAAGAGTGGGGGCTTATATCCCAGGAAACACTCAAAAGGTGATAGGTCCGTGGCAGAGCAGGGAAGGGTGTTGTGTGCGTATTCAACCCATACAAGCTGCTGGCTCCAGGTGGTGGGGTTGGCGGAGACCAGTCAGCGCAGAGCAGTCTCTAGGTCCTGGTTGGCTCGCTTCGCCTGGCCGTTGGACTGGCGGTGGAATCCGGAGGACAGGCTGGCCAACGACCCAATGAGGGTGCAGAACACCTTCCAGAATTGGGACCAGAACTGAGGACCCTGGCCGGAGACCATATCTACTGGTAGACCATGGATCCAGAGGCTAGGCTGTCTCTTTGGCAGAAGCTAGTTTGGGGAGAGGAATGAAGTGGGCGGCTTTGGAAAACCTATCCACCACGGTCAGGATGGCAGTGTTGCCATCAGATCGGGAAAGACCCGTGACAAAGTCCAGGGAGATGTGAGACCAGGGACGTTGAGGGACCGGTAGAGGTTGGAGGAGACCAGCTGGAGCTTGCAGAGGAGTCTTGTTCTGTGCACAAACCGGCGACGAATGCGGACACGTCAGGGACCATGGTAGGCCACCAAAAGCGCTGTCGTACAAGAGCCAGGGTCCGACGGGAGCCCTTGGTGGCAGGCAAGCCTGGAGGAGTGGGCCCAGGAACGAATATCCGGTTATCAGCCCCCCCCCCCCCCCCGGGTTCGGCTGGGAATGCTGTGCCTCAGAGGTTGGAGGAGGAACACGTACTTTGGTGGAGCGGGAGAAGATGAGCATGTCATCTAGGTAGACAAAGATGAACCAGTTCAACATGTTGCGGAGAACATCCTTAACCAGAGCCTGGAAAACAGCAGGGGCGTTGGTAAGGCCAAATGGCATGACCAGATACTCGTAGTGACCGCTGGCTGTGTTGAAGGTGGTCTTCCACTCGTCCCCTTCCTATATCCGCACCAGGTGGTAAGCGTTCCATAGATTCAGCTTGGAAAACACGGTGGCCCCCTGGAGCGGCTCGAAGGCTGAGGAGATGAGGGGTAGAGCGTAGCGGTTCTTCACCGTTATGTCATTGAGACCTCAGTAGTTGATGCACGGGCGCAGCTATGGAGTCCCCAATGTAGGTCGCCATTGCCTTGGTCTCTGGTCACGACAGAAAGTACTGTCGTCCCCGGGGCGGAGTAGTGCTAGGGAGAAGGTCAATCCTGCAGTCATATGGTCGGTGTGGAGGAAGTGAAGTGGCCCGGGCCTTGTTGAACACCTCCCGGAGGTCCTGGTACTCCGCGGAAATGGTGGAGAGGGCAACTTCCGAGCCCCCAAAAAGACGTCCCGGGGCAGGTTGTGCTGACTTCAGGCAAAATCGAATCTCCTCTCCCTCCGTCGTTCCCGTAGGCTCCCATCGATCCTGATGGTCAAGGTGATGAGGGAATCGATATCCTTCGGTAATTCCTGGGCTGCAAGCTCGTCCTTGACCTCCTCCGAGACTCCATGTAGGAACATGTCAAACAGCACTTCCTGGTTCCAGGCACTCTCAGCTGCCAAGGAGCGGAAATCAACTGCATAGTCTGCCACACTGAGGGAGTCCTGCCGAAGCTGGGGTAGCTTCCAGGCAGCCTCTCTCCCGGAGAATGGTCAACTGATCAATCTCCAAGGCATTCCTAGTCGATCTCCAAGGCATTCCTAGTCGATCACCAAACATTTATGTAAAAAACAAACAACGATGGATAAAGCCTTGCTTTCCTATTTTTTTTATATAGTTTTGTTCTGTTAGTGGTAGGTGCACTTGATTCAGTAGCCCTAGTGCCGGGATGGAAAAGTGTTCCCATTTTGAACCATTTCATATGTCTGAAGGTAGACCTCCGCCTACCCAGCAGGCACAGAGAGCAAATAAAGTGCACCTACAGGCCCACCGCTGGCTAATCAGATAGCTCAGATCACAATGTATCCACAGCTTCCTTGAGCCGTAGACTGTAAAAATAAGGCTTGAGCGCACAGCAAAGTCGATAATGTGAGTTTTCAAATGTTTTAAAACCATGACTAGAGAGAGACTGAATGAATACTGCAAACGCTGCTGTTTTTATGAGTAAGTTCATGTAAATAGTTTTTCAGCACTGTCAACACGTTGTTCAACACTTTTGAAACCATAAAATGCACTACAATCAGCACTGCAGCTGCAATGAATGAGTAGCCTATAGCAAAGTGTTTCGATATTGCAATGTTATTATTAGGTGCTTGTCTCTTTTATATTGAGTAATATTTCACTTTATCTGGACATCGGATTAACAACATGAATTGGTGCATGAGGCAGAAATAATGCAGTGCGACGTGAATTTCGCCATCAGCTGGAAGACAGTGTTCCCTTTTTCTATGCGGAGGGAGGGAAAGCGAAGAGACTGTGAGCCGGGTGCAGCCCCACCCATGCTCTCTCCCTTCTCTCAAACTGACCGTCAGATCAGTCCAGTAAAATAATACAAATAGCAAATGATTATGCTTATTCAGCTGTGCCTGAAAAGTAATACAACAAATGATCTATTACAAGTATGATCATATAGGCTACTACATTTTTTAAAAATGGTCTGAACAACACAGGCAAGGAAATTCAAGCATAGCAGATATGCAGTGATAATGTATTGGGCATATAGCCTAATACAAACTTTATTGCTACAGAACTGTTTTTAATAGGTTAATGTTGCATAGGCTAAAGTAAAAACTAAAATCTAAGCAATAGATCTTGGTTTGCATTTTGACTCAGAAAGTGATCTCGACTCAGAAAAGGTTGGTGACCACTGTTGTAGAGCATGAACCTGCAGGATCAAGTCACTTCTTTGATGTTTGCAGAGAACGACAGGGTGTTGTCCAAGGTCACGCCAAGTTTCTTTGCACTCTGGGAGGGGAACACCGTGGAGTTGTCAACTGTGATTGAGAGGTCTTGGTGCGGGCAGGCCTTCCCCGGGAGGAAGAGCAGCTCCGTCTTGTCGAGGTTGAGCTTGAGGTGGTGGGCCCACATCTAAGCTGAGATATCTGCCAGGCACGCAGAGATGCGTGTCGCCACCTGGGTGTCAGAAGGGGGAAGGAGAAAAGTAGAGTGTCATCGCATAGGATTGATAGGAGAGACAATGTGAGGATATGACGGAGCCAAGTGACTTGATGTATAGAGAGAAGAGGAGAAGGCCTAGAACCTAGCTCTGGGGGATACCAGTAGTGAGAGTATCTGGTGCAGACACATATCCTCTTCATCACTTATATCAGTATGTTTGTAACATGCTAAACCTTACTCTATTTGATCAAATAAGCCTTACGTAATTTGACACTCTCATAGAACCCCATGCAAAAAGGTCTGCTTATCTCAAGGGGAAAGATTTTTGGGCACAGGTAATAATCTCGCTTCGCCTCTTCCTCTCTGGTGATAGCTAGTGATAGTGATGCACAAACTAGGTCTATTTGCCATCACCTGGCAGCATTTACTCACCAGAATCAGAAGCTTGAAAACCCCATTACAAAAAAGTTAGAAAACCACATTAGATTTAAAAATGAACATAATTTATTATGTTTTTTATTTTAGTTAGATTTGCAGTCATATATAATAGTTTCAGTATTGTTTTAGTTGTTCAAATGTTTTTTTTAGGTTACTAAATTGTTTTTCCAATTTTAATTTTAATTTTAGTTTTAGTTTACTATAATAACCTTGTATACTAACTACAGTGATGTCCACAAAATCACTACAGTAAATACTATACTTATGTTAGCACAGCAGAAAACTGTTGTGCTGATTAAAGAAGCAATATAACTGGCCTTCTTTAGACTAGTTGAGTATCTGGAGCATCAGCATTTGTGGGTTCGATTACAGGCTCAAAATGTCCAGAAACAAAGTACTTTCTTCTGAAACTCATAGTCTATTCTTTTTCTGAGAAATGAAGGATATTCCATGTGAGAAATTGTCAAGAAACTGAAGATCTCGTACAATGCTGTGTACTACTCCCTTCACAGAACAGTGTAAACTGTCTCTAACCAGAATAGAAAGAGGAGTGGGAGGCCCGGTGCACAACTGAGCAAGAGGACAAGCACAATAGACTGTCTAGTTTGAGACAGACACCTCACAAGTCCTCAACTGACAGCTTCATTAAAAAGTACCCACAAAACACCTGTCTCAATGTCAACAGTGAAGAGGTGACTCCGGGATGCTGGCCTTCTAGGCAGAGTTGCAAAGAAAAAGCCATATCTCAGACTGGCCAATAAAAATAAAAGATTAAGATGGGCAAAAGAATACAGACACTGAACAGAGGAAGATTGGAAAAAAGTATTATGGACAGACAAAGTTTGAGGTGTTCAAAAAGAAGAACATTTGTGAGACAGAAAAAAATGAAAAGATGCTGGAGGAGTGCTTGACACCATCTGTCAAGCATGGTGGGGGCAATGTGATGGTCTGGGGGTGCTTTGGTGGTGGTAAAGTGGGAGGTTGTACAGCGTAAAAGGGATCTTGGAGAAGGAAGGCTATCACTCTATTTTGCAACGCCACGCCATACCCTGTGGACTGTGTTTAATTGAAGCCAATTTCCTCCTACAACAGGACAATGACCCAAAGCACAGCTCCAAACTATGCAATAACTATTTAGGGAAGAAGCAGTCAGCTGGTATTCTGTCTATAACGGAGTGGCCAGCACAGTCACCGGATCTCAACCCTATTGAGCTGTTGTGGGAGCAGCTTAACCGTATGGTACGTAAGAAGTGCCCATTAAACCAATCCAACTTATGGGAGGTGCTTCAGGAAGCATGGGGTGAAATCTCTTTAGATTACCTCAACAAATTGACAACTAGAATGCCAAAGGTCTGCAAGGGTGTAATTGCTGCAAATGGAGGATTTTTTGCCGAATGCAAAGTTTGAAGGACACAATTATTATTTCAATTAAAAATCATTATTTATAACCTTGTCAACGTCTTGACTATATTTCCTATTCATTTTGCAACTAATTTCATGCATGTTTTCATGGAAAACAAGGACATTTCTAAGTAACCCCAAACTTTTGAATGGTAGTGTACATTTAGGATTTGTGAACAGCCATCCACAACAACCACAATCTGTAAGGCACAAATAGCTAAATGAGAGAGCTGCAGTGTGATTCATATCAATGCGCTATGTAGATATCAATAATAAGGGATATTCGTATCGCCGTAAACTACATAACTGCTGTCATCCTTACCTCCAAGCGTTTATTCAAATTGGATAATCTTTGGATGCCAACAGCAGTCACACCATTGGAAAACATAGCTTGGACTGTAGCCTACAAAAGCCTATTCCTGCTCTTTTCCCGCGATCCATCAAACACATTTGGTGTGTCATCATAGTAGTCTCTGACTTGGGGTCACACTTGCTCAGGTGGAACAAATTTAAACTTGCGCCTTTTTTCAATGCTGATTTGAATGTCATTGAGAAAACAGTGGCAAAGATTTATTTGGCAAACCTTCTTTCTGAATTTAAAAGTAATCCTTGAAGTAATCATCTAGTTTTCAAAAGTATCTGTAATTTGATTACAATATTTTTGCTTGTAACATAACAGATTACAGTTATGTTTTTTTTAAAATAATCCCTTACACGTTACGCCCCAACCCTGACTACAGTCATGTCCTCAAAAACACTACAGTGAATACTATAGTATACTACAGTCATGTCCACAATAATACCACAGTAAATACTACAGTATACTACAGTCATGTCTGCTAAAACACTACAGTGTATACTATAGTATACTACAGTCAAGTCTGCAAAAACAGTAAACAATATATTGTATAAATATAGTACTACGTTATTTAGATCATAGTAAACTCTAGTATATTTTAATGTGGGTAGTCAATTACTATCTGCTGCTTGTCTTTACACAGTGTACAAAAGTGGCAGGAGTTCTCTCTTTCAATACGTTTTGACGGTGCGTTGCCTTCCATTGGCGTTGTAGCAATGCCAACGCTAACTTGTTATGTTCAATATCGGTGTAAAAAAACACAGAAGTCCAATTGATGATTTAACTATTCGAAGTCTATTGTTTCAAAGCAAAACCTGCAAGTCCGGTGGTAGTGACCCTAATTTACAGATTACAGAGAGGAATTTTTAGCAAAACAGTTGTTAACCCTTGATGAAGCATCTTAATCAGACTAACTGGATGATGAGCCTCAGGGGGAGACTAGAGAAACAGAGTAGTTAGTCCCAAATTGCACTCTATTCCCTGGCCCTGGTGAAAAGTAGTACACTATCTAGGGAATAGGATTCCGTTTAGGTCATAGTCAGAGAAGAAGAAGCGTGCTACATGTGACGCCTAATCTGGGCCAGACAAAGTAATTTCACTAATTACCAAAGGACACTAAGCAAACACAAGGAAATAAGAACGAATTGGCTGTCTCCCGCAGATTACCCCGCGAGGGGTCCTGTCTAATTTGGAGGAAACTAAGGTATTGTCGTTGGCCCGGGCTAACACGTACAGGGCAGAGTGACCCCAATAAACACACACACACACGCAACCCAGCCTTCCACCCCACAATCCCCAACCAGCTTGGCGGCAGATGGTGGAGTCTGCACAGCGTATAACCCTCCTCCCCCCCCCCCCTTCTCTTTTGTGCTCCTCACCGTGCCCCGCTCAGGGGTCCACCAACAACAGCCAACACCCCCTTCCCTACCCTGCCTCTATCTCTGTAGCCATTGTTGCGTGGGCTACTAAAAAGGGGTGCAGTCAGGTGTCCTAATGCGCCTGTCAAGGGGGGAATCGAGAAAGCCGTTTATACGTTCCGGGCGGTGGTGTTGTGTCACGTCCACCAGCGGCCCCCCGTTCTGTTCTTCAACCTCTCTGTCCCTGTTTCACTTTAAAAACGATAGTTCACTGAATTTACAAAATTACTTATTTGTTTCCTCACCCTGAAAGCAGTCTATATATAGACATGGACACAGCGCAATCACCTTGAGCTTGTTTACCTAGCGACTGTCACCAACTGCTAACTTTAGCATTTTTTAACCAAAAACGATTCGAAGTCACTGTACCCGATATTGGCATGTTTTACATTTCATGCCGAAGGTCATCCCAAAATCTCCGAAAGGGATTGCGTAGCTGGCAATTTTCAGTTGCTCTGTGGTGCGACAGAAGTAGTTGTTGGGTTTGGGGCTGGAAAGACCTATTTACCTGATGTGTGTCCAAAATATTTTGCCAGTTTACCTGACATCCCTGAACATAGACTATGGAACTTTAAAAGGGGAACCATTATCATTGTGCTCTCACACTATAACTTTTCCTTCATCAAAATGGCATTAATGTTTGCAGTAACTCCAAATATTGTTAGTATCATGTCCTGAAATGACAACATTTCATCTGTACTTCAGAGGCACTATTTCTAGATTCCTCCATACATCAAAATACGACACAGAGCAAACATGGTGACCAAAATAAAATGGCCGAATGCAGCATTTGCTTTGCACTGTCACGACTGTTATGTAACAGCCAGGGGACTTGGAGGTCCCTGCGGTGATTTCCATATGACCCAGGGTGGGGTCCCTGGGGATCCCCGGCACACGTGCCCTCTCAGTGGACGACCCCTGGGTCCTGGAGGCAGGGCCAAGAGCGCTGGGGGTCACCGGACAACTGGGACCCTCAGCTGGGGGAGAGGGAGTTAGGATAGGATGAAGGGCTAAAATGTGAAGGGGTCAGTTCTCAAAGCGGATTACATTTACATCCTATTACCATGCAAGGGGACTGGTTATTTGATGCTATTGCCAGATTCGGTGATGTAATGGTAAAAAAAATCTAAGTCCAACACTGCATCCCACCAAAACAGGCTGAAGTTTCAGACAGTCTTTACAAAGCACAGAAAATCACGGTTTTGACTACACTGGGCCTTTAAATAAAGTTTGATGATTGATAAAGTATGGTCAAATTTAATTTGCTCTGTTAAACCTACCTTTTGGAATGACTTCAATAGCAACAGTGAATCTATTCCGTGTTCAAGTGGAGCTCTCTCAATGAGCATTCTCATGATAGCACATCGGCAACAGTCAGTAACAAATATCATAGATGAGCAGGGCTTGTTTAAAACCTTGGATGGGAGACCAAAGGGTAGCTGTAGATAGATCAATTCTCAAGTAGGAGCTGTTACCCAGCCTTTAGTTTCTTTTCTGCTGGTGGATATAAAGTTGAAAATCTGATGTTGTTTTAAAGGTACAAATTCTACATAGGTTTGTTTATGTTGACATTTGGTTACCATAATGACATAATCCTGTGGTTGACAATTTCACACTCAAAACAACAGTTTACAATAATTACTTTTTCCAATCGAATGTATTTTCTACGTAGATTCCAAGTCACAATATTTTGACAAATGACATTCAAACAACGTTGATTCAACCAGTTTGTGCCCTGCGGGTGGGCCCTGTTTGAATACTTTAAAGGGGGGCTGAACTGACCGATTTTGCCTGGGCTTTTCTGCTACTCATTAAGAGAAACAGGATTTTGCTTCTTGGGGGTGCGGTTTGACGTGGATGTGTTATGTCAGTTAGGATTGATTTCTGGGGACACGTCTACAACCATTCCTTGAGGAAATCACTGATTTTATACAATAATATTAGTGAAAGATGTTTTAGGGAGAACATGTTTTTACCTATCGACTCACGTACAGGTCAGTTTCAAATGACTACATTCTGCAACAACTCCAAATATTGTTTGTCTTCTTTGGTTAAGTTCACTTACAGTATCTCTTTAGGTTAGTGACTGTTGTCTACTCTGGTAGCTTTTATAATGATGCCAGTGAAGTTCTTAAGGTGCCCCATGGTTACAGTACTCATCTGCAGTACCTTGAAGAAAAAATTAGGTTCTCTCTTGCGTCCCATCCATTCTGTAATTTTGTAATCATGTATTTTTCTCTAGTGTCCCTCTCACACTATGGACTCTTCAGAGAGAAGAGGAGAGATGAAAAGAAAGGGGGGGGGGATCAATACCCATCCTGCAGCATGTATCCAATAAAGCAGGAGAAAGATTAATGTAAGGATAGATCAGTTGGGCCTGGGTGCAAGTAGGGAGAGAGAAAGAGAGAGGGAGAAAATAGAGGGAGTGGAGACCTTGCATGAGGTGACATTTCAAATGATACAAATGATCTCTTCCTCTTTTTTAACTGGCATTCACAGTCACATGCACACATGCGTGCACACGCACACCAATATTCCTCCATACATACATAGTACTGCACTGACTAGATACACTATGTCCATTCAGAGGGTGGCCAAGGAACAGATATTAATGGGACGGCGCCAATAGTAGAGAGAGGGATAGGGCTGATATTAGCAGGCTTACTGCCCAGACAGTAGTCACTAGTTACTACCTCCCAGCCCTCCTGCCATTTCACCCTCTCAGGAGTTGGAGGGAGATGAGAGGAGGAGGAGGAGGCTGCTCTCAGTCGCTGCTGCACTATAACACACAGACAGGCAAGGGGTTTCAGCCAATGGAGGAGATAGGAGGAGGGGGGAGCTTACGGTACTGCCCACCACTCTCTCTCAGCTAAGCTGCCAGTAGAGAAGAAGCATCAAGGACCGCGGCTGGAAGACTTCTTGTTTTCTCCCTTCTTTTCTCTGTATATCTTGTCCTCTCTCGTCCTCCCTTCCTCTCACTTCCTACCCCCCCCCCCCCTCTCTCTCTCTCTCTCTCTCTTTCTCATTGTCTGAATCAGTGTTGCCATGGAGTACTGGAGCAATACACCTGTCCGGGCTGTTGCCACACGCAAGAGGTACCCCCTTTCTTTCTCTATCTATTTTTTCCCTCCTCCATCTCTCCCTCTTTCCATCTCTATTCTCCCCACTTTCATCTCGTAAATGTTTGCTAATTTAATGGAAACTTTTTAATGATACACTGTATGAATGGCTGGCAAAAGGTTAACTGATGTAGTTGTGATTCTCTTTTTAATTGATAATCCCCCAACAATATAGTTCAGTGTGTCAATTTGATTTGTGTATTTTTTTAGGTTTGCATGGGTTCTTTTTCAAATCAATATGAATACTTCTAACTGCAGCTAGTTACAATTGTAAAATGACACATATTTGAATCTTGATAGTCTTACAGTCATGCCTTGATATTACAATTATTTGACCTGTGAAGATAATTCCAGTTTTCTATGGCTGTAATATATACCGTAATACTAGGTCAAATGAAAATGTACTGAATCTTGCTGATGTAATACTATACGTAAATCAAAATAACGAACAACTTACAAAATATTAACCCGTTTGTAATGTTGTGTGTGTGTGTAGGTGGCAGGGAAGTCAGGCACAGGAGAATCAAACTTGGTATAAATGGAGTAGTTTAATAGCGTTTAACAAAACTCCAAAACCAAAGTACATAATAAATAAAAGTGGGTACAAGAACCCGTCGCGCACCATCCCATAATACACGAGCATACAAACAAAACGATCTCTGACAAGGACATGAGGGGAAACAGAGGGTTAAATACACAACATGTAACGAATGGGATTGGAACCAGGTGTGTAGGAAGATAAGACAAAACCAATGGAAAATGAAAAATGGATCAATGATGGCTAGAAGACCGGTGACGTCGACCGCCGAGCTCCGCCCGAACAAGGAGAGGCATCGACTTCGGCAGAAGTCGTGACACTGTTGATATAGCATAAAGTGGTCAGTCTCAAATTTGACACTGTGAAATGTTTAGGACATTTCTAGATAGCATTTTATTTGACAGCAGACTTTGTCATACAATACGTTATTTACTGATAAATGTGGTATCTACCTCATTCCTGCTAAATTGGCATAAGTATGCCAGATGGTACTGTAGCGACCTTAGCACAACAATTTACAACATGGTCAAGATGTTCAGGCTACCCCCTGAATTTGCTACAGTACTTTATTTCACATAAATCAATGGGTTGGTTTAATATGCTTTGAAATTATTGGATGATTATATGCACAATGCATGAGAGAGGTGTTATGGATGTAGTCCTTCAAAAATATGGAAATTATTATCTTTTACAACCAACATAAACATACATTTACCAAATTAGCATTGATGAAAAAAGTATTAATTGTGTCAGTGGGGTAAACATTTTTTGGTTAAACGAGAGCTATCGCAAAAGCCAGGTGTCACACCCCATTTTAAAGCTATAGTGTTCCTATTTTGGCGATACAGAGTACAAAGGTTCAGATAGAATGGAATACTTGAAATTCTTTTCACCAACCTACCATTCCAGTTTGAACTGAGGTAAGAGAAATGGATGCTGTTCCAGTTATAGAGTGCTAAAGGATGGAAATGCCTATTTGTCCGCCATTCATCAGAGTATTATAACATATATGCAGATGCTTTTATCCAAAGCGACTTACAGTAGTGCGTGCATACGTTTAAGTATGGGAGGCCTTGGTGGAAATCAAACCAACAGTGCCATGCAGGACCACATAGTGCCATGCAGGACCACATAGTGCCATGCAGGACCACATAGTGCCATGCAGGACCACATAGTGCCATGCAGGACCACATAGTAAATGCAGTATATTGGGCACAAGAAACCTTGCCTGCTTGAGTAGAGCAGACAAGTTGACTATTGAGGGGATACAAGCTCATTGAGATTGAGGGGACCAGAGCTAAACTTAAAATTCGAAATGCCAACTGAAAAAATGTAATTGATAGTTTCAATTGGAAGTGATAGTGAATCTATTATGGTTAATGCCCAATGCCTCAAATAGTGATATAGGCAGGCCTCTTTCTCTTTCTAATTACCATGACTGGCACCACAGAAGCCATTTCAGAGGAAATACAGCAACAGAATGGACCAGCTTTTCAAGATCTGGCCCAGGGTTTGTAGTTCGGCTGTGTTGTTTAAGGGGCCATTTGCTCCTCTAGGAGCAATGGCAGTTACAGGCTGATTTACAGTGAGTTACAGTGAGTTACAGGCTGATTTACAGTGAGTTACAGTGAGTTACAGGCTGATTTAAAGTGAGTTACAGTGCAGTGAAGCATGCAGAGGCACAAACAGGACCGGAGGATAGGATTGCAGTCAATTTCTTGGCACACAATGTTTTATTTTAACCTGACGGGAATGTGTTGATCAGTATGGCTTAAGCCTTTGTTTTGTGGGAAGAGACAGTGCCTGCAAGGACCTAGAGTGGAAAGGAAAAACCCAGGCCCTACTCAGCAGGCTGAAGGTGATGGTCGAATTCAGTGCTTAAAGGGAAATTTAAAAGGTGCTAGTACTCATTTTAGGTTAATGTTTTAGAGCAATATTCTGTAAGAGATCTTGACAGTCTCGTTCTCACCATCATAAAAAAAACAACAACACGGCACACTTCTTCGCCAACCAATTAAAGGGAGAGCAAACAGCTCAAACATCCTGCCCTAACACCTGGGTGTCATCCGCCTATTTCCAGTTCCTTGTATTGACCAGTTAATAGCTGTGGAGTGTGTGCCTGTGTGCCACTGTGTGTGTGTGTGTGTGTGTGTGTGTGTGTGTGTGTGGGTGCGTGCGTGGGTTTGGGTGGGTGTGTTTGGTCAACAGAAGGCCACTGATACCAGGCCTGTGGTCATCTTTCAATACTACTGCCTTTCAAGCCAAAGGTCACCAGAGGTCATGGAGAGGCAGAGGCTAATTAGTTTAACCCCCAAGAGGGCAAGGTCACCCAAAATAGGATTGGTGCGGGGGTCCCTCAATCAATCATTCTATCCAGCCCTCCATTTCTCCATCAATCCTTATCACACAACCCGCGTGTGCTGCTGCCACCGATTCCTAATTGGTGATGCGATTGTGTTTCTGTAGCGTTATGATAACACTTCTTACTCAATGAAATGATACTTTCATACTGAATGTTCGTGAAAGTGCGATGCGGTTCTTATTGTGGTTTCTGTCATATGACCACTTTTGCCATAGGATGACCTCAGGTATCTTGTATCCTTAAAAGTGAAATCAGCTACATCAATTGTTTTAACTTAAATGAATGATATGTACCCATTGATTCTTGAAGAATATAACATATAAATGCCTCATGAGCTAAGTTCGACTGTCGTAACCCATCAGGACCCAAAATATAAGCTTGATTTACTCCAATGTTTTTAAACAAAGTAAATGTAAACAAACACTATATAGCCTCAAAGCTAGGTTAAACTATAATTTTGATATCATGGATGGTCATCCATAGCTCTGTCTATGAACTTGAGTGGTTACATTTCTCTAGCCCCATCCCTCAGTTTTTTACCGGGGCGGGGAGTCTGCTTTGTTATTGTTTCTACTGCCGATTGCCTCTTTAATTTAAACGGTCCTGAGACTAAATGGAAGCTTATTAATACAAATATTGAACATCCACACAATCGTTTACTTCATAACCTCATAGGTTAAAAACGGTTTGTTTCTTTATTCTGAGCACCAATAATAGGCCATGGGGGCGTGGTGTTATTCAACATAATCATAAAAATGGCGGCTTGTCTTCCTTCCTTACTGCAGTTGGCTGTGATGTGGCCTGTTTTTCATACTAGAAAGTAAACAAGATCAGCAATAGTCAGTGGCCTCTCAGATAATACTAGACACCTATAATAATGCACTCCTGATAGGTAGACTAGGTGGCACATCAGATGATTTAAGTGCAAACTTGCTTGTGCAGCACAGTTCACCAGTACCAATACAGAGAGTCGTTTTTACGTGTATCTCATACCTGGATGTACTGGTTTAGTACATCCCTTCACATTAGTACCAAGCCATTGCACAAAGCAGGAGGGCCATGTGACAGCAATTTTCATTGGGAGATGGATATGTAAAGTTTCCTATTTTCAATGGAAGATTTCTTTTCACGTCATTGCTTGACAATATTGCCCCAAAAATTGCCTATGTATCATATTTGCCAATATGCATATGATAGATGGGGAATGGAAAGGGTTGTAAGTTGTATCTCAGCAGAGTTGTGCAACGTAGGGCCTTGTGAATAATGTCAGGTGTTTGAGGAGGGGACAGAACTTGGGGACAGAACTCAGTGTCGGATAGACATGGGACAAACCGTTTGAGTTGAAAGGCCGAGGTGTGGGAAGGTCCCCAGCTGTATGGCCATCGCTGATAAGGGTTTGTACTTAGAAAGCAAGACATTCTGTCGCCCTTTGATCAAACCAACATTAATCAGTGACGAAGGAAATAAATGGTGTTTGACAAAAATCATATCCATGAATGTTTTTATTTTTTTCATTATAATAGGTGAGTGCTTACATTTGTCCTATTTCACACATGTACAAGTGTGTATTATACACGTGAATTAGAAATGTTTTTTTTTGCATATCCCACTCTCCCCCTGAGAGTGGTGTCACGGCCAGGGATAAGCCATTATTGACAGGGACCCTGGAGCAATTAGGATTAAGTGTCTTGCTCAAGGACACATCGACAGATTTTTCACCTGGTCCGCGATTCAAACCAGAGACCTTTAGGTTATTGGCCCAAAGCGCTTAACCTCTAGGCTACCTGCCTTACTCGGTTATTTTGAAGGCGTACATCTTTATCTGGTATTTTTGGTATTTTATTAGGATCCCCATTAGCTGTTGCAAAAGCAGCAGCTACTCTTCCTGGGGTCCACACAAAACATAATACAGAATGACATAATACAGAACATCAATAGACAAGAACAGCTCAAGGACAGAACTACATACAGTATATTAAATGGGTTTATATGCCTTTATATGCATAACAATTGAGATAGATAGATTTACATCTATAAATGAGCACTGGTATACAGGAATTAGGCAAAAAGGACATCGCAGTCCACCATACATGGTCTATATGAAGCAGATGGCTAAGTATATTGCCCTGCCTTATTGAGACCTTGAGGTACTGTAGCCCTGGATCCAGAAATGCCTTTGCTTTCTTTGAATCAGTGGTATTGATGGTGCATCTTGAGTATGTTTTGTTACGGTGCATAGGGCTGTGAGTTAACGACCTGGATGGGGCGGTATTTCCACTCCGTCACATATACAGAAGCAAATTAGTTATTTTGATTGACAACATATCCTTACAGTGATAATGTGATAGCAACAGTGATAATGCTGTGTGTGGATCAGCCTTTTGATAATATCTTTGAACGTTACTTTGATTGTTACAATGCAGCGCCGTAGTGCCATTCAGGCAGTTGTATGGGACAAACTATACATTTTATATATACTCTACATGGAACAAAATAGGTGGACACCCCTTCAAGTTAGTGGAATCGGCTATTTCAGCAACACCCTTGCTGACAAGTGTATAAAATCGAGCACAAAGCCATGCAATCTCCATAGGAAAACATTGATAGTAGATTGACCCGTTCTGAAGAGCTCAGTGACTTTCAATGTGGCATCGTCATAGGATGCCAACTTCCAACAAGTCAGTTCGTCAAATTTCTGCCCTGCTAGAGCTGCCCGGTCAACTGTAAGAGCTGTTATTGTGAAGTGGAAACATCTAGGAGCAACATCAGCTCAGCCACGAAGTGGTAGGCCACACAAGCTCACAGAACGGGACCGCCGAGTGCTGAAGCGCTTAAAAATCTTCTGTCCTCGGTTGCAACTCTCACTACCAAGTTCCAAACTGCATCTGGAAGCAACGTCAGCACAAGAACTGTTCGTTAGGAGCTTCATCAAATGGGTTTTCATGTCCAAGTAGCCGCACACAAGCCTAAGTTCACCATGCGCAATGCCAAGCATCGGCTGGAGTGGTGTAAACCTTGCTGCCATTGGACTCTGGAGCAGTGGAAACGTGTTCTCTGGAGTGATGAATCACGCTTCACCATCTGGCAGTCCAACGGACTAATCTGGATTTGGCGAATGCCAGGAGAATGCTACCTGCCCAAATGTGTAGTGCCAACTGTAAAGTTTGGTGGAGGAGGAATAATGGTCTGGGGCTGTTTTTCATGGTTCGGGCTAGGCCCCTTAGTTCCAGTGAAGGGAAATCTTAACGCTACAGCATACAATGACATTCTAGATGATTCTGTGCTTCCAACTTTGTGGCAACAGTTCCGGGAAGGCCTTTCCCTGTTTCAGCATGACAATGCCCCTGTGCACAAAGCGAGGTCCATACATGAATGGTTTGTTGAGATTGGTGTGGAAGAACTTGACTGGCCTGCACAGAGCCCTGACCTCAACCCCTTTAGAACGTCGACTGCAAGCCAGACCTAATCGCCCAACATCAGTGCCCAACCTCACTAATGCTCTTGTGGCTGAATGAAAGCAAGTCTCCGCAGCAATGTTCCAACATCTAGTGGAAAGCCTTCCCAGTTGAGTGGAGGATGTTATAACAGCAAAGGGGGGACCAATTCCATATTAATGCCCATGATTTTGGAATGAGATGTTCGATGAGCAGGTGTCCACATACTTTTGGTCATGTAGTGTATATATCTATCTCAGTGGAGGCTCCTCAGAGGAGGAAGGAGAGGACCATACTCCTCAGTGAATTTCATAATAATAAAAATAGGTGAAACATTTAAAAAGTTGTAATTTTTTTGATAAAACTATACTAAATATATTTACATCACAACATAATTGATTCAAACACACTGTTTTGCAATGCAGGTCTACAGGAGCCTCAACGGCACTCTGTAGGGTAGCCCCATGATGTAGCGGAGTACAGCTAGCTTCCATCCTCCTCTGGGTACCTTAACATCATGGTTTTCAGCACGTTCCATAGACTTACACAGTAATTATGACAACTTCCGGAGGACATCTCTCAACCTATCAGAGCCCTTGCAGCATGAACTGATGTTGTCCACCCAATAATCAAAGGATCAGAGAATGAATCTAGTACTGAAAGCATAAGCTGTAGCTAGCTAGCATTGCAGTGCATCAAATGTGGTCAGTAGTTGACTCAAAAAGAGAGAAATACAATAGTTGAACAGTTTTGAACAAATGTATTTCTTAAAAAATGGAGGCGAAAGAGAGAGCTAATTATATTTTGTCTTTTTTTAACTTTCACTCACTTAGCTGACAAATGCAGTTAGCTAGCTTAGCCTACTCAAACACCCTGCTAAAACATAGGGAGGCCCGGTGTAACTGCTAAACTGCTTACTGACTGTACTGCATGATTGTAGCAGGTTTACTAACGCATTAGTTCTATTAGCTATGTTGACTATGACGTTACTTTAGGAAATATGGTAATAACAATGTAGGCTGTGTGTAGCGGTTATGATATGAAGGTTTGGCTTGGAAAGGTTTTTTCACCTGTTTATAGACAGCTGATGTGTTGTGCATTGAAGTCCAAAAGCGAAGGGAAAAGGTGAGAGTAAGAGACCGCGTAGATGCGGGAAGGATTACAATGACTTGTTTGTATGTTGCTGTGAAAGTGAACTGTTTGCATGTGATCAGGGCATTCATTCTGCCGATTCTGTTGAAAAACATTTCTTAAACAGAAGCAAACGGAGCTAAAGGGGGATAAACATACCTGAATTTGTCCAATAGAATCTCTCGTTTGTAACTGTTGGACTAATGATTACACCCAAGATCAGCTAGATTCAGGCAAGAGTGCGCAAGGTGGTATTGAATGTGTCACTGTCTGTCCATGTGTCACTGTCTGTCGCCTCAAATCTTCCTTTTGACCTGTGTGCACTTATGTTGTAAACTTTCATTCATATGCTGGTTTGTAGCAATCTCATGATGGGTATAAGGAAAATTCAAGTATCATGTAGTAGCCTAAACCTATCGATGTTACATTTAACTGGGTGAATGGAATATGAATGACAGTCATCCAATACGGTGTAATAGAAATAAGGCCATGCTTATAAAAAAAATAAAAAAATAGTTGTCCTTCCTCATCTTTAATTGGCACCAATCGCGTTCGGAAGGTTTTCAGACCCGTTCACTTTTTCCACATTTTGTTACATTACAGCCTTATTCTAAAAGGGTTTAAATCAAAATAAATCCTCAGCAATCTACACACAATACCCCATAATGACAAAGCAAAAACAGCTTTTTAGAATTGTTTGCAAATGTAATAAGAAATAAAAAACAGAAATACCTTATTTACATACGTATTCAAACCCTTTGCTATGAGACTCTAAATTGAGTTCAGGTGCATCCTGTTTCCGTTGATCATCCTTGAGATCATCCTTCTACAACTTGGAGTCCACCTGTGGTAAATTCAATTGATTGGACATGATTTGGAAAGGCACACCTCTTTATATAAGGTCCCACAGTTGACAGTGCATGTCAGAGCAAAAACCAAACCACGAGGTCGAAAGAATTGTATGTAGAGCTCCGAGACAGGATTGTGTCGAGGCACAGATCTTGGGAAGGGTACGAAAAAATGTCTGCAGCATTGAAAGTCCCCAATGACACAGTGGGTCCGTCAAATGGATGAGGTTTGGAACCCCCAAGACTCTTCCTCCACCAAGCAGGCCTTTATGGCAGAGTGGCCAGACGGAAGCCACTCCCCAGTAAAAGGCACATGTTAGTAGGGCTGGGCGATATGGCCAGAATATCATATCATGGTATTTTTCACATTTTGGACGGTATTTTATGTTTTTGATTAATACAAGTTCTAAATTTGCTTTATGAGTAGTGCGTGACCCTAGGATGGCAACACATATATTCTAAATTATTTCAATGGGTCTATCTCCATTCGGATTGTTTTAAACCAGTGGTCACCAACCAGTCGATCGCCAAACATTTCTGTAAAAAAAACAACGATAACGCTATGCGTTTCGATTTTTTTTTTATTCGTCTCGGGCTGTTGATGGTAGGTGCAGCCAATTCAGCTGCCCTGCGCGCCTGGTAGGCAAACTGTTGCCATTTCATGTGTCTGGAGGTACAAACTCTGCCTTCCCGGTGGGCCTGGAAAGGAAATCAGGTGCACTATGCCGACGCTGGCCAATCAGATTGCTCAGATGACAAAGTCTGCAGTAACGTAGCAGGCATAAAAGAAAGCCACGCAAAATTGATACTGTGAGATTTCAAAACGTTTAAAACCATGACTAGAGAGAGTCTGTCAACGAATACAGGAAAGCGCTGCTGTTTTTATGAATTCATGTTTTCTTTCTCAGCAATGTCAACACTTTTATAACCCATAAAATGCGCGTTCTTCCTATTTCCACTGAGCGCCACAACAAGCAGTGCAGCGGTAATGAATGAGTAGGAAAGTGTATCTATAGGTTTGCGTTGTTATTATCGGGGTCTTTTTTAATATCAAGGAATATTTCACTTTCTCTTTTCATTGGAGTAACAACATGAATTTGTGCAGGAGGCAAAAATAATGCGGTGCGACTCGAGTTTCGCCATCAGCTGGAAGACGGTGTCCTTTTTTGGTCAGTGTCAGTGGAGGAAAGGGAGAGCGGAAGGATGTTGAGAGACGGACCCTCAGTCTGCTGCTCTCACCCTCCGCTGAGACTGACAATCAGATGAAGGCACCATCAGCCCAGTAAAATAAAATAATTTAAATGTATGCTCACTCAGCTGTGCCTCACAAGTAATACAACAATGGATCTATTATCGGTGTGATCATATAACCTACCTCAAATTTTGAAATATGTTTTTAAACGTTCTGAACAACAATGCATTGGCAGGTAAATTTAAGCAAAGCCAGTATGCGGTGATAATGTATTGGGCCTAGAGCTTACTGCACAAACCTCATTGCTACAGTACTCTTTTTAATTGGTTACTGTTGCATAGGCTTACATTTTTTAAGTCATGTTAATAAAAAATCAGAGCGGTAGATCTTGGCATGCATTTTCACTCAGAAAGTGATCTTGACCACTGTTTTATATTATTCAATTCAACTTCAACCTAAAATAATGTCCTGCATTTCCATCAATTTCTGCATTTCCTGCACTCATTTGAGATCCTTTCTCCACTGCCACGATATAGGCAAAAGTACTAGGCCTTATTTTTAACCAAATGTTGCAATTGTGATTTAGATCAAAACACTTAAGTGAACTTTTGGAATAATGGAAATATGTTTATTATAATTCTATAGTTATAATATAAATAATAGTGGGCACTTTGAATACAGTGTTGTTTGACATGACAACGAATGAAAATGCCATGGACGAGATATTGTGACAGGGTAGGAACCAAAGTGATGTTTAGTGTTTCATAGGGGACCCTATAACCTTTGTCTACGTTAAATCTTTATTCATATAGCCAACATATTCGTGCTTCGCCTATTCCTCTTTGATTTAGAAGATACTGTGGCACAAACAACATGCTGATTTAAGCCTCCACCAGTACTGGTATCATGCTGTATTAGCTAGCTACGTTTGTTCTGACTCAGTACTTTTATTAGCTAACTAGCAATTAGCATTAGTGGCTAACATGATTTAGCTTAACTTGGTAAGAAAATACAAACTAGCTGTTTGCAGATGTAAGAAACACAAACTAATATTGTAATTATAGAACACTTGTGGATTTATATTAATATCAAAGTGGAAACAACATAGTTGTCATCAACATTGTGCTGCATTGACCATGCAGCCTGAACGAAAGTATCTCGTGGTCAAGCAACAACAAATGTTCCTTGAGTGACGGGGTGGGACTATGTCTGTGTGGAAAGCAGCATGGAGAGAGAGAGAGAGAGCAGAGAGGGATGACTCAAGTAGCAGAGTAAACTATAAAAATGGACGTTACACACAGCGTATCACATTTAACAAACCAAATATTCAAATACGTTATAGAAGGTAAAGTAAAAACCCAAACCTGTCGGTGCATAAATACAGGTATATAGTAAAATACGGTATACCTCCAAGTCCTATATGATAGCCCGCTTAGAGTTTGTCAAAAGGCACCCAAAAAATTGTAAGGCCATAAGAAACAAGATTCTCTGGTCTGATGAAACCAATATTAAACTCTGGCCTGAATGCCAAGCGTCACGTCTAGAGGAAACCTGGCACCGTCCCTACGGTGAAACATGGTGGTGGCAGCATCATGAAGTGGGGATGTTTTTCAGAGGCAGGGACTGGGAGACTAATCAGGATTGAGGGAAAGATGCAAAGTACAGAGAGATCCTTGATGAAAACCTACTCCAGAGCGCTCAGGACCTCAGACTGTTCCGAAGGTTCACCTTCCAACAGGACAACGACCCTAAGCACACAGCCAAGACGATGCAGGAGTGGCTTCGGGACAAGTCTCTGAATGTACTTGAGTAGCCCAGCCAGAGCCCGGACTTGAACCCGATCGAACATCTCTGGAAAGACCTGAAAATAGCTGTGCAACGCTCCCCATCCAACCTGACAGAGCTTGAGAGGATCTGCAGAGAAGAATGGGAGAAACTCCACAAATACAGGTGTACCAAGCTTGTAGCGTCATGCCCAAGAAGACTCGATGCTGTAATCGCTGCCAAAGGTGCTTCAACAAAGTACTGAGTAAAGAGTCTGAATACTTATGTAAATGTGATATTTCAGTTTTAATTTTTAATAAATTAGCGAAAATATGTTTTTTTGTCATTATGTCATTAAAAAAAAAAAATCTATCAATTTTATTATAAGGCTGTAACGTAACGATTTGTAAGTCGCTCTGGATAAGAGCGTCTGCTAAATGACGTAAATGTAAATGAAATGTGGAAAAAGTCAAGGGGTCTGAATACTTTCCGGAAGGCACTGTATTCACATGTTGCATCTTAACCAACTATATATATATATACACTGCTCCAAAAAATAAAGGGAACACTTAAACAACACAATGTAACTGTGAAATCAAACTGTCCACTTAGGAAGCAACACTGATTGACAATAAATTTCACATGCTGTTGTGCAAATGCAATAGACAACAGGTGGAAATTATAGGCAATTAGCAAGACACCCCCAATAAAGGAGTGGTTCTGCAGGTGGGGACCACAGACCACTTCTCAGTTCCTATGCTTCCTGGCTGATGTTTTAGTCACTTTTGAATGCTGGCGGTGCTTTCACGCTAGTGGTAGCATGAGACGGAGTCTACAACCCACACAAGTGGCTCAGGGAATGCAGCTCATCCAGGATGGCACATCAATGCGAGCTGTGGCAAGAAGGTTTGCTGTGTCTGTCAGCGTAGTGTCCAGAGCATGGAGGCGCTACCAGGAGACAGGCCAGTACATCAGGAGACGTGGAGGAGGCCGTAGGAGGGCAACAACCCAGCAGCAGGACCGCTACCTCCGCCTTTGTGCAAGGAGGAGCAGGAGAAGCACTGCCAGAGCCCTGCAAAATGACCTCCAGCAGGCCACAAATGTGCATGTGTCTGCTCAAACAGTCAGAAACAGACTCCATGAGGGTGGTATGAGGGCCCGACGTCCACAGGTGGGGGTTGTGCTTACAGCCCAACACCGTGCAGGACGTTTGGCATTTGCCAGAGAACACCAAGATTGGCAAATTCGCCACTGGCGCACTGTGCTCTTCACAGATGAAAGCAGGTTCACACTGAGCACGTGACAGAGTCTGGAGATGCCGTGGAGAACGTTCTGCTGCATCAACTGCCATTAGGTACCAAGATGAGATCCTCAGACCCCTTGACCATATGCTGGTGCGGTTGGCCCTGGGTTCCTCCTAATGCAAGACAATGCTAGATCTCATGTGGCTGGAGTGTGTCAGCAGTTCCTGCAAGAGGAAGGCATTGATGCTATGGACTGGCCCGCCCGTTCCCCAGACCTGAATCCAATTGAGCACATCTGGGACATCATGTCTCGCTCCATCCACCAACGCCACGTTGCACCACAGACTGTCCAGGAGTTGGCGGATGCTTTAGTCCAGGTCTGGGAGGAGATCCCTCAGGAGACCATGCGCCACCTCATCAGGAGCATGCCCAGGCGTTGTAGGGAGGTCATACAGGCACATGGAGGCCACACACACTACTGAGCCTCATTTTGACTTGTTTAAGGACATTACATCAAAGTTGGATCAGCCTGTAGTGTGGTTTTCCACTTTAATTTTGAGTGTGACTCCAAATCCAGACCTCCATGGGTTGATAAATTGGATTTCCATTGATTATTTTTGTGTGATTTTGTTGTCAGCACATTCAACTATGTAAAGAAAAAAGTATTTAATAAGATTATTTAATTCATTCAGATCTAGGATGTGTTGTTTAAGTGTTCCCTTTATTTTTTTGAGCAGTATATATTGTCTCTAGACACAAAATGCATGTTTTCAGTAGCCAGCATGATCTAAATATCACATTTAGAGATTTTTGGGGGAACATGTAATATATCGCAGCACTGTGGCATAATAATGGGGGAAATTCTGACTTGAATAGTGTTGAATAGAGATCACAGGTACAGAAGTTGCACTGATCATTCTGATCAAGCACAGATCACACATGGGCCCTTCCGAAATATTACATAAATGTTTGGTATGAGCTGTGTGCACCCGAACTGGCCATAGGCCTTTAGACTTTTCCCCCCTTAGCACAAAAACACGATATTCCTCCAAACCCACTCAAAAGGCAAAAAAGCAAACAGCTCTTACCATTCAACTTTCTCCTCTGTAGAGCAATGTGCGTATGCATATCAAAGTGTATGCACTACTGTACGTCACTTTGGACAAAAGAGTCTGCTAAATGGCATATAAAGATTTATTATTACATTGGTACGAGACAACCAGTAAACTTCAGTTTTTAAATAAGAGAAAATGGCTCAGATCAGGCACTGAGTGTGTGTGTTGGATCAATACAGTGGGGCCATTGGAAGAGGAGTGCTTGGCTTGACAGGAGGGTTCAGCCTTGGAGTGGATGGAATGGGGAGGGAACTCGTGGGCTCATGGTCTAGTAAGAGCAACGTGGGATAAAAGCACTCCCAGACTGAGCATAGTAGGTGTGAGGGAAAGAGGGCCAGAGCAAGCCCGCTCCTGTGAAGGTATCACAGACCCGTGTTTCGTAGCAAGGGCTAAGGTAAGAAAATCAGTATTTTCCGGCAAAGATTATATTGAATTCTAATTTGAGGGCTATTCTGTATATTTGGTATGAACGAAGACTTGGTTGGATTTCATGATCATAGAGATTACACTAAAATTGTAATGGGAGCAATGTTAAACTGGGTGCATATCCGCAGTCTACTCTATCTACGGTATTAAACATTATTCATTTATAACTATTTGATGCTTATACATACGTCTCTATCTTGCTCAATATGGCATTTGGTGTTTGTTCTTGTGATCCACTATTGAAAGAAATAATGAATTGGGACCTCAAGCTGATTTATCCTTTACCCTACTATTTTTACTATAGTCTTTCTAATTTGTGTGTATAGTTGAAAAGGCTGAAAGAAATTACACATTTCTGTTCACATTCCATTTGGACAAGAGCCAATGAACTCCCTGTTAAGGACTTCACGGGAATTGATGACTTCCATTCGAATATAGGGAATAAACATTTAAAACAATTGTGCAATAAGTATTTGAATGTATTTGACACGTATGTATTTCACCCACGTCCGATGTTAACAGAAATCCCGTCAAATATTAGGGTCTGTGCGGACACAAAATGATCATGAATGCAAACTGAAGACACATTTTGTCTTGCATAGTAGCCTATTTGTAGCCTTAATAGTAGCCTGCTTTGTTTTGAAAGTCAATTGCAGCTTTTACGTGTAAGTACACAAACTCACTGGGAAATATGACTGGTCTTTAACAGTATGTGTTCCAAATGCTCCATGAGAAGTAATACAACGACAGAACAGTTCATACTGTTGAACACAATAGCTCTCAAAAGATTAGAGCACCGCCTTACTCTTGGGAGACCTCATTGTCACGTCTCAGGGCCTTTCGAGTGCACGGTACCAGAATCAAATCATATTGTCTTTATTTTCAGTTCTTGTGACAAGACAATGCAGAACCATAGGGGGGCCAAGTTCGGTATCCATTGCTAATCCAGACGCTCCAATTTAGCTTTGTCTTCCCACCGTCTTCCCTTGTTAACGGCAATAAAGGACTCAGAACCTCAGGACTGGAACAAATCACAAATGTCATCTCTGCTCATGCAGATTGCAATTGTTTGTGGGCAACCCGCAGCCCCGAGGTCTTGGGACCTGAAGAGCGTAAGGAGGGCAGGGGGTGTGCTCCAGGGGTGTATATCCGTCCCCTTCCAACACCTCTCCGGTCCAGTTCAGTTCCTTACCCCACCGACGGCCCCAACCGAACGATACAATAGCCTCTCCAGGAGGCAAGTCCATCGCCGAATCTCCTCATAATTCACATGGAAGGGTCAATTGTACAGTAGCCCTTTGAGAATGACCACCAACCGACACAACTTATTCTTATGGGAAAAAAAGTGGGGGTGACTGAAAAAATGTATGGAAAAATACAGAGGCACAAAACAGTGCATGGGTAGAGTTCCTTTTCTTCTTGTAACAATCGCACTACCCCGTTCGATTATGGAAAGTGCCAGTAAGGTTGGCCTTCAAAGTCCACTGAATGCAAATGTAATGGATTATTTGAGGTGTTTGTTAATGATGACAATACGTTGTCTAAGGGTTTCTTGCTGCTGCATTATGCATTATGCAGATGTTTGTTAAAGATACACTATGAAGTTGATTTATTATGGAAGTTTAGTTAATTACTACAAGTTTTGGCTTGAATGTGGCTGTATGGTTCATACACATAAAATATTTCTGACTGTCCATTTGGTGGACCCTTTTGTTTCAAGAGCACGCGTTGAGCTCTATTTTCGGCTGCCGATAAGGCGGCACTAGTCTTAAACGCACGTTAGTTTGCAATTTCGTCATGTAAAAAACTGTCGCACTGGCATTTTCCAGCCCTAAAACCAGGTTCGCAATTTACCTGTCTTATATCAGTTCCTTGCACTCAGATAGGCGGGGTGAAGGTATTTGAGGTGTGTCCTAAAAAACGTGATCCAAAGTGCTAATTTTAGGCAGAGCTGATAGGAATATTTAAGATCAACCAAAATCTGGTTTTAGCGTTAGGCTACGTGTCCATGCCCATCATGAAATGAGAGATGAGAACATCGGTACCAGTAAACCTTGTATTTAAAAGTAATTTTCCTGTGACAATTGCTTGTTTTCCGTTTCACATGTTTAAAACCCAAGCCCTCCCTTACCCTAGGCCTACTATAGCGAACGGCTGGCCTACTATAGCGAACGGCTGGTTCAACAGCAATGTATGTATTTTTTTATCCCGCTGATTCTATGATATCATTATATTTTACATTTATTAATTGTTGTTTATTGTTTAATTTTATTGCAACCAAACGTATTAGAATGATTCACCTTCCTGGTTTAATGGTGACAACACTGTGGCGTGCATACAATGCAACTCCTGGAGATGTGTGAATATGACCTGATCTGTAAGATGGTTCTGAATATGTTCATAAAACATATTGGGGAGCAGCATAACGGTGAGTGGACATTCTCCCTTTCTGTTTATAATGGATCCGGCTACTGTGAATGTGAGTTTGGATGTGAGTAAAACCCTCCGTAGTCTGCCTTGTTTTAATAGTATGCCCACAGGGGAAAATGATGGCGCCTGTAAGTGTGACATAGCCTATATATATATTTTTTTTAAGTAGTTATTTTCGTTTTGTTCAGAATTTGATTAGAATTATTTGTTCTCTTTGTAGGCATTATCAATAATGAATTTAATCTTGCTTATTGACAATGTTTGGCATGCCCATGCTCAGCCATAATGCAATTTACAGTAGGCCTAGCCCCTATATCAGTGGGATGCTATTGAAGCCATGCAATTACTTAGAACAATGTGGACTGCAAATTAAAGTTAATATATTTAGCAAAGATGGGTCTACATTTCGTTACTTTATTTCTGTAAGCCATTTAACAAACTATAATGGACTAACATTGGAATTGGAGTTTATTCCAAGGCAATACATAAAATACCTTACATACACAACTTGTAGCAAGCACATATTTCCCCATGGAGCACATTCTGATTGGCCAGTGAGGGGCTAAGCCTCGACACACCCACAACTTGTTTATTCATCAAAACCCACCCAGGCAACACCAGCAAGTGCGCAGATAATTGTAATAGTGAAAATGGCACAAATATTTCTGACACACCCCTGAACCTAGATTTACCATTGCGTTACGTTTGCTAAAACAGAGCCCCTAGACCAAAAGTTTCGTATAGCCTCTTTAATGTCATAATAAAGTATATTGTTATCAGTAAATGCCAATGGTGTCACGGATTTCCCCCGGTACTTCTGCTCATTCCGTGCACCAATTCCGGAGGTCTATGTCACCGGCCTCTAGACGTCACTGAACTGTCTCATTACACACACCTGATTCCAATTCCCCTGATTAGTAATTGTATATATGTGCCCTCTGTTCACCATTGTATTGTTGGCCATTGTTCCCCTGTCTGTTGGTCTTGTGAGTACCTGTGCGTTGTTGTTTCGGCTTTCATGCTGCGTGTATTGTGTACTCATTATTACGGGTCTCGTCCCGTGTATTGTTATTACGGGTCCTGTGTCTTGTTATTACGGGTCTCGTCCTGTGTATTTATTAGAGGTTTAACCTCGCTCTTTTGTTTGGGTTACATCCCTGTGTTTTTGTATTTGTTTTAGGCTTCGTCCCTGTGCCTTTCATGGCATGTTGTATTTGTGGGTGGAGTATTAAACCCCCCTATTATGTATCGTTGCGCCTGTCTCCAATCAGTTATACAACGTGACAAATGGTAACATTGCCCACTACTGTATACTGTGATAACTACCACATCTGGGAAACTTCACTTTGAGGAACATTTTGTTTATCAAACAGTAGCTCAACGTTTGCATGTACATCATACCCTGCACACACCAAAATACGCATGTACATCAGCCTCATACCCTGCACACCAAACTACGCATGTACATCAGCCTCATACCCTGCACACACCAAAATACGTGCCCTTCAAGTAAGGCATCTATCTCGCTTGAAAGCTTATTTTCCCTCTTTTTTTACAAAATGTAATATGTATGCGTGTCCATTCAGTACATTTATCTTGTCTCCAATGACCAAAAAACATAGGGATGAAAACATTTGCCATCGATTTTTGAAGCCTGTCAATGTTTTGAAGTCAATCCTGCTCAAGCGAGACCATTAAACAATGCATATGCTTTTTGTTGTAATGTTTACTGTTTGAACTAAAGCGTGTGGGGGGTACTGTTATGGCAAACTCTACTGTTCTGACAGATGGTGGCGAGCGTGTGTGTCCTACTGTGCTCTGCGGGGCTTGTAGCTTACGAGTCTGGGACTGTCAAAAAGACTCAGTCGATTGAGTGAATAACAATGCTTTTATTACTTGAGAAGACCCAATTATCTGTCATCACTCCCAAAATGAAAAGCCTTGTATTGTGTGTAAGTTATATTTTAAAGAATAGATCATGTTTGATTACACTTTATACAGTATGCAGATAGCATGTTGTAATTATTCGATACACTTTTTAGACAATTTGGCCTGATTCCTATTTTTAGTCATGTCTGCATATACAGATATTGTACTCATTAAAGTATGAATGCCTATAGAAAGTTCAACAAGTATCCCTTCCCCTTAACTTCCTAGAATTATGTACTTATACTGTGTCTTTTTAGTTGTATCTGACATCCACAAACTTAGTGGACAAAGTGTTGAATTAACAATGAACCATAAAGGACAAAAGTTTAATGCTATTGAATTGACGTTAAACTGGAATCATTTTAGTTAATTTCAGTAGAGGCACATTTTAGGTGTTGGAAATGAATAAATGCAACAGTTAAAACCAAACTGAATTATCTTTCAGTATCTCCAAACAAATGTACTGCTCTAGGTTGACATTTTGTTCTAAATCACCAAACATCTGATCCAGGACAAATAGTCTGATCTGGTTTAGGAACACTGCCATGTGCTACTGTTGAATGCATTCTCTGAAAGTCTCTCTCTCTTCCCAACTCCTCTATTCCCCCTCTTTCCTTTGCCCTATCCCTCTCAATTTGTTGCAGTGGTACGGAGGTGTCAAAAGGCCAGGGACCGTGACTTAAGGTGACCCGGAACTCTCTGACAATGAGGGACCCCCATTTGCTATGGTAACGAGTGGTGGTGGATGAACCTTCTGGATGGTTTGGGGTGAGGGCTGTTTTTTTTTGGGGGGGGGGGGGGGTTAGTGGTCTCCTGGAGGGGTCTTTCTAAGTACAGGGGGCACGCGCCAGCTGGCACCAGTGGGGAGACGCCTTTTTGCACACCAGCTGGAAGCAGGATTTAACGCCCCTGCCCCCCCTATCCGACCCCTCCTTCATGGTTTGAGGGGTGAGCGGATTAGGTTCACTGCTGTTTGTTTACGGCACACTTCTATTGTTATTGCCGTTTACATATGTATATGTTTGAGGCCCGCCCGAGAGACAGACCTGCCCATAGCAGTCCTCCTCCAACTCAGCTGCCAGCCCATCATTGGCTTTTAAGTCCTGCTTGGCTTCAAAAGAGTATCACCGCTGCCAATAGAATCTCCATGCTCGGTGTTATTGTGGTTTGGGTAACCCTTTAATAAGATTCTGGGTTGTGTTCATTGGGGCACACTGCTTTAAAATGTTTCACAACGGTATATTAAAATGAGTGTTTTTATTGGACATGTACAGATAATACCTTCACGTTTCACTCCATTTTGGAGTTTGTTCCTACTGAACACAACCCAGGTATTTTTAAATGTGTCATGTGATCCGATCAGTGAGATGAGGTCACAATGGCCAGGTTCGTGTTCATTAGGCACCAAGCGGAAAGAACTTAAACAGGGAGGGACTACCTGGACTAAACACATTTTGTTTCAAAATGTTTTCTATTGTGTGTTCTTATGAACATGACCCATGTGTGGGCACTTTTGGGACAGATTGGATCAAAGGGAACGATCTCCTGAGAAAGACAAGGGCATTGTAGCTGAGTATGTAACATGGGGCTCCATGGATAGACTGGGTAATCTCTGCAGGCAACTGTGATGTCTTATGGTTTCTCACATTGACCTGGAGAGGTTCTGCAGTCCGTCTGCTCATACATCCTCTTGTTCGGAGTGAAAAACACAAAATAATGCAGATCGTTCTATAACATGGATCCAAATGCATCCATCGATCTGTCTTATCATAACTAAGTGTTATGTACACTATCTCTGAAATAATTTCTGTGGAAAATAGACATGTCAATCATGGGGAGGATGAAGACCACTTACACATCATGTGCACCTCACGCAAATATCATTGTGACTCGAGTCGGGGCAGAAATGGCTGGTAAGTGCAACTGCTGTTTCTGTCTCAGGAGCCCCTTTTGGAGACTATGGGAGATTCTCTATTGGTTTGCTCAACTCCTCCATCCTCTCCTCGCCTCCTTTTGAAAAAGGTAACCGGGGAGGAGAGGAAATGTGGAAACAAATGCACTTGTATGAAACGAGACCATCCTCCTTCATTTGCACGTCATCATGCAAATTATGTTTACAGGGGTGGAATCCCAAATGAAATGTGTAAAGTAGTAAAAATGCATTTAGCTAGTTATCCTAGACATTTTATAGATAAAGGGATAAGTTGCATATCGTTTTTAAATATGTGCCTCCTTTTCTCCTCCCAAGTAAACAGTTGATTCAAAGGGGGTGTGGCAGATCCCATAACTCTTCCGCGAAGGACTCCGGTAGGATACTCTTGTGCTTCTTCGGCGGTAGGAGGCTATCGAGGAGGTGAGGACACTCTGTTTGTCTACTAACTGATACTCTCCTCAACCATCGGTTTCCGGGTCAGAGGAGAGAGGACGGAGGAGTCCAGGAGAGGACGGTCTTTTGCCCCAAATGAGAATCTCCCTGTGAATATAAACTGTCATGTCTCTTACACCTCCACGTAATGGATCATATTCCAACTTGATCAGCTGTCCGATGAGTTGCTGTGATTTGGCCTAATCTCAGCTGGCAACTGTGAGCAGTTCAGTGTTTCCTCTCACAGTGGCTGCTGGGGTTCTGCTAAACGCAGCTGTTTGCCTCTCCTGCACCACAGTCCAGTACAGTAGGTCCCTGGCTGGAACAAGCTTTTGGAGAGGTGCCCGGTCTCCAAGGGGTCAATAGAGATGACCTGCCGCTGCAGTGTCCTTCCTTCAAAATTGTCACTGGTGTTAGCACTTAACATGGGATAGTCCCCTACTGATGGTTTACAGATGTTGAACAAATTGTTTAACTATCCACTAACCATATCCATAACTCTAATGTTTTGTTTATTTTTATTAGAGTTCAAATTTGCAATTGCAGCATTGATTCATTTTTCATTTTTTAAAACAAGGAACAGCTCAATCCCTCGCCCCCTCCTACCCCAGTCCCACCCTCCCTTTCCATCCCAGGTAAAAACAAAAAATATACATCTAAGGCCTCATAACTCCAATTCTATACCTAACCATAATGTAAAATCTAACCCTAACACTGGCAGGTCATGGCATATCAACAAAGCTGCAGTCAGTTAGTTTGAGCCTCTATAGAGCTACTGTGGGGGCTATCCAATAAAGTGGGGTGTCTCTTTTTCTCTATAACTCGTCCATTTCCTCTCCTAATCTTGTTTTAACCATTTACTAACTCCCTCATTTGCCCACTTGCAGTTGGTTCTTTTTGAGCCAGAATGGATCCCCGGTTTCCATGACTGAATGTAGAGCTTTCTGATGTTGATGATACTGCATCAGGAACTGATTGGATGATGTCGATGGGCCATCAGTTCTTGATGCATTGCCTTCAGCATTGAAAGAAACACCACACAGTGTGTTGCTCTTTAAAAATATGATTTACAATTTTTTTCCATGTATGTTGTACTCATTTAAAAAAATGTAATCATTTAAAATACTGTAATTGAGCATCATGAGTTCTCATGCGAAACTTTCATGAATAAGCCTTTATAAATGCTTAGTCACGTTGATAAATGTTTACAAATAAATGTGTAATTGTTTGAGTAGTTTAATGCTTATTCATGATTATTATAAACTGTTACCAATGTTTTAAGGCAAAGATTTGGACACCAGGTACTTTGAGATATTTAAGGAATAGAATGTAGCTGTGTCATTGCACCTTTTGGTTAGAATTTGTGTTAAAGAGAATGCTTGTTATGAATGGTTTGACATATACAAAAAAATGCAGTCACATATGTCCATCATTGATTTGGGGTAAATGTGTGGTGTGTAATGCAGAATGATGACGCTATTAAAGGATGTTGTAGAAGTTTAGTATGCTGTAGTGTACCTCAAGTAAATTTTCACATTGCTATTCAGACCACAGGAGGCTGCTGAGGGGAGGACAGCTCATAATGGCCGGAACAGAGCAAATAGAATGGCATCGAACACATGGAAATCATGTGTTTAATGTATTTGATACCATTACATTAATTCTGCTCCAGCCATTACCACGAGCCTGTCCTCCCCAATTAAGGTGCCACCAACCTCCTGTGATTCAAACGCTTTAGTTCAGATGAAAATTGCTGCAAACATGACAATCGACTTCAAGACAGAATTAAGAACTGTAATACCATAACCGATGACAAGGGCGCCACCTGCCAGTCACAATATGAAAGTATCTATTTTTTTAAACAAAGGGAAAGGGGGATACCTAGTCAGTTGTCCAACTGAAATGTGTCTTCTGCATTTAACCCAACCCCTCTGAATCAGGACACACTCAATCAATACCATCTATGGAGTAAGTGCATTACATTTTCACAAGCAAATACTGTCTGATTTCTGTATATCGAACATTGCATGAGAGCAACTACTTTTTAAAACATGATGTGAAGCTATCCATAAATTCTTTACAATAATAGGTCCTTAATTATGGTGTGTGGGTGGCATGTGCACACAGTTGGTAAAACAGTTGATCTAAGTAAAGCTCACAATGAATTGATACCAGATACTAGCTTTATGACTGAATAGGTGTTACCATCCTCACAAATGCTGCTGAATCAAACCATAACCCAGGATGTAGGGGCTGAGGGAATGTTGTCTGTAATTTGTGGAGGAGGGTCATTGTGTCAGATGTAGAAGGACAGAGTTCCTGCACTGTGGTTCAGGTACACTCCTACTCTAGAGGAGCAAGGAACATTGATATGAGTCCATTCTCCATTATTGTGGAAGAAACAAGTGTAGGGCGGAGGGGAGCAGTATATCCTCCAGGACTGATCATTGATCCCAAAACAATGCTAATAACCTACTTTCCTGATCTCTTCATTTGACGCTGCTATATCAGCGGATTGCCCACTCCGCTCTACCTCTCAGTAGACGCAGGCTCCAGACAGACTCTCTCTACACAACACCTGAGGGTGGTTGATAAATCTGACTCGATGGTACGAATAGGACAATTTGTGGTCACTTTTCTATACCCTGCAGACAGACACAAATGAATTTACTTTATTGGGATCCAATGTCAGCTGGCAAGAGTCTAAGAGGAAAAATAAAGAGATTGAAAATGAATGTGTGTGTGTGCCTCAATTTACTCTCTGGTCTTGGGCTCAACAGGGTGTTCCATCTGAACTTCAGTCACTATGGAGACAGACCGACTCATCTTATAACACACGGTTGAAGAATTGACTCAAATTAAATCAAGCTGCCAGAATATGATTGTGTGGATGGTCATTTTTGCACTTTGCACAATTATTTTGTCCTTTGCCCTAAGTATCCTAAGTTGTAAGAAGGTCTGTGAGAGGGTTTAGTACATGCAGGAACATTCATGTATGCTTTTTACATAATACTGCAGGAAGGATAAGCCGATATACCTTGCTAGTCGGTTTTATATACAGTGCATTCTGAAAGTACTCATACCCCTTCACTTTTTCCACATTTTGTTACACTACAGCCTTATTGTAAAATGTATTAAATAAATCCTCATCAATCTACACACAAAACCCCATAAATGACAAAGTGAAAACAGTGTTTTTAGAAATGTTCGCAAATGTATAAAAAAATGTCAAACAGAAATACCTAATTTACATAAGTATTCAGACCATTTACTATGAGACTCGAAATTGAGCTCAGGTGCATCCTGTTCCCAGTGATCATCCTTGAGATGTTTCTACAACTTGATTGGAGTCCACCTGTCGTAAATTCAATTGATTGGACATGATTTGGAAAGGCACACCTGTTTATATAAGGTACCACAGTTGATTGTGCATGTCAGAGCAAAAACCAAGCCATGACATCGAAGGAATCGTCCGTAGAGCTCCGAGACAGGATTGTGTCGAGGCACAGATTTGGAGAAAGGTATCAAAAAATGTCCGCAGCATTGAAGGTCCCCAAGAACACAGTGGTCTCCACTGTGGGTAGTGCGTACGGCCCAGTACATCACTGGGGCCAAGCTTCCTGCCGTCCAGGACCTCTATACCAGGCGGTGTCAGAGGAAGGCCCTAAAAATCATCAAAGACTCCAGCCACCCTAGTCATAGACTGTTCTCTCTGCTACCTCACGGCAAGCAGTACTGGAGTGCCAAGTCTAGGTCCAAGAGGCTTCTAAACAGCTTCTATCCCCAAGCCATAAGACTCCTGAACAGCTAATCAAATGGCTATCCAGACTATTTGCACCCCCCCCCCCCCCCCCCCCCCCACTTTAACAATCCTACCTGCATGTACATAATTATCACATTTACTCTGTACCGGTACCCCCTATATATAGCCCCGCTATTGTTATTCACTGCTGCTCTTTAATTATTTGTTTTTCTTATCTTCTTTTTTTTAGGTATTTTATTAAAACTGCATCGTTGGTTAAGGACTTGTAAGTAAGCATTTCACTGTAAGGTCTACACCTGTTGTATTCGGCACATGTGACAAATAAGATTTGATTTGATTCTTAAATGAAAGAGGTTTGGAACCACCAAGACTCTTCCAAGAGCTGGCTGACCGGCCAAACTGAGCAATCGGGGGAGAAGGGCCTTGGTCAGGGAGGTGACCAAGAACCTGATGGTCACTCTGACAGAGCTCCAGAGTTCCTCTGTGGAGATGGGAGAACCTTCCAGAAGCACAACCATGTCTGCAGCACTCCACCTATCAGGCCTTCATGGTAGAGTGGCCAGACGGAAGCCACTCCTCAGTAAAAGACGCCGTTGACAGCCCACTTGGAGTTTGCCAAAAGGCACCTAAAGACTCTCAGACCATGAGAAACAAGATTCTCTGGTCTGATGAAACCAAGATTGAACTCTTTGGCCTGAATGCCAAGAGTCAAGTCTGGAGGAAACTTGACACCCTCACTGCGGTGAAGCATGGTGGTGGCAGCATCATGCTGTGGGGATGTTTTTCAGCTGCAGGGACTGGGAGACTAGTCAGGATCGAGGGAAAGATGAACAGAGTAAAGTACAGAGAAATCCTTGACGAAAACCTGCCCCAGAGCGCTCAAGACCTCAGACTGGGGACAGCGCAGGAGTGGCTTCAGACAAGTCTCTGAATGTCCTTGAGTGGCCCAGCAAGAGCCCGGACTTGAACCAGATCTAACATCTTTGGAGAGACCTGAAAATAGCTGTGCAGCGACGCTCCCCATTGAACCTGACAGAGCTTAAGAGGATCTGCAGAGAGGAATGGGAGAAATTCCCCAAATACAGGTGTGCCAAGCTTGTAGTGTCATAACCAAGAAGACTCGAGGCTGTAGTTGCCAAAGATGCTTTAACAAAGTACTGAGTAAATGGTCTGAATAGTTATGTGAATGTAATATCTCTTCTTTTTTTGTATACATTTACTAAAATGTTTAAAAACCTGTTTTTGCTTTGTCATTATGGGGTGTTTAGATTGATGAGGGACAAAAACTATTAAAACATTTTAGAATAAGGAAAAAGTCAAGGGGTCTGAGTACTTTCCGAATGCACTGTAGATATACCTTGATTATCGTATCATTTTGAAGAATTATCAATAGCGGTGCCCACCACAAGAAATGTCCAAATGCTACATTTTGTACAGATAAAATGAACGATATCTATACTTTCTTATACCATGGAAATGTTGAATGCTTGTTTCTGATTGGCTTGAAGGGCATTCTAGAGCGTGCATTGTCTAAACAATAAGGCACGAAGGGGTGTGGTGTATGGCCAATATGCCACGGCTAAGTGCTGTTCTTTTTTCACAACGCAATGCGGAGTGCCTGGATACAACCCTTAGCTGTGGTATATTGGCCATATACCACAGAACCCCGAGGTGCTATATTGCTATTATAAACTGGTTACCAACGTAATTAGAGCAGTAACAATAAATGTTTTGTCATACCCGTGGTATACGGTCTGATATACCATGGCTGTCAGCCAATCAGCATTCAGGGCTTGAACCATCCAGTTTATACTGGGTGGCTCAAGCCCTGAATGCTGACTGGCTGAAAGCCGGGGTATTTTAGACCTTATAAACTGGGTGGTTTGAGCCCTGTATTCCGATTGGCTGAAAGCCATGGTATATTAGACATTATAAACTGGGTACAGGGTAGCCTAGTGGTTAGAGCGTTGGACTAGTAACTGAAAGGTTGCAAGTTCAAATCCCTGAGCTGACAAGGTACAAATCTGTTGTTCTGCCCCTGAACAGGCCGTTAACCCACTGTTCCTAGGCCGTCATTGAAAATAAGAATTTGTTCTTAACTAACTTGCCTAGTTAAATAAAGGTAAAATATGACAAAACATGTATTTCTAAGTGCCTAACAACAGCCCTTAGTTACCCCTTTTGCATTATTGCTTAAGTATACCACGAGTATGACAAAATGTCTAATTACATTGGCAACCAGTTTATAATACCAATAAGGCTCCTCGGGGGGTTGTGATATATGGCCAATATACTGTACTAGCATTTAATCAGTGACGTTACTCGCTCTGAGACTTGAAGTAGGGTTTCCCCTTGCATTGCAAGGGCTGTGGCTTTTGTGGCGCGATGGGTAACGATGCTTCGTGGGTGTCAGTTGTTGATGAGTGCAAGGGTCCCTGGTTCGAGCCCGGGTTGGGGCGAAGAGAGGGACTGTTACACATGACGCAACGCAGAGTGCCTGGATACAGCCCTAGCTACTTCAGTGGATTGAACACATTTCTACCTGTAAATGAACACATTTCTAGCGGTAAATGTTTTAAATTATAGCCTGGTATAAAACGGATAATCAACTCGGGGCTCTATCGTTCTCTGGAAAATAATGCTGCTTCGTAGAAGGTTAGTTCCACTCCGCTAACAGCAGCGTGTCATGGAACACACCTTCCACGACGTTCATTATTTTCCAGAGAACGCATAGCCCCTCGTTGATTACCCCTTACATATTGTCCTAGCACTAGTCTCTCTATTTAACATGAGTAGCTGGCTGTTGGCCAGCAAACATATGAGGTTTGGTTCTAGGTGTTGAGATTACCATAGCACGAATACTAATGGTTGCAGTAGTATGCGATTGTATTCCTTGACAAGGAAACAACTTTTGTTCTCTTTGTTCTAGAAATTCATTTGACCAACCTTTCCCTGGTATTTTGGCAATTTTCTCCATGCTAGTAAAGGTCTACACACCCCTTGCACAATCTTCACATTCTGCTGCCTTAAAATGTAAAGGATTAGTTCGATTTTTTTTCTCCTACCGAGCTACACAACCTACTCCATATGTTCAAAGTGAAACCAAATTAATAGATCATTCTCCAATGAATAAAAACTAAGAAATTAACATGTATTGATTCACACCCCAGGTTTAATACTTGGTGCAAGCACCTTAGGCAGCCATTACTGCTGTGAATACGTTTTAATAAGATTCTACCAACCTTGCACAACTCTTGTAGCAATATATATCCATTGTTTTTGTCAAAATTATTACATTTGATTGGGAATTATTGATAGACACTAATATTCAAACCTTGTCACTGATTTTCAAGCATATTTAAGTCAGGACTGAGACTATCCAGGAACACTCAACACCTATTTGAAAGCCGTTCTGGTCTAAAACTCAATTGCAGGGTTAGGTTTTCAGAAGACTGGCTGGTTTTCCTTTAACTTTACCCTGGGCTTTGCTCCTTTCATATTTCTTTTGATCTTAACGTACTCCACAGTCCCTGCCGGTGACAAACACACCCATAACATAATGCTGCCCCCACAATACTTGAAAATACAGACCATCAACAATATTGCATTCAGTCAACATTACTGGCCTGTATGACAAAGTGAAAAGAAGGAAGCCTGTGAAACCCTCTGTGTTGTCAAGTACTGTGGTGGAAGCATCATGTTATTGGTGTGTTTGTCACCAGCAAGGACTGGGGAGTTTGTCAGGATCAAAAGGAGTATGAGAGGAGCAAAGCCCTGGTAAGGGTTAGAGGTAAACCCGCCTCAGACTTCTGAATACATAACCCTGGGATTAGCTCCACCCACCTGAGGATCTTTTCAGCCATCTATTTCCTGTGTTTGAGTGGTGCAAAATCCACTTGTCACTTAAATCTCGCTGGATTTATTGTTTTCATTTTACTCCTGCAACTCTTTCATAGTCTTGAAATACTCTTGCAGAAATGTTTTTTAATGACCTGCCAAACACACCCGGTAATGGCTGAAATGACATTGAACCACTGTAGTCTACATCAATTTTAATTTCTAGTGGTAGCTAGAAAAGTTATGTTTTAGCGTTTTAGTGTTTCAGTGAATGGTTAGTGAGGGAGGCCCTGCTCTCTCGCTTCCCCAGTTGTTTAGTTAATTTTCATGCCAATCTCCTTTGCATTAGCGTAGCCTCTCCTGTGCCTATCAACTATGTGTCGGTCTATCCCTGTTCTCTCCTCTCTGCACAGGCCATACAAACGCTTCACATCGCGTGGCCGCTGCCACTCTAACCTGGTGGTCCCAGTGCGCACGACCCACGTGGAGTTCCAGGTCTCCGGCAGCCTCTGGAACTGCCGGTCTGCGGCCAACAAGGCAGAGTTCGTCTCAGCCTATGTTACCCTCCGTCCCTCGACTTCTTGGCGCTGACGGAAACATGGATTACCACAGAAAACACTGCTACTCCTACTGCTCTCTCCTCGTCTGACCACGTGTTCTCGCACACCCCGAGAGCATCTGGTCAGCGGCACTGGAATCCTCATCTCTCCCAAGTGGACATTCTCTCTTTCTCCCCTGACCCATCTGTCTATTCCATGCTGTCGCAATCACTAGTCCATTCAAGCTTAACATCCTTACCATTTATCGCCCTCCAGGTTCCCTTGGAGAGTTCATCAATGAGCTTGACGCCTTGATAAGTTCCTTTCCTGAGGATGGCTCACCCCTCACAGTTCTGGTTGACTTTAACCTCCCTACGTCTACCTTTGACTCATTTCTCTCTGCCTCTTTCTTTCCACTCCTCTCCTCTTTTGACCTCACCCTCTCACCGTCCCCTTCTACTCACAAGGCAGGCAATACGCTTGACCTCATCTTCACTAGATGCTGTTCTTCTCCTAATCTCACTGCAACTCCCCTCCAAGTCTCCGATCACTACCTTGTATCCTTTTCCCTCTCGCTCTCCTCCAACACTACTCACTCTGCCCCTACTCAGATGGTATTGCGCCGTCGCAACCTTTGCTCTCTCTCTCCTGCTACTCTCTCCTCTTCCATCCTATCATCTCTTCCCTCTGCTCTGACATGCACAATCAACTCCTGATTCTGCCTCCTCAACCCTCCTCTCCTCCCTTTCTGCATCCTTTGACTCTCTATGTCCCCTATCCTCCCGACCGGCTCGGTCCTCCCCTCCTGCTCTGTGGCTTGACGACTCATTGCAAGCTCACAGAACAGGGCTCCGGGCAGCCGAGCGGAAATGGAGGAAAACTAGCCTCCCTGCGGACCTGGCATCTTTTCAATCCCTCCTCTCTACATTTTCCTCCTCTGTTTCTGCTGCTAAAGCCACTTTCTACCACTCTAACTTCCAAGCATCTGCCTCTAACCCTAGGAAGCTCTTTGCCACCTTCTCCTCCCTCCTGAATCTTCCTCCCCCTCCCCCCCTCCTCCCTCTCTGTGGATGACTTCGTCAACCATTTTGAAAAGAAGGTCGACGACATCCGATCCTCGTTTGTTAAGTCAAATGACACCGCTGGTCCTGCTCACATTGCCCTACCCTATGCTTTGACCTCTTTCTCCCCTCTCTCTCCAGATTAAATCTTGCGTCTTGTGACGGCCGGCCGCCCAACAACCTGCCCGCTTGAGCCTATCCCCTCCTCTCTTCTCCAGACCATTTCCGGAGACCTTCTCCCTTACCTCACCTCGCTCATCAACTCATCCTTGACCGCTGGTTACGTCCCTTCCATCTTCAAGAGAGCGAGAGTTGCACCCCTTCTCAAAAAACCTACACTCGATCCCTCCGATGTCAACAACTACAGACCAGTATCCCTTCTTTCTTTTCTCTCCAAAACTCTTGAACGTGCCGTCCTTGGCCAGCTCTCCTGCTATCTCTCTCAGAATGACCTTCTTGATCAGTCAGGTTTCAAGGCTGGTCATTCAACTGAGACTGCTCTTCTCTGTGTCACGGAGGCTCTCCGCACTGCTAAAGCTAACTCTCTATCCTCTGCTCTCATCCTTCTAGACCTATCTGCTGCCTTTGATACTGTGAACCATCAGATCCTCCTCTCCACCCTCTCCGAGTTGGGTATCTCCGGCGCGGCACACTCTTGGATTGCGTCCTACCTGACAGGTCGCTCCTACCAGGTGGTGTGGCGAGAATCCGTCTCCGCACCACGTGCTCTCACCACTGGTATCCCCCAGGGCTCAGTTCTAGGCCCTCTCCTATTCTCGCTATACACCAAGTCACTTGGCTCTGTCATATCCTCACATGGTCTCTCCTATCATTGCTACGCAGACGACACACAATTAATCTTCTCCTTTCCCCCTTCTGATAACCTCTTACATCTAGATGTTCCGCTAGCGGAACACCACTCCAATATCCAATGATAGGGCGTGGCGCGAATTACAAACACGTCAGAAATCCAAAAACTTCCATTTTACACCATTTTAAAGACAAGACTCTCCTTTATCTAACCACACTGTCCGATTTCAAAAAGGCTTTACAACGAAAGCAAAACATTAGATTATGTCAGGAGAGTACCCAGCCAGAAATAATCAGAAACCAATTTTTCAAGCTAGCATATAATGTCACAAAAACCAAAACCACAGCTAAATGCAGCACTAACCTTTGATGATCTTCATCAGATGACACTCCTAGGACATTATGTTACACAATACATGCATGTTTTGTTCAATCAAGTTCATATTTATATCAAAAAACAGCTTTTTACATTAGCATGTGACGTTCAGAACTAGCATTACCACCGAACACTTCCGGTGAATTTACTAAATTACTCACGATAAACGTTCACAAAAAACATAACAATTATTTTAAGAATTATAGATACAGAACTCCTTTATGCAATCGCGGTGTCCGATTTTAAAATAGCTTTTCGGTGAAAGCACATTTTGCAATATTCTGAGTAGATAGCCCGGCCATCACAGGCTAGCTATTTTGACACCCACCAAGTTTGGTACTCACCAAACTCAGATTTACTATAAGAAAAATTGGATTACCTTTGCTGTTCTTCGTCAGAATGCACTCCCAGGACTTCTACTTCAACAACAAATGTTGGTTTGGTTCCAAATAATCCATAGTTATATCCAAATAGCGGCGTTTTGTTTGTGCGTTCAAGACACTATCCGAAAGGTAACGAAGGGTGACGCGCCGGCGCGTATCGTGACAAAAAATTTCAAAATATTCCATTACCGTACTTCGAAGCATGTCAAACGCTGTTTAAAATCAATTTCTATGCGATTTTTCTCGTAAAATAGCGATAATATTCCGACCGGGAGACGCCGTCTCATTGTTCTCAGATTGACCACTATCCAAATGCACTACTGTTTTTCAGCCAGGGACTGCAGAGTCATCATTCAACGTTCTGGCGCCTTCTGAGAGCCTATGGGAGCCTTAGAAAGTGTCACGTTACAGCAGAGATCCTCTGTTTTCAATAAAGAGGCTAAAGAAGGCCAAGAAATGGTCAGAGAGGGCACTTCCTGTTTGGAATCTTCTCAGGTTTTGGCCTGCCATATGAGTTCTGTTATACTCACAGACACCATTCAAACAGTTTTAGAAACTTTAGGGTGTTTTCTATCCAAATCAAACAATTATATGCATATTCTAGTTTCTGGGCAGGAGTAATAAACAGATTAAATCGGGTATGTTTTTTATCCGGCCGTGAAAATACTGCCCCCTATCCATAACAGGATAACCAGGTGGCGAATCGCATCTCTGCATGTCTGGCAGACATATCAGTGTGGATGACGGATCACCACCTCAAGCTGAACCTCGGCAAGACGGAGCTGCTCTTCCTCCCGGGGAAGGACTGCCCTTTCCATGATCTCGCCATCATTGTGTCCTCCTCGCAGAGTGCTAAGAGCCTCGGCGTGACCCTGGACAACACCCTGTCGTTCTCCGCTAACATCAAGGCGGTGACCCGATCCTGTAGGTTCATGCTATACAACATTCGCAGAGTACGACCCTGACTTACACAGGAAGCAGCGCAGGTCCTAATCCAGGCACTTGTCATCTCCCGTCTGGATTACTGCAACTCCCTGTTAGCGGGGCTCCCTGCCTGTGCCATTAAACCCCTACAACTCATCCAGAACGCCGCAGCCCGTCTGGTTTTCAACCTTCCCAAGTTCTCTCACGTCACCCCGCTCCTCCGCACACTCCACTGGCTTCCAGTTGAAGCTCGCATCTGCTACAAGACCATGGTGCTTGCCTACGGAGCTGTGAGGGGAATGCACCTCCGTACCTTCAGGCTCTGATCAGGCCCTACAGCCAAACAAGGGCACTGCGTTCATACACCTCTGGCCTGCTGGCCCCCCTACCTCTGCGGAAGCACTGTTCCCGCTCAGCCCAGTCAAAACTGTTCGCTGCTCTGGCACCCCAATGGTGGAACAAGCTCCCTCACGATGCCAGGACAGCGGAGTCAATCACCACCTTCCGTAGACACCTGAAACCCCACCTCTTTAAGGAATACCTGGGATAGGATAAAGTAATCCCCCCCCCCCCCCAAAAAAAAAGATATAGATGTACTATTGTAAAGTGGTTGTTCCACTGGATATCATAAGGTGAATGCACCAATTTGTAAGTCGCTCTGGATAAGAGCGTCTGCTAAATGACGTAAATGTAAATGTAAATGAAATGGGCTCAGTGGAATACATCTATAAGAACGTTAAAACTCTGTTGAGAATTGAACGCATCATCTCGACACTTACATCACAAGAAAAAGATAACTTTATTTTGATGGGTGTTCATTTTTTGTGGAATTTAAGAAAGTTATCATTTAATACAGTTGAAATGTTTACAAATGAGATCAGATTAAATGAAAGCAATTTCCGAAAATGAACACTCGGATTATAATGATATTATGTCTGATCTCGCAAACAATGTAAAGTATGTATAGATAGGTGTAATCTAGAGCCAAGTATGTTAATTTTTAATCTGAGGATATACTGCTATTCACATGTTGAATTATGCAGCAGAACGTGACAACAACAGTAATTAATGGGGCAAGTTTTTGGTGGTTGCAGCCCAGTTCAACCCCTTTATGTTAATATATTAATATATGCAAATACTCCCAGTGTATTTATGCAAAGCCGGCACATATAATTGCTTTTATTTTAACACAAAATATAAAAAAAGGTACCTGATACCATTAGAAAATGTATATATGAGTGCATTCTACGAAAACATTTGTAAAATTTTACAATAAATTACCTGAATTCCCACCAACATCCCTGACATTATTTGTCCATGCAAGAAAACATTTTATGTCAATATCTGATGGATTTTAAAAATGCTAAAAGTTTTGATTGTTTTCATCCATTGTCCCACTGTTGCATTTATTAGAATTATTTTGAAAACCTTTTAACAATTTTGATGACTGTTGCTACTGGGATAGATATTTTTTTTCAGTGGGACAATTACGAACAATTTTTATGCAAAAGACACACCAGAATGGCTTTCCAAGACTGTTCCTGAGTGGTCCGGTATCAGTCCTGACTTAAATTTGGGTTTGAATATTGCTGTATATCAATGATTCCCAGTGGTGGAAAAAGTACCCAAATGTCATACTTAAGTAAAAGTAAAGATACCTTAATAGAAAATGACTCAATACTACTTGAGTAAAAGTCTATAAGTATTTGGTTTTAAATATACTTAAGTGTCAAAAGTAAATATAATTGATAAAATATACTGCTCAAAAAAATAAAGGGAACACTTTAACAACACATCCTAGATCTGAATGAAAGAAATAATCTTATTAAATACTGTTTTCTTTACATAGTTGAATGTGCTGACAACAAAATCACACAAAAATAATTAATGGAAATCCATTTTATCAACCCATGGAGGTCTGGATTTGGAGTCACACTCAAAATTAAAGTAGAAAACCACACTACAGGCTGATCCAACTTTGATGTAATGTCCTTAAAACAAGTCAAAATGAGGCTCAGTAGTGTGTGCGGCCTCCACGTGCCTGTATGACCTCCCTACAACGCCTGGGCATGCTCCTGATGAGGTGGCGGATGGTCTCCTGAGGGATCTCCTCCCAGACCTGGACTAAAGCATCCGCCAACTCCTGGACAGTCTGTGGTGTAACGTGGCGTTGGTGGATGGAGCGAGACATGATGTCCCAGATGTGCTCAATTGGATTCAGGTCTGGGGAACGGGCGGGCCAGTCCATAGCATCAATGCCTTCCTCTTGCAGGAACTGCTGACACACTCCAGCCACATGAGGTCTAGCATTGTCTTGCATTAGGAGGAACCCAGGGCCAACCGCACCAGCATATGGTCTCACAAGGGGTCTGAGGATTTCATCTTGGTACCTAATGGCAGTCAGGCTACCTCTGGTGAGCACATGGAGGGCTGTGCGGCCCCCCAAAGAAATGCCACCCCACACCATGACTGACCCACCACCAAACCGGTCATGCTGGAGGATGTTGCAGGCAGCAGAAGTTCTCCACGGCGTCTCCAGACTCTGTCACGTCTGTCACATGTGCTCAGTGTGAACCTGCTTCATCTGTGAAGAGCACAGGGCGCCAGTGGCGAATTTGCCAATCTTGGTGTTCTCTGGCAAATGCCAAACGTCCTGCACGGTGTTGGGCTGTAAGCACAACCCCCACCTGTGGACGTCGGGCCCTCATACCACCCTCATGGAGTCTGTTTCTGAACGTTTGAGCAGACACATGCACATTTGTGGCCTGCTGGAGGTCATTTTGCAGGGCTCTGGCAGTGCTTCTCCTGCTCCTCCTTGCACAAAGGCGGAGGTAGCGGTCCTGCTGCTGGGTTGTTGCCCTCCTACAGCCTCCTCCACGTCTCCTGATGTACTGGCCTGTCTCCTGGTAGCGCCTCCATGCTCTGGACACTACACTGACAGACACAGCAAACCTTCTTGCTACAGCTCGCATTGATGTGCCATCCTGAATGAGCTGCACTACCTGAGCCACTTGTGTGGGTTGTAGACTCCGTCTCATGCTACCACTAGAGTGAACACACCGCCAGCATTCAAAAGTGACCAAAACATCAGCCAGGAAGCATAGGAACTGAGAAGTGGTCTGTGGTCCCCACCTGCAGAACCACTCCTTTATTGGGGGTGTCTTGCTAATTGCCTATAATTTCCACCTGTTGTCTATTCCATTTTCACAACAGCATGTGAAATTTATTGTCAATCAGTGTTGCTTCCTAAGTGGACAGTTTGATTTCACAGAAGTGTGATTGACTTGGAGTTACATTGTGTTGTTTAAGTGTTCCCTTTATTTTTTGAGCAGTGTATAATTAAATATCAGAAGTAAAAGTATACATCATTTAAAAGTCAGGGACGATGTATGGAGTATAAAGTACATAATTTTCTTTAGGAATGTAGTGAAGTAAAAGTAAAAGTTGTCTAAAATATAAATGGTAAAGTAAAGTGCAGATACCCCAAAAAAACGAATTAAGTAGTAGTTTCAAATATTTTTACTTAAGTACTTTAAACCACTTATGATTCCCAACCAAATGTATTGTGCATGCGCTCGTGCGTCTGCGTGTGATTTTGTCCCAGGACACTCAGGTTGAAATATCAAAACAAACTCTGAACCAATTATTTTAATTTGGAGACAGGTCGAAAAGCATGAAACATTTATGGCAATTTAGCTAGCTAACTTTCTGTTGCTAGCTAATTTGTCCTGGGATATAAACATTGTGTCGTTATTTTATCTGAAATGCACAAGGTCCTTTACTCCGACAATTAATCCACAGATAAAACAGTCAACCGAGTTTGTTTCTAGTCATCTCTCCTCCTTCAGGCTTCTTCTTCTTTGGACTTTATATGGCAGTTGGCAATCAACTTTAAGGTGCATTACCACAACTGACTGGCTGGAGTGTGAACCTCAGTTAATCTTTCAATCATCCACGTGGGTGGGTATATGCTCCTAAAAACCAATGAGGAGATGGCACGTGGGTATATGCTCCTAAAAACTAATGAGATGGGAGAGGCAGGACTTGCAGCGAGTCGAGCGTCACAAATAGAACCAAGTTCTATTTTAGCGCCTGGCTACGCATACGCTCATTGACGCGGACGAGCAATGTGGGTGCAATGATTGAGTAACATGTATGTGTACATTTATTTAGCAATGCTCGCACACGCGACGCGAGCAGTGTGTTCAGCATGTAAGAGTTGTGCAAAGTTGGTAGAATCATATTCAAAAAGATTCACAGCTGTAATGGCTGCCAAAGGTTCTTCCGCCTTCCGCCAAGTATGAACTCTGGGGTGTGAAGGCATACACAATCAATTTATTTATTTATTTTGTTGCTTTTTAAAAAATTTGACATTTTCTTTCACTTTGAAAATGTGGAGTAGATTTTTTAGATCTGTGGGGGGAAATCCAGTTGAATCCCTTTTAAATTAAATGTTAAGGCAGCAAAATGAGAAAACTGCACTATGCAGGTAGCCTAGTGGTTAAGAGACTTGGGCCAGTAACTGGTTCGGATCTCCGAGCCAACTAGGTGAAAAATCTGTTGATATGCTTTGTTTTGGATAGAGTGTCTGCTAAATGTAAAAATGTTTGTCCTGTAGCTGATCTTTCAGTTTCTTAAAAATCTGGGGAAATGTATGGATAGACAGGCCTCAGATCCAGTAGAGACACAGAGAGACTGGAAACTCTACAGAGGCAAATGGGTAGAATATATTGTGAAAGACAAACTTTACTTTAGATCAAGCTCATTTCACAGAAAAAATAAGTCTAGTCAAAGATCGCCATTACAGAGTATTTTGGGGGACACCTAATTTATAGATGTCACCTGGAGGAAATGGATTTGATCTTCTGATTTTGAGAGCTGCTCCAGGTCAGCATCTCTCCTCCTCAGGTCAGTAAACTCCTGCTCCAGTTGCTCTTTCAACTCAACTCACTTCAGACTTTTCCTGGGCTCTGATCAGCTCCTTCACATCAGAGCGCCTTCTCTCAATGGAGTGCATGAGCTCAATAAATATCCTCTCACTGTCTTCCACTGCTGCCAGTGCAGAGTGCTGTACGGACACACACACAGAGGTGAGGGGGTCCATTTCAACCAACCCATTCACTCAGCTCTTACCTGGATCCCAGACAGAATGTAAATGTAAATATGTAAATAATTTACATAGATGACCCCAACACTTCAGAGAGTCCACAGCCTGTCTCACGTCCTGCATCTCCTTCTGTCTCTCCTGGATTGTCTGCAGGATTTCGGATGTTTCTCCACCAACTGTTTGCTTATAAATAAATCCTATGAATATGAAATGCCTTTAGCCATTTATATTTGGAAACTATTCATATTCTAGTGTTTGTCATGTTTGAAATATGTTATGCCCTATATGAACTCAATGTGAGGATTGGTAACAACAACTCTTCCACACTAACTCTTAACTCACGGGCCCCTCAGGGGTGTGTCCTCAGTCCACTGCTGTACTTTCTGTTCACCCACGACTGCGTGGTGGTGTCATGACAACAACCTCTCCCTCACCGTCAGCAAAACAAAGGAGTTGATTGTTGACTTCAGGAAAAAGAGGAGGGAACATGGCCCGGTCCACATCAATGGAACTGCGGTAGAAAGAGTCACAAGTTTTAAGTTCCTCGACGTCCACATCACCAAGGACTTGTCATGGACCAACAACATCACCACTCTTGTCAAGAGAGCGCAACAGTGTCTCTACTCTCTTAGGCAACTGAAGAAATTTGGCGTGCCGCCCCGGGTCCTCTCCAAATACTACCGCTGCACCATTGAGAGCGTCCTGAAAGGTTGTATCACGGCCTGGTGCGGGAATTGCGCCTTCCACGACTGTAATGCCCCCCAGCCATGAGGTGTTCTCTCCTTTACCTTCGGGCAGACGGTATCAGAGCATGAGGTCTTATACCAACAGGCTCAGAGATAGTTTCTATCTACAAGCCAGTTTCTATCTACCAGCTGCTGAACACTTGAACTGGACTGACTACCTGCTTTTGATTCTCCGCACCTTAGCACACATGCAGTCACTCATACACACACATACATTCATGATACACACACATCACAGCTGCTGCTAGCAGACTCTTATTATATTGCCCCCACCCCCCTTCCCCAATACACATGTAAATATTGGACTATAAATTGTGCCTTCCTGTATGATACTTATAAGTTATAAAGGTTTATTGTATTCTACTGAGCCATTTACTTTATGTTTGTATTCTTATATTTATTGTTGTGGCATTGTCGAGAAGGAACCTGCAAGTAAGCATATTTGGACGATGTATACCATGGGTATCCCGTACATACATAATACAACTTGAAACAATGAGATTAAATGTATTCCTAAAACTGAAGTTTATCCTGACAACAGCTAATGATTGATACTTTATATATTGTACCTTGATATTTTCTGGTCATTGGCTGTTGTTTTTTGCTCGTCCAGTTACAGTATATCACCTCAACAGAAACACTTCCATTTAATTATGAATATACTGTATGCTTGCAAAAGTATTCATCCCCCTTGGCGTTTTTCCGATTTTGCCATAGCATGGTATTCTTTCACTGTAATAGCTACTGTAAATTGGAAAGTGCAGTTAGATTAACAAGAATTTAAGCTTTCTGCCAATATCAGATATGTCTATGTCCTGGGAAATGTTCTTGTCACTTACAACCTCATGCTAATCGCATTAGCCTACGTTAGCTCAACCATCCCGTGGGAGGGACACCGATCCCAAATAACTATTTTTACTTAAGTACTTTACACCACTGGTTTTTGCGACAGGGTGTCATCCAAAGATGTAATCATTAGGTATTTTGTAGCAAAAAAAATACCAAAAAAATAAATATATACATATATATATATTATTTTTTGCTACAAAATACCTAATGATTACATATATATATATATATATAGTTTTTATACATTGATTATAATGTATAAAAACTACATATATGTAGTTTTTATACATTATAATCAATTTGCATGACAATTCAATGTTAGGCAAAATTCCATAATTGTCACATCCTGTTACAGTATCTCTAACCCTGGGGTTATGTTAAGCCCCCCAACGTTCTGTATTGTTCAGCTGAAGTTATAATTAAAAGAGTACAGTTAGCTATGACACCTGTGGTCATGTCTATCCTTCAAACCTAACACCTATAAATCAAGGAGTAGTTCATTAATTTAAATCAATGTAAATTTTACAGAGGCTGTCAGAGGAAGTGTGATATTGGGAGAATCTCAATTGTCCCCTCTGACCTTCTCCAATGGGTTTTGAGAAGGAAGTGAGGAGAGCGGACATGAGGAGTATGTGTCACGGCTGTCTGAAGAATGGGACCAAAGCGCAGCATGTGTATCGTTCCACATTTAATTATAACTGTGAAACTATGCAAGACATAAATAAACTAATGAACAAAACAACAAACCGTGACAAAGAGGTGCAACATACACTTATTCAAAATAATCTCCCACAAAACCTAGTGGAAAACCAACAACTTAAATATGATCCCCAATTAGAGACAACGATGACCAGCTGCCTCTAATTGGAGATCCCCCCCCCCCCAAAAAAAATAGAAATACAGAAACTAGAACCCCACATAGAAATACAGAAACTAGACAAAACCCCAACATAGAAAAAATAAACTAGAACCTACATAGAAATAAATAAACTAGAAAAAAAACCTGTCACACCCTGACCTACTCTACCATAGAAAATAAAAGCTTTCTATGGTCAGAACGTGACAGTATGCAATTGAGATTTTCCCTATGTTGTCAATGTAAGGATGAAAATTGGATGTTCATCATTGACAATTGTGTAAATCACTTTAGTAAAAATACTTTGAAGTACTACTTAAGTCATTTTGTGGATTTCTGTACTTTACTATTTATATTTTTGACTACTTTTACTTTTACTACACTACATTCCTAAAGAAAATAATGTACTTTTTACTCCTTACATTTTCCATGACACCCAAAAGTACTCGTTACATTTTCAATGCTTAGCAGGACAGAAAATTGTCCAATTCACACACTTATCAACAGAACATCCCTGGTCATTCCTACTGCCTCTGATCTGGCGGACTTACTAAACACAAATGCATAATTTGTAAATTATGTCTGACTGTTAGAGTGTTCCCCTGGCTATCTGTAAATAAAAAATACAATTGTGCAATCTGGTTTGCTTAATATATATGGAATTTGAAATTATTCTTACTTTTACTCTTGATACTTAAGTATATTTAAAACCAATTTTTTTTTTACTTTTACTCAAGTAGTAATTTACTGGGTGACTTTCACTTTTACTTGAGTCATTTTCTATTATTTTACTCAAGTATGACAATTGGGTACTTTTTCCACCACTGGTCATTGACCTGTGTCAATAAAATCCTGTCTGTCACCTGAACTAATTGAAGATAGATGGTGGTTGCATGTCAATAATAAAGTTACGTTTTATAGAGCTCCTGTATGCTGCCTCTGTCTGGTCTTAGACTTCATATAGTTGACGCTACATTCTCTGAACCCTCCAAACTGCGCTTACATTAACAATGACATTGTAACAAAAACATTCTGGGACTCACTGGCAGTGCCAAGTTGTCCTATTACATATACCTGCCTCACTATTTTCTCAATATTTTCTCCGGTAGAGGGGGCGCAATGCTTTTGATTAGATACAGTAGAAATTACTATGCAATGTTAAAGAGACAAAAACCTTTGACGCGGATGTAGTGTGTAACCTGTAAAGATAGCACCACCTCCCTATCATTTTGTTACCCTGTGATACCCTGGTAATTTGTACATACATTTACTGATTTCGGGGAGGTTGCTTCTTCAGATTCAACATCACTTCTGACGGGACCCTCCGGAGGAAAATAATCAATTGAGTATTGATACACACCCAACTAAAAAGTAATTTTACAGGTAAATTGCAACCCTATCGAATGCAAATGAAACCGTACCTTGCATAGCCTAACATTACATTTTGCACAACTCCAAAATAGGTTGCATGCTTTTAGAATACTAACCTACTTTTGATCTGTTGACTTGAAAGCGCATTGTTCAAGAGACGTTAAATAATTTATTATAAATCCAACAGATTATTTTTTATATATATTTATATTATAATCGGAAATTGGTTTTGTTTATAATCGCTGCATCAGATATTCGTACAATGTCGGTATTGACAGGTTTCTATTCAAGGCCAATTTATTTATTTATTTGACAGGGACAATGCACATTAATGAACATTTCCCGAAATATGCCAGATTTAGCCAGTTTGGTAGTTTTCATGGTCCATGGGCAGATAGGCTAGATACTAGATAGCAACTGTGGTTTATCTTGTATCTCAAACTTTATTACGTGGGGCGATTAGTGTTACAATATGTTATGTTGATAACGCTAAATACGACACCAATAAGATATAATGATTTATAAGACATTAAAGTAATTACATTATGAACAAGAGCTAAACGCGGAATGGGGATGAACTTTCAGAGAAAACACATGAAACTGATAGGGTGATTCAGAAGATAGCTGGAGGGGGATTTGAACCTTTGCCAATAAAAAAGTGAATGCTGCAACCTGGTCTCAGAGCCTTTCGTATCATTCTGTACGTAAATTCAAGATACTCTTACATTTCATATGGTATGTATTAATTTGTGGATGTCCAGAGTTAGAGGAAGGATTAGCTAACATGCTAAGTAGTTGCCAGTTAGATTAAAAAGTAGTAAGTAATTAGCAAAAATGCAAAAGTTGTCTATGATGAGATTCAAACATACAACCTTTTGGGTTGCTAGATGTTCGCATTGTTATACACCAAACCAACCACCCTCCCGCCTTCCGATTTTCCCTTAAGTAACCTTCTGTCTTATGTAACCATACCAAACAGAACATAGCAGGTAGCCTAGTGGTTAGAGCGTTGGGCCAGTAACCGAATGGTTGCTGGATTGAATCCCCTAGCTGACAAGGTAAAAATATATAGTTCTACCCCTGAGCAAGGCAGTTAACCCACTGTTCCCTGGGTGCCGAAGACGTGGATGTTGATTTTGGCAGCCCCCTGCACCTCTCTGATTCAGAGGGGTTGGATTAAATGCACATTCAGTTGTACAACTGACTAGGTATCCCCCTTTCCCATATCATACCAAATTGAGTGTCCCGGATTTACTTTTACTATGTTACGTCTAGTCTATGAGACAAGGCTCTGCTCCCAAAGGAGATGTTTGTACTTGCCTAACAATTCCTCTCCTGATGGAATTATTTTTCTTAACGACATACACCAACTGATGGTGCAATAAAGACGCTATACAATTAGTTTGCACTCCACACACACACACACACACACACACACACACACACACACACACACACACACACACACACAGGTAGCCAATTATCCTGTAGTCAAGTTCACTGTTGTAATTATGGAGGAGAATGGCAGAGTCATAGTTGTATGATTTACTAGTGTCTGCATCCCAGCTGACCCACTATTTGGGACAATCTTAATAGATACCTACTTTTTCAGACACTGGATACACAATATCCATATGCCAGCATCAGCTCCTTGAGCATTAGGTATTGTGGTATTACTGTAAGTTTGCCACGGGTCATGCCCTGGAATTTGAACATGATTTTCCAAGCATTTCCTGTTTGCAATGAAGGAACATTGTGCAGAGCGGATATTGCTCTAACCAGCTTAGGAAAATAGTTGAGTAGAAAAGATAATAAAGGAAATAATAGAATGTGCTGAATTCTTCATTAAGTACGTTTTTTTGCTATACAGTTCATAATGCCAATTTTCAAATAGTAATGCCAATTATAATGAATGCAGCATATAATGTTATAATGAGCATATAATCATATTTTATATAATTTCATGATAATGTATAAAACGGACAGAGCTATGAATTTGATTTGTGAGAATGATGTCCATGCTGACACAGATCTCAATTTAGTGCCTTCCTCAGCATGTGTTAGAAAACTGGAGTGAGTACTGGCCATGGGAATGTCACAGGAAGGTTGTGGACTACCATTTGGGAAACATAAAGAAAACTGAACCAAATTAGATGTATTCTGCAACCATTTTGACACTCAACATGCTCACAAGGACACTTACTCAAAAAACACATTTTTTCACTCAATCTTTTTCTCAATGTCGCAGGGACGTCAAAATGCTACGGATTTACTTGTGCTTGAGTGTTGTTGTCAACGTGGCCGTCTCGCAGGAGGCTGAGGAACCCATCTCATACACGGCAAGTACCCCTCTCACAACCTCCACATACAAACACTGCAGTGCCTGCTGCCAAAAAATAGGGTGGGTTTCCCGGAGCCTAGTTCCAGTATCAGACTAAAATGCACATTCAATGGCGATTCTCCATTGGAGACTATAGGCTTAATCTGGGAAACTGGCACTAAAAGATGAAGCCCCTTACCGGAAAAAAATGGCTTCTGTCAAACAGTTGTGGCAACTCTTTGGTAAATTTTCCCCAAATTTGCACCAAGCTCATATTTTCACATGCAAATTACTTTTGGGGCAATCTGTGGTGTCAAACTTGTGAACTTCTGGCAAACAATTCTGAGAAAGCTTGTAGCGAACATTATTGTTTCCTGCAAAATATGAATATACTAATTAGTTCAGATTTTTGGTTACTTTGTGTATTAACGACATTTAATGCAGTGTTGGGGAGTAGTGAACTACATGTACACTGACGAAAAATATTAACACAACGTGCAACAATTTCAACGATTTTACTGAGTTACAGTTCATACAAGAAAATCTGTCATTTTAAATAAATAAATTAGGCCCTAAACTATGGATTTCACATGACTGGGACTACAGATATGATTATGTTGGGTCACAGACACCTTACAAAAAAGGTAGGGGCGTGGATAAAAAAAACAGTCAGTATTCGGTGTGACCACCATTTGCCTCAGGCAGCGCGACAAATCTCCTTCGCATAGAGTTGATCAGGTTGATTGTGGCCTGTAGAATGTTGTCCCACTCCACTCCAATGGCTGTGCGAAGTTGCTGGATATTTGCAGGAACTGGAACTCACGGTCACACACATCGATCCAGAGCCACTCCGACATTGATCATCCTAATATTTATATATTTCTTAATTCCATTCTTTTACTTTTAGATCTGTGTATTTGTTGTGAATTATTAGATACTACTGCACTGTTGGAGCTAGGAACACAAGCATTTCACTACGCCCACAATAACATCTGCTAAATATGTGACCAATACATTTGATTTGATTTGAGAGCATCTCAAACATGTTCAATGGTGGACATGTCTGGTGAGTGTGCAGGCCATGGAAGAACTGGGGCATTTTCATCTTCCAAGAATTGTGTACAGATCCTTGCGACATGGTGCAATATCATGCTGAAACATGAGGTGATGGCAGCGGATGAATGGCACGACAATGGGCCAAAGGATCTCGTCACAGTATCTCTGTGCATTCAAATTGCCATCGATAAAATGCAACTGTGTTTGTTATCCATAGCTTATTCCTGCCCATACCATAACCCCACTGCCACCATGGGGCATTCTGTTCAGCAAACCGCTCGCTCATATGACGCCATATACACTGTCTGCCATCTGTCTGGTACAGTTGAAACCGGAATTCTTCTGTGAAGAGCACACTTCTCCAGCATGCCAGTGGCCAACGAGGGTTGAGCATTTGCCCACTGAAGTTGGTTACAACGCCGAACTGCAGTCAGGTCCAGACCCTGCAGAAATTCTTTGGTTGTACAAACCGACACTTCCATCAGCTGTCTGGGTAGCTGGTCTTAGACGATCCCGCAGGTGAAGAAGCCGGATGTGGAAGTCCTGGGCTAGCGTGGTCACACGTGGTCTGCGATTGTGAGGCCGATTGGATGTACTGACAAATTCTCTAAAACGGCTTATGGTAGAGAAATTAACATTAGGTTTTTTGGCAACAGCTCTGGTGGACATTCCTGCAGTCAGCATGCCAATTGCACACTCCCTCAAAACTTGAGACATCTGTGGCAATGTGTTCTGTGGCAAAACTGCACATTTTAGTGGCCTTTTTTGTCCCCCGCACAAGCTGCACCTGTGTAATGATCATGCTTAATCAGCTTCTTGATATGCCACACCTGCCAGGTGGATTAATTATCTTGCGAAGGAGAAATGCTCACAATTTGAGAGAAATCCGTTTTTCTGTGCATGGAACATTTCTGGGATCTTTTATTTCAGCTCATGAAATATGGGACCAACACTTTACATGTTGTGTTTATATTTTTGTTCAGTATAGTTCAACTAGTAATTTAACTACATTTTCCAGTAGCTTGGTGGTAGTTGAGCTAAATTCAAATCTAGGTAGTGCTCTAAGTAGTTAATGAATTACTTTTTTCCCCAGGTAGTGGTGCAGCTAACTACTGGAACTGCACAATACTTTTTTTGAAAACATTTGATAAATTATGGGTGAAGTAGGCAATCATTTACTTTCTTTTTCGGCATCAAACCTGCCTCATTCTCAATTGAAACATAGTTTTTGTGTTTAATCCTAGGATGCATAGTAAACATGGCGCCCCAAGAATGCATATGCCAGGTCAAAATGATCCGATAATGTAATATCTGTGTTTTATTTATATGGGACTAAAATATTTCTAAAATAAATTATTTTGAGTGATGATTTGGAGCTTTCTATAATTATTTTATTGTATAAAATGTTTTTAGTCGCTCTTCAACAGTTTGATACACATTTCAATGATAACAAATTATGAAAATTCATAACAGCTATTGAAAATATTAGGATATTTTTCTTACAATCAAAGTTTCACATTCAACCTTTTAGTGTGAAGAACAAAATAAAACCACCTTAAGCATGTTTTATAATATTTCTAAACATTTATTTGAAAATCCGAAGTTCATCATCAATATAAATGACAACACTAACAATTGTGAATTTAGAAAACATGAACACTAAAAGGAACAATGTTTGCGTGTGTGTGATGCTTACTTATGCTGTCTTACAAACAACAAGCATGTGACTCTGCTCTTTGCAGACGGGTGTGTTGCACTAAGAACACCAGCAGCTGACTTTTCTATCCTTTGCGCTTGGGGCAGAGCTGGCACCTGTTCCTCTTCTGGCCCTGGCTGCTCTGAGTGGTGGTGGCATGGCTCTCTTTCATCACCCCACAGCTTTCCGTTGCCTCAGTTCTTCTGTGGAGATGGGAGAACCTTCCAGAAGGACAACCATCTCTGCAGCACACCAACAATCAAGCCTTTATGGTAGAGTGGCCAGACGGAAGCCACTCCTCAGTAAAAGGCACATGACAGCCCGCTTGGAGTTTGCCAAAAGCCACCTAAAGGACTCTCAGACCATGAGAAACAAGGGTCTCTGGTCTGATGAAACCAAGATTGAACTCTTTGGATGGAATGCCAAGCGTCACGTCTGGAGGAAAACTGCTCATCCACTGTGATGCAGTGTTCACTCCAGTAAGACCCCTTTTTACTCAGTCTATTTGACTGGCTTTCACTCTCCTCAGAGGAGGAGTACTCCCCAACTGTAGAATCATCTAGGAACGCTGGACTACCAGGTGCATCCACAACTCCAGCTTTAGCCACAGGCACATAGTCTGTGCCATCTGAATTGGATACCTCAGATTCTGAGTCAGCAATGGCTTCCTCATCCAGCATTTGTAAAACCATTTTGGTTGTATATTTGGCAGCATTCTTATGAGCCTCCTTATGAAACTCCTTTTACTCAATGAGTTAAAAAGAATAAATGAAAACGGTGATTAATGAACATTATAAACAAGATATATAATAAATATTTTATTAATTACTTTGATTTTATTGTTGTAGCAAAAACAAAGTGCAATGCAGTGGATTCCATAAGAAATACATAAGGGTCATATTTGACCCACATATGAAAACTTGGGGTAGTGAAGCAAAAGCTATTTTACTTAAAAAATAAGAAATTAAAAAACAAAACTAGGATGTTAGAACATTAAAGACACATTATTTAAGGAATTCCTGGAATATTAGGTAATTACATTTTGGGGGAGGGGGGTCAATATAGAAAAAAAAACAACATTAGGCCGGGCCATTTTGACCCGGCATATGCATCCTAGGGTTAATTGACTAAATTAAACATTCTGTTAAGATATGACCCCTTCGTGATCTGTTCTTGCAATTTGTAGTCTATGACATTTCAGATTTACATGATGATAATTTTTCACGAGGTAGTTTGAATGTAGTGAACTACTTTTTCAAAGTAACTTTAGGTAGCCTTTTACACTCGCACCTGTACGCGGGTTGAAAATGGCAGATTTGGACACTGATAAGAGTGTAAATTAGAACACAGTGGCTGTGCAGTAACATGCTATACATGACGTCAGATCTCAGGGTCTCCGCTTCACAGCTCTCTATGGGTTTGACTGACAGCCGTTCTGAACTTGAGCGCCACTCGCTAATGATGCGTGGGCTGACTCTTAACCCGCAGACCCCACAGTTATATTGCGGGGCAGGCAGGTTTAGGGTCATGAAATATTGTGTGGATGAAGGGTGGGTGGGTGGCGGGTTGAATAAAGAGAAAACAATGGCCTACTGTAGTCTACTGTTCAGATGGATTAAATTGAAACTGAAATCTGACTGTAGGTCTATAACCTTAATATGAATTCCTGCAGAATTAAGCATTTCTTCCATTAAAATGATACACCAAATGTAGGCAAAATTTTGACTCAGGAACAGGAGTGGAGAAATATGATTTATTTCTTTCAGCATCTTGAGAGAATGTGAATCCGCAGTTAGCACCTCTACAGATGGTATCTATCTTAATCAGCATCATAAAAGCTGATAGTATTTCAACCACATAAAATATGCATCCAAGCCGAACTGAAATCTTATCAGAAACATGTTGGGTCGTTTTCACAGCTTTCTATTTCCTTTCCTTACAACCGGTCTTTACATTTTAGTATTTTTTTTATAGCATTTTCTCACCGGTCCCTTAACATCTTTGCTCCATGAAAGAAGCGGAGATGACAGAGAACTTTATCAATGTCAACTAGATTGAAGCATTCATTCTATCGGTTTATGACATTCTTCTGGCGAGCAAGGGTTTATTTAGTCACATATAATGACAGAAGAGAAGCTGCATGTATCTATAGACAAATTGATAAAAAAATTGCCTACGAAAATGTTGGAAATTATAAGCAGAAACATATCTAAATCAGGAGAAAAAGAAAGCATGGACCCCTGTCAAAAATCTTTCTGCCGTCTCTGACTGTAGCCTACAGCAATTGTTTTCCTACATTATGGGTTAGGGTCGGTTGTGGGCCTCCAGATTTTCACTTTATCACTTATAGTCAGGCGGGTTGGGATGGGTTATTAGCAATTGCGAGCGTGTGCGGGTGAATGAACAGCTGACCCGCTCACCCCCACCATGCGCGACAAGAAGTTGCCCCATCCCTCCGCTTATTGGGCAGCTTTAGCTACATTTTGGTTGTCTGAGTGAGGGAAATGCTGTAAATTAAGAGGACTCTATGTATTTTGAAAGATGAGACATTGAGATTATAATAAATCAACCAGGTAACCCGTGATACAAGTATTCGAAGTCCTTCACAAGGATGGCTGACTAGTGTCCCAGGTGACCTGGTTGAGGATGTTGGGAGATGACATGGAAACCGGGCACTAGGGGCAACAGTGAGCGCTGTTACCTTCAAGTAGGTTTCAGTTTTGCTAGGGCGGGGTTTCCCAAACTTGGTCCTCGGGACTCCAAGGGATGCATGTTTTGGTTTTTATCCTATCATTACACAGTTGATTCAAATAATGAACTAATGATCAAGCTTTGATCATTTTAATCAGCTATGTAGTGTTAGGGCAAAAAACAAAACGTGCACCCTTTGGGTTCCCGGGGACCGAGTTTGGGAAATGCTGTGCCAGGGTGTTGTGGACAGGGATGGCAAATGGGCGTAAGCATCTGCCTCTGATTCCAAAGGTTGCAAGTTCAAATCCAACATTAGAATGTTTTTATCTAGATTTTTGTTAGACTCCTATCCCAAACCTTAACTCTTTCCTTGGGGCGGCAGGTAGCCTAGTGGTTAGAGCGTTGGACTAGTGACCGAAAGGTTTCAAAATCTAATCCCCAAGCTGACAAGGTACAAATCTGTCATTCTGCCCCAGAACAAGGTAGTTAACCCACTGTTCCTAGGCTGTCATTGAAAATAATAATTTATTCTTAGCTGACTTGCCTAATTAAGTAAAGGTAAAATAAATAAAAAACATTGAGTTAATGCCTAAACTTAACCCTAACCTTAAAAATTCAGAGTTAATGCCTAAACTTAAACACTTTGAAATTTGACGTTTGCAACAACTTTGAAATTTGAGAAACATGGATGAACGTCTAATTCTGAGATATAGTTAAGTAAACAATATTTTTCTTAAGGGTAGTTTAACTTATTCCAGTGTGAAGTAATTGGTAGCTTGGTAAACTATATTTTCAGAGTAGCTTCCTCAACACTAATTAAATGTCTTATCTGCATAAACCAAATCACATATAACTTTAAATGAACTTGCTTCTCACAGAGAAGCTAAACTAAACATACTTAATGTACTAAATATACTAAACTACATGTATTAAATGTCTTAATAACAGATACAAAATAAATCCTGAAAAATCCTAATCTTGAAATGATTATCAGCATGCTAATGAAAAAAGAGCAATGACGGAATATTCCCCAAATAAATTGTTTATTTAATCTTTTTATGAAGCTACAATATTTACATGAGTGAAATGTGAACTCTATGGGTTATGGGGATTGTAACCTTAGGATGTTTAACTTCCGAATGTTCATGAACTAAGTGATTACTGATGAGAAATTAGGTTTCAACCAATGGAAGTGAAAAAAAAATAATATGCAAAAAAAATACAAATCAAACCCACTTCACAACTATTGCCTTTTTGAGTGAACTTTGGAGATGGCGGCCCTGTGGAAGTCCTTCGTCCAAAGCTTAATGACTGCATGCACTGAAACAATCAGAAAACACAAAACAACATTAAGATACTGAAAACAATTACTGAAAACGTGTTCTATTTCAGCATCTTAGATTCAGTGGCTAATGGGCAGGTTTGGCTTTGAAAGCCAAAACTTTGTAACATCTGGAGTCAGCTATTTGTAACAGCTGGGGTCAGCTGTCAGCTATACTAACAAAATTTTTTAGCTAGCATAACCTGGAACTCAGGCCTATTAAATCTAAATTTAAATGTGTGGTCAACTGTTCCTAGAGAGATTTCTCCAGCCAAGCGGCAACACATTTGATTCAAACTAATCAATCTGTGTTTTTGCTTGGTAACTGTTGGCATGTGGACTAATATGTTGTTGAGTTGTGTTCTTACACTGGTACAGTCATGCCCTATGAGAGATGTATGACTGCGCATGTGCGAAAATAAATAAAGTGCATTTTCCCCGGTTCTGGTTAAAGCACCAATGATGAACATGTGTGCTTATTCCTCCGTTAAGTAAACCGGTATTCCTGTCCTGAAGATGTCAGCACCAACAGTAACTGTTTGCTTCTAGAAAGAACGAGAGAAGGAACAACACACGATCAAGATGAGCTAGCAGTTTAAAGAGCAATGAAATATCTATTTTTTGCAAAGAACAAATGTATAGCAGGCTACATTTATGAGAATAATACATGTATGAATTTGCTTACCTTATCAAGCTTGAAGAAGATTACGTTACACTCATTTATCACAAAAAAAGTGTTATGAGTGAATGCACCACAAACATCTTTCCAGGATGTTGATGCATTCTCTTCCCAATGCAGCCTCTTCCAACACGACGGGTGGGGGAAGGGTATCCATCTGCAAAAGTTAAGTTTGCTCTGATGTCAAGTCAGCTCATATTTCCTGTTGCTACTTTAACTTAGCTGTTATGCTAGCTAACATGGTACTGAACAGTGACGCTAGCATATTGACATTTGTTATTACAAGTCAGCAAGTCTTTACCTAAAAATATAACGTTAAGTGTTTAGGTAAATCATTAGTTAGCTAGCTAGCTATCGCATTAATTGTGCAAAAATATGATAGCACTGAGCTAGCCAGTGGCGCTGACAGGTTGCAAACAAAATGTGTTTCACGCTATCCCATAAAACATGACACTGCTAAACAGGCATCAATTAGCTAACACGATTTTTAAGTTTATTAGAATGTTTAATAAGTTAGACACTCACTGTACAACTTCGGTAGGTAGATCACTTCCAATAGATTTTTCTTCTCCCACTGACTGGTCATCAATGCTTACTGGTCTTGGAACTACTTCTGGCAAACTGTTTGCCACTAGTGGCATTACATATTATTGTTGCCTAAGGTTTGCTGCAGATTCACCACTAGTGGCAAACACTTCTGGCAACATTTATTTGCAGCAAATTTGCCACAAACTTATTTTTGTGAGGGGCAGCACAAGCAAAAGCCAATCTTGAAGGACAATATAAGCTTTTTAAAGTGGGATTTAATTCAAGTCAAGGATGGGGTCAATTAAATGTTTTAATTCAGGAAGTGAATTGAAATTGAATTCAAAAATGGAAAAATCGTCATTGTAAACATTTGGACAATTTGTATTTCATGCAGTAAAATGTTAATTTTGAGTTGACCCCAACCCTGATTCATGTACCAAGTGAACGTTCATGAAAATGAACAGAGGGTTTGGAATAGACATTGATGGGATGGGATAGCATTGGCATGTCTCCAGTGGAGGATGTCTCCTTCTCGACAAATGACTGTAGTCGAAATTGTTGTTTTTGGAGCTGATGAATTATGGAGGTAATAACATGAGCCTGGACTCATGGAGACAACACATGCCTGTGCACACACAGTGGCAAGTCCCATGACTCAGACGAGGGCGAGCAGACATTCCTCCCTGGATGGCAACAGACTAAGCACATTGTTTTGGGTGAATTAAGGAGACACAGGTGTTCTCCAGGCTGACTCCTTAATTGCTGTCTGTCTGATTTCCTAATATACAGGCTCAAAGTGGCATAACAAAGGAGGGTAAGACTACATCATTAATGAGATGTAGACTGTAAAGCTTCAGAGATATGTATTTTGTAGATCAATTAATCAATCGATTAATCAATCAATCCCTCAATCCAATCAATTGAGTACCATATACTTATCCTCTCTTATTTCTGTTCACAGTGTACAGATGGCTATACATTTGACATGGAACGACAAGAATGCAAAGGTAAGAGGTGCTTATCAACACTTTGTCAAATGTCCTTGTACGTTTCTGGCTTAATGAATAGATTGATTAGTAGAGGAATTGAATAGCACTGTGGAAGAGATACGATTACTTCTAGCAGACACTGATACAGTATGTGTATACCAAGCATATTTATGGTGGAGGTGGTGGTTTTCCTGGTATACCCATGCTGACTTGGTGGTGTTACATTGACCAGACCTGTGTTGAAATAATATTTCTTTTTTTCCAACCTGGAGTGAAGGGGGTTGGGATTTGCACGTTTGGGGCTATTCCACTGGTTTCATTGCGCCAGGCAAGCTCAATCAAGCACAGCTTAAGTAGTTGAAAGAAAACAAACCGTGGCTTACTATATGAACCCAGGTCTGTCTCTGACCGCGGTCCTCCCTTTTTCAGACATCAACGAGTGTACCACGGTGCCCGACGCCTGCAAGGGCGGCATGAGGTGCATCAATCATTTCGGAGGCTACTTCTGCCTGCCCCAGAATGCCCAGATCATCGTTAGTAATGGTGACGACGAGCCCACCGTGGCCCCTCTGGTGGAGGAACAGCCTCCTCTGGCACCCGCCCCTGGTTTGCCTGTCCAACGGGTCATCCAGAGCTCTTTCCAAAGCCAGGGCACCATGCAGTGTGCCGCAGGGTTCGTGGTGGACGAGCTCAACTACTGCCGTGGTAAGAGTAAGCCCATGCAACTTAACTGGGGCGTGTTTATTAGGATTAGGGCACACTATAGTAAAATGTTGAAAATTAGTGTTTCTAATAGGACAAGTACCCTGATTCGTTATGGAAGTGTCCAGCATCATTTTAATCCAACATACAAAGATCCCATCAGTCCCTGACTATGTATATAGGATATAGGAATGGATCTGCCAAACAGTTATAAGTGGACTGTAGTGCAGTGCAGTTATACAAACTCAGTACTAAGGCTACAGTACAAACTCAGCATTGCAGGGACCCTAGTTTAAATGAGCAATACCAGCAGGCAGATTTCCTTCTGGAATACTACCGATGCTAGTTTATGAACAGATATTGAGGCAAAAGATAGTCATCTCAGATTGTCATTCAGTCACATTCAGGATTCATTCCAATTGATTGCAGTCCCTTTTCAAGTTTAGAGCACTTAGTAAGAAAACAGTTCTAGTGAAAATGCAATTAATTGAACCGTTTGAACAGTTTATGCGCTATCTGCAGGTTATGAAGATGCATTGTATTTGATCTGTAAAGTGGGGAACCACTTAACTTCCATTTACCCCTTTGCTCTTTCTTTGGATGATGGATTTGCAGCCGTCATTAAAGAATGTCATAATTTGTGTGTGTGTGTGTGTGTACGTGCGTGTGGGTGCGTCCTCCAATCTCCTGTTGGCAAACTGCGCAAGATTTTAGTCAAGTTGCAACATGCCAAATCCTGGCGGTAGAGGGAAACAATTGCTGTTACATAAACCATTCAATCAGCATGGGGCTACAGCCAAGCTGAGCTCAGGGAAGGAAGGAGATGGTCGCCAACAACACATTCCTGAAACATATTTTTTTCTCATTTAATCATAATGTTTCTTTCATCAGAGGGACTGTCCTTAAGTTGGAGTGATTCACAAACTAAAGGCAGACAGATTAGTGGTATTATGATATGTACTGTACAGTATTATACAGTGTCAGATACAAGATAAAAATGATGCTACATCCCCTAAAAGAATGACATTAGTAATTTGCATTGATACTTTTCCAGTTTGTCATCACAATCAAAACGTACACTGTAACCGAGGAAGATTATTGCAGTGTCTTGTTCTTACAACTGGTAAACATTTGCCATATGCTGCCTGCGATTCTGGTAGCTAATGCTAATAAGACCGTGGCACTTGACCATGAAAACAAGTTCACAGGCCTGGATTCAACTCCAGCCTTAATTCTTCAATGTTTACAGATCTGGAAAGGTTTAAGCAGTGTAGTGGTATAGCTTCATCAAATTGCTTGCACCTTCCAGATCGGCGAACATTGAAGGGTTAGGGCCAAGAGAAATTGGGTCCAGAGGCCGTGCTATTATTATGTTGCATTGCTGAACAAAGCAGGGCTTTGTTCATTAGGTCATACAGTAGCAAAACGTTTTGCAATGGAAAACAAAAACAACTGTTTCTTATTGGATAAGTTCAGATAGTTCTTCTCCATTTCACTCCGTTTCCGAAAGTTGCTTTCCACTACATGCCTACTGAACACAGCCTAGGGATTCCTTTTCCGGGAAATGTTAGAGTAAATAAACACTTTTGAATTGATCTCAGCATATAATCTGTGGTGGTGTCACAGGCGTCGTAGTGAACAGACCAAGGTGCAGCGTGTTGAGTGCTCATCTTTTATTTTTTGAATGAAAAAAGCACTTCACAAAGAAAACCAAACGACAGCCAAACAGTTCTGTCAGGTATCCTAACATACTAAACAGAAAACAACCACCCACAAAACCCAAAGGAAAACAGGCTGCCTAAGTATGGCTTCCAATCAGAGACAATGAAAGACACCTGCCTCTGATTGGAAACCATACTCGGCCACACATGGAAAATGAAACATAGAAACAGAAAACTAGAACAAATTCCCCTTGAAACAAACCAACCCCAAAACACACAAACCAACCCCCCTGCCACGCCCTGACCATTCTACTATGGCAAAATGACCCTTTTCACTGGTCAGGACGTGACAGTACAAACCCCCCCCCCCCCCCCGAAGGTGCAGACACCGACTGCACCCTAAACAAAAAACCCACAAAAACAACCCCAAACCTAAAGGGAGGGAAGGGAGGGTGGCCACCGTCTACGATGGTTCCTGTGCTACACCCAACCCTTCCGCCAATCCTCCAGCTATGGAGGTGTCTCTGGCTCCGGGCGTAGCCCCCGTTCTGCGCTGTCGACCACCGCCGGAGGCTCTGGGCTGCAGACCGTCGCCGGAGGCTCTGGGCTGCAGACCGTCGCCGGAGGCTCTGGGCTGCAGACCCTCGCCGGAGGCCCCGGGCTGAGAGGCCTCGCCAGAGGCCCCGGGCTGAGGGGCGTCGCCGGAGGCCCCAGGCTGGGGAGACTTACAGGAGACTGGGTGCGCAGAGCAGGCACAGGGCACACTGGGCCGTGGAGGCGCACCGGAGGTCTGGAGCTCAGGGCTGGCACACCCCGTCCTGGCTGGATGGTCACTGTAGCCCGGCACGGGCGGAGCGCTGGCACAGGGTGAAATTGGCTGTGCTGGGGAATGAGGGCTGCCGTGCGTAGAGCAGGCGCAGGATAAACTGGGCTGAGGAGACGCGCTGGCGGCCAGATGCGTTGAGCCGGCGCACTTCTTCCTGGCTGCCGGCCAACTCTCGCCTGGCAACGCTGCGGAGCCCGTACCGACCACACCGGACTGTGCGGGCGGATGGGCGAGATGGTGCGCATCACCCCGTAATGCATTTCTTGCCCCTCTGCACGCCCGCTCCGCAGTGCCCTCTCCGCCAGTACCATTTCCCGGAATCTCGCATCGAACTCAGCGCTTGACTCCTTTATTGGCTCCGGTTTGCTCCACGGCTTCCCCCTGACCTAGCCAAACTACCCGTATGCTCCTCCAAATTTTTTTTGGGGGGCTGCCTCTCAGCCTCCTCTTGCCGTTCTAGCCGTTCCTCCCAGTAACGCCGTTCCGCCTTCGCTGCCTCTATCTCCTCCGGCGGGTGGCGATACTCTCCCGGCCTTGTCCACGGTCCTGCCCCATCCAGTATTTCCTCCAGGTCCATGACTCGAACATACCACTTCCCACGCTGCTTGGTCTTCTTATGGTGGGTGGTTCTGTCACAGGCGTCATAGTGAACAGACCAAGGTGCAGCGTGTTGAGTGCTCATCTTTTATTTTTTGAATAAAAAAAGCACTTCACAAAGAAAACCAAACGACAGCCGTCAGGTATCCTAACATACTAAACAGAAAACAACCACCCACAAAACCCAAAGGAAAACAGGCTGCCTAAGTATGGCTTCCAATCAGAGACAACGAAAGACAACTGCCTTTGATTGGAAGCCATACTCGGCCACACATGGAAAATGAAACATAGAAACAGAAAACTAGAACAAATTCCCCTAGAAACAAACCAACCCCAAAACACACAAAACAACCCCCCTGCCACGCCCTGACCATTCTACTATGGCAAAATGACCCTTTTCACTGGTTAGGACGTGACAGGTGGCAACAAACACAGATTTGAGTCTATTTAAAATCACCTAAAAATGAGTGGCCTAAAAATAGAGTCACTTCAAAAGAGTCACCTAAAAATGAGTGGCTGGTTCCAGTAAGATTGCTTTAGGTAACAACATCCCTAACTCAATTGTGACAATATTAGATGCATGTTAATTTTTGACAAGTTAGCTCTTCTTCAACTTTGTCTTCATTTTCATCTTGCGCAGCTCAAATGCCTGGAGAGGTTTGAGCCCCTTTTGTGTTAGAAGTGGATTGCTTTCATCAATCCAAACTGGTTAGATTAGTGATTTGTCATTTCTCCCCAAGGAAGGAAGGACATATTTCTAAAGTATTGGAACAGAGCCTGATTATTCTATTGTTCAATGCATTGACTGTAAGGTTCAATAGCAACTGGTTATTGAAGCACTACAAAGAGGAGACAACCAGCAGACACTGACTACAGCCAGAGAGGACTTTGGTGGTGGTGCATCCTTTCATCGCACATCTCATCCACCTCAGACATGGACAGATAGATAGGTCTACCAAAACAGTAGTCACGACATCACTGCATGTGTGTACTTATGGGCTTTAGTCTTTAGCATTTGATTTGGTCTGAGGCATATTCTTTCAGAAGCTTAGTTCCCTTGTTTACTCTCTTTCATAATTTCATCCCTCTTTTATCCCTATCAGAGCCCATTGAACACAAAGGAAGAGCTGTTGCCCTTCTCAAAACAGTAGTTTCTCATCCTGGATGTTGACATATTTGAAGGGGGGGGGGGCTTCCCTCAGTAGTCCCCTTGCGATGAAACATTTTGAACCTGACACCTTGATGGAATCCGAATATATATATATATATATATATATATATATATATATATATATATATATATATATATATATATATATATATGCCAGGCACCCCTATATATATATATATATATAATTTTTCTTCATATATATATATATATATATATATATATATATATATATATATATATATATATATATATATATATATATATATATATATATATGAAGAAAAATTATATATATATATAGGGGTGCCTGGCACAGCATTCTTGCAAAGACACAGGGATCTTTGTAAACCAAGCTTTTTGTATGAAATGTGCTCGTTTTGGAGGCCGAGGGTGGGTGGGGGAATATATGTGCATAGACTGTAGTGCGGTAGTATTTCAACATTGTAGTTTTGGCAAATTCTGGCAAGAAGTACTGTATTTGAAGGTGTCATGTTCTTTGCACTCTTATTTCTGGCACAGTGTGTTAATTACACTACTTTGCTACATAAAACTCAAGTTTGATTTCAGGATTGGTTCACCTCTGTCAGCATGTCAACTTTTCACTGGTCTTAATTAATTTCTATGACAAAAAGGTTGTAGGGCGACAGTATCGTCACTTTTTCACCTCATACTGTACATGCTGAGTGGAGGCCAGCTTTGATCATTAGGGCTATTCACCTCCCAATCCCGCTGCCACCAGCCAAAAGCAGGGTCAGCTGGGCTTTGTTAACTGGAAAGTGTGTATAAGTGGGTGCCTGTGTGTCTCTGTCTGTGGTTGAAAGGGGAACTTGTTTACACAGACTTCTAGCCTCCAGGATGACATAATTCTCACATTCTGTCCATCACTGTCGTCAACAAATGAGTTACATCAGCAGGGTAAGAGTAGCCTGGTCTCAGATCTGTTTGTGCTGTCAATGACCATAGGATTCAGCAATAAATACAGCACAAACATATCTGGGAGCAGGCTAGGGGATCGGTGCGTTGAGCCTTAGAGCTTTCTGTACAGCCTTGGCGTTCTCTCCCACACATCTAACACCTCCAACTCCCTGTATATGAATCCCCTATTTTTAGTGCTTTGTATATAGAGACCACCCCGGAGTGGGATTGCAAGGAAACACTGTCTGTGTTCCATTCAGAAAAATGCTTTTGTTGAGCCAGGAAATGGAATATCAGGGGTCCGGACTGCAGAGTGTGTTTTGGAGCAACTTGTCCCATAAAAGTTGGCCCATGTTATTTTTTAGATAACACAAATAAATGGTAAAACATGTAGGGGGGTGACTGTGAAATAATTTTGACATGCAAACAATGTGCATTTTACATTGAATTCAGGAGTGAAATAACGTTGTACAAATCACAGAGTGATAGTCCCCCACCCTCCCATTTCCACCCCTGGGTGTGCCCCCTGAATCATAATGAATAATAGTACCAAGCAAACAGAAGGTGTAACCAAATCAGGGGAATTCAGCTGAAGTCTGCTTTTGTTGCATGAAGGTTCCTGGTGGAGAGCCAGACGCGAATACCAGGATGGAACACGGGAGCCTCACTGTGGTGGCAGTCCGCATGCTCCTTCTGACGGCGGACGGCACGCTGGAGTCTCATATGGGCATCGTTCCAAACCTCCTATGCGCGCCTGAACCACTTGTCCACCGCAGGTGCTTCGGGACCTGAGCCAGGGCTGGCTGATATCCCAGGACACACTGGAAGGGGGTCAGCCCGGTGGAGGAGTGACGCAGTGAATTCTGGGCATACTCCGCCCAGGGAAGGGGACTACGGTCGGAGACGATGTCCTCTGGAAGGCCATACTGCCGGAAAACCTGCTGGAACAGTGCCTCAGCGACCTGGAGAGCCGTAGGGAGACCAGAGAGAGGGATAAAATGACAGGATTTAGAGAATCTGTCCACAACAACCGTAATAGTAGTGAAACCATCAGAAGATGGGAGATCAGTGATGAAATCAATGGACAGATGAGACAAAGGCTGCTGAGGCACGGAAAGGGGAAGGAGTTTCTCTGCTGGAGCGTGCCGGGGAGATTTGGTTTGGGCAAATATGGAGCAGGAGTTGACGTCGTTGTGCACCAAGGTGGGTCACCAGTACTTAGCGGAGATGGATTGAATGGTGCGGGTGATACCTGGGTGTCCAGCGGCAAGGGATGTATACACCCAGGTCAACAGCCGATCCCTTACCTCCGTGGGAAAGTAGCTGCGCTCCGGAGGGCAGGTAGCAGGCGCGAATTCCCTCTCCAGAGCCTGGCGGATGTCCACGTCTACATGTCAAAGCACGGGGACAACGATTTGGGAGGGCAGAATGATATGCGCACTCAGGACAGGAACCTCTCCCGAATTGTGGAGATGGGACAGGGCATCGGCTTTGGTGTTCTTTGAACCTGGGCGGTATGATAGGGTGAAGTTGAAACTGGTGAAGAAAAGGGCCAACCTTGCTTGGCGCAGGTTCAGCCGCCTCACTGTCCGTATGTACTCCAGGTTCCGATGGTCGGTGAGGATGAGAAATGGGTCCTTGGCGCCCTCCAGCCAGTGTCTCCACTCTAGTGCCAACTTCACTGCCAGGAGCTCCTGGTCGCCGATGTCATAGTTCCTCTCTGCAGGAGAAGGTTTTTTTAGTAGTATGCACATGTATACAATTTTTGTGGGTAACCTTGGAGTTGTGACAGGACAGCCCCCACACCCACTTCTGAGACGTCCACCTCCACCACAAAGGGCAGCATATGATCTGGTGTTTCAGCAACAGGGCTGAGGTGAAACGCCCCTTCAGTAGGCGGAAGGCCTCATCGGCTGCAGGACTCCACACTAACTTACAGGGGTCACCCTTGAGGAGAGAGGAGAGGCGATGGAGCTGATGTTCTTAATGAAGCGACTGTAGAAGTTGGGAAACCCCAAAAACCGTTGTAGTCCCTTTATGGTGGTTGGGACTGGCCATGACCTGACTGCCTCAACCTTCCTTTCATCCATAACTACTCCCTGTGGGCTGATCCGGTATCCGAAGAAGGAGACAGCGGCCTGATGGAACTGGCACTTCTCCGCTTTGACGTACAGGTGGTTCTCCAGGAGGCGTCCCAGGACTACCCGGACGTGGGCGACGTGATCCTCCAAGATGGCTGAGTAGATCAGGATGTTGTCGATATACACGACCACCTGATGACCAAACAGCTCGTTCACGAATGCCTGGAACACCAACGGAGCATTTATTAATCCAGTACTCATAGTGCCCAGAAATCGTGCTGAAGGTCCAGTTTACTATAAAATCGGGCCTCGCAGAGCTGTTCGATGGCAGCCAGCACCAACGGGAGAGGGTAGCGGTACTTGGTGGGGATGGAATTGAGACCTCTGTAGTCGATGCACGGACATAGACCCCCCCCTCCTTCTTCGTCACAAAGAAGAAGCCTGCCGACGCAGGGGAAGTGGATGGGCAGATGAAACTCTGTTGGAGAGCCTCCTGGATGTACTCCTCCATGGCCTTGGTTTCAACCATCGACAGGGGGTAGACGAGGCTGTATGGAGGCGCAGAGTCTGCCAGCAGGTCGATGGCACAGTCCCAGGGGCGATGAGCAGGGAGACAGGTGGCACAGGTCTTGGAGCAAACCAACCGGAGATCCTGGTAAACCTCTGGGATGTTGGCCTGGAGGGCAGCAACCACATGACTCTCGACTGACGTGGAACCACAGGGTAAGGGAAAGCAGGTATTTCGACATCCGTGTGCCCAGGCAGTGATCTCCATCCTCGACCAGGAGATGGTGGAGACGTGACTTTGGAGCCACGGGAGGACGAGGATGACTTTGTGTAGGGGTGCCTCGATGATGAGGAAGGGAGGGCCGGGGTCCTACGGTGATAGTGAGTGGTGCTGTGATGTGTCTGATTGTGCCAGATCCCAGGGGTTGACTATCCAGTGCTTGAACCGGAAAAGGAGAGGAGTTCAAGTAACAGACACATCTCAACATCAACTGTTCAGAGGAGACTGAGTGAATCAGGCCTTCATGGTCAAATTGCTACAAAGAAACCACTACTAAAGGACACTAATTAAAAGAAGAGACCTGCTTGGGCCAAGAAACACGAGTAATGGACATTAGACCGGTGGAAATCTATCCTTTGGTCTAATGAGTCCAAATTTGAGATGTTTGGTCTCAACCGCCATGTCTTTGTGAGACGCAGAGTAGGTGAACGGTTGATCTCCGCATGTGTGGTTCCCACTGTGAAGCATGAAGGAGGAGGTGTGATGGTGTGGGGGTGCTTTGCTGGTGAGACTGTCAGTGATTTAGTTAAAATTCAAGGCACACTTAACCAACATAGCTACCACAGCATTCTGCAGCGATACGCCATCCCATCTGGTATGCGCTTAGTGGGACTATCATTTGTTTTTCAACAGGACAATGACCCAACACACCTCCAGGCTGTGTAAGGGCTATTTGACCAAGAAGGAGAGTGATGGAGTGCTGCATCAGATGGCCTGGCCTCCACAATCACCCGACCTCAACCCAATTGAGATGGTTTGGGATTGGACTGCAGAGTGAAGGAAAAGCAGCCAAGAAGTGCTCAGCATATGTGGGAACTCCTTCAAGAGTGTTGGAAAAGCATTCCAGGTGAAGCTGTTTGAGAGAATGCCAAGAGTGTGCAAAGTTGTAATCAAGGCAAAGGGTGGCTACTTTGAAGAATCTCAAATATAAAATATATTTTGATTTGTTTAACACTATTTTGGTTACTACATGATTCCATATGTGTTATTTCATTGTTTTGATGTCTTCACTATTATTCTACAATGTAGAAAATAGTAAGAATAAAGAAAAACCCTTGAATGAGTAGGTGTGTCCAAACTTTTGACTGGTAATGTAAATGCCAAGTTGTTCTCTCAGAATATCATAATGGATGACTTTCTCCACTTCCGCTCTGCCTTTCTGCAATTTCTCTTTAATTTATTAGTCCCTCCTTGTCTTGCAGATGTGAACGAGTGTGAGGGGAGCAACCCCTGTCAACACCAGTGCTACAACATCATGGGCTCCTTCATCTGCCAGTGTGAGCAGGGTTATGAGCTAGCCTCCAACCAAGCCTCCTGCCAAGGTACTGCAACTTAATATTAGGAAGGTGTTCCTAGGTATACTCAATGTATAATTTTCAGTACCTTAATTTATCAGTACCTTAATGATAATGTATACTGATACAATTTTACAATTCCCCCGCTCACACGCAATATTTTCTTTCCTGAGAAGTTTCTGTCAGACTGTGTAATATTTATCTATTCGTAGATATTGATGAATGCGCCTTCTCGAGTTACATGTGCCAGTGGCAGTGTGTGAATCAGCCCGGAGGGTATGTCTGTACCTGTCCCGAGGGATACCAGCTCCAAGGCAACCGAATGTGCCAAGGTAAATAGGCCTGTTTCAACTAGTAAAATATCTGGCCCTCTCTTACACCAGCAGGAAGTCGTACATCATAATAACGAATCTTAATACCTTTAACCTGAATCCCCAATGATAACTCATTGGCTTTAGGCCTAGGTTTTTAGTTGTACCTTGGTATAAAGTCAGTATTGACACTTGATTGATTAACTAACAGTCCATGAGATAGACATGATAGTTTGAAATGTAGTTTTAAGCTACGCATTGCTTGTTTACAAAGACTCAAAAGGCACTTGCACATCTGAGCAATCTTTCTGCCGGTGCATGGCAACAGTTGAAACAGGATGAAGGAAAAAGGAAACCGCACACTGCTCTTGATAGTATCACTGATATTTAATAAGCTTACGTATCGGCCTCACGGCCTTCATCAGAGCTTTTGTGAATTTTCTGAAAACAGCACCTCTATCTATGTAGACCTAGCACCACCCACATCCGTTCCACGTATGGAAAGGGGTTGGAGGCAAAGGAAAAATAAATAAGTGCTACCAAACATAACAATATGCATTTCACAAACACTACAAAAGTGTATAAATAAGACGCATTAAACACGTCCATAAAACCACAATGAGGACATAGCAAGTTTTCATTAATCATTGGGTACATCATACGAAAAACATCAGAGTAATCTTAAATAGGCACATAATTCTTGTTCAAATTCACAACATAACATACATAGGCATTTCATCATTAAGTCCTTTAGGAAATAATAAATAAAATCCTGAAGTGGTATCGATATATTGACGACTGTCACGTCCTGACCATAGTAAGTTGTTATTTTCTATGGTAGAGTAGGTCAGGGCGTGACAGGGGGTGTTTGTCTGTTTTGTATTTCTATGTTCAGTTTCTAGTTTTGTATTTCTATGTTGGTTTTGTTTGGTATGATCTCCAATTAGAGGCAGCCGGTTGTCGTTGTCTCTAATTGGAGGTCATATTTAAGTTGATGTTTGTCCCACCTGTTTTTGTGGGTGATTAATTTGAGTAGTGTGTTTTCTCTCTGCGTCACGGTTTGTTGTTTTTGTGTATTCAAGTATTTAGTGTATTGCATTTAGTTTCACGGTAAATAAAATATGTGGAACTACGAACACGCTGCATTTTGGTCCGATCCTTTGAACAGCAAATCACCCACCAAAAAAGGACCAAGCAGCGTGGTAAGGAGCAGCTGGATGAATGGACTTGGGAGGAGATTTTGGATGGGACAGGACCCTGGAGGCAGGGTGGGGAGTATCGTCGCCCGAGGGAGGAAATCAAAGCAGCAAAAAGGGAGCGACGATACTACGAGGCGCTATATGCACCGAGAGGCAAGGCTGAGAGGCAGCCCCCCCCCAAAATAGTTTTTTGGGGGGGCATACGGGGAGTTTGGCGATGTCAGGGGGAGACCTGATCTAACTTCCCGTGCTTATCGGAGAGAGCCGTGGAGTGAACCGGAGCCAGTCAAGGAGTCAAGCGCGGAGCTCGACGCAAGATTCCGGAGAGAGGTACTGGCATTGAGAGCACTGCAGAGCGGGCGTGCTGAGGAGCGAGTGGATGAACGAGCAATGGGTTATGGTGTGATGCGCACTATATCGCCCATACTCACTCATAGCCCGGTGCGGTCGGTGCAAGCTCCTCACCAGTGTAGGGCGAAGATGATCATTCAGCCAGGAAGGAGTAGGCCTGCTCAGCATGCCTGGTCTCCAGTTCGCCTCCATAGTCCGGTATGTCCTGTTCCTGCTCCCCGCACTCGCCCTGAGGTGCGTGTTACCAGTCTGGCACCACCTAGGCCAGTCCCACGTATCAGACCTCCAGTGCGCATGCCAAGTCCGGAGGTGTCTTGTTCCTGCTCCTTGCACTCGTCCTGAGGTGGGGGTTACCAGTCTGGCGCCACCCATGCCAGTACCACGCATCAGGATTCCAGTGCACATTCCCAGTCCAGAGCTTACGGCGACAGTTCCCCGTCCAGAGCTTCCGGCGACAGTTCCCCGTCCAGAGCTTACGGCGACATTTTTTAGTCCGGAACCTACTGAGACGGCCTCCAGTCCGGAGCCTCCGTCGACGCTCCCCAGCCCGGAGCCTTCGGCGGCGGCCTGCAGCCCAGAGCCTTCAACGGCGGCCTGCAGCCCAGAACCTCAAGCGGTGGTCTGCAGCGCAGAGCTTCCGGTAATGATTTACAGTCCGATTCCTCTGATAATGATCCACAGGCCGGTGTTACAGAAGCGGAGGGATCTGCGGGCGGAACGGGGGTTACGCCCTGAGCTGGAGCCACCTCCGTTGCTGGAGGATCGGAGGGAGAGGAAGGTTCTGGGTGTAACACTAGAGCCGCCATAGACTTTTGTCACCCACCCTACCCTCCCTTTGTTTTTTGTTGTTGGGGGGTTATTTTTTTTATGTAGGTGCGGTCGGAGTCCGCACCTTTGGGGGGGGTACTGTCACATCCTGACCATAGTAAGTTGTTATTTTCTATGGTAGAGTAGGTCAGGGCGTGACAGGGGGTGTTTGTCTGTTTTGTATTTCTATGTTCAGTTTCTAGTTTTGTATTTCTATGTTGGTTTTGTTTGGTATGATCTCCAATTAGAGGCAGCCGGTTGTCGTTGTCTCTAATTGGAGGTCATATTTAAGTTGATGTTTGTCCCACCTGTTTTTGTGGGTGATTAATTTGAGTAGTGTGTTTTCTCTCTGCGTCATGGTTTGTTGTTTTTGTGTATTCAAGTATTTAGTGTATTGCATTTAGTTTCACGGTAAATAAAATATGTGGAACTACAAACACGCTGCATTTTGGTCCGATCCTTTGAACAGCCGTGACAACGACATTTTTTGCATATAGGAAAATTCACAAAAGCTCTGACGAAGGCCGTGAGGCCGATACGTAAGCTTAATAAATATCAGTGATACTATCAAGAGCAGTGTGCGGTTTCCTTTTTCCTTCATCTTGTTTACAAAAACTAAAAGACCGTTGTACTAAGCGCATAAGCTTTTTTAAGTTATTTTCTTATTGAAATGACCATTGACAACATTTTCTCTCAGTAACTACATTTTCTCTCCATTAACAGACATAGATGAGTGTGAAACAGGAAACAACTGCCGCGAGGACGAGATGTGTTGGAACTACTTTGGTGGTTTCCGCTGCTACCCCAGGAACCCTTGCCACGAGCCCTATGTGAAGACAGGAGAGGGGTGAGTATGGTCTGGTGAAATCCATGATGATAATCACATGATGAGTGAACTTGACTGGGACCTGAAGTCTTAGTGGGCTAACACAGTCTTGTGGGGTGCAGGAGACCCAGGTTCAAATCAATGTCAGCAAGACAAAAGAGCTGATCGTGGACTACAGGAAACGGAGTCTGGAACCAACAGGACCCTGAACAGCTTCTACCTCAAGCCATACGACTGCTAAGTAGTTAGTTAAATAGTCCGGGTAGCTATTTGGTTAACTATCTGCATTGACCCTTTTTTTGACCCATCACATATAGTGCCTTCAGAAAGTATTCACACCCCTTGACTTTTTCCACATTTTGTTATGTTAGAACCTGAGATTAAATTGAGATGTTTGGGTCAGTGGCTTACACACAATAGCCCATAATGTCAAAGTGGAATTATGTTTTTCCACATTTTTGCAAATTAATTACAAATAAAAAGCTGAAATGTCTTGAGTCAATAAGTATTCAATGCCTTTGTTATGGCAAGCCTAAATACTGCATGTGTCACGGTCGTCGTAATAGATGGACCAAGGCGCAGCGGGTACGTGAATGCTCATTTTTATTTATCCAAAACAAACACGAAAAACGATGAACTGACGACAAAACAGTATTGTAGGCAACACACAGCAATACAAGAAACAATCTCCCACAAACCCAAAACAAACACACTCCTAAATATAGGACCTTCAATCAGAGGCAACGATAGACAGCTGCCTCCAATTGAAGGCCCCAATCCCCATTACCTAAACATAGAAATACAATACCCTAGCACAGACATAGAACTAACCAAAAAAAAAACAGACTAATAAATCAAATACCCCTCTACATGAACACATACTCAAACACACCCTGAACCACATAAAACAAATACCCCCTGCCACGTCCTGATCAAACTATAAGAACAAATAACCCCTTTACTGGTCAGGACGTGACAGCATGTTAAGGAGTAAAAATGTGCAAGTCACATAATACATTGCATGGACTCACTCTGTATGCAATAATAGTGTTTAACATTATTTTTTAATGACTACCTCATCTCTGTATTCCCCCTCAGTCAAGCAGTGCATTTCAAACACAGATTCAACCACAAAGACCAGGGAGGTGTTCCTATTTGTAGATGTGTAAAAAAAAGAAGCAGACATTGAATGTCCCTTTGAGCATGGTGAAGTTATTAATTACACTTTGGATGGTGTATCAGTACACCAAGTCACTACAAAGATACAGGCGTCCTTCCTAACTCAGTTGCCGTAGAGGAAGTAAACCGCTCAGGGATTTTACCATGAGGCCAATAGTGACTTTAAAACAGCTGCAGAGTTTAATTGCTGTGATAGGAGAAAACTGAGGATGGATCAACAACATTGTAGTTACTCCATAATAATAACCTTGTTCACAGAGTGAAAAGAAGGAAACCTGTACAGAATAAAAAATGCATTACAACGTTATTTTTGGGGCAAATACAAACCCAATACAACACATTACTGAGTACCACTCTCCATATTTTCAAGCATAGTTGTGTCTGCATCATGTTATGGGTATGTTTGTAATCGTTAAGGACTGGGGAGTTTCAGGATTTAAAAAAAATGGATTGGCGCTAAGCACAGGCAAAATCTTAGAGGAAAACCTTGTTCAATCTGCTTTCCACCAGACACCACCTTCCAGCAAAACAATAACTGAAACACAAGGCCAGATCTATACTAAAGTTGCTTACCAAGAAGACAGTGAATGTTCCTGAGTGGCCGACTTACAGTTTTGACTTAAAAAGTTTATACTTTAATCTATGGCAAGCCCTGAAAATGCTTGTCTAGGAAACGATCAACAACCAATTTGACAGAGCTTAAAAAATATTTTTGAAAAGAATAATGGGCATATGGTGCAGAATCCAAGTGTGGAAAGCTCTTGGAGACTTACCCAGCAAGACTCACAGCTGTAATCAATGCCAAAGAGGCTTTTACAAAGTATTGCCTCAGGGGTGTAAATACTTGTAAATACTTCGGGCTGTAAAACAACACATTTTGAATAAGTCAATGAGTATGAATACTTTCTGAAGGCACTGTACTCTGCTGCTAATGTTTATTATTTATCCTGTTGCCTTGTCACGTTATTCCTAGTTATATGTACATATCTACCTCAGTTACATCGTACCCCTGCACATTGACTCGGTACTGGTACCCCGTGTATATAGCCAAGTTATCCTTAGTCATTGTGTGTTTATGTCACGTCCTGACCAGTGTAAGGGTTAGTTGTTATTGTAGTTTGGTCAGGACGTGGCAGAGGGTATTTGTTTTATGTGGTTCGGGGTGGTGGTTTATTTAGTAGGGCGTTTTGATTTATTATTTCCGGGTTTTGGTTTATGTTCTATGTTTTATACTTCTATGTTCTTTCTGGGTTGGTGTATTTCTATGTGTAGGTTAATGGGGGGTTGGACTCTCAATTGGAGGCAGGTGCTTTCTCGTTGCCTCTGATTGAGAGTCCTATATATGGGTAATTGTTTGGTTTAGTGTTTGTGGGAGATTGTTTCTTGTTTTGCCTGTGTGAGCCTTACAAGACCGTTTTGTTGTTCGTTGTTTTGGTGTTCACTTTGATTTCAAATAAATATCAAGATGAGCATCCACATTCCTGCTACGTTTTGGTCCTCCATTGCAGACGACAACCGTTAGTTTATTATTACTTTTATTATTACGTGTTATTACTTTTCTATTGTTTCTATATTTTCTTTCTCTCTGCATTGTTGGGAATTAATTATTTCACTGTTAGTCTACACCTGTTGTTTACGAAGCATCTGACAAATAATATTTTATTTGATTTTGAGGATACCTTTGCCCGTGCACTAAACAACCTTACGCATGTGTTACTTTATGCAACAACAAAAACATTTACCCAGCTGCTGCTCCCCCGCTGCTCCCTCACTCAACCTTCCCGTTAATTCTAAAACATTCCCCAAAATTAGGAGGACATGATCGGCATGATGTATAAACTAATTTGTCTGTTGTAAGGTTAAGATTACATCATTTCAAATATAAGCAGGAGGCAGCCAGACAGTATAAGTAGTGTTATTTTTCCCACTTTTCAGTCAGTATGTAGGCTACAACATAAGTTACACACATTGGTGGGGAGTTACAGACAGCAGGGACCACATGGATAAAAGTGTCAGCTAAAATGACCTCATAGCTAAAACCACATGTATTAAAGTGCTAAAATGACCATTTACACAAACCACATGGACCACATCAATAAATGTGCTAGCTAAAAAAAAACACATACTGTAGACAAAACCACAAGGACCAGATTGATAAAGTGTCTGCTAAAATGACCACATAGCTAAAACCACATATATGCCACATGTATAAAAGTATCTGCTAACATGACCACATCCAATGGTTCTCTCTGTCTCTGCATGTCTGTAGGCGTTGCAGCTGCCAGTCGCTCACAATTTGCCGAGGCCTGCCGCCGTCCATCGTCTACAAGTACATGAGCATCTCGTCGGAGCGCTCGGTCCCAGCCGACATCTTCCAGATCCAGGCAACGAGCATCTACCCTAACATGCACAATACTTTCAGGGTCAAGTCTGGCAACGAGGGAGGGGAGTTCTTCCTCAGGGTGAGCCCAGAGATGTTTCAGTCACTCACCAGGCATTAACGTTACCATCATGTCAGATGGTGTCAGCATTTGTCACTTGCTTTTTGGTAGCGTAATTGAATGATATCTCGTCTACTGTGTCATTTAAACACTTACTTATTTAAGGTAGGTGTTGGTTTCAGATGTTTTGGGCGCCCTTTGCTATTTAGGGAATATCTTGTGAGATTGGATTTTGAAATAATCTTTTGACTTCCCCTGATTGCTATCCCTAACCCTTAAATGGATAGCTCACACACATTTCCCACTTACATCATTATTATTGGATACCTAAAAAGTAGTTTTATAGGTAGGTTTGAAGTTAATATTCGCACCAACAATTATGCTAATTTTTCCGGCAGTGGTGTGTTTCCATCAAACTGACTTCTTGCAACTAAAAAGTTGTGCATAATGACAGTGCACATAAAAAGGTACTTTGTCGTGTACCTTTTAATTTACAGAATAAAAAACAGTTCTATGTGTTTCCATCCCACTTTTAACTTTGTCGATAGTGTTGGCACAATCGCAGACTTTTTAACAGCCAGCTCGTAGACACTGCACATAGTGCAGAGGATACATGATGAGATTATGGATAAGCGCGAGATCATTTTTATTTGTCAATTGGCAGCCAAGCACCGATCATCATGTCACCAGCATACAAATGAAGACCCTCGATATTTATTGGAAAGGAGCATCAAGGAAAACAGAAAGGGAAACGCTACACACTGCTGCTCATGCTCCCAGGTGACATTTATTTACAACGTTTCGACCCTTAGGTCTTCATCAGGCATCCATATCCCAGGTGGGGGTGGGAGGTCATATATATATATATATATATATATATATATATATATATATATATATATATAGGGGCAGTACTCAGTGACATCACTTCCTGAAACAGGAGGTAAAAAATGTAGTTTCACAATATTAACATTCAATGTATTAAAATATATGATCATGCACAGGGAATGTGATCAATATTTACAGTAATATGCATACACATAAAATATTCAATTAAGATAAAAAAAAACACACAATTTAGACATATTGAAACTATAAAAGTCAAACTCCTCTCAATGTCCCCTCCCCGTGTGACATATTGACCATTTCTATTCCAATGTATCTCAGAGAACTAATAGGATGTCCAGCTTGTTCAAAATTAGCAGCAACCAGATTTTTGGTCTCACCTGTCTGTATATTTCTGTGCTGCTCACTGATCCGTGTCTTAAGGCTTCTAAGGGTTTTCCCTATATAAAACAGACCACAAGGGGACATTTCAACATTTAAATAACATTGATGCAGCTTAATGTACAAATGCAACTCATTTACCCATCCCCGCACAGGACAAAGATTTAAGATCAAGGGCCTGATTACCTGCATGACCACCAATGTTATTTACATGTTGAAATGTCCTTGTGGTCTGTCTTACATGGGGAAAACCCTGTAGCCTAATAAACTGTGGCGTTTTCCTTTCTGTTTTCCTTGAGTTTGCCTACAACTCCAGCACCTGCGGAAAGTACCTGGATGTGCGTATGTTCTTTAGCTTTTGTAAAGGAGCATCAAGCTCATCACTCTGAACTTTCACCACTCTGTAAAATGTACCAATACTTATTTAATCTGCAGCCTAATAAACTGTGCATGTTTTTCCAAGTTGTAGTAGAAGGACCATACAACATAGCGTCTTGTGACTGCAAGTTTACTGCGACAAATGCGCAAAAAAAAGGTTTTCACTGCCATTTGTCGCATTATCTATTTCACTGACAGAAATGATTCACCCCGGTCTAGTGTATTTTGTTCTATCAACATTTTAGGAATGTTTATTGACAATTGCTGTTTCCATCAGAAGTGTTGTGCATTGTTTTATCCAACAGGTACTTTACTCGCATAAAAATGGTTGGATGGAAACATGGTTTGTGGGCCTGGAGGGTCAGCGACCCCAGATTTGTACATTAGTATTAACCTCAATGTGTGTAAAATAATGGTAGTGGTAGGACCCTTGTTAGCATCCTCAGAACATGCTAACCTAAATAATCCTTTTAACCTACCAGCGCTCCAGTAACGTCAGTGCCATGCTGGTGATGACCAAGCCGCTGACCGGACCGCGGGAGCACGTGGTTGACCTGGAGATGGTCACCCACAACAATGTCCTCAACTACCGCTCCAGCTCTCTGCTCCGGCTCACCATCATCGTGGGACCCTATGCCTTCTAAGTTCCAGTTACAAATTCCTCTTAGGCACAGATCTTAAATCAGTTTACCCGTCCCCATATCTCATATTATCCATTAGAGGATAAAAGGCAAAACTGGCCTTAGATCAGTGGCTAGGGGCACTTTCATCCTATTCAGCTCTCTTACTCCCTCCCAGACCCTCACAAGGCCTAACACTCTCTGTACTGCTTGGATCTAATAGAGATATCCACATACTCCCTGCAAGGGTTTCCCATTCATGGTCCTTGTCCTGTGTTGGCTAGTTTTCATTCAAATGGATGGCTGTATAAATTGGGATTGAATGTATATTGTCTGATCTGCCGGTTGAGCACTGGACTGGGTGAATTTTTTTTGTTTTAGCGTGTAGTCCTTTCTTGGAGAAGCGTGTAGTCCTTTCTTGGAGAAGCGTGTAGTCCTTTCTTGGAGAAGAAACCATTGGATAATTGCAGTGAAAACCAACACACACACACACAGCACATACTGGAGGAGCAGGAGGGTGAAATAACCAGGCCACGATATAGTCACTTTATGCATCACTGGCTAATGATAACATTGTAAGAGCATAACGTGACTTAAATTGAACACAACTCTTTCTTACTAATCCTTTGCTAAATATACGTATTGCACTGTAGTAGGATAATGAGTTCTCGTCACATTGAAATCGTTGTGAAATCTCTCAACATTAGTCTAGTCAAGATGTGTTTTCCTGCAGAGAAATTACCAGTGTTTGAGATCACACTTGCCCTTTTTATCTTTTACCATAGTTGCCAAGTGAGGTTCACAATCACATCATATCCCCTTTATGGTCACTGATTTTGTTTGTTTGGAGAGCTTTTCATTTATGTAGTTGAAAAGAAACGTACAGTAATGCAATGTGATGTCAATATAAATACCAATTGTCTTTGAAAAGAGATATCTGTTTCAGTTTTCTTGAAGAGAGAGAATCTTTATTGGACGGACTATGAGCTTCTGACCAAATTACGTGAGATTTTAGTTCTGGGTTAACCAAGATTAGAAGAGAGACAAAGGCACTTAAAACAGTCAAGCTTATTGGTGAAGTGTGATTTAATGGGTTACAAGTATAGTGATTTGGTGAGGACTGTGATGGAACAGTTTGCAGTGTGTAGTAATCTAATGGCATCCTTAACGAATGGAAATGTATGATCACGTCAACCCTCATCGGAGAGTTGCTCGGCAACCTCTGTCCAATGGGAATAAAGCAATAATGCTTTTGGACGCAAAAGTGATATTTTCAGGAAATCATTGGCAGTGTTGTTTGGTCATATTGGCAGGGGAATTGTTGCTTAACATGTCTGTATGTGTGCCAGAGTGCCTCTTGATCCTGCACAGAATTTCCAGTCAACGATCTGCAACAAACAGTTAGTCAGGTCATTTCGACACAGAGTGCCTTTCATAAGGAGTCATTGAATCACAATTTGAGATAACTCTGTTTTTTTTAGTAGAGGATTTGACTCCATGAGACTTTCTAAATAAATGTCATGCTTGACAATCAACAAGGAAGCTCAATTGAATCAAAAGGTTCCCACTTCGAATAACATGCAATTTCAACTGTGTATGTACTCTATAGAGGTACGTACAGTGTAATTACAGTATTGCATATTTCTGTCGGTTTTAACAGTCAATTTGAGCAAATGTCTGTTTATAACAACTGTTAAAGAGGTAGCAGTTGTAACAGTTGTAGACCTACCATAAATAGCAATGTGTACCTACACGGTGGTTGCAATATACCTGCCTATATAATATACCTATATAATTACCATGTAGATACATAGTTCTGGCAACAATATTATGTGGAAACAAATGTGGCTACATTCCAATATGAAAATGATTTATTGGGGTGATAATAAAATGTAATTAAAGACTGAAAATTGCCAATATAAATGTATGTCTTATTTTATACGAAGGAAGTCCACGTATAGCTCTAATATATAAAACATTCATGCGACTTAACAGAAATATTTCCACCAAGCACAGGTTTGTCACAGCTTTTGAGAATATAAACTTTTTTTTTTTAAATAAAAGATACATTTTACTTTGTCTTCGTCATGTACTGTTATTTATTCAAAATAAAGATCCAGTAAGCATACTTGAAGGAATAGATAGTTTTATTATTGTCATATTACAAATGGACAACAACAATAGTCCATATCTGTGCATCATACAATTGCCTTCATTTCCCATTGCATTTCTATCTGCACTGTCCACAGTTTGTCCACTGAACTGCTCTCCTGTTTTCTCTTGGACTAGAGTATAGTTAACGCATCATTTCATTATTTTAGTCCCCATGCCACATTTTAGATATGACATACTAACTAGACACTCTATATTAAGCAGAATCAATTATAAAGTGTGTGGGCAGGATGGTTCTTCAATTATGGTGGTATTTGGGCATGGCATTTTGGGATAAAAAAAAGATATATACTACCATTCAAAAGTTTGGGGTCACTTAGAAATGTCCTTGTTTTTGAAAGAAAAGCAAATTTTTTTGTCCATTTCAAATAATATCAAATAACATCAGAAATACAGTGTTGACTATTGTAGCTGGAAATTGCAGATTTTTTATGGAATATTTACATATGCGTACAGAGGCCCATTATCACTCCTGTGTTCCAATGGCACGTTGTGTTAGCTAATCCAAGTTGATCATTTTAAAAGGCTAATTGATCATTACAAAACCCTTTTGCAATTATGTTAGCACAGCTTAAAACTGTTGTTCTGATTAAAGAAGCAATAAAACTGTCCGTCTTTAGACTAGTTGAGTATCTGTGTCACGACTTCCGCCGAAGTTGGTCCCTCTCCTTGTTCGGGCGGCGTTCGGTGGTCGAAGTCACCAACCTTCTTGCCATCGCTGATCCTCTTTTCATTTTCCTTTGGTTTTGTCTTGTCTTCCATCACACCTGGTTCCAATCCCATCAATTACATGTTGTGTATTTAATCCTCTGTTCCACCTCATGTCCTTGTCGGTGATTGTTTATTGTAAGTGCTTGTGCACGTCTGTCCTGGTGTGCGTCAGGTTATGTACCCATTATTTGATTGTTCTGTTTTCCGGTGGGTTTTTTTGTTATTAAACTGCGCCGTTTGGAAAAACAGTTTTTGCTCTCCTGCGTCTGACTTCTCTGCCGCCAGTACGCACCCCTTACAGAATCACCAACCCGACTATGGAGTCAGCAGGAGCAGGTACCCCGGGTATAGGGGTGGAGGAGCGCGTCCGGGAGCACACAGCAATGCTCTACCATCTTGGCACTGCCATGGCACGTGTTGTCCAGACTATGGACCGCTGGGAGAGACAGGGAGTTCTTCCAGCGCCTCCACCAGCACAACCGGGGTCTCCTCTGAGCGCCCCTCTTCCTCCTGGTTCTAGTGGGATTCGTCTCTCCCTGCCCCAGGAATACGACGGAAAGGCTGCGAACTGCCAGGGGTTCCTTCTTCAACTGGACCTATACCTGGCCACCGTCCACCCGGCTCCATCGGGCCGTGAGAGGGTGTCCGCCCTCATCTCGTGCCTCACCGGGAAAGCCCTGGAGTGGGCCAACGCCGTGTGGAGAGAGGGAGATGCGGCGTTGGACCAGTTTGAGGAGTTCACCCGCCGTTTCCGGGCAGTCTTCGACCACCCGTCCGAGGGTAGAGTGGCGGGTGAGTGCCTCTTCCATCTGAGGCAGAAGACGAGAAGCGCCCAGGAGTTCGCCCTGGAGTTTAGGACCCTGGCTGCCGGCGCGGGATGGAGCGACAGGGCCCTGATCGTCCATTACCGCTGCAGTCTGCGCGAGGACGTCCGTCGGGAGTTAGCCTGCAGAGACACCACCCTCACTTTCGACTAGCTGGTGGACATGTCCATCCGGCTGGACAACCTGCTGGCTACCCGCGGACGTTCTGATCGGGGTCTGGTGGCTCCATCCTCCCGCACCTCCTCTCCGATACCCATGGAGCTGGGAGGGGCGGTTTTCAGGGAGACCGGAAGGGGTTCCAGCTCGTGCACCATCTGTGGCCGCAGAGGTCACACTGCCGGTCAGTGCCGGGTTGGTTCCTCTGGGGATCGAGGCAGCAGGCAGGGCGCTCTGGCATCACCCCAGGTGAGCCGGCACCATTCTCACCCAGAGCCCTCTGTTGCACAACTGTTTGTGTATGTCGCTTTCCCTGAGTTTTCCCCACATTCCCAGCATAAGGCGCTCGTCGATTCAGGCGCGGCTGGGAATTTTATTGATAGAGCATTAGCCTATAGTTTAGGGATCCCCATTGTTCCCGTGGCTGTGCCTTTCCCCGTTCACGCCTTAGATAGTCGACCATTAGGGTCAGGGTTGATTAGGGAGGTCACCGCTCCTTTGGGCATGGTGACACAGGGGGGTCACAAGGAGAGAATTAGTCTCTTCCTTGTTGACTCTCCTGCGTTTCCCGTGGTGCTGGGCCTACCCTGGTTAGCTTGTCATAACCCCACTGCTTCTTGGCCACAGAGGGCTCTCACGGGGTGGTCGCGAGAGTGCACAGGTAGGTGTTTAGGGGTTTCCGTTGGTGCTACTACGGTTGAGAGTCCAGACCTGGTCTCCACCGTGCGCATTCCCCCAGAATATGCCGATTTGGCTCTCGCCTTCTTTCCTAGCCACCGTGCTTCTTTCACATGCTTTGCTTGCTGTTTGGGGTTTTAGGCTGGGTTTCTGTACAGCACTTTGAGAATATCAGCTGATGTACGAAGGGCTATATAAAAATAAATTTGATTTGATTTTGATTTGATATCTTAGATGTCTTCTAAGATAATCCCCATCTAGGGGCCTGTCTGCTCCTCACTGTTCTCATAGGAGAGTTTACAACTAGATTTGATTTATGCTCTGGCGGCCTCGTACGGTGTTGTCCGTAGTCTTGACCCCCCCCACCGGCCTCGATGAGGCTCATCATGGGTCTGGGCTACTATTCCCCACCTTTGTGCCTCGGGACCCCCCCACCAGCGGGTGGTGTTGGTGTCCGATGCGCAAATGAAAAGGTCGGACCCTATGTACGAGTTGTCAGCGGCCGCGTTTTTATGAGAGTGGCTGTAACCTTTCAACCAAATCTCCTGGTGTTTGTGCTTCAAAACGCTCAGTGGCTGTCGAGGCATGTCAGTCACCACCGCGTCCGCGTGTGGCAACCTCTTCATTACCTGTGAACTGAGACGAGGATATCGGTCTGTGATATCGCATAGTGTTTCACAAGTGGGAGTCATCGGGTCAGTTGCTGGACTGACGCCATTAGTGTCATTGTAAGGGGTGACAGTCCCCAACAAAGCGGAAGGTGTATCATCGGAAGCAGAGTATACTCTGCGCATCAATGTTTTTCTTGCTGGGACGGCCGCAGTGCTTGCGGAAGTGTCCAAAGGGAAAGAAAAGTTCATCTCAACTACCGTATTACATGACTGCAAGGAGGAGGGAAGTTGCTTATTCACAGAGACAGCTGGCTCGAAATCATGAAAAGAATGGTCAATCAGGTCGGCTGATGGAATGTGTCGAGATATCGTACTATCTCCGTTGATCGGATTTTGTACCAAGAGGTTTCTAAACGTCTTTTTCTCAAGGGGTGCTTTCGACAGATACCCCTCGTGAAGGACTGCGTTGCAGCTAGCGTTAGGGGGAGACGGTGTGGTCAGTGGAGAAGGCACTGTGGCCTGTGACCATACCTGGTTGGTTTTCCAATCCATCAATGGGAGTAACCGATCCATCAAGTCTGCTCCAAGTAGCAGGGTTACAGTTTCGAGGCTGGTAACATACACAGGGTGAACGAGCGATACGTCCTGGAAGTGTAGTTTCAGCATGACTCTCAATGTGAGAGGCGAGGTAGTCTGAGTGACCCCTCGAAGTTTAGTGTCGCATCGTTCCACTTTTAACCAACGTTTAGTTGGTTTCAAAGCCCTTTTGAGATCATCAAAAAAAAATAGAGAGTTGAGTGATATTGTCGCACCCGAATCAATTAGTGCATGACAAGCTAAGCAGTCCTCCAGGACTGTTTCCAGGTATGGCCGTTTAGATTCGTGGTTAGTGGACATATTCCCCACAAAGTGGAGTGGTCGTTCGCAACGACGTGATGTGCCATGTCTGTTCAAGATGGAAGCAGATTGACATTTCCGATTTTGAGTGGGCTTGGCTTTAACGAAGCGTTTGACCTTTTTCTTCGCAACTTTTGTATCAGAGTCTATAGACAGAGCCCGGGGGCTTGTTTCTTGATCAAGCGGGCCCTGGATAGGGTCTTGAATGAGAGCGGGAGAAATTTGAACTTTAACGTCCTTGCTATGGGTGTTAATTCCTGCGGACCTGGTGTCCGGTAATTCCCCGTCTAGTCCTTGTGACTTATCTTTTACCCTTTTATCAAATTGTTCTCGCTTAAGTTCTTCCCGTAGTGGGACTTATGGAGAACATTGGTCTACGTTTTGATCGTCCTTCAACCCTTTGTTACCCTTGTGCTCTGACACTTTTTGTGGGTTGGGTGCAGGAACGTAGCGAACGGGTCGATTGTAGCGGTAGTCATGTTGATGGCTACGTACTTTACAGTTATTTCGACCGCGGAGGTTATTGGAATCATGGTTTCGTGGTAGAAACTGTTGTTGTGCGTCATCTCTCGACGCTCCAATACCTGATAATGCACCCCCTAACTGGAGTGACTGCTCCTGGTTAAACTTCAAAACCGAGTGGTCAGGGCTCTTAGCGTTGTGAACTTTTGATGCCTCAAAAGCTGTGCTTGCAAGCTCTCTGAGTTGTAAGATAGGCAAGCCAACGTGGGCTGCAGGGCCCAAGTAGGTAATGAAGGTGGGATACATGTTTGACAGAAACATTTGTTTGAATGGTAACAGCTCTTCCATTCCTGTTTCAGTGAGTAGGCCAAAGTAAGCTGAACGAAGCCTATGATAGTAAGCTTGTGGGTGTTCGTTCCGAGCTTGTTTGACGGTGTTAGCCAGTGAGCTATCATGTTTGCGAGTCGCAGAACCACTGAATTCTAATTTCAAAGCTGTGGCAAGTTTAGCATAGTCATTTAGCACGTGTTGCTGTTGTAGACGAATGAACCTCGTCACGTGTCTATTCGAAGTTCGCTTCAACAGGTAAACCCTGTCAGAACCCGTAGCATTCGGGTAGCCACCCAACGCGTCCTCTATGTCAGCTAGGAACGTCTCAGTATCGTTTGGCTGACCTGGAACGGGGTCAAAGGTGGGGAAATTCTTGACGAGTTTGTCAAGGTATTCCGCGCCAAGCGGGCGGAGAGGGTTGGCTTCATCCTGTGGAGAGATTGGGGCCGAAAGGCCAAGAGAAGAAGCCAAGCCTTGTTGTTGTTGGCCAAGAGGCGCCATATTACTCAGTGCCAAAGGGCCAAGAGGAGAAGACTGAGGGACACATGAGGGAGGCAAGGTCTGAAACCTATCGTCTTCACTCCTTTGAGTACCGGAGTCTGGTTGCTTGGATGGGTAGTCGCGCTGTAGAGCGTGACCATTCTGGATTTCCTCCAGATGGTACCTAAGGGTGGAATTCTGCTGCATTGCAGAGTCCACTTGAGCGCTTAGAGTACTGATTTTGGACACGTGAGTGTCACACCTGCTCCTTTTGATCTCAAACTTATCTGTCATGGTTTGCAGATAGAGGTCTTGAGTACGGAGCGAGAGATTCAGTGATGAGATTTCCTCTGCTTGCTTAGAAATCAATATTTCCAACCTCATCACCTGAGTTCTCTCATCATTCATTTGGTCAGCGACTTCAATAAGTTCTGCTGATTTATCATCCAACTTTGTTACTGTGTTCATTAACTGATCGTCTTTGGTCTGCAGCGCTTTGAGGAGCACCGTGTTATTTTGAGTAACATTCAACAAAACAGCATGCATGTTGTCAAGTTGAGCGCTCCTGTTTGTAGATAACTCTTCAGATTTATCTAGTTTGGCATGGACATCATCGTATTTAGTTTTGGCTAAATCGAGTTGTTCCTGTAGCATATGATTTTGTTCATGTAGAAAACGATTTTGTTGAAGAGCTTGTTACATTTAATTGTTCAGTTTTCGAACGCAGTTCCATAGCTAGCAGAATTTTTCCCTTTTCTGCATTTGTCATTGGTTTCCCGGTTCTCTCCACCTGTCCCTTTATGTCTACCGTTACCTGCTCGTGCTTCAGCTGTGCACTGCGGTATTGGACAGATGGCAATCTCGGATGGCAAGACATCAGAGCTAGACTGGAGAGAACCTTTACGAGGCCTGCGCCCGATGGTTGATTTTGGAAAACATTGTTGTCTGCTTTTCCACTAATGGCATAATTAGGGTTGTTATCGCTGCTGAGGTCAGAGATCAATCCATTTACGGGTGGAGGTTCACTAATTAGCGGGCGAGTGGGGACCACCCTCTCTGATAGCCTGCACATTATTAGAACATTTGAAAGGAAAAAATGTTTTTCCTAATTTTCCAAAATGTTGGAATGTGGGGAGCTGCAAAGACGATTTTAATCTATTTATAGACGTTAATGAACCATCAGTACTGTACAGTACTGTGGAAGTTGGACGTGAATGAATTTGCAAAAGCAAATTGAATTAATCAATGCCAATGATTAGTCCTACCTGGGTAGGCTATCTGGGTATTAAACTTGAATTACCTGAGAGGTTGCTTCATCCCGGTTAATATGCAAAGTTTAAGTTGTCTCATTTAATTGGAAGAACCTAGAAAGGTATGTTCGACAATTTAACTAAATAAATTGAATGAGACAATAATCCATACAATCTCCATTGATTGGATATCATAAGTGTAAACCGTAGTTCAAATGTTGGGACCCTTCACCACTAGGGTACGCTCCTCCCTGGGGCTGAACGTCAGTAAAGGGGTTTTACTGACTGTGCCTTGCTGAAGCAGATTTTACTGATGAATCTATTTATGATATATCAAACCTGTATAGGCTATCTGGGAATTAACTTTGAATTACCTGAGAGGTTGCTTCATCAAGGTTAATATGCAAAGTTTAAGTTGTCTCATTTAATTGGAAGAACCTAGAAAGGTATGTTCGACAATTTAACAAAATAAATTGAATGAGACGATAATCCATACAATCTCCATTGATTGGATATCATAAGTGTAAACCGTAGTTCAAATGTTGGGACCCTTCACCACTAGGGTACGCTCCTCCCTGGGGCTGAGCGTCCGTAAAGGGGTTTTACTGACTGTGCCTTGCTAAAACAGATTTTACTGATTCATCTATTTATGATATATCAAACCTGTATAGGCTATCTGGGAATTAACTTTCAATTAACCTGAGAGCATTGCTTCATCTAAGTTAAGGTTGGAAAAAGTTAATCATGTCTCATTGTAGACGCCCAATCAATTTTGGATATTATTTGAAAGATCCACTTGAAAAGGTAAATCTGGCAATTTCACTTGTTAGTTAAATTGAATGAGACGTCATATCCAGTCAATTGTGATTGTCTGGATCTGTTACCGTGCTCCACGTTTGAATTTCCCCTAGAGATGTACTGGCAATTCTTCACCACCAGGGTGCAGAATGCTGAAATTGAATGGAAGTACAAAGGTCGGACTTCCGTCGCGCTAGCGGAGAAATTTTAAACGTGTTACGGTGGAGGGTAAAATGTTCCCTCTCTGTTAGCTTACCCGTAATGCTAAGCTATTGCTACTTGGTTCAGGAGTATCCTTCCAAGCACCAAAATAGGAAAGGGTGGGTTTTCTAGTGACGTCTCACCTTAACCCCATTCAGCATATTCTGCTAGCGTTTATGCTGACCGGAGCGACACGGTACTTAAATACAAAATACGCATACGGTCTGCCCACACTGTCTTAGTGCGGTAGGCAAGTTATTCGGCTCGGTTTACCGGACAGTTAACTTCTCATTTCTAACCTTACTCTAGAAGTTAATATCGACCGACAGAAATAGTACCGTTTGGCCTAACGGACTAAATCTGGAATTTAATCCTCACTGCTATCGACATAAGACCGGAGCTACTCTAAATAGCTTCTCTCAATGGAAAATGCACAATCACTTTGTTTATATAGCAGGCTGTTTGTACAATTCTGTTTGCACAATTGATATATAGAATTTCACAGCAAAGTCCAATTCTATCTTAGATTCCTCGCACGGGGGCTCCAAATGTATTATCAAATTGAACCAACGTGCGTTTTAGTTTGAGTCCTCACACGGGGGCACCAATATATCGTGTCTTTGGGTTACCATTAAACGGAAGATATGTTTATCAATTAGCTCCCTGTAATTATTATCACGCGATTAAACTGATTAATCGTTTAATTGTAATTAACTAGGAGATCGGGGCACCAAGGAGAATATTCAGATTATAAAGCTATAATTTTCCTAATATAACTTTCCTGTACTATAATATTATATTCTATTATAGTATAGGCCGATTATCTTGTGGTTTAAATGGTGTATTTACCTCTAGTCCAGTCTCATTCCAAACGTCGTAAATTGTTGTATCTGCACGAACCCAGTCTTTACTAAAATCATCCATACATCAATTGTCTTAAAATCATTTATTTACTACACTAAGTAATTAACAGAAAAACATACAAACAGTAATTATCGTCACAAAGGATTGGTATCGGAATGTGCCCTTGTGGGCTAAACAGGCAGGTCGGCCTGTTGAACAATGGATCATAAACGGTCAGGCTCAGAAGTTACACAGAGTTCATTAATATTAACAATTGACAATTGAAGGCTCACTCATTCGGGAACAATTGCAATCAATATATATTTACGCTCAGTGTGTCGTCGTTCTTTGTTGGAGAGTTCGGTTCTGTTGGGAAGTTTTGTCCGCGTTCTCTCTCTCTCTCTCTCGGTTAGAATGGATCTTTCAGAGCGACATTCATTAATGTCGTCATCGAATGGTTGTTTCGTTGGTCTTCGCGTTCAATGATATAATTTACTTAGCTGCAGACTAATAATTAATATCAAAGACTTATTCTTATTCTGTCGGTATCAATAGTCTAAAAGTTAACCACGTGGTATGGTTCACTTTCAGTAGAGGAATTGGATGTTAACCTATATGGCCACGGAGTGTAGGCCTGGTCTGGGGAAATGTAAATCAGGGGGTGTTTTATAGTGCCCATAGAACAGCTTGTCAAATGACGCCTGGTCCTGTATGGGTCCCTGGGGGCGTGCCTATGACTGAGTTAGATTTGGTTACAGAAATACAATTCTATCACATTACATCAGTACAATAGCATCTCAATGTCTTACAAAAGCTTTATCCTTATTAATACATTCCATACACCCATATGATGCAAGTCTTAAGCTGAGTCTATTATATAAACAGTTTTATGGTAATATGGCTATATTGTCTCTTCTGAGTATCACAAAATTGTACCAAGTGGATCAGTTCGTAGCAGGATTCTTCACCAATCTTCCATACCTTCTCCAGAACACAAAATGTCGCTTGGCTCTCCAATTCTATGAGTTGGAAGAATTTCCTTTGTCTCTCTATGGGCCATGTGGCCAGAGACTCTCCTGGAATTTTAGAGTTTTTACGACCCTTTACACACAGGGTCGATTGGGGGGGGGGGGGGGGGGGGGACAGAAAGTCATCATTTCTGGACAGAAAGTTTCTGATTTTTGCAATGTTACGTAGATGGAAAAAAGCTGCCCTTAAAACAGTCTTGATATGTTCTTCAAAAGACAGATCAGGGTCCAGAGTAACGCCGAGGTCCTTCACAGTTTTATTTGAGACGACTGTACAACCATCAAGATTAATTGTCAGATTTAACAGAAGATCTCTTTGTTTCTTGGGACCTAGAACAAGCATCTCTGTTTTGTCCGAGTTTAAAAGTAGAAAGTTTGCAGCCATCCACTTCCTTATGTCTGAAACACAGGCTTCTAGCGAGGGCAATTTTGGGGCTTCACCATGTTTCATTGAAATGTACAGCTGTGTGTCATCCGCATAGCAGTGAAATTTAACATTATGTTTTCGAATGACATTCCCAAGAGGTAAAATATATAGTGAAAACAATAGTGGTCCTAAAACGGAACCTCGAGGAACACCGAAATGTACAATTGATTTGTCAGAGGACAAACCATTCACAGAGATAAACTGATATCTTTCCGACAGATAAGATCTAAACCAGGCCAGAACTTGTCCGTATAGAACAATTTGGGTTTCCAATCTCTCCAAAAGAATGTGGTGATCGATGGTATCAAAAGCAGCACTAAGATCTAGGAGCACGAGGACAGATGCAGAGCCTCGGTCTGACATCATTAAAAGGTAATTTACCACCTTCACAAGTGCAGTCTCAGTGCTATGATGGGCTCTAAAACCAGACTGAAGCGTTTCGTATTCATTGTTTGTCTTCAGGAAGGCAGTGAGTTGCTACGCAACAGCTTTTTCAAAAATTTTTGAGAGGAATGGAAGGTTCGATATAGGCCGATTAATTTTTTATATTTTCTGGGTCATTGTTTGGCTTTTTCAAGAGAGGCTTTATTACTGCCACTTTTAGTGAGTTTGGTACACATCCGGTGGATAGAGAGCCGTTTATTATGTTCAACATAGGAGGGCCAAGCACAGGAAGCAGCTCTTTCAGTAGTTTAGTTGGAATAGGGTCCAGTATGCAGCTTGAAGGTTTAGAGGCCATGATTATTTTCATCATTGTGTCAAGATATATAGTACTAAAACACTTTAGTGTCTCCCTTGATCATAGGTCCTGGCAGAGTTGTGCAGACTCAGTACAACGGAGCTTTGGAGGAATACGCAGATTTAAAGAGGAGTCCGTAATTTGCTTTCTAATGATCATGATCTTTTCCTCAAAGAAGTTCATGAATTTATTACTGCTGAAGTGAAAGCCATCCTCTCTTGGGGAATGCTGCTTTTTAGTTAGCTTTGTCACAGTATCAAAAATAAAGTTTGGATTGTTCTTATTTTCCTCAATTAAGTTGGAAAAATAGGATTATCGAGCAGCAATGAGGGCTCTTCGATACTGCACGGTACTGTCTTTCCAAGCTAGTCGGAAGACTTCCAGTTTGGTGTGGCGCCATTTCCATTCCAATTTTCTGGAAGCTTGCTTCAGAGCTTGTGTATTTTCTGTATACCAGGGAGCTAGTTTTTATGACAAATGTTTTTAGTTTTTAGGGGTGCAAATGCATCTAGGGTATTGCGCAAAGTTAAATTGAGTTCCTCAGCTAGGTGGTTAACTGATTTTTGTCCTCTGATGTCCTTGGGTAGGCAGAGGGAGTCTGGAAGGGCATCAAGGAATCTTTGGGTTGTTTGAGAATTTATAGCACGACTTTTGATGCTCCTTGGTTGGGGTCTGAGCAGATTATTTGTTGCGATTGCAAACATAATAAAATGGTGGTCCGATAGTCCAGGATTATGAGGAAAAACATTAAGATCCACAACATTTATTTCACGGGACAAAACTAGGTCCAGAGTATGACTGTGGCAGTGAGTAGGTCCAGAGACATGTTGGACAAAACCCACTGAGTCGATGATGGCTCCGAAAGCCTTTTGGAGTGGGTCTGTGGACTTTTCCATGTGAATATTAAAGTCACCAAAAATTTGAATATTATCTGCTGTGACTACAATGTCCGATAGGAATTCAGGGAACTCAGTGAGGAACGCTGTATATGGCCCAGGAGGCCTGTAAACAGTAGCTATAAAAAGTGATTGAGTAGGCTGCATAGATTACATGACTAGAAGCTCAAAAGACGAAAACGTCGTTGTTTATTTTTTGTAAATTGAAATTTGCTATCGTAAATGTTTGCAACACCTCCGCCTTTGCGGGATGCACGGGGGATATGGTCACTAGTGTAACCAGGAGGTGAGGCCTCATTTAACACAGTAAATTCATCAGGCTTAAGCCATGTTTCAGTCAGGCCAATCACATCAAGATTATGATCAGTGATTAGTTCATTGACTGTAACTGCCTTTGAAGTGAGGGATCTAACATTAAGTAGCCCTATTTTGAGATGTGATGTATCACGATCTCTTTCATTAATGGCAGGAATGGAGGAGGTCTTTATTCTAGTGATTGCTAAGGCGAACACCGCCATGTTTAGTTTTGCCCAACCTAGGTCGACGCACAGAGACGGTCTCAATGGTGATAGCTGAGCTGACTACACTGACTGTGCTAGTGGCAGACTCCACTAAGCTGGCAGGATGACTGATCTTCCACTCTCACAGGGTAACACCGTGATCCTGGTCGTTGTGGATCGTTTCTCTAAGTCCTGTCGTCTCCTCCCTCTGCCCGGTCTCCCTACGGCCCTACAGACTGCGGAGGCCTTGTTTACACACGTCTTCCGGCACTACGGGGTGCCTGAGGATATAGTGTCTGATCGGGGTCCCCAGTTCACGTCTAGGGTCTGGAAGGCGTTCATGGAACGTCTGGGGGTCTCGATCAGTCTTACTTCAGGGTTTCACCCCGAGAGTAATGGGTAGGTGGAGAGAGTGAACCAGGATCTGGGTAGGTTTCTGCGGTCCTATTGCCAGGACCGGCCAAGGGAGTGGGCGGTGATCGTGCCCTGGGACGAGATGAAACAGAACTCACTCCGCCACTCCTCCACTATCCTCTCTCCCTTCCAGTGCGTACTGGGGTACCAGCCGGTTCTGGCGCCTTGGCATTAGGGTCAGACCGAGGTTCCTGCGGTGGACGACTGGTTCAGGCACGCCGAGGAGACATGGGAAGCCGTCCGTGTCCACCTTCAGCAGGCCGTGACGCGCCAAAAGAGGAATGCAGATCGCCACTGCAGTTAGACCCCGGTGTTCGCACTGGAGGGGCAGGTTTCGGGTCTGGCTCTCGACCTGAAACCTGCCCCTCCGCCTGCCCTGCCGGAAGCTGGGTCCGCGGTTTGTGGGGCCATTTAAAGTCCTGAGGAGAGTGAATGAGGTTTGTTATAGGTTACAGCTTCCACCCGATTACCGTATTAACCCCTCGTTCCATGTGTCTCTCCTCAGGCCGGTGGTGGCTGGCCCGCTCCAGGAGTCTGAGGTGCGGGAGGTTCCTCCGCCCCCTCCACCCCCTCTGGACATCAGGGGGGCCTCGGCGTACTCCATTCGCTCCATACTGGATTCGAGGCACCGGGCGAGGGGCCTTCAGTATCTCGAGGAGTGGGAGGGGTACGGCCCAGAGGAGAGGTGCTGGGTTCCGGTCGAGGACGTGTTGGACCCATCTATGCTGCAGGAGTTCCACTGTCGTCGTCCGGATCGCCCTGCGCCTCGCCCTCCGGGTTGTTCCCGAGGCCGGTGTCGACGCGCTGCTGAAGCCGCGCATCGGGGGGGTACTGTCATGACTTCCGCCGAAGTTGGTCCCTCTCCTTGTTCGTTCGGTGGTGGAAGTCACCGACCTTCTAGCCATCGCTGATCCTCTTTTCATTTTCCTTTGGTTTTGTCTTGTCTTCCATCACACCTGGTTCCAATCCCATCAATTACATGTTGTGTATTTAACCCTCTGTTCCCCCTCATGTCCTTGTCGGTGATTGTGTATTGTATGTGCTTGTGCACGTCTGTCCTGGTGTGCGTCGGGGTATGTACCCATTATTTGATTGTTCTGTTTTCTGGTGTTTTTTTTTGTTATTAAACTGCGCCGTTTGGAAACACTGTTTTTGCTCTCTTGCGTCTGACTTCTCTGCCGCCAGTACGCACCCCTTACAATCTGGAGCATCAGCATTTGTGGGTAAGATTGTGGGTCTATTCTTGTTCTGAGAAATGAAGGATATTCCATGCGAGAAATTGCCAAGAAACTGAAGATCTTGTACAACGCTGTGTACTACTCCCTTCACAGAACAGTGTAAACTGTCTCTAACCAGAATATAAAGATGAGTGGGAGGCCCCGGTACACAACTGAGCAAGAGGACAAGTAAATTAGTGTCTAGTTTGAGAAACAGACACCTCACAAGTCCTCAACTGGCAGCTTCATTAAATAGTACCCGCAAAACACCAGTCTCAACGTCAACAGTGAAGAGGCGACTCCGGGATGCTGGCCCCAGTTGTAAATGAGAACTTGTTCTCAACTGGCCTACCTGGTTAAATAAAAGTGAAATAAAACATTGAAATAAAATAAATGTAGATATTCCAGTAAAAATAAGCCGTTTCCAGCTACAATAGTCATTTACAACATTAACAATGTCTACACTGTATTTCTGATAAATGTTATGTTATTTTAATGGACTTTAAATGTGCATTTCCTTCAAAAACAAGGACATTTCTAAGTGACCCCAAACTTTTGAACGGTATTGTATATATTTTTATTGAAATATTTTTCGATACATCTTCCCAATCTAAATCAAACAATATGGTAGCTTAATGACTTAAGATGTTTTTTTTAACATCATAATAACATTGTTGCACCAACAGGAGTAAGTAACACGATTGAAATGGAGGCCTCAAATGCTCAAATCTAAGGCTAAACCCTTTACAAAAAGCATTTACTAAAGTGATATGATGAATCATTTTGTTCACAATATTATTTCCCTTAATTTAAATTGAATAACATTAAGTGACACTTTGGATTTAGACACTCCACATTATTCATGGACTCCTCAAACATATGACACACTAAAAGGGTGTGATTAGATAATAACTGTATTTAATATAGACCCCTCCCCCGATAACAGTTTGCCACTGGAGAGAATATGTAAGGTCCTTGAATATCTTCATAATGAGTTATTTTCAAGGCGGAAACAGCAATGACATAAACCTGAGGGACACACATTATACTTGTAAAATATATATTTTATTTTAATAGCCTTCTTTGTTTTTATTGATATATACAATATAGTAAATCATTTTGCATTCAAAATAATAGATACACAGTACCAGTCAAAAGTTTGGACACACCTACTCATTCAAGGGTTTTTCTTTATTTTTACTATTTTCTACATTGTAGAATAATAGTGAAATCATCAAAACTATTAAAATCACATACAGAATCATGTAGTAAACCATAAAGTGTTAAACAAATCAAAATATATATTAGATTTGAGATTCTTCAAAGTAGCCACCCTTTGCCTTGATGATAGCTTTGAGTAGATATGTCCAAACTTTAAATCCCAAAACGTGTCATTAAGACTATACACATCGCTACTGGGACAAGCCAATTTACTTACCCAAGTACTTTAAACAATGCATAAACATACATGTTCAAATCAAATGAAACGGTGTTTGTCACATGCACCAAATACAACAAGTGTAGACCTTACTTACATCAGTGCAGTTAAAGAAGAATTATGAAAATATTAACCAAATAAAATACAGTAAAAAATAAAACAATAAAAAGTAACACAATAACATAACAATAACAAGGCTATATAAAGGGGGTACCGGTACCGAGTCAGTGTGCGGGGGTACAGGTCAGTTGAGGTAATTTGTACATGTCGGTAGGGGTGAAGTGAATATGCAAAGATAATAAACAGCGAGTAGCAGCAGTGTACAAAACAAATGGGAGGGGGGGTCAATGTAATAGTCAGGTGGCCATTTGACTAATTGTTCAGCAGTCTTATGGCTTGGGGGGTAGAAGCTCTTAAGGAGCCTTTTGGTCCTAGACTTGCCGCTCCGGTACTGCTTGCCGTGCGGTAGCAGAGAAAACAGTCTGACTGGAGTCTCAGCTTTCCGCTGACACCGCCTATTATATAGGTCCTGGATGGCAGGAAGCTTGGCCGCAGTGATGTACTGGACCGTTTGCACTACCCTCTGTAGTGCCTTGCGGTTGAAGGCTGATCAGTTGCCATACCAGGCGGTGATGCAACAGGTCAGGATGCTCTCGATGGTGCAGCTGTAGAACTTTTTGAGGATCTGGGGACCCATGACAAATCTTTTCAATCTCCTGAGGGGGAAAAGGTTTTGTCGTGCTCTCTTCACGACTGTCTTGGTGTGTTTAGACCATGATAGTTCATTGGTGATGTGGACACTAAGGAACTTGAAACTCTCGATCCGCTCCACTACAGCCCCGTTGATGTTAATGGGGGACTTTTCGGCCCGCCATTTTCTGTAGTCCACGATCAGCTCCTTTGTCTTGCTCACATTGAGGGAGATGTTCCTGGCACCACACTGTCAGTTCTCTGACCTCCTCCCTGTAGGCTGTCTCATCGTTGTCGGTGATCAGGCCTACCACTGTTGTGTCGTCAGCAAACTTAATGATGGTGTTGGAGTCGTGTTTGGCCATGAAGTTGTGGGTGAACAGGGAGTACAGGAGGGGACTAAGCACAGCCCTGAGGGGCCCCAGTGTTGAGGATCAGCGTGGCAGACGTGTTGTTGCCTACCCTTACCACCTGGGAGCATCCCGTCAGGAAGTCCAGGATCCAGTTGCAGAAGGAGGTGTTTAGTCCCAGGGTACTTAGCTTAGTGATGAGCTTCGTGGGCACTATAGTGTTGAATGCTGAGCTGTAGTCAATGAACAGCATTCTCACATAATCATTTAGGCAGGCTACATTCGCTTCCTAGGGCACAGGGACTATGGTGGTCTGCTTGAAACATGTAGGTATTACAGACTCAGTCAGGGAGAGGTTGAAAATGTTAGTGAAGACAGTTGCCAGTTGGTCCGTGCATGGTTTGAGTACAAGTCCTGGTAATCCATCTGGCCCTGCGGCTTTGTGAATGTTGACCTGTTTAAAGGTTTTGCTCACATCGGCTACCGAGACCGTTATCACACAGTCATCCAGAACAGCTGGTGCTCTCATGCATGCTTCAGTGTTGCGTGCCTCAAAGCGAGCATAAAAGGCATTTAGCTCGTCTGGTAGACTCGCGTCACTGGGCAGCTCCCGTCTGGGTTTCCCTTTGTAGTCTGTAATAGTTTTCAAGCCCTGCCACATCCGACGAGTGTCAGAGCCGGTGTAGTAGGATTCAATCTTAATACTGCATTGACGCTTTGCTTGTTTGATGGTTCGTCTGAGGGCATAGCGGGATTTCTTATAACCATCTGGATTAGTGTCCCGATCCTTGAAAGCGGCAGCTCTAGCCTTTAGCTCAATGCGGATGTTGCCTGTAATCCATGGCTTCTGGTTGGGATATATATGTACGGTCACTGTGGGGACGACGTCGTCGATGCACTTATTCATGAAGCCGATGACTGAGGTGGTATACTCCTCAATGCCATTGGATGAATCCCGGAACATATTCCAGTCTGTGCTTGCAAACAGTCCTGTATCGTAGCATCTGCGTCATCTGACCACTTCTGTCTTGAGCGAGTCACTGGTACTTCCTGCTTTAGTTTTTGCTTGTAAGCTGAAATCAGGAGGATAGAATTATGGTCAGATTTGTCAAATGGAGGGCGAGGGAGAGCTTTGTATGCATCTCTGTGTGTGGAGTAAAGGTGGTCTAGAGTTTTTTTCCCCTCTGGTTGCACGTGACATGCTGGTAAAGATTTGGTAAAACTGATTTAAGTTTGCCTGCATTAAAGTCCCCGGCCACTAGAAGCGCCGCTTCTGGATTAGCATTTTCTTATTTGCTTATGGCCTTATGGAGTTGGTTGAGTGCGGTCTTAGTGCCAGCATCGGTCTGTGGTGGTAAATAAATGGCTACGAATAATATAGATGAGAACTCTCTTGGTAGATAGTGTGGTCTACAGCTTATCATGAGGTACTCTACCTCAGGCGAGTAATGCATCAAGACTTCTTTAATATTTGACATCGCGCACTAGCTGTTATTGACAAAAAGACACACATCCCCACCCCTGGTCTTACCAGATGTAGCATCTTTGTTCTGCCGGTGCATGGAAAATCACATCAGCTCTATATTATCTGTGTCGTTGTTCAGCCAAGACTCGGTGAAACATAAGATATTACAGTTCTTAAAGTCCCGTTGGTAGGATAATCTTAATCGTAGGTCATCAATTTTATTTTCCAATATTTTCCAATTTTATTGCATGTTAGCAAGTAGAACGGAAGGCAGTGGGAGTTTACTCGCTCGCCTACGTATTCTCAAAGGCAGCCTGATCTGCATCCTCTTTTCCTGTCTTTTCTTCACGGAAATGACAAGGATTTGGGCCTGTTCCCGGGAGAGCAGTATATTCTTCTTGTCGGACTCGTTAAAGGAAAAAGCTTCTGCCAGTTCGTGGGGAGTAACTGCTGTTCTGATGTCCAGAAGTTATTTTCGGTCATAAGAGATCGTAGCAGCAACATTATGTACAAAATAAGTAAAAACATAAGTTACAAACAACGCCAATGTCACGACTCCTACCAATGTCACAACTCCTCCTCCTCCCCTTCCTGCTCGGGTGGTGCTCGGCGGTCGTCGTCACCGGCCTACTAGCTGCCACTGATTCCCTCTTTTCCCCTTTCTGTTTATTGGTTTCACCTGTTTTGTGTTAGACTGATTAGTCGGGTTATTTTAGCCAGTAGGCCCGCCTGCTCTGTGTGTGGGATTGTTTGTGTGTTGCATCTGTGCACGCTCGTGTCTCAGGTGTTTCGGTCGTGGGTTTTCGCCGGACTGTTTCAGTCCCCAGTGTTTGGGGCATTTGTTTTGTGTGTGACCTGTATCTTAGTGGGGTGGCTTATGTTCTCCGTTTGTGCCAATAAAGCACTACCCTGTACTCTCTGCTTCCTGCGCCTGACTTTGCACCCACTACACCCAGAGCCTTACAGCAAAAAATATAACAAAATAGCACAATTGGTCAGGAGCATGTAAAACGTCAGCCATCCCCTTCGACGCCATCTTAAAATGTTTGCAGTGTAAAGGAGTTGTATTGTGTTTTAGCATTGGTCAACAGTTCAATATCAACAAAACATGTATGATGTGTAACTATTTGTATTCTTAAAGTGTTTTTAATGGTTGCAAAGGGACGCAAATGCCACCGCAATTCAAGAATGACCCGGCCAATAGCTACACTGAACAAAAATATAAACGCAAAAATTTCTAAGACTTTTCTGGGTTACAGTTCATATAAGGAAATCAGTCAATTGAAATAAATCAATTAGGACCTAATCAAATTACTGGGAATACAGATATGCATCTGTTAGTCACAGATACCTTAAAAAAAGGTAGGGGTGTCGATCAGAAAACCAGTGTGTCCACCATTTGCATCATGCTGCACGACATATCTCCTTCGCATAGAGTTGATCAGGCTGTTGATTGTGGCATGTGGAATGTTGTCCCACTCCTCTTAAATGGCTGTGCAAAGTTGCTGGATATTGGTGGGAATTGTATTGTATTGTATTGGTGGGGATCGTACACGTCGATCCAGAGCATCCCAAACATGCTCAATGGGTGACATGTCTGGTGCAGGCCATGGAAGAACTGGGACATTTTCAGATTCCAGGAAATGTGTATAGATCCTTGCGACATGGGGCCGTACATTATCATGCTGAAACATGAGTTGATGGCGGCGGATGAATGGTACGACAATAGGCCTTAGGATCTTGCCATTGATAAAATGCAATTATGTTCGTTGTCCGTAGCGTATGCCTGCCCATACCATACCCCACGCCACCATGGGGCACTCTGTTCACAACGTTGACATCAGCAAACTGCTCGCCCATACGACGCCATACACGCTGTCTGTTTAATCAGCTTCTTGAAATGCCACAACTGTCAGGTCGATGGATTATCTTGGCAAAGGTGAAATGCTCACTAACAGTGATGTAAAGAAATTTGTACACAAAATTTGAGAGAAATAAGCTTTGTGTGCATATGGAACATTTCTCGAATATTTTATTTCAGATCATGAAACATGGGACCAACACTTTACAGGTTGTGTTTATATTTTTGTTCAGTATAAATACAAAGTTTCTCCCATACCCCGAAACATCTGAACCTTTTTCTCAATGATCCACTCATTGAATGCCTAAGCCAGGAAGACACACTGTCACGATAGTCGTAGAGATTAGACCAAGGCGCAGCGGGTTGCGTGCACATCATTATTTTATTTAAACGTGAACACGGGAAAAACAAAAACGCGACAGAATGACAGTTTCGCAGGCTATACTAACAGCAATGCAAAAAATAACTACCCACAAAGGGACAGGTGAAAAACAAGCTCCTTAAGTAGGACTCTCAATCAGAAACAACTATGTACAGCTGTTCCTGATTGAGAGCCACACCAGGCAAACAAAGAAATACACAACATAGACAACCTAGAATACAAAACAAGAACATAAACCAAAAACCCCGGAACACATAAATACAACACCCCTCTAAGTATACACACACCCCGAACCATATAAAACAAATACCCTCTGCCACGTCCTGACCAAACTACAATAACAAATAGACCCCTTTACTGGTCAGGACGTGACACACACAGTATGTGTGCATTCTATCTTTTTATAGTTTTCTAGTAAATCAAGGGTCATTTTCAACCAACTAATGGATATACGTAGTTCAAAGAAACCCCAATGCTTTTTTTAAATCAAAAATGTAGTACTGCACTTTAGTGTGTGAGGTTAGTTAGTTACAGTACCTATGGAAAGTCTACACCCACTTGAACTTTTTTATCATTTTGTTGAGTCACAAAGTTGGATTGAAATAGATAACTTTTTTTTTTGTCATTGATCTACCCAAAATACTCCATAATGTCAAAGTGAAAATCTCTAAAAAAATATATAACTAAAATCTAGTTGTTGCATAAGTATTCACACCCTTTGTTTAGGCAAACCTAAATGAGTTCAGAAGTAAAGTTTGGCTTAACAAATCACATAAGTTATATGAACTCACTCTGTGTGAAATAATAGGGGTTGACATTATTTTTGAATGACTAGTCCTTCCTTTGTCCCGCATACATACAACATCTGTAAGGTCCCTCAGTCAAGTATTGAATTTAAAGCACAGATTCAACTACAAAGACTATGGAGCTTTCCGAAAAATTTCATAAAGAAGGGCAGTGATTGGTAGATGGGTAACAATAACAAATCAGACATTGAATTTATCTTTAAAGCATGGTCAAGTTAATAATTATTCTGTTAATAATTATTCCGATGCAGTTGTCCTTCTGAACTAAGCTGCAGGACAGGAAGGAAACTGCTTAAGGATGTCACCATGATGCCATTGATGATTTTAAAACAGCTACAGAGTTCAATGCCTGTGATGGGAGAAAACTGAGGATGGTTCATCAACATTGTAGTGACTTTACAATAATGACCTAAATGACAGAGTCAAAAGAAGAATAAATATATTCCAAAACATGCATCTTGTATGCAACAAGGCACTAAAGTAATACTGCAACAACAACAAAAACACATCAAAGTAATACACTTTTTGGCCTAAATGCAAAGCCTTATGTTTGGGGAAAATACAACACAACATGTCACTGAGTAACTGTCTCCTCATTTTCAAGCATGGTGGTGGCTGCATCATAGTATGAGTATGCTTGACATCGGCAAAGACTGGGGAGGTTTTCAGGATGAAAAGAAACGGGATGGAGCAAAGAACAGTGTTGTGAAATCTGTGAATGTATTATAATGTTTTTAAAATTGTATAACTGCCTTAATTTTGCTGGACCTCAGGAAGAGTAGCTGCTGCCTTGTTTGGGAGAGGAATTCACCTTTCAGCAGGACAATAACCTACAACACATAGCCAGATCTACACTAGAGTTGCTTACCAAGAGGACAGTGAATGTTCCCGAGTGGCCAAGTTACAGTTTGGACAAAATCTGCTTGTAAATCTATGGCAAGACTTGAAAATTGCTGTATAGTCATGATCCCCAACACCTTGACAGAGAGTGAAGAATTTTGAAAAGAGGAATGGGCAAATATTGCTCAGTACAGTTGTGCAAATATCTTATGAGACTTACCCAAGAAGACTCACAGCTGTAATCACTGCCAAAGGTGTTTCTAACATGTATTGACTGAAGGGGATGAATACTTATCTAATCAAGGTATATTAGTGTTTTATGTTTCATTCATCTTTAAAAATATATATACTTGTTCTTCCACTTTGACATTACAGAGTATTTTGTGTAGATTGCTGACAAAAAATGACAATTGAATCAGTTCTAATCCCACTTTGTAACGCAACAACATTTTAAGAGAAGTTCAAGACGGTGCAGACTTTCTGTAGGCACTGTCTGTCCAATGATGTGTATAAACCCTTGATTTTTCCAATGCTATGTAATGACCAATAAGAGGTTTTGAAGCCCCCGGCAGCCATATTGGCACTCCCCTGAAGGTGCAGTCCTCCATAGGAATGAATGGAATTCTACAGTATTTCATTAAAATGTTTCAAGGACAAAATTACATGTATTTAAGTATTTATTCGTTGTAGTGGGGATAGTAATATTAGTACTCTCCTAAAAATATACTGCTCAAAAAATAAAGGGAACACTTAAACAACACATCCTAGATCTGAATGAAAGAAATAATCTTATTAAATACTTTTTTCTTTACATAGTTGAATGTGCTGACAACAAAATCACACCAAAATAATCAATGGAAATCCAATTTATCAACGCATGGAGGTCTGGATTTGGAGTCACACTCAAAATTAAAGTGGAAAACCACACTACAGGCTGATCCAACTTTGATGTAATGTCCTTAAAACAAGTCAAAATGAGGCTCAGTAGTGCGTGTGGCCTCCACGTGCCTGTATGACCTCCCTACAACGCCTGGGCATGCTCCTGATGAGGTGGCGGATGGTCTCCTGAGGGATCTCCTCCCAGACCTGGACTAAAGCATCCGCCAACTCCTGGACAGTCTGTGGTGCAACGTGACGTTGGTGGATGGAGCGAGACATGATGTCCCAGATGTGCTCAATTGGATTCAGGTCTGGGGAACGGGCAGGCCAGTCCATAGCATCAATGCCTTCCTCTTGCAGGAACTGCTGACACACTCCAGCCACATGAGGTCTAGCATTGTCTTTCATTAGGAGGAACCCAGGGCCAACCGCACCAGCATATGGTCTCACAAGGGGTCTGAGGATATCATCTCGGTACCTAATGGCAGTCAGGCTACCTCTGGCGAGCACATGGAGGGCTGTGCGGCCCCCCAAAGAAATGCCACCCCACACCATGACTGACCCACCGCCAAACCAGTCATGCTGGAGGATGTTGCAGGCAGCAGAACGTTCTCCACGGCGTCTCCAGACTCTGTCACGTCTGTCATGTGCTCAGTGTGAACCTGCTTTCATCTGTGAAGAGCACAGGGCGCCAGTGGCGAATTTGCCAATCTTGGTGTTCTCTGGCAAATGCCAAACGTCCTGCACGGTGTTGGGCTGTAAGCACAACCCCCACCTGTGGACGTCGGGCCCTCATACCACCCTCATGGAGTCTGTTTCTGACCGTTTGAGCAGACACATGCACATTTGTGGCCTGCTGGAGGTCATTTTGCAGGGCTCTGGCAGTGGTTCTCCTGCTCCTCCTTGCACAAAGGCGGAGGTAGCGGTCCTGCTGCTGGGTTGTTGCCCTCCTACGGCCTCCTCCACGTCTTCTGATGTACTGGCCTGTCCCCTGGTAACTCCTCCATGCTCTGGACACTACGCTGACAGACACAGCAAACCTTCTTGCCACAGCTCGCATTGATGTGCCATCCTGGATGAGCTGCACTACCTGAGCCACTTGTGTGGGTTGTAGACTCCGTCTCATGCTACCACTAGAGTGAAAGCACCGCCAGCATTCAAAAGTGACCAAAACATCAGCCAGGAAGCATAGGAACTGAGAAGTGGTCTGTGGTCCCCACCTGCAGAACCACTCCTTTATTGGGGGTGTCTTGCTAATTGCCTATAATTTCCACCTGTTGTATATTCCATTTGCACAAGAGGATGTGAAATGTATTGTCAATCAGTGTTGCTTCCTAAGTGGACAGTTTGATTTCACAGAAGTGTGATTGGCTTGGAGTTACATTGTGTTGTTTAAGTGTTCCCTTTATTTTTTTGAGCAGTGTATATTTTAAGGAATATGTTTGTTGAGTGAATATGTTTATAAAAAAATGTAATGTTCAGTTCAATATAATTTAAAAGTATGCGTCAAGGAGTCTGTAATAGAATATACTTGTCAAAAACGAATGTAGACAATTAATGCATGTCTCATCAGTGTGAGAAATGTGTCAGTGTGAGATGTTTGTTCACTTGAAAGGAGGCCTAAACTTCCCTATGCACATTGCAATAACACAAATCCAATTGCTATAACACAACTAGCAAGTTTTCTATTTAACCAAATCATAATTTAAGCATTGTCAGCAACCTGTGAGAGGCAGCTATAACTCTGAGGTAGATCCGGACGTCTCACTCGTTCGACATCCAGGTGCACTATACAGTCCGTCTTGGAGCCTTGGGACGTAACTGTCTCGTTCAACTTCCGTGTCCAGTTCAACATACACTCGAGGGCTCCCCCTGGCGGGGCCGTCCTGGTGCGCTATACGGTCCATCTTGCAGGGTCATGGCTAGAAGGGATGTGGAAGTGTAATCAGATCTGGACGGATTTGCATTGCCAAAATCCCAAAGTATCCCTTTAAATTGAACAAGCTGCAGTATGTCTGTGATGGTGACCCCTGTCGTGCATCGACTCCTGACAAACTGGCTGCCCTGCTGATGGAGAGGGGTACCAAACTGGAGGAGGTCAATGATGAGGGATACATTCCACTCATAGAGGCTGCACGAGGAGATGGTGGCGCTGTTTTGGCACAAGGTATGGCCTTCTCTCTCTCCCTCCCTCTCTTTCTCTCTGGGAATTAAGCCAGTGCTTCTGTTTTCGAAATTTTACCTACCATGTCCAAGCTCAGTGTTGAGGCAAAATACAAAACCCCTCATTCGGAAACAAAATTGATTATATTCAGATACAGTTTTAAGCTCCTGATCTTATTGAGTTGAAAAGCTGGCTTTTCCAAAACAATTTGAAATAATTTTTCTGGGGTCAATAGCCAACAGTGGGAATAGATTAATACTCCTTTAAAAGTGTGTTACCTGCTAAACAATCTTGAATCCTCCCTCTGTTGTCTCTGTTTTCTGCAACTGCCAACATCAACTGCTGGGGCCGACATCGAACTGGGCTGCTCAACGTCTTGAGCTGAATACTGCTGGATGCAGGTGAGCAGAACCTCTCCTAACTGGACTGCCTCTCTGTTTGGCTCTCTCAAACCAAACTACCAATCTCTATTTGAGATTCTCTCATCCTCAATTCATCCATTATCGAAATTCACTTGGCTATCACCAAAACCTCCAGAGTTTTGCTTTGTTAACCTGATCACACACACAACCCTCTGTGTGTAATTTGACACCTGTGCTCTTGTCCTCAGGAGCCAATGTCCATGCCACAACAGCGAACAGGATATACGGCGCTGACGTACGCCTGCGAGAACGGATGTGGCTGAGGTGCTGCTGCAGATGGGGCCTGACCTGGTGAGACCTCACCCTCTGGCCTCATCTCTAGGAAACACAGTTCATGTCAATACACAGCCTTTTTGCAGGAGTTGTTCACACGTTTGCATAAGTGTGGGTGTGCTTCCCGAATCTCACCATATTCCCTTCATAGTGCACTACTTTTTACCAGGGCACTCAGGGCTCTGGTCAAAAGTAGTGCACTTAATAGGGAATGTGTCAAACACAAGGCCCGTGGGCTGAATCCGCCTGTAACACAATTCTATCCTGCCCGCGGCATGATTTGGGTTGTCAATTAATTTTGGCACGCTTCCATACCGCCCCGCGATGCGATGCGCTGCACTACAAGCCACAGCAAGCACTGCGAACGTGATGCACGCCAAACAGCAGTGCATTGCCACACACCTCCCAGACTCACACACACACCCACTCTAGAGCCAGCCAGTGCGATGTATTATATCATCACTAATGGCACTGACCAAATCTTCTACCGAGCCGAAAGTTTAAAGGGATATAGGCTTAACGTCCATGCCAAGTTTAGCTTCTGAAGAGTCATTGCTGTAGTCTACAGAAAATGTAATCTTGCTTGTCAACAAATTGTAAGATAAAGGATTCACACATGGGTATAAATTACTACTTAATGACAATAGGACACACAAGCGAGTATAAATGAGTCAACACTTGAGTCGTCTACTTCATAAAATTACAGACTGATGCGCTTGTGTCTGTGAATTCAACGTCAATTACGCCGCTTTTGTATGTCCTGTTAACAGCACGCAGCGGAGGGAAAGTGTACATAGATACATGCCACAGTCCTAGCCAGGCTACTAAAATGTTGCAGTCTGGTTTCGGTTTTTAAACTTGACAATGAATAACCAAAAAACGGTATGTATTCACCCCTTTCGAATGATATGTTGCAAATTCAAAATTTGGATTATATGTTACGAATTTGAAAAACATACAATATATTACGAATTTGCAAAACGTATGATATGTTACGAATTCTAGCTAAGTGGTTTACGTTAGCTAGCTCGCTAACGTCAGCGAGCTGGTTAGGGGAAGGGTTAGCTAAAAGGGTTAAGGTTAGGGTTAGGTGAGGGGTTAGCTAAAAGGGTTAAGGTTAGGGTTAGGTGAGGGGTTAGCTAAAAGGGTTAAGGTTAGGGTTAGGGGAAGTGTTAGCTAACATGCTACGTAGTTGCAAAGTATCTAAAAAGTAGTAAGTAGTTGAAAAGTTGCTAATTAGCTAAAACACTATAGATGTCCATGATGAGATTTGAACTCCCAACCTTTGGGTTGCTAGACGTTAGCATTGTACTCCCACACATCCACCCCAACCAACCACCCACCCACCCTACTTTGTTTTTTTGCCTTAAGTAACCATCTGTCTTATGTAACCATACAGTACCAAACGTACCATATCATACTAAATTAAGTATTCCGGATTTCCATACAATAATACGAAGTGCTCTGAGACCAGGTTGGTGATCCATCCATGCAATCCAAAAAAACAATAAACATGTTTTATGTTTAAATGTTTCAACAACCTAGCTACATTTTTGTTATTTGGAGTTTTGATTAGGGTCACAGCATATTATTCACATCTAGCAGCAAAGGCTGGACATGTTATTTATCTCTTCTTTTGTTTTAATGTGCTAAATTGCTATATACAGTATCCTACAGTATGTACATAAGTAGACATTACAAAGGGCTATCTTTTTTTCTAACTAAACAATGGCCAGTTTGGGTGGCAGTTTTATGCATGTTGTTTTGTAAAAACAAACCTAATAGGCTATGTCTGGCCTGCAAATTTGTTGTGTTTTTTTCAATATGGCCTGTGTGCTGATTCAGTTTGACACCCTTGTTATAGTGAACAGGGTGCCATTTAGGGTTCAGCCTGGGTGTTGTTTAGATGCATGACTGCTTGAATAAGCTCATGTGTTTCCATGTGCCCGTTTTACTCACTCCTGTTTTTCTGTTTGTCTTGCAGAAACATGAATCGGAGGGGGACAGAACCCCTCTAATGAAAGTCAAGAAGGACCAACGTTTGGTGAGGTCATTTGCAGAATCCAAATTGTAAGCATTGTCCATCCTACTTTTGTGTCAAATAGTTATGAAGTAATTGTGGTCAGTTAACAAATACTATGTCTTGTTTCATTTTTGCCCGGTGCTAGCCAATGCCAATGTAAATATGCATGTATTTTTGCTAATAAAGTCTTACAATTGGTAACATTTTTAGCTGAATGCACATGCATTTAGATGTTATTGCGTGTTGTTTTTTTCAGTCACACTGTGGCATGAAAGGAGATCCATGAAGTTAACATCGACAGCATCTCTGAGCCTGAGTTCCTGTCGAGTAAACCTAAGGAGGGCTCACCTACGGAACTCTGCACTCACAATTCCATTTAGTTTCGGAACTGAATGACCATTCTTATGGGGAAATCAAATGTCTTATTCAACTGAATTGAGATTAAATTGATCTGTAACTCTTGACTTGCTCTGGCTACTCCCAGTGTTGAATGGGGCAGTGCATTTCCTCAAAATCAAGGTGGTCCCTGACAGTTGGAAGACGGACATGAACAAGATCTTAGAATCGTCCAGCAGCAACGAGGAGGACACGGAAGGAAAGGAGAGTGAAGAGGAGAAGGAGGTGCTAAGGGTGGTCACACCATCGTGGTGTCCTACCTCCTCAACTACCCCAACAACATCCTGTCGGTCCCCACGCAAGACCTATATCAGCTCACACACCCCTCCCATGACACCTCTCAGGTAGGGACTGCTAGTTTATTAACAGACAAATAACTACTGTACTTCTACAAACATGTTTGTTTATTTGCCTGGATGGAGTTGTATTGACACCAAGTTGATACCAAATATTGATACCAACTATACTTTTGTTATGTAATAACTACCTCTTCCCCTACTGTATTTATTTATTTATTTATTTTGCTCCTTTGCACCCCAGTATTTCTACTTTGCACACTCCTCTACTGTCAAATATACCATTCCAGTGTTTTAATTGCTATATTGTATTTACTTCGCCACCATGCCCTATTTATTGCCTTTACCTCCCTTATCTCACCTCATTTGCTCACATTGTATCTAGACTAACTTTTCTACTGTATTACTGACTGTATGTTTGTTTTACTCCATGTGTAACTCTGTTGTTATATGTGTCGAACTGCTTTGCTTTATCTTGGCCAGGTCGCAGTTGTAAATGAGAAGTTGTTCTCAACTTGCCTTCCTGGTTAAATAAAGGTGAAATAAATAAATTAAAAATATATATATATCTCCTTACATCTTACGAGTTCCAAGCACTGGCTATGGTGGAGCCAGACAGAGTATCTTCTAACGTTACAACACCTGCACCCGTCATCACAAAACGTCAGCCCAACAGTAAATATAGGTCTAACTTTGTTAATTCCCTGACTAAGAAGACAACTAGACACCAGTTGACTACACAAGGCATCAAAGCGTTATACTGATTACTGTAATATTAGATGGTACAACCTTGTAACTAGCTAGTTGTGTTGTCCTGTGTGGCTGTCTCAGGTGGCTCCAAACAGAGGCAGTGACCCCAACAGGATAACCCTGTCATTGCAGACGGTCCAGACAGACATGCCCCCCTTCCACCCGTACCAGCCCTTGGAGTCCATTGTGAAAGAGACAGAGTGCAAGCTGATCTCCAGCCATAGAGAAGACCCAGCTACAGAATAAGATGATCCTCAAGGAGCAGTAAACTAAAGAGTACATGAAGGCCAAAGGCCTGAAGGATGACCCGGGCAGCCCCTTCGCACTTTGGCCTCCCAGCAGTCCAGACTTTAGTACAGCAGACTACCCCGACAGCTCCAGCCCTGACCTGCTGATGCTGATGGTGAGTCAGCAGTAGATGCTGGGGCAGCAGTTGACAGGCCTGGGACCGGCCTTCTCACCCAGGCCCTCGACGGACTACTAGTGGCCTTCCCCCCACAGATTGTCACAGACATGCCGGTTGATATCATGGCAGGTACAGTTGTTGATCATTGCTAGATAGTCATTTTCAAGTCTTGCCATAGGTTTTCAAGCCGATTCCTGGTCAAAACCACTCAGGAACATTCAATGTCGTCTTGGTAATCAACTCCAGTGTATATTTGGCCTTGTTTTTTAGGCAATTGTCCTGCTGAAAGGTGTCTGTTGGAAAGCAAACTGAACCAAGTTTTCCTCTAAGATTTTGCCTGTGCTTAGCTCTATTCTGTTTATTCTTATCCGATGACAAGAATACCCATAAAATGATACAGCCATCACCATGCTTGAAAATATGAAGAATGTTACTTAGTGATGTGTTTGTTGTGTTGGATTTTCCCCAATCATAATGCATTGTATTCAGGACAAAAAGTTAATGTCTTTGCCACATTTTTTTGCAGTATTACTTTAGTGCCTTGTTGCAAACAGGATGCATGTTTGGGAATATTTGTATTATGTACAGGCTTCCTTCTTTTCACACTGTCATTTATGTTAGTATTTTGGAGTAACTACAATGTTGTTGATCCATCCTCAGTTTTCTCCTATCACACAGACATTAAGCTTTGCAACTGTTTTATAATCACCATTGGCCTCATGGTCCCGTGTGGCTCAGTTGGTAGAGCATGGTGTTTGCAACGCCAGGGTTGTGGGTTCGATTCCCACGGGGGACCAGTACAGAGAAAAAAAAGTATGAAATGTATGCATTCGCTACTGTAAGTCGCTCTGGATAAGAGTGTCTGCTAAATGACTAAAATGTAAATGTAATGGTTAAATCCCTGAGCGGTGTCCTTTCTCTCTGTCAAAAGAGTTACTGAAGGGTGCCTGTGTCTTTGTAGTGACTCTGTGTAATTAATAACTGCACCATGCTCAAAGGGATATTCAATGTCTGCTTCTTTTTATACACATCTACCAATAGGTGCCCTTCTTTGCGAACCATTGGAAAACTTCCATGGTATTTCTGGTTGAATCTGTGCTCGAAATTCACTGCTCAACTGAGGGACTTTACAGATACAGTGGATTTGGAAAGTATTCAGACCCCTTGACTTTGTCCACATTTTGTTACCTTACGGCTTTATTCTAAAAAGGATGAAATAGTTTTTTCCCATTATCAATCTACACACAATACCCCATAATGACAAAGCAAAAACAGGTTTTCAGAAATGTTTGCAAATGTATTAAAAATGTAAAACTGAAATATCACATTGCATAAGTATTCAGACCCTTTATTCAGTACTTTGTTGAAGCACCTTTGGCAGCAATTACAGCCTCGAGTCTTCTTGGGTATGATGCTACAAGCTTGGCACACCTGTATTTGGGGAGTTTCTCCGATTCTTCTTTGCAGATCCTCTCAATCTGTCAGGTTGGATGGGGAGCGTTTCTGCACAGCTATTTTCAGGTCTCTCCAAAGATGTTCGATCTGGTTCAAGTCCGGGCCCTGGCTGGGCCACTCAAGGACATTCAGAGACTTGTCCCGAAGCCACTCCTGCGTTGTCTTGGCTGTGTGCTTAGGGTTGTTGTCCTGTTGGAAGGTGAACCTTCGCTCCAGTCTGAGGTCCTGAGCACTCTGGAGCAGGTTTTCATCAAGAGTGTGCAAAGCTGTCATCAAGGCAAAGGGTGGCTACTTTGAAGAATCTCAAATATAAAATATATTTTGATTTGTTTAAGATCTTTTTTTGGTTACTACATGATTCCACATGTGTTATTTCATAGTTTTGATTATTCTACAATGTATAAAATTGTAAAAAGAAAGAAAAACCCTGGAATGAGTAGGTATGTCCAAACTTTTGACTGGTACTGTGTGTTTGTACAATTTCAAGACAGATGCTGGATGTACAGTGGGGGAAAAAACTATTTGATCCCCTGCTGATTTTGTACGTTTACCCACTGACAAAGAAAGGATCAGTCTATAATTTTAATGGCAGGTTTATTTGAACAGTGAGAGACAGAATAACAACAAAAATATCCAGAAAAATGCATGTCAAAAATGTTATAAATTGATTTGCATTTTAATGAGGGAAATAAGTATTTGACCCCCTACCAATCAGAAAGATTTCTGGCTCCCAGGTGTCTTTTATACAGGTAACGAGCTGAGATTAGGAGCACACTCTTAAAGGGAGTGCTCCTAACCGCAGCTTGTTACCTGTAAAAAAGACACCTGTCCACAGAAGCAATCAATCAATCAGATTCCAAACTCTCCACCATGGCCAAGACCAAAGAGCTCTCCAAGGATGTCAGGGACAAGATTGTAGACCTACACAAGGCTGGAATGGGCTACAAGACCATCGCCAAGCAGCTTGGTGAGAAGGTGACAACAGTTGGTGCGATTATTCGCAAATGGAAGAAACACAAAATAACTGTCAAAATCCCTCAGCCTGGGGCTCCATGCAAGATCTCACCTCGTGGAGTTGCAATGATCATGAGAACGGTGAGGAATCAGCCCAGAACTACACGGGAGGATCTTGTCAATGATCTCAAGGCAGCTGGGACCATAGTCACCAAGAAAACAATTGGTAACACACTACGCCGTGAAGGACTGAAATCCTGCAGCGCCCGCAAGGTCCCCCTGCTCAAGAATACATATACATGCCCGTCTGAAGTTTGCCAATGAACATCTGAATGACTCAGAGGACAACTGGTGAAAGTGCTGTGGTCAGATGAGACCAAAATGGAGCTCTTTGACATCAGCTCAACTCGCCGTGTTTGGAGGAGGAGGAATGCTGCCTATGACCCCAAGAACACCATCTCCACCGTCAAACATGGAGGTGGAAACATTATGCTTTGGGGGTGTTTTTCTGCTAAGCGGACAGGACAACTTCACCGCATCAAAGGGACGATGGACGGGGCCATGTACCGTCAAATGTTGGGTGAGAACCTCCTTCCCTCAGCCAGAGCATTGAAAATGGATGGGTATTCCAGCATGACAATGATCCAAAACACACGGCCAAGGCAACAAAGGAGTGGCTCAAGGAGAAGCACATTAAGGTCCTGGAGTGGCCTAGCCAGTCTCCAGACCTTAATCCCATAGAAAATCTGTGGAGGGAGCTGAAGGTTCGAGTTGCCAAACGTCAGCCTTGAAACCTTAATGACTTGGAGAAGATCTGCAAAGAGGAGTGGGACAAAATCCCTCCTGAGATGTGTGCAAACCTGGTGGTCAACTACAAGAAACATCTGACCTCTGTGATTGCCAACAAGGGTTTTGCCACCAAGTACTAAGTCATGTTTTGCAGAGGGGTCAAATATTTATTTCCTTTATTAAAATGCTAATCATTTTATAACATTTTTGACATGCGTTTTTCTGGATTTTTTTGTTGTTATTCTGTCTCTCACTGTTCAAATAAACCTACTACTAAAATTATAGACTGATCATTCCTTTGTAAGTGGGAAAATGTACAAAATCAGCAGGGGATCAAATAGTTTTTTCCCGCACTGTAACTCTGAACCGGATGCTGGATGCTGGATAGAACTCTGAGCCGGATGCTGGATGTAACTCCCAGCTGGACGCTGGATATAACTCTGTGCCGGATGCTGGATGTAACTCTCAGCTGGACGCTGGATATAACTCTGAGCCGGATGCTGGATGTAACTCTCAGCTGGACGCTGGATATTACTCTGAGCCGGATGCTGGATGTAACTCTCAGCTGGACGCTGGATATAACTCTGAGCCGGATGCTGGATGTAACTCTCAGCTGGACGCTGGATGTAACTCTGAGCCGGATGCTGGATGTAACTCTCAGCTGGACGCTGGATATAACTCTGAGCCGGATGCTGGATGTAACTCTCAGCTGGACGCTGGATATAACTCTGAGCCGGATGCTGGATGTAACTCTCAGCTGGACGCTGGATGTAACTCTGAGCCGGATGCTGGATGTAACTCTCAGCTGGACGCTGGATATAACTCTGAGCCGGATGCTGGATGTAACTCTCAGCTGGATGCTGGATATAACTCTGTGCTGGATGCTGGATGTAATTCTAAGATAGATACTGGATTTAACTCTGAGCCGGATGTTGGATGTAACTGAGCCGGATGCTGGATATAACTATGAGCTGGATGCTATACTGGATGCAAAATCCAGCATCCAGTATCCAGTTCAGTGTTACAGACCCTACTGCAACCTGTCAGACCTGGGGTCTGTTCAATAGGGTGCATTGTTACAGAACGTCAGCAGTTTAGATAGAAACATATTGCTTGAACAGGTACGCTATATATTCAAAAGTATGTGGACACCCCTTCAAATGAGTGGATTCAGCTATTTCAGCCACACCCGTTGCTGACAGGTGTAAAAAATTGAGCACACAGCCCTGCAATCTCCATAGACAAATACTGGCAGTAGAATGGCCTTACTGAAGAGCTCAGTGACTTTCAACGTGGCCCCATCATAGAATGCCACCTTTCAAACAAGTTCATAACATTTCTGCCCTGCTAGAGCTGATCCGGTCAACTGTAAGTGCTGTTATTGTGAAGTGGAAACATCTAGGAGCAACAACGGCTCAGTCCCGAAGTGGTTCCAAACTGCCTCTGGAAGCAAGAACTTCGTCGGGAGTTTCATGAAATGGGTTTTCATGGCCGAGCAACCGCACACAAGCTTCACAATGCCAAGCGTTGGCTGGAGTGGACTCTGGAGCATTGGAAACACTTACTCTGGAGTGATGAATCACGCTTCACCATCTGGCAGTCCGACGGACAAATCTGGGTTTGGCGAATTCCAGGAGAATGCTACCTACCCCATTGCATAGTGCCAACAGTAAAGTTTGGTGGAGGAGGAACAGTGGTCTGGGGCTGTTTTTCATGGTTCGGGCTAGACCCCTTAGTTCCAGTGAAGGGAAATCTTAACGCTACAGCATACAATGACATTCTAGATGATTCTGTGCTTCCAACTTTGTGGCAACAGTTTGGGGAAGGCCCTTTCCTGTTTCAGCATGACAATGCTTCTGTGCACAAAGCGAGGTGGTTTGTCGAGATTGACTGGCCTGCACAGAACTTGACTGGCCTGCACAGAGCCCTGACATCAACCCTATCAAACACATTTTGGGATGAATTGAAACGCCAACTGCGAACCAGGCATAATCGCCTAAATTCAGTTTCCGACCTGACTAATACTCTTGTGGCTAAATGGAAACAAGTCCCCACAGCAATGTTCCAACATCTAGTGGAAAGCCATCCCAGAAGAGTAGGGGCTATTATAGTAGCAAAGGGGGACCAACTCCATATTAATGACCATGATTTTGGAATGAGATGTTCGACGAGCAGGTATCCACATACTTTTGGTCATGTGGTGTATGATTGTCTGTCAGGTAGAGTAGGTTAGAATTGAATACGAGACAAAGTGTTTTTATGAACTTGGTGCATGAGGTTGTAGGTCACACCACGTTCTTAAGGCATTAAGTCTTGTGGCAGAATGACAATGCATAAGTGGAGGCTGCTGAGGGGAGGGCAGTTCATAATAATGGCTGGAACCGAGCAAATGGAATGTCATTAAACACATGGAAACCAATTGTTTGCTGTATTTAATACCATTCCACTCATTCCGGTTCAGCCACTACCACGAGCTTGTCCTCCCAAGTAAGGTGCAACCAACCTCCTGGAATGCACATCTCGTTTGGAACCAGTGCTGGAGAAAGTGTTTGCAAGTTGCATCAAAATGCAGCATGAGTGCTATAACAGTTGTTGTATGTATGGTTACATGCAAAGTTTGCCGTGCATAAACCTGAACAAAAAAGAAACGTGGCTTGCCTTACAACTACCCTGACTGTGGAAATCATACTTATACCGCCACCTTGCGGCTACAGCAAAGCCTACAGTCTTTAGTGAAACTGAATTTGTTTGACGAATCTCTTCAAGACAACTCGTATAAAGAGACATTTGGAATACATGCATTGAAATCTCTTATTCCCCAGAATTGTCTACTTCATGTTGCATGGTTGTTTTCCTTTTAATTCACATGGTGTCCCAAATATGGAATAAGAATCGATATGCGTCTGTTGACAAATGCTATATGTCGTTTTATTTACTGTTCCAATATGAGTAAATAAAAAGGTACTGCTGTGATTAAAAATGTTAGAGAATTTAACATAACATTTACGCTGGGGTGTATTTGACTTGACGTCCTATTTTCAGAACACAGGAAAACTTGGTAGTTTACGGGCAACACTATTCAAACGTCACTGTGGGAAAAAAATAAATTACAGAGTTTGCCATTTTAAAATAACTTTTATCCAATTAAAACACGAATTTTGTCTCTTTTCAATGACGAAACTATGTGGATGCCTTTTCGTCCAATCACAACCAAGTTAAGGGCAAAGATGATCTATTATATTTACAAGATAACCGAGTGGCCGCTCTTAACAATGGAAATACATGTCCTCAATGATTGAAGGCAGGCGAGATCAGGTGGGACCTTTCTAGCAAATGAGAGGGCAGATACGCGTGATAATAACATGTACAACCACGCAGTTTTTCTCAAAGTTGCCGGAATATCATATGAATCCACTTATATCAGTCCATTTGTAACGCCCTAACCATGACGAAACTTATATTCGAAGTCTCACGCAATTCGACACTGTCATGGACCTTTATACAAAAAAGGGCTGATCTTACGCAGACAGATTTGGGACGGAGTAAATGCTCTCGCTTTTTCTCTTCCTCTCTGCTCCGGGTTCGGAGCTATGACTCACCAAATAAGGAGCGACAACACCATAAAAGGAACTGTATGGCTGTATATGGCGGAAAGTAGATCTCGAAAGAACGTTTCCCCAGATAGAATTCATGCGCGCTAAATGTGTTGCTCTTGTACATCTAAAATGTATTTTCAAAGAGAGACTATTTCCAGATGTTAATAACATAAATTATCTATTTTGGAAGAGAGACTGGGAATGGTCAAGCGTTTTCGTTGTGAACTATATGTGATCGCGGAGTAATACCAATGGGTGTAAATTGAAATGTCCTTATGTGGAGAAGAGTAGGGGGTTGGGTTTGATTAGTTGTAGGCGGAAACAACTTCTAACTGCAACTTTGCACAGTTATGGTAAATGTATATGCCATGGATAATTTATTTCATTTACACTAATCTGTGCTAATTCATTTGATCGTGTTTTCTAAAGCTCACAGAGAACACGCAACAGCACTATATAGCTAGCTAGCTAGGCTTTACTTGTTGATAAAGTCGCTAGCTAAATGCAATTTAACTAGCTAGCTATCTCTCGGTTAGTTGGATTTCAAGGCAATTTGCACCAACAAATTGAGGAATGGACAGTTTTTGAATAATTTCTGTTGGATCACAACATCGCTCATTTACGCATAGACCCAGTGGGTCCATCGACCGCGGCGGCGCGAGAGGTTTGAAGGCCTGGGGGACAGGTTCGGAATGTTGGGGGGAAACGGGGCAGGAATAGGTACAAGAGCAGGGGGCGCACGACCTGGAAATGGGACTGGGTTGACCGCTCTGCAAGTTAATAACCCAGGAACGAACATGAGTGGTGCCGAAGGTGGAAGGTTTGACGACCGAATTAGAGAATACTCAGCCGAGGTGGTGTACAGCGGCTCTGAACCAGAGTCCGACTCCGGGGATGATGATGATACCATGGGTTCAGCCGGGGACCGAAGAGGGGTGAAACGGGAGAGAGCTGAGATGGAAGTCGCTGCATCGGCGACGTCTGTGGGGCTACCCCCGGGAGGTTATGGTGGTGTCACGGGAGGTGCAACTGGGGCAAAGCCAGGCAAGAAAACCCGCGGACGAGTCAAGATCAAAATGGAATTTATAGACAACAAACTTCGGCGGTACACAACTTTTAGCAAGAGGAAGACTGGCATTATGAAGAAGGTCAGTAGTCTATCTCTGTTTTCAGACATGCTGCCACCCTGTGCTCATGCTCCCACACCTGCGCAGACGTTCCATTTCACAGCCACAAGTGTTGGCGCTATGGTAAAAATTCATAAAAACCAAAATGTGCTTTTTGGTCTTAATTTAAGGAAAGGCGTAAGGTTAGCAGTGTGCTTAGGTTTCAAATTTAAGAGAAATTGTAGAAATAGGCGGGGGCTGTGGTAACTAGTGATGACCTGATAGCTAACTAATTGATTTAACCTTTTATTTTATCACTGAGTCATACTGAGACCAAGGTCTCTGAATTGCATAAATCACAGGAAAATGCAAGCAGAAAGAAAAACATGGTCATAAAAAACAAACGCATTCATCAGTAATAAGGTCCTCAATCAGCTTTCTGAATTGCCCTAGAAGCACCAGAACATCACATTTTGAAGATTGTTCAACAAATGAGGTACAAGAAAGGTAAATCTGCTTTTAGTTAACTCCAACCCTGAGACTGGGTGTGGTAACTTGTATGTCTCAAGTTTAGTAATGACGTTGGGTACAGTGGGACTTTATGTAAAAGGGGTTTATAAATGAGAACATAGCAATGTATCAACCTACGTGACATCAGAGGGCCAACCAACTTTCTGGTAGAGAATGCAGTGATGAGTACTGAAATTATCGGCCGTAATAAAGCACTATGATAAACTGCATCTAACGGCTTTAATGAAGTGGCAGCTGCATTCATATAGGTGATGTCGCCATAGTCTGTTCAGTCGACGTTGTCTGTCCTAATCTGCCTTCTACTATTTAGCGAGAGGCAGGACCTATTTCTATAGAAGCCCATTTTTCTCAACTTCTTAACTAACTCATCAATATGCTTTTTCAAAGACAGCTTTTCATCTATCCAGATGGCCAGATATTTGTAAGCACGGACACGATCAATATGGACACCATCCAAAGTACATATGCTTAAATCATCAGACATATTTTTATGCGCTCTAGAAAACCACATGCTGAGTTATAGCTGCATTCACTACTAATTTGCCAAAGTTTTTCTGTAATACAATAAAGGCAGACTGTGGTTCAGATAGAGCCTGGTCAACCATGGGGGCAATAGCCTATGCAACAGTATCATCGGCATACAAGTACAGGTAATATTTTTTACAGACCAGTCTATTGTTAATGTAAACATTAAAGTACAGGACCCAGAATCGACACCCTGCGGGACACCTTTTGTAATTTCCAGGAAACCTGATTTAACACCATCAATAGAGATTGATTTCTATCTGCCAAGTATAATTTTTTTTATATGGTAACTTACAGCGAACTCATTTGAGTTCAATGGCCCTATTATAGATGTTATTGATAACACAATGTTTTCATAAAGGGTTCTTGATTAGGCTGTCCAGAGTAGCTACTTTTCACGAGCTGCTATATAGTTCCAGGACTTGATTAGCTTTGTAGAGCAATTCCGCTTCTACAGAGGCTCAATAGAGACTGGTGAGAAGAACATTTTAATGCATTCCGGCAATCACCTCCCCCAAGTTATAGCCCAGTAAAAACCTGAGCATGCAAATACTTGCTGCCAAAGCCACTTTCTTTTCAAGGTAGCTCAATATTGTTTGATCTGGCCTGTTTGGTTAGGTATGACACTATTTGCGTTTAGGTTGGGTCATCATGTGTAGGTCGATAACCTCATCCTAGATAAGTCTGTCAAATGGGACTACAGCAGCATGCATGTGTTCCTCAGGCCTGTGGTCACGTGTGAAGTTTTAATGTCACGTGCACAAGTGTGGTGAAATGCCTTTCTTGCAAGCTCTACAAAATAACAAGGTAGAGCAAAAACATGCAAAAGTATGAAGTTCCAATAGCATATTTACAATATGCAGGGATACTGGGGTAAGGTGACTAGGCATCAGGATATATGATAAACAGAGTAGCAGCAGTGTAAATGATGATTGTGTGTGTTGAGTCAGTATAAATGTGTGTGTGCTAGAGTGTCAGTGCTATTTAGCCATGGGGATAGAAGCTGTTCAGGAGCCTGTTGGTGTCAGACTTGATGCAGAGACAAGTCTTTGGTGGCTTGAGTCTTTAATGATTTTCCTGGGCCTTCCTTTCACACCACCTGATAGAGTTCCTGGATGGCAGGGAGCTCTACCCAGTGATGTGCTGGGCTGTCTGCACTACCCTCTGTAGTGCCATGCGATTGAGGGCGGTGCTGTTGCCATACAAAGCAATTATTCTTTTTTTATCTTTATTTAACTAGGCAAGTCAGTTAAGAACAAATTCTTATTTACAGTGATGGCCTACCAGCGAGCAGTGGGTTAACTGCCTTGTTCAGGGGCAGAACGACAGATTTTTACCTTGTCATCTCGGGGATTCGATCCAGAAACCTTTTGGTTACTGGCCCAACGCTCTAACCAACGCTCTAACCACCTGCCACCCCCAAAAATAATGCAGCCAGTCAAGATGCTCTCAATGTATAACTTTTTGAGAATTTGAGGGCCCATGCCAAACCTTTTCAACTTCCTGAGGGGGAAGAGGCGCTGTCGCCATTTGGACCATTTTAAGTCCTTAGTGATTTGCACACAAGGAACTTGAAGCTCTCGACCCTTGTCCGCAGGCTAATAAGTGTGTGGTGAAGGAGATCACTTGGGTTGAGAAGCAGGGAGGTATTTAGGTTGGGAATTAATGTTTCCTCCTCAAAGGGGCTTTAAGCTCAGGGAACTTGGCCAGTTATCTGTTAGGCTACCTAAACTGTACTATGAGTAGATTTACCTTAAGGCCTTTGCAGACTGTACGGTTTGCAAATACAAAATGTCCATGTCGTGGGCATATTCTTAGGTCATAAACCATTGTCGCACGTCTTGGCTCGTTCAGTGTGTCCGGGTCTAGGTCTGCTCCGACAAAGTTCTAGCAGTGTCAGATTTTTTTTGCCTTTTTATCATGTAGTGTGGCTGGTGTTACGAGCTGATCTCGGTGATTGACCCAATAGGAACACGGAACCAGCACTGAGTATGCACACAATAATACGATTATTGTGAATATTCAGATTTAATATAGTAGTTTGATTTAAACGTTTAGCCTACATGCTGTGCAAAAATGAAAAATGGCCCTAATCTTGTTTACATGACACATCTGCATGAAATCAGGCCACCTGATGGGATTTTGATAAATACACAATGTTCTACCACAGCAACCATGTTAGTTTGAGGAAGCCTGTTTTTGATTCTGAGTTCGGACATATAAAGTTTGTATGTGAACTATTTGTAAGATGCATACTTTCAGTTGCATACTTTCAGTGAACTCCGTTCACTCGTGCCTGAGCGTAGAGTGAGGCTGGTGCTGTCGGCACTTGTGCAGCTCAAATACACCGCTGCAGTTGACGTAGCCTCGCAAGCTAATCGCCGAATGTGACGACAGAACTGAAGCAAGTCATACAATCTGGCCAGGTTGATATCAATATTTTAATTTGGTAATATCGCACAGTGTAACGCGATAATCTTAAGACTGATTCTGACGTACAGTCTGCAAAGGCCTTCAGGAGTTAAACAATCCCACTCAGGGCAGGGGTACTTCACTGATTTTTGTACCCAGGTGTGCTGTATGCAGCAGGGAGGGGCAAAAAAAACTAGTTTGGCAACCTCTGTTACAAAATACAGGCAAGGAAAGGGGCTACTTAAGTCAGTCAGTTGCACAACTGAAATGTGCATTCAACCGAAATGTGTCTTCCACTTTTAACCTATCCCCTCTGATTCAGAGAGTTGCAGGGGGCTGCCTTAATCGACATCCACGACGCCCGGGGAGCAGGTGTCTTTGGGGGTTAAACTGCCTTGCAGATTTCCCCCCCCCTTGCCACTAGGCTACCTGCTACCCCAGGAGGCTTTGGATCGCTTGGAAAATCAGACTGCAATGTGGAAGATAGAGTAAGGCGCTACTTTGATGTGCCACACATCTTTGAGCTATCACTGCTCCTCCATGGTGCACTGCCAACGCAACCCCGCCTCTTACAGAGCGATACTGTGTGGGTGCCTAGGCAACCACAAGGTTCCTTCCCCTCTGCAATGCCACTTGTGCATATACTGTGTGGGAAAGGGGATACCTAGTCAGTTGGACAACTGAATGCATTCAACCAAAATGTGTCTTCCACATTTATCCCAACCCCTCTGAATCAGAGAAGTGCAGGCAGCTGCCTTAATTGAGGTCATCAGCGCCCAGAGAGAAGTTGTTGTGTTGCTCAAGGGTGAACGGCAGATCTTTCCACCATGCTGGTTTGGGGATTTGAACCAGTGACCTTTCACTTACTGGCCCAACGCTCTTAACCACTAGGTTACCTGCTGGCCCAGGGTTGATGTGTGGGTGGGTGTCCACACAAATGACAACCTACAGAAAGTGTTGCTGCAAAGTGGAGGACACAGGAGAGCTAGGCCTAACTAGCTCAATCTCTTCAACTCTATATTCTCCTTCCTATCGTTTGCCTCTTCCTGTCTTTGTAGCCTTGTTTTCTAATTAACACTGGTTGCTTTCTGATGTCATCCCAGTTTTATGAGCACCATAAAGTGCTTGAATACATTGAATAGCATACACAGACAACTGGCCAATGGCTGCTGCCAAAAAGATCCCCTCCCCTCCTACTACTATAGTGCCTGGAAGCCCTGAGCTTGTTAGAGCAATGCTTCCTGCTGCATACACAGCCACAATGTTATGCATGGCTGTGGGGTTCCCCTTTGAAACAACAGCTTGTGCTCACTGAGATCCTGTTAAAAGCTTTTAAGAAATGGCTATGCATGCTGGAAGGAAGCTTGGTCTAGGCTGCATTAAGTAGGGCACTGGGTTGTGGTACTAATAGCCTTTGTAGAACAAACATGACCTTCTGACATACTAATTAAGGAATCCCTTTAGTTCTATTCATGACATTTCTATTTGCAATGTTCCACAACGTTTGCCATCTGAACGTGGCCTTGCACTGCTCTAAGCAACTAATGCGCTTGTTCAGAAACATTTACCGCTTACTCTCCCAATAACCTCTAGCCTGACTCTCTCCACTCTTGGCCTTTGTAGGACCACAGCCCAGAGACCACGTTCATTGTTCTCTCCAATATCAATAAATACTTGGTAGTTAGATGATGTGCTTGCTGCCACACCACGTTGCATCAGTGCTAAGGAATTCTGTGTGTTTGCGCCAAAACAGTGTTGTCAGAGCACATTTGTAGAATGTTTGCATTGAATATCAATGTACTGTCATTTTGACTTGGGGATTAAGCTGGTTAGAAAAAGGAATAACTTGTCATAAATTAGGGAAATGATTTGGGCTGTGTAGAGCTCAATAAAGCCAGATATGAGTGATTGTCTACAGGTAAAGGGAACAGTTAGTGTTGCTCATGAGTTTGTATGAATGGTTTTGCATTTATATCAAATCAAACTTTTTGTCACATGGCTGAATACAACAAGTGTAGACTTTACTGTGAAATGCTTACTTACAAGCCCTTAACCAACAGTGCAGTTCAAGAAGAGTTAAGAAAATATTTACGTAGTGGACTAAAATAAAAGTAATAAAAAAAGTTACACAATAAGAATAACTATAGCGAGGCTGTATACAGGGGGCACCAGTACCGAGTCAGTGTGCGGGGGTACAGGTTAGTTGAGGTAATTTGTACATGTACGTAGGTGGGGGTGAAGTGACTATGCATAGCTAATAAACACGAGTAGCAGCAGTGTACAAAAGGGTGTCTATGTAAATTGTCCGGTGGCGATTTTATTAATTGTTCAGCAGTCTTATGGCTTGGGGGTAGAAGCTGTTGAGGAACCTTTTGGTCCTAGACTTTGTGCTCCGGTACCGCTTACCGTGCGGTAGCAGAGAAAACGGTCTATAACTTGGGTGACTGGAGTCTCTGACAATTTTATGGGCTTTCTGCTAACGCCGCCTATTATATAGGTCCTGGATGGCAGGAAGCTTGGCCCAACTGATGTACTGGGCCGTACGCAGAGGTTGTTGTCCTGGCACCACACTGCCAGTTCTCTGACCTCCCTATAGGCCATCTCATCGTTGTCGGTGATCAGGCCTACCACTGTTGTGTTGTCAGCAAAGTTGATGGTGTTGGAGTCGTGTTTGGCCATGCAGTCGTGGGTGAACAGGGAATACAGGAGGGGACTAAGTACACACCCCTGAGGGGCCCCTGTGTTAAGGATCAGCGTGGCAGACGTGTTGTTGCCTACTCTTACCACCTTGGGACGGCTCGTCAGGAAGTCCAGGATCCAGTTACAGAGGGAGGTGTTTAGTCCCTTAATCCTTAGCTTAGTTATGAGCTTCGTGGGCGCTATGGTGTTGAACACTGAGCTGTAGTCAATGAACAGCATTCTCACATAGGTGTTCCTTTTGTCCAGGTGGGAAAGGGCAGTGTGGAGTGTGTTTGAGATTGTGTCATCTGTGGATCTGTTGGGGCGGTATGCGAATTGGAGTGGGTCTAGGGTATCCTGGAGGATGCCATTGATGTGAGCCATGACCAGCCTTTCAAATCACTTCATGGCTACCGACGTGAGTGCCACTGGGCGGTAATCATTTAGGCGGGCTACCTTCGCTTCCTAGGGCACAGGGACTATGGTGGTCTGGTTGGAACATGTAGGTATTACAGACTCGGTCAGGGAGAGGTTGAAAATGTCAGTGAAGACACTTGACAGTTGGTCCGTGCATGCTTTGAGTACATGTCCTGGTAATCTGACTGGCCCAGCTGCTTTGTGAATGTTGACCCGTTTAAAGGTTTTGTTCACATCGGCTACCGAGAGCGTTATCACACAGTCATCCAGAACAGCTGGTGCTCTCGTGCATGCTTCAGTGTGCTTGCCTCAAAGTGAGCATAAAAGGCATTTGGCTAATCTGGTAGGCTCGAGTCACTGAGCAGCTCGCGTCTGGGTTTCCCTTTGTAGTTCGTAATAATTTTCAAGCCCTGCCACATCCGACGAGTGTCAGAGCCTGTAGTAGGATTCAATCTTAATCCTGTATTGATGCTTTGCTTGTTTGATGGTTCGTCTGACGGCATAGCGGGATTTATACGCGTCCGGATTAGTGTCCCGCTCCTTGAAAGCGGCAGCTCTAGCCTTTAGCTCGATGCTAATGTTGCCTGTAAACCATGGCTTCTGGTTGGGATGTGTATGTACTGTCACTATGGGGACGATGTCGTCGATGCACTTATTGATGATGCCGATGACTGAGGTGGTATACTCTTCAATGCCATTGAATGAATCCAGGAACATATACCAGTCTGTGCTAGCAAAACAGTCCTGTAGCGTAGCATCCGTGTCATCTGACCACTTCCATATTGAGCGAGTCACTGCTACTTCCTGCTGTAGTTTTTGCTTGTAAGCAGGAATCCAGAGGATAGAATTATGGTCAGATTTGCCAAATGGAGGGCTGGGGAGAGCTTTGTATGCATCTCTGTGTGTGGAGTAAAGGTGGTCTAGGATTTTTTTTTTTTTCTTCTCTGGTTGCACATGTGACATGCTGGTAAAAATGAGTTAAAACTGATTTAAGGTTGCCTGCATTAAAGTCCCCGGCCACTGGGAGCGCCGCTTCTGGGTGAGCATTTTCCTCTTTGCTTATGGCCTTAGAGTTGGTTGAGAGCGGTCTTAGTACCAGCTTCGTTCTGTGGTGGTAAATAGACGGCTACGAATAGTATAGATGAGAACTCTCTATATACAGCTTTTCATGAGGTCTCAAATGACTTTGCATTGAGACCCTGTGAACAAAAACTCTAGGCCTAAATGCAAATCAATTTATTAATTCATCCATTTTGTCTTACACCACTATTCACTGCAACTGCAATAGGTGCAGTATAGCCTATCACAAATGTTACAATATATTGATAAAGATGTATGCAAGGGCCTACATCTGGTGACCTCCGTATATACATAGAAACATCAGTGTGCAAGTGCTGTTCGCCATTAACGAAAGAAGTCTACTCAGACAAGCGTCTGTCCGATTAGATTTTTTTTTGATTAAGCAGTTATTTTATTTATTTATTAGAATTTGGCTACTATTTCTAACATGTATTTTAGCATTAAAATGGATCAATGGATGATTCATTTGTGCACTGACAATCACATTCTCTCTTTTTATTGTGTTACTGTAAAGTGTATTGCAGTTTCAAAGGCATTTTAGCCCCTTACACTCATGGATATTGGCCTATGTGGATCTGGCCCAATTGAAATGTTTCTAACAGAAGAACTATAAAAAGCATATGCATAACCAGAAAATTAGATTATGGGGAAATTATTACATTTGGATTATTTCAGATCAAAGACTGAATCCAAACCTTACACTGTTGATTTTGTGCATTTTAAATTTACTGTACTTTTCTTTTTTTACCCCCTTTTTCTCCCCAGTATCGTTGTATCCAATTGTTACTAGTTACTGTCTTGTCTCATCGCTGCAACTCCCGTATGGACTCGGGAGAGGCAAAGGTCGAGAGCCATGCGTCCTCCGAAACCCAACCAAGCCACACTGCTTCTTAACACAGCACGCATCCAACCTGGAAGCCAGCCGCACCAATGTGTCGGAGGAAACACCTGGTCAGCGTGCACTGCGATGAGACAAGGATATCCCTGCTGGCCAAACCCTCCCTAACCCAGACGACGCTAGGCCAATTGTGTGCCGCCCCATTGCCTCCCGGTCGCGGCCGGCTGCGATATAGCCTGGGCTCGAACCCAGAGTCTCTGGTGGCACAGCTAGCACTGCGATGCAGTGCCTTAGACCACTGCGCCACCCGGGAGGCCTTTTACTGTACTTTTCACCGCATTTGTCAACAATGACATAAAAAATACTTGGATACTGCACATTCAGTAACATAATAAGAATATTAATTTACATTTTGGAGTAGGTGCAAGATATGAAAACGATTACAATGGTTTGGAGTGAGGGGTCGAACTGATGTCTCCAAGAGGTCACACACCTCTCCAAACTGTGTACAGTTCCTAAGTAATTTCAATGCACTTTTGACTCAAGGAAAGAACTTTCAACTATAAGGTGCTTTTTTTGAGCTCTCCTAGCTTTGCCATTGAGGAACTGAGGCAAGCACACTTGTAGTTTTTTTATTTTTGAACAAAGCTCTGCGTCCCCACCATCACAATTGCTGTTCACATTTATATATCGCAATCTGGGTCAGGTGGGCATAATTTGAAAGCTTATTCTATTGCCAACATGGCTAGCCACGTTATAAAATATGATCTCGCAGTGTTAGGCTTTGAAAAGGCACTTCAGAGAAACAGATTGTAATTTAACCTCTATGGGCTAGGTGGGACGCTAGCGTGCCACCCGTGGTGCACTCCATCAACAGCAGGTGCATTTCAAGAGCGGCAAATTTGAATCCAAATAAATGTCAAAATTCAAATTTTTCAAAAATACAACTATTTTACACCATTTGAAAGATAAACATCTCCTTAATCTAACCACGTTTTACGATTTCAAAAAGGTTTTACGGCGAAAGCATAAATTTAGAGTATGTTAGGACAGTACATTTACAAGAGTTGTGTGTAATGTTTTGTCAAGTCAAAGACAGGGTCACCAAAACCATAAAACCAGCTAAAATGATGCACTAACCTTTTACAATCTCCATCAGATGACACTCCTAGGACATTATGTTAGACAATGCATGCATTTTTAGTTCTATCAAGTTCATATTTATATCCAAAAACAGCGTTTTACTATGGCATTGATGTTGAGGAAATCGTTTCCCTCCAATAACCGGCAGTCAAGTCAGCGTCACAAATTAAATAATTAAAATTAGAAAACATTGGTAAAATATTATATTGTCATTTAAAGAATTATAGATTTACATCTCTTGAACGCAATCAACTTGCCAGATTTAAAAATAACCTTACTGGGAAATCACACTTTGCAATAATCTGAGCACTGCGCCCAGAAAAATACGCGTTGCGATACAGACTAGACGTCATGTTGGGGAGATCTAAAATCGAAAATACTATGTAAATAATCCATTACCTTTGATTCTCTTCATCAGATGTCACTTCCAGGTATCACAGGTCCATAACGAATGTAGTTTTGTTCAAAAAAGCTCATCATTTATGTCCAAAAATCTCCGTCTTGTTAGCACATGATCTAAGCCAGCCGGACTTCTCGTCATGAACGAGGGGAAAAAATATATTTACGTTCGTTCAAACATGTCAAACGTTGTATAGCATAAATCATTAGGGCCTTTTTTAACCAGAACATGAATAATATTCAAGGTGGACGAATGCATAGTCTTTTATAACGTATTGGAACGAGGGTACCCAACATGAACTCGCGCGCCAGGTGTCTAATGGGACATCATCGTTCCATGGCTCTTGTTCGGTCAGATCTCCCTCCAGAAGACTCAAAACACTTTGTAAAGGCTGGTGACATCTAGTGGAAGCAATAGGAAGTGCCAAAATATTCCTCAGCCCCTGTGTTTTTCAATGGGATAGGTTTAAAGTCAATACAACACATCAGGTATCCACTTCCTGTCAGAAAATGTCTCAGGGTTTTGCCTGCCAAATGAGTTCTGTTATACTCACAGACACCATTCAAACAGTTTTAGAAACTTTAGAGTGTTTTCTATCCATATATAATAAGTATATGCATATTCTAGTTACTGGGTAGGATTAGTAACCAGATTAAATCGGGTACATTTTTTTTATCCAGACGTGCAAATGCTGCCCCCTAGCCCTAACAGGTTAAGTGCGTGTTCCGCGTCCAGTTCTCTTCACAATACGACAAACATAAGCTCATTGTGTTCAGGACAACCCAGGGTATAATGCATATCGTCCTTGTAACTGTGGATTAAACAGCGCTCATAAAGCTTGATACTGTAAATTACATGTCTTCAAATATGGAAATGTGAAGCACACATCAAAGCGGTATTTATTATAACCCTCAACGTCTCATCTTTCAGAACACATCGACTCCTCTCGATTTTACAGCATTTCCCTCACTCAGACAACAAATGTGCGGAAGTAGCCCAGTTTATCTGGAGGGATGGGGGGCATCTTGTTGCGCACATGCTCAACTTTAGAACAGCTGTCAGTCAACCCATACAGCGCTGTGAAGTGGTGAACCTGAGACTGTGCCATGTATAGCATGTTATTCTACAGCCACTGCGTTCCAATGCAGGCACTTATCAATGACAAACTCTGCCATTTTTCAACCCGTATACGGGATGACAGGGATGTGGGTGGAAAGGGCTACATTGAGTTTGATTTAATGCCTGACGCTCTCTCATCCCTCTTCCCACTCCCCCAGGCCTACGAGCTCTCCACTCTAACGGGCACCCAGGTCCTCCTCCTGGTGGCCAGCGAGACGGGCCACGTCTACACATTTGCCACACGCAAGCTCCAGCCCATGATTACCAGTGAGACGGGCAAGGCGCTCATCCAGACGTGCCTCAACTCGCCCGACTCGCCGCCCCGCAACGACCCATCCACTGACCAGCGCATGAGCGCCACAGGCTTCGAGGAGACGGACCTCACCTACCAGGTGTCGGAGGGTGACGGCTGTGCAGAGCCCACCAAGGTGAGGTGGTTAGACAGTCTCCTGGGATTAACGCCACGGATAGCTGCTTCAGAGCACCTGGGTTACCACGCATCAAGTTGCCTAATGCTGTCTTTATATGGTGATTTTAGCATAGCAGTTGCATGGAGGTGATTTTCGAACTAATAGATCAACAAACATGTTGATGTCACTCTTTGGCCTACTGTGCATAATAATAATAATAATAATCTGTAAGAGGTATATTGTTGCTCTGTTTATTCTTTCTCCTGTTGGGAAATGGGCACAGGCTTCAGAACCGAAGAGGTTTCCTAGGTTACTATGCAGTGCCGGAAAGAAAACCTGTGTAGAATGTCTTAACTTGTAGTAGCATTCAGCATCCCTTGAAAAGGGTGTTGGCTGTCTTAATATCAGACTGTGTTAGAATTAAAGGCACTCGCCAGTGGTAGTTTCACCTATTCTGGTAAAAAGTGTGTGGGAGAACAAACTTCCCAGCCAGAGAAACCTTTTGTAGCCACCAAAACAATGTATTTACTCAACAACAAAAATTGTTGGATCAAAGTCATATTACAACCTCACAGGATATAATATTGCTTAAACGGTTGACATCACTACAGGGTCCTTTAACCAAAGCTGACCGATGGGTTAAGTGTTAAGTCTCCTTAGACTTCACTGTTATTCATGAGCATATGAAAAATAAACACATCTGAAATGCTTCACAGCAGATTGATAAAAATAAGATTTGGCCTCTTTGTCCATATATGGGATGGTTTCCTCTAGTTCCTCTCTTGGCAGAGGGCTGCTTGCATTCCATATAAGCTGCAGCTGTGTTCAGCGTTGGTTGGAGACCATGATTTTCAAGGAAACGTGGTGAGCTCTATGTGAGGAGGTTCAGCGACGTACGCCTACCCGACGCTAAATCTTTTGCTTGAGTAAATAAAAGGCCTTCGTTGGGCTAGTCTTGAGCTTTATTGTCCACTTGAGGTCAAAGTTTCCTCTCTCACCTGGTTTAATGCAGAGGGGAAGAAATGGTAGCTTCCTCGGATGGTCATGTAGTTGGCTCATTTACCAGGCACAGGCCTACACTTTCACTTTGGAATTATAGCGTGAGCTACACAAGTTCACATCAATATTTTTTGGATTCATGGCTGGCCCATTGACCCCCATTTTAGAGCAGAGAAGCTTATGACAACAAATCATGTCATCATGATGCGCAGTTAGTTTGACGAAATGGAAACTAATTCTGTGTTAGATTATCAGCGTTTGTGGCTAGGAATCGGGGGATTTTTTTCAGCTCCTTAAGCTTCTTTACTCAACCAAGAGCCAGACTTGCTTTGAAATATAATTGGTCGTTGATGAACCACGGTACTACTTCGGCTCACAGCTGATGTGGTGGGAGGAATCCTCACTGTTCACTCTGTGGAGAGGAAATTGCTTTTTTAAAATGAGGTTAAAGGGTTGTCTGTCTGACTAGGCACCTCTCAGTCGTGGTGTTGTGCAAAGCACTGATAGAAAGACAGTACAGACGACGAGGTAGATCCGCACACTGGTGCAAGGAAGCTGTTGTCAGGAACACTAAAATACAGATGGACAGGGACGCTATTCAGGAGCAAAAGTGGGCTTGGCTGGGGTTCTGGACTGAATCAATCAGACCACAGCCAGACAGACGCCCACAGTCAGTGTCATAACAAGAAGCAGGCCATCCAAAGCAAACTTAGTAGGGCATAACACTCGTAACCTAGTTTTTCATTGTTTGCTTTACTCTCAGTAAAGAGACCGGCTGGGAGCTTGTTGCGTGGTGGTATTCCCTGACAGGAGGTGAGCCGCGAGGCCCTCGGGTTGTTTGTTTACTAGTTTTGTCCCCTCTCTTTTGGAAGAGACTCGTTCAGCAAATGTTTATGGAGGAGGAAATGGACTTATGCTCAGAGGGATAACTTGTTCAAATAGGCTTTTTTTTAAACTTTATTTAACTAGGCAAGTCGGTTAAGAACAAATTCTTATTTACAATGAAGGCCTACCAAAAGGCCTCCTGCGAGGACGGGCGCCTGGGTTAAAAAAGAAATACAGGCTAATGTAGATGTCCTTTAGAAAGAAAAGGAAACCAAGTGCCCTAGACTAGAATGCACGATAATGAATGCAAGACAATTAATGCGGTCAGTTGAGTTGGTTTCTTTTTGCAAATATGTTCGTACGAACTAACTCAAACACTCCATTCCCCAACAGGATTGTGTTCAGTAGGGCACACCGTAGCGAAATGTTTTGCAAACAAGGAAGCAACAATTTTTGTTCTAATTGGACACATTCAGGTAGTACAAGTGTCAAACTCATTCCACGGAGGCCCGAGCGTCTGCGGTTTTTCTCTCCTCCCTTGTACTTGATTGATGTATTAAGGTCACTAATTAGTAAGGAACTCCCCTCACCTGGTCTAGGTTTTAATTGAAAGGGGAAAAACAAAAAACTTAGACACTCGGCCCTCAGTGGAATGAGTTTGACACCCCTTGAGGTAGTACCTCCCTGTGGGCCCCCAAAACGGCCATGGTTAAAATGTCCCATCGTTGACAGTTTGATACCGGTTCCTTTTACATGCTGTACCTTGAATTCCATACCGTTTCTGAAGATTTTTCTCTTTTTCTCCTTTTGTATGTTTTTTTGTGTGTGTGTGTGTGTCATTGATCATTTAATTAGGTTTCTGACTGTATATTCAATGGAACTAAGTATCACCACTAACAAATGTTATTTTGACATTTCCATAAGCGCTTCAAACGTTCATTTTTAGCGCTGCTGGATCAAAGGTGCGGCTGAACGCAGCATTGCTGTCGACACACTTGACATGTCCTGCAGTTGACTAGTAGCCGGCCAGCCTGCTGCCCAAATATTGCTGTACAAGTTTCCCCCTTGCATGATCTTTTGTTGCGGTTTTTGTTTATTACTAAGCCAAACAGTCACATCTTAGTAGAACTGCGGCACACATCTGTGCATTTTCTCTCCACTGCGCTATAAACAGGACACACGTAAACAATGCAGTTAACGTTGAATACACCCAATGCAAGCTCAGAAAGTACATGGCAACTGTTAAAGTGGCACTCCAGTCTCCTTTTCATCTCATTTAACACCCGATTCACTAAAAGCTGCAATATATCACGTTTGGGCGACCTGGCCAAATTCACATAGAAATGTGTGTTATAAATCTGTCTTTCTCATTGAAAGCAAGTCTATGAAGCAGTATATCTGTTTTATATGCACTATTTCTATGCTTGCTGTACTTATGTTTTTTTTGTGTGTGTTTTACTTAAAAGCCTTAAAAGGATCGTACCCCTTTTTTTAATTTTTAATATTTAAAAAAAATTTTTTCTGCCTAAAATGACATACCCAAATCTAACTGCCTGTAGCTCAGGATCTGAAGCAAGGATATGCATATTCTTGATACCATTTGAAAGGAACACGTTGAAGTTGGTGGAAATGTGAAATTAATGTAGGAGAATATAACACCTTAGATCTTGTAGAAGATAATGCAAGAGAAAGGCCATACTTTCAGATAGGAGTCTAGCTGTAATTTAGATGTGTGCAAAGTTTCAGACTGGTCCGGTGAAGAATTACATTACTGCGCATTATTATGAATCAAGTCTGCCAGGAGTTTGCCCAAATGTGCCGAATTGATCAATTTATACATTTAAGTACATAACTATAGAGAATATACAAAAATGCAATGGTAATAAAAAATGTAAGTTGCCACACTCCCAGGAATGTCATATGTAGTGGATCATTAGCTTATACACTTTCACACATCTAGATGTCTGGGCAGGGTCGGTGTGGAGCCAGAGACAGCAGTGGGGTCAAACTGTAGATCCCAGTTCCTACATTTGAACATAAAACATTTATTTTAGCAAACAAAACTATGCTACATTTTATGTCTGGGACCCTCATGATGACAAATCAGAGCAAGATTACTGAATGGAAGTACATTATTTACCTTCAGAGGGGAATGTATCAAACCTGTTGCCATGATAACACGTTTTTGTTATTGTGCACTCCTTAAACAGTAGCATGGTCTTTTTTTCACTGTAATAGCTACTGTTAATTGAACACTGCATTTAGATTAACAGTAATTTAAGCTTTCTGCCCATATGTCTATATCCCGGAAAATTGGCTGTTGTATACAACTTCATTCCAGTCACATTAGCACACATTAGCAACAACCGTCCCGGTTTAGGGATACCCATCCTGTAGAGGTTAAAGTTTTGTACACCAGCTTAAAATACAATATTTTTGGTTATGGAAAATATATTTCACATCGGTTTAGATGGTACAATGATTTTCTACACCACAGAGGGCCGTGTGTCTTCGGGTTTTTGCTCCTCCCTTGTACTTGATTGATGAATTAAGGTCACTAATTAGTAAGGAACTCCCCACCTGGTTGTCTAGGGCTTAATTGAAAGGGAAAAAAACAAAAACCTGCAGACGCTAGGGTCTCCACGGAATGAGTTTGACACCCCTGATCTACACTATACTGAACAAAAATATAAATGCAACATGCAACACTTTCAAAGATTTTACTGAGTTACAGTTCATAAGAAGTCAGTCAATTTAAATAAATTCATTAAGCCCCAATCTATAGATTTTACATGACTGGGCAGGGGCACAGCCATGGGGGAGCCAGGCCCAGCCAATCAGAAAGTTTTCCCCCATAAAATAGTTTTATTACACAGAAATACTTATAGAAATGCTCACCAACAGGTATGAAAACAAACTTGTGCCCAGCATTTTAGATAAATACGCTTTTTGTGCGTATGGAAAAAATGTATCTTGTATTTCAGCTCATGAAACATGGGACCAACACTCAACACTTACATTTTTTTATAAACATATTCACTCAACAAACATATTCCTTAAAATATACACTGCTCAAAAAAATAAAGGGAACACTTAAACAACACAATGTAAGTCCAAGTCAATCACACTTCTGTGAAATCAAACTGTCCACTTAGGAAGCAACACTGCTAGACAATACATTTCACATGCTGTTGTGCAAATGGAATAGACAACAGGTGGAAATTATAGGCAATTAGCAAGACACCTCCAATAAAGGAGTGGTTCTGCAGGTGGGGACCACAGACCACTTCTCAGTTCCTATGCTTCCTGGCTGATGTTTTGGTCACTTTTGAATGCTGGTGGTGCTTTCACTCTAGTGGTAGCATGAGACGGAGTCTACAACCCACACAAGTGGCTCAGGTAGTGCAGCTCATCCAGGATGGCACATCAATGCGAGCTGTGGCAAGAAGTCTTGCTGTGTCTGTCAGCGTAGTGTCCAGAGCATGGAGGCGCTACCAGGAGACAGGCCAGTACATCAGGAGACATGGAGGAGGCCGTAGGAGGGCAACAACCCAGCAGCAGAACCGCTACCTCCGCCTTTGTGCAAGGAGGAGCAGGAGGAGCACTGCCAGAGCCCTGCAAAATGACCTCCAGCAGGCCACAAATGTGCATGTGTCTGCTCAAACGGTCAGAAACAGACTCCATGAGGGTGGTATGAGGGCCCGACGTCCACAGGTGGGGGTTGTGCTTACAGCCCAACACCGTGCAGGACGTTTGGCATTTGCCAGAGAACACCAAGATTGGCAAATTCGCCACTGGCGCCCTGTGCTCTTCACAGATGAAAGCAGGTTCACACTGAGCACGTGTGACAGACGTGACAGAGTCTGGAGACGCCGTGGAGAACGTTCTGCTGCCTGCAACATCCTCCAGCATGACCGGTTTGGCGGTGGGGCAGTCATGGTGTGGGGTGGCATTTCTTTGGGGGTCCGCACAGCCCTCAATGTGCTCGCCAGAGGTAGCCTGACTGCCATTAGGTACCGAGATGAGATCCTCAGTCCCCTTGAGAGACCATATCCTGGTGCGGTTGGCCCTGGGTTCCTCCTAATGCAAGACAATGCTAGACCTCATGTGGCTGGAGTGTGTCAGCAGTTCCTGCAAGAGGAAGGCATTGATGCTATGGACTGGCCTGCCCGTTCCCCAGACCTGAATCCAATTGAGAAGATCTGGGACATCATGTCTCGCTCCATCCACCAACGCCACGTTGCACCACAGACTGTCCAGGAGTTGGCAGATGCTTTAGTCCAGGTCTGGGAGGAGATCCCTCAGGAGACCATCCGCCACCTCATCAGGAGCATGCCCAGGTGTTGTAGGGAGGTCATACAGGCACATGGAGGCCACACACACTACTGAGCCTCATTTTGACTTGTTTTAAGGACATTACGTCAAAGTTGGATCAGCCTGTAGTGTGGTTTTCCACTTTAATTTTGAGTGTGACTCCAAATCCAGACCTCCATGGGTTGATAAATTGGATTTCCATTGATTATTTTTGTGTGATTTTGTTGTCAGCACATTCAACTATGTAAAGAAAAAAGTATTTAATAAGATTATTTCTTTCATTCAGATCTAGGATGTGTTGTTTAAGTGTTCCCTTTATTTTTTTGAGCAGTATTTTTTTCAGGGGTTAAATCAGCTTTAATATTGCAGATAGATTGATAGAAGCCACAATGTAATTGTCTGCATCATTTCCAATCCCCCATATATTTAAAAACGTGTGTGTGTGTACCAGTCAAAAGTTTGAACACACCTACTCATTCCAGGGTTTTTCTTTATTTTTACTATTTTCTACATTGTAGAATAATAGTGAAGACATCAAAACTATGAAATAACACATGGAATCATATGTAACCAAAAAAAGTGTTAAACAAATCAAAATATATTTGAGATTCTTCAAAGTAGCCACCCTTTGCCTTGATGACAGCTTTGCACACTCTTGGCATTCTCTAAACCAGCTTCACGAGGTAGTCACCTGGAATGCATTTCAATTAACAGGTGTGCATTGTTAAAAGTTAAGAAGAAAATAAATTCCACAAATTAATGCATCAGCTTAAGGTTGTATACAGAATTTAGCCTTATTTGGTAAAATACCAAGTCCATATTATGGCAACAACGGCTCAAGTAAACAAAGAGAAATGACAGTCCATCATTACTTTAAGACATGAAGGTCAGTCAAGCCTGAAATTTCAAAAACTTTGAAAGTTTCTTCAAGTGCAGTCGCAAAAACCATCAAGAGCTATGATGAAACTGGCTCTCATGAAGACCGCCACAGGAAAGGAAGACCCAGAGTTACCTCTGCTGCAGATGATAAGTTCATTAGTTACCAGCCTCAGAAATTGCAACCCAAATAAATGCTTCAGAGTTCAAGTAAGAAACATTTCAACATCAGCTGTTCAGCGCAGACTGCGTGAATCAGGCCTTCGTGATCAAATTGCAGTGAAGAACTACTAAAGGGCACCAATAAGAAGAGATTTTCTTGGGCCAAGAAATCTGTCCTTTTGGTCTGATGAGTCCAAATTTTAGATTTGTCTTTGTGAGATGCAGTGTAGGTGACCGGATGAGCTCCGCATGTGGGGTTCACACCGTGAAACATGGAGGTGGTGTGGAGGTGCTTTGCTGGTGACACTGTGATTTTATTTAGAATTTAAGGCACACTTAACCAGTATGGCTACCACAGCATTCTGCAGCGATACGCCATCCCATCTGGTTTGCGCTTAGTTTCTGTAAAACAATTATTAGCAAACATTTCTAAAAACCTGTTTTTGCTTTGTCATTATGGGGTATTGTGTGTAGATTGATGAGGAAAACGTTTAATTGAATCCATGTTAGAATAAGGCTGTAATGTAACAATGTGGAAAAAGGAAGGGGTCCGAATACTTTTCGAATGCACGGTATATTATCTTAAATAATTTAAAATATATTTTCATTTTATTATTTACTAACCCTACCAGCCCTCCCCTAATTGGATTAAACTAGTGGACAACACTTCTTAGGCTTCTACTTTCAGCTTATACATACTATATACATTTTACGGACAGTATATATTTTTTTTTACTTGACAATTGCTACCAAAGCAAGCGAGCTATTTGGCTTTGATCTTGGTGAGCTACATGAGCATATTTAACTATTTTCTTTGATAGTTTGCCAATTCAAGCGAGGGGTCTTACGCCTCTAATTATTTCCCAGCATTGTTTGTTCAAAATTGAATCTCATCTCATCGCTGTCTCTCCCCTCCCATCCCCAGACTCAAATCTGCTTTGCTTTGATTTTCATAAAGATAGTTAGCACGCCAGCTTGCTCACAAACTACTTGTGTCCAGGAGATGAAGCTTAGCCCTTCAATGGAATCCTTGACGTGTATCAGCAACTTGTAAAATCTAAAAACACTCCAACTGTGCTGACTGAGATGGACAGAGTGCATCATTTATCTGCAATGTTTCTCGGCATGAGGGAACGCAAATACATTTGGTTGGTACATCCTTATCTGTACAAATTTGGCTATCAAATGATCTACATATCATAAGCTATGTAAGTGAAGACTCTCCAAATGCACTGTTAACAGATCAATATCGTAAATGTATCTCTCCTGCTTTCTCCATTTCTCAGGACATGATGAAGCCGACGTTCACCATGGCCAATCTGCCTGCCGGTGTCAACACCCAACCCACGTCGACGTCCTCATCCTCCACTTCCTCCTCCGTGGCCATGCACTTGCAGAACAGCATCCCTGCCACCTGCTGGCAGGTCTCGGCGGGCATCAATACTCACAGTGCCACCAGCAGTGCCAACGGCACGGTGCTGAAGACCTCGGCCACGTCAACGAGCGTCATGCTACCCGGAGGGTTCACCCTCATGTCTGGTGAGTGAAGGGGGGTCTCCTGTTTTTATTTTTTATCTCACTTTCTTTGCCTTATCATTTACCCCCTCCATGTTGCACCCAACTTTATTTTCTTCTATTCACCCCCCTGAATTGTTCCCTTGCTTCAGAATTGTCATTTTGTTTTGTTTTTGAGAATATTTCACCCCAATAAAAATGTTTTATTGTGTGTGTGTTTGTGCATGTGGTTTGTCTGTTTTGTGTGTATGGCTGGTTTTTTTTTCCTCCCTGTAACGCTGTATTTGTTCTGTGAAGCTGTCTGTATTTTGTCTGAGGCTTTGCTCTGTCTGTGAGGCTGTGTTATGTCTGACTATGTTTGAGTATGTTTTGTCAGTCATGCTGTATTACCTGTGGCTGTTTTGTTTGTGTGGCTGTGTCCGTTTTCCCTCTATCTTCGTCTTTCTCACTGTGTTGTGTGTTTTTGAGTTTTCTTTGTCTATGCGTCAGTTCCACTGCGAGAGACCTGTGCACCGCTAATCTTCTCTGCGCGTCCTCTAGGCGCAACGCTTCCCCCTGGCACGCACACCATTCCTCTCAGTCAGCTGCAGGCCCTCCAGGGCCCCTTGGCCCAGACCAGCATCACCACAGCTACCGCAGGGCACACACAGCAGGGCCAGCAGACCACCCTGCTCCGCCTACCTGCAACTGTCTCGCTCACAGGTCAGGGGCTTCTTCACCCCACCGTGTCATGTTTTGTTTCCATGCCACGATACTTCCAAGCATCAACCTTCCCTGAATTGCAAATCAACCCCTAGCTCCTACACTTTTGGCAAGCAATATGACAACAATTCTGCCTTTTAATGAAAGAAATGGTCTGCACAACATACATAATCTTCAATGATTAATTTATTCTCTGTGCGACTGCAGCCGCCTTAAGTGTACAGCTTAACCAATTTTGTTATTTTTTTTGACCATTCTGCCTTACCTATCAGAGGGCATGATGGAGCTACCACTATTGCTCCACACATCTGATCTTCTCCGATCTACACCAAGGGGTTGATTTGGGATTTAGGGTCCGTCTCTCTCTGTCTGCATGCATCTCTCACTCTAAGATTGTGTCGAGTGTCTCCAAATTGAGCCCGGTTTGTTTGCATCTAGGATCCCAGTAATTTCTCTGTAGCTATCGCTTGTCGCTGTTCAGAACTGTATCTCCCAATATTTCTGTCTCTGTTAGCGTCCTTTTCTCGGTTTGCCTTTACCTCACTTTCTCTCTATGCATCTCGGTGTGTCTCTCTCTCTCTCTCTCTCTCTGTCTGTCTGTCTGTCTCTGTCTGTCTGTCTGTCTGAGCCTGTATCAGTGTCTCTTTCTGGGCTTTAGTCTGTATCTCTTTACATATCGATAAAGGCAAAAAAAAAACTAACATTTACAATGCAGTGAGAAAGCAGGTTTGAATGAACTCTTATGAGGTTTAAATATGGTGCTCATCTTGCAAGCAGTCACAGGAGAGGCTTCATTTGTTGACGGGACAAAGGGAGGCAATAAGGATGGATAATAAAACTCATGGAAGGGTAAACAGTAACTATATTTTAGGGACTAGGAGCGGGAGGAGTAGCAGTCAGTGTGTAGATAGGGACAGGAATATAGGAGAGAGGATATTTTAGTCTGTTCACTGGTCAGTGTTTGTTACTGAATGAGGGTGTGTGTGTGGGGGGGGGGGGGCATTAAGGCTGTTACTGATTGTGTGTAGCACCACTGTTATCACAAGAAATAGAAAAGATGGCTTTGTCCACATATGCAAGCCGACGCCCCAAGTTATTTTTTGAGCAGGGTTAAAAATAACCCCCCAGGGTTTTATCAGTTGTCTTAGCGAATGGAAAGAAACGGGAGTTGAAAGAAAGTTCCACACTTGTGTCCAATGTTTTTTTTTAGTGCACTTGAACGTTGTGAAAAATTCCAGCGTGCGGTTACTGTGAACACTGAGGCTGTAGCTACTTTAAGTTACAGTTTTAACAGTGGCCAAGTAGGCTACTATGGCTATTTGAGCATAAAGTAGGCCTACCAGAGTGGCCTACCAGAGTGGCCTACCATCAAAAACAATGGAGAAAATGCATCCCATAAACTTTTAGCACAGAGAGAAAACCGCTATCATTCAGCCTACAGTAGCAGCCAATGGGTGGTGTTCAATGTAGGCCTACATTCCATGAGACTCTGCAGGGTTTGACATTAACCTGTTTATCCACTTGTCCTTCAGACAAGGAGTATACCAATATTGTGGTGTTTGATGCAATAATGCACTTTACAAAATAAAATGCATTATTATTCCCATACCATTATTACAGAGCATCAGACTAATTTTGCTGCCCGTTGGCTACTTAACTTATTCAAGCCTGTCTCAAAATATAACTCTCCCTTTTAAGAATATGTTTAGAAATGTTAGAAACATTTTGTGCTCTTGTAGGAAGCAGTCACTACCCTATTGCTGACTATAAATTATCTATAGCTGGGCTAATAACTCACTAACTTGCAAAGGATATGAACAAAATGTGCACACATGGCTACATGCAGCTCTTGCTTTGATCTCAAAACAAGCGCATCTACTCAGTCGCTCATGCTGTAAACACAGTCCAGTTCAAATTAAATTGCACAGATCGATCTACTGTATGGCAATGGTCTATTTGCATATAGGCCTCCTGGTCTATTTGCATATAGGCCTCCTGCAGCTCTGATTTGGTTATGCTGCACCGGTCTGTGTAGAGTATGGGCTGAGTCGTGTGTCAATGCGATAGATTCCTACTCTGATGCGTTCTGCCTACAACAAAATCTCTTAGTTAGTTTTGCATATGAAGTCTTGCATAGTATTTGTTTCGGTATGTTGCATTAAAAGTGACTAATATTGCATTGATTCAATCACAATTGCCACAGTAAAGGGAAACATTGATAGTGTTAACGAACAGGGAAAACTCGTGCTCGTGCTTCTCTCAGCGGACGCACGCAGCTTAGATGGAACATTGCTTGTCATTTTTATATCTCACTTGGTGTTCATCTTCATGAACTGTAGTGAAAGTAGGCTAACAGCTATGCACATTCTTTAAAATTGACAGTAGTAATATCCCAAGTACTTCATTTGTAAAATCACAACGGCTGCAAATGGAACACATTTTTGTGTTAAATAGCATATATGACAGCTGTATAGACGGGGAGTCTGTGTTACTTTTCGGGAGGTCAGTTAACCCTTGCTCAGCCACTTAACTGGTCCACACCATTTCACTGGTACACACTCCTAACTAACCCGTTCATATTTACCACCCAACTGTAGTGATGTACCTGGCAGAGGTAACATGCAAACTTGGCCTCTATAAAGAGTGTGCAAAAATAGCAGAATAGTTGAATGGAAAATTAATATTCTCACTCTAGGTGTGTGTGTGTGTGTGTGTGTGCATCTTTCTCAGGTGGAGGGATGGGCCAGCAGCTGCAGGCCATTCAGGTTCACCCCAGCAGTCAGCAGAGCTCTGTGAGCCACAGTGACCTCTCCCACATCACAAGCAGCTCCACAGGTAAACAACAACCATACACTCTCACAGCAGTCTGTCTGTGCTTATGAGCCCATTTTACTATTATGCCAATGTGATTTGAGGGGAGGAAACAGCACTGCGATAATATTAGTATTATGAGGAGAGGGGAAAAAGTCATGTTAAATTGCTATATGATGACTAGTAGGCTATTTACCCCACTCTCAAATGCGACAAGCAGCGGTCTGTTTACAAGTTGATGAAATAATGAAATGGGCTCCTTGATGGACCCAATCCCAAGGAGGAGGGTCTGGAATGACTGGTGCAGCAGAGCAGTAGCTCCATCTAGAGGGGAAAATAGAGAGACTGACATGAGTGCTACTTCTTAGTGGCAAGTGAATCCGAAATTGACCTCTAGGCTCTAGCTCTTCCTCACTAGGCATTCCTGTAGTTCTGAAAGGACTGGACAGGTATGAACATTATGGTAATTGCTTCTCCTTGCCTTCTCATAGGCAGAGATACTGTAAATAATGATGAGATGGTCTTGTCTCCGCCCTAACAATGGGAGTCGTCCCAATGGCGGGAAGGCAGGCGGTCTGCTTATCATTGACAGATTTTGATGGAGTAAACCCTCTCGCTATTGGGCCCAGTTTTTCAAGACTTTTCTGATTTCTGCAATCGGATTGGATTAAATGTTTGATTTTTGGTATTTCAAAACCGAAAAACTAAAATGATTCTGATAATTTGGTTTGGGATTTGGTAATCCAATCTGACCTTTAATCAAGATTAACCAATGATGTGTGTGTGTGTATATATAAACCCTGGATTGCTGATGCTATGTATTGACCAACGGGAGGCTTTGAAGCCACCGGCCGCCACGTTAGTACTCCTCAGAAGGAGCAGTCCTCCATAGGAATGTATGGAATTCTACAGTATTTCATTAATGTTTCAAGGTCAAAGTTATGCATATTTCAGTATTTCTTTGTGGACAGTAACATTAGTGTTCAGTTCACATAATATCATTTTAAAAGTATGCATTAAGGTGTCTGTAATAGAATATACTTGTCAAAAATGAATGTTGACATTTAATTAATGCATTTCTAAAGGAACCAAAATGGCTGCGTTGTGGCTTCAATACAGCGCTCCTTGTCAGTCATCCAGGGTTCACACACATCGTTAAAATGATTTAAAGTAGAAGTTTCCTTTTTTACAACCAAATCCCTATTTTGATGTAAATGTCATGTTATAGAAGGGTCCAAACACCTTTTTTGTGATTTCACATGTTTTTGAGAAATATTAGGGAGGTAAGGCAATAAATAGGCCGTAGTGGCGAAATAATTACAATTTCGCAAATAAACACTGGAGTGATAGATGTGCAGAAGATGAATGTGCAAGTAGAGATACTGGGGTGCAAAGGAGAAGAGGATTTTTTTATATGTATATATAAATAAAATAACAATATGGGGATGAGGTAGTTGGATCGGCTATGTACAGGTGCAATGATCTGTAAGCTGCTCTGATAGCTGATGCTTAAAGTTAGTGAGGGAGATATAGGTCTTCAGCTTCAGTGATTTTTGCAATTCGTTCCAGTCATTGGCAGCAGAGAACTGGAAGGAAAGGCGGCCAAAGGTGGAATTGGCTTTGGGGGTGACCAATAAAATATACCTGCTGGAGCGCGTGCCACGGGTGGGTGCTGCTATGGTGACCAGGGAGCTGAGATAATGCGGGGCTTTACCTAATAAGGACTTATAGATGACCTGGAGCCAGTGGGTTTGGCGACGAATATAAAGCGAGGGCCAGCCAACGAGAGCATACAGGTCACAGTGGTGGGTAATATATGGGGCTTTGGTGACGAAACAGATGGCACTGTGATAGACTGCATCCAATTTGCTGAGTAGAGTGTTGGAGGCTATTATGTAAATGACATCGCCAAAGTCAAGGATTGGTAGGATAGTCAGTTTTACGAGGCTATGTTTGGCAACATGAGTGAAGGATGCTTTGTTGCGAAAAAGGAAGCTGATTCTAGATTTTATTTTGGATTGGGTTGCTTAATATGAGTCTGGAAGGAGAGTTTACAGTCTAACCAGACACCTAGTATTTGTAGTGTCCACATATTCTAAGTCAGAACCGTCCAGAGTAGTGATGCTTGTCAGGCGGGAGGGTGCGGGCAGAAATCTTTTGAAGAGCATACACTTAGTTTTACTTGCATTTAAGATCAGATGGAGGCCACGGAAGGAGTGTTGTATGGCATTGAAGCTCGTCTGAAGGCTAGTTAACAGTGTCCAAAGAAGGGCCAGAAGTATACAGAATGGTGTCGTCTGTGTAGAGGTGGATTAGAGAATCACCAGCCGCAAGAGCGACATCATTGATGTATACAGAGAAAAGAGTCGGCCAGAGAATTGAACCCTGTGGCACCCCCATAGACTGCCAGAGGTCTGGACAACAGGCCCTCCGATTTTACACACTGAACTCTGTCTGAGAAGTAGTTGGTGAACCAGGCGAGGCAGTCATTTGAGAAACCAAGGCTGTTGAGTCTGCCTATAAGAATGCGGTGATTGACAGAGTTGAAAGCCTTGGCCAGGTCGACGAATACACAGTATTGTCTTTTGTCGATGGCGATTATGATATCGTTTAGGACCTTGAGCGTGGCTGAGGTGCACCCACGACCAGCTCGGAAACCAGATTGCATAGCAGAGAAGGTACGGTGGGATTCGAAATGGTCGGTGATCTGTTTAACTTGTCTTTTGAAGACCTTAGAAAGGCAGGGTAGGATGGATATAGGTCTGTAACAGTTTGGGTCTAGAGTGTCTCCCCCTTTTGAAGAGGGAGATGACTGTGGCAGCATTAGAGGTTGTACAAATGAAATTCTCATTCCAAACTTTATCCGCAATGTTATATTCCCTTTTGTGTGTTTCTCAAAAACGTGAAATCACAAAGGTGTCTGGACCACCTTCTATAATAGAGATTTGGTTGTGAAACAGTTTTTCCAAACTCAAAGGTACTGATTAGGATAGTTTTGATGCCATAAATGTGGATAATGTTGATCCCACTTGAAGGGTGGATATAGAAATGTGAAAGGCACTACAACCGAGAAATGTCAATATCACTAAGGTGAGGAGATCAAACAACAGTATTCCATCTGAAAACCAAAGCTAACTAATTGAAAGATATTTCATGTACTTGCAGTACAAGTGATATGCAGGCTCTATTTTTTGTCTTAGTTGCCTTTTTATTAACGTAGTTTTCTTTTTCACTATGACCTGTTCTACACATTGAAGTCACCATTCATAATTGTATAAATGAACCTTACAGAATATTGATATGCACACCTCATTGCCCGTGTTGTCCTGTCTCCCTGCTCCAGTGAGCCTCCCCACCACCATCGTCACGTCCTCGGTGCCCTCGTCGATGGGTGGTCACATGATGTACCCCGGCGCCCACGCTGTCATGTACGCCACACCTACGACTTCGTTGGGCGACGGCAGTCTGACCGTGCTCAACACCTTCCCACAGACAGCCCATACGCAGTCCCATGACCCCGGTGAGCCAATCAGAGTCCAGACACCACAACTGGCCTAACAGGGTGCTGATATACAGTGAGCTCCAAAAGTATTGGTACAGTGTCAACTTTTTTGTTGTTTTGGCTCAGTACTCAATAATTTGGATTTGAAATGATACAATGACTATGAGGTTCAAATGCAGTCTGTCAATAATCATTTGCAGGTATTTTCATCCATGTTGGGTGAACTGTTTAGAAATTACAGCACTTTTTGTACATAATCCTCCTCCATTTTGGGGCACCAAAAGTATTGGGACGAATTCCCTTATGTGTATTAAAGTACTAAAAATGTAAGTATTTGGTCCCATATTCATAGCATGTAATTGTAGAGTCCATGCCCAACAAATTGAGGCTGTTCTGAGGGCAAACGGATGCAACTCAATATTAGGAAGGTGTTCCTAATGTTTGGTATAGTCTATGTCAGCTGTAGAGAGACTTGAGCGCATGAGGAAACAAGTTTTGATCAGTCAGCTATAAGATGACAAATACCGGAGTTTAGGTGCAGGTAGAGCCGGTTAGCACAAGCTAGTTGGAGTCAAATATCTATACTGTCGTACCAAAATATTGCAAAATGTAACTGTTTTTTTTTTTTCTCCCCATCATTAGTTTTTAGCGTGTCCGATCCTATAGAAATAGACTTCGGCTTTTGGTCCAGATCATCTGACATTTGAGAGAGGACATTCTGACTGGACATTTTGTGCTGCTTCGGTGAAACTCTTAGCTCTGTCTACATTGTTCTCTTGCATTCTGTAAATATAAAATTTATTGAAATGGGCTATAACAAATAGGAATATAGGCAATTTTCTCGGAATGTCACCCATGCACTGCTGTGTGCTGCCTGACTCTGCTCTTTACTGCATGGTGGCATGCAGTCAAGTTGAAATTACCTTAGTCTCGTCTGTCATGTCATGATGTTGTCACTGTCGACAATGGCTGTCGATCATCCTCAATAGACGATACTCTCGTAATATCGGCCAACTCTACTAGCTCGTATATGTGCGATTCATCTATTGGACTCTTTCTCCCCCCCCCCCCCCCCAGGTGCTGTATCGCAGGTGTTCCTCACAGGACATCCTGGGACAGTTCAGATCCCTGTGTCAGCAGTGCAGCTCCACCCGGTAATGACACCCATGTCTGTCTGTCACCACAACTCTACTGTCATTACAGTTACCTGAACATTACGGTCACCTCAACATTACTGTCACCTAATCCCCTCTCATTTTGACCTGTAGATGGTGATTGGTCAGCAGTCAAGCAGCAGCAACCTCACAGAGCTTCAAGTGGTCAACCTGGACGCCCATCACTCAAAGGACGATTGACCCGGCCACATGTAGACTGCTTTACCCAGACACACATTTGAATGCACACATGCCAGGGGATCACTGTAGCCTTGCCAACTGACTGCCACACCCTATTTATTACTGCCTTTTCACCGCAATCATTTTGTTTTTTTTAAATAAACCTTGTAAGATAATGCACACACTTACAATGGTTTTACAGAGAATTGAGGTGTGGTGCTGCCATTTTACTTTGTATATTTGTCTTTTATTTTCTTTCTCTGCAAGAGTTTCCTGGCTTGACATATCCACATATTGCTGGGGCTACAGCTTCACATTTCAATCAAAGTCGTGTAGTGTGTGTGCGCACATACCGGTTGTATGTATTTGATCTGAAGAGGTTTTGATATTTTGTTTTTCTTATGAGTGTATTCTCTTTTAAGCCCCCTGTGCATCCTAATGTTGATTACTTATATTTTTCTTATGTTGGCATATGAATGATAACGTTACAATACCAGTTGCTGTCATTAGGGTAATCATATATTTTTATTTCATTTCTGGGGGGAAATGTGCAATTGATGCCAGTAACTACTCGCTGATAATGCTACAGTTAAATAAATTTATACAGTTGAAGTCAGAAGTTTACATACACCTTAGCCAAATACATTTAAACTCAGTTTTTCACAATCCCTGACATTTAATCCTACTAAAAATTCACTGTTTTAGGTTGGTTAGGATCACCACTTTATTTTAAGAATGTGAAATGTCAGAATAATAGTAGAGTGATTTATTTCAGCTTTTATTTCTTTCATCACATTCCCAGTGGGTCAGAAGTTTACATACACTAAAATAGTATTTGGTAGCATTGCCTTTAAATTGTTTAACTTGGGTCAAACGTTTCGGGTAGCCTTCCACAAGCTTCCCACAATAAGTTGGGTGAATTTTGGCCCATTCCTCCTGACAGAGCGGGTGTAACTGAGTCAGGTTTGTAGGCCGCCTTGCTCGCACACACCTTTTCAGCTCTGCCCACAATTTCTATAGGATTGAGGTCAGGGCGACGTGATGGCCACTCCAATACCTTGACTTTGTTCTTCTTAAACCATTTTGCCACAACTTTGGAAGTATGCTTGGTGTCATTGTCCATTTGGAAGACCAATTTGCGACCAAGCTTTAACTTCCTGGCTGATGCCTTGAGCTGTTGCTTCAATATATCCACATTTCCCTTCCTCATGATGCCATCTATTTTGTGAAGTGCACCACCCACTCCTGCAGCAAAGCACCCCCACAACATGATGCTGCCACCCACGTGCTTCACGGTTGGGATGGTGTTCTTCGGCTTGCAAGTCTCCCCCTTTTTCCTCCAAACATAATGATGGTCATTATAGCAAACAGTTCTATTTTTTTTTCATCAGACCAGAGGACATTCCTCCAAAAAATGATGATCTTTGTCCCCATGTGTAGTTGCAAACCGTAGTCTGGCATTTTTATGGCGATTTTGGAGCAGTGGCTTCTTCCTTGCTGAGCAGCCTTTCAGGTTATGTTGATATTGGACTCGTTTTACTGTGGATATAGATACTTTTGTACCTGTTTCCTCCAGCATTTTCAGAATGTCCTTTGCTGTTCTGGGATTGATTTGCACTTTTCGCACCAAAGTACGTTAATCTCTAGGAGACAGAACGTGTCTCCTTCCTGAGCGGTATGACGGCTGCGTGGTCCCATGGTGTTTATACTTGCGTACTATTGTTTGTACAGATTAATGTGGTACCTTCAGGCATTTGGAAATTGCTCCCAAGGATGAACCAAACTTGTGGAGGTCTAACATTTTTTTCTGAGGTCTTGGCTGATTTCTTTGGATTTTCCCATGATGTCAAGCAAAGAGGCACTGAGTTTGAAGGTAGGCCTTGAAATTCATCCATAGGTACACCTCCAATTAACTCAAATGATGTCAATTAGCCTATCAGAAGCTTCTAAAGCCATGTCATCATTTTCTGGAATTTTCCAAGCTGTTTAAAGGCATCGTCAACTTAGTGTATCTAAACTTCTGACCCACTGGAATAGTAATACAATTAATTGTAAGTGAAATTATGTCTGTAAGCAATTGTTGGAAAAATGACTTGTGTCATGCACAAAGTAGATGTCCTAACCGACTGGCCAAAACAATAGTTTGTTAACAAGAAATTTGTGAAGTGGTTGAAAAATGAGTTTTAATGACTCCAACCTAAGTGTATGTAAACTTCAGACTTCAACTGTATATATTACGCTCAGATACACACAGAAACAAAGCATTACCTTTCAAAATCAAGCTTATGTCAGATTCACAGATTTGTACATCTATGACTCTGGACTGACTGCCATGTAGCTTGACTGTGCTACACTTCTATGCTGTGCTAGAGTGGGCTGATACACTGGCAGGATACCACCACTGGTTTAGGTAATGCCCTATCATTCTGTAGGTTAAGGAATTACTTTAGAACATCACAAGGTTAATCTGGAAGACTGATGCAGGCACTTTTTCTCTTCTCTGTGTGAATGTACAGCACTTGCTGTGTTGCTGCATAGATAGTACTGTATTTCCCATCAACTACTGAACTATTACCCCAATTGTAAGGGGTTGTTTTCAGGATGCTGGTTACGATTTCAATATTGAAGGACATTGTCTTAGTACCTACTTACAGTATCATACCCTATGCCAGTCTAGATTGTCGTAGACATATTCCAGGATTTTGAAGATTTAACTATCTGTGTTGTGTTCCTTAGGCACCAAATGGAAGAAAAACGATCATATCAAAACCTGTTTAACCCATATTTTAGAAATCTGCTCTGCATGTTGGGTGTTAGTAGAACTGCACAAGTGTGGTTTTTAAAAAGGAAATCATCAAGCCAGTATTTATCGGTGTGGTTCTCTTGGGCTCAACCATTGCCATCATGAGGGAAAAGCAACAACAAATAGGTTGTTTAATAGGTATTAATGTTAATTTACTTTTGGGCGAATCCTTGAATGGCAAGCACCACTTTCTATCACTTGGCTTGCCTGAACAAAGACACACACAGCTTTATACCCACATTCTCTACCACTTTAACATCTTCTGAGATGGGTTTTGACTGTTAACCATTGTCACCTATGTCAAATATCTATTCTTCAATTTAAATGTATGAATAAAAATGTTTGTAGTTGGTCACCAATATTTCCCCGCTTCCTGTATGGAACAAACTGAAAAAGAATGACCATATTATGGGCTCCCGAGTGGCGCAGCGGTCTAAGGCACTGTATCTCAGTGCTAGAGGCGTCTCTACAGACCCCGGTTCAATTCCAGGCTGTATCACAACCGGCCGTGATCTGGAGTCCCATAGGGCTGCGCACAATTGACCCAGCGTTGTCCTGGTTAGGCTTTGGCCGGTGTAGGCCGTCATTGTAAATAAGAATTTGTTCTTAACTGACTTGCCCAGTTAAATAAATAATTTGTACTCTTTTTTTTTTTTTTTTTTTAAGTACATTCTGTTCCAATGGAACGCTGCGTTTGCCTTGCAGCATTTGCCTTGCAGAGGCAGTTTCAGTGCGTTCTGTGTGGTGCATAAGATGGATTTATTCAGCTTGACAGAAATGGTAGCAGAAGGTGAATGTTGAGCTTTTGTTGCACACATATCCAGATGATGCTGCTTACCATTTTGAGCAATAATGCTGTTGGTGTGATCAAAGCGTTGTTGTTCTTCTGGTGTACCAAAACGCAAAAATACTGTAGGTGTGATCAAGGCATAAACCAGAAACAATAAGAAGACAGTGGCAAAATAATTTGAACGCCTTAGTTTCATCATTAAACCGGAGAGCAACATCTATTTGGAGGAGTCCACAAAGCATATTGCATGTAACACAGTAATATGACCGACAGCATGGTCAATCAAGTTAATGTTTCCCACATTTTCGGACTACTAAACAACTATTGATATAGATCACTAGTTTCAAAGAAAACAGGAGCTGCCTTTACTAATCCAGTACCATTTCAACATTATCAAATCGCTTATGCTTAGTCTAATACGGTGACAACTAAAAGATACCAAAAACAATTTAGTCCAATCAATGTAAGCTAAATATCATGTGGCTGTCCATGTTCTGTGTGTGTGTGTGTGTGCGCGTGCCTAAGTAGAAAAACATGTTGACTCGCCCTACTTGTAGAGAAACACCGATGCCATCCTCCTTGTCCTAAGCTACCTGGCTAAAATGCTTGTTCGCTAGTCTAATTTTATTTAATGTGCAATGAAGAGCAAGCTAGTTAACATCTAGCTACAGTACCAGTCAAAAGTTTGGACACACCTACTCATTTTTTTTTTTTTCTTCTTTACTATTTACTACATTGTAGAATAATAGTGAAGACATCAAATCTATGAAATAACACATATGGAATCATGTAGTAACCAAAAACGTGTTCAACAAATCAAAATATATCAAATCAAATCAAATTTATTTTTATATAGCCCTTCGTACATCAGCTGATATTCTCAAAGTGCTGTACAGAAACCCAGCCTAAAACCCCAAACAGCAAGCAAAGCATGTGAAAGAAGCACGGTGGCTAGGAAAAACTCCCTAGGAAAAACTCCCTAGAAAGGCCAAAAACCTAGGAAGAAACCTAGAGAGGAACCAGGCTATGAGGGGTGGCCAGTCCTCTTCTGGCTGTGCAGGGTGGATATTATAACAGAACATGGTCAAAATGTTAAAATGTTAAAATGTTCATAAATGACCAGCATGGTCAAATAATAATAATCATAGTAGTTGTCGAGGGTGCAACAAGCACGTCCGGTGAACAGGTCAGGGTTCCATAGCCGCAGGCAGAACAGTTGAAACTGGAGCAGCAGCACGGCCAGGTGGACTGGGGACAGCAAGGAGTCATCATACCAGGTAGTCCTGAGGCATGGTCCTAGGGCTCAGGTCCTCCGAGAGAAAGACAGAAAGAGAGAAAGAGAGAATTAGAGAGAGCATATTTAAATACACACAGGACACCGGATAAGACAAGAGAAATACTCCAGATGTAACAGACTGACCCTAGCCCCCCGACACATAAACTACTGCAGCATAAATACTGGAGGCTGAGACAGGAGGGATCAGAAGACACTGTGGCCCCATCCGATGATACCCCCAGACAGGGCCAAACAGGCAGGATATAACCCCACCCACTTTGCCAAAGCACAGCCCCCACACCACTAGAGGGATGTCTCCAACCACCAACTTACCGTCCTAAGACAAGGCCGAGTATAGCCCACAACGATCTCCGCCATGGCACAACCCAAGGGGGGGGGGGGGCGCCAACCCAGACAGGAAGACCACGTCAGTGACTCAACCCACTCAAGTGACGCACCCCTCCCATGGACGGCATGGAAGAACACCAGTAGGCCAGTGACTCAGCCTCTGTAAAAGGGTTAGAGGCAGAGAATCCCAGTGGAAAGAGGGGAACCGGCAAGGCAGAGACAGCAAGGGCGGTTCGTTGCTCCAGCCTTTCCGTTCACCTTCACACTCCTGGGCCAGACTATACTTAATCATAGGACCTACTGAAGAGATAAGTCTTCAGTAAAGACTTAAAGGTTGAGACTGAGTCTGCGTCTCTCACATTGGTAGGCAGACCATTCCATAAAAATGGAGCTCTATAGGAGAAAGCCCTACCTCCAGCCGTTTGCTTAGAAATTCTAGGGACAATTAGGAGGCCTGCGTCTTGTGACCGTAGCGTACGTGTAGGTATGTACGGCAGGACCAAATCGGAAAGATAGGTAGGAGCAAGCCCATGTAATGCTTTGTAGGTTAGCAGTAAAACCTTGAAATCAGCCCTTGCCTTAACAGGAAGCCAGTGTAGGGAGGCTAACACTGGAGTAATATGATCAAATTTTTTGGTTCTAGTCAGGATTCTAGCAGCCGTATTTAGCACTAACTGAAGTTTATTTAGTGCTTTATCCGGGTAGCCGGAAAGTAGAGCATTGCAGTAGTCCAGCCTAGAAGTAACAAAAGCATGGATTAATTTTTCTGCGTCATTTTTGGACAGAAAATTTCTGATTTTTGCAATGTTACGTAGATGGAAAAAAGCTGTCCTTGAAACAGTCTTGATATGTTCTTCAAAAGAGAGATCAGGGTCCAGAGTAACGCCGAGGTCCTTCACAGTTTTATTTGAGACGACTGTACAACCATCCAGATTAATTGTCAGATTCAACAGAAGATCTCTTTGTTTCTTGGGACCTAGAACAAGCATCTCTGTTTTGTCCGAGTTTAAAAGTAGAAAGTTTGCAGCCATCCACTTCTTTATGTCTGAAACACAGGCTTCTAGCGAGGGCAATTTTGGGGCTTCACCATGTTTCATTGAAATGTACAGCTGTGTGTCGTCTGCATAGCAGTTAAATTTAACATTATGTTTTCGAATGACATCCCCAAGAGGTAAAATATATAGTGAAAACAATAGTGGTCCTAAAACGGAACCTTGAGGAACACCGAAATTTACAATTGATTTGTCAGAGGACAAACCATTCACAGAGACAAACTGATATCTTTCCGACAGATAAGATCTAAACCAGGCCAGAACTTGTCCATGTAGACCAATTTGGGTTTCCAATCTCTCCAAAAGAATGTGGTGATCGATGGTATCAAAAGCGGCACTAAGATCTAGGAGCACGAGGACAGATGCAGAGCCTCGGTCTGACGTCATTAAAAGGTCATTTACCACCTTCACAAGTGCAGTCTCAGTGCTATGATGGGGTCTAAAACCAGACTGAAGCGTTTCGTATACATTGTTTGTCTTCAGGAAGGCAGTCAGTTGCTGTGCAACAGCTTTTTCTAAAATTTTGGAGAGGAATGGAAGATTCGATATAGGCCGATAGTTTTTTATAATTTCTGGATCAAGATTCGGCTTTTTCAAGAGAGGCTTTATTACTGCCACTTTTAGTGAGCTTGGTGGATAGAGAGCCGTTTATTATGTTCAACATAGGAGGGCCAAGCACAGGAAGCAGCTCTTTCAGTAGTTTAGTTGGAATAGGGTCCAGTATGCAGCTTGAGGGTTTGGAGGCCATGATTATTTTCATCATTGCGTCAAGAGATATAGTACTAAAACACTTTAGTATCTCCCTTGATCCTAGGTCCTGGCAGAGTTGTGCAGACTCAGGACAATGGAGCTTTGGAGGAATACCCAGATTTAAAGAGGAGTCTGTAATTTGCTTTCTAATGATCATGATCTTTTCCTCAAAGAAGTTCATAAATTTATTACTGCTGAAGTGAAAGCCATCCTCCATTTGCGAAGGCTGCTTTTTAGTTAGCTTTGCGACAGTATCAAAAAGAAATTTCGGATTGTTCTTATTTTCCTCAATTAAGTTGGAAAAATAGGATGATCGAGCAGCAGTAAGGGCTCTTCGATACTGCACGGTACTGTCTTTCCAAGCTAGTCGGAAGACTTCCAGTTTGGTGTGGCGCCATTTCCGTTCCAATTTTCTGGAAGCTTGCTTCAGAGCTCGTGTATTTTCTGTATACCAGGGAGCTAGTTTCTTATGACAGATGTTTTTAGTTTTTAGGAGTGCAACTGCATCTAGGGTATTGCGCAAGGTTAAATTGAGTTCCTCGGTTAGGTGGTTAACTGATTTTTGTCCTCTGACGTCCTTGGGTAGGCAGAGGCAGTCTGGAAGGGCATCAAGGAATCTTTGGGTTGTCTGAGAATTTATAGCACGACTTTTAATGCTCCTTGGTTGGGGTCTGAGCAGATTATTTGTTGCAATTGCAAACGTAATAAAATGGTGGTCCGATAGTCCAGGATTATGAGGAAAAACATTTAGATCCACAACATTTATTCCATGGGACAAAACTAGTTCCAGAGTATGACTGTGGCAGTGAGTAGGTCCAGAGACATGTTGGACAAAACCCACTGAGTCGATGATGGCTCCGAAAGCCTTTTGGAGTGGGTCTGTGGACTTTTCCATGTGAATGTTAAAGTCACCAAAAATTAGAATATTATCTGCTATGACTACAAGATCCGATAGGAATTCAGGGAACTCAGTGAGGAATACTGCATATGGCCCAGGAGGCCTATAAACAGTAGCTATAAAAAGTGAGTGAGTAGGCTGCATAGATTTCATGACTAGAAGCTCAAAAGACGAAAACGTCATTGTTGTTTTTTTTTTTGTAAATTGAAATTTGCTATCGTAAATGTTAGCAACACCTCCGCCTTTGCCGGATGCACGGGGGGTATGGTCACTAATGTAACCTGGGGGTGAGGCCTCATTTAACACAGTAAATTCATCAGGCTTAAGCCATGTTTCAGTCAGGCCAATCACATCAAGATTATTATCAGTGATTAGTTCATTGACTATAACTGCCTTGGAAGTGAGGGATCTAACATTAAGTAACCCAATTTTGAGATGTGAGGTATCACAATCTCTTTCAATAATGGCAGGAATGGAGGAGGTCTTTATACTAGTGAGATTGCTAAAGCGAACACCGCCATTTTTAATTTTGCCCAACCTAGATCGAGGCACAGACACGGTCTCAATGGGGAAAGCTGAGCTGACTACGCTGACTGTGCTAGTGGCAGACTCCACTAAGCTGGGAGGCTGGCTAACAGCCTGCTGCCTGGCCTGCACCCTATTTCATTGTGGAGCTAGAGGAGTTAGAGCCCTGTCTATGTTCGTAGATAAGATGAGAGCACCCCTCCAGCTAGGATGGAGTCCGTCACTCCTCAACAGGCCAGGCTTGGTCCTGTTTGTGGGTGAGTCCCAGAAAGAGGGCCAATTATCTACAAATTCTATCTTTTGGGAGGGGCAGAAAACAGTTTTCAACCAGCGATTGAGTTGTGAGACTCTGCTGTAGAGCTCATCACTCCCCCTAACTGGGAGGGGGCCAGAGACAATTAATCGATGCCGACACATCTTTCTAGCTGATTTACACGCTGAAGCTATGTTGCGCTTGGTGACCTCTGACTGTTTCATCCTAACATCGTTGGTGCCGACGTGGATAACAATATCTCTATACTCTCTACACTCGCCAGTTTTAGCTTTAGCCAGCACCGTCTTTAGATTAGCCTTAACGTCGGTAGCCCTGCCCCCTGGTAAACAGTGTATGATCGCTGGATGATTAGTTTTAAGTCTAATACTGCGGGTAATGGAGTCGCCAATGACTAGGGTTTTCAATTTGTCAGAGCTAATGGTGGGAGCCGTCGGCGTCTCAGACCCCACAACGGGAGGAGTAGAGACCAGAGAAGTCTCGGCCTCCGACTCCGACTCGCTTAATGGGGAGAACCGGTTGAAAGTTTCTGTCGGCTGAATAAGCGACACCGGTTGAGCATTCCTACAGCGTTTCCCTCCAGAAGCCATGAGAAAGATGTCCGGCTGCGGGGACCGTGCGAGGGGGTTTATACTAACGTTACTATCTGTACTTACTGGTGGCACAGACGCTGTTTCATCCTTTCCTACACTGAAATTACCCTTGCCTAACGATCGCGTCTGAAGCTGGGCTTGCAGTACAGCTATCCTTGCCGTAAGGCGATCGTTCTCCTGTATATTATAAGTACAACGACTGCAATTAGAAGGCATCATGTTAATGTTACTTAGCTTCGGCTGTTTGAAGTCCTGACGAACCATGTCCAGATAAAACCTCCGGGGTGAAAAAGTTGAATGAAAAAAGTTGAGTGAGGGAAAAAGTAAAAATATACGGTAATTGAAAAGTAAAAAAAACGTCAGGTATCAAAGTAAGATCGGCAACAAAAACGCACAGCAGCGTAAACAAGTCTGCAAGTTGTGACCGGAAACAGGAAACATATGTTATATTCTTCAAAGTAGCCACACTTTGCCTTGATGACAGCTTTGTACACTCTTGGCATTCTCTCAACCACCTTCATGAGGAATGCTTTTCCAACAGTCTTGAAGGAGTTACCACATATGCTGAGCACTTGTTGGCTGCTTTTCCTTCACTCTGCAGTCCAACTGATCCCAAACCATCTCAATTGGGTTGAGGTCGGGTGATTGTCGAGGCCAGGTCATCTGATGCAGCACTCCATCACTCTCATTTGTCAAATAGCCCTTACACAGCCTGGAGGTGTGCTTTGGGTACTTGTCCTGTTGAAAAATAAATGATCGTCCCAATAAGCGCAAACCAGATGGGATGGCGTTTCGCTGCAGAATGCAGTGGTAGACATGCTGGTTAAGTGTGCCTTGAATTCTAAATCAATCACAGACAGTATCACCAGCAAAGCACCATCACACCTCTTCCATGTTTCACGGTGGGAACCACACATGCGTACATCATCCGTTCACGTACTCTGTGCATCAGAAAGTCTTGGTGGTTGGAACCAAAAAAAAAAACTTTGTACTCATCAGACCAAATCACAGTTTTTCACCTGTCTAATGTTCATTTCTCGTGTTTCTTGGCCCAAGCAAGTCTCTTCTTATTATTGGTGTCCTTTAGGGGAAAGAGGGATACCTAGTCAGTTGTACAACTGAAATGTGTCTTATGCATTTAACCCAACCCCTCTGAATCAGAGAGGTGCGAGGGCTGCCTTAATCGACATCCATGTCATCGGCGCCTGGGGAACAGTGGATTACCTGCCTTGCTCAGGGGCAGAACAACAGATTTTTACCTTGTTAGCTCGGGGACTCGATCCAGCAACCTTCCGGTTACTGGCTCAACACTCGTACCCACCAGGCTACCTGCCGCCCCTAGTAGTGATCACTTTGCAGAAATTCAACCATGAAAGTCTGATTCACGCAGTCTCCTCTGAACAGTTGATGTTGAGATGTGTTTGTTACTTGAACTCTGTGAAGCATTTATTTGGGCTGCAATCTGAGGTGCAGTTAACTCTAGTGAATTTATCCTCTGCAGCAGAGGTAACTCTGGGTCTTCCTTTCCTGTGGCGGTCCTCATGAGAGCTAGTTTCATCATAGCGCTTGATGGTTTTTGCAACTGCACTTTCAAAGTTCTTGATATGTTATGTATTGTCTAAAAGTAATGATGGACTGTCGTTTCTCTTTGCTTATTTGAGCTGTTCTTGCCATAATATGGACTTGGTATTTTACCATATAGGGCTATCTTCTGTATACCACCCCTACCTTTTCACAACACAACTGATTGGCTTAAACGCATTAAGAAGGAAAGAAATTCCACAAATTAACTTTTAATAAGTCACACCTGTTAATTGAAATGTATTCCAGGTGACAACCTTATGAAGCTGGTTGAGAGAATGCCAAGCGTGTGCAAAGCTGTCATCAAGGCAAAGGGTGGCTACTTTGAAGAATCTCAAATATAAAATATATTTTGTTTTGTTTAACACTTTTTTGGTTACTACATGATTCCATATGTGTTATTTCATAGTTTTGATGTCTTCACTATTATTGTACAATGTAGAAAATAGTAAAAATAAAGAAAAACCCTGGAGTTAGTAGGTGTGTCCAAACTTTTGACTGGTACTGTACATATTGAATTTCCATCCTCTCAGGCCAGTGGAACAATGTATGAATTCATGGTTGGATCAGAATCACAATTATAATCATTGGCCAGTATAGAGAATCACATCAAATCAAATGTTATTGGTCGCATACACATGTTTAGCAGATGTTAGTGCAGGTGTAACGAAATGCTTGTGTTCCTAGCTCCAACACTGCAGTAATATCTAACAATACACAATACACACAAATCTAAAAGTAAAAGAATGGAATTTCAAAAAATCATTTCTAGCTATCTAGCCACCGGAGGACAATAACAGAACGAGATGCAACAATTCAAAATGTTTATGATGTTTGGCTTTTGATGTGATGTGATTGGTGTGAAGCTAAATCCAAACTGGCTTCCCTTCACACTTTGTTTTTGGTGAGCCAGGACCATTCCCAGTTGAGCTCACTGTTTTGCTCAATGATGCTCGCTGGCTTCACTTGCATTCAATGCTACGGGCGGCAACAATGTCATACTCTTTTTGACCAGATAGCATCAGATAGATGGGCAACACATACAGAGACAGACAGGCGCTGAAGGAAAATTATGAAACACAGAGAGAAGAAGGATACATTGATTTATTTTTTTGGACACATTTTTTGGTGGAAGCCTGGCATCCCTTGGCATCCATGAATACATACCATTGACTATCATTAATAAATGTAGACTATTAAGATCTTACCGAAAATAATAATGAACAGACTAAATGGGGTTCTTGATACCATAATAGAAAAAGAGCAAAGGGTGTTTCATGTGGGACAACATCTGTACGGTGAAAGATATTACTACATCCACATCTTAATTTGATTTCTACATTTTGTGTCTTGTTGAGAAAAAAGCTTTTAATGATGTTTCATGTGAATATTGATGGTTTGTAATGAAATGTTATGGGTTCCCAAGTCCATTAATTGATCTGATTAAGTTACTGTATGCCGATCTACTGTCCAAGTTAATGTAAATGGTTTCCTGACCGAACCTTTTGAAATTGAAAGGGGGGTGATGCAGGGTTGCCCACTTAGCACAGGTCATGTAATAGCATGTAATAGCTATTAGCCCTCTCCTAAAGCGAATTGAAGAAGATCTAAGTATTCAAGGTACTATTACCAGCTCTAGACAGCCCATTGTCGCACATGCTTATGCCGATGATGTCATAATCAGAAATCAAGATGAGTTGAATAGATTAAACTATCATTTCAATTTATACAAAGAAGTCCCCGGAGATAAATTGAACCAAGATAATATGGAGGGTGTTTGGATTGGAACTCCAATAAACATACATGTAAGGGATGAAGTTAACATTTTGGGTATATAAATATGTAAATTAGGCGCATATCGAATAGTCTGCTCTACCCATAACAGTCATACCAAGCATAGGGTTGCTATAAGATTGAAATTGGAAATGTAACCGTGAAAAAACAATGAAATAGCTCCCCAATACCGTCTGATGTATATATTTAATATATTACATGAATGGTGATGACAGACCTTAAGACATTTTTTACCGTGTTTTAATGCGATTTTTTCCAACCTGCTTCATGTATTCAATCTATTTATTCCATTTCAAATTTGGCTCCTAGTGCGGCTTAACTTCCGGGCTATTATGAAGCATCTGACAGTTCCTTCTCTGTTTGCCACGTTCCTGTGCTAGTCAGAACTAGGAAACTGAATTTTCTGATTTGCTGCTGTGTTCAACCAGTTAGCAAATCAGAAATGTTCCGAGTTTTCTAGTCCCGACTAGTATGTGAACGCGGCATATATTCCTAGTTTGCAACCAGAAAATGGCGGATCGATTTCTGCATAGAACAATGAGACAGATATTTCACTGGATGTATAAATGTGAAGCATCCGGTTGGCATTTCCACTCAATATGGGAGGGGATGTAGTTTGGCCGACATTCTGCACATTTCTCATCGATTAAACATTTGATCTCAATAAAGTTTTCTGGTCGCTAACTAGAATATGTTATGAACAGAAGAACTACGTTTTGTAGACTTTACCCTTTTCAAACGTTTTTAAAATTCGCGCTGTTTAGAAGGAGAGCAGAGGAGAATTGAGTTATTGCACACGGGCACTTCACAGAGTAGGCCTTCCGTAACAGATATATGCAGATACATACTAGAACGCGCCTATAGGATATCGCTAGCGCGTGCTTGGCTCTGCCCACCTCCTTGTTTGTTCTGCCCACTCTGACTCATTTGTTTCCATTGGAAACAACAAGTTGTTGTCTATCTTGATTTACTTATAAAAAATCTTTGGTACACCTTTGCTGGTCATGCAAATAATTGTCTCTTGCTTACGGCGTCACTAAAGCGACGCATGCGGCGGTCTTTTTTCTACTTCCCGCAGCACAACTCGAGTTGGTGAAGTTGTCGAGTTCCTTCGTATTTTGTGAACACGCTCACAGAAGCCATGGAAGTAGCCACCGTACCACGCACGAGGCGTCTATTGAAGGAGGAAGACATGACCAAGATCGAGTTTGAGACCAGCGAGGAGGTCGATGTTACGCCTACCTTCGACACAATGGGCCTACGAGAGGATCTCCTCCGTGGGATCTACGCATACGGTAGGTCCTGGGTTTTGTTTGGTACAGTGGGCCCATATAGGCAGCTACCCAAGTAAGTTATTTGGACACATTTTCTGTGCTTCATGACTCAGTTGCACACCCAGAACAAACACATACTGCGAGTATTGTAATGAAAAAAAAGCCAGAATGTTGTATTTGTTTTTATTTAGTTAGCCAACTTCCTTGCTAACGTTAGCTAGTTAATTAGCTTCGTTAAACCGAGTTAACTCGCTAACGTTACCTAAGTTAGCTGATATTAGCTAACTGGCACTCTCCACCCCATTTAGTATTTAGTACATGTTGCATTTTCCTCACTTGTTAATTTAATATTTTTGTGTGTGAGCATTTTGCTCTACTTGTAGCGCAATCTGATCTAGCCAGTGCTAATACAATTTGACAGTAAGTCTGCACAACAGGAAAAATATTCAGAACTACCAGCTATATTTTCCTGTTGTTCAAAGTATTACATGAATAGTATGTAATGTTTATTGAAATATTTCACTGGAAAGTGTGTCATGGGCCTACATAATTAACCACCTTTTTATTTCTTATTCTTAGGTTTCGAGAAGCCTTCCGCAATCCAACAAAGAGCAATTAAACAGATCATCAAGGGTAGAGATGTCATTGCACAGTAAGTAGTGACTGTTTATGCTAGAGAACCACAACGTCCAGAGCTACAGACTAAAAATATAGTTAAATGTTTGGAACTTTGGCTATTCACCAGGGGTGTTCATTAATTGGATTCTGTTGCAAACCATTGTCCTTTGGGCCCTTGTTCAAATGTTTAATAGTGGCTGTTGAATACCATCTTTCTCTGTTCTGCAACACTCTTCTTTCTTTCTTTTAGGTCTCAGTCAGGAACAGGAAAGACTGCCACATTTTGCGTATCAGTGCTGCAGTGTCTTGACATTCAGGTATTTGAGTAAGGTTGTTGGTATGTGCAGACTAGGGCGTCTCAGAGTAGGAGTGCTGATCTAGTATCAGTTTTTCCTTTTTGATCATAATGAATAATTTTATATGAACATGTAGGATGAGATCCTAGATCAGCACTCTTACTTTGAGAGGCTACATGAAAACAAGCCCTGTTGTAGGTACAGATGAGCCGTTATCATCACATAGCCGTTTTGGATCATCCAACAACATTTTGTTGTGACATTTTCTCGCACTCTGAATATGTGGAGTTTGGACAGAGTGAGCAAAATATGATTATTTGTTATTTTTGTGACAGGTGCGTGAAACCCAGGCACTGATCCTGGCTCCCACCAGAGAGTTGGCTGGACAGATACAGAAGGTATGTGACTGAATATCAAGTGTCTTCTGATGGACTGGAGAAAAACTGCTTTGGAAGATGAGGGTAGTGTTCAGTAGGGCACACAGTAGCAAAATTTATTAAAACAAAGTGTTTCTATTGGACAGGTTCGGAGTCCTGTTCACTTGGAAACACTAGCAAATAATTCAAAATGCTGTGCAATGGAAAATGGGAACAAGTGTTTATTTGATATGTTCAGATAGTACCTCCCTGTTTCCCTCAGTTTCAAAACATTTTCTCCTGTTCTATGTCGACTGAATGCTGCCCAGATCAGAACACTGGCAAAGGATTGGATTGGTGACAGCCTTGGCTGGAGGGAGTTTCCACCATTGTTAAATCCATGACTGGAAGTGTGCAAGTGCACACTGGTAGAAAATTGGGACACAGCCATTATCTCCTAATATTCAGATGTTAACCCCCCCCCCCAGGTGCTCCTGGCCCTCGGTGACTACATGAACGTCCAGTGTCATTCCTGCATCGGAGGGACAAACGTGGGTGAGGACATCCGCAAACTGGACTATGGCCAGCACGTAGTAGCAGGGACCCCTGGGAGAGTGTTTGGTGAGTTCCCTGGACCCTAACCTTCTAGTATCTATCTCCCATCCACAGGTATGAACGTCTGTGTCTTCCCAGCTAAGCAGACTAGACATTTAATATCTCAGAATTCTGTCACAGGATCAAAACTGAATTTCGCTGTTTTACTTTGTGGGTTCAGTCTGGATCTGCCTTCGTTGAAACTGTACCTTATGTAATGAGGCTACTCTGTATACTCAGGACAACAATATATATTTTTATTTAACTAGGCAAGTCAGTTAAGAACAAATTCTTATTTACAATGACGGCCTACCGGGGACCAGTGGGTTAACTGCCTTGTTCAGGGACAGAATGACAGATTTTTACCTTGTCAGCTCGGGAATTCGATCCAGCAACCTTTCGGGTTACTGGCCTAACGCTCTAACCACTAGGCTACCTGCCGCCCCAAAAGTAGAAGTCGAGAAAATAATCATTTTTGCACTGTTCGTAACCTGGCTCAGTCCTCAGTGTGAGCTGTGGGTTCCATTCCAGTGCCACAGTAAAGCCCAGAGAGTGGCAGAGGTCCTGTACGTCTTGTACCGTTGCTCTGTTCACTCTCTGGGAACATGACCCCCCCCCCCCCCCCCCCGTAACACAGACAGGGGAAAGAAGGATGGTAAATCAATGACTTAAGGTCCCACTACAGTCTCCTGATCTAAAGAAAAATTCACGATTTACCTGAGACCAGAAAATTTAATTTCAAAGGAAGGTAACTAGAAAATATGCATGAGAAGACAATCATGAATTAGGCTCACTGTAGTCGCCGCAAGGGTCGTGTATGATTTGAGTAGAGTTCCCTCCTTTTTCCCACAGCAGGCTGACTAATGCAGGCACTGCTCTCTCTCTGTTCTTTAGATATGATCCGCAGGAGGAGTTTGAGGACACGTGCCATCAAGATGCTGGTGCTGGATGAAGCAGACGAAATGCTCAACAAGGGTAAGCCAGACACGCTCTTGTGCATTTCTGAGATGACGTCTGCCAGTTGTTTGTGTTTCTGGTCTCTCCTAAACAACAACAACAACGAGGTCTCATGGTAAAGCAGGATAAGTTACAGTGCAGCTTGTTCAGTGCCGCTTTGTCGTTCCCCCTGCACACATCAACAAGTTTCCTACTATCCCTACCTGTCTGCATCCCACAGCAGGCAGAGACACTTTTGCACAGGAAAGTTGTTTTGACGGTCTGCGTGACGTTTCCCTGGAAGTCTAGGTGTAATATGAAGGGGATACTGAATAGCTTTCCTTTAACTGTCCGGCAGGTTTCAAAGAGCAGATCTACGATGTGTACCGGTACCTGCCCCCTGCCACCCAGGTGTGTCTGATCAGCGCCACGCTGCCCCACGAGATCCTGGAGATGACCAACAAGTTCATGACCGACCCCATCCGCATCCTGGTCAAACGGTGAGTCAAGCATTACTCGGCTGTATATATTAGGCAGTACCACCCATGGTTTCTAGCCTAGTGGAACCAGCCTGATCGCTGTGTTGAGAATGATGACCAGGCTGGTTCAACCAGGCTACCTTGTTCCTGGAGTTAGACTTGTTAAAGTTGTGTATTCTAGGCGGCAGCATTGTGTAATGTATACGGTTTGGGGGGGGTGTAAATCAGCCGGTCCTAAATCGCTCTCTGCCCCATGGCCCTAACCCTTAGTTTCTGCAGGTCTGTACGGTGGAAGCAATATAGTGGATGCTCCACCACTGAGCTGCTTATATGTATCCAGACCCTACACATCTGCAATTATCCAGGGATTAGGGGCGAGGGAGTGATTTGGGACCGGCTTAGTCTGAATACAAACCTCATATAGTCATCAGAGAATCAGCCATGCTTAAATCGAAAAGGCCCTCCACCTTTCCTGTGGGACCTTTCAGAGGAGAAGGGCGAAATATTCCATCTTATATATAAGTATTTCTGACTATTATATACGCTAGCAAGGAAATCTTTCTTTATTGCACTGTTCGTAACCTGGCTCAGTCCTCAGTGTGAGCTGTGGGTTCCATTCCAGTGCCACAGTGAAGCCCAGAGAGTGGCAGGGGTCCGGTACGTCTTGTACTGTTTCTCTGTTCACTCTCTGGGAACATGAACCAAAACCCCGTCATGGCAAACTACTTTCTTTTTTAAGGTATGGTGGTTCTTTTTGGGGCCTTTGCACCCTGCCTAGAAAATATTTATATGGGAAGAACGGAGTTAACTGGAATAGGAATACCTGCACTCACTGGAAAAAGCCTTTATATGTGTTCCTTTAGCAGCAGAGGTCCAATACCTAGTTAACCCCTCTTCCTTTTCCCTCTCCCAGTGATGAGTTGACTCTGGAGGGCATCAAGCAGTTCTTCGTGGCAGTAGAGAGGGAGGAGTGGAAGTTTGACACCCTGTGTGACCTGTATGACACCCTCACCATCACGCAGGCTGTCATCTTCTGCAACACCAAGCGGAAGGTCTGTACACAACTAAAACCAAGTTACATGTATTGCCAAGTTGCCCCTAAACACTGATTTTTGGTTAGTTTTGCATTTCCCCAAATAATGGTTAAGGTTACGATTAGGGAAGGGGGGGGGGGCTGACCCTAGATCTGTGCCTAGGAGAAACTACTTGGGTTGTTGGTAGCTGTTGATAGTTATTGTATGTTTTTCCTCCTAGTGAGTAGTCTCCCTTTGCCTATGTGTACTGGTAAGAAATAGGGATGGTCAGGTGTACGCCATTGAAGGTTTGTATTCAATCAGTAATGTGTACCTGACTTTTTTTTTATGCAACTATTTAGCAGGTAATTTATAAGCACTGTCAAAAAACGAAGATGTTTGTTTGTGGAATATGTCAAGCGCAGTGAAGATATGTTACGTTTAGTTTTTCAGTTGTGTATCATAACAAAATACATTCTTTCAAATGCCCACCATTGTAATTTTTATGATTGTTTTATTTAATTTTTTTAATAGATTTTTATGCAATTAAACTAAAAGAGGTCTCAGTGCTTCTGTCTCCTCGTGGCCAACATGCTTTGACATTGTTAGTTTGACAAATGAAGAATGCCAGTCTTTCTTTAACCTCTCATTGATCTTGCCCATCACACCGATGAATGTCAAGCAAATCTTTGTTTGCACTGTTCGTAACCTGGCTCAGTCCTCCAGTGAGTGCTTTGGGTTCCATTCCAGTGCCACAGTAAAGCCCAGAGAGTGGCAGGGGTCCGGTATGTCTTGTACCGTTTCTCTGTTCACTCTCTCGGAACATGACGAGTCCTAAATGGCACCTGATACCCTACATTGCACATTTCAGGGAGCATGTTTTGTCATGATCCCTGAAATGCATTGTCATGAGTTTGGCCTGAGCCTCTATCTGTCCTCGTTCTGCTTGCGGTAGGTTGACTGGCTGACTGAGAAGATGAGGGAGGCCAACTTCACTGTTTCCTCCATGCATGGAGACATGCCCCAGAAGGAGAGAGAGTCCATCATGAAAGAGTTCCGGTCCGGCGCCAGGTAATAATGATGAAATAGTGTTTTTAGCATCCCAATGAATATTTGAAGGCTATTCAATAAGATTTGAGTGTATTTCTCATTTATGTATTTTTTTTACCATTTTGGGTATATGACCACTGGGTCAATATTTATCAATAGTGAATGTGCTCTCGTGTCAGTAGTTACTGTGTCATACTTCTATGATAAAGTAGAAGCTTGTCTTATACTCTTATTTTTACTGTTTCTAAAGGGTGCCTTCACCAACAATTTGCACATGTAGCTGTGTAATCTAGAGTCGTGTCCATCTTGTGATGGCCAGAGACATTAGCTTAGCTTAGTTGTTTGGACAGTTGTTTGAGTCTCTTAGCGGGAGGAACATTTAGACCCTATTACATGACAATGTACTGTATCGTGTGGATTCTTTCTGGTCCACCTGATCTAGAATGTTGTCTTTCCTATACAATACCGGACAGTTTCCCACACTAGGTAAAGCGTACTAGTGGACTAAACACTTAAACGGCCATTCTTTATTGCACTGTTCGTAACCTGGCTCAGTCCTCCAGTGAGTGCATTGGGTTCCATTCCAGTGCCACAGTGAAGCCCAGAGAGTGGCAGGGGTCTGGTACCGTTTCTCTGTTCACTCCCTGGGAACATGTCTACGCATTGTTCTTTTAAATCTGACTTGGGTCGTTTTTAATTGGTGTAAAACGTTTTGCGAAGTTCAGATAGTCTTTCCTTGTTTGAGCCCGTTCGTTTCCAAGTGAATACGACCTTGGTTTGGCCTAACATGGATCTCTCCTCTTCCCCCCCCCCCCCCCCCCAATAGCCGAGTGCTTATCTCAACTGATGTGTGGGCCCGAGGTCTGGATGTGCCCCAGGTGTCCCTCATCATCAACTACGACCTGCCCAACAACAGAGAGCTGTACATCCACAGGTACGTCTGGCTGCCCAGCTCAGAGAACAACTATAGAAACTAAGCGATATTAAGTATGCAATGTGGCTATTCGGTCGAGGAAAATCATCCTTTTTGCACTGTTCGTAACCTGGCTCAGTCCTCAGTGTGAGCTGTGGGTTCCATTCCAGTGCCACAGTAAAGCCCAGAGAGTAGCAGAGGTCGAGTACTGTTTCTCTGTTCACTCTCGCAGGACACTAAAAGCAGATAATTTTTTTTAAATATATGGTCAATCCAACATCTGCAGTGGTTACAGTGAAGCGGATTCTGCAGAAGCCAGAGTATTCATACTTCTTGCGCTTCGGCGAGCTGTCATACGCATACAATAAATTGGTCTGCACGGCACCACTTGTAGTGATTTCAAAGCTAATCGCTATAGCCATCCAGCTAATTGCGAGCAACTAGCTAAACGAAAATACAAGACCTTACCTCTTCAGATGTTGGAGTCCGTTTCCCGGTGCTTGACATAGGAGCTCAGCCAAGATAGCATTAAGCAAAAAAGGCTGCACTGGTTTCTCACCTGTATCTCCATCCTGAATCTCCCCATTGCCTCCCAGAGAAATGTGCCTACATTTAGGCAGTTTGTGTATTTCATACTATGTTGAGTTAAAAATCAGTGTATAGTGAATGTTTGATTTATCAACCCAAGTACATGTTGTCATCAATCAACTGCATTACAGTTAAAAAAAAAAAAAACTATTGACTATTACAACAGATTTCTGTATGCTAGCTATGCTACCAGCTTATACAAACGGAAGTTAGCATTTAGCAGTCACGTTTTTCTAAACTTGGAAAGGGACAAATTCTAAATGTTATGCAGCGGAAGCAGCCAAATATATCCAAATTGGATTTTAATAACCACATTGTGGTCCTGTTAAAATACATCAATCATAACATATTTGACATATTAGATCAGATTTGTTGAATGTAGGCCAATCAAGCATCCTTCTCTCCACAATTGTCTGCATTCCGTTGACCTCTTTACCGCATCTATCCTCTACCTCCCCAATCTCTTTCCAGAAGCTTCTGGCCCGCATAGCCGGATCAAGCAAAAATCGGCTTGTCGGGGCAAACATTTACTGGTGTTTTTGTCCTTCAACCTCTCCTCTCTTCATAGGATTGGCCGATCGGGTCGTTATGGCCGCAAGGGTGTGGCCATCAACTTTGTGAAGAACGACGACATCCGTATTCTCCGTGACATTGAGCAGTACTATTCCACACAGATCGATGAAATGCCAATGAACGGTAAATTAGCATTTGTTAATCTTCTGCCTGAATATTTAATTGACAATGTTGATTTGTTTAGTATTGATGTTTTGGTTGTTCAAGCAACTAAATGTACATTTTGTTTCAACCATATACTGGGTTTACAGATTTGGGGCCATTTAAGACCTGGGGTTCTTTTACAAAATGGGCATTGACATTAGATTGCTGTCATTAACATAAAATATTTTCTCCTCAGTGGCTGACCTGATCTAAGGCGCTGGTGATGGAAGTGGAGAGAACGCTTTGATTACACTTTGGACCCCTTTTATTTACTGTTGGAATTCTTGTCTCATTTGTTTTTAATAGTAGCTTTGGAACAGCCTTTACATTTGTGATGACTATTTTATTCTTAGGGAAATGCCTACTGCAACTTTCCAGTTGTTTTGTAAATAAAGAACATTTTGTTTCCCATTTGAATGCCGGTTGTTTTTTTTTAAAGGGGCATTCCAGGATTTGAAAGTAACGGAATGGGCAACCCAACCATTTTGTTTCGATAAACAGTTGAGCGATTGGGCTGGAGAAATGTAACCATTTTCAAATTCATAGAAAGAGCTATACTATCAAAGTATAGTTTTAACTATGTTATGAGGATATAGTATTTGTTTTCAATTACATTGTCTTCTGATGGGGTATGATGGATGAACTAAGATCATGAGATATATTTATAAGTTAAATTACTTTACAATCACATCTTCTATTAGACTTCCATAGGCCTCCAGGTGCAACCGTCAGTCATGCCAGGATTCAATCCAATGTGCGTTGGACAGCTGACAAAGGCGTAATTTAAATGCAATTTCCCAGGCGTTTGCAGTGATTCCGTTCATTGATCCCTGCAAATGTCAGATCTAGCGTTGATTACCTGTTAAAATACACTTTATTGACTGTCCAATGCTCTGCTCTATAAAGTGCCTTGGGTTGAAATATGGCCATGGTTTCATATTTTTGAGTTTATTTTCCAGATTCATTGTTTGATAATTATGACTGATGATGATTAATGGGGGTGCATGTGACATGGAGGTGGCTGTGACTGGGGTGATGGAGTTGGTAAAGCTGAGTCTAGTACTGTTGTAGTACATACTGGAAAATATGCATGAAAAGTTGAATAATCTATAGGGCAGTGGTTCTTAACTGATTTTGTCTCAGGACTCTCATTTCAGTGTGTCACCTCAGTAGTGACCAAATACTTGCGGAAGAGGAAAATTCACCAAAAGTTAGGTTTTGGGCCAAAATGCAATGTGGGAAACTAAACTCGGCAACAAAAAAAAGAAACGTCCTCTCACTGTCAACTGCGTTTACTTTCAGCAAACTTAACATGTGTAAATATTTGTATGAACATAAGATTCAACAACTCAGACATAAACTGAACAAGTTCCACACACGTGATTAACAAATGGAATAATGTGTCCCTGAATAAAGGGGGGGTCAAAATCAAAAGTAAAAGTATCTGCTGTGGCCACCAGCTGCATTAAGTACTGCAGTGCATCTCCTCATGGACTGCACCAGATTTGCAAGTTCTTGCTGTGAGATCTTACCCCGCTCTTCCACCAAGCCACCTGCAAGTTCCCGGACATTTCTGGGGGGAATGCCCCTAGCCCTCACCCTCTGATCCAACAGGTCCCAGACGTGCTTAATGGGTTTGAGATCCGGGCTCTTCGCTGGCCATGGCAGAATACTGACGTACCTGTCTTGCAGGAAATCACGCACAGAACAAGCAGTATTACATTTAAATTTAAGTCATTTAGCAGACGCTCTTATCCAGAGCGACTTACAAATTGGTGGATTCACCTTATGATATCCAGTGGAACAACCACTTTACAATAGTGCATCTAAATCTTTTATGGGGGGGGGGTTAGAAGGATTACTTTATCCTATCCTAGGTATTCCTTAAAGAGGTGGGGTTTCAGGTGTCTCCGGAAGGTGGTGATTGACTCCGCTGTCCTGGCGTCGTGAGGGAGCTTGTTCCACCATTGGGGTGCCAGAGCAGCGAACAGTTTTGACTGTGCTTCCTCAGAGGTAGGGAGGCGAGCAGGCCAGAGGTGGATGAACGCAGTGCCCTTGTTTGGGTGTAGGGCCTGATCAGAGCCTGAAGGTACGGAGGTGCCGTTAACCCTAACCCTCACAGCTCCGTAGGCAAGCACCATGGTCTTGTAGCGGATGCGAGCTTCAACAGGAAGCCAGTGGAGAGAGCGGAGGAGCGGGGTGACGTGAGAGAACTTGGGAAGGTTGAACACCAGACGGGCTGCGGCGTTCTGGATGAGTTGTAGGGGTTTAATGGCACAGGCAGGGAGCCCAGCCAACAGCGAGTTGCAGTAATCCAGACGGGAGATGACAAGTGCCTGGATTAGGACCTGCGCCGCTTCCTGTGTGAGGCAGGGTCGTACTCTGCGAATGTTGTAGAGCATGAACCTACAGGATCGGGTCACCGCCTTGATGTTAGTAGAGAACGACAGGGTGTTGTCCAGGGTCACGCCAAGGTTCTTAGCACTCTGGGAGGAGGACACAATGGAGTTGTCAACCGTGATGGCGAGATCATGGAACGGGCAGTCCTTCCCCGGGAGGAAGAGCAGCTCCGTCTTGCCGAGGTTCAGCTTGAGGTGGTGATCCGTCATCCACACTGATATGTCTGCCAGACATGCAGAGATGCGATTCGCCACCTGGTTATCAGAAGGGGGAAAGGAGAAGATTAATTGTGTGTCGTCTGCATAGCAATGATAGGAGAGACCATGTGAGGATATGACAGAGCCAAGTGACTTGGTGTATAGCGAGAATAGGAGAGGGCCTAGAACAGAGCCCTGGGGGACACCAGTAGTGAGAGCACGTGGTGCGGAGACAGATTCTCGCCACGCCACCTGGTAGGAGCGACCTGTCAGGTAGGACGCAATCCAAGCGTGGGCCGCGCCGGAGATGCCCAACTCGGAGAGGGTGGAGAGGAGGATCTGATGGTTCACAGTATCAAAGGCAGCAGATAGGTCTAGGAGGATGAGAGCAGAGGAGAGAGAGTTAGCTTTAGCAGTGTGGAGAGCCTCCGTGACACAGAGAAGAGCAGTCTCAGTTGAATGACCAGCCTTGAAACCTGACTGATTTGGATCGAGAAGGTCATTCTGAGAGAGATAGCAGGAGAGCTGGCCAAGGACGGCACGTTCAAGAGTTTTGGAGAGAAAAGAAAGAAGGAATACTGGTCTGTAGTTGTTGACTTCGGAGGGATCGAGTGTAGGTTTTTTCAGAAGGGGTGCAACTCTCGCTCTCTTGAAGACGGAAGGGACGTAGCCAGCGGTCAAGGATGAGTTGATGAGCGAGGTGAGGTAAGGGAGAAGGTCTCCGGAAATGGTCTGGAGAAGAGAGGAGGGGATAGGGTCAAGCGGGCAGGTTGTTGGGCGGCCGGCCGTCACAAGACGCGAGATTTCATCTGGAGAGAGAGGGGAGAAAGAGGTCAAAGCACAGGGTAGGGCAGTGTGAGCAGGACCAGCGGTGTCGTTTGACTTAGCAAACGAGGATCGGATGTCGTCAACCTTCTTTTCAAAATGGTTGACGAAGTCATCCGCAGAGAGGGAGGAGGGGGGGGGGAGGGGGAGGAGGATTCAGGAGGGAGGAGAAGGTGGCAAAGAGCTTCCTAGGGTTAGAGGCAGATGCTTGGAATTTAGAGTGGTAGAAAGTGGCTTTAGCAGCAGAGACAGAAGAGGAAAATGTAGAGAGGAGGGAGTGAAAGGACGCCAGGTCCGCAGGGAGGCGAGTTTTCCTCCATTTCCGCTCGGCTGCCCGGAGCCCTGTTCTGTGAGCTCGCAATGAGTCGTCGAGCCACGGAGCAGGAGGGGAGGACCGAGCCGGCCTGGAGGATAGGGGACATAGAGAATCAAAGGATGCAGAAAGGGAGGAGAGGAGGGTTGAGGAGGCAGAATCAGGGGATAGGTTGGAGAAGGTTTGAGCAGAGGGAAGAGATGATAGGATGGAAGAGGAGAGAGTAGCGGGAGAGAGAGAGCGAAGGTTGGGACGGCGCAATACCATCCGAGTAGGGGCAGAGTGAGAAGTGTTGGATGAGAGCGAGAGGGAAAAGGATACAAGGTAGTGGTCGGAGACTTGGAGGGGAGTTGCAATGAGAGTAGTGGACGAACAGCATCTAGTAAAGATGAGGTCAAGTGTATTGCCTGCCTTGTGAGTAGGGGGGGAAGGTGAGAGGGTGAGGTCAAAAGAGGAGAGGAGTGGAAAGAAGGAGGCAGAGAGGAATGAGTCAAAGGTAGACGTGGGGAGGTTAAAGTCACCCAGAACTGTGAGAGGTGAGCCATCCTCAGGAAAGGAACTTATCAAGACGTCAAGCTCATTGATGAACTCTCCAAGGGAACCTGGAGGGCGATAAATGATAAGGATGTTAAGCTTGAAAGGGCTGGTAACTGTGACAGCATGGAATTCAAATGAGGAGATAGACAGATGGGTCAGGGGAGAAAGAGAGAATGTCCACTTGGGAGAGATGAGGATTCCAGTGCCACCACCCCGCTGGCCAGATGCTCTCGGGGTATGCGAGAACACGTGGGCAGACGGGGAGAGAGCAGTAGGAGTAGCAGTGTTATCTGTGGTAATCCATGTTTCCGTCAGTGCCAAGAAGTCGAGGTGCTGGAGGGTAGCATAGGCTGAGATGAACTCTGCCTTGTTGGCCGCAGACCGGCAGTTCCAGAGGCTGCCGGAGACCTGGAACTCCACGTGCGTCGTGCGCGCTGGGACCACCAGGTTAGAGTGGCAGCGGCCACGCGGTGTGAAGCGTTTGTGTGGCCTGTGCAGAGGGGAGAGAACAGGGATAGACAGACACATAGTTGACAGGCTACAGAAGAGGCTACGCTAATGCAAAGGAGATTGGAATGACAAGTGGACTACACTTCTCGAATGTTCAGAAAGTTAAGCTTACGTTGCAAACATTTTATTGACTAAAAATGACGAAGATGATACAGTACTGCTGGCTGGTGAAGTAGGCTAGCTAGCAGTGGCTGCGTTGTTGACTTTGTTTGAACGTGTAGCTGGCTAGGTAACCTATTTTCGTCACGGGGGACGAAAATAGCTGGCTAGCTAACCTCGATAATTACTCCAAACTACACAATTATCAAACTATGACAAAGTCAACCAGCACTGCACTAGTCAAATCGTTCCATTGAAAAGTATTAGTTTCTACAGTGCTGCTAGTCAGTAAAGGTTGGCTAGCTAGCAGTGGGTTTGATGATGACTAGGTGTGTTGACTAAGTCTGGAGTCTGGACAACGGCGTCGCGTCGCGGCTGGCTAGCTAACCTCGATAATTACTCTAAACTACACAATTATCTTAGATACAAAGACAGCAAAGACAGCTATGTAGCTAGCTAGCACTACACTAATCAAGTCGTTCCGTTGTAATGTAATCATTTCTACAGTGCTGCTAGTCAGTAAAGGTTGGCTAGCTAGCAGTGGGTTTGATGATGACTAGGTGTGTTGACTAAGTCTGGAGTCTGGACAACGGCGGCGCGGCGCGGCTGGCTAACTAACCTCGATAATTACTCTAAACTACACAATTATCTTAGATACAAAGACAGCTATGTAGCTAGGTAGCACTACACTAATCAAGTCGTTCCGTTGTAATGTAATAGTTTCTACAGTGCTGCTAGTCGGTAGAAGTTGGCTAGTTGGCTAGCTAGCAGTGTTGACTAAGTTAGGAGGACTGGTGGCATTGTCATGCTGGAGGGTCATGTAGGATGAGCCTGCAGGAAGGGTACCACATGAGGGAGGAGGATGTCTTCCCTGTAACGCACAGTGTTGAGATTGCCTGCAATGACAAGTTCAGTCCGTTCAGTCCGATGATGCTGTGACACACCGCCCCAGACCATGACGGACCCTCCACCTCCAAATCGATCCCGCTACAGAGTACAGGCCTCGGTGTAATGCTCATTCCTTCGACGTTAAACGCGAATCCGACCATCACCCCTGGTGAGACAAAACCGCGACTCGTCTGTCAGTGAAGAGCACTTTTGCCAGTCCTGTCTGGTCCAACGACGGTGGGTTTGTGCCCATAGGCGACATTGTTGCCGGTGATGTCTGGTGAGGAACTGCTTTACAGCAGGCCTACAAGCCCTGTCCAGCCTCTCTCAGCCTATTGCGGACAGTCTGAGCACTGATGGAGGGATTGTGCGTTCCTGGTGTAACTCGGGCAATTGTTTCCATCCTGTACCTGTCCCGCAGGTGTGATGTTTGGATGTACCGATCCTGTGCAGGTGTTGTTACACGTGGTCTGCCACTGCGAGGTTGATCAGCTGTCCGTCCTGTCTCCCTGTAGCGCTGTCTTAGGCGTCTCACAGTACGGACATTGCAATTTATTTCCCTGGCCACATCTGAAGTCCTCATGCCTCCTTGCAGCATGCCTAAGGCACATTCACGCAGATGAGCAGGGACCCTGGGAATCTTTCTTTTGGTGTTTTTCAGAGTCAGTAGAAAGGCCCCTTTAGTGTCCAAAGTTTTCATAACTGTGACCTTAATTGCCTACCGTCTGTAAGCTGTTAGTGTCTTAACGACTGTTCCACAGGTGCATGTTCATTAATTGTTTATGGTTCATTGAACAAGCATGGGAAACAGTGTTTAAACCCTTTACAATGAAGATCTGTGAAGTTATTTGGATTTTTATGAATTATCTTTGAAATACAGGGTCCTGAAAAAGGGACGTTTCTTTTTTTGCTGAATTTTTTTATTTTTATTTCCCGCGGATCTGCTCATGTCCAGGGCCCCTGACCTCCGGGGGCCCCCACTGATTCTGTTAATCACTCTCCCTTAGATATATTAGTCAAGGCAACATATGTAGAATTGCAGGAAATTAGCTTTTTAAACTGCAAACGTCTTCTGCTAACAGATCCCTCGTGTAGCGGCTAATTGTATAGCTAATAGGCTATGTTTGTAGATCTACTGAGGTGAATGAAGCTACAGCAGTCAATGTGATAATGGCTGGGTACATATTATTATTTTAAATTCTGTTCTCCAAATAGCATTTTTGAGATTTTAAATTGTATAAAAATGCAGTAAATGAGCTTCAACTGTCTTCAGTTATGTAGCTCACTCCTGCCTATGGATGTCACGTTCGTTTTACTGCTACAGTCGATAGATTGCATCTGAGTTATTTATTGGTGTGTAGGCAGGATGAAAGCTGCCATTTTTTTAAACTTCCTAAATTGTATAGAGGCAATGTAAGCTGATCAATATGGGTAACATATTGTATCTGAAACCATTTTCAAAGTATGATTTTCTAGTGATAAGGGATGGAAGACCAACACCTTAGTTGAGGCAGTGGTGGGAAAAGTATCATATTTTCATGCTTAAGTAAACATAAAGATACCTTAATAGAAAATGACTCAAGTAAAAGTCACCCAGTAAATACTACTTGAGTAAAAGTCTAAGTATTTGGTTTTAAATATACTTAAGTATCAAAAGTATAAATAATTTCAAATTGCTTATATTAAGCCAGGGGCACATTACAACATGCAGACATCATTTACAAACTAAGCATTTGTGTTTAGTGAGTCAGCCAGATCAGAGGCAGTAGGGAGGACCATGGATGTTCTCTTTAAGTGTGTGAATTGTATTTAATTACTTAATGCTAATTAATGCTATATGATACCTTGGGTAGCCTACCTAGGTAAACAGGAGTTGGCATTTCGTGGCAGCGATGAGGGCCAGCTCATCAAACAGGCCCAGGGACAACTATGTGGAACTATTACATGCATTTGCTGAATTTCTTTTAGTTAGCAACCCATTTAGAGGCCGCCACCATGTTTGCTTTTTGCTCATGGCCTATGATGGAATTTTCAATGAAACTGATGCGCTCTTCCGTCTTCTGCAGAACAAAGTGATGGATAAGGATTTCTGCCATACCTGTATCAGCGACACAATGAAAGCTTTAATTGTTTATATGATTTGAGCAGAAATGTAAACAGTCAGAGTAGAGAGGGTGCAAATCTACTATAACATACTGGACAATATCAATGTTCAGATGATAGCCAGGTTTGACCACTTTGGTGAACTTAATTCCCTTGGCTTAGTGCAATGCAAAAAATGTACAGCTGCAGCTATCGGTAAGCTGCTCAGATAGCTGATGCTTAAAGTTAGTGAGGGAGATATAAGTCTCCAACTTCAGCGATTTTTGCAATTTGTTCCAGTCATTGGCAGCAGAGAACTGGAAGGAAGGGCGGCCAAATGAGGTGTTGGCTTTGGGGATGACCAGTGAGATATACCTGCTGGAGCGCGTGCTACGGGTGGGTGTTGTTATGGTGACCAGGGAGCTGAGATAAGGCGGAGCTTTACCTAGCAAAGACTTATAGATGACCTGGAGCCAGTGGGTCTGGCGGCGAATATGTAGCGAGGGCCAGCCGACGAGATCATACAGGTAGTGGTGGGTGGTATATGGGGCTTTGGTGACAAAACGGATGGCACTGTGATAGACTGCATCCAGTTTGCTGAGTAGAGTGTTGGAGGCTATTTTGTAAATGACATCGCCAAAGTCGAGGATCGGTAGTATAGTCAATTTGCACCCGTGACCAGCTCCAAAATAGAGGAGGGTTGTTAAACATTATTTTATTTGCTTTGTGGATAGTTGTGTGTGTTTTTTTTTATTGGGCACAGTGGAGGGTAATGCATTTTTTCCCTGGTTTACCTTTGCTCTTTTGCAGGTTTTACTATATAATTTCTTCCATCCTAGCCAAATTTCCTCATCTGCTTGCATTCACCTCCCCTATATCAAGGTGTTTTGGTACTTCCCTTATACCACAGGTCAATATAGTCTACCAGTCTAACGGTCTATCCTTCCCTCTATCCACCATTCATAGTGACAATAGTGCAGTGAAAATGTCATTTGAATAACGACGCAAAAGCCCTGTGATTTGAATGTTTCATTTGATTTGGACCAGTTGTGGATCTACACTCAACAGTTTATAAGGCCTAGAAAGGCACAGTAGCAGGCTTGTCTGGCTGCATTTTTCCTTCTGATACTGAATGTGCTGTCTGTTACAGATCATCATTCTCCCATGTTGTCCAATATACAATGTGGCCATATGTGCTCCTGGCAGGCCCAGTTATTCAAGAAAAGCTTAACACAGGTCTGCCTCCTCTCCAATCCGAGCGGCTATTCCTCGCGCACCTAGAACCTTCAATATAGCCAAAATATTTATAATTTTACTTTTTCAATGTATTTATTACCTTTTATATGTGGCATAAACACAACCAGTCACATTTTTTAAAATCTGATTAGGCTACTTCAAAAGTCTCCTGTAGGCAGGTGCATGTTCATCCAAAATATAATTCCAGCATCCTCAAAATGGCTTGATGTTAACCAGGTTTCCATTCAACCTTTTTATGCGAGTAAAGTAGCCTATATGAATTTGACCTTTCGGGTAGGATTGATGAGTTTCAAAGGGAGAACAATTTTAGTAGGGTGAATAATTTGAGTGCAACATTCCCTACATCAATGTATATTATGAGCAATTTGAGGGATATGGAAATTACATCTACATTTTGACAAAGTCCGCATTCTTACTTGATAGCCTAGGCAGCCGATAGTGGGCGCTAGATCTGCATTATCATCTAGGTTTGATGTGCCCAGCTGGTAATACACTCGTGTACCCCATGGACCAGCTCATACATAAAGCATCATCACTTTCAGGCTGCAAAGGCATCATTTCCCTCCTTAACTAAATTTAATGGCGGGCCGACCCCCCCCCCCCCCCCCAAAAAAAAACGGGAAAAATATTTCTACTGTCTTAATAAAACAACATTTTTCACCAACATTTTCTGTTTTTCTGACATTTTAGGATGTTGCACACCCTTGGCTTACTTGAGGTGGCTAATATTTGTGTTGTGACATTTCTACAAACCAAATAATATCCTCAAAACTCTATAATGTTATTTCTTAGCATATTAATTAACAATAGTCTAAATAAAAATATGTATTGCTATGGAGCTGTTTTAGATATTTTTTTCTACACTGAACAAAAATATAAATGCAACATACAACAATTTCAAAGATTTTACTGAGCTACAGTTCATATAAAATATCAAAACTGTTCGCTGCTCTGGCACCCCAATGGTGGAACAAGCTCCCTCACGACGCCAGGATAGCGGAGTCAATCACCACCTTCCGGAGACACCTGAAACCCCACCTCTTTAAGGAATACCTAGGATAGGATAAAGTAATCCTTCTAACCCCCCCCCCCCCCCTTAAAAGATTTAGATGCACTATTGTAAAGTGGTTGTTCCACTGGATATCATAAGGTGAATGCACCAATTTGTAAGTCGCTCTGGATAAGAGCGTCTGCTAAATGACTTAAATGTAAATGTAAAATGTAAATGTAATATAAGGAAATCAGTCAATTGCAATAAACGCCCTAATCTATGGATTTCACATGACTGGGAATACAGATATGTATCTGTTGGTCACAAGGTAAATGGCCCACCTCGGGTTCGTGCCGTGGGGGAGAACTTCGTGGGCTATACTCGGCCTTGTCTCAGGGTAGTAGGTTGGTGGTTGAAGATATCCCTCTAGTGGTGTGGGGGCTGTGCTTTGGCAAAGTGGGTGGGGTTATATCCTGCCTGTTTGGCCCTGTCCGGACAGGGACACAGTGTCTCCCGACCCCTCCTGTATTTATCCTGCAATAGTTTGTGTTGGGGGGCTAGGGTCAGTCTGTTATATCTGGAGTAGTTCTCCTGTCTTATCCGGTGTCCTGTATGAATTTAAGTATGCTCCCTCTAATTCTCTCTCTCTTCTCTCGGAGTACCTGAGCCCTAGGAACATGCCTCAGGACTACCTGGCCTGATGACTCCTTGCTGTCCCCAGTCCACCTGGTCATGCTGCTGCTCCAGTTTCAACTGTTCTGCCTGCGGCTATTGAATCCTGACTTGTTCACTGGACGTGCTACCTGTCCCCGACCTGCTGTTTTGGACTCTCTCTCTCTACCGCACCTGCTGTCTCTAACTCTGAATGATCGGCAATGAAAAGCCAACTGACATTTACTCCTGAGGTTATGACCTGTTGCATCCTCTACAACCACTGTGATTATTATTATCTGACCCTGCTGGTCATCTATGAATGTTTGAACATCTTGGCCATGTTCTGTTATAATCTCTACCTGGCACAGCGAGAAGAGGACTGGCAACCCCTCAGAGCGTGGTTCCTCTCTACGTTTCTTCCTAGGTTCCGGCCTTTCTAGGGAGTTTTTCCTAGCCACCGTGCTTCTACATCTGCATTGCTTGCTGTTTGGGGTTTTAGGCTGGGTTTCTGTACAGCACTTTGTGACATCGGCTGATGTAAAAAGGGCTTTATAAATACATTTGATTGATTGATTGATTGAGATACCTTAAAAAAAGGTAGGGACGTGGATCAGAAAACCAGTCAGTGTGACCACCATTTGCCTCATGCAGCGTGACACATCTCCTTCGCATAGAGTTGATCAGGCTGATGATTGTGGCCTGCGAAATGTTGTCCCACTCTGTGCGAAGTTAGTGGATATTGGCGGGAACTGGAACACGCTGTAGTACACGTCGATCCAGAGCATCCCAAACATCCTCAATGGTGAGTATGCAGGCCATGGAAGAACTGGGAAATGTTCCGTTTCCAGAAATTGTATACTGACCTTGTGACATGGGGCTCTGCATTATCATGCGGAAACATGAGGTGATAGTGGCGGATGTATGGCATGACAATGGGCCTCAGGATCTCGTCGCGGTATCTCTGTGCATTCAAATTGCTATTGACAAAATGCAATTGTGTTCGTTGTCCGTAGCTTATGCCTGTCCATACCGTAACCCCACCACCAACATGGGGCACTCTGTTCACAACGTTGACATCAGCAAACTGCTCACCCACACGACGCCATCTGCCCGGTACAGTTGAAAACGGGATTCATCTGTGAAGAGCATACTTCTCCAGCATGCCAGTGACCATCGAAGGTGAGCATTTGCCCACTGAAGTCAGTCACAATGCCAAACTGCAGTCAGGTCAAGACCCTGGATAGCAGGCAGATGAGCTTCCCTGAGACGCTTTCTGACAGTTTGTGCAGAAATTGTTGTCCGGGTGGCTGGTCTCAGATGATCGCGCAGGTGAAGAAGCCGTATGTGAAGGTCCTGGGCTAGCGTGGTTACACGTGGTCCACGGTTGTGAGGCCGGTTGAACGTACTGCCAAATTCTTTCAAACAACGTGGAGGTGGCTTATGGTAGAGAAATGAACATACAATTATCTGGCAACAGCTCTGGTGGACATTCCTGCAGTCAACATGCTAATTGCACGCTCCCTCAAAACTTGAGATATCTGTGGCATTGTGTTGTGTGACAACCCCATTTTAGAGTTGCCTTTTATTCTCGCCAGCACAAGGTGCACCTGTGTAATGATCATGTTGTTTAATGAGCTCCTTGATATCCCACACTTGTCAAGTGGGTGGATTATCTTGGCAAAGGAGAATTGCTCGCTAACAGGGATGTAAACAAATTTGTGCACATTTTTGAGAAATAAGCTTTTTGTATGTATGGAACATTTCTGGGATCTTTTATTTCAGCTCGTGAAACATGGGACCAACACTTCACATGTTGCGTTTATATTTTTGTTCAATATATTTACAGTGCATTCTGAAAATGTTCAGACCCTTGACTTTTTCCACACTTTGGAACGTTACAGCCTTATTCTAAAATTTATGAAATTGTTTTTTCCCCTCAACAATCTACACACAATACCCCATAATGACAAAGCAAAAACAGTTTTTTAGAAATGGTTGCAAATGTATTCAAAATAAAGAACTGAAATGTCACATTTACATAAGTATTCAGACCCATTACTCAGTACTTTGTTGAAGCACCTTTGGCAGCAAATTACCCAATTCTTATGTTGAAGCATGTCGGGGTAGGTTCCTTGATCCTTGTCAATCATTGGTGAAATCAGCAGTCAGACAATATCTTCTTTAAGTAAATCAATCAAACCTTTATTAATGCAATTGCAGACAGAAGTTAACAATGGAAACACAGCATGTATGTCTCAGAGTAAGTTCTGCGACCAAGCAAAGGGCGCATCGGATTATATACCTGTGATCACTCCCTGGTGGTGTGATCACCTACATCAATGTATATGTCCAATGAGTTGAGGTTATCTTAATGCAGATACCTAGAACAGTAGTTTCTCTAAATTCTAAGTATCATCAGCATTTTCCACTGTCGCACGAGATCAAAGTGGCCAACCTAGACAGTGTTTACTTCTCAGCTCTTTACCTAGTTCTGGCCTGTCTCTCGCCTAGCCTGCAGGTACGTTCTTGCAACAGCTAGGGCATAACTGCAATGACTAATATAGATAGCTTGTGCAAAGTATAGTGGCAGAGTTCAGACACATCGCAACAGTATAATAGTGAGATCTGCTATTATAAGGCCTGTACCAAGCAAATGCGTCTTAAGGTCCCCTTAATCAATAATGAGGAGGGTCTTTGGGACCCTTCCCCTACAAGCACCTTTGGCAGCTGCCCCCACCATGCTTCACCGTAGGGATGGTGCCAGGTTTCCTACAGACGTGACGCTTGGCAGTCAGGCCAAAGAGTTCAATCTTGGTTTCATCAGACCAGATAATCTTTTTTCTCATGGTCTGAGTCCTTTAGGTGCCTTTTGACAAACTCCAAGCGGGCTGTCATGTGCCTTTTACTGAGGAGTGGCTTCCGTCAGGCCACTACCATAAAAGTCTGATTGGTGGAGTGCTGCAGAGATGGTTGTCCTTCAGGTAAAGGTTCTCCCGTCTCCACAAAGGAACTCTGGAGCTCTGTTAGAATGACCATTGGATTCTTAGTCACCTCCCTGACCAAGGCTCTTCTCCCCCGATTACCCAGTTTGGCCGGGCGGCCAGCTCTAGAAAGAGTCTTGTTGGTTCCAAACTTTTTCCATTTAAGAATGATGGAGGCCACTCTGTTCTTGGGGACCTACAATGCTGCGGACATTTTTTGGTACCCTTCCCCAGATCTGTGCCTCGACACAATCCTGTCTCGGAGCTGTACTGACAATTCCTTCGACCTCATGGCTTGGTTTTTGCTCTGACATGCACTATCAACTGTGGGACCTTATATAAACAGGTGTGCCTTTCCAAATCATGTCCAATTTACCACAGGTGTACTCCAATCAAGTTCTAGAAACATCTCAAGAATCAATGGAAACAGGATGAACCCGAGATCAAAATTTCGAGTCTCATAGCAAAGGGTCTGAATACTTATGTAAATAAATTAGCTACATTTTCTAAGAACCTGTTTTCACTTTGTCATTCTAGGGTATTGTATCTAGATTGATGAGGGAAAACATATTTAGTAAATTTTAGAGTAAGGCTGTAATGTAACAAAATGTGGGAAAAGGGAAGGGATCTGAATACTTTCCTAATGCACTGTAGGTAGGTGATAGAAATGGCTTACTATTCCTCGCCAGGAGAGGGCGTAATCCCCTTGTGGGATGAAAAGTACTTGACCTAGGCCAAGGAGGGTTGTGGAATCATTCAGGTCCCAGACAGTCTTGAAGGTAGCTATTGAAGTGATACGTTTTTTAAGGTGAGCAGAGTTGGATTAAACATTCACGTTAGAGGTAGCAGGTAGCCTAGCTGTTAAGCGAGTTGGGCCAGTAAACGATACTGTCTCTGTTTGAAGGTTGTGGATCTTCCACAAGGATAACAATCCCAAACAAGCATCAAAAGCAACTTGGAATGGTTGAAGAAACAAGGAGGGGCCAGTGGAGAGTCCAGGCCTGAATCACATCCATTATCTATGGTGAAAGCTGAAAACAGCAGTTGGTGGAGGGCACCCCTCAAACATTGAAGAATTAGAGCAGTTTTCTCCTGAAGTGGGCCAAATTGCCAGTAGAAAGGTGCAGCAAGGTCATTGATGGCTACAAGAAACATTTGTTGACAGTGATCTTGGCCAAAGGCTGTGCAAACAAGTATGAGTGCCAGAGAGACAATAATTTAGTCCATGCTATTTGTCTTTATTTTCTCAATCAATATTCTAAACTTAAGTTTACAACAAACAAAAAAATTCTGCCATGTTGAAAGTTCAATAACAAGGTGTGGAGAAAAGTTTATTTTTAATTTCAATTTATTTTAGAGGAAATAGGGGATTATTTAAGAAAGTTCAGGGGTGCCAATATATTTGGAAGCAACTGTATATCCAAGACTAAAGTGTCAGCTGAGATTACACATAAACATTCTCCAAATTACTATGATGGATCATACATGAATCATCACTGCTGAAGTGAAGGCCATCATCTCTTGGAGAATGCTACTTTTTTACTAGCTTTGCGACAGTATCAAAAATACATTTTGGATTGTTCTTATTCTCAATTAGGTTTGAAAAATAGGCTGATCAAGCAGCAGTGAGGGTTCTTCGATATTGCACAGTACTGTCTTTCCAAGCTACTTGGAAGACTTCCAGTTTGGTGGAGCACCATTTCCGTTCCAATTTTCTGGAAGCTTGTTTCCGGGCTCGAGTATTTTCTGTATACCAGGGAGCTCATTTCTTGTGACAAATGTTTGTTTTTAGGGGTGCGACAGCATCTAGGGTATTAGATCCTCAGGTGGTTAAGCGATTTTTGTAATCCGACATCCTTGGGTAGATGGATGGAGTCTGGAAGGACATCTACCGGTAAACAGTAGCAATAATTTTCTGTTATAAATGTTAGCAATACCTCTGCTTTTGTAGGATATGGTCACTAGTGTAACCAGGAGGCCTCATTTAACACAATTCATCAGGCTTGAGCCATGTTTTCATCAGGCCAATCACATCAAGGTTATGATCAGTTCATTGGCTATGACTGCCTTGGAAGTGAGGGATCTAACATTAAGTAGCCCTATTTTGAGATGTGAGATCAAGTCTGATTGTAGTCAGCTCTTTCAATAATGACAGGAATGGAGTAGGTCTTTATTCTAGTGAGATTGCTAAAGCGAACACCGACATGTTTAGTTTTGCCCAACCTAGATCGAGGCACAGACACGGTCTCAATAGGGATAGCGGAGCTGACTACACAGACTGTGCTAGTGGCAGACTTCACTAACACGGCAGGGTGGCTAACAGCCTGCTCTGCACCCTGTCTCACTGTGGAACTAGAGGAGTTAGAGCCAATTATCAACTTCCTCACTATACTTACACCATGAAGCCACAATTCAAGACAACTTCATTTCCCCAACATTCTTGCCCCATATAGCCAAGTTGTACAAATGACATACAACCAGTGGAGGCTAGGAGGAGCTATAGGATGGGCACATTGTAATGGCTGGAATGGAATAGTATGAAACCACATTTGACACAGCTCCATTAATGCCATGCCAGCCCTTACAATGAGCCCATCCTTCTATAGTATAGCCCACCAGCCTCCTGTGCGTACAACAGTTGTGATACAATGGAGTTTTTCTGTACAAAAATTACAAGTGTTGTGAAGACACCAATGGCTGGGTAAACATTGCATAAACAAACTTTATAAAGTTTCTTCGAAAAAGTAGTTCACTACTGCTTGATAAATTATCTAAATGAGACATTTCTACAAAATTGCAAGAACGGCTCATGCTGGAGTCAGATGTTAAGTGTAATTTTGCCTATTAAAACAAAAACGGTTTCAAATGATAATTAGGCAGGTCTGATGCCATAAAAGGAAATGGCCTACTTCACCTATATTTTATTTCCTTTTGTAAAAAACAGGCCTCCGTCTGTACAAACAAACCAATCAAGCATTACGTCATACTGTAGTATTGTTTTAATCTTGTATTGAAAAATAAATTAACGAAAATAACTTTAAAACTGCAACAGAAGAAAATTAAGTTTACAAACATTCTTTGCCAGCAGGGGTGGAATTGCAGTGCTCAATGTAGATTACTTTACAAATGTATATAAAAAGAATTTATTGGACATACACAAATCACGAAAGCATTCATTTAAATACAGTAAACTGCACAGTGGCCTACCACGAAACCATTGTTCTCCCAGCTACAAAAAAGGTATAGAAAATGTATTTATATATGTATATTTCGTACACATGCCCCATTTGGGATGAGTAAAAAAAAAAAAAAAAAAAAAAGTACAAAACAGCACACATTAGCAGTAATGGTCTGGATGGAATAATTGCAACAGAATAACAATTCTAATACTTCAATAGAAATATACAAAATGATTCACCTTAAGAGCAGCTGGTTGAGAGATGTCGTGGGAGGTGGGAGGGTGACGCTGAACTAATAGGCAGGCTACAACTAGCTATACCTCGATCGGTGTGTAACTGTGAAGTTTCAAAACGGCAATGACAAGTGTTAGAGAAACAGAGCAGTGGTTGTTCTTACATTGATTGATATCCATTCACTCAGACAAGCAGGAAGGAAAACGAGAAAGCTCTTAGAGAAGACAAGGAGCACATTGTAGCTTAAATAGTTACTATAACAATCAGTTTCCATTGGCTGGAGGGGGGGGAAGATGCGTCTCACAAGACATCCAATCAGCAGTCTGATCAAAGAAAAGGAGGCGGGCTCATCCTTCTCCACACTGCCAACCGCTCGTAATACCGCCTTCTCATTGTGTGTCCGAGTTAAGTGACGAGCAGCTAGGACCAATTACAGAGGGTAAAGCTGTAAACTTTGGTTCTACGGGCGAGTTGGCAGTGTTAGTGTGGGCAGTGGTCCATCGGTCTCCCATTTACTCTAACTTGCCGTGCTGTGACACCGGCTCGCTCAGACAAGCAGAGATTGTTGACCACACTCAGCCTAATGTTATCCTCCATATAGTGATCGCCCAGAGGCTTCAACACCTGGGGAGAGAGACAAGAGTGGTGGGAAAGAGAAGGAGGGGAAGACGTCAGATGAAAGGGAGGGGGAAAGGAGGATAAAACCTATAACTGGAGGTGTGGAGAAAGGAGCAAAGAAAGGAAAGCAAGCTTCATTTGTTTGTTCGTACATTCATCCGTGGCAGCTCATCATGCGCGCACACACACACACACCCACCCACCCCCGATGTCACCCTACCCGCCCTAAACCCCACAACACATGGGAACTCAACCATGAAAGTGCCAACCTGTACTCTACATTTGTGGTGAGAACCAGGTATAAAATGCAGTTTTTAAATACTAAACCAGCATGGCATGGGGACCATGAGCTATCAAAAAAGAAAACATTTATATATAGTCCTAAAAATGGACACCGGAAACCAAGCGAAGGGGGGGGGGACAGCAGGTGCTAGTTTTTCTTCTTGACATTGTTGTTCGAGGCCAGTCTCGTTCTCTGGGCCGTTATCAAGGAATCCAACGGGACTCGACTCCTCGCCACCTCAAAGAGTTTGGAAAAGATCTGAAAACAAGGCAAGGGAAGTATTGTGGCCGTGTTAATGACATTAGTAGTGACGTTTGAAGTTATTTCTGCCTCAAAAATGACAAAAGGAGCCTTTTTCCCCTCTGTCCACCTCTCACCTTTCGTGGCGTCCTCTGTGGCAAGCACAAAGTAAAAAAAAAAAAAAAAAGAGGGAAGACTAATTAGTGGGGAAAGTAGTGAGGGAGGTGTCCCAATTCTCTTTCCCCTTCTTCCAAAGTGTGCACTTGCACCCTCCCTCTCATGGATTTAACAATGGTTGAAACTCCCTCAAGCCAACACTTACACCAATACATTTATTTTAAATCCATGGCGGGCGCACACTTCTGGAGAAAGGGTAAAGAATCAGGGTGCAACCAGAGAGACAAAGGCAGATAGGGAACAAGGAAAGGGAAGAGATGGGCTGATGAGGAAAACAAACTTCATTTGGGGAGATTGTAGTTTGAGGGGGAGGAAAGAGATGTTTGGGTGAATCACATTCGGTCACATCCAAATAGGTTAGGAAAAGAACAGCACAAAGAGTTTGGGAGCAAACACTCTCTGTGACAGAGTAAGCAGGAGAGGGACATGGTGTGAGACAGGGAAAGGGAAGAGAGTGAGGGGGTAGAAAGAGAGAGCAAAAGGGAGTAAAAGAAGAGGCATACATTAAAAAGGGAGATAAGAGGTGTTCAAATAGGAGTGAAAGAGCCTGGGCAAGAGAAACAGAACATGCATAATATTCTGATTGCTCAAGAGACGTGCGGCAGCCATTTCTTGCCCCCCCACCCTCCACTCCCGGGTCACCCACCTGCTCCCACAGGGTCTCGGCAACCTGGTCGATGACACTGCCCACCTCGCGGAACTCGCCGGAATACTTCACATAGGCCCAAAGGCAGAGCGCAGCCAGTGCCACGCCCATAATGAGATTACACACCGTGGCCACTGTGTTGATACCCAGGAAGCCCGTGACCAGCGATGCCACGTACATGGCGAACATGACAGCGAAGAGCGTGGCGGGCGTGCGCGCCGCGTAGAAGATGTTCTTGCCATCGTTGTGTTTGATGAAGTTAGTGAAGGCCTCGTCCAGCTCTGCTTCCAGCTGCTCCTGGTAGCACCGGCAGAAGTCCTCGCCGCCCATTTTCTTGACCGAGCGGAAGTGTTTGACCGCCACCTGCCGCAGGTTCGCGTGGCCGCACTCCAGTTGATCGGGGGCCATGTAGGGCTTGTCGCCTCCGCACACCTGGGAGAAAGGAGAGTTCGCCATGAGGGACAAACACACTGCAACTCATTTACTTATTGAATATTCAGTGTTTTCTAAGCCCATATGGGCTGGGCATCTGACAGATGCAAGACAATTTAATAGCAATCAAACATACACGCATTTCCGATCGCAAATCAACCCCTAGCCTCTAAGTCTAGACACGTCTCTTTGACACTCAGATCTGGGAGAACAATACTGGTCAAAAGTTTTAGAACACATACTCATTCAAGGGTTTGTTTATTTTTTACATTGTAGAATAGTGAAGATATCAAAACTATGAAATAACACATGGAATCATGTAGTAACCAAAAAAAAAGTGTTAAACAAATCAAAATATATTTTATATTCTTCAAAGTTGCCACTCTGCCTTGATGACAGCTTTGCACAGTCTTGGCATTCTCTCAACCGGCTTCACCTGGAATGCTTTACCAACAGTCATGAAGGAGTTCCCACATATGCTGAGCACTTCTTGGCTGCTTTTCCTTCACTCTGCGGTCCGACTCATCCCAAACCATCTCAATTTGGTTGAGGTCTGGGGATTGTGGAGTCCAGGTCATCTGATGCAGCACTACCTCGCTCTCCTTCTTGGTCAAATAGTCCTTACACAGCCTGGAGGTGTGTGTTGGGTCATTGTCCTGTTGAAAAACAAATGATAGCCCCACTAAGCCCAAACCAGATGGGATGGCGTATCGCTGCAGTAGCCATGCTGGTTAGGTGTGCCTTGAATTCTAAATAAAATCAGAGGTCACCAGCAAAGCACCCCCACACCTCCATGCTTTAAAGTGGGAAAACCGTATGCGGAAATCATCCGTTCACCCACACCGCGTCTCACAAAGACATGGCGGATGGAACCTCACCTCAAGCTGGTTGAGAGAATGCCAGGAGTGTGCAAAGCTGTCATCAAGGCAAAGGGTGGCTATTTGAAGAATCTCAAATATATTTTGATTTGTTTAAACTTTGGTTACTGCATTATTTCATAGTTTTGATGTCTTCACTATTATTCTACAATGTAGAAAATTAAAAAAAAGCTTGAATGAGTAGGTGTTCTAAAACTTTTGACCGGTAGTGTACACTGAACTAGAATATAAAAAGCAATATGTAGTGTTGGTCCCATGTTTCACAGAGCTGAAATAGAAGATCTCAGAAATGTTCCATACAAAGCTTATTTAGCTTAATTTCATGCACAAATTAGTTTCCATCCCTGTTAGTGAGTATTTCTCCTTTGCCAAGATAATCCATCCACCTGACAGGCGTGGCATGTCAAGAAGCGGATTAAACAGCAATGATCATTAGACAGTTGCACCTTGTGCTGGGGACAATAAAAGGCTACTAAAATGTGCAGTTGTGTCACAACAGCACCACATACGTCTCAAGTTGAGGGAGCGTGCATTTGGCATGCTGAGTGCAGGAATGTCCACCAGAGCTGTTGCCAGTGAATTTCATGGTTATTTCTCTACCATAAGCAGCCTCCAACATTGTTTTAGAGAATTTGGCAGTACGTTCAACCGTCCTCACAACCGCAGACCACGTGTAACCACGCCAGCCCAGGACCTCCACATCTGGCTTCTTCACCTGTGGGAGAGTCAGACCAGCCACCCTAACAGCTGATGAAACTGAGGAGTATTTCTGTCTGTAAAACAGCCCTTTTATGGGGAAAAACTCATTCTGATTGGCTGGGCCTAGCTCCCCAGTGGGTGGGCCTATGCCCACCCAGTTCCACCCATGGCTGCGCCCCTGCCCAGTCATGTAAAATCTATAGATTAGGACATAATGAATTTAATTTAACTGATTACCTTATGAACTGTAACTCAGTAAAATCATAAAAACTGTTGCATTTCTATTTTTGTTCAGTATAGATCAATACAGAAGAAACAACGTAAATGTGAACATCAGCACACCAGACTACACAGGAGTGCTATACACCGGACTAAATCCACCAAATCCTTTCAGATCTACAAGGAACCATGTATGTAGACGCTAGGAGGGCACAACTTCGTTGAGAGCAAAAACGGAGCCATTTCCCCGAGTTTATTTAGAGCCGTCTAATGAAGATTGATGGTTAAATGGACAACAAAAAAACGAAACAAAAAAGCTTTACGACTAAATCAATCTTGAGTAAAATGTAACTAGTAACACACGCCACAACTCCTCCGCACAGATGAAAACGCTCCGACTGCTTTTATTAGTCAGTCATACGCTAAATTGGATGCTTAAAACGGAAAGTAATTGTTCAATTACCTGCTCCATGCCTTTGTTGTAAATGTCTTTTGCTCCTGCAACAGCTGCGAGGTTGTTGGCTTCAGCTGTTGCCTAGGTGACAGCGGGAGAAAGCAGAGGGGAAAAACGCAGGATTCCTGAGATTAGGTTCCTTTGGTCCATCGACGTTCTCCTACAGTCTCATGAAATTCTACTCAAGTTTTAAAGAGCCTATATGGAATATGTGTTGCCTCTGGAGGTATTCTTCAGCCAAAAGGGCCCTCTAAATAGACAGAAATTGGTCAGAAATGACTTCATTGGACAGAAAGGGGCACAACTCACCACACCCATTGTTTGCTAATCTCTCATTGACTAAGTAACATAAATGGTATCAAAAGGCTTTGGGATGCAATGAATGTTCATTTCACAATACATTTGGTCAACTACAAGTGAAAACACGAGAATGTTTCAGGGTTGTATTTACAAGAACATTTTGCAACAGAAAACAAGCTTTCTAATTGGATAAATTCAGGTAGTGCCTCCCCGTTTTACACCCCCCCCCCGGTCTCAAACTATTCCATTCCATTTTGTGCCTACTGAATACAATCCAGTTTTTTGTTAGGGGAATTTATCATTGGCCATCTGGAGAGTGAACTACCTGTAACATTGACTTGGGATGAGGCAGCTCCTCCCCTTGGTATATTTTCATGTATGCCTGTGTCGAAAAAAAAGAAAGAAGCAAAATTTTTTTCAGAAGAAGAAAAGGAATTGAGGAAAGGTGGAGAGGAGGAAAAAAGGGTATATAAAAGTTGAGGCATATAGAAAATAAAATGTTATTGGTCACATACACATATTTAGCAGATGTTATGGAGGTTGTAGTGAAATGCTAGAGTTCCTAGCTCCAACAGTGCAGTGGTATCTAACAATACAAACGAAACGCAAAGTAAAAGAATGGAATTAAGAAATATATAAATATTAGAACGAGCAATGTCGGAGTGGCATTGATTAGAATACAGTACATACATATAAAATGATTAAAACAGTATGTAAGCATTATTAAAGTGACCAGTGATTCCACGTCTATGTACATAGGGCAGCATCCTCTAAGGTGCCGGGTTGAGTAACTGGCCGGCTAATGATGGCAAGCTATAAGCTTAGAAGGAATGTTTGAAACGATCGACTTACTTTGAAATACTGTACAAGGTCTCGACACGTCACTTTGGATCCTCCGATTTCTTTCTCCACCAAGTTCTCCGGGGACAACAAGATTGGCACTAGGTTGACTAGCTCAGTCTTGAAATCGTCATCAATATCTAGAGGGGGAGACAAGTGGGAAATGCATTTCTTATTTAAGGTCTGTTGACATTTTCCTTTTAAAACACCATCGGACCTTAAATGCAACTATATAAAGGCAAATGTGTTGTTTTAGAACTTTGAAAGGTGACCTTCGTATTGTAATAGATGGCATTTATGTAGCACTTTTCCTCTAAGATCTAAAAATGCAAGTCCGCAGTGAACCATCTTCCCTACGCACACCTGGATATCTGAGATGATTGATATAGCATTATGGTAATAGTTTCACCTTACCTTCTGATTGGCTAGATAGACTTTTGACCATAGTGATTAGACCTATCCAATCGCTTCAGATCGACAGGAGTGCCTTGGGGTAGGGGCTGGTTTATTTGGAATTGACAGAATTGGCTAGGGGGTACATTGACTAAAGCCTGTTTTAACATGGACAGCACCATCAACTCTCAACACACTCAGAAGTAGAAGAGGAAATCGACTACTTTAAAAATAGCGACAGCTCTCAATGGCGCTGTTCATGCTCTGAGACAGGTGTGCAATCTTTCCTCAAGGGTAATTGAGCAACCTTTTCCTACAGCGTACCTGTGAGTCTGCCATCAAAGTTGGGGTTGGTGGCCACCTTGAGGCCGGGGTGGGGCAGGAGGAAGCAGCCAATGTTAGAGAAGCAGGAGTGGATGTGCTTCCTGACATTCTGCAGCTCCTCGTGCTGGTTCTGTTTCACCTGCACACAGTGGAGAGACCCTTGCTTATTCAAGAAAATGGTTGGACAAATATAGTTGGAAATAGCCTGGTCTCAGATCTGTTCGCTCTAAAAACCCTGACAAAGGCAGCATAGCTGTCAGTGTTGGCATCTACTCCATCTATTCCTTCAGAACCCAAGTGTGCAGCTTTTGTTGTCCATGTGCTGTATAGCCTACTACTGGTTGTTGTCATGCCAATGTCCTGTGCTGTATAGCCTACTACTGGTCGTTGTCATGCCAATGACCATAGGAGTTGGCAAGACTGCACAAACATAGGACACCAGGCTGTTTTAACAGCAGATGCAAAATTAGAACATGTGTAAGTGCTTTAGTTCCTGAAATGTCAGATGTTAAAGCTCTTATTTTCTTCGAATGGAGCAAGTGAAAAAAATACGTACTTGTAATCTCTTTTCCAGGAAACTCTTCCCTCCCTCTAAGCCATAAGAATGCTCGTATGGGTAGCTCCAGTCTCTTATAAGAAACATTAAAGTCTGTTGTGGAAGTCAAGGAATAAATATTAAACAAGATACTACATGACTATCGATTTTTCACAAAATGTCAAGTAATGGCGACCATATTGAATAAGACTCTAGAGATGCCCATTAGCTCCATCTCAATGACTTAAAAATCTCCTCTTCATTATTATCCAATAAGAAAGGCATTGCAGGCCATTCATTCAGGAAAGGCAGCAGAGAAATGCAATCATACCTGAAAGGGTTTCTCATAGATTTCTTCCAAGGCCAGCCTTCCATATTCAGTAAAGAGCTAGGTAGGGGAAAAACAAAAAGTCAGGGATAAAGCAGAGTTATACTTCACGTCCTTGTCAAAAAGGTCAACAGTCAATCTATTAATAACAAGGAGCCGTCATGCAGCGGACTGTTGCTGTCTAATAGGATAGTAATGTCAATAACACGCTTCATTTCAGAGTCGTCTGTTGAGTAGGTTTTAAAGAGGCTATATATACACACGCATATATAAATCACTTTTGCTTCTAGGGGTGCTCGAGTCAAAAGGGGTACAGTCACATTTCAAGTCAAAATGTGACGTTCATTTAGCATTTCAAACATCCATATCTTTAACAAGGGAGGAAGCAGCTATACACTTCCATACAAGCGCTCTAATTGTGACCCACTAAGTACAATAGTTCCACCTGCATGGTTGATCAAAGGAATATCATGTACACATTTTCCCCTCGGAGGGCTATGATATAACCTCAAAGGAAAGATCCTTGTCAAGTTGTTCGTGGAGTTCAACGTCCAAGGCAGTGTTGAAGACTGGATTGTTCTGGAAGGGGGAGTTAACAAACATGGACACACACAAACCTGGAGATGTTGAAGGTCATCTTCCTGCACATTCTGAGACAAGTTGTAAACCTAACGGGTGACAAAACATCAATAACCTGAAGTCTACATAGATCACATTTTCAATCACTGTTTTGCATGAATTGAAAAGTTGGTACAGGGAGGAGGAAAGTCTGGTGTTCAATCATAGTCTAGAACTAGCACATGACAGTATAACTTCAACTGTTTATTTAGCATGCAATAACATGCACGCAAGTCTCAGGAAAATTGCCAATTTTTCAATTCCTCAATCCAGATACTTACTGGCGAAAAGGGGAATAGGTAGAGTGGCATTCCTCGTCCAAACAGCCTAGAATCACCCATTATTGTTTGTTCAATAATGGCAATTAAACATACGCACATTGTCGATCTCCCCTAATTCTTTGAGCAGTGAATACCTTAATATAAAGGGTACACAATACTGTGAGGGGGGGGGTTGCATCATACCTGTACAGAGCTGGTCATGGTGCTCAACGCAAACAGTGTCGCACAATCTTTGATGGTTGATTGGCTGTCGAAAGCCCCCTGTGTGTCGATTAGAAGAACAGCAACCTGCAGAGAAAGGATAAATCAATTAATAAGTCGTATTCTTTACCAATCAAGGGGTATTAAATCAGTTGAAATAACCAATGGACAACTGGAAATCTTATATCGTGTATTTTAAGGGACATTGCACTCCAAAATCGTAAATACATTTTGGAAATCCAGCTATACGCCGCAATCCAAAATGAATCGAGACAAAACAGCATATCATTTCCACATTTTACTGGTGGTGTTGGATACGGACTCATCTTGATTGTTTTAGTGGTCTGAACATTTCAAACAAACTTTGATTTTGGAGTGCAAAGTCTCAACAATTCAAACCTTAGTTGGGAGAAAATGTGTGCCCATCCAAGGGTAAAGCGACTTTGTATTTACCTTGCTCCCGTCTGGCTTGTCCACCACAAACACCTCGCTCCAAGCCAGGATGCCCGTGGTCTCCCTCTCGCAGCCCCCCCGCCAGGTGAAGCCCGTCAGTGGCTCCTCGTGCCCACCCAGCCAGGAGCAAGATGTCTGAAGAGGAAGAGGACACATCAAAGCAGGAGATTGGCGATCATATGAGCCATGTAGCTACAGTACCACGACTCTCGTTGGCTGAAACAGTCCTCTCAGGCCCTGCCCAGAAACGACCTCTAGCCATTTCCCCTAGACAATTCATGTAAACCTGAAAGGTATAAGCGAGCAATATGGTCAAGGCCCTACCAAGCCTATTAGAGGGCAAGAAATACTACCATCTACTTCAGTACCTGCTTATACCCATCAGATGTAGTCCAGATATCCTTGAAGTGTCTAGAAGCTAGATATTTTTTCCTCTGGACCCTACTCTCATATTGAACACCCCTAACCCAGGCCCTCCTGTTTGTTAGCATACCTGAATGACATATTGATGGCGATCCCCGCTCAAACCTTGAGGGCCACACACACACACACAAAAGCAGCCTTTATACCTGGAATAAAGTTCTTGCAAAAGTGTGCCAAAGTCCCAAGCATTGTGCTGCCCAAAAATCAGCTTAAAGCACAGCTCAAATGGATTACGGTCACCCCCCCTAAACAAGTTATGAACAGCAAACAGGTTTAGCAAGTTGTGGCAGAAATTCTGATAAGTTTACTCCCTAAGCAGCCAATGAATGGAGTGAATTAATTCCTCACAGCTCTTAGTTTCACTGAGTGAAAAGTATAAGGACAATGTTTTCCAACTCAAGATAAGCATCTCTGGTTGGTTGTGTGATTTCATCTAACGAGTTGTTTGAAGTCCATGTAATATTTTCGAGCAGGGCCAATAGTGTACTGAATTTCAAAGGACACTTCATGTTAACAGATGTCCCAAAGCACTACCAGGTAGCCCAACAGGCAATATTTTCAGTAAGTGATACTGGATCATTTCACAGCGCATCTGCAGAAAATAGCTCTTCAATGCGGCAAAACACCACAGGTCATAAAGCACTCAGACTCACAAAGTTCACCAGACATGTGACATGAGCCGTGCTCCAGTTCTCACAAGGGTTTGACAATGGGTTCTCTCCGGTCGGGGCAAGTAGGCCAGAAGTCTACTGGTCACCAAGTGAATTTCTACTTGGAAATCTACTGGCCTCTATCGACTTAGCCAAAAAGCATGAGTTTACATTCAACAACAAAAAACAGAGTTAACCTGTTGGGGATAGGGAGTCAGTATTTGCACGGCCGGATAAAAAACGTACCCGATTTAATCTGGTTACTACTCCTGCCCAGTAACTAGAATATGCATATAATTATTGGCTTTGGATAGAAAACACCCTAAAGTTTCTAAAACTGTTTGAATGGTGTCTGAGTATAACAGAACTCATATGGCAGGCCAAAACCTGAGAAGATTCCAAACAGGAAGTGCCCTCTCTGACCAATTCTTGGCCTTCAGTCATCTCTATCCAAAACAGAGGATCTCTGCTGTAAAGTGACACTTTCTAAGGCTCCCATAGGCTCTCAGAAGGTGCCAGAACGTTGAATGATGACTCTGCGGTTACTGGCTGAAAAACAGTAGCGCATTTGGTAAGTGGTCGATCTGAGTACAATGAGACGGGTGCGCGCGTGCACGTGAAGAGTCCATTTTCTTCTTTGAGTCTGAACGAAAACAACTTCTCCCGGTCGGAATATTATCGCTATTTTACCAGAAAAATCGCATAAAAATTGATTTTAAACAGCGTTTGACATGCTTCGAAGTACGGTAATGGAATATTTTGAAATTTGTCACGATATGCGCCGGCGCGTCACCCTTCGGATAGTGTCTTGAACGCACGAACAAAACGCCGCTATTTGGATATAACTATGGATTATTTGGAACCAAACCAACATTTGTTGTTGAAGTAGAAGTCCTGGGAGTGCATTCTGACAAAGAACAGCAAAGGTAATCCAATTTTTCTTATAGTAAATCTGAGTTTGGTGAGTACCAAACTTGGTGGGTGTCAAAATAGCTAGCCTTTGATGGCCGGGCTATCTACTCAGAATATTGCAAAATGTACTTTCACCGAAAAGCTATTTTAAAATCGGACACCGCGATTGCATAAAGGAGTTCTGTATCTATAATTCTTAAAATAATTGTTATGTTTTTTGTAAACGTTTATCGTGAGTAATTTAGTAAATTCACCGGAAGTGTTCGGTGGGAATGCTAGTTCTGAACGTCACATGCTAATGTAAAAAGCTGGTTTTTGATATAAATATGAACTTGATTGAACAAAACATGCATGTATTGTATAACATAATGTCCTAGGAGTGTCATCTGATGAAGATCAAAGGTTAATGCTGCATTTAGCTGTGGTTTTGGTTTTTGTGACATTATATGCTAGCTTGAAAAATGGGTGTCTGATTATTTCTGGCTGGGTACTCTGCTGACATAATCTAATGTTTTGCTTTCGTTGTAAAGCCTTTTTGAAATCGGACAGTGTGGTTAGATTAACGAGTCTCGTCTTTAAAATGGTGTAAAATAGTCATATGTTTGAGAAATTGAAGTTATAGCATTTTTGAGGTATTTGTATTTCGCGCCACGGGATTCCACTGGCTGTTGACTAGGGTGGGACGCAAACGTCCCACCTAGCCCAGAGAGGTTAATGTTGAACCCTGCCTTATATTCTAGTATGTTCCAGACTGGCAGGTTGAGAGCCACTGTGTTTGCATTGTGTTTTAAATTGTATTTGCCTTAAATTCCTGAGGGCCGGGGGCAGTATTCAGAAATTCAGATGACTGACGTGCCCAAAGTAAACTGCCTGCTACTCACGCCCAGAAGCTAGGATATGCATATAATTAGTAGATTTGGATAGAAAACAAATCTGAAGTTTCTAAAACTGTTAGAATAATGTCTGTGAGTATAACAGAACTGATATGGCAGGCAAAAACCCAAGGAGAATCCATCCGGATAATTTTTGTTTTGAGGCGTCTGCTCATTCAAATCCTTGTTATTGGGAAAATCTAAGGAATACCTCCCAGATTGCAGTTCCTAGGGCTTCCACTAGATGTCAGTCTTTAGAAAGTTTCAGGCTTGTTCTTTGAAAAATGAGCTAGAATTTGTAGTTTTTCTAGGTGGCTCCCATTTTGACTGTAGTAGTGTCGCGTGTTGATGAGGGCGTGCACTTCGTTATTTATCTCCGGTAATGAAAATACTATTCTCCATCTTAAATTTGATCATTTATTTACATATTAGGGTACCTGAGGATTGATTAGAAATGTTGTTTGACTTGTTTGGATGAAGTTTATTGGTAACTTTTGGGATTCCTTTGTATGCATTTAGAACGAGGGAAACAGGTGGATTACTGAATCAAGCGCGCCAACTAAACTGACTTTTTTGGGATATGAAGGACTTTATCGAACAAAATGACCATTTGATGTGTAGCTGGGACCATTGGGATTGCAAACAGAGGAAGATCTTCAAAGGTAAGTGATTTATTTTATCGCCATTTCTGACTTTCGTGATGCCTCTGCTCGTTTGGAAAATGTTTGTAATGCTTTTGTACGCGGGGCGCTAACCTCAGATAATCGCATGGTATGCTTTCGCCGTAAAGCCTTTTTGAAATCTGACAAAGTGGCTGGATTAACAAGAAGTTAAACTTTTATACAATGTAAGACACTTGTATTTTTATGAATGTTTAATATTACGATTTCGTATTTTGAATTTGGCGCACTCCGATTTCACCGGATGTTGTCGAATTTGATCCCGTTAACCTCTGGGACAGGGGGCAGTATTTTCACATCCGGATGAAAAGCGTGCCCAAAGTAAACTGCCTGCTACTCGGGCCCAGAAGCTAGGATATGCATATAATTAGTAGATTTGGATAGAAAACAACTCTGAAGTTTCTAAAACTGTTAGAATAATGTCTGAGTATAACAGAACTGATTTGGCAGGCAAAACCCCGAGCACAATCCATCCAGGGAATTTTTTTTTTGAGGTCACTGTTTTCCAATGGTTTTTATGGGAGACCTGATTTATTAGGGCCCATATTGCAGTTCCTATAGCTTCCACGTGGTGTCAACAGTCTTTAGAAATTGTTCGATGTTTTTCTTTTGAGAAATGAAGAAGTAGGGCTGTTCTTTGTAGGTGTCACTCTGAAGGGCTTTAGTCTTTTGTTGCGCGTGAACTGGAGCGCGCTTCACGTTGTTTTTATCCGGTATTAGAAACAGTTTATTCCGTCTTAACTTTTATCGTTGATTTACATTTTAGGATACCGGAGGTTGGATTAGGAACGTTTGAAATGTTTGGAGGTAACTTGTTTACAGGTAACTTATTAGATACTTTGTAGTCATGTTGGAACCGGTGTATTTCTGAATCAAACGCGCCAAATAAATTGACATTTTGGAGATATAAAGAAGGAATTTATCTAACAAAACGATCATTCATTGTGTCACAGACATTTGAGATTGCAAAAAGAAGATCTTCAAAGGTAAGGCATTTTTTATATGGCTATTTCTGACTTTTGTGTCGCACCTGCCTGGTTGAAAAATGATTTTCATGTGGTTGTATGCTGGTTTGCTTTTGCCGTAAAGCCTTTTTGAAATCTGACAAAGCGGCTGGATTAACAATAAGTTAAGCTTTATTTTGATGCATTACACTTATATTTTTGTGAAGGTTGAATATTGATATTTCTGTAGTTTGAATTTGGCACGCTACAATTTCACTGGTTGTTGTCAAATCAATCCCGCTAAAGGGATTCGAGCAGGATTCGCAATTAAGGGATCCATAAGAGGTTTTAATGGGATTTCCGTACTAAGAGGTTAATGTTGCTGGTCCCCAGGAAGAGTAGCTGGAATCCTTAATAAATACAAAATACAACATGTAACGATGTATGCCTATGTACATATACTACATAAGCCTGAGTTTCCTCTCCTGGTTGTAGGTCACATGTATAACAGTCCTGGTTATACATATAAGCCAGTGTGATGAGAGAAATTACATATTTACCTGATTTGTTTGATATTAATAGTTAGCAATTAATACTTAACCTGTTAGGGCTAGGGGGCAGTATTGACACGGCTGGATAAAAAACATACCCGATTTAATCTGGTTACCACTCCTACCCAGTAACTAGAATATGCATATACTTATTACATATGGATAGAAAACACCCTAAATTTTCTAAAACTGTTTGAATGGTGTCTGTGAGTATAACAGAACTCAAATGGCAGGTCAAAACGTGAGAGATTCCTTTACAGGAAGTGGCCTGTCTGACCATTTCTTGAACTTGTTTTCCATCTCTATCATTTACTAAGGATCTCTGCTCTAACGTGACACTTCCCACGTCTTCCATAGGCTCTCAGAGCCCGGGAAAAAACAGAATGTCGTCATTCCAGCCCCAGGCTGAAACACATTATCGCCTTTCTCAAGTGGCCGATCAAGGGACACTGGCTTATGCGCGTGACCCCGACCGCCCCCGCCTTTGGGATTTTTTCCTCTGTTTGCCGAAAAGGAGATTCCCTGTCGGAATATTATCGCTTTTCTACGAGAAAAATGTCGTAAAAATTGATTTTAAACAGCGGTTGACATGCTTCGAAGTACGGTAATGGAATATTTAGAATTTTATTGTCACGAATTGCGCCATGCGCGCGACACTTCTTTACTATTTCGGATAGTGTCTGGAACGCACGAACAAAACGCCGCTATTCGGATATAACGATGGATTATTTTGGACCAAACCAACATTTGTTATTGAAGTAGCAGTCCTGGGTGTGTATTCTGACGAAGACAACAAAAGGTAATCAAACTTTTATAATAGTAAAGCTGATATTGGTGAGTGCTAAACTTTCCGGGTGTCTAAATAGCTAGCCCGTGATGCCTGGGCTATGTACTTAGAATATTGCAAAATGTGCTTTCACCAAAAAGCTATTTTAAAATCGGACATATCGAGTGCATAGAGGAGGTCTGTATCTATAATTCTTAAAATAATTGTTATGCTTTTTGTGAACGTTTATCGTGAGTAATTTAGTAAAATGTTAGCGAATTCCCCGGAAGTTTGCTAGTTCTGAACGTCACATGCTAATGTAAAAAGCTGGTTTTTGATATAAATATGAACTTGATTGAACAAAACATGCATGTATTGTATAACATAATGTCCTAGGGTTGTCATCTGATGAAGATCATCAAAGGTGAGTGCTGCATTTAGCTGTCTTCTGGGTTTTGGTGACATTATATGCTGGCTTGAAAAATGGGTGTCTGATTATTTCTGGCTTGGTACTCTGCTGACATAATCTAATGTTTTGCTTTCGTTGTAAAGCCTTTTTGAAATCGGACAGTGTGGTTAGATTAACGAGAGTCTTGTCTTTAAATGGCTGTAAAATAGTCATATGTTTGAGAAATTGAAGTAATAGGATTTAAGGTTTTGAAAATCGCGCCACAGGATAGCAGTGGCTGTTACGTAGGTGGGACGAATTCGTCCCGCCTAGCCTAGAGAGGTTAACAAATAGGAAATAATTTCTATCCTGTTAGAGTCTGTTTTTATGGTCTCCACTCGTTCCCTGCAGGTAATCTGGGTATGGTCACTAGAGATGGCTTGAGCTGACAAATGAGTTAAAGACTGCATTACATAGACAAGATGTGGTGGGTCCAACTGAGATAACTCTTCCAAGCTTAGAACAAGCCCTCATTGTCTCAAAATTATCCTTCCATCTGGGAAACTAAGCCAGGGTGGGGTTAAGACAACAACCCTGTGTTGATAATGACAGGATGAACCCAGAGTGGCTTATGATGCTCCTTGGTCTGCATGGGAGGGGTTGAACCAACCACGTCTAAGCATTCTTAGTGTCAGCTATATAAAAGAACTCTGCATTTGTGTAAAGGTTAGGTGACTCGGTCCAACACTCAAGGGTGTGGGGTCGACCAGCCTCATTATTGCAATAATGAATCAATATTAAATAAAGATGATTGTTTGAAGAAATGACACTCGATTAGAATATTCCACCACAGTGTAGCGTTACATGTATAGTATGACAAGCTTTCATCAAGCCTCACCTTGTTGTACACAGGGCCTAAGATGAACACCCGCATCTAGATTTTGACATTGGCGGGTAAGATGTCAATTTCACCAGTCACATTGGCGGGTGGTCAGGGCTCCAGTGCGGGCACTGGCACAGGCATAAAAGTAGGTCTAGTTTACTTGAAACGAAAGTCTACTGAAGTGAGGCTTTGTCCTTGTGTTTCTTGGCTATTTACATTGTTTTTCAATGTTTGAATTTCAACTGCTAGGGAAGAGAACACAGCTAGTAGTCAGACTCAATCTCACAGGCAGAAAGTCACATTACCAAGGTAACCTGTGAACATTTGTCTCATCTGTGATATTTTTGGTAAAAAAAAAAAAAAACTCAGGGTCACAAACATATGAAATATACCACATTACTTCTTACTAGTAATACATACATTTTAGAAACATTACATTGGGTTTAATGGGTTTTGTGTAATTTCAGCAAAAAAATATTTTGGCTGGTCAAAACAAATCTGTCTGGTAGATTTACCTGCCACAGTGACTGGTGGACCAAAAAGTTAATTTTAGGCCCTGATTTTAGGCCCCTCATGTAGCCTGTACAAGGAAAGCCTATGTATAACCTCACCTGGTTGTACATGAAGCGCAGCATGAAGTCCAGCAGGAAGGACTTGCCCTTGCGGAAGGCACCGGCCACCGACACCACCACCACATTGAGGTTGCGCACATGCTCCTGCAGCAGGATGCACTCCAGCGCCGCCTCGTCGAGCTCAAAGGCGTGGTCGTCCTCGTGAGCCACAACGATCTGGACCGGCCTGGCCGACAAGGCATCTTCCTCCGACAACAGGGCCTCCTCTTCCTCAGGGCTCATCTTATGAGGCACACCCTCCACACCATGCTCACCTGGTAGAGATGTTTAGAATCATGAATTGAGGATCTTCCCCTTAATAGAGAATGTCCACCCCCAAATCAGAGTTTGTTAAACATGATCAAAGTGGTTACTGGTTAGATAAAGTGGATATTGCACACAGATACCTGCATATGCCTAGTAGTTCACCCACAATATAAATTCAACTGTGTTACTTATTTTCAGGGAATATTAATCCATTACGCAATCTTTTTCCATTCAACAATGTTAAAATAATCTGGAGCCATGTTAAACCTAAATCTTGGATTACTGGAACTAGGCCAAATCTTGGAACTATAGTGTCCTTTTAAAGACAAAGGTACAGTGATTCCTCTAAGTTACGTCATACTGCGGCACACCTTGCGGGCTGCTGCAGCATGTTATCTATTTGTCAGCCATTTTTTTCTGTTAATGCAAGTTATTGCTAGTTTGACTACCAGAGGGCATCTTTGAGAAGCATTTGATAGTCTTCCGTATCGGCATTACCAGAACTTAAAACCTTTTGTAATAACATCGTATTGATTTTAAAAAAATTGGCTTAATTAATATTATGGTGTTTCTATTCAGAGAAAAACAAAACCATCAGGGTCTCCATTAGGATGGGAATGGAAAATATGGCGCTGTACAACAGGACCAAGGAGTAGGCCGTCCTTGTAAATAAGAATTTGTTCTTAACTGACTTGCCTAGTTAAATAAAGGTTACACTAAGAGCATAACATTTCTGCACCCTAATTTTCAAATTCTTGTCTAAACAATACCCAAAACAGACTAAGTGAAAATAAAAATCTCATTGATTTATCAAGACCAGTCCTCATGCTTGTCTCAGAGGAGCACGAAACAGTGCCAAAATATTAGTAAGCTTTTGCTATTAACTTCAACATGCTCTTTAAATAAGACCTTCACCATATCTAAAAATATTTTTCTCAATGATTACATTAAATGATTGGAGGACTATATTAACATCTAAAGGGCATTTTCCATTAGATATTCTCCGATATTCTCACAGATCCTAAGGGGCTTTTATATAATTCTAAATGAATTAATAATAATCGCTTTGTTTAAAAAGTAGCGATATTGGAGATTTCGTTTTCGTTTAACCTGGAGTGAGCGAGAAAAAGGCAATTCTTGAACATGGGGTGAGACATTCTTACTGATTTGTAAATAAAGCCAGTTTGTCATTTAGAATTATTTCTTTCTGGAGAAACCTAACTTGATTATTTAGCAGATATCACTTGCTTAAATTCAGTCAACACATATCTTAAGAATATTATCGAATATTTGAACACTCGTTTCTCCATGCTTGTCTCAGAGCAGTGCGAAACGGTGCTGAAATAGACGTCCACAGCGGGAAGGCTATGTATTCTGTGCCCACTCGTGTTCTCTCTTCGGTTACACATCCTTGGAATAGCAGAACAGCATAACGGTCTGGGCGGCCCTTGTTGCGCCTGGTGAGCAGTTGGTCAAGTTCTGTTGTCAGAAGAGGAATGGAAATGTTAGGGTGAACAGAAAACCTGACGAACCCGCCACGTATGTTGACTCTACCTGTCGGAGTTGTAGTTCCAGAGCTCACAGTTGTGCCTGGCATGGATTGTGACTCAATCTCGTTCCTCGCCCTATTCAACGCGAGTGAGTCAATGATTCATCTGACAAACAAAGAACTTTGTGTCCTGCAAGCCCAGGCATTGATCAAAGCTGGCGAGACATTCAAGAACATCATCTTCACAGACGAATCAGCTGTGGCTCTTCAGCAATTTGATCAAAATTGACACAGAAAAAAAAGATCAAAAAGATTAACAAAAGCATAAAGATGTTGAAGAAATGTTGCTTTGAGTTAGAAATGTAACACTTTAGAGTACTTAAGCATTGAATACATTGCAAATTGAGGGATTTCACATCAGTAGCCGGGCTATAAAAAGTCTATTGTCCTGATAATAGGAAACATTTGCATGATATGGTTACAATAATGTAGCACAATGTATCTACCTTTCCAATTACTTTTAGAGTTTGGGATTTACAAATGTGCGCTTTCATTAATTAGTTACATTGTTTTAGTTCGAACGAAATTGTTTTATGTAGGATGCTACATTTGACCAGTTGCAATTGAAAGTAGGCAAAAAAAGAAAACATCCTACTTCTATTAGGTTGTTAAGCCTCAGCCTACCACAGACAGTTAACTTATTTTATATAGGTCTAGGCTCCAAAGAAATAGACTCCAATTAAGCCCTTTTGTTTGTAAAGTCAAATTAAAAATTCTTATTTACAATGACGGCCTACGGCCAAACCCGGAAGACACTGGGCCAATTATTCGCCGCCCTATGGCACTCCCAATCAAGGACTCAAACCAGGGACTGTGGTAAAGCCTTTTGCACCGAGATGCAGTGCCTTAGACGGCTGCACCACTCAGGAGCAATGACCAAAATATATAAACTCAGCAAAAAAAATAAACGTCCCTTTTTCAGGACCCTGTCTTTCAAAGATAATTCATAAAAATCCAAATAACTTCACAGATCTTCATTGAAAAGGGTTTAAACACTGTTTCCAATGCGTGTTCAATTAATCATTAACAATTAATGAACATGCATCTGTGGAAGTCGTTAAGATACTAACGGCTTACAGACGGTAGGCAATTAAGGTCACAGCTATGAAAACTTAGGACACTAAAGAGGCCTTTCTACTGACTCTGAAAAACACCAAAAGAAAGATGCCCAGTGTCCCTGCTCATCTGCGTGAATGTGCCTTAGGCATACAGCAAGAAGGGATGAGGACTTCAGATGTGGCCAAGGAAATAAATTGCAACGTCCATACTGTGAGACGCCTAAGACAGCGCTACAGGGAGACGGGTCGGACAGCTGATCATTCTCGCAGTGGCAGACCACGTGTAACACCTGCACAGGATCAATACATCCGAACATCACACCTGCAGGACAGGTACAGGATGGCAACAACTGCCCGACACCAGGAACGCACAATCCCTCCATCAGTGCTCAGACTGTCCGCAATAGGCTGAGAGAGACTGGACTGAGGGCTTGTAGGCCTGTTGTAAGGCAGGTCCTCACCAGACATCACCGGCAACAACGTCACCTATGGGCACAAACCCACCATCGCTGGACCAGACAGGACTGGCAAAAAGTGCTCTTCACTGACGAGTTGTGGTTTTGTCTCACCAGGGGTGATGGTCGGATTTACGTTTATCGTCGAAGGAATGAGTGTTACACCGAGGCCTGTACTCTGGAGCGGGATCGATTTGGAGGTGGAGGGTCCGTCATGGTCTGGGGCGGTGTGTCACAGCATCATCGGACTGAACTTGTCATTGCAGGCAATCTCAACACTGTGCATTACAGCGAATACATCCTCCTCCCTCATGTGGTACCCTTCCTGCAGGCTCATCCTGACATGACAATGCCACCAGCCATACTGCTCGTTCAGAGCGTGATATCCTGCAAGACAGGAATGTCAGTGTTCTGCCATGGCCAGCAAAGAGCCCGGATCTCAATCCCATTGAGCACGTCTGGGACTGGGTGGATCGGAGGGTGAGGGCTAGGGCCATTCCCCCCCCAGAAATGTCCGGGAACTTGCAGGTGCCTTGGTGGAAGAGTGGGGTAACATCTCACAGCAAATAAATGCAGTTGACAGTGAGAGGACATTTCTGTTTTTACTGTGTACACACACACACACTTTTTCCCCCAGAACATTAACCGTGTGTAGGTAGATGTGGAAAGAAAGATACAAATGATTTGTTGCAAGTTGGGGGGGGGTTCACACCTGGCTCAGCTATTAGACAATTCTTTAGTAAAGGTTGAATAGTCTATTGTTCAGCTAATGGCCCATCCTGCTACGCTTGTGAAAAACTAATAATACTTTTCCCCCTTAGATTCCAATTGATAGTGTTTTTTAGCCACAATCGGCCCCAACATCAATTAGTACATTTGGGCACAGGCGAGCATGCTGGACTTCGGGCTAGAATGTTGAGGGTTTGAAACCTGCTCCCTGCTTGTTTCATTACATTATGCCGTCTCAGAGCAAATAGCCTGGATTGTTACTCCCATCTCATTCATCGTCCTCTTCCACGTGTCATTCTTCGCCTGAGTGGCTCGCTTGTGGGCATGATGTACTGTTTTTTATTCTGTATATATGAATTACAAATCAGCCTTTACTTAAATCATGTTTCTACTCTATTGCATAGTTACAATGTGTAATCATTGATGTCCCAGGCGTGGTAAACACTGTTGAAGTGTATAATTGTAATACATACATGCAGACACAGCATCATTCAAAGAATGGATTTTGATACACCTGGTATTGGATATGGCTGACAAAAACCTTGCCAAATAGCAATTTTCGTAAATCAACTTTACGACAAAAGAATACGCACAACCGTTTGTCTCTACGGTAACATCCCTCTCAATTGTACATTTTTTGCTTGACTCGTTATGACGATATAATTACTTAAATTTGCTTCCACCATAATGTTTTGTCAGCCATCTTTGCTGAAGAAAGTCACCATGGAGGGGTGGCTCGCGTCAAATTTGTCATTGGAACCACTCGATATGATTGGACATGTAAAAACCTTGGGACCCAAAAGCATAATCAGTGCTCCAACGCCCCCTTGCGGTGGTCTGGAGCAATGAAGCAGTGATGCTGGGTACCGCTAAGTCCCGCGGTGTAAACTCGCAACTTTTAAAGGGAGGAACCCCTGTACTCTGCAGTGAACCCGATCAAGATGCCGGGATGTCAAAGGTTTTTGTTTTCTAAATGTTTGGAGTGTTAGCTAGCAGCGAGTTGGTGTCTGTCTGGTTGCCTTCCTGTTTCCTGTTTCACTACGGTGTGGTTTAGACAGGTAGTCTATGGTCTGAGAGGTAGTCTACGCCCACTCCGATCACACCAGTAAGGTTCTTGAGAGGAAAATAGTTTCATTTGTGGGAACCGTCTCTTTAAAACAGCAGAAACAGCAGACTGCAGTCATAACAATAATGGGTCCCAGTCATAAGTCACAAGCTTGGATGTCAAAAGTTCTTGAAGCCAAAGCAACAACACTGAAGTCAAATGATACGAGAGCAGTAATCATGAGTAGGCCTAAATGACTTCATGATTCATTTGATGGATGCAATTCAATGAAGTTGAACTACAATATATGCGGATGTTCTTTGAATAGTTGAGCTGCTCTTTGGGTGAAACAGAGCTGAAAGAATACTGTCTGTACCATAAGCTCACTGAAATGCACAACAGGAAACTAAGTGGCCGAAACTGGGTTGCCAAGTTTGCGAATGGTAAGAAACAAACATTGGTTAGAGCAGTTAGAACACACACACACACACACACACCACTAGATTGCAGACTGTGCAGCCATGCCAGCGCGACATCAACTCTGCCTCCCCGGTCCAATTGTTTCATTAATAAAGTCTGTGGGCTCTGGTTCGGTTCCCCCTGTCCTTTCAAGGACGGTTATGGGGGAGGGGGGGGCATAATGAGGGGCACACGCAGCCACCCTCATCACATTACAGTAGATAACACTGCAGTAATCGCCAGCCAGTCGGGGAGAACGCAAGACAAATAAAGCCCCCGTCGTTTCAGACTAGATCAGCACAACATGAGTGCGACATTTAAGAAGGGGGTTCAAAGGCAAAGCAACCAGTCATGTGCTAATTGCTTGGCTAATCGAACAACTCGATAGACATCTACACAACAAGCAACTGTTCATATCCATGGCCTTGACTGGCCTTGGCTGACCATGACTGATTGGGGGAGGGGGGATTTGACCACCATGACCGGACCCATCGTATATACTTAATATGGGCAATAAGGGTGCTTGACTGAGCACCTCAATGGACATCTATTAAGCTTAAAAATAAAATACTCGTCTCAGACCAGGTCAATCAATAAAAACGCATAAGTCTCAGACCAGGGCACAGCGGGTAACATCCGGACAACTCCGACAAACCTAAACCTGGACTAAAAAGCACGTTCAATGGAGAATGGCCGGAAAATGTCCGTAGAGGCATAGGCCGACACCTAGCGCAGCACCGGAACGGGCATACACGGCCGTGGAGGGTTCAAAGTGTGCGCAGGCCTTTGTTCGTGACCAGCACTAGCTAAACGCACCTGGAGTCGCACTGTTACAGCTGGAATGGAGCAAAAGCCCGCACACACGGCAGCCCTCCCGGAAACCTAATCTAGAGTAACGGCCAGAGGATGACCATTCACAATGTCTCCATCTGGCTAGGCTGCATTCCAAACTTGAAAGCCTACTCACTAGCCTCCGTCGCAGTCTACTCCACCTTCAAAGACCTGAAAGGCCTGAATGGGTTTAGGCCTATGCCATAGCTGGCTGGGCAATATGGTTTTCAGATTACAAGGGGAGTTGGAAGATGGACTGAAAAGGTTTAGCAGAGGGAAGGAGATTTAAGATGGGATTCGACACAGTTTCATAAAACCCATTGGTTCTAACAGTAGAACAAACCACCTATGAGGATAAAAGCTCCTTTGGCCAAATTAGCAGCTGGAAGTCAATGCTGCTGGGAGGAGCGAGTGATGAACGATCTGACTAAGTACAGGATGAGAGCGAGTTCTCATGGCTGAGGAAGACTTTCTGCATTATTTAGAGCGCTTTGCTCATATACCAACATGTCATCATGCCAAACGTCAGGGGACCAGCCAAGATGGGTGCGAGTGACAAGAGTCAACTAGGTGCTTTTTTGAGCTCTCCTAGCGGTGCCGTTGAGGAACTACAGCAAGCGCACTGGTTTTGTTTGGAACAACACCTGCATACCCACCATCACACAATTACTGTTTACGCAACCCAAAAAACGTCTCATTATAAATATCGCAATTTGGGTCAGGTGAGCATAATTTGAAAGCTTGTTCTATTGCCAAGTTCTAAAAAAAATAAATAAAAAAAATAAATAAAATCACAGTAGAGACTCGGAATACATATCGTATCGGCACAAAAGTATCATGATAATATCGTGAGGTCCCGGGCAATTCCCAGCCCTGGCATTCAGATGTGTTCTGTGGCATATTTTCTTTACAATAGACAAACTGAAAAACAAGCTCACTGTTTAGAAACACCCAGGGTATGACGCCATGTCATCTTGTAACTGTACATCAAACATAGCGATCATAAAACACTGACACTGTATATGACACAAGTTTATGATATGGAAATGTGACGTGCACATTTGGACTCACGCGTGTTTGGCGGGGGGGGGGGGGCAATTTAGTCTGTTTTTTGTTGCTCCATTATGGTTCTGAAATCACCCACTAATTAACTTCTCATATTTGCAGATTAAGTGATTGAGCTAGTAATGTATGAATATTTATCATTTACAAAAAAAGCTATGACATAGCCAATGAATATATAGCGCAACTTCAGATTTCACCCCATCTCAAAATCAAATTGTTTTGACCGTTTGGAAGTTTAGTGCGCTTACTTTCTCCTCCTGCTTTGCCCATGCAGAGTGCCTCGCAAAGTGATTGCTGTCTACGTTATGAAAAAGGTCAACGTTACCCTGTATATCTAAAAATGACCATATACACGGATTGCTTAACGCAAAACTACCAAAACTATTGCTGATGGTGAACCTGAACAATCAAAAAAAAATGAAGCCCTGTTCAGCAGATAGCCTATAGCCAGATGAGAGTTGTGTCTACAGTAGCTTACTACACAGAATGTTCAACAGAGCATAGATAACTTATATAGGTTGTCACTAATAAAGTCAAATATTGCGCAAGCCATTTTAGCATTTGAATGCTGAAGATGTGCAAGATCAGGAACAGGCCACCTACTGCACATTGGTCAGCGTGTGAAACTGGGCAGTTTGACTAGGCTACTGATAATTCCTGGGGTTGTTTGGCATGCAAAATTACTTTTAGATCAATGACTGTCAGCACAGTTACATGCTTAGTTCGATACTGAAGAAGAGGACGCATCAGTTATCACAAAACAGGAGGACTTTTCGGGAGGTAGAAAAGTAAGGTGCGCAATAGAAAGTGAATCGTGAATTATAACATTCAAAAATCGATTTTCTGACCAATGCATGCTACATTTGGATCGGTTTTGGGACCGATGCAGTCTACGCGTAAACATTTGAATCGGTGAATCGTGACATACCTAGTGTAGAGCGGGACTGGTTTTGTGAGCTTTGGAAGCGTGCCTCATCAAGCCCTTTATCCAAAGGGCATCAACACCAGAGAGTTGTAAAGGTGGGGAGAAAAAGTACAGGAGGGATACAGTAGTGGTAGTAAACTCTAGGCTGCTGTGCAACTAGTGAACAGCAGTCGTCGCCACAAATCTGAAATCGATAATCAAATACCATAAACATGAAGCAAGATATTGGGCATGATGAGACCTATAACCCATATTACATCTCAACATCAGAAAAAACCCAAAACAAAACGATCTAGGCTAGAGTACAATGGCACTTCAGATGTGCTGGCATGCCTCCCTGCCAACAGTCTAGGGGAATCAACCATTCTTAATATGTTAGTGCTATGAGGTATTCTTGGGACATCCCTACCCTAAACACTAACCTTACCCACTTTAAAATTTAACCGTCAATGGGTTAGGGACGTTAATCTGTTAATCCAAACGAAACCGAACAAAATCCTGCCATAGGTCAAATGCAGCTAACCTAGGCCCTGCAATGTTGTTCACTTAGGCCAATGTTCTCTTGCTCACTTAAGCACTCTGTTCAGATGCATGCGAAGATACCAGTGTAGGCCCGAAGTTGCAGACATTCCTCTCGGTTAGTTTTGTATTTTCCCTTCTAATGGTTAAGGTTAGGATTATGAGAGGGGAAGCTGATCCTAGTCAATAAAATGCATTTATAGAGCCCTTTTTCATCAGCCGATGTCACAAAGCACTGTACAGAAACCCAGCCGAATAACCCCAAACAGCAAGCAATGCAGATGAAGAAGCATGGTGGCTAGGAAAAACTCCCTAAAAAGGCCAGAACATAAAAAGAAACCTAGAGAGGAACCAGGCTCTGAAGGGTGGCCAGTCCTCTTCTGGCTGTGCCGGGTGGAGATTATAACAGAACATGGCCAAGATGTTCAAACGTTCATAGACGACCAGCAGGGTCAGAATAATCACAGGTTGTAGAAGGTGCAACAGGTCAGCACCTTAGGAATAAATGTCAGTTGGCTTTTCATAGCCGATCATTCAGAGTTAGAGACAGCAGGGGCGGTAGAGAGAGAGTCCAAAACAGCATGTCCAGGACAGGGTAGGACTTCAAGTGAACAGGTCAGGGTTCAATAGCCGCAGGCAGAACAGTTGAAACTGGAGCAGTAGCATGACCAGATGGACTGGGAACAGCAAGGAGTTATCAGGCCTAGGTAGTCCTGAGGCATGGTCCTAGGGCTCAGGTCCTCAGAGAATGAGAGAAAGCAAGCCATCCTAGAGCCAGAGATCTCTTCCATCAGCAGTTGTCCACTGTGACAGAGATAAATGTCATGTTAGGATGACAGGACTCCCTTTTTAAGAGTGTGCCTTGCAGTGATGCAACTCGCACAACTGGAACTCGCCCCAGTCAAGCACAATTTATTGCTAGTCAGTAGACAGTCTAAGCACACAAATTAAAGCATACTCTGTCATTACTGCAGGGGAGGTATGTTGGTTGAGAGACTAAGCTAGGCTAAATGCCTACTCCAACTAAGCTAGCTAGCTCATAAAATGTTAGCCAAGAGGTGCAAAAGCTTGGCCTAGGTCTTAAAGGTGGAAATGGGGAGAAAAATTGGAAAGGAAAACATTTAATTTGACAGTCAGACAGAAGACCGTAGCCTCAAGTTGCCTATAGAAACAGGAGATGGGCTCCTGCCCTATGGTCCATCCTAGCTCAAGCCTCAGACAAGGCTTAGCCTACTTCTTAGACGGACGCAAAATATCCCAATAATAGCTTTCCTATTGCCATCCTCTTAATCTCCCATGCTTGGATGGATGGTCAGACAGTTCTCTCCTTGTATAGGAACATTTCTATTCCTAACAATTCCAAGACGTTTTAATTCCTACACCTCTGACCTTGCCTCATTTCAAGAACTCCAAATTAAGAAGTCCAAATGAGCAGAAACAACTTAAAGGGATACTTCAGGATTTTGGCAATGAGGCCCTTTATCTACTTCCCCAGAGTCAGATGAACTTTTGGATACCATATATATTTTAAAATGTAAATATATGTTAGTTTGAAGGAAGTCGCTAACTAGCGCAATTACTAACTAACATTATCACAATGACAGGAAGTCTATGGGTATCTGCTAGCCAACACTAGTTAGCATTGGCTCACAACTACCTCTTAACTTCTTCATACTGGACACAGATAAAAATGGTATTCACGAGTTCATTGGACTCTGGGGAAGTATCCCTTTAAAACATGAGCCCCCCCCCTCCCTCCAATCAACCATGCAATCCCATGGTATGACTGGCTTGGTCAATGTTCAAAAACACACCATGTAGAATAACCCTAGACTTGTGCAGCAGGAACAACTGCTGCAAGTAAACAAACTTGTTCTCTAGGGCTTAGTGGAAGCAGTGAAAGTGTAATGGCCTACTTCCATGCTTGTTTGTATGCAGTCAGTATTGAAACAGTTAATGATACAGTAGTTGGCAAGCTAAAGTATCACAAGTACGCACAGAATTCCAACATCGATGGTCAACTGGCTAGGCAAACTAGCTAGCTAATCCTCTTGAGAGGTTGTGTAAGAGAGAAGACGAGCAACAGCAGCTAACTAACGTCTAGCTGGCAAAATTAATTCCAAGTAGGCAAGACAGTAGACTAACTGCAGTAGACTAACATTAGAAGGTAAAGAGGCCAAGGACCCTATGCTCTAACAAACCTTTAACAGGTTAGCTAGCTATCCAACTAATTTAGCTAGCTAGTTACACAAGTTACACAAAACACTTATGCCACTCATGTCATCCTGTACTTAGGCAGATCATTAATTTTAAACAAGGCAATAATACTAGCAAGCTAGCAGTCTCAAACGTTTACAAGCTCACGCTAGCTAACAGTAGTAGCTATCTAATAATGGCATTGACACCTGAAGAGTACCGTTAGCTTTGACGTAGGGTGGATCATGCCTTCATATACTGTACGGCACCAGTGTTGGCTAATGGGTAGTTTGCTAGATAGCAAAAAAACTAAGATTAGTTGGATTTACTAAAACTAGCAAGTAAGACAAAAAAAATGTCAGCCAGCTAACATCAATTAGCTAGCTAGCATTACAAAAAGGAACAGTCAGTACCCAGCTTATTGTGAAGAGCTAACTTAATACCTGCTAGCTAGCTTTGACTTTGTTGGACCGAAACATTGGGGATCTCATAATATTTAGTTTGACACAATGAAGACGTTAACATTAATTCAACATTTTCTTCGCAAAACTGAAAGGTGATGGTGAGTAGGAAACGAATAATGAGATGGGATGCTCTACACTGGAACTCGATAGCATTCCCTCGTCCATGATAACGTTAGCTCAGAATGAAAATAACAGGGCTATTATCGTCAATCCCACAAAACAACCCAATTGTATTCATGTTTAGATATCATTTACTACATAAGGACAAATAATACCTTCGCCGAAAATGCTCTTTTTGCAATTTTGCTGAGAGTGATTCCGATGCTTCAACCTGCTCTCCTCCGCCATCTTGACCCGTTGAAAATAATCAAATTCAGTTGACGTCAAAAAACACAAACCCCCACTTGCCTTTATCAAGTTCAAACGATGAGGTTTTCCGCGGGGTCCTAAATTAATGAATGGAATAAGTAGAAGCATTGTTTGCGCTTTGATTGAAAGCCTCAACCTTCTGATTGACTTTAGTATTTTTTATTATGGTCTGATAATGGGCATTGTTCTTGCCATACAGACACACACACACACACACAAACACACACACACACACACACACACACACACACACACACACGACACAGACACACACACAAATGCCAAAACTAAATTAAAATATATTCAAAATATTAAATATCGTTTAATGAAAATCATGTTTTGATGTTCTATTTGATGTTTAGAGATCTAGGATGGTAATGTGTGATTATTGAGTTGCCCATGTGATCATGCATTTTTCAGTTGATGTGCCAATTACTCAACCATGTAGACTGTGTAGAACCATGTAGACTTTTTATAAATGGGAGAACAAAATAATGACAATTTCCCCCCCACAAAATATATAGACAGACTGTGGAACGTAAACTAAAACTATACAGAAATAGTTCAACTCCATGTCACTTATCACCAATTCCACAGGTGTACAAGGACCGAAAGAGAAATAGGCCGAGCTCACTATAATCTATTAGACATGGGCCGGTATTGTGAGGGTACCGAGCCATCAATGATCTAGCACATGTGAACCAATATAACAACCTAAAGTATCATATTTATATAACTAGGCTACATTCATTTTCACCGCCTTAACTGTGGTACATAAAGCAAAGCAAGCAGGGGATTGTAATGTTATGTTTCACGCTTCACTGACTAGACACGTTAAAGCAGTCAATGAAGTAAAGATTGACTCAGTGGTCTTCCCATATTGATCCAAAATGTTCTCTATCCTTTTTTTGGTCACATTTAAATTGTTCATTAAAGGATTAAAACCTACAAAGTCAAGCGTGCATCTTCGTGGACCATTGTTAGTTTGTGGGATGATCTAAGTGGAGCATGCTATGTGATGCAAATAAGTGGTGTTAGGAAAAGTCCTTGCAAATGCATTGGCCATTTCACTATCAAAGCGCTCAGACCTTTTAGATAGAAGCCAATGAGTACATTTACGTGCACACTAATAATTCGATAACAAACGGATTATGGCAGAAAGCCGAGAATGCCATGTAAAAACCTTACTCTGCTCATCTTAATCGGCGTAAGGTCATAATCGAAGTAAGCATGCGCCGATTAAAAAACTTGGTTTTCTGAGAAATATTTCGAATTATTAGGACATGTAAACAGTTTAATCGAAGGTTCCAGCGGTGTATCTGATCTGCGCATGTGCAAAACACTGTAAGCGCGAGTGAAGTTAGTTCAGAAAAACTGAAAGTTTGCATCTTAAAAATAGTTTTCATATTCAAACGTTATATTAACACAGAATCAAATAGTCTTAGTAAAAACTAATATGGTCACTGTGATTTCAGATGTGTCATGTACACATGATTATTAGGGAAGTCATTCTTATTGCAAAGCATGTAAACGTTTTAAACGTGCTATTATATTAACCTGACTATCCATCACAATAAATCGCACTGTTGTGTACATGTAACCGTGCACGATGAGTCTGATTGCCTCTTAGGGATCGGTCGAAATTTACACAATTATTACCCAGAGGAAAATGGGGGAGGGTCGTGCTTTTTCAATTTCACTCAGGGGAAGGGTTTAGTATTTTTTTGTATTTCATTCATGGGAGGGTAATGTAATTTGTTATCGATTAAATGTCAGCATTTGTCAGCATTTTGGAATTTAAGTATTGAATTTGACTATGTATAACTTTGGTGTACAATCCTCCCAGCTAGCAATGAGGAATCGGCCCATAAACGGGGATGGAATTGATTGAATCGGCCCGGCATCGGGTGTCGGACTTGGGAATCAGTCTACCGGAATTCAGCCGACTTTGCCGGCATCTTATCAGAATCCCCCCAGAAGCGGCTTGATGCAAATTGTAATAAATGTATACAAAATTACCCGATTTAGTCATTTTAAATATTACTATTATACATTTTATGCATACAAATTATACCCATCCACCAAAAAAAGGTTATGTCGGAGGAAACACCGTACACCTGGTGACCACAGGCACAGGAGTTGCTACAGCACAATGGGACAAGGAAAACCCCGGCTGGCCAAATCCTCCCCTAAATCAGACGACGCTGGGTCAATTGTGAGTCGCTTCATGGGTCTCCTAGTTGCTGCCGTCACAGGCATCAACTAGCATCTGTAGCAACGCGCAGTGTCTCAGACCACTGCGCCACTCGGGAGGCTTCATCAACATTTGTTTTCAATGCTTATCAATTGCCTTGCACAAAGTATCAAAATACTAAAATACAACTTAAACAGGACTCTTAAAGAATTTAATTTAAATGTTAATTGTATGTTTTGATCACAGAAGCAATGAGAAAATATGGAAAAATAAATACATGTTAATTAAATAAAGCAATCTGTGTAATCGTCTGCCAGAGAGTAGCCCCAATCGGCCAGAGACCCAAGTAATACATTTGCGCCAGATAAGTCACACCGGAATCATCCTGAGCTCAATCCCCACATCCTAGCCATAAGTAATACTGCCTAAGGCGGCCCAGACTCGGGCCACATGATGTTGGCCGAGTCTGACTCTCAGCCGAGTGCCCCGACGCAGCTTCCCTGTGGCTCAGTTGGTAGAGCATGGTGTGTGCAACGCCAGCATGGTGTGTGCAACGCCAGGGTTGTGTGTTCGATTCCCACGGGGGTCCAGTACAAAAAACAAAACATAAAAACAAAAACAAAAAAGTGTATGAAATGTATGCATTCACTACTCTAAGTCGCTCTGGAGAAGAGTGTCTGCTAAATGACTAAAATGTAAATGACTCTCAGCTGGGATCGGTGCTGCTCTCTCTCATTCTTTCTCTTGCTTTTTACCTTTCCATTGACTGTACAATCAGTCCCTCTTTGTGCTTAGCCTATCCAGCACATTGGCATGTAGAGTATTTGGTGAATAAAGTATTGCTAGTAGTAATGATGTAGGGGGCTAGTGCGCAACAGAAATGCTGCATTCAAAACAACTGGGAACTCTGACATCAAATTTCTGCACTTATTTCAGCATGAAGCATTAAAAACATGGCATTTAAGAGGTTATTGTCTTGTTCTTCACTGTAATCAGAGGGCAAATATCAATAATTTGCATGCCAGTCTCTCCTGGCTGAAAGTAAAGGAGAGACCGACTGCATCCTTTTTTGTTTTAATGTAAGAAGCATTAATGTAGTTAAAGAAAATTGTGATAAATAAAAAAGTATACCAGTTTCCCGATGTATCAATTCCATGGCACACGGTTTATGAACTGATACGCAACCAATATAATGTTATATATATATATATATATATATATATATATATATATATATATATATATGAGGGATACAACCTTCCCAGCTCAGCAGATTTTGCTGCGAAGAGCCAGAGTCATTAGATCATTTATTTTGGTACTATCCATACCGTATGTAGCTTGTTTTTGGTCACAGGTCCAGGATGGCTAAAGAATTGCAACATTTACCTGGAGATAACACTGCAGATAGCACTACAGATTGATTTGAAAAGTCAATCAATCAATAATCTAAAAATACTTTTAGGAAAAATGTATCTTTCGTTTACAGTCTGTAGGAACTATGAGAATAGAAAGGTTCAGAACGTTTGTGGAAAAATCACAGCACAGTTGACGAATATATGGCAAATAGATGTGTGGATATGGATGGTGTTATGAGACAGATGGGAGGGGCTGAATGGAGCTGAAGGGTGGGACTAATAACAACAAGATAGCTCATGTAAAATATACTGTGTCCGTAAAATGCATATAGGTTCAGAACTTTTGTGAAACAGCACAGTTAAAAATATATGGCAAATAGAAATCAAACTGGATGGACATCAGAAATAGATGGGAGAGGTTGAGGGTAGAGGAAGGATAGTACTAAAACAAACAAAATATAACTATTCAACTATATAACTAGTAAAATAGATGTTGTCTGTAAAATGTATATAGTATGTATAAGCTGAAAGTAGAAGCCTAAGTTGTTCATTAGTTTACTCCAATTACGGGAGGCGTGGTAGGGTTGGTTGAACCCTGATCTGTTTCACCTGTCCTTGTGCTTGTCTCCACCCCCCTCCGGGTGTCGCCCATCTTTCCCATTATCCCCAGTGTATTTATACCTGTGTTCTCTGTCTGTTGCCAGTTCGCATTGTCCGTCAAGCCTACCACCGGTTTTCCCCTTGCGCCTGTCTTTTCCTATAGTTCCTGTTTTCTAGTTTTCCAGGTTTTGACCATTCTGCCTGCCCTGACCGTGAACCTGCCTGTCGTTCTGTACCTTGTCACACCGCCCTGTATTATTGACCTCTGCCTGCCCTGACTCTGAGACTGCCTGCCGTTCTGTACCTTTTGACTCTGACCTGGATTACTGACCTCTGCCTGCCTTGACCTGTCGTTTTTCCTGCCCCTGTTCTAGTAATAAACTTTTGTTACATCGACACTGTCTGCATCTGGGTCTTCCCTAAAACGTGATAAAAGGAAAATATATTTTTAAAAGGTGTGTGTGTGTGTGTGTGTGTGTGTGTGTGTGTGGTGTGTGTGTGTGTGTGTGTGTGTGTGTGTGTGTGTGTGTGTGTGGGGGGGGGGGGACAGTACCAATCAAATGTTTGGATACACCTACTCAGGGTTTTTCTTTATTTTTACTATTTCTACATTGTAGAATAATAGTGAAGACGTCAAAACTATGAAATAACGCATATGGAATCATGTAGTAACAAATATATTTTAGATTCTTCAAAGTAGCCACCCTTTGCCTTGATGACAGCTTTGCACTCTCTTGGTATTCTCTCAGCCAGCTTCACCTGGAATGCTTTTCCAACATTCTAGAAGGAGTTCCCACATATGCTGAGCACTTGTTGGCTGCTTTTCCTTCACTCTGCAGTCCAACTCATCCCAAACCATCTCAATTGGGTTGAGGTCGGGTGATTGTGGAGGCCAGGTCATCTGATGCAGCACTCCATCACTCTCATTGGTAAAATACCCCTTACACAGCCTGGAGGTGTGTTGGGTCATTGTCCTGTTGAAAAACAAATGATAGTCCCACTAAGCGCAAACCAGATGGGATGGCGTATCGCTGCAGAATGCTGCAGCCATGCTGGTTAAGTTTGCCTTATTCTAAACCACTGACAGTGTCATCAGCAAAGCACCCCCACACCATCACACCTCCTCCTCCATGCTTCACGGTGGAAACCACACGCAGAGATCATCCGTTCACCTACTCTGTGTCTCAAAGACACGGCGGTTGAAACCAAAAAAAAAACATTTGGACTCACCAGACCAAAGAACAGATTTACACCATTCTAATGTCCATTCCTTGTGATTATTGGCCCAAGCAAGTCTCTTCTTCTTATTGGTGCACATTAGTAGTGGTTTCATTGCAGCAATTCGACCATGAAGGCCTGATTCCCACAGTCTCCTCTGAACAGTTGATGTGATGTGTCTGTTACTTGAACTCTGTGAAGCATATATTTGGGCTGCAATCTGAGATGCATTTAACTCTAATGAACTTATCCTCTGCAGCAGAGGTAACTCTGAGTCTTCCTTTCCTGTGGCAGTCTTCATGAGAGCCAGTTTCATCCAATCAAATTGTATTCGTCACATGCGCCGAATACAACAGGTGTAGACCTTAAAGTGAAATGCTTACAAGCCCTTAACCAACAATGCCATTTTATTAAGAAAATACCCCCCAAAAAAGTAAGACATAAGAATAACAAATTATTAAAGAGCACTATTTAGGAACCTCTTGGACCTAGACTTGGCACGTAGGGTACCACTTGCCGTGCAGTAACAGTGAGAACAGTCTATGACTAGGGTGGCTGGAGTTTTTGACAATTTCTAGGGCCTTCCTCTGACACCGCCTGGTGTAGAGGTCCAGGATGGCAGGAAGCTTGGCCCTGGGGAAGTATTGGGCCGTACGCTCTACCCTTTGTAGTGCCATACCAGGCAGTGATGCAACCCAACAGTATGCTCTTGATGGTACAGCTGTAAAACCTTTTTGAGGATCTGAGGACCCATGCCAAATCTTTTCAGTCTCCTGAGGGGGAATAGGTTTTGTCGTGCCCTCTTCACAACTGTCTTGGTGTGCTTGGACCATGTTAGTTTGTTGGTGATGTGGACAACAAAGAAACTTGAAGCTCTCAACCTGCTCCACTACAGCCCCGTCGATGAGAATGGGGGCGTGCTCGGTCTTCCTTTTTCTGTAGTCCACAATCATCTCCTATGTCTTGAGCACGTTGAGGGAGAGGTTGTTGTCCTTGCACCACACGGTCAGGTCTCTGACCTCCTCCCTATAGGCTGTCTTATCATTGTCGGTGATCAGGCTGTTGTGTCATCAGCAAATTTAATGATGCTGTTGGAGTCATGCCTGGCCGTGCAGTCATGAGTGAACAGGGAGTACAGGAGGGAACTGAGCACGCACCCCTGATGGGCCCCCGTGTTGAGGATCAGCGTGGCGGATGTGTTGTTACCTACGCTTACCACCTGGGGGCGGCCGTCAGGAAGTCCAGGATCCAGATGCAGAGAGAAGTGTTTAGTCCCAGGGCCCTTAGCTTAGTGATGAGTTTTGAGGGCACCATGGTGTTGAACGCTGAGCTGTAGTCAATGAATAGCATTCTCACATAGGTGCTCATTTTGTCCAGGTGTGAAAGGGCAGTGTGGAGTGCAATGGAGATTGCATAATCTGTGGATCTGTTGGTGCGGTATGCAAATTGGAGTGGGTCTAGGGTTTCTGGGATAATAGTGTTGATGTGAGCCATGACCAGCCTTTCAAAGCATTTTATGGCTACAGATGTGAGTGCTACAGGTCGGTAGTAATTTAGACAGGTTACCTTAGTGTTCTTGGGCACAGGGACTATGGCGGTCTGCTTGAAACATGTTGGTATTTCAGACTCAGACTCAGACAGGGAGAGGTTTAAAATGTCATTGAAGATACTGGCCAGTTGGTTAGCGCATGCTCGGAGTACACGTCCTGGTAATCCATCTGGCCCTGCGGCCTTGTGAATGTTGACCTATTTAATGGTCTTACTCACATCGGCTGCAGAAAGCGTGATCACACAGTCGTCCGGAACAGCTGATGCTCTCATGCATGTCTCAGTGTTACTTGCCTCGAAGCAAGCACGGAAGTTATTTAGCTTGTCTGGTAGGCTCATGTTACTGGGCAGCTCTCGGCTGTGCTTCCATTTGTAGTCTGTAATAGTTTGCAGACCCAGTCGGAGCCGGTGTAGTACGATTCAATCTTAGTCCTGTATTAACACTTTGCCTGTTTGATGGTTCGTTGGAGGGCATAGCGAGATTTCTTAGAAGCTTCCGGGTTAGAATCACGCTCCTTGAAAGCGGCAGCTCTACCCTTTAGCTCAGTGCGAATTTTGCCTGTAATCCATGGCTTGTGGTTGGGGTATGTACGTACAGTCACTGTGGGGACGCCGTCCTCAATGCACTTATTGATGAAGCCAGTGACTGATGTGGTGTATTCCTCAATGCCATCGGAAGAATCCCGCAACATATTCCAGTCTGTGCTAGCAAAACAGTCCTGTAGTTTAGCGTCTACTTCATCTGACCACTTTTTTATTGACAGAGTCACTGGTGCTTCCTGCTTTAATTTTTGCTTGTAAGCAGGAATCAGGATTAATAATTATGGTCAGATTTGTCAAATGGAGGGCGAGGGAGAGCGTTGTACGCATCTCTGTGTGTGGAGTAAAGTTGGTCTGGAATTTTTTCTCCTCTGGTTGCGCGTTTAACATGCTGATAGAAATTAGGTAAAACTGATTTAAGTTTCCCTGCATTAAATCATAGCACTTGATGGTTTTTGCGACTGCACTTGAAGAAACTTTCCGTATTGACTGATCTTCATGTCTTAAAGTAATGATGGACTTTCATTTCTCTTTGCTTATTTGAGCTGTTCTTGCCATAATATGGCCTTGGTGTTTTACCAAATAGGGATATCTTTTGTATACCACCCCTACCTTGTCACAACACAACCGAAGGAAAGAATTTCCACGAATTAACTTTTAACAAGGCACACCTGTTCATTGAAATGCATTCCAGGTGAATACCTCATGAAGCTGGTTGAGAGAATGCCAAGTGTGTGCAAAGCTGTCATTTCATAGTTTTGATGTCTTCACTATTATTATACAATGTAGAAGATAGTAAAAATCAAGAAATCCTGTAATGAGTAGGTATCCAAACTTTTGACTGGTACTGTAGATATTATAGAATACTAGTAGGCTACTAAATAACATTTCCAGTGGCACATTGACTCATCTAATGATGAAGATGAAGCCATTATCTATTTCTGACGGTGATGGACGATGTGCTTATCTTGAAAATAGCCCATGTCAAGATGACTTACTTTGAAAAACAGTGCTGCTGTTTCTATTTTTTCTAAAAACAGATAAGTCCTCTCTTTTCAGCAATAAGCATTTGCTTTCCAAATGGAACATTTTTCCCACAATTGCAAACAGACAGCTGCAACCAACCATAGAAATGTAATCCATAGATGGCAGTTCCCATTCAAGTCTTGACTGGCAGCCATTGCGAGTGTACCCTTGAGTTCAATAGTCAAATTGCCAGGGTTAGAGGATCCAAAGCCCGTCTATGGATTGATTATATGACTATGGCCACAATGAAACAAATTGTATGTTTTGCTAGCATGCTGGCCAAATTGCAGCCTTTCCGACTGTAGGCAACCGGTAACTGCCAAAATAAAGGAAACACTTGAGTAAGTGAGGGATAGAAATAATATGTTATGGTGTGGGTGCATTTTCCTGGCATGGTTTAGGTCCACTTGTAGACTCTATGCCAAGGCGCATTGAAGCTGTTCTGGCAGCTTGTGGTGGCCAAACACAATTTTAAGACACTATGTGGGTGTTTCTTTTATTTTGGCAGTTGCCTACATGTGCTTGTGATAAAATTGTATCCACAGTAAGTTTTTAGAAACTATTGATCCTATGTGGCAAAATTATGCTCTCTGTTGTATTCTGAACACTGACAGTGGGCTCCTGTGGTTGGGCCCCCTTTAGGATTGGGCCCAGTCCCTGACTCACACAATTTATGTATTATGCAGTTTTTATTTGTCGTTTTTTATGAATCAGTTACCCAATCAAGGCACGGCCCCCCCAGTTACCATCGTGTGCCCCCTACCTCCTCTACTCCCCCCATCTGACGATAAGCAGAGCGGCAGCAGGCAGGAGCAGGCTCCTGAATCCTCCTGTGCTTGACGTTTGCAGTAAAAATATATACACTGCTCAAAAAAATAAAGGGAACACTTAAACAACACATCCTAGATCTGAATGAAAGAAATAATCTTATTAAATACTTTTTTCTTTACATAGTTGAATGTGCTGACAACAAAATCACACAAAAATAATCAATGGAAATCCAATTTATCAACCCATGGAGGTCTGGATTTGGAGTCACACTCAAAATTAAAGTGGAAAACCACACTACAGGCTGATCCAACTTTGATGTAATGTCCTTAAAACAAGTCAAAATGAGGCTCAGTAGTGTGTGTGGCCTCCACGTGCCTGTATGACCTCCCTACAACGCCTGGGCATGCTCCTGATGAGGTGGCGGATGGTCTCCTGAGGGATCTCCTCCCAGACCTGGACTAAAGCATCCGCCAACTCCTGGACAGTCTGTGGTGCAATGTGGCGTTGGTGGATGGAGCGAGACATGATGTCCCAGATGTGCTCAATTGGATTCAGGTCTGGGGAACGGGCGGGCCAGTCCATAGCATCAATGTCTTCCTCTTGCAGGAACTGCTGACACACTCCAGCCACATGAGGTCTAGCATTGTCTTGCATTAGGAGGAACCCAGGGCCAACCGCACCAGCATATGGTCTCACAAGGGGTCTGAAGATCTCATCTCGGTACCTAATGGCTGTCAGGCTAGCTCTGGCGAGCACATGGAGGGCTGTGCGGCCCCCCAAAGAAATGCCACCCCACACCATGACTGACCCACCGCCAAACCGATCATGCTGGAGGATGTTGCAGGCAGCAGAACGTGCTCCACGGCGTCTCCAGACTCTGTCATGTCTGTCACGTGCTCAGTGTGAACCTGCTTTCATCTGTGAAGAGCACAGGGCGCCAGTGGCGAATTTGCCAATCTTGGTGTTCTCTGGCAAATGCCAAACGTCCTGCACGGTGTTGGGCTGTAAGCCCAACCCCCACCTGTGGACGTCGGGCCCTCATACCACCCTCATGGAGTCTGTTTCTGACCGTTTGAGCAGACACATGCACATTTGTGGCCTGCTGGAGGTCATTTTGCAGGGCTCTGGCAGTGCTCCTCCTGCTCCTCCTTGCACAAAGGCAGGGGTAGCGGTCCTGCTGCTGGGTTGTTGCCCTCCTATGGCCTCCTCCACGTCTCCTGATGTACTGGCCTGTCTCCTGGTAGCGCCTCCATGCTCTGGACACTACGCTGACAGACACAGCAAACCTTCTTGCCACAGCTCGCATTGATGTGCCATCCTGGATGAGCTGCACTACCTGAGCCACTTGTGTGGGTTGTAGACTCCGTCTCATGCTACCACTAGAGTGAAAGCACCGCCAGCATTCAAAAGTGACCAAAACATCAGCCAGGAAGCATAGGAACTGAGAAGTGGTCTCCACCTGCAGAACCACTCCTTTATTGGGGGTGTCTTGCTTATTGCCTATAATTTCTACCTGTTGTCTATTCCATTTGCACAACAGCATGTGAAATTTATTGTCAATCAGTGTTGCTTCCTAAGTGGACAGTTTGATTTCACAGAAGTGTGATTGACTTGGAGTTACATTGTGTTGTTTAAGTGTTCCCTTTATTTTTTTGAGCAGTATATATATACACTACCGTCCATTAAAATAACATGAAATTGATCAGAAATACAGTGTTAATGTTGTAAATGACTATTGTAGCTGGAAACAGCAGATTTTTTATGGAATATCTACATAAGCGTGCAGAGGCCCATTATCAACAACCATCACTCCTGTGTTCCAATGGTACGTTGTGTTAGCTATTCCAAGTTTATCATTTTAAAAGGCTAATTGATCATTAGAAAACCCTTTTGCAATTATGTTAGCACAGCTGAAAACTGTGTTCTGATTAAAGAAGCAATAAAACTGTCCTTCTTTAGACTAGTTGAGTATCTGGAGCATCAGCATTTGTGGGTTCAATTACAGGCTCAAAATGGCCAGAAACAAAGATGTTTCTTCTGAAACTCATCAGTGTATTCTTGTTATGAGAAATGAAGGCTATTTCATGTGAGAAATTGTCAAGAAACTGAAGATCTCATACAGCGCTGTGTCCTACTCCCTTCGCAGAACAGCGCAAACTAGCTCTAACCAGAATAGAAAGAGGAGTGGGAGGCCCTGGTGCACAACTGAGCAAGAGGACAAGTACATTAGAGTGTCTAGTTTGAGAAACAGACGCCTCACAGGTCCTCAACTGGCAGCTTCATTAAATAGTACCCGCAAAACACCAGTCTCAACATCAACAGTGAAGAGGCGACTCCGGGATGCTGGCCTTCTAGGCAGAGTTGCAAAGAAAAAACCATATCTCAGACTGGCCGATAAAAATAAAATATTAAGATGGGCAAAAGAACACAGACAGGAAGATTGGAAAAAAGTGTTATGGACAGACGAATCTAAGTTTGAGGTGTTCGGATCACAAAGAACATTTGTGAGAAGCAGAAAAAATGCTGGAGGAGTGCTTGACGCCATCTGTCAAGCATGGTGGAGGCAATATAATGGTCTGGGGGTGCTTTGGTGGTGGTAAAGTGGGAGATTTGTACAGGGTAAAAGGAATCTTGAAGAAGGAAGGCTGTCACTCTATTTTACCCTGTGGATGGCGCTTAATTGGAGCCAATTTCCTCCTACAACAGGACAATGACCCAAAGCACAGCTCCAAACTACGCAATAACTATTTATAGAAGAAGCAGTCAGCTGGTATTCTGTCTGTAGTGGAGTGGCCAGCACAGTCACCAGATCTCAACCCTATTGAGCTGTTGTGGGAGCAGCTTCACCGTATGGTACGTAGGAAGTGCCCATCAAGCCAATCCAACTTGTGGGAGGTGTTTCAGGAAGCATGGGGTGAAATCTCTTTAGATTATCTCAACAACTTGACAACTAGAATGCTAAAGGTCTGCAAGGCTGTAATTGCTGCAAATGGAGGATTCTTTGACGAAAGCAAAGTTTGAAGGACACAATTTGTTTTTTCAATTAAAAATCATTATTTATAACCTTGTCAACGTCTTGACTATATTTCCTATTCATTTTGCAACTCATTTCATGTATGTTTTCATGGAAAACAAGGACATTTCTTAGTGACCCCAAACTTTTGAACGGTAGTGTAAATAAATGTGATATTTCAGGTTTTATTTTTAAAACATTTGCATACATTTCTAAACCTGTTTTTGCTTTGTCAATATGGGTTATTGTGTGTAGATTGATGAGGGAAAAAAAGAATTGTATCAATTTGAGAACAAGGCTGTAACGTAACAAAATGTGGAAAAAGTGAAGGGGTCTGAATATTTTCCGAATGCACTGTAAGACCATATATGGTCATAAATATTTTAAACATTGCACCCAACGACCCAAAGGGATAATGTTACATTACCATCACGCACACAGTGATGATTGCAGATGTGCTTATCTGATTTCCAAATATTATCGTGGATTGGACTGTGGCAACACACCTGTCAATAAACACCAATCATTGATCAAATCAATAAACCCCCTCATCCTACCCTTGGAACACATTAGTAACATCACATTATGTGTCCAAATCGTAAATATTAGCATCAGTGCCCTTTCGTTGACCTTCACACATGTCAGTGTCCTCTTTGGACTAGGGAACATACAGAGGAACAGGGTGTTTTCACAGGCCTTTCTGTGGTGGAGAATAGAGAATAGAGCCATAATGGCAGCCATTTCATACAGTGCTGACTTGGTTTTCATGTTTTCCTCTCTCTTAGTGGCCTGGGGCACTAGGAAGCCCTGTGCCCATGTCATGTGATGGGGGCCCAACCTGAGCAAGTGAGGGTGATTGAATCATACCGATATACTGAGAAATGTCAAGGCCCGGAGCTGTCCTGATACACACGTACATCCACACACAAGGACTAACAGACCCACACGCAAAGACATTTACCAAAGCAACATTTACACAAAGGCTTACTCACAAAGGCTTACTCATGGAGCCCTCAAACTCCATTGAGAGAAAATGTTTGGACAGGGAGATTCAATTAGACGTGGGCGAACCATTCTAAAGGCCACCACTTTCATGCTACAGCTATTAGTAATGGTAATGGACATTTACCCTGTCCCCACCCCAATGGACATTTATCATTGTTACAGTTGTAAATATGTATTTAAAAATAAAATGTATTATTTAATTAGTATTATCATTATTGTTTCATTCAGATGGAGCTCTGAGCTTAAGAATTTCACTGTACCCTGCAACTAAATCTGTGACCCTGTGCACGTGACTAATAAAATAAAATCTAATGAAATTACAGTTGATTTTCACATTTGGAGGAATTTAACTGCCCATCGATATGAATCTTGTCACGTCGTTCGTCGGAAGGAGCGGACCAAAGTGCAGCGTGTGTATCGTTCCACATATTTTATTGAACTGTGAAACTATGCAAGATACACAAATAAACTAAAGAACAAAAACAACAAACCGTGACGAAGAGGCGCAACATACACTAACTCAAAAACAATCTCCCACAAACCCAGGTGGGAAAAACAACTACTTAAGTATGATCTCCAATTAGAGACAACGATGACCAGCTGCCTCTAATTGGAGATCATCCCCAAAAAACAACAAAGAAATACAAAAACTAGAACATAACATAGAAAATCCAAACTAGAAAACCCCCATCACACCCTGACCTACTGTACCATAAATAAATAACAGCTTTCTATGGTCAGGACGTGACAGTACCCCCCCCCCCCCCCCCCAGAGGTGCGGACACCAAACGCAACCTAAAACAACAAAAAAAACAGAGGGTTAGGGTGGGTGACTAATGTCGGTGGCGGCTCTGGTGCAGGACGAAGAACCTTCTCATCCCGCGGATCCTCCAACAGAGGAGGCGGCTCCGGTTCGGGGCGTAGCCCCCGCTCCACCCGCTGATCCCTCCGCTTTTGGGTCACTGGACCCTGGATCGTCGCCGAAGGACCCGGACCGTGGATCATCACCGGAGGTTCTGGACTGCAGACCGCCGCCGGAGGTTCTGGACTGCAGACCCTCGCTGAAGACTCTGGACTGCAGACCGCCGCTGGATTCTCCGGACTGCAGACCGTCGCTGGAGGCTCCGGACTGGAGGACGTCGCTGGAGGCTCCGGATTGGAAGACGTCGCTGGAGGCTCCGGACTGGAGGACGTCGCTGGAGGCTCCGGACTGGATGACGTCGCTGGAGGCTCTGGACTGTGGGCCGTCTCAGGAGGTTCCGGACTGTAAAACTGTCGCCAGAAGCTCCGGACTGGGAATGCGCACTGGAGGCCTGATGCGTGGGGCTGGCACAGGTGGAGCCAGACTGGTAACACGCACCTCAGGGCGAGTGCAGGGAGCAGGAACAGGACACACTGGACTGGAGACTCACTGGAGGCCTAGTGTGTGGAGCCGGGACAGGTGGCCCCAGACTGGTGACACGCACTTCAGGGCGAGTGCAAGTAGCCGGGACAGGATATACTGGACTGTGGAGGCGCACTGGAGGTCTGGAGCGTATGGCTGGCATAACCCGTCCTGGCTGGATGCTCAGTTTAGCGCAGCAAGTGCGGGGTGCTGGCACAGGATGAACTGGGCTGTGAAGGCGTACTGGCGACACAGTGCATAGAGATGGCGCAGGATATCCTGGACCGAGGAGGCTTACTGGAAACCAGGAGCGCTGAGCCGGCACAATCCGTCCTGGCTGAATGCCCACTCTAGCATGGCAAATGCAGGGTGCAGGCACAGATCGCACCGGGCTATGAATGCGCACTGGTGATATAGTGCGCATCACAGCATAACTTGGTGCCTGACTGGTCACATGCTCCCTACGGTAAGCACGGGAAGTTGGCTCAGGTCTACAACCTGACTCCATCAATCTCCCCGTGTGCCCCCCCCCCCCCCGAATTTGTTTTTGGAGCTGTCTCTCGGGCTTCCGTCGTTGCCGTGCTAGTTCCTTGTTTTGTCGCCGTTCCCCTCTCGCTATCTCCGCCTGCTTCCATGGCAGGGTCCCCTGCCATTACCTCCTCCCAGGTCCAGGATGTCCTCCACTCTCTTCTCTCCCGAGCCCAGGATCCCTGCTCCTCCTGGGCACGCTGCTTGGTCCTTTGGTGGTGGGAGATTCTGTCACGTCGTTCGTCGGAAGGAGCGGACCAAAGTGCAGCGTGTGTATCGTTCCACATATTTTATTGAACTGTGAAACTATGCAAGATACACAAATAAACTAAAGAACAAAAACATCAAACCGTGACGAAGAGGTGGAACATACACTAACTCAAAAACAATCTCCCACAAACCCAGGTGGGAAAAACAACTACTTAAGTATGATCTCCAATTAGAGACAACGATGACCAGCTGCCTCTAATTGGAAATCATCCCCAAAAAAACATAGAAATACAAAAACTAGAACATAACAACATAGAAAATCTAAGCTAGAAAAAAAACCTGTCACACCCTGACCTACTCTACCATAGAAAATAACAGCTTTCTATGGTCAGGACGTGACATCTTGGTAGATAACATGTATGTATAGCAGTATTATTCACTATACGTCTGTAGCTGTATATTTGCAACCATTATATAAAAGTTACTTTATTTTGGTCATATTCATTTTGTTGTTATAGCATAATAAATATAATTGTTGTCAAATGAATTGGATTAGGGTGTTTGTTCAGACATATTTTCAGAATGAATAGTGTTGTCACGGGTGTGCGTATTGGTAGTGAAGTCAGGTGCAGGAGAGCAGAGAGTTGTGAACAGGCGCACTCTTTATTTGGGCAGAAGCACAACAAACGGACGCAACAGCGTCAAACCTCCAGCCAAAATGCAAAAGAGAAATGCGCAAAATACAGTCACAAAAACAAACGTTAATAATCCAACCTCCTATGGATTACACAAGAATACCCAGGGAGGAAATAATCAGCCTGGCGCGTCACACTGAACATGTAACAAAACAATTCCACACAAGGGCATGGGGGGAACAGAGGAATATATACTGCTCAAAAAAATAAAGGGAACACTTAAACAACACATCCTAGATCTGAATGAAAGAAATAATCTTATTAAATACTTTTTTCTGACAACAAAATCACAAAAATAATCAATGGAAATCCAATTTATCAACCCATGGAGGTCTGGATTTGGAGTCACACTCAAAATTAAAGTGGAAAACCACACTACAGGCTGATCCAACTTTGATGTAATGTCCTTAAAACAAGTCAAAATGAGGCTCAGTAGTGTGTGTGGCCTCCACGTGCCTGTATGACCTCCCTACAACGCCTGGGCATGCTCCTGATGAGGTGGCGGATGGTCTCCTGAGGGATCTCCTCCAAGACCTGGACTAAAGCATCCGCCAACTCCTGGACAGTCTGTGGTGCAACGTGGCGTTGGTGGATGGAGCGAGACATGATCTCCCAGATGTGCTCAATTGGATTCAGGTCTGGGGAACGGGAGGGCCAGTCCATAGCATCAATGCCTTATCTTGCAGGAACTGCTGACACACTCCAGCCACAAGAGGTCTAGCATTGTCTTGCATTAGGAGGAACCCAGGGCCAACCGCACCAGCATATGGTCTCACAAGGGGTCTGAGGATCTCGTCTCGGTACCTAATGGCAGTCAGGCTACCTCTGGCGAGCACATGGAGGGCTGTGCGGACCCCCAAAGAAATGCCACCCCACACCATGACTGACCCACCGCCAAACCGGTCATGCTGGAGGATGTTGCAGGCAGCAGAACGTTCTCCACGGTGTCTCCAGACTCTGTCACGTCTGTCACATGCTCAGTGTGAACCTGCTTTCATCTGTGAAGAGCACAGGGCGCCAGTGGCGAATTTGCCAATCTTGGTGTTCTCTGGCAAATGCCAAACGTCCTGCACGGTGTTGGGCTGTAAGCACAACCCCCACCTGTGGACGTCGGGCCCTCATACCACCCTCATGGAGTCGGTTTCTGACCGTTTGAGCAGACACATGCACATTTGTGGCCTGTTAGAGGTCATTTTGCAGGGCTCTGGCAGTGCTTCTCCTGCTCCTCCTTGCACAAAGGCGGAGGTAGCGGTCCTGCTGCTGGGTTGTTGCCCTCCAACGGCCTCCTCCACGTCTCCTGATGTACTGGCCTGTCTCCTGGTAGCGCCTCCATGCTCTGGACACTACGCTGACAGACACAGCAAACCTTCTTTCCACAGCTCGCATTGATGTGCCATCCTGGATGAGCTGCACTACCTGAGCCACTTGTGTGGGTTGTAGACTCCGACTCATGCTACCACTAGAGTGAAAGCACCGCCAGCATTCAAAAGTGACCAAAACATCAGCCAGGAAGCATAGGAACTGAGAAGTGGTCTGTGGTCCCCACCTGCTGAACCACTCCTTTATTGGGGGTGTCTTGCTAATTGCCTATAATTTCCACCTGTTGTCTATTCCATTTGCACAACAGCATGTGAAATTTATTGTCAATCAGTGTTGCTTCCTAAGTGGACAGTTTGATTTCACAGAAGTGTGATTGACTTGGAGTTACATTGTGTTGTTTAAGTGTTCCCTTTATTTTTTTTAGCAGTGTATATATACAATGTGATTAGGGAATGTAAACCAGGTGTGCGGGGAACAAGACAAAACAAATGGAACAATGAAAAATGGAGCGGCGATGGCTAGAAGGCCTGTGATGTCAACCGCCGAACGCCGCCCAAACAAGGAGTGGAGCCGACTTCGGTGGAAGTCGTGACAAGTGTACTATCATAGTGTGACTATAGTGTACATATTATTCACAAATATGTCATACTATGATTCTGACAAAACACAATATTATTATCAAATACCTAAGTAAGTGAAATATATATCCAACATCTGTATCAGGGATAAGACTTCAGCCAAGTGGAACACCCTTTAAAACACTACAGCCAGCATAAAAATACTTTTTCTAGACTCCCGTCTCTGAAGTCCAATCCCATTTACAACAATAACAGAGACATCTTCCGTCTTCCTCCGAGGTGATTGGTCACATGGACTGGGGATGAAAAATGGAGTCCTCACGGCCTAGTATTTATCTGTGACCTTTGGTGCATGGGTGAGTTCATTAGGATAGTGATGTACAGTGGATCGGTAAGAGATCAATACCAACACTGTGTTCCAAATGGCACCCTTTTCACTACTTTTGACCAGGGTCCATAGGGCTCTGGTAAAAGATAGTGCACTATGTAGGGAACAGGGTGACATTTGGAATGCACACAGGTCTGCTGACGTGGTGAGGGCAACATGGAGTGGCACACTTTCCTTGCTGTTATATGTTGTTTTCAGTAGCTCCCTATTGATCTAGCTTGGCTAATGACCTCAGGGTTGGCTAAGGCTCTGGTCTTAGCTCGTTAAGCAATACTGCTGAACTGCATGGACCTGTGTAAAACTGGTGTTAGGGTTCCAGGGACATAGTGTATATATACAGCCTTCAAACCTTAATTGTTAGTACAAGTTTTTAAGCCCCTTTGCTCAGCCTATTAGCCTGGGGCGGTATGAAACAAGCGTCTCAGAGTAGGAGTGTTGATTTAGGATCAGTTTTGCCTTTTAGATTTTAAACAATAAGACTAAATGGACGGTGGAGGGCTTGCAAACCATTACAGACTACAAAGGGAAGCACAGCCGAGAGCTGCGCAATGACACGAGCCTACCAGACGAGCTAAACTACTTCTATGCTCGATTCGAGGCAAATAACACTGAAACATGCATGAGAGCACCAGCTGTTCTGGAAGACTGTGTGATCACGCTCTCCGCAGCCAATGTGAGTAAGACCGTTAAACAGGTCAACATTCACAAAGGCTGCAGGGCCATACGGATTATCAGGATGTGTACAGCGAGCATGCGCTGACCAACTGGCAAGTGTCTTCACTGGCATTTTCAACCTCTCCCTGTCCGAGTCTGTAATACCAACATGTAATACCACCATAGTGCCTGTGCCCAAGAACACTAAGGTAACCTGCCTAAATGACTACCGACCCGTAGCACTCACGTCTGTAGCCATGAAGTGCTTTGAAAGGCTGGTCATGGCTCACATCAACACCATCATCCCAGTAACCCTAGACCCACTCCAATTTGCATACTGCCCCAACAGATCCACAGATGATGCAATCTCTATTGCACTCCACACTGCCCTTTCACACCTGGACAAAAGGAACACCTATGTGAGAATGCTATTCATTGACTACAGCTCAGCGTTCAACACCATAGTGCCCTCAAAGCTCATCAATAAGCTAAGGACCCTGGGACTAAACACCTCCCTCTGCAACTGGATCCTGGACTTCCTGATGGGCCGCCCCATGTGGTAAGGGTAGGTAACAACACATCCGCCACGCTGATCCTCAACACAGGGGCCCCTCAGGGCTGCGTGCTCAGTCCCCTCCTGTAGTCCCTGTTCACTCATGACTGCATGGCCAGGCATGACTCCAACAGCATCATTCAATTTGCCGATGACACAACAGTGGTAGGCCTGTTCACCGACAACGACGATACAGCCTATAGTGAGGAGGTCAGAGACCTGGCCGTGTGGTACCAGGACAACAACCTCTCCGTCAACGTGATCAAGACAAAGGAGATGATTGTGGACTACAGGAAAAAGAGGGCCAAGCCCGCCCCATTCTCATCGATGGGGCTGTAGTGGAGAAAGTTGAGAGCTTCAAGTTCCTTGGTGTCCACATCACCAACAAACTAGCATGGTCCAGGCACACCCAGACAGTCGCGAAGAGGGCACGACAAAACCACTTCCCCCTCAGGAGACTGAACAGATTTGGCATGGGTCCTCAGATCCTCAAAAGGTTCTACAGCTGCACCGTCGAGAGCATCCTGACTGGTTGCATCACTGCCTGGTATGGCAACTGCTCGGCCTTCAACCGCAAGGCACTACAGAGGGTAGTGCGAACGGTCCAGTACATCACTGCGGCCAAGCTTCCTGCCATCCAGGACCTCTATACCAGGCAGTGTCAGAGGAAGACCCTAAAAAATCTCAAAGACTCCCCTGGTCATAGACTGTTCTCTCTGCTACTGCAAGGCAAGCGGTACTGGAGTGCCAGGTCTAGGTCCAAGAGGCTTCTAAACAGCTTCTTCCCCCAAGCCATAAGACTCCTGAACATCTAGTCAAATAGCTACCCAGACTATTTGCATTGCCCCCCACCCACCTTTTACACCACTGCTACTCTCTGTTGTCATCTATGCATAGTCACTTCTATAACTCGACCTACATGTACATATTACCTCAACTAACAGGTGCCCCCACACATTGACTCTGTATCGGTACCCCCCTGTATATAGTCACTATTGTTATTTTACTGCTGCTCTTTAATTACTTGTTACTTCTATTTCTAATTGTTATCCGCATTTTTTTTTAAACTGCATTGTTGGTTAGGGACCCGTAAGTAAGCATTTCACTGTAAGGTCTACACCTGTTGTATTTGGAGCATGTGACTAGTAACATTTGATTTGGAGAGCTGATCCGATATAAACACAATTTGCTTGATACTGTACATACGGCCCCTGGTCCGAGATCTGTTTGTGCTGTAGAGCCAACTCCTGTGGTCATTATCATGTTGTGCACCAATATCCCTTTTAAAAAAAGCCAGCAGTCCAAACTTCAGGGCTGGATTAGATCATGAATTCAATAAAATCATTTTTTGTTGTTGTTTTTTTTGTTTTTTTGTACATTATTATGGTAGTTTGCTACCATACGATCACTACAGGCGTCACTACAGACCCTGTAGTGAGGCGTCATTAAAGACCCTGGTTCGATTCCAGGCTGTATCACAACCGGCCATGATTGGGAGTCCCATAAGGCGGCGCAGAATTGGCCCAGTGACGTCCGGGTTAGGGTTTGGCAGGGTAGGCCGTCATTGTAAATAAGAATTTTTTCTTAGCTGACTTGCCTAGTAAAATAAAGGTTAAATAAAAAATGTAATAAAAAACAGCACAAACAGATCTGGGACCAGGCTATTAGCCTAATGCTCCGGCCAGCAGATATCCCTTCCTTAAAGTGACATTCCAGTCTCCTTTTCCTTGATGTTTGCAGTTGTCTATAAAAAAACACTATTTTGCGCAAAACTTTTTTTTGTCTTTAGTATGTGTACTTTACTGTATTGAAACTTGGGATATTGCTTTTCAACAGAAAAAGTTCAAAAATGGCTGGAGGACGTCTTTACGGCTCTGTATCAGGGGCTATTTATATGGATGGTCACAGACTTAAGGGGTCAGGGGTTTGAAGAAGGCCACACTGGTCCTAAGACTAAGGACTTCAACTAAGGACAATGTGTCCAAGATCCTGTGTGGCTCAGTTGGTGGGCACATGGCACTATCAATGCCAGGTTAGTGGTTTCGATTCCCACTGGGGACACATATACAAAAAATGTATGCACTCACTGTACTGTACATTGAATTGGGTAAAGTGTGGCTATATGGCATATATTATACATTATGGGGTGGTTTCCCAGACACTGATTAAGCTTAGTCCTGGACTAAATACATATTACAATGGAGTATCACATTTGACAATTCTTCTGAGTCTTGTGCTAGGCTTAATCTGTGCCTGGGAAACCGGCCCTAAAACATTCAAATAGCATCATAGTGAAGCAATGACTGTATATATGAATGGACAAAGACATCGATCGCGTGACAACATTCATTCCTATGTGAAAAGTCAATTGCGCACTGAAGCCAAATTAAGTTGATTAAGATAACATGCGTAGTTTGAGCTACTCCAGGAAGTGACGTTGCAGGGTAGCTCAGTGTTGCTCCCTGTCATTGAGTAACTCAAGTAGGAGGCTGACCGGGGTACTGCAGGCTGCTATTAGAAACTATATAAAACTTATTCTGTGTGATTTTTAAATAATCGGTTCAAGGACATACATCTGGTGTATTAGAAGCAAATATTGGTAACTATTGTACCATGACTGTCTTAAAAAAACATTATTTACACGAAGACTGACCACGAATATAACACGTTTTCCTTTCACTATAATGGGGGATCTTGTGTTCTGCAAACAATGCCTGCAGTACCGCGGTGTGCCTTAAACTTCCGTGGCTTCAATGCGAAGGGGCAGTCGTTCTCCCTTGCAGTGAAGACACGTTTATTTATTTACAGGGGAATTGGCAAGACATCGAATCTGCATGCCACCATTTTGGCGGGGTCGAGATATGGCCTGATTACACTCTGATCCCAAGACAGGTATGAGTTATCCTGGGGTGGGCTGAAGTGTGTCAGAGGAGTATGTTTTAGCCAAAGTATTAATGTCCTTGCTCCACTGCCTGAAGCGGGGGGGGGGGGGGGGGGGGGGGGGACTCAATGATTAAAGACATCAGGGAAATGCTCATCAACTATTCCCTGCCTGTTTCAGTCCATTGTCTTCTGTTTGGTACATAATGACCACAACCCTGAGTTTTTACCCCTTTTTGTGATATCCAATTGGTAGTTACATCGACGCAACTCCCGTTCGGACTCGGGAGAGGCAAAGGTCAAGAGCCATGCGTCCCCCGAAACAATACTCTGCCAAGCCGAACTGCTTCTTGACACTGCCTGCTTAACCTGGAAACCAGCCGCACCAATGTGTCAGAGGAAACACTGAACAACTGGTGACCGTGTGCATGCACCTGGCCCACCACAAGAGTCGCTAGAGTGTGATGGGACAAGGACATCCCGGCCGGCCAAACCCTCCCCTAACCCGGACGACGCTGGGCCAATTGTGCATCGCCTCATGGATCTCCCTGTCACAGCTGGCTGCAGCACAGCCCAGGATCGAACCCGGATCACTAGTGACGCCTCAAGCATTGCGATGCAGTGCCTTAGACCGCTGCGCCACTCGGGAGACCCTGAGTAGAATAATCTAAAGAAAGCCTAGAGGGTAGACTAGATACAAACCAGGTGAGTTTTTACCTCCGGCCAGTGAAGATGAAGATGACTGTTCAAAATGCTGACAAAAACTACTGTAGCAGAAGCCAATATAGGGTGTAAACTAAGAAGAATCCATGTTTAAGATGAGAATGTCTTTATACACTGCTCAAAAAAATAAAGGGAACACTTAAACAACACAATGTAACTCCAAGTCAATCACACTTCTGTGAAATCAAACTGTCCACTTAGGAAGCAACACTGATTGACAATAAATTTCACATGCTGTTGTGCAAATGGAATAGACAACAGGTGGAAATTATAGTTAATTAGCAAGACACCCCCAATAAAGGAGTGGTTCTGCAGGTGGGGACCACAGACCACTTCTCAGTTCCTATGCTTCCTGGCTGAGGTTTTGGTCACTTTTGAATGCTGGCGGTGCTTTCACTCTAGTGGTAGCATGAGACGGAGTCTACAACCCACACAAGTGGCTCAGGTAGTGCAGCTCATCCAGGATGGCACATCAATGCGAGCTGTGGCAAGAAGGTTTGCTGTGTCTGTCAGCGTAGTGTCCAGAGCATGGAGGCGCTACCAGGAGACAGGCCAGTACATCAGGAGACGTGGAGGAGGCCGTAGGAGGGCAACAACCCAGCAGCAGGACCGCTACCTCCGCCTTTGTGCAAGGAGGAGCAGGAGAAGCACTGCCAGAGCCCTGCAAAATGACCTCCAGCAGGCCACAAATATGCATGTGTCTGCTCAAACGGTCAGAAACAGACTCCATGAGGGTGGTATGAGGGCCCGACATCCACAGGTGGGGGTTGTGCTTACAGCCCAACACCGTGCAGGACGTTTGGCATTTGCCAGAGAACACCAAGATTGGCAAATTTGCCACTGGCGCCCTGTGCTCTTCACAGATGAAAGCAGGTTCACACTGAGCACATGTGACAGACGTGACAGAGTCTGGAGACGCCGTGGAGAACGTTCTGCTGCCTGCAACATCCTCCAGCATGACCGGTTTGGTGGTGGGTCAGTCATGGTGTGGGGTGGCATTTCTTTGGGGGGCCGCACAGCCCTCCATGTGCTCGCCAGAGGTAGCCTGACTGCCATTAGGTACCGAGATGAGATCCTCAGACCCCTTGTGAGACCATATGCTGGTGCGGTTGGCCCTGGGTTCCTCCTAATGCAAGACAATGCTAGACCTCTTGTGGCTGGAGTGTGTCAGCAGTTCCTGCAAGAGGAAGCCATTGATGCTATGGACTGGCCCTCCCGTTCCCCAGACCTGAATCCAATTGAGCACATCTGGGACATCATGTCTCGCTCCATCCACCAACACCACGTTGCACTACAGACTGTCCAGGAGTTGGCGGATGCTTTAGTCCAGGTCTGGGAGGAGATCCCTCAGGAGACCATCCGCCACCTCATCAGGAGCATGGCCAGGTGTTGTAGGGAGGTCATACAGGCACGTGGAGGCCACACACACTACTGAGTCTCATTTTGACTTGTTTTAAGGACATTACATCAAAGTTGGATCAGCCTGTAGTGTGGTTTTCCACTTTAATTTTGAGTGTGACTCCAAATCCAGACCTCCATGGGTTGATAAATTGGATTTCCATTGATTATTTTTGTGTGATTTTGTTGTCAGCACATTCAACTATGTAAAGAAAAAAGTATTTAATAAGATTATTTCTTTCATTCAGATCTAGGATGTGTTGTTTAAGTGTTCCCTTTATTTTTTTGAGCAGTATATATTCTAGATATCGTAGCGATCCTCGCTATATGAGCCAAGTTACAATCCCCACCAAGTGGGTTAACCCAATCAGTGCGATGCATAGGGTGTTTGCCTTTCACGCCATCGACCTGAGTTTCCCTGCAATGTTGCCCATGAGGCTATCGGAGAGGCGTGTACACGTGAGGACTTGGTATAGAAAAGCGTATGAAGACACACTCCTGAAAGAATGGGGGTAATGTAGCGACCTTAACACACCTCTCGACCTCTTTCAGGTTTTGACCTCTTGGCGTAAGTTGTTGGCTTGGCAGTCGCTGCATCAGTGTTCGAGTCCCGGTCATGGGTACCCTCCTATTCGCTACAATATACAGTAAGAGATTATTAATTTGACATTTTATTCAAACATTTTCCCCCCTATATTTCTTGTCAGTCCACCAGTAGTATGGTCTCAAAATACAATTATTTTGCACATACAAGCCTCATAGCTATATTAATCTCAGGCCTGTGTTTACTTCCTGGAAAAGTCTATTGATGATGGAAAAAGGAATCATCATAAGACTTTTTTGCTCTTGCTTGATTTTTGAGCCCAGTTTAAAGAAAAACATTTAAACCAGGTCAAATGGATCCTGTGTTGGGTTATATTCTGCTCCCCCTTCAGATTTGGTCGCTCCTTGTTTTTTGGTGCAATTTTAAGCGATAGTTCAACCACAACTCTAATATACTACATAATCTGCTGCAACAAAGATCATGTTATAAAATCTCATGACAAGTGAAAATATTTTATTTCTGTGTCCAAAATGTTGGGGGAACAGAATTTTAATGGGGGATCAGGATTTAGAAAACACAGGATCATTTTGATATGGATTAAATGTTTTAGAAAACTGTGCCCAGTAGGCTGAAAGTAATATCATAAAAACTATAACAATGATATGTTGGACTGTATCAAAAGTGGACTAATGAAAAATATACAGTACCAGTCAAAAGTTTGGACACACCAACTCATTCAAGGGTTTTTCTTTATTTTTCACTATTTCCTACATTATAGAATAATAGTGAAGACATCGAAACTATGAAATAACACATATGGAATCATGTAGTAACCAAAAAAAGTGTTAAACAAATCAAAATACATTTGAGATTTGAGATTCTTCAAAGTAGCCACCCTTCGCCTTGATGACAGCTTTGCACACTCTTGGCATTCTCTCAACCAGCTTCATGAGGTTGGAATGCATTTCAATTAACAGGTGTTAATCATGTTAAAAGATCATTTGTGAAATGTATTTCCTTCTTAATGTGTTTGAGCCTGTCAGTTGTGTTGAGACAAGGTAGGGGTGATATACAGAATATAGCCCTATTTGGTAAAAGACCAAGTCCATACTATGGCAAGAACAGTTCAAATAAGCAAAGAGAAATGACAGTCCATCATTACTTTAAGACATGAAGGTCAGTCAATCCGGAACATTTCAAGAACTTTGAAAGTTTCAAGTGCAGTCACAAAAACCATCAAGCGCTATGACGAAACAGGCTCTCATGAGGACAGCCACAGGAAAGGAAGACTTCTGCTGCAGAGGCTAAGTTCATTAGAGTTACCAGCTTCAGAAATTGCAGCATAAACTTTTCAGAGGAAACTGCGTGAATCAGACCTTCATGGTCGAATTGCTGCAAAGAAACCGCTACTAAAGGACACCAATAAGAAGAAGAGACTTGGGCCAAGAAACACGATCAATGGACATTAGACCGGTGTAAATCTGTCCTTTGGTCTGATGAGTCCAAATGTGAGATTTTTGGTTCCAACCGCTGTGTGTTTGTGAGATGCAGGGTAGGTGAACGGACGATCTCCGCATGTGTGGTTCCAACTGTGAAGCATGGAGGAGGAAGTGTGATGGTGTGGGGGTGCTTTGCTAGCGACACTGTCAGTGATTTATTTCAAATTCAAAGTACACTTAACCAGCATGGCTACCACAGCATTCTGCAGCGATACGCCATCCAATCTGGTTTGCGCTTAGTGGGACTATTATTTGTTTTTCAACAGGACAAAGGACCCAAAACACACCTCCTGGCTGTGTAAGGGCTATTTGACCAATGAGAGTGATGGAGTGCTGCATCAGATGACCTGGCCCCGACACTCACCCACCTCAACCCAATTGAGATGGTTTGGGATGAGTTGGACCACAAAGTAAAGGAAAAGCAGCCAACAAGTGCTCAGCATATGTGGGAACTCTGTTGGAAAGCATTCCAGGTGAAGCTGGTTGAGAGAATGCCAAGAGTGTGCAAAGCTGTCATCAATGCAAAGGGTGGCTACTTTGAAGAATATAAAATATATTATCTTTGGTTACTACATGATTCCATATGTGTTATTTCATAGTTATAATGTAGAAAATAGTAAAAAATAAAGAAAAACCCTTGAATGAGTAGATGTGTCCAAACATGTGACTGGAACAGTGTGTATTTTTTTATTTTGAGTGAAATGCCTCTTTAAGGGTTACACACCCACCATCAACAATTAATATTATCAAAACGCTTCCAAGAAACATGTTTTCTGAAATAATAAGCTGATGGTTTCGGGAACTCATTGTGATTGTATATTACGAGTAAGGTGCCACAGGTAACAAAGAAAAAGAGAGTTGATGATTTTCTTCATCTGCTTGTGTGTAGTGAGCCTTTGATACTCCAGTGTGGTCTTGAGGGAGAAAATCAACTCTGGCAAAACTAGACCACAGAGTTCTACAGCGGAGTGTTTCTATGACATGGGTGACTGAAGGCCATAATCTCCTTCGCTCTCTCTCCCCCTCTCTGATGGCTCAAGAGGAATTCTTCTCACTTCTCTTCTTCTCTCTATCAGTATATTGAGTACATTTTTACATCTCAAAGGGGTCAGGCATAGCCTACAAAGTCACGTCACATTAGTAGCCCGTTTTGGCTTCTAACACTATAGGCTAGCTAGTTTACTCTCTCACTGCCGCGGGGGGAACCCAGGTTATAACTCAAAAGCCAGCGCAGTAATGGAAACACACCGATGACGAGGCATGTTGCTGTACTATGTCGCTGCACTGTAAACAAACATTGTCTGACACTCGTCCCATATGTAAATCGACCTGCACCCCGTGACTGCTGCTGATTTCCTTAAGATTCCCAGTGCCAGGGCAGGTGTAAAAAAACAAGCGCATTTTTGGCACTAGGCCTTTGTAATTTTAGAAATGTACAAAGGCCTATTGCCGTCGACGACAGTAGCAGGTTGAGGTTAATTTAGAGCCAGATCATCCAATCTCAGGCTCTCACAGCTGGGTCGTATACATTAGTGCAAAATATAGCTAAATGTGTTGGAACGGATTTCAGTCTGTTTTCTTCCGTTTGTGCCAAGTGAATATGACCCTGGTGAGAAAAAGATGGATTGCTACAGCCAGGGAAGTGTGAAGAAAAAGAAGAGGGAATTAAGGAAGGCCAGACGGTTGCTTTTCATGCTTCACTGAAGCACACAGACATGCTGAGTGGGTTTGGTCTTTTTGGGACACAGCTCTGTTTACCCCACACACATCTTCTCAAGACCCCAAGACCAGAGGGGCAGCCGGGCAGGAGACACTACCATGGGCTGCCGTGGTTACAGTTGAATATAGAGCAGAGGTCTCCAGATCATTTTTTCACGAACCTCTCCCAAAGTACCAGCATCAGTGCTTAACAAACCTCTGCTCAAGGACCCCCCCGCTATTCCACATATTGGATCTAGTCCAGCACTAGCACCCCTGATTCAACTAATTAAAAACGTGATTAGTTGACCAGTTGAATCAGGTGTGCTGGTACAGGAATAGATCAAATAAATGGAACAACTGGGGGTACTCAAGGAAATGTCTGGGAAACACTGTTCTAGATAATGCAACCCAGAGCTACAGTGCATTCGGGAAGTATTCAGACCCCTTAACTTTTTCCACATTTTGTTACGTTACAGCCTTATTCTAAAATCGATTAAATACATTTTTCCCTCATCAATCTACACACAATACCTCAATATGACAAAGAGAAAACAGGTTTTTAGAACATTTTGCAAACGTATAAATAACCCCCCCCCCCCAGAAATATCACATTTACATAAGTATTCAGACCCTTTACTTAGTACTTTGTTGAAGCACCTTTGGCAGCGATTATAGCCTCAAGTCTTCTTGGGTATAACGCTACAAGCTTGTAAAAAACAGAAACACCTTATTTACAACTTGATCGGAGTCCACCTGTGGTAAATTCAATTGATTGGACATGATTTGGAAAGGCACACACTTTGCATGTCAGAGCAAAATCCAAGACATGAGGTCGAAGGAATTGTCCGTAGAGCTCCAACACAGGATTGTGTCGAGGGCACAGATTTGGGGAAGGGTACCAAAAAACTTATGCAGCATTGAAGGTCCCTAAGAACACAGTGGCCTCCATTATTCTTACATGGAAGAAGTTTGGAACCACCAAGACTCTTCATAGAGCTGAGCAATTGGGGAAGGGCCTTGTTCAGGGAGGTGACCAAGAACCCGATGGTCACGCTGACATAACTCCAGAGTTCCTCTGTGGAGATAGGAGGACCTTCCAAAAGGACAACCATCTCTGCAGCACTCTAACAATCAGACCTTCATGGTAGAGTGGCCAGACAGAAGCCACTCCTCAGTAAAAGGCACATGACAGCCTGCTTGGAGTTTTCCAAAAGGCACCTAAAGGATTCTCAGACAATGAGAAACAAGATTCTCTGATCTGATGAAAGCAAGATTGAACTCTTTGTTCTGAATGCCAAGTGTCACGTCTGGAGGAAACCTGGCACCGTCCCTACGGTGAAGCATGGTGGTGGCAGCATCATGCAGTGGGAATGTTTTTCAGCGGCAAGGACTGGGAGACTAGTCAGGATCAAGGGAAATATGAATGGAGCAAAGTATAGAGTCAACCTTTATGAAAACCTGCTCCAGAGTGCTCAGTACCTCAGACTTGGGCAAAGGTTCACCTTCCAACAGGACAACGACCCTAAGCACACAGCCAAAACAACACTTGAGTGGCCCAGCCAGAGCCTGGACTTGAACCTGATCGAACATTTCTAGAGAGACCTGAAAATAGCTGTGCAGCGATGCTCCCCATCCAACCTGACATAGCTTGATAGATCTGAAGAGAAAAATGGAAGAAACTCCCCAAATACAGGTGTGCAAAGCTTGTAGTGTCATACCCAAGAAAACTTGAGGCTATAATCGCTGCCAAAGGTGTTTCAACAAAGTACTGAGTAAAGGGTCTGAATACTTATGTTAATGTGATATTTCAGTTTTTTATATTTTATACTTTTGCAAACATTTCTAAAAACCTGTTTTTACTTTGTCATTATGGGGTATTGTGTGTAGATTGATGAGGGGAAAAAACGATTTAGAATAAGGCTGTAACGTAACAAAATGTGTAAAAAGTCAAGGGGTGTGAATACTTTCCCGAATGTACTGTATATTGATAGTTTGGCAATTGCTTTTCCAAGCAAGACGCTTTGCAAACCTCTTCACTGTGGGGGCCAGCCGAATGCCAAGATGCGACCAAAATCGACAACGACTATATCCTCAAATCATTTTGCTCATAATCATAATATGATTTGCCTGCTTAATTGCTTCCACATAACTTCAAATGGTCTAAAGTGTAAAAGTGGTTTCCATAACCCTGTGACCTAGATGTCAGGACACCAAATTCTAGGTTAGGAACTGCCAGTCCAACTTTGATCTTGCTAAACTGCTGAATATCCCTCTCTGTATCATGAAACATGACAAAGCTGCAGAAATCTCAAGAAGTCTCACTGTTCTCATTGTTCAAATAAAATTTAGTAGCTATATAACGTTCTATAAATGTTTAATGAAATAATAAACAAATTATAACCCCTTAAAGGTAACCTTATTGCAAAGTGTTACCAGAACTGAATATATAATAGAATGCTAATTGGATAGGCACCTATCGGAATGAGAATAAAATGACATCGTTGTGTATCGACTGGCAAATGTTTTAATGACTGCACATGCTCACAGTGAATTCTTCAGACGTGGTGGTGGTGTGCCAAGTACAAACATGGAGACACAGTATAACTGGGAACACTAAACACATCCAACCCGCATGGACCTTCAGGGTTTGGAACGCTTGAAACACAGTTTGAGATGTCTTCTTCGAAAAATGTAGTCTTGAGAGAAGACAGACATCTCGTAACAGCTGAGTATTTTCCAACCCTAGATCCAGGGACAGACATGGCGGGTTGCTGCTGACCATCAGATAGTAAGCTGACAGTCCCAAGTGTTCATTTTAGTTCTAATTCAAATGGCCCTCCAAAGAAGAGGACCATCGACAGAAAAAGGTTAGAAACACCCCTTACAGAAAAAAACACCTGATTTCACATGTGGAAAATCATATGATTTGAAATCACATGGAAATGTTTTTTCTTGGAACAATTCACATGTGAAATGTAGTTTTTTTCCATAAGGAACTGTTCTTATTAACATAGTGCCCGGACGCCCACTCAACTGCTATACACACATATGTACAATATAATGTGAACGGGTTGTTCATTTACAAACGCTGAGTAATCTCTTATATTGCAGAGTTAGGCACACGCATTTCCACTAGTTTGAACCAGTGTTTCCTCTAGCTGAGAGCAGCCCTCCACTGTCTAAATTGTTTTGCCCTCCATTGGTTTCAATTTGTAATTTTTATCCCAGCTGCCCTTTGGGAATCTTCTGAAAGTTATAAAACTGGCCACTGGCCATTGACATCACCTTAGAAATGAAAATGTACCGTAGGCCACTGTCTTTTGACCACTAAAATAGGTCACGCAACAAAAAGACAGAAGTCAAATTCGGCCCTCATCAAGTCAGCACAGGAAATGTCAAATCAATTGTGGTGCAGAGTAAGCAGCCCTGCCAGGATGCATAGTTGGGCTTTCTTCTCCCGCTATCAGTTACAACTGTCAGCCCAACCACTCGTAGCTCCTTCAAATAATTTTTGTAAACAAAGGAAAAAATACAACTAAAATAATTCATTAAAATAGTTCATATGGGGGGGGGGGGGGGGGTGATCTTAAGTGTTTTTAACACCTCGCTTTTCCATTCTCAGGTTCGAGAAAGTGTGTTGACTCTCCACTCTCGCGTTGTTTCTTTCGCTCTCCTTCATTCGGCGCTCTTCCTTTCTCCCCTATCCGCTCCTCTCCTTGTTGATGGCGAACTAGTGCGGCGGCCATCTTGGTTTTCCAGGTCTCAGAGGTGTGAGGAAGTGGAGAAGCAAAGCTTGAGGGTGTAAGGGTTGGAACCATCTGCAGATGGAAAGACAGAATAGGAAGAAGGGATGAGGAGAGGATAAAAAATACATGACTTGCACACACGTTTAACTCTATACATTTACTTTGTGGGGTGTGTGTGTGTGTGTGTGTGTGTGTGTGTGTGTGTGTGTGTGTGTGTGTGTGTGTGTTTGCTCTATAGATTTCCTAGATCACAGGGGAGGTAGCCTGCAGGTATAATCGTTTACTACTTGTTATAAGCATGCACAAGCCTTTATAATGTATTTTAATAATGATTATAACATGTCATGTCTCTTTATGCATCAACATTTCAACTGAATGCCTGGTATTTACTAGTCAGGATCATGTCTCAAGTTTTAATGTCACATGCACAAGTACAGTGAAATGCATACTATAAGCATACTATATACAGGAAATATTTAAAAAGTCAGTTCCAGTACAATATTTACATGTACAGGGATACTGGAGTGACGGAGGTAGATATGTATAGGGGTAAGGTGATAGGCAACAGGATATATGTGTAGAGTCAGTATACATGTATGTACATATCATGTGTGAGTGAGCGAATGATGGAGTGAGTGTTTGTGTGTTGTGTTGTGTTGCCCCAAGGGGTTACTCCTTATATTCTGTATTCTGACTATTTTCAGCTAACTGGGACCTCAGGCCTGCCACCCACAAAGAGACTGTGAAAGCTATTATTACTAGAGAAAACAAAGCTTTCTCCTGCAATTTTCCTCCTCTGCCACAAAAACAAATAATGAAAGCACCCGATGGAGTTGTTTGAGGGGGGCTCCATTTTTGTTTTACCTCACAGTAAAAAAAAAAAGAAAAAAAGACCAAAAGTCTATTGGCTTTTGTTTGCGTTGTCAGGCCAGTGTGAAGGTGAATACCTGCTGTGTAAGGGAGGAGCACAAGGGAAGAATAAAACAAACATGTCTTTAACTTGTATTGTAGTCGAAAAATAGAGAGAGTGAACAAATGTGAACGATGATGAAGGCCAGTGATGAAGAGGCGTCTAGCAGCTAGCTTGGCGTGTTGATTCTATTTGGCATTGTCCGGATGGATGGCGGTATATTCAAGCGGTTAGGATTCCTGGTTCTCACCCAGGCGGCCCGGGTTTGACTCCCGGTATAGGAACGAGTCCTTGGGCTCCCGAGTGGCGCAGCGGTCTAAGGCACTGCATCTCAGTGCTAGAGGCGTCACTACAGACCCTGGTTTGATTCCAGGCTGTATCACAACCGGCCGTGATTGGGAGTCCCATAGGGCGGCGCACAATTGGCGTCGTCCGGGTTAGGGTTTGGCCGGGGTAGGCCGTCATTGTAAATAAGAATTTGTTCTTAACTGACTTGCCTAGCTAAATAAAATTAAAATAAAATGGTATATTGGGTTGACGGGTTATTAGGCACATTCCTGTTGTCCATCATAACATTCAAATTGAGTTGATTAGATAAGAATCTGGGTGTGTTGTTCCTACCTTTCGTTTTCACTAGTAAAGCATTAAGAAGTGTTCATTCAGATTGGGGGTGCGTTCCCGCTTGAATTTGGTTAAGAGGGGAGTGAATTCGCTCATACTTTGAGAACTTCCTACCAAGCTCCTATGTGCGTCAGACACACACAGTTTTTCCTCTTAACAGATGATTCTGAACTGAAGACTTGTAACCACATTAAGGCTTAGCCTATTGGGTGATTGTCATTTACTCTGAGTTACTCTGTAATGTATAACGTATTTCATGTACACTGTAATTGTTTGAATCTCAAGTCTTTCGTGACTAATACATTATATTAGCTGAATTGAGTAAATGCATTCCTCGTTTTACAGAGCCATTATTTGATTGACTTTGATTTGCCTTTCATTTGATAGTTGATTAATTACACTAAACACATAGAGCATGCTTGGGTAACACCTTAACATCCCCGAACTGCTTGCCTCAATAAATTCATGCTTGAACATTGGTCGCCAAGATTAGCTATTTGTATCTAGCCTCTTAATAATTGCATTTGTATTATGCTAATTAGATTTCCATGTGGGCGTCAACCTTATATATATATTTTTTTTAGGTGGACAGTTGCATTCAGAACCATGTTAAATGTCTCGAAGATGTCACTTAAAAAGAGACAGAGGAGTTGGCATGGGTTTTCTAGGGCTGCAGTCTCTGGCACACATATGGTGCTGGCAGAGGTTTGAATCCAGCCTTGTGACCCATTCTCTTTCTGGCATTCTCTCATCATCTCTCGCTCTACTTTTCCGTCATCGAAGCAAGCATTCTCTCCGGAGTAAGACACAGTACTTACTTGGTATTCTGATCTGGTGGTGGTTGAGGACTGTTAGAACCTCCACAGCGTGTGTCTTGTTGTCAAATTCGAATAAGCCCGAGATCGTTTTGGAGCTGGCTAAAAGGGAGAGGGAAAAACATCAGCACAAATTGAAAAAAAGATAGTGATTGGAAAAGATAACATGTGAAAGTGCTTGTTAATAGTAAATAACAATATGTTATACGCATTTAATAAGTATTTCATCATTCGTAAACATTGATACGCATTGCAATTTATAAGCATTTACAACATGTATGATAATTTGGAAAGCATTTATGAACATTTATAGAAAAGCATTCATAGTGGTCTATTCATATCAATCATAGTAGAATACAATGTATCTATTTATTTTATTCCTTATTAATTACATTTAGGTGCCTAGCTGTTGCTGACACATTTAGAAAAACAGCTGAATGTCTATGACTAGTACCTCTACTGAATTGACGCATGCTATATAACATCCATTTAGTCCAACACAATGAATGGAATGAGCACTTACGTTTTGCATCGAAGACTTTGAACTTGATGAAACCAGGTACCTCATGCTCTGTACATAACTAAACATAAAAGCACACAACAGAAAGGATTCAGCTATTGCGTCAACATTGCTTCATTCAGTGTTTTGTATAAATAATCCACTAGATGGTGATGGTATGATGTGAATCTCAACACTGGACAATAAATAGGCTACTACAGGCAAGTGTTATTCAAACCTGGTCTTGGAGGGCCACTGTCTGTCTGATGCCAAATAACTTATTGCAAACATTTGAATGCCTGTTTATTAAAATGTTAAGAACAATCACCCCACTTGCTTGTGTCCTCTCTACCCTATAGGCAGATGTCTCCTGTTACCCATTCTCAGGGTCATCCAAACTTTTAATTCCACTATAGAAAGGGTTCAACCTCCCCTTAACCCAACCTCCCGCCTCTCTAAACATCAGTCACCATTCCAGCCTAAACACCCACCCCTTCCTTCCTTCCTTCCTTCCTTCCTTCCTTCCTTCCTTCCTTCCTTCCTTCCTTCCTTCCTTCCTTCCTTCCTTCCTTCCTTCCTTCCTTCCTTCCTTCCTTCCTTCCTTCCTTCCTTCCTTCCTTCCTTCCTTCCTTCCCTCCCTCCCTCCCTCCCTCCCTCCCTCCCCTCCACACCCACCCTCTGCAGCTCGTCCTCAGTGATGCAGGGAGGGACATTGTAGAAGTGCAGCACAGTGGCGGGCGGCTGGATGATGTTCTTGGACGCCTGGCCCACGCTGCTGAAGCGGTTGTTCCGGGTCATGGCGAAGTCCTTGTAGCTGCTGCTGCCGTCCTCCAGCTCAAACACCTGACTGGGGATGACCGCGTGCTGCTTGGAGACACTGGAGGGAGGGAAAGATCGAGGAAGGGAGGGATGAATGGATAGAGCAATAGATAGATAGACAGATAGATAGAGAGTGTGTAACAGGAATGATAAACAAGGGAAGGGAGGGATGGGGAAGAGATAAGAAGATGAGTAAAGGAGAGGAATCAGAACGCAGCTGATAGATTTCCAGCCATAGAAAATCTATATGTAATTCTATGTTGCCAGCTCTCCTTTAGTGGGTGAACAAAAAGGAAGCATTTAAAATGGGGTTTATACATTCATGAGGCCAAGGTAAAGATAGGGATAGGAAGACATGTCTTGACCCTCTAACAACAAATTGGCTCTCAAGGGCCGAGGGGAACAAGAGGTTAGGTACGTATCAGGTTAGTGCTGCAAGAGGCTAATTCCCAACGGGTTGAAGGGGATTTATGAAATGCCCTTTAGGTTTTTCAATGCTATGCAGTCTCTCATTTAGAGGCCTTGTGATATAACTATCGCTGTTTGTTTAACATGCTATAATTATTCTGGCATTGTTTGTATTGTAACATTCTATACTATTTGGGGCATTGTTTATAACATGCTATGGAAAACTATGTATTTTATGCCACGAAATCCATCTCTTTCACAACATATAGCATGTTACAAACAACGCCCCGCATGTTGCAGCAATGTCTTCAGATTGGTATGCAGTCAGTTGGTGGTGGACCGTCCACCAACATAATGAAACGCTGTTTGAATTCCTTGCGGCGAGGTTGAGGCCCAGCGGAGCTGAACGAAGCCTCATCTGAACTGGATCTAGCAGCTAAGGCAATTCATTATTCTGATAGATGGAGGCTGCCAATTTGATAGGGCAATGCAACCCACACAGAGGCTTTGAACAGCCAATGCTGTCGAGACAAATAAGTGCGCCTCCTCTGTCGCTTTTGAAGATTCCAAAACACAAACTTGCTAAGCAACAGACTGATGATAATGATGTTGGTAATAGCTATTTCTAAAGTAAATGTTGACATTTTTTATCGAAATGTAAGAGTGTTATATCTAGGTCATAAATTACAACATTTACTGAAGGAAAGTTTTATTTTATGTAAGGCCAAAATAAAGAGTTACAAGTTATGTAAGCCAAACTATACATTTTTGTTTCTGTTGCTTTAGCGAAAACATGCTATTAAGTATCATGGTATAGGCCCTGTTAAAATCCTTCTAAAATCCTCTTTTCCTTCCTTCCTAGAAGTAATTATTGATCTAAAACTAGATGAAACCAAGGGGACCATTAGGTTCTAAGTGTTCAAACAATGTCTCTTTCAAAAAATGACCTTGCATCCTCTCTTCTTGCCTCCTTCTCAAAACGCATTTGAGGAGAAGATCCAAGGTTCTTCCCTTACACCTGTTCTTCCAACGTATTTTGACAAGGAGGCACGGAGCGATGACGCGAGGAATCGAGGAAAGATGAATGTCACGCTCATCAAGGTAGGGTTCAGGTGGTGGGGGGGGTCAAAGGTGAAACATGTAACCTCCTCACCAGACGTTGAGCCTCTTGCTGAACACCTTGATGCTGTTGAGGTGTGTGATGGATCGGTCCACAGCGTACTCATCTCCCATCTCTACCAGTGCGGTGCCCGGGACGCTCTTCATAAACTTCACCTGGGGCGTAAATAAGACCGAATGGCATCACTGTGAATCAATACAGACCTTCTGATATTCTACTAGATGACACTGATCTTGGGTCAGTTTTGCATTTCCTCTACTACTTGCTGCTCTTCGACGACGCCAGTACTACTCCAGTACCAACACACATGATTCAATTGGTCAACTAATCACTAAGCACACTTTTGTTTTTAATCCAGGTTAATACAGAGACCAAACGGAATAAGTCTCAATCCAAAACATATTACGGTTCAGGGTTCAATTGAATCAAACTGGTAGGCACTCCCCTCACAGTGGTAGATTGCTGGCAGTTTTTCTGTAACCAAAGCTACTGCATAAAGATTGCCATGGCAACTTTGATTGTATCCACCCCCGAGTCACACTAGCTGTCACTCGACTGCCCTCAAACCTCTCATTTAAAAAGGGGCAATCCAGGCAATCCAATCTAGCTTTAATCGCGTGTGAAAACAGTCGCTGACACTGACCTTCTCAATATTCCCGTACAGGCAGAAGAGGTTGAAGATGCGGGTGCAGTTCATCTTGGCGGGGTGCAGGCCGCTCACCATGGCGACCGACGAGCTGGAGGCGTGGCCCATATAGGAGGAGGTCTGGGGCAGGGGGTAGGCGACCACCTCCTGGACGTCATGGGGGGAGCTCCTCTTGTACCTGTTATTGCTGGGCACGGGCAGCAGGGGGCAGTGTGACCCTGGAGAGTGGGAGAGAGAGAGAGAGAGAGTGGGAGAGAGAGAGAGAGAGAGAGAGAGAGAGAGAGAGAGAGAGAGAGAGAGAGAGAATAAGACAATGAGAGAAAGTGAGAAATAGAGAGAGAGAGAGAGAGAGAGAGAATAAGACAATGAGAGAAAGTGAGAAATAGAGAGAGAGAGAGAATAAGACAATGAGAGAAAGTGAGAAATAGAGAGAGGAGATGGGGATAGAGAGAGAGAGAGAGAGAGAGAGAGAGAGAGAGAGAGGGGGGCAGGAGAGAAAGAAAGAGAGACAAAATATAGATTAGGGGAGAGAGAGAAAGTGAGAGAGAGAAAGAAAGAAAGAAATAGAGTGGGTGAGAGAGGGAGAGACAGAGGGGGCAGAGAGTACGAGAGAGACAGAGGGGGGCAGAGAGAGAGAGAGAGAGAGAGAGAGAGAGAGAGAAAGAACAAGAAAAAGCTGCCACAGACATAGAATGACCTTATTGGGGATGGTTGAGATGACAGTGCAAACTTCTCCCCTCACCCCTCAGCCCCCAGTCCTCAGCCCCCAGTCCTCAGCCCCCAGCCCTCAGCCCCCCACGAAGAAGGAGAAAGAATTCCAGCAGTACTAAAAAAGGTCCTAGACCATTTTCTACACCACTGCACCCAGTTTCCCCTGCAGATCTTGCTAATTACCAAGTGCCTTCAAGAGTAGCCGCTCACATCACCACATTCTTTCCAAACTCCCGACACACACATATGCACACACACGCACGCACACACGCACGCACACACACACACACACACACCTATGACTATATGACACACGCACACACACACATACGCAGACACCACCCCTCCTCCCCCTGTGTTTCCATCCATCCAACCTCCACCACCTCCTCCAGATGTAAGTGTCTGTAGGGGATGGAGCTTAATTACAGGATACCCAAAACCCAGCTGCACAATGACAGTCACACACACAGAGAGAGAGAGAGAGAGAGAGAGAGAGAGAGGAGAGAGAGAGAGAGGAGAGAGGAGAGAGAGAGAGAGAGAGAGAGAGAGAGTGAGAGAGAGAGAGAGAGAGAGAGAGATGGACAAATAAAGAGAGGGATGGGGGAAAAAATAGATAGAATGAGAGATTCTGAGAAAGAGAGAGATGATGAGTCTGAGAGAGGGATACAGAGAAAGGGAGAGGCTGGGAGAAAGAAAGGTGGAAGAAGAGAGACTGAAAGAGGAGAATGAAAGAGGGATCTAGAGAGAGAGATGCTGAGAGAGGGAGCGAGAGATGGAGAAAGAGAGAGGTGAGTCACAATGAGAGGGATAAAGAGAGAGGGAGTAAGCATGTGTGTGTTTGTGTGTGTGTGTGAGGGAGAGACATGAGATAAAAAGAGAGAAAGAGCGAGGGAGGGAGGGAGGGAGGGAGGGATAAAGAGAGGCAGCGAATTTGAGCGACACTGACCATAGCCGTTGTCGCTGTAGGAGGACGGATGCTCTCCCAGAATGGCCTGGCGTTGCCTCCCCTTCCCCCGCTCTGCAACACAGAGAGAATACACAGTGTAAGGCAAATGTGAAGTGACAATGCCACCAGGTGCCAACTGCACATCCATCCCCTCAAAATGCACAGACACGCACAGATACACACACAGAGACTAACAGACACAGGCACACACACATGCACACATGGGATTAACACACACAAGACTAACACACAAGCACATATACGCACACACACACACACAAATTGGCACATTTGCACGCCAGCCTAGGAATGACTGAAAACCATAAAACCACACTACGCAAGCCGATTCGATTTAGTAACAGCAAATCTAGACACTACTTGACACTTGTGGTAATTGGCATAACAGCAAAGCAAGACACGTTTGGTTCACATTTGGCCTTTCACTTCAAATGACACATTTCTCTTCTTTGGCTGACTGAGCCTGGGTGAATTGCAGAGGAACGATAAAAAAGTGTGGGGGGGTTTCGGGAAGAGGGGCGTGTTAAAATGACAGTTAAAATGTCACAGTTACAGTTCAATGGCCTCGGGTGGAACGTTGACCCAGATAGGAGGGAAAATGCACTGACATGGAAAAAGGTATATTAAGCAGCCTTCTACCCTAATCCTCTTACTGTGAACCAGGAAAGGGACAAACAGAACAAAGATAAGTCTTTTCAGCCCATCTTTTCCCCAATGCAGCTTACTGGCAGAGTCGCAGACAAACCCACTCGAGGTGCTGTCAGAACTAAGACTGAAGCATATGTAATATAATTGTTTTCATGTAAGGTGTCCCAATGAAGTTACAGATATGGAGCACTGCTGGAAACGGCCTCCGTCTTTGTTAGCCTGGTCCCAGATCTGTTTGTGCTGTATACCTCTATGGGGCTTTGTCTGTACAGCACAAGCAGATATAGGACCAGGCTATCTCACTGCAACCTTCACTCATCAAACAAACGTCATCTAATATGAAACGATTCCTTAACATTTTCGAGGAGCTGGTTGGAGGTGGTGGCGTGACTATTTCAATGACCTACGGACAACCATCAACTCAGTGAACCCCGTTACAGTGAGGATTTGAGAGGAGTGTGTGCGCCAGACTGCTGTTCACGTGCACGTGTCTTTCAGCGCAAGCGCCAATGACTCAACCTGCGCTACATCATTTGAACATCATTTCAAAGTCTCATTTCAACAATGCGAGAGAGAACTGGTGCTGCTCGACGCAGACACAAACGGAAGGTGCAGCGCGGAGTTGAAAGAGAACGCATGCCGTCCACAGGGGACCAAGCTCATGCAGAGCTAAGCTAATTGGTACAAAACGAGCAGTTAGGCGGGCAGGAACCGGTGGGATTGGTGGGTTGCCGTACTTGTACAGAAACCCCAAAGAGAGGGGGAGAGGAGAAGGATTAACTGAGAGGAGAGGAGGAGTGGCCTTGATGCCTGCACTGAGCCGACAGGTTCGCCATTCGCCTGACAGAGTGGCAGAGAGAGAGAAAGAGAGAGGGGGGAGGAAGAGCGAGAGAGACGGCGGGAGAGAGTGAGGAGGGGAGAGAGAAAGAGCAAGAGATACAAAGAGGCCTCTGACAATGACGTCATCCCAGTAGTTGGGATAAATCTATGGAAATTGTATCTGCCCACATAAACCTGGCAGTACATAGGGGATCAATAAATGTAAAAAACGATAGAGATACTGTGAAACAGGTTTTTTTTTTTTTACAGGTAAGGGGTAAGAGATGTGTGGAACACACCTGACGTGTTTCTCTCGTGTCTTATCTAAATGTTTAATAAGGCACGTCCACTGCAGGTGCGAATACACTTCTAGACTTTACTTGAAGTGTTTTGAGGCAATGTTCTTGAGTACCTTCGAGGCAATGTACTCAAAAGAATGAACAAGAGGTTTGAAAGACAACATCCATAAACTACTATGTGATTCTGATGAGAAGAATTACATCTATTTACACGCAGTCCTTCTCTATGTTTGTATAATAAGCTACTGTATAGACACCGAACAAATCCTTTTTGAAGAGCATCTGATATGGTAAGGGCCTCAAGTTCGAATATAGCATTTCAATTTCCCCAAAATGCAAGCTGATTAGGATTTAAATTTACCATCTGTGGCTCAAGAGGATTGTGTGGGGTTGTTTTATTTTAATTTCTCTCTGTTTGCACTAAAGTTCTTCCAATCCATTATTATTCAGCCTTTTTTCATGTCAGCATTTTATTCTCCGCTTCTTGCTATTTTTCTATTTGCTTGTCTGTCTCCTTCCTCCGGTCAATAGAAACAATTGGAAGCTAACCACACATCTTCAACTCCACGGCAAAAAGTCCTTGACGCCGTCAAAGTCAAACAGACCTTCAAATCCAATACACGGCAAGGACGATCGATTGGAAAGCAGCCCTGGCTTGTGGGTGATAAGACACTGTTTACCCTCCATTTGTGGCAAGAGAATTGGAATCGGGGTTGGCCGTGTCAATCACACTGTCCAACAGACGTTTAATCAAGCCCAAGTCACACAAGGCAGGCTTTCTGCTTGGTTAAAAACCATGCTCCCATTTATATGAATATGATTATGGGATGTAGTCCATCTACGGCACCTCATATTGTTAAAGAATCCCCAGTACATGAGAGCTTCAAATTCAGAGAACAAGGGTTCTCTTTTATTGAGCATTGCAATGCTATAATATTTGGTGTGGGGACAATGCTATTGTACAGTGCATTCGGAAAGTATTCAGACCCCTTGACTTTTTACACATTTTGTTATGTTACAGCCTTATTCTAAAATTGATTAGATCATTGTTCCCCTCGTCAATCTACACACAATACCCCATAATGACAAAGCAAAAACAGGTTTTTAGAACATTTGGCAAATGTCACATTTACACAAATATAACATTTACATAAGTATTCAGACCCTTTACTCAGTACTTTGTTGAAGCTCCTTTGGCAGCGATTATAGCCTCGAGTCTTCTTGGGTATAACGCTACAAGCTTGGCACACCTGTATTTGGGTAGTTTCTCCCATTCTTCTCTGCAGATCCTCTCGAACTCTGTCAGGTTGGATGGGGAGCGTCGCTGCACAGCTATTTTTATGTCTCTCCAGAGATGTTTGATCGGGTTCAAGAACAGGCTTTGGCTGGGCCACTCAAGGACATTCAGAGACTTGTCCCAAAGCCACTCCTGCGTTGTCGTGGCTGTGTGCTTAGGGTCCTGTTGGAAGGTGAACCTTCACCCCAGTCTGAGGTCCTGAGCGCTCTGGAGCAGGTTTTCATCAAGGATCTCTCTGGACTTTTCTCCGTTCATCTTTCCCTCGATCCTGACTAGTCTCCCAGTCCCTGCCGCTGAAAAACATCCCCACAGCATGCTGCCACCACCATGCTTCAGGTTTCCTCCAGATATGACGCTTGGCAGTCAGGACAAAGAGTTCAATCTTGGTTTCATCAGACCAGAGAATCATGTTTCTAATGGTCTGAGAGTCCTAGGTGCCTTTTGGAAAACTCCAAGTGGGTTGTCATGTGCCTTTTACTGAGGAGTGACTTCCGTCTGACCACTCTACCATAAAGGCCTGATTAGTGGAGTGTTGCAGAGATGGTTGTCCTTCTGCAAGGTTCTCCCATCTCCACAGAGGAACTCTTGAGCTCTGTCAGAGTGACCATCGGGTTCTTAGTCACCTCCCTAACCAAGACCCTTCTCCCCCGATTGCTCAGTTTGGCCGGGCGGACAGCTCTAGGAAGAGTCTTGGTGCCGATTTTGCAGTTTTTCCTACTTACAAAGCATGTAGAGGTCTGTAATTTTTATCATATGTACACTTCAACTGTGAAAGACTGAATCTAAAAAATCCAGAAAATCACATTGTATGATTTTTAAGTAATTCATTTGCATTTTATTGCATGACATAAGTATTTGATCACCTACCAACCAGTAAGAATTCCGGCTCTCACAGACCTGTTAGTTTTTCTTTAAGAAGCCCTCCTGTTCTCCACTCATTACCTGTATTAACTGCACCTGTTTGAACTCGTTACCTGTATAAAAGACACCTGTCCACACACTCAATCAAACAGACTCCAACCTCTCCACAATGGCCAAGACCAGAGAGCTGTGTAAGGACATCAGGGATAAAATTGTAGACCTGCACAAGGCTGGGATGGGCTACAGGACAATAGGCAAGCAGCTTGGTGAGAAGGCAACAACTGTTGGCGAAATTATTAGAAAATGGAAGAAGTTCAAGATGACGGTCTGGGCCTCCATGCAAGATCTCACCTCGTCGGGCATCAATGATCATGAGGAAGGTGAGGGATCAGCTCAGAACTACACGGCAGGACCTGGTCAATGACCTGAAGAGAGCTGGGACCACAGTCTCAAAGAAAACCATTAGTAACACACTACGCCGTCATGGATTAAAATCCTGCAGCGCACGCAAGGTCCCCCTGCTCAAGCCAGCACATGTCCAGGCCCGTCTGAAGTTTGCCAATGACCATCTGGATGATCCAGAGGAGGAATGGGAGGTCATGTGGTCTGATGAGACAAAAATAGAGCTTTTTAGTCTAAACTCCACTCGCCGTGTTTGGAGGAAGAAGAAGGATGAGTACAAACCCAAGAACACCATCCCAACCGTGAAGCATGGAGGTGGAAACATCATTCTTTGGGGATGATTTTCTGCAAAGGGGACAGGACGACTGCACCATATTGAGGGGAGGATGGATGGGGCCATGTATCGCGAGATCTTGGCCAACAACATCCTTCCCTCAGTAAGAGCATTGAAGATGGGTCGTGGCTGAGTCTTCCAGCATGACAACGACCCGAAACACACAGCCAGGGCAACTAAGGAGTGGCTCCGTAAGAAGCATCTCAAGGTCCTGGAGTGGCCTAGCCAGTCTCCAGACCTGAACCCAATAGAAAATCTTTGGAGGGAGCTGAAAGTCCGTATTGCCCAGCGACAGCCCCGAAACCTGAAGGATCTGGAGAAGGTCTGTATGGAGGAATGGGCCAAAATCCCTGCTGCAGTGTGTGCAAACCTGGTCAAGAACTACAGGAAACATATGATCTCTGTAATTGCAAACAAAGGTTTCTGTACCAAATATTAAGTTCTGGTTTTCTGATGTATCAAATACTTATGTCATGCAATAAAAAGCAAATGAATTACTTAAAAATCATACAATGTGATTTTCTGGATTTTTGTTTTAGATTCCGTCTCTCACAGTTGAAGTGTACCTATGATCAAAATTACAGACCTCTACATGCTTTGTAAGTAGGAAAACCTGCAAAATCGACAGTGTATCAAATACACTGCTCAAAAAAATAAAGGGAACACTAAAATAACACATCCTAGATCTGAATGAATGAAATAATCTTATTAAATACTTTTTTCTTTACATAGTTGAATGTGCTGACAACAAAATCACACAAAAATAATAAATGGAAATCCAATTTATCAACCCATAGAGGTCTGGATTTGGAGTCACACTCAAAATTAAAGTGGAAAAACACTACAGGCTGATCCAACTTTGATGTAATGTCCTTAAAAGAAGTCAAAATGAGGCTCAGTAGTGTGTGTGGCCTCCACGTGCCTGTATGACCTCCCTACAACGCCTGGGCATGCTCCTGATGAGGTGGCGGATGGTCTCCTGAGGGATCTCCTCCCAGACCTGGACTAAAGCATCCGCCAACTCCTGGACAGTCTGTAGTGCAACGTGGTGTTGGTGGATGGAGCGAGACATGATGTCCCAGATGTGCTCAATTGGATTCAGGTCTGGGGAACGGGCGGGCCAGTCCATAGCATCAATGCCTTCCTCTTGCAGGAACTGCTGACACACTCCAGCCACATGAGGTCTAGCATTGTCTTGCATTAGGAGGAACCCAGGGCCAACCGCACCAGCATATGGTCTCACAAGGGGTCTGAGGATCTCATCTCGGTACCTAATGGCAGTCAGGCTACCTCTGGCGAGCACATGGAGGGCTGTGCGGCCCCCCAAAGAAATGCCACCCCACACCATGACTGACCCACCGCCAAACCGGTCATGCTGGAGGATGTTTCAGGAAGCAGAACGAGTTTTTCCTAGCCACTGTGCTTCAACATCTGCATTGCTTGCTCTTTGGAGTTTTAGGCTGGGTATCTGTATAGCACTTTGTGACAACTGCTGATGTGAAAAGGGCTTTCTAAAATAAATGTGATTGATTGGTTGCAATAAAATATTTATTTGAGTACGTATACACAATCAGGACTTGATTCAATCAGATGTCTCTCTTCCTAACTATGTACGTAAACACATCTGGATAAGATAAGGTTGGGTTAGTGGATAAAATACAATTTGTGATTAAAAAATGAAGGCACTACTAAACTCGGGTTTCCCAAACTCGGTCCTGGGGCCCTGCCTGGGGGCACATTTTGTTTTTTTGCCCAAGCACTAACTACCCAGCTGATTCAAATAATCAAAGCTTGATGATGATTTTGGGAAACCCTGTTCAAGACAGTGACGCCTGTGCCCTACCCGCTCTGATCTGCAGCACTGAGAAAGAAGTAGGGGACGCTAAAGCAACAGCAAGCTACAGCACTATAAGCACAGGAAGTGGTACACTGAGAGGGTGACCATCATCAGCAAAATCTGACATTTCTATTGACAATTAATACATAAAACAGAAGGATCTGTATGTAACCAAGGTTCTCTGATGGAACAAGTGCGAATGACTGTAAGAGAAAAAAAAAAATTTTTTAACAGAGAGGTTATTTTGACTAATTTTAGTTAGGCGATGAAGAAGACTAGGCAGGGACAAATACTGAGGCCTAATGTTGAAGAGAAATCAACAGACGAACTGGCAAATTGAGATTCATGGCCACTCTTTAAGGAACGAATGTAAAACCACAATGGCGGAACTCATTTCTTGTCACAGCCCATTTCAACTGATTATGCGTCTGTAGGAGTGTGAAGGTTGAAATGGTTTTGAAATGGTTTGACAACCACGGCTACAGATTTGAGGGTTGCTCTGCTCACCATATTTTAATTTCAGCTCTTTGTAAAACAGAAGTGACACACACAACAGACACACACAAATGTTGTATTCATTAGAGCATGCAATGGGAGAATGGTTTAAAAACGTCTTGCAACAGAGAACTAAAATGTGCGTTTCTTATTGGACACGTCCAGGTAGTCTCTCCTTGTTCCAGTCCGTTTTCTTCAATTTGCTACCTAATGAATACGACCCTAGTACATGAAGAGATTCAGCAGGAAGGAAGGATATCGTACCTCGCCTGACGAGAAAGGGCTTGGTGTAGTCCCAGCTATCATTGTCGTTGCGGAGGACGTTGAGTCGCGTGGGCTGCATGGGGAGAGAGAGCAGAGCACCGCTGCATGTGTGTTAGGGGTCCACAGGAATCCTGGTGGAGTGTGTGTGAGCACTGTGTGTGTATGGAGGGTTTGTGAGTGTGTGTGTTTACCCGAGCGTATTCTATCTTCAGGGTACAGCAGCCGGCGTATATGTCTGCTCCGTTGAGTGCTGATTTTGCCTTCTGGGCATTTTTGACAGTTTCGAACGTGGCGACACCATTAAGGAAGAGCAACTAGGAGGATCTCAGTGGAATAATTCAAAACATTGTGTGGCAAACAGAATAGATCAGTGTAGAATCACAAATGACCAGAAGGAAATAACATAGGAGATGGAGCAAGAACTACAAGCCAACCCTGCAGATGACTAAGGCTGTTTGCATACTCTTAGGTCACTCAGCCCAATGTAGTTATGCTTCAGAGAAGCTGTAATCAGCTCAGCAATTGCAGATTTGTTTATAGAATAGGGCCCTGTTCAAATCCTCCCAAAAAGCATTCTCCTCCCTCGCTTCCTTGTAAGTCATCACTCATCTGACATGGCATAATTGGTGCAATACAATGGAAAGCTTGCTTACGTCAATCCATTCATGTCAGAACAGTAATTAGTTGAAGAAGGTAGGAAGGAAGGGTTGATTTTTAAGAGTATTTGAACAAGGCCCTATTCTATATCCATATTGGCAGTGACTGAGCTGACTCCAGCTACTCTAAAGCACAGTTTCAATGGGTTGAGTGACTCTAGTCTCTAACCATCATGAAATCTGATCAAGCTGCTCTGGTTCCAGTAAGTTGCAGACGGCTAGATCTTTATGCAAATTTGGTAGTAAAAGTAAAATGCACTATAACAACCTAAGAGCATAAAAAGGTCGAAAATGTCTGTGTTAATATAATATAATTGAAATCTAATTGAGGTGGGCCAAATTGTCTTTCTGTTTCTCGCTTGTTGAGCCAATGTCTTCAAATGTTATATGATAAAATACAGTATGTGATGGTACTCCCATTGGAACACACACACACACACACACACACACACACACACACACACACACACACACACACACACACACACACACACACACACACACACACACACACACACACAGATAAGATCAAACACACATGCAACACAGAGCGCCTTAGAAACCCCCATTACCACGGCAACCACATCCCAGTGGCAATAAAACAGGGGATTTAAGCATCCATCTCCCATAAACCCCAAACCTGAAACAACAGTGACAACAATCCCTTGTCTCCTGAGATTCCATTGGCCAATCTCTGCTCCTAGTGGTACCATTAGCAAGAAACTCTAGACCAATATCTGTACATGATCCACATAATGAGCCAACTTGGGGACAAAGTGAAATTTTTATAATGCTAGACAGTAAATATAAACAGAGGCCCATTGCGTTACAATGTAACTACAAATAAGGGAACAATATGGGAATTAGTTATCAAATTACTATTCATGTTATTTTATTTCACCTATATTTAACCAGGTAGGCCAGTTGAGAACAAGTTCTCATTTACAACTGTGACCTGGCCAAAATAAAGCAAAGCAGTCCGACAAAAACAACAACACCGAATTACACATAAACAAACGTACAGTCAATAACACAACAGAAAAGAAAATTAGAAAGATCTATGTACAGTGTGTGCAAATGTAGAGGAGTGGGGAGGTAGGCAATAAATAAGCCATAGAGGCGAAAATAATTACAATTTAGCATTAATACTGGAGTGATATACTGCATGTGCAGATGATGATGTGCAAGTAGAGATACTGGGGTGCAAAAGAGCAAGAGGTTAAGTAATAATATGGGGATGAGGTAGTCGGGTGTGCTATTTACAGATTGGCTGTGTACAGGTACAGTGACCGGTAAGCTGCTCTGACAGCTGATGCTTAAAGTTAGAGAGGCAGATATAAGACTCCAGCTTCCGAGATTTTTGCTATTTGTTCCAGTCATTGGCAGCAGAGAACTGGAAGGAAAGGCGGCCAAAGGAAGTGTTGGCTTTGGGGATGACCAGTGAGATATACCTGCTGGAGTGCGTGCTACGGGTGTGTGTTGCTATGGTGACCAGTGAGCTGAGATAAGGCGGGGCTTTACCTAGCAAAGACTTATAGATGACCTGGAGCCAGTGGGTTTGGCGACGGATATGTAGTGAGGGCCAGCCAACGAGAGCATAGAGGTCGCAGTGGTGGGTGGTATATGGGGCTTTGGTGATAAAACGGATGGCACTGTGATAGACTACATCCAGTTTGCTGAGTAGAGTGTTGGGGGCTATTTTGTAAATGACAACGCCGAAGTCAAGAATCGGTAGGATAGTCAGTTTTATGAGGGTATGTTTGGCGGCATGAGTGAAGGAGGCTTTTTTGCGAAATAGGAAGCCGATTCTAGATTTAATTTTGGATTGGAGATGCTTAATGTGAGTCTGGAAGGAGAGTTTACAGTCTACTATGAACTAGGTATATCAGTACTTCAGTATATCAGTTAAAAAGTACTTCCCATTGGTGATTCTTTTTCCAAGAAGATACAAAAACTGAACACAAATGTGGTTCACACTCCAGAACTATATGCACTGACTGACCTACAACATGCTAAATATTACATAGGTTGTTATAAGGTTGATATAAGGCTTGCATAATGAAAAGTGTGTTGAAATATGGCCTCTAACCCACTACACATACTGGAGGTGTGCAAACCATAACAGACACACACACACACACTGCTTCCGACATACAAGCGAGCGCTGATGCTGTCAGGTGTTTATTCATGCGAGACGTGTGTGTGCCAGGAGTGTGTGTGATGCCGAGAGACAGTCATCCATATTTGATGAAGGGCCATCTCGTCCGCTGGAATGCTGCTCATGCTGCTCCAGCGCTCTCGAGGACCCGGTCGAGTAGAGTGGGTTCTGCTCCTCTACTCTGAAGCTTTTTACAGCCTGAGTGTGTGTGTGTGTGTGTGTGTGTGTGTGTGTGTGTGTGTGTGTGTGTGTGTGTGTGTGTGTGTGTGTGTGTGTTTCTGTGTGGGGCCAGCACTGACTGACAGCTTGTTTCCCACTCCAAAGTGACATACTGATGCAGGTGTGCAAACTCACACAAACCCACAGGGAGACATACACAGACATTTACGCAAAATCACTCATACAGACATACTCCTGAATCCACCCACATGTACATGCATCCACAGTAGATGCATCCTCGGCACACACCCGTGCATGCACGAACACACACGCACGCACGCACGCCTGCAGTAGCCCAGCTTGACTCCAGAAAGGATATTCCACCATGGCCTGGATTCCATTGCGTTTGAAGATGACAATGCGCAGCACGTTGCCTATGGGATTGCAGACTGTGTACAGAACATCCTAGAAGACAGAAGAGCAACGACTGGGTTTTGACTAATGCCGTAATGAACACAATAATAAGTCACAATTCAGGGGTGAGTTTCCTGAAAGCTTAGTAGTTCATGTGGTATTTTTCTAGATGACCCAGACCAACAACGCACGTCGAAAATAATTTAATGTTGCTTATTTTGATTATATTTGTTCATGGATAGAAGATTGGCTGTCAGTTAAACATACATTTTAGACTTTACGTTACTCTCTTGTGGCTGAGCAGCTGGGTTGTCGAGATAAATAACATGCCACATTAGCTACAAGGCTTTCGGGAAACCCAAGCTAAATCGCTGTGAACTAAATCATCGTAAGCAACACCATTGTAAAGTTAAACCATTCTGAACATAAACATTGTAAACTATTGTGACCAAAACCATTGCGGAACTATCGCAAACTTAACCATTGCATCGTGAACTAAACCATCATAAGTTAAAATACTGTAAGCTAAACCATCATAAGCAAACCTATCATGAATTAAAACAAGAACGAAACTATTGTAAGCCATACCATTGTGAACTAAACTATTTTAAATGAAACCATTGTAAACTAAACCACTGTGAGCAAAATCCTTGCAAGATTCCCACTGGGCACACAACGTCATTTCAACGTGGAGAATTGGGTAATATTTGGTAGATCCGTTGATCAATGTGGTTCCAACCTATTTACACCCACTCAAAAAGACAGCCAAAAGTTTGTTGAATTCCCAATGTGTTATCACTATGCTTTCAACCATCTAAAAGCACAACCAAATTCCAACGGAAAATCAATGTCTGATTTTTGTTTTAGTTTTCACCTAAATGTGTTATCGCCGCGCTTTAAACCATTTAAAAGCACAACCAAAGTTCAAATTGGAAAGTCAGATATTTAGGTCACCTAGATACAACAACTTAATGTGTTATCACTGCGCTTGATCTAATAGCACAACCACATGACCTAGATTGCAGTTACCTGAGACTACGTTAAAGAACATGGTGGATAAATGGCGTTTGAGTTTTTGTACAGATTATTAGTGCAATTGCAAAGATTTCCACAGACCTGCGGCCCTGAACACTTTCCATAAGAATACATTTATATTTACAGTAAACTCAAAATGTAGTCTTGGATGTGTTACTCATGTTCAGGTTGAATAAATACTGTTATATTAGTTTGTAAGATAGTAAATAGCATAATGTTAAGGCTGTCTTACAAAGGTAATATTGAATTGTGTTTGGTTGACAATGCAACCAAATATCAACATTTAAAGGAGATGTATCTACTGCTTGGATAGTTCCATCTGGGCCATTGGCTTAATTTTAGTATTTAACTTGTATTTGTGGTTGCGATGGAGACGTGAATCCAACATATAATTTGTTAACTTGTCGACAAGTTAATGGGCTATTTACCGTATTGCAAAAGTGATATTGAATTGTGTTTGGTTGTCAACACAACCAAATATCAACTTTTGAAGGAGATGCATCTTCTGTGTGGATAGCACTATCTGTACCACTGAGTTTGGCTTCAATTCCAGTTTGTAAACAAATGAATAATTGATTTGTTGGATTCACGTCTCCATTTCAACCAAACAATATATGTTAAAAAATAGGACTAAATCAAATCAAACTTTATATTCACTTTAAATCAAGTTTTATTTGATTTAATCCTATTCTTCAACTTGTATTTTTGGTTGCGATGGAGACGTGAATCCACATAAACCACAGCGTGCAACCCTAGGCCTACATGCATTGGCTATTTTTTGTTGAATCCTGGGCTGAATTTAAACAACAGCTGTTGATTACTTCCCAAATGCTACATAGGCCTAAATAGCGTCATTGATGATACACAGAATGATCGATAAAGAATGGTTACATTTCATTTGCTTTGTGAACCTACCCTTTGGAATGACTTTCATAGCAACAACGAGATTTCTCTACAATCATTCTCACGATAGCACATTGGCAAAGACAGAATCTCTAAACTTGCACGACAATCGTGTGCCGTATTCTATAGATGTAATCTCTGAACCCATGACCACATTCCATGCTACTTAGCTATCTACATTTTCTACATTTGGTCTGTCACTAGAGATCAGACTCAATGTTGCGGCGGGTTACTAATTTGTGCCTTTGTCACTGGTTCTTCCTTTGACAGCGATGTCATGATGATGGTGTTCAAGCGCCAGGCGCCGGTGGAGTTTAAAGACACAGAGAGTACCGACCAGTGTGTGACATTCGGCGTCAACGAATTCATATAGCATCAATGACGATATATGTCCTGTATGGCTCAGTTGGTAGTGCATGGCGCTTGATAAAGCCAGGATTGTGGGTTCGATTCCCTGGACCATCCACAGAGCCACCCACAAGTCAAATGTATGCAAGCATTACTGTAAGTCGATTTGAATGAAAGCATCTGCTAAATGACATATATATTATTGATAATAGTCAGTGACAAATATCAATGCTAAGCAGGGCTTGGTTACCGAAGGAATAGCTGTAGAGAGATCGACTGTCCAGTAAGAGGTGCTGCCCAGCCTATTGTCTTTTTCTTATAGTGGATATTACGTTGAAAATATGACGCTGTTAAAATTTGTACAAATTCAACATATTTTATACAAGGTTTGTCTATGTTGAAAATTGGTTACCACGATGACATAATCCTGTGGTTGAAATGATACCCCTCAAAACAACAGTTGATTACTTTTTTCAAATCCAATGTATTTTCCACGTAGATTCAACATCACAATATGTTGACAAATTATGTTGAAACAACGTTGATTTAGCCAGCTTGTGCCCAGTGGGTTGACTACCGTAATTTAAACTATTGAAAGCTAAACCATTGTAAACTAAACCATCGTCAACTAAACCATAGTGGACTAAACTATTGTCAACATTGTAAACTCAACCATTGCACTGAACTGGCATGAAGTTCATGAACTTACAGTGGTGATGGGATAGAGGGGATTCTGAATGGAGAGGAGCAGGACTTTGTTGCCACTGTTGGGGTCATCGGCGTTAGTTGGCCGCGTGATCCTCTTGCTGGTGGAGTAGTTGAAGAAGGCCTGCTGGCCGGCAATGTAGACCGCTTCGTTGGCGCCGCATGTCACGCACTGGTCGGCACTCTCCATGGCTTCAAACTCCACCAGCGCCTGACGCTTGAACGGCATCATCATGACGTAGCTGTCAAAGGAAGACCCAATGACAAAACACAATTAGTAACCCACCGCAACATCGAGGCTGATCTCTGGTGACCGACGAAATTGAGAAAATGTTGATAGCTACCTAGCATGAATGTGGTTATGGGTTCTGAGATTTCATCTATGGAATACGGCACACGATTGTCGTGCGGGTTTGTCATTTTGTCTCATGACAAAACTTTTCCCTTTTTATCGGATGCTGTGCAACACTCGACCAAAAAAATCAGACTGCACTATCAGTTGAAAACAGTGATAGTGGAAACTACCTGGAATCTACAGTACCTGCCATCTTGCTGCCAAAGAGGACCAGAATGGGAATAAACCTTAGGGCTTTAATGTGTTTTTATCCTCAATAATGTTTTATGTATGTAATGCTGGAGCAGCCAGCTACTTTTAATGATCTAATAAATTCAATCAATAAATCAATCAACAAACCTTGTTTCAGTCATGTTACAGATATTTGATGATTGTCAAACAACAATCCATGTTCTTACTTCTCAAACAATCCAAAGAAAATGATAGTTAATTTTACAACAACAACACATTTTTTATTTTGGGGGGAGGGGGGGGTGTTACAACAACATTTGTCACAAAGTGCTTTACAGTAACATGACCTAGCCCCCCAAAAAGCAAGCAAAAGGAAAAAACTCCCTAGAAAGAAGACATCTTCTTCCATTGATGTACAATCCATATGCACACTATCATCCTCAACTTTAGAATTAGTAAGCAACAAGCCCTACGTGTAATATATATCTCTTTACACAGCTCTCCTTTGGCAACAATCGTATCGATCAGAATCAGCATTCGGGAATCATCTACATCCTGCCACAGGAAACAGAGACAGCATTCATACACAGTAAGCGTCCCCACACACTGAAGACCTAGCCAGTGTTTCACTCAGTGGCCCATATTCAATTTTAGCTCCCCAGTTCCCTAGTTAGATATCTCAATGTTTTTCTTATACAGACTCCATGCAGGGATGGTAAAACAAAAGTAGATGCTCGTGTGAGAATTTGTCTCGTCTAACAGAACCCCAAAACACACTGAGGTTATTGCTTTGTAACTCAACATTTGTGAAGAGACCCCAGATAGAAACCAAACTCTTTTTAAGTTCTCGCCTCTCCTGAGGTGCTGTTGTTCACCGTGCATTCTATTTTTGTTGAACTAGAAAGAGTTCAACATAAGTTAAAATAAAATGTCCCTCTGGTTATGCTTTATTTTACAGTCAACAACTATTCATCTAGCTAGTATCTTATAATATATACTAAGAATGGCTGGTATTGGATAATTGTGATTATAAGACATTATAAGGTGGTCATCCCTGCATTATAACGGCATGATAATGCATTATACCCGCAGGCCCCAAAAATATATACCTTCTTGTTTTTGAAAGAACAACAAAAAGTACCAGAGAATGCACTACTTAAATTGCAGACAGAGCACACTCCACCCCCATAAATAACATTGCACAATAAAGCCTCCCCATCATTCTAATGTGAACGCTGTCTTTGAGGCTACTGTTTGAGTGGAGCTGACAGCTCCCGTTCACCGTGTCACAATATGTCTGCCTAAGGCGTACTCAGAGGGGTCTACAGTATATCGATATTGCACCGACCTAAAAATACCTTCGCCCGATCTCAATTCCGACTACAGCACCGGGAAACCTACTCCACCAGTGCACAAGTCAAGTCCTTCGCAATCAAATCCACATCCCATAATATCCTCAAAGCGGTGACCCCCCCGAGTTACGGAAATATCAAGTGACACTGGGATGGATGGAGGCAGAGAGATAGTTACAATAATCACAGGCATATTGGCCCCGTACACACTAAGGTTGTAAAACTGATGTACAACGCATTTGACACAATGGTTGTGATACAACTGCTATGTTTGTGATACAATGGAGAGTTTGCCTGCATAAGTCTACACAACCATAAGTCTACACAACCATTCTGCGGTGTCTCCGCAAAACGTGTGTATCAATACTTTTGTGCAGAAAAACTCTTCCTTGTGTCCCAACCGTTGCGTCGAATGCGTTGTATATCAGTTGTACAACTTAAATGTGTCTACGGGGTCATTGCCTTTTTCCAAATTTCACCCAAATTCACCTCGACTTCAAATCAAAACCTTCTAGATTCTCTAAGTGAACATGAAGGGGCTCTGCAAATAGGTCTCTGCTGTGTATTCCCCGTTGTGTGAGTGCCCCAAATGAGGCTTCCTCAGGCAGTCCATGCAATAAGAGTATCATATGTTTGTCCCCTGAGCAGCTATACTCTTGAGTAAACATGTGTGGTCTGATGCTAAAAGCAGCCAATTTAGAGGACAGACATGAGCTAAAAATACAGGTCCTAAATGGCACACGTTAATGTTTTCCAAGCCCTTAATGTCCCTTGTTCTACGAGAAATATGGTAACTGGGAGATTGTTATTGGATTTAAATGGATTCAAATGGATTTCCCAAGAAATGGCTAATGGGAGATAAAAAAAATCAAGAAAAAGGGAGTTGTATTCTAACAGGACAAAGAGTCCAATCCCACTGGCTTTGTTGGAGAAAAACAATCAAACTGCACACAGGGAAAAAATATGCATCTCAATACATTCCGTTGATGCATGCAATCAGTGAGCTGCTCAGAAGCATAGCGTTAGAATACTAACTAAAATGTATAGTCACAAGTATTTCGCTACACTCGCAATAAAATCCTCTAACCATGTGTATGTGACCAATAAAATTTGATTTGATTTTAGTAATATAGTAGTTGGTAAGTGAAAACTCAGTTACAGTAAGTGCCACTCTGAACTATGTACTACAGTTCTGTAGTACATTTAAAATAATCATATGCACATGTAATGGAAATGAGGCAAAAGATTGCCGCATGTCCTTCAAAGCAGAACAGACACACAAGAAATATCACCTACCAGATGTTGCCAAACTTCTCCAGGGCCTCAACCAGGTCCCCTTCCACCACTGACTCACAGAGCCCCCGCACGTGGACCACCGGAGAGGGGGCGATCCTGTGGGCATCCTCCCCATTGTCCTGGAGGAGAGAGGGGGGACACCGGTCAAATGGGGTTCAAAGGTCAAAGGTCAAATGAGGTATACCACAAGGTACATACGAAGGCCGCTTTCACAGCAAAGGTTTAACATAACGGAAATGTAACCAAAGTCCTCGTCAGCACTGGCACTAAGGACATTTGACATGCTGTTGGAGTGCACAAGGAGCGAAATTGCCAAATGTTCCCTTGTCAATGCCTTAACACTGTTTTCTGCATGTTTATAGTTCATTTGTTTGTGTTTTGTAGCAATGTTGGTTTGGTTTGAATGACTTCAATCATCATTTTTTTAAATTCTAACTCATTATTGAGGCCTAAGGAAATTCAGCTTCTTCCGATTCCTTGACCGGAGGGCCACCTACAGACCGGCAGACAAATACAGCGCATTTGGAAAGTATTCAGACCCCTTGACTTTTTCCACATTTGGTTACGTTACAGCCTTATTCAAAATGGATTAAATAAAAAAATGCCCTCAATCTACACATTTCTAAAAACCTGTTTTCGATTTGTCATAATGGGGTATTGTGTGTAAAATCAAATCAAATCAAAGTTTATTTGTCACGTGCGCCGAATACAACAGGTGTAGACCTTACAGTGTAAGTAAGCATTTCACTGTAAGGTCTGCACCTTTTGTATTCGGCACACGTGACAAATAAACTTTGATTTGATTTGATTTTACACACAATACCCCATAATGACAAATCGAGCTCAGGTGCATCCTGTTTCCATTGATCATGCTTGAGATGTTTCTACAACTTCAAAAAAAATAATCAATTGATTGGACATGATTTGGAAAGGCACACACCTGTCTATATTAATCAAATAACATTTTATTAATCACATGCGCCGAATACAACAGGTGTAGACCTTACAGTGAAATGCTTACTTACGAGCCCCTAACCAACAGCGCAGTTTCAAAAAATATGGATAAGAATAAGAGATAAAAGTAACAAGTAATTAAAGAGCAGCAGTAAAATAACAATAGCGAGACTATATACGGGGGGTGACTGGTACAGAGTCATTGTGCGGGGGCACTGGTTAGTTGAGGTAGTATGTACATGTAGGTAGAGTTAATTAAAGTGACTATGCATAGATGACAACAGAGAGTGGCAGTGGTGTGGTGGGGGGGGGGGGGGATGCAAATAGTCTGGTTAACCATTTGACTAGATGTTCAGGAGTCTTTTGGCTTGGGGGTAGAAGCCTATTGTCTTGGACCTAGACTTGGCGCTCTGGTACCGCTTGCCGTGTGGTAACAGAGAGAACAGTTTATGACTGGGGTGGCTGGAGTCTTTGAAAATGTTTAGGGCCTTCCTCTGACACCACCTGGTATAGAGGTCCTGGATGGCAGGCAGCTTGGCCCCAGTGATGTACTGGGCCGTTCGCACTACCCTCTGTAGTGCCTTGCGGTTGAAGGCCGAGCAGTTGCCATACCAGGCAGTGATGCAACCAGTCAGGATGCTCTCGATGGTGCAGCTGTAGAACCTTTTGAGGATCGTACAACCTTTTGAGGATCCCACAGTTGATAGTGCATGTCAGAGCAAAAACCAAGCAGTGAGGTCGAAGGAATTGTCTATAGAGCTCCAAGACAGGATTGTATCGAGGCACAGATCTGGGGAAGGGTACCAAAACATTTCTGCAGCATTGAAGGTCCCCAAGAACACAGTTGCCTCCATCATTCTTAGATAGAAGAAGTTTGGAATCACCAATGCTCTTCCTAGAGCTGGCTGCCCGGCCAAACTGAGCAATCGGCGAGAAGGGCCTTGGTCAGGGAGGTGACCAATAACCTGATGGTCACTCTGCCAGAGCTCCAGAGTTCCTCTGTGGAGATGGGAGAACTTTCCAGAAGGACAACCATTTCTGCAGCACCAACCAGGTCTTTATGGTAGTGTCAGACGGAAGCCACTCCTCAGTAAAAGGCACATGACAGCCCGCTTGGAGTTTTCCTAAAAGCACCTAAAGAACAAAATTCTCTGGTCTGATAAAACCAAGATTGAAATCTTTGGCCTGAATACCAAGTGTCACGTCTGGAGGAAACCTGGCACCAGCCCTACGGTGAAGCATATTGGTGGCAGCATCATGATGTGGGGATGTTTTTCAGTGGCAGGGACTGGGAGACTAGTCAGGAATGAGGGAAAGATGAACGGAGCAAAGTACAGAGAGATCCTTGATGAAAACCTGCTCCAGAGTGCTCAGGACCTCTGACTGGGGCGAAGGTTCACCTTCCAACGGGACAACGATCCTAAGCACACAGCCAATACAATGCAGGAGTGACTTTAGGACAAGTCTCTGAATGTCCTTGAGGGGCCCAGACAGAGCCCGGACTTGAACCCGATCGAACATCTCTGGAGAGACCTGAAAATAACTGTGCAGTGATGCTCCCCATCCAACCTGACAGACCTTGAGAGGATCTGCAGAGAAGAATGGGATAAACTCCCCAAATACAGGTGTGCCAAGCGGTATCGTCATACCCCAAAAGACTTGAGGCTGTAATCACTGCCACAGGTGCTTCAACAAAGTACTGAGGAAAGGGTCTGAATACTTATGTAAATCTCAGTAGAACTACTGATTTTCAGAGGGTTTGTTGTCCGGCAGAGGTGAAAGAGAGAAAAGGAAAGAAATATACGCATAAGAGGAAGAGAGGGGTCTGCATACTTTCCGAATGCACTGTATGTCCTGGTCTGTCACACAAATTAAATGTAACATAATTTAAACCCAACTCTACTGCAAGCCTTTGGACTGTGGGTCCTTGTCTTGCAGCTGGATGTTGTTAAATTGCAGCACAGGCTGTTAATCCATAGTGCTTCACACCTGTTTTACAGTGGCTTCACAACTCACACTGCATTCACCCTTTTCTCAAAGTGAGGAAAATATGCTAATGATGAAAACCTCTAGGGGAAGGACTTCTGAAATAGCAACTTGCAGAGCAGGAGAATCACTTTGTAAACTGTTGCGCAACACCTTTGTGAGCTCTGTTTGAAAATTCATGAATGCTAACGTACGACAATACAAGGGGAATTGAAAGTAGAGGAAAATCATATCTGAATACTCACTGATACATTCATGTTGGACTGGCTATTTAGGCATTCAAATATGCATTGCCAATATTGCTTATATGCTTCACAGACCAACCATGAAAATGCAAGTCTGGCAACAGCACCAAAAGCCAATTCCTAAAAATTACACAATTAATCTGCGAATTGAACGCTGTACATTCAAAAAGCTTTTCTTAGTCTCCAATTAAATTGGAAAACAGAGTACAAACAATGATGAACAACACACAAAAAAAAACAAATTAAAAGAATTATCCACTAAAAGCCGCTATGAAACGAGAGGAGTAAAACTGGGAAGACCAATATGAAATTACTATAAAACCACTTCCCGATGAATGAATGACCTCAGCCTGATTTTAAGTAATGAGATTTTTTCAGAATAACAATGAACCAAAAAAGCAGCAGCTGCAGTGAACAGGTTACAGCATCCATTCTTCCAAATGGATACAAATTGTCGGAATTAAGAAACAAGTCACCCTGATGAAACTGGAGCTACAATACATAAGAAAATAAGATAACAGTAATTGTAATCAGACTGTCTGACGCTGTATTCGTAAGACGACTTGGTCTGCCTTGTTTCCACCATAGACCGGCTTTGAGAAACCGCATCGACAAGGGCCACAGCACTTCTGAGACAACCAATTACTTGGCCCTCTTCTTCGTTCGACGCTAGCTCTTCCAGAAGCCCAGGATGGTTCATTACAGGAGCTGTCCATCGCGACGAATTCCTCCCGTCTAGTCTAACCCTCCATGCGCTCTGGGACAACGCCGAGCCCCACGCGGCTCTACTTCAGACACACAGACAAATTGAATCCTCGCCGACAGGCACTGTGCTTAAGATGAGATTCGTTTACAATTGACCACATTCTTACCCCCCAGCCTATCTAGAAAGAGAGATAGATAGGCTATGTCCCGATTCACCACCCTTCTCCCGGAATATGCACTTGCACACTTTCTTCCATGGATTTAACAATGATGGAAACTCCCTACAGCCAATGTTTACACCGATCATTAGCTTTCAAATCCATAACGGGGAGTGTGTGAGTGCACACTTTTGGAAAAGTGTGGAGAATCAGGACGCAGACAAACGTCCCTGAAAATAACTCAAATACGCCCTAGAAATGACAACCGCAATCCAGGGACGGTGTTTGTCTGAAGTAGAACGTCAATTCATTCTGAAAGCAACATGTAGCTCAACAAGCTCCTGTAAAGACATTGATATATTCATATCCCTTTCCTGGGGATCTTTTTAATGCTCAGGAAATTGGAGAGTGGGGAAAAAAAACATGCAAAACTGTCGCCTGTCACAGTGGTAAAGGAAAGACTCAAGTTTCTTTTGTGCAGTTCTATGACACGTTGAGACAGACGACGAATAACAGAATAACTGGTGTGCTTTTCGCTGGGGTAAAATTAAGCATAGAAACTATTTCAAAGCTGCTTTATGGCTCTCGAGCAGTTGCTGTTTGGAAAATATCTGAGCTGTCTTCTTTTGATGCCTGCACTTGAACACAGTCAGGCATACCTACCACTACTTTAACTACCCTAACTTTCAAGGGTGTCTTCAAAACTGAAAGTATCTCTCTGTACCTTTCCTTCTTCTATTTCTTTCTTTCATTGTTCCCTCTTTCTTACCATCTATACTTTCTTCCTGTCTTTAGTTTTATTTCTTCCTCCTCCTTCCTCTTTTTCACTCGGTCTGTCTGTATTTCTTTCTTTCCTTTCCCTCATCTCTCTCTCTCTCTGTCACCTAGACAGACCATGGCCCCTTTTGTCAGTCCCACGTGCAAAGCTATTTTCACCAACTGACACTTGCAGTCTGCCTCTTCCCTCCTTTAAAAATAGCACTGAGGAAACGTGAGCAAAAGTTCTGTCCCCAAGAAAGGGGGTCTTGGAGCAACGATTCATCCCATGAATCCAGCCAATAATCCAGTGCAGGGAGCCGAGGAGATAAAACGCAAAGTCACAAGAGGTTAAGGCACTCTTGTATTTGTAAATAGTATTTGTTCACATTGTTCACACACTCCTGATAATGACAATTCCCACTGATTCAGGCTCAACCACAGTGACAAGCTTATGCTGCTGCTGCTGTGAAACAGCATGGAGACGAACACAGCAGCAGAGGGCCTAGCAGGTCACACACACAGGATACAACATCTCCCCGGCTCTGTTTTGCAGTTTGATCTGAGACATAGCTACATCAAAGGCTATTGCACCACTTACTCCACCTCTACTGCTATGCAAGCCACGTCCCTCTGGCTTACACCCTGCAGAACAATGCCCTAACAATACTATTGAGCGATATTCTCAGAAAGTGTTTTTTTTTTAAATTATTATATTTTTTTTGGTACATGCTTTACTCCCTGTGATGTTGAAAGAGTAACTCTTCTGTCTTCTGAGAGACCCGCTAATTCAGGAGTCCTTTTTTTTTGGTTTATCTGAACAATCAGCAGTTGCGGTCGGAAAATCACCTCACTCAAAATGGTAAAAACAACAACAAAATAACAAAATGTCAACCTTCCTAAGCTTTGCCACTAACACCTTAGCATGAGCAAAAGCACGAGAGCTTGCAGTTTTTGCTCGATGCAGACAGCGACCTTGTTTCCGGCAGCTGAATTGAAGGCTTTGTGAGGCCATACCACCTCATCTCACGATACGGTACAAAACCTGGGAGACAACCATCTGCCAACACTAAACACACGCTTTGGTTTGTCGCTGCTTGAGCAACCTTTTTGGGATAACTCTCCTAACGGCTCTTTAAAGTACACTTTAAAAACCATTCTAGTGTAGATATAACCATTGCCTGCCACAAAGCACATCTCAAGAATTTTTACAATCCACACACACACACACACACACACACACACATAAACACACACACACACACACACACACACACACACACACACACACACACACACACACACACACACACACACACACACACACACACACACACACACACACACACACACACACACACACACTATTGATTGTTATCCTTTTCAGATGTTATAGAACTGTCTCAAAAGGGTTCAATATAGTATCATTTGACAAAACCGTCCCCAAAAACAACTAACCTCTCCAGAAGCCTTCTAAGAAAAGTGTGCACTTTACAGTTTTTTACAATCACTTTGGCACTAATTTCGGTACCTTGATGTCATTTTTCAAAACTCTAGACACAAAACTCACAACCAATGATCAAAATGCAAATTTTGCAAAACGCTAACACTTTTTCCAATGGCTTGGATACAATACACATAAAGCTAAGATCATTTGTTCATTGAACTAAAATCACCTGTTCAAAATGACACAACTTAACATCAGTGTATTACCATTTCAAAATACAATTCACACATTACATCTGAGATGACTGTCTATTCATTTCATTACAATGATCTAACTATCAATTGATACAACTGATCAAAATGATAAGTAACTGTTGCATTACTCTTAATGCATAGTTTTATGGAAACTGACAAACAATATTCCATGTTTAGGTCATGAAAGTTTCAGGATCACGAGATCCATTGACACCACTTACTGTGGAACGTGAACCAATTGGACTACATTATCTATGGATGTAATATTTCATCATCATTATTTATCGGACACTGTTTCTATGGTTCCATGTACCACTTTTCCAGACCATGTTTTCAGTTTTGACATTACTGTACACTCACCGGCCACTTTATTAGGTACACCTATCTACTACTGGGTAGGACCCCCTTTTGCCTCCACAACAACCTGAATTATTCACGGTGTTGTACGTTAAGAGATGCCCTTCTGCACACCACTGTTTTAAACAGCTGTTATTTGAGCATTTGTGGCCTTTCTGTTAGCTTGAATGAGTCTGGACATTCTCCTCTGACCTCTCTCATTAACAAGGTGTTTTGACCTATGTCATTGTGTGGGATAATGTCAGATTCCACCATGCTCAAATGGTGCAAGCATGGTTTCAGGCCCATCCACAATTTACTGTACCACCCTGTACTTACCCCCATACTCTCCTTTCCTTAGCCCGATTGAGGAATTTTTCTCCACATGGAGGTGGAAGGTATATGATACCTTCCACGAACAAGCCACCCTTCTCCAGGCCATGGATGACGCATGCAATGACATCACGGCAGACCAGTGTCAGGCCTGGATTCACCATGTCCAAAGATTCTTTCCAAGATGTTTGGCTAATGAAAACATCCATTGTGATGTGGATGAAAACCTGTGGCCAAATCCACAAGACAGGGTTGATGGAAGTACAGTAGAAGTACAGTAATCAATCTTTTGTTCTGGTTTTTACAGTAAGCCAGGTGAGGAACACTGCAGTTGACCTTTAACTGTTTTTTCTTTTTTTGTAGCTAATCATTTTAGCTTTGATTCAAAGAAACCTATGTTGTGATTTTATTGTATTTCATCATTACATTTCATATTTTGTTCAATTTTAGAAAAAGCTGTTGCACAGCAACTCACTGCCTTCCTGAAGACAAACAATGTATACGAAACGCTTCAGTCTGGTTTTAGACCCCATCATAGCACTGAGACTGCACTTGTGAAGGTGGTAAATGACCTTTTAATGACGTCAGACCGAGGCTCTGCATCTGTCCTTGTGCTCCTAGATCTTAGTGCCGCTTTTGATACCATCGATCACCACATTCTTTTGGAGAGATTGGAAACCCAAATTGGTCTACATGGACAAGTTCTGGCCTGGTTTAGATCTTATCTGTCGGAAAGATATCAGTTTGTCTCTGTGAATGGTTTGTCCTCTGACAAATCAATTGTAAATTTCGGTGTTCCTCAAGGTTCCGTTTTAGGACCACTATTGTTTTCACTATATATTTTACCTCTTGGGGATGTCATTCGAAAACATAATGTTAAATTTCACTGCTATGCGGACGACACACAGCTGTACATTTCAATGAAACATGGTGAAGCCCCAAAATTGCCCTCGCTAGAAGCCTGTGTTTCAGACATAAAGAAGTGGATGGCTGCAAACTTTCTACTTTTAAACTCGGACAAAACAGAGATGCTTGTTCTAGGTCCCAAGAAACAAAGAGATCTTCTGTTGAATCTGACAATTAATCTGGATGGTTGTACAGTCGTCTCAAATAAAACTGTGAAGGACCTCGGCGTTACTCTGGACCCTGATCTCTCTTTTGAAGAACATATCAAGACTGTTTCAAGGACAGCTTTTTTCCATCTACGTAACATTGCAAAAATCAGAAATTTTCTGTCCAAAAATGACGCAAAAAAATTAATCCATGCTTTTGTTACTTCTAGGCTGGACTACTGCAATGCTCTACTTTCCGGCTACCCGGATAAAGCACTAAATAAACTTCAGTTAGTGCTAAATACGGCTGCTAGAATCCTGACTAGAACCCCAAAATTTGATCATATTACTCCAGTGCTAGCCTCCCTACACTGGCTTCCTGTTAAGGCAAGGGCTGATTTCAAGGTTTTACTGCTAACCTACAAAGCATTACATGGGCTTGCTCCTACCTATCTTTCCGATTTGGTCCTGCCGTACATACCTACACGTACGCTACGGTCACAAGACGCAGGCCTCCTAATTGTCCCTAGAATTTCTAAGCAAACGGCTGGAGGTAGGGCTTTCTCCTATAGAGCTCAATTTTTATGGAATGGTCTGCCTACCAATGTGAGAGACGCAGACTCAGTCTCAACCTTTAAGTCTTTACTGAAGACTTATCTCTTCAGTAGGTCCTATGATTAAGTATAGTCTGGCCCAGGAGTGTGAAGGTGAACGGAAAGGCTGGAGCAACGAACCGCCCTTGCTGTCTCTGCCTTGCCGGTTCCCCTCTTTCCACTGGGATTCTCTGCCTCTAACCCTTTTACAGGGGCTGAGTCACTGGCCTACTGGTGTTCTTCCATGCCGTCCATGGGAGGGGTGCGTCACTTGAGTGGGTTGAGTCACTGACGTGGTCTTCCTGTCTGGGTTGGCGCCCCCCCCCCCCCCCCCCCCCTTGGGTTGTGCCATGGCGGAGATCGTTGTGGGCTATACTCGGCCTTGTCTTAGGACGGTAAGTTGGTGGTTGGAGACATCCCTCTAGTGGTGTGGGGGCTGTGCTTTGGCAAAGTGGGTGGGGTTATATCCTGCCTGTTTGGCCCTGTCCGGGGGTATCATCGGATGGGGCCACAGTGTCTTCTGATCCCTCCTGTCTCAGCCTCCAGTATTTATGCTGCAGTAGTTTATGTGTCGGGGGGCTAGGGTCAGTCTGTTACATCTGGAGTATTTCTCTTGTCTTATCCGGTGTCCTGTGTGTATTTAAATATGCTCTCTCTAATTCTCTCTTTCTCTCTTTCTGTCTTTCTCTCGGAGGACCTGAGCCCTAGGACCATGCCTCAGGACTACCTGGTATGATGACTCCTTGCTGTCCCCAGTCCACCTGGCCGTGCTGCTGCTCCAGTTTCAACTGTTCTGCCTGCGGCTATGGAACCCTGACCTGTTCACCGGACGTGCTTGTTGCACCCTCGACAACTACTATGATTATTATTATTTGACCATGCTGGTCATTTATGAACATTTTAACATTTTGACCATGTTCTGTTATAATATCCACCCTGCACAGCCAGAAGAGGTGTGGCCACCCCTCATAGCCTGGTTCCTCTCTAGGTTTCTTCCTAGGTTTTTGGCCTTTCTAGGGAGTTTTTCCTAGGGAGTTTTTCCTAGCCACCGTGCTTCTTTCACATGCTTTGCTTGCTGTTTGGGGTTTTAGGCTGGGTTTCTGTACAGCACTTTGAGAATATCAGCTGATGTACGAAGGGCTATATAAAAATAAATTTGATTTGATTTGATTTTGATTCCACTGTGTCTGTAGTATTCTCTCTACTAGTCATTTTACAGTGATGTATTTATGTGTAGTAGCATAATGAAACATGTATCACATATTTTGTACTACAATATTTAATGATTGTACGAAGAACTACACAGTGAAACTATCGGTATCTTGTGTGTGGGTGATCTAAATGAATGTTCCTATGGTATTTCAGGATAAACAAGTTATTTGAACCAATGATTCTGCAAGTGCAAGGTTTCTTTAAAGATATGAATGCACAATGCAATGTTTTGAACATTGGACAGCCTGTGTTACAAGCGATGACTGTTTTTGTGTTTTGTGTCTAGAGTTTTGAAAAATGACCACAAGGTTCTGAAATGAGTGCCAAAGTGACTGTTAAAAACTGTAACAGCAGGTGTCAGCATCAGATATCTCTTCTCCACTCACACGTGTTATATTTAAAATGCTGCAGACACTCAGAGCAACTTAGGGCAAACAGGGTTCTGTCAGAGAATAGACACTTAGACATGTTTAACAGTGTTGTGTAACTGTAGGCCAGATACAGGGGTTGACATACTGTGTGTGTGTGTCTGTGTGTGTGTGTGTGTGTGTGTGTGTGTGTGTGTGTGTGTGTGTGTGTGTGTGTGTGAGAGAGAGTGTATAGGTGCGTGTTTGTGTGTGTGAGAGAAAGAATGTGCATTTGTGAGAGCATGTATGTGTGCCAGGTTATGTGTGTGTATGTTCATGTATGTGAGAGAGTGTGTGTCTACACTGCCTTTTCCCAAACTGGGGTATGCGTACCCCAGGGGTATGCCCGATGCCGTCGGGGGTACGCCAAATAAAACGGGGCTATACATTTGGGTGATGTTTTTTTGTCGCCTGAGTAGCCTGGTTTCACTGCCAAAAATAAACCATCTAGTGTTCAGCGAAATAACAACACAATGTCAAATACCGGTAGCCTAGTCAAATAATTAACATCCAATCACATTAACCGTTACTCTCTCACGGGAATTCCACTAACGGGCCGTATGTAGCCAAAAGTAGCTGCTGCTCATTCCGTTTTCTCGAAAATTGATAAATGGTTAAAAAAAAGTAAGGCCCACCTCCATAGAGACACATACCAGCTCTACTGGTAGTACTGCGACTACCAGCAGTACTACACCTGCACCTGTCGACGACACAAGTTGTTCTGCTTCCACGAGCACATTCAATGCTAGCATCAGTAATTCTACATTTGTTGCTAGCTCAGCTAGCATGGACACTGACAGTTGTGAATTCGATGCAGCCGAAGAGCTACTGCCCCCTTACCCGGGAAAACACCCAACAACAGACAGGGACTTTGGACCATCGAAGAGGCATAAATATGATGAGAACTACATTGATTTGGGGTTCACTTATATTGGTAGTAGTGCCTTTCCTCAGACACAGTGTGTTATATGTGCAAAAGTACTATCTCACAACTCGATGAAACCTTCACTCTTGCGCAGACATTGAGAAACAAAACATGCCAATTAGAAAAATAAGCCACGGGAGTTTTTTGAGCGAGAATTAAGACGACTTTCGAGTAGTAAGACGTGTATAAAGCAACAGATACCATTAATAAGAAGGGGCTAGAAGAGTCTTATATGGTGAGCTACCGAGTGACTAGGACAGGCAAGCCCCATACTATGGTGGAGGACTTAATTCTTCCCGCTGCCGTGGATATGGCTGGGACAAGCCAGTGAATTATATGCATTACAGCTGGATGAGTCAACAGATGTTGCAGGCCTGGCACAGCTCCTGGTATATGTCCGTTACGTTTATGGGGGGGGTCAATTAAGGAAGACATCCTCTTCTGCAAACCAGGATAGGATATTTTTTAAGTACTGGATAGCTTTGTGACATCAAGTGGACTTTGGTGGTCAAGATGTGTTGATATCTGTACTGATGGCGCAAAAGTCATGACAGGGAGACATAGTGGAGTGGTAATGAGCGTGCAGGCAGTTGCTCCCGATGCCACTTGGGTAGACTGCAGCATCCACCGAGAGGCTCTTGCTGCCAAGGTAATGCCTGACAGCTTGAAAGACGTTAAGGATACTACAGTGAAAATGGTTAACTTTGTTAAAGCAAGGCCCCTGAAGTCTCATGTATTTTCTGCATAATATGGGCAGCGACCATGTAACGCTTTTACTACATACAGAAGTGCGCTGGTTATCAAGGGGCAAAGTATTGACAAGTTTTTTTTAAATTGAGAGACAAGCTTAAAGTTTTCTTTACTGACCATAATTTTCACTTGTCTGCATGATGACGAGTTTCTCACACAACTGGCCTATCTGGGTGATGTTTTTTCTCGCCTGGATGATCTGAATCTAGGATTTCAGGGACTCTCCGCAACTATATTCAATGTACGGGACAAAATTGAGGCTATGATTAAGATGGACAACAAACAGGTCTTTCCATCATTGTATGATTTGTTTGTGTGTAAATTAACTCAAGCTTACAGACAATGTCAAATCTGATACAGCGAAGCATCTGAGTGAGTTGGGTGTGCAATTATGCAGGTACTTTCCCAAAACGGATGACACAAACAGCCAGATTCGTTATCCCTTTCATGCCCTGCCTCCAGTCCACTTACCGATATCTGAACAGGAGAGCCTCATCGAAATTGCAACAAGCGGTCCTGTGAAAATTGAATTTAATCAGAAGCCACTGCCAGATTTCTGGATTGGGCAGCGCTCAGAGTATCCTGCCTTGGCAAATCGCGCTGTTAAGACACTGACGCCCTTTGCAACCACGTACCTATGTAAGAGTGGATTCTCGGCCCTCACTAGCATGAAAACTAAATACAGGCACAGACTGTGTGTGGAAAATTATTTAAGACAGACTCTCTCCAATACAACCCAACATTGCAGAGTTATGTGCATCCTTTCAAGCACAACCTTCTCATTAACCTGTGGTGAGTTATTCACCATTTTTGATAAACAAATAAGGTTTTATATGTAAGATGGCTAAATAGAGAGCAACATTATTGATTCTTATTATTTGTTCCCTGGTCCTATAAGAGCTCTTTGCCACTTCCCACGAGCCGGGCTGTGACAAAACCTCATGCTTATGTTTAATAAATGTATTGTATAGTGTGTGTGTGGCAGGCTTACAATGATGGTAAAAAACATTTGAGAGTGCGCTGACCCTGGTGCTAGAGGGGGTACGCAGCTAGAGGTTGAATGTTTGAAGGGGTACAGGACTACAAAACGTTTGGGAACCACTGGTCTACACCATAAAATCTACGGTAGAGTATTTCATTAGAGAGGAACCAATCTAGAAACCAACAGATTATCAACTTCGAGCTACAAATATCCAATACTTTCTCTAACTGCACAGCCCGCCAGCCCAAATGCATCGAAAACCTTACAGCATTGATTTTTCGCTCTGGCTCTGTGCGCGCCGCAATGCCCTGCCTGCTGAAGCACGACCTCTCCTGTCACTGGCTGGATGTGATTTTCTGCTGAGTCAGTCACCATTTTGGGCCAGCCAGTCTCTTCACGCATCACTTTCCGTTCAGGTTGGGCATCCCCAACCGAATCTACTCAGACTAAAGGGTTGAGTTGGAAGTTGGAACATGGCCTATTATAAACGCATTAACTGTCTTAAAGCAGTTCCCCACACAAAGTTAGAATTAAATTGAGAGCAAGTTATTTTTGTTGTCATTGCTAGCTAGCTCACTAGCACTTAGCCTTTGGGACCAGAGCAGCAGAGTAGAGCAGAGGGAGATGCTAGCTGTAGGTCATCAGTGAAACATCCTGACAACTGTAAAGCCTGTGGCATTAATCATTGTGGCAGTTTGTTTCACATGACGTTAGTAGGGGGTCGGGGTTTTATCGTCCGTGCCAGGCGAGACGACCATGTCTCTACCCCTCGCGCAGACACACACACACACACACACACGCGCGTGCACGCACACACCACCACCACCATCAGACAGAACAGAGTGGATATGACAGGTGAACAGCTATCTCATAGTCGCGGCACAGCCGCGGCAAAGGGCATTAAGTACCACCCCCCGCTCTCCTCCCTTGCCCTTTTCTCCATCTCCATAGCAACAGGATCTCCGCCTTTTTTGGAGGAATGAGGGGTGAGGGGGTGACAAGCTTTGACACATCCCTTTCAGTGACATTTGCGATCAAGGACGGATGTATGCATAATTACAATTTTAACATACATATTCATCATCCCTGGCTTTCTACTTAGTTTCTAGGCACCCATTGATTTGCTACTAACAGGCATTTTGGTTTTGCCGAGCGAGGGCCATTAACTAAACCAAGTTCCTCTTCTCTCATTTCTTTTTAATTCCTCCTTCTCTTCCAGAATGTTCTCATTAAACCTGGCCTTGTCTGCTACTGCTAAATGAGAGCGGTAAACATTTGCCAGGTCAAACGCTGCACAAACAGGGCTAACAAGGCAGAAGTAATGCATAATTTATCTCGCCAACAGCCAGGGTTCCACAGAACAAACAATCTGACAAGGGAACATTTGTTTTAGTGCGGTTTTTCGAGAGTCGTCATTAATTTAACCATTCTGATAATGTCTCAGGCTGCGTCCCAAATGGCACACTATTCCCTATATATTGCACTACTGTTAACCAGGGCTCATAGGGCTCTAGTCAAATGTAGTGTGCTATATAGGGAATAGTGTGTAAATAGAAATGTCAGATGACGATTCCCTTCAGGCTGTCGGATAGAATGGAAGAAAATCAGGAGGTGCAAGTAGTGTGAAATATCTTGGGCTTTCTTTTGTCAAAAGCGATTACTTTTCTGGGGATGATATGAAAACAAGGCTCCTCTTCTACTGCAAGGAACCACATTTGAATTGATATATTTTGGTCATGAACAATTAACATTGTTTTATTGAGCAAACCTGGCAGGCAGGTAGTAGAGACTGCATAACCACATTTGAAACTGAATTTGAAGATTATATAGAGAGTCATATACGTATATAACAAAGATACAACATGAATTGGTTCCTAAACGTAGATACCATTACGCAGTAGCAGTTCTTATAAACTGTAGTAGTTGTAGTTGTAGTAATTGGTTGTAATATGATGTCTCCTCAACCAGAAAACCAGTCTACAATGAGAAAATTACGCCATGAAGTCCCCATATGCCAAAAGTTTGACACACTTTAATCACATAAAATAAAAAATTGTTCTGGATCGTTCTCCAATCAAGCATGCGGTTCAGCGGACAAATTAAATGCCCCCGTCATATTCAATCATTCTGCTCGCCACTTGGGTTCGGAAGGGCCCCTTTTCTGTTAGAACAATCCTGGTTAAATATTTTATATTGTTTCCTCATGCAACAAACCCCCTCAACCCCCTTCTTCTCTGATACCCCCATGTCACATTAGTTCAGCTGCACCATCGAGAGCATCCTGACTGGAGCATCAGGGCCTGGTATGGCAACTGGTATGGCAACTGCTCGGCATCCGACCGTAAGGCGCTACAGAGGGTAGTGCGTACGGCGCAATACTTCACTGGGGCCAAGCTTCCTGCCATCCAGGACCTACAGTATATACTAGGCGGTGTCAGAGGAAGGCCCAAAAAATGGTCAAAGACTCCAGTCACCCAAGTTATAGACTGTTCTCTCTGCTACCGCATGGCAAGCGGTACCAGAGCGCCAAGTCTAGGTCCAAAAGGCTCCTTAACAGCTTCTCCTCCCAAACTATTCGACTGTAGAACTATTAATCAAATGGCCACCCAGACTATTTACATTTCCCCCCCCCCCCCCCTTTGTTTTTACACTGCTGCTACTCGCTGTTTATTATCTACGCATAGTCACTTTACCCCTACCTACATGTACAAACTACCTCGACTAACCTGTACCCCCGCACATTGACTCTGTACCGGTACCCCCTGTATATAGACAGGTTATTGTTATGTCATTTTATTGTGTGACTTTCTTTTTACTTTAGTTTATTTAGTAATATTTTCTTAACTCTATTTCTTGAACTGCATTGTTGGTTGTGACAAATACAAAATGTATTTTATTTGATGGACAAGGCAAGACAAGGCAGATAAAGAGAGCCTAGCTCACACCACCAGACCTGGGATCCAATATTATTATATCTACTCAAATACATCAAGTGTTTCCTCTAGCCTGTCTGGATTGCCAGATGGGCGTGGTTTCAATCAGGCACAGATTAAGTATTTAAAAGGATTTCAAATAGTATTTGAACCCAGGTGTGCACCATACACAGGATATTGAACCCAACCATCTTTCCTGCTTTGGACAAATTTGTATTTCAGGCAGAATTCCAGAGGCCAGAAGGTGAGACAAGACGGCATTTTAAAGCTTTTGTTCTCTACCGGTACCTATCTGTGTTTTTTCAGGTAAAGGGTGATAGTGGACACTAGTGTTTCCCAATATCATTCCATTAAAACTTCTTCATGAAACTTCTTCATGAAATATACAAACTGAGGATGGGTATACAGAACAGAGGTCTGCTTCAGGTCTTTCATCTGAGAAAAGATGGACCATTGTTCATTTGGTTCAATTAAAGGCACTTCTCAAAAAAATGGAAGTAGATATTTTCCCAAAGTCCTTGAACACAGGAGAGGAGATATCCACTCGTCTATTTGTCATCAATTTTGGCGTGTGTGTGCCTCAGACACACAAACACACACACACACACACGCGCGCGCACACATCCACACCCACGCAAACACACGGCCGAATCTTTTCAACTCCTCAACCCAGAACTGCAGAGTATGAGCATAGCAAGCAATATCCTGCACAATACATCACTTAGGGATGCCTTCGAAGCCAGCTGTCAGAAAAATACTGCATTGCATTGGCCAATGTCGACTCCCCTCTGCAGCCACGGTAATCAACAATGTTCAAACAGTGTTAGCGTCATCAGGCTAAGGCCACAACAGACACAAACACAACTCAAGAAAGGGCTATAGTGTGATCCCTATCCTTAAAGCCCTTTGAGTTGATGCTGGAGGCTATTTTTGTATCCTTCTTTATTAAATAGATGGCTATTCTCTCAAACAATCATCTGGAGGGCAATTGGGACAGCACACGATCCTGCAGTGTAATAGACACACACGCACCCATACACACACACACACACACACACACACACACACACACACACACACACACACACACACACACACACACACACACACACACACACACAGCACCTTAAAGGGATAGTTCAGGATTTTGGCAATGAAGCTCTTTATCTACTCCCCAGAGTCAGATAAACCCGTGGATACCATTTTTATGTCTCTGCGTCCAGTATAAAGGAAGTTAGAGGTATTTTCACAAGCCAATGCTAACTAGCGTTAGCGCCATGACAACCTAACCCCAGCGGGACTCTGGACTTTTGCCCACTCGAAGGTAGTGCGCCATCCAATAAATTATAACTCATCACCGTTTCCTCTATATGAGAGTGGGCTGGCCTTCCTTAGCTCTTCGGAGACTGAGGAAGGCCAGACTACCTAAGTTTTTATTAATAAGGCCATACTGAGACAGCTCCCATTTGACCTGTGTACCTACATTGTCCAGCAGACAAATGACAACTACCGCCTGTGCTCATATGACAGTGTTTTGTTGACTGTGCCTTAGGCCCGTACAGTTCCAGTTATCAGCCCCTTCCGCTTGGAATGAGCTTCAAAAGACCCTGAAATTACAGGAGCTCATCCCTCAAAATGAGTTTAAAGGTAAGATAAACACTATGATGGAAAATGAAGTGGGGGGGGGGGGGGCTGTCAATAATTTGAAGCCTAGTTGCTCCACACCTCCCCAAACCATCTTGCTGCTCAATGTGTAAATGTATGCTTTTAAACTGTAGTGCTTTGTGTTTTATGTTGTAAAAGTGTCGGAAACTTTGTGTGCTACTATTCCGGCCAGGTCTCTCTTGTAAAATAGATTTTGAATTATATTGAGACGAACCTGGTAAAATCAAATAAATAAAAGAACAAAAACTGGGTGATTACCATCATCAAACGACGAGAGGAAGGCATAAAATATCCCCATCGTCCGGTCAAAAGTAATGCAGAGAATAGGATGCCATTGGAGATGTACACCTTCTCTCTCCTTTCCTTCTCACCCATGCAGCCACAGAGGTTATTAATATGGATATGATTGGATTCTATGCCCTACTTTTAAAATTACACACTGACATTCGGGAGGAAATTTCCACCGCTTTGATGATCTTCATAGATTCCCCCCCCATCTCTTTCTCTATATTGTTTTAACGTTGTGCGCGCCGAAGCTTGCTTTTTATTTCCACTTCAAAGAGGAAGCCTATTTTCACCAGGCTGCAGGCTTTTGGATTGTTTCTGTGTTGTTGCGTGCACAATGAAACTGTTATTGATGATCATGCGTTTTTGGCATGTGAAAAACGAGGCTTTGACGAGACTGCGATGCGCACGGTGCATTGCGATCAATGTGTGAATTTTTGAAAATCATTCAAGGTCGTTATACGTGATAATCCCCATATTCACCATGAAATTGATCATCAACCTTTGACAGAAAGTTACTTGAAAAACATGATAACTGTTCATAGATCTCATCTGATGGACCAGGGCCTGTATGATGATAATAATCATGCTAATTTGGGGGTGCTTACTGTATATAGTCTTGGTTTACTATATGTACAAGTGGGTAACCTGTACAGGTGTGAGGTTTTTGACATATCCCATTTCCCCTGAGACCTCCTCGGAGAGGGTCGGGGAGTGTTAATATAGGATCAGTTTTGCCTTTTACATCATGATACGATTATATGGGCGGGGGGCACCTGATCCAAGATCCGAGATGCTTTTTGGTTTCTTGATTTTCTTTTGGTGTAAAGATTCCAGTCGCATGGCTGGAAAATATCCCTACGCCCACTCCCATTGCTGTTTGAATATGATCATTTTCTATTCATTTAATTCAAACAGCAGTGCAGCTACCACCATATTGCTTTTCCTCTCGTTGATTACAATGTATTCAGAGTTAATACATCCCAGTGCTCCTTTGAGAAATTCACCTTCAACCTCGAAGTTAAATAATGTCCCCACTGATCAGCATATCTGTTGAATGTGAGGTTAATAAACTACTTAGTATTAGAGAGAACATGCTTTACATACATCCTAACACACACACACACACACCCACGCACACCCACACGCACGCACACACCCATGCACACGCACGCACACACACACACGCACGCACGCACGCACGCACGCACACACACACACACACACGCACAGACGCACACACCCACGCACACACACACACTAGCCATATGCCTCAGTGGCTCAACATTGGAATGTGCCTTTGACTTCTAATTATCGCAGAAGAAAAAAGATTCACATCCAATTTTAATTTGGGTAACATCATTGGCATGCAGGTCTGTCTGAAATGCAAATGTCTTATAATTATGCCAACGTAAAAAAGGGCCAAACTTGTCAACAGATGTGGTGGAATATTCATTCTCATATCTTTACATATCAGACGAGTATTTTTAATCACTCAAACGCATAATCACCCTAATCACACGAAGAGATAACGAAATGATTGTTATTCTCATCAGACGCTGCCTAAAACATACAGGAAAAGGTGAAGAGGACCTTTTCTACCAGATGAGTGAACGTGTAATGAGGTGAACCCATTCTCATGAGATGGCTAACCTTGCCAGAGGCCTGAGGATTTGTGTTAACTTCCCGAGCTAATGACCAGCCTTGGCTATAGCTCAGCGAGCTAGCAGTCTTGTGACACGCGAGAGACCCTTATATGAACCTCGGTTGGAACCATACTGAAATAGCCATTGAAACGCAGTTATTCAAAATAAACTAATGTTCCAAATGTTTCAGAAGGGCCAGTGAGGTGTGTCCGTCTCTTACTCAGTTTAGGCCATCATCAGACGTGCCATTATGTAGCCTGATTGCATTTCAAGCTGAAAAGCGCCAATAAATGCGAAGCATTTACTTGATTATTGATTGGCAGACTTTGATGATGTTAGTCCATCATTTTGAGGCTGACAGAAACAGTTAAGACAGTGGCCTGGATTGGTCTAGCAGTTACTGTTGCTGTCGGCTTCAGAGCACATGTACAGGTGTACCTGATGTAGAGATTCATTTGATCAATTTGTTGTTGCAGAGAATTTTTCTGCGCAGCAGGAAATGCGAACTTGTTATGTATTAGAGGTTTAAAAAGGCTTCTAAAGTTTGTAATTTCCACTTTAAAATGAAAAATGTATCAACCCCTACCAAAATGACCATTAATTATAATCCACATAATAATTCACATTTCCTATTACTGCAGGATTATTTTCCTACATTTACATTTTAGTAATTTAGCAGACACTGTTATCCATAACGACTTACAATAGTGAGTGCATACATTCCTGCTGTGAGAAACTGGTCATATTAAGATATGCAGGTGTTGGCATTTGAATTTAGTTTGCACCGCACCCATACTTTCCTGTCTCTCTTCACTATCTCTGTCCAGTAAAACAAAATAAAAATAAATGAAAAAATACATAAACGCGTTTGAGAGTGATGGTAAGGGCTCGGCCATACGATCTCACAGTGGGTTACATCACGGCATGTTGCCACTACTACCAAAGTCACACCTGGTTGAGGAATCTCGAGAAGGCCACCAGCTTGTTCATCATGCTGACAGACCAGCAGGATTTAGCCGAGTGCCAATATACCCTCATACTGAATTATTATTCTTTTTTTACTGAATCTCGCTCATTGTCTCCAATACTCCAAATGCCATAAGGTTTTTTTTCACCTCTATAACTGACTACAATGTCGAGGCTCTGCTAGAAGTTGGCGGTGTGAGGGGGAATCATTTTGATATCATGGATGGTCAGTCCTTGCATCCATAGCTCTGTCTATACATTGACGAGTGGTTACATTTCTCTAGCCCCATCCCTCAGCTTTTTACCGAAACAGGGGCGGGGACTAGGCTTTGTTATTGTTTCAATTGCTGCTTGCCGCTTTAATGTGGAATCTAGTGCGGGGAAAGACTGGGACCAGAAATCAGCCCAGCATTTCTAACACACCAGGACATTTTTTTCCCTCCAGGCCCCCGTTATTAGCCAAATAATGATCGTTTTGCGCAAAACCCCCAATTTTGACATGCCAACTGATGTGCTACAGCTTTCTCCAGGTGTATCTTACTTCGTCTTACTAATGGCAGTGAATCTCTTTCTACACCAACAATATTAACGCAGTACTTTCCCCAAACAGGAAATTAAAGAAGATAATGAAAATGTATAAATAAATCAGCAGCAATAGCAACATATGTAATATCCTCATCTCGTCTGTTTGGTGTTCTTGCGTTGAAAAATGCTAAGTCGTGTTGACCAAATGCCAACAGCTACTATATGTAAATAAAGCCTCCTCAAAATGTAAATTAGTCGTAAATCGAGCACGTCCTCAACACAACCTGTTTCAGTAAGTGTGCCTATCTCTGCGTGACGTTAACCATGGTTAACAACACTAAAAACAATGTAAATGGTGCGGAAAAACCAACATTTCGGCTCTAGGCGAAATGATATTAGCTTTGGAGAAGCATTAATAGACTAGGTCACAGGCCTCATTTACATATACTTCAATAAACCAGACAACAACAAACAAACTGTTGGGATCAGCATTAATTCCAGCGCCGGATTACATAAGACACTGACTCGCAAAAGCCAAGGAATACTAAGGAACGCCTCTCCGCCAGTATCTCTGATGTCAGAAAGGGTTGGGAGAAATAACGGCCCGCAGTGCGATGTGCCAGCTAAGTAGGGCATGTCGGGAGCTGCCGCCGCCAGCACGCCTGCCTTCAGAACTCTCCTTTTGCAAGGAGGCAAACTGCTGCTTTCAAGCTCTCCCTCTGAAGACGATGCTGAGATCACAGAGTTGCGGAGATAAAGCGCCTGTGATTCAACTCCCCCACATCCCTCCTGCGCCCCACCCCCACTGGAGTCTCAAAATTAATCTTTAATGAAGACAGACAGGGCAGCAGAGTTAATATGGAGCTGCGCTGCCCGGTCCCTGGCTGGTTGCGGTGCAATGACGAGCAGCCAATGTTCAGCAGCACAGCCTTGAAGTCATGCTGGTACCCAGTGAATGTAGCCAAGTTATCGTTACTCATTGTGTATTTATTATTACTTTTATTAATACGTGTTATTACTTTTCTATTATTTCTCTGTTTTATTTCTCTCTTCATTGTTGGGAAGGGCCCGTAAGTAAACATTTCACTGTTAGTTACACTTGTTGTTTACGAAGCATGTGACAAATAAAATCTGATTTGATTTGCATTGAGAGAGTTGCCAGACCAGTTGCTGTATGCTTATAAAGGGGGTTTCGAAGAAGATGGTGGCCACTGGCAAGGCCACAACCAACACCACCTATATCATATCAGCCCTTGCTAATGTTACCATTGAATTGCTGTTTAAAAAATTCTGAGGTACCAGTATTGCCTCAAGAGATTTTCCATGTTGCTTTGTTTGGACTGGCACCGTAGAAAATGGTCATTGGCCACAGCAACCACTGTACCAACCCCCCCCCAAAAAAAGTTTGTTGTATATATAATGAACACAAATTAGGAAACAATATTTCCTATAAGTGAAGTGGACTGCAATTTTACATCTAGGCATTGCTTTGTAGGTGTGTAGACTAGGAAATGTTGAATAATATTTCAAAGAAAAGAAGCTCTCTCTCACTGCGCTCGCAGAGTATCACTTATTTATTAAATGCCGACATTTCAGCCTCGCGACCGTCGTCAGAGATCTTAACCAGTATTTCCTAGAACATGGTCATGTCAGTCTTGGTAGGGGGAACTGACTCTGGCTCACCCTATTCCCCATGTCTTACAGCAGTGGTTACATCAAGCGCAAGCTCTTGGCATAGTCTGGCCATGACGCTGCAACTACTGCTGTACTGTGTTCACGGGAGAGAGAGTTGGAGAGAGGGATAGAGAAAAGGAGATGAAGAACGAGAGAAAGGGAGAGGCCCAAGACAGAGGGGGAGGCCTCTGCTAAAGAGAGGGCGAGTTGGACAGAGAGCCTTATCCTGGTAATGAAGAGAGTCGGTCAACAAATCCTATCCCTCTCTCCCTCTACTACAGTCATCTGTTAATGTTTGCCTTTTCAATTGTTTGCACAGTGATTTCCGATGGGAATACACTTCACAGCACTAGCCTCTCAGTTCTTGTTACACTCTCCAATTGTTTTCCTGTTTTAGGTACAATAGCTTTAGGCGATCTCAACACCACGGCCATCTTCACAGACTAGGTTTCAAAATGTGTATTTCTGTGGCATTACAGCTCTAGCATGGTCCCGTATCTCTTTGCGCTGTCATGCTAACGGCCATAGCACTAGAAACACAGAGGCAGAAAGGTTGACTGCATATTCAACTCAAATTGAAATCTCTCTTTTTAAAGTCATCCTCCCCCCCACCTTCCTCGACTTTTCCTAAATAAGTCTATTTAACACAGGTATGTTCCGCAGAGCATCTAATCCTCTTGCAGAGTCGCACGCAGGTCAGATGTTTTGATTTCTAGATATTATCAGAAAGAGCAGATTCCCAAAGTGTCCAAAACACTGACCTTTTGACAATAACTCTCAAGATCGAAGAGATTAGCTCTATTTCAAAAGTTCCGTTTCTCAGAGAACAACCCCTGTTCCGTGCACTACACATAATGAGCATGTGGCAGCAGACAGCCTACAGTAACATAATGAAAATGCTAACGTGTTCTTTGAATTTTTGTATTCATTCATTCTAATGTTACCAAATACCTTCATAAACACAACCAAATAGCATGTATGAAATGTGTCTATTAGACTTATACTTGAACGTTGCAGTCAAAATGACTGCTCACTGGCTCAAAGTTGGGTCCCTCGAGGCCCTGCTTTTCTAGTGATAGGAGTTGGCTACAGAGCACAAACAGTTCTGGGATTAGACTGCAATACCTCATTTTCCCTACTGATTTGGGAGCAATATAAAATGATATCAAATAGAAAACTGTCGCAGCGGGCATAGCTGCCTCACTGCCTCACTGCTTGACACTTATGGGGCCAGCTAAGCTCCTGGAGGAAAAGGAAGAGACGATAGATCGAGAGACTGAAAGAGAATGGGGAAAGGTGGAGAATTTCGTTACACTCAAGCCTCAGCTGAGTTTAAATCATAAGCTCCTAAGTGACTCCTGATAACATCATCACAGTGGGAATCTGCCCAAGAGCCTGTCAGCAAGGTAGAAGAAGAAGAAGAAGAAGGGTAGGAGATAGTTTTTTCTAACGATAATGATTCACTTCAAACACCCCCCTGGGAGCATAAAGCCTTTCCACTACAGCTCAATGAATTTAGGAGAGCGAGACAGAGAGATAGAGAGAGACAGAGCGCAAGAAAGCACAAACAGCGAAGCTAAGAAAGATAGCATCAGTTGAACACTTCCTCTGGTGCAAGGAAGTCAAAAGGAAAGAAGAGAAAAAAAGAGCCACAACCACTTTAACATAAGCCATCTTTGCCATCTTCAGCATCTGTCGCAGGCAATAGTATTTCTTAAGAGGTCAACAGATGCTTGCGTTGTAGCTACCTTGTGGTGGAATGTGGAAAACAAGTGTACTAGACTGAGAGAAGAGAACGACACTTAGCAACACACAGACGTGTTCTTCAACCTTGACAGTGTTGATTGCTGGTTCGTCAAACATGAAACGCCTTGGAGTCTCCTTTATCTCAGCTCAAATGTAGGTTTTTAGTTTCTAACAACTTTACATCGCTCCTTGAATGTAACATATTTTCTAAATGATTCTCTTTTTTTTAGTGTAATACTAGATTACCGATTGCCTGCCCCTGATACTCATCTTTATGACAGGATAAAAGCATACGATTTCAGATTTTATTTTGATCGAAGACAACACATGGGATTGGATCACTTTCAATGCAAACCAGCATACTTTATACAGGTACAGGCCAAGACAAAGACTGTTTGGTATACTTCAGTCTGCCTCAGAATGACAGGATGTCAGGAGGCAGAGACAGAGGGTTCCGCCCATCTTTGACAAACGGGCAATTCTACGGTGACAGAAAGACGCCAAGACTCAGACTTTTCCACTTTAAAAGGATGCCAAACAAAAACCATTGATTGCAAAGTTAAACAAACCATACAACTCTAGGACTTTCAACAGAAAATTTGACAAAAAACGATTTAATCGAAAAAACTGTGAAGAGTAAACAGGATGACATTTTCCAACAACTCTGTCAAATACTGTGTCTAATCCAAAGTAATATTCAGAGATGTCTGCATAAAGAATGGGGTGTCAGCTATGACATGACACCTTGACTTTGAAAAAAATCTATTTTGGCTTATTGAACTACAGTAAGTGCAGTGGATTAACACCCAGTAACAGAATGATGGAAGCAGAGTGACATCATGGGGCCCTCCCTGATCTGTGCTATACACAGATGCATGGTGGTGTATCCTGAATAGGTACACAAAGCTAGAACAATGATATATCCTCCTTTGCATGGTTGGGTGTTATTCTACACACTAGCTATTATTATAATGAGCTCAGACCCCAAATAATACCACATTTGGTTGGTCCGAAACGGACCAAATCTATGCCAATAATAGACGTCTGTTGTTTCACAAGTTTGGGCATCCCAGTACAACACAGTAGAGCTCAGTACAGTAAAATACAGTGGAGTTCAGTACAGTACTGTTTAGTAGACTATAAGCTAGTTTAGTACAGTACAGTAAAGTACCGTACAATACAGTAAATTATACTGTACTTTACTTGTGTGCTCTACTGTGCTGTACTAAACCATTCTCTACTGTACAGTAAAGTACTGTACTTTATTGTACTGACCAATACTATACTCTACTGTACTGTATTGTGCTGTTCAAACGTGAAACAGATGTCTATGATTGGTTCAGATTTGGACTGACCATATTTTCACTGCTTTTCAATGTCCATGGATGTCCGGTGTCGGTCAGTGCTCAGTGGGTGAGAGGGCTGGCTACAGTAAAGAGGAAGAGAGGGGGCTTGTGGGTAGGTGTCAGTAGTGACGGGGAAAAGATCTATACAGTTACATATTGGGATATTATCTGACGATATATCGTATAGTAACATTTTGACAATATCGCAATATAATTTTTGCGCTAGTTTGCTGTACCGACACAAAAAATCCAGTATTTTTCCTTCATAGCTTGTTCTCCATCTTCTTTTTAAACAGGGAGCCAATTTGTTTTCGGTACTTTTACTTCCATGACTGATCAAAACTAGTTTTCTCATGGCTCCCTCTTGTCCCTCCGGTGAGCATTATGTTCGGAACATCGCATCGCAATAAAATCACAGTATGGAATTGCAATACATATAGAATTGTGAGAATCGCAATACATATCGTATTGGCACCTAAGTATCATCATAATATCGTATCGTGAGGTCCCTGGTAATTCTCAGCCCTAGGTGTCAATAAGAGCTGGAAGTGGTGACATTAACTGGAGAGAGAGTAGATAGAGAGGGAGGTGGTGTCCAGACTGTTTTCACACTCTTGGTTTGACCATGAGACAGAAGGAGAAAGAAAACAGTTATGAGCTGAACATAACAGTAGGACAGTGGAAGGGAGGACAGTAGAAGGTGACCCAACTGTGGTTTGTGACTACTATACATTTTCATTGCAGCCATTCCAGTTTCAGTCATTCTGTTACTGATTTGGTAATAGAATAACACGCTTTAATCACATAATAAATCATAAACCAAATGTTATCCGTAAAAACACTATAACTAATTAGCAGGTCTACCTTTACAGTACTTGTTACTTCTGTGAACTTTCATTATCCTCCCTCCTCATGAGGGAGAGAAATTAGAAAATATCTTAAAGATATGTGGTGTTTTGGTAACAGAATGACAAGACACTAGGCAATATTTCTTACAGATGGCAAATCATTTTGGCAAAACTAAATATAAATGATATTAGTTGGCAGGGGACTTATTTCAGCATTATTGCGTTTTGATGTATTTCTAATACCCTTTAAGACTGTTTCTACTGGATGTTTTCTAAGATCCCTTTTCCATCTGTTTGACCAGAAATCAAAGCCTTTGCTTATTCCTAATTTTTAGGATGTAAAATGTAGAGACATTTATATATGCCTTCATTTCTCAAAGGTATTTACTCTTAGATGTCATTTGACACCCAATTTGATGTGCTCCTATGACCTTCTCATGTTAAATCAAATCAAAGTTGATTTGTCACGTGCGCCGAATACAACAGTAAAATTCTTACTTACAGGCTCTAACCAATAGTGCGAAGAAAAAAAAGAAGGTGTGTGTGTGTGTGTGTGTGTGTAGGTAAGTAAATAAATAAAACAACAGTAAAAGACATTTGAAAAATAAGAGTAGCAAGGCTATATACAGACACCGGTTAGTCAGGCTTATTGGGGAAGTATGTACATGTGGGTATGGTTAAAGTGACTATGCATATATGATGAACAGAGAGTAGAAGCAGTGTAAAAAGAGGGGTTGGCGGGTGGTGGGACACAATGCAAATAGCCTGGTTAGCCAATGTGCAGGAGCACTGGTTGGTCGGCCCAATTGAGGTAGCATGTACATGAATGTATAGTTAAAGTGACTATGCATATAAGATAAACAGAGAGTAGCAGCAGCGTAAAAGAGGGGTTGGGGGGACACACAATGCAAATAGTCCGGGTAATCATTTGGTTACCAGTTCAGGAGTCTTATGGCTTGGGGGTAAAAACTGTTGAGAAGCCTTTTTGTCCTAGACTTGGCGCTCCGGTACCGCTTGCCATGCGGTAGTAGAGAGAACAGTCTATGACTGGGGTGGCTGGGGTCTCTGACAATTTTCAGGACCTTCCTCTGACACCGCCTGGTTTAGAGGTCCTGGATAGCAGGCAGCTTTGCCCCGGTGATGTACTGGGCCGTACGCACTACCCTCTGAAGTGCCTTGCGGTCGGAGGCCGAGCATTTGCAGTACCAGGCAGTGATGCAACCGGTCAGGATGCTCTCGATGTTGCAGCTGTAGAACCTTTTGAGGATCTCAAGACCCATGCCAAATCTTTTTAGTTTCCTGAGGGGGAATAGGCTTTGTTGTGCCCTCTTCACGACTGTCTTGGTGTGTTTGGACCATTCTAATTTGTTGTTGATGTGGACACCAAGGAATTTGAAGCTCTCAACCTGCTCCACTACAGCCCTGTCAATGAGAATGGGGACGTGCTCGGTGCTTCTTTTCCTGTAGTCCACAATCATCTCCTTAGTCTTGGTTACGTTGAGGGATAGGTTGTTATTCTGGCACCATCCGCCCAGGTCTCTGACCTCCTCCCTATAGGCTGTCTCGTCGTTGTCGGTGATCAGGCCTACCACTGTTGTGTCGTCAGCAAACTTAATGATGGTGTTGGAGTCGTTCCCGGCCATGCAGTCGTGGGTGAACCGGGAGTACAGGAGGGGACTGAGCACGCACCCCTGGGGAGCTCCAGTGTTGAGGATCAGCGTGGCAGATGTGTTGCTACCAACCCTCACCACCTGGGGGCGGCCCGTCAGGAAGTCCAGGATCCAATTGCAGAGGGAGGTGTTTAGTCCCAGGTTCCTTAGCTTAGTGATGAGCTTTGAGGGTACTATGGTGTTGAACACTGAGCTGTAGTCAATGAATAGCATTCTCACATAGGTGTTCCTTTTGTCCAGGTGGGAAAGGGCTGTGTGGAGTGCAATAGAGATTGCATCATCTGTGGATCTGTTTGGGCGGTATGCAAATTGGAATGGGTCTAGGTTTTCTGGGATAATGGTGTTGATGTGAGCCATTACCAGCCTTTCAAAGCACTTCATGGCTACGGATGTGAGTGCTACGGGTCTGTAGTCATTTAGGCAGGTTGCCTTTGTGTTCTTGGGCACAGGGACTATGGTGGTCTGCTTGAAACATGTTGGTATTACAGACTCAATCAGGGACATGTTGAAAATGTCAGTGAAGACACCTGCCAGTTGGTCAGCACATGCCTGGAGCACACGTCCTGGTAATCCATCTGGCCCCGCAGCCTTGTGAATGTTGACCTGTTTAAAGGTTTTACTCATGTCGGCTACGGAGAGCGTGATCACACAGTCGTCCGGAACAGCTGATGCTCTCATGCATGCCTCAGTCTTGCTTGCCTCGAAGCGAGCATGGAAGTGATTTAGCTCGTCTGGTAGGCTCGTGTCACTGGGCAGCTTGCGGCTGTGCTTCCATTTGTAGTCTGTAATAGTTTGCAAGCCCTGCCACATCCGACGAGCGTCGGAGCCGGTGTATTATGGTTCAATCTTAGCCCTGTATTGACGCTTTGCCTGTTTGATGGTTCGTCGCAGGGCATAGCGCGATTTCTTGTAAGCTCCGGGTTAGAGTCCCGCACCTTGAAAGCGGCAGCTCTACCCTTTAGCCCAGTGCGAATGTTGCCTGTAATCCATGGCTTCTGGTTGGGGTATGTACGTACAGTCACTGTGGGGACGACGTCCTCAATGCACTTATTGATAAAGCCAGTGACTGATGTGGTGTATTCCTCAATGTCATCAGAAGAATCCTGGAACATGTTCCAGTCTGTGATGGCAAAACAGTCCTGTAGTTTAGCATCTGCTTCATTCTGACCATTTTTTTATAGACCGAGTCACTGGTGCTTCCTGCTTTAATTTTTGCTTGTAAGCAGGAATCAGGAGGATAGAGTTGTGGTCGTATTTACCAAATGGAGGGCGAGGGAGAGCTTTGTACACGTCTCTGTGTGTGGAGTACAGGTGATCTAGAATTTCTTTTTTTGTGCTCATGGGTCTTTTTACATGGAAATTCCCAAATCTAGTTTAGGAAGTAGACCATACACTGGTAACCTAGCCTGGTCCTAGATCTGTTTACGCGATGTAGAATAAAATAGAATAATATTTAGCGGAAATATAAATACAAGCAAGGCACTCAAAGTAATTTACAGTAAAATAATTACACATGTACCTTGGAAGGGGATATGCAGAGCAAAGCTTTGAATTGAGAAAATGTACGTTTGTAGCATTCAATCTAATATCCACAGTTAGTATGGATATTGGAATATAGTCCCAGTCAAAGTTCTCCCAGAGCTGTGCCACCCAGATCCACACTGAAGCTAATTTCTTAGCTAAGCTGCCGCCGCCCTTTCTCTGAAAACAGGTTCCATGCAGCCCAAAGCTGAGGCTTTAGTCACACTGGTATGAGCCGCCGTTTGCAACATGCTATATTCTGTGGAAATGATTAATTCCGTGTCCCAAAATGCAAACATTGCCATCTTTTGTGCCCACAAAATGCCAAACAGTTATACACCGAAACCCCATGAGGGACTGTTTGCCTCCCAAATAGCACCCTATTCCCTATATAGTTCACTACTTTTGACCAGGGCCCATATGTCTGTGGTCAAAAGTAGTGCACTATATAGGGAATATTTTGCCATTTGGGAGATTCATCCCGGCATCTGAACAAAGCTCTGCCACCCACCCAGATGTTTATCAGCCAGGGCCCTTGGCGTTATGAGATAGTGCCTAGCGTCGCGCCAGTAGTAGCATTACTACCATCCACGAGACCACGATGTAGTTCCCTCTTTGCATATGCCAATGGGATACGATTAAGAATGCAAACTGCACCTCAATCTATCTCTCCCTATCAAACACACCCACGAGGCTCATTGTTAGGCACGTAATAAAAATGTTCATGTTCTATTGAGCCCCGATAAGGCCTACCGCCGCCCACCTAGGCTCTTCTGATGTGCTTGTCAGGGCTGGGGATCACTTTCACATAGGGGACGCTGTCTGGTAGCATTCCAAATGGCACCCTATTCCTTATATAGCGCACTGCTTTTGACCAGGGACCTGACATTTGGGATGCATCCTCTGCCATTGCCCAAACCGAGGAGCTATTGTTGCAAAGCCAAGTAGGAGATTGATATACCAATAAAAAGTGTAGTGAATAAAACCATATAGGAAGTCTCCACTTCCCCCTTCCTCGTGCCAATAAAAAATGATAGACAATCAGTTACCAGAAGGTGATGGTGATAATCCGTTAACAGGCAGGCTATTAAAAGAGGAGCGGAGGTAACCGTAACAACATGCTACTGTTGAACACATGAGAGGGTGTGATGTCATGTGTTATATACCATGGTTGGAAAGTGTTTCCCCTTGATTTGACTCTTATTGATAATCCTTTAACGGACAATCTATCAAAAGGGGAGCAGTGCTACCATTGAACACGGGAGGTGTGTGAAGTGTCAATGTCATGTATACTTCCTTCCGGCCTCTAGGTCATCAGGCCGCTGATTATCCCGCACATCCTGTCACCATCGTCAAGCGCCCCCGCGCCTCATGACACTCACCTGGACTTCATCACCTCCTTGATTATCTTCCCTATATCTGTCACTCCTCTTGGTTCTTTCTTCAGGTGTTATTGACTCTGTTTTCATGTCGGTGCGTTGTTGTGGTTATTGTTTATGTTTATTTATTAAAACACTCACTCCCTGTACTTGCTTCCCGACTCTCAGCGCACTCGTTACAGTCAAAGTATGCCAAAGAGGAAAAGTGTTCCCTCTTGATTTGACTCTTTCTTAAATTACCAATTTGAGGCATCAGGGCGAAATACAAAAATCTGTTTTATTTTATTAACTCTTATTTTACTAGGTACTAGGTTGACTAAGAACACATATTATTACAGCAACAGTTTGGGGAAGGGATATCCAATATCCAAGATTGAGAACATTTGGCCCAGTTTTTCAGACACAGATTAGGCCTAGTCTTGGACTAAAACGTGCTTTCAATTGAAAATCTCCATTGAGAATGCTTTTTTTACTCCAGGACTAGGACAAAAATGTTTAAAATTAATGTTTAATTTATTTAGACTGTGGGTCTTTAAGAAATGCCAGGAGGAACACACTGGATGTCTTGGCAGCCCACAAAGGTACTGGTCCAAAGTTTGAACAGGAGTGTGTGTTTTCGGTTGATTGGACGAGTGATAGCACTGTCTGTGGCTTCACAGGGAGCAGCAAATGTCAAATACGGCCAGATAAGCAGTGCTCAACCAGGCAGACTCCATGACCACTCTGTATTCAAATGGTTACATTTCTCTTACAGCTCTCTCTGGAGATGGACCTGATGCAGCATGTGTGATTTGGAATCCTAAACTAACCCTCCTGTATTTCTCATAAAGGATCCTTGACCACAAATCTAGATATAGTATACTTTGGGTTTTGAAGTCTATTTCAGCATGTGGATAAACATATGTGTTCATACTTTTGTAGATAACCATGTAAATACATATTTATGAGGATAATATTATGTTGTGACTGTGAATGTACATACTTCAGAGCATCTCTGTCATCCTCTTTGGTGAAACAATGTTAGCCTTGGGTGAGAAATGGGATATGGTCCTTCACAGTGACATTCATCCAAATGTTATAATAAATATTTTAAGCCCCAGTTCATAGCGTTTGTCTAAATTTAGTTAAACTAAGACACCCACGGATACATTTCTTCGGGGGACAGTCTCTAAATCGATGGTAGCCTGCGTATTATTTGTCTCATTATTATTAAGACAAAATAGATTTCAAGCCGCCAGACTGTCGGGGACACTAATGTAAAATCAAATTACGGGGTAACGAAGTTAAATAGCGTGCTTCGTTCGGCTGAGAACTCCCAAGTCTTGTGTTCTGATAGCTATGAGCTACACAGCTACACACACTTTCTATGGACAATTTTTGATCTTTCATTTTTAATTTGTAAGCTTTGTAAAGAAAATTGCTAGATATATTGGACACAAAACTAAATTGTCATTATTGGAAATCAGTCCTTAAATAATCAAGTAGCCTAAAGATTCTCAGAACTGCGGCTGGATCAAAGGCCCATCTGTCAATCCAAGTCAAAAAACTTTATTGAAGACTGTCACTTGCCCAATAAATGTATGAGAGATAGAAAACAACACTGACTTGTTTCTTTGAATATGGTCATTGATGATGCTCACTTTCTTTTTCAAAGCCAAGCATCCGTCTAAGGAACATAAGACAATGGGCAATGTTATGTCTACACCCACCTTTCTTCCAGACCCATATTTTTTGGTGGACCACCGGGCCCGGTTTTCCCCGGCGGTCCCCGTAGCATCCTCCTCATCTCCTAGCAGCCCCGCGGAAGCCGTATCTGAATCCTCCCCCTCCTCCAAATCCTCTCCCTCCTCCACGTCCATCGTTTTGAGACGCTTAGGTGCTCTCTCGTATTCCCCTTCCTCGTATTCCTCAATGAGAGACATTGTTGATGAATAGCAACAATTTTTTGGTGTTAGATGAATTCGCCACCTGAGAAATAAATCACAAAAAAAGCAGTCCGGAAAGTTGCATGCACGTGGCTCTAAAACAGAATGTCGACCAAGCGAACTAGAATTCTGACAGCTGTGCGCATTGACGGTAATGCCACCCTCCAATACGCCCCCTTCTTGTGCGTGCACCTTCACTCTTTTGTTCACATTGCAGATTTTCTTCCATTGGACAACCTTTGCTTGTGTTCTGAATATAGTCGTTGATTGGCTATGGCGGTTAGGCGTTAAAAGCGAAAATATGATCGAAGCTTCTGTGTCGCCGAAGACGAGCCACAGTTTGTAGTCTATGTGCATACCATCAAAGAGTAAACCACTAGGCCTAATTAAAAGGTAAACAATGAAGCAAATGTATCCCATGACATTTCACATTTTAGTCATTTAGCAGATGCTCTGACTTACAGGAGCAATTATAGTTACGTACCTAGTTAGCTCAGGAATTTCGAACCAGTGACCTTTCGGTTACTGGCCCAATGCTCTTAACAGCTAGGTGACCTGCCGCCCTACTTTCACATGCAAATAGCACTTCATTTCTATAGGCAATCCATAGGCTATTGATCAAGTACTATTCTGTTATTAGTATGTAATAGTACGGTAGTATTAGACTTGGAACTACACAATGAAGAAAACAGTCTAGTTGTTTCAACTAATTACTATTAAGTAACTGGTTCCACGTGTTAGGCCTACCTGAACTTAGCTCCCAAACTTAGCTCCCAAATGTATTTGGGCATCTTACCTAAAAAAGGCTGTGGAACCAGCAGGGTTGGAATAATGCAGGGGCTTACCGGGGCTGAAGCCCCTGGGCCCAGGCCCGTGGGGGGCCCAAGAGGCAACAATTTTGTATTAAATAAACAAATATATTTACAGTACCAGTCAAAAGTTTGGACACAGCTACTCATTCAAGGGTTTTTCTTTATTTTTACTATTTTCTACATTGTAGAATAATAGTGATGATCATCAAACAATGAAATAACACATGGAATCATGTAGTAACCAAAAAAGTGTTAAACAAATCTAAATATATTTTATACTTAAAATTCTTAAAAGTAGCCACCCTCTGCCTTGATGACAGCTTTGCACATGCTTGGCATTCTCTCAACCGGCTTCATGAGGTAGTCACCTGGAATGCATTTCAATTAACCTCTATGGGCTAGGTGGGACGCTAGGTGGGACGCTACTCAACAGCCAGTGTAATCCCGTGGCGCGTTATTCAAATACCTTAGAAATGCAAAACCTTCAATTTTTCAAAAATATGGCTATTTTACACCATTTTAAAGATAAGACTCTCGTTAATCTAACCACACTGTCCGATTTCAAAAAGGCTTTACAACGAAAGCAAAACATTAGATTATGTCAGCAGAGTACCCAGCCAGAAATAATCAGACACCCATTTTTCAAGCTAGCATATAATGTCACATAAACCCAAACCACAGCTAAATGTAGCACTAACCTTTGATGATCGTCATCAGATGACAACCCTAGGACATTATGTTATACAATACATGCATGTTTTGTTCAATCAAGTTCATATTTATATAAAAAACCAGCTTTTTACATTAGCATGTGACTAGCATGTGACTAGCATTCCCACCGAACACTGCCGGTGAATTTACTAAATTACTCACGATAAACGTTCACAAAAAACACAACAATTATTTTAAGAATTATAGATACAGAACTCCTCTATGCACTCGATATGTCCGATTTTAAAATAGCTTTTCGGTGAAAGCACATTTTGCAATATTCTCAGTAGATAGCCCGGCATCACAGGGCTAGCTATTTAGACACCCAGCAAGTTTAGCACTCATCAAAGTCAGATTTACTGTAAGAAAAATGTTATTACCTTTGCTGTCTTCGTCAGAATGCACTCCCAGGACTTCTACTTCAATAACAAATGTTGGTTTGGTCCAAAATAATCCATCGTTATATCCAAACAGCAGCGTTTTGTTCGTGCGTTCAAGACACTATCCGAAAGGGTAAATAAGGGTGACGTGCATGGCGCAATTCGTGACAAAAAAATTCTAAATATTCCATTACCGTACTTCGAAGCATGTCAACCGCTGTTTAAAATCAATTTTTATGCCATTTTTCTCATAAAAAAGCGATAATATTCCGACCGGGAATCTGCGTTTAGGTAAACAGACAAAAGAAAAGAAAGCATTCGGTCGACTCGGGCACGCGCCTAAGCCCATAGTACTCTGAGCTGCCACTTGCCAAAAGCGATAAAGTGTTTCAGCCAGAGCCTGCCTCGATATCGTTCAGCTTTTTCCCGGGCTCTGAGAGCCTATGGGAGCCGTAGGAAGTGTCACGTTATTGCAAAGATCCTCAGTCTTCAATAAAAAGAGCCAAGATGAAACACTACTTCTCAGACAGGCCACTTCCTGCATGGAATCTTCTCCGGTTTTGGCCTGCCATATGAGTTCTGTTATACTGACAGACACCATTCAAACAGCTTTAGAAACTTTAGGGTGTTTTCTATCCAATGCCAATAATTATATGCATATTCTAGTTACTGGGCAGGAGTAGTAACCAGATTAAATCGGGTACGTTTTTTATCCGGCTGTGTCAATACTGCCCCCTAGCCCTAACAGGTTAACAGGTGTACCTTGTTAAAAGTTAATTTGTGGAATTTCTTTCCTTAATTCATGCGTGAGTTCCAAATATCTCCAACGGTCGCCCCAGTGTGAGTTTTTTTTATGCATGTGATGTTAGAACATTCTCTCCATTCCAGAATGTGATTGTTACGCAACATTACATTTAATCCGCGCTGCCCTCAAACCAAGGAATTTAGTCTGTTTTTATTCATAGTTTCAAATTCAATTTCAAATGATTTTCTAACAAGTTTTTATTTTCTAAGAACAGTTTGAATTGAGGTGTGTTCTGCCTCCTCATTCATTCACCAAAAAATTGTCCTTTTGACTTTTGCGGAAAATTAAATTTTTCGGACATTTCTGACCAGGACAAAATTCCCCAAGCACTTCCCAATTGTTTGTGCAGTTCAAGTCTGCAGACATTTGCGCATCTCCCGTCAGAACAGGATCTGCACACATGTTCACATTTTCCATCTGTTGCCCGCATCGCAGTCGTTGTTGATTTCGTTAATAATAATAACTTTGGAAATGTGTGCGTTTCTATCAAAGTAAGTGCCTTATTACGTTGTAATAGTTTCTGTATGTCGTTTCTATTGTAGCTTACTTTATGTATGGAGCATAATCTATTTGTGTATATTCCTTATAACCGCAGATACGTGAGGTAATGTTACTAATTTCATAACCTTTATGGTGTTATATTCAATCAAGCTTATGTAGCTAGCTACATTCTTATATCATCTCTGTAAAACATTGCTAATTGCATCAGAGAAGTATTACCTTGTGTTGTATTTTGAAGCTACCCTTTCTTTATGACTCCCAAGTGGCAAATAGTCCGGGCACACAATGCAAATAGTCCGGGGAGCCATTTGATTACCTGTTCAGGAGTCTTATGGCTTGGGGGTAAAAACTGTTGAGAAGCCTTTTTGTCCTAGACTTGGCACTCCGGTAGTAGAGAAAATAGTTTATGACTGGGGTGGCTGGGGTCTTTGACAATTTTTAGGGCCTTCCTCTGACACCACCTGGTGTAGAGGTCCTGGATGGCAGGCAGCTTAGCCCCAGTGATGTACTGGGCCGTTCGCACTACCCTCTGTAGTGCCTTGCGGTCAGAGGCCGAGCAATTGCCGTACCAGGCAGTGATGCAACCGGTCAGGATGCTCTTGATGTTGCAGCTGTAGAACCTTTTGAGGATCTCAGGACCCATGCCAAATCTTTTTAGTTTCCTGAGGAGGAATAGGCTTTGTCGTGCCCTTTCACGACTGTCTTGGTGTGTTTGGGCCATTCTAGTTTGTTGGTGATGTGGACACCAAGGAATTTGAAGCTCTCAACCTGCTCCACTACAGCCCCGTCGATGAGAATGTGGGCGTGCTCGGTCCTCCTTTTCCTGTAGTCCACAATCATCTCCTTAGTCTTGGTTACGTTGAGGGATAGGTTGTTATTCTGGCACCACTCGGCCAGGTCTCTGACCTCCTCCCTATAGGCTGTCTCGTCGTTGTCGGTGATCAGGCCTACCACTGTTGTGTCGTCAGCAAACTTAATGATGGTGTTGGAGTCGTGCCCGGCCATGCAGTCGTGGGTGAACAGGGAGTACAGGAGGGGACTGAGCACGCACCCCTGGGGAGCTCCAGTGTTGAGGATCAGCGTGGCAGATGTGTTGCTACCTACCCTCACCACCTGGGGGCGGCCCATCAGGAAGTTCAGGATCCAGTTGCAGAGGGAGGTGTTTAGTCCCAGGATCTTAGTGATGAGCTTTGAGGGTACTATGGTGTTGAAAGCTGAGCTGTAGTCAATGAATAGCGTGTGGAGTGCAATAGAGATTGCATCATCTGTGGATCTGTTTGGGCGGTATGCCAATTGGAGTGGGTCTAGGGTTTCTGGGATAATGGTGTTGATGTGAGCCATTACCAGGAAGGTATACGTTTCACTAATTGTTGTCACCCATTTATCGAGTTTCCCCCTCACTCCTGGCTCTCTCTTCTCCTGTAGCTCCAAGGCATAGCGATTGGTCTCCTCTACTATGTTTCCCACCAGCTCCTCTGTCAGAAACAACTTGAAGCACTCTGCCTCAGTTGGAAATGGCAAGGGGCATTGCACTCCAGACTGCCACTCGTCAAAGCAAACAGCAGGGCCAGGAGGGGTGAAATGGCTGGCGGCCTTCCAGCTACCACAGAACTCCTGTACTTCATCCACTGTCTGTCTGCTTCCATCACCACCAGCATCTTCAAATGGACCTGGGACTTCGTCAGTGGACAAGGGAACCTCAGATTCAGGGTTCTCAATGGCTACAAGGTTGGGGGGCAACTACTCACTGTCACTGTCAGAATCTGATTCCTGACTTTCATACTCAGACTCTCCTTTTGAAAGACACTGCTAATTCTACAGTTTAGCTCACTAGCTACATACATAAACAACAACACTGAATGGCTCAGAGTGGGAGTGAGAGGTTACGTGGTTGACTGCCGTCACGCGCCACTTGTATCAATAAATCACTATCAGAAAATGTTTTGTGTGGCAATTATTTATATATTTACTGTTTTATTCACATTTTCAATTACAGGTGACAAATCATGCATTCCGATTCTTGCATAGCTTGTAATGGGCACATATTATGTGTGTAAAATACTTTTTTGAAGGTTGTACTGATTATGATGAGCTAAGCTAATTCCAGCTGTGTAGGCATGTTTGTTGACATACAATGCGTTCTGGGTTTCACGTAATCGTCTGTTTGACCAAAGATGTTATAACAAAATGAGGTGAGTAAGGGTTCACTTGTTTTTTGAGGACTTCCGGAAATGAATGGTGGGATGTGAACGATGGTAGATGACACACCCCTTCAACATGCATACTATAAACAGACCAAACTCATCTTGTCTTCTCTTATTATCTTTGATTTCTGTGAGGAAAAAAGCATGGCTGCACGCTGAAACTAATCATCGTCAGATTACTTTCGATTTCTAGAAAGTGTTTTACTCAATTATTTAGATCAATGGTGAGCTCACCCGTGATGTGATTAATTATACATGGTAGTTGCTATTAGCTAATTCATATTGTCGTTTATGTCAGCCGAGAGTTAGAAAATATGACCGCTGTGTTGCATCAAGCTTTCCTCAGTTAGCTCTAGGACAAATGTAGCCTACATTTTTTCCGGTTAGGATGATTGTGTTATGCTATAAATACTTCTGTGATTATCTGAACATTGCATCCAAAAATAAACTGCTCACATTCTGGACATAAATTTGTAAGGACTGTGTTTGTGTAAATAGTTTCTGAAAAAAGTGTGGCCAGCTCAAATGCTTTCGAAACTGTCCGTTCTAAATTAGCTTTCTAAATAAGCATTCTGATCACAAGGGTGTGATCGTACGCTTCAGGGACCACTGTAGAACGATCACACCCGTGTGATGGTACGTGTGAAAGGGTTAATGCATTTGAACCAATCAGTTGTGTTGTGACAAGATAGCGTTGATATACAGAAGACAGCCCTATTTGGTAAAGACCAAATCCATATTATGGCAAGACCAGCTCAAATAAGCAAAACTATTATTCTACAATGTATATAATAGTGAAAAAGAAAGAAAAAACGTTGAATGAGTAGATGTGTCCAAACTTTTGAATGGTACTGTATATATATATATATATATATATATATATATATATATATATATATATATATACTGCTCAAAAAAATAAAGGGAACACTTAAACAACACAATGTAACCAAGTCAATCACACTTCTGTGAAATCAAACTGTCCACTTAGGAAGCAACACTGATTGACAATACATTTCACATGCTGTTGTGCAAATGGAATAGACAACAGGTGGAAATTATAGGCAATTAGCAAGACACCCCCAATAAAGGAGTGGTTCGGCAGGTGGTGACCACAGACCACTTCTCAGTTCTTATGCTTCCTGGCTGATGTTTTGGTCACTTTTGAATGCTGGCGGTGCTTTCACTCTAGTGGTAGCATGAGATGGAGTCTACAACCCACACAAGTGGCTCAGCTAGTGCAGCTCATCCAGGATGGCACATCAATGCGATCTGTGTCAAGAAGGTTTGCTGTGTCTGTCAGCGTAGTGTCCAGAGCACGGAGGCGCTACCAGGAGACAGGCCAGTACATCAGGAGACGTGGAGGAGGCCGTAGGAGGGCAACAACCCAGCAGCAGGACCGCTACCTCCGCCTTTGTGCAAGGAGGAGCAGGAGGAGCACTGCCAGAGCCCTGCAAAATGACCTCCAGCAGGCCACAAATGTGCATGTGTCTGCTCAAACGGTCAGAAACAGACTCCATGAGGGTGGTATGAGGGCCCGACATCCACAGGTGGGGGTTGTGCTTACAGCCCAACACCGTGCAGGATGTTTGGCATTTGCCAGAGAACACCAAGATTGGCAAATTCGCCACTGGCGCCCTGTGCTCTTCACAGATGAAGCAGGTTCACACTGAGCACATGTGACAGATGTGACAGAGTCTGGAGACGCCGTGGAGAACGTTCTGCTGCCTGCAACATCCTCCAGCATGACCGGTTTGGCGGTGGGTAAGTCATGGTGTGGGGTGACATTTCTTTGGGGGGCCGCACAGCCCTCCATGTGCTCGCCAGAGGTAGCCTGACTGCCATTAGGTACCGAGATGAGACCCTCAGACCCCTTGTGAGACCATATGCTGGTGCGGTTGGCCCTGGGTTCCTCCTAATGCAAGACAATGCTAGACCTCATGTGGCTGGAGTGTGTCAGCAGTTCCTGCAAGAGGAAGGCATTGATGCTATGGACTGGCCCGCCCGTTCCCCAGACCTGAATCCAATTGAGCACATCTGGGACATCATGTCTCGCTCCATCCACCAACGCCACGTTGCACCACAGACTGTCCAGGAGTTGGCGGATGCTTTAGTCCATGTCTGGGAGGAGATCCCTCAGGAGACCATCCGCCACCTCATCAGGAGCATGCACAGGCGTTGTAGGGAGGTCATACAGGCACGTGGAGGCCACACACACTACTGAGCCTCATTTTGACTTGTTTTAAGGACATTGCATCAAAGTTGGATCAGCCTGTAGTGTGGTTTTCCACTTTCATTTTGAGTGTGACTCCAAATCCAGACCTCAATGGCTTGATAAATTGGATTTCCATTGATTATTTCTGTGTGATTTTGTTGTCAGCACATTCAACTATGTAAAGAAAAAAGTATTTAATAAGATTATTTCATTCATTCAGATCTAGGATGTGTCATTTTAGTGTTCCCTTTATTTTTTTGAGCAGTATATATGTATATATATATATATATATATATATATATATGAAGGAAATATATACTGTATATATTAGATATACAGTATATGTTTTATATTTTTCACTGCAACCGCCAACCACAGGAATACTCAGAAGCCCGCTCTCAATGAGTGTAGACAGCCTGCTGCCACTTTGCTAATCATCCGATTGTGGAGTAGAGGAGGCAGGGGGCCACGTGGGTAACTGGTGGACCCTGCCTTGATTGGGTAATTGATTCATCATTTTAAAAAAGCATAATAAATAAATGTGTGCGTCGAATTGCTTCTTGGCACACGGATTTGTTTACAGAAAATGATGGTGTGCCAGGAAGGGGATTTCTTAATCTGGCCCTGGGAGGGCACACAGTGATTTTAGCATACAATATTCCAATTTACATATTTGACACATATGATTACATTGTGCATGTTCATTTATACAATAATTTGTATTTAACATTTCCTCAACAGGGATTTGAACTCACAACCTCTTGATTCATGACATTCCAATCTTCCTGGTATTATCACTTAATCTGACTATTCTCTCATTATTTATTTGATTTACTTATTTCTGCAATGTTAGATTTTTCTGTATAGTTGTCTAATGTTGGTGGGGCATATTGCTCTGTTTTAATGTTACTTCTTAATCACAATGATAAATAGAATATATTTTCTTGAGTGTACTTTTAGCACTCTGGACACTATATCCCACCTGGACAAAAGGAACACCTACGTGAGAATGCTATTCATTGGTACAGCTCAGCGTTCAACACCATAGAGCCCTCAAAGCTCATCACTAATCTAAGGACCCTGGGACTAAACACCTCCTTCTGCAACTGGATCCTGGACTTCCTGACGGGCCGCCCCAAGGTGGTAAGGGTAGGTAACAACACATCTGCCACACTGATCCTCAACATGGGGGCTCCTCAGGGGTACGTGCTCAGTCCCCTCCTGTACTCTCCTGTACTCCCAACGATGTGACCGCCTATAGGGAGGAGGTCAGAGACCTGGCCGTGTGGTGCCAGGATAACAACCTCTCCCTCACCCTGATCAAGACAAAGGAGATGATTGTGGACGACATACATATTACCTCAATTACCTCGACTAACCGGTGCCCCCGCACATTGACTCTGTACCGGTACCCCCTGTATATAGCCTCGCTACTGTTATTTTACTGCTGCTCTTTAATTATTTTTTACTTATCTATTTTTTACTTAATACTTATTTTTCTTAAAACTGAATTGTTGATTAGGGGCTTGTAAGTAAGCATTTCACTGTAAGGTCTACACCTGTTATATTCAGCGCATGTGATAAATACAATTTGATTTGATTTGATTTATTTTTATTCTCAAAAACAACCTAGGACTTGCCGATGACAAGCATACCTATAACGTGATGCAGCCACCACCATGCTTTAAATATAAAGAGTGGTACTCAATGATATGTTGTGTTGGATTTGCCACAAACATAACGCTTTGTATTCAGGACATGAAGTGAATTTCTTTACCACATTGTGTTTCAGTTTTACTTTACGAACTTACTGCAAACAGGATGCATGTTTTGGAATATTTTTTATTCTGTACAGGTTTCCTTCTTTTCACTCTGTCATTAAGTTAGTATTGTGGAGTAACTACAATATTGTTGATCCATCCTCAGTTTTCTCCCTTCACAGCCTTTAAACTCTGTAACTGTTTTAAAGTCACCATTGGCATCAAGGTGAAAATCACTATACCAACTGAGTTAGGAAGGACACCTGTATCTTTGTAGTGACTGGGTGTATTGATACACCATTCAAAATGTAATTAATAACTGCACCATGCACAAAGGGATATTTGTATTTTATTTTTTTTGTCATCTACCAGTAAGTGGTCTTCTTTGCAAACCATAGCAAAACCTCCCTGGTCTTTGTGGTTGAATATTTGCTTGAAATTCACTGCTAGATTTAGGGACCTTACAGACAATTGTATGTGTAGGGTACAGTGCTGGGGTTGTCATTTACAAATCATGGTAAACACTATTATTGCACACAGAGTCCATTCAATTTGTGACTTGCTAAGCACATTTTACTCCTGAACTTATTTAGCATTGCCATAACAAAAAGGTTGAAAACGTTTTGACTCGAGACATTTCAGCTTTAAATTTTTTAAGTTTTTTAAAGAAACACATCCATTCCAGATATGTAAATTATTATAACATATTTTCTTAAAAGTAAAGTACATACACTGTATGTGTGGGAATGTTTCCAATGGTATTTGGCCCCTTTAAGCAGTTGATTCCAATCGCTGGGATCCTCTAATACAGTATGTGGAATGCACTAAATTATTTTCAAACCTCCATTTACCACAGTAGCCAACATTTACGATTTCATTTGAAAAGCGAAGGCTAAACAATTTAAGAGGAGGATGGAGATGACTCTGTGCCGTAACATTTTTCAAATTTTGTATCAAATCACACCTCGGTCTTGAGAAAAATGTCAAGGTTTCTATGGAAACACTCCAGCTGGACAATATTTTGCAGCAGTGCAAAGTTTAGGACACATATCGCATTGTAGAGGCTTCATTTCTCCAATAACAGTGCGTGACTGACATTATCCAATAAGAATAAGGTCGGAGTCCCAAATGGTACCACAATTCCCTGTAGTGCACTACTTTTGACCAGAGCCCTACAGACCCTGGTAAAAAGTAGGGCACTATTTAAAGAGTATAGGGTGCCTTTGAGATGTAGTCTGCATGTGAATCAATGATGTGTCACTGACTGCTCCCTGTTGCTACATGATAACAGGTATACTGGTTACAGTTAGGGCATTCCATATTCAATATTTAGCTCGTGGAACAGTCCCAATATACACCACCTTTGATCTTGAAAAGGCCCTCGACACTCTCCACCGAATATCCCTATGGAAAATACTTCACCAGTTTGGAATCCCTCCCAAAATAGTCAACGTCATCAAGACCTTGTACACCGATTTCCACTGTCAGGTTGTCTGTAACAAACAAACAGTTTCGGAGTCAACACTGGTGTTAAACAAGGATGCATCCTCTCCTCCACTGTGTTCGTTAAAGCCATTAACTGGCTTATGACACAGACCCTGACAAACAGAAAAAGTGGCATCAGATGGACACTCCCCTCAACTCTGGAAGATCTGGATAATGCAGATGACATCACCCTGCTCTCCTGCAGACAATCTGACATACGAGAACAGGTTGACAAGCTCACAAACACATCCCTGCAAACTGGCTTGAAAATCAATGCAACGAAAACTAAGCTCATGAGGAAAAACCACAAGATGCACGCTCATTAACATAAACGGAGAAGCGGTGGAGGAAGTTCAAGAATTCCTCTACCTAGGCAGCGAGGTTAGTAATGAAAAGGACGTCAACACCCGGATCATCAAAGCAACCTAAACTTTTGACATGTTAAAAACTAAATGGAAATCAAACAACTCAATATCAAAACCAAACTCCGCCTGTTCAATAGTAATGTCCTCAGTGTGCTTCTGTACGACCCTGAATGATGGAGGGTAACATCCAGACTGTCTAGAATCAAATCAAATCAAATCAAATGTATTTTTATATAGCCCTTCGTACATCAGCTGATATTCTCAAAGTGCTGTACAGAAACCCAGCCTAAAACCCCAAACAGCAAGCAAAGCATGTGAAAGAAGCACGGTGGCTAGGAAAAACTCCCTAGGAAAAACTCCCTAGAAAGGCCAAAAACCTAGGAAGAAACCTAGAGAGGAACCAGGCTATGAGGGGTGGCCAGTCCTCTTCTGGCTGTGCAGGGTGGATATTATAACAGAACATGGTCAAGATGTTAAAATGTTAAAATGTTCATAAATGACCAGCATGGTCAAATAATAATAATCATAGTAGTTGTCGAGGGTGCAACAAGCACGTCCGGTGAACAGGTCAGGGTAGCCGCAGGCAGAACAGTTGAAACTGGAGCAGCAGCACGGCCAGGTGGACTGGGGACAGCAAGGAGTCATCATACCAGGTAGTCCTGAGGCATGGTCCTAGGACTCAGGTCCTCCGAGAGAAAGACAGAAAGAGAGAAAGAGAGAATTAGAGAGAGCATATTTAAATACACACAGGACACCGGATAAGACAAGAGAAATACTCCAGATGTAACAGACTGACCCTAGCCCCCCGACACATAAACTACTGCAGCATAAATACTGGAGGCTGAGACAGGAGGGATCAGAAGACACTGTGGCCCCATCCGATGATACCCCCGGACAGGGCCAAACAGGCAGGATATAACCCCACCTACTTTGCCAAAGCACAGCCCCCACACCACTAGAGGGATGTCTCCAACCACCAACTTACCGTCCTAAGACAAGGCCGAGTATAGCCCACAACGATCTCCGCCATGGCACAACCCAAGGGGGGGGCGCCAACCCAGACAGGAAGACCACGTCAGTGACTCAACCCACTCAAGTGACGCACCCCTCCCATGGACGGCATGGAAGAACACCAGTAGGCCAGTGACTCAGCCCCTGTAAAAGGGTTAGAGGCAGAGAATCCCAGTGGAAAGAGGGGAACCGGCAAGGCAGAGACAGCAAGGGCGGTTCGTTGCTCCAGCCTTTCCGTTCACCTTCACACTCCTGGGCCAGACTATACTTAATCATAGGACCTACTGAAGAGATAAGTCTTCAGTAAAGACTTAAAGGTTGAGACTGAGTCTGCGTCTCTCACATTGGTAGGCAGACCATTCCATAAAAATGTAGCTCTATAGGAGAAAGCCCTACCTCCAGCCGTTTGCTTAGAAATTCTAGGGAGAATTAGGAGGCCTGCGTCTTGTGACCGTAGCGTACGTGTAGGTGTGTACGGCAGGACCAAATCGGAAAGATAGGTAGGAGCAAGCCCATGTAATGCTTTGTAGGTTAGCAGTAAAACCTTGAAATCAGCCCTTGCCTTAACAGGAAGCCAGTGTAGGGAGGCTAGCACTGGAGTAATATGATCAAATTTTTTGGTTCTAGTCAGGATTCTAGCAGCCGTATTTAGCACTAACTGAAGTTTATTTAGTGCTTTATCCGGGTAGCTGGAAAGTAGAGCATTGCAGGCCTAGAAGTAACAAAAGCATGGATTAATTTTTCTGCGTCATTTTTGGACAGAAAATTTCGGATTTTTGCAATATTACGTAGATGGAAAAAAGCTGTCCTTGAAACAGTCTTGATATGTTCTTCAAAAGAGAGATCAGGGTCCAGAGTAACGCCGAGGTCCTTCACAGTTTTATTTGAGACGACTGTACAACCATCCAGATTAATTGTCAGATTCAACAGAAGATCTCTTTGTTTCTTGGGACCTAGAACAAGCATCTCTGTTTTGTCCGAGTTTAAAAGTAGAAAGTTTGCAGCCATCCACTTCTTTATGTCTGAAACACAGGCTTCTAGCGAGGGCAATTTTGGGGCTTCACCATGTTTCATTGAAATGTACAGCTGTGTGTCGTCCGCATAGCAGTGAAATTTAACATTATGTTTTCGAATGACATCCCCAAGGGGTAAAATATATAGTGAAAACAATAGTGGTCCTAAAACGGAACCTTGAGGAACACCGAAATTTACAATTGATTTGTCAGAGGACAAACCATTCACAGAGACAAACTGATATCTTTCCGACAGATAAGATCTAAACCAGGCCAGAACTTGTCCATGTAGACCAATTTGGGTTTCCAATCTCTCCAAAAGAATGTGGTGATCGATGGTATCAAAAGCGGTACTAAGATCTAGGAGCACGAGGACAGATGCAGAGCCTCGGTCTGACGTCATTAAAAGGTCATTTACCACCTTCACAAGTGCAGTCTCAGTGCTATGATGGGGTCTAAAACCAGACTGAAGCGTTTCGTATACATTGATTGTCTTCAGGAAGGCAGTGAGTTGCTGTGCAACAGCTTTTTCTAAAATTTTTGAGAGGAATGGACGATTCGATATAGGCCGATAGTTTTTTATAATTTCTGGATCAAGATTCGGCTTTTTCAAGAGAGGCTTTATTACTGCCACTTTTAGTGAGCTTGGTACCCATCCGGTGGATAGAGAGCCGTTTATTATGTTCAACATAGGAGGGCCAAGCACAGGAAGCAGCTCTTTCAGTAGTTTAGTTGGAATAGGGTCTAGTATGCAGCTTGAGGGTTTGTAGGCCATGATTATTTTCATCATTGCGTCAAGAGATATAGTACTAAAACACTTTAGTATCTCCCTTGATCCTAGGTCCTGGCAGAGTTGTGTAGACTCAGGACAATGGAGCTTTGGAGGAATACCCAGATTTAAAGAGGAGTCTGTAATTTGCTTTCTAATGATCATGATCTTTTCCTCAAAGAAGTTCATAAATTTATTACTGCTGAAGTGAAAGCCATCCTCCATTTGCGAAGGCTGCTTTTTAGTTAGCTTTGCGACAGTATCAAAAAGAAATTTCGGATTGTTCTTATTTTCCTCAATTAAGTTGGAAAAATAGGATGATCGAGCAGCAGTAAGGGCTCTTCGATACTGCACGGTACTGTCTTTCCAAGCTAGTCGGAAGACTTCCAGTTTGGTGTGGCGCCATTTCCGTTCCAATTTTCTGGAAGCTTGCTTCAGAGCTCGTGTATTTTCTGTATACCAGGGAGCTAGTTTCTTATGACAGATGTTTTTAGTTTTTAGGGGTGCAACTGCATGTAGGGTATTGCGCAAGGTTAAATTGAGTTCCTCGGTTAGGTGGTTAACTGATTTTTGTCCTCTGACGTCCTTGGGTAGGCAGAGGCAGTCTGGAAGGGCATCAAGGAATCTTTGGGTTGTCTGAGAATTTATAGCACGACTTTTAATGCTCCTTGGTTGGGGTCTGAGCAGATTATTTGTTGCAATTGCAAACGTAATAAAATGGTGGTCCGATAGTCCAGGATTATGAGGAAAAACATTTAGATCCACAACATTTATTCCATGAGACAAAACTAGGTCCAGAGTATGACTGTGGCAGTGAGTAGGTCCAGAGACATGTTGGACAAAACCCACTGAGTCGATGATGGCTCCGAAAGCCTTTTGGAGTGGGTCTGTGGACTTTTCCATGTGAATGTTAAAGTCACCAAAAATTAGAATATTATCTGCTATGACTACAAGATCCGATAGGAATTCAGGGAACTCAGTGAGGAACACTGCATATGGCCCAGGAGGCCTATAAACAGTAGCTATAAAAAGTGATTGAGTAGGCTGCATAGATTTCATGACTAGAAGCTCAAAAGACGAAAACGTCATTGTTTTTTTTTTTTGTAAATTGAAATTTGCTATCGTAAATGTTAGCAACACCTCCGCCTTTGCCGGATGCACGAGGGGTATGGTCACTAGTGTAACCAGGGGGTGAGGCCTCATTTAACACAGTAAATTCATCAGGCTTAAGCCATGTTTCAGTCAGGCCAATCACATCAAGATTATTATCAGTGATTAGTTCATTGACTATAACTGCCTTGGAAGTGAGGGATCTAACATTAAGTAACCCAATTTTGAGATGTGAGGTATCACAATCTCTTTCAATAATGGCAGGAATGGAGGAGGTCTTTATACTAGTGAGATTGCTAAAGCGAACACCGCCATTTTTAATTTTGCCCAACCTAGATCGAGGCACAGACACGGTCTCAATGGGGAAAGCTGAGCTGACTACGCTGACTGTGCTAGTGGCAGACTCCACTAAGCTGGGAGGCTGGCTAACAGCCTGCTGCCTGGCCTGCACCCTATTTCATTGTGGAGCTAGAGGAGTTAGAGCCCTGTCTATGTTCGTAGATAAGATGAGAGCACCCCTCCAGCTAGGATGGAGTCCGTCACTCCTCAACAGGCCAGGCTTGGTCCTGTTTGTGGGTGAGTCCCAGAAAGAGGGCCAATTATCTACAAATTCTATCTTTTGGGAGGGGCAGAAAACAGTTTTCAACCAGCGATTGAGTTGTGAGACTCTGCTGTAGAGCTCATCACTCCCCCTAACTGGGAGGGGGCCAGAGACAATTAATCGATGCCGACACATCTTTCTAGCTGATTTACACGCTGAAGCTATGTTGCGCTTGGTGACCTCTGACTGTTTCATCCTAACATCGTTGGTGCCGACGTGGATAACAATATCTCTATACTCTCTACACTCGCCAGTTTTAGCTTTAGCCAGCACCGTCTTTAGATTAGCCTTAACGTCGGTAGCCCTGCCCCCTGGTAAACAGTGTATGATCGCTGGATGATTAGTTTTAAGTCTAATACTGCGGGTAATGGAGTCGCCAATGACTAGGGTTTTCAATTTGTCAGAGCTAATGGTGGGAGCCGTCGGCGTCTCAGACCCCACAACGGGAGGAGTAGAGACCAGAGAAGTCTCGGCCTCCGACTCCGACTCGCTTAATGGGGAGAACCGGTTGAAAGTTTCTGTCGGCTGAATAAGCGACACCGGTTGAGCATTCCTACAGCGTTTCCCTCCAGAAGCCATGAGAAAGATGTCCGGCTGCGGGGACCGTGCGAGGGGGTTTATACTAACGTTACTATCTGTACTTACTGGTGGCACAGACGCTGTTTCATCCTTTCCTACACTGAAATTACCCTTGCCTAACGATCGCGTCTGAAGCTGGGCTTGCAGCACAGCTATCCTTGCCGTAAGGCGATCGTTCTCCTGTATATTATAAGTACAACGACTGCAATTAGAAGGCATCATGTTAATGTTACTTAGCTTCGGCTGTTTGAAGTCCTGACGAACCATGTCCAGATAAAACCTCCGGGGTGAAAAAGTTGAATGAAAAAAGTTGAGTGAGGGAAAAAGTAAAAATATACGGTAATAAAAAAATAAAAAAACAGTCAGGTAGCAAAGTAAGATCGGCAACAAAACGCACAGCAGCGTAAACAAGTCTGCAAGTTGTGACCGGAAACAGGAAACTAGAGACTTTTAGAAAACTAGAGACTTTCCAAAACAAGTGTCTCCGGAAGATGCTTGGCATTTACTGGCCAAACATGATATCAAATGAAGAACTGCACCAAAAGACAGCGTCATTGACTCAATATTTTGTTGACATTCTATATTGTAGCAAGCAATGTGTATCCTGATGTATGTGTGATGCAGGGAGTAGTGCTCTCGTCTCTTTACTGCAGGATCCATGGATAAGACTTCCTATACAACTCACTGTCTCTAATGTCATAATGCCTGCATAAGGTTGTTGTAACTTGGAGCTTTCTATAGCCGTTTATGTCAACTTATGTCATATTGTCTGTCTTTGCCATACCCCTGTTCTGAAGCACAATGCACTGAAACTTTACTGGAATCTGAATGTGTCATAGCCAATTAGCGATGGAGACCAGCAATGTGACCAGTTAACACATGTTTATGTCTCATATAGTCAACTGGATGTCCTGTGCGGCTCTGTTGGTAGAGTATGGTGTTTGCATGGGTAGTGGGTTCAATTCCCACTGGGGCCACACATATATAAAAAAATGTATGCACTCATGACTATAATTTGATTTACAGATATATTATGTCACTTTCAAATAAATTGTTGCTGTAAGCTCATACAAACACAAAATAAAGTAAAGGCAATTATGCCTAAAAAATGAATCACTGGGAGCTAGAAGATATTCAGTTAGTGAGTAAAAATGACAACATTCAGTGATGGTTGGAAAAGGCAGTCATGGGAGAATGTATTAATTCATCTGTAATGACTTTGTTTTTTACTTTTTTACAGTTCATGGTTTTCTCAGTCCATCACGGTTTGTTTATCATTGTTTTTCATCTTGAATCAAAAGGAGACTCATTTGTGGAAACAGTATAATGACAGGAGGAAAGAGTGCAATGTTGTTGAGTTACAGTTATAATCATTTTTATAATGACTATTCATTAGTGGTATTGGCAAATAAGGTTTGTGTTTTCACAGTGTTGGTTTTTACTGCTGTGACGCACAACAGAAATGATTAATTAACAAGGATCCATGACACTTTTAGGAGGTAAAATATCAACGTTGCTTGTTTGCCGAAGGATTTTGAATTGGTAGTATGGATTAAATCTATTTTTATTCATACTTGTTCTCCTGGACCCTTGTGGATGTTGATTTTCTGAGTTAATAATTTATGCATTTTTTATTCATTGAGGCAACAAGAGCAAATTAACTTAAAAAAAAGATATTTTTGGAGTGCGGACCCTCTACTAATGAATCTGATTTTCTGAGTTAACCAATCTCAAGAGAACCAGCAGGGTTCTATTCTAGTTGAGCTATAAAAAGTCACATTTCTTAATAATGTGAGTTGAGGGAAATCCACATGAAGCTAAATGTGGCATTTTCTGTTAATAGTTTTCATTTTACCTTCATTGAATGGATTTACCCCAAGACACAATCACCTAAACACATACACAAACACACAAAACATGTCCATTTACTTTAGGGCCCACCTAGAATCTTTCTCTTTCTCTCTCTCTCCATATATTTCCTTTCAGTCCAGGTCTCCTAAATTGTATACAACCACACAAATAGAATGTAATTAAGTTCTATGCCATTTTATTCATATGGCTACATCTTACCTTTTAAAAGTATAATTGAAGGTATTTTTTTGATTTTATTGAACAGATAGTGAGAGGATGACAATGCTGAAAGATAGGCAGGCTGTGACAAAGGGCAGTTTTGAACCTGTGTTACACTGAATGCATGTGTACCAGTGGCTGCAGCATTACAACAGGACCCTCAAGGGCACTTCCTGCTTCCTTTTGTCCATTTCCCGTATGGTCACCACACTCGATTACCACCCCGTGCTGAGTGGACGAACGATGACGAAGCTCTAAAACCTGCATGAATCTGTTGGGAGGACAATGAAGATGTAGGATCGGTGCATCCAACTGTGAGATTACATCCCGTGGGTGTTTGTTCATCTGCCTCCAAAACTCTTCATCTCCAAATACTGTTTGTAATTATTAAACCAGACCATGTGGGAGTTCCAGAAGGAAGAAACATAGGCAGTTTCCCCACAGACAAAGGCTGTTTCCCTACAGACCTGGGTTCAAATACTATTTCAAATCATTTCAAATCCTTTATCTGTGTTTGACTAAAAAGCTTGCCTGGCTTAATGGACCAATAGAATAGTCCCAAAACAGTAAACCCTGGCCAGATGGCACTCCAGGCAGCAAACGCTCAAAGAATTTAAAAGATTTCAAAAATGATTTTAAACCCAGGTCTCTTTCCCCCTCCCTCCGTCTCTCTCTATTTTAGCCTCGATCACGTCATGCAAATTAATGTAGCGGCGGCCCAGGATAATTTGTTTACTGGAAGATGGAGGAAATCAAATTTCATGATAGCCGGTGACACAGTAGGCTATTGCTTGAACACATGCTTTATGTGGAAAAATGTATTGTTGTAAATCTAAGCCAGCCCAAATTCAATGAAATTGAATGAATGAGGAGCATGATGGTCTTGCTTCACTACAGTAATTGTATATAAAATAGGCTTCCATTACACAACAGCAAGTTACAGAATTACTGACACGACAGAGTCAAATTCATTTCAAACCAACGTTGGGGTCAATTCCTGAAATACCCTGTTTAAAACATTGTGTATGTATGTGAATCAGCCATTGGACAATTAGCCATGGAACTATCCTTTTGAGATATTCTAAAATAGAAAACATGTACTAAATAGACAAGAAATGTATGTGGTTTTGGACAAGGTTGCTTCGCCTCCAATGAAAAGGGCTTTCATCGACGCTAATGGAAATGGCCGACAAGGTAAAATAGAAACCAATCATTTACGGGACCAAAAGAGCACCTGCCACAGTTCACTGAGATGTTTTGACAGGACTGAAGGGATCAGTAGAGGCATAAAGGGCTTGAGTCTGAATATGAGTCTACTGCCTTTATGTCCCTCCAGGGCCACCATAAAAAAGAAAGCATACTCGACAGGCAGCTGAAATGGCACTATATAGGACTCTGGTTAAAGTAGTGCACAATGTAGGGAATAGAGTGCTATTTGGGACACCGCTGGAAATCTGGAGGTAGATGGATGTCAAAGTGGCCATCGGATCTTTTCGATTAACGCGACATTCCTATGTATTTCAATATTTAGAGCCTTGTGGTGTTGCATCTGGCTTTGTTCTTCATCTTCGGTTGTCAGGTAAATAGGTCCCCTTTCGGCAGCTCCTAGACAGAGGCTCCATCCCAAATGACACCCTATTCCCTTTACAGTGCACTACTTTTGACCAGGGCAATAGCACTCCGGTCAAAAGTAGTGCACTACATAGAGAACAGGGTGCCATTAGGGAAACACACAGAGAAAATGCATGGACTCATGGACACTCGGTGTGTTGCTGGGATTATGTTACCTCCGGGAGAGGCGTTTATTTTTATTAGAGATTCTTTGGTCTCCTTTTTTGCTGCTGACTGTGGCACCTCTGTGGTTTTATCTGATCTCTCTCTCTCTTTCTCTCTCTTTCTCTTTCTCTCTCTCTTTATCTTTCTTTCTTTCTCTCTCTCTCTCTCTCTCTCTCTCTCTCTCTCTCTCTCCCTCTCTCTCTTTCTCTCTCTCTCTCTCTCCCTCTCTCTCTTTCTCTCGCTCTCTCTCTCTTTATCTTTCTTTCTTTCTTTCTCTCTCTCTCTCTCTCTCTCCCTCTCTCTCTCTCTCTTTCTCTCTCTTTATCTCTAAAACTGCGTGGGGGCACACCGCATACATCACACCCAAATGAGCCTCCCAATTATGTGTGTGATGGGGACCAAAAAAAAAGCCTGGCTGCCTCATTTGCATGTACAGCTGGGCAGAAGGATCAAACAGATTGTTCATGTATCCCTCTTTTGCGCAGCGGTGTCTCAGCCTTGAATCACAAGTTAGGGGAGAAAGAAGTTCACATCCAAGTCCTTCCATTTTGTCTTGTTTCATTTTGCAGCCCCCTCACATCTTTGTCTCGCACACTGCATCATCGGGAGAGAAGAGGGAGAGAAAGAAAAAGAGAGAGAGGGGGAGAAGAGAGAGAAGAGAAAGAGGCAGCTGCAGGTATTGATCGTCGACAGTGTTCAGCATAATGGGTGTTAATGTGAGAGTTTGTGAGAGACGAGGTGCCGTGGCTGGTGTGCCCATCGGAGCAGGGACACGTGAACCACAGCCGTCGTGTGCTAAATGATGCCATATGCCAGGCTCTCTGCCAGTCCCCTTGAGGTAAACCCAGACTAACTCATGCTAAATTGTCCTCACGCTGGCAAAGCATCAGATTCAGATTTCTTACAGTTAGGAATGAACTGCAGAGAGAGTGAATGTCTGGCCCTGAAGGCGTATGACACTGAATGTCGATCAGCAGGGCCATATTGAGGAAAATAGATGTTGATTACGATAGATTAAACAGAATTTGATTTGATGATGGGATGCAATAATGTGCTATAACTTGGATCAATGATTTTTCTTCAAAAATTGGACTCCTACACAAACAATAATAATATGGAAACAAAAGTATTTGTGATTTTTTTTTTTAAAGATGAATGTTATGTCATGTTATGCAGAAACAGCCATCACACAATCCAATTGTGTAATGAGAGTGTTTGTTGTGAGAGCGGATGTCAGACATTTCCTCAAGTTCGTCAGGTACCGCTCAAAGCACTTCACATAGTGGTCTAAGTCTAGACTATCGGTCCCCTCGGGTGAGAGAAAAAAGACTAACTATGACCTATTTCAGGCCTTTCTTACGCTAATGAAACCAGCATAAAATAGAGCATGACAAAAGCGCAGTGGCAGGAAATGGTCAAAGGGGAAGAGGCAAAAAGGAAATTATAGCCAAGTGGTTTTCAGATGCACTCGAGAGTCTTGTTCTTCTGTTCTTTCTGACAGCCATTATGGTGCAGTTCTCTCCTCCAATCAACTAGTGAGAGCAAGCGTTTGAGAAAGTTTGACAGTACATTTGTGTGTGTATGTGTGTGTGTGTGTGGTGTGTGTGACCAAAGCAAAGACAGGTCAAATAAAGTTTTTATTTCTGCTATAGGGCTTACAAATAAGTACCTCTTCTGAGAAAGTTTGACAGTAAGTGTGTGTTGTTATTTCTGCTATAGGGCTTACAAATTAGTTGTTTCTTTACTTCTTCTTGTGTCCAACAAGTAATGTGTTCATTTAACTTCATTCAAGTTAATTCACCTAGTTAAGAAGTCTAGACCTTATCCGTCTCTGTCCAAAGTACCTTCCAACCTTCTACTTACTGCCCCACTCATGGTTCCTCTGAGCTCTCCTCTAGCATGCTGCCAGATCTGTTTGCGCTGTCACTGTGACTATAGGAGTTGGCAAGGCAGCTCAAACAGCCTAGTTCTCCTCCATCCTGGGTCTGTTTTGGCTTGACTTGCTTTAGTTTGTTTTCTAGGCAACCTTGCTTGCTTGTCTTCTCTGTGGCAGACCTCAGCCTCTGTGTCAAATGGAGAGCTAACGCTGTGTTGCACCTCAGTCCCTGACACTTAAAAATAGTCTGACAGTCGTGCTCAAAGGCCCGTTGCTTTTCTCTCTCTGCTTTACTCTACACCTGCCAGCTCCTCTCCGTAACACGCTCCTTTGCCCCCTCGAAAAGTTTTTTCCTGGAAGAGGTGACACGCCGACTGCACTATTAAAAAGGTGCGAGTAGTGTAAGATACTCAATTCCTACCCAGAGCAAATGAAATAGAAGGTTCACTGAACTGCTAGGATACCCAAAACATTTTTATAATAAGAAAATCTCAAGAGGAGTTTTGGTCATTCCCGTCTCACTTTGGCGAGCATGTTAAGATGTTTTCAGTGTATGTAATAGCCCCTTGTGCCCTGATGATCAGCCTCTCCTCCCTTGTGCACTCCTGAATTGGCGCCGTCTGACTCACTGAGCGAGGTGCCAAAGGGCCGCTGGCAACCAAGCCCTCCTCAATGGAGTCCTTGTTCTGCTTTCTCGCCCGTCACCGCTGCCAACTCTGCTCTGCCCAGAAGTTCCAGAAAAAGCAGCGGGATCATCCTCGGCTACTGGAGCGTCTTTCTTAAGATGCGTCCGCACAACATTTTTTTTAATAAATAGAAGATGCATCTGCTTCCGACAGATCGGCAGACATACCACAATGTACCCCATGGGATGATTTCGGACGTTCCAAGTCATCCCAGTTGGACAGTTAAGAGCGCAGTCAGTTGGTTGCAAAACAACTAAAATAACTTGTATGCATTCAGGACTTTGCTCAGCATAAGCTGTCATAAGCACCGGCAGTGACAGTGGCTTTACCCCAGTGTAACTGAAGCACTGCCGACAGCTCAAAACTGGCACCATGGAAGGCCCAAGATAGGAACAGCAAGTTGATCAGCCCGAGAGGTAAAATGTACAGAGGCTGGCCTTGAACGTCGTTGGGAAGATGAACTAGCTGAATGAATTGAATGAGCTTCTGTCTTCTAACTCAGTTGCAGCAGAGACCTGAAGGGTGTCATTAGAAAGCAATTTTTCTGGGGAGCGTTATAATTCAATTACACTTTGTTTTTTATTACCCCCCCTGACGTTTAATGCTAATTTGAAAGGCCCATGAAAAATATTTACAAGCATCCCGTTTAGAGGGTCATGAATCAGGACAACAACAGTGTTAAGGGCAGACATTTAGGTAGATGATGGAGTGAAACAGAACAGATTGAATTGCATTACTATGAACTCCGCTCAAAGCCATTGCTCCACTAAATTACTGAATATTCCCCCCAAACGAGATGGGCACAAATGACTCTGTGATTGACTACTCAAGCTGGATTATCTATGAGAGAATGGGATGGTTTTCTCCATTTTAAGTCAAAACTTGCACAGTTTTCTGGAGGGTGAGTGGGTGGCTGGGGAAGAAAAAAATCAATAAGGCTCTCATCCCTGTGAAGAGGTGCTCAGTGAAAGAGAAGGGCATGGATGAAGGAGGATAAAGAGGGGGAGGAAGAGGTGAAGGGTGGGATGTGGGAGAGGAGAGGTGAGAGAAAATGGACAAGAGGGACAATCAGTTGGCTGAATCAGTTCCAAGAACTCTCAAACACACACACACACACACACACACACACACACACACACACACACACACACACACACACACACACACACACACACACACACACACACACACACACACACACACACACACACACACACACACACACACACCTCTGCTGAGAAGTTACCGCCTTAAACATCTATACTTGTCTTTCAACAATCTGCCTAGTAGCCCACACATTGTCCTCTGCATGAGCCATAGAAACCAATACATATTTTCATACAATACCACTGTACTCTCAAACACAAGTCTCCAGGGTTCGATAAAACAAAAATGTTCTTGTGCCGAGGGAGTTTGTTTAATCAATAAAACAATGTTTGCTGTTGGAGGCAAAAAGAAAGTGCACTGGAAAGGACACTTGGATGGATTTTCCAGCTAACAAAAGTCTCCACAGGTGCCACCAGTGTCACTGAACAAGCACACACACACAAATCCACACAGCAATGACGGTGGGTTCCAGACAAGACAAGGCCAAGTATTTCGCCAAAGCCTTTGGTTTCCGCCTATCCGACAACACTCCCATTGTGTGCGTGTGAATGAAGGCTTCATCTAATTTGCTGAGTCCCGCTGTGCCCCCACCGCTGTGCCCCCACCGCTGTGCCCCCACCGCTGTGCCCCCACCGCTGTGCCCCCGCCTGTGTTCACTAATACAACCACCTTGGCACGCTCACAACTACAGGGGCTCAAGGTGCCTTGGTAATAATGAATACATTATTCAAATGTATTCAGCGATGACATTTAAAAGTCTTCCTGGCCACAAATCCGGCCCCCAAAAAGAAACTCATCACCCGACTGGATGTTTAATTTCTGTTAGTGTTGCGTTGTGTTGTTCTGAAGAGAGAACAGGTGGGAGAACAACACAGAATAGTAGCTGGAGTATTTATTACGCTATAAATCTTTAATGCTCTTCCATTGCGGGCGCGACCATTATTACAAGGCCCGATGCAAATGATTATTTAAGAGACACATGGCTGGGATTCAGATGGCCGTAAGGTCTGGCCTGAAAACTATGAAAAGGGAAAAAATAGGTTATTAATATTGCAGAGAGAGAGAGTGTCCACCTGCGTCAATTCTCTTCATTCTAATGGCAGACATTGTTTAAAGGCTTTTTGCAATACAGCTAGTGGCATATTAAATATGCCAAATGCTCGAGGCAAATAGTATTTTATTTGCTGTATATTGGCTTTCTGTTTTGCAATATCTAGAAGAAAATATTGTTAACACTGTAGTAGCCTGCAGGTAGGTTAAATGCATTATGAGACAGTGTTACCCAAATTATTTAGCTGAGAATAACAGCTTGGGCCCCAAAAATGTAAAGTTGAGTCTGGTCATGTCTCAGCACTAGGGTTGCAAAACCAGGATATATTATTGGAAATGTTCCAACTTTACCAGCAAACAACCATAATTACTTTAGAAGATGACATCTAGTGGCATTTCTGTGTACTTCAGATTATCACAGGTGTCAAATTATATGTGGCCTAACCACATGTTAAATATATAAAACAACCAATTGGAATATTTTTAAATAAAAAATAGAATGAAAAAACTGTAAAACATTATCCTAAATATAAAACATCAACTTAGTGAATACCATTGATGTTTAATACAAGGGTTTACGTATGAAATATCCTTAATATTTGTTTGAAGCACTTTTACTTATTTTACTTTGTCAATATGTCTTTGTTGTCAATGTTTTGTCGCCAAACTGGCAGCAGTTGTGAAAAAGTCAATGGTTAAAGAAGGACTTGCAAAGTTGATTGAAAAAAAGGCCCTTGTTGATTAGCTGCTAATGAACTAATATTAACTATTTCATGTTGAACCATATTGCCAATCCACTAGAAACTCATGGAAAATATGGACAAAGATGTCTAAAAATGAATACTACACTGAACAAAAATATAAACACAACATGTAAAGTGTTGGTCCCATGTTTCATGAGTTGAAATAAAAGATCCCAGAAAGGTTTCATATGCACAAAAAAGCTTATTTCTCTCAAATGTTGTGCACAAATGAGTTTACAGCCCTGTTAGTGAGCATTTCTCCTTTGCCAAGTTAATCCATCTATCTGACTGGTGTGGCATATCAAGAAGCTGATTAAACAGCATGATCATTACACAGGTGCACTTTGTGCTGGGGACATTGAAAGGTCCCTCTAAAATGTGCAGTTTTGTCACACAACACAATGCTACAGATGTCTCAAGTTTTGAGGGAGCGTGCAATTGGCAGCTGTTGCCAGAGAATTTAATGTTAATTGCTCTACCATAAGCCACTGTCAAAATTGTTTTAGAAAATTGGGCAGTAGTTCCAACCGGCCTCACAACCGCAGACCACGTGTAACCACGCCAGCCCAGAACCTAAACATCAGGCTTCTTCACCAGCGGGATCGTATGAGACCAGCCACCTAGACAGCTGATGAAACGGTGAGTTTTCACAACCAAAGATTTTCTGCACAAACCGTCTCAGGGAAGCTCATCTGCATGCTCGTCGTCCTCACCAGGGTCTTGAACAGACTGCAGTTCGGGGTCGTAACCTACTTCAGGGGGCAAATGCTCACCTTCGATGGCCACTGGCACGTTGGAGAAGTGTGCTCTTCACAGATGAATCCAGGTTTCAACTGTACCGGGCAGATAGCAGACCGTGTATGGCGTCATGTGGGCGAGCGGTTCGCTGATGTCAACGTTGTGAACAGAGTGCCCCATGGTGGCGGTAGGGTTATGGTATGGGCAGGCAAAGCAACGGACAACAAACACAATTGGATTTTATTGATGGTAATTTCAATACACAGAGATACCGTGACAAGGTCCTAAGGCCCATTGTCGTGCCATTCATCCACCACCATGACCTCATGTTTCAGCATGATAATGCACGGCCCCATGTCGTAAGGATCTGTACACAATTCCTGGAAGCTGAAAATGTCCCAGTTCTTCCATGGCCTGCATACTCACCAGACATGTCACCCATTGACCAAGTTCGGGATGCTCTAGATCAACAGCGTGTTGATGCGGAGGAGATGTGTTGCTCTGCATGAGGTGAATGGTATTTGTGACCAAGAGATGCATATCTGTATTCCCAGTCATGTGAAATCCATAGATTAGGGCCTAATACATTTATTTAAATTCACTGATTTCCTTATATGAACTGTAACACTAAAATCATACGAATTGTTGCGTTTATATTTTTGTTCAGTGTATACTGTGCATTCGGAAAGTATTCAGACCCTTCGACTTTTTCCACATTTTATTACGTTACAGTATTATTCTAAAATGTATTGGATTTTTTTCCCCCTCATCCATCTACACACAACACCCCATAATGACAAAGTAAAAACAGATTTTTAGATTTTTATTTGAATTGATAAAAAAAATAAAACATAATATCACATTTACATAACTATTCAGACCCTTTACTCAGTACTTTGTTATAGTAACCTTTTGCAGTGATTACAGCCTCGAGTCTTCTTGGGTATGACGCTACAAGCTTGGCACACTGCTATTTTCAGGTCTCTCAAGAGATGTTAGATCGGGTTCAAGTCCGGGTGCTGGCTGGGCCACTCATGGACATTCAGAGACATGTCCCGAAGCCACTCCTGTGTTGTCTTGGCTGTGGTCTTAGGGTTGTTGTCCTGTTGGAAGGAGAACCTACGCCCCAGTTTGAGGTCCTGATGGCGCTGGAACAGGTTTTCATCAACTATCTCACTGTACTTTGCTCTGTTCATCTTTCCCTCGATCCTGACTAGTCTCCCAGTCCCTGCCACTGAAAAACATCCCCACAACATGATGCTGCCACCACCATGCTTCACCATAGCGTTCAATCTTGGTTTCATCAGACCAGAGAATCTTGTTTCTCATGGTCTGAGAGTCTTTAGGTTCCGTTTAGCAAACCCAAGCGGCCTGTCAAGTGCCTTTTACTGAGGAGTGACTTCCGTCTGGTCACTCTACTATAAAGGCCTGATTGGTGAAGTCCTGCAGAGATGGGAGAATCTTCCAGAAGTACAACCATCTCCACAGAGGAACTCTAGAGCTCTGTCAGAGTGACCATTGGGTTCTTGGTCACCTCCCTCTAGGAAGAGTCTTGGTGGATCCAAACTTCTTCCATTTAAGAATGATGGAGGCCACTGTGTTCTTAAAGCTGCAGACATTTTTTTTCACCCTTCCCCAGATTGGTGCCTCGACACAATCCTGTCTCTGAGCTTTACGGACAATTCCTTCAACCTCATGGCTTGGTTTTTTGTTCTGACATGCATTGTCAACCTTATACAGACAGGTGTGTGCCTTTCCAAATTATCTCCAATCAATTGAATTCAGGTGGACTCCAATCAAGTTGTAGAAACATCTCAAGGGTGATCAATGGAAACAGGATGTGCTTGAGTTCAATTTTGAGTCTCATAGCAAAGGGTCTGAATACTTATGTAAATAAGGTATTTTTGTTTTTAATTAGTTATAGATTTGCAAACATTTCAAAAAACCTGTTTGCGTTGTCGTTATGGGGTATTGTGTGTAGATTGATGAGGTAAAACATTAATTTAATACATTTTAGAATAAGGCTGTAACATAATAACATTTGAAAAAAGTAATGGGGTCTGAATACTTTACGAATGCACTGTATAAGAATACATTTTCAAAAAGCTATTGAAGTATAAATTACCATAGATTGCCATAGATTACCTGGTAATTACCAAAATTACTAAAGATTCTGGTAACTTTGTTAAATTACCGGTAGCTTTGCAACAGTCTGTTTCCTTCTGTTTTGTGCACACTGAACACAACCATGTTCAGCAGTGGGCAGACGCTAAAATCAGAGACTAAGATAAGAGTCAGGCAGTTAGTAGATGACTCACTGTGTCCCTATCAAGACCCAGATGCAGACAGTGTCAAAGTAACGAAAGTTTATTACTAGAACAGGGGCAGGAAAAAGGACAGGTCAAGGCAGGCAGAGGTCAGTAATCCAGGTCAGAGTCAAAAGGTACAGAACGGCAGGCAGTCTCAGAGTCAGGGCAGGCAGAGGTCAATAATACAGGGCGGTGTGACAAGGTACAGAACGGCAGGCAGGTTCACGGTCAGGGCAGGCAGAATGGTCAAAAACGGGAAAACTAGAAAACAGGAACTATAGAAAAAGACAGGAGCAAGGGGAAAAATGCTGGTAGGCTTGACGAATAAAAAAACTGGCAACAGACAAACAGAGAACACACGTATAAATACACTGGGAATAATGGGAAAGATGGGCAACACCTGGAGGGGGGTAGAGACAAGCACAAAGACAGGTGAAACAGCTCAGGGTGTGACAGTCCCAATAGTTATGACTCACGCTGTATTTGTGTTTGTATTTATTATGGATCCCCATTAGCTGCTGTCAAGGTAGCAGCTACTCTTCCTGTGGTCTAGCAAAATTAAGGCTGGTATTTTAAAACATTACAATACATTCACAACACAATTAATTGTGTGCCCTCAGGCCACTACTCTACTACCACATATCTACAACACAAAATCCATGTGTGCGTGTGTGTATAGTGTGTATGATAATTTGTGTGTTTGCATGTGTCTGCCTGTGTTTGTGTCTCTTCACAGTCCCTGCTGCTCCATAAGGTGTATTTTTATCCGTTTTTTTTTATTCTAATGCTGATTCTAATGCTTGCATCAGTTACTTGAAGCGGAATAGAATTCTATGTAGTTATGGCTCTATGTAATACTGTGCACCTCCCATAGTCTGTTCTGGACATGAAGACTGTGAAGAGATCTTTGATGGCATGTCATGTGGGGTATGCATGGATGTCCAAGCTGTGTGCCAGTAGTTCTAACAGACAGCTCGGTGTAATCAACATGTCAATACATCTCACAAATACAATTAGTGATAAAGTCAATCTCTCCTCCACTTTGAGCCAGGAGAGATAGACATGCATATTATTAATATTAGCTCTCTGTGTACAACCCTCTTTGTGACGCTGACCAAACGAGTGAACAGTAGTCCAGGTGTGACAAAACTAGGGCCTGTAGGACCTGCCTTGTTGATAGTGCTGTTAAGAAGGCAGAGTAGAGCTTTATTATGGACAGACTTCTCCCCATCTTAGCTACTGTTGTATCAATATGTTTTGACCATGACAGTTTACAATCCAGGGTTACTACAAGCAGTTTAGTCACCTCAACTTGCTCAATTTCCACATTATTCATCACAAGATTTAGTTCAGGTTTAAGGTTTAGTGAATGATTTATCCCAAATACAATGCTTTACTCTAGCTTTAATCAAAGCCAATGGCATGTCGTTAGTAAAGATTGAAAAAAGTATGGGGCTTAGACAGCTGCCCTGGGGAATTCCTGATTCTACCTGGATTATGTTGGAGAGGCTTCATTTAAAGAACACCCTCTGTGTTATGTTAGACAGGTATCTCTTTATCCACAGTATAGCAGAGGGTGTAAAGCCATAACACATAGGTTTTTCCAGCAGCAGACTATGATGACGATAATGTACATTTCAGAGGCAGTCTGAAACATTGTTACACAACACGATGCTGGCCTAATTTTATCGCCACTGACTAGTTGCTTTTACTATCTTTATTCGAATTCTATTTCATTGTCACAAACGAGGACCATATATATTGTGTTTATTTGCCTTGTCAAAATGTCTCGTGATGTCTGTGGGCCACATCTGCCAGTAATATGATGCAAATTAGATGTACTAATGGTTAATTAAGTATCCTATTATATACTATATTAAAATGTAGCCAGCTATTTACGTTGAGAAGACAATGTACAATGTGTGCCAGTGTCCCTCCCTAGTCAGCTTCATGATTCTATGAGCAGGCTTGAGACATACAGTGCCTTCAGAAAGTATTCACACCCCTTGACTTTTTCCACATTTTGTCGTGTTACAGCCTGAATTTACAATTAATTAAATTTAGATTTAGTGTCACTGGTCTACACACAATACCCTATAATGTCAAAGTGTAATTGTGTCTTTAGAAATGTAGAAAAATGTATTAAAAATTAAAGCTGAAATGTTTTGAGTCAATAAGTATTCAACCCCTTTGTTATGGCAAAGATCAGGAGTAAAAATGTCACATAATAAGTTGCATGGTTTCACTCTGTGTGCAATAATAGAGTTTTACATGATTTTTGAAGGACTACCTCATCTCTTTACCCCACACAAACAATTATTTTTAAGGTCCCTCAGTTGAGCAGTGAATTTCAAACACAGATTCAACCACAAGGACCAGGGAGGTTTTCCAATACCTCGCAAAGAAGGGCACCTATTAGTATAAATTACACTTTGGATGGTGTATCAATACACCCAGTCACTACAAAGATACAGGCCTCCTTCCTAACTCAGTTTTAGGAGAGTAAGAAAAATGCTCAGGGATGTCACCATGAGGCCAATGGTGACTTTAAAACAGTTACAGCGTTTAATGGCTGTGATAGGAGATAACTGAGGATGGATCTTCAACATTGTAGTTACTCCACAATATTAACCTAAATGACAGTAAAAAGAAGGACACCTGTACAGAATAAAAATATTCCAAAACATGCCTCCTGTTTGCAATAAGGCACTAAAGTAAAACTGCAAAAAATGTGACAAAGAAATTCACTTTATGTCCTGAATACAAAGCGTTATGTTTGGGGCAAATCCAACACAACATCACTGTGTACCACTTTCAAATTTTCAAGCATGGTGGTGGCTGTATCATGTTATGGGTATGCTCGTCTCCGGCAAGGACTAGGGAGTTTTAGGATTAAAAGAAACGCAATAGAGCAATAATCTGCAAATATTGTACACTGAACAAAAATATAAATGCACAATGCAACAATTTCAAAGATTTTACTGAGTTACAGTTCATATAAGGAAATCAATCAATTTAAATACATTAATTAGGCCCTAGTCTATGGATTTCACATGACTGGGAATACAGATATGCATCTGTTGGCCACAGATACCTTTAAAAAAAAAGTAGAAGGGTGGATCAGAAAACCAGTTAGTATCTAGTGTGACCACATTTTCCCTCATGCAGCGCAACACATCTCCTTCGCATAGAGTTGATCAGGCTGTTGATTGTGGCCTATATAATGTTGTCCCACTCCTCTTCAATGGCTGTGCGAAGTTACTGGATATTGGCGGGAACTGGAACACACTGTCATACATGTCGATCCACAGCATCCTAAACCTGATCAATGAGCGACAATGTCTTGTGAGTATGCACGCCATGGAAGAACTGGGACCTTTTCAGCTTCCACAAATTATGTACAGATCCTTGCGACATGTGGCCGTGCATTATCATGCTGAAACACGAAGTGATGGCAGTGGATGAATGACACGACAATGGGCCTCAGGATCGTGTCTCGTATCTCTGTGCATTCAAATTGCCATAGATAAATTGAAATTGTGTTTGTTGTCCACTGCTTATGCCTGCCCATACCATAACCCCACCGCCACCATGGGGCACTCTGTTCACAACGTTGACATCAGAAAACTGATCGCCCACACAACGCCATTCATGCTGTCGGCAATCTGCCCGGTACAGTTGAAATCTCGATTCATCTGTGAAGAGCACACTTCTCCAGCGTGCCAGTGGCCATCGAAGGTGAGCATTTGCCCACTGAAGTCGCTTACAATGCCGAACAGCAGTCAGGTCAAGACCCTGGTGAGAACAACAAACATGCAGATGAGTGCCCCGAGACGGTTTCTGACAGTTTCTGCAGAAATTCTACAGTTGTAGAAACCCACAATTTCATCAGCTGTCCGGGTGGCTCGTCTCAGACCAACCCGCAGGTGAAGAAGCCGGATGTGGAGGTCCTGGGCTGGCGTAGTTACACGTGGTCTGCGGTTGTGAGGCCGGTTGGACCTACTACCAAATTCTCTAAAACAACATTAGAGGCGGCTTATGGTAGAGAATTTAACAAATTCTCTGGCAACAGCTCAAGTGGACATTCCTGCAGTCAGCATGCCAATTGCATGTTCCCTCAAAACTTGAGACATCTGTGGCATTGTGTTGTTTGACAAAACGGCAAATTTTAGGTGCACCTCTGTAATGATCATGCTGTTTAATCAGCTTCTGGATATGGCACACCTGTCAGGTGGATGGATTATCTTGGCAAAGGAGAAATAGTCCCTAACAGGGATGTAAAGAAATTAGTGCTATTATTTTGCAAAATGTTTTTTGAGCATATGGAAAATTTCTAGGATCAACACTTTACATGTTGCGTTTATATTTTTGTTGAGTATACAGTTCAGGTGTGCAAAGCTCTTAGACTTTCCGAGAAAAACTTGCTGCTGTATTCGCTGCCAAATATGATTCTTACATATTTTTGACTCAGGGGTGTGAATAGGGTTTACATGGATAAACAGAAGCAGCAGGAAACAGCACTTGCCGTATCAACAAAATATCGGTGGACATTATGATATAAACTTAGGCTTCAATGATGATTGTTTGTCTTATACATGTCTTCCTCATATGAGAGGATTTAATTCCCCATTTCCCCAAGACACCACACAACCTTGATTCATCTTCGAACCCGTTGCATACCAGAATAAGGTCATGCACATTAGGTAGTTGACATTTTGCCTTTGGCTAATGAGGCTATTAAAAGATATGAGCAGTCTCTTTGGATTATGATCAAACAGCTGGGAGGAAAAGGGAAAAACAAGGGGGAGAAACAAGCGGTAAACAGCTGCATTTCAATGCGTACATGCCAAATGGCACCCTATTCCCTATAGAGTGCACTTCTTTTGACTAGTGCCAATAGGGGACCATAGGGCTCTGGTCAAAAGTAGTGCACTATATAGGGAAAAGGGTGCGATTTGGGATGCACATAAAGGCCTCGTTCCCACTGCTGTTATAGGCTAAACGCTCTCTGGTCTTTACTTGCCCAACAGCATGTTGGCGTGTCTGAAAAACACATCAGATATTACTTCACCATGAGATTATTTTATTATTGTCAAATCTTTGGCCAAGTGAAACTGAGTGGAGAGGGTAACTGGAGGCCCATCAACTGCATCATGATATCATCTTTTATGACCATCTCTTACCCCCTCCTTTGTCTCTGTGACCTTGGGCGTTTTCACAATCAAATGTGTTTACGATTTTATTTTATTAGGATCCCCCATTAGCCGGCGACAACTAGTCTTACTGGGGTCCGACACATAATGAAAAAGACATTACAGACAAAATACTTTACAATTTACATAAATGTAAAAACATTACAGTGCATCAGTTGAGGCTCCACAGAGGAGGACCATCCTCCTCTGCAAATGTCATAAAAATTCAAATTGTAAAACATTTTAAAAGTTATCCTTTTTAGATAAAACTATACTAAATATAATCACCTCACCAAATAATTGATTAAAACACACTATTTTGCAAAGGTCTACAGTAGCCTCAACAGCACTCTGTAGGGTAGCATCATGGTATAGCTGGAGGAAAGCTAGCTTCCGTGCTCCTCTGTGTACATTGACTTCAATACAAAACCTAGGAGGCTCATGGTTCTCATCCCCTTACATAGACTTACACAGTAATTATGACAACTTCCGGAGGACGTCCTCCAGCCTATCAGAGCTCTTGCAGCATGAACTGACGTTGTCCACCCAATCAAAGGATCAGAGAATCAATCTAGTACTGAAAGCATAACCAACAGCTAGCTAGCTCTTCAGTGTATAAAATGTGGTGAGTAGCTGACTCAAAAAGAGAGAAAGACAATAGTTGAACAGTTTAGAACAATTTAATTTCTTCCAAAATGAAGGAGAAGCAACAGAGAAATAGAGAGTGAGAGATTGTCATTTTTTTCTCAGTTTCACTTACTTAGCAAGCAAATGCAGCTAGCTAGTTTAGCCTACTAAAACCGAGGGATGCTATGTTAAATATCTGACACAACATTGGAACTCTTCTAAGTCAAGGTAAGCTTTTGGTGATACTAATTTATTGCCACCGGGGACCGCCGGTGTCACTGCTTACTGACTGTACACTATAATGTTATTGCATGATTGTAGAGGGGTTTACTAAAGCCTTAGTTATATTAGCTATGCTGACAATGACGTTACTTTACCTAATATGGTGACAACGATGTAGGCTGTGTTTGGCCTGATAAGGTTTTTTCGCCTGGTAACATACAGCTAATGTGTTGTACATTGATGTCCACAAGGGAAGGGAAGACGTGCGAGGAGGAGAGCACATAGATGCAATAAGGAATACAACATGGCTTCTATGAAAGTGAACAGCGTTTACGCAACCAGAACAAGACAGGGATAAACATACCTGAATTTATCCAATAGAAACTCTTGTTTGCAACTGTTGGACTAATGATTACACCCTACATAGTGCCTTCGGAAAGTATTCAGACCCCTTGACTTTTTCCACATTTTGGTAGGTTACAGCCTTATTCTAAGATTTAATCAATTTACACACAATACCCCATAATGACAAAGCAAAAATAGGATTTTAGAATTTTTGCTATTTTCTGAAGAAAAAAAAAAGAAATATTACATTTACATAAGTATTCAGACCCTTTACTCAGTACTTTGTTGAAGCACCTTTGGCAGCGATTAGACTCAAATCTTCTTGGGTATGAGGCTACAAGCTTGGCACACCTGTATTTGGGGAGTTTCTCCATTCTTCTCTGCAGATCCTCTCAAGCTCTGTCAGGTTGGATGGGGAGCATTGTTGCACAGCTATTTTCAGGTCTCTCCAGAGACGTTCGATTGAGTCCAGGCTCTGGCTCGGCCACTTAAGGACATCCAGAGACTTGTCTTGAAGCCACTCCTGCGTTGTCTTGGCTGTGTGCTTAGGGTTGTTGTCCAGTTGGAAGGTGAACCTACGCCCCAGTCTGAGGTCCTGAGCGCTATGGAGCAGGTTTTCATCAAGGATCTCTTTGTACTTTGCTGCGTTCATCTTTGCCTCGATCCTGACTAGTCTCCCAGTCCCTGCCGCTGAAAACATCCTCACAGCCTGGCCCACCATGCTTCACCATAGGGATGGTGCCAGGTTTCCTCCAGACGTGACGCTTGGCATTCGGCCAAACATATCAATCTTGGTTTCATCAGACCAGAGAATCTTGTTTCTCATGGTCTGAGAGTCTTTAGGTGCCTTTTGGCAAACTCCTTGCGGGCTGTCATGTGCCTTTTACTGAGGAGTGGCTTTCGTCCTGGCCACTACCATAAAGGCCTGATCGGTGGAGTGCTGCAGAGATGGTTGTCCTTCTGGAAGGTTCTCCCATCTCCAAAAAGGAACTCCAGAGCTCTGTCAGATTGACCATGGGGTTCTTGGTCACCTCCCTGACCAAGGCCCTTCTCCCCCGATTGCTCAGTTTGGCTGGGGGGCCATCTCTAGGAAGAGTCTTGGTGGTTCCAAACTTCTTGCATTTAAGAATGATGGAGGCCACTGTGTTCTTGGGGACCTTCAATGTTGCAGAAGTTCTTTGGTACACTTCCCCAGATCTGTGCCTCGACACAAGCCTGTCTCGGAGCTCTACGTACAATTCCTTTGACCTCATGGCTTGTTTTCTTCTCTGACATGCACTGTCAACTGTGGGACCTTATATAGACAGGTGTGTGCCTTTCCAAATCATGTCCAATCAATTGAGTTTACCACAGGTGGACTCCAATCAAGTTGTAGAAACATCAAGGATGATCAATGGAAACAGGATGCAACTGAGCTCAATTTCAAGTCTCATAGCAAAGGGTCTGAATACTTATGTAAATAAGGTAATTCTGTTTTTTATTTTGTCATTATGGGGTATTGTGCATAGATTGCTGAGGAATTTTATTCATTTAATCCATTTTAGAATAAGGCTATAGCGTAACAAAATGTGGAAAAAGTCAAGGGGTCTGAATACTTTCCAAAGGCAATGTGTCAGCTAGATGCAGGCAAGTGTGCAAGGCGGTAATGAATGTCACTGTCTGTCCATGTATGTCACCTTACATTTGTTTCTCGACCTGTGTGCACCTACGCTGTAAAATTTCATTCATAGGTTAGGTTGTAGCAACCTCATGATGGTCATAGGGAAAACTTGAGTATCATGTAGTAGCCTAAACCTATCGATGTTATATTGAACTGGGTGAATGGAATATGAATGAGAGTTATCCAATATGCTGTAATAGAAATAAGGCCATGCTCATGAAAAAAAAATGGTCCTCCCTCATCTTAAATGGCACTGACCGCCACTGGTGTGCCTCTATCAGTTACAGATACATGTCAGTACATACACAAGGAAGTCACATGTCTGAAATAAAATATTAACCTACACATTTGTATAGGCAAGAGCTTAAAGTAGTAGCTATTTGGTATCAAGGATAAGACAAGAGCAGTGTGCTATGATCCTGAGTTCAAAATTCAAAGAGCACATTTCGCAAGTGCAACATTGCCCTCTATAGGTATCACTCAATCCAAAACATTTAATTGATCAACTATTTCATTTAGTTGTGCTATATAAAGACCAACTGTGCCCAGATGGACAACACAGCATCAAAACAGTATCACAACCATTTTAAATCAAATATACTTTATTAACCAACAACTATTTCTAAAACACAAACACAAAAGCATTCCAAACTGGGTCCCCATTGCTTCTTCTTGAAACGTCAGTAATATGCCTCAGGAGGAAATTAACAACACCACATATGTTCAAATGATACAATACAATGGGTTTACAAAAGAACTTAGTCACAAGAGATGCTAACATAAAGAAATAAACTTCCCAAGTTCAGTCGTCCCTCTCCGAGCTGTCACTTCGACGAGGACTCCTCGAGGTAGAGTGGCTGAAAGAGAGAAAAACAGATAGTTTTCCCTCTTCACTTATTTTCTGTGCATTAATCCCAAATTAAAGTCATTACCTCAGCTGGGAGGAAAAACGCACCTTAGTTTTTGAGGTGAAGCTTTAGATTTTGAACAGCTAGAATTTAAAATAGAATTTTCATTTTAGAGCTCATTCTTACAAGACTTCGACAGTGGCAATTTGTTGCAAGAAAGTATTTAAAGACCGTGCATTTAATTTTAGTTCGTCATGCAAAATGTACTATTTGGGTGAATTGAAAGAATTAAATTCAAATAACCTTTTAATACATATTTCACATATTGAATTACATATTTGAATGTAATTGTTGTTGATTTATTGCAGAATCTACCTTTCACTTGTAATGCTTAAGTAGCCTGACTTAATGAACCATCATGCATCTACACCGTTAACTGTAACCATGCATAACGACTGCCCTCCCGCATGGACATTTTCATTGTCTCGTTTTGCTGCTTATCATGCATTGTCAAACTGTTCCACAGCTCGTTTAGAGAGGAGAATGGTGGAAAGAAAATTGGGGTCAGACTCAAGACTTCCGCATACCTCCTCGTGGGGGAACCAGACTTGGATCTGCCCACAGAACCAGACCTGAAGAAGTAAACATACAAGGCATTCATATTCTAGTGTCCCGTTTTCTTGTTTGTCATTGTTGTTTTTATCTCCACCAATGGGTTAAGATCACTTCTGTTACTTTTCCTGCAGTCTAAAAATTCAAAAGCTACATGGAATCTGATATTTCAAGCCACCATTGCAAACCACCTTCAATCTGATTGCTGGCAATGCGACTTGTCTGAACAGTCAAATCTAATTTATTGGCCCTCAAGATACTTTGTTGAGTTTGACAAGAACGTGACGTTGTAGCTAGCTAGCTTGTTAATTGCTTATAAACAAATTAGTGAATGTACTACAAACCTAAACAGATACCTAGCTAGCTAGTTGACTGCTGCGGCTAGCCAAAAAGGACTAGCTTGGAAAGTTGGATCATCTTATCCTGAGGCTTTAAAAGTGTTCTTACACTAACGATTTTGAACATTCAAAGCAACTAGGTAAAAGTCCATGGCAAACATTGTTGTCACCTTAGGTTTGCTACAAAACCTCTGAGTAATAGGAAGCACGAGCACCACCACCAATCAGCCTCCACCACTGCACACATACCCATCATTACTATGACAACTAGTGTAGCCATGTCAGCAAATGACTGCTATCTGAACACACACACACACACACACGTCTTTTTATTTAACTAGGCAAGTCAGTAAATAACACATTTTTGTTTACAATGACGGCCTACCAAAAGGCAAAAGGCCTGGGGATTAAACAATATATAGGACAGAACACACATCACGACACCACTACATAAAGAGAGACCTAAGACAACAACATAGCATGGTAGCAACACAACAACAACATGGCAGCAGCACACAACATGGCAGCAGCACACCACATGGCAGCAACACACCACATGGCAGCAGCACACCACATGGCAGCAGCACACCACATGGCAGCAGCACACCACATGGCAGAAGCACACCACATGGTAGCAGCACACAACATGGTAGCAGCACACAACATGGTACAAACATTATTGGGCACAGACAACAGCACAAAGGGCAAGTACGATTTGGTCACTTGTAACTAGCTGTTTGAACAGTCACCATTACAAAACTGATTTGAAAAACCCCCACTGATTTGAGCATTAAGGCCTGCAGTGTGAACAAGGCTTTAGGCCTCACTTCAACTCATTCCACGGAGGGCCGAGTGCCTGTGGGTTTTCGCTCTTCCCTTGTTGTTGATTGATGAAATTAGGTCACTAATTACACTAAACAAAGATATAAATCAATATGCAACAATGGCTGTGCAAAGTTTCTGGATATTGGTGGGAAATGGAACACGCTGTCGTACACGTTGATCCAGAGCATCCCAAACATGGGGCCGTGCATTATTATACTGAAACATGAAGTAATGATGGCGGATGGATGGCACGACAATGGGCCTCAGGATCTCGTCATGGTATCTCTGTGTATCCAAATTGCCATCGATAAAATGCAATTGTGTCCCTTGTCCGTAGCTTATACCTGCCCATACCATAACCCCAACGCCACCATGGGGCACTCTGTTCACAATCAGCAAACCACTCGATCCACACAAGGCTGTCTGCCATCTGCCTGGTACAGTTAAAAATCAGGATTCATCCTTGAAGAACACACTTCTCTAGCGTACCAGTGGCCTTTGAAGGTGAGCATTTGCCCATTGAAGTTGGTTACGACACTAAATTGCAGTCAGGTCAAGACTCTGGTGAGGAAGACGAGCACACAGATTGCCTTCCCTGAGACGGTTTCTGAGAATTAGTGCAGAAATTCTTTGGTTGTGCAAACCCACAGTTTGATCAGCTGTCCCGGTGGCTGGTCTCAGACGATCCCGCAGGTGAAGAAGCCAGATGTGGAGGTCCTGGGCTGGCGTGGTTACACGTGGTCTGCGGTTGTGAGGCCGGTTGCACGTACTGCCAAATTCTCTAAAATTACATTGGAGGAGGCTTATGGTAAAGAAATGAACATTAAATTCTGGGAGCAGCTCTGCTGAACATTCCTGCAGTCAGCATTCCAATTGTATGCTCCCTCGAAACTTGAGACATCTGTGGCATTGTGTTGTGTGAAAACAGCACATTTTGCTGTTTAATCAGGTTCTTGATATGCCACACCTGTCAGGTGGATGGATTATCTAGGCAAAAGAGAAATGCTCACTAACAGGGATGTACACAAATTTGTGCACTAAAATTGAGAGAAAAACTTTTTGTGGAACATTTCTGGGATCTTTTATTTCAGCTCATGAAACATGGGACCAACACTTATGTTTATATTTTGTTCAGCGTAGTAACTCTCCTCACCTGGTTGTCTCTCTCTTCATCTAAAGGGAAAACCCGCAGACACTATGCCCTCCATAGAATGAAGAACCTGCTCTAGTCTCTTAAGTCAGTGATGTAATATATCAAGGGGACAAATGTCTGAATTGTAATACCCGAAACGGTCAATACCAACACAAAATTGTATTTTGTTGCAGTAGTGACAATCTTTGGGGATTAACACAAACTGTTGCATTAAGTGTTAATTACTCAACTTATGTAGCTGCATTGTTGACGATAGCAATGCAACGCTGATCAGAGCAATGAAACAGTTATATTTCTCACCTGGTCTTTGCATGAGAAAGTGACCTAGACCTTGATCTGGACTTTGATCGAGATCTAAAAAGAAATTAGGGGGAAAAGCATCAACACCCATCATTTACTAAATAAGTGAACAATGTTATTGTTTTACACAATGTGGGATCTTTAAATAATGCAAGCAAGTCCAATTTTCTACAATTTACCTTGATCTCTTGGGGGTAAGGGCTCTAGATCTTCTAGGAGAACGAGAGCGGCGTGGAGAGAAGGATCTTGATCTAGAACATAAATATCAAAAGCTGTTAGCGAATATACATTCAGACCCGGTAAACTCTGTACTGCCATTCCAGATCAACTACTCTATCATACTAACGTAACACATACAAATCTGTATATTTATCTGTGGTGAATGTATGCATGCATGTATGTGGAGTTGTGTACAGCATAACCGTGCAATGACAATTTACTCTACACTGAGTGTACAAAACATTAGGAACACCTGTTCTTTCCATGACAGACCAGGGCTCTCCAACCAGTGTTCCTGGAGAGCTACCATCCTGTAGGTTTTCCCTCCAACCCTAATCTAGCGTACCTGATTCTAATAATTAGCTGGTTGAGCAGCTGAATCAGGTTGCTTACAACTGGGGTTGGAGCAAAAACCTACAGGAAGGTAGCTCTCCAGGAACAGGGTTGGAGAACCCTGACATAGACTGACCAGTTGAAAGCTATGATCCCTTATTGATGTCACTTGTTAAATCCACTTCAGTTAGTGTAGATGAAGGGGAGGAGACAGGTTAAAGAAGGACTTGAGACATGGGTTGTGCATGTGGGCCATTCAGAGGGTGAAGGGGGAGTTTTTCCTAGCCACCATGCTTCTACATCCGCATTGCTTGCTGTTTGGGGTTCTAGGCTAGGTTTCTGTATAGCACTTTGTGACATCTGCTGATGTAAAAGGGGCTTTATAATACATTTCATTGATTGGGCAAGACAAAAGATATAAGTGCCTTTGAACGAGGAATGGTAGTCGGTGCCAGGCGCACTGGTTTGAGTGTGTCAAGAACTGCAACACTGCTGTTTTTTTTACGCTCAAGTTTCCCGTGTGTATCAAGAATGGTCCAGCACCTAAAGGACATCCAGAGAACTTGACACAACTGTGGGAAGCATTAGAATCAACATGGGCCAGCATTCCTGTGGAACACTTTATACCTTGTAGAGTCCATGCCCTGACGAATTGAGGCTGTTCTGAGGGCAAAAGGGGGTGCAACTGAATATTAGGAAGGCGTTCCTAATGTTTTATACACTCAATGTATTCAGAAAGTATTCAGACTCCTTCCATTTTTCCACATTTTGTTTTGTTACAGCCTTATTCTAAAATGGATTAAACAACACATTTTCCTCATCAATCTACAGTCGTGGTCAAAAGTTCTCAATTACACAAATATACATTTTCACAAAGTTTGCTACTTCAGTGTCTTTAGATATTTTTGCCAGATGTTACTATGGAATAGTGAAATATAATTACAAGCATTTCATAAGTGTCAAAGGCTTTTATTGACAATTACATGAAGTTGATGCAAAGAGTCAATATTTGCAGTGTTGACCCTTCTTTTTCAAGACCTCTGCAATCCGCCCTGGCATGCTGTCAATTAACTTCTGGGCCACATCCTGACTGACGGCAGCCCATTCTTGCATAATCAATGCTTGGAGTTTGTCAGAATATGTGGGTTTTGTTTGTCCACCCGCCTCTTGAGGATTGACCATAAATTCTCAATGGGATTTAAGGTCTGGGGCGTTTCCTGGCCATGGACCCAAAATATCAATGTTTTGTTCCACGAGCCACTTAGTTATCACTTTTGCCTTATGGCAAGGTGCTCCATCATGCTGGAAAATTCAATTGATTGAACATGATTTGGAAAGGCACACACCTGTCTATATAAGGTCCCACAGTTGACGGTGCATGTCAGAGCAAAAACCAAGCCATGAGGTCGAAGGAATTGTCCGTAGAGCTCAGAGACAGGATTGTGTCGAGGCACAGATCTGGGGAAAGGTACCAAAAAACTTCTGCAGCATTGAAGGTTCCCAAGAACACAGTGGCCTCCATCATTCTTAAATGAAAAAGGTTTGGAACCACCAAGACTCTTCCTAGAGCAGGCCACCCGGCCAAACTGAGCAATCGAGAGAGAAGGGCCTTGGTCAGGGAGGTGACCAAGAACCGAATGGTCACTCTGACAAAGCTCCAAAGGTCCTCTTTGGAGATGGGAGAACCTTCCAGAAGGACAACCATCTTTGCAGCACTCCACCAATGATGCCTTCATCCCTACGGGGGGAAGCATGGTGGCGGCAGCATCATGCTGTGCAGATGTTTTTCATCAGCAGGGACTGGGAGACTAGTCAGGAGTGAGGCAAAGATGAACGGAGAGATCCTTGATGAAAACCCTCTCCAGAGCGCTCAGGATCTTAAGACTGGGGTGAAGGTTCACCTTCCAACAGGACAACGACCCTAAGCCCACAGCCAAGATAACACAGGAGTGGCTTCGGGACAAGTCTCTGAATGTCCTTGAGTGGCCCAGTCAGAGCCCTGATTTGAACTCAATCGAACATATCTGGAGACCTGAAAATAGCTGTGCTGTGATGCCTGTAGAGAAAATGGGAGAAACTGTAGAGAAAATGGGAGAAACTCCCCAAATACAGGTTTGCCAAGCTTGTAGAGTCATACCCAAGAAGACTAAGTTGTAATCGCTGCCAAAGGAGCTTCAACAAAGTACTGAGTAAAGGGTATGAATACTTATGTAAATGTGATATTGATGAGGTGGGAAACAATTGAATACATTTTAGAATAAGGCTGTAAGTAACAAAATGTGTAAAAAGTCAAGGGGTCTGAATGCTTTGAATGCACTGTACAATCATTTTTATTTCATAATGTGTTACAAAAAAAAGATGTCCAAGAATAGACCCCTGAGGAACTCCATCGATGATTGACGTGACACTCTTCCCGAGGAAGTTGGACAACAGCGCCTTTGGAACGAGAAAAATGTGCATAAGAGTGCTCACCTCCTGCCACGGCCCCGGCTGCGAGAGCGAGAGTACCTCCTCCCACCGGACCTGGAGTGAGACCGGGACCTAAACCACATCCAAACGAGGGGGAGGGAGGGAAAGATGGACAGTTCAGAGCAGGCCCCGCGAAGCCCCACATAACACTGCCTCAGTCTGCTTTTAATTCTGACCTGGCCTCTGACAACAACAATCACCCTAAGCCCACTGACGCTCTGACACTGGCTCAAAATCAACACACAAAAAGAGGAGGATTACATTAGATATAGCATTACACGTGCAATGGTACTGGTAGTAGGAGTCACTATATAGACTAGAGGTCGACCGATTAATCGGCATGGCCGATTAATTAGGGCCGATTTCAAGTTTTTCATAACAATCGTTAATCGCCTTTTTGGACGCCGATTATGGCCGATTACATTGCAATCCACGAGGAGACTGCGTGGCAGGCTGACCACCTGTTACGCGAGTGCAGCATCAAAAGGACCTTGTGGCTGCAAGGAGCCAAGGTAAGTTGCTAGCTAGCATTAAACTTCTTATAAAAAAAACAATCAATCAATCTTCACATAATCACTAGTTAACTACACATGATTGATGATATTACTAGGTTATCTAGCTTGTTTTGCGTTGCATATAATCAATGTGGTGCCTGTTAATTTATCATCGAATTCCAGCCTACTTCAACTTCACCAAATGGGTGATGATTTAACAAAAGCGCATTCGCGGAAAAAGCATTTACATTGCACAAATGTACCTAACCATAAACATGAATGCCTTTCTTAAAATCAATACACAAGTATATTTTTTTAACCTGCATATGTAGTTAAAATAAATTCATGTTAGCAAGCAATATTAAATAGGGAAATTGTGTCACTTCTCTTGCGTTCAGTGCAAGCAGAGTCAGGGTATATGCAGCAGTTTGGGCCGCCTGGCTCGTTGCGAACTGTGTAAAGACCGTAATTGATTTGCCAGACTTTTACATAATTATGACATAACATTGAAGGTTGTGCAATATAACAGCAATATTTAGACTTAGGGTTGCCACCCGTTTGATAAAATACGGAACGGTTGCGTATTTCACTGAAAGAATAAACATTTTGTTTTCGATAGTTAACGGATTTTACCATATTAATGACCAAAGGCTCGTATTTCTGTGTGTTTATTATATTATAATTAAGTATATGATTTGATATTTGATAGAGCAGTCTGACTGAGCAGTGGTAGGTAGCAGCAGGCTCGTAAGCATTCATTCAAACAGCCCTTTACTGCATTTGCCAGCAGCACTTAGCAATGCTTAAAGCACTGTGCTGTTTATGACTTCAAGCCTATCAACTCCCGAGATTAGGCTGGCAATACTAAAGTGCCTATAAGAACATCCAATAGTCAAAGGTATATGAAATACAAATGGTATAGCGAAATAGTCCTATAATTCCTATAATAACTACAACCTAATACTTCTTAACTGGGAATATTGAAGACTCATGTTAAAAGGAACCACCAGCTTTCATATGTTCTCATGTTCTGAGCAAGGAACTTAAAACTTTAGCTTTTTTTACATGGCACATATTGCACTTTTACCTTCTTCTCCAACATTGTTTTTACATTATTTAAACCAAATTGAACATGTTTCATTATTTAGACTAAATTGATTAAATTAATGTAATACATCATTAATTAAATTAATATAATACATAAATACAATTGATTTTATTTATGTATTATATTAAGTTAAAAAATAAGTGTTCATTGTTCATTCAGTATTGTTGTAATTGTCATTATTACATATATACAGTTGAAGTCTGAAGTTTACGTACACTTAGGTTGGAGTCATTAAACCACTCCACAAATTTCTTGTTAACAAACTATAGTTTTGGCAAGTCGGTTAGGACATCTACTTTGTGCATGACAAGTCATTTTGTCAACAATTGTTTACAGACAGATTATTTCACATATAATTCACTGTATCACAATTCCAGTGGGTCAGAAGTTTACATACACTAAGTTGACTGTGCCTTTAAAAAGCTTGGAAAATTCCAGAAAATTATCTCATGGCTATAGATGCTTCTGAAATGCTAATTGCCATAATTTGAGTCAATTGGAGGTGTACCTGTGGATGTATTTAAAGGCCTACCTTCAAACCCAGTGCCTCTTTGCTTGACATCATGGGGAAATCAAAAGGAATCAGCCAAGACCTCAGAAAAAAAATGTAGACCTCCACAAGTCTGGTTCATCCTTGGGAGCAATTTCTAAATGCCTGAAGGTACCACGCTCATCTGTACAAACAACAGTACGCAAGTATAAACACCATGGGACCACGCAGCCGTCATACTGGTCAGGAAGGAGACGCGTTCTATTTCCTAGACATGAACATATTTTGGTGCGAAATGGGCAAATCAATCCCAGAACAGCAGCAAAGGATCTTGTGAAGATGCTGGAGGAAACAGGTACAAAAGTATCTATATCCACAGTGAAACGAGACCTATATCGACATAACCTGAAAGGCCGCTCAGCAAGGAAGAAGCCACTGCTCCAAAACCGGCATAAAAAAAGCCAGATTACGGTTTGCAACTGCACATGGGGACAAAGATCGTACTTTTTGGAGAAATGTCCTCTGGTCTGATGAAACAAAAATAGACCTGTTTGGCCATAATGACCATCGTTATGTTTGGAGGAAAAAGGGGGAGGCTTGCAAGCCGAAGAACACCATCCCAACCGTGAAGCACGGGGGTGGCAGCATCATGTTGTGAGCGTGCTTTGCTGCAGGAGGGACTGGTGCACTTCACAAAATAGAGTCCATCATGAGGTAGGAAAATTATGTGGATATATTGAAGCAACATCTCAAGACATCAGTCAGGAAGTTCAAGCTTGGTCGCAAATGGGTCTTCCAAATGGACAATGCCCCCAACCATACTTCCAAAGTTGTGGCAAAATGGCTTAAGGACAACAAAGTCAAGGTATTAGAGTGGCCATCACAAAGCCCTGACCTCAAGCCCATAGAAAATGTGTGGGCAGAACTGAAAAAGCGTGTGCGAGCAAGGAGGCCTACAAACCTGACTCAGTTACACCAGCTATCAGGAGGAATGGGCCAAAATTCACCCAACTTATTGTGGGAAGCTTGTGGAAGGCTACCCGAAACGTTTGACCCAAGTTAAACAATTTAAAGGCAATGCTACCAAATACTAATTGAGTGTATGTAAACTTCTGACCCACTGGGAATGTGATGAAAGAAATAAAAGCTGAAATAAATCACTCTACTATAATTCTGACATTTCACATTCTTAAAATAAAGTGGTGATCCTAACTGACCTAAGACAGGGAATTTTTACTAGGATTAAATGTCAGGAATTGTGAAAAACTGAGTTTAAATGTATTTGACTAAGGTGTATGTAACTTCCGACTTCAACTGTATATATAAATATTGGCCGATTAATCGGTATCGGCCCTTTTTTGGTCCCCCAATAATCGGTATCGGCGGTGAAAAATCATAATCGGTCGACCTCTAATATAGACATAGCTGTTCATGGAGCTAATGTATCCTGCTTAAAGCAGGCCTTTCAGTTCTCTAGTAAAGAGTGGAAGAGAGGAATGTTATTGTCAAGTCATACATTGGAGATAAAAACACATTAATTGGTACTTGAAATAAACCTTGCGAGTTTGCCCGGTTGACCCACTTTGGACCAAGGTTCGAGCAGATCTAGGCGTTCTAGAAGTATCTATCAGCCGACCTCTGCATCTAGTCGTGTTCTTCGATTTCTAACGATGATGATTGTATTGACAGCCAAATCGCTTGATTGAGACTTGATAGATGCAAGGCGATTTGTCTAGACGGGACCATGGTCTACCAGGTTGTCCTCTTTACAAAACCCCAGGCTCAAATTGATAACCAAATCATCTGGTGAATTGTCAGCCCTCTATGAAATCTTTAAGGTGCAGCTAGAAGTGGCAGTTGCTTGAGAAGGGGAGGTCTGGCTGATCGATCAACCCCATGGTCATAGGATCGAAAGTGTGGAATTTGCTAGATGCCTCATGAAATCGTTAAGGATCGTGACACTCTGAATCAAACGACGAAACCTGAAATGTTTTGACCAGGTGAGTTGTTAACAAAAAAAACCCACATAACAGTTCAGAAGTATTTCCAAATTTTAAAAGGGATTAAGTGACAGACGGAGACAAAAGTTACAACAACAACAGGTTGTATGATAGTATAATAATCATCTTTAATAAAAAAATGTACCTACATAAGACACTGAAAAATCAAGACAATGGAAAATAAGCGACAACTATCAAAATAAGAAAAGACCAAAACAAGCTAAATCTGATGCATTGGTTAAGGAAGCTTTACCTGGTCCTCCTGCGTCGACCGTAGCGGTGGCAGTCGTAGGCATAGTGCCCCCGCTCACCACACTCATAGCACTTGTCGTTGGAGTCAAAGGGCCGGTTGGTGGGAGCACGCTCGTACCGAGATCGCCGCGGCATCCCTGTAGATAATTCAACTCGAACTCGAGATCCAGAAATCAACCTGAAAAACAGTCAGTTCGACAGTCAGAAAATTGCGCAATGGCATAGTTCACTTTAAAAAGAGGACTTAAGGAAACCCATCTTAAGTGTAACAAGCATTTAGGAACATACCTAAAGTGTATGATATGGATAGTAGCAAATGAGTAACAAGATAATACCAGCTACCTGCTTACCTTCTACTGATACATGTCCCTAAACCAATAAAAACCTTCAATATTTGCAAAGAGCAAATTACATTATTGATTGGCAAACGTCAACAACACAGGTGCCCTTTGAGCCCTTTCAGCTTGTAGGTCTTGGAAAGTAGGCTAAACTTGGGGGCAAAGTCTGGAGTCTTGAGGTACCACTTACTTGCCGTCAAGGCCTCGGACCGCATCTTCTGCATCCCGGGTGTCTTCAAACTCCACAAAGGCAAAGCCCGGGGGGTTCCTAGCAATCCACACTGTTCTTAATGGTCCGTAATACCCGAACGCCCGCTCTAGCTCTCCTTTCCCTGCACCAGTGCCCAGGTTACCGACGTAAATCTTAGCATCTGCAAAGGAAAAACAGAAAGAGGTGCCACCACTGCTGCAACTCGTTGACTTCTGTTCTGAGAGGCCTTTGATTTCCCACTCCCCTAAGCTCAGTATCAAAAGGGTTGCTGTAAGTAACTGCACAAATGTAAAAATCACATTGAAATGCAGCCCTCTCAAGGCATCCCATGTATTGAGGTCAGTGAATGATTAGCATAGGGTTGGCCTGAGGCAGTTCCTCATGCTATGGTCTAAATAAAATTAGAAATGATTTGTGTTAGGCATATGAATATATTGTTTACTTTTCCACATGACAATGAGCTGTATATAGTGATTTACTGCAATTACGTATCACCTAAATCACACTAGAGCAAATATTTGAAGCCTGAAAATGTGATAAATTAGGCAAAGGATTAACCTTATCTCCATATCTTGCTACTAGATTGTGCAACATCTAGTAATTTATCCATTTCTGCAATCTGCTACCTGTCTGTTTCAGAGGGGTTGGGTTAAATGCGGAAAACACATTTCAGTTGAATGCTTTCAGTTGTACAACTCACTAGGTATCCCCCTTTCCCTTTCTTTATGATAAGACAAAAGGTTTATGGGGTTATGATTAGGCCCATGTTCGATTTCCATTAGTTGCCAAGTGAACGTGTAATTTGCTCTTTGAATTTAGATGTAATCCATCCCCTAACATATGTCATACATAACCATTGAATTCTTTATGACACCGACTAACGTTACAGAGGCATGGTGTTGTCATCAAGCGTAGCTATGTTTGGCTCTGTGGTGAACGAGTCAACTAAGAAGGTGGAACAGCTAGTGAGGTGAGGATTTTGTTACTTAGCCTAATTAAACTGCAAATAAGGTCAAATTTTGCGGACCCATTTTTGACTCATGAGCTGCCCTCTACAAAAGTAAGAGTTTAGCACCTTAACCCAGGCTCTTTAGCTATACTAACGTTATCAGTGGTTCTCAAACGCCTTGGGGACCACAGATGTTACATGTTATTGATCTATTCCAGAGCTAGCACACCTAATTCAACTTGTCTACTAATCACTACTCATATAGTTAAAGCCGCAATCGGCAGTTTAGCCTAAAGACCCGAAGTTGAATTGCATTGATTACTACGTCAGGCAGAAATTGGCATTTGGATCAGGAAAGTTTGCTTTCATGACCTCTACAAGCCAGAATGTTGATTTAAATATATATATATATATATTTTTTTTTTTTTGTACTTTACCCCCCTTTTCATGATATCCAATTGGTAGTTACAATCTTGTCCCATCGTTGCAACTCCCCTACGGACTCGGGAGAGGCGAAGGTTGAGAGCCGTGCGTCTTCCGAAACACAACCCTGGCAAGCCGCACTGCTCGCTTAACCCGGAAGCCAGCCACACCAATGTGTTGGAGGAAACACCGTCCAACTGACGACCGAAGTCCGCTTGCAGGCACCTGGTTCCGCAACAAGGAGTCACTAGAGCGCGATTGGACGAGGAAATCCCGGCCGGCCAAACCCTCCCCTAACCCGGACGACGCTGGGCCAATTGTGCGCCGCCTCATGGGTCTCCTGGTCACGGCCGACTATGACACAGATAAAATTATATTTTTACTCACTTTCCCAGTTGTCCATGTGGTTGGTCCTTCTGCAGGTAGGAATGTGAGACATATCGACAGGAAGTATAAATACATAAAGTTTTCAAAGCGTGGTAGTGGGTTCAGATTTCTATCACCTGAAGCATGCACACAAGAGACGCATACTTGCCGAGTTCGTGCATGTGTTTACATGGTTCTGCGCATGCTTCAGGTGAAAAATCTGAACACACTACCAGCGCCTTGAAAAGTTAATGTAAGTATACTTTCCTGTGAATATACTGTCTCACTTTACAGGTTGTCTGTAGAAATGTAAGTAATTCAACATTCTGGCTTGTGAGAGGAAATTTTCCAAACAAATGTATGGCATTAATAACAAAGCTTTCCTCACCCCTGTTTTGCTAAAAATCTCAAATCCATAGAGCAATGGATATAAGGAATGACCATCCTATGATATCAAAATGATAGTTTTGAGGATTTATAGCTAGTATTTGTTAACATTTACATTGTTTGTAAACATTGGAGTAAAACATACTTATATTTTGGGTTCTGATGGGGTACAACAGTTGAACTAAGGTCATGAGGCATTTAAGCTGCAATATGTAACTTTTTGTTATGGAAAATATATTTCACAGCGGGTTAGATGGTACAATGATTCTCTACACAACGACTGCTTGTTTTGTCGCAAACTATTAGAATTTTAGCAACGAGGAAATGGCGGATAGATTTCCGCATATTGCGCCTTTCAATTCTTCAACAAACAATGGGCACATTTCAGTAATTTATAAGTACACAAATGGATGTAACAACTGTAGATTGCCACTTTAAAACATTTTGATCGAAAAATAGCTAAATAATCAAGCCATTGATTAGAGAATCGGGTGTGCTTGTTTAGGGCAAGAGCTAGGAAAGCTAAGTAACGTTAACGTTAAGCCTAATGCAGCTAACGTTAGATAGCTGGCTAGTTAACTAAGCATGAGATTATCTTCACGAATACTGAGTTTGACGTCAATATGTATTTTGTCTACTATTGAACATGCGTTAGGTTATCTTTTTGTGAAGTTAAAATCTGTTTTTCTATTTAGTTTACCTCCTCCGTTTCGACCGTGTCTTGACATGATTCAAGGCCCGCTTTACAATCAATCTGCGCATGCGTGTGTCAAACTGATTCTCCTGAGAGGACTGTCAGACAGGACGGTTCACTAAATGTACTCGTGCAATGCAATAAAATGCTAAATCACTCATATTTCATACCATAGTACATACCATGAATCACACAGTAGAGTATTAGGTTGGTGAAGAGGTTAGTAATGTGTAACGAGCTATTTAATTCTTCCGGCTGGAACCTTTGGAATTGTATCACTGTTTTCTACGACACATTTGACCGTCGGACAAATTTAATCACAGGCTCAATCCAGCTAGCCAGTAGCCAGCTCAATCACCTGATTTGGAGATTAAAACCCAGTGTAGCTTAATCTCGGTCAGTATATTGAAATAGTAATGGACACGTGGCGTCAACTGAAGCCACTGGAGTGGTGTAAATATGTCAACAAAGAGGTCAAAGTGACAGCACACGAGAAACAACAACATCATGGTTGGGTGTTTACCGTTGATCCAGTATCTGCCAGGTAACTTCGTCACCTTCCCAGTACTCTTCCTCATGGCCATGTGCACAATTTGTTGATGGATAGCTTAGGCTATGATATGAAAATAATACACTAATGCACTGATTTGTCAGTTTTTTTCTCCCACTTATATAGTGTGGTACCTAGCTACAACAGTGACGACACCACTCTGTTATGAGACCTAAGTTTGAGCATCCTACTTCGTAACTGCTATCCCAAGCTACAGTGTGATATTTTTGATGTGACTCAGTCATAGACAATACCAGGATTGTTGCTTTGAAATGGGTGTATATCAGCTGAGTTGACACTCAATGCATTACCTATTTTCCCTCCCCCAGTATAGTCCTAGTGACCTTCCAGGAGAAAGGAGGCACGCCGACGGTCCGAGTTGTGACAGGCCATGCAGTGCAGGAAGTAGAGGTCCTCCAGGAGGGCAATGAAGAAACGGCGGGGCGGCTGAGGTTAATTTTCACACCCCCAGGAGCCCACGCCCTTGGTCCGGAAGAAGTGAGGCACAGGAAAGAGAGCCTCCGCATGTGGCTGGAAAAGAACCGTATCCCCGTGGAAGAGAAGGGCGAGATGCTGTGCGTGGCCAACGTGCTGACAGTGAGTGCCCCCTACGGAGCGGAAGACTGTAGCAGCTCCAACGAGATCATCCTGGCCCGAGTGCAGAGCCTGGTGGAGAGCAACCCTGATTCAACTCCAGACCAGCCTGCCATCTCCTGATGAAGGATTCACTTTGACATATAGGGATAGTTTCCCAAACACAGATCAGGCTCAGCCTAGTCCTGGAATAAAATACATTGTCTATTTTCTTGATCTCCATTGAAATAGCTTTTTAGTTCAGGACTAAGCTTAATCTGTGTCAGGGAAACCAGCTCATAGTGGATGTCAATAGTCTAAAATGGTCTCGTCTCCTTCATCTGCCTCTATATGGGGAAAAAAATGGACTGGGAATTGGGTCTTGGCCATGTGTCTTTCACCTATCCTACGTTTTTAGATAAGTGAAGGTCGAGGAGAGGAGGAGGGAAAGCCACTCTAGACTGTTGGGATGAACTGAGAGACACTTAAAATGCTTTGGATTGTTGATGGTTCAAATGTTATTATAATCATATTCAACAATGGACATTGCTATCACAAAGCAAACAGTTGGCAACATTTAGAAATGTGAAGTTTTGGTTCTAAAGATACCTTTTTTGTAAGTTTGTAATGCACTTTTGTTATTAAACGTGCACTGTTACTTACAAACCAATAGTTGCATCTGTCCCGCTACACTTAAATATCTATAAAAAAGACCAATAAAATACCTGTGCCTATAAAATCTGTTATGAATCTTTAATCCTAAATAATTTTACTTGATAAAACTTAAATAAATCTCCAATAATTAGGTATGGGCAGTATACTGTACACCGGGGTATTTGGAAAAAGCCACAGGATGTTTTTTTTTTATACATTTTAATACTTGTAGCTACTTTTTAACTAAATACCTGCAGTCAACTTGTGCAATATGTTAAGAGATAACGCAGATCACGTTTTTTCATTTTACCCGTCACATTATTTTACATTATGATGCATACCTTAGTTCCCCAGAACAGTTGAGCCAGTCACGGGTTTGTTTGTAAATAGCACTTTGGGAGGAATCAGGTGAGTCCAGGTGGGTATTGTCAGGAGTCGCATTTTATGTTAAAAGTTTGCATCAATAGAGTGATCAGCGATGTGCAACTATAGTTTTTCTTCACAGAAAATACATTAGCGCAACACATTCGGCAGAAAAGAGCTTCATTTTCATCAGATGATGGGCAGGGGCACAGCCATGGGAGGGCATAGGCCCACCCACTGGGAAGCCAGGCCCACCCATGGCTGCGCCCCTGCCCAGTCATGTTAAATCCATATATTAGGGCCTAGTTTCTTTATTTCAATTGGCTGATTTCCTTATATGAACTGTAACTCAGCAAACTCGTTGAAATTGTTGCATGTTGGGTTTATATTTTTGTTCAGTAAAGCTACAAATCAGTCAGAGCGCTGTATGCTCATAGAATGCCTGTTTGTGAATTCTCACCTGAGTGGAGAAGTGCAACTGAACCAGGAAATTAAGTACAAAAAAAGTTACAAACAATGCAAAAAAAATAAAGACATTTGCACAATGTCACTAGTTCACATTTGCTTGTAAATGTCCAAACTCACAAAAATGACATTCGGTAGCTCCTACCTTAATACAGTACCAGTCAAAAGTTTGGACACACCTACTCATTCAAATGTTTTTCTTTATATTTACTATTTTCAACATTGTTGAATAATAGTAAGACATCAAAACTATGAAATAACAAACATAGAATCATGTAGTAACCAAAGAAGTGTTAAACAAATCAAAATATATTTTATATTTGAGATTCTTCAAATAACCACCCTTTGCCTTGATGACAGCTTTGCACACTCTTGGCATTCTCTCAACCACCTTCATGAGGTAGTCACCTGGAATGCATTTCAATTAACAGGTGTGCCTTGTTAAGTTAATTTGTGGAATTTCTTTCCTTCTTAAATGCGTTTGAGAATCAGTTGTGTTGTGACAAGTTATGGGGGTATACAGAAGATAGCCCTATTTGGTAAAAGACCAAGTCATTATTATGTAAAGAACTGTTTAAATAAGCAAAGAGAAAAGCCAGTCAAGAACTTTAAAAGTTTCTTCAAGAGCAGTCACAAAAAACATCCAGCGCTATGATGAAACTGGCTCTCATGAGGACCGCCACAGGAAAGGAAGACCCAGAGTTACCTCTGCTGCAGCCCAAGTAAATGTTTCACAGAGTTCAAGTAACAGACACATCTCAACATCAACTGTTTATAGGAAACTTCGTGAATCCGGCCTTCATGGTCGAATTGCTGCAAAGGAACCACTACCAAAGGACACCAATAAGAAGAAGAGACTTGCTTGGGCCAAGAAACACGAGCAATGGACATTAGGCTGGTGGAAATCTGTCCTTTGGTCTGATGAGTCCAAATGTGAGATTTTTAGTTCCAACCGCTGTGTCTTTGTGAGACGCAGAGCAGGTGAACGGATGATCTCCGCATGTGTGGTTCCCACCGTGAAGCATAGAGGAGGAGGTGTAATGGTGCTTTACTGGTGACACTGTGATTTATTTAGAATTCAAGGCATACTTAACTAGCATGGCTACCACAGCATTCTGCAGTGATACACAATCCCATCTGGTTTTGGCTTAGTGGGACTATCATTTGTTTTCCAACAGGACAATGACCCAACCCATCTCCAGGCTGTGTAAGGGCTATTTCACCAAGAAGGAGAGTGATGAAGTGCTGCATCAGATGACCTGGCCTCCACAATCACCTGACCTCAACCCAATTGAGATGGTTTGGGATGAATGGACTGCAGAGTGAAGGAAAAGCAGCCAACAAGTCCTCAGCATATGTGGGAACTCCTTCAAGACGGTTTGAAAAACATTCCAGGTGAAGCTGGTTGAGAGAATGCCAAGAGTGTGAAAGGCTATCATCAAGGCAAAGGGTGGCTACTTTGAAGAATCAAAAATATTAAATATATATTGATTTGTTTAATACTTTTTTGGTTACTACATGATTCCAAATGTGTTATTTCATACTTTTGATGTCTTCACTATTATTTTACAATGTAGAAAATAGTCAAAATAAATTAAAACCCTTGAATGAGTAGGTGTGTCCAAGCATTTGACTGGTACTGCATTTTTTACATTATGAGCTGGATTGCCTGTCTTTGCAATTGGTTTATTTTTGTTAGCATATTCAGCGAGCAGCCTCCATTGAAATTCGCTATTACTTGTGCAAATGTTGTTAGCATTCTGGTATACACGCCCAATGGCGCTTTTTCCGTTTCTTTGGCGCAATCTTGTGTACCAAGCCGGTAATACTATTTATAAACTGGTTGGTTTGAGCCCTGAATGCTGATTGGCTGACAACTGTGGTATATCAGACCGTATACCACGGGTATGACAAAACATTTATTTTTACTGTTCTAATTACATTGGTAACCAGTTTATAATAGCAATAAGGCACATCGGGGGTTTGTGGTATATGGCCAAAGGTTGTGTCCATACACTCCGCAATGCGTCGTGCTGAAGAACAGCCCTTAGCCGTGGTATATTGGCCATATACCACACCCCCTCGTGCCTTATTGCTTAAATATACCAGTATGAGAGAAGGATGGTATGGCGATATGAAAATCTGGATACCGTCCAACCCTTCCAACAATACATAAGGGAATCTCATCCTCACACATTGAGCTACAGTATTACATTGTGCGTTATAACTAAGTAGTCCTCCAGAGCTCTACAACTTCACAGATGTTCGGGTCGATTTGAAATGGGCACTTGACAAAGAGAAGATGGGATTTATGTGATGTCACAGCCAATAAAGTATAACATAGTGCCCCACAATGATAGGCCTCAACTGCAGTCACACTATAGTTTAAAGGTTTTCAATGCATCTTATTGTTGTGATAACCTCGCATTGATATAAATACTGTATAGGATACGGTTACAGACTGTTTAACGTTAACCTAATAATAAACTAGTACTATAACATAATACACAGTTACAAACATGTGTTACCATCTCTTTGGGTTACTGTCACAAATGCCATAACCTTGTTAAAATATGATAAGATTGTGTCATTCTTGCCTCATATTCTTGTCTCATTGTTTAGCAAGCAAATCATTTTCATAAACTTGTTATACATTGAGATATTCGTATTTGTTTCCCAGAACATTGTTACACTGCCTGTGTGTGACATAACATCCTCATGACAAATCAGCTTGTCTTATCTATTATTCTCTTATCCACCTTTCTTACCACTACGTCCTCACCTACAACACAGGAATGAAAAGAGAGATGGTCCTGTAATAGTGTAGTTTATTGAACTGTGGAACTGTCGTGGGGGAGAAAATGAAAGAGAAGGAAAGGGAGGGAAGGATAGAGAGAAACAAGGATAAGGGAAGGGGATTCTCAAATTGGGAAAAAGTCCATCCACTCCCTTGTCCTCCTCTCCACCGGGACCCGGAAACCAAAAAGTGGTCCTCCTCTCGTCGATAGCCTGAGCACAAATGTATCCTCCCAGCGGGTAACGTGAAAGTGTTTTAAAATCTGCCACACCCCCTTTGAATCAGCTATTGTTTTCTCTGAGAAAAGCATGCCCACATTTAAAAAACGATACAATACTTATCTCTCAATAAAATGTCTAGCGCAACCAGCTACATATTTTTTTACCACTTAACACATATTTGGGGATTACTCCTTTGTAAATGTCATTTGCCTGATGACGTGCTGGTGAAGGAGAGTCATTTCATACAAGCACATTTGTTTGCACGTTTCCTTTCCTCACCTCCTCTCTTTGATTACCTTTGACCTTTTTCAAAAGGAGGTGAGGAGAGGATGGAGGACGCGAGGAGTCAAGCAAAACCAATTGAGATTCCCCCAAGGAGGGACAGAGATACTGAGGAAAGGGCAAAAAGGGACAGTGAGAGACAGAGAGAGGGATGAAGGGAGAGAGAGGGTGACAGTCCTCTACAGATACAGGAGGCTTCATTGGCTCAGCTGGACTTGAAGGAGTGCACTCAGTCACTGTAGCCCTCCAAACAGTGACCTGTGTTCACGTTGCAATAATAACACTTGCTTTGTGCACAGCGATATAGGGGGATCTTCTTATGTATTGTATTGAAGGAGTTTAGTACTTTTTGCCTTGGGGGATTGGTTTTCGCCCCACCCCACTTAGGTTGCCAGACTTTCTCGAACACAAAGGCCTTATAGTTTAGGTCTCTAGTACGAAAGGCCTTATCAAGATCATTGATAATGCTGTGGCCTCCTCTTTCTTTCATACAGGACTCCAGGCAGGGAGAGAATGTGGTAAAGAAGAGTATACAGTCATTGTTGTTATCTGTCAGGTGTAATATGGGGTAGCCCATTTCCTGGGTAGTAATACTCAGGAGACGATACTCTGCGTGGTAGAAATGAGACGGTGTGGCTGCGATGATCTTGTCCCCTTTGTAGATTTGGCCGGCAGTAAGTGCCTCCCGGACCACCTGTGGTTCAACACTGACATCAAACTGTCCAGTCTGGCACTGCTTTTGGGTGAGCCTGACAGCCATGGCATACTGACCATTTTTCAGTCCGAACCTGAACAACAGCAGAAAAAAACGAGAGACAGAGGAGGTGACAGAACACATAGCATGTACTTTGGCTGACCTTAATTGTAGAGTTTGAGGACAATTCCCTATAGTATATTAATGCAAGGTTTCTTTAGTTAATAAGAAGTGTGGTAATAAAACGGAAACTATATGATTACAATGAAACAGAGAGGCACTCACAGACAGACTAGTGGCGTCATTCCAGATAAACCAAAGTCCTTGTGATGTAATATCATTACGGGAAACCAAATTTCACTAGTTTGGCTTCTCGCCATCTGACAAACATGTTGGAAGGGCTGGTAGTAGATGGAGTTTGGCATGAGTGGCCAGCCTCCGGCCGTGGACTGAGGTTGGTAGCTGGCCTCCCGGCTGGATCAGCCCCCAGTTGCAGACTGTGTGGAGCCTGCTGGCAGTGCCAATCCCCGGCCACAGTTGTTGTCGTGACTTTACTTTCATTAATCTGATGATTGTTATTTATCTAATCAACTAACTATGTTTAATTGTTACCCAATTAATCATCTAACAATTAACTCATTAGGATTTGGGGCACCATAAGAGCGTTTCTTTAGAGTTACCATCTCTCGAATTAAACTCTAAAGGTCTTTACCTATCACATCCATTAAACAGTTGACGTATTAATCATAACTTCGCATCATATCATCATTCTGAACAGTCGTAACCTTCTGCATCTGCAAAAACCCTAACCTTACTTATGATTCAGTACTACACAAATTGGTTTAATTGTTTATTTACTAGCTAACTAAATGATAACAGAGGATAAACATACACACTTAATACAGTAGGAAAGGGTCCCTAGTGGACTGACACAATATGGTTGCTTTTTACAAAAGGAGATGGAGAGAGAGAAAAAGAGACATTTATCGTTGATACATTTTAGAAACTATTCTCAGAGTAATCATATACTTTGCACACGAACTGCCACCCTTGAGTAAGAAATCATGAATGTACGTGTCAATGCCTTGGTTCACTGTTGGGCCTTTTCGCGGCATGCTTGTAAGGCTCCGATTGTCCAAAAGGGGTCGTTCATCCGTCTCTTCTACTGTCTGCCCGTTAACTTGTCGTGTAGTCCTGAACAGAACTACAGAGTTTATTCTACTTTCCATTTGCTCCTGAAGCTTACTTGAAGATAGGCTAGCCAGCTGTGTAGATGGTTCTCAGTGGTGATGCGTAGTAGAATACGTTGGTTGGAAGAGTAGTAGAATGGTCCCACTTAAATTCACTTTTCTAGATACTTTTCTTAGGACAGCTATTCAGCCGTACCAGTGCTTGTCCGAGTTGAGTTTTCTTCAAACCACTTTACACGTGCAGCTGCAGCCTGGCGACGTTCTGGTCTCCGAGGTGAGTTTACTTTCTTCACCTCGTGTTGAGGTTCAAAGTTCCAACCATTTCAAACGTGTAGCACCCGCTTCATGCTTTTCTGATCTCGCTGTTGTTTCTTTACCTGTCCGTTTATGCACTCTGATCGAAAGGGAGGTTCCGTCAGGCTGACACGCTCTCTGAGCTCACTAGGGGCGTGGCTACTTAACGTGCAAAGTTTATACGACACAAATGATCTGATCTCATGGCTCCTAAAATCACATTCATATCTTAACAAAAAAACATTCATAATTGTTCATATTTCATGCACAACGTAAAGGATGGAGACTTTGTATATGTAGTGTATATACTTTCCAAGTTACAGTATTTCCTTTATATCACTTAATATCACAAAATAAAAACCAATATGACATTTGTTTTCAAATTTTCCAGTGACCATTCCCCACATTCTCTGTTAGGAATATTTTTCCAGTATTCACTTTAGAACGTGTTAGAGATTCGGCGGGAAACCTCTGTAGACAAAGCACATTCCTCAGTGAAATTTGGAGAGGGATGTTCTCTCTCATCTCCTTTAATTTACGACAGGGTGTGGGCCGTCACCCCCATTGTGCAGGAAGCCTGATTGGGCAAGACGATGGAAGGTTGAGCCCGGAAGTCACTGCTTAGAAAGACTCCAGCTGTGTATGGGACGTGCCGTATGATTAAAGGTTCCTCCTGAAACTGCATAATCGATTCCCAATACTACCAGAAACACTCAAATCACACATATTAGCCACAGTCTCTAGGTGACCAGCTGCACCGCAGGACCTTCAGCACAACTCTAACATTAATCAGTCAACCAATTATCCCCTAGCACTTATCCCCCAAGTGCCCCATTTGACTAATGGCTAAATGGGTATTCCTATGCAGTTTGTGACAGTGAAATATGAGTCTGTTGACATTCTAACTCAACACAGCAGTGAAACAAATTCCTTTACTCATCTAATTTTACCTGACTGCACATCTCACTGCTGCAGTCTCGACTTAAACGCTTGGAAGTCATGGTCAGCAGGATACGTTTATTACCGATGTGGCACAATTATTGTTTCTGACACTGCATCAACGTGTTGTGGGTTAAAGAGGTCTCTATTGCCAAGGCCTTTTCACAGTATTGCTGGTAAACACCAGAGTCACTGTCAATGAGATGATCACATACATACAGTACACACATACAACCTGGTTGCTAAATTCAAGTTAACTTTCCTTAATAGGTCATTATTACTTTCCTAGATATTGGTACACTGATATTGCCGTCAGTTGACTCATCGTGGAATGTGACTTGAATGTGAATGCACGTTCTAGTCATTCGATTTCTATGATTCTCAAACTCCAGCCATTACATAGTGTATGGGCCAGAAAAATAACATGTTTTTGGAAGCAACTGACAGGATGACCCTATGGCACTTAGTCCGTTGGGAAGAAACCTGGGAGAATAGCCAAGAATGATTACAATGAGAACGACAAACCCAGGTTAATTACTTTAGGCTATTCATCATGTGTGCGTCCCAAACGGAATCTATATAGTGCACTACTTTTGACCAGGGTCCATAGGGCTCGTCAAAAGTAGTGCACTGTGTCTGGAATGGGGTGCCATTTGGGTGACTCACAGCCCACATTTTGACCCTAGGGAACAAACCATAGTATAACCTGAAGGTGGAACACTTGTACTTCTTCAAATTAACCAAATTGTTTGATTTCACATACATAAACTATTGCCACAGTCACAGGCTATTGTTCTCTTAATTAAAATGTGGTGTACTCAAGATGTACTGTAACTATATGACCATTCCATAGTGAGTTGGTAACATAGTGTGGTCTACCTGTGATTAAATGTATTGTATTCATGATCAAGCAAAATAAGGACAAAGACAATTCTTTGTGGCTAGTCATTCATATTTAGCCATCTAGGTAGCGCCAGAAATTCAACTGCATTTTGCTATGGCCCTTTTTGGATGCTTTAAAAATTGGGTTATATGGAACGTTTGCCTCTGGGGTGCACTTGAGTCACAGAAATATTTCCTGTGTAACTCGAACCGTGCCCAGAAATGACCTCATTGGACAGAAAGGGGCTTATCTCCTGACACCCATGAGCAAAATCATATTGTAGGCTAAAACTAAGGATTGTGTGGTTTCATGAGTTAAGAAATTGTAACGTGTGGCTCATTTGGTAGAGCACAGCGCTTGCAATGCCAAGGTTGTGGGTTCGAGTCCCACGGGGGACCAGTACGAAAAAGTATGAAAAACATATGCACTCACTACTGTAAAGTTGCTCTGGATAAGAGCGTCTGCTAAATGACTAAAATGTAAAAACCTTAAAATGAGTCTTGCATGTATGGGGCATATACACAAGCTGAAATTTGAGGTAAGCAACTAGCAACTACATTTCCATACAGACTCTTTATGACGTCACTGATCGAGTTATGTACTGGAGACCTTGCTCTATCAGCTTCAGTCATGTCAGATCAGTGACCACTTTGAAGGAAGGAACCATTAAACAAATATATTCTAACTGGGCCTTTGCATGCCAGCTCTTCACTAGTTTCATAGCGGACCTACTGCATAGAGTGGTAGAAACACTTTTATTCCCTTGTTTAAAGAAGTCAAATCGTAATTTTCTTTACATACTCATTGGCAGAAATGAATCAGAACATAAAAGTACTAACACGAACTTAAGAACAATCACTTCTTGTGTTTCTTGAAAAGTACCTCTTTGGTGTGGATGGGTACCTTAAATCGGGGTTTCCCAAACTCGGTCCTGGGCCCCCCACATTTAGTTTTTTTGCCCTAGCACTACACATCTGATTCAATTATCCAACTCATCATCAAGCTTTGATTATTTGAATCAGCTGTGTAGTGCTAGGGCAAAACAAAACAACATGCACCCAGGACCGAGGTTGGGAAACCCTGCCTTAAATCATGGTACTCTGGTCGATCTACTGGCACAACAAAAAAAACGCTCGCCTCGGACTGAGTCTCTACACAAAGCCTTAAACACCATCTAACAACATGATTTCCCAAGTCCCTTTTTCCATCTGAGTGAGGTGGATTGAACGACAGACATTTGTTATGGGGGAGTTGAATGGGTTTGCAACAGTGTGATAGCTTGAGTCCTCTCTGGTCCGTCTCTGGACAATATGGGCCACTTTAGTAGATGGTTTAGCCCACAGGGAGTTAAAACACTATTAAGTTTGTGGATTTCTCCTGGAGTCTGTTCAAACTGGGCTGCAGTCTTTATCGTTCCGTCATCCAGCGTGCGGTGGACTTGTGTGGGCCTGGTCCATGGTTTACTACGGTTTAAGCTGTATGTGCATGGGTAGGCCACCGAGCTCATAGACAAGTAATGCTGCAATCGATTCACTTAAAAAAAAAAAAAAAAAAAATGAAATAAACATTGGACGATGACAAACGACATACTGTACATACAAACACACACAACAAAACAAACAAACAGTAAGATACCACCCCAAAAGGGTTTTTATAGGGAATCTCCAAATGGTCTGCACGAATGAGAAAGGACAATCATCTTTCGCTTAAGTATTTTTTTTTTTATAAGGGCACATGATTATTTTTCCAGGTAGCTAAGAACCTACACTGGTATTGTCTTTTTTTTCTTGTCCAAGTCTTTAGTGTTCAATATTCTCCCCAAGATCACATACACAAGTCTTTTTAAAAGGGGTTGGCATTCTCCAGCAGGGGCGGGCCGTCTCGATGCACTAGGGATGGGTATGACACCGACTCCCTTTTGTACGTTTTGGGGGGGAGCTTGGGGATGGCTTGGACAGCAGCGCTGCTGGTGCTCTGGCGGGGGGGCACAGGGGGGCCAGCTGCACCCCCCGGAGGGAGGAGGGCTGAGTCGCCGCAGCAGTCTGGGCCGCCGGGCCCCAGCAGTGGTAAGGGCGGGGAGGGCAGGTGCTTGCGCGGCCCCAGCGAGGGCGATGGAGTCGGGGGTGGTGGCGGGGTGAGCGGGCCGAACGGCGAGGGGGGGAAGAAGGTCTGGCTCAGCGTGGGTTCGCTGCTGCGGATGCGGCCCTGTGGGGGTGGCTGCAGGTGCAGGGGGCTGTTGGAGCTGGAGAAGACGTCCGGCGTTCTCACAGGCTCCCTCGGTGGCAGGGTGGGTGGGCTGTCAGGCGGCTCCGACACGGAGGTGCGCTCGGTTGAGAGCGAGTAGCGCGGCGAGTAGACCTTGGTGGTGGTGGGCTGCCGCGGGGGGATGGCGGGGGGGCTGTCCAAGTGCTTGGACATCATCTGGAATGTGAGAGACGTGCAGGTGGAAAAGGAGAAAGGAGGAGAAGCAGAAACGTTATGAAGAGTGTGGGAGAACGACTCGACAAACTCTCAAAATTGTCATCTAAATCTCTAGCAAATAACTGACAGCGCAACTTAGTTGTGTTTCATTGGATATTTAGCATTCCACATCTACACTCTTTAATCAATCAATTGAGAATCCTCCTAACGGTACAGTCTCAGAACAACTTTAGGTGGCAAACATGTCAAAATAGAGTCACCTTCGAAGGGGAAGATTCAGCGGGGGCGGATTCGGGGCGTCTGCGAGGGGGCACAGGTGGGGGGACGGTGGCGTCTTCAGTGCTCCTGTGGAGACTCACCATGGAGGAAACCGAGGAGGACCCTGGAATAGAAGGAAATCAGGAACTCAAATTAAGTCTTACAGGAAGACAGTAATTACACATATTTAACCCAAATTCCCCAAATTCATCCCATACAGGACTCTGCAACTCAGGGATGGGCAACTGAGTGTCTGGGGGTTCTCTCTTTTGCTTGGCACTTGACTGTTTCCTAGGTCTTTAATCAGACAATATCTCCAGACATTCAGGCCCATGAAGAATGGAGTAAAAACAAGGATTGAAAACACGTAAAATGAAAACATTTAGAATAGAGGATGAGGAATGGATGGGTAATAGACACTCTCCTTTCGGGAAGTGTATGCAAAACGACACCCCTAAAGTATTATGTCCGAGGCAATCACGTCGACCAACTTCAATAACTAACTACACACTACAGAGTGATATTGTACAAGGATGCTTAGAGTAAAACCTCACAGTGACAATGAATTTAGGACAGGAGAACAGGAGGAGGTGACACTGATCTAAGGTCAGTTTAGCTGGTTAGTAGCCTGGTTAGGGTCGGTGTTCAGAGAGAGGTAAACTGATCCTAGATCTGTACCCGTGGGCAACGTCTACTTGGAGCTACGAAACGCACACACAGACGACAGAGCGTTCGTTGCCATGGAGACGGACAGGTGCAACAGTGGGCGGAGATGGGAGCAATGAGGTGGATGTCAGTTGCATGCAGGTAGGGAGAGGCAAGTTGGCCTTGGGAGGGTCAGAATGAGTGAGAGATGTAGTTGCTTGGATGGGGTGTGGGGGGGGACACTGACAACAGGTAGGCTGGCTTTGAGAGGGTCATACTAACGTGGGCCGTGTGGTAAAGAGACCGGGGCAAAGATGCTGTCGCAGTCTGGATGGAGGGAGAGGCCGGAGGAGAGAAAAGAGAAGAAAAAAGAGAAAAGGCCCTGAGAGGCGGAGAGACTGATTCGGATGGACCAGTTTCATTTCGGACCACTGGACCTATCACCCATTAACCCCTTTATGTATTCACTGTTCACAATTCTGAAAGGACTGTGGGCGTCATCACCCCCCACACACACGCCTTGTTACAACGGGGTTCTGAAAATGGGAAAGTTACTGATATAATGTGAGTTACAGGGTAATGTAAAATGGGTTAGTTCAGAGTTAGTATCTTTAGGGCAAGAGGTTGTGTTCCGTTGGCTGTGCTCAGAACCATATACTGTAAGTAAATTGGAATACTGGCATTATCCATGTCGGCGCCAAACATTTCACAGCGATAACACTCAATTGCACTCTGACTGGTCTTGCATGCATTCTTCCTTCCTCCCTTCCTTGGAGTATTCACTGATCTGACATGACTGGATTGGTGAAAGCTAAGAAGTGGAACACTTTGCATTCACCTAGCTAATTACTTACCTTAGCTCAGTGATTACTCCAAGGGGAGGAAGGAAGCATTTTGACCGTTTTCTTTAGATACCACCTTATATTCAATCTCTCAAACTGTGTTTAACTCTCAAACACTTTCTCTATAAGCTCTAGCTGCGCTCCCACCCGTCCTCCCCTCCCTTCTGCCGTGCTCCCCCGTCCGGCTCGAAGGACCACCTACTGGAGTGGAAGGGGCTGGAGGGGCCCTGGGGCGAGTCGAACACGCTGCCGATGTCTGTGGTGCTGGAGGTGGCCGAGGCTGGTGGCGGCGTGAGGGGCGTGCGCGGCGAGTTGGGCGCAGAGGCGGCGCTCTCCATCTCGCTGTCAGGGATGCGGCTGTAGCTGATCTTGCGCGGCTCGTTCTGCAGTGGCGTCGGGTGGCGCATGGTGCCCTGGCGCACCGAGGACGGGCGCACGCCGGGGGACTTGAGCGGGCAGTTGTACTTCTTGGGCTGGAAGGAGAAAGGGAGAGAGAGGGGGAGAAGAGAGGTGAAGGAGAGGTCAGGGCAACACTATAATGTCAGGGCTACTCAATTGCAGACCCTCAGCCCTCAAGTGCTGCTGGTTCTTTTCTATCTGGTAGTTAATTGATAAATTAATGTCGGAAGATTGGGGAACTATCTGGTTAGTGTGTTACCTATAGGTAACTGCCAAAATAAACACCAACATACATAAACCAACATAAAGTGTCTTAATAGGGCGTTGGGCCACCACAAGCCTCCAGAACAGCTTCAATATGCCTTGGCATAGATTCTACAAGTGTTTAGAACTTTATTGGAGGGATGTGACACCATTCTTCCACGAGAAATTCCATAATTTGCTGTTTTGTTGATGGTGGAAACGCTGACTCAGGTGACGCTCCAGAATCTACCACAAGTGTTCAATTGGGTGAGATCTAGTGACACACACACACACACACACACACACACACACACACACACACACACACACACACACACACACACACACACACACACACACACACACACACACTTTAAACCCTCTATACACCTTGAGACACCTCTTTCAAAGTCACCAATCTCTTCTTCTAGCCATGGTAGCCAAAATGGGCAACAGGGCATTTTTATACATGACCCTAAGCATGATGGGATGTTAATTGCTTAATTAGCTCAGGAACACCTGTGCGGAAACAACTGTTTTCAATATACTTTATATCCTTCATTTACTTAAGTGTTTCCTTTATTTCGGCAGTTACATGTAATTGTTATAGGTATCAATTCTGCTGACAAATTGTCAGTCTTTTTTCTACCTTAATAATAGCAGGGGCGTTGCGTCCATAGAGGGCGCTCGGACGCCGCCCCACCTGGCAGCAATGAGATAAAAATGGATTTACAAAAATGTATATATTTATAAAATATTGTAATAATATCAAGTTTGTGTATATAAATTGCTGCATTTAGATTACAAATCAAGTTTTCAAAAAGAAAATGTGCTGCTGTAATCGGCAGCGTAGTTCCAGCATTCCAGAGAGCTTCTCAAGCCATCTCATTCAATGCAATTCAAAGCGATCCCTATACCCCTTACGGAACCTAAAAAAATGGTGCCAACAGAGGGCTGCCTCGCTTCTAGTCCTTAGAACATTTTACAAGCATTTCGCTACACCCGCAATAACATCTGCTAAACACGTGTATGTGACCAATACAATTTGATTATCATAGGATTTTAGCCACTCTTATTGAACCTATCCAAAGAGCCCCTGGTTTCAGTTATAACTCTGAACACCAGATGGCGACGATCTACAAAGCGCTGCACTTTTGTCAGGTATGAAGTGAGCGCTAACACAGAAGATGACACTGTCAAACGAGCCATGACGTTAGCTAAAACGAAACAAGTTTTTGCATGTTATTGTATTCCCTCATGCTTGTAAGTCTAAGTTGAACATTTGCAGTAGCGTATTTTTCATCTGAACTCAAGAAGATCCAATGTCATTCTAACAAATTTTTTAAATACAACAACTGATCAAACTGCATAGGGAGTCCGAGAGAGGACAATCACGTGAACCGTAAGACGGAGAGGAACAAGACACTTACAAATCGAGGCAATGACCGGGCATTCCGAGGCTCGATCTCCAGTGACTTGTTGAACAGATAGTCAGCAAACTCCTTCTCTGCCTTGTCCTCCATTGGATTGAGGTTTTCAAAGAACTTCTGTGTTACACAAAGGAGAGGGAGTCGTCAGAAAGATAGAAAGATCCATCGTGAAATATACATAGCTGTCCTAATGACGATAGACAAGGGTGTGGGTGATTGGGGACAATTGGATAAATGACCAAATAGTACACGTCAGGAGCTGAGTGGCAGTAACTCTCTACTAATTGGTGAATCCTACCTTCCACTTATGTCGAACTTTCACTTAGTCATGCATTGATGTCAATGAGACTAATGTTGAAGCTAGGGATCACCATTAAAATGTATATCTAATCAAAAACAAATAGGTTGCTATGACTTGGCAAACTGTCAGAACTGTACATGGTAACTGTAGAGCTGAAATCGTGAAAAGGCTACAGGCCAATCATGTTTCATATTACTTCCTTGTGTTACTCAATATTTACACCCATTCATATTCCACGTAACTAAATGGTATTTGTGAAACGTTGATGGGTCGGATCATGCTGCAAAGCCGGAAGTATTACAATTTCTACAGAAATGTTGACTATGCAGGCTGGCCATATAGTGGGAATCGACTTCAATGGAACGTGTGACATCACTGTTTTCGCTCCTTACCCGGATATCGTTCTCCACCCGTAAGCAGTAAGGCTGGTTCTGGTACTGCTGGATCTCCCCGGTGATCTCGGCCACTTTCCGTCGCTTGCTGAAGTTGATCAGCTCCTTGCCATGCCTCTTCAGGAAGTCAGGGTTGCCTTCCTCCGTCTTCAGGATGTTCGTCAAATAGATCCCTGAGAAGAGAGAAAGAAAAGACATGAGAGAGCGGAGCGATGATGTCCATGGACTGGCACCGGTCCGTGGAATGTTGCTGGCCGGTCCCCGAGATGGTTAACCAACACTAGTTTTAATGTAAGTGGTCCTCCAAGGAGGAAAAACCTTAGCTTTGGATCGCATAGGACAGGATCAACTTCAATGTTCCCGAGGGGGAAATTGTCTTATACACACAGTACTGCTGTATACAAAAGAAAAAAAACTGTATATTACTTGTGAGTCCCTTACAAACGGGACCATAGCTTCCTGGTACTTGATATCAAAAAGGTTGAGAAACACTGCTCTAGAACATACCAAAGAAGGGGACACAGGGGGGGTTGATGGAGCGTAGTTTTGCCAAGTACTTCTTGTAGTGGTCCTCGCTCAGTTCGTGGGCCTCCTCCAGAATCTTCCGCTGTCGGCTTGGAATTTGCTGGAAAGGGGGCAAAAGTTCACAGTCAAAACAAGTGTATATATTTCGTCCTACAGATGCATCTCTATGGTACACAGAGGCACATTGTGTCATGATTCTATTGATAAGAAATCTGTCATTTTATGTTACCTCAACGTAGAGATGTACTAATTTCAATACTCATCAACACTAGGCACTTATTTGGTACCGCAATTTTCATTGGATTCATACAATGCCAGATAGTGTTATCACAGTGTCTTGGTACTATTTCCTAACACCACCAAAGAATCTTGCAGAAAGAACCCCTCTGGCTTTCCTCACCTCAAAGGTGTGGTCTAGCCGGTAGACGGGCGAGGAGTTCATGGCGCTGACCACCTCCAGCACGCCGTTGAAGTTGTTGAGCTCCTGGAACACCTGCAGGATCTCGATGATACGCGCCACCACCGCTGCCCGCTCTTCCAGGTTCTCCGTCTCTACGATACACCTGGTGTAGAACATAGTACATTGAAAACAAATGCCATTTAAACCCAGGGGCCAGGGCTGTGTTCATTAGGCACCAAACGGACAACTGACAAACATGGAGGGACTACCTGGATTTGTCCAACAAGAAACACACATTTTTGTTTTGAATTGCAAAACATTTTCTGCTGCAAGCCCTAATAAACATGACTCAGGTCTGCATAGTTCGGTCAATAACTTCCACAGCTGGCGTACGGTAAGTGGGGGAAAGAAAATAAGCACTGTTACATTTTAATGCTCCCAAATGTGTTTAATTAGTAACATCATATTGACCTGTTAGTCCTCATTTAGTAACATGGTGAGCTATTAAGTCAGTGTAAGGACACATTTCACTCAACCAATTCAGTGGCCCCTGAAAACTAATCAGGAAGTCTCTGGAGATATCAAGCCTGGTGTAATATCACATGTAAAATCAGACAGGGATTAGCAGCTCATACACAAAGAACAGTCCCAAATGTTTCCTTCCTTTTCCCCTTGAGAATCAACACAGGGAGGATAGAAGTAATCACAGCCTTATTTAGGGTGAAATTCTGCCACCTACATAAATGCATTCATAACATCTGTATGCAAAGGACATGACATAACTATACTGAACAAAAAATATAAAAAACGCAACATGCAACAATTTCAACGATTTTACAGAGTTACAGTTCATATAAGGAAATCAGTCAATTGAAACAAATTCATTAGGCCCTAATCTATGGATATGACATGAGTGGGCAGGGGCGCAGCCATGGTTGGGCCTGGGAGCCACTTGGGAGCCAAGCCCACTGTCTGGGGAGCCAGGCCCAGCCAATCAGAATGAGTTTCTCCCCACAAAAGGGCTTTATTACAGACAGAAATACTGCTCAGTTTCATCAGCTGTCAGACGATCCCGCAGGTGAAGAAGCCGGATGTGGAGGTCCTGGACTTTCGTGGTTACACGTGGTCTGCGGTTGTGAGGCCGGTTGGATATACTGACAAATTCTCTAAAATATCGTTGGACGTGGTTTATGGTAGAAAAATGAACATTAAATTCTCTGGCAACAGCTCTGGCGGACATTCCTGCAGTTAGCCTGCCAATTGCATGCTCCCTCAAAACTTGAGACATCTGTGGCATTGTGTTGTGTGACAAAACAGCACATTTTAGAGTGGCCTTCTATTGTCCCCATGCACAAGGTGCACCTGTGTAATGATCATGCTGTTTAATCAGCTTCTTGATATGCCACACCTGTCAGGTGGATGGATTATCTAGGCAAAGGAGAAATGCTCACGAACTGGGATGCAAACTCATTAGTGCACAACATTTGAGAAGAAAGCTTTTTGTGCTTATGGAACATTTCTGGGATCTTTTATTTCAGTTTGATGGGACCAACACTATACTTGTGTTTATATTTTTGTTCAGTATACATTGAGCTACATAACAACTACATAATTTACTTTATCATGCCATAAATTCATCATAGAAAATGCTTGGTCAACACTGCAAGTGTAAGGAGTATCATGGTCACATTTCACATGAGGACTGATTCTTTGTGCTGCCAAAAAACAAAATTGGCGCTCTTACTTTTCGAACCACAACGTGAGGTTGGTGGTGTGGCGGATCATGCGCAGAAGGTTGGGCGAGTTCAGCTCCTTGTCCTCCTTTGTCCACACGCTTCCCACCAGCTCTGACGGCTGCACCGCCCTGTAGATAGATATAGGTCAGAGAGAGATCAATAATGCTCCAGACAAAAGATGCAGGAGGAGATTACCATATACCCCAACTATTCAATGCCATTATCCAAAGCGACTTACAAAAAAATATATGCAGGCACTATACTGTACGTTTATGTGATCCCAGCAGGAATTGAAGCAACAACTTTAGTGTGGCTAGCACCATGCATTCACCATGTGAGCCACAGAGGACCACCATTATTAGTTATATGACAAACAAAACAAATCTGACTGTGTCAGTGGTTAGGTGCAAACTTCTACCGACTCCAGTCTTGGCAGCTAAGGGAGCTTTCTGTGCCAGCATTGCGGTAAGATTTTCAGACAATACCGGCGACCATTTTTGGGCCACCTAGCCGGTGTGTTTTGATCTCGTCCTAGGAAATGGAGTAAGGTAAATATTTGAATGTTTTTATTTGAACTTTATTTTAGAAGGTAGTCTGCACTGAGACCAAGGGTCTCTTTTCCAGGGGAGCACTGTGTACACAATACACATCAATATACACATTTAAAACTACACATGCATAAATAAGAGTTTTTTGTTTTATATATGCAAAACGCAAATACACAATCATAAACAGTTACATTTCTCAGCTAGTAGGTTTTCAATCAACACCCGAGCAGCACCAGAACATCCAGTTTTAATGAGATCTGTAAATTTTTCCAGCAGTGGGGCGCATTAAAACTAAAAGCGGATTTACCTAAGTCGGTGGAGACCCGAGGAACCTCAAGAGTTAACCAACCCTGTGAATGTGTTTTGTAACTCATGTTTTTATCCTTCAACAACAAAGTTAGGTAAATAAGAAGCTTGCATAGTAAACAAATAGGGAGCAATGAAGTGACCTATGGGGCATTAATGAGGACCAGCTCCTTCATGGACATTTCAATTGATATTCTTACAGTACATACATTGAGTTTTGAATTTTCCCCACTAACGGTTATGGTTAATATTGGGAGAGAGGAAGCTGATCATAGAGCTCCACCCAGGGGAAACTTCACCCCGGAGCGTGAGAAAGAGGTGAGGGGATAACCTTGGGTACGGCCCACCCTAGCTGTTCCCACAGGCCCAGCGATGTCAGAGGGGGAAGTGTGTCCCTGCGTCCCCTCTCTGGTGCTGCACGTTTGTGTGTGTGTGTGTGTGTGTGTGTGTGTGTGTGTGTGTGTGTGTGTGTGTGTGTGTGTGTGTGTGTGTGTGTGTGTGTGTAAGTATATGTGAGAAATTGTGCATGTGCGCATGTGTCCTCTATTGTACTAAACGACTACAATCGGAAAAAATGGGAAAACATAGAAACACGTTCAGACAAGAGGTGGATCCAAAGTGAAGACTGCATCAAGCGTGACGAATCATGAACTCAATTTTATTCACTCCCTGTGGCTCAGTTGGTAGAGCATGGTGTTTGCAACGCCAGCATGGTGTGTGCAACGCCAGGGTTGTGGGTTCGATTCCCACGGGGGGCCAGTACAAAAAAAACAAAAAATGCATGAAATGAAATGTATGCATTCACTACTGTAAGTCGCTCTGGATAAGAGTTTCTGCTAAATGACTAAAATGTAAATGTATAAAAAAAATGTATCACTTCGCTATAAGAACATCAATTGAAATGTCCATGAAGGAGTATCCAATTTGTAAGTCGCTCTGGATAAGAGCGTCTGCTAAATGATGTAAATGCATCTTCCAATGTAAGCGACCTCTTAGGAGGATCTGGGTGCAACTGCAAAGATATGAATCCTGAAAGAATATCCCAAACTACAGTTGTTCGTTTTTTAAAGTCCTATTACCACTGAGAACTTTCTAATTACATGAAATTATGTAACAAATAATTACCAGGTATTAAGGGGACTAAATAAAGTGGTACACCTCCACCCTTCATTCCCCACCTGGTATGAAGGCAACAAATACAGCACATTTGTGCCCCATTTCAGGAAGCTAGGCGTATGTCGCACGTCACAACTTCACAGGAGAGGCATTTGAACGTCTTTTACTTTTAATCAAAATGTGTTTTTGGGCAGAAATACCTTCTGGAACATGTGAACTTTCATGTGCCTTAATAGAAAATGTGTATTCCATCTGTAAATACTAATTCAATTGTTAAATTATGAGCCTAGTTGGTTTAGCCATGGAAAAAGACAGGAACCTTCCCGTTAGCCATGATTGGCTGAGATAATGGGTGGGCTGGACATGCCGGGAGATGAGTTTGGATTGGTCTGCCATGTAGCAGGCTTCTGTCTATAACGTGAACTCTTTAGTATGTGTTGATAGTCATTTCTACTGCACCTTTTTTGAAAGATATAACATTAGCTATTGAGAACTACAAAAGTTTTGCTACTTTTCTCAACAACATTGATGCCCTGAAATTAGCAGGCGCTCTCAAGAGATCAGTTGGAAAAAGTTGTGATGGGCTACTTTCTGCACACGCCACGGTCAGTGTGAACCGGAGTGACTTAACACAACGCTGGCCAAACAAGATGTAGCTACAAACAAAACGGAGTCTAGACAATAGTGACCCATCCACTTAGCTAGATGTGGCTGGGGGTGGATATGGCATTTCTTTCACATGGCCTATCAATTTAGACAAGTCTGTCTGGGTAAGCATCACCTAATAATGATAAAATATTGACACTATATTTTATCAGGACACTTTCTATGTTTGATATTGCTGATATGCAAGTAACCATTTCACAGTACCATTTACACCTTCTGTATCCTGTACATGTGACACATACATTTTCTGATTTTATTTGATATAGTGTGTTGTTTACCAGAGATGGTAATGTAAAGACAAACATGACCTGCACCAAAGTCAAGTTAGGATATAGGACAAGGACTAGATAAAGTGTATTTTTTCCTGGAGCTTTTACTTATTGTAGGCTACTACTTTTAGCACTTTTAGTCTTGAAATCCTTGGTTGTTTACTACACTACTCAGTCTGTTTAGCACATGGCCTCAAATGTGAATCCTTAAAGAGATGGGTTGGGCTAAGGCAAGTGCAAAACATGACAAATTAAATAAACAGAAATGATTTTGTTTTCAATAATAGTAGTAGTAGTAGTAGTAATAGTAATAATAATAATAATAATAATAATAATAATAATAATAATAAAAGAGCAACAGGCTTGTATCAGATTTAAAATTCAATACAATCAGTAAAATTACAAATTAAATAAAAAATAACCGTAAGGGTGTGTGAACGATGCTGAATGGGTGTAGACAAAGAAAAGCTCTCCAAGTAGGTGTACCAAAACATTCAAGGGCCATTTTCTCAAAAGTGGGGTTACAAGTTTACCAACTTTCAAAGCAGAATTACTTTCTCAATGTTCCTCAACTGGAGTGTATGATATCACATTTCTAGCTCTGAGTCTGTACTTTTATCCAATGTAAAAGACACCATTTCAAATTTTGCTACATAGGACCGAATCCAGGTGGTGGGTCGCATTTTTGCTCTAGGACAACACTTACACAGCTGATCCAAGTAATCAAGCCAGTGATAAATTGAGGTGCCTTAGTACTGGACAGGAACAAAAAGGAATGGAGTTAAAAAACACTGGCGTGGACGGCCATACGGTACTGTAGGCCTACCTGTAGAAGTCGGACTCGAGCAGTGTGAGCTGCCGGGCGATCTCAATGGGGTGGAGGGTCATGAGGTCAAACTGGTCTGTCTGGCCTGGCTTACTGAGGTGCCACTCGATGGGCGGTGGCGAGCTCTCGAATGTGATGTTGTGGCTGGGCCCGTTGGCCTGAGCCTGCTTCTTCCTCTGGATGATCTTGGTGATGGACTCCACCCACTTCTTCATGGCCTTGCCTGGGAGGGGTCACAGAGAGGAAGATTGTCACTCAGAGAAGAGGAGAAGAGAAAAAAAATACACTAAAGAAGAGGAGAAGAGAAAAAAATACACTAAATTAGAAGAAAATAGAATAGAAGAGACAAGAAAAGAGGAAAAGAAGAGGAGAAAATACAAGACAAAAAGAGAGGATATGCAACGAGAGGAGAAGAGAAAGTCCTTGCCCCGATTTATCCACACATACCTCGCACCAATGCAATGAACTCCTCCAGACGCTTGAGTAACTGGCAGTCCCGCTCAAAGTCATAGAAGTGGTGCTCCACCCAGTGGCGACATACATTCAGTACTCTGCAGGAAGAGAGAGTAGGTCAAAACCATTTAGATACCAGTTACAGACCAGCAAGAGACCACTAACTACAAATCCTGACCTAAAAACGAAATAAATCTGACCCTGGATTAGCAACTTAAACCAACTCCAGAGACTGGGAAAGCAATGAGTTGACTGATAAGAGACCAGAGAGCCACAGATTAATTGAGACCTACAAAGAGCTGGAAAAATATATGGCAGCTAGAAATGAAAACTGGATGTTCTTCAGAGATAGATGGGAAGGGTTGAGGGTAGCTGAAGGCTGGGACTAAAAACAAACAAAAAGATAACAAATGTAAAATATATTGTCAGTGAAATCTATGTAGTATGTATAACCTGAAGTGGAAGCCTAAGTATTGTTGTCCATTAGTTTACTCCAATTAGGGGAGGGGTGGTAGGGTTAGTGGAAAAGAATAAAGTAGTAAAATATATGCATAAAAAAATTCTATATATTTACAAAAAAATATTTACAATGCATTCGGAAAGTATTCAAACCCCTTGACTTTGTCCACAATTGTTTTTCACAGCAAAAACTGTTTTTTAGAAATGTTTGCACATTTATAAAAAATGGTAAACTGAAATATCTCATTTACATAGGTATTCAGACCCTTTCCTCAGTACTTTGTTGAAGCATCTTTGGCAGAAATTACAGCCTCGAGTCTTCTTGGGTATGACGCTACAAGCTTGGCACACCTGTATTTGGGGAGTTTCTCCCATTCTTCTCTGCAGATCCTCTCAAGCTCTGTCAGGTTGGATGGGGAGCGTCACTGCACAGCTATTTTCAAATCTCTCCAGAGATCTTCGATTGGGTTCAAGTCTGGTTTCTGGCTGGGCCACTCAAGGACATTCAGAGACTTGTCTGAAGTGACTCATGGGTTGTCTTGGCTGTGTGCTTAGGGTCGTTGTCCTGTAAGAAGGTGAAACTTCGCCCCAGTTTGAGGTCCTGAGCGCACTGGAGGAGGTTTTCATCAAGGATCTCTCTGTACTTTGCTCCGTTCATCTTTCCCTTGATCCTGGCTAATCTTCCGGTCCCTGCCGCTGAAAATGATCCCCACAGCATGATGCTGCCACCACCATGCTTCACTGTAGGGATGGTGCCAGGTTTCCTCCAGATGTAACGCTTGGCATTCAGGTCAAAGAGTTCAATTGTGGTTTGATCACGATTCTCATAGTCAGAGTCCTTTCGGTGCCTTTTGGCAAACTCTAAGCGGCTGTCAAGTGCTTTTTACTGAGGAGAGGCTTCCGTCTAGCCACTCCACCATAAAGGACAGATTGGTGGAGTGCTGCAGAGATGGTTGTCCTTCTGGAAGGTTCTCCCATCTCCACAGAGGAACTCTGGAGCACTGTCAGAGTGACCGTCCGGTTCTTGATCACCTCCCTGACCAAGGCCCTTCTCCCCCGATTGCTCAGTTTGGCTGGGCGGCCAGCTCTAAGAAGAGAGTCTTGGTGGTTCCAAACTTCCTCCATTTAAGAATGATGGAGGCCACTGTGTTCTTGGGGACCTTCAATGCTACAGAAATGTTTTAGTACCCTTCCCCAAATCTGTGCCTCGACACAATCCTGTCTCTGAGCTCTGCAGACAATTCTTTCAACCTCATGGCTTGGTTTTTGCTCTGACATTTACTGTCAACTGTGGAACCTTATATAGACAAGTGTGTGCCTTTCAAAATCATGTCCAATCAATTGAATTTACTACAAGTGGACTTTAAATCACTTAAATGTTGTAGAAACATCTCAAGGATGATCAATGGAAACATGGTGCACCTGAGCTCAATTTCATGTCTCATAGCAAAGGCTATGAATACTTATGTAAATAAGGTATGTGTTTTTTATATTTAACAAATTTGCAAAAAAAATCAAATAAACTGTTCTCGCTTTGTCATTATGGGGTATCGTGTAAATTGATGAGGATAAAAAAAATAACATTTTAGAATAAGGCTGTAATGTAACAAAATGTGGGGGGAAAAAAATCAGGGGGTCTGAATATTTCCCGGATGCACTGTATATAAAAAGAAACGAAAAAAAGTGCATGCTTCTGTTTCAACCCAGCATTGAAACAGTTTGAAACCTTTCTCTGCTAATCAGGACCGACTACCCTCCATGTGGCACCATAAGTATCACAAGAAAACCAGGATGTTCTGTTGACCCCTAGGTCATGTTCATTAGGCACCAAAATGAAAGAAAACAGACAGGGGCTACCTCGACTTGTCCAATAAGAATTTTTTAGCTGTCAAATGTTTTTTTGTTACAGTCCGTAATGAATACAACCTCTGGAATTAGGTGTGGTAAATTGGGAGGGGTGGAGAAGTACCGGAGTTGGACTGGCTGGACAAACTCCTTGCGAAATCGTTTGAGTTCGGCGCTGAGAGGTTGGTCTCCGTTCTCTATGGCCATCTGGTCTGCCTCTGTGGGCTTTGGCTCGGGGATTTCAAACCTGGAAGGTTCCGGAAAACAAAATCACAACTGAGAAGACACAGCAGTGTGGAATCTGGGAGACACCTTTAACCAGACAGTAGATGGTGATTGCAATACACTAGATGGCAACAATAAAAGATTGGTATAATTCAAAATGCTTGAACACCTAGGTATGTTTCTACCAGGGCTGACGCCATTTAGTCGACTGTTCGATTGTTTGGTCGATAGGCTGTTGGTCAGCCGAGAGTTTTTGAGCGGAGCAGTCGCAAATATATATATTTTTTTCATGGCATACAAGACACCTGTCTGATTCACGCATGTCTTAGTGGAATTTGCAGAGGCCGCGGAGATCCAAGAAGAAGGGGAGTGTGGTTAAGATGCACAATGTCTCTCTCCCGACATTTCGCGCGCAATCCCCCATTACATATATCATCAGCAGAGTAGTACATTTACTGTTAATTCTCATAATTTCTAATCTATAATGTTTGTTTGGTTACAGTCATTTCTGTTAATGGATTCAATATATCATTAGTACAGTTGTTTACCGTTCTCATCGTTGGAGTGGACAACTTGTTTTGTTTGCACAGCTCCTACATTTGTGAGAAAAAATGTCTGATAGTCTTAACTCACCACCACTAATGTTTTTATTTTATTTTACCTTTATTTAACTCGGCAAGTCAATTAAGAACAAATTCTTATTTACAATGACGGCCTACCCCAGCCAAACCCGGATGACGCCGGGTCAATTGTGCGCCGCCCTATGGGACTCCCAATCACAGCCGGATGTGATGCAGCCTGGATTCGAACCAGGGACTGCAGTGACGCCTCTTGCACCAAGATGCAGTGCCTTAGACCGCTGCGCCTCTCTAGTTGTGGAGCTTCTCAAAGTAATTTATTCTTCACCTCAAACAGCGAGTAAAAAGGTGTGTTTTTTTACTGATCATGACAATGGTTCCTCAACATATTTGAAAAATATTTCCAGCTCTCTCCCTTTCGATCGAACCACTCAGCATGAAAGGAAAAAATTTAATGTTCTGATCCAGTGCAAACATCATAAAATACCTAATTACTTATCCCTTGCACAAATAGCCTACAGCTGTGTCTGTCTGTCCCGAGTTCACTGGTGCAGGAAACTCTGAGGGCCCAGAATATTTTATAAAATGTTGCAAGTTTGCTAGCGCGAGCTTTGGGCCCGGATCCAGTTGATAGCCTAGTTCAGGTATTCCCAAACTGGGGTACGCAATGTCGTCGGGGGTACGCCATATAAAAATGTGATTTACATGTATTTTTTATAATAATAAATGTTTTTTTTCTTTCTCACACATTTTTCAAATAGTCCATTTATATTTTCCAATGGGGCTATACATTTGGGTGAAGTTTTTTTTCCTCGCCTGAGTAGCCTTGTTTCACTGCCAAAAATAAAATGACACCATCTAGTGTTCAGCGAAATAACAACAATGTCAAATACAGGTAGCCTAGTCAAATAATTAACATCCAATCACATTAACCGTTACACTCTCGCGGGAATTCCACTAACGGTCCGTATGTAGCCAAATGTAGCTGCTGCTCATGTTGGCATCTGTACTGATGGCGCAAAAGCCATGACAGGGAGACATAGTGGAGTGGTAAAGCGCGTGCAAGCAGTTGCTCCCAACGCCAATTGGGTCCACTGCAGCATCCACCGAGAGGCTCTTGCTGCCAAGGGAATGCCTGACAGCTGGAAAGACGTTTTGGACACTACAGTGAAAATGGTTAACTTTGTTAAAGCAAGGCTCCTGAACTCGTGTATTTTCTGCACTATGCAATGATATGGGCAACGACCATGTAACGCTTTTACAGGGGACAAAGTATTGACTCGTTTTTTTTTTTTTTTTAATTGAGAGACGAGCTTTAAGTTCTTTACTGACCATCATTTTCACTTGTCTGACCGCTTGCATGATGACGAGTTTCTCACACGACTGGCCTATACGGGTGATGTTTTTTCTTTCCTGAATGATCTGAATCTAGGATTACAGGGACTCTCCGCAACTATATTCAATGTGCGGGCCAAAATTGAGGCTATGATTAAGATGTTGGAGCTTTTCTCAGTCTGCATTAACAAGGACAACACACAGGTCTTCCCATCATTGTATGATTTTTTGTGTGCAAATTAACTCAAGCTTACAGACAATGTCAAATGTGATATAGAGAAGCACCTGAGTGAGTTGGGTGTGCAATTATGCAAGTACTTTCCCGAAACGGATGACACAAACAACTGGATTCGTTATCCCGTTCATGCCCTGCCTCCAGTCCACTTACCGACATCTGAACAAGAGAGCGTTCATCGAAATTGCAACAAGCGGTTCTGTGAAAATTGTATTTAAATCAGAAGCCACTGCCAGATTTCTGGATTGGGCTGCGCTCAGAGTATCCTGCCTTGGCAAATCGCGCTGTTAAGACACTGACGCCCTTTGCAACCACGTACCTATGTAAGAGTGGATTCTCGGCCCTCACTAGCATGAAAACTAAATACAGGCACAGACTGTGTTTGGAAAATTATTGAAGACAGACTCTCCAATACAACCCAACATTGCAGAGTTATGTGCATCCTTTCAAGCACACCCTACTCATTAACCTGTGGTGAGTTATTCACAACTTTCGATGAACAAATAAGGTTTTATATGTAAGATTAAATAAATAGCAACATTATTGATTATTATTATTATTATTAGTGCTCTGGACCTATAAAAGCTCTCTGTCACTTCCCACGAGCCGGGTTGTGATAATTTCACACTCATTCTTATGTTTAATAAATTGATTGTATAGTGTGTGTGTGGCAGGCTTACAATGGCAAAAAACAACATTTGAGAGTGCGCTGACCCTGGTGCTAGAGGGGGTAGGCAGCTAGAGGTTGAATGTTTGAAGGGGTACGGGACTATAAAAAGTTTGGAAAACACTGCCCTAGTTGATACAATGTTTCAAGTTCGATGCAGACAGGCCATTATAGGATATACATATTATTTTTAAAATCACGATATTTTCTACCTGCAGGCTGCAATGTTAATATTTGTTGGCTTTATGTAGGCAATTTTTTTACAGAGTTGGCAATGGCAATATAAGTTACTTTTAGATTTGTTTTATATCAATTTAGATAGATGAACCACATGGCAAAGATTTTGAGATACGAAGACTTTATTATAAATGAAACTGTTAATTGATAACCCTAACTGGCACGCAGAACGGTAGAAATGGTAACATAAATTGGCACTCCAAATGGATAAGGTTGCCGACACCTGCTGTAGCCTATTATCTGCGAAGGCCAGCAGCAGAGGGAGGAGGGTGGCACAGTCTCTCTCTCTCTCTCTCTCTCTGTGTACTTAAAGCATCAGACAAGCTACATATAGCTGATTTGATTTAAAATGGAAAAATACACGTTTAAAAATGTAGACCAATCGATTGGTCGAAAGAACAGACAACTCTGTTGACCAAGATTTATTTTAGTCAGGGACAGCCCTAGTTTCTATAAATGGATATAGGAATATATAGTCCATGACAAATACATCTCTGTCTTTGTCAGAACAAAGGTCAGAGTCAACGAGCACGGAAAAATATCTTGTTGACTGAAAACATTTTCCGAAGTGTAAGGCAATGTATCTGATGTTGAAAAATATGATACAATATTAGACAAAGGCGGTTCTTCATAGAATAATAACAGTGGAGCCCAAATCGTAGAATGGCATCAACATTCTCACCTCTCCATAAGAAGACCCAGCAGCTCCTGAGGTTTGCAGAAGGACCTGTAGGTTGTTAGAAATGTTCGGACAAAATTTGGATCTGCAAGAAGGGAAAAACAATGGGATTGTCAGCCATTTTGTTATTAATCAATCCCAGCAGTGTGCAAGTATCTATTTTTCTTTCATGACTTTCAGTGATCACGTATGAAATTTGCTACTGTTTGCCAGCTAGATATCTTATAACTATTAAGTTAACAGTCTAAGCTATGCTAACCAATGTCATGTGTATTATTAGGTACGAAACGGACTGAAACATGGAGGACAACTTGACTTGCCCAATAAGAAAAATGTCAAACATTCCCTAGTGAACATGACCCAGGTCTGTGTGTATATTACGAGTGCGGATGCTGTGGTTATGCGGGTCTTGGAGTGGGAGCTACAGGGCACCTAGCAAGGGCTAGATCTTCTGCAGTCCGAACAGGATCGTTAGCTACTGGTTCACATGATGGATCTGTCCAAGCCCTTTCGCCGGGTCTGGCTGGGGTTGGTCTGGCTGGGGTTGGCGGGCAGTGGGGGGGGGGGGAACAATAGCTGCCTCAGTGTGGATTTACAAACAATCGGCCTGGAACCATTTCAGCCAGGAAACAGACGCTGCTCTGACGCACGCAACTGCCACTCCACCACACACACGCTTAAAAATAGATTACCCGCCTGCCCTTCCCACCACCGACATACACACTGCAGTGTTTCTCCTAGGCTTTGGCCACAAATACAAGTATACTGTAGGACAAGTCAACAACATTACTTGGGTATGACTCAACAGAATATGAACTTATAAAAAGTTAGATATTCACTGGGCAGTTACTTTAATGTTAACTTCCTGCAATTTAACCCCTTTTTTGCCTTGGCTTATGTTGTGTTCTTATGCTATCTGAGTGACTCAAACTTTAAAACAAAATTCATTTTAGATTCTCACTGACAGTTTAGTTTTTATTCTGGTGGTGGTTAGTTCTCAAAGATGATCTTATTAAAAAAATATACAGCTCCATTATCTTTTCTACATACTTTACATCTGGATTGAATCATTTAAGTTTACACTGAACCCGTTTTACCATCCCAAACCTTATTTTGTAATTTATTTCACACACACAAGTCAAAAGTGTGGACACCTACTCATTTAAGGGTTTTTCTTTATTTTTACTATGTTCTATATTGTAGAACAATAGTGAAGACATCAAAACTATGAAATAACACATATGGAATTATGTTGTAACCAAAAGTGTTAAACAAATCAAAATATATTTTATATATGAGATTATTCAAAGTAGCCACCCTTTGCCTTGACGACAGCTTTCCACACTCTTGGCATTCTCTCAACCAGCTTCATGAGGTAGTCACCTGGAATGAATTTCAACTAACAGGTGTTCCTTGTTAATAGTTTACTTGTGGAATTGTTTTCCTTCTTAATGCATTTGAGCCAATCAGTTGTGTTGTGACAAAGTAGGGGTGGTATACAGAAGATAGCCCTATGTGGTAAAATACAAACAAATCAAACTTTGTCACATGCGCCAAATACAACAAGTGTAGACTTTATCGTGAAATGCTTACGTACAAGCCCTTAACCAACAGTGCAGTTCAAGAAGAGTTTAGTTTATTTGTAAAAGTAAAAAATAAATAAAGTAACACAATAACAAGGCTATATACAGGGGGTACCGGTACAGAGTCAGTGTGCGGGGGTACAAGTTAGTTGAGGTAATTTGTACATGTACAGTTGAAGTCGGAAGTTTACATACACCTTAGCCAAATACATTTAAACTCAGTTTTTCACAATTCCTGACATTTCATCCTAGTAAAAATACCCTGTCTTAGGTCAAGTTAGGATCACCACTTTATTTTAAGAATGTGAAATGTCAGAATAATAGTAGAGAGAATTATTTCTTTCAGCTTTTATTTCTTTCATCACATTCCCAGTGGGTCAGAAGTTTACATACACTCAATTAGTATTTGGTACCATTGCCTTTAAATTGTTTAACTTGGGTGAAACGTTTTGGGTAGCCTTCCACAAGCTTCTCACAATAAGTTGGGTGAATTTTGGCCCATTCCTCGTGACAGAGCTGGTGTAACTGAGTCAGGTTTGTAGGCCTCCTTGCTCGCACATGCTTTTTCAGCTCTGCCCACAAATTTTCTATAGGATTGAGATCAGGGCTTTGTGTTGGTCACTCCAATACTTTGACTTTGTTGTCCTTAAGCCATTTTGCCACAACTTTAGAAGTATGCTTGGGGTCATTGTCCATTTGGAAGACCCATTTGCGACCAAGCTTTAACTTCCTGATTGATGTCTTGAGATGTTGCTTCAATATATCCACATAATTTTCCTCCCTCATGATGCCATCTATTTTGTGAAGTACACCAGTCCCTCCTGCAGCAAAGTACCCCCACAACATGACGCTTCCACCCCCGTGCTTCACGGTTGGGATGGTGTTCTTCGGCTTGCAAGCCTCCCCCTTTTTCCTCCAAACATAACGATGGACATTATGGTCAAACAGTTCTATTTTTGTTTCATCAGACTAGAGGACATTTCTCCAAAAAGTACGATCTTTGTCCCGATGTGCAGTTGCAAACCGTAGTCTGGCTTTTTTTTAATGGCGGTTTTGGAGCAGTGGCTTCTTCCTTGCTGAGCGGCCTTTCAGGTTATGTCAATATAGGTCTCGTTTTACTGTGGATATAGATACTTTTGTACCCGTTTCCTCCAGCATCTTCACAAGCTCCTTTGCTGTTGTTCTGGGATTGATTTGCACTTTTTGCACGAAAGTACGTTCATCTCTAGGACACTGAGTGGTACGACGGCTGCGTGGTCCCATGGTGTTTATACTTGCGTACTATTGTTTGTACAGATGAACGTGGTACCTTCAGGCGTTTGGAAATTGCTCCCAAGAATGAACCAGACTTGTGGAGGTCTACACAAGACTTGTGGGGCTGTAGTGGACCCACGCTCCACTACAGCCCTGTTGATGTTAATGGGGGCCTGTTCGGCCCGCCTTTTCCTGTATTCCACGATCAGCTCCATTGTCTTGCTCACATTGAGGGAGAGGTTGTTGTCCTGGTACCACACTGCCAGGTCTCTGACCTCCTGACCTCCCTATAGGCTGTGTCATCGTTGTCGGTGATCAGGCCAACCACTGTTGTGTGAACAGGGAGTACAGGAGGGCACTAAGTACACACACCTGAGGGGCCCCAGTGTTGAGGATCAGCGTGGCAGATGTGTTGTTGACACCCTTACCACCTGGGGGTGGCCCGTCAGAAAGTCCATGATCCAGTTGCAGAGGAAGGTGTTTAGTCCCAGAGTCCTTAGCTTAGTGATGAGCTTCGTGGGCATTATGGTGTTGAATGCTGAGCTTTAGACAATGAACAGCATTCTGACATAGGTGTTCCTTATGTCCAGGTGGGAAAGGGCAGTGTGGAGTGCGATTGAGATTGCGTCATCTGTGGATCTGTTGGCTGCCGAGAGCGTTATCACACAGATCCAGAACAGCTGGTGCTCTCGTGCATGCTTCAGTGTTGCTTGCCTCGAAGCGAGCATAAAAGGCATTTAACTTGTCTGGTAGGCTCGCATCACTGGGCAGCTCGTGTCTGGGTTTCCCTTTGTAGTCCGAAACAGTTTTCAAGCCTGCCACATCCGACGAGCGTCAGAGCCGGTGTAGTAGGATTCAATCTTAATCCTGTATTGACGCTTTGCTTGTTTGATGGGTCATCTGAGGGCATAGCGGGATTTCTTGTAAGCATCCAGATTAGTGTCCCGCTCCTTGAAAGTGGCAGCTCCAGCCTTTAGCTCGATGCGGATGTTGCCTGTAATCCATGGCTTCTGGTTGGTATATGTACGTACGGTCACGTCACTGTGGGGACGACGTCGTCAATGCACTTATTGATGAAGCTGATGACTGAGGTGGTATACTCCTCAATGCCATTGGATGAATCCTGAAACATATTCCAGTCTGTGCTAGCAAAAAACTCTGTACCGTAGCATCCGCTTCATCTAACCACTTCCATATTGAGCGAGACACTGGTACTCCCTGCTTTAGTTTTAGCAGGAATAAGGAGGATAGAATTATGGTCAGATTTGCCAAATGGAGGGCGGGGGAGAGTTTTGTTTGCATCTCTGTGTGTGGAGTAAAGGTGTTAGAGTTTTTTTTCCTCTGGTAGCACATGTGACATGCTGGTAAAAATCTGGTGAAACTGATTTACGTTTGCCTGCATTTGATGCTGGATGAGCATTTTCTTGCTTGCTTATGGCCTTATAGAGTTGGTTGAGTGCGGTCTTAGTGCCAGCATCGGTCTGTGGTGGTAAATAGATGGCTACGAATAATATGAGAACTCTCTTGGTAGATAGTGTGGTCTATAGCTTATCTTAAGGTACTCTACCTCAGGCGAGCAATACGTTGAGACTTCTTTGATATTAGACATTGCGCACCAAGTCCATACTATTGCAAGAACAGCTCAAATAGGCAAAGAGAAACGACAGCCCATCATTACTTTAAGACAGAGGTCAGTCAATATGGAACATTTCAAGAACTTTGAAAGTTTCTTCAAGTGCAGTCGCAAAAACCATCAAGCGCAATGATGAAACTAGCTCTTATGAGGACGGCCACAGGAAAGGAAGACCCAGAGTTAACTCTACCGCAGAGGATAAGTTCATTGAAGTTAACTGCACCTCAGATTGAAGCACAAATAAATGCTTCATAGAGTTCAAGTAACAGACAAACAACAACTGTTCAGAGGAGACTACGTGAAATCAGGCATTCATGGTCAAATTGCTGCAAAGAAAGCACTACTAAAAGGACACCAATAACAAGAAGAGACTTGCTTAGGCCAAGAAACACAAGCAATGGACATTTGATCTTTTTTAAATATTTTTGGTTCCAACTGCCTTGTCTTTGTGGAACGCAGAGTAGGTGAATGGACGATCTCCGCATGTGTGGTTCCCACCGTGAAGCATGGAGGAGGTGGTGTGATGGTGCTTTGCTGGTGACATGGTGGTCTGTGATTTATTTAGAGGCACACTTAACCAGCATGGCTACCACAGCATTCTGCAGCATTACGCCATCCCATCTGGTTAGCACTTAGTGGGACTATCATTTGTTTTTCAACAGGACAATGACCCAAAACACCTCCAGGTTGTGTAAGGGCTATTTGACCAAGGAAAGTGATGGAGTGCTGCATCAGATGACCTGGCCTCCACAATCACCCATCCTCAACACAATTGAGATGGTTTGGGATGAGTTGTTCCACAGAGAGTGAAGGAAAAGCAGCCAACAAGTGCTCAGCATATGTGGGAACAACTTCAAGACTGTTGGAAAAGCATTGCAGGTGAAGCTGGTTGAGAGAATGCCAAGTGTGCTCAAAACTGTCAAATGCAAAGGGTGGCTACTTTGAAGAATTTCAAATATAAAATATATTTTGATTTGTTTAAGCCTTTTTTGGTTACTAAATGATTCCATGTGTTATTTCATAGTTTTGATGTTTTCACTATTATTCAATGTAGAAAATATAAAAAATTAAGAAAAACCCTTGAATGAGAGTCGTGTCCAAACTTTTGACTCGTACTGTAAATATGTATAGGGGTAAGGTGACTAGGCATCAGGATATAATAAACAGAGTAGCAGCCTACATGATGATTGTGTGTGTGTGTGTGTGTGTGTGTGTGTGTGTGTGTGTGTGTGTGTGTGTGTGTGAGAGAGTCAGTATAAATGTGTGTGCATGTTGTGTGTGAGAAAATGGTCCCTCTCACACTCACGAAAAATTATTCAGACCCCTTGACTTTCCACATTTTGTTACGTTACATATTCTAAAATGGATTAAATAAAAATTGCTTATCAATCTACACACAATAACCTATAATGACAAAACGAAAACAGTTTTTTTTAGAAATGTTAACAAATGTATTACAAATAAAAAACAAATACTTTATTTACATAAGTACTCAGACCCTTTGCAATGAGACTCGAAATTGAGCTCAGGTGCATCCTATTTCCATTGATCATCCTTGAGATGTTTCTACAACTTGATTGGAGTCCACCTTTGGTATATTCAATTGATTGAACATGATTTGGAAAGGCACACACCTGTCTATACAAAGTCTCACAGTTGACTATGCATGTCAGAGGAAAACCAAGCCATGAGGTCAAAGGAATTGTTTGTAGATCTCAGAGACAGGATGGTGTCAAGGCACAGATTTGGGGAAGGGTACCAAAACCTTTCTGCAGCATTGAAGGTCCCCAAGAACACACTGGCCGCAATCATTCTTAAATGGAAGACGTTTGGAACCACCAAGACTAATCCTAGAGTTGGCTGCACGGCCAAACTGAGCAATCGGGGGAGAAGGGCCGTGGTCAGGGAGGTGATCAAGAACCCGATGGTCACTCTGACAGCTCTCCAGAGTTCCTCTGTGGAGATGGGAGAACCTTCCAGAAGGACAACCATATCTGCAGCACTCCACCAATCAGGCCTTTATGGTAGAGTGGCCAGGCTAAAGCCACTCATCAGTAAAAGGCACATGAGAGCCCGCCTGGAGTTTGCCAAAAGGCACCTAAAGGACTCTCAGACGAAGGACTCAGACCATCCTTGATGAAAACCTGCTCCAGAGTGCTCAGGACCTCAGACTAGGGTGAAGGTTCACCTTCCACCAGGACAACGACCCAAAGCACACAGCCAAGACAACACAGGACTGGTTTAGGGACCAGTCTCCAAATGTCCTTGAGTGGCCCAGACAGAGCCCGGACTTGAACCCAATCGAACATCTCTGGAGAGACCTGAAAATAGCTGTGCAGCGACACTCCGCATCCAACCTGACAGAGCTTGAGAGGATCTGCAAAGAAGTATGGGAGAAACTCCCCAAATACAGGTGTGCCAAGCTTTTAGCGTCCTACCCAAGAAGACTTGAGGCTGTAATCGCTGCCAAAAGTGATTCAACAAAGTACTGAGTAAAAGGTCTGAATACTTACGTAAATGTGATATTTTTTATATACATTTGCAAACATTTCAAAAAACTTTTTTTGCTTTGTCATTATGGGATATTGTGTGTAGATTGACGAGGCGAAAAAAGTATTTAATCAATTTTAGAATAAGGCTGTAATGTAACAAAATGTGGAAAAAGTCAAGGGGTCTGAATACTTTTCAAATGCACTGTATTATAGATCATTTGAAAGGTCATGAAAGAACCACTTGTCAAATAAAGTTTCAAATGTATCAGGGTGTCCTTTTTAATGGCTTACAGGTCATTCGGATATGCAGTGGTGTAAAGTACTTAAGTATAAATACTTCAAAAAATTACTTAAGTAGTACTTTAGTGCATCTGTACTTTACTATTTACTCCATACATTTTCCCTGACACCCATAAGTACTCGTTAAATTTCCAATTCACACACATCAAGAGAACATCCCTGGTCATCCCTACTGCCGCTGATCTGGCGGACTCACTAAACACAAATGCGTCATTTGTAAATTATGTCTGAGTGTTGGAGTGTGCCCCTGGCTATCCGTCAATATAAATATATTTTAAAAAATTGTGCTGTCTGGTTTGCTTAATATAAGGATTTTTTAATGGTTGGTTTATACTTCTCCTTTTGATACTTAAATACATTTTAGCAGTTCCGTTTACTTTTGATACTTAAGTACATTTAAAACCAAATACTTTTACTCAAGTAGTATTTCACTGGGTGACTTTCACTTACTTGAGTAATTTTCTATTAAGGCATCTTTACTTTTACTCAAGACAATTGAGTACTTTTTCCACCACTGCTGTTATGTACCAGAGGGGTCAATGGTCAACATTCTGTTGACCTGAACATTCCGAAAATGTGTCTGAATCGCTAAGCTTTCCAATGACAAGATTAAAGGGTACAAGTGAGCAATAACTTGTTGTATAGTGATATTGTTTGTCATTGGGTAAAATCCCTATGGGAAAAATAGATGGGATGAAAGACAACATGCAGAAAGCTACCATTGCTGCACTGCTATCACACATTTTCCAACTCTAGGGACAGAGACCTTCAAGATAATCACTAAGAGACATCGTTGTCCCAAGTGAGCCCGACCGACCCTCCTGGCTCATGGACTATATGGATTCTTGATTACAATTTATGGCAAAAGAGAAGCATAGTTCCATGCAAATTGTAATGCAGATAGTCAGGACAGAGAGATAAGAGAAAAAGTGTGTGTTGTCCCTGCCCTGCTGTCTCCTGGGTGGGAGTAGGGTGTGTGTCCAGGCATGAGGTGCATCGCACAGGAAGCACCTTTTTCCCCTTTTCAAATTACCCTGGCCACACAGACACACTTTTCCTCAAAAGGCTTGTTTCCCTTGGCTTATTTGAAATCAGTAGCACACAGACTGTTGGAAACTAAAAAGGAAAATAGTGGCCTATATTTACACCCTACTCTTTATTCGGGGGAGGAAGTTTACACAGGGGTGTGAGCTGGACAGTCCACCCATAAGAGGAATGTTCTCTCCTGGCTTTGTATTGTGCTGGAATAACCTTGGACCAGTGTTTTTTAACTCCAGTCCTTCAATACTCCCCACAGCACACAGGTTAAGTGTAGCCCAGAACAAGCGCACCTTAATCAACTAGTCTTCTAATCATCAAGCACTTGGGTTAGTTGAATCAGGTGTGCTTCAACAAAAGTGTACAGTTTGGGGGTACTGATGGACCACAGTTGAGAAACACTGCTCTAGACTTGCAGAGACAAAACCCAAACGTATGTGTAAGAGTTCAGAAAGGATTCCGTGCTGAACAAAGGAGAACTTGTGTCTTTAAGAAGATTTTATACAACACCTGTATGGTTGCATGACATTGAATAACAATGCATAGAAACAGACCAAATTCAGAAGCGCTTGGCCTAAATGTTTTGCTCCCTGGATTACCAGAGCCCACATCCACTTGGACTTTGAGCGATTGAATTTGGTGATTTATTTCCCCAAAACGACGTCATTACTTTTAATTAATGAAGAGCTTATTGGTCCAATCGCAGCCTTGTATCTGGTTAGGTACAATGGCACCCGTCAGTAGAAAAGAATACAGACCCCATGGTCTAAGAACTACTATGCATGCTGGGTCATTCAGCCTTTCTAATTAGTGACTTCTCACGAAACCCAGACAAAGAATGACTATGATTTTCTGAATTTTCACGAAATATAATCCATAGAACAGTCCTTAGGTTGAAGGATTGTTGACATATATTTGACATTGGTATCTAAAAGCATAATTGAGAAAGAATTAATACAAGTTGGCATATTTCTGACATTTTGGCCTTATCCAGGCCTACTTTAAAACTCCATAGTGTTTCATCTGTAGGTGCTACTAAGCAATTGGTGTCATATTAAGTTTTATTGCTTGCTCTGTAATATGAGTAGTAATTTGGTTTCAATCACTTTTTTTACATTAATTTATGAATATAAAACATGAAGACATTTTTGATTTGGCATTTAAAAAAAAGATATATTTTTGAACATGATATAGCCTACTCTACAGGCATATCAAAGTTCCAGATGGGATCTCTGCTACTCTTAGAGTCATGATCCAATTTGTAAGCATTACCAACAGTGAACGTGAAAATGTATTCAAAATGGTCGCCCTCTGCTGGTGATTTGCAGGATACAAGTAAAAGGAGGGCTGTGATTGGTTACATTGCCTACTACGCCAATTTCTCTGTATAAAATGGGCCATAACTTTAAAACTAGCTGAGATCCCACTCTGGAACTTTGATATGCCTGTAGAGCATATTATGTTCCACAATATAATGAAAATTCTTTATCAAAAAACTATTCATATTACAGATCAAGTGGTAAAGCTTCATAAGACAATTTCTGCTTTGTAGCACCTACAGATGAAGCATTATGGAGTCTTAAAGGAGGCCTGGGTAAGCCCAAAATGTCATAAATATGCCAACTTTTAGATAAATACAGTTGAAGTCGAAAGTTTACATACACCTTAGCCAAATACAGTGGGGGGGGAAAAGTATTTAGTCAGCCACCAATTGTGCAAGTTCTCCCACTTAAAAAGATGAGAGAGGCCTGTAATTTTCATCATAGGTACACGCAAACTATGACAGACAAAATGAGAAAAAAAATCCAGAAAATCACATTGTAGGATTTTTTATAAATTTATTTGCAAATTATGGTGGAAAATAAGTATTTGGTCACCTACAAACAAGCAAGATTTCTGGCTCTCACAGACCTGTAACTTCTTCTTTAAAAGAGGCTCCTCTGTCCTCCACTCATTACCTGTTTTAAATGGCACCTGTTTGAACTTGTTATTAGTATAAAAGACACCTGTCCACAACCTCAAACAGTCACACTCCAAACTCCACTATGGCCAAGACCAAAGAGCTGTCAAAGGACACCAGAAACAAAATTGTAGACCTGCACCAGGCTGGGAAGACTGAATCTGCAATAGGTAAGCAGCTTGGTTTGAAGAAATCAACTGTGGGAGCAATTATTAGGAAATGGAAGACATACAAGACCACTGATAATCTCCCTCGATCTGGGGCTCCACGCAAGATCTCACCCTGTGGGGTCAAAATTATCACAAGAACGGTGAGCAAAAATCCCAGAAACACACGGGGGGACCTAGTGAATGACCTGCAGAGAGCCGGGACCAAAGTAACAAAGCCTACCATCAGTAACACACTACGCCGCCAGGGACTCAAATCCTGCAGTACCAGACGTGTCCCCTGCTTAAGCCAGTACATGTCCAGGCCCGTCTGAAGTTTGCTAGAGAGCATTTGGATGATCCAGAAGAGGATTGGGAGAATGTCATATGGTCAGATGAAACCAAAATAGAACTTTTTGGTAAAAACTCAACTCGTCGTGTTTGGAGGACAAAGAATGCTGAGTTGCATCCAAAGAACACCATACCTACTGTGAAGCATGGGGGTGGAAACATCATGCTTTGGGGCTGTTTTTCTGCAAAGGGACCAGGACGACTGATCCGTGTAAAAGAAAGAATGAATGGGGCCATGTATCGTGAGATTTTGAGTGAAAACCTCTTTCCATCAGTAAGGACATTGAAGATGAAACGTGGCTGGGTCTTTCAGCATGACAATGATCCCAAACACACCGCCCGGGCAACGAAGGAGTGGCTTCGTAAGAAGCATTTCAAGGTCCTGGAGTGGCCTAGCCAGTCTCCAGATCTCAACCCCATAGAAAATCTTTGGAGGGAGTTAAAAGTCCGTGTTGCCCAGCGACAGCCCCAAAACATCACTGCTCTAGAGGAGATCTGCATGGCGGAATGGGCCAAAATACCAGCAACAGTGTGTGAAAACCTTGTGAAGACTTACAGAAAACGTTTGACCTGTGTCATTGCCAACAAAGGGTATATAACAAAGTATTGAGATAGACTTTTGTTATTGACCAAATACTTATTTTCCACCATAATTTGCAAATAAATTCATTAAAAATCCTACAATGTGATTTTCTGGATTTTTTTTCTCATTTTGTCTGTCATAGTTGAAGTGTACCTATGATGAAAATTACAGGCCTCTCTCATCTTTTTAAGTGGGAGAACTTGCACAATTGGTGGCCGACTAAATACTTTTCCCTCCCACTGTACATTTAAACTCAGTTTTTTCACAATTCCTGACATTTCATCCTAGTAAAAATTCCCCGTCTTAGGTCAGTTAGGATCACCACTTTATTTTAAGAATGTGAAATGTCAGAATAATAGTAGAGAGAATGATTTATTTCAGCTTTTATTTCTTTCATCACATTCCCAGTGGGTCAGAAGTTTACATACACTCAATTAGTATTTGGTAGCATTGTCTTTAAATTGTTTAACTTGGGTCAAACGTTTTGGGTAGCCTTCCACAAGCTTCCCACAATAAGTTGGGTGAATGTTGGCCCATTCTTCCTTACAGAGCTGGTGTAACCGAGTCAGGTTTGTAGGCCTCCTTGCTCGCACACACCTTTTCAGTTCTGCCCACAAATCTTCTATAGGATTGAGGTCAGGGCTTTGTGTTGGTCACGCCAATACCTTGACTGTGTTGTTCTTTAGCCATTTTGCCACAACTTTGGAAGTATGCTTGGGGTCATTGTCCATTTGGAAGACCCATTTGCGACCAAGCTTTAACTTCCTGACTGATGTCTTGAGATGTTGCTTCAATATATCCACATCATTTTCCTCCCTCATGATGCCATCTATTTTGTGAAGTACACCAGTCCCTCCTGCAGCAAAGAACCCCACAACATGACGCTTTCTGAGGTCTTGGCAGATTTCTTTTGATTTTCCCATGATGTCAAGCAAAGAGGCACTGAGTTTGAAGGTAGGCCTTGAAATACTTCTACAGGTACACATCCAATAGGCTAATTGACATCATTTGAGTCAATCAGAAGCCATGACATAATTTTCGGGAATTTTCCAAGCTGTTTAAAGGCACAGTCAACTTAGTGTATGTAAACTTCTGAACCCCACTGGAATTGTGATACAATGAATTATAAGTGAAATAATCTGTCTGTAAACAATTGTTGGAAAAATTACTTGTGTCATGCACAATGTAGATGTCCTAACCGACTTGCCAAAACTATAGCTTGTTAACAAGAAATGCGTGGAGTGGTTGAAAAACAAGTCTTAATGAATCCAACCTAAGTATGTACACTTCCGACCTCAACTGTATATGTCAACAACCCTGTCTCCAAAGGACTATTTTACGGATTACATTTCGTGAACATCCTGAAAATCATGGCATCTTTTTGTTTGGCTTTAGTGAGGAATCACTAAAGGAGTTCAGGTGTCACTGAAGTCTGCAAAGTGATTAGCTCAACAACACTGTAATGGCTAGCTCACCAACATTCCACAAAGGGCTGTGTTTAAATTGTATTTTTATTTAACTAGGCAAGTCAGTTAAGAACAAATTCTTATTTACAATCACGGCCTACCAAAAGGCAAAAGGCCTCCTGCGTGGACGGAGGCCTGGGATTAAAAATAAAAAATAAATACAATATAAAAATAGGACAAAACAGACATCACAACAAGAGAGACAACACTACATAAAGAGACAACAACATAGCAAGGCAGCAACACATGACAACACAACATGGTAGAAACATTGTAGCAGCACAAAACATGGTACAAACATTATTGGGCACAGACAACAGCACAAAGGGCAAGAAGGTAGAGACAAAAATACATCACACAAAGCTGCCACAACTATCAGTAAGAGTGTGCATGATTGAGTCTTTGAATGAAGAGATTGAAATAAAACTGTCCAGTTTGAGTGTTTGTTGCGGCTCGTTCCAGTCGCTATCTGCGGCAAACTGAAAAGAGGAGCGACCCAGGGATGTGTGCGCTTTGGGGACCTTTAACAGAATGTAACTGGCAGAACGGGTGTTGTATGTGGAGGATGAAGGCTGCAGTAGATATCTCAGATAGTGGGGAGTGAGGCCTAAGAGGGTTTTATAAATAAGCATCAACCAGTGGAAGGGGAAGTTCAGTATTTTATAATTTGATGTTAGAGGGTTCCTAACCCTGAAAGTAGTCTATGGGCCTGAAAAAAACTGTAATCCGTGGTTTGGTTTTCTTTAAACAGCTACGCACAAGGTGAGGATACTGAACTTCCCCTTTAAACACTAAACAGATAGGCAAATTACAGGCAGGAAAGATCTGCTACTAACGGTCGCTTACTAAATGGCAACGTGAAGATGAATAGGCTTCATCCACTTGTTTTTTGTTCTTTATCAGTTCTCGTTGTGTTATCTGGGGCTAAAATGACACTGAAACAAAGCAGGTCATCACATATCCGCGTTCTGACGTCAACTGTGGCCAAATATTTACGAGCAGTGTGAAAACAGCTATAAATGGATGCGGGGATGACGAAAGTGGGGGGAAGAAACAGGCCTTCCACTATCTTGTCTTTTATGTTTAGCATAAACTGCGTTTGCGCCAAGTTCAAGGTTTTGTGTGTAAAACAAGGTGATAACAGGAACAGGCACGCCAGGAACTGGGCAAGTGCATAATTGCATAAACACAAACATTGGAGGTGTACAATGGTGTGGACACGCGAGTAAAAAAAAAAGTCAGGACAAAATTAACAAGATACAGAAAATATCTAGGTTTCTAGGAATTCGCTTTCACCTGTCCAGTTCTCGCACATTCAGGAAAAAAATGGTGGAGAGGGAGCCATAAAAGATGCGACCCATGTCTACTTCCTGCTCCTCGTAGCCCTTTATACTCGTACCTGTATACGGGTTGAAAATAGCATATTTGGGCACTGATAAGCGCCTAAATTGGAACACAGTGGCAGTACAATAACATGCTGTGTCAACGTTTATGATCACCATGTATGATGATGGTGGCGTCATACCCTGGGTTGTTCTGAACAGAATGAGCCTGTTTGTCTAAAGCATGACTCTTTTCTATCTGCACCAAAATCACGACCCGTTTCTCTGAATTGCCCTGTGAAAGCCTAACACTGTAAGATAGTATTTTATAACTTAGCTAGTCATCATGTTGGCAATAGAACAAGCTTTCATGATGCCCAGCTGACTCAGATTGCGATTTATAATGGTCCGTTTTTGGATTGCATGAACAACAGTAATTGTGTGACGGCGGTGATGCAGGTCTGTGTTACAAACAAAACAACTACAAGTGTGCTTGCTCTAGTTCCTTAACAGCTCAGCTAGGAGAACACAAAAAAGCACCTTATAGTTGAAGACTGAGTCATTAAAGTGCATTGAAATTACTTAGGAACTCCGCACACCAGTTAGTCCTCTAACTCAAACTATTTTTTATCCGAGGTTGCACCTACCCCACATTTTCCAGGAATATTGTTATCATGTTACTGAATGTATCCAGAGTATTTTCAGATTTCATTATCAACAAACGCGGCGAAAAGTACAGTACATGTAAAATGCACATAAAAATCAACAGTGTAATGTTTGGATTCAGTCTTGTGAAAGGTGAACTATCGTGTCCTCAACTTTGGTCTAATAATGTTCCCATAATCTCATATTTCTTCTGTAAAAAAACATTTCAATTTAGCCCTATCCATATAGGCCAATTCACACAAGTGTAAAGGGTTAAACCTGTTTAACACCAAATTGACTCCTATCGACTACTTTTTAACCCCAAAACCCTGCCCCTTCCCCCCTGTTCTACAATGGGAAAGGGTCTGCAAGATGTTCTCTTTCAGGATTTAGCAACTACTGTCACTCCACACATCTGAGGGAGGTATTTGTATAGCCCGCTGTATGAAAAAGGCACGCATTTCAAAAGGTCATAACAGGTCAACACAGGAAACCCTTTCTGTGTCGTGTGCTTTTTCTCACCTGCATACATGTGGAAGGTGAGCCTTTCAATGAGCTTGAGCACTGTCCCCGCCTTGATGATAGGGATGCCCGACTTGGACTGCACGTTCTCCTCGAACACCACGTTCTCCTCAGAGTCGGGTGTGGCGAACCGGTAAAGCTCCGCCCCGGGCAGCCTCATTTGCTCCTCCTTCTCCTCCTGCAGCATGGCCGAGTCCAGCATGCGCTCCAGCGTCGAGCGGTACTGCAGCGAGATGAGCGCCGCCATCCAGCCGTTCTTGTCCTCGGCCGACTTGGCAGCGAACACCACGCTGTTGCCGTCTTTGAGGATGATCTCAAAGGCGTGCCGGTACTCGCCCTCCTTGTCGTCCTTGTCGTTGATCTGCACCTTGCGCATGAAGAACTTCTCCTTGAGGCGGTACTCGGCGGTGGACGAGGCGCCAGGCAAGCGCGGCTGGCCGTGGTTGGACTTGCAGCAAATCATCAGGCCGTCGAAGAGGAAGATGTGCCGTTCGTGTTTGGCGCCCACGCGTGTCAGCGTCCCCTCCATGATGAACTCGTTGCAGCACTGGCCGATGTCCTTGCCCTCCCAGCCATCAATGTTCTTCTGGATCTCGTTCATCTTCTTGATGGCCAGGTGCTTGCCCTTCATCTGCTGGCTGTAGAAGCGGCAGGCCGACTCGCTGGCGCCACCGAAGAGTTTGAGGGGAAAAGTTGAATGTAAGAGAAAGAATATGAGAGAAAGAAAGAATGAGAGAAAAAAAGGGAGAGAGAGGGGGGGAGAGAGAGGTAGGGAAATGTGGGTCTGATGTTCACAGAACAATGACAATGGAAAACAAATCAACAAAGCCAGCGAGACTGAGATGGAGAGTAGGGTCAGTGTGGGTGGCTGAGTTTCTAAAGCAGCGGTATAACTAAACCTGGTCCAGGAGGGGGTTCCTACAGACAACATCTCATTAACAAAACACTGGGTGAGACTGAAGAGACGTGACTGGCATCCCCACCCATAACTATAATCCTGACCCTAACCTTAAAGGAAAATTCCACCCAAAAACAATCTTGTGGTATTTGTTTCATCAGGTTTTCAAGATATATAACTTTCAAATACAGAAATCTGCCAATATGATGCGTTTTGCATATATCTTGATAACTGGATTGCTGACATGTAAAACATTTTGTAACTTTATCAACAGTGGACTAAATACCAAAAGATTGTTTTTGGGTAGAGTTTTCCTTTAACCACACCAATAACCCTAAACTTAACCTAACCAGAACAAATTAGGTAATTTAATATCGGTTTGCTGGTCAGTCATGTCCCTTCAGTTTCGACCCAACACTGGTGGACCAGCAGGCCAATTGACTAGACTTCCTCACCATTCCAGCAGTTGAACAAAACGGTAGTCTACCGAGGAAGGGCCCACACCCATGGTTAACAGGGTGCCTCGGAGGACCAACTGAGAAAGTGCATAAGAATAGAATGAGTCTAAAAGAATAAAGAGCATCTGATTATATTTCTTTGAGCCAGACACTATTTAAATATTGTTTTGGTTCATCATACCTTTAATATGGTCTATGGTATGACTATCATATTCAAAAATGAGGTACGAGTATCTCTCATTCCAGTTATTTTAGGAGCACAATGTAGACTAGTCTTTGTTTTAATCAATCTCTTTATTCTCATATTATACAAATGTCTATTTCAGTCTTTATTCATTATTAAGGGCCATGCCCCCTGTAATAGTTAGGTCATGTGAGGAGTACGTTCAAAACTCTTTCAGAAATTCACTACGAAAAGACTGGTTTGAGTGAAAACCAGCATATGCGGTGGTCTTTCAAAACCAGAATGACAAAACGCAAGTAAACAGAAGACGAGAAAGCTCTGCGGCCCACCAGAACCAGAATCTCACCTCTACTGCACATGACAAATCAGCTAAGCAATAATAATAATTCCAATGATCACTTCTAAAACCACCTACTTAGAATAATAGAACAGCATTGAGCCACTGGGGGGGTTAAAAATTTGTTGGGGGTTCTACAATCGATTGAGTGAGAGGGTGATAGGGGATGGAGAAAAAAAATCAGCAAGGATTTAACACCCGCTAGTACAGTGCATCTGAACTAGACCTACTAGTAAACAATCGCAGGGGGGAGCTTACTTTGTTTTTCGTGGACGCACCACTCACATCAGCACTCCCGAGAGGCAGGGGAGGCAGGGGAGGCAGGCAAAGCCAACTTGTGCGCGCCTGTCTTCATACCGGCACCTCAAAGTACAGGATGATTGTCAACCGGCCAGAATTAGCTTCGCTGAGAGACAAGGGGCACCTCTGAAGGGCAAGGGATAGACTACACTCAAAACTTGCCCCAAAATCTTCAATTCCCAGTCCCATTAAGTGTGAAACTCTAAAAACTATATACAGAAAGAAAGTCAAAACTTTGCCTACTCTCAAGTCTGATCAGAGGTTATATTTGAAGTGCATTTACATTCATCTTTAAACTAGCAGTCTTATGATGAAATTAAGTAGTTAATTAAAGCAAAAAATATATATAAACGAGCATCATTATCGAAACCATAATTTATTCCAGGCAGCGTTGGACCTTGCCAGAGCATTAGCGACTAAGAGGTTATTACATTTTCCTAATGAAAAGCAAGCTTGCAAAAGAGCAAGCATAATTCAAATGGCTGTGACAATAGAACTCTTGGGTTGTTCTTTGTTCTGGCTCTCGAAATATAAAGACCCCTAGAGACAGGAAAGGTGTAGCGAAACAGCCAAAGTCAACAAAGGTAACCCTTGTCGGGTACCCCAACTGAGTGTGTCCTCTCGAACCGTCCATTTTAGCCTCCTGTTTGTGTCACCATCCCCACGTTCCCGCCAAAGTATGGGGTGCAAAGACATACCGTAAGATAAGCCATCCTTTCCCCATGAAAAAAAGAAAAAAGACCAGCAACAAAGGGGTAATTTTTGGGGGTTTATACCCTACGTCCTCATACTCAACGCTCTTCGCTTCCACGCAGGTAAAGAACGAGCAACAACCGCATGTAGCCAAAAAAACACCCTGTTTGCTTCACCAATACAAAAGGAGGGATGGAGAGAAAAATGGTCTGCAAGGTTGGGATGCTAAAGTCCACTGCTGAAAGCAAGGGGATTCTTTTTTTTCCCCTTTCAAACTCTCTCACCTTTTTTTTTCTTTTCTCAAAGCCGGGAACAATAATACCAGAACAGGACAGCCCAATTCCTGACACAACTTCCCTCCGACAACACAGTGGCGAGCCCCCCTCCAACCCTCTCCCTCCCCCCACAGGTCTATTTTAGGTCCAGAGGGAAACTCAGAACTGAGCTTAGGGTGGGGGGTGTGCAGAGGATGGGAGGAGTACACCAATGAGGCAGTAGTATGAATTGCTGTGTGTGTCTATCGTGATGTGTGTGTTGTGCAAGTGTTAATGCCTCTGAGCATACATAGTGCACATTTGAGACATATCCACCTACTGATGCACATGTGGTACATATGTGCTTCTCTGGTCTGTGCCATTATGTGGGTGTCTGAGTTAGCTTTCCATATTTTGCTTGTGGATTTCTATTATTGCATCAGTCAGTGTGTGTGCAAAATGTATTGCGTGTGTCAGAGCTAGCTTCGTATCTTCTTGGGTAAAGAGAACCAGGTGTGGATGGACCAGGAGGGGTTGTAAGTTGGCGCTCCCCTGCCTACCTCAGCCTCCTCTTGGCCATGTTCTTGGAGCAGATCCTCTCCATGCTACTCTGCAGATTGAGCAGCGCCGTGATGGCCTGCTTCAGACACTCCTTGTCCTCCTCGTCCTCACTTTTCTCCTCCAGTTGCTGTGGAAAAAGGTGGGGGGCAGAGAAAGAGTGGGTAGAGAATAAAATGTTGGGTCAGGTGGTTTCGCTGGTAGGGGGAGTACGGTGAAGGATCATGATGCGGTCGGTATAAGGCCAAACTCATGAGCAAGATTAGGGCTGAGTAAAGAATAAATTCTTCCTCGTTCGCCCTCTCCATCATTCTCTCATTCCCAACCCCCTCAACTCCAGTGTTTTCCCCTTAATTCTTACTTTCTTTAGCGACGACCTAGGAACAAAATGGCTACCAACATTCAACTGACACCACATGACCCTTTGTGATATACCACGCAAGTCTCTTTATATATACAGTGCATTCGGAAAGTATTCAGACCACTTGATTTCCCCCCACATTTTGTTAACGTTACATCCTTATTAAAAAAACTAAAGTTTCCTCAATCTACACACAATACCCCATAATGACAAAGTGAAAACAGGTTTTTAGAAATTTTACCAAATTTATTTAAAAAAAAACCAGAAACACCTTATTTACATAAGTATTCAGACCCTTTGCTATGAGACTCGAAATTGAGCTCAGGTGTATCCTGTTTCCATTGATCATCCTTGAGATGTTTCTACAACTTGATTGGAGTTCACCTGTGGTAAATTCAATTGACTGGACAAGATTCGGAAAGGCACACACCTGTCTATATAAGGTTCCACAGTTGACAGTGCATGTCAAAGCAAAAACCAAGCCATGAGGTCAAAGACATTTTCCGTGGAGCTCCGAGACAGGATTGTGTCGAGGCACAGATCTGGGGAAGGATACCCAAAAATTACTGCAGCATTGAAGGTCCCAAAGAACACAGTGGCCTCCATCATTCTTAAATGGAAGAAGTTTAGAACCACCAAGACTCTTCTTAGAGCTGGCCGCCCAGCCAAACTGAGCAATCGGGGGAAAATGGCCTGACCAACAACACAATGCTCAGTCTTACAGAGCTCCGGAGTACCTCTGTGGAGATGGGAGAACCTTCCAGAAGGACATCCATCTCTGCAGCCCTCCACCAATCTGGCCTTTATGGTAGAGTGGCCAGACGGAGGCCACTCCTCAGTAAAAGGCACATGTCAGCCCGCTTGGAGTTTGCCAAAAGGCACCTAAAGCACTCAGACCATGAGAAACAAGATTCTCTGGTCTGATGAAACCAAGATTGAACTCTTTGGCCTGAATGCCAAGCGTCACGTTTGGCGGAAACCTGGCACAGTCCCTAAGGTGAAACATGGTGGTGGCAGCATCATGCTGTGGGAATGTTTTTCAGCGGCAGGGACTGGGAGACTAGTCAGGATTGAGGGAAAGATGAACGGAGGAGAGTACAGAGAGATCCTTGATGAAAACCTCCTCCAGAGCGCTCAGGGCCTCAGACTGGGGTGAAAGTTCACCTTCCAACAGGACAACGACCCTAAGCACATAGCCAAGACAATGAAGGAGTGGCTTCAGACAAGTCTCAGAATGTCCTTGAGCAGCACAGCCAGAGCCCGGACTTGAACCCAATCGAACATCTCTGGAGAGACCTGAAAATAGCTGTGCAGTGACGCTCCTTATCCAACCTGACAGAGCTTGAGCGCATCTACAGAGAAGAATGGGAGAAACTCCCCAAATACAGGTGTGCCATGCTTGTAGCCTCATACCCAAGAAGACTCAAGGCTGTAATTGCTGGCAAAGGTGCTTCAAAGTACTGAGTAAAGGGTCTGAATACTGTGATATCAGTTTTTTTTATTTTTAATACACTTGCAAAAAAATCTAAACACCTGTTTTTGGGTCAATATGGGATATTGTGAGTAGATTGATGAGGGAAAAAATTATTTAATCAATTTTATAATAAGGCTGTTGCTAGCATGCTGTGGTTAAAGTACACAAAGCCCTACCTTTTGCATCTGTAGTGACAGTGTTTATATTATGGTTTGATATAGTCTTATATATACCTGAACAAACACATGACATGTAAGGGATAATCAATGAGGGGCTATGCGTTCTACGGAAAATAATGAACGACGTGGAAGGAGTGTTCTACGATGTGCTAGCGGAGTGGAACTAACCTCCCACGGAGTTGCATTATTTTCCAGAGAACGCATAGAGCCCCGAGTTGATTATCCCTTTTATACCATGGCTATAATTAAACACATTTGCAGCTAAAAATGTGTTAATTTGCAGGTAGAAATGTATTCAACATCCACTGAAGTAGCTAGCAAGTTTACTAGTTGCCTTGGTAACCAAACAACCAGACATGCTATTATGAAAATCAAATTCATCAATGGCAAATGTTTTCAATTTGACTTTTGCTTTCAAAAGCAGCTCAAACATAGAACATGTGAGGATTAAATATAGCCTTTGAATTCTACCGTGCTGATATACCGTGTCCTATATGGAAATAATGCACACTCTAGAATGCCCTTAAAGCCAATCAGAAACAAGTATTTAACAATGCCATGGTATAAGTCTACATACTGTACAGTGGGGGAAAAAAGTATTTGATCCCCTGCTGATTTTGTACGTTTGCCCACTGATAAAGAAAGGATCAGTCTAATATTTTAATGGTAGGTTTATTTGAACAGTGAGAGACAGAATAACAACTAAAATATACAGAAAAACGCATGTCAAAAATGTTATAAATTGATTTGCATTTTAATGAGGGAAATAAGTATTTGACCCCCCTCTCCATCAGAAAGATTTCTGGCTCCCAGGTGTCTTTTATACAGGTAACGAGCTGAGATTAGGAGCACACTCTTAAAGGGAGTGCTCCTAACCGCAGCTTGTTACCTGTAAAAAAGACATGTCCACAGAAGCAATCAATCAATCAGATTCCAAACTCTCCACCATGGCCAAGACCAAAGAGCTCTCCAAGGATGTCAGGGGCAAGATTGTAGACCTACACAAGGCTGGAATGGGCTACAAGACCATCGCCAAGCAGCTTGGTGAGAAGGTGACAACAGTTTGTGTGATTATTCGCAAATGGAAGAAACACAAAAGAACTGTCAATATCCCTCGGCCTGGGGCTCCATGCAAGATCTCACCTCGTGGGGTTGCAATGATCAGGAGAACGGTGAGGAATCAGCCCAGAACTACACAGGAGGATTTTGTCAATGATCTCAAGGCAGCTGGGACCATAGTCACCAAGAAAACAATTGGTAACACAATACGCCGTGAAGGACTGAAATCCTGCAGCGCCCGCAAGGTCCCCCTGCTCAAGAAAGCACATATACATGCCCGTCTGAAGTTTGCCAATGAACATCTGAATGATTCAGAGGACAACTGGTGAAAGTGTTGTGGTCAGATGAGACCAAAATGGAGCTCTTTGGCATCAACTCAACTCGCCGTGTTTGGAGGAGGAGGAATGCTGCCTATGACCCCAAGAACACCATCAAACATGGAGGTGGTAACATTATGCTTTGGGGGTGTTTTTCTGCTAAGGGGACAGGACAACTTCACCGCATCAAAGGGACGATAGACGGGGCGGGGCCATGTACCGTCAAATCTTGGGTGAGAACCTCCTTCCCTCAGCCAGGGCATTGAAAATGGGTCGTGGATGGGTATTCCAGCATGACAATGACCCAAAACACACGGCCAAGGCAACAAAGGAGTGGCTCAAGAAGAAGCACATTAAGGTTCTGGAGTGGCCTAGCCAGTCTCCAGACCTTAATCCCATAGAAAATCTGTGGAGGGAGCTGAAGGTTCGAGTTGGCAAACGTCAGCCTCGAAACCTTAATGACTTGGAGAAGATCTGCAAAGAGGAGCGGGACAAAATCCCTCCTGAGATGTGTGCAAACCTGGTGGCCAACTACAAGAAACGTCTGACCTCTGTGATTGCCAACAAGGGTTTTGCCACCAAGTACTAAGTCATGTTTTGCAGAGGGGTCAAATACTTATTTCCCTCATTAAAATGCAAATCATTTTATAACATTTTTGACATGTGTTTTTCTGGATTTTTTTGTTGTTATTCTGTCTCTCACTGTTCAAATAAACCTACCATTAAAATTATAGACTGATCATTTCTTTGTAATTGGGCAAATGTACAAAATCAGCAGGGGATCAAATACTTTTCCCCCCCCACTGTATTTGCACAACGATAGAAGATAACCATCTCCCTGAAAACCAGGATAATCATGTTTTTACATCTTGGAATGGCTTGAGACACCATAAGTTTGCCACCTTGTGAGAAAATAGAGAAACCACGCACCTCCAGGAGTGGATGGAGAAACTGAGGTCATGTTCATTAGAACATGCAACATAAAAGGTAGTCCCTCCCGGTTTGTCTGTTGTCTTCCGTTTGATGCCTAATGAACATAACCCATGTGTTTGCATCCTAAGTCTGTCCGTTTGGCTATGCCATCTGAAGACAAGGAAAGAAACTACTTCTCTCCACACCCGCTTTTCCTTTACCCTGGACTCGCAGTAAGCTGGGGGTAGAAAAAAAATAAAAGATGAGGGATTTCAGCGATTTATCCCTCTGCAGAGCAGCCGCCACCTCCATGGCTTGCTGGAAAGAGGCTCACTGGAGAATAGGGACTGTGGGGGCCAAATCTAGGCCTAAGGGTGAACAAGGAGCCCAAACACTAAGGCTCTCTCGGAGGGGGCACATGGTTTGGGTAGCAGATATTCCACACTAGTACAGATCATGTGGTCCAGCAGTAACACTTTCTGCTCTAAACACATGCATGACTACCAACCAGAGACCAATCTTCAGATCCTCCCTTTCTACTATCTGTCCCTCCCACCTACTCTCCCTTCTGATTTCAAACCTGTCTGAATAAGTTAAAGAATACGAGGAGAGTGGAACCTCACTCTCCTTCTAAGGGGCAATTTCAATCTGCAATTGCTACATCCATAAAAAAAAAAAAAAAAAAAAACTTTTAAATGAATGATATTTACCCATTAATTCTTGAAAAATATAACCCCAAAAATGCCTCATGAGCTTAGTTCAACTGTCGTACCCTATCAGAAACTGAAATATAAGCTTATTGTACTCCATTGTTTGTAACCAAACACTATATAGCCTCAAAACATGGTTAAAACTATCATTTTGATCTCATGGATGGTCAAGTCCTTGAATCCATTGATCGGTCTATGAATTTGAGAGCGGTTACATTTCTCCTGCCCCATCCCTTAGCTGGGACCCCTTTGTTGTTGTTTTGAACGGGAGATATTAAGAGAAACAAACTAAGAAAAACATTGAGATTGAAAAACATTGAGCCAATCAAATGTGGGCTGGTGGATCATCGTTTGGGGAGAAACCAAGGCTTTCTGATCCATATGCAGTACCTTTCAGTAATAGATACACAACCTATTTATACAGTTTATTATTAAACATAATATATGCCATTTAGCAGATGCTTTTAACCAAAGTGACTTCCAGTCCAGCGTGCATACATTTTACGTATGGATTGTCCTGGGAATCGAACCCAAAATCCTGGCAATGCAAGTGCCATGCTCTACCAATTGAGCTACAGAGGACCAACCACATTATGAATGCTCATATATGCCTACCTTTAAGATCTCAAAATAGTGGAGACAATGATAGACAGGTGTCAGGAGTAACCGGGGCAGGACGTACTGGACTGCTTCCTTAAAGCCTTCGCATATAGACTGGGGGGTTCAGAAACAGACAGAGATGAGTGTTAACTTGGGCAGGTAATACAGTGTCAAATCTTATCAAGGTATATAGACCAGGGATATGCAAACAGTGGTCTGGGGGGAAAAGTCTTATAAAGTTCTTACCTTAGGGAAAATCCACCCAGAAATGGCCGATAACATTTCTAGTATCTCAGACTATTCTAGCAATTCTCACAGGGACTTCGTTGGGAGGAATGTTTGACATGCTTTTTACATTTTAATCACTTATTTTATTTATTAAAGTGGCCATTTTATTCCCTTTTTAGACCTATACATGCCTCCTGTAAGACCTTATGATCCATGAACCGTACATGATACAGACAAAATCTTGATGCAATTATACTCATTGTAGTGTGCTCTAAAATATGGAGTATGTCAAGATTCTGAAATAAAATTATTCACATTAATTCTAATTCATATTTTGGAGCCCAATGACACCAAGATGTTGTCTGTATCATGTATGGTTCACAAATCAAAAGCTTTTACACGAGGCATGTACAGGTCTAAAAAGGGCTTAAAATGGCCACTCATCTCGATGAAAAAAATGTGTTTGCGATACAAATGTATAAAGCATATCAAACATCCTTCCACACAGTGAAGTTCCTATGTGAGAATTTCCAGAACAATCGGACACCAGAAATATTTCTGGGCCTTCCTGGTGTGGACCTTACCTGGTTGCCCTAACAGTCAGAATTTAAACGACAAACTCTGCTAGCTGCACCTCCAAGAATGGCCACCCCCAAAAAAGTTAATGAGAAAATGCTTCCAATTAAATTCACATGTAAATAGCGCGTGATTAATATTTGTAGTACACGATTAATTCCATTCCATCAGAGCAACTCATAACTTTGTTAAAACATAATTTGAATACATCAGTTGTTTACAATGGAGTAATCAAGTCTGACTTTTGGGGTTATGATAAGAGGTGGTCAGCGCGGGGCTGGGGGGGGTGTGGTCAGCGCGGGGCTGGGGGGGTGTGGTCAGCGCGGGGCTGGGGGGGTGTGGTCAGCGCGGGGCTGGGGGGGTGTGGTCAGCGCGGGGCTGGGGGGGTGTGGTCAGCGCGGGGCTGGGGGGGTGTGGCCTCTGACCTGGAGGTAGGAGGCAGCTCCCGGTTTAGACAGCTGGCTGAGGAAGTGATCGTGGAAGCCAGTCCGCAGAATGTCTTGAGCATACGTCTCATAGGGGTCGAAGGCCAGCTCCTGGAAATAAAAAAGAAAGATGTATCAAATATGAAATGTTGTGTTTTATTACAGTCGTGCTGCTGACAATGGCCACAGCCATAGAGTGTAAGTGGGGTCACACATGCATAACAATCCCCCCAACCACACACCCACCTCGGCCAGGTCTTCAAAGCAGCTGCCCACCAGCGGGTGTGGGCTCCCCTCGTCTGTCATCTCCACCGTGTCTTCAATGAGGCCCAGCAACTTGAGGGTGACCTCGTGGATGTCCACGATGCGGCTGAAGATGTTCTCCACATCCTGCAGGGGGTCGTAGAGAGAGGGGGAGAGAGAGCGAGAGAGGATGGGAGACAGGGAGAGAGTTGGGGGAAGAGAGAGAGAGTCATGTGAGAATAGGAGGACGGTGATGGAAAGATGGGTGGAAGGGGAGCAGAGTAATGCAGGAAGGTGGCAGTAGAGAAGTGAGAGCGGTGGTAAGAGGAGAGAAAAGGAGTGGAAAAAGGCCAGAGTCAAACAAAGTCCTGATGGAAGACCATAGATGTGTGTGCGAGTCTACCTCCATCACTACTCACATGGTGGGAGAAGTACACAGCGTTGGAGGCGATTGGCTCGCGGAACACCTTGATGATGAGGTTGAGGTCGCGCAGGTACTGTCGGACCTCAGCCATGAAGGTCTTGACCAGGTCGTAGTAGGTCTGCTCCTCGCTGGTGGACGGCTCCTCGTCCATCAGGGGGAAACCGCTGATGTCCTCCTCATCCTGGTGGAACATGTCCATCAGAACCTGGAGATGGGGGAATAGAAGCGGCCAGACATATTCTTACCAATTACTCAAAGAGTGTTACGGACCACTTTTTGCTCCCGAGTGGCGCAGCGGTCTAAGGCACTGCATCTCAGTGCAAGAGGCATCACTACAGTCTAGAGGTCGACCAATTAATCGGAATGGCCGATTAATTAGGGCCGATTTCAAGTTTTCAGAACTATCGGTATTTTTGGCCACCTATATATATATATTTTTTTAAACCTTTATTTAACTAGGCAAGTCAGTTAAAGAACACATTCTTATTTTCAATGACGGCCTAGGAACGGTGGGTTAACTGCCTTGTTCAGGGGCAGAACGACAGATTTTTACCTTGTCAGCTTGGGGATGCAACCTTACGTTAACTAGCCCAACGCTCTAACCACCTGCTTTACGTTGCCAAGGTAAGTTGCTAGCTAGCATTAAACTTACCTTAAAAAAAATGTATCAATCAATCATAAACACTAGTTAACTACACATGGTTGATGATATTACTAGTTTATCTAGCCTGTCCTGCTCTGCATATAATCCATGCGGTGCGCATTCGCGAAAAAGGACTGTCTTTGCTCCGACGTGTACCTAACCATAAACATCAATGTCTTTCTTAAAATCAATACACAAGTATATATTTTTAAACCTGCATATTTAGTTAATATTGCCTGCTAACATGAATTTCTTGTAACTAGGGAAAATATGTCACTTCTCTTGCAAACAGAGTCAGGGTATATGCAGCAGTTTGGGCCGCCTGGCTTGTTGCGAACTGTGAAGACTATCCTTCCTAACAAAGACAGCAGACTTCGCCAAACGGGGATGATTTAACAAAAGCGCATTTGCGAAAAAAAGCACAATCGTTGCACGACTGTACCTAACCATAAACATCAATGCCTTTCTTAAAATCAATACACAGAAGTATATATTTTTAAACCTGCATATTTAGCTAAAAGAAATCCAGGTTAGCAGGTAATATTAACCAGGTGAAATTGTGTCAGTTCTCTTGCATTCGTTGCACGCAGAATCAGGGTATACAGAATCTGTCTCATTGCGAACTAATTTGCCAGAATTTTACGGAACTATGAAATAACATTGTAGGTTGTGTGATGTAACAGGAATATTTAGACTTATGGATGCCACCCATTAGATAAAATACGGAACGGTTCCGTATGTCACTGAAAGAATAATGTTTTCGAGATGATAGGTCATTAATATGGTCAAATCCGGAAACTAAGGGTTATTATATTATAGTTAAGTCTATGATTTGATATTTGATAGAGCAGTCTGACTGAGCGGTGGTATATGGTTTAGAGAGAAATAGTCGACGCGTCATAATTCCTGTAATAACTTGCGGCTGAACTTGAAAGGGGTTCCTTCGTTATTTTCCCGTTCATGCCTTCCATAGAGAATGTCTTGATCTACTTCAAATAAGGTCTGTGTTTTGTGCTTAAACCGCCTCGGTGTTTTGATACCCGTGTAAATCTCACTAGGTAACATTTGTCAACATATTTTCATAAATCCACTCTACAATTTTTTTTTTAATCTTCGCTTATATTGATCAGAGTTATATCCTATGGATATCTACACAGTTATAAAATTGGCAAGGTGGTGTAAGCCTAAACCAAACACAGACCTTATTTTAAGTTAATCTAAAAATATCCTATGGAATAAATGAAGGAACCGCTTTTCAGATTTTGCTAGAAGGTGTCATGGGAATTATGACTCGCACTTTGGTAGTCAATTCTTACCATGCCCATTATTAAAAAAGGATTTCCTGCATATAAAAATTACAGTTTTTGTTTTCAGCATTCATCACAGGTAACTTAAACTCTATTTTTATTATTCAAACAGTTGAGAGTATTTGTCTCCTAAGCAGACTCTTCAGTATCGTTGTCACTTCAGGTGTGTGTGTGTGTGTGATATATATATATATAAAAAAAAAATCGGCAGCGGCTTTTTTGACCCTCCAATAATCGGTATCGGCGTTGAAAAATCAAAATCGGTCGACCTCTACTACAGTCCCTGGTTCGAATCCAGGCTGATCACATCCGGCCGTGATTGGGAGTCCCATAGTGCGCCGCACAATTGGCCCAGCATCATCCGGGTTTGGCCAAGGAAGGCTGTCATTGTAAATAAGAATTTCTTCTTAACTGACTTGCCTAGTTAATTAAAGGTGCAATAAAAATACAATTAATAGATTGAATAGTCACACAGAGAGGGACATCAGCCTGTCTCAGCCTCCAGTATTTATGCTGCAGTAGTTTATGTGTCGGGGGGCTAGGGTCAGTCTGTTACATCTGGAGTATTTCTCTTGTCTTATCCGGTGTCCTGTGTGTATTTAAATATGCTCTCTCTAATTCTCTCTTTCTCTCTTTCTGTCTTTCTCTCGGAGGACCTGAGCCCTAGGACCATGCCTCAGGACTACCTGGTATGATGACTCCTTGCTGTCCCCAGTCCACCTGGCCGTGCTGCTGCTCCAGTTTCAACTGTTCTGCCTGCGGCTATGGAACCCTGACCTGTTCACCGGACGTGCTTGTTGCACCCTCGACAACTACTATGATTATTATTATTTGACCATGCTGGTCATTTATGAACATTTTAACATTTTGACCATGTTCTGTTTTAATATCCACCCTGCACAGCCAGAAGAGGACTGGCCACCCCTCATAGCCTGGTTCCTCTCTAGGTTTCTTCCTAGGTTTTTGGCCTTTCTAGGGAGTTTTTCCTAGGGAGTTTTTCCTAGCCACCGTGCTTCTTTCACATGCTTTGCTTGCTGTTTGGGGTTTTAGGCTGGGTTTCTGTACAGCACTTTGAGAATATCAGCTGATGTACGAAGGGCTATATAAAAATAAATTTGATTTGATTTTGATTTGATCAGCATAGATACCAGGTTGGAGTCAATTCCATTTTAGTTCAGTCAATTCAGGGAGTAAACTGATATTCCAATTTTTTCAGTCATTTTCTGTAAAGAAAACATGGAATTTGAATTTCAGTTTACTTCCTGAATTGAAATGGATCCTGAGAGACCCAAGCTTAGAAACATGCATGTGAACGCACAGGCGAACAAAAGCGTGCACACATTCTCGCTCATTCAGCTGGCATTCTTCATCAGCTTACGTTCAGAAATGACCCTACGGACTCCAGCTTAAGTTGTATATTGGCCAGTCAGTGTGGTTCCTGAGACTTCTCACCATCTCACGCCACCAGCCATACTTAGGCCAACAACAACAATAGCATTTACAAGCCAATCTAATTTCAGTCATAGCAACATAAAAGGGGCAATCTGGGATTGGTACAGTCAATCTTGAAGAACACTACAAATTGTTAAATGGCACAGTGATGTCCTGCTGGGGGATCTCATAGTAGCTGATGTTGATGATCCTCTTCATAATGCATTACAACACACTGTGAAGCACAACACAGGTGTTTACTCTCACCTTATCGGCACACATGGCCACGGTGATGTCCTGCTGGGAGATCTCGTAGTGGCGGATGTTCCTCACGTAGTTCCCTGCCAGCTTCAGGATGTCTGCTGAGATGTACTCCAACACGGCCACGATGTACACCGACACCTGGTGGTCAATCTTGTACCCTAGTACCTCCTGAACAAGGGAGAGGGATTATGGGAAAATGAGTCCACTAGGTACACATATACCTACTGTGTTCCTGTACCCTAGTGCCTCCTGAACATGACCCAGAAAGAGAGGAATCATGGGTAAAAAGCAGGGTCAGTGTGGTTTGACTACTGTACAATCTGACCACCGTACTTTCAAACCAGTGGAAACGGTGCAGGCCTGAATGGTACACAGAGCGCAGAAAGTGCCGGGTAAGAATTCCTTTATGCGTTTTAGTTACATCATTGAACAGTAATTGGGCACAATAGGTACTTTAAATACTAATTAAGTCATGTAATACAGTTATGCAAGGCTCAGAATTGTATAACCGGTGTTCTTAAAATGTTGTCAATCAAGTAATTATGTTGTTGCTGCACATCAGTATGTGTATTTGTAAAACAAAGAGCACTACCACCTCATAGCAAAAAAAGGTCTAAAGAATATAGGTGGAATATTCTTATCAAGTATCCAATAAGAGACATGTTTTTAAAGTTTGCTTGGTCACTCATAAAGCATCTATATGGTTAGGTTCTTAGTTAGCATACTAAAATGTAAATCCTATCACTCCTTATTTAAAGGGGCAATAGGTGAAAGAATACAACAAAAACCTTTTGTATTCTTTAAGCATGGTCTAAATTAAGTAAATCTTTGCATCTCGGCCTCCTTGGAATTTTCCTTTTCATGGTTTGAGTGCGAGTACCCTTTGAACTCTACAGAGAACTCTACAGCCACCATTCATTCTAGCCTGAGCGCAAACCCTCATACTTTCTTTCAACATTTCTCCATAACCATCCTACAGCTTTTAACCAAAATGTGTTATTGATTCAACTGCATATTGCCCCTTTAATATCATCTAAATTAAAGTATTTGGCATGGGTGAATACATTTTGTTAAGCATCACAGGTTCATCATGGATTTTCAATAAGTGACCAATTCCACAAAACAGTTAAATGTCTCCCTCTATTGGTCAGTATAGGTACAGTGAGAAAAGTGGCCAATACTGCTCCTCGAGCTGTGTTCAGTAGGCACCGAAACAGAAAACATTTTGGACACAGAAAACACAAAATGTGTATTTTGTTTATTGAGTCATGTTAAAAGCGGTTCAATGAATCCTTTGTCTGTTTCATAACATTTTATCTTAAGTGTAGAGCACAATTCCTCCTTTGGTCGCCTTTCCTTCCAGTTCTCTGCTGCCAATGACAGGAACGAATTGCAAAAATCACTGAAGCTGGAGACGCATATCTCCCTCACTAACTTTAAGTATCAGTTGTCAGAGCAGCTTACAGATCATTGCACCTGTACATAGCCCATCTGTAAATATCCCACCCAACTACCTCATCCCTATATTGTCATTTATTTATTTTTGCTACTTTGCACCCCAGTATCTCTACTTGCACATCTATCACTCCAGTGATTAATTGCTAAATTGTAATTATTTCGCCACTATGGCCTATTTATTGCCTTACCTCGTTTGTACAAACTGTATATAGACAGTTTTTTAAGATATCAGTAACTGGGCCCTGTTCAGGAGGATGTAACGTTAAAACACTTTCAGATATATTGTGTAGAACAGCTAGAATGGATTAATAAATGAATACATGACAGACAGTCCTATTTGCAACATTCAGGACTTTTTACCATGCCCTCAGAAAGTACTCACACCCCTTGACTTTTTCCACATTTTGTTGAATTTTGATTGTGTCACTGATCAATACACAACACCCCATAGCATCAAAGTGGAATTATGTTTTTAGAAATGTTTACATATTAATTAAAAAAAATCAAAGCTGTAATGTCTTGAGTCAATAAGTATTTAACCCTTCTGTTATGGCAAGCCTAAATAAGTAAAAATGTGCTTAACAAGTCACATAATAAGTTGCATGGACTCACTGTGTGCAATAATAGTGTTTAATATGATTTTGAAATGACTACCCCATCTCTGTCCCCACACATACAATTAGTAAGGTCCCCCAGTCGAGCAGTGAATTTGAAGCACAGATTCAACCAAAGACCAGCAAGGTTTTCCAATGGTTCGCAAAGAAGGGCACCTATTGGTAGATGGGTAAAATAAAAATATAAAGCAGACATTGAATATCCCTATGAGCATGGTGCAGTTATTAATTACACTTAGAATGGTGTATCAATACACACAGTCACTACAAAGATAGAGGCATCCTTCCTAACTCAGTTGCCGGAGAAGAAGGAAACCGTTCAGGGATTTCACCATGAGGCCAACTGTGATTTTAAAACAGTTACAGAGTTTAATGGCTGTGATAGGAGATAACTGAGGATGGATCAACATTGTAGTTACTCCACAATACTAACCTAAATGACAGAGCGAAAAGGAAGCCTGTACAGAATAGAAATTTTCAAAAACATGCATCCGGTTTGCAGTAAGGCACTAAAGTAATACTGCACACAATGTTTGCAAAGAAATGAACTTTATGTCCTGAATACAAAGCGTTATGTTTTAGGCAAATCCAACACATCACTAAGTACCACTCTCCATATTTTCAAGCACGGTGGTGGCTGCATCATGTTACGGGTATGCTCATCTCGGGCAAGGACTTGGGAGATTTTTGGGGATAAAAAGAGTATAGCAATATAGCTAAGCACAGGCAAAATCCTAGAGGAAAACTTGCTTCAGTCTGCTTTCCAACAGACACTGGGAGACAAATTCACCTTTCATAAGCCCAAATATACACTGAAGCTGCTTAGCAAGACGACATTGCATGTTCCTGAGTGGCCTAGTTACAGACCGATTTTCAAGCTGATTTTGACAAGACTTGAAAATGTCTGTCTAGCAATGATCAACAACCAACTTGACAGCGCTTGGAGAATTTTTTGAATAATGGGCAAATATTGTACAATCCAGATGACTCACCGCTGACTTACCCAGAAAGACTCACCGCTGTAATCGCTGCCAAAGGTAATTCTAACAAGTATTGACTCAGGGGGTTGAATACTAATCTAATCAAGATATGATTATAAAAAAAAATTACTTTGACATTAGTATTTTGTGTAGATCCCTCACAACATATGAAAAATGTTTTGGGGAAAAAAAGTCAAGGAGTGTGAATACTTTTTCTGAAGGCACTGTACATCACTGAATACACCCAGCTGTTTCCTCAGAGTGGTTCACAGCCTGACTAATGTACTTGGCGCTGAAGACCGAAGCTACATCCTGACCTTACAGGTCCCTTCATTATGATTGGTCTAGCCACCAGGGTCATGTTCAGTAGGCACAAAACGTTTTAAAACAGCAATGTACTACCTGAAATCAGGGTCCAACTGTTAACTTTTTCTTTGTAAATGTATTAGGGTCATGCAGGGCCTAGGTTGATATGCTTGGTCTGTATATATTCAGCTCGTAATAGGCTACATTTGGTTATTATGGTATGTACTGTATTAAAAAACAAATATAATTTAGCAATGTAGACATTGTATTATTTTTGCTAGTATGTTCACTATTGAAGTTTTACTTTTGTAAACCACTTTCCCTAAAATAATTAAGCATAGTGAGTAGATTGATGAGCTCTTCTTTTTACTCTGGACAGCTCACGTGTGCCATGTGAAGGCATCAACTCATGTAGTGCGAGTGCTCAAGAAGTTCTGACTTGCGAGGAGCGTGGTTGAATTAACGGCCAATCATTTTGCTCAAATACAAATAGCATGACTTTTCAGTGTGTAGTTTTCAATGATTTTCAATAGCAGACTGCGACACAGCAGGTAAACTGGAACGACAAAATGCGCTGAGAAGATACTGCCCCAACATGTTTTTACTGGCCAGCGGGCCATCATTAATGTCGGATCCTGCTGAAAGTGTCCAGTAAGAAACGTTCATTTTCGCTTTCCATTTCAAATTGCTTTGCCCTACTGAACATGACCCAGAGACATTTGGGATTATGGGTTACCTTGAGCAGCGGGTGGATCTTATCCACCGGCAGGGCCAAAGGATTCCTCCTCTTCCTCTTTTCGATGGCCGCCTGGGCGTCGGCGATAGCCCACTTATCGATAGGGTGAGGGAAACTCTTCTGCACTCGCTCCTGAGGGGAGAAAAGGAGGGAAGGAGTGAGGGAGATTGAGACCTCTTCAATAGTGCAATACTTTTGACCAGAGCCCTATGGGCCCTTGTCAAACGTAGTGGACTACATAGGGAATAGGGTGCCATTTGGGCTGCAGTCAGGCCTTATCTCTTATTTACTTGAATAACATATTTCCTGTTCCTCTGTTGATGCTGCATCCATAGGCAAAGCAAACATGCCCCCTCCTCTTTCAATCTGCCCTATGACACTTGACATAAGCATTTCCATGCATTCACCATTGTTTTATTGTCGCAGACGTTTCACATGGGACTTTTCCCTTAAAAAGGGATATCTAACAGGTTATGTCAATGGGAGGACGGGTACATGACATGTACATGTCAAGTGTCATGTCACTTCTGCTGCAGGCACTACCAGGATGTCCCTCCCTTGACGTATGAGTTAGGCTAAGAGTTACTGTAACCCTTTAAAAAAGGGTGAGAACTACACAATACATCCACAGTTAACGGAGGACATCTTCATAAGCACTACATACAAAGTCATAAGCGCTTATGTCAACAACTTCAAGTTGACATAGGCTTTCTGAGGCCTAGGCATTACAAAATGTTTGTGTTGTATATGAGGGAATCAAACATTTATGTTGTGCTTACAAAGGTATTAAGGAGCTCTTTATGAATGCGTTATGTAGTCCTTATGTAGGGAACATACATAGTACACAAACAATACAAATTTCCCGCAATCCGTTGGATTCAATGGGTCACAAATTACAATATACACAAGCACAAAGGAGTGTGGTCAGTCACCAACCCAGGCAGGTCAAGGGTTAAAGTTCACACAGACAGGGTCACAGGGAGAGGTCAACAGAAAGAGAGAACACAGAACTAAGGGAGGAGTAAATATGGTAAAAAGAGACCTTTTACGGCCATGGACCGTAAAAAGCACCTCCGGATTTCACGTGATCCGTCTGCTCGCAAAAAATGAGTCAAGGTGGAGAAAACAAAAACAAGAAGTGAAAACAGGTTGGCCATCTAAAACATGGACTGAACAAAGCAAGATTTCAGATGTTTTCTGCATTCGCTCATTTCAGTTATCATTGCAGGAAAGCAAAAAGCAACATAGTGTAATGATGCGCAAGAAAACGTTCTATTGTTCAATGACATAAAACCAAACAAGATATGAGAATGTTGTGAGTTCTGTTCAAATGATTGTCAAAGCAATATGAGTAAAAATACATGTCCGTAAATAGCTTAACTTTTCTACCTGTCACTTTGGGTAAATGGATTGTATTTGTAACAATTACAAATGGATGAAAACTGAGTTTTATCTCAGTGCAAAACAAACCGTCTAAAGTACACCATGACCTGAGCTTAAAAGAAATTAACTTCACAAACACTGATCATTTCCCCTTTTTGGGTGGGCACATAAAATCAACATCCTCTTTTTCTACAACCCTGACTTCACCAGCTGTCAATAAAAAGTGTGTCTGCTACAGAATAAAATGAAGCGAAATGCTATGCTGTGACTGTGAGGGACATTAAAAGTGGCAATCAGCAGTAGAAACAATAAAGTGGACTCCCCGCCCCGGTAAAAAGCTGAGGGATGGGGCTAGAGAAATGTAACCAACCAAATTCATAGACAGCGCTATGGATGCAAGGACTGGCCATCGATGATATCAACATTATAGTTTTAACCATGTTTTGAGGGTATATAGTGTTTGTTTACAAACATTGGCGTAAAACAAGCTTATATTTTGGCTTCTGATAGGGTACGACAGTTGAACTAAGCTCATGAAGCATTTATAAATTATATTCTTCAAGAATCAATACGTACAAATCATAAATTTAAGTCCCAAAATTGATGTATACGGAACCAAAATATAAAAAACTTAACTTAACAATTTATACGATTGTACTGAGTCACAGTTCATAAAAGGAAAATCAGCCAATTAAAATAAATTAAATCAGGCCCTAATCTATAGAGTTCACATGACTGGGAATACAGATATGCATCTGTGGGTCAAAGATGCCTTAAAAACAATGGTAGGGGCGTGGATCAGAAAACCTGTCAGTATCTGGTGTGACCACCATTTGTCTCATGCAGCGCGACACATCTCCTTCACATAGAGTTTATCAGGCTGTTGATTGTGGCCTGTGGAATGTTGTCCCACTCCTCTTCAATGGCTGTGCAAAGTTGTTGGATATTGACGGGAACTGGAACACACTGTCGTACACGTTAATCCAGAGCATCCCAAATGTGCTCAACAGGTGACATGTCTTGTATTCAGGCCATGGAAGAACTGGGACATGTTCAGCTTCCAGGAATTGTGTTCAGATCCTTACGACATGGGGCCGTGGATTATCATGTTGAAAGCACTCCACACTGCCCTTTCCCACCTGGACAAATGGAACACCTATGTGAGAATGCTGTTCATTGACTATAACTCAGCGTTCAATACCATAGTGCACACAAAGCTCATCACTAAGCTAAGGACCCTGGGACTAAACACCCTCTGCAACTGGATCCTGGAATTCCCTATGAGCGGCCCTCAGGTGGTAAGGGTAGGCAACAAAACATCTGCCACACTGATCCTCAACACGGGGGCCCCTCAGGGGTGCGTGCTTAGTCCTCTCCTGTTCACCCACAACTGTGTGGCCAGGCACGACTCAAACACCATCATTAAGTTTGCTGATGACAGTGGTAGGCCTGATCACCTACAACGATGAGACAGTCTATAGGGAGGAGGTCAAAACAACAACCTCTCCCTCAATGTGAGCAAGACAAAGGAGCTGATCGTGGACAACATCGACGGGGCTGTAATGGAGCAGGTCGAGAGTTAAGTTCCTTGGTGTCCACATCCCCAACAAACTATCCTGGTCCAAACACACCAAGACAGTCGTGAAGAGGGCACGGCAACACCTATTCCCCCTCAGGAGATTGAAAAGACTTGGCATGGGTCCTCAGAACCTCAAAAGGTTCTACAGCTGCACCATCAAGAGCATCCTGACTGGTTGCATCACCGCCTGGTATGGCAACTGCTCGGCATCCGACCGTAAGGCGCTACAGAGGGTAGTGCGTACGGCCCAGTACATCACAGGGGCCAAGCTTCCTGCCATCCAGGACCTATATACCAATCACCCAAGTCATAGAGAGTGCTCTCTGCTACTGCATGGCAAGTGGTACCGGAGCGCCAAGTCTAGGTCCAAAAGGCTCCTTAACAGCTTCTAGCAGCAAGCCATAAGACTGCTGAACAATTAATCCAATGGCCACCCAGACTAATCACTTTACCCCTACCTACATGTACAAATTACCTCGCCTAACCTGTAGCCCTGCACATTGACCTGGTACCGGTACCCCGTGTATATAGCCTTGTTATTGTTATTTTATAATAAAAAAATGTATATATGTTTTTTTAACTGTATTTCTGGAAGTGCATTGTTGGTTAAAACCTCTTACATCTAGACGTTCCGCTAGCGGAACACCTGCTCCAATATCCAATGATACATAAAGAAGTGGATGGCTGCAAACTTTCTACTTTTAAACTCGGACAAAACAGAGATGCTTGTTCTAGGTCCCAAGAAACAAAGAGATCTTCTGTTGAATCTGACAATTAATCTGGATGGTTGTACAGTCGTCTCAAATAAAACTGTGAAGGACCTCGGCGTTACTCTGGACCCTGATCTCTCTTTTGAAGAACATATCAAGACTGTTTCAAGGACAGCTTTTTTCCATCTACGTAACATTGCAAAAATCAGAAATTTTCTGTCCAAAAATGACGCAGAAAAATTAATCCATGCTTTTGTTACTTCTAGGCTGGACTACTGCAATGCTCTACTTTCCGGCTACCCGGATAAAGCACTAAATAAACTTCAGTTAGTGCTAAATACGGCTGCTAGAATCCTGACTAGAACCCAAAAATGTGATCATATTACTCCAGTGCTAGCCTCCCTACACTGGCTTCCTGTTAAGGCAAGGGCTGATTTCAAGGTTTTACTGCTAACCTACAAAGCATTACATGGGCTTGCTCCTACCTATCTTTCCGATTTGGTCCTGCCGTACATACCTACACGTACGCTACGGTCACAAGACGCAGGCCTCCTAATTGTCCCTAGAATTTCTAAGCAAACGGCTGGAGGTAGGGCTTTCTCCTATAGAGCTCCATTTTTATGGAATGGTCTGCCTACCAATGTGAGAGACGCAGACTCGGTCTCAACCTTTAAGTCTTTACTGAAGACTTATCTCTTCAGTAGGTCCTATGATTAAGTATAGTCTGGCCCAGGAGTGTGAAGGTGAACGGAAAGGCTGGAGCAACGAACCGCCCTTGCTGTCTCTGCCTTGCCGGTTCCCCTCTTTCCACTGGGATTCTCTGCCTCTAACCCTTTTACAGGGGCTGAGTCACTGGCCTACTGGTGTTCTTCCATGCCGTCCATGGGAGGGGTGCGTCACTTGAGTGGGTTGAGTCACTGACGTGGTCTTCCTGTCTGGGTTGGCGCCCCCCCCTCTTGACGCAATGATGAAAATAATCATGGCCTCCAAACCATCAAGCTGCATACTGGACCCTATTCCAACTAAACTACTGAAAGAGCTGCTTCCTGTGCTTGGCCCTCCTATGTTGAACATAATAAACGGCTCTCTATCCACCGGATGTGTACCAAGCTCACTAAGTGGCAGTAATAAAGCCTCTCTTGAAAAAGCCGAATCTTGATCCAGAAATTATAAAAAACTATCGGCCTATATCGAATCTTCCATTCCTCTCCAAAATTTTAGAAAAAGCTGTTGCACAGCAACTGACTGCCTTCCTGAAGACAAACAATGTATACGAAACGCTTCAGTCTGGTTTTAGACCCCATCATAGCACTGAGACTGCACTTGTGAAGGTGGTAAATGACCTTTTAATGACGTCAGACCGAGGCTCTGCATCTGTCCTCGTGCTCCTAGATCTTAGTGCCGCTTTTGATACCATCGATCACCACATTCTTTTGGAGAGATTGGAAACCCAAATTGGTCTACATGGACAAGTTCTGGCCTGGTTTAGATCTTATCTGTCGGAAAGATATCAGTTTGTCTCTGTGAATGGTTTGTCCTCTGACAAATCAATTGTAAATTTCGGTGTTCCTCAAGGTTCCGTTTTAGGACCACTATTGTTTTCACTATATATTTTGCCTCTTGGGGATGTCATTCGAAAACATAATGTTAAATTTCACTGCTATGCAGACGACACACAGCTGTACATTTCAATGAAACATGGTGAAGCCCCAAAATTGCCCTCGCTAGAAGCCTGTGTTTCAGACATAAAGAAGTGGATGGCTGCAAACTTTCTACTTTTAAACTCGGACAAAACAGAGATGCTTGTTCTAGGTCCCAAGAAACAAAGAGATCTTCTGTTGAATCTGACAATTAATCTGGATGGTTGTACAGTCGTCTCAAATAAAACTGTGAAGGACCTCGGCGTTACTCTGGACCCTGATCTCTCTTTTGAAGAACATATCAAGACTGTTTCAAGGACAGCTTTTTTCCATCTACGTAACATTGCAAAAATCAGAAATTTTCTGTCCAAAAATGACGCAGAAAAATTAATCCATGCTTTTGTTACTTCTAGGCTGGACTACTGCAATGCTCTACTTTCCGGCTACCCGGATAAAGCACTAAATAAACTTCAGTTAGTGCTAAATACGGCTGCTAGAATCCTGACTAGAACCAAAAAATGTGATCATATTACTCCAGTGTTAGCCTCCCTACACTGGCTTCCTGTTAAGGCAAGGGCTGATTTCAAGGTTTTACTGCTAACCTACAAAGCATTACATGGGCTTGCTCCTACCTATCTTTCCGATTTGGTCCTGCCGTACATACCTACACGTACGCTACGGTCACAAGACGCAGGCCTCCTAATTGTCCCTAGAATTTCTAAGCAAACGGCTGGAGGTAGGGCTTTCTCCTATAGAGCTCCATTTTTATGGAATGGTCTGCCTACCAATGTGAGAGACGCAGACTCAGTCTCAACCTTTAAGTCTTTACTGAAGACTTATCTCTTCAGTAGGTCCTATGATTAAGTATAGTCTGGCCCAGGAGTGTGAAGGTGAACGGAAAGGCTGGAGCAACGAACCGCCCTTGCTGTCTCTGCCTTGCCGGTTCCCCTCTTTCCACTGGGATTCTCTGCCTCTAACCCTTTTACAGAGGCTGAGTCACTGGCCTACTGGTGTTCTTCCATGCCGTCCATGGGAGGGGTGCGTCACTTGAGTGGGTTGAGTCACTGACGTGGTCTTCCTGTCTGGGTTGGCGCCCCCCCCCCCCCCCCCTTGGGTTGTGCCATGGCGGAGATCGTTGTGGGCTATACTCGGCCTTGTCTTAGGACGGTAAGTTGGTGGTTGGAGACATCCCTCTAGTGGTGTGGGGGCTGTGCTTTGGCAAAGTGGGTGGGGTTATATCCTGCCTGTTTGGCCCTGTCCGGGGGTATCATCGGATGGGGCCACAGTGTCTTCTGATCCCTCCTGTCTCAGCCTCCAGTATTTATGCTGCAGTAGTTTATGTGTCGGGGGGCTAGGGTCAGTCTGTTACATCTGGAGTATTTCTCTTGTCTTATCCGGTGTCCTGTGTGTATTTAAATATGCTCTCTCTAATTCTCTCTTTCTCTCTTTCTGTCTTTCTCTCGGAGGACCTGAGCCCTAGGACCATGCCTCAGGACTACCTGGTATGACTCCTCCTTGCTGTCCCCAGTCCACCTGGCCGTGCTGCTGCTCCAGTTTCAACTGTTCTGCCTGCGGCTATGGAACCCTGACCTGTTCACCGGACGTGCTTGTTGCACCCTCGACAACTACTATGATTATTATTATTTGACCATGCTGGTCATTTATGAACATTTTAACATTTTAACATTTTGACCATGTTCTGTTATAATATCCACCCTGCACAGCCAGAAGAGGACTGGCCACCCCTCATAGCCTGGTTCCTCTCTAGGTTTCTTCCTAGGTTTTTGGCCTTTCTAGGGAGTTTTTCCTAGGGAGTTTTTCCTAGCCACCGTGCTTCTTTCACATGCTTTGCTTGCTGTTTGGGGTTTTAGGCTGGGTTTCTGTACAGCACTTTGAGAATATCAGCTGATGTACGAAGGGCTATATAAAAATAAATTTGATTTTGATTTTGATTTGATCTGATTAAGATCATCAAAGGTTAGTGCTGCATTTAGCTGTGGTTTGGGTTTATGTGACATTATATGCTAGCTTGAAAAATGGGTGTCTGATTATTTCTGGCTGGGTACTCTGCTGACATAATCTAATGTTTTGTTTTCGTTGTAAAGCCTTTTTGAAATCGGACAGTGTGGTTAGATTAACGAGAGTCTTGTCTTTAAAATGGTGTAAAATAGTCATATGTTTGAAAAATTGAAGTTTTTGCATTTTTGAGGTATTTGAATATCGCGCCACGGGATTACACTGGCTGTTGAGTAGGTGGGACGCGTCCCACCTAGCCCATAGAGGTTAAGGGCTTGTAAGTAAGAATTTCACAATAAGGTCTACACATGTTGTATTCGGCGCATGTGACAAATACAATTTGATTTGATTTAACAATGGGCCTCAGGATCTCGTCACGGTATATCTCTGTGCATTCAAATTGCTATCGATAAATGCAATTGTGTCACCCTGGTGAAGACGGCGACCACGCAGATGAGCTTCCCTGAGACGTTTTCTGACAGTTTGTGCAGAAATTCTCCGTTGTGCAAACCCAAAGTTTCATCAGCTTTGCGGGCGGCTGGTCTCAGACTATCCCGCAGCTGAAGAAGCCGGTTGTGAAGGTCCTGGGCTGGCATGGTTACACGTGGTCTGCGGTTGTGAGGCCGGTTGGACGTACTGCCAAATACTCTAAAACGACATCGGGGCGGCTTATGGTAGAGAAATGAACATTCAATTCTCTGGCAAAAGCTCTGGTGGACATTCCTGCTGTTAGAATGCCAATTGCACGCTCCCTCAAAATTTGAAACATCTATGGCATTGTGTTGTGTGACAAAACTGCACATTTTAGAGTGGCTTTTTATTGTCCCCAGCACAAGGTGCACCTATGTAATGATCATGCGGTTTAATCAGCTTCTTGATATCCCTCACCTGTCAGGTGGATGGATTATCTTGACAAAGGAGAAATGCTCACTAACAGGGATGTAAACAAATTGTTGCACAGAATTTGAGAGAAATATGCTTTGGAAAATGTCTGGGATCTTTTATTTCAGCTCATGAAACATGGGACCAACACTTTACATGTTGCGTTTATATTTTTGTTCAGTGTAGAAAATGCTGATTGCCCCTTTAAGTAGAAGTAGCCCCCGTCACTGGTCAAGGGTCAGTTAATTTCCCAGACGATAGGTTACATGAGAGGATCAGGGGTACAGTGGTCTGATCCTAGACCTGTGATTTAGAGGCAACGTCTACCTCGCCACAGTTCATTGATTTGTTGTTGATGCACTGAGGGACTCCAAAAGGGAAGGCCTGCTCACTGTTTTTCTGCTTCCAAACGGGATCTTTTAATAATACAGCTTAGACAACACAATCACAACGATTCAACTTAATTGTGATTGAAATGTTGTGATTTTATCACCTGGACCTAAGCTTCAGTAAAAGATTTGAGGGCAAAACAACACTGAGCACACATTCCCTTTTTCTCTATGTAAAGGACCTTTTTGTCCAAAACTCCTGTTACTGCTTTGGAAGTGTGTAAAACCCCTCTGTTTACACTCTGTAAAAAAGGGGTCAACAAGGTTTTAGGTCCAGACACTGTTGCACTATTGACGGAGATCCTCACCTCCACGTCCTGCACGCTGCGTGGCTGTGCCTGGCAGAGCATGCTGAGCAGCAGCAGGATCAGCTCCTCGATGTACTGCAGCGCATCCTCCTGGGACGACAGTTTGGGATGTACCTGGCTCAGCACCTTCACAGAGAGAGATGTGTATTAGTTCAGTATGAGCTGATTTAAAAAAAAAAAAAAATACGTTTTAAAAGGTTGGATTGGTAGAATACGTGGTAAACATGTATTAGTTCAGTATAGGTTGAGTTGATTATCTTTACACTTCATTTTTTTTTATATACTGTTAAAAAGCTCGAGGTGCATCTGGCTCAGCACCTTTACACAGAAACTAAGAGAGATGTGGCTTGGCTACTAGTTCAGTATAGATTCCCACGGGGCCCAAACTGGTTGAATCAATGGTGTTTCCATGGAATAGAATCAACTTGGAAAAATGAATCAACGTAAGGGAATTTAGAGACATTTTGTAATTTTTTCACCCAACTTTGAACCTAAATCCAATGACACAGTTAAAATGTTTGTCGATTCCACGTTAGTTGAAAACTCAATCAAATGTAAATCAAAACTAGACGTTGAAGTGACGTCTATGTTTAAAAAAACCTTGGGGTGCAACTGGAGAGATATTTTCTAGTGTAGTATAGTTTCACACTTAGTCCCTTTTCAGCCAATTTTTTGTGCCGTGTGAACACTCCAAAGGAACTTTGACCCCTCAAAAGAGCACACGAAGCAAACCAAGCGGAGACCATCGCGAGAGGTGGTCCGAATTCGGTTTGCTTGAATTCCGTGGTTTGGTTCTCTTTTTTAGAGCAATGTGAACAAAGCTCCCCAAGTTTGCTTGTCATTATTTCCGCACCACACACTAGACTCCTGCAACACTATTTCCTCTGCCATAAGCCCTCACATTGGTGCCACAAAAGAGAGAAGATGAAGTAACCCTTTACTTGACCCGTAGAGTCATAACACATTATTGCACAGTCATAACCATGTCATGTCCTAACAGTTGACATAACACTGTCATGACACATATTTAGACCTGTTGTGACTGTTATTTTATGGCTGTTATGAAACCTACATAAGAGTGGAAGGGAAACTTCTTGGCAGAGAAATAAACTTATTTGAATAAATGTGGGTTCTGACACTTCAGGCTAGGGTCCTTTTTCCTCAATTTCCGCTTGACTGATGTGACCAAAGTAAACTGCCTGTTGCTCAGGCCCTGAAGCCAGGATATGCCTATAATTGGTACCATTGGAAAGAAAACACATTTCGAAGTTTGTTAAAATGTTAAAATAATGTAGGAGACTATAAAACAATAGATATGGTTGGAGAAAATCCAAAGAAAAACCAACTGGAAATTATTTTTTTGAGAGCCCATGCTTTTACAATGGAAAGTATAGGGAAATAATTAAATCTAGCTCCCAGTATGCAATTCCTATGTCTTCCACTGGGTGTCAGCCCTCTATGTTCAAGGTTTCAGGCTTGTTTCTTCCAAAACGAAAAAGAATCAGTTTTAATACTGGGACACACTATTGGAAATTCGTGTTTGGGCGCACAAGGAAGACAAGACGCACCTGTTAATATCGGTTTCCTATTGAACATACTTCTTTCCGTATGAAATATTATAGTTTGATTACATTTTAGGGTATCTGAGGAGTCAATAGAAACGTATTTTGACTTGTTTTAACAAAGTTTATGGGTAGATTTTTGGATTCCTTTCTCTGCATGTTGAACGAGTGGATTACTCAAATCGATGGCGCCAACTAAACAGACTTTTTGGGATATAAAGAAAGATTTTATCTAACAAAACAACACTACATGTTATAGCTGGGACCCTTTGGATGTCAAATCAGAGGAAGATTATCAAAAAGTAAGTGAATATTTAATCGCTATTTGTGAATTTATGAAACCTGTGCCGGTGGATAAATATTTTGATTTGGGGCACCGTCCTCAAACAATCGCATGGCATGCTTTCGCTGTAATGGCTACCTTAAATCAGACAGTGCAGTTAGATTAACAAGATTTAAGCTTTCAACCGATATAAGACACTTGTATGTACCTACATGTTTAATATCCATAATTTGTATGATTATTTATTTGAATTGCGCGCCGTCCAGTTCACCCTGAAGTTGCGGGACGCCTATCCCAGAGTTGTTTTAAGTAGGTGTCATAACCAGCCACATAATAACGCACTATATGTCACAACAGGTGTAAATATATTGGTTATGACAGCTGTTATGACATGTGACATGGTTATAACACATTATGACACGGTCATGACACTGGGTGTCAAGTAAAGTGTTACAGAAGATGATTTGCAGATTCATGGAAAAAAATAAGTGCTGTTCTTGGACACCGATTAGCGATTGTCAAGGACGCACAGAAATTCCAAATGTGTGGAGTTTTTATTCAGATTATTTGTTTGCAATATGTGATCTATAGGCTAAAATAGCTTCATACGACATTTATTCAATTGTGGGGTTTGAAGAGTGAGAGAAGAGAACATACTTGGTGAAAATCAAAACCTGGGGTGCAAAACACTCTCTCAAAGGGGCAGTAGCCTACATTCAGTATACAATTTTCAATTACAGCATTATTTAATCCGCAGTTATTCTTCTATTTATTCTGTTACAAATAATATTTACATGTTAATAGTATCTTCTGATTGAATTTAGTTAAAAGATTATACATAATTGCAATCTATTAGCTTACAAAATGTATGTAGACAGTGGTGTTAAGTACTTAAAGGAAAGGTTCACCTATTTTGAATGCTATATTGTTTTTGTGCATCTCCGAGTGATGTTCTATCGATACCCTGGGTGATTTCATGTGTATCGGAGTTATTGGCGTTCAAGCAGGCAGAATCCGGACGGTATGACGTAGCACTGTGACAAAGTTGCACTCACTACACTGGAAGGTAATAGGAATACTACCTTCAAATCGCAAAAACATCTACCAACCTACTGCCTATGTCTAGTGTTTGATTTAAAGCCAACCATGGGCCGTGTTCAAGGAGTTTAGGTCTATGTTATGATGTGCATGTTCTGCAAGAAAAAAAATAAAAAAAATAAACAGGGATTTCTCATTTGGACCACTCGAAAACAGACAGAATACAATAATAGTCAAGCTTTCAACCGATATATATCTACCACTATATATATATATATATATTTTTTTTTTATGTTTTATTTTTTATTGTGCCTTCTGGTTTGCTTTAAGGAATTTGAAATGATTTATACTTATTTTTAATACTTAAGTATATTTTAGCAATTACATTTACTTTTGATACTTACGTATATTTAAAACAAAATACTTTTACTCAAGTAGTTTTTTACTGGGTGACTGACTTTTACTTGAGTGTTTTTCTATTAAGGTATCTTTACTTTTACTCAAGTATGACAATTTGGTACTTTTTCCACCATTGTAAGTAGGTATATCTAGCTGTCTGATCAATTCTGATGGAATGGCTTATCCTGCACTTTGTAAAAACCCAGAGTGCATACAGGGAATGTTGGAAAAAGCTTTTGGATCCTTTCTAAACTTAGCAAATGTGAATACAAAGAGGACTCGGACCACAAAATTGGTCAAGTTAACTGGCAAGAGAGTTGAGTCCTCATTCAAAGGCAAGGGCAGTGTGAATACATAGAGGATTTAGTTAATTAGATTTTTTTTTTGCCCCGGAGTTCGCGTTAAAGAGGACTATGAGAAAATACCCTTCGTAAAAATAAAATAAACAGGGATTTCTCATTTGGACCACTCGAAAACAGACAGAATACAATAATAGTCAACTTTTTACTGAAAGTAGGCTAGACTTCACAGTCTCAGAGATACTCAGAGATAGGATGCGGTGGAATATAATGTAAAGAACAAAAAAGACAAATATGCTTGTAGTGTGGCTCCCCTTTAGAAATGGCCTCTAGATATGCATTTGCAAATTGCAACACAGCCCACTAGTATTAGGCATACCAGATTAAATGCAAATTCAGAGTGCTGTGTTCATCAGTACCTAGCCTACTCAAACACATTCTTACTCTGGATAGGCCCATCTGCATTCCAGTCAAGTGCACTCCATCATAACAGTCAAGTCACTGTATAGAAAGACCTACATGAGGAGTTCTTGCAGAACATGCACATCATAATATAGACCTAAAACTCCTTGAACACAGCCCATGGTTGGCTTTAAATCAAACAAGACATAGGCTACATGATTATTGATGAAAGCTATTTTCCAAGTCAATTCATATATTTCAAGCAGGAAATTGCTATTTAAGAACTCATTATCTCAAACTAATTTTGTGTTGACTACTGCCGAACTTGTGCCCACTTCATGCAGTCACTCAAACAGTGACAAACATGGCTAGAAAAAGAGATGACCAGCGATGAAGGGTTGTCGCTACAAACATAACTATAAAGACACATTACTCTAACGTTGAGGCCTACCTTTTGGTCCTGCATCTCCTAACCATCATCCATTGAGTTGGTACAAGACAATACATCAATCTTAACTTTATGGCTGGTAATGGGTCAAATACATTAGGGGAAAAGTACACAATTAGGCTACTTGAGTTGAGGTTGGAATAAGCATACATTTGCGGTTGTAGCTCGTGGAGTGGGACTACTGCCTCTAAAGCTGTGTCCCTGGTTACTGACTGAGCCCAGTGACGAGAGCACAGCATAGACACTCCGGTCTCCTCAGTTCGCCTCGCCAGCCGAGGCCTCCTATCAGAGCATGACTAAGCAAGCTCTAAGAGTCTATACTCCCCTCCTCCTCTTAGAGAGGGCACGGTCTCTACTCAACTCGGCAGCTCCTCAGAGGCAGAGTGAGGAGAGTTAGAAAGGGAGAGAGTAAGTGTGAGCGAGAGAGGGCGTTTTGGAACTGAGGTCAGATAGTGATAAGATGGAGACCTTAGAAATAGTTTTACTTTCTATTTCTATGAATATGCCATTTCATTTTAAGGGAGAGACTGCATAAACTAGTAAACTGAGCGCTAAAAATGGTGCAGAGTGTGAATAAAAGAAAAAAAGGCACAGATGGCGTGAAAAGCAAAATGAAAGGGAGGTAAGTAAAGAGGGGACTATAACCTACTGCAGGGATCAGCAACTAGATTCAGCCACGGGATGATTTTCTCAAAATAATTACTAATTATTTGTAGACTGCAAATTGACCGCAAGAAGCCCAAACAGATATATTTGACTAAAACATAATACATTTCAAACCTTGCTTACATTTGTATGCAATTACACGCATCTCTCTATTAGGCATGGGAATACTTTGGAACAGATTACCTAAATTAAAATCACTTGGAGCTGACGTCCTGCTGCTAACAGTCATTTATGTCCAACAATTAAAATAAAATAAAAAACTAAATACAAACTCCAAAATACATACAGTAACAGTAAAGTTTACAGACCTACTCATTCAAGGGTTTTTCTTTGTTTTGACTATTTTCTACATTGTAGAATAACAGTGAAGACATCAAAACTATGAAATAACGCATATGGAATCATGTAGTAACCAAAAAAGTGTTAAACAAATCAAAATCTATTTGAGATTCATCAAAGTAGCCATCCTTTGCCTTGACAGCTTTGCACACGCTTGACACTTCACTGGAGCAAGAAATATGGTGGAAACCAATTCGAGCCCATGATAAACACCAATTCAACAAGGAAGTGACCAAGTGACAAAACTTCAGATAGAAAGGCAGAGAATCGGAACGTGGCGAAAACCGTACTGCAGCTGAAGTGCAATCTTCTCACATCACAAGGCAAAGAAAATGCCCATCTTCTATGGAAATACAGAGGTTGCTGTACTGGGTCTATAAAGCCTGAATGTTCTCTAATGCCTCCATTACACACACATGGCTCCTCAGAGGACCATCCTCCTCAGTGAATTTAATAGAAATAAAACGAAATACTGTCTTGGAGTGAAGGTCTACAGTAGCCTCAACAGCATTCTGTAGTGTAGCACCATGGTGTAGCTGGAGGACAGCTAGCTTCCGTCCTCCTCTGGGTATACTGACTTCAATATAAACCTAGGAGGCTCATGGTTCTCACCCCCTTCCATAGACTTACAGTCATTATGACAACTTCCTGAGGACGTCCTCCAACCTATCAGAGCTCTTGCAGCATGAACTGACATGTTGTCCTTCCAATTAAAGAATCAGAGAATGACTCCAGTACTGAAAAAATAAGCTACAGCTAGCTAGCACTGAAGTGCATAAAACGTGGTGAGTAGTTGACTCAGAGCAAGAAAGACAGTTGAACAGTTTTGAACATCAATTTCTTCAAAAATTAAGGAGAAGCGAGAGTAGGATATATGGCTGGATGTTTTTTTTTACTTTCACTTAGCTATCGAATGCAGCTAGCTTGTTAAGCCTACTCAAACAGAGAGGGATGCCATGTTAGCTAACTGGCTATCCAACACTGGAACTCTTCCAAGTCAAGCTTTTGGTTTGATTCATTTATAGCCACCGGTGTAACTGCTAAACTGCTTCCTGACTGTACATTGTATTGCATGACTGTAGCCGGTTTAGTAACATGTGAGTTCTAGCAGCTATGTTGACTATGACGGGACAACGATGTAGGCTGTGTATAGCGGCCAGCGGTCCTGATATGAAGGTTTGGCTTGTAAAGTTTTTTTTGCCTGGTCAGACAGCTGATGTGTTGTGCACTGAAGTCCACAAGCGATGGGAAAAGGTGATAGGAGGAAAGCGCGTCGATAGTTGCGAGAAGGAATTATATATACAACGAGCAAAGTGAGCATGCTATTTTTTGTGTGGCTGCTACGAATGTGAACTGTGTCTGCGTGTGATCAGGGGTGTATTGATCCGGCGGATTCGGTTGAAAAACGTTCCTTAAAATGGAAGCGGGATGAACATACCTGAATTTGTTCAATAGAAACTCATTTGTAACTGTTGGACTAATGATTACACCCTAGATCAGCTAGATACAGGCAAGAGTGTGCAAGGCGGTATTGAATGTGTCACTGTCTCGCACCTTAATTACTCAAAATTCTCTCGACTGGTTTACCTACGTTGTAAACTTTGATTCATAGGCTAGGTTGAAGCAATCTCATGATGGGTACAGGGAAAATGTGAGTAGCATATAGGAGCCTAAAACTATCAACGTTACATTGAGCTGGGTGAATGGAACATGAACGAGTCATCCAATATGCAAACAAAGATCATCCTCCCTCATCTTAAACTGCAACGACCGTCACTGACACACACCTACCTACCTTTCTCACCTCGCGTCAGAACGCACAGAGGTATTCATCTGTCGTGGGCATATACGTAGGTGCTTTCAGAAGTGTGTTTTGAGTGGGGAACGATCAAGGTCTAACAGGAGGTCCTGAGATAATGTAAAAGACGTAGCCTAGCCTGACACAAGGCTCGTGTTAGGTTACATCATGATTGCCAATGGAGGGGGGGGGGGAATGGAAGATTGACTAGAAAGCTCTGCTTGTAGATAACCTGTATGCTGGAATACATTGCATGCTGCAATTCTTTAGACCGTTTGATCAGACTTCTTCCTTTGCTCTGCCTCCTTGTGAAGGCAAATGAGAAATAAACTAAAATGTGAAAACAAGTCTTAAAACCTATTATAATGAGGTAACAATAATCGGAATAAATGAGTTGCAAATAAAATCTGGACACACAAAATAATATATGGAGGATAGGGTTATGGGAAGCTCCCAGAAAAATTGGAAGAAAGGCTCATTATTACAACTGAAAATTGGGGGCCAACTCAATGCTCCCCCACAGAAACAATGCCTAAGGTGGACTTCAACTCAAAACGTGTTGTGTGTTTTAAATGTTCTTCAAGCCTTGTTCTTCAAGCCGTGTCCTCACCTCCAGACATGTGTAGTAGAGCAGTGTGGTCCTCTGATAGACAACGTCAAGTAAAGAGTAGAATGAAATACTTGGTTGCAAATCCAAGGTCACTCTCCAACCCCAGGTTATGAGTGGACTGAGTGTCATTCTAGAAGGAAGCATGGGAGTCTCAAATCCAGAGTAAGCTGCTGATCATGTGAATCAAGTTTGTTGATGACGATTCAAGCTCAAGTGAATTGACTCCAGATGTGCTAGGTGGCCTTGTGAGCCCAAGCCCCACATGACCTCTTCACCTGATCCTGTGTCACTCTTGGCCCAGAGGTTGCCGATGACAACCAAACTGGTGTACCCAGGTGCTCCTCCCTCAATCTACTCAATCCCAGCTCAACTCCGGTCCCCAACCCTTGCCCATAGCCCTTTCCTCAAGAGTCCTAACAGAACTGAAGGGACCAGACAGATCTCCTAATCTGCAACCTAGCTCTCCAATAGCACTTCCACCATATTGCTTCCACCTGTCCAGGTCCTGTCAGGTCTGTGCGAATTATGTGAGAAGGGGCTAAGGGTTTAGGAAAAGGAGGAAAAGAGCAGAAGGAATCCAGGCCGGAGCTGCCTGTCCCAGGCAGGTAGGTGTGGTGGAGAGAAGGCCCTGGTTCCTGCATGCCAGACTAACCCAAAGCAATGCCAGGAATTTCATTCCCAGCCAGTGCGGGCCTGCACGGCACGACATGCAAATAGTAGGGATGTGCATCTTTCACATACAGGAACAAAACTTTTTTAGTTTGAAACGATTCTGTTTGATTGGAGAACGAATCAATTCAATTCGACGCACTAACATTTGTGGTATAAACACATTCATTTTCCATTCTAAATAAAAATCTGCTGATGGAACTCATGAGCTGGGCCTCCCTGCGCTGGATCTGTCAGAGTTGATTTGTGTGTGTCTGTGTGTAAATGATGTATGTCTATGGTGTACTATGTATGCACCTCAGCTGAGCCATAAGGGAGACTAGGCATCTACCACCCCACTACCACTATCAGATTATTTTTTTATTTTTGGGGGGGGGGGGGGGTGGAGCCTGTTTTTTGTCAACCCCACTTCTAAAAATCACCACCACCTGCTAAAATGACAAGTTAATTAGTGGATTAATTGTTTGAGCTAGTATTGTATCGATATTTATCGTTTACTAATTAGCTATGACATAGCAATACTTTGGATTTCACCCCATCTCAAAATCTAATGGTTTTGACCATTTTGAAGTTTTTAAGAGAGTGACATTTTCTTCTCTCGCTTCAACCATGCTGTGCGCCTTGCAAAAAGGATTGCGGTCCTCGTTATGAAATTATCAACTTTACCCTTTATATATAAAAATGACCATATACAGACAAAACTATTGCTGACTTGATCAAAATAAAATGTATTTTAAGCCCTGTTCGGCAGGTAAATCCAGATGAGTTGTCTACGGTATCTTACTTGTATTCCCCTAAAACACAATTTTCAACAGTGCATAGATAACAATACCCAGCAAACACATCGATTTTTACTCAACTAATAAAGCCTAATATCACGCAAGCTATTTTACTATTTGAATGCTGAAGGTGCAATATCAGGAACAGACCGCCGACCCCACGTTGGTCAGTGCCCAAAGCTGAGCACAGTTTGTCTAGGCTACTGATGATGTCTGGGGTTGTTTAGCATGCAAAATAACTTGTAGATCAATGACTGTCAACAGTCACATGCAGTTCGACACATCAGTTGTGACAAAAGATGAGGTAGTTTCGGAAGGTAGAAAGAATGTAATACAACTCCCCAAAAATTGTGAACGGATGATTCGTAAAGTTTTAATCGATTTTATGACCAGATGCAAGCTACATTTGGATCGGTTTGGGGTCCGCGGACCGATGTTAAATATTTGAATCGGGGACCGATGCATATCGGTGAATCATTACATCCCTAGCAAACAGACTAGGGGAACAGAAAGAGGAATTCGGGCACACCGTTTATATGCGCTTGAAAATTGTGATTATTGCAGATGCTAAACTGATTCATTTGATTGATTATCGCCCAAGAGTAGAGGCAAGATGCAGCATGTTTGGATGTTAATGCCATTGTAATGTGAAAAGTCTTTGTAAGTACATATGGAAGAGTCAGTGTGACATTTTCCATCCCCAATTTAAGATTATGTCCATTGATGTTTAGCAGGGCTGGGAGAATATTAGGGGGTATTCTACAGACTACAGCTGTTTTTTTGAAAAACCTGACCACAACTTCTCCCCACAAAATGAACAAATTACTCTGTGCATAAAGTTAAAAAATTCCAGCAGAGAACTTGAAAGACTTTGCAAACTCACTCCATTGGAAATGTGTGGGGAGGCTAAAATGAGGACTTGCTCTTGACAAAGCTTTTCCTGGCAGGGCTGGCAAACCTGGCATTTTGGCTTTGGCAAAGCAGGCCAAAATTTCTTGAGCAGTGAACCATAGAGAAAATAGATATTTTTTAAATGGCATGACAAAACAAACCCGATTTCCCCATTTCATTCCACAGCAGAAATCTGAACAATGCTCATCCACTGGAACGCATGCACGTTTTCAAATTCTCTCAGTTCCCTGTGCAAGCACATTCCAGACAAATGTAACCATTTTTTTTTAAAGCCGATAGGCCAATGGCTAAATCATTAGGGTGAACAGAGGGTGTGTCAACTTTGAACGGCTCAATGAGGAGAAGCTGGTCTTGCCATGGGGCTCTTTTGAAGTCTTCCATAACCGCTCCTAGACTTGTTGACACAGCTTGAGCGGGGAAAGCAACACTTGAGGGATCCAATGGGGGTGGTTTGGAGGAGAAGGGGGTAAAAGCTTGTCGCAAGAATGTCCTTAATGCGACCCACTGGGGCTATAACCCCCCCTTCGTTGTCTCTCACTCCTGTTTTCTGCAAGGGCTGACTTGCTCTGACCTCATGCATTGGGCTACATTCCTGCCATGCCTGTGGCGTTGCATTGCTACGGCATCATCGCACTTTGGCATTTGCCGGCCCTTGCCAGTCTACACACAATAGGAATGCAGAGGCCATCCCCCCTCGTTGGGATTCCACATGTGCCAGTCATCCAAAAAAGTGGGAACTCGAGCAAAGACTTGAACTGTTTCTCTGCGGCATTCTTCCACAGTTCATTCAATCTCCCACATAAGACCAACTTCTCAACATAATTCACAGTGTACCGTTTCTGCAGCGTTAGCTAAAAGATTAACCGAGGCATGTCAAAGGTCATTTTCATTTCCAGATTCATATCAAGCGGCACACTATCATTACATAATTCAGTCCTAGCCGGTCCATTAGGATGTTTTTCTTTCAGTAGGCTAGAATTCAGTTTCAGTATTATTAACCTACTGTTCTGATTCTTCCGGTTCTTCTTAGCATTCTCTTCTCCTGATCACTACCTCTGGTCCAACGTGACACAGAGGGGCTTAGGCAGGGCCTACCCCTTCATGTCAATCTCCCATTGTACATTGGGATACTTATTGTGTTTGTTATTCAGGTGTCCTTTCATCTTACTACTACCATTATATAGGCCTAATAGTTTTTCTGTTTAGGCCTAAGTTGGTCAGTCTGGAGTGGTTTTAACTAAGAATGTTACAGTGCACAAACTTGGGCAAGGTCTAGGCTGTCGTGAACTAAATATATGCAAGTCATTGACAACACTCATCTTAAGAAAGCACTGGGGTGAACAAAAAAGAAAATTTGCTCAACTGTTATTGTAACATCTCACTTGAGAGCTGTGACTGAAGTTCGTTCACTGACTCGGCATTCCCCTGCTTGCAGCATCTTGCTGAAAAACCCCACCCTAATCGCCTCACGCCAGCTATAGGCCTCTATTTACCAACACACACACGCAAACCAGAGAGGCGCTAGTCAGTGTTCACTCTGTGTTGACCAAGGCAAAGTGTGTGGTGTGTCACTAAAATTTGCCCACATCAGACATGTTATTTCAAACCACCCCAAAGGCTGATATGTTTGATCAATAACAACAATTTCACTCAGCAGCGAGTCTGTAAATCACCCAAAACATGGCCACCACCTTCATGAGACTATATGAGGGTGTCCCAAAATATCAAGACTGAGTCAGAACCTACTTTGAAAAAAGGTGCTGCGTCAATGTTGATGAGCTGTGACCCATGTTATGTTTCAAAACCTAACTTCTCTTTAAATACCTGGCAAGTCTAGGTGTGCAATTTGCATGTTCTTATTTTCTTTGGTGGGGGTAGAGTAAGGCAGAGTATCACAACAACAACTAAATAAATACTTATGACTAATCTAGCAACAACTACTGTAGTGTCAATGATGTTGTCCATGTAAACGGTCAAATAGTCATTTATTGGTCATGGATAGGCTATGACAGTCCACCATCACAGAATTTCCAAAACTGCCTTCGGGGACAAGAACAAACAAATGACTCGTTTCATGATGATGATTAGTACTACAATATTCAGGGTTGCTGCTAGCAAGTACTTTATTTATTCTATGTCTGAAATTGAGGGCCCAGTTTCAACGTTACTATGGACCCCTTAGCTTAGGAAAAAGTGATGCAGTTTTGCCGAGGGGGGGGGGCGTTCTGTTAGCGTGACAGCGTACAGAAGCTTCCAGTGCCGTCACACTCAAACTGACACTGTGGACAAGATGTGCATACAGTGACGCTGAGATAGCAGATACAGATAAAAGGGGACATTTTTAGGAATGGTGTAATGGATGGGGAACTAGTGGCATTCGAGTTTAGGTGTGGGAATCAAACAAAACCACGAGTCAAACATAGGGCTGTGTGTGTCATATAGAAGCATCGCGCCCCCACGGGTGCACCCCAATAATTAGCGGGGCTAGCTAACAGTAGTCGATATACAATGTTATCTTGGTACTATTAGCACACACAATAATTTCGCTACACCCGCAATAACATCTTCTAAATACGTGTATGTACCAAATAAAATGTGATTTGACCAACCAAACCATGTGTCACTGGCAACATGGTGTGTTTTGACGTGGCACCATCAAATGTTGTTCGTTGCAAAAATCAATTCCTACAACACACTTTAAGGTAGCTAATGAACGTTAGCTAACAATAGCTACTTTGCTTGTAATGCATACCCTCGCCGTCTAACGTTAGTTTGTTCGCTTGGCACCTGCCAACTTCCTAGCCTACCTTGTTCAGGGAGGGTACCAATAGCCCCCGCCATTTCGGTGCGTTCTCCTCGCTGAAAAAGTCGTACTGAACCTGGGCCGCTTGCATGGCTTCAGCTGCCCGTCTTCGTGCGCTATCTTGCAGCCAGTGAGCGATGTGTGTTCACGGCCACTTTTCACATCAAAACAGTATATAGTGTGGCCTGTGGTTGGAACTGAGAGGTGCAATATTCTGTGCGGCCCGCTGCCTCAGAATATCCACCAAATGAGTATTCCTCTACCAAAACAGTTAACAATGCGACCATTGCATCGGCAGTGTACAGATTTTGATAGCTGCTAGCTAGCCGTCTCCAGCTGCCGAAGCAAGTAGCTATCGTTAGCTAACAGGCTTGCTCTTTCGGACACCGAGAGTTTAAAAAAGCAAAAATTCACGAACCAAACGATACTTCAAACGTTAACTAGCAAGCTTGCGTTGCGTTGGCAGATGGAAATTATTCCAAGTTCCGAACTGACGTTGTTGGTGGCAACAAACGTTAGCCTAACTAATTTAGCAAGCTAGTAGTAGCTAGCTAACAGCCGAGCTGGTGATGTTACTAGCCGTAGCCGATCGATCCGAATCGGATGATGGTTGTTAGTAGTGATGAACTAGCAATATGTGGACAGTGGCGTAGCTGATTAGCTAGTATCCAACTTGGGAGTGAATGTGTCACTTCACGTTTCGGGAAATGCGATACTGTTCGTCCTTTTCGGCCAGTTGAATCATTCCCTATATTTTGGGCAAAAAAAACCTCTTCGGTACATAATCGCCCATTTTCACCGAATCTTCGGCAGAGTGGATATTGATAACCGTGTTATCCTCAATGAATTTATCATTTCCAAAACATGTCTCCGGACTATTTAGCTTTTTGTTTGGTTATCGAGAAAACCAAGAATCCACGCAAAGGCTGGCTTTAATTACCAGTTTACCTTTAGTCAAAATTATTTATTTAGACGATTGTTATGACTCGGGTCGGGTGCAGTTGCTGGTAGAAGAATTGCACAGGCGCAGAGGATAGCTAATGACTTCGTTAGGGCTTGTTTTCGATAATCATCGCGCCTGCCCACATTCGCTGATCTGTATACAATCTGGATAAACCGAGAGCAATAATTGATTAAACGATAGCATGAAAAATATCGTTTGATGAGGAAGATCAATTGAAACCATTGCATACTCAATGTGCCTAGTCACATTACCTCCATACATATCTACCTCCGTCACTCCAGTATCCCTGCACATGTACATATAGTATTGGAACTGCCTTTACAAATATTTTCTGTATATAGTATGCTTACTTAATTACTTTGTGTATTTCTTATTATTTCCCTTGTGCTTTTTTTCTAGTAATACATTGTTCTGGATTATTGCGTTGTTGGGTTGAGTTTGCAAGAAAGGCATTTCACTGTACTTGTGCATGTGACATTAAAACATGAAACTTCAAATATACCAACGATGCATGTGAACTAGTGCTAGTTTTGTGCTCACGCGGTGAGGTCGCAGACTTGACTAACAGAGCCCAGAGAAAACATAATGGAAAGCACTCATCTTTTTGTGGAGACTTCCCAAAGCAGATACCTCCACTAACTAATTGGGTGGGGCAGTTCATGGTATAGTAAGTATTCCCAATGTTCAAAATACACATCTACATCTTGGCATAAATTATTCAATAGGTTTAATAAGCTTAAAAATACATATACCCACTAAAATGTCAGAGAGAAAAACATTAGGCTTTCTTATTTGTATTGCTTTATATTATTTAATTTATTTCTATAGCTCATCAGTCAATCAATGTATCCCTTTATGAGTTAAAATGTTTAATATTTAACATGTCCAAATATAGCAGTTGTACAGGCAAAATTAATCAATTTTATTTTACAGTATTTACATGAAACAAAAGCAATATGGAAAGAAACCAAGTGAGAAGATCCTTATACTTTATCATACCGTCTAAAATTTTGGAGAAAAAAACAGGCTTCCTATGGCTCATCAGTCAATCAATTTAGCCCATCATGAGTTAAAATGTTTAATATGTAACATGTTCAAATATTAGCAGTTGTACAGGCACAATTAAGCAATTTTATTTTACTGTATTTACATGACACAAAAGCTGTATGGAAAGAAACCAAGTCAGAAGATCCGACCCCCCCCGGGGCACAGGGTCAGCAAGGGACATTTAGTGTTACATGTTCAATTTGGCCCCACATATTCCCATTGACTCCCCAATGCATGAGGTAGAGGTCTTACTATGACGCCCAAACACCAGAACAAACAATATGAACAATGCAATTTAGCAAACATTCAACATTCAACTCATTGGCCACCATAAGGAAAAGGATTCTAAGATGGTACGACTGCCCAGAGTCTCTTCAGTTTGACTGCAGTTTTAACAATAGCTTGGCGTATATGTAAAAAAAAAAATGTATATTGCCTGGTTAAATTTGTCTGAGATTACATCTAAAGTGTGTAGTATGATGTATTCTAATGCACTCATGCAGATACTTTGTTATAAGCACAACTTAACCATACATTAAATGTAAGAATAAAGTGTTTTATTGCGTACAACTATGTGCAAAATTTCACAACCAGTGCATATCTGAGCATTGACAACTTTCTATGGGGTTGGAATTAAAGTGTGGAAAATAAAATGACATTGCATATGGCTTCATATCAAAATGAGTCTAACATATTAAAAAAAGGCAACGCATGATCAAAATGAACAGACACTTTGCTCTTTGACATCCTACCACTAAGTTTTGTAAAATTACATTAGTTGACAAGCCCTTAAAAGCAGTACCCCACATTGATTAGGCAACAACTCTTTATATCTCTCAAGTTGGGGGGCAACTGTACAAAATATATGCAGCATGGTTATCTACATGACATATTTATAGTGTACAACCTCAATATTCTATTTACATTAATTACAAACACATTGGTCAAGCACTTGTTAGGTAAGGATGGATGCGCTCAGAAGTTGGTCAATACTGAAATAGTGTGACATCCAGGAATGTGGGTTTGTGTTACTATAAATGTCGACTTTAAATTAAAATCATAAGGTTCAATTAAAAACCGGACACATCCAAGGTCGCTTGCTCGACGAATGGTCCGATTGCAACTCCTTGGTCTCAGATGCAGAGTCAGACATGTCCTCCTCATCATATTCTGTTCCCATCAGGGATGGGGTCAGTTCCATAGTTTAATTTCAGGACATGAATTCCAATTTATGAATAGAAAAATAAACCTAATTGCAATTTTCAATGAATGAATTTCATTCAGATTTATAACCTCTTAAAATGTAACTGATACCAATCCTGGGCCATGTTCATTAAGGCATACAATGGAAAAATGTTTTGCAACCGACAATAAAACTAAGGTTTCTTATTGGACAGGTTCAGATTGTACATCCCAGTATCACTGTGTTTCAGAAAGTTTTATGCCTACTGAACAGGACCCTGGTTCCCAGAGCGCAGGGTGGTTAGTAACTGTTCTCGTGTCCAGCCAGAATGTATAGGTTGCTGTGTGCTGTAGGGTTGTCTGTGGGTCTGCTCTCCAGCACCACAACCCTGCAATCAAAGGTACAACAGGGGTGTATTCAGTGATGTGAAATGTTCTGAATGTTGCAGATAATAAAATGAATAGAGCCGGCCCAAATACTGTACCTATTCCATTTGATAGACAATCATATATGTTCTACACAATACATTTCTATCTGAACATTTTATATTGTTACATCCTCCTGAACAGCCCTAAGTCACTTTATGGCCGCAGACCGACTTCAGTCTCGATGGCACAGACGATCAGATCTCACAATGCTTGGATAAGTGTTAAACATAGCATGAACTGCATGAAAAAGATATAGCAATCTTCTGAGATGCGACTGCAAAAAATAAGATCTGGAACGCCACCATAGCTTTTACATGCAATAATCGAGGCACTTAAATATATATATATATATTAACCTTGCATATTTTTATTTATTCATTTGACAGCACATTCAGAAATGAGGGAGATATGTGTAGAGGGACAGATCGATGAGAAGGACAGAGGGGATTCGTACCCATGTCAGCAGGGGTCGCCAAATTAATTTGTATCCACAACACTAAACACAGGGTTCCCCAAATGGTGGTGATTTTATTTGCAAGTTTTATGAGCAAAAATAAAATAAAAAAATGCTTATTTAAATGTGTTATTTTATTGTCGGACATAAAAGACTGTAAAAACACCAGCAAATCAGCTCCAAGTGATTCTAATTTTGGAAATCTGTTCCAAAGTATTCCCACGCATAATAGAGAGACATACAGTATGTGATCGTATACAAATGTAAGCAAAGTTTGACATGATTATGTTTTAGTCACATATTCTATCCGTTTGGGCTTCTTGCAGTTAATTTGCAGTTCACAAATTCTTTGTAATTATGTTCCAGGCCCCCTGACCATCCGCTTCCCCCCCAAAAAATAGTCCTGAGGCTGAATCTAGTTGATGATCCCTGCTAAACGGATTTAGCCTCAATCTAAAAATGGATTTCTCACCTGTCTGATCCTAGGAGTCGGAATATCCTGGTGTTGTCGGAAATCTCCTGTGTAATCTGGTGGGAATATGGACAGGATCTAATATTCACGTCATCGCAGTCATTATCATAGTCATCATATTACAACAACAATACACAGTTGAAATACTATTGTTATATACAGTTATTGCATCAGCCGGGGCATTGACATAACTTGCCTCATTAGATTTGAAACTCCGTCCTTGCATGCCATGTCTCCAGAAAGCCAGAACACTGTCTTGAAGGCAGACTGTGGAAAAGATGGATGTTTAATATACCATATGAAAAATTCTACATTTTACCAGAATGTCATTCATCATAACATGACTGTGATACTCTGCTCTCCATTCTATAGCTGTTGATACGTGTGTGTGTGTGTGTGTGTGTGTGTGTGTGTGTGTGTGTGTGTGCGTGTGTGTGTGTGTGTGTGTGTGTGTGTGTGTGTGTGTGTTGGCTAAACTCTAGCAAAGGGGTCAAGGGCGATTACCTATCGACTCAATCTGGAAATTAAACGTCAGTTCAGCTGAAAGCTTTCTACTGGACTTCAGCCTCCCCTGCAGATTCACAATCTTAATGGATCCTGAGGAGTTAAACAATGATGCTATTACAAGAAACTGAAGACATTCAGGCACAAAATGGCTGCCGTCCACCCAGCCGGGGTGCAACACATTGGTGGCTATTCAGGTGAGTTTCCCTCCATCTCATTTAAAGGACTGCTCAGTGATAAAACATGATACACTGTTAATATATTGTGATTATGTTATTAGCAATGCATACAATGAACATACAATGCATGAATAATCTAAATAGATAATATTACAATGCAAATCAGATTTTTGGATAGCCAAGACATGCTGCTAGACTCACGATCCAGGCAGACAAGAATGGTGTCTCTTTCCAGTTGAGTCACATGGATAACACAGGTCTGTGGAGTGTCTAGGAGGAGATAAAACATAAAAACGTCAACTAACCATTTAATCTGTTGCTTTATTAGCGTCAAACATTTTCCATTATGAATGGAATCAAATAGGACTATATTTTCTCTAGAGTTGTGTCAAGTCTATGTCAATGAGGAGTTAAGGTCAGTCTTTGAATGAGACCTTACCGGACTCTTTGAGCCAGGGGCAAGCGGTGTTGGGGTCCAGCGTCTCAAAGCGTACTACCTGGTTGAGCTCCGTGCCTTTGCTGACGCCCATACAGATGAGGGGGTACTGGTGCTCAGGCACCACAAGCATCTCAAACACCTCCATCGGGCAGGGCAGAGGAAAGTCAATGTTCTTAGGAAGAGAGGGTTAGCATTAGCTATGTCAATGTTAGAAAGAGAGGGTTAGCATTATCATTATGATACATTGGTCTAGACTAGCATGTTAGCATGCTAATCTCAAATTTGATGTTCTTGGGAGTAGAGGAGAGTTAGCATTAGGCATGTAGATGGGTGGGGTGTTTACCAACAAAACCGATGCGCGCGCAACCACAAAGTAAAAACAGATGGGGTTGGCTTACAATCAAAGTATTATTGACAACATGTACGATATACAGTTGAAGTCAGAAGGTTACAAACACTTAGGTTGGAGTCATTAAAACTCATTTTTCAACCACTCCACAAATGTCTTGTTAACCTGTTAGGGCTAGGGGGCAGTATTGACACGGCTGGATAAAAAACGTACCCGATTTAATTTGGTTACTACTCCTGCCCAGTAACTAGAATATGCATATAATTATTGGCTTTGGATAGAAAATACCCTAAAGTTTCTAAAACTGTTTGAATGGTGTCTGTGATTATAACAGAACTCATACGGCAGGCAAAAACCTGAGAAGATTTCATGCAGGAAGTGGCCTGTCTGACAAGGTGTCGTTCTTCTTGTCTCTGTTTATTGAAGAGTGAGGATCTTAGCTGTCCCGTGACACTTTCTACGGCTGCCATAGGTTCTCAGAAGGCGGCAAAACGCTGAATCGTGGCTTTGCAGGCTCTGGCTGAAACAAAGTAGCGCGTTTGGGTAGTGGCTGGTTACAGTACTGTGAGACTCAGGCTCGTGCCCGCGTCGACCGAAAGCTTTGTTTTCTTTCCTCTGTTTAGCTAAATGGACATTCCTGGTCGGAATATTATCGCTTTTTTACGAGAAAAATGGCATAAAAATGGATTTTAAACAGCGGTTGACATGCTTCGAAGTACGGTAATGGAATATTTAGATTTTTTTTGTCACGAATTGCGCCATGCGCGCGACCCTGATTTACCATTTCGGATAGTGTCTGGGACGCACGAACAAAACGCCACTATTCGGATATAACGATGGATTATTTTGGACCAAACCAACATTTGTTATTGAAGTAGCAGTCCTGGGAGTGCATTCTGACAAAGACAACAAAAGGTAATCAAACTTTTATAATAGTAAATCTGATATTGGTGAGTGCTAAACTTGCCGGGTGTCTAAATAGCTAGCCCGTGATGGCTGGGCTATGTACTTAGAATATTGCAAAATGTGCTTTCACCAAAAAGCTATTTTAAAATCGGACATATCGAGTGCATAGAGGAGTTCTGTATCTATAATTCTTAAAATAATTGTTATGCTTTTTGTGAATGTTTATCGTGAGTAATTTAGTAAATTGTTAGTGAATTCGCCGGAAGTTTGCGTGGGGTATGCTAGTTCTGAACGTCACATGCTAATGTAAAAAGCTGGTTTTTGATATAAATATGAACTTGATTGAACAAAACATGCACGTATTGTTAAACATAATGTCCTAGGGTTGTCATCTGATGAAGATCATCAAAGGTTAGTGCTGCATTTAGCTGTCTTCTGGGTTTTTGTGACATTATATGCTAGCTTGAAAAATGGGTGTCTGATTATTTCTGGCTTGGTACTCTGCTGACATAATCTAATGTTTTGCTTTCGTTGTAAAGCCTTTTTGAAATCGGACAGTGTGGTTAGATTAACGAGAGTCTTGTCTTTAAATAGCTGTAAAATAGTCATATGTTTGAGAAATTGAAGTAATAGCATTTCAAAGGTTTTGAAAATCGCGCCACAGGATTCAACTGGCTGTTACGTAGGTGCCCCAGAGAGGTTAACAAACTACAGTTTTGGCAAGTCGGTTAGGACATCTACTTTGTGCATGACACAAGTAATCTTTCCAACAATTGTTTACAGACAGATTATTTCACTTATAATTCATTGTATCACAATTCCAGTGGGTCAGAAGTTTACATACACTAAGTTGACTGCGCCTTTAAACAGCTTGGAAAATTCCAGAAAATGATGTCATGGCTTTAGAAGCTTCTGATAGGCTAATTGACATCAAAACATTTGAGTGACCCCCTTCTGTCAAGAAATATTTTTTACGTTTTAGAGTTAATTTCGTGGTGCAGTTTTAATGCAAGTTTGCTGCAATTCTATACATTTGCAATGGAGTGGAAAGAAGATTTAGCAATTTTAAAACACATTTCCTGCAATTCTACTAATTTTGTCATGGGGTGGAGAAGAAAATTGGTTGTTTTACAGTTAATTTCCTGCAATTCTACACATTTTTCCATATGGTGGAGAGAAATGTTTGCAGTTTTTAATATGATAAAGTGAGACTAACAAAATCAATGGGGGCCCCCGACCGGTATTTCGATCACGATAACAAGTTTAGTAGCTGGCTGCTAAACTAACTTTAGCAATCGAAAAATGTGTTTGCTGACAGTGACTGACATAAGAGAAAAACTGCTGACGCACAATCAAATTTCGAAATTGCACCTTGTCAACTCTACTATCCTGACTGACCTAAAAACTCCCTGATCTAGACTCTAGCACGCTAATCTAAAATTATGGCTAGAGTTAGCATTAGCTTGTAGATTACACAGTAAGGGTAGCCTAGTCTATGTTGGCATGATTATCTCAAACCCGAACACCTCCATGGGCATGTAGGCTACAAAGTAAAGGGATGTCTCTTAGCATATCTCAAACACCTCCATTTGACAGGACAGTTAGCGGACGGTTGTGGATTGTCTTCCCCGGAGGCTCTTAGCATAGCTACCGTCAATGCTTTATTGTTTTTGGTTGAAACCTCATAACTATGACATGGGCTGTCAGCACTCCTCAAAGGTTTGGAGAGTCAACCGTGAGCCTGGCAAACACAAAGAGATGGCTAAATAAATGCACACAGATGCAAAAATTCTTACCTTGATAAGCATGAACTTCTGCATGGGCTCCACCCATTCCAACATGACCACACTGGACTGGAAGGCCCCACACAAGTATTTGTGGCCCGTGTAAGGGTTTCTCACTAAGGGGGAATAGTTGATAGTCAGCTGGGGTTGTCAATTATACTAAGCTGTGACCACAATAATGTATTTCAAAGACCTTTGTACTATTGGTACTCAGATGAAGAGGATGTCATCATAATGGGTTATAAGGGGAATGGAAAAGTATTGTGATTATTACATGTAGTGAAGTGATGCATCTAAAAAACACAGTGTAGCAACTACTCTCAATCTTGTAGCAAGATGACGTAGTAACTTGTGGGAAAGTAAGGGGTTGGATGTAGAAAGAGAGGAAAACCGAGGGGGAGAGAGAGAGAAAAAGAGAATGTCCATGTCTACTCACCCACACAGCACTTCTGACATCCCTTGGTGTCAGGAATCTTATTGGAGATGGAAAATTTCCTAAAAACCACAATAACAAGGCATTTAGTCAGAAAAGTGGGACTCTTCCCACAGAAAACTCCTACACCCTGAGATATCGCCATCCTTTTACCTTGGAATGATTTTGTCTGGGAGCCGGTGGGTGGGGATGGCCATTGGCAGCTTCTGCATCTGTCGAGCATGCTCGTACAGACCCGCCAGATTGTGACAGTATAGCTGCGAAGCTTTTCCTGCCAAAAAACACAACGAACACACCTTTGAATGCTTTGAAGGCAATTATAATATCTTTGATTTTCACGCAAACAGTGCAGTGTCTAACTGCTTGTATATCTGAAGCAAGTATTGACAAGTAGTATTTACGATTTATATTTACGAGTGCATATTTAATGATAAAATAAGACTAATGCTCTTGATGACATATTGCTGCTTATGGTTTATGTTTTTAATGTCTGTCACTGGCATTGGGGCGGCAGGTAGCCTAGCGGTTAGAGTGTTGGGCCAGTAACGAAAGGTTGCTGGATCGAATCCCCGAGCTGACAAGGTAAAAATCTGTCGTTCTGCCCCTGAACAAGGCAGTTAACCCACTGTTCCCTGGTAGGCCGTCATTGTAAATAAGAATTTGTTCTTAACTGACTTGCCTAGTTAAATATATATATATATATAATATATATATTTTTTTAAATGTGTGTGTGGCCAAAGGTACATTTTATATGATGTGTCTGGAGAATCTATTCTATTCTATAAACTACAAATAAAACAAAACAACGTAAAACTTTGAGTGTGCACTACAGTTATTTGTTGAGGTATAGTAGCAATGTGTGGCAATACAGGTTTCTATGATGAATCCTTACCAGATATGGAGAGCAGACTATTACTCATGACATAAAGCCACGTACACCTCCGGGGAAAGAGCTAGGGAATAAAAACATATTTCAGTTTTTAATAGGTGGTACAATGAATCATAATCCGTGTCTTATTGACCAGTTGTGGATAAAACCTCAAATCCTTTACTTGCGTCACAAAGAAAGAAGCATTCAAATTGAACTATAATCTGTAGTATGATGTGATAAGAGAATATTTTCCACCTTCACATAAATACATTGATTATGTTTTACACATTACACTGTAAAAACATTGGAAGCAGTTAGAACAATTTTAATTTACTGACAAAAAGATAATACAAATGAAATGAGACACTGACCTGTTCCATGGAGGAGTCATGCAGTTCGTTGAGATTTAGAGTGTAAATGCCCTCTTCGGCGCCGAATAGCAGGTATTGGTCTAAAACAGAGAATGAAACGATTAAGTATTACAGCAGAGAGAGACTGGCAAACTTGGATAATACACACATTGCTTAGGACACTGCCTAAGAAGGAAACTAATAGTAGCACACGCAAACTGCAAATAAGAAATGGGGTAAAACTAAAATCAAGTTAGCTTCGACTCCTGCTCTAGGTTTCTCCAAGCCTTTCTTGAACAAGAATACGGTGGGGGCGCCTGGTAGCGCAAGACTGAAAAATAAAGTTATCTAATGCTTCAATTCAATCAATTGCAGATAAAGGTAAATCGCACAGCTGGTTCAGTCAAAATATTAACCACGCTCGGTCTGTCACACCCTGCATACCCTTTGCGGTCATTGAACATTGACACGAAACCACATCTGTCCTTAAAACGCAGCATTAATACAGTTTCCTGTTATCTGCAATTGATGGAATCAGGGTCCATGGCAGTTAGACAGAAATGTATTGGCACAAGGCCCACCTCTCGTGTCGGGGTTGATCCAAGACGCCGCACAGTGGATCTTTAGAGGGCAGCCATTGAAGACTTTGGAGAAACAGGCTCCCATCTGTGCAGCGAAAATAGAAAACAAAATGTTGAGGAATGTAGGTGTTAAGTTATAGTTGATCAATGTAGAGCATATCACAATGTAGAGCACCTGGAAAAGCCCTTTAGAAATTCAGTACAATATAATAAATCGCTTATTTTGAAACAAAGTTGTGGCAGGATCTCTAGCGCGAGAGTCGCGGTAATTACAAATGTGTTATAAACTCAACACTACTACTTTTAGGTTGCTAATGAATGAATTACAATTCACATAAATTATTTAGATAATGAATGTGTAATCAACACATTTGTGCTTTTGTTTCTGTATCTTAGTGCTCATTTGCTTTTTCCTACAGTGCAGAGTTATGGTTTTCTACTTGATAATGCGTGTGTGTAAGAGCAGGTAAGGGGTGTTAAGACTTACGTGGACTTTTGGTGTAGGGGGAAGGCCATTACTGATTGGTTTCTGAGGAAACAGGAAATGACATCATCATACCAAGGTCAGCGTAGAATGATTAACAATCATAGTTCAAATATACTGTATATTATACCGTAATATTGTTAAATATAAAAAATCATATGTGGATCTTATAGAGTTCTATTTAACTATACGTTAACAATGGTATCATTCTGTCTTTATCAGTGCTGTAATAACTTGGGAATGACACGGTAGCACTTTGAATGCACTGTAAGTGATCTTTAATTCATGAGTCGTTGCTTATTAATGAGTAACTAATGAGGTAAACATAGAATAAATGCTATTTTTTCAGAGCTCTGGGTGCAAATAAAAATCCACATCTAAGAAGAATGAGAATATTTACGTTTAGTCATAATGCAAGACCGCATAATTATATATGTTGTAATGAAAATGTAAGCCTGTTATCAAAGCTGTTCGGACATGTTAATGAATTAATCACCATTTACATAAATTATTGTCCAAATAACTTACTTTCAGCTAACACATAATAACTAAATAACACTTTCTATGAACCAGCACTGTGTGTAATTCATTATGAATACATTATGCAAAAATGCATTATGTATATAATGAACACCTCACTATAGGTATTAATGAATTAATGACAGCCATGACCACTTATCAATATAATGCACTTTACTACCTGTATGTTTAACACAATGCTTACAGGAAGTCTTATAATGCACAATGGATTTGACAAAATCCACTTTAAGTGCATTATACACAAGTTATTCACAGAAAGTGTTGCCACCAATTTTTACGCACAGCTTCTGACCAAGGCTACATTACTATGGTGTTACCGGAATCTCTTTCCTGTCCTTCCTCGTGGTGACGCTAGGTGGCATAGTAGACTGCTTCTCGGCACCACCAGCATCCCCGCTCACTTCTGATGAGCTGAACCCATTGCCTGTTGGGAGGGAAATTAATTATGGATTCATTTTTAAATATTACATGATTTATTTAAACGATTCCCTGATAGCCACAATCTGAATGGTACTGTGGAGAGTGAAAAGGAAGCAAGAGAAAATGTGGCTCTGTGGGAACTGAGCAATTCCAACAATTGTGCTGAAACAAGACACTGATACGACTAAGATCGCCACGGTGACTAAACTAAGACTTTGTCTTAATAGTCTAAAGTGGCGTCCTCATCTCTTCTCCTTGAAATATCTGAAAACAACAGGACAGGCGAATGCAATAGGATGGAATTGCCCAGGTACTAGTCCAGTTCTTTCACATCAAGCGCAGACGAAGGAAAGCTGATGAGGGGAGGAAAACTATTGCGATGCGCATGTGAGGGACGGGGAGCTTTGTTTGAAAGTTGGCCCCTGCCACCAGACTACTCGAAGCAGACAGGATGTGGAAACTGGGGAAGTTTGTGTGAGTGTACTGGAAGGTGACTCATGTGGCAGAGTGGGTATGTGACATTCTCACAACACCAGTCACACCACTGCTCCTAATTAAACGGGCTATAAATACTAGCTGGGGCACACACACACACACACACACACACACACACACACACACACACACACACACACACCCACACACACACACACACCCCCCCCCCCCCCCCCCCCCCCCCCAGTCCACTTTGGAAAAGCTGACTGGCTAAGACAGGGAGGAAGTGGGGTGGAGCTTCTTGAGTTCAGTAGAGTGGGTGGATAGATGTTGGCAGGGTTGGAAGGAGAGATCCCTGAAAACAGTGGTAGCTTTTATCTCAGCATCATCACACTTATTGTCTAAGTGATCCGGGTTGGGTATTGTGGTTGGTATTGTGATGAGTTGAATTGAAGTGACTGACTGATTAATTCATTTATTAATTGACTCATTCACCCACCAACCCATTCATTCAAGGGGACCACAGCTTTGGTTCTCCAATTAAGTGCAGGGGATATAAGAAAACCAGCATTAATGCATTTCTGACATAGGGGATACCACCACTCCCAGAATGCACCCAGTTTGTGAGCATGCCTGTAGACTACGTTACCTACCTAAGCTAAGCTGCCTGTGTGGGGTGTGTCTGGGGGGCGGCGGCCTGGGCGGAACATGGGTGGCAGAGCGGGCGGGGCTCTCTGCGGCTGGACACCGCTTTATGGTCCCCCCGTGGTCGTCATGATCACCGGGGGAGCCGTAGAGACCGGGGGATCCATGGTGAGCAGGGGAGCCATGGTGAGCGTGGGAGCCACGGTGAGCGTGGGAGTTGGCACTATCCTGTGGAATGGGGATGGGCTGAGAGCAAAAGCCAAAACACGGTTCTGGTAAATTCCCATTTAATGGAGGAAGTCAATTGAATTTAAACAAATGACATTTGTAAAAAAATATATATATTATAAGTTGAAATTGACGTGACCCACAATGCTACGTGATCGGCATAAAAGCACACGCGTCAACATGTAATCATCATCATTGTATGTAAAGTTTTATGCTCTACTGCACACAATAGGGCTATAGGAAATATGAACAAGTGTTGTGCTATGTTCAATTTAAAGTGGTGCCACAAAAATGATTCCTGTGTGTACACTGTAGAAAAGAGATCATCTTACAGGTTGATATGTGAGGAAACACTATGCTCTGTCTCATACGATGGACAATGAGTCCCTTGAAGAACACATACCTTGACGTTGGGAGGCGGTGGTGGAGGCTCTTTGGGCCGTAATGTGGAGCCCTTGGCACTAAGAGAGAGAGAAGGCATAACTATTAGAACAAATTATTGTACTAACAGTTATACCTTTGTGTAGAGTGTATAAGAACACCTTCCTAATATTGAGTTGCACCACCTCTCTTTTTGCCCTCAGAACAGCCTCAATTCGTCAGGGCATGGACTCTACAAGGCGTCGAAAGCATTCCACAAGGATGCTGGCCCATGTTGACTCCAATGCATCCCACAGGAGTCAAGTTGGCTGGATGTCCTTTGGGTGGTGGACCATTCTTGATACACACGGGAAACTGTTGAGCGTTGCAGTTCTTGACACAAACCGGTGGGCCTGGCACCTACTACCATACCCCGTTCACAGGCACTTCAATATTTTGTCTTGCCCATTCACCCTCTGAATGGCACACATACACAATGTCTCAAGATTTAAAAATCCTTCTTTAACCTGTCTCCTCCCCTTCATCTACACCGATTGAAGTGGATTTAACAAGTGACATCAATAAGGGATCATAGCTTTCACCTGGATTCAGTCTGTCATGGAGAGAGCAGGTTTTCATACACTCAGTGTACATCCTTGGTCACGTTCATTAGGCACTATTAGGCATTATTAAGCATTATTAAGCATCAAATGGAAGAAAACAGAATAAATAAAAGACGGGACTATCTGGACTTGTCCAATAAGCAACGCTTAATGGACATGAACCTGGCCCCTAGCAGAGTAGCCAGTTCCAATCATTTGCATAACGAAACATTCATAACTACAGCTTACAGATGAAATGTTAAGAGGCCAGTTGTTAAGTTTAAAGGAGAAAGGGGTTGAAGACAGTGGGACTTACTGTTGCATTTCATCATCATGGTCACCACCATCATCATCATCTAAATGAGTCTCGTGTCCCCTAAGGGAGAAGAAGAGGGATGTACATTTCAATTCAATACAACTTTATTAATGCCTTTGTAATTGCCCCTCTGGGATTAATACAATTATTTGTAGTTGTATTGAACAGGTACAGTCGTAGAGAGAGGCATTTCTCAATCGTGGCTCAGAATCAGCTGAGCGCTCCCTTCTAAGGGCTTTGGAGAGACGAGGAAAGATCCACCCCATAACAACAATCCTACTAAATTGTTAGTAGGCACCTCATGTCCAAAACATTTCAACAGTGAAATTTGATACTAAGCACCATTATCCATTTCAATGTGAGGTCTACATTAAGGTGTCTGTCTACATGCTTCCCAACCGAAACCGATCAGAAGAATTTGGGTATATATTATGACGACGTTTTGTGAGGTTTTTGTTCGTTTTTTGACTTCGGGGAGGGATTTTTCAGGCACACAGTTTTTTTTCCATCAGTGATTGTTTAACAGTAGGGATTCCTCAATTAAAGTCTTTGTTGTCATTCAACGAAGCGACTCGTTTTCATGCATTTTTTGTTGTTGTTCAGAAATACTGCACCAAACATCTTAGTTAGATGTAAAATTGCACGACTAAGATCTACTTGGCAAAAACATCAAAATGAATGATATTTCTGGAATTATTTTTGATTCATTCTGTCTATTTTGAGGAAGTGTATACTGGCTATGGCATCTCAAAATGAACAGAAGTACTATTGCCGCTTTTTTCAGGTTTTTCAAGCAGAGATCTTTTAAGGGAGTATGCGAGCACACTCATTCGGTTCGGCCTAGCAGACTTTGGATAGCCGCCAGCAGCTGACGCCTTTAGTAGTGAACCAGCCAACATTTGAGAGTGCCCTGCTTCCGTAACTGCCATTTCATCAACAAAGATGAAAGTAGAGAAGACATCTGAAACAGTCATTGCCTTATTTTGAACCGAGTCTAGCTATCTATTTGTGCTGTCTTGCCAAACATCACGTGTGGCAAGACAACGAACATAGGAGTTGGCTACACAGCACAAACCGATCTGGGACCAGGCTAGCTGACCTGCTCGTCACTTGTGTATTGGAAATCAGTGTGCAGGTATCTTTCCTGCATGAGGAGTATTTTTTTTACCCTAACGCTGAGAATTAATGCATGCCAGTGGCACACCACCCTTGCTGCCGAGAGACAAAGACTACTATAAACAATAGCGGACACCCCGTATTGCAAGTATTGCAAGAGCAAGAGGCTCAAGAGAGAGGGGTGGGCGGAGGGAGAGCGAGCGAGCGAGAGAAAAAGTGAGGGAAGGAGAAAGAGAGGGGGAGAGGGAAGCAGAGTGAGAATGCGAGGGAGAGGCAGAGGGAGAGAGAGGCTGAAGATGAGAAAAAGATGAGGGGAAAGGGATGAGAATAAAATAGTTGAGAAAGAGATGACAGAGATAATAATCATTTTTATTTTATAAATTCTTTATTTAACAGGGAAGCCACGTTTATTTTTCCAAGTGAGCCCTGCCCAATATAAAGATAGAAATGAGAAGAGAGGATAGGATTGGAAAAAAATAGAAAGAGAGAAATAGAGTTTCAGTGAAAAGAGAGGAAGAGATAGATAGAAAGAGTGTGAGGGAGAGAGAGAGAGAAAGAGGAGTAAAAACTAGAAAAAAGGGGACAGGAAGGAAAGCACAGCTGGGCCTACCTCTGGATTAGCTCCTCCTCCACCGATTTCAGAAGACTCCTGTTGCGAGATAAAGACAGGAGATAATAAGAGACAAAACAGATAAAAGGAGATAGATACTGTCATGTTTACATTTGCACACAAGAGGTACTTGCAGGGGGTGGTTGAGGATGAGGGAGACGATTTACCAAAACACTTTTACAAAAAGGCTTTTATTGACTTGAAGTGGCGCTAGATTGATGTCGATTGTTCAAAGGCCAATTTCCCGTCCGTTTTTCGGAAGATGCTGTGAAAGTACACAACCACCTCCACTTTCTTGTCTAAAAATATCAGTGGAGCCATATTCCTTTTTGTAAAAGAACTTTGCCGCATGTTTCTCCAATCTAGACTCTCCATGTCTTGGATTTAAATTATTTAGTGCGACCCGGGGTCTTGCGCTGGGGGCAGCTCCAACAAACAAATTGCCAAGTGATTGTGGAAGAGCAAAAAAAAAAAGGCTACTTATGTTTTATGAATTAGCACTCGGCGAAACCTCTCGATAGGTAGAAAGAATGTTGGCTGAACATTCAAAAACAAACACAGACAAACATCAAAGCTGACAGGCTTCCCTGCTAGTGCACAACAACCTCTCAAACACACTATGCTCAGCAGTAGGCTACTCAATCTACTATTGGTGGTTCCGATGGCTCAGTTAATTATGTCATGATGCTTGCAATACAATAGTTGTGGGTTTGATTCCTGCACGGGCCACACTGGGTAAAGGTTAACTGTACGTTGCTTTGGAAGGGTCTGCTAAAATGTATGCATCGAAATTACATCATATTAGTAGTATTGTATAAGAAAGAACGCTACATTGCTTTATTTGGAAAGTGCTAGTTACACAGGTTGCAGCTACACTAAATTACCATAATTACTATGATTTAAAAATATATATTTTTGGGGGGCGGGGTGACCATTTAAACACAATACAACCACACGTGGATACAGTACAATGGCATTAAAATCATTGAGGATGAGTTTAAAAATGTATTTTCATTGTAGTCCTCTTGAAAGTACTTTAAAAACAAAATATACACAACAGTGACGAGGCGACGCCGGGATGCTGGTATTGATCCTCTGTCCAGTGTCTGTGTTCTTTTGCCCATCTTCATTTTTTATTTTTATTGGCCAGTCTGAGATATGGCTTTTTCTTTGCAACTCCGCCTAGAAGGCCAGCATCCCGGAGTCGCCTCTTCAATGTTGATGTTGAGACTGGTGTTTTGCGGGTACTATTTAATGAAGCTGCCAGTTGAGGACTTGTGAGGCGTCTGTTTCTCAATCTAAACACTCTAATGCACTTGTCCTCTTGCTCAGTTGTGCACCGGGGCCTCCCACTCCTCTTTATATTCTGGTTAGAGCCAGTTTGCGCTGTTCTGTGAAGGGAGTAGCACACAGCGTTGTACGAGATCTTCAGTTTCTTGGCAATTTCTCGCATGGAATAGCCTTCATTTCTCAGAACAAGACGAGTTTCAGAAGAAAGTTATTTATTTCTAGCCATTTTGAGCCTGTAATCAAACCCACAAATGCTGATGCTCCAGATACTCAACTAGTCTAAAGAAGGTCAGTTTAATTGCTTCTTTAATCAGAACAACAGTTTTCAGCTGTGCTAACATAATTGCAAAAGGGTTTTCTAAAGATCAATTAGCCTTTTAAAGTGATAAACTTGGATTAGCTAACACAACGTACCATTGGAACACAGGAGTGATGGTTGCTGATAATGGGCCTCTGTATACCTATGTACAGTTGAAGTTGGAAGTTTACATACACATTAGCCAAATACATTTATACTCAGTTTTTCACAATTCCTGACATTTAATCATAGTAAAAATTCCCTGTCTTAGGTCAGTTAGGATCACCACTTTATTTTAAGAATGTGAAATGTCAGAATAATAGTAGAGTAAATGATTTATTTCAGATTTGATTTCTTTCATCACATTCCCAGTGGGTCAGAAGATTACATACACTCAAATAGTATTTGGTAGCATTGCCTTTAAATTGTTTAACTTGGGTCAAACGTTTCGGGTAGCCTTCCACAAGCTTGCCACAATAAGTTGGGTGAATTTTGGCCCATTCCTCCTGACAGAGCTGGTGTAACTGAGTCAGGTTTGTATGCCTCCTTGCACGACACACGCTTTTTCAGTTCTTTCAGTTCAGTTTCAGTTCTGCCCATAAATGTTCTATAGGATTGAGGTCAGGGCTTTGTGATGGCCACTCCAATACCTTGACTGTGTTGTCCTTAAGCCATTTTGCCACAACGTTGAAAGTATGCTTGGGGCCATTGTCCATTTGGAAGACCCATTTGCGACCAAGCTTTAACTTCCTGACTGATGTCTTGAGATGTTGCTTCAATATATCCACAACATTTTCCTACCTCATGATGCCATCTATTTTGTGAAGTGCACCAGTCCCTCCTGCAGCAAAGCACCCCCACAACATGATGCTGCCACCCGTGCTTTACGGTTGGGTTGGTGTTCTTCGGCCTGCGAGCATCCCCCTTTTTCCTCCAAACATAACAATGGTCATTATGGCCAAACAGTTCTATTTTTGTTTCAACAGACCAGAGGACATTTCTCCAAAAAGTACAATCTTTGTCCCCCATGTGCAGTTGCAAACCGTAGTCTGGCTTTTTTATGGCGGTTTTGGAGCAGTGGCTTCTTCCTTGCTGAGCAGCCTTTCAGGTTATGTCGATATAGGACTCATTTTACTGTGGATATAGATACTGTTGTACCTGTTTCCTCCAGCATCTTCACAAGGTCCTTTGCGGTTGTTCTGGGATCGATTTGCACTTTTCGCACCAAAATACATTCATCTCTAGGAGACAGAACCCGTCTCCTTCCTGAGCGGTATGGCGGCTGCATGGTCCCATGGTGTTTATACTTGCGTACTATTGTTTGTACAGATGAACGTGGTACCTTCAGGCGTTTGGAAATTGCTCCCAAGGATGAACCAGACTTGTGGAGGTCTAGAATTCTTTTTCTGAGGTCTTGGCTGATTTCTTTTGATTTTCCCATGATGTCAAGCAAAGAGGAACTGAGTTTGAAGGTAGGCCTTGAAATACATCCACAGGTACACGTCCAATTGACTCAAATTATGTCAATTAGCCTATCAGAAGCTTCTAAAGCCATGACATTATTTTCTGGAATTTTCCAAGCTGTTTAAAGGCAATGTCAACTTAGTGTATGTAAACTTCTGACCCACTGGAATTGTGATACAGTGAATTATAATTCAAATAATCTGTCTGTAAACAATTGTTGGAAAAATGACTTGTGTCATGCACAAAGTAGATGTCCTAACCGACTTGCCAAAACTATAGTTTGTTAACAAGAAATGTGTGGAGTGGTAGAAAAACGAGTTTTAATGACTCCAAGCTAAGTGTACGTAAACTTCCGACGTCAACTGTAGATATTCCATTAAAAATCAGCCTTTTCCAGCTACTATAGTCATTTACAACATTAACAATGTCTACACTTTATTTTAATGGACAAAGAAATGTATTTTCTTTCAGAAACAAGGACATTTCCAAGTGACCCCAAGCTTTTGAATGGTAGTGTACATATAAAATACATCTCATCAATATGGAGGAAAGAGTAAAAGGAATAAAATAGATGACTAAGTAACCTTCATTGATCCAATTATACTTTCTTTTAGCCTGTGTCACTTTAAAGCATTTTACCCATAAACCATTTCTTAAAGGCACAGTTCACCCAAATAACAAAAGAACACATTGGTTTCCTTACCCTGTAAGCAGTCTATGGACAAGGTATGACAGCAATCCATGATATGGTTTAGTTTCCCTGTCACCGTTTCCACATGCTAACGTTTTACAATTTGTGGGAAAAATCCTATTCAAGTCACACGACCGATATTAGCATTTTTCGTACATCATGTTCAAATCATCCGAAAGTATCTAAAATTGATTGTGTAGCTTAACAAAGTCACTTATAGATGTTTTGAGTATGATGCGCGAAAAATGCTATTATCGGTCCTATGACTTGAATGGGATTTGTGCCACAAATGCATTTGGAACAGTCCCAGGGGAACTAAACCAAAGCATGGATTGCTGTCATAAACCAATATGCTATTTTGTCATTTGGGTGAAGGTTTAAAGCGGAGTTAAAACTGATGAGCCTGTTTTGTTTATCTTAAAACTCCTTTGCGTAGGGATGTATTTTATATGGTTTCGTACACCATTCCATTCCCCTGCACCAGTGTTAAGGAAATAGCTTTTTCCATCCATGCTCCTATAGTGCAGCGGTCTGATATTGGCAACACTGCCTCTGGTGTGATGGCTATGAGAGTCTAATGAAATTAAAATAACCAGACAAGTAACTGGGGGCAAGGTCACTTTAAAAATATTTTTTTGATCTGCACCACCCGGCGGTCAACAGGAAGCCACTTCAGTTCCCCGAAATTATTAGGACAAATGTGCATTCTAGGGCTGAGTTGAGTATAATTCTCATCGGTTGGTTTTGGGCCATTTGAAGTTTGTCCTTCAGATTTTTTTTTTTATACCACTGGACCATGAGATACAAGCATAGTCATAGTGGCACTGGATCAGAGATGTTGCCAGGGTCTGCATAGTAGTAAGTACAGTGATAAGGAAATAAGTACAGTGAGAGAAAAAAGTATTTGATCCCCTGCTGATTTTGTACATTCGCCCACTGATAAAGAAAGGATCAGTCTATAATTTTAATGGTAGGTTTATTTGAACAAAAATATCCAGAAAAACACATGTCAAAAATGTTAAAGTGATTTGCATTTTAATGAGGGAAATAAGTATTTGACCCCCTCTCAATCAGAAAGATTTCTGGCTCCCAGGTGTCTTTTACACAGGTAACGAGCTGAGATTAGGAGCACACTCTTAAAGGGAGTGCTCCTAACCGCAGCTTGTTAACTCTAAAAAAAGACACCTGTCCACAGACGCAATCAATCAATCAGATTCCAAACTCTCCACCATGGCCAAGACCAAAGAGCTCTCCAAGGATGTCAGGGACAAGATTGTAGACCTACACAAGGCTGGAATGGGCTACAAGACCATCGCCAAGCAGCTTGGTGAGAAGGTGACAACAGTTGGTGCGATTATTCGCAAATAGAAGAAACACAAAATAACTGTCAATCTCCCTCGGCCTGGGGCTCCATGCAAGATCTCACCTCGTGGGGTTGCAATGATCATGAGAACGGTGAGGAATCAGCCCAGAACTACACGGGAGGATCTTGTCAATGATCTCAAGGCAGCTGGGACCATAGTCCCAAGAAAACAATTGGTCACACACAACGCCGTGAAGGACTGAAACCCTGCAGCGCCCGCAAGGTCCCCCTGCTCAAGAATACATATACATGCCCGTCTGAAGTTTGCCAATGAACATCTGAATGATTCAGAGGACAACTGGTGAAAGTGTTGTGGTCAGATGAGACCAAAATGGAGCTCTTTGGCATCAACTCAACTCGCTGTGTTCGGAGGAGGAATGCTGCCTATGACCCCAAGAACACCATCTCCACCGTCCAAACATGGAGGTGGAAACATTATGCTTTGGGGGTGTTTTTCTGCTAAGGGGACAGGACAACTTCACCGCATAAAAGGGATGATGGACGGGGCCATGTACCGTCAAATCTTGGGTGAGAACCTCCTTCCCTCAGCCAGGGCATTGAAAATGGGTCGTGGATGGGTATTCCAGCATGACAATGACCCAAAACACACGGCCAAGGCAACAAAGGAGTGGCTCAAGAAGAAGCACATTAAGGTCCTGGAGTGGCCTAGCCAGTCTCCAGACCTTAATCCCATAGAAAATCTGTGGAGGGAGCTGAAGGTTCGAGTTGCCAAACGTCAGCCTCAAAACCTTAATGACTTGGAGAAGATCTGCAAAGAGGAGTGGGACAAAATCCCTCCTGAGATGTGTGCAAACCTGGTGGCCAACTACAAGAAACATCTGACCTCTGTGATTGCCAACAAGGGTTTTGCCACCAAGTACTAAGTCATGTTTTGCAGAGGGGTCAAATACTTATTTCCCTCATTAAAATGCAAATCATTTTAAAATATTTTTGACATGCGTTTTTCTGGATTTTTTTGTTGTTATTCTGTCTCTCACTGTTCAAATAAACCTACCATTAAAATTATAGACTGATCATTTCTTTGTAAGTGGGCAAACGTACAAAATCAGCAGGGGATCAAATACTTTTTTCCCCCCACTGTATGTTGCTTTGTGTGGAGAGCGCTTGCTACACAAGTTGTGGCTAATTACCATTTAATGATTATTACTAGCACTGTATAAGAACAGCGGACGCCACATTCCTAGGCTGTGTGTGGAAAGTGCTAGCTTCACATGTTATGGCTAAGCTAAATTACCTACAAATATACCGTATTATTACTAGTACTGTAGAAAGGATGCTACGTTGCTATGTGTGGAAAGCGCTAGCGACACAGGTTGAAGTTTCTGTTTTGATGTTTTTACACTTTAAAATTTGTTTGCAATTCTTTAATCACTAGGCCAAAGGGCATAGATGGTACCAGTCAAGTTTAGCTAAGCTAAATTACCATATTATATTATTACTAGTCCTGTATAAAAGACAGGATGTTACATTGTTAGCGTGGAAAGCGATAGCTAAACGGGTTGTGGCTAAGCTAAATAACCAAATTATCATATTATTACTAGTACTGTTATGTTGCTCTGTGTGGAAAGCCCTAGGTACACAAGTTGTGGCTACGCTAAATTACCTGATTGTTATATTATTACTAATAATGTATAAGGGCTCCGCATAGCTTTGTGTGGAAAGGCCCATCTGTTAGTGTAACTGGGAGCAGCACCTCTTGCCTCTGTCTCACTCATGTGTCACTCCATCTGTCTCAACACCCCACCGGCCTTCTCAAATCTCCATCTTCCCCTCTTATCCCTCTCCCCTTCATTAATGGCTGTCTCTACAAATAAACAATAAAATACTTAAGGAGAGTGGAAAAGTTTGGAGAAGAAAAAAAACTCTACAGACACTCAAGATTCCCATTAAGATGCAGTGCAATACAACCAGAGTTGGGTTCAAATACTATTTGAAATCATTTCAAATACGTTATCTGGGCTTGATCGGCCTTGCCTAGTGGCAAAAGTGCACGCCAGATAGGCTACAGAAAACAGTGAAAGTATTTGAAAAATGTGAAATAGTATTCAAATCCAGGTCTGAATGCAACTTGCCTAGTCATCTTACCCTTATACTCCCGAGCTCCTGAGTGGTGCAGCAGTATAAGGCACTGTATCTCAGTGCTAGAGGTGTCACTACAGACCTGGTTCGAGTCCAGGCTGTATCACAACCAGCCGTGATTGGGAGTCCCATAGGGCGGCGCACAATTGGCCCAGCGTCGTTAGGTTAGGGTTTGGCCGGGGTAAGCCGTCATTGTAAATAATAATTTGGTCTTAACTGATTTGCCTAGTTAAATAAAGACAATGATCCAAAACACACAATCAAGTCTACATGAAAATGGCTAAAAAGCAACACATTTGAAGTTTAGGAATGGTCTAGTCAAAGTCCAGAACTAATCCCAAATGAGATGATGTAGCAGGACTTGAAATGAGCAGTTCATGCTTGAAAACCCACAAGTGTCGCTGAGTTACAGCAGTTCTGCATGCAAGAGTGGGCCACAATTCCTCCACAACAACTACAGGAAGTGTTAGGTTGGAGTCATTGCAGCTAAAGGTGGAACAACCAGTTATTGAGTGTTAAGGGACAATTACTTTTTTACACAGGGACATTGGGTGTTGCATAACTTTGTTTATGAAATAAGTACAGTGACGGAAAAAAGTATTTGATCCCCTGCTGATTTGGTATGTTTGCCCACTGACAAAGAAATGATCAGTCTATAATTTTAATGGTAGGTTTATTTGAACAGTGAGAGACAGAATAACAACAAAAAAATCGAGAAAAACGCACGTCAAAAATGTTATAAAATTATTTGCATTTTAATGAGGGAAATAAGGATTTGACCCCTATGCAAAACATGACTTAGTACTTGGTGGCAAAACCCTTGTTGGCAATCACAGAGGTCAGACGTTTCTTGTAGTTGGCCACCAGGTTTGCACACATCTCAGGAGGGATTTTGTCCCACTCCTCTTTGCAGATCTTCTCCAAGTCATTAAGGTTTTGAGGCTGACGTTTGGCAACTCGAACCTTCAGCTCCCTCCACAGATTTTCTATGGGATTAAGGTCTGGAGACTGGCTAGGCCACTCCAAGACCTTAATGTGCTTCTTCTTGAGCCACTCCTTTGTTGCCTTGGCCGTGTGTTTTGGGTCATTGTCATGCTGGAATACCCATCCATGTCTCATTTTCAATGCCCCGGCTGAGGGAAGGAGTTTCTCACCCAAGATTTGACGGTACATGGCCCCGTCCATCATCCCTTTGATGCGGTGAAGTTGTCCTGTCCCCTTAGCAGAAAAACACCCCCAAAGCATAATGTTTCCACCTCCATGTTTGACGGTGGGGATGGTGTTCTTGGGGTCATAGGCAGCATTCCTCCTCCTCCAAACATGGCGAGTTGAGTTGATGCCAAAGAGCTCCATTTTGGTCTCATCTGACCACAACACTTTTACCCAGTTGTCCTCTGAATCATTCAGATGTTCATTGGCAAACTTCAGACGGGCATGTATATGTGCTTTCTTGAGCAGGGGGACCTTGCGGGCGCTGCAGGATTTCAGTCCTTCACGGTGTTGTGTGTTACCAATTGTTTTCTTGGTGACTATGGTCCCAGCTGCCTTGAGATCATTGACAAGATCCTCCCGTGTAGTTCTGGACTGATTCCTCACCGTTCTCATGATCATTGCAACTCCACGAGGTGAGATCCTGCATGGAGCCCCAGGCCGAGGGAGATTGACAGTTCTTTTGTGTTCCTTCCATTTGCGAATAATCGCACCAACTGTTGTCACCTTCTCACCAAGCTGCTTGGCGATGGTCTTGTAGCCCATTCCAGCCTTGTGTAGGTCTACAATCTTGCCCCTGACATCCTTGGAGAGCTCTTTGGTCTTGGCCATGGTGGAGAGTTTGGAATCTGATTGATTGCTTCTGTGGACAGGTGTATTTTATACGGGTAACAAACTGAGATTAGGAGCACTCCCTTTAAGAGTCTGCTCCTAATCTCAGCTCGTTACCTGTATAAAAGACACCTGGGAGCCAGAAATCTTTCTGATTGAGAGGGGGTCAAATACTTATTTCCCTCATTAAAATGCTAATCAATTTATAACATTTTTTACATGGGTTTTTCTGGATTTTTTTGTTGTTATTCTGTCTCTCACTGTTCAAATAAACCTATCATTAAAATGATAGACTGATCATTTCTTTGTCAGTGGGCAAACGTACAAAATCAGCAGGGGATCAAATACTTTTTTCCCTCACTGTATGTGATTGTTGTGTTATTTGTTCACTCAGGTTCCCTTTATCTAATATTATGTTTTGGTTCAAGATCTGATAACATTCCCTATTAAATATGCAAAAATAGAGAAAATCAGAAAGGAGGCAAATACTTTTTCAAGGCACTGTATCTACCTCTATCACTCCTGTATCCCTACATATTGTAAATATGGTATTGGAACTGACCCTGTATATACAGTAGCTTACTTACTTTCCTCTGTTCTTATTTTTATTTCTTGTGTTTTTGTTCAACCTTGTTATTTTTACTACTACATTGATATTGATTACTGCAAATCAAATCAAAAATAACATTTTATTGATCGTATACACATGTTTAGCAGATGTTATTGCGGGTGTAGCGAAAATGCTTACATTGTTGGGTTTAGAGCTAGCATTAGCATTTCACTGCACTTTTTGAAACCTCCATGCATGCAGTCTCACTTACTTATGCCCTCCCAAGAAGGAGCTTTTGGGAGATCCCTCTTCGTAATCCATCTGCAAGTCCTAGGAGAAATGAAGACCATTACACAAGACAGAAGTCTTATTTCATTTCACTTTGCATGTTCCATTCCTCACAAGTCAGAAAGTCATTATAACGGCATGATGATGAGTATTAGAAATGAGAAATAAATGAATAAGGTTGGACCAAAATGAAATCATGACATGTTAAAGCTCCATCTCTTTTGAGTGATAGGTGACATTGAGGTTTTGTTGTGCAGAGGTGCTATGTATAGTGTAATTCTAGTTGAAAAGCAATGTGATTTCTTTTTGATTTATTCAGTTGAACTTCTATTCATTGGCATGCCCTATGGCAGTCATTCATTCATGCATGCAAATACATCATACCTCTTAATAATAACAATTTAATTGGTTAAGCACGTTTTAGCTTTAAGATTGTATAGAGTAGGAGGGGTAAACTACTGGCAAAGGCCTTTTAAACTCTTTTCTCTGAGCTTAAACTCTATCGCCACAGTAAAGACTGGATAAACTGTGTGGATGACACATCTGTCTTAATCAGATTTACCACCTTCTGCCTTTGGAGCGGAACTCTCAGTCATGCAAAACCGCAACGATTTTTTCACCCCTAGATTATCAGACGAAATTTCGTTATTCACCGCTATGCGTTCTGCTGAGGGAGGGATTTTCAGAGAGGGAGAAGGGAGAGAGGGAGGCAGGGGGAGGGAGGGAGAGAGAGAGGGAGGGAGTGAGAGAGGGAAGGAAGCTATAGAGAGAAAGAGAGGGGGAGGGAAGGAGAGTTGACAGAAGATCCCAGGCTTTGCAGCTCAGTGACTCTGTCACCTCTCTGCCCTCCTCCATCCCTCGCCTCTCATCTCTCCGTCCTCCCCCTCGTCTGAGTCTGCCATCATTGCGAGGGCGATGCGCTTTGATAACCGTCCCCGTTGCTTTTCTTCCGTTCCTTCCCCTATAATAACGGTCTCTTAGTCACAGAGATGCCGGGGCTGCGTCCCAAATGGCCCCCATCCCCTATATTGAGCAGTAAAAGTAGTGACCTATAGGGAATAGGGGGCCGTTTGGGACAAACCAGGTGTCAGCCTTGAACCCAATGTACACAGAATCTCAGAGGGTGCAGTTAAGAAACTGTTAAGCTACCATCTTTAGTATCTACGTGATGACATAGTGAATAATGGCAATATATATGTACAACTACAGCGTATATGTACAACTAAATATATGCGTAAGATGTGTGCATAATTGTATCTTTAGATTAGATAAAAGCATCAGCTAAATTCCATATTACAATATTATATTTCTAGGTCACATTGCTGCTGTATGGCCTAATGGGAAACACTTGACAATAAACCCTACCTTTTGTAAAATGTTACCACATCACAACACATTCATGCAGAGGTTGTGGGGAGGTTGTGAGGCTAAGCGGAAGCCTGTTTTACCGCGGTGCAGCTGTTGTATAGTTGCTGTATGTACCGTTTGTTACAAAAAGCATCTGCGGCGGGTGCTTAGGCAGCACTCCCCTGTCCAACTCGAAGAGTTTGTCCCGATGGGACAAACAATTATACTTTTCTCTATCAACCCCCTTCTCTCAACCACTCTCTCAACATCTCTCAAACGCTCTACTTCTCAACCTCTCTCTCTCTCTCTCTCTCTCTCTCTCTCTCTCTCTCTCTCTTTCTCTCTCAACCTCTGCCTCTCCCCCCTCTCTCGAGCGTTCTCTTAACCTCAACATCCCTCGCTCTCTCTGAACCTCTCGCTCTCTCTAAACCTCGCGCTCTCGCTCTCTCTAAACCTCGCGCTCTCGCTCTCTCTAAACCTCGCGCTCTCGCTCTCTCTAAACCTCGCTCTCTCTAAACCTCACGCTCTCGCGCTCTCTAAACCTCGCGCTCTCTAAACCTCGCGCTCTCTAAACCTCGCTCTCTCTAAACCTCGCGCTCTCGCGCTCTCTAAACCTCGCGCTCTCGCGCTCTCTAAACCTCGCGCTCTCGCGCTCTCTAAACCTCGCGCTCTCGCGCTCTCTAAACCTCGCGCTCTCGCGCTCTCTAAACCTCGCGCTCTCGCGCTCTCTAAACCTCGCTCTCTCTAAACCTCACGCTCTCGCGCTCTCTAAACCTCGCGCTCTCTAAACCTCGCGCTCTCTAAACCTCGCTCTCTCTAAACCTCGCTCTCTCTAAACCTCGCTCTCTCTAAACCTCACGCTCTCGCGCTCTCTAAACCTCGCGCTCTCTAAACCTCGCGCTCTCTAAACCTCGCTCTCTCTAAACCTCGCGCTCTCGCGCTCTCTAAACCTCGCGCTCTCTAAACCTCGCGCTCTCGCAACCTCGCGCTCTCGCGCTCTCGCAACCTCGCGCTCTCGCGCTCTCGCAACCTCGCGCTCTCGCGCTCTCGCAACCTCGCGCTCTCGCGCTCTCTAAACCTCGCGCTCTCGCGCTCTCTAAACCTCGCGCTCTCGCGCTCTCTAAACCTCGCGCTCTCTAAACCTCGCGCTCTCTAAACCTCGCGCTCTCGCGCTCTCTAAACCTCGCGCTCTCGCGCTCTCTAAACCTCGCTCTCTCGCTCTCTCTAAACCTCGCTCTCTCGCTCTCTCTAAACCTCGCTCTCTCGCTCTCTCTAAACCTCGCTCTCTCGCTCTCTCTAAACCTCGCTCTCTCGCTCTCTCTAAACCTCGCTCTCTCGCTCTCTCTAAACCTCGCTCTCTCTAAACCTCGCGCTCTCTAAACCTCGCGCTCTCTAAACCTCGCGCTCTCTAAACCTCGCGCTCTCTAAACCTCGCGCTCTCTAAACCTCGCGCTCTCTAAACCTTGCGCTCTCTAAACCTTGCGCTCTCTAAACCTCGCGCTCTCTCTCTCGGTCTCTCTAAACCTCGCTCTCGGTCTCTCTAAACCTCGCTCTCGGTCTCTCTAAACCTCGCTCTCGGTCTCTCTAAACCTCGCTCTCGGTCTCTCTAAACCTCGCTCTCGGTCTCTCTAAACCTCGCTCTCGGTCTCTCTAAACCTCGCTCTCGGCTCTCTAAACCTCGCTCTCGGCTCTCTAAACCTCGCTCTCGGCTCTCTAAACCTCGCTCTCGGTCTCTCTAAACCTCGCTCTCGCGCTCTCTTTCTCTCTAAACCTCGCTCTCTTGCTCTCTATACCTCACTCTCTCTAAACCTCGCTCTCTCTAAAACTCGCTCTCTCTCTCCAAAACTCGCTCCTTCTCTAAAACTCGCACCTTCTCTAAAACTCGCACCTTCTCCAAAACTCGCTCCTTCTCTAAACCTCTCTCCCTCTCCATCCCTATATCTCCATCCCAACCCCTCTTCCTCTCTCATCTCTCCAGCTCCCTGTCCTCCCTCGTCTGAGTCTGCCATCATTGAGAGGGCGTTGCACTTTGATAACATCCCCCTCTCTTTAAACCTCTTTCTCTTTGAAAAAGAGACGCGTTGCATTGTGACAAGGCCTAAAAATAAAGCCCTTTTGTGCCCCTGTAAACAACAAGCGTATGCTAAAAAAATAAAACTTATTACAAAATAGGCTAGGGGACGACTTACATGCGATATATTTCATCATTTTAACCTGTTTGGTGATTTTTCATGCTGATATTACTGCATTATTTCATCATCCACGTCAAAACCAAGTAGGAATACAAATCATACTGTAAGGTATACAGGGCATCAATAAATATGCAGTGACGCATAACGCTGTAATAACCAAAAGGAACTATAAGCTGCAAACAATATGTTACAGAAGAGAGTACATGTCGCAAGGGCACAGGTTATGTCTTTACATGCAACGACAAGTGAAAGTGTTATGGGATGCCAACGAAAGCAGCAAGACAGCGGGCTTCAGAGTGAAAGGCGTCCAAACGTGAACTGACAACATATGAACTGCGATGAGGACGAGACAACACAAAACGGAGGTCAAATATGGGCAAAAATAAGAACAAAAAGTACCATGTTAGATCTTGCAGTGTAGTATTGTTCTTCCACACAGTCCAAAAAATCGTCAGAGTCGGGCTGTTTAGTAGACAGACCAAGAAAATATAGATTATTCACAGTCATCTGGTATTTACAAAAAAATAAAAATCACACACACACACACACACACACACACACACACACACACACACACACACACACACACACACACACACACACACAGCATAAAAAAAAATGTTGAGGTGTTTAAGTTGTTCTCAGAAGAGGTGGGATGATGGTTGGGTTAAGAAATGTATACACAAATAAAAAACACACATAAGGGGTGAGAAACTCAAAAGGCTAGCCAGGGGACCAAAAGGATACCATGCAAGTGGGGCCTTCAGAAAATGTACTTTCATGGACGTGAGCTTCTAAAACAAGTGGCCGACCTTCCCATCCAACAGAAGCACATCAAAGACAGAAGTTGAGAGAGAGAAAGAGCGTGGTATTACAAGCCTACGATTTTTTTGTTGTTGACAAAAAATAAATAAAAAGAATTAGAAAAAAAGCATAAAACATGAAATATGTGTGTGTGTGTGTTATTAGAAAAAAATGTGTGTGTGTGTTATTAGAAAAAAAGCATAAAACATGACAATACTTCAAGACTGGAGGATTGGAAGGCACTGTGTACAGAATTTAGAACTGATTGTTAATTCACACTCACACACATTCAAACACTGCTACATTCAAACACTGTTGAGACTGTTGAGACTAGGTTAGATATTTCATTGTTGGAAGGGTTAGAAAATGTACTTAACAACGCGAGTCTCTCACCCCTTTGGTATTTTTGAAGTCAACACACAAACTACAACCCCTATCTGTTGACTGTGGGTACGTCCCAAATGACTCCCTATTCCATATATAGTGCACTACCTTTGACCAGGGACAATATGGTGTCATTTGGAGCACACATTCTGGGTTTCCAATATAGCTTGTCATCCCTATTGTACCACATACAGTTAATATAGTCTATTTAACATTTAATTCTGTAGTACGCCTCATCCAAAATACAATGCACAGTTAAGGGATAATAACAGTGCAATAGTAATAGCAGTAGCAAAGCGTGATTTGGTTGGTCGAAAAGTGTGAAACGTTGATGGGCAAGCGTGTGTTGTGTTGTGTGTGTGTTAGGAGAGTCACTCACTGCTGGTTCATGATGAGGTTCAGTCTCCTTCCTAAGCGGGGGATCAAACTTGACTTGATCAACTATCAGGGTTAAAAAAATTAAACAGTGAATTAAACAAACTGCAGTACTAAGAAATTAACACACAACACATTTCGAAATATAGTCCCAGTGGCCTGGCAAAGAAAAAATAATTAAAAACGCATGCGTCGAACAGTAACATAAGCACAACATATCGCTAAAGATCGCTAAAGATTGCTTATGGGCATATTCCTACTAGTGCAGGAACCTTCCCCCATAATCCCTGTGGACAAGGAGTCAAAACTTAATGGCAAAGATTTAGACCCTCACATATAGAATCCCTGAATGAACAGTAAGCAGTTCCCCATATGCCTTTTGCAGATGCAGGGCGAATATTCAAGTCTCTTGGGAAGTGATGTCTCTGCCACTCAGAGTGACAAAAATGAGAGCCGGAGAGATGTGGGGGGAAGTGGTTTTCCATACTTAACCACAAGGTCATGAGAAGGACCGATCAGGAAGAAATCTGAAAAGCTTTCGTTACATTGTTATAAACGTGACATTATAGATGTCCTAACCAGTCACAGTGACCTTAGTAGACGTTAGATTGTGGCTACTCACTTGACGCAGTTGTAAAGATGCGTTATAAAGGATTCGTATCATTTCAGCCAGTAGTTTTGAAAGAAGCGCTCACGAGCCAAAATGGTTCCCCTAACATTGTGCACAATTGTGTACAACGTCAGTACATGTGGGGATGTGTATTTTGGGCTCACCCCGCAACCTCATTGGACAACACTGTGCTGACCTGATCCCGCCTCCCTCTATAAACTTGCAACCTTATTGGACCTCATTCCACCTGCCTATCAACATTGTCCATCAAGTTCGGTTGTTGGCAGGCTAGCTCCCGTTGTAGGGTATGGTGTCATCAGACTAATATGGCAAACGAGCAAGCAAATGTTAGAATGTAATTTTAAACAACGGAAAATGTATACTTCTACACTACATGACCATGAGAACACCTGCTCATCAAATATCTCATTCCAAAATCATGGGCATTAATTTGGAGTTGGTCCCCCTTTTGCTGCTATAACAGCCTCCACACTTCTGGGCTTTCCACTAGGCTTTCCACTAGATGTTGGAACATTGCTGCGAGGAATTGCTTCCATTCAGCCACAAGAGCATTAGTGAGGTCGGGCGACTAGGTCTGGCTCGCAGTAGGCATTCCAATTAATCCCAAAGGTGTTCGATGGGGTTGAGGTCAGGGCTCTGTGCAGGCCATTCAAGTTCTTCCACACCGATCTCGACATTCCATTTCTGTATGGACCTCGCTTCACGGGAGCATTGTCATGCAAGAAAAGGGAAGGGCCTTCCCCAAACTGCTGCCACAAAGTTGAAAGAATAGAATTGTGCAGAATATTATTGTATGCTGTAGTGCTAAGATTTCCCTTCACTGGAACTAAGAGGCTTAGCCCAAACATTAAAAACAGCCCCAGACCATTATTCCTCCTCCACCAAACTTTACAGTTGGCACTATGCATTGGGGCAGGTAGCATTCTCCTGGCATCCACCAAACCTAGATTTGTCCTTTGGACTGCCAGATGGTGAAGCGTGATTCATTACGCCAGAGAACGTGTTTCCACTGCTCCAGAGTTCAATGGCGGTGAGCTTTACACCACTCCAACCGACGCTTGGCATTGAGCATGGTTATCTTAGGCATGTGTGCGGCTGCTCAGCCATGGAAACCCATTTCCTGAAGCTCCCGATAAAAAGTTATTGTGCTGACGTTGCTTCCAGAGGCAGTTTGGAACTCGGCAGTGAGTGTTGGCAACAGAGGACAGGAGATTTTTACGCGCTAAGCACTTCAGCACTTGGGTGGCCTACCACTTCTCGGCTGAGTCGTTGTTGGTCCTAGACCAATAACAGCACTTACAATTGACAGGGGCAGCTCTACCAGGGCAGAAATTTGACGAACTGACTTGGCATCCTATGACGGCGCCATGTTGAAAGTCACTGAGCTCTCAGTAAGGCCATTCTGCTGCCAATGTTTGTCTACTAAGATTGCATGGCTGTGTGCTCGACTTTATACACATCTCAGCAACGGGTGTAGCTAAAATAGACAAATCCACTAATTTGAAGGGGTGTCCACATACTTTTGTATATATAGTGTGTTTGCATCAAATGTCCTACTCTTTGAAAGTCGTGTATTGATTATATTATATGCCAACGTGGTGAATGATGATCGCTGGCAATCAACAGCCCAATCATACATGTGTGAAAGTTTAAAAGGTGGACACATGGAATTATTTGATTTGAATGTATGGTTGACACAACATAAAGTTGGGCCGATATTTTAAAGTGGGTGAAAGTTTGCAGTATAGTTTTCTCGAGCGCATTACAGTTGTGTGTGTTGTGTCACACTTGCGATCCACGAACGGAATGGATGGACACGCCTTGTATAATAAACATTATAGCCTATTGCACAATATATTCAAAAATTCTAACAAAATACAAGGTTGCTGTTTCGAACCCCTGATCCGAATAGGTGAAAAAATGGTTAATGTGCCCTTGAGCAAGGTAATTAACCCTAATGGCTCCCGTAAATCTCTCTTGATAAGAGTGTCTGCTAGATTACAAAACAAATTGTCAAAAATATATAATTTCTAATTTCAGATATTTTCTAATTTATGATGCATGGATTTGATCGATGTACTTGATGTTTTTTTTTGCTGTTATCAAATCAACTAATGGTAAGCCATGCAGGCACTTGAAAACTTGCTTCAGAGCGCACGTTCACTACATGACAGGCACAAGTGCGTAATCTCATGCACTCAATGATGACAAGTTAGAAAGTAAGTATTCAGTTGCTTTTATCCGCTTGGAGAGAACTGTAGATCGTTTATTATGCGTGTATGAGCCATAAAACGACACGTTGAGTCCAAAACAGAAGGTTTACATTTTTTTTATCGTTTTTAATCTTCCGGTGATAGTCAAGCAAATAACTGTCGGTCTCACGGTAATTGACCATTAATTAGCACAAAGACATTAGCATCTCCTGGCTTCCACACATAGCCTACAAGCCACAGATGCATTTTAAAAAGTCTAATAAATCTATTTAATATAGCCTACACCTTCACAATAAATCCATTATTTACTTTAGACATGATATAAAGAAAATGTAGTCTATTTCAGAAGAACAGAATATCACACTCTGAGTTGTCCTGAGTGCTCCATCACGTGATCGGGTCTTTCCCACAGGTTACAAGTGAAGACAGACACATCGGGGACGCAACGGAGTGAGTCCTTATCCAATTCCAAGGTGCATATTGAAGATATTGGAAGACCCGTCTATTTACTTTTCGTCAGCCAACAATGAGTAGGCCTAACGAACAGCGACAGCACTAGCCTATGTCAATCTACTATCCCCCATAGTACAAAAGTCAACCTATTCTATTCTGTGCGAGAAATAAATATTCCAAACATAGTCTGGGACAGTTGTGGGATGCGATAGATCCCAAATTAATACAACCACTAGCATCCCCAAAAACTTTTTACGCAATGTGGCTGACGCAACAGATCAGAACGTTTAACTTAAAATGTTGATAAACTATTAGGCTATTTCTTCCCATTATAAGCGCTGCAATGCGCACATGGTAGTACGCTATAAGCGTAAATGTTCCATTAGTGGAAAACACAGCAAATGCAATTATGCATGTAATGCTTTTATTAAAAAGGTGCATTTTTATGGTGAAAATGATCTTCCCCAAACTTGAAACTCACGCGCTGCTTATGTATGCCTGTTAGGCTCTACACCCCTTGTAAAGCGCATTAATGTTGTTTGGCCACTTTAGCTGTGATGCAAACCTTACTAAAACATATAGGCCTATGGGCTAGGCTACATGATGTTTGCGACTATGATTCAAAAAGTTTTTTAAAAAAGCGTCCTTTTTTCTTATGCTGGGCATCATTCAGAAGTGATAATATATAATTCACAAGTGATAGGCTAATATTGTCACCCATCAGACAATTCTTGATTTAATCTTGTCTTTACATATACTAAATAATATATGTGTGAAATGTGTTTTGATTTGGAATGGACCATTATCATGCACCGGTCTCGAAACAGGGGCAGCGGGAAAAAATACATGTCATCTATGCACTTAAATAGCGAATGGAGGTCGCTTTTCCCCGTGGTTTATTTTCATGCCAGCTAGGTACTCCTGTTGTAAATATAAGCAATGTGCTTAATATATTAGGAAAGTTGAGAAATAAATATAGTAGGCCTAGCCTATAGAAAGCTGACCCTCCTATTTTTAGTAGAGACCATTACTCTGTTTTCTCGCGCAATTGCATAGCCTATAGAAATGTTGTGCAACATGATCTCATGGGCTTTGATTAGATTTTCGAAAACATTTGCATTGATGTCAGAGTGATTAGGACAATAGAATGCTGAGTACCAGGCAGCTAGCAAGTTTGGTAGGCAACTAATGACCATCAGCGGCATCAGAGCTTGGAGAAGCCAAATTACCGTGACTAAACAGTCATGTGGAATTTGACTGCCTTCGTGACTTGTGACCGCGGTGTGGAGGTAATACGGTCACCGCAACAGCCCTGGTCATGACTGCTTATGACATACTACGGCATGCTAATGTAATTCTTATAACAGTCTAATACCAGAGGGATAAAGACAAATGCTACTGAAGACACTCACAGTTGATCTCAGAGAGGGTCTTCCCTTCTCGTGTGTTCCCGGAGCGAATCCGATGCGGCACCGGTACAGGGGGCTGTCAAAACAGATAAAGTGGAGTGAGGGAAACAGTACAACACTAACTAGCCTGGTCCCAGATCTGTTTGTGCTGTATTGCCAACTTTTATGGTCATTGTCAGCCCAAACCGATCAGGGACCAGGCTAGTAATACATTAGTAAAAAAAAATAGCATTTTTGGATGCAGGCATTCTGACATACATTCCACCTACAGTACAGTTTATGAAAGCTTCACAAAAACCCTGTATTTGAAAGTAAAGCACTGTTATGTGTGTTTGATATTATTTCAATGTGCTTGTACGCATCTGACACTGCCTTAAAATGACATCTAAAAAGGGATTCAATTGTATTTTCAAGTATTGTGTGGCAGCTTTATGAAATGGGTATGCTGGTCATCGGCAGGGACTGGGGAATTTGTCAGGATCAAAAGAAATATGAAAGGAGCAAAGCCCAGGTAAAAAGTTAAAGGAAAACCAGCCTCAGTCTTCTGAAAACCTAGAGAGTTACATTTTTCAGCAAGGCAATTACACACATTGTTATGCCAAAGACACACCAGAATGGCTTTCCAATAAGTGTTGAATGTTCCTGACTGGTTTAGTCTCAGTCCTGAATTAAATTTGCTTGAAAATCAGAGATATGGTTTAATTATCCCTGTCCATCAATGATTCCTAACCAAATTTACTGAAGCAATTTTTACAAAAATAATGGACAAATGTTGCCCAAAGAGTTGTGCAAAGTTGGTAGAATATTATTCACAGCTGTAATGGTTGCCAAAAGGTGCTTCCACCAAGTATTAACATATGCAATCAAGACATCTTTTAGACATTTTTCTCAAACTTTTAAACTTTAAATGTGGAGTAGATTGTGTAGATCTGTAGGTAAAAAATCCAGTGTAATCCTTTTTTAGCAAAATGTGAAGACTGTGCGAGGGGTGTGTAAAAAAAGTATTCTGACCCCTTAACTTTTTCCACATTTTGTAAGGTAACATCCTTATTCTCGTGTTTTTTTCCCTCATCAATCTACACACAAATCCCCATAATGACAAAGCAAAAACAGGTTTTTAGAAGTTTTCGCACATTTATAAAAAATAACATACTGAAATATCACATTTACATACACTACCAGTCAAAAGTTTTAGAACACTCATGAGAATACTCATTCAAAGGTTTTTCTTTATTTTTACTATTTTGTACATTCTAGAATAATAGTGAAGACATCAAATCTATGAAATAACACATATGGAATCATGTAGTAAGCAAAAAAGTGTAGTAACTAAAACAAAGTGAGATTCTTCAAATAGCCACCCTTTGCCTTGATGACAGCATTGCACTCTCTTGGCATTCTCTCAACCAGCTTCACCTGGAATGCTTTTCCAACAGTCTTGAAGGAGTTTCCACATATGCTGAGAACTTGTTGGCTGCTTTTCCTTCACTCTGCGGTCCGACTCATCCCAAACCATCTCAATTTGGTTGAGGTCGGGGGGATTGTGGAGGCCAGGTCATCTGATGCAGCACTCCATCACTCTCATTCTTGGTAAAATAGCCCTTACACAGCCTGGAGGTGTGTTGGGTCATTGTCCTGTTGAAAAACAAATGATAGTCCCACTAAGCCCAAACCAGATGTGATGGCGTATCACTGCAGAATGCTGGGTAGCCATGCTGGTTAAGTGTGACTTGAATTCTAAATAAATCACAGACAGTGTCACCAGCAAAGCACCCCCACACCATAACACCTCCTCCATGCTTTACAGTGGGAAATACACATGCGGTGATCATGCGTTCACCCACACCGCGTCTCACAAAGGGCTGTCATGTACCTTTTACTGAGAAGTGGCTTCCGTCTAGCCACTCTACCATACAGGTCTGATTGGTGGAGTGCTGCAGAGATGGTTGTCCTTCTGGAAGGTTCTTCCATCTCCACAGAGGAACTCTGTAGCTCTGTCAGGGTGACCATCGGGTTCTTGGTCACCTCCCTGACCAAGGTCCTTTCCCCTCCCGATTGCTCAGTTTGGCCGGGCGGCCAGCTCTAGGAAGAGTCTTGGTGGTTCCAAACTTCTATTTAGGAATGATGGAGGACACTGTGTTCTTTGGGACCTTCAATGCTGCAGAAATGTTTTGGTACTCCTCCCCAGAGCTGTGCCTCAACACACGGTCATCTCACGGATGATCAATGGAAACAGGATGCACCTGAGCTCAATTTCGAGTCTCATATCAAAGGGTCTGAATACTTATGTAAATAAGATATTTCTGTTTATTCTTTTTCATAAAACGTGTGAACATTTCTAAAAACCTGTTTTCGCTTTGTTATTATGGGGTATTGTGTGTAGATTGATGAGGATTTTTATTTAATTTAATAAATTTTAGAATAAGAACAACATTTGGAAAAGGGGAAGGGGTCTGAATACTTTCCGAATGTACTGTATATAGCATCAAGGGGTAAGATCAGAGATCTGTATAGATGCTCATGTCTCCGCCCTAACAATGGGAATTGTTGGCCAAAAGGTGGAAGGCATGCGACAAGCTTAGATTTTGGTGAAAGTGAAACATCCTGCTTCACCTCTTCCTCTCTGATAAGATCAATATAATGTAACGACAATCAGCGATAACGATGATGAGAGAAGAACAAGAATTCAAATGTGTAACCGTCTTTGCAGACGGAGCATGAGTACCAAATGGCACCCTGTTCCTTTTTAGTGCACTACTTTTGACCAGACCCCTATGGGCCCTAGTCAAAAGTAGTGCACCATATAGGGAATAGGGTTCCATTTGGGACACTCAGGTGAGTCACATCTTCCTGGCAACCTTCCATGTTTCCCTGATTAAAAAGGCTGGTGTAAAAATAACACCACTGAATGTCGCACTTTGATGACACATGCGTAATGAAAATGACCCTTCTGAGGGGGGGGTCGTCAACCTTATATCCGCCCTCCCACTAAGCCCTGTGGGGAAAATCATTAGTTGGCGGCCAGTCTTCTTCTGTGTCATGACTATAAGAAGGGTGTGCATCCCAAATGCCTCCCCATTTCCTATATAGTGCACTAATTTTGACAGCAGCCCACGTAGTGCACTACGAAGGGACCAGGGTGACATTTGGGGGCAGCCAAGGTAGTCCCAGGATGGCTTCCACTGTTATTTATTTAGCAGTGTGTCCTCCCTCGTGCATCAGAGGACATGCACTTTACTTTATGTGAAGGGCTCACAGTGGAACTGACAGTTCCAGGGCACAAAATGGCAGTTGAATGACATCCTTCAATGCCTGGTTGTTTTGAAGAAGAGACTAAAAGCATTTAGAGCCAAACCATCGGAAGCGAAGGGCAGTTGAAGGACCCTCACCAGCACAACTTCATCTTGGGATATATTATAGGATTATTCTTGTCTGTATTTTATATTTTATTAATATAGCAGATGCTCTTATCCAGTAGTGAGTGCATACATTTTTCTTACTTTTTCTTGTGGTCCCCCATGGGAATTGAACCCACAACCCTGGCGTTGCAAGCGCCATGCTCTACCAACTGAGCCACACGGGTCTACCGTTAAAAACAAATAGCATTTGGTTCCAATTTACAATAAGTGTCCCCGATACCTTTGTATTTACATGTAGAGCTACAGTATCGACACTGTAATTACACTATCTGATGTAAATATTTATTATGGTCACCCACTGTAAAGTGGGACTAAGTCCTCAAAAGGTAAGGTTTAGCATAGATTTTAGCTTTAGCAAGGACCCAATGGTATCACACCATTCTCCACGTCAAACAATTTCAGCACATGTGTGTACACCCAAACACACTTCTCATGCACAAAACATCTATGTCTGTGTCCACACAATCTAATTTACCAGAGCAGGCAAACACACACATGTAGGCCCACAATGCCTCCACACACACGGTACCTCTCTGCCAACGGCAATACGTGGGAGTTGCAGAGAAAGGGGGAGGGGGGGGGTCAACAGGTTGAAACGCACCCCAGTATGAGCCAAACGACCCTCTTGTATTTCAACTAAGGGCGAAGGAGAGAGGCAGATACACTCAGCCCAACTGATGAGAGGAGTTGAGGAGGAGTAGGGTGAAATTGCCCTTAGACGCTGATCTTCAGGTCAGTTTTGCGTTTCCCCCACTAATGGTTAAGGTTAGGATTGGGGGAAGGGAAGCTGATCATAGATCTGTACCGAGGGGAAACTTTACCCCGGAGCAGTTTGGGACAGGGCAGGGGGTGAAACGGCCTAAAGAATTCCAACACCTACAGTCAACACCTACAGACAGGTATTATGGACCTTGGACAAAGTGACTGCTGCCAGAGGCTAATTAACGCTTATGCTAAGGCTAGTACATCTTTAAAATTAAAACAAAAATATATAGATGCTGTATAATATTATACATTCTGTAATTGTCTAACAAATATGCAATCAACAGAGCCAATGAACAGGACAGAATGTTCAGTCAGTGTATTCTAGTATAATATTGGCAACGTTAGAAAGTACTGCTGAGTGTGAATACTGTGGCTATGAATAGCAAAAGCACTCTCGTCAAGCTCTTGCTGTGCATTATACACAGACTAAATTGACCCCTAAAACCTACAGTGACAAAGTGTTCTGTATAACAAAGTACATTTGATGCTCTCTAACCAATTATTGTCCTCTACAGTCAATTAAAATGATTTAGGGCCTTGATCAATCAAAACCGGTAACCAGGATTTACAGGAAAGAAAACAAAAATCGAAATTATTACTATTCCACTGTGAGAATCGATGTCACCATTTTAAAATGGCAACCTCCGAGGCAACCTAGCCTGGGTGCCAATCTGTTTCTGCTATCTTGCCAACTCCTTATGGAATAGTCATGCCAAATGTTTGGATTGACGCTGAGTGACAAAGAGTTGGCAAGATCGCAGAAACAGACTAGCACCCTCGCTAGAGGCAAAGGTTACTGGTTAGTGTCTGCAGCTCCACTGTACCTCCTCAGGCTCCTCGGGCTCGTCATCTAAGTGGTCGTCGAAGGAGGAGTGGTCCGGGTTGCTGGCCTTGTCCAAGAGCTCGATGGCCAGTGTTCGACTCAGGGGTTGCGAGACAAAGGGATGCTGGGGAAACATCAGGGGACAACAATGAAGCTGAGTTCATACTGTAGGATAGCCTGGTCTCGGATCTGTTTGTGCTGTCTTGCCAAATCCTATGGCTATTGGTGGGGCAATGACCATAGCAGTTGGCAAGACTATAAAAACAAATCTGGGACTGGGACTAACTGTAGGAGACTGGGCCAGATTCAGTCAAGAAAATCCATGTGTCAGAAAGATTGCATTATGAGAAATGCAATCGAATAAAACACTTTTTTTTGGTACCTATATTGTCAAATTAATCATAGCACTCAATTATTTAAAAAATGATAAATACATTTCCTGCCATGGTTGTTCCCTCTTGAGCCAAATAGCAGTTGAATAAAATAGGAGTTGGCTTGGCATGGGGAAAATGTTATCTAAGATGAGATAAGATACAACTTTATCCATCCCTTAGGACAATTCGATTCAGGGCTAAAGTGCTGCATCTGATATGAACTGATATACAAACACCAGACAGACACAAAACATTTATGGCTGCGTCCCAAATATGGGCCCTGGTCAAGTAGTGCATTATATAGGGAATACGGTGCCATTTGCCTCAGACAAGCATGACACAAGATATTATGCTGTTTTTATCACATGCCAGTGCAATAGATTATTAGAAGGCTAAAGAGTAATGTGTAAAAGGCACTATAAGTGCAGTAGATCTTCAAATGATTTGATAAACAAGATTTCTAAGATAAAATATAAAAAAGGTTTGAGCTTGTAAGAGTTAGGTGGGTTCCTCTGTCCATGTTTATTTGAGTAATAAACATGGAAGAGTTCTAAGAACACAAACCTCAGGCTACTAGTAAATAAGAGTTGCTATGTAAAAACTGCAGCACTTTCTGCGATTGCGACATCCTTTTTTGGGCTTTTAAATAATTTTTACCCATTGATTCTTGAGGAATCTTTTAACTGCCTCATGAGCTTAGCTCAACTGTTGTACCCCATCAGAACCCAAAATATAAGCTTGTTTTACTAAAAAACAAACACTGTATACCTTCAAAACTATCATTTTGATACACTATCATGAATGGTCAGTCCTTGCATCTGTTAGCTCTTTCTATACATTTGAGAGTGGTTACATTTCTCCAGCACCATCCCTCAGCTGTGTACAAAAACAGTGAAGTTATTGTTTCAACTTCATATTGCCCGTTTAACCAGTCTACGTATAACAAATGCAAAGAGGGCTCTAGTTCCAAATATTCACACTGTTTCACTAAATCTTGACCTTGAGAACATTTGAAAGAGTTACTTACTAACAATGCTCTATGGGTTGTCACTGCGGCAAACAAATCCCTTGATCTACACAATGACGTCACTACAATCCCATTGCTGATCATCTTACCTGCAGCAGCTTGTCTGAAGAGGGCCTTTTCTTTGGATTTTTCGTCAACGATATCTTTACAAAATGATGAAAATTACTGGTCCTTGGGGAGGGAGAACGAAATTGGATTAAAAAATATATATATTCTGCCTATTCGATCATAAATATTCAATTTATATGCTAATAACGATCAAACCTCTTTGGGATGAAAGCTGACCCCATATTATGTGTAAATCGAGTTAGGCTGTCAATTCTCCAGCCCCTCCCCACAAAAAAAAAAACAGCCTTTCTCTGAGTCAAATGACATCGACACGAATCTGAGGCTCCTTTACCGCCGTGACAGGCGTGTCTGACTGTTAATATTTTAGCAGCATTTTGATTCGATTCGTTAATATTGTATTACGTCTCTTTTTCCATCCAGTTCTAATGTATAAGAGTTGGGGCGGGAGAGGACGGTGTGTTCAAGTAGCGAAATAGAACTGGCCAGGGTGTAGGTAATGTTGCAGGCAGCAAGCCTAAAAGACACTTACCACTTCACCTTGTCTTTCAACTTGGGCGGCTGGAAGTTACTTTTGGTCATTAAAAACAGGGCTCTGAAAAAAAAAAAAAAAAAAAGTTCAGTTATGTATTTCAGGGAATCAGTCCTTACACTTACAATCCTTGCTTTTACTCAGAGGTGCTAATTTATTAAGCATACATTTAAAATAATTATGTTCCGCTTTCTCTATGTTCTGCAAATGCATACAACGAGTTTGTCTACTTTTGACTACTTCAATACACTATAAGTGAATTTCTCCAAATACTTTAGACTTCTTCAAAATGGGGTACTAGCAACATAGTGTTTTCATTTCTTAACGCTAAAACAGATAAGTATGAAAATAACCTCAAATAAAAGGTGCCATTCTGTACTGTCGCCTCATATGAAACATTTTATCTCAAATCCAAAATCCTTGAGTATAGAGTTCCAAAAAATATATGCTTCCCTGTCCAAGTACATATGGGGGGTGTGAGTGTATACGAATCCCCTGCCTGCATGGATAAGACTCCCTGCACCTACTGGCCCCTTCTCTCTGTCTGCTCTTCATTTCATAACGGTTTCTGTCAAAAACAATAAAATACGAAAGGAGAGTCCACTCTCCTTTAAAAAAAAAGAAAAAAGAACCCTGGTCTGATGCCAACGGGTCCAAACACTAACCTCATTGGGTGAAGGTCGAACATGGGTGGCTGCAGCTCTGCCAGCTCGATGGCGGTGATGCCCACTGCCCAGATGTCGCACAGGTGGTTGTACCCGCCCTTCCTCTCCACAGCTGCCACCTCGGGTGCCATCCTGCAGACAGGGAGTCGGCTCAGTCAAATGAACCGTTCACCACATAGCCTTGGCACAGTCAATAGCAATTAACACTACAGGGTCATCTCAACCAACTCACACTGACCTCTCAACTCACACTGTATAACCCACTGTGCCAATAACTTGCTTATAAATGTTTATAAACATGAACACATTTCGTAAATATTTCAAAACTTTTGTTTAGCGGTGGCTCGACCACTAGGGCGGCCAAGTGGGGGGCCATTAAAATGTTTTGCCCCCACGGTCGGGGGTGGCAACCCACCCAAATCTCGCTTAAGGCCCCAAAACGGCTACAGCCAGCACTTTTGTAAGTGTTAAAATTCAAAAGCATTTATAGGGCTTATTCATGAAAATCATTATAAAGTGTAACCCAAACACTGGTCTTAAATTCATTTCATGATACCAGCAGTCATCCTCATCATCATCACAGCATCATTGTATTATCATCATCATTGAAATCAATATAATCAGAATCGTTTGACTTGTTTAACAGGCTACTTTTAAAAATCTAAATCGAATACACTGGTCTAAATTGGATTTGATGATAGAATTTAGACCAGCATCATCATTACATTTGAGTCATTTATCAGACGCTGTTATCCAGAGCGACTTGTTATCCAGAGCGACCAACTGAGCCCTCCTGTGGCTCAGTTGGTAGAGCATGGTGTTTGCAACACCAGGGTTGTGGGTTCGATTCCCACGGGGGGCCAGGACAAAAAAAAAACGTATGAAATGTATGTATTCACTACTGTAAGTCGCTCTGGATAAGAGCGTCTGCTAAATGACTAAAATGTAAAAATTACTTACAGGAGCAATTAGGGTTAAGTTACTTGCTCAAGGGCACAGACACATTTTTGACCTAGATGACTCAGGGACTGAAACCACCGACCTTTCGGTTACTGGCCCAACGTGCATAACCACTAGGCTACCTGCCGCCCATCATCATCACCACCAAATCAATATAATCAGAATATGTTTGACTCGTTAACTCCCTAGACTAGAGTCGAAGCCCTGCCTAAGCTGGGCGGGGGTTCTACTGAGCTAACATATGGAATTGTTTTAAGGTCATACCAAAGATCATTTAGTTATTTGATTTAGAATTTTAAGACCCCTTGAAATGTAAAAAAAAATGAATAAAACTATTATTTGATTAAATATTGAATTAGCCCATACGAACATACTGAATAACAGTCACTACATGGAACAACAGATAGTACCCCCCAAAAAATCTAAAGGAAGTTTGTTCTGAAGTGTCTGTCCTAGAGTGCCGTGAAAAAGTATTTTCCCCCCTTTCTGATTTTCTCTATTTTTGCATATTTCTGATACTGAATGTTATCAGATCTTCAATCAAAACCTAATATTAGATAAAGAGAACCTGCGTTTACAAAATTACAACAACAAAAACATGATTATTTATTTTATAAACAAAGTTATGCAACAACCAATGCTCCTGTGTGAAAAAGTAATTGCCCCCTTACACTCAATAACTGGTTGTTCCACCTTTAGCTGCAATGACTCCAACCTAACGCTTCCTGTAGTTGTTGATCAGTCTCTCACATCGCAGTGGAGGAATTGTGGCCCACTCTTGCATGTAGAACTGCTGTAACTAGGCAACACTTGTGGGTTTTCAAGCATGAACTACTCGTTTCAAGTCCTGCCACATCATCTCAATTGGGATTAGTTCTGGACATTAATAGGCCATTCCAAAACTAAAAATGTGTTGCTTTTTAGCCATTTTCATGTAGACTTGATTGTGTGTTTTGGATCATTGTCTTTATTTAACTAGGCAAGTCAGTTAAGACCAAATTATTATTTACAATGACGGCTTACCCCGGCCAAACCCTAACCTAACGACGCTGGGCCAATTGTGCGCCGCCCTATGGGACTCCCAATCACGGCTGGTTGTGATACAGCCTGGACTCGAACCAGGTCTGTAGTGACACCTCTAGCACTGAGATACAGTGCCTTATACTGCTGCACCACTCAGGAGCTCGGGAGTATAAGGGTAAGATGACTAGGCAAGTTGCATTCAGACCTGGATTTGAATACTATTTGACATTTTTCAAATACTTTCACTGTTTTCTGTAGCCTATCTGGCGTGCACTTTTGCCACTAGGCAAGGCCGATCAAGCCCAGATAAAGTATTTGAAATGATTTCAAATAGTATTTGAACCCAACTCTGGTTGTATTGCACTGCATCTTAATGGGAATCTTGAGTGTCTGTAGAGTTTTTTTTTCTCCAAACTTTTCCACTCTCCTTAAGTATTTTATTGTTTATTTGTAGAGACAGCCATTAATGAAGGGGAGAGGGATAAGAGGGGAAGATGGAGATTTGAGAAGGCCGGTTGCGTGTTTTTGGATCATTGTCTTGCTGCATGATCCAGCTGCACTTCAGCTTCAGCTCACAGACGGATGGCCTGACATTCTCCTGTAGAATTCTCTGATACAGAGCAGAATTCATGGTTCCTTCTAATAAGGCAAATCGTCCAGGTCCTGAGGCAGCAAAGCAACCCCACACCATCACACTACCACCACCATGCTTGACTGTTGGTATGAGGTTCTTACTGTGGAATGCAGTGTTTGGTTTTCGCCAAGCATAATAATTATAATAATACTTATATGGGGCGGCAAGTAGCCTAGTGGTTAGAGCGTTGGACTAGTAACCAAAAGGTTGAAAGATCGAATCCCTGAGCTGACAAGGTAAAAATCTGTCGTCCTGCCCCTGAACATTTTTTAGTTTTTAAATGATATTGCGCTTTATAGATATTAAAAAGAAAAACTACAAAATAGGAGTCAAAACAAAACATCGGACTAAACAAAACATGAATAAAGAGAGGGGTGGGCTCAAAGCAGGGAAAGAGTGTGATGTATCAGTGTATGGGGAGGGTAGGGTCAGGATTTGGATATAAACATGGTTTAGGGTAAGGGGCGGCACTGGGGTTAATATTCGAACCCAGTTTAGGGTAAGGGGCTGGATTGGTGTTAGGATACGAACCCAGTTTAGGGTAAGGGGCTGGATTGGGGTTAAGATACGAACCCAGTTTAGGGTAAAGGGCTGGATTAGGGTTAAGATACAAACCCAGTTTAGGGTAAGGGGCTGGATTGGGGTTAGGATACAAACCCAGTTTAGGGTAATGTGTGGGATTGGGCTTAGAAAAAAACAAAAAAAATATAAAGTGGGGGAAAAAACAATTTGATCCGCTGCTGATTTTGTACGTTTGCCCACTTACAAAGAAATGATCAGTCTATCATTTTAATAGTAGGTTTATTTGAACAGTGAGAGACAGAATAACAACAAAAATATACAGAAAAACACATGTCAAAAATGTTATAAATTGATATGCATTTTAATGTGGGAAATAAGTATTTGACCCCCTCTCAATCAGAAAGATTTCTGGCTCCCAGGCATCTTTTATACAGGTAACGAGCTGAGATTAGGAACACACTCTTAAAGGAAGTGCTCCTAACCGCAGCTTGTTACCTGTAAAAAAGACACCTGTCCACAGAAGCAATCAATCAATCAGATTCCAAACTCTCCATCATGGCCAAGACCAAAGAGCTCTCCAAGGATGTCAGGGACAAGATTGTAGACTTACATAAGGCTGGAATGGGCTACAAGACCATCGCCAAGCAGCTTGGTGAGAAGGTGACCACATTTGGTGCGATTATTCGCAAATGGAAGAAACACAAAAGAACTGTCAATATCCCTCGGCCTGAGGCTCCATGCAAGATCTCACCTCGTGGAGTTGCAATGAGCATGAGAACGGTGAGGATTCAGCCCAGAACTACACGGGAGGATCTTGTCAATGATCTCAAGGCAGCTGGGACCATAGTCACCAAGAAAACAATTGGTAACACACTACGCCGTGAAGGACTGAAATCCTGTAGCGCCCGCAAGGTCCCCCTGCTCAAGAATACATATACATGCCCGTCTGAAGTTTGCCAATGAACATCAGAATGATTCAGAGGACAACTGGTGAAAGTGTTGTGGTCAGATGAGACCAAAATGGAGCTCTTTGGCATCAACTCAACTCGCCGTGTTAGGAGGAGGAGGAATGCTGCCTATGACCCCAAGAACACCATCAAACATGGAGGTGGAAACATTATGCTTTGGGGGTGTTTTTCTGCTAAGGGGACAGGACAACTTCACCGCATCAAAGGGACGATGGACGGGGCCATGTACCGTCAAATCTTGGGTGAGAACACCCTTCCCTCAGCCAGGGCATTGAAAATGGGTCGTGGATGGGTATTCCAGCATGACCCAAAACACACGGTCAAGACAACAAAGGAGTGGCTCAAGAAGAAGCACATTAAGGTTCTGGAGTGGCCTCGCCAGTCTCCAGACCTTAATCCCATAGAAAATCTGTGGAGGGAGCTGAAAGTTTGAGTTGCCAAACGTCAGCCTCGAAACCTTAATGACTTGGAGAAGATCTGCAAAGAGGAGTGGGACAAAATCCCTCCTGAGATGTGTGCAAACCTGGTGGCCAACTACAAGAAACGTCTGACCTCTGTGATTGCCAACAAGGGTTTTGCCACCAAGTACTAAGTCATGTTTTGCAGAGGGGTCAAATACTTATTTCCCTCATTAAAATGCAAATCATTTTATAACATTTTTGACATGCGTTTTTCTCGATTTTTTTGGGGTTATTCTGTCTCTCACTGTTCAAATAAACCTACTATTAAAATTATAGACTGATCATTTCTTTGTAAGTGGGCAAACGTACAAAATCAGCAGGGGATCAAATACTTTTTTCCCCCACTGTATATATTCTACTAGCTTTGTAGTTTGAAATGCAAAACATGTTTAGGCTTGCATATCTTTTTGTCAAGCATTCTCAAACTGTTAAAATCTCTGGTGACAGACAAGCATTGAAATGTGTATTTAAGCCCTAATTTTTGTCACTAAACTTTCTCCATATATACACTTACATTAAAAAACATTTCAACTGGTACCTTCAGACAAGTCTTGTGAGGCTTGTGGGGGCCGTATAGCAAAACAGAGAACACCGTCGTGTTTGTGCGTCTCATCTTTCAATAGTCGTAATAGTTTTTGTAGGCCAAACCGTTCGAATGCTACATACGTTTTCACGGGATGTCTCATGGTCCGACAAACACCGCTCTAACTGCATATGCGGAAGAGCAACATCAGCGGGTGCAATGCAGAAAAAACATCTCTCTAGCTTAAACTGATGGATTTTGATGGGGATGTTTTTATTATGCGGGCCGCGGAAATCGGCTCTAGGGGGTCCAACACCTTTTAAAATCAATTGAAGGGCACATTCATATCCTGCTTGACAAAATGGTGGATGATAGGTCCATGGATAGATTCACCTGACTTGGGTATAAAGGGACAGAGAGAATCGATAGAAGAGGGAGGGAAGTGATGAAGGACGTTACCAGTAAGGTGTGCCGATGAAGGATTTTCTCTTGGCAATGGTCATCGTGATTTGGGCCGAGACGCCAAAGTCAGCTGCCAAGAAAAGAAAGACATGAGAAGCCTGACTTTGTAGTTATATCTACATGAGGCCTCCATTAAGCAAAATGAATTATGCCTTTTTAACATGTCGTTACTCACCAATGAATGATTTGTAAATGATTTGTTAAAAGTCAGAGATACATTAATACAGTAACAGTTTATCATGAATAAATGGAAAATAAATGTCCAAATGCAATCAACAACAGTTTATCATGAATACAGTGAATGTCTAATACATGCATGATGATGATAAACTATGCATAACGATGCATAACGATGTTGAAATCAATTAAAATCATGCAATGTTCATGTATTGTAATAATTCTACATCTTTTGTAAGCTGGCGCAGGTAATATTCCAAAAGGAATACGATATAAAACGTAGTGTTAGCACTGATACAATTATCACTGTCCAAGCTGTGCGTGCGTCGCAGACTTGATTTTGCCTATTACACACATTGAATAGGAAAGCACACACGTGCACACACACACACACACACACACACACACCACACACACACACACACACACACACACACACACAGAGAGGACAGACAGAGAGACAGAATGTGAAAGCAGAAGGTGCTCTTCACAGCCAAGCGCAATTAACAGCTTGTCAATCTTCGCCAGGTGATGATTCACACACTCACCAAATTGCCATGATTCATCATATTGAAACACACACACATCAAAGAAAACAGTTGCACGTCTGGACTCCTTACCTAGTTTGACGTACCCGTTGTCTGTCAACAGTATGTTTGCTCCCTTTGTACACATAAAAGAAGATCAGAACGTCACAATGGATCTGCAGTTGCATAGGCCTATGGAAGCGTTTAGTACGTTTTTACGTATTTTTTCCCCTCAACAACATATCAAACGTCTAACTAACTTGTATCTGCACATTTTCAGTGCAATTTCATTTCTGCAGCAGTCTCTTAACAAGGCCATCTATCAAAAGGAAACTTCACAGGGAAAAGACCAAAACGGAAAAGCCTGGAGTGACTTTGAAAGATGTCTTGTTGGGGATTAGAATGGTGACCATTAGTGTCAGAAATGTTTTTATAATGGTTATTGCACATCTATGCCAAGAAATTCCAGAGGAGCACACTAAAACTACTGTCAATGTAATTGTACATGTCTGGGTAAAGGTGTTGTTGGTCTATTTGTGTGTGCGTACAAGCTTGTGTACAATTATTTCCTTAAAGAGGACAATAAACTCTATTCTAATTTACACAATGTATTCCTGCTTGAAACGGTTATTGTCCCAGTCCTACCTTACCTTTGTCTTTGTGCACTCTATTCTATGCAATGGAAGCCATGTATTCCTGCTACAATCTGCCATGTTCCCACCTTACCTTTATGTCTCTGTGCATGTTCCCACCTTACCTTTATGTCTCTGTGCATGTTCCCACCTTACCTTTATGTCTCTGTGCATGTTCCCACCTTACCTTTATGTCTCTGTGCATGTTCCCACCTTACCTTTATGTCTCTGTGCATGTTCCCACCTTACCATTATGTCTCTGTGCATGTTCCCACCTTACCTTTATGTCTCTGTGCATGTTCCCACCTTACCTTTATGTCTCTGTGCATGTTCCCACCTTACCTTTATGTCTCTGTGCATGTTCCCACCTTACCTTTATGTCTCTGTGCATGTTCCCACCTTACCTTTATGTCTCTGTGCATGTTCCCACCTTACCTTTATGTCTCTGTGCATGTTCCCACCTTACCTTTATGTCTCTGTGCATTTTCCCTTTGTTGTGTAGATAGTAGAGACCCTGTGGAGGGAAAAATGCCTACAGTGAGTCAGTCCATTGACCTCTTCACAAATAATATCCCATCCAAATATGGTGTCTCTTTTTAGCCAATTCACATTCAACCAAAATCAGCCACATATACTTTTCCAAAGCATGAGAGCAGTCATTTTACCAGGAAAGCAATAGTCTTATTTTGGGGGATTTGTAATAATGTATTTATTATAGTATAATAGTTGTGTATCAAAATCAAAGAAATCAATGACAACAATAGTCCTGCGATGTTGCTATGCAGGTAGCCTAGTGGTTAGAGCATTGGGCCAGTAACCGAAAGGTTACTGGATCGAATCCCCGAGCTGACAAGGTAAAAATCTGTCGTTCTTCCCCTGAGCAAGGCAGTTAACCCACTGTTCCCCGGGCGCCAAAGACGTGGATGTCGATTAAGGCAGCCCCCGCAGCTCTCTGATTCAGAGGGGTTGGGTTAAATGCTGAAGACACATTTCAGTTGAAGGCATTCAGTTGTACAACTGACTAGGTATCCCCCTTTCCTTTCCTATTGCTAAAGGCTGTTTTCAGTCTCATTTCGAGTGGATGGATCAAATCAAAGGTAAGAGGACGCTCAAAGGCAACACTTTGAGATGAAAGACCTGTGTCAGAAGAAGAGTGAACGCTTGAGCGTTGGAGGAGGCAAACTGAATCGACGTACCTGAAGAGTTTCTCGAGACACGTAGGCTATTTGTGATTCTGTGAGAGGCCCCGTCACTGAAAGATAAGGAGAGACATGGTTAGAGCCTGAGAAGCACACATGCTTTATTAAAATGTTCCTAGGCTGTTGGTGCCTGAGACAACATCTGGTACCTGAACTCAAATGTATCGTGTATTTCTTTAATATTATTTAAGCTAAAGGTCTTATTTGGGCACATATCAGCATTTCAAGCCACATTTGAAGTATTTGTGTCATTTAACCCCAGCTTCAACCAAATCACATCAAATCAACCACAAATCAACAATAGGGTCCACAACTGGATGATGATCTGACAGCTTTACCTGGCAACGTTAGGTTATTTCAAGGTCATTATTGGGACTATAGAACAGACCAGGCACAACAGGACCCTTTTAAAAACGGAACAAAAATAGATTTGCTACTGAATTAGACAGAGCTAGACTCCTAGGTTCTTCTTAGATTTCAATATCATTTATAGTACTATACAGGAAACTGCATATTCTCAATGAGATCGCCTGTATAGACAAATAAAATAACTGTCTATTCAAACATGATCCTCCGGAATTGCCTGCCCTGCCCTGCCCTGCCCTGCCCTGCCCTGCCCTGCCTGCAGTTTGAGTGAGAACACACATCATACACCATCCTGCTTCAATCCTAGGCTGTGTGAGTGCTTTGGCCATGCCATTGAGAGGCTAATCTTCTTAAAGTCTCTACTAAGTAGATTGCAAGCCATGATAGCACCAGTTGATTGGGGTCTGATTAAAAGGTGCAGTCAGTCACATGACAGGGCTAATTAAACTAACTTTCTCTTAGGCCTATAAGGGGTATAACAAAAAGCAGGGTCACCAAGTTAGTCAGTTCAATCAATTATAACATTCCCATTTCAAGCTTATCTTTCCAAAAAACTATGACGTTACTTCCAAATATTTACACAGGTTAGCTGGAAACTCATTGACCCTGTTTCAATTGGAAAACTCAGTCGAAAATGACCTCCTACCTTTATATTCTTTCTTTCTTTCATCGGCACTGACCTGAAAGAACCTATACAGGTGACCGCATACTCCCAGCTATGGTCTACCATACTGCTTTCATCTATCCTCCATGTTCAGATCAATGCAGACGGAGAGGAAGCTATGTTAGACTATCGACATGCCCCCTTGACCTCCCCCGCCACCTGCCTACAGGGCGGGTCTAAAGCCTTGTTAAGAATACCTAACATCTAAAACGACGGAGGTTAAAAGGTCCAAGGAATGTGAAGACGCAACGAAACTACAGGGCATTTCGAAGGCCTTCCGTTTCGGGGACCCTCTATTTACTCCGGAGACGTAGACGGAGCCTAGGGTTGGGGACATTACGAGCAGCGTGTCATCTCCGTGGCAGCGGGGAGCTGATATGTGGGAGGCTGAGATCAACGGTACTTGGTGGTGTCGACTGCTGTTCTGTCTCTCTAATGAGGGGCCTCGCAGCCGACTGAGCCCAGCACAGTCATTAAGAGCAGAATCAACACGGTCTCTGTGAGTGCATGTGTGTGTGTGTGTGTGTGCGCGCGCACAAGTGCGACAACAGCTGCTTAAGACAGCCGCTCGAATGACCTGTGCTTTAAATGGGCAATCTGCAGTTCAAACAATTACAAAGAGGTCACGCCACCAGTGCTTTCGTACGTAACTCCGGGATGGGGCTGGAGAAATGTAACTACTCCAATGTATAGATGGAGCTATGGATGAAAGGACTGACCATCCATGACATCAAACTTATAGTTTTAGCCATGTTTTAAACCTATAAAGTGTTTGTTTACAACTTACAATGTTTACAAACATTGGCGTAAAAACCAGCTTATATTTTGGGTTGTGATGGGGTAAGACAGTTGAACTATGTGCGAGGCAATTTATAAATTATATTCTTCCAGAATTAAAATGGGTACATATCTCTTTTAAGGTCCAAAAATGGACGTAGCAACTGCAGATTCTCCCTTTAACCTGTTGGGGCTAGGGGGCAGTATTTTCACGGCTGGATAAAAAAACGTACCCGATTTAATCTGGTTACTAATCCTACCCAGTAACTAGAATATGCATATACTTATTATATATGGATAGAAAACACCCTAAAGTTTCTAAAACTGTTTGAATGGTGTCTGTGAGTATAACAGAACTCATTTGGCAGGCAAAACCCTGAGACATTTTCTGACAGGAAGTGGATACCTGATGTGTTGAATTACCTTTAAGCCTATGCCATTGAAACACACAGGGGTTGATTAATGTTTTGGCACTTCCTATTGCTTCCACTAGATGTCACCAGCCTTTACAAAGTGTTTTGAGTCTTTTACTGTGAGATCTGACCGAACAAGAGCCATGGAACGGTGATGGCCGATTAGACTCTGGCGCGCGAGTTCATGTTGGGTACCCTCGTTCCAATACGTTATAAAAGAGAATGCATTCGTCCACCTTGAATATTATTCATGTTCTGGTTAAAAAAGGCACTAATGATTTATGCTATACAACGTTTGACATGTTTGAACGAACGTAAATATATTTTTTCCCCTCGTTCATGACGAGAAGTCCGGCTGGCTTAGATCATGTGCTAACAACACGGAGCTTTTTGGATATAAATGATGAGCTTTTTTGAACAAAACTACATTCGTTATGGACCTGGGATTCCTGGAAGTGACATCTGATGAAGAGAATCAAAGGTAATGGATTATTTACATAGTATTTTCGATTTTAGATCTCTCCAACATGGCCGTTTGTCTGTATAGCAAAGCATATTTTTCTGGGCGCAGTGCTCAGATTATTGCAAAGTGTGATTTCCCAGTAAGGTTATTTTTAAATCTGGCAAGTTGATTGCGTTCAAGAGATGTAAATCTATAATTCTTTAAATGACAATATAATATTTTACCAATGTTTTCTAATTTTAATTATTTAATTTGTGGTGCTGACTTGACTGCCGGTTATTGGAGGGAAACGATTTCCTCAACATCAATGCCATAGTAAAACACTGTTTTTGGATACAAATATGAACTTGATAGAACTAAAAATGCATGCATTGTCTAACATAATGTCCTAGGAGTGTCATCTGATGGAGATTGTAAAAGGTTAGTGCATCATTTTAGCTGTTTTTATGGTTTTGGTGACGCCTGGCTTTGAATTGACAAAACATTGCACACAGCTATTGTCAATGTACTCTCCTAACATAATCTAACTTTATGCTTTCGCCGTAAAACCTTTTTGAAATCGGACAACGTGGTTAGATTAAGGAGATGTTTATCTTTCAAAGGGTGTAAGATAGTTGTATGTTTGAAAAATTTGAATTTTGACATTTATTTGGTTTCAAATTTGCCGCTCTTGAAATGCACCTGCTGTTGATAGGGTGCACCACGGGTGGCACGCTAGCGTCCCACATAGCCCCAAGAAGTTAACGACCGAGACAACAACAAGAAGAAAAAGAGTAATAAGAATCTGTTTGTCACAGTATCTAACGAAGGTGGCACCCCTCCTCGGTCGGGCGGCGCTCGGCGGTCGTTGTCGCCGGCCTATTAGCTGCCACCGATCGTTGTTTCTGTGTCTTTTAGTTTTGTCTGTCTATCCCGCACCTGTTTTGTGTCTGTCATTAGTGGGGGGTTATTTAGTGTGTATTTTCAGTTGGGGTTCTTGTGCGGGATTGTTTATTGTCTACTCTAGACAGTTGCGAGTGTAGCTGTTTTTTTGCTGGTTATTGTCCATTGTATTGCCGGGCTGCGCCCCGTGCGCTTTTTCCAGAGTGTTTATTTTTTGGGAATGCGTTTTCCCCTGGCGGACTTCGTCACGCGCCCTGTGCCCTACGGCGATTGCGTTTGCAATTATTATTAAAACCCTGTTTCTCCGGCCCTCTGTCTCCTGCTCCTGATTCCACATCTCCACTGGTCCTAGACAGCCGTGACAGAATCTCGCACCAACTATGGAGTCAGCAGGAGCAGAAGCGCCGTCCATGGCTGAGCAGGTCTCTCACCACGCCAGCCTCCTCCACCGCCTAGGCTCGGCCATGGACCAGGTGTTGGCCCGGTTGGAGAACTGGGAGAGAGGTGCTTCCCCAGCTGGACCAGCTCCGGTCCCTCACCCTGCGCCCCTACCCACACCCACTGAAGCGGGCGCCGGCGGTATCCGGATTACTCCGCCCCGGGAGTTCGATGGGACGGCCGCTGTGTGCAAGGGGTTCTTGCTCCAATTGGAACTATACCTGGCGACCGTCGTCCCCCCCCCCTCCGACGAAGAGAGGGTGAGCGTCCTCGTCTCGTGTCTCACGGGTCGAGCCCTGGAATGGGCCAATGCGGTCTGGGATGGCCCAGACTCGGCTCGGGGCGACTACCCTGAGTTCACCTGCCGCTTCCGGGCGGTTTTCGATCATCCCCCGGAGGGCAGGGCGGCGGGTGAGCGGCTATTCCATTTGAGACAGGAGACGAGGAGCGCTCAGGATTTCGCCCTGGAATTCCGGACTCTCGCCGCTGGATCGGGGTGGAACGAGCGGGCCCTGATAGACCACTATAGGTGTAGCCTTCGCGAGGACGTCCGCCGGGAGCTGGCCTGTAGGGACAACGCCTCCACCCTAGACCAACTGGTGGATTTGTCCATTAGACTGGACAACCTGCTGGCTGCCCGGGGACGTTCCAGTCGGGGCCTGTTCGTTCCGCCTCCCAGTCCTCCCGCTCCACAGCCCATGGAGACAGGGGGGGCTGCGTCGAGGAGGACCGGAGGGGGGGTCTCTCCTGCACCCGCTGTGGGCGCAGAGGACACACTGTGGACCGGTGCTGGAGAGGTCCACCCGGGAGTTCGGAGGGCAGGCAGAGCACTACTTCGACCCCCCAGGTGAGTCCACACCAGCCACACCCAGAGCCCCCTGTCGACCACATGTACACCTCTGTTTGTTTTCCTGATTTTTCCCCTCACTTCCAGTATAAGGCACTAGTCGATTCAGGTGCAGCTGGGAGTTTTATGGACCGTGGGTTAGCGAAGAGGTTAGGGATTCCCCTGGTTCAGCTGGACCACCCCTTCCCCGTGCACGCCCTAGATAGTCGACTGCTAGGGTCAGGCCAAGTAGGGGAGATCACAGTGCCACTGGTTATGCAGACGTGGGGGGGGTCATGAGGAGCGTATCAGCCTGTTCCTCATTGACTCCCCAGCGTTTCCGGTGGTACTGGGAATCCCCTGGCTAGCCACGCACAACCCTCAGATTTCGTGGAGGCAGAGGGCTCTTACGGGGTGGTCGAGGGAGTGCTCAGGTAGGTGCATAGGAGTTTCCATCGGTGCAACTACGGTGGAGAGTCCAGACCAAGTCTCCACCGTGCACATTCCCTCAGAGTATGCCGATTTGGCTATCGCCTTCAGTAAGACGAAGGCGACTCTATTACCCCCCCATCGACGAGGGGATTGTGCGATAAACCTCCAGGCCGACGCGGTTCTTCCTAGGAGTCACGTGTATCCTCTGTCTCAGGAGGAGACAGTGGCTATGGATACATACGTCACTGAGTCCTTGAGACAGGGATACATTCGGCCATCTAAGTCCCCCGTCTCCTCGAGATTTTTTTTCGTGAAGAAGAAGGAGGGAGGTCTGCGCCCATGCATTGACTATAGAGGTCTAAATGCTATCACAGTGGGTTTCAGTTACCCGCTACCTCTCATTGCTACGGCAGTGGAGTCATTTCACGGGGCGCGCTTCTTCACGAAATTAGATCTCAGGAGCGCGTATAACCTGGTGCGTATCCGAGATGGAGACGAGTGGAAAACCACATTTAGTACCACATCGGGCCATTATGAGTACCTCGTCATGCCGTATGGGTTAAAGAACGCTCCCGCTGTCTTCCAATCCTTTGTGGACAAGGTCCTTCGGGACATGCTTGGGCAGGGTGTGGTGGTGTACATCGATGACATCCTGATTTGCTCCGCCACACGCGCCGAGCATGTGTCCCTGGTGCGTAGAGTGCTTGGGCGGCTGCTGGAGCATAACCTATACGTCAAGGCTGAGAAATGTGAGTTCTCCAAACGAGCCGTCTCATTTCTAGGATATCGCATTTCCACCTCGGGGGTAGAGGTGGAGTGTGACCGCGTGACGGCTGTGCGTAATTGGCCAACCCCAACCACTGTGAAGGAGGTGCAGCGGTTCTTGGGGTTCGCTAATTATTATCGGAGGTTTATCCGGGGTTTTGGCCAGGTGGCGGCTCCCATTACCTCACTGATGAAGGGGGGGCCGGTGCGGCTACGATGGTCAGCAGAGGCGGACAGAGCCTTCCATCGTCTGAAGGTTCTGTTTACCAACGCACCTGTCCTGGCGCATCCGGACCCCTCTTTGCCATTCATAGTGGAGGTGGACGCGTCCGAGGCTGGGGTAGGAGCTGTGCTATCGCAGCGCCCGGGCGTTCCTCCGAAGCTCCGCCCATGTGCATTCTTTTCTAAGAAGCTGAGCCCGGCGGAGCGCAACTATGATGTGGGGGACCGGGAGCTGTTAGCCGTGGTCAGGGCTTTGACGGTGCGGAGACATTGGCTTGAGGGGGCACGTCACCCTTTTCTCATCTGGACCGACCATCGTAACCTGGAGTATATTCGGGCAGCGAGGAGGCTTAATCCCCGTCAGGCAAGGTGGGCCATGTTTTTTACGAGGTTTCACTTTACCCTCTCGTACATTCCAGGTTCCCGGAACCGTAAGGCTGACGCACTGTCGCGTCTCTACGACACCGAGGAGCGGACCATCGATCCTACTCCCATACTTCCCGCCTCCTGTCTGGTGGCACCGGTGGTATGGGAGGTGGATGCGGACATCGAGCGGGCGGGTCGGTCAGAACCCAGTCCACCGCAGTATCCCGTGGGCCTGAAATACGTTCCGCTTGGTGTTCGCGATCGCCTGATCCGATGGTCCCATACTCTACCCTCTTCGGGTCATCCTGGAGTGGAACGGACAGTGCGGGGCCTGAAGGGAAGGTACTGGTGGCCCACCTTGGCTGAGGATGTTCGACGTTATGTCTCTTCCTGTTCGGTATGCGCTCAGTGCAAGGCTCCTAGGCACCTGCCTCGAGGGAAATTACAGCCCCTCCCCGTTCCACAACGGCCGTCCCAGGGGAATACGGCGATCCTGGTCGTTGTGGACAGGTTCTCTAAGTCCTGCCGTCTGCTCCCTTTGCCCGGTCTTCCTACGGCCCTGCAGACCGCGGAGGCCCTGTTCACCCATGTCTTCCGGCACTATGGGGTGCCCGAGGACATCGTATCTGATCGGGGTCCCCAGTTCACATCCAGGGTGTGGAGATCGTTTATGGAGAGGCTGGGGGTCTCGGTCAGCTTGACCTCGGGGTTCCACCCCGAGAGTAATGGGCAGGTAGAGCGCATTAACCAGGATGTGGGCAGGTTCCTGCGGTCGTATTGCCGGGACCGGCCAGGGGAGTGGGCGCAGTTCGTGCCATGGGCCGAGATGGCCTAGAACTCTCAGCGCCACTCCTCTACCAACCTGTCACCCTTCCAGGTGGTATTGGGGTATCAGCCGGTCCTGGTGCCATGGCAACAGAGCCAGACGGAGGCTCCTGCGGTGGAGGCATGGGTGAAGCGCTCTCAGGAGACCTGGAATGGTGTCCAGGACTGCCTAAGGAGGGCTGGTGAATGACACAAGGAGAGTGCTGACCGCCACCGCAGTGACGCCCCCGTGTTTAACCCGGGGGACAGAGTCTGGCTCTCGACCCGGAACCTGCCTCTCCGCCTGCCCTGCCGGAAGCTGGGTCCGCGGTTTGTGGGGCCGTTCAAAGTCCTGAGGAGGATAAACGAGGTGTGTTACAGGTTACAACTCCCTTCATATTACCACATTAACCCCTCGTTTCATGTGTCTCTCCTCAGGCCGGTGGTAGCTGGTCTACTACAGGACGATGAGGTGCTGGAGGTCCCCCCGCCCCCTCTGGACATCGGGGGGGCCCCGGCGTACACAGTCCGAGCCATCCTGGACTCCCGACGTTGGGTAGGGGGCCTGCAGTACCTCGTGGACTGGGAGGGGTACGGTCTGGAGGAGAGGTGCTGGGTTCCGGCGGCGGACATTCTAGATCCACCTATGCTACAGGAATTCCACCGTCGCCGTCCAGATCGGCCGGCGCCTCGCCCTCCGGGCCGTCCCCGAGGCCAGCCTGTCACAGTATCTAACGAAGGTGGCGCCCCTCCTCGGTTGGGCGGCGCTCGGCGGTCGTCGTCGCCGGCCTATTAGCTGCCACCGATCGTTGTTTCTGTGTCTTTTGGTTTTGTCTGTCTATCCCGCACCTGTTTTGTGTCTGTCATTAGTGGGGGGTTATTTAGTGTGTATTTTCAGTTGGGGTTCTCGTGCGGGATTGTTTATTGTCTACTCTAGACAGTTGCGAGTGTAGCTGTTTTTTCGCTGGTTATTGTCCATTGTATTGCCGGGCTGCGCCCCGTGCGCTTTTTCCAGAGTTTATTTTTTGGGAATGTGTTTTCCCCTGGCGGACTTTGTCACGCGCCCTGTGCCCTACGGCTATTGCATTTGCAATTATTATTAAAACCCTGTTGCTCCGGCCCTCTGTCTCCTGCTCCTGATTCCACATCTCCACTGGTCCTAGACAGCCGTGACAGTTAACTGTCTGGTTATGTGGTAGGAGAAGTAACCTTACTTCCTACACGGCAACCGATTCCCTCTGGGCAGTGGTATAAAGTAGTGTACTATAAAGGGAATAGGGTGCCATTTGGCACGTACCCTAGTAAGAGGACGCCTAGCTTGAGTGAGGAATTAGCTTAAAACCACACACTGAAACGTATTGAATTTGGCTTCATCGTACCGTTTGAACCAGCTGTCATTTTTCAAATGTGTGTGTGTGTGTGTGCGCTGTATGTTGTTGTGTATGCTTACCGTGATATATGTCTTGTAGGGACCCTCCCCCGCAATATTCCATACATATCCATAATTTATCTCTCCTGTAAAGAGCAAAAGTAAACAAATGACATTACAATCGACACTGTACGTCTCAAAATAGTCTGAGTAAAAAGCAAACGCTAGGGGGCGGGGTGGAGTCTGGGGGGGTAGAGCGAGAGTATGAGGAGGATGAATGCTTTTGGGAGTCTTTTGTAGGTCGTGACACAGCATGATGCGGTTTGGCTATTAGGCCACAACCGCCCTCCGGGCAACCAACGGATTAAAAATTCCCTGCAACTTCTCAATATGGCCACCCTCCACCTCCCTCACCTCCCTTTGTATTGAGCAGTTCAATACAAAGCATTTCCCCAGAGCTAGCAATTAGCCACATCGCTAGCTAGCGTTAGTGCGGCTAGGCTTGGACCGGAGGCTCTGACTGTAGCTTGACTGCAGTGGAGTAAGACTCCACGCTGAGCCTGTGTGTGAGTGTGTGTGTGTACTTCCAAGCCTGTGAGTGGCTGGGAATTGACTGAGCCAGGGCAGGGGTGGAGGAGGGAAGGGTAGGTTAGGGGTGGTGACGGAGGGAGAGCGGGGTACGGGTCTTTAAATATGCTACCTTAAGTAACTGCCAAAGTAGGCCACGATGTTAGAGTGCTTGCAGTCCTTCATCATGACGATTTCCTGCTGCACCACCACAAAGTCCTCCCCTGTAGAGAGACGGCAGACGTGAGAGAGCAGGTGAGGAGAGACAAATTCACATACGTACATAAACACACATTTATAAACACATACACAAACACATATAAATGTAAACACACTTGAATAACTTTAAAAGGAACTTCAGTTGCTTCTACATGAATAAAATGGCATAAAATAAGTTTGAATTATTCATTTTTTTTTGCAGACACAGACACACGTTTAGACCACCTTGCTGAACCAAAGCACTCTGGCAAGACCAGCTGGGAACTTAGAGAATTTGCAAAAAAATGTAAGTAGACTCCTCTCTGGCTCTAAACAAGTACCAACTGTGCATTAGTCTGCATACTGACCCGGATGTGCAGAGATAATGGCTCGGAGGATTGATTTAGCAGAATCAATGCGTTATTTGTAATCTATGCTAGTCCCTTTTGATGAAGGCATCTGTCAAACTGGCAAAGCTATCACTGCAAACATTAAGCTCCACACCTCCCAAATGAGGACCATACATCTCAGAATCAATGAGCCGCACGACTTCCAACTACGATCGCTGAGGGTAATCAATTCCACAGATCATAATTACACAGGCTGGGAATATTCAGTTTGGCAGCTTGTCAACACCACCAGAAGGCCAGTGTTTCCCGACACTCAACGCTTTTCTAATGCGGGGGAACGTGATGGACTTGGAAACTGGGGAAATAGAAACCAATAGAAGCTACGTTTTGGGGGGCCTGTCTCCTTGAGGGTGCACTCAAAACACACACTCAAACACATGCACACACACTCACAGATAGGAAATTCTCTCAATGACAAGGCAGCAGTGAATAGCCCTTGACTAAAACCCGCTGGGGATGCATGCTTTTCGTTTTTAGCAGCTCTGTCAATACGGGATGCGTGCTGCACATTCAAACCCGGCACTCTCCATCAGCACATTAGCACTAGCACTGTTGCTAGGTCAGCGCATTTCTCCCAGGCAGAGCTATCGAGCGCAGCTCCACCCGATGCTTCTTCAGAGGGAGAAGCAGGGCACGTTTATTGGTTTTAACGAGAAATGACTGCCCATGAAGCTCTCCCTCGCCTTCGATTGGCCCGAGGGACAGACGGCGGGGCCTGGTTGATTGGATGAGAATCTCTCTTTTTCGACAATGTCCCCTGGGGTTCGTGGACCTGACGGCGCCGATCTTGGCTGACCTTGATCTCCGTCTCGGGTCTCAATGTCTATAAACGTGTGCGCCGGGACAAACGCTTTGGAGGAGCGCGAGAGAGAACAAAGTCACTTTAGTGTGACTGCTGGCTTAATGATGGACGCTCCAGGCCTCATTAAAAAGCTGATCATTTTCTTCTTTTTTTTTTAAATGTACACCTCCCTCTCTTTTTTCTCTCTCGCCACTATTCAATATTTCTAAGCCGGTCGCTTGCTCCGCGTTCAAAATTCCTTCTGTAGTCTCAATGAGAGATTAAAATAAATATGTATGCTGGTTTACGTAATGGCTCATTAAAATGTATGTAACGTGCTGGATATGCAAGGCGAGGGTTGTCTATAGCGTTGGCACTGCAGCAAAAAAAATAACTATTAATAAAGTTTAATCGGACCCAATGATGAATGAAATATCGGTGGGGGAGGTTTTGCGGGTCTTTTTCTGCTTACGGCCTCCTCTTGAGGGAGTGTCCCAGGATTCACTTTCAACAGTGACCAAGGTCAGATGGCCCTGGTGCTTCCTGTCATGGTGAGCTTGTCCTTCTCCAGTGACGCGGTGACATTTTTCCAGCACAGAGGGGATTGGAGAGAGGGGCTGACTGTGTAGGATGCTCTGGGGGTGAAGTTTCCCCTAGGTACAGATCCAGGATCAGCATCTCCTGCTCCAATCATAACCTTAACCATTGGTTGGGAAAAGGCTAAACTGACCCAAGATCAGCGTCTATGGGCATGTAGGACTGGGGGAGAAGCCTACTACTGACTGCAATCGCCTCTACGTGCTAACACCAAAGGAGTGACTTTGGATAAACTCCTGCACACTTATCTCGAGCTTGCCAGAATGAGTCTTTGGACTCAAAACAATTTATAAATATGTTATATTTAGAACACAAGTGGAGGTTTACTGGCTTACTACAGAGATGTAATGTAAGCTGAACTGCCTACATAATTTTTTTTAAAGTTAAGAACTTGGCGTTAACAATGAATAATTCTAAAAGTATTTTTTTCTTCTGTCATTCATTTACTCTTATGTATTCTTTTTGATCACAATATCCTACAAATACATGGATTGAAGTATTTATCTGCAGTTACAAAACAGTGTTTAATATTTACATTCTGGTCACTAAGCCCTTACATATTGTAACTGTATGGACCAAATGGTGGTTTTTTATTTGGGCTATTTAGCAAACATTAGTGAATGTTTGACATGGAATAAAGACTTTTATTGCTGAGCCCAGAAGAGCCGAGCTTACCTTAGCACAAGGATAATGGAATGCGGTTGCCCTTAAGCTCTGACATAAGGTCAGTTTCTTTGCAGCTTTACCCCCTGACCAGTGCAGCTTAAGCCTCTGGTCAAAAACAGTGCACTATGCAATAGGGTGCACCCTTTGGGATGCACACATATACTGATAGCAAGCAAGGACCACATAATGTGATGGCTGTACAACCACAATCTCATGTTGGCTAAAAGAACAGAAAATTGCTTAGAGTTGGCAGATACCATGGACGACTGGAAGCCATCAAGGTTGTGCTCATTAGGCACCAAACGGAAGAAAAAAGGAATTAAAAACGGAAATGCTCATTTTGGTTTTCCGTTGCAAAATGTTTTCAAACTTTTCCCGTTGCATGCCCTAATGAACAGGATCCAGATTTGGTGGAGGGGGCCTTATGGAAACAGATTGTGATCTATTGGAGCAGTTACACAGATCTTGGCAGCCTCTAAGCCAGATTGTTGGACTGTACACAGACAGCACAAAGCACAAGATGAAGATGAAGCCTGGCAGCCAGCCAAAATGAAAAGGAAACTGTGACCGAGATGCCATCTGAAAATCAAACAGCACAAATTAGAACAAATTGGAACAAGTAAAAAAAAATTGCAAATATTAAATTACTTCTTTGAATTCTGCACAGCACGCCACTAAAGCGAGATAGACCCCAGCAAACTGTTGCTAGGGAATATTAGTTGGGCTAAAGCTTTGAAAGCATCTTTGGGAAACAGTTTTACACTTGAGATTGAAACAGACAGGCAGATATAACAAGGTGCTGGATATGGTGTCCGGCGTTGGTAACTGTGACATGTTAGAGGGTGTTAACCGCCCACCCTTGGTGTGTGTGTCTGTGTGTTTGTCCACTCCACACACTATGATAGTCAATCTGTCAGCCTATGTCTAGCCTACGTAGGTTTCCATGGTCCTGGCATTGGCGACACACCTCGAGCCATCGACCCTGTCGCCATGAAACAAACTCCTGGACATCATGGCGACATCTGTCAAGAGTGCCAGCTGCCCTGGCCGTGATGCGTACTGACAAGCAACTCCATGCCACTCCACGCTGTCACGGTGGATTGTGGCACCTTCCTCTCGTGTTGCCGCGCTGTTGGCATTTTAAGAGGTAGGGCGAAAACCTTGGCAGCATGAATGTTAGATGGGCTTCCTGCAGTGCGTTAGCGGGAATGGCTAATAAGAGACCTCCGGGCTGAACTCCACAGCATGTGGTCCACCTGATAAATGCGGGCACACACACACTCTCTCTCTCTTTAAAGCTTCTGACCACTTTCCAGCTCCAATTGTCACCGTCAATCTAGCAAACCATCAAAGGCCTGTCCGCTGCATTCTCTACCTCTAATGCACTGTAAGAAGACAATAAGCATTTCAACCCTAAACATCCGCAAGGGAAGTTCAAACGACATCAGAAACCCCATCTTGGATGTTGTCTTAAGCCCTTGGATGTGTCACGTTCTTTTTTATTTCACCTTTATTTAACCAGGTAGGCCAGTTGAGAACAAGTTCTCATTTACAACTGTGACCTGGCCAAAATAAAGCAAAAACAACAACAGAGTTACACATAAACAAACGTACAGTCAATAACACAACATAAAAATCTATGTACAGTGTGTGCAAATGTAGAAGATTAGGGAGGTAAGGCAATAAATAGGCCATAGAGGCGAAAATAATTACAATTTAGCATTAACACTGAAGTGATAGATGTGCAGATGATGATGTGCAAGTAGAGATACTGAGGTTCAAAAGAGCAAGAAGATAAATAACAACATGGGGATGAGGTAGTTGGGTCGACTATTCACAGATTGGCTGTGTACAGGGTCTGACAGCTGATGCTTAAAGTTAGAGAGGGAGATATGAGTCTCCAGCTTCAGTGATTTTTGCAATTCGTTCCAGTCATTGGCAGCAGAGAACTGGAAGGAAAGGCGGCCAAAGGAAGTGTTGGCTTTGGGGATGACCAGTGAAATATACCTGCTGGAGTGCGTGCTATGGGTGGGTGTTGCTATGGTGACAAGTGAGCTGAGATAAGGCGGGGCTTTACCTAGCAAAGACTTATAGATGACCTGGAGCCAGTGGGTTAGGCGACGAACATGTAACAAATGATAAGTCCACACCCAATGGGCCCCGGTAAAAAGTAGTGCACTATATAGGGAATAGTCATTTGAAACACAACCTTGAAGTGACTGGTATTCCCAACAACACAGAGACATCACAGTACAGTGTTCTTTTATGATAAACAGACTCACACACCTAACATTGATGGTCTTTCATAAAGGGGGCTTTGAAAAAAGTGCCTTGAGCGACTACATGCAGAAGACAATGATACTCTGTAAGGACTGCTTACAAGGTAAGGTTACAAATATGTCATTTTGTCATTTGGCTTACTATCCCTTTATATAAATAAAACATGGTTTACAGTCAGCTGTGGATGATAATACAACTGACACAAATCAAATGTTTGAAATGCCCATGGCACAAGCACAACCTAAGAATATGCCACAAGTAAACCCCAAATCAATTCCTGTTATTGTAGAAGTATGCAGTGTCCTTACAAGAACGGACACACGAAGGGAGAGGAAAGTTGCAGCAAATCAATAGTGCCTATTAACGTTAAAAATGCTACGACAGAGGTCCCCCAGTCCAAAAGCCTTGCAGAAATACTCCAGTCTTGTGTGTCTATACTAAAGCCGCTTCCAAAATGGAACCCTAATTCCCTATGTAGTGCACGATTATTTCCTTTTTTTTTCTAAATAGGGAATAGGGTGCCATTTGGGACACACAACCAAAAGCAAGGCAGGAGCTGTCACAGCGGATATGGTAAAGAGGTGGTTTGACATTAAAAGGAGAGGATTGGGAGAGTCAGGGGGCGGTTCAATGCTGACTGACCCCTCAACCTTCCGCCCAAGAATAGCTTTGGTTGTTGAAGAACACACTCACGTACAAGGACAACAACACACACGGCCGCACGTGGACACACACACATAAACACAAAATGATGAAAGTTAACATTGGATAGCTACAGATGTAGTAACTTCATTTGAGCCAGTTTGCTACAGCAGGAATATCATCCTGCAGCAACAGGAAATGTGAATTATTATAATTTATGGACATTTTTGTAGGGGTTGATACATTTTTTGTAAGGGAAAATGAAGTCTGAAATGTCAAAGTGGAAATTACAAACTTCAGAAGCCTTTTAAAACCGCAAATACAACACACGTTTTAAATGTCCTGTACTGGAGGAATATTCTCCTGCAACAGGTTAATCAAATTATGATCCTATTCTGTACTGTAGATTTAACGGACTGCCTGAAAGTTGAATATTACTGGTAACACACACAAGCGTGCTTCACACAAGCTGGGGCTGCAGTAGTGTTCATTATTTCTATAGGAGATAGTTCTTCCTGTCTGAACTCTTACCAGCCGCAACGTCAGATGGTACCCCCCACAAGCCTCAGGCTGCATATCTGTACACACACACACACATATAGATAACCGCACACATGCCCGTACACAATTCTGCGCACACACACTCACGCACACTCACAGTCCATCAAGCCTACCACCTTCTGACACCCAGTCTGACAAGCCAAACTCAAAGTGAATCCCTGTTGATTTATAGCAAGAAAATGTAAGTAAACATTTCTTTAGTCTCTAGCCTAGCCTACACCCAACAGTTCCCACCCCCTGGGTTGGTTCGTCCCGACTATAGCATCAACAGTTAACTGTAAAATGATTCTGAAAATTGACTAAGACCAAAATGTTAATAAGATGTATTGAGTTGTTGTTTGATTCGGGATTCTAATAGCACCATACCAATTAGAATCAGTAAAATACCAATATAATATCATATGACTGTACAAAATGAGAATTCCACATTGACCCCTAGCCACCCATTTGTAGATCTGAAAGGATTGGATAGGTATAAGCAATAAAGTAATAGGTCCACTTTGTCATCAAACATTTTCGTGATATGGCTTATATCTATCCGAACCTCTCCGATTTCGTATTAAGAGGTGTTAGAGCGATCGGTTGACTTGGAAATAGTGTTATAGGTAGCTCAAAAGTATGAGACCGCTCATAGCAATGGAGTGTTTCCTTAAGGTTGCGTTTTCACACAGAGCAAACATCCTTAGCAAATGAATAGATTATGATTACTAGAATGGAAACCACAGGAGGTTGGTGGCACCTTAATTGGGGGAGGACGGGCTCGTGGTAATGGCTTTCACGTGAATGGAACGTCATTACCAAACTAATTCTAACATTACTTACATATGATCAATTCAACCTCAATAGATGACCTAATCAATCCACGTATCATAGCCAAGAGACAGAAATGGCCTTAGGCAAAAAAAAGTTTGCATCCAAGAGCTAGTTTGCTATTATTCCCACATATGGAAGCAACAGAACAGAATGCAGTTTAGAGATTGTAAGGAGACTGATAACGTGCTATTCATAGCAGAATTCAATTGCGCAACTGATCGGTGACAGATTATCACCAAGCACAAACCAACTATAATTAGGCTGTTTTATGGTAGCAATTACGACTAACTGTGGATCAATGAGTTAGCCTGCTAATGCTAACTAAGAAAAACACTTCCAATTAAAATTGCTTTTTGGATTGTTAGACATCGCCTCTATAGGTTATTGGAGTAGTGAGTCAGTTGGTCTATACCACGCCTAGTTTATCCTTATGAACAAGGATGTGTGTGTGTGTGGGGGGGGGGGGGGGGGGTGGGTTCAGAATTAGGGCTGTAAAATTCTGATAACTTTCCCAAAATTACCAGGTTTTCCAGAAATCCCGGTTGGAAAATTACCAGAATAAGGAATTTTTTAACCCTATTCTGAATATTTTGTGTTAGTGCTGGGCTAGAATAAAAACGTGTACCCCCCTGAGAGTGTCACGCAAATGGACAAGCAGCACTGATGTAGAGTAACAGGTAACACTTCACCTGCAATCTTCACACATTGTTGCATCGTGACAGGATGTGACATTCAATGCATTTTAATAATACAAGCCATTTGAGCTCTGTGTTTCACTGCTATGCAATAATGTGAAATTGCACGGGATCCCTCCAGGGTACTTACTAGCAACAGCTCTACAAGAATATCAACAGTGTTACTTTAAGTTTTTCTGAATAACAATTCATATCCATCATTATCATCTTATCAAATTATAAGTACATCTTGGATTTTGATGCATTCGATATAAGGAGGCAGCTTTTGAAATAACACAGAGACTCCAAATCTGATATTCCTCTCTATTAGAAAATGATAATCTTATTGTGGAGCAGACAAAGAGCTTGGCCGCAAGCTCCAACAGGTTTACTCTAACACTCCAACTTAATCAAGCCCTGCCATCTGAGGCTGAGATTAAGGTAAATCTGGTCTGATATGGCTCCCAAGGCTAGCTCCACTCCACATTCCTGGCCTGACGTGGGACACATTCCATTTGGGATGCAACCAGGCCTACCTGACTATTATAGAAAAAGCCCCAGATAAACACACACACACACACACACACACACACACACACACACACACACACACACCACCCCTCTCATCTAAAGCGATGGGTAACAATAATGGTAGGTATGAAGCAGATGCCTTTTACGCTAATAAGGCCGGTGTGTGGCCTATACAGGATTTAAACCCGCAACTCTACTGTAAGCAACATGCTCCAACCAAATTAACCACTAATGTTATGCTCTCACTGGGTCATAATATACCGCACTTCCATGCATATGGCCTGGGGCATTCAGGTGGGTTTCATTTGCATAACGCTTTTGTATTTTGCCTAGGGTCTTAAGTCAATTCCTCCAAATGTTTAGTGGGTCTCAGAAATAGGCACAGTAATGACTGGAGAAGTAGGATGGTGGGGGAGAGAAGATTTAAGTAAGTCAAATGGAATAATAGGTCAGGAGAGGCTAAACCAGCTGAGACAGTGAGATGAGGTGTAGGGTGACGTTGCCCCTCGACGCTGAGCTTGGGTCAGTTTTGCATTTTCCCCACTGATTGGTGGAGGGGAAGCTGATCCTAGATTTGTGCATAGAGGAAACTTCACCCCAGAGTGTGAGAAGATGGAGGCAAAGATTCTTACCGGGCTCCAGTTTGATGACCTTGATGGCCGCCAGCTCCCCTGTGGTGACGTTCCGAGCCTGGAAGACAAACAAGACAGAGGGTGAGCACATCGACCAGTCTCCACACACAGAAAACCACGGGCGATTGATGGAAAGCTGCCCAAGAGCATACCTTGAGGAGGATGTGTTTTGGAACCGGGGCACGACTTAAAAAAGGTCCAACGGAGATGTTTTTATCTGAATATAAAATCCTTTCTGTGTAACAATTAAGTACCTTACTGTGATTCTTTTTGACCATTTTAAATGAAAACAAACAAAAATCTTTTCTTAGCAAAGAGCAATTTCTCAAGCAAGAATTTTGCTATGACTGTCGAGGAGTGGTCTGAGTGGGGAGAGGAACACTGAAAACTAGCTGTTACTGGTAGACTGGTTTGGAACTCTATTTCTTATTAGTCTATTATCTAATTATCTGCCTGGTGTCCAAAACGCCATCCCACCAAAGCAGGCTGAAATTTCACAGTATATTCCAACCTCATAGTGTGGAAATATAAAACACAGGGAAATCACGTTTGACTGCACTGGGCCTTTAAATAGCTACAGATAAAACTTGCATAGTCATGATGACTCCGGTTTTTCGAGATTCTGGTATAATGGGACTACTGTGTATTCTGGTTTTAATCCCAACCTGACTAGTGCGGAATTGACTGTCACAAGGAAACTCATGTTTCATGTGTTCAGTGAGAAGATATTCAAGTCATTATGGATTGAAAACCAACATGTGGTCATTCAGGATCAGGGAATGATCATTTAGATAATCCGCATATTTTATTGTGGAGAAATGCATTAGGCCTACCTTCAATACAGGTTATTACTAGACGGGGAAATCAAAACACAGAAAAGAAGCATAAAGGCAGACATTTAGCTGACAGAGTCAAAGGTTAATCGAAATTTGTTTAGGATTGAGGTTGAGTTTATGAGGGGTGAGTTAAGGTAAGGGTTAAGTTAGAGCTAGGGTTAGGGGGGGTTGAGGTTAGGGTTACCACTGCCAAGCGTTAAACATGTATGGGCACTCATCCCGTTCAGACTGCACTCTCAAAAGTAATTTCTTCCACAAAAGCACAAGGGGGGCAGTGGATGGAAGGCATGGGAGGAAACAAGACGCAGGATCAATGACTTGAGTCTATTTTTCCATGCCTTCTATCTGCTCCACCATCAGATGCAGAGAATCCCAGTTTAGCAGCAGATGTGATGAGCAAGAAAATCATTCACCGCAAAATGAAGAAAAAAAACTCTTCAGAGCCAGCAAGCTCACATTGTATGTTACATTCAGGAAGGGCTGGGCTTGGAGAGAATGACACATAAAATGAAAACGCCAGCAGGGTAGCCATAAGATACTCAAGTTCCTGTGGATAGACTTACTATACAACATAGCTGACCCCGGGAGTAAAGTGCATCAAGAATCAATGTCATACTTATAATGGCATCTTGGCATGTGTCACAGCAAAGGTGACACTTCTGCGCTTCCTTTGAAGCGATTGTAAAAAGCCTTGGTGAAATTGAATACAAATTTCTGCTCAGTCTTTCACTAATGACCTGGATGCGCTTTGCGAAAAACACCTCCAAAAGATTAACTAGCACCTTTATGGGAAACGTAGACCGCTCGGAGATCAATAGCAGGATCAACCGCACTGGTGGTGTTAACAGGCACTTCTACCAAAGGTCGATATCTAATTTCGTAGAAAATGGCAAATCATATTGGCCATTACCGCGTGTTAAATGCCAACTACGCCTGTGAAGTACAACGACCACCACCAGCACACCACCCCCACCTCATCCCACCACCCACCCTACGGTGAGAGCTGAGGACCGTGGGAAACCACCCACCGCGTATCGACCAGTGCCCTTGAGGGGGCGAAGGGAGAGGAAGGGGCTGGTTGATGATGATCATGTCACAAGGTGTCGGTATGGTTAAGTCCGTTGGGTTTCCCCCTCTGTCTAGTTTCTCCATATATGTTAGATACTAGAATGGCACCATCATCTAGCCTTCTGGAGTCAAGTGGCTATGTTCCAATACATGCATTTGAAGTTGTACAGTATGCTAGAACGGGCAATCGGAAACAAGTCACTGTCATGTTAATCCACCTATCCAGGCTTTTCAGATTTCTGATCGTCAAGAACAGGAGAACAAGACTCAATAGCTCTCAACGGGACATCACTTCAGTAACCCTGAACCAAAAATAAATTGTAATCTATTTGATTAGGTTCTGTGTTAGATAGGAGCCGGAAAGTCTTTGGTGGCTGCATCCCCCTCTCCGCAAGTCTAAGGGGCCAAAACGTCACCTCCCCATCCGAAATTCAAAGGATGCCCCGCCCTGCGAAATTGTGATTCCTCAATATAACCAGTGACGCAAACCCAGTGCAGTGCAACAATGTTCCTCGCTAGTTGCCGCATCCCAGAGTCTGTTGATGGACGTTGCGTGAACATTTATGTTACGCACTCTGTCGACGAGTGATTAAAGCAAATGAGCTTAGAGCAAATGTCGTCACGGTGGCAAAGGAAAAGGAGGAGAAGCAGACAGGCCATGAAACCTTTACTCTGACCGGCCCCCACCTAATTCTTCTCCGACCTCTCTAGGAACTTCAACCCCTACTCCTTCCAACCTTCCCATGCCCCTTTCCCTCCATTGGGAGCACTAACCCCACCCCAACCGCTCCAGTGCCACTCAGCCAAGGCAACACAGGGTCAAGATACAGCTTTCCCCTCCATCGGGAACGCTGACCCAACTCTCCTCCGCCCCAGTGCCATGCACTCAGCCAAGCTTAGGCAGCACAGGCGCAGGGCACAGCAGGCCCTTTGGCTACCATCTCAGGTAATTACAGCCAGAGAAAATAAATCGCAACATAGACCAAAACGACACGGGCCACAGGGGCCGCAGGGTTCGCACAGACTGTAGAGCAGAATCTGAAGCAACCAACCTGTTCTTTGCACCAGGGCAGCATTTATTTCACTGCATTTTGAGCAAATTAGATAGATACTTGTTCAAGGCAATGTGTAGGCTTGTTGCTTTTGGATGTGGTCAGCTATAGCGGTTATGTGGTGTTTAAAATGTGATGTAATTACTGTCATTGTTTGTAAGAATAACGGATGGAAATATAATCCAGAAATGCAGTGAGGCATGTTGTTTTCTGTGTCTGATCAAAATATTCCTGAAAGTCAACACTCAAACATCAGAGACATGTCAGGAGGGAGACTAAAAAGAGGATGTTCATGGCAGACACTTCTGTCTTTATTGGGTGATTTAATGTGAAAATGGAGCAACCAATGACCCTGACGTTGTGGACTTTTCTGAAATGTAACCCATAGAAATGACCTTTGGAGGAAAGATGTTTATTATACATTTCACATCTGTCTCAATATGGATTGAGAAATAAGTCATGTTTTGTTCCATTTTCACACAGAATGACCCTATTTCCCTTCTGCATGCCTGCTCATAGCAGTGCTGTGGAATTCCACTCACTTCCTGGTCTGAGTGAAACAAGAACTACCATTGATCCAGCAGCTTTGTTTACAAAGGGAGTACGACAGATAGGGGTGGCTAATGCTAAATGCTAATCTTTCATGGTGAGGAAAGAGAAGAACTCCTTTGAATTTGTACTGAAAAGTGTTACAGTGGAGAGAAGGCATCCATGAAGTATTTAACATGTTAAAGGGATAGTTCACCCAAATTACAAAATGGCATGTATTGACTTGCATTGTACTTGTGCCTTAAATGCAAAAAAGTTAGCACTTGGAGACAGTCGCCAGGTAAACAAAACCAAAGCAAGACATCTTGTCCATTGACTGCTTACAGGGTAAGGAAACTAATATGTAATTTGTGTGAACTAACCCTTTAACAGTTTCCTGAGTCAAGTAAAACCGGTGTATGGTTTTGCATAGCGACCATTATAAAATACCAGGTAGACTCCCGTCTGAAATATGCAAACCACAAAATGTTTTACAAAAATACAGCCACAAATTTTTAATGCAGGTTTGATAGAATCCAAGCCACTTTAATGTCAACAGTGTACTTCCAACTTTGGACAGACACTCAGAATGACATATTTATAATATAATAAAACATGTCACTTAGCAGATGCTTTATATTCAAAGCGACTTATTGTTCAGTAAGTGCATGTGATCACTGCGGGAGTTTCACAGGCGATATTGACGTTGCTAGCTCAATGTTTGCTCAACTTGCTCAACTTCAAGGCCTGAGGAACAAGTCTCAAAACCTCAACCCTAGGAAACAGTGACTAGGGTCTGGTTTCAATAACAGACTGTTTTGGCAACTTCGATAAGGGGGAAAAAAATTCCAGGGTGGGTTCTTTTCAGACAGACAACTCTCTCAACAAATCACGAGACAGACATGCCAGAACGTTGCAATTTGAAACCAAAGTTTTCAGTCAAAACCTTTGCAGTGGTTTTAGTGAAGGTAGCTGAAGAAAACTAGCCACTTGCAAAATGCACTCATTAGAAATAACCTCTGTGATCTCCATCTTGCTAGATACTATTTTGTATTTTATTCAAGCGGATAAGATCGTGACGTGGGCAGTGACGTAGTTACTCTATACCTAAAGAGTCCATCATTGAAACCAGACCATAATTACAGTTGCTTAGGGTCGGGTTTTCAAGACTACTGAAGAACAGGTCCGATAAGAGCTGACAGAGAGGATTTCCTCAGCTTTCCAAACCACAGGGTTCAAAAGTGAGAAAACCTGTGTCCAGCCTCTCACACCTTTGGGTGACACCTCTGTGAGAGCGGGGTACAGAAAAATCAATGATTAGAAGCACGCTGGGGCGTGCTTCTAATCATTGCAGATAGAAATAGTATGAATAGAGCTGACAACTCCCTATTCTACTGTACATGACAGATAATCCAACATGTTCTACACAGTACATTTCTATCTAAACATGCATCCTCCTCAGGCCCCTGGGTCCAAGTCTTTGTTTCACTTTGTTTTAAAGGTCTCTATTTAGGCTACTTGTCAGTCATGTTAATGAAATGTTAAATAATGTTGTGGTCCTCTGTAGCTCAGTTGGTAGAACGTGGCGCTTGCAATGCCAGGATAGTGGGTTCGATTCCTGGGACCACCCATATGAAAAATGTATGCGGGTATGACTGTACGACGCATTGGATAAAAGCATCTGCTAAAAGGCATATATTATACATATAAATGGTAATTGCATATTAATGACCCGATAATTACTTAGGATGCAAAAAGAAACTGACCCTAGATCAAGGTCAAAATCAACTGCTGGGATGTAGGGATGTAACGATTCAGCACTACGCATTGGTCCCAGTTCAAATGTCCCCGGGTCCCTAAATTGATCCAAATTTAGCATGAATCGGTCACAAAATTGATTCAAACATTATGAATCGGCGGTACACAAAAATGCTTTGCTCATATTACTTTCTACCTTCCGAAAATACCTCATATTTTGTGACAACTGATGCGTCCTCTCTTTCAGTGTCGAACTAAGCAACTGTGTTGACAGTCATTGATGAACAAGTAATTTTACATGCCAAACAACCCAGGCATTATCAGTAGGCTAGCCAAACTGCACTCGGTGCACGGCTTAGCATGCTGACCAAGAGGTAGGCCGAGCGTCACCTTCAGCATTCAAATGTTTGTAAAATGGCTTGCGCATTATTAGGCTTTATTAGTTGAGTGACAGGCAATGTAATTTGCTAGATTATTGTAATCAAATGCGCTGTTGAAAAGTGTTTTTTACCGGAATAAAGTAGCCTAAACTACTGCCTGAGAAACGTCTCATCTGGCTATAGGCTATAATACCTGCTGATCGGGGCTTAGGCTACCTTACATTTCATTTTCAATTGTTCAGGTTTACCATCAGCAATAGTTTTGGTCATTTTTAGATATACGGGGTAAAGTTGATCATTTCATGAGGACAGAAAACTTCCAAACGGTTTGACATGGGGGGGTGGGTGAAAAATGGGTGAAACCCAAAATGGGTGAAACCCAAAGTTGTGCTATATATTCATTGGCTATGTCATATGAATTTTTTAGATAAATATTGATTACATTACTAGCTCAAACACTTTGAATCTGCAAAAATTACTAATTAATTAGTGGGTGATGGTGATTTCAGATCAAAAGTGGAGGGAGAAAAAGCAAACATTGCCTCCCTTATCTGATAGTGCGGTGGTAGACACCCTGTTTCCCTTATGGCTCAGCACAGGTGCCTACATTACACATGTATATAATTCTCACACACAGACAGACAAACGGAGAGCGAGAGAGGTCAGCTCAGAGAGATCCAGCTCAGAGAGATCCAGCTCAGAGAGGCCCAGCACGAGTGCCATCAGCAGTAGTTTTGAATTTAGAATGGAAAATTAATGTATTTATGCAACAAATGTTAGTGTATCGAATTGCACCGAATCAATTCAAACTAAAACGTATCATATCAGAGGCCATGTATCTAGATACGTATCGAATCGTCTTGAAAGGGAAAGATGCACATCCCTAATGCTAACCATAGCCACAAAAAGGGTAGATGGGGAACCGAAAGGGTGCTAAGACAAAAAAAGGAGGCCTTTTATTATTTTAAGCATTTGACTCCTGAATAGGGTGTTTATGACAATTCCCGGATGTGGATACACGTTCATACAAAGTGCCTGTGAAGGACAGTCTAGTGTGATTTCAGTGTCTGACCATTAACTCCATTCTGTAATGTTAGAAATATTTATTCATTATTTAAAAGCTCCTTTATAATGCCTACATAGAGGTGTCATCAGCATGTCATTCAAGCACAAAGTAAGGAGATGGGTTTAGGGTCTTGTGCTTCATACCAGACAGAATCTGGTTATGTGACAGCATTTGTCAACTTCTAATGTAACGTCAATTAAGTAGTGTTTATGACATCCTTATGTAGCTAGGCATTATGACGACATATTTAAAACAAAGTGTTAGGCTATTTTAAAGCAGTAGTGACAAGCATTTATGAACTGCTCATATACCTCTTATGAATGTGTTATGTAAGGGTTATGAACGTGTTATGAAGGCCTTATGTAGGTACCCTTCAAATAAAGCCGACGACATATCAGAGCCAGGTGTGTTCAAAGTCAGGGTCGTGAGCCCCGGTTGGTCCGCATGGGGAGATTCCAATCTCGGCGCTGTGATAGCTGAACAGGAAGGGACAATGGCCCAGTTGTGGGACTCAGGTAAATAATTGATGAAAAATTCCAAGTGTGAAAGGATTGGGTGACAACATTTATGAGGGTTTGCAGAGGAAAAGAACACTGTGTTTCGCAACAGTCTTTTTATACAAAGACAGTTAATTGATACTGTAAAATAGATGCTTTGTATTGACACATGAAAAGGATGGCCTCACTGTCTCCTAGCTAAGGGTAGACTTTTGATTTTATTTTCATACCATGAGAAAGACGTACCAAGAGATATGTAGGCCTACCGAGAGATTAATGGCGAGAGAGTGATAGAGAGAACGAGATCTCAACAGACTGAATGTGTATCAGATTAGTATCTAATTGGCTAGGAGGAAGAGAAGAGAGAACAGGAGAGGCAGAGAAAGAGAGAGAGAGTGTAGTATGTGTTGTGAAGGCAGGTCAACAAGGATCAAGACAAGAGGGTTAGTAAGCTAAAGTGTTTATCACCTTAACCAAATCAAGAGTATAGCCGTGCCTCTGGACAGCTTAAATGGACTGAGATGACTGGATGCCAAGTAGGCTCTTCACTACACTCTCTCTACACAATGGCTGCTGCTGGACCACATCCAGTCAATGTCTATTCAAAGTTCAGCCCCAAACTTCAAAGAGTTCCGGTTGAGCTGAACTTGGGGTGTATTCAGTGCACACCGTAGAAAAATGTTTCGCAACGAGTTTCTATCGGACAAATTCAGGTAGGTCCCTCTTCGTTTCATTTGTTTTCTTCTGTTTGGTTTCTAGTGAATACACCCCTGAAAGTTGAGGTAGCACATGAAATGCAGTACTTCCTGAAATGCAGGAAAATCAATGGGCCTGTTGGAATACTTCAAATGTATCCTTCCCTCCTTCCTTTCTTGAAGTAATCACAGATCGGAATTGGTTGGATCAGTGAAATAATGGGGTGGTAACCTTGCTTTCATCTTTCCAATCACTTATAGAGCTGTTGATTACCTCAAGGAAACAAGGAAGGATGCATAAGTATTCTAACAAGGCCATTGAGTTTGAAGGAGGCCTAACTCTGTCTGAGGAGATCTGCTTACACAATCCATTTCCCAGTTAACCACCACAGCCCTTAGAAAGAGAATGAACAAATTCTACTCAAACCAGGACTGCGACGCAAATATGCAACGTCACCATATTTCCTTTAGACCCGCACTCTGCCTCTCACTATATCTCTCTTGTTCACTTTCCCTCTCACTTTCCCGCACATTCTCTATCTATTTATCCATCTGCCTTTCCCTCCCCTCCATTTTTCATCTTTCCATCCCCCAACTCCACACACACCCTTCCCAATAGGGCTTCCTCAGATTGTTGAAATCAATACAAAACCATTTTCTAGACACATAGAAGCCGCAGAACTATCAAAACAACCCGACCCAAGCATGATGTACTGTCCAAACAGGCAGTTCAGCTATTTAAAAAGGAGTGGGAGGACGGTATCCCCTCACTTGTCAGTCTCACCTTAGGAAAGGAGAAAGCAGGGACAGTGAGAGGCAGACCCTCTGCTGCTCACTCCCTCCCTCCGTTAACACTGAACATCAGATGCAGGCACCATCAGTCCAGTAAAATAAAAAAAGCTAATTATTTCAATTTATGCTGTGCCTCGCAAGTGATACAACAACTGATCTGTTTTTGTTATCAAAGCTCGTGTTTTGGAATATAATATGGTCTTAAAAGAACAATATTGTCAGGCTAAGCACATAGCCAATATGCTGTGATAATACAGTATATACAGGCTACTGCACAAACTTCAGTCCTACAGAACTGTTTTTATTAATGTTGCATAGGCTTATATTTTTTTAAGTCATGTTTAAAAAAAATCTGAGCAGTAGCTTTCGGCTTGCTTTTTAACTGCGAAAGTGATCTGGACTCAGAAAAGGTTGGTGATCACTGCTATGGACAGCATAAGCCTATGAGAAATAGCCATTTTGGCCGCGGACGTCACTGTTACTGTATAGAGCAAGTTTTCAAGGTGTTTGTGGGGGCTGCATGTTGTGGTAATTCGGCCATTCTGTGGCTCCGGTGGAGTTTTCTATACAGCATGCCAGGTGCGGGCTAAACTGAAATGCCACGCTTTGGCAATGGATCCGATCGCGGATCTGGCGGCATTTCAGAGAATACCGAGAGCCATGCTTTCTTTGGAGGGGTGAATTGTGGATTTTCCTTAAGTTTCTTTTTTGATTTTAGGATCAATGTTGTCACAGTTGCTTCTTCTTGAAGAGGCAGCTGCTAACATTCCAATGCCATAGCTAGCTATCCTCTTCCTCCTTTTCTGAATCAATTTCTGGCCATTTCTTTCTAGCTGGCAAAATAAGTGAGATAGATTTTGTGTACTGCCATATGTTGAATACATAACTAAGTTTGTCACTGCTATGGGCTAGTAAATATCCTAAACCTAGCCAGCTAGACAATGATAGCCACAAGCTAAATCCGGGGAGAGAGGGAGGAAAGAATTCACTTGGTTTCATCTGCTGCTTGCTAAATCAAACACATATTTCCACATATAATTGATATATTGTAGAAAAATCCTGACAGACGTTTCCATATTAAAAAGTGAAGTGCCACTTACAGCTTACCACATTACAGTAGGTTACAGGCAACATGTTCCTCCACCGTGTGAGTCATAGAAATGACAATCTTGCGTTCGTGGCTTTCCATCAGTTTTCATGGCTTTTATACGCAGGGAGCATAAACTGTACAATTGTATACAAACAATTATTTTTTCAAGAACCCATTTTTCATGAACCCATGTATATTAGTTAATATACAGCACCAACTACAAAAATATATGTTAGGGTCGGTACATTGTCAGCTACCTGGACTTGGTGTTCATGACAATAACAGTTAACACGTACTATCATGACCATGCTATAACACTCTCATACCACAGTCATATGAATGTCATTGTAGAGAAACACAGCTATAAGTAGGGCTGGGCAGTATACCGTATTTTACTATATACCGATATTGCTGCACGGACCGGTTACGGGTTTTTACTTTACCTTCTATAACGGTATTTGAAAGTTTGGTATGTTAAATGTGATATGCCTTGTGTAATGTCCATTTTTATAGTTTACACCACTACTTGAGTCATCCCTCTCCGCTCTCTCCATGCCACTTTACACACAGACTTAGCCCCGCCCAATGTCACTCAAGGAGTTGTTGTTGCTTGACCACGAGACACTTGCGTTCAGTCTGCATGGTCAATGCAGCACATGCAGGATTTTCTTAGCAAGATTTAGCTAAATCGTGTTAGCCCGCTAATGCTAATCACTAGTTAGGTAGCTAGCTAGCTAATAAATGTACAGAGTCAGAGCAAACGTAGCTTGCTAATACAGCCTGATACCAGTGCTGTAGTAGGCCTAAATCAGCATGTTGTTTGTGCAACAGTATCTTTTAAATCAAAGAGGAATAGGCAAAGCATGAATATGTTGGCTATATGAAGAAACATTTAATGTAGCCAAAGATTATAGGGTCTCCAAGGAAACACTGACCATCACTTTGGTTCCAACCCTGTCACAATAATTCCTCCCTGGCATTTTCGTTTGTTGTAATGTCAAACAACACTGTATTCAAAGTGCCCACTATTATTTATATTCCAACCATAGAATTAGAGTAAACATTATGTATTGAACAAAAATATGAAATGCAACATGTAAAGTGTTGGTCCCATGTTTCATGAGCTGAAATAAAAGATCCCATAAAATGTTCCATATGCTCAAAAAGTGTATATCTCTCAAATGTTTAGCACAAATTTGTTTACATCCCTATTAGTGAGCATTTCTCCTTTGCCAATATAATCTATCCACCTGACAGTTGTGGCATATCAATAAGCAGATTAAACAGAATGATCATTACACGGGTACACCTTGTGCTGGGGACAATAAAGGCCACTAAAATGTGCAGTTGTCACACAACACAATGCCACAGATGTCTCAAGTTGAGGGAGCGTGCAATTGGCATGCTGACTGCATGAGTGACCAACAGAGCTGTTTCCAGATAATTCAAATGTTAATTTCTGTACCATGAGCCACCTCATAGAGAATTTGGCAGTACGTCCAACTGGCCTCACAACCGCAGACCACGTGTAACTACGCCAGCCCAGGACCTCCACATCCGGCTTCTTCACCTGCGTGATCGTCTGAGACCAGCTACCCGGACAGCTGATGAAAATGTTGGTTTGCACAAACAAAGAATTTCTGCAAAAACTGTCAGAAACCGTCTCAGGCACATCTGCGTGCTCAACAGGGTCTTGACCTGACTGCAGTTTGTCGCCGTAACCGACATCAGTGGGCAAATTCTCACCTTCGATGACCACTGGCACGCTGGAGAAGTGTGCTCTTCATGGATTAATCCCTGTTTCAACTGTACCGGGCAGATGGCAAAAAGCGTGTACGGCGTCGTGTGGGAGAGCGGTTTGCTGATGTCAACGTTGTGAACAGGGGTTATGGTATAGGCAGGTATAAGCTACGGACAACGAACACAATTGCATTTTATTGATGACAATTTGAATGCACAGAGATACCGTGATGAGATCCTGAGGCCCATTGTCGTGCCATTCATCCACCGCCATAACCTCATTTTTTTGCATAATAATGCATGGCCCAATGTCACAAGGATCTCTACACAATTCCTGGAAGATAAAAAAGTCCCAGTTCTTCCATGGCCTGCATAATCACCAGACACGTCACCCATTGAGCATGTTTGTGATGCTCTGAATCGACGTTTACGACAGCATTTTCCAGTTACCACCAATATCCAGCAAGTTCGCATTGAAGAGGAGTGGGACAACATTCCACAATCAACAGCCTGATCAACTATGTGAAAGAGATGTGAAGCGCTGCATGAGGTAAATGGTGGTCACACCAGATACTGACTGGTTTTCTGATCCACGCACCAACCTTTGTTTGTATTTTTATCTGTGACCATCAGATGCATTATTTGTATTCCCAGTCATGTGAAATCCATAGATTGGAGCCTAATGAATTTATTTCAATTGACTGATTTCCTTATATGAACTGTAAACTCAGTAAAATCTTTGAAATTGTTGCATGTTGCATTTATATTTTTGTTCAGTGTATTTCCATTACTCCAACAGTTCACCCAAGTATTTTGATCTAAATCGCAAGTCAAATCGCAACATTTGGTTAAAAATAAGGCCTAGTTTTCTTTCCCCATATCGTGCAGCCCTATGTGGCAGCGTAGAAATGACCTCAAATGAGTGCAAGAAATGCAGAAATTGATAGAAATGCAGGAAATTATTTTAGGTTGAATTGAACAGTATAAAACAATTCGAATTGAGAAAGATCCATTTAAATCACTTATAAAGCAAATTAAGAACTTTTATTATTGAAAAACTTAAATACCATCCAAAATTTGAAACATACAGTGATATGATATTTTTGGCCACTTAGTATAAGCCATTTGTTAGCAAACAACTGGTATGCTGTCCATTACAATAACAGTTATAACACCTTCATGACATAGTCACAAGAATGACAAAGCGAGAGCTTGGGACTTTAAGGTTCTATCTGCATTTTTGTCCAAATTTAGTTATTTGACATAGCCTTGTTCTGTTCAATGTCCTCTACCTAAATATGCCATGAAAATGTTGTTAAGTTCAAAAGAATACAAGACAGAAATTGCTGACACCATTCAAACCAATGAGGGTTCGGAACTTTAAAGCCAATTATCTCAGAGTCATCTTTCTGCAGATAGAATCTTATAATCCCAAGCTCTCTATAGGTAAATAAATGTAGATTACATTTTAGTCATTTAGCAGACGCTCTTATCCAGAGCAACTTTTGTCTCAGCATATGACAATAATGTTCCTGACAATGGCAAATTATTCATAGTTATTAGATTATTACTGTACTTGTTCCGTCATTCTTGAAGCACACTGTCTGGAAAAGCCAAGTCCTCCTACTCACAAAAAAACATTGAAGGAACTCAGACATTTCATTAGCATTCTTTCACATGCAAGAATGTTAACTTAAAGTCAAGGATGATAGACGTTGAGGAATCTAATGGAGCCACAGGGAGTAGGGTGAAGTTGCCCCTAGCCACAGATCTTGGAGCAGTTTAGCATTTTCCCCACTAATGGTTAAGGTTAGGATTGGGTGATGGGCAGCCGATTCTAGATCTGTACATACGGGAATTTTTTCACTGGAGCGCAAAATGCTGTCATGTTGCATCTAGGTAAATCACCATTAGAAAGCCTCTATGGGCCTCCGTAATAGTCTTGATATTGCACTCATGCAAGTGTTTTCTGGAATGTGAACGCATATACAGAGGCTTGCTAAAGTATTCACCCCCTTGGCATTTTTCTTATTTTGTTGCCTTACAACCTGGAATTAAAATGGATTTTAGGGGGGGGGGGGGGTTGTATCATTTGATTTACACAACTCTGAAGATTCACAATCAAAAATATTTTGCAACAAACAAGAAATAAGACAAAAAAACAGAAAACTTGAGAGTGCATAACTATTCACCCCCCCCCCAAAAAAAAAATACTTTGTTGAGCTACCTTTTGCAGCAATTACAGCTGCAAGTCTCTTGGGGTATGTCTCTACAAGCTTGGCACATCTAGCCACTGGGATTTTTGCCCATTCTTCAAGGCAAAACTGCTCCAGCTACTTCAAGTTGGATGGGTTCGGCTGGTGTACAGCAATCTTGAAGTCATAGTACAGATTTTCAATTGGACTGAGGTCTTGGCTTTGACTAGGCCTTTACAAGACATTTAAATGATTCCACTTAAACCACTTGAGTGTTGCTTTAGCAGTATGCTTAGGGTCATTGTCCTGCCGGAAGGTGAACCTCCGTCCCAGTCTCAAATCTCTGGAAGACAAACAGGTTTCCCTCAAGAATTTCCCTTTATTTAGCACCATCCATCATTCCTTAAATTCTGACCAGTTTACCAGTCCCTGCCGATTCCCCACAGAATGATACTGCCACCACCACGCTTAACTGTGGGGATGGTGTTCTTGGGGTGATGCGGGGTGTTGGGTTTGCACAAGACATAGCGTTTTCCTTGATGGCCAAAAAGCAAAATTATAGTCTCATCTGACCAGAGAACCTTCTTCCATATGTTTGGGGAGTCTCCCACATGCCTTTTGGCGAACACAAATGTGTTTGCTTATTTTTTTCTTTAAGCAGTGACTTTTTTCTGGCTACACTTCCATAAAGCCCAGCTCTGTGGAGTGTACAGCTTAAAGTGGTCCTACGGACAGATACTCCAATCTCCGCCGTGGAGCTTTGCAGCTCCATCAAGGTTATCTTTGGTCTCTTTGTTGCCTTTATGATTAATGCCCTCCTTGCCTGGTCCGTGAGTTTTGCTGTGTGGCCCTCTCTTGGCAGGTTTGTTGTGGTGCCATATTCTTCCTATTTTTTAATAATCAATTTTATGGTGCTGTGTGGGACGTAAAAAGTGTATTTTTATTTTTTATAACCAACCCAGATCTGCACTTCTCCACAACTTTGTCCCTGACCTGTTTGGAGAGCTCCTTGGTCTTCATGGTACCGCTTGCTTGGTGGTTCCCCTTGCTTAGTGGTGTTGCAGACTCTGGGGCCATTCAGAACAGGTGTAGAGTTGAAGTCGGAAGTTTACATACACTTAGGTTGGAGTCATTAAAACTTGTTTTTAAACCACTCCACAAATGTATTGTTAACCTCTTGGGGCTAGGTGGGACGCTAGCGTGCCACCTGTGGTGCACTCCATCAACAGCAGGTGCATTTCAAGAGCGGCAAATTTGAATCCAAATAAATGTCAAAATTCAAATTTTTCAAAAATACAACTATGTTACACCATTTGAAAGATAAACATCTCCTTAATCTAACCACGTTTTACGATTTCAAAAAGGTTTTACGGCGAAAGCATAAATTTAGAGTATGTTAGGACAGTACATTTACAAGAGTTGTGTGTAATGTTTTGTCAAGTCAAAGACAGGGTCACCAAAACCATAAAACCAGCTAAAATGATACACTAACCTTTTACAATCTCCATCAGATGACACTCCTAGGACATTATGTTAGACAATGCATGCATTTTTAGTTCTATCAAGTTCATATTTATATACAAAAACAGCGTTTTACTATGGCATTGATGTTGAGGAAATCGTTTCCCTCCAATAACCGGCAGTCAAGTCAGCGTCACAAATTAAATAATTAAAATTAGAAAACATTGGTAAAATATTATATTGTCATTTAAAGAATTATAGATTTACATCTTTTGAACGCAATCAACTTGCCAGATTTAAAAATAACCTTACTGGGAAATCACACTTTGCAATAATCTGAGCACTGTGCCCAGAAAAATACGCGTTGCGATACAGACTAGACGTCATGTTGGGGAGATCTAAAATCGAAAATACTATGTAAATAATCCATTACCTTTGATTCTCTTCATCAGATGTCACTTCCAGGTATCACAGGTCCATAACGAATGTAGTTTTGTTCAAAAAAGCTCATCATTTATGTCCAAAAATCTCCGTCTCGTTAGCACATGATGTAAGCCAGCCGGACTTCTCGTCATGAACGAGGGGAAAAAATATATTTCCGTTCGTTCAAACATGTCAAACGTTGTATAGCATAAATCATTAGGGCCTTTTTTAACCAGAACATGAATAATATTCAAGGTGGACGAATGCATAGCCTTTTATAACGTATTGGAACGAGGGTACCCAACATGAAGTAGCGCGCCAGGTGTCTAATGGGACATCACCGTTCCATGGCTCTTGTTCGGTCAGATCTCCCTCCAGAAGACTCAAAACACTTTGTAAAGGCTGGTGACATCTAGTGGAAGCAATAGGAAGTGCCAAAATATTCCTAAACCCCTGTGTTTTTCAATGGGATAGGTTTAAAGTCAATACAACACATCAGGTATCCACTTCCTGTCAGAAAATGTCTCAGGGTTTTGCCTGCCAAATGAGTTCTGTTATACTCACAGACACCATTCAAACAGTTTTGGAAACTTTAGAGTGTTTTCTATCCATATATAATAAGTATATGCATATTCTAGTTACTGGGTAGGATTAGTAACCAGATTAAATCGGGTACATTTTTTTTATCCAGACGTGCAAATGCTGCCCCCTAGACCCAACAGGTTAACAAACTATAGTTTTGGCAAGTCGGTTAGGACATCTACTTTGTGCATGACACAAGAAAGTTTTCCAACAATTGTTGGATTATTTCACTTATAATTCATTGTATCACAATTCCAGTGAGTCAGATGGTTACATACACTAAGTTGACTGTGCCTTTAAACAGCTTGGAAAATTCCAGAAAAGGATGTCATAGCTTTAGAAGCTTCTGATAGGCTAATTGACATAATTTGAGTCAATTGGAGGTGTACCTGTGGATGTATTTCAAGGCCTACCTTCAAACTCAGTGCCTCTTTGGTTGACATCATGGGAAAATCAAAAGAAATCAGCCAAGACCTCAGAAAAATGATTGTAGACCGCCACAAGTCTGGTCCATCCTTGGGAGCAATTTCTAAATGCCTGAAGGTACCACGTTCATCTGTACAAACAATAGTACGCAAGTATAAACACCATGGGACCACGCAGCCGTCATACTGCTCAGGAAGGAGACGCGTTCTGTCTCCTCGAGATGAACGTACTTTGGTGCAAAAAGTGCAAATCAAACCCATAACACAGCAAAGGACCTTGTGAAGGTGCTGGAGGAAATAGGTACAAAAGTATCTATATCCACAGTAAAACAAGTCCTATATCGACATAACCTAAAAGGCCGCTCAGCAAGGAAGAAGCCACTGCTCCAAAACCGCCATAAAAAAGCCAGACTACGGTTTGCAACTGCACGTAGTTTTTGGAGAAATGTCCTCTGGTCTGATGAAACATAAATAGAACTGTTTGGCCATAATGAACATCGTTATGTTTGGAGGAAAAAGGGGGAGGCTTGCAAGCTGAAGAACAACATCCCAACTGTGAAGCACGGGGGTGGCAGCATCATGTTGTGGGGGTGCTTTGCTGCAGGAGGGACTGGTGCACGTCACAAAATAGATGGCATGAGGTAGGAAAATTTGGTGGATATATTGAAGCAACATCTCAAAACATCAGTCAGGAAGTTAAAGCTTGGTGCAAATGGGTCTTCCAAATGGCCAATGACCCAAGCATACTTCCAAAGTTGTGGCAAAATGGCTTAAGGACAACAAAATCAAGGTATTGGAGTGGCCATCACAAAGCCCTGACCTCAATCCCATAGAAAATTTGTGGGCAGAACTGAAAAAGCGTGTGCGAGCAAGGAGGCCTACAAACCTGACTCAGTTACACCAGCAGCTCTGTCAGGAGGAATGGGCCAAAATACACCCAACCTATTGTGGGAAGCTTGTGGAAGGCTACACAAAACATTTGACCCAAGTTAAACAATTTAAAGGCAATGCTACCAAATACTAATTGAGTGTATGTAAACTTCTGAACCAATGTGATGAAAGAAATAAAACCTGAAATAAATAATTCTCTAAATAATTTCACATTCTGAAAATAAAGTGGTGATCCTAACTGACCTAAGACAGGAAATTGTTATCAGGATTAAATGTCAGGAATTGTGAAAAACTGAGTTTAAATGTATTTGGCTAAGGTAAACTTCTGACTTCAACTGTATATATACTGAGATCATGTGACACTTAAATAAAGTCCACCTGTGTGCAATCTAACTAATTATGTGACTTCTGAAGGTAATTGGTTGCACCACATCTTATTTAGGGGCTTCATAGCAAAGGGGGTGAAAACATACGCACACACCACTTTTTATTTTTTAGAAACAAGTTATTTTTTTCATTTCACCAATTGACTATTTTGTGTATGTCCATTACATGAAATCCAAATAAAAATCTATTTAAATTATAGTTTGTAATGCAACAAAATAGTAAAAACACCAAGGGGGATGAATACTTTTGCAAGGCACTGTAGGTAGCGTACATTCCCATGTTACCAAATGTTCTCACTTGCAGAGATGATGCTGATGACTGAAAACAACCCAGCAGCTATGAAATTGGCTGCAGGGTATAGGCAAATAAAACAGATAAATAGAACAACTATGGCTTTCATTATTTCAGCACTTTGAATAGCAATTCTATCTAGGCAGATTTTTTTTTTTAAAAAGGTCCGTCAACTGGGTTGTCAATACATTTACAATACAATATTTTGGTGATCAACTCAATTGGCATTTTTAGACATACAGTTGGATCAGAAATTATTGATCATAACACTTAGCAAAAATGACTGTATAAAATAACATTTAAATACTGAGCTATATTACATGCAACAAATAAAATGGGGAAATTATATTATAATAATACAATTTCTCAGAGAAAGATATGTTGTTTAAAAAGCAATATTATTTATTCTCAAAAAGGTAGGGGTCAAAATTATTGACACCCCTGTTTTCAATATCTCACCTTGCAAGGATAAGGGCACTGAGCCTTTTCTGAATTGTTTTATGAGTTGGAGAACACATCTTAGACCATTCCTACATATAGAATCATTCCAGATCCTTGATATCCTTCGTCTGCGCCTCAGGTTCTTCAATTCAAATCACAGGTTTTCAAATCCTAAAACTAAGATGGTAATTTCTTTGTGGATTTTGATGTGTGCTTGGGGTTATTGTGTGGCGGATGAATCAGAATTAGTTGGGTAACATAGATAATTAAGATGTCTTATCTGCATAATATGCTTATGTGATATACTTGTTATTAGAATGTATCCCTTTGGACTCCGGTGTTGGCAGTTGCACTTCTTCCCTCAGCTGGGGCTCAGTCACTTGGGGCACAGAGAGGGGAGAGGTCAGACTTGTCTTTTACATGTCTCTTGTGCTATGCAGAATATCAGAAAGGGAAGAGGACAGGATGGAACATTGTCTTCATATGTGAATGTGTCTTTACCTATTCTTAAACCATGTGAAGGGATGGCGTGATTAATGGGGAACCAATAAGTTGTCTCCACAATGTCTGTGCGCAAGTCACTCCCTCCTTTGGCATTGGAGGGGGGGGGGGGGGGCAGTGTATGGAACCATTGTATGTCCTCTCTGATGTTGCACTTATCCTGGGATAGTATATGACCTAGAGACTCACTCCCCTCAGTGAGCTTGTCCAGGAGAGGAGTCAAGAAGGGGCTTTACTTGAGATGGGAGTATCTAGAGTTGACAATTGAGTTATGCCATTGGATGAGCTAATGTTTCTGTTCTATACCGCACCAAGAAGAGACAGTTCCAGTTTGGAGTAGGAGGACCAGACACTGGTCTGTACAATGAAAACTGTTGACATAGCAGATGCTGTCTGCTATGTATTATAGATATCTTTCATACAAATCTTAACCTTGTGACCATTCTATGTATCTGTTGTTCGTCATGTAGGTTGAGAGGGGTGTATCTTGGCTATAAAAGATCTTTGTACTTTTGTGTTGTCACTCTCAACGGTTCATTAGAAATATGGAATCGTTGAAAGTCAATGCTATTGCAAAGCTCTTATTATTAAAGATGTAGTTTAAGTATAACTGACTGGTGTGTGAAGTTTGTTTCTCCTCATTTGGTAATACAGAAATTAACCACCACAATTGTCTGCTGGAAAATCCACTTGTGGACAAGTTTCAGCAACCAGTGTTTTGTCTAAAATGTCCTGGTACTGGGTAAAGTTAATGATGCCGTTGAAATTAACAAGGTGCCCCAGGACCCAGTCATTTTTGCTCATCTTTATCAAGGGTGTCAATCATTTCCGACCACACTGTAGTTTGAGGGGTGAAACAGGGGGGGAAAATATGGTAAGAGAAAAAGGTAGGAAGCATTGTTTATGGCCCAAAGACAATGAGTTGTGTTGAGCACGAGAGAGAGAGTATGTACATAGCCTAATTGTTTCTTTGTTTTTCAGTTTCAGTCACATGACAAGGGCTTTGACCCTACTGCTTCCCTTTCCCTTACCTTTGAGTAAGGCTTCCTTTCACAATGCTTTTCTCATGAAATAAGTAGTGCCTGACTTAGCACTAATGGATACTACAGCACAATGATAATTAGGCCTATTTCAAGAGAAATAGTGTGGAAAAGGAAATGCACAAGATCTTTGATGTGTAGTGCACTTTCGGTGTGATAGGCCTACCTAAAACAAATCTATATTTATTGCAGTATAGGCCATCTCCCTTACCACTCTTATTTAGGGGCATTGTGGGCACTGACGCTAAAAATAAGTTTGCGTATTATTATAAGTGCTTGTTAATAATCGTGTGCCAACTGTCATGACAGAATTACCCAAGTATTTCATGAAAGAAAGTAAGAAACCCTTTAGAGGGCCTGTTTAGCTGCTTTCTGAAATGGACCAATTTACTTCAAAATAGAAAATTGGTATAGTAGCTCATTTTCTGGCCTAACTCGGGCCACTCTGGTGCTTGTAAGCTAAAACCTTCAGAATGAAAAGATTGAGTAGTGGGTTGAATCCCAACATTGAAGTATGGATATAAACTCATTATATGAACAGTCATCGATGCACCTTTTAAAAGGGTAAGAAAAACAAAGTAGGCTTGAAGTCTTTTTAAAATATTAAAGAAGATTACACAGAAATATGTTGCCTTGTATTTCAAAACATGACCCACATTCACATAATAAGTTAAAACTGAGAAACCCTTAACCGTGTAAGCCAGCACTTATCTTTGGGAGCCCCTTGAGCGATTGTTTTCTTGGGCCTGAAAAGTACATTTGTTAAAGATAGGCTACTGTGAATGTAACAATAGGAAAACTAAAAAGTTATCATCTGTAGACTATTGTCCTGTCCATATTTAGATATACAATGTACATTGATAAATATAACAGGGGAGAGCATAGCCCTTGATCATGACTCTCAGTTCCTTATCAGCAAGAAATAAATAAAACACACACACACAGTACTGTGCAAAAGTTTTAGGCAGGTGTGAAAAAATGCTGTAAAGTAAGAATGCTTTCAAAAATAGACATGTTAATAGATTATATTTATCAATTAACTAAATGCAAAGTGAGTGAGCAGAACAAAAATCTAAATCAAATCCATATTTGGTGTGACCACCCTTTGCCATCTTCAACAACAACAATAAGCACACAGCCAAGACAACGCAGGAGTGGCTTCAGGACAAGTCTCTGAATGTCCTTGAGTGCCCCAGCCAGAGCCTTGACTTGAACTTGATTGAACATCTCTGGAGAGTCCTGAAAATAGCTGTGCAGCGATGCTCCCCATCTAACCTGACAGAGCTTGAAAGGATCTGCAGAGAAGAATGGGAGAAACTCCACAAATACAGGTGTGCCAAGCTTGTAGCGTCATACCTAAGAAGACTTGGTGTTTCAGCAAAGTACTGAGTAAAAGGCCTGAATACATATGTACAGTTGAAGTTGGAAGTTTACATACACCTTAGCCAAATACATTTAAACTCAGTTTTTCACAATTCCTGACATTTAATCCTAATAACAATTCCCTGTCTTAGGTCAGTTAGGATCACCACTTTATTTTAAGAATGTGAAATGTCAGAATAATAGTAGAGAGAATGATTTATTTCAGGTTTTATTTCTTTCATCACATTCCCAGTGGGTCAGAAATTGACATGCCCTCAATAAGTATTTGGGAGCATTGCCTTTAAATTGTTTAACTTGGGACAAACGTTTCAGGTAGCCTTCCACAAGCTTCCCACAATAAGTTAGGTGAATTTTGGCCCATTCTTCCTGACAAAGCTGGTGTAACTGAGTCAGGTTTGTAGGCCTCCTTGCACGCACACACTTTTTCAGTTCTACCCACAGATGTTCTATAGGATTGAGGTCAGGACTTTGTGATAGCCACTCCAATACCTTGAATGTGTTGTCCTTAAGCCATTTTGCCACAACTTTGGAAGCATGCTTGGGGTCATTGTCCATTTGGAAGACACATTTGCAACCAAGGTTTAACTTCCTGACTGATGTCTTGAGATGTTGCTTCAATATATCCACATAATTTTCTCTCCTCATGATGCCATCTATTTTGTGAAGTGCACCAGTCCCTCCTGCAGCAAAGAACCCTCACAACATGATGCTGCCACCCCCGTGCTTCACGGTTGGGATGGTGTTCTTCGGCATGCAAGCCTCCCTCTTTTTCCTCCAAACATAACGATGTTCATTATGGCCAAACAGTTCTATTTTTGTTTCATTAGACAAGAGGACATTTCTCCAAAAAGTAAGATCTTTGTCCTCATGTGCAGTTGCAAACCGTAGTCTGGCTTTTTTTATGGCGGTTTTGGAGCAGTGGCTTCTTCCTTGCTGAGCGGCCTTTCAGGTTATGTCAATATAGGACTCGTTTTACTGTGGATATACATACTTTTGTTTCCTCCAGCATGTTCACAGGTCCTTTGCTGTTGTTCAGGGATTGATTTGCACTTTTCGAACCAAAGTACGTTCATCTCTAGGAGACAGAACACATCTCCTTCCTGAGCGGTATGACGGCTGCGTATGGTCCCATGGTGTTTATACTTGCATACTATTGTTTGTACAGATGAACGTGGTACCTTCAGGTCTTTGGAAATTGCACCCAAAGATGAACCAGACTTGTGGAGGTCAACAATTATTTTTCTGAGCTCTTGGCTGATTTCTTTAGATTTTTCCATGATGTCAAGCAAAGAGGCACGGTGTTTGAAGGTATGCCTTGAAATACATCCACAGGTACACCTCTAATGGACTCGTTTTGATGTCAATTAGCCTATTAGAAGCTTCTAAAGCCATGACATCATTTTCTGGAATATTCCAAGCTGTTTAAAGGCACAGTCAACTTAGTGTGCGTTAACTTCTGAACCACTGGAATTGTGATACAGTGAATTATAAGTTAAATAATCGGTCTGTAAACAATTGTTGGCAAAATTACTTGTGTCATGCACAAAGTAGATGTCCTAACCAACTTGCCAAAACTATAGTTTGTTAACTTCTTTGGGATAGGGGGTGGTATTTTGACGTCCGGATGAAAAGCGCACCCAAAGTAAACTGCCTGCTACTCAAGCCCAGAAGCTAGGATATGCAAATAATTGGTAGATTTGGATAGAAAAACTCTAAAACTGTTAAAATAATGTCTGTGAGTATAACAGAACTGAAATGGCAGGTGAAACCCCGAGGACAAACCATCCCCCCCCCCCCCCGCAAAAAAGAAATCATCCTACCACTGATTTCAATGGCTGGCACTTTTATAATAGGGCGAAATCGTACACAATTGCAGTTCCTAGGGCTTCCACTAGATGTCAACAGTCTTTAGACAGAGTTTCGGGCTGATTTTTGGAAAAATGAGCCAGAAATTGTAGTTTTTCTAGGTGGCTCCAATTTTGGCTGTAGTGTTTCCAAGCGCATGAATGAGAGTGCGTTATTTGGTATTTTGCTCCGGTAAAGACAATAACGATTCTCCGTCTTAAATTTTATTGTTTATTTACGTATTAGGGTTTGATTAAGGTTTGATTATAAACGTTGATTGACTTGTTTGGATAAGTTTATTGGTAACGTTTGGGATTCATTTTGTATGCATTTTGAAGGAGGGAAACCGAGTGGATTATTGACTGAAGCGCGCCAGCTAAACTGAGTTATGGATATAAAAAAGGACTTTATCGAACAAAAGGACCATTTGTAATGTAACTGGGACCTTTTGGAGTGCCAACAGAAGAAGATCTTCAAAGGTAAGGCATATTATATCGCTATTTCTGACTTTTGTGTCACAACTCCCTGGTTAAAATTATTTGTTATGCATTTGTGTGCTGGGCGCTGTCCTCAGATAATCGCATTGCTTGCTTTCGCCGTAAAGCCTTTTTGAAATCTGACACGACGGCTGGATTAACAACAAGTTAAGCTTTATTTTGATGTATTGCACTTGTGATTTCATGAAATGTAATATTTATAGTAATTTCACTTGAATTTGGCGCTCTGCAATTTCACCGGAAGTTTTCGAAATGGTAGCGTCCCACTAATCCGCAAGAAGTTAACACGAAATTTGTGGAGTGGTTGAAAAACGAGTTTTAATGACTCCAACCTAAGTGTATGTAAATACTGACTTCAACTGTAATATCAGTTTTTTATTTTAATACATTTGCTAAAATTGATAAAAAACAGTTTTTGCTTTGTCATTGTGTGTAGATTGATGAGGAAAATAATCAATTTAATCAATTTTAGAATAAGGCTGTAACGTAACAGAATTTGGAAAAGGTCAAGGGGTCTGAATACTTTCTGAAAACACTGTAGGCTTGGTGTTGTTGATGTTTGATACTGTGAAACTTTGGGAATAGCTCACAGATTAGCATATCCTGTCATGTCATGATAACTTGGTTGGTACAGGCGAGCACATCAGCGGTGGAGCCTGTACCCTGTCTTCCAAAGATAATTCATATAAATCCAAATAACTTCACAGATCTTCATTGTAAAGGGTTTAAACACTGCTTCCTATGCTTGTTCAATGAACCATAAACAATTAATGAACATGCACCTGTGGAACTGTCGTTAAGACACTAACAGCTTACAGACGGTAGGCAATTAAGGTCACAGCTATGAAAACTTAGGACACTAAAGAGGCCTTTCTACTGACTCTGAAAAACACCAAAAGAAAGATGCCCAGGGTCCCTGCTTATCTGCGTGAACGTGCCTTAGGCATGCTGCAAGGAGGGATGAGGACTGCAGATGTGGCCAGGGCAATAAATTGCAATGTCCGTACTGTGAGACGCCTAAGACAACGCTACAGGGAGACAGGACGGACAGCTGATCGTCCTCGCAGTGGCAGACCACGTCTAACAAACACCTGCACAGGATCGGTACATCCAAACATCACACCTGCGGGACAGGTACGGGACGGCAACAACAACTGCCCGAGTTACACCAGGAATGCACAATCCCTCCATCAGTGATCAGACTGTCCGCAATAGGCTGAGAGGCTGGACTGAGGGCTTGTAGGCCTGTTGTAAGGCAGGTCCTCACCACACATCACCGGTAACAACGTCGCCTATGGGCACAAACCCACCATTGCTAGACCAGACAGGACTAGCAAAAAGTGGTCTTCTCTGACGAGGCGCGGTTTTGTCTCACCAGGGGTTATGGTCGGATTTGCGTTTATCGTCAAAGGAATGAGTGTTACACCGAGGCCTGTACTCTGGAGCGGGATCATTTTGGAGGTGGAAGATTCGTCATGGTCTGGGACGGTGTGTCACAGCATCATCGGACTGAGCATGTTGTCATTGCAGGCAATCTCAACGCTGTGCATTACAGGGAAGACATCCTCCTCCCTCATGTGGTACCTTTCCTGCAGGCTCATCCTGACATGACCCTCCAGCATGACAATGCCACCAGCCATACTGCTCGTTCTGTGCGTGATTTCCTGCACGACAGGAATGTCAGTGTTCTGCCATGGCCAGCGAAGAGCCCGGATCTCAATCCCATTGAGCCCGTCTGGGACCTGTTGGATCGGAGGGTGAGGACTAGGGCCATTCCCCCCAGAATTGTCTGGGAACTTGCAGGTGCCTTGGTGGAAGAGTGGGGTAACATCTCAGAGCAAGAACTGGCAAATCTGGTGCAGTCCATGAGGAGATGCATTGCAGTACTTAATGCAGCTGGTGGCCACACCAGATACTGACTGTTACTTTTGATTTTGACCCCCCCACCCCCCCTTTGTTCAGGGACACATTATTCCATTTCTGTTAGTTACATGTCTGTGGAACTTGTTCAGTTTATGTCTCCGTTGTTGAATCTTGTTATGTTCACACAAATATTTACACATGTTAAAACCTGTTGGGGCTAGGGGGCAGTATTTTCACGGCTGGATAAAAAAACGTACCCGATTTAATCTGGTTACTAATCCTACCCAGTAACTAGAATATGCATATACTTATTATATATGGATAGAAAACACCCTAAAGTTTCTAAAACTGTTTGAATGGTGTCTGTGAGTATAACAGAACTCATTTGGCAGGCAGAACCCTGAGACATTTTCTGACAGGAAGTGGATACCTGATGTGTTGAATTACCTTTAAGCCTATGCCATTGAAACACACAGGGGTTGATTAATGTTTTGGCACTTCCTATTGCTTCCACTAGATGTCACCAGCCTTTACAAAGTGTTTTGAGTCTTTTACTGTGAGATCTGACCGAACAAGAGCCATGGAACGGTGATGGCCGATTAGACTCTGGCGCGCGAGTTCATGTTGGGTACCCTCGTTCCAATACGTTATAAAAGAGAATGCATTCGTCCACCTTGAATATTATTCATGTTCTGGTTAAAAAAGGCACTAATGATTTATGCTATACAACGTTTGACATGTTTGAACGAACGTAAATATATTTTTTTTTCCCCTCGTTCATGACGAGAAGTCCGGCTGGCTTAGATCATGTGCTAACAACACGGATCTTTTTGGATATAAATGATGAGCTTTTTTGAACAAAACTACATTCGTTATGGACCTGGGATTCCTGGAAGTGACATCTGATGAAGAGAATCAAAGGTAATGGATTATTTACATAGTATTTTCGATTTTAGATCTCTCCAACATGGCCGTTAGTCTGTATCGCAAAGCGTATTTTTCTGGGCGCAGTGCTCAGATTATTGCAAAGTGTGATTTCCCAGTAAGGTTATTTTTAAATCTGGCAATCCAGTTGCGTTCAAGAGATGTAAATCTATAATTCTTTGAATGACAATATAATATTTTACCAATGTTTTCGAATAGTAATTATTTAATTTGTTGTGCTGCTTGACTGGCGGTTATTGGAGGGAAACGATTTCCTCAACATCAACGCCATAGTAAAACGCTGTTTTTGGATATAAATATGAACTTGATAGAACAAAAAATGCATGCATTGTCTAACATAATGTCCTAGGAGTGTCATCTGATGGAGATTGTCAAAGGTTAGTGCATCATTTTAGCTGGTTTTCTTCTTTTGGTGACGCCTTTCTTTGAATTGACAAAACATTACACACAGCTATTGTCAATGTACTCTCCTAACATAATCTAACTTTATGCTTTTGCTGTAAAGCCTTTTTGAAATCGGACAACGTGGTTAGATTAAGGAGATGTTTATCTTTCAAAGGGTGTTTGTTTTAATTGTTTTCAAATTTGGCGGTCTTGATATTTCACCTGTTGTTGATTGGGTGTACCAGGGGTGGGACGCTTGCGTCCCACATAGCCCATAGAGGTTAAAAGATCATTTGTGGAATTTATTTCCTTCCTTAATGCGTTTGAGCCAATCAGTTGTGTTGTGACAAGGTAGAGGGAGGTATCCAGAAGATAGCCCCAATTGGTAAAAGAACAAGTCCATATTATGGCAAAAACAGCTCAAATAAGCAAATAGAAATGACAGTCCATCATTACTTTAAGACATGAAGGTCAGTCAATATGGAACATTTCAAGAACTTTGAAAGTTTCTTCAAGTGCAGTCGCAAAAACCATCAAGAGCCATGATGAAACTGGCTCTCATGAGGACCGCCACAGGAATAGAAGACCCAGAGTTACCTCTGCTGCAGAAGATAAGTTGATTAGAATTACCAGCCTCAGAAATTGCAGCCCAAATAAATGCTTCCCAGGGTTCAAGTAACAGACATTTCAACATCAACTGCTCAGAGGAGACTGCGTGAATCAGGCCTTCATGGTTGAATTACTGCAAAGAAACCACAACTAAAGGACACCAATAATATGAACAGACTTGGGCCAAGAAACACAAGCAATGGACATTAGACCAGTGGAAATTTGTCCTTTGGTCTGGAGTCCAAATTTGCGATTATTGGTACCAACCGCCATGTCTTTGTGAGACGTGGTGTGGGTGAACGGATGATCTCTGCATGTCTATTTCCCACCGTAAAGCATGGATGATTTATGGTGTGGGGGTGCTTTGATGGTGACACTGTCTATGATTTATTTAGAATTCAAGTCACACTTAACCAGCATGGCTACCACAGCATTCTGCAGCGATACGCCATCCCATCTGGTTTGAGCTTAGTGGGACTATCATTTGTTTTCAACAGAACAATGACCCAACACACCTCCAGGCTGTGTAAGGGCTATTTTATCAAGAAGGAGAGTGATGGAGTGCTGCATCAGATGACCTGGCCTCCACAATCCCCCGACCTCAACCCAATTGAGATGGTTTGGGATGAGTCGGACCGCAGAGTGAAAGAAAAGCAGCCAACAAATGCTCGGCATATGTGGGAACTCCTTCAAGACTGTTGGAAAAGCATTCTAGGTGAAGCTGGTTGAGAGAATGCCAAGAGTGTGGAAAGCTGTCATCAAGGCAAAGGGTGGCTATTTGAAGAATCTCAAATATAAAATATATTTTGATTTGTTTAACACTTTTTTGGTTACCACATGATTCCATGTGTTATTTCATAGTTTTGATGTCTTCACTATTATTCTACAATGTAGAAAATATTAGAAATAAAGAAAAACCCTTGAATGAGTAGGTGTTCTAAAACTTTTGACCGGTTGTGTGTGTGTGTGTGTGTGTGTGTGTGTGTGTGTGTGTGTGTGTGTGTGTGTGTGTGTGTATAGATATATAGATATCTATATATATACACACACACACCTTTCAAAAGTAAAGGGTCATTTAGAAATGTCATTGTTTTTGAAAGAAAAGCAAATTTTTTTGTCCATTACAATAACATCAAATTGATCAGAAATACAGTGTAGACATTGTATTATGTTAGCACAGCTGAAAACAGTTCTGATTAAAGAAGCAATAAAACTGGCCTTTTTTAGACTAGTTGAGTATCTGGAGCATCAGCATTTGTGGGTTCGATTACAGGCTCAAAATGGCCAGAAACAAATACCTTTCTTCTGAAACTCGTCAGTCTATTCTTGTTCTGAGAGAAATGAAGGCTGTTCCATGTGAGAAATTACCAAGGAACAGAAGATCTCGTACCACCCTGTGTACTACTCCCTTCACAGAACAGCACAAACTGGCTATAACCAGAATAGAAAGAGTGGGAGGCCCCGGTGCACAACTGAGCAAGAGGACAAGTACATTAGAGTGTCTAGTTTGAGAAACTGATGCCTCACAAGTCTTCAAATGGCAGCTTCATTAAATAGTACCCGCAAAACACCAACATCAACAGTGAAGAGGCGACTCCGCCATTGTATTGTGGTCTTAAGCATTAAATAGAACATGTGGGAGGGGGCAGAGGAGGGAAGATGGCGGAAGTGGTTGCTGAGGTCGAATCAAGCAGCGCGATGGGCAAAGTTTGTGAAGACGAATGTTCTGAATGGACAACAGTAGTATCAAAAACTGGAACAAAAAGGAAATTGTCTAAAATTGGAGTGGAGGATACGTATATGAATGATAATGAATCGCTTGTTGTTGAGATGCGTTTGTTGAGTAAGGATGCATATATGCAGGAGACCCATTTGAGGTGTCGAAAATGGTGAAGTATGCACTGTGAAAAGTGGAGTTTTTCAGAGTGAACAGGAGTGGTCTTATTTAGATTTAATTGTATTTCTGAAGAACAGAGGAAGATTTCAGTGAGCCTCAAAAGATTCCGGACAACAGAAGTTTTGAACTTTGGAGTAGATCACCTGTCAAAGGAATAATTTCAGGGGTGACGACGGATGTTCAGGTTGAATACCTGAAGAGAAATCCTGGTGTGATTGGTGCCCGGCGTCTGACCCATTGGGTGAACGGAGAAAAATAAATAAGTATGTCGGTCCTGTTGTTTTTGATAAAGAGCAAATACCTACACGTGAAGCTTGGTTATGTAAGATACATTGTTAGAGCTTTCTTCCCCAAACCACTGCAGTGTAAGAATTGTAAAGGATTTGGCTATGTTTCAAGTGAGGTGCAGACAGACAGAGTATACTGAAGAATGGTGTGTAGAAGGACGCCGGTGTTCAATTGTGGTGGGGATCATGATCCCGAGTTCCTAGAGTGCCCTGTAAGGGTGAAGGAGATTGAGGTGGCAAAAGTTAGAGCGGTCAATCAAATCTCCTATGCGGAGGTGATTAAAAGGTTTGAGAAAACAAGTGATGCTAGTGAAGATATGGTAGTGGACCGACCACAGCCTGTAGTAAAATGTTTGCTGCCAGTCAAAAGATACCCTTTGTGTTAAAAAAGGTGGATTTTATGGCGTTCATTGCCACAGTTATAAACTCTACGTCACAAGTCTCAAAGAAGTCTAAGAAACTGGACATTATTGTGGCTGTGGCAGAAAGGTTTTTGGGACTTAAGGATTTTACATCGGAAGACTTACAAGGGGTACTGGCTACAGAAGACACGCCCTCCCACTTTCCCCTTGAGCCTGTGTAGCCATCAGATCTGTTTTATTTTTTATCAGAAAAGTTTTTGATTTAGTTAACTTTATTTATTTTTTATCGTTTCCATATAGTTTCCATCCCGTACAGTAGGTGGCGGGATGCACATTACATTGTGCGATCGCCAATATACCATAGAAGAAGTAACAGAACATGTAAATGTCCTTTTGAGTACAAGGAATAATGTTAGGCTACTTTTGTCCACTATTGTACTAAGGATAGCGATGACAACACTGTGAAAGCAAATTGAAACATTATAACAATATCGTTCGTGGAATTTGACCGGGATACGTATACATGTATTACAATAATTGGTAGAATTCCTTACGGATGTAGTAGGTTTTGTGAATTGGAACACATCTGTAGCGAGTTGGTAAACATGCTAACAGCTTGGATATACAGTAGTTACTATCTCAACAACCACTATTATTTCCCGACTGACTAAACTCCTGAAGGCTACTCCAAGTTCCTACATTGTAGTCAGGTTACTAATAACAATGTCTTTATTGGTAGCATATCAATGGTTTATCAAAAAGAGGACAATGTATAGCTAAAATCCCTTTTACCTTGTATACATCTCCGTAGGTCCCGCTCCCAATTCTCTGTATTAGCTCGAAATCCTCCTGCGGATTTCGCCTTGAAAGGTCGAAAGTGGAAGCCATTTTTCGGTCCCCGGTTTAGTTATCCAGTCGCTATATTTGTTGTAACACTGACACCACATATAACGAAAAACATACAATATAAACACACGTCGTCAGAAAATATCACAGCCTGACTTCACTGTAACTTTAACATGGCCTCCTCTGAGCACTGCGCGTGCGCCGCAGCCAGCTTGTCCAAGAGGGGAATGCAAGGAATGGGCGACAAGAGGGTGGGTCGCTGGCTGGCTAGGGTCTCTGGTAGAATTCTACCCCTGGACACAGATGTAGGATCAGTTTAGCGTCCACAAATTCTCAATCGTGAAACCAGAGTTTAGGAGCGACTAGTTTGGTTTTGCGTATCCTACAGAAATGTCTTTGACACGAGGATCATGAATACCCTAGTAATTCACTACTTGTTTACAGCTGGATCATTTCTTCTCATTCTCACAAATTTCCAGAGTGCAATAGAATAGAATAGCATAGAATTTAAGAATTAGGAAAATAAGATCATAAACTTGGAAAAACGATCTTATGAGTTTGATTATATCAATCAATAATTATGGTATAATAGATAATATGCTGCATTAGGCTACTATATAGATACATTGTGTTGCTTTTCAGTAAAACTGGAAAGCACACAAAATAATAACCATACAGTCAATCATATTGTGTGAATGTATTATAATCTATTGTCTTGTGAGCCAGAATTACTAGGCATTTGTGCATGTGGAAAGTTTGCAATATATGTATTATTTATAACTTACTATTTGATTGAATGTATTATTGTACAGTACTATTAAAAAGTCCATATTACTGAATGATCGAAAAATGACTAATACAAAGCCAATGCGTTATTACATTTGACCATATCACACATCACTCTTATTCTTAATTTCCCTTTTTGTCCTGCCTTTGTGTAATATCCTCCAGAGAAAAACAGGTGTCACTAGATGGATCTGTCCCTACTCCCTAGGCCTATACTAATCTGAAAATAGGAATGCACAGTACAAAAAATGTATTCAACAAAGACAATCACCCACACAATGTAACCATTTCCAACACTGAAGCATGCATGAGAGCACCAGCTGTTCCGGACGACTGTGTGATCACGCTCTCCGTAACCAATGTGAGTAAGACCTTTAAACAAGTCAACATTCACAAGGCACCGGACCAAACAGATTACCAGGATGTGAGCATGACGAGTCTGTAATACCAACATGTTTCAAGCAAACCCTGTGCCTAAGAACACCAAGGTAACCTGCCTAAATGACTACCGACTCGGACAAAAAGATCATCAAAGTGAGAATGCTATTCACTCTGCAACTGGATCCTGGACTTCTTGACGCCCCCCCCCCCCCCCCCCCCCCCGGTGGTAAGGGTAGGTAACAACACATCTGCCACACTGATCCTGATCCTCAACACGGGGGCCCTTCAGGGGTGCGTGCTCAGCACCCTCCAACTCCCTGTTCACCCACAACTGCATGGCCAAGCACGACTCCAACACCATCATTAAATTTGCCAAAGACACAACAGTGGTAGGCCTGACCACCGACAACGATGAGACAGCCTATAGGGAGGAGGTCAGAGACCTAGCAGTGTGGTGCCAGGATAACAATCTCTCCCTCAACGTGATCAAGACAAAGGAGATGATCGTGGACTACAGGAAAAGGACGGCCAAGCACACCCCCATTCTCATCAACGGGGCTGTAGTGGAGCAGGTTGAGAGCTTCAAGTTCCTTGGTGTCCACATCACCAACAAACTATCATGGTTCAAACAGACCAAGACAGTTGTGAAAAGAGCACGACAAGACTATTCCCCCTCAGAAGACTGAAAAGATTTGGCATGGGTCCTCAGATCCTCAAAAAGTTCTACAGCTGCACCATCGAGAGAATCGTGACTGGTCGCATCACCGCCTGGTATGGCAACTGCTCGGCCTCTGACCGCAAGGCACTACAGTGGGTAGTGCGTACGGCCCAGTACATCACTGGGGCCAAACTTTCAGCCATCCAGGACCTCTATACCAGGCGGTGTCAGAAGAAGGCCCTAAAAATTGCCAAAGACTCCAGCCACCCTAGTCATAGACTGTTCTCTCTGCTACCACACCGCAAGCGGTACTGGAGTGCCAAGTCTATGTCCAAAAGGCTTCTTAACAGCTTCTACCTCCAAGCCATAAGACTCCTGAACAGCTCATCAAATGGCTACCTGGACTATTTGCATTGTTGTTGCCCTTTAATTATTTGTTATTTTTCTATTTTGTTATTTTTATTTTTGTATTTATTTATTTTTTACTTTCTTAACACTTATTTTCCTTAAAACCCTTAACCAACAATGCAGTTTTAAGTAGCATTTCACTCTAAGGTCTACACCTGTTGTATTCGCGCATGTGACAAAATATTTTATTTTATTTGTGATTTGTACCAATTTGGTCAACCTAGCAAATGTGCCAATTTAATTGCTCAATGTTCACTCCACCAGTACAGATTGCAATCATTGTCATCATCATTTACATGTTTATTTATGCAATTTTTGTCATGCCAGGCACACATCCAGGCTCCATTTTAATGGGCCATTATTAGAGCTGGCAAGGGCGCAGATCAAAAAAGCCAAATAAACACCCACAAATCTATTTCAGCAATGCTCGCTTTGTGGCAATTATTTAATCACTATGAGCTCAATTCAGACTTTGATACTGTGACAGAATAGATTTGCAATAGCATGATGCTGAAATGGCTATTGATCATTTGTTTAGGGACTGTTGAAAATCCTGACATTTTGGATATGTCCCCTGAAAGCTTTATGTACAGTTCATGAACTCTGTTCATTAGTTCACTTTGATATGGCCATTGTGTGGGTGTGTGTGTATTTGGTTTCACTATCCTTGTGGGGACCAGAAGTCCTCACAAGGATAGTAAAACAAGGAAAATTGGGGACTTTTCGCCATCCTTCCCCAAAAGGAAAAAGGCTATTTTAGGCTTAGGAGTTAGGTTATAATTAGGGTTAGGGTTAGAATTAGGGTTAGGGGGTAGGTTTAGCGTTAGGAGTTTGGGTCTGGTTTAGGATTAGAGGTTTAATGGTTAGGTTTAGGGGTTAGTGAAAATAGGATTTTGAATGGTAGTCAATTGTTTGGTAGTGTGTGTGTGTGTAAGAGAGAGGAGAGTACTGCAGTAATGGCTCATATCATTCATAGTTTGTGTGACCACTGTGCTCAGAACAGGTGCGTTGACCAAAATGTAATAGAATTCCAACATTGTAGCTGGTCCGCACTCAAAAAGGAGATTCAAGGTTTCTTTTTAGTATTCATTTAATTTAGGGGTAGGTAGATAGACAAACGTTTCGTATGTTTGATGTGTGTGTGTGTGTGTGTGTGTGTCTGCATCTGAGAGAGAGAGAGAGAGAGTAATTTAAGTTTTACACATTAAAATTGTCAAACTGTTACTTGGTGTATTGGGGGAATTGATGTTTTATCAAAATGAGGATGCAAGGGTTAAGTTACAGGAAACCATTATTTTCTCTTATAGACACACCCATCTTTATTACTGACTGTGAAAGAGTAGGACAACCTTGACATTCCCTCACACACGCTGTATGTCGCCTCCGGCAGATGGTCATTTTCCTCTCCATGCGAATAGGAGGAGCCCTCAGTTTTACCCGACTGTGTCACGGACGAAGAGGACAAGCCCAGGTGCTGAGGAGAGGGAAAGAGCGATAGGGGTGGTGTGGTTTCTGCAGGTAAACACTAGTAATCTCAAGCACAGAGAGGCAAGTGCGGAGTTTACCCCACACCCAGCACGCTTGCGGACACCGTACCGATCCACCTGTGTTGTTGTGTCTTCCATTTTCAGCAACCCGCGGGTGGGAAGCAGCCAATGCCAATGCGCTCTCGACTGTGGACCATGTTCGCAGGTCAGAGGATGCGTAAAAATGCGTAGTAACTGGAATAGCAGGTGCTGGAAGAAGGGCGTCCAACTGTCAACACGTCTGAACTGTGCGCATAGCGCCGAGCGCTGATGTTCAAACCATGGAGAAACAAGCTCTTGCAACGGCTCTGAGCTTGTCCATGAGCGTTATCTCTTTACTCTTGTTGGTCACCGCTATCTTCACCGACCATTGGTACGAGACAGACACCAGAAGGCATAAGGAGAATTGCGACAAGTATGGGTCGGATTCTAACGACCAGAAAAACAGGGAGATGCCTATATACCACTTGCCTCTTGTGGACAACGGCAACTCCAAACGGAACGTGGCGCTTATGAAGCCGATTCACGTCGGGAGTAGAGAGGAGGAATTACTTGAGAACTGGAGGGCGATACTGGGGATGGGGATTCTTGAGACGGAATGTGGGCGTCCGTTGTTCTCCACATATTCTGGACTCTGGAGAAAATGCTACTTTCAAGGCATGGACCGGGATATCGATAAACTCATATCAAAGGGTAAGTTTTAATGTGCACACTAAAAAGTGGGAGAAAAGAAAAACAGTTGTCAAATTTGCTGTCAATAATCCGCGACTATAGGCAAGGACTGTTTTGCATCTCTTTAATCGAGGTAGCTCCATCTGTGGTGATAATTATGCATACGTGCATTGCGTCAAAACAAGGTGTATGAGGGCTCATACACAAGGGCTCATGATTATACACGCCCAAACTAATTTCCAGGAACATTAATTGCTATTTCAAACTCATTACCAAGGCTTGCTTTAGTAGGCTATTATGATTTCTATAATTGTCGCATCATGATGAGGGTGCTGGGAAATTATAGCCTAATGATTTAGGTAATTAATAGGCTAATTTATGAGGAACATTTTTACATTTATTTCCTTCTCATTTTCCCACAGTGGTAATCGTTGTAGACAGGCCTGGGAAATGTTTGTTTATGTTGTTATCCCAGTCGAATTGTCAATAGAGCCATCTATAGGGCTACAAAAGCCAAAGTGTTGATTGACTACACTTAGAAACCCATAGGAGAACCCTTTTTGATTCCAGTTAAACCCTTTTTGGTTCCAGGTAGAACCATTTTGGGTTCCATGTTAAACCCTCTGCGGAAAGGGTTCTATATGGAACCCAAAATGGTTTTACTTGGAAGCAAAAGGGTTCTATCTGGAAGGGACAGCCTAAGAACCCTTTTAGGTTCCAGATATCACCTTTTTTTTTACCCATGAAGAACCCCCTTTGAAGCCATTTTTTATTCTACATGGAAAAGTGTTCAACATGGAATCCTACAGGGTTCTTAAGAACCTTCTCTATGGAAAAAAGGGATCTAAAAGGTTTATTTGATTGAAAGTGTTCTACCTACAACCATAAAGGGATCTCGTTCTACCTACAACCATAAAGGGATCTCCTTCAGGGAAACGCCAGAATAAACCTTTTTCTAAAACTGAATTCATGCCCAATGTGCTGAAGTTCAAGTTCCTACAAAGTCTTTTTAAGGTTGAAATTCAATAAGTCGATCAGGATGAAAGGATAACTTTTCCACGCAGTGTCCAGTCCATCAAGATTAATGTCGTTCTGATTAAGCCAGCGGTTAAATGTCACCGAAACCCACTTGCCACCTTGCATTTAAAACAGCTGAGGTGTCATGTGAAGGACCTCGAGCTTCAACACCTACCGTTTGATTTCTGTCAATGTGGATTTCATTTGATACCTGCTTCAACCTGTGAAGAATTGTGCCCATACACTCTTAGAAAATAGCGTTCCAAAAGTGTTCTTTGCGGAAGGTTAGGGTTCTACCAAGAACCGTTTTGATCAGAAGAACCCTTTTTGGAAGACATGATTCTTTGGAAGGCGAAGGTTTCTAACCTAGATCTTTTAACATCCTAAGAACCGGTTTTGGAAGAAAGGGTTATATGATGATTGGAAGGCAAGAAGGATTCTTTGGAAGGCATGAAGGGTTCTACATAGAACCATATATACAGTTCATTAGGAAAGTATTCAGACCCCTTGACCTTTTCCAACATTTTTTGTTACAGCCTTATTTTAAAATGAAATAGTTTTTTCCCCCTCATCAATCTAGACACAATACCCCATAACTACAAAGCAAAAACAGGTTTTAGATATTTTAGCAAATTACCATTTACTCAGTATTTTGGTGAAGCACATTTGTCAGCCATTACAGCCTCGAGGCTTCTTGGAAATGACGCTATAAGCTTGGCACACCTGTATTTGGGGAGTTTTTCCCGTTCTTCTCTGAAGATCCTCTCAAGCTCTGTCTGGTTGGGTGGGGAGCATCACTGCACAGCTATTTCCAGGTGTCTCCAGAGATGTTCAATCGGGTTCAAGTCCCGGGCTCTGGCTGGGCCACTCAAGGACATTCAGAGACATGTCCCGAAGTCACTCCTGTGTTGTTTTGGCTGTGTGCTTAGGGTCGTTGTCCTGTTGGAAGGTAAACCTTCACCCCAGTCTGAGGTCCTGAGCGCTATGGAGCAGATTTTCATCAAGGATCTCTCTGTACTTTACTTCGATCATCTTTCCCTCGATCCTGACTAGTCTCCCAGTCCCTGCCACTGAAAAACATCCCCACAGCATGATGCTGCCACCACCATGCTTCACCATAGGGATGGTACCAGGTTTCCTCCAGATGTGACGCCTGGCACTCAGGCCAAACAGTTCAATCTTGGTTTCATCAGACCAGAGAATCTTGTTTCTCATGGTCTGAGAGTCCTTTAGGTGCCTTTTTGGCAAACTCCAAGCGGGCTATCATGTGCCTTTTACTGATGAGTGGCTTCCGTCTGGCCACTTTACCATAAAGGCCTGATTGGTGGAGTGCTGCAGAGATGGTTGTCCTTCTGGAAGGTTCTCCCATCTCTACAGAGGAACTCTGGAGCTCTGTCAGAGTGACCATCAGGGTTCTTGGTCACCTCCCTGACTAAGGCCCTTCTCCCCCGATTGCTCAGTTTGGCTAGGCGGCCAGCTCTAGGAAGAGTCTTGGTGGTTCCAAACTTACATTTAGGAATGATAGAGGCCACTGTGTTCTTGGGGATCTTCAATGCTGCAGACATTTTTTGGTACCCTTTCCCAGATCTGTGCCTCGACACAATCCTGTCCTCTACAGACAATTCCTTCAACCTCATGGCTTGGTTTTTGCTCTGACATGCACTGTCAACTGTGGGACCTTATATAGATAGGTGTGTAACTTTCCAAATCGTGTCCAACCAATTGAATTTACCACAGGTGGGCTCCAGTCAAGTTGTAGAAACATCTCAAGGATGGTCAATGGAAACAGGATGCACCTGAGCAAAATTTTGAGTTTCATAGCAAAGGGTCTGAATACTTACACTACCATTCAAAAGTTTGCGGTCACTTAGAAATGTCCTTATTTGTTAAAGAAAAGCAATTTGTTTGTCCATTAAAATAACATCAAATTGATCGGAAATACAGTGTAGACATTGTTAATGCTTTAAATTACTATTGTAGCTGGAAACGGCAGATTCTTTATGTAATATCTACGTAGGCGTACAGACGCCCATTATCAGCAACCATCATTCCTGTGCATTTGTGGGTTCGATTACTGGCTCAAAATGGCCAGAAACAAAGAACTTTCTTCTGAAACTCATCAGTCTATTCTTGTAAATGAAGGCTATTCCATGCGAGAATTTGCCAAGAAACTGAAGATCTCATACAACGCTGTGTACTACTCACTTCACAGAACAGCGCAAACTAGCACTAACCAGAATAGAAAGAGGAGTGGGAGGCCCCGGTGCACAGCTGAGCAAGAGGACAAGTACATTAGAGTGTCTAGTTTGAGAAACAGACACCTCACAAGTCCTCAACTGGCAGCTTCATTAAATAGTACCCATAAAAAAAACTGTCTCAACGTCAACAGTGAAGAGGCAACTCCGGGATGCTGGCCTTCTAGGCAGTTTCTCTGTCCAGTGTCTGTGTTCTTTTGCCCATCTTAATATTTAATTTTTACTGGCCAGTCTGAGATATGGCTTTTTCTTTGCAACTCTGCCTAGGCCAGCATCCCTGAGGTGCGATCTAGAACCTAAAAGTGTTCTTCGGCTGTCCCCATAGGAGAAACCTTTGAAGAACCCTTTTTGGTTCCAGGTAGAACCTTTTTGGGTTCCCTTTTTGGTTCTACCTGGAACCAAAAAGGGTTCTACACAGGCTCCTGGTGTCCGGTCTGGAGCGTGAAGTCACACGCTCTGCTGGTTGGCTACTGTGTAGCAACCTAGTGGTGCCAAAAGCCCTTGTCTGCCCTAGAAAATTAATGTAAATTACGATCCCCTGAACGGCCAAATTTTATTTGGAAGGGTTGCCATTTTGGGCTCAATCTAGTTTATTATGGTCAAGTTCGATCCCCTCAGTGAACTATTTAAAAGTTTGCTACAATAACGAGATGGCGCCGACAGAGATAGTCGCCTCGCTTCGCGTTCTTAGGAAACTATGCAGTATTTTGTTTTTTTGTATGTATTATTTCTTACATTGTTACCCTAGGAAATTTATTGGATATAAGAGCAACGTCAACTTACCAACATTACGACCAGGAATACGACTTTCCCGAAGCGGATCCTCAGTTTGGACAACCACCCAGGACAATGGATCGGATCCTAGTAGGCGAACCAAAACAACGGCGCCGCAGAAGGGGCAGATGGAGCGGTCTTCTGGTCAGGCTCCATAGACGGGCACATCGCTCACCGCTCCCGAGTATACTACTCGCCAATGCCCAGTCTCTTGACAACAAGGTAGACGAAATTCGAGCAAGGTTCGCCTTCCAGAGAGACATCAGAGATTGTAACATTCTCTGTTTCACGGAAACATGGCTCACTCGAGATATGTTATCAGAGTCGGTACAGCCACCCGGTTTCTTCACGCATCGTGCCGACAGAAACAAACATCTCTCTGGTAAGAAGAAGGGCGGGGGTGTATGCCTTATGATTACGAGTCGTGGTGTGATCACAACAACATACAGGAGCTCAAGTCCTTTTGTTCACCTGACCTAGAATTCTTTACAATCAAATGCCGACCGCATTATCTACCAAGAGAATTCTCTTCGATTACAATCACAGCCGTGTATATCCCCCCCCTCAAGCAGACACCTCGGTGGCCCTGAAATAACTTAATTGGACTCTATGTAAACTGGAAACCATATATCCTGAGGCTGCATTTATTGTAGCTGGGGATTTTATCAAGCTAATCTGAAAACAAGGCTCCCTAAATTTTATCAGCATGTCGAATGCGCGACCTGGTCTGGAAACATTCTGGATCATTACCACTCTAACTTCCGTGACGCATACAAAGCCCTCCCTCGCCCTCCTTTCGGAAAATCTGACCACGACTCCATTTTGTTGCTCCCAGCCTATAGACAGAAACTAAAACAGGAAACGCCCGTGCTCAGGTCTGTTCAACGCTGGTTCGACCAATCGTATTCCACGCTTCAAGATTGCTTCCATCACAGGGACTGGGATATGTTCTGGATAGCCTCAACAACAACATTGATGTATACGCTGATTCAGTGAGCAAGTTTATTAGCAAGTGCATCGGTGATGTTGTACCCACGGTGACTATTAAAACCTTCCCTATCCAGAAACCGTGGATTGATGGCAGCATTCGCGCAAAACTGAAAGCGCGAACCACTGCTTTTAATCATGGCAAGGCGACCGGAAACATGACTGAATACAAACAGTGTAGCTACTCCCTCTGCAAGGCAATCATACAAGTTAAGCGTCAGTATAGAGACAAAGTAGAGTCGCAATTCAACAGCTCAGACACGAGACATATGTGGCAGGGTCTACAGTCCAATCACGGATTACAAAAAGAAAACTAGCCCCGTCACGGACACCGACGTCTTCCTCCCAGACAAATTAAACAACTTCTTTGCTCACTTTGAGGACAATTCAGTGCCACTGACATGGCCCGCTACCAAAACCTGCGGGCTCTCCTTCACTGCGGCCAACGTGAGTAAAACATTTAAACGTGTTAACCCTCGCAAGGCTGCCGGCCCAGACAGCATCCCTAGCCGCATCCTCAGAGCATGCACAGACCAGCTGGCTGATGAGTTTACGGACATATTCAATCAATCCCTATCCCAGTCTGCTGTTCCCACATGCTTCAAGAGGGCCACCATTGTTCCTGTTCCCAAGAAAGCTAAGGTAACTGAGCTACACGACTATTGCCCCGTAGCACTCACTTCCGTCATCATGAAGTACTTTGAGAGACTAGTCAAGGATCATATCACCTCCACCCTACCTGACACCCTAGACCCACTCCAATTTGCTTACCGCCCCAATATGTCCACAGATGACGCAATTGCAATGACACTGCACACTGCCCTAACCCATCTGGACAAGAGGAATACTTATGTTAGAATGCTGTTCATCGATTACAGCTCAGCATTTAACACCATAGTACCCTCCAAACTCGTTATTAAGCTCGAAACTCTGGGTCTCGACCCCTCCCTGTGCAACTGGGTCCTGGACTTTCTGATGGGCCGCCCCCAGGTGGTGAGGGTAGGAAACAACATCTCCACCCCGCTGATCCTCGACATTGGTGCCCCACAAGGGTGCGTTCTCAGCCCTCTCCTGTACTCCCTGTTCACCCATGACTGCATGGCAATGCACGCCTCCAACTCAATCATCAAGTTTGCAGACGACACTACAGTGGTAGGCTTGATTACCAACAACGACGAGACGGCCTACAGGGAGGAGGTAAGGGCCCTTGGAGTGTGGTGTCAGGAAAATAACCTCACACTCAACGTCAACAAAACAAAGGAGATGATCATGGACTTCAGGAAACAGCAGAGGAGCACCCCCCTATCCACATCGATGGGACAGTAGTGGAGAAGGTGGAAAGTTCCTCGGCGTACACATCACGGACAAACTGAAATGGTCCACCCACACAGACAGCGTGGTGAAGAAGGCGCAACAGCGCCTCTTCAACCTCAGGAGGCTGAAGAAATTTGGCTTGTCACCGAAAACACTCACAAACTTTTACAGATGCACAATCGAGAGCATCCTGTCGGGCTGTATCACCGCCTGGTACGGCAACTGCTCCGCCCACAACCATAAGGCTCTCTAGGGGGTAGTGAGGTCTGCACAACGCATCACCGGGGGCAAACTACCTGCCCTCCAGGACACCTACAGCACCTGATGTCACAGGAAGGCCAAAAAGATCATCAAGGACAACAACCACCCGAGCCACTGCCTGTTCACCCTCGCTATCATCCAGAAGGCGAGGTCAGTATAGGTGCATCAAAGCTGGGACCGAGAGACTGAAAAACAGTGTCACGGTTGTCGTCGGTGAAGGAGGACCAAAACGCAGCAGGTATGTGCAGGCTCATCTTGATGTTTATTTACTTTCAAAATGAACGTACAAAAATAACAAAACACGAACGATCAACAAAAACAGTCTGGTAAGGCACAAGGCGAAACACAGAACAATCTCCCACAAAATACAAGACAAACACACCCAACTAATATAGGACTTCCAATCAAAGGCAACCCCAAACAGCTGCCTTCAATTGGAAGTCCAACCCCAATTAACTCAACATAGAACCAGACACACTAGACTAAACATAGAAATACCTAAACATAAACCAAAACCCGGAAATACTAAATCAAACACCCTTTTAACAAACACACCACCCCGAACCACATAAAACGAATACCCTCTGCCACGTCCTGACCAAACTACAATAATAATTAACCCTTATACTGGCCAGGACGTGACAAACAGCTTCTATCTTAAGGCCATCAGACTGTTAAACAAGTGGCTGCTGCCAACATACTTACTCAAATCTCTAGCCACTTTAATAATAAAAAAATTAGATGTAATAGATGTATCACTAGTCACTTTAAACAATGCCACTTTATATAATATTTACATATCCTACATTACTCATCTCATATGTATATACTGTATTCTATACCATCTACCGCACGGCCATCACTCATCCATATATTTATATGTACATATTCTTATTCATTCCTTTACACTTGTGTGTATAAGGTAGTTGTTGTGAAATTGTTAGATTACTCATTACTGCACGGTCGGAATTAGAAGCACAAGCGTTTCGCTACACTCGCATTAACATCTGCTAACCATGTGTATGTGACCAATAAAATTTGATTTCATTTGACAAACCGAGATATTTAATTAAATAGGGATCCATTCTGACTACTACATTTGTTGTCAGGACCACGTGCTGACACAGACCAATCACGGCCGGAAGGCTACGAGGAGGCTCCCAGTTGACTCTCTCAGGCAGGATGAAAACGACTACATCGACCATGATCCTTTGCTAGTTACGGCCACTTTCACCATGATCCTTAGCAATTTTTTGGGGGCCATTTTGCCCCATTCAGCAATATGGCGTGCTTAAAATTAAAATACTTCCGGCTTCATGTGCCGATCGGGAGTTTTCTATAGGAATACATGGATGACGTCAGCGCTATCACTATCTACTGATTTTAATGTCTATGGTTTTTACCTGGAACCAAAAAGGGTGCTCATATGGGGACAGTTGAAGAACACTTTTGGAACCCTTTTTTCTAAGAGTGTATAGGGAATAAGGTGCCATTTGGGACACAACCAGGGACTGCGAACAGAGCTACTCATATCTATGCAAAGGCACGTAGTGTTGGCTATTGTAAATAAACACACAACCTCCCAACTCTCTGAGCATGAGATGCAGATACTCAGCTCGCAGCCTCACACGCCTCACCCTCACAGTGAGAGATCAAACACAGGTGTGAGCACTCACTTCAAAGCGCATGCTCAATATGCACATGATGATGTTTCATAATTTCTACCAAGTATGAAATGGTAGCAGTTCCCATGCATTATGTAGATGTGGAGCACAGACTGATCTACAATGATTCCTATGATACTTCTTTTGAATGTGTGTTAAGATTTTGAATAAAAAAGTGTTTTAAAGAGCATCAGTGCTTCATTCGATGGGAAACTGTCTAGATTTTGTCCCACCAATTCAAGTTGTAGGAGCTCAGTCGGAAATAAGGACAGAAGTTCAAAGAGTCTATTCTCACCAGCAACATAGGACTCATGGGGCATCTACTGTTGTAACGAGTGCGCTGTTCAGGGAGTGTTTTAATAAAATAAACGAAACATAATACAAAACAAGAAACACTAACAGCACACAGACATGAAACTGAAACAGAAACAATGACGCCTGGGGATGGAACTAAAGGAAGTGACATATAAAGGGAAGGTAATCAGGGAAGTATGAAGTCCAGGTGAGTCTGATGACGCGCAGGTGAGTGTAACGATAGTGACAAGTGTGCCCCATAACGAGCAGCCTGGTGACCTAGAGGCCGGAGAGGGAACACACGTGACAGTAACCTCTCCCGATGCGCGGCTCCAGCCGCAGGTTACCGACCAAAATGATGATCCCGGGGATCAGGAGCGGACCGGTCACCTCTGCTGAGGCGCGGGAAACCAGTCAGTCCGGCTGAGACGCGGGAGCATGGCAACCTAGAGCGCTGGAGAGAGCATACGTGAAGGTACCCCCTCCCCGGCGCGTTCGGCTCCAGCCACAGGACGCCAACCAAAGGGACGATCCTGGGGATCAGGAGCGGACCGGTCAACCCTGCTGATGTGTGGGAACCTGTCGCCGACTGGGACGTGGGAACCTGACAGACCAGCTGAGGCAGGGGAGCCTGGCAATCCAGTGGAAGCAGGGGAGCCTGGCAATCCGGTGGAAGCAGGGGAGCCTGGCAATCCGGTGGAAGCAGGGGAGTCTGGCGATCCGGTGAAAGCATGAAAGCGTGACAAGCCGGCTGTAGCAGGGGAGCCTGGCGATCTGGCTGAGGCATGAGAGCCTGACGAACCGGTGGAGGCAGGGGAGCGTGGCGATCTGTCTGAGGCATGAGAGCCTGTAGCGGCTCCCGAACCCGACATCATTCCCACCAAACAAAATAAAAACACTCCCTGATACTTCCCTTAGGTGAGGCGTCATTCTGCAACGATGTGCGTTGGGAGTCAGGAAGCAAGTTCAGGGAGTGAGTGTTTTAATAAATAAACACAACATAAAACAAAACAAGAAACACGAACAACGCACTAAACACTGGAACAGAAACAGAAACAATGACGCCTGGGGAAGGAACCAAAGAGAGTGACATAAACAGGGAAGGTAATCAGGGAAGTGATGGAGTCCAGGTGAGTCTGATGACGCGCAGGTGCGTGTAACGATGGTGACAGGTGTGCGCCATAACGAGCAGCCTGGTGACCTTGAGGCCGGAGAGGGAACACACGTGACAACTGTACTCTCATATAAGAAAGAGACAACATTTTACAGTAGCTCACCTTTAGAGACACCGTAACATCAGCAAAGGTAACTTGGTAACACTTTATAGGCAGCCTTTATAAAGGTACCTTTTCTAAACGGCTTATAACAGTTATTTAATCATTTGTAAATACATTATAAACAAATTAAAAAGGGTACCTTATAAAGTGTTACTGAGAACTCACTATGTAAACCTGTCTAAACCTGTCCAGTTTGGAAAGATAACAAAATAGGCAACAGCACAGGCCAAGTTATATTAATTTGTCCTGCATATAGTTGATTACTATACCAATTCAACTCTACAGTAGACCTAGGCCTGCCATGCGCGTAAAGGAAACTGGACAGCCCAAGTCATAGGTTGCTTCAAAGCCAAGTAAATGTCACAGTATTTACTATTTTCAAACCAAGTTAGCCATTGCATGGAAATACAAGAGCTCAAATGTCACAGTTTGAGGCAGTTAATGACGGTAAAAACGTTTTATTGAGTATTGCCCTTTACAATGTGACCTGACACATAAAATGTATAACACTGTTATAAGCATTCCCTGTATAATATGCAATGCCTGGTTTATGACACAAAAGGATCCAACCCTTTTTGAAATTTTCACCTAAAATTACATACCCAAATCTAACTGCCTGTAGCTCAGGACCTGAAGCAAGGATATGCATATTCTTGATATCATTTGAAAGAGAACACTTTGAAGTTTGTGGAAATGTGAAAATAATGTAGGAGAATGTAACACATTAGATCTGGTAAAAGATAAGGCCATAGTGTATTATTCCAGCCCAGGCACCATTTTGGATTTTGGCCACTAGAAGGCAGCATATATGCAACGTTTTAGACAGATCCAATTCAAAATGTTGTATCAAGACTGCCCAAATGTGCCTAATTGGTTTATTAATACATTTTCAAGTTCATAATTGTGCACTCTCCTCAAACAATATCATGGTATTATTTCACTGTACTAGCTACTGTAAATTGGACAGTGCAGTTAGATTAACAAGAATTTAAGCTTTCTTCCCATATCAGATATGTCTATGTCCTGGGATTTCTTTTTTTGTTACTTACAACCTCATGCTAATCACATTAGCCTACGTTAGCTCAATCATCCCGAGGGGGGGATCCCGTAGAGGTTAACGATCACTGACATAAAGCTGTTATGACATTAAAAGTTAAATGAAACTTTTATACAGTACATGATTATAAACCATTATAATATGGCATTATGCCATATACATCTTATGGTAACGTCAAGTAAATATATGTAAGTAGGGCAAAGATTTCACATAACAAAAGTCATACGTGCTAATGTTAAAACGTAGAGCTTTTTAGTAATCCATTCTCTCTACAGGTATTGCGGACCGATGCACAACTGTCAAGTACCATTTCTCTCAGCCTATTCGGCTTCGAAACATCCCGCTCAACCTGACGAGAACCATTCAGCAAGATGAATGGCATCTCTTACGTATGTATTGCAGACTCAACGTCCCAGAACAATCAGCAATAAAACCGCTTGCATGGCTAGCTGTTTTTTATAGAGAGAAATAGTAATGGTGTAGTAATGGGGGGGGGGGCGGATATATGCCAAAAAATAAGGTACCTGGTAAACACAGGCTTAAGAGATCTTATACGTTTCGTTCGATGAGATAATCTTCCTCAGCTAATGTCACTTTGTGAATTTTGAAGCATTTATGTAATCAAAACAAGCACATATAGCACATAAATACTTTAGAATTCATAAAGGTCATGTAAACTGACTGATATTATCTCATAGAACAAAACATCTAAGCTCTCCTAAGCCTGTGTTAACTTCAGATCTTATTTTCAGAGTGTATCATAAAATCCCATTCTTTCCCCATTAATTTCCCCCATAGCAATGCCCAACGAACCAGAGGTAGAAAATGCTAGCTCATTTCCGGTTTGGTCTGAGCCAAAAGTCTTTTGAACAATGGTTAGATGGTCTTGGTGTGGTGTGAGAAGTTTGATTCCAGGTGCCCTACAACTGATCTATGTTGGTGTCTGCGATGGGATAGTCTGATGTCTGTCATGAGTAGTGTTAGGGTCCTTTAAGTTGAGCTTTTCCAGGTAGTGGTTGGTGCAAAAAACATAGCGACCCTAACTTTCATCTTACGGATTTGGGGCAAATTTCTACCACCATCTTTGCTCAAACAATATCATTGTATCCCTACCCATATTATTTCCATTATTTATTGGGGAAATATTTTACTGTTACTTGCTCTTCCCATCCCTTGTATTGTGTCTTTTTTTTTGTATAAATAGTTACATGTTTTGTATGTGTGTTTTTCAGTGCTTCGTACAGTACTGTAGACTAAAGGTTCTGAACATGTCTGTTGTGTCTAGGTTTGATAATGAAATAACAGTGGAAGTCCAAATCCCAGTGCTCCATATTCATTTGGCTTCATGCTGTGGAACCTTTAGAACCTTCAGACAACCATAGTGATCTCTTCAGATAACCATGATCTGTAATGAAGCTAATACTGTACCCACATGCTGAATATGTTAAGCTAACCTTTCGAAGCTAGCATTCCTACCCCAGTGTCCGACCCCTGATGATCGAATTACTACATGGTAATAGAAAATGTTCACAGGGAGGAAGTAAATGTCAGCTTGTAAAAGAAAAACATATTAACTCCACACAGTCTTATTATTACTGCACAACTAGTCTGAGGAAGAACATTCATCAAAGTCAAAATACGATTGGTTTTCTTTGTCTGCCTGCCACCTTTAGACAGTGTTCACATCCCAAATGGCACCCTATTCCCTATTAAGTGCAATACATTTGAGTGCACAGTTGTTCCCTATTAAGTGCATAGGGTGTTATTTGGAAGGTTACCAGTGTTTTTCCTGTTCGAGTTTGATCCTGTGTTAGGATACTGCAACTCGATCTGACAAATGTATGAGATGCAGAGTAGGCCTACATTTTTTGGGGGGGAAAGTATAGTATCGGATATGTGATTTATGATCAATGTGTCATAATGTTGTTACAGTATAGTTGCAGGAAGTGAATATTTCCATCTACATATCCCGCTATAACACTGTTGTGTGTTGAGTGACATAATGCTTGCCATAACGTGTACAGAAAAACAAGGCACAATGCTGTCATGACGCATTAAGGGAATCATTCAAATTCACCTATTTTTAACAGTCGTTGCTGGCCATTTTACATTATGAGAGGCGTCATGTCATTCTTATGACAGAGTTGTAACAAATGTAGGACAGGGGAGACAAAAAGCTAAGTATTACCTAATAAAAACAAACGTTTCCCGTGTTTGTTTGGAGACTGTTGAGGGGTAGCATGAGCGGGTTTACTAGGGGGTGGTTGTCATGGAAATGTTGGTGTGTGCGTGTGTGCTAATGTTTTCACGTGTGTGTGTGTGTGTGTGTGTGTGTGTGTGTGTGTGTGTGTGTGTGTGTGTGTGTGTGTGTGTGTGTGTGTGTGTGTGTGTGTGTGTGTGCATGTGTTCGCTTTTGTGTATGCTGGTGTCTGTATCTTTGTGTACTTGCTTGTGTGTGTGTGTGCTATGTTTATATGTGTGTGTGTCTCAGATCTGCGGCGAATCACGGCGGGGTTCCTTGGGATGGCGGCTGCCGTTTTGCTGTGTGGCAGCATTGTGGCCACAGTGGGCTTCTTTTGGGAGGAGAGCCTCACCCAGCACGTCTCCGGCCTGCTCTTCCTCATGGCAGGTACAAAGCCTGCCAACTACCAACACCCTACCTCTCCTATGTGTGTGTGTGTTAGAGAGACAGAGAGAGATATATAGAGACAGAGAGAGAGAGACAGCGATATAGAGAGAGTGTGTGCTTCTCTTTCCCTTTCATTGTTGGTTTCAACTTTTGTCTCTCTGTGCCTCTTTTACAGCAGCTTATCTCTATATCTCTATCTTTAGTTTTCTCCCCCTTTGTCTCTCTCTCTCTCTCTCTCTCTCGCTCACTCTCTCCCTCTCTCTCTCTCTCTCTCTCTCTCTCTCTCTCTCTCTCTCTCTCTCTCTCTCTCTCTCTCTCTCTCTCTCTCTCTCTCTTTCTCTCGTCCAAATCTTCCTCCCAAGTGTTCATCAAACACATACAGTAAAGGCTCCTTTTTAGCAGAATTTGTAAATGCCTAATGGATACAGATGCATTCATAATACCTTACACACAAGTGTTAATATGCATAATAAAACATGCCATAGCCTTTCATAATAGCTAATTGCTACAAACAGGAGAGTATGGTTGTATGCAAACATTCCTATAACATATTTACAACATTACACAATAGGACGGCTCATTTTTCATTTCAGTTGTTTTTTTTTTGTTTATTTATTGATGTTATACTCATGAATTACCATTCCATGCGGATGGTTATTAAAGTGGCAATTCGGGATTGGTACATCAATTTCTAGACTTTTTAATGAATAATATATAGCCATTGATTCTTGAAGAATATAACTTATAAATGCCTCATGATCTTACTTCATCTGTCTAGCCTGACCTTTGTTGTTATTTCAATCCTGTATGACCTCTTTTTAATAAAAATCTTGGAACAAAAAATGTGTCCCCTCCAGGGATCTTCTGCACCATCTCCTTGTGCACCTACGCCGCCAGCGTCTCCTACGACCTCTCCCGGAACCCACCCTTCATCTATGGACTGCCCGGCGACGTGGACCATGGCTACGGCTGGTCCATCTTCTGCGCCTGGGTCAGCCTGGGACTGACCGTGGCATCGGGCTGCCTCTGCACCACCTACCCCTTCTTCAGCCAAACCAAGGCCCTGCACTCCAAAACCGCCCGGGAGTCCTCGGTATGAGCGGTATGAGCAGTGTGAGAGAAATGAGCGCCCCCTGTAGATTCGGAGGATGAATTGTTGGTGTGGACATTTTGTTGCTGACTGAAGACCAATATAAGAGGAGATGTTTTATTTGTACGAAACCAGAGATGAAAACATAGTTTCCACAGTGAGATGTGGGAATCTTGTTGGTCTTTTTTGTAGACTCTCGCCATCCTTTATCGAGGTGTTATGGAAGGTGCAGCTGTTATGATGTGTTATGTGTGTGTTTGTATATGCACACAGGCAAACTCACACATACATATGGACCTACACACACGTACACAAGCACACACACAGTCTCTCTCTCTCTCTCTCTCTCTCTGTCTCTCTCTCTCTCTCCAAGACATGGAGAACAATATGAGAGTGAATAACATGAAACGAAGCAAATACCCACAGGCATAACACACACATAAAATATGTGTGTATATATTAGCATATATATACGAAAAAGGCATAATTCTTATGGGTGGTTTGGTAAGATTGAATCAAATGGACATTGTATAAAAATACTAGTATCACTTTAAAAGCAAGAACCCTCTTTTTTTTCAGATGTAAGTGATATATTTTCAAAACTCTTAAGTACAAAACTCTAAACTGATGACATGTGTAATGCCCCCTATCTTATGTTCAGAACCTTTGATTGTGCATTCATTGGGGTTTCACATCTTTCACCCCTGAGTCATTCATGCAAAATCAAAGTTTTCCATGAAATACCATGAGCACATTTTGTTTGGTCACCAATACATCAGATAATGATCGGCTCACCATGTAGTCATTTTAACTACCATTTTCAGATGTTGTTTTTTTCAATCACTTTCTTGCAATTTTCACTAGTATGTGGTACATTTTCACAACAAGCACAAAAAAACAAAACAGATCATCACAATCACTCATGTTTCAAAACTCACATTTTCAATTGACTTAGTAAAACAAACAAAATAAGTCACTTGTTCACTGCACCAAATCACTTTTTTAATTTGGATACATAATCAATCTAAGTGTCTGCTTTTCAAAATGCAATATTCACTTTAATTTTGATATGTGTTTATTGTCATTTGCTAACAATACAATAAGCTATCACTTAATCAAACTGCTCAAAACTGATAACTACTGATCCACAAGTATGTACTGCTTAGTTAACGTATTGTTGAATACTATGTTGAACACAGTAAATGTCTATATTTTTACCTAAATGTATCAATTTGACATCAATTTATGTTGGAAGGTAAAAGCAAATCATATATGGATGTGACTGTAAGTACTACATCATCATTCTCCATCAGCCAGTGTGCTCCAATAGGACAAAAAGGAAAGAGTCACTATGTGCTGCAATTTGGGATTATAGTGTAGTGCACAATGCACTGCTGAAATACCTGGGTTGTGCACTGCTGATACACATTTCAAAACTGTTCTTTTTGAAGTGCTGAATAGAAAGAATACTACATGGTAAATATATTTTTCCATACAGTATTTGACTGTAACTTGACATACCATTTTTTTTAACAATTTGTATCCAATGGCAGGTTGTGAGCATGTTGAGAAATATGTCAGTTTAACAGTTTCATAATCCTTATACAGCACAGTTTAGGACAAATCATCAGAAATAGGGGTATTGTAAAGCAGTTGGCTACTGTAAAAACGTAGTACGGTGTTATATGCTATTTCTGCCGCATGCAACATTGTGAAAGATCACCTTTTCTACGTGACTTGTCAACTAATACAGTATCGCCTGTCGCTCTGCTTGAAATTCATCAGCTTACAATGTACCAATGAAATTCAGATGATGAGTGAAATATATTATTATACACAATACAGGTATTTCAACACTACACTATCATTCCAAATGGTAGCACATAGAGTGACTCTTTCCATTTTGTCCTATTGGAGCACACTGGCTGACAAAGAATGATGTAGTATTTACAGTCACGTCCATGATTTGGATTTACCTTACAACATAAATTGATGTCAAACTGATACATTTATGAGGTAAAAATATAGAAATGTAGAGTGTTCAGCAGTTATCGAACTACCTTCCGGAGACACCTGAAACCCCACCTCTTCAAGGAATACCTGGGATAGGATAAAGTAATCCTTCTAACCCCCCCCCCCTTAAAAGATTTAGATGCACTTTTGTAAAGTGGTTGTTCCACTGGATATTATAAGGTGAATGCACCAATTTGTAAGTCGCTCTGGATAAGAGCGTCTGCTAAATGACTTAAATGTAAATGTATATACGTAAAGTAGGCATTACATCATTTTGGTTCAGTTTTGAGCAGATTTATTAAGTGATAGATAATTGTATTCTTAACAAATTATAAGAAAATCATATAAAAAATAAAGGGAATACTGCATTTTGTAGAGCAGGTACTTAGATTGAATATACATACAAATTGAAAGAGTGATATGATGCAATAACTGTGAACTTGTTTGTTGTACTCGGTCAATTGAAAATGTGCTTAGAGTTTTGAAACATGAGCCATTTTAATGATCTGTTTAGATTTTTGTGCTTGTTGTGAAATTGCACCACATACTTGTGAAAATTACACCAAAGGGATTGAAAAAAACTGTAATCCACAGCCTATGACATTCTGACGGATTCTATTGGTAATTTCAGTTGCGGCAATCAAATTGTACAAAGTTTTTAGCGAACCCATTAACCAGTCCCTTCCCAAATAGATGAGGCATAATCACAAATAATTTCAAAATGTGTGCCAGACTGTGAGAAGAATACTGACAATGATAGACGAAGGACTACAGGGATTGTTGCTTACAAAGTTGAAAAAAGTCATTTTTCTCGCTCATGGACACAAATGATGCACGATTCAACATTGGAATGTGAAAACAGTGGAAACTGGATGAGATCATGTTGACACACCGCGTGAATGGATGTAAGACTTTTGCGTTGGACCGTCATCACACATGTTCTGAGCAGCCAACAGTGAGGGGTGGGCCCTGAAAGTTACATGCTGCCCCATGGAATGGCCAGCTTTCGCAACGACTCTTTCTGACCTGGAAGACTTGTAGGAACATTAAATGACTTGTGTGGACCTTGCAGGTTATGTATGTTCAACTCAGCATGCTGTGTCAGAAGCAGAGCAGCATTTCTGAGATGGTACATTGAGCTTCAAGTCTTCTATATTGACATTTAAATTGAGCTGTAAATAAAAGATGATCAACAAGAACGTGTCTAAAGAGTTTATGACATGCCTTATGTTGATCTTTGTCTCTGTGTGTTACCTGTGTTACAAAAGCCTGCATGATGCTGTTATAAAGCACTTTCAAGACCCGCTTATAATGTCATATCCTAATGATCCTTCATGCGCTCATGACAAAGTCTTGTCAGTATACCATTGTAGCACGTCAGAGCATGGTTAAACTACTAGATACCAGAGATCTGGAGCAGTATTGCCATAATCGTCTATGTTGGGAGCTGGGAGGGGCACTGTGTGCAACGCTGTTCAGTGTCCAAGGAGCTGAAATCAGCAATCAGCTGTCTTCTATTTTTACCTCAAATTGCAGTACTGTCCATGGTTCTGAAACATTATTTACCTGTGCACTGTTATAATTGCACGATTTGGGATTAGCACAGGTTAGATATAAGCGCTTTAATTTTACCTGCTGCTTTCCCAATAGTCACCACATCAGGCTCAAGATTACTCAAGATCACTTTGAAATGTCCGAAGGATGATGTCAAATGCCTTCAAAACCGCCCACTAGGGGCAGTAGTTTTGGGTTTTGCTAGGGCGTTGTGGACAGGGGTGGCAGATGGGCGTAATCACAGGACTCTGGATCTGAAGGTTGCGTGTTTAATCCCAGTGGTACACACTCATTTTTAAATTGTTTTCCGTATTCCAAAACCTTAATTTAACAATTCGGAATGAATGCCTAAACTTTATGTTTTGACCTTATCAAAAACCTTAACCCTTAACTTCTGACGTTTGGAGCAACTTCAAAATTTGAGGTTTGGAGAAACAGAATGATGTGTGTATATATTAGCATATATATACGAAAAAGGCATAATTCTTATGGGTGGTTTGGTAAGATTGAATCAAATGGACATTGTATAAAAATACTAGTATCACTTTAAAAGCAAGAACCCTCTTTTTTTTCAGATGTAAGTGATATATTTTCAAAACTCTTAAGTACAAAACTCTAAACTGATGACATGTGTAATGCCCCCTATCTTATGTTCAGAACCTTTGATTGTGCATTCATTGGGGTTTCACATCTTTCACCCCTGAGTCATTCATGCAAAATCAAAGTTTTCCATGAAATACCATGAGCACATTTTGTTTGGTCACCAATACATCAGATAATGATCGGCTCACCATGTAGTCATTTTAACTACCATTTTCAGATGTTGTTTTTTTCAATCACTTTCTTGTAATTTTCACTAGTATGTGGTACATTTTCACAACAAGCACAAAAAAACAAAACAGATCATCACAATCACTCATGTTTCAAAACTCACATTTTCAATTGACTTAGTAAAACAAACAAAATAAGTCACTTGTTCACTGCACCAAATCACTTTTTTAATTTGGATACATAATCAATCTAAGTGTCTGCTTTTCAAAATGCAATATTCACTTTAATTTTGATATGTGTTTATTGTCATTTGCTAACAATACAATAAGCTATCACTTAATCAAACTGCTCAAAACTGATAACTACTGATCCACAAGTATGTACTGCTTAGTTAACGTATTGTTGAATACTATGTTGAACACAGTAAATGTCTATATTTTTACCTAAATGTATCAATTTGACATCAATTTATGTTGGAAGGTAAAAGCAAATCATATATGGATGTGACTGTAAGTACTACATCATCATTCTCCATCAGCCAGTGTGCTCCAATAGGACAAAAAGGAAAGAGTCACTATGTGCTGCAATTTGGGATTATAGTGTAGTGCACAATGCACTGCTGAAATACCTGGGTTGTGCACTGCTGATACACATTTCAAAACTGTTCTTTTTGAAGTGCTGAATAGAAAGAATACTACATGGTAAATATATTTTTCCATACAGTATTTGACTGTAACTTGACATACCATTTTTTTTAACAATTTGTATCCAATGGCAGGTTGTGAGCATGTTGAGAAATATGTCAGTTTAACAGTTTCATAATCCTTATACAGCACAGTTTAGGACAAATCATCAGAAATAGGGGTATTGTAAAGCAGTTGGCTACTGTAAAAACGTAGTACGGTGTTATATGCTATTTCTGCCGCATGCAACATTGTGAAAGATCACCTTTTCTACGTGACTTGTCAACTAATACAGTATCGCCTGTCGCTCTGCTTGAAATTCATCAGCTTACAATGTACCAATGAAATTCAGATGATGAGTGAAATATATTATTATACACAATACAGGTATTTCAACACTACACTATCATTCCAAATGGTAGCACATAGAGTGACTCTTTCCATTTTGTCCTATTGGAGCACACTGGCTGACAAAGAATGATGTAGTATTTACAGTCACGTCCATGATTTGGATTTACCTTACAACATAAATTGATGTCAAACTGATACATTTATGAGGTAAAAATATAGAAATGTAGAGTGTTCAGCAGTTATCGAACTACCTTCCGGAGACACCTGAAACCCCACCTCTTCAAGGAATACCTGGGATAGGATAAAGTAATCCTTCTAACCCCCCCCCCCTTAAAAGATTTAGATGCACTTTTGTAAAGTGGTTGTTCCACTGGATATTATAAGGTGAATGCACCAATTTGTAAGTCGCTCTGGATAAGAGCGTCTGCTAAATGACTTAAATGTAAATGTATATACGTAAAGTAGGCATTACATCATTTTGGTTCAGTTTTGAGCAGATTTATTAAGTGATAGATAATTGTATTCTTAACAAATTATAAGAAAATCATATAAAAAATAAAGGGAATACTGCATTTTGTAGAGCAGGTACTTAGATTGAATATACATACAAATTGAAAGAGTGATATGATGCAATAACTGTGAACTTGTTTGTTGTACTCGGTCAATTGAAAATGTGCTTAGAGTTTTGAAACATGAGCCATTTTAATGATCTGTTTAGATTTTTGTGCTTGTTGTGAAATTGCACCACATACTTGTGAAAATTACACCAAAGGGATTGAAAAAAACTGTAATCCACAGCCTATGACATTCTGACGGATTCTATTGGTAATTTCAGTTGCGGCAATCAAATTGTACAAAGTTTTTAGCGAACCCATTAACCAGTCCCTTCCCAAATAGATGAGGCATAATCACAAATAATTTCAAAATGTGTGCCAGACTGTGAGAAGAATACTGACAATGATAGACGAAGGACTACAGGGATTGTTGCTTACAAAGTTGAAAAAAGTCATTTTTCTCGCTCATGGACACAAATGATGCACGATTCAACATTGGAATGTGAAAACAGTGGAAACTGGATGAGATCATGTTGACACACCGCGTGAATGGATGTAAGACTTTTGCGTTGGACCGTCATCACACATGTTCTGAGCAGCCAACAGTGAGGGGTGGGCCCTGAAAGTTACATGCTGCCCCATGGAATGGCCAGCTTTCGCAACGACTCTTTCTGACCTGGAAGACTTGTAGGGACATTAAATGACTTGTGTGGACCTTGCAGGTTATGTATGTTCAACTCAGCATGCTGTGTCAGAAGCAGAGCAGCATTTCTGAGATGGTACATTGAGCTTCAAGTCTTCTATATTGACATTTAAATTGAGCTGTAAATAAAAGATGATCAACAAGAACGTGTCTAAAGAGTTTATGACATGCCTTATGTTGATCTTTGTCTCTGTGTGTTACCTGTGTTACAAAAGCCTGCATGATGCTGTTATAAAGCACTTTCAAGACCCGCTTATAATGTCATATCCTAATGATCCTTCATGCGCTCATGACAAAGTCTTGTCAGTATACCATTGTAGCACGTCAGAGCATGGTTAAACTACTAGATACCAGAGATCTGGAGCAGTATTGCCATAATCGTCTATGTTGGGAGCTGGGAGGGGCACTGTGTGCAACGCTGTTCAGTGTCCAAGGAGCTGAAATCAGCAATCAGCTGTCTTCTATTTTTACCTCAAATTGCAGTACTGTCCATGGTTCTGAAACATTATTTACCTGTGCACTGTTATAATTGCACGATTTGGGATTAGCACAGGTTAGATATAAGCGCTTTAATTTTACCTGCTGCTTTCCCAATAGTCACCACATCAGGCTCAAGATTACTCAAGATCACTTTGAAATGTCCGAAGGATGATGTCAAATGCCTTCAAAACCGCCCACTAGGGGCAGTAGTTTTGGGTTTTGCTAGGGCGTTGTGGACAGGGGTGGCAGATGGGCGTAATCACAGGACTCTGGATCTGAAGGTTGCGTGTTTAATCCCAGTGGTACACACTCATTTTTAAATTGTTTTCCGTATTCCAAAACCTTAATTTAACAATTCGGAATGAATGCCTAAACTTTATGTTTTGACCTTATCAAAAACCTTAACCCTTAACTTCTGACGTTTGGAGCAACTTCAAAATTTGAGGTTTGGAGAAACAGAATGATGCTGAGCAGGAGGAGACGGCTTTCTTGGTCCGCTAATACAGAACTATTAAAAGCACAGTGCACTACTTTTGTTGGGAATCCCCCCCAAAAAACGAAAGATATTACAACATTTCTTCATATTTTTCAGGGGGTGCTGATGGTGCACCCCTACTTCCCGCGGCTATGCATTCAGACCAGCCTTCCTGATTTAACTTTCATAAACTACATTAGTAGAAAGTGGACAAGTGTGACCTGTAGGCCTATGACAACTACTCTAAAAAGTCAAAAAATTATCTTCCCAGAGCCTTTCAAATCAAGACGTCCATTTGTTAAAGACCCTCTCCAGCTATTTTTTTTACTTCCCCCATTAAAAAACGATATTCCGAGTATATATACAGTAAAGTACCGGCACGTAAGGGTGAAGTAAACATACCTGGGCAAAATAGTGTTTTTCAGAAGAAGAAAAAAATGTATTCAAGGAGTCTCTCTGATGGGTGTACTCAGATGGCATCAGCATTCCCCCTTGATTGCTGGAACAATAGAGGAGCAATAGAGGACAAACGGATCACCCCTCCACTTGTGCCATGTCATGAGGAGATCTGCACCAGCAATTGAAATGCACCTTTCGTTAAGTACATCAGGTGATAACTGAGGTGCTAGGGAGGCTGGAGTGGGTCTTTAAGAAATAGTGTAAATTCAACTAGCTTGTAAAATCTAAATACTATCCCCATTTTTCAGGTGTCCATAGGATTAGTCTCTTCTAATTCTCTCTTCTGAGAGAAAACACATTTTCTTGGATCTGTGTGCTGAGGTTACCATAGGACATACCTTAGAGAACCTCAGTCTCCATATTGAAAGTGGCCTACCAGTCAAGTCTCTGTTCTCAGGTGAGAACAACCCGACCACAGCTCCATCTCTTGACTCCGAAGTCATAGCCACTTACCGTGCTGGAACTGCTGACCAGCGCAAGGCCACAGTCCTCTGGGAGTCAATCCTGTGTGCTGACCCCAGAAAACCCTCTGCCATCAAGATGATCCTGAGGAAATTTGGTTGTCTAGGCTTAACTCAGAAGATTGTGTCGTGTCCTGAGCTGACCCAGCAGGCCCTGCAGCATCCAGATCTGTCACAGAGTTCTGTGAAGCATGTGGAGGCCAGTGCCAATGCCAGTCAGGTGTCCGTGTACCTTTCCTGGAAGCAGCTGAGGTATAGTCTCGATCAGGAACTGAGCCAGTCCATGAGGCCTAAACTGTATCAGCAGTGACAGAGGAAGAAGCCAGTCGGTCTGGCTACATTTGGAGCAAGACAGCAGCCAGCTGGTGTAAAGCAGAAGACGTCAGCTTGCACAAATGCCAGAAAGAGAAGGGAGCATTGTCACTGATATTCCGCTCACATCAGGGTTGGGGTCAAATCCATTTCAATTCTGTCAATTGAGGAAGTAAACAGAAATTCCAGTTTGAATTAAATTTATTTTCTCAAAGAGCGGCAATGAGGGAATTTTTAAGTGGAACACACAAGTTTAGTTTTATTAGTCATATATACAGGATACACATGATATATACTGTCCAACGAAATGCTTACTTGCAGGTTCCTTCTCGACAATGCAACAGTAAGAAATAATGAAAGATAAGAATATGAATATAAAGTAAATGGCTCTGCAGACACAAATTTAAACACATGGCTCGTGAGGATTACATCATCATATACATATTTTTTTGTGGGGGGGGGGGGGGGGGTGGCGGTGGAGGGGTTAATTAGTATAACATCTGTCAGTTATGTACTTTGATTCCACAATTTACATGTGAGTTACATGTAAACATTTGTCATGAGAGAAAGGAGAACTGCACATCAAACTGGCCAGGCCCGGATAGGAATAAAATAGGGTGGTGGTACAATAATACCACTGAGTTTAGTGACTGTGCAACAATACAAATGGCTTTCAAAAACAAACAATATATAATGGAAAAGAGGTCATGAAATGTTCCTCATCAATTCAAATGGTCATTATAGACCTCTTTGACCATTGCATTTCAGGCGCACGTCAGAAGATGGCAGTCTACTCATATGAAAAATAAGTGAAAAATTAAGGCAACTGGTTTGTTTCCTGGTGACAAATTAGTAACACTGTAATACCTTTTAAATAAATTAGAAATCTTAATTTCTTCTTCATCTACTTTCTGGAACTTAATCTGTTTGGAAACTGAAAAAATTGGAAAAGAAATCATTCCATGAACAGAAGAAAATACATACCAAAACTCAACCATAGCATTTTGATAGAGAAAGACAAACAATAGTCTATGTTACTGATGGACATGATGGTGGATGTTTAGCCATAGCATAGCAAGCCAAAATAAACTCAAGTGATCTTTCACATGGATTTAGGAACAACCAGAGCCATATATTTTTATTCATCTAAATATATTTGGGAACAAGCATCTATTGTCTTCTTAAAGATGATTGGATGAGGGCTCTTCATAACGCCCATTCTGACCACAGTGTTGTGAGTCACCCTGTGGTGGTACGGCGTCGGGTGCGCGGTGAAAGTTATTTAAGATAGGCCTACTCTTCAGAGAAGTCGGGTTTCAAATGTTTTCGGAAGGTTATGCAGGGACTCCGCTGTTCTCAGTAGCGGTGCATTTGTAAAAACACGTGTGTTGTGTAGGAATGAGAATTGACAGCTGTTGTTCTTTGAACATGTTTCCTCATTTATACAATTTCACATACTGATACATTTCCTGTAAAGACAGACATGACGCTCAGATAGCAAGTGTTACTGACTAGTGAAACCAACTTTACATGAAGGCAAATGTATTGATTTATTTGAACACCCCTATTATGAGTTTTTTTTACAACCTCCATTTATGTTATTTATACTGTGTAGGCCTAGTAAATTAACTGTCGTAAAGACAGTGCATTCTATGTGTCCCAGGTTTATGACAATATGTTTTTGGTATAACTAAGCAGACACTCCCATCTTAACCATATGTTGCTTTGAAATGAAGGTATGACTCCAGACATCAAATGCCTACATCATCCACCTCTGGTCAAACTTGTTAGCAATGAGATGGTGGTGTTGTAAGAGCCACCGGAGACCTCCAGCCCAGTAGAGACACACAGCTCTCCTGGAGGCACCGGAGCAGAGTGTATGGGTTCCTTTCCTCACATCTCCTTCCAGGTCCAGGTAAGTTCACCATGCGAGCAATGGCTTCATGTCTGATTCATGGTACGTGTGCAGAGAGGGTTAGACCTTGGGACCGAGGGCCTGCACTGCAGAGTGGCCCACATGTGCTCATAAGGACTTTCTATATGAATATTAAGCAGTTTGCTGTCCTATGAGGTTTAATGGATCATGACGAACGGATATCAAAACTGTTGGGCAAATTTACGTTCAAAGATGACGTTAGCCATTCCATCCAGAGCTAATTCACGTGCATCACCCTTAATGTCAGAGGCAAATGCAATGCTTGCAGCTCTACCGCCACTTTCTGCTAGTAGAATGAGCACTTTGTTCAACAATGCCTGCTAAAGTGGGTTAAATGGCTATCATGAAAAGAGATCATGAACTGTTCCTTATCAGTTCAAATGGGCAGTTAAGGACTATTTGATATCACATTTCAGTCAGCAGGTGGCATTCTCTTCAAATGAAAAGGAGAGTTAAAGATTAAGGCAACTAGCCAAGCAATATTGTCATTTATTTGCTTGAGGTGAACAGTTTATTTCGTTTGGAAGTGACAAACAATGCAACCAACGTTTTAGAGATGAAAGGCAAAATTGATGGGGCAAAAGTTTTCTTTGAACACCAGTCATATGAGTTTTTTTTACAACCTCCATTGACGTCAAATATACTGTCTACTGATATAGCAGACACTCTTATCCAGCCAGTTAGGTTAATAATTAAACTTGTCATGAGAGACTGGGGTTGGTTGGGGTCAATTCAGGAAGTAAACTGAAATTCCCATTCAGAAAGTATTCACACCTCTTTGACTTTTTCCACGTTTTGTTGTGTTACAGCCTGAATTTAAAATGGATTAAATTGAGATTTTCTGTCACTGGCCCACACACAATACTCCATAATTTCAAAGTGGAATTATATTTTTGACATTTTTACTAATTATACTGAACATAAATATAAACACAACATGCATCAATTTTGTTATGTTACAGCCTTAATCTACAATAGATAAAGTACATGTTTTCACTCAGCAATCTACACACAATACCCAATAACGACAAAGCAAAAAAACAGAAATACCTTATTTACGTAAGTACTCAGACTCTTTGCTATGAGACTCAAAATTGAGCTCAGGTGCATCCTGTTTCCATTGATAATCCTTGAGCTTTTTCTACAACTTGATTGGAGTCCACCTGTGGTAAATTCAATTGATTGGACATGTTTTGGAAAAGCACACACCTGTCTATATAAGCTCCCACAGTTGACAGTTCATGTCAGAGCAAAAACCAAGCCATGAGGTCAAAAGAATTGTCCATAGAGCTCCGAGACAGGATTGTGTAGAGGCACAGATCTGGGGAAGGGTACCAAAACATTACTGCAGCATTGAAGATCCCGAAGAACACAGTGGGCGGCATCATTCTTAAATGGAAGAAGTTTGGAACTACCAAGACTCTTCCTAGAGCTGGCCACCTGGCCAAACTGAGCAATCGTGGGAGAAGAACCCTGATGGTCACTCTGACAGAGCTCTAGAGTTCCTCTGTGGAGATAGGAGAACCTTCCAGAAGGACAACCATCTCTGCAGTACTCCATCAATCAGGCGTTTATGGTAGCGTGGCCAGATGGAAGAAATTCCTCAGTAAAAGGCACATGACATCCCGCTTGAAGTTTGCCAAAATGCACCTAAAGTCTCTCAGACCATGAGAAACAAGATTCTCTGGTCTGATGAAACTAAGATTGAACTCTTTGGCCTGAATGCCAAGCATCATATCTGGAGGAAACCTGGCACCATCCCTACCTGTGAAGGATGGTGGTGACTGGGGCGAAGGTTCACCTACCCTAAGCACACAGCCAAGACAACGCAGGAGTGGCTTTGGGACAAGTCTCTGAATGTCCTTGAGTGGCCCAGCCAGAGCCCAGACTTGAACCCGATCGAACATCTCTGGAGAGACCGGAAAATAGCTGTGCGACAACGCTCCCCATCCAACCTGACAGAGCTTGAGAGGATCTGCAGAGAAGAAGGGGATAAACTCTCCAAAAACAGGTGTGCCAAGCTTGTAGCGTCATACCCAAGAAGACTCGAGAGCTGCAATCACTGCCAAAGGTGCTAAAACAAAGTACTGAGTAAATGTGATATTTCATTTTGAATTTTTATAAATGTGCTAACATAAAAGCCTGTTTTTGCTTTGTCATTATGGGGTATTGTGTGTAGATTGATAAGGAAAAAAAACAATTGAATCAATTTTAGAATAAGGCTGTAACAAAATGTGGAAAAAGTCAAGGGTTCAAACAGAGTGAAAAACTAGTCAAAGCTCAAACCAAGTTTATTCACCCACTGGGTCAAACAGCTGAAAAGACAAAACATGTTCCTACAAGCACCATTATTTATACCTTCCTTTAGGCAGAGTCTCCTCTTTGCACCTCTAAACACTACATCTTTGTTGCTCGGCAGGTGAAGTGTGTAATAAAACAGTTTGTGCTCCCTTCATCTGACCTGACCTCAGCTCACATTCCTCACTAATCCACAGCTATCCAAGTTTATCAGTGACCACAACCAAGTGATTGCCTTTTCTAGTGAACAATCGACAAGCAACAATGGGCATGACGGACAGAAGTAGTCAGTACAGGTGTGATCAAGCCTTACATCAAAGTTGCCTGAAGCTGAATGGAATGGGGTATACCCTGACCAGTTATTCAGAAGAAAATCCTCTGACTGTCTAATTTCTCACCGGAAATTGCTGCTGACATTGAACAGGGTTAGGGTATTTCATTAGTTTCAGACTCTCCTGTGCCACTATTCCCAGTCCTGAATACCCCATAGGTCGTAAATAAATATTTTTATTTGAACACCCCAATTATGATTTTTTTTACAACCTATATTGACATCATATAGACTGTGTAAATATATAACTGTTGTATAGACAGTGTATTCTAAATGCAACATGACATTTTTGGTATAACTTAGCAGATGCTCTTATCCATAGCCATGTCCAATCAGTGCGTTCAATTCAATAGGTAAAACTACCACATATAACAATTATACCAAAACACAATTTAAAAAAAATGTACATTACGGTATACTTCCAGATGAACCATATGTTGCTTTGAAACGAAGGTATGACTCCAGACATCTAATGGCTACATCATCCACCTCTGGGTCAAACTTGTTAGCGATGAGGTGGTGCTGATGTAGGAGCCACCGGAGATCTCCAGCCCCGTAGACACACACAGCTCTCCTGGAGGCACCGGAGCAGGGTGGATATGGGGCTCCTTTCCTCACATCTCCTTCCAGGTAACTCCACTTCACCATGCGAGCGATGGCGTTCATGTCTGATTCATGGTACTTGATGTGAGGAGGGTTAGACCCTGGCACTGAGGGCATGCGCTGCAGAGTGGCCCACAGGTGCTCATCAGGACTGTAGGTGTCCCTCTCCCACTCCAGCAGGGCCCGAACCTCCTGGCTGTCAAACACGTGATGGACAAAGTCCCTGGAGACCACGAAATACGCATTTCCGGAGAACATGGGGGTGCTGATTGGAGGAGGGCTCTTCGTAACTCCCGTTCTGACTACTATGTTATTGGTTATATTGTGCTGATACTGCCACCGGCGTTTCTTATAGTCGACGGTGGTCTCAGACTCCATGCTGTTCCCCCCGTTGAGCAGTTTGAGTGACTGAACCATCTCTGCGTTGGTTTTAATGGGGAAATCTGTTCCACAGGTATTGAGCAGGTACTTCCACTGGATAGCTGACTTCAACAGGTCCTTCATACAGTTAAGATCTGCCTGCACTCGAGACCACGATGCGTAAACTACACTCTCTGTCTTACTTGCCACAAACACATTGGTAAAACAAGTCACAATAGCCTTTACTGCAGTCCTGAATTCCTCTGAGGATTTCTGGTCCACATGCACGCAGTATACATTCTGAGGTGTGTACACGGCACGCAGGAGTCGCTCAAACATCTCAATCTTCTCATGGACCACCATGGAGTAGGCGATGGGGAAGTCTCTCTCCTCCACACTCAGGGGCATCATGACGAACCCTCTGTCTGTAACGTACGTTTTACAGTTTCGGGTCACGTCGTGGTAGAACGCCTCAGACAGAAGCTTGGGCTTATTCTTTGTTTTCAGAAGTCTTCTGAGCTGCTCCTTGTCAATGCCCTTCAGGTCTCCTTTGATGATGGCTGAGCAGGCTGGCAGGTCGTCTGCGTAGTCTTGTGGCAGGAGGTCAGGTGCTGGGAGCGGGCTTCTCTCAGAACAGGTTGGGCGTCTCAGAGTGTTCCAGAGGAGAAGAGAGATTGAAGCAGACATTAGGATGAGAAAGAGGTTTCTGAAGAAGTATATATGTGATATTGATGACCTAAGAGGACCCATAACAAAATTATTTTTCTAAAGTATGTATTATTAGTATTTGTGCAGAACATAGTCTGGGAGCACTGCTGTTAAATAATGAATGTCTCACACACACACTCAACTCAGTTTAAAGTGAGTAGGTAATCATTAACTTTAGTAGTTATGGCTTTATACTGCCTACAAACGCTTGAAATTAAAAGGTAGTAAACTTGGAACAAATGTGGTTGAAAATGAATTACTAACCTACAATACAACACTTTTCAGCATTTCCAAGTATTGGCTTGATGCTCTAAATTACACAGTTCTAACCCACTTACCCCACGCAACCAATATTGTTGGACACATACAATACTGGGAGCACTTCTGTTAAATGATTAATGTCACACACACACACACACACACACACACACACACACACACACACACACACACACACACACACACACACACACACCACACACACACACACACACACACACACACACCTCACTTTAAAGTGAGTAGGTAATCATTAACTTTAGTAGTTATGGCTTTATTCTGTCTATAAATACTTTTAATTAAAAGGTACTAAACTTGGAACAAATGTGGGTTGAAAATTAAATACTAGCCTACAATACCAAAATGTTCAGCAGTTCCAATGAATGGCATGATGCTCTAAATTACACAATTCTAACCAATTTACCCCACACAACCAATATTGTTGGATATTATGATATATATTTTTTCATATAGAGTTATGAACATCTAAAACAGTTGGCCATATGCAGGTCATGGTTGGATGTCATCTGGGTAACCAGGACCAAATCTCCAGCTACTAATTGTAATAGTTAAACCTGTCATGAGAGACTGGGGTTGGTTGTGGTCAATTCACTCAATTCAGGAAGTAAACTGAAAATGACGTTGGAGTGGGTTATGGTAGGGAAATGGTTGGGTTCAATTACAGTAGATCAATTCAGGAAGTAAACTGAAATTCCCATCACAGCTTTCCTTATCGCTTCAATTGTGTCATTAGAGAGGCAAGAACAAGGCTTTGCTTGACAGTTATAGTGACAAATGACACAGTCAAACAGTATGTTATTTCTGCTGAATGATTTCCTTCTGAGAAGGTGGTGGTAAAGTCAAAACCACCTGTTGGTGCACTGTAAATAAATAATTCAGTGGCTTAGTAAATGTAATGATTTTCACATAAAAAGTCATGTTTCTGGTTTTACTTTAAATTTTGTGTTAAAAAAGTTAATTTACTTTTGATAATGTAAATTCAATTTAGTATACTGCAAAATCTGAATGATTATTTACATATAAAAACAACTTCAATAATATTTTCTCTCAACTTAAGAATGTTATGTTCTTGCAACATCTTAACATGTGGCTCCTTTTTAGAGGATTGTGGGTATTTTTTGTTGTTATTGACTATGATATTTTTGCACAATGTTTTATGCATGTTTGAAGAAAGAAAAGTAATATATTTCTATATTGGTATTAAGCAGTTTGTTGTGCTATGAGGTGTAATGGATGATGATGAATGAATATCAAAACTTTTGGGCAAAGATGTTCAAAGATTGACATTTAAATCGAGCTGTAGATAAGATGATCAACAAGAATGTGTCTAAAGAGTTTATGACGTGCCTTATGTTGAGCTTTGTCTCTGTGTGTTACCTGTGTTAAAAAAGCTTGCATGATGCTGTTATAAAGCACTTTCAAGACTCGCTTATAATGTCATATCATAATGATCCTTACTAAATGTGCCGTTTCACATCAGTTGAAATGTTGATAAAGACAAAACATAATTAAAAGAGAGGTTTCTGAAGAAGCGTATATGTGATCTTGATGACCTAAGAGGACCCACAATTATTTATCTATGTATTATTAGTATTTGTGCAGACCATAGCCTGGGAGCCTAACTTCTGTTAAATGACTAATGTCACACACACACACACCTCACTTTAAAATGAGTAGGTAATCATTAACTTTAGTAGGCATGGCTTTATACTGTCTAGAAATATTTTTTATTAGAATTACTAGCCTACAATACCACACTTTTCAGAAGTTCCAAGTATTGGGATGATGCTCTAAATTACACAATTCTAACCAACTTACCCCACGCAACCAATATTGTTGGATAATACCCCCCAAAAAATTCTATATAGAATTATGAACATCTAAAACACTTGGCCAAATGCAGGTCATGGTTGGAGGCCATCTCTGCACCCAGGACCAAATCTCCAGCTAATAATTTTAATAGTTAAAACCTGTCACGAGAGACTGGGGTTGGTTGTGGTCAATTCACTCAATTCAGGAAGTAAACTGAAAACGACGTTGGAGCGGGTTATCGTAGGGAAATGACATTAAATTCACTGGCAATAGCTCTGGTAGACATTCCTGCAGTCAGCATGCCCGCTCCCTCAAAACTTGAGACATCTGTGGCATTGTGTTTTGTGACAAAACTGCACATTTTAGAGTGGCCTTTTATTTTCCCCAGCACAAGTTGCAATTGTGTAATGATCATGCTGTTTAATCAGCTTCTTGATATGCGACACCTGTCAGCTAGGTGGATTATCTTGGCAAAGGAGAAATGCTCACTAACAGGGATATTGTAACGTAGACGCAGGGAGTAAGGAAACAGGTGCAGTTAGTGAGTTTAATAATAATGAAGCTATACAAAACAAAAGAAGCGTCTGACAGGAACATAAACAATACTACCTGATGACTGATAACAAAAGAGTGCTATATAAAGGGTAAGTAATCAAGGGAGTAATGAAGTCCAGGTGGGACTGATGATGAGACGCAGGTGTGCGTAATGATGGTTGCCAGGTGTGCGTAAAGATGGGTTGCCAGGACTGGTGGTTAGTAGACCAGTGGCCTCGAGTGCCGGAGCGTGAGTGGACGTGACTGTACGCCCCCCTGACACTCGGCTCCAGCCACAGGATGTCACCGGCCAAGAGGATGGCCCCGAGAGCGAGGTTAGGCCGGACCGGACGACGAAGGTAGAAATCTCAGATGATGTTGGGATCTAGAATGTTGTCCACCAGAAACCAACACAACTCCTCTGGACTGTACCCCTCCCAGTCCACAAGGTACTGTATCCGACCCCCACAACGTTGTGAGTCTAGGAGGGATCTGACGGCATAGGTGGGGCTCCCCTTGATGTCCAAGGGAGGTGGAGGGGTGTCGTGGGGGACGGCATCAGCCAGGGGACCAGGAACCACCGTCCTGAGGAGGGAAACATGAAAAGATGGTGAGATCCGGTAGTTAGTGGGGAAGTTTAATCTGTAAGGTACCCCTTTGATCCTCCAGAGGACCTTGAACAGCCCCATAAACTGGGGACTCAGCTTCTTACAGGGCAGGCGGAGCAGGAGGTTCCTGGTGGAGAGTCAGACACGATCTCCAGCATGGAACATGGGAGCATCACTGTGGTGGCGATCCGCCTGCTCTTTCTGATGGTGGACGGCACGCTGGAGTCTCTTGTGGGCATCGTTCCATACCTCTTCTGCGCACCTGAACCACTCGTCCACCGCAGGAGCTTCGATCAGGCTAGGAGTCCACAGAGACAGTGCTGGCTGATAACCCAGAACACACTGGAAGGGAGTCAGCTCTGTGGAGGAGTGTTACAATGAATTCTGTGCGTATCCTGGCAGTGGATCCTCAGGAACCTCCCCAGCTCCTGGTTCATCCACTCCACTTGCCCGTTAGACTGAGGCCGGTACCCAGAAGTGAGGCTGACCGTGACCCCCAGCTTCTCCATGAAAGCTTTCTATACACATGATGTGAATTGGGGGCCACGATCAGAGATGATATCCTCCGGAAGGCTATAGTGCCGGAAGACCTGCTGGAACAGTGCCTCAGCAACCTGGTGAGTGGTAGGGAGACCAGAGAGGGATGAAACGGCATGATTTAGAGAATCTGTCCTCTATCACCAAAATGGTGGTCAAACCATCAGAAGAGGGGAGATCAGTGACAAAGTCAATGGACAGATGAGACCAGGCTGAGGCACTGAAGGACTTTCCCTAAGCATTCTGGGGGGATTCGGATTGGCACAACAAGTGACATCCTGCGCCAAGGTGGCCACCAGTACTTTCCAGAGATGGGCTGAATGGTGCAGGTGATACCTGGATGTCCAGTGACGACAGCTGTGTGTGTCCAGGTCAATAGCCGATCCCTTATCCCCGTGGGAACGTAGGTGCGCTCAGGAGGACAGGCAGCAGGTGCGGGGTCCCTCTCCAGGCCCTGGTGAATGTCCACATCTACGTCCCAGAGCTCAGGGGCTACGACTCGAGAGGGTGGGATTATGGGTGCACACAAGACAGGAACCTCTCCCGAATCGTAGAGATGGGACAGGGCATCGGCTTTGATGTTTTTTAACCTGGGTGATATGTCAGCATGAAATCTGGTGAAGAAAAGGGCCCACCTGGCTTGACATGGGCTCATTTGCCTCGCTGTCCATATGTACTCCAGGTTCCGATGGTCGGTGAGGATGAGAAATAGGTCGTGAGCGCCCTCCAGCCAGTGTCTCCACTCCTCTAACTTCACCGTCAGAAGCTCCCGATCGCCAACATCATAGTTCCTCTCTTCAGGAGACAGATTCTTTAGAGTAATATGCACATGGGCCGAAGGTGAAACGACCCTTCAGTAGGAGGAAGGCTTCGTCAGCGGACCACCCTTGAGGAGAGAAGTGAGAGGAGAGACGATCAAGCTTAAGTTCTTAATGAATCGGCGGTAGAAGTTGGCTCCTCCAAGATAGCCGAGTAGACCAGGATGTCGTCGATATATGCGACCACCTGTTGGCACTCCGCAGGTCCAACTTGGTGAAAAACTGGGCCCTGCGGAGTTGTTCAATCGTGGCTGGCACCAACGGGAGAGGATAGCAGTATTTCATTGTGATGGAATTCATATTTCTGTAATCGATGCACAGGTGCAATCCTCCGTCCTTCTTGGTCACGAAGGAGAAGCCAGCCGATGCAGGGGAGTTGGACTTGCGAATAAAACCCTGCTGGAGAGCCTCCTGGATGTATACCTCCATAGCTTTGGTTTCGGCCACCGACAGAGGGTAGATGCAGCCTTGCGGAGGTGCAGAGCCTGCAAGCAGGTTGATGGCACAGTCCCAGGGGCAATGAGGAGGGAGACAAGTGGCGTGGGTCTTTGAAAAAACTCCAGAAAATCTTGATATAACTCCGGGATGTTGGGCTGAAGGGCAACCAGAGGACTCTCAACCGATGTGGAACCACAGGGAATGGGTATGCAGATATTCCGTCATTCGGGTGCCCAGTCTGTGATTTTCAAGGATAATCTTGTGTATGGATTCCATGGTGAGGGTGAGTGGTGCTGTGACGTGTGTGATTCTCCCGGATCCCAGTGGTTGACTATCCAGTGCTTGAACTGGACAAGGAGAGGAGAGCGGGTATGAGGTGATGTTAAGGGAGGAGGCGAGGGCCTGGTCAATAAAATTCCCTGCGGCACCGGAGTCCACTATAGCTGTAGAAGCAAAACATGAATGCAGCCAGTCAGTGAAATCATTACTAGGAAGGGTTTGGCAGAAAGTGATGATGATGGAATACTCACGCCTAACCCAGGAGATGGATGATCAGGTGGCAGTCCCTCTGCTCCCGTGGACCCCCGGATTAGAACATACCAGACACCGTTGAAGCTGGTGCCCCTCCTGTCCACAATAAGGACAGAGCCCCAGCTGTCTATGACGGCGTTGCTCAGCCACGGAGAGACGCCCATCCAGTCAGCAGAGAAATAACTGTGACAACTTTGGACCTCTTGTGGTGGGGGATCCCATCTGATGAGTGAAATAGAGGGAGCATTGGAGTAGGAAGCCACGGCATTTCAATGGAGTCCTGTCATATTTGTCTGGGAGGGACAATCGGGCATCGCTGACCAGGACGGACTGCTGGATGGGCTGGGGTACTGGCTCGCTGGGTCAACTTGTGGTAGAGAATCCTCCGCTGTTTGGAGATGATGCCCCTTGAGTAATGTCGACTCATTGAAGAACGCGGAGGACCTCATCCATAGCTGTCCCCAAATGAGCCAGATGGTCATGGTGTTGACAAAGTAGGTGTCCCTGTTTGCCAACCATCTGGGAGATGTCTGGGTTAACTGCTGCTTCCATTTATTGAAGTAGTGGGAGTGGACGTGACAGATGTCATGACTGGCCTGTGAGGATCAGCTCTACAGAGGTTACTCCCGCAGAGGGGAGAGGTATGGAGGTGGGGTGTTTTATGACCTCACGCCCATAGTAAATTGTAAGGCAGCAGACCAACTCCTTTCTGGTCTCTAATGTGAGAGATCGAAATGTCCTTGTGCCTTAGGGAGAGTCTACTGGGTCTACTGGTGGTAGTTCCGGTCCACGCAGAGACACCCCGTCGGAGACCTTCAATACGTAATTACATCATTATATTCTGACCCATAAGAGCGGCAGTTCGGGGCAAGGTTAGGGTTAAAATAGGCATAGCTGACAAATTCACCAAAGTGTGTTTTTCTCTCGTGCACTCTCTCTCTCTCTCTCTCTCTCTCTCTCTCTCTCTCTCTCTCTCTCTCTCTCTCTTTTGAAATCCCCATTTTGTGTAACACGTGTCATATTGTGTTGGCCCGCTAGGGACCTGTTTTATCGTACTAAGTTCTAATCAATTGCCTAGACGGTGTTTTTGTGTATATGTCTCTTATATTATAATTTTAGCTTGTTAGCAAATAAATAATCAACTCAATTGGTGTGGTACGGACTTATTTGGTGAGACTCGGGTTTGTGCAGATTCCCAGATTATGCGACATTCAGAATGAGACTGTAGAGGAAATTGATTAATTAGTGACTGTTGTAAAATCAATATTCTGATATTCTTTGAGTTACTTTGGGAAATAGAAACTCAATAAAACTAAAACTTTCCCATGGTGCCCCAGGTTAATGAGTTAATTATTGCCTGATTAATTTAATCATGTAATTATAAACTGTTAATCATTCGACGAGCAGCAGTCGTCACATTAATCAATACAACATCACGACAGTAGAAAATATCCAGATTAAAAATTATGTTTTTGTGACAATGAGGCTGTGATTTTAGTTGTCTAACAAGATCATAGTAAATTGTGATACCTTGCCTCGTAACTAGTTATGCCCCAGGGAACGCAGAGAGCGTGTCATAAAGACGGAAATGCCCCCTTTCTACCCTAGGGTATAAAACATGTGAGTTAAGAATCTACATATCAGACTAGAGGACCACCCGCTGCAGCCGAGGTCCACGAGTAGTCACGACCCCGAATCGCAACACGAGATTGAAGAGGACAAAAGAACCTCTCAACAATCAATGCTACGGTTGAGTACTGTATCTAAGAAGGTGAATTCAAGCAGGACCACCCGGTTATTCTCTTCAAGTCATCGTTTGTCTACACTGCTCTCATTCCCACGCTAGGATAATCTACATTGCTGATTCGCCATCCTGAGAAGAACACTGTTACAGAACGAGTGCAAGGAAACAGTCAACTAAGAGAAAGGATATTGTGACATCTTGTGAACAATCAGAGACTTACACCCGATAACAAAAAGACCAGACCATCCAAAGATATTCAACGGAGATATCCATCTTGACAGAGCTTGAAGAATTTAAAAAGTAATAATGGGAAAATATTGTACAATCTAGGTGTGGAATACTCTTAGAGATTTACTCTGAAAGAGTTACAGCTGTAATCGCTGCCAAAGGTGATTCTAGCATGTATTGACTCCGGGTTTTGAATACTTATCTAATCAAGATGTATTAATGTTTTAGTTCTCGTTCATTTGTTGCAAATGTTAGAATTGTTTTTCCAATTTGACATTACAGAGTATTTTGTGTAGATCATTGACACAAAAATGAAAAGTTATTCCATTTTAATCCCACTTTGTAACACAACAAAATGTGGGAAAAGTCAAGAGGTGTGAAGACAATGTTATTTCTGCTGAATTATTTCCTTTTGAAAAGTTGTTGGTAAAGTCCAAACCACCCAGAAAAATATTCAGGGGCTTGGTAAATATGATGATTTTCACATAAGTATGCAGGTTTCTGATTTAACTTCAACATTTTTGTGTTCAAAATGCATGACATTCGAAAATGTAAATTCAATTTAATATACTGCAAAATTTAAACAAATATTTGTGTGTAAAAACAACTACAATGGAAATTGTGTTTAGGGATAGACTCCTTTTTTCTCAATTTCCGCCTGAATGTTGTGCCCAAAGTAAACTGCCTGTAGCTCAGGCCCTGAAGCCAGGATATGCATATAATTGGTACCATTGGAAAGAAAACACTTTGACGTTCGTAGAAACGTTAATAATGTAGGGGAAATAATAAATAATGTAGGAGAATATAACACAATAGATATGGTAGGAGAAAATCCAAAGAAAAACCAACCAGATATTTTTTTTGAGAGACCATCCTCTTAGAAATGCAAGAGAAAGCTCATATTATAAAATAGCTCTCTGGATGCAATTCCTATGGCTTCCAAAGGGTGTCAGCAGTCTATGTTCAAGGTTTCAGGCTTGTAACTTCAAAAACGAATAAGAAATAACCGTTTTTGTATGAGGACACAGTCTTGAAAATCCGTGTCAATGCGCACCATGATGAAGTTGCGCACCTGCTAAAATCGGTTTCCTATTGAACATACTTCTTTCCTTATGAAATATTATAGTTTGATTACATTTTAGGGTGTCTGAGGAGTAAACACAAATGTATTTGTACTTGTTGAAACAAAGTTTATGGGTAGATTTTCAGATTCCTTTCTCTGCAAATTGAACGAGTGGATTACTCAAATCGATGGCACCAACTAAACAGACTTTTTGGGATATAAAAAATGATCTTATCTAACAAAACAACACTACATGTTATCACTGGGACCCTTTGGATGACAAATCAGAGGAAGATTTTCAAAAAGTAAGTGAATATTTACTCTTTATATGTGAATGTATGAAACCTGTGCCGGTGGAAAAAATATTTTGATGTGGGGCGCCGTCCTCAAACAATCGCATGGCATGTTTTCGCTGTAATACCTACTGTAAATCGGACAGTGCAGTTAGATTAACAAGAATTTAAGGTTTCAGCCACTTATGTACCTAAATGTTTAACCGCTAAAATAACTATTCGAATTTATTTGAATTACGCGCCCTCCAGTTTCACTGGAAGTTGTACCGATGGCGGGACACCGATCCTTAAGAAGTTTTAATTTATTCCAATTTCCTAATATTTTCTCTCAACTTAAGAATTGTAAGTTCTTGCAACAACTTGACATGTGGCTCCGTTTTTAGAAGATTGTGTGGGTAATTCAATGTATTGTATTTTGAAACTTTGTTGTATGCATGTTTGAAGAAATAAAAGGATATTTCTATATTAGTATTACACAATTTGCTGTGCTAAGAGGTGTTGTGGATCACTTACTGCTAGTAGAATTAGCACTGTGTTCAACAATGACTGCTGAAGTGGGTTAAATGGCTAATAATTAAAAACATGGAAAAAATATGGAACATTAAAGCATGATCACTGAAAGTAATTGATAGCTAGTTTAACGTCCGATGACTCTGACCATCAAAATAGTCTGCTAACCCCACTATTTTCATACTAATCTGGAGTTATCATTTTCATGAATGATGTTTAGTTTATGAAGGTAATAGATAAGTAAAACAAAGGATTGTCTTCTGATGGTCTTTAATCTATTGATCTAATTAAATTAATAGTTCTACTTTTCAGCCCTTTCAGCCTGTATTTGAAGTATTTATAGTGATTACTTGCATTTTCAATGATATACTAGGCCTACACAGTATGTCTCATGTGATATGATGACCTGTTCTGTGGGGAATTTATAATCAATACATTATTTCTCGTGTGGGGATGTTGTTCTCTTTTGATTTCAGGGAGAGACACATGCCTTCCCAAGGGATAGCAATGCATTTTGCCTGATATGGACCATAAGTGGGTGTCCAAGGCATTGTTCAGGTGGTCCGGGAATGGGATTCCAGAGATGGACTTTGCCATGGTTGACAAAATGTGGTGGGACAGCCCTCCGCCAACATATTCAGCTCAGTAGAGATGGAGAGGTACTTTGCCCATCCTCTGCTGCTCTGGATGCCCAGGAAGCTCTTGCAGGTAAAGCTATATTGCCCACATTTTGTGCAGTAAGAAGGTCATCAGTTGGAACATATGGTTCCTTACACCGTTACACGCAAATACACTGGTAATGGCAATATAATTTGTATGTAATTAATAATCTAATGCAGCTTTTATATTTAAAACAAACAGCAACACATTCTCTTTGGGAAATGTTATTATAGAATTATTCCCTTCTCAGTCCGGTTTATTCTCATATATTTATGCAGTTGTTTTTCTTTAGGGGAGCTGATAGGTTTGGAGTACCTCTTCGATCAGACTGGTTTGGTGCTGCAGGATTATAAGGCTTGTCACGACTTCTACCGAAGTCGGTTCCTCTCCTTGTTCAGGCGGTGTTCGGCGGTCGACGTCACCGGTCTTCTAGCCATCGCCGATCCATTTTTCATGTTCCATTTGTTTTGTCTTGTTTTCACACACACCTGGTTTCAATTCCCTAATTACATGTTGTATATTTTCCCTCTGTTTCCCCCCATGTCCTTGTCGGGAATTGTTTATTTTGTAAGTACTCGTACTATGTGTTACTGGTGCGCTACAGGTTTTGTACCCATGTGTTTGTTGTTTTGTATGCTGTTAGTCCTACTCCCACCCCCTCTACCCGCATCCAGTCCACAGCTGCATCACTCAGTCCCCTGTCCTCCACTCCTGTACGGGCTACTCCAGGACCTGGGCCTCTATCCTCCACACCTGTGCTTGTCAGTCCCCTGTCCTCCACTCCTGTACGGGCTACTCCAGGACCTGGGCCTCTATCCTCCACACCTGTGCTTGTCAGTCCCCTGTCCTCCACTCCTGTACGGGCTACTCCAGGACCTGGGCCTCTATCCTCCACACCTGTGCTTGTCAGTCCCCTGTCCTCCACTCCTGTACGGGCTAACGTTACTCCTTAGTCTATGGACCATAAATTATATTTTAAAGTGTGAATTGGCTCTGGCAGTCAAAACAGCCAAATACTCCATCTAAAGTATTGGGATAGTGAAATGGTTTGTTGTTTCGGCTCTGTACTCCAGCACTTTGGATTTGCAATGATACAAAGTGCAGACTGTCAGCTTTAATTTGAGGGTATTTTCATCCATATTACAGCACTTTTTATTACAGCACTTTTTGTACATAGTCCCCCCCATTTAAGACGAACCAAAAGTATTGGGATAAATTCACTTATGTGTATTAAAGTAGTCAAAAGTTTAGTAATTGGTCCCATATTCCTAGCACGCAATGATTACATCAAGCTTGTGAGTCTACAAACATTTGGTCTTTATTTTGGTTGTGTTTCAGATTATATTGTGCCCAATAGAAATGACTGATAAATAATGTATTGTGTCATTTTGGAGTCACTTATTGTAAATAAGAATAGAATACTTTTCTAAACACTTCTACATTAATGTGGATGCTACCAGGATTACGGATAGTCCTGGTGAATTGTGAATAATGATGAATGAGAAAGTTACAGACGCACAAATATCATACCCCCAAGACATGTTGCATGACAAGGGCTATGTTGAGGTAGCTTGCAAGTAAACATTTCATTGCACTGTTTACACCCCCCTGTATTCTGTATATATGATGAATAAAATTGGATTTGATGAATTTGATTCGATTTTTGACAGTAAGAATGCTTGCCATTTCAGCAGACATAGTTCAAAAAGGAGTATCTCCAGATAAATTTGGCCAGGAGGGCTGCACTGCTCAGAGTTGGCAACCCAGCAACAAGGCACACTTGTTGGGTCAACACGAGATGCAGTTCAGCCTTTAGAGGAAGCAGACCTTCAAGTAGGTTGTTGAAAATGCTCTGTGGTATGATGGGTATTTGGTGGCATTGATGAAGAGTAATGCAAATCAGATAACTTTGTAGGAGTCCCAGCATCCATTCCATACCTCTAACCACATCAGTCCTCCGCTCCTGTACGGACTACTCCACCACCAGCTGGTTCTCTGTCCGTGGCCTTGACACCCGTGCTCGGCTGGGCCTCTGTTCATGACCTCCACACCCATGCCCGGCTGGACCCTGTCCGTGCTAGACACCTACGCTCGGCTGACACTCAGTCAGCCCCGTCCTCTGCTCCTTATGGGCTTGGCATTCTGATGGAGCAAGCGATCAGTCGCTCTCCATTTTCAGTGAATTATATATAATTGTAATTATTTGTGGTCAATTGTTTGTCCCTCTGTGGTGTCAAAAGTATTCTCCCCTTAATTCACTAAGGGCACAAAAGCCCTTAGCTGAATTCTCTAATTACATTTTGATCAATTAATGTCAGTCTTTGAATGCTCCATTGTATAAACTATTTAATTTTCCTGCTTGTGTACCTTGTGTGCTGATTTCAAACAATTAGAGTGTATTTGTCATTCTCACGTCTTCCTCCAATTCTGTCTTCAATTACTTCCTTGATTTACAATCAAAACAATTTCGCCAACATTACGTTTTCAATGTGAACTTGATATTACATTTATAAATTAAGCCATTTCTCTTATTTGAGATGATCAAGATTTTACTCCTGTGGCCTAACACACTTCGGCTACCCTTCTATAAATTGGAATTCTGAAGAGGGTGAGCAGTTTGACAAAAAGAGACGGGGTTTTCATAATAAAACGTTATGGATGATGATGACAGATTTACAGGCTGAGAGGAACGAGGATTGTCGGATGAAGCCCGATACTTTTCTACTCTCAGATTGTCACGGTAAGGAAAAGAAAGCATTAAAAACGATTCAAGGCTGAATACTGCAACCGTGTTGGGATTCGATACAGGGTTGGCATCGGCGAGTATGTTCATTCTTGGTAGAAAATGGCCCCCGAATTCGCTACACTCTTTAATTCCTGGTGTCGCAACCTCGACTGATGGGCTATATCCTTGGCGCAACGCTCTAACCACTAAGCTACCTGCCGCTCATGTTGGAAATACTCAATAAGCAGATGCAAATAGTTACCGGATGTTTTAAAAGTATTTTTTTTACAGTGTGGTAAAGTCCAAACCAACTAATTAAAACAATAATATCACGGAAAAGAGATCATAAAATGTTCCATATCAATTCAAATGAGCAGTTAAGGACTATTTGACATCACATTTCAGTCAGCAGGTGAAAATCTCTTTAAAAGAAAAGGCGTTGCAGAGTGGCCCACAGGTGCTCAAGAATGTAAGAGTCCCTCTCCCACTCCAGCAGGGCCCGAACCTCCTGGCTGTCAAACACGTGATGGACAAAGTCCCTGGAGACCACGAAATACGCATTTCCGGAGAACATGGGGGTGCTGATTGGAGGAGGGCTCTTCGTAACTCCCGTTCTGACTACTATGTTATTGGTTATATTGTGCTGATACTGCCACCGGCGTTTCTTATAGTCGACGGTGGTCTCAGACTCCATGCTGTTCCCCCCGTTGAGCAGTTTGAGTGACTGAACCATCTCTGCGTTGGTTTTAATGGGGAAATCTGTTCCACAGGTATTGAGTAGGTACTTCCACTGGACAGCTGACTTCAACAGGTCTCTCATATAGTTAAGATCTGCGTGCACTCGAGACCACAATGCATAAACTACACTCTCTGTCTCGTTTGCCACAAACACATTCATTTTAATGTGTTCAAAAAGCATGACATTTGAAAATGTCAATTCTATTTATTATACTGCAAAATCTGAATGATTATTTGGGGAAATTGTGTTAAATTGTATTTAATTTGTGTTTAATTTACCTCAATTTCATTATATTTTCTCTCAGCTTAAGAATTTGAAGTTCTTGGAACAACTTAAAGTGGCTCCTTTTTAGAGGATTGTGGGGTAATACCTTTTTTTTACTTTATGATATTTTTACACATTGTTGTATGCATGTTTGAAGAAAGAAAAGTTGTCAAGATAATCCATCTACCTGACAGGTGTGGCATATCAAGAAGCTGATTAAACAGCACGATCATTACACAGGTGTAACTTGTGCTGGGGACAATACCACTCTAAAATGTGCAGTTTTGTCACACAAAACAATGACACAGATTTCTCAAGTTTTGAGGGAACGTGCAATTGGCATGGTGACTACAGGAAATGCCCACCAGAGCTGTTACTAGAGAATGTTATGTTAATTTATCTTCCATAAGCCGCCTTCAACGTTGTTTTAGAGAATTTGGCAGTACATCCATCTTGCCTCACAACCACAGACCACGTGTAACCACGCCAACCTCCACATCCGGCTTGAGTGAGAAAACAGAGTTTTGATGGCCTCTATTAAAAAGAGGAGTATCCCATCAGCTTTCTGTGGGCTAGCTCTATTGTATTTATTTCTCAACTTTCCCAATATTAAGCACATTGCTTCTCTTTACAATAGGAGTATAGCCTACCTGGCTGGCATGAAAATGGACCATGGGAAAAGCGTCCTCCATTTGCTATTTAAGTGCATAGATGACATGTATTTTCGAGACAGGTGCATGATAATGGTCCATTCTAAATCAAAACCAATTTCACACATATATTATTTAGTATATGTAAAGACAGGATTAAATCAAGAATAGTCTGATGGCTGACAATATTAGCCTATCACTTGTGAATGATATATTATCACTTGTGTCGCACACCTCATGTAGTCTAGCCCATAGGCCTATACATGTTGATAAGGTTTGTATCACAACTAAAGTAGCCAAATAACTTATTTACAATTAAGCAAATGAATCCGCTTTACAACGGGTGTCGAGCCTAACTGGCATACATATGCAGCACATGAGTTTCAAGATTGAGGAAGGAAATTTTCACCATAAAAATGCACCTTTATAATAAAAGCATTACATGCATAATCGCATTTGCGGTCACTTTTGAGAATGGTGTTTCCCTTTAATTGATTGCATTTTGGAACATTCTCACTTCTAGCTTGATGCCTTGTGCGCATTGCTGCACTTATAATGTGAAGAAATAGCCTAATAGTTTATCAACATTTTAAGCTAAACGTTCTGATCTGTTGCATCAGCCTCATTGCTTTTAAAATGTTTTTTTTTTATAATAGTGGTTGTATTAATTTGGGATCTATTGCATCCCACAACTGTCCCAGACTATGTTTGGAATATTTATTTCTTGCACAGAATAGGTCAACTTTTTTATACTATGGGGGATAGTAGATTGACATAGGTTAGTGCTTTTGCTGTTCATTAGGCCTACTCATCTTGTTGGCTGACGAAAAGTAAATGTGGACAGTTCTTCCAACACCTTTAATATGCGCCTCAGAATTCAATAAGCACAGTTGCGTCCTGGATGTGTCTGTCTTCACTTGTAGCTTGTGAGAAGGACCCGATCACATGATGGGCATTGGCTAATAAGAATTGAGATATCTGAGAGAGCCATTGTGCATCAGTTGCTTGTAGGATATGTGTGGAAGCCGGAGATGATAAATGTGTTTTTGTTAATTAATCGGCAGTTGTTTGCTTGACGAACACCAGCTGACAAAATGTCATGACCCCCACAGCCCTAATTCACGATCACTGAAAGTAAAAAGATGAAGTAGATAACGAATAGGATGCGTAAACTACACACTCTGTCTAACTTGCCACAAACACATTGGGAAAACAAGACACAATAGCCTTTACTGCAGTCCTGAATTCCTCAGAGGATTTCTGGTCCACATGCACACGGTATATGTTCTGAGGTGTGTACACGGCACGCAGGAGTCGCTCAAACATCTCAATTTTCTCATGGACCACCATGGAGTAGGCAACGGGGAAGTCTCTCTCCTCTACACTCAGGGGCATCATGGTCGTGGTAGAACGCCTCCGACAGAAGCTTGGGCTTATTCTATGTAAGACATGAAGGTCAGTACATCCGGAACATTTCATGAACTTTGAAAGTTTCTTCAAGTGCAGTTGCAAAAACCACCAACCGCTATGACAAAACTGGCTCTCATGAAGTCCAAACCTACTAATTAAAAACAAACATATCACGAAAAAGAGATCATGAACTGTTCCTTATCAGTTCAAATGGGCAATGGGGCAATACCCCATTTCAGTCAGCAGGTGGCATTCTTTTCAAATGAAAAGGAGAGTTAAAGAGTAAGGCAACTAGGCAATTAATAGACCAATGTTCCCTCTAATTTCTGGTCTTCTGAGCGCAAACTTGAATGTTGTAAAAATTCAGTGCAACTTCCAGCACGCGTTAACTGTGAACACTGAGGCTGTACAAGCTTTAAGTTATAGTTTCAGACAGTGGTCAAGTAGCCTACTGTGGCTATTTGATCATAATGTAGACCTACTAGAGTGGGCTACCATCAAAAACAATGGATAAAATGCATCCCATAACATTTTAACATGTAAATAGCTGTTCTATCATTCAGCCTACAGTAGCAGCCAATGTGTGGTATTCAATGTTGGCCTACATTCCATGACTTTTGAAAAGGCTTGACATTAACCTGTTTATGCACTTGTCCTTCAGACAAGGAGATGACTGAAGATGTTGTGTTGATTGATGCAAGAAACCACTTTACAGAATACAATTATTATTCCCATCATATTTTTACAGAGAATCAGACAAATTATGCTACCCTCTGCCTATTGGCTACTTGAAAACTGTTTTCTGCCCCTCCCAAAAGATAGAATTTGTAGATAATTGGCCCTCTTTCTGGGACTCACCCACAAACAGGACCAAGCCTGGCCTGTTGAGGAGTGACGGACTCCATCCTAGCTGGAGGGGTGCTCTCATCTTATCTACGAACATAGACAGGGCTCTAACTCCTCTAGCTCCACAATGAAATAGGGTGCAGGCCAGGCAGCAGGCTGTTAGCCAGCCTGCCAGCTTAGTGGAGTCTGCCACTAGCACAGTCAGCGTAGTCAGCTCAGCTATCACCATTGAGACCGTGTCTGTGCCTCGAACTAGGTTGGGCAAAATAAAAAATGGCGGTGTTCGCTTTAGCAATCTCACTAGTATAAAGACCTCCTCCATTCCTGCCATTATTGAAAGAGATTGTGATACCTCACATCTCAAAATTGGGTTACTTAATGTTAGATCCCTCACTTCCAAGGCAGTTATAGTCAATGAACTAATCACTGATCATAATCATGATGTGATTGGCCTGACTGAAACATGGCTTAAGCCTGATGAATTTACTGTGTTAAATGAGGCCTCACCCCCTGGTTACACTAGTGACCATACCCCCCGTGCATCCGGCAAAGGCGGAGGTGTTGCTAACATTTACGATAGCAAATTTCAATTTACAAAAAAAAACAATGACGTTTTCGTCTTTTGAGCTTCTAGTCATGAAATCTATGCAGCCTACTCACTCACTTTTTATAGCTACTGTTTACAGGCCTTCTGGGCCATATGCAGTGTTCCTCACTGAGTTCCCTGAATTCCTATCGGATCTTGTAGTCATAGCAGATAATATTCACATTTTTGGTGACTTTAACATTCACATGGAAAAGTCCACAGACCCACTCCAAAAGGCTTTCGGAGCCATCATCGACTCAGTGGGTTTTGTCCAACATGTCTCTGGACCTACTCACTGCCACAGTCATACTCTGGACCTAGTTTTGTCCCACGGAATAAATGTTGTGGATCTTAATGTTTTTCCTCATAATCCTGGATTAATCGGACCACCATTTTATTGCGTTTGCAATCGCAACAAATAATCTGCTCAGACCCCAACCAAGGAGCATTAAAAGTCGTGCTATAAATTCTCAGACAACCCAAAGATTCCTTGATGCCCTTCCAGACTCCCTCTGCCTACCCAAGGACGTCAGAGGACAAAAATCAGTTAACCACCTAACCGAGGAACTCAATTTAACCTTGCGCAATACCCTAGATGCAGTTGCACCCCTAAAAATTAAAAACATCTGTCATAAGAAACTAGCTCCCTGGTATACAGAAAATACACGAGCTCTGAAGCAAGCTTCCAGAAAATTGGAACGGAAATGGCGCCACACCAAACTGGAAGTCTTCCGACTAGCTTGGAAAGACAGTACCGTGCAGTATCGAAGAGCCCTCACTGCTGCTCGATCATTCTATTTTTCCAACTTAATTGAGGAAAATAAGAACAATCCGAAATGTCTTTTTGATACTGTCGCAAAGCTAACTAAAAAGCAGCCTTCGCAAATGGAGGATGGCTTTCACTTCAGCAGTAATAAATCTATGAACTTCTTTGAGGAAAAGATCATGATCATTAGAAAGCAAATTACGGACTCCTCTTTAAATCTGGGTATTCCTCCAAAGCTCCATTGTCCTGAGTCTACACAACTCTGCCAGGACCTAGGATCAAGGGAGATACTAAAGTGTTTTAGTACTATATCTCTTGACACAATGATGAAAATAATCATGGCCTCCAAACCCTCAAGCTGCATACTGGACCTTATTCCAACTAAACTACTGAAAGAGCTGCTTCCTGTGCTTGGCCCTCCTATGTTGAACATAATAAACGGCTCTCTATCCACCGGATGTGTACCAAGCTCACTAAAAGTGGCAGTAATAAAGCCTCTCTTGAAAAAGCCGAATCTTGACCCAGAAATTATAAAAAACTATCGGCCTATATCGAATCTTCCATTCCTCTCAAAAAATTTAGAAAAAGCTGTTGCACAGCAACTCACTGCCTTCCTGAAGACAAACCATGTATACGAAACGCTTCAGTCTGGTTTTAGACCCCATCATAGCACTGAGACTGCACTTGTGAAGGTGGTAAATGACCTTTTAATGACGTCAGACCGAGGCTCTGCATCTGTCCTCGTGCTCCTAGATCTTAGTGCCGCTTTTGATACCATCGATCACCACATTCTTTTGGAGAGATTGGAAACCCAAATTGGTCTACATGGACAAGTTCTGGCCTGGTTTAAATCGTATCTGTCGGAAAGATATCAGTTTGTCTCTGTGAATGGTTTGTCCTCTGACAAATCAATTGTAAATTTCGGTGTTCCTCAAGGTTCCGTTTTAGGACCACTATTGTTTTCACTATATATTTTACCTCTTGGGGATGTCATTCGAAAACATAATGTTAAATTTCACTGCTATGCGGACGACACACAGCTGTACATTTCAATGAAACATGGTGAAGCCCCAAAATTGCCCTCGCTAGAAGCCTGTGTTTCAGACATAAAGAAATGGATGGCTGCAAACTTTCTACTTTTAAACTCGGACAAAACAGAGATGCTTGTTCTAGGTCCCAAGAAACAAAGAGATCTTCTGTTGAATCTGACAATTAATCTGGATGGTTGTACAGTCGTCTCAAATAAAACTGTGAAGGACCTCGGCGTTACTCTGGACCCTGATCTCTCTTTTGAAGAACATATCAAGACTGTTTCAAGGACAGCTTTTTTCCATCTACGTAACATTGCAAAAATCTGAAACTTTCTGTCCAAAAATGACGCAGAAAAATTAATCCATGCTTTTGTTACTTCTAGGCTGGACTACTGCAATGCTCTACTTTCCGGCTACCCAGATAAAGCACTAAACAAACTTCAGTTAGTGCTAAATACGGCTGCTAGAATCCTGACTAGAACCAAAAAATTTGATCATATTACTCCAGTGCTAGCCTCCCTACACTGGCTTCCTGTTAAGGCAAGGGCTGATTTCAAGGTTTTACTGCTAACCTACAAAGCATTACATGGGCTTGCTCCTACCTATCTTTCCGATTTGGTCCTGCCGTACACACCTACACGTACGCTACGGTCACAAGACGCAGGCCTCCTAATTGTCCCTAGAATTTCTAAGCAAACGGCTGGAGGTAGGGCTTTCTCCTATAGAGCTCCATTTTTATGGAATGGTCTGCCTACCAATGTGAGAGACGCAGACTCAGTCTCAACCTTTAAGTCTTTACTGAAGACTTATCTCTTCAGTAGGTCCTATGATTAAGTATAGTCTGGCCCAGGAGTGTGAAGGTGAACGGAAAGGCTGGAGCAACGAACCGCCCTTGCTGTCTCTGCCTTGCTGGTTCCCCTCTTTCCACTGGGATTCTCTGCCTCTAACCCTTTTACAGGGGCTGAGTCACTGGCTTACTGGTGTTCTTCCATGCCGTCCATGGGAGGGGTGCGTCACTTGAGTGGGTTGAGTCACTGACGTGGTCTTCCTGTCTGGGTTGGCGCCCCCCCCTTGGGTTGTGCCATGGCAGAGATCGTTGTGGGCTATACTCGGCCTTGTCTTAGGACGGTAAGTTGGTGGTTGGAGACATCCCTCTAGTGGTGTGGGGGCTGTGCTTTGGCAAAGTGGGTGGGGTTATATCCTGCCTGTTTGGCCCTGTCCGGGGGTATCATCGGATGGGGCCACAGTGTCTTCTGATCCCTCCTGTCTCAGCCTCCAGTATTTATGCTGCAGTAGTTTATGTGTCGGGGGGCTAGGGTCAGTCTGTTACATCTGGAGTATTTCTCTTGTCTTATCTGGTGTCCTGTGTGAATTGAAATATGCTCTCTCTAATTCTCTCTTTCTCTCTTTCTGTCTTTCTCTCGGAGGACCTGAGCCCTAGGACCATGCCTCAGGACTACCTGGTATGATGACTCCTTGCTGTCCCCAGTCCACCTGGCCGTGCTGCTGCTCCAGTTTCAACTGTTCTGCCTGCGGCTATGGAACCCTGACCTGTTCACCGGACGTGCTTGTTGCACCCTCGACAACTACTATGATTATTATTATTTGTTTGGGGTTTTAGGCTGGGTTTCTGTACAGCACTTTGAGATATCAGCTGATGTACGAAGGGCTATATAAATACATTTGATTTGATTTGATTTACTTAGCTTACTCAAGCCTGTCTCAAAGTGCCCCTTTAAGACAAAAAAAAGATATTTACAAGACTCTAGAAATGTACAGTTTTTGTGCTCTTGAAGGAAGCAATCACTCCCCCATTGCTGACTACAAATGATCTATAACTGGGCTAATAACTCACTATCTAGCAAAGGGTGTGAACAAATATGCACACGTGGGTACATGCAGTTTCACTTTGATCTCAAAACAAGCACCGCTCATGCTGTAAACAGAGGCCAGTTCAAAGTCAAGGGCACAGATCCATATATGGCAATAGTCTTTCTGCATAAAAGCCTACTGCAGCTCTGATTGGTTATGCCACACCGGTTTATGTAGAGTATGGCTGAGTCGTGTGGCTGAGTCATGCATGTCAATGAAATAGAATCCTACTCCGATGCGTTCTGCCTACAACAAAATCTGCAAGCATAGTTCGTTTTGCATGGTAAGTCTTGCATAGTTCGTTTTGTTTCGGTATGTTGCATTGAAAGTGGTTAATATTGCGTTGATTGATCACAATTCCCTCAAGAAAGGGAAATGTTGACAAGCGCGCTGATTAGAGGGAACATTGCAATAGACTATATACTTCTAGTCTTTTACTCTCTTGTTATTCATTTGCTTGAGGTGAACAGTTTATCTGGCTTGGAAGTGAAATTTGCGAACTTACATTGTACCACTACTTTATGTAGCACACATAACATATAGTTATTTAGCAATTACTTGATTATAATGTATACATTATTTACTTACAATGCACGCTAACTATTACTAAACAAATGTGTCTTGAAGATGAATTACACTCCTTAAATATGAGGAATAATATAGATACATGTACAGTGCCTTCAGAAAGTATTCATACCCCTTTACTTATTCCACATTTTGCTTTTGTCTCAACCATCTGCACACAATACCCCATAATGACAAAGTGAAAACATGTTTTTAGCCATTATTGCAAATGTATTGAAAATGAAATACAGAAGTATCTAATTTATATAAGTGTTCATAACCCTGACTCAGTATGTTGTAGAATAATCTTTGGCAGTGATAACAGCTGTGAGTATTTCTGGGTAGGACTCTAAGAGCTTTCCACACATGGATTGTGCAACATTTTCCCATTATTCTTTTCAAAATGTTTCAAGCTCTGTGTCTGGTGGAAAGCAGACTGAACCAGGTTTTCCTCTAGGATTTTGCCTGTGCTTAGCTCCATTCCGTTTTTTTTATCCTGAAAAACTCCCAAGTCCTTAATGATTACAAGCATACCCATAACATGATGCAGCCACCACTATTTAATTATTTATTTACCTTTATTTAACTAGGAAAGTCAGTTAAGAACAAATTCTTATTTACAATGACGGCCTACCCCGGCCAAACCCGGATGACGCTGGGCCAATTGTGCGCCGCCCTATGGGATTCCCAATCACGGCCAGATGTGATACAGCTGGATGTGATATGCTTAAATATATGGAGAGTGGTACTCAGTAATGTGTTGTATTGGATTTGCCCCAAACATAACACTTTGTATACAGGAGAAAAAGTTAATTGCTTTGCCACATTTGTTTTGCATTATTTCTTTAGTGCCTTGTTGCAGAAATATTTTTTATTCTGTACAGGATTCCTTCTTTTAACTCTGTCAATTAGGCTAATATTGTTGAGTAACTACAATGTTGTTGATCCATCCTCAGTTTTCGCCTTTCACAGTCATTAAACTCTATAACTGTTTTAAAGTCACCATTGTAGTCACTGCTAAGATAATGGCGCCGGAGGCGATGGCTGATGTTTTACGGGTTCCTAACCAATTGTGCTATTTTGTGTGTTTTTTCACATTGTTTGTAACTTATTTTGCACATAATGTTTCTGCTACTGTCTCTTATGACCGAAAAGAGCTTCTGGATATCACAACAGCTGTCACGTCCTGACCAGTATAGGGGTTATTTGTTATTGTAGTTTGGTCAGGACGTGGCAGGGGGTGTTTGTTTTATGTGGTTCAGGGTGTGTTTTGTGTATGTGTTTAGGTAGAGGGGGTATTTGATTTATTAGTCCGGGGTTTGTTAGTCATTGTTCTATGTTAGTATATTTCTATGTTGTATCTAGTCTTTTGTAGTTCTATGTTTAGTTAATTGGGGTTGGACCTTCAATTGGAGGCAGCTGGTTATTGTTGCCTCTGATTGAGGGTCCTATAATTAGTAGTTTGTTTTTCATGGGATTTTGTGGGAGATTGTTCTTGTTTAGCTGTTTGCCTGACAAGACTGTCAAGTTCGTTTTTGTTTTGTATACGTTTATGTGTTTTCCTTCTTCACTATAATAAAAGAAGATGAGTGTACATATTCCCGCTGCGTCTTGGTCTCTACCCTACGACACCCGTGACAACAGCGATTACTCACCTGGAACTGGACAAAGATGTTTTCTTTAATGAGTCTGACGCGAAGGATATACTGTTGCTCCCGGACCAGGCCCAAATCCCCATCATTAGCATGAAGAAAAGACTGAGATACAGTGGGCGCAGATCTGGGTGCTTTGTGAGAATTCGTTGGCGAGTGGGTAACCCGCCTCTACCATCCGTTCTACTGGCCAACGTGCAATCACTGGAAAATAAACTGGATGAGCTCTTTTCGAGACTATCCTACCAACGGGACATTAAAAAGAGCAATATATTATGTTTCTCTGAGTCGTGGCTGAACGATGACATGGATAATAATGCTCATCCAAAAGCGGTGCTCCTAGTGGCTGGGGACTTTAATGCAGGCAAACTTAAATTTGCGTGAATAAAGGTTGAAATACCATTGATCAATGCCTCAACCAAATATTACCCAAATTTCCACATTGAAATGACGTGGTGTGCCCAGTGGGTTGCAACAGTACTAGATACTGCTAACACATACAATCTTTATATACTGTTAAAATACACGTCCAACAGGCTGTTCCACTGTCTATGAGACGGACAGTGTTTATCCCTGATTCTCCTTTGATACAGGCATCTTCAGAAAACCAGGGAAAGGAGTCTACTACATCAGATTCACCGCCATGGGTTGAAAGTCTTATCAGAAAATTGGTGTGTACTTGACCAAAAATGGACAGCGACTGCTACACAACGTCCAGGATAACTTCAATGGTAGTTACGAGTACATATCAGGTGCCATGATTCTGCAACTGGAGAAAGATGATCATGTGTACATGGAGCTTCCCTGGGGGTGTGGGCTGTTCGATGTCTCGTACAACCACAACATCTTTAGTAGCTTCTTGCTCTTTCACACCAACCAAGCTATGGTCCTACACCACTAAAGTCCTTAGGTCCCTCCCGAGCCCTGTACTAAAGTTCACACTCATAAAGTCCCTAAGTCTTTTCTAGGCAGGAATAATTTATAATTAGTTGATACAATTTTGAACACAAAGCTTATGTCAAGTTGTGTAATTAGCTCATTTATAATAGGGTTTCGATGCAGGACTTGCTTTTGGCAACATATGTCATAAGAATGCAATTTCACTGAGAGCCATGATTCAACAATATTTTTTTCTATGGGAGTCACAGAGACAACAGGATAGCATATCTGTTATTTGGGAAACACTTTGTTTGTAGTAGAATCAATGGCTCATATTTTTTACCTGACGATTATATCTGGTACTATCCCCAAGGTTTGGAAGGCGACTCATGTACCTCCCCTCAAAGGAGATGCCCCTTGCCACCTAAATAACTATCAACCTACAGTTGAAGTCAGAAGTTTACATACACCTTAGCCAAATACATTTAAACTCAGTTTTTCACAATTCCTGACATTTAATCCTAGGTAAAATTCCCTGTCTTACGTTAGTTAGGATCGCCACTTTATTTTAAGAATGTGAAATGTCAGAATAATAGTAGAGAGAATTATTTATTTCAGCTTGTATTTCTATCATCACATTCCCAGTGGGTGAGAAGTTTACATATACTCAGTGAGTATTTGGTAGCAGTGCCTTTAAATTGTTTAACTTGGGTCAAATGTTTCGGGTAGCCTCCCACAAGCTTCCCACAATAAGTTGGGTGAATTTTGGCCCATTCCTCCTGACAGAGCTGGTGTAACTGAGACAGGTTTGTAGGCCTCCTTGCTCGCACATGCTTTTTCAGTTCTGCCCACACATTTTCTATAGGATTGAGGTCAGGGCTTTGTGATGGCCACTCCAATACCTTGACTTTGTTGTCCTTAAGCCATTTTTCCACAACTTTGGAAGCATGCTTGGGGTCATTGTCCATTTGGAAGATCCATTTGAGACCAAGCTTTAACTTCCTGAATGATGTCTTGAGCTGTTGTTTCAATATATCCAAAAAATGTCCTACCTCATGATGCCATCTATTTTGTGAAGTGCACCAGTCCCTCCTGCAGCAAAGCGCGCCCACATGATGCTGCCACCCCCGTGCTTCACGGTTGGGACGGTGTTCTTCGGCTTGCAAGCCTCCCCCTTTTACCTCCAAACATAACGATGCTCATTATGGCCAAACAGTTCTATTTTTGTTTCATCAGACCAGAGGACATTTCTCCAAAAAGTACGATCTTTGTCCCCATGTGCAGTTGTAAACCGTAGTCTGGCATTTTTATGGCGGTTTTTGGAGCAGTGTTGAGCGGCCTTTTAGGTTATGTCAATATAGGACTCGTTTTACTGTGGATATAGATACTTTTGTACCTGTTTCCTCCAGCATCTTCACAAGGTGCTTTGCTGTTGTTTTGGGATTGATTTGCACTTTTCGTACCAAAGTACGTTCATCTCTAAGAGACAGAACGCGTCTCCTTCTTGTGTGGTATGACGGCAGCGTGGCCCCATGGTGTTTATACTTGCGTACTACTGTTTGTACAGATGAACGTGGTGCCGTCGGGTATATGGAAATTGCTCCCAAGGATGAACCAGACTTCGGTCTTGGCTGATTTCTTTAGATTTTCCCATGATATCAAGCAAAGAGGCACTGAGTTTGAAGGTTGGCCTTGAAATACATCCACAGGTACACCTCCAATTGACTCAAAGGATGTCAATTAACAGAAGCTTCTAAAGCCATGACATAATTTTCTGGAGTTTTCCAAGCTGTTTAAAGGCACAGTCAACTTAGTGTATGTAAACTTCTGACCCACAGGAATTGTGATACATTGAATTATAAGTCAAATAATCTGTCTGTAAACAATTGTTGGAATAATTACTTGTGTCATGCACAAAGTAGATGTCCTAACCGACTTGCCAAAACTATAGTTTGTTAAAGAGAAATTTGTGGAGTGGTTGAAAAACAAGTTTTAATGACTTCAACCTAAGTGTATGTAAACTTCCGACTTCAACTGTATTTCAGAGGAATAATATTAGAATCATTGTTCAATTCTCAGTTACGATCTTTCGTATCTATGAAAAGTATTCTGAATGTTTATCAGTCTGGTTATAGACCAGGACATAGCACTAGCACCATCTCTGCTGCATCCCTCAAAGTAAATTATTTTGTGAATTGTTTAGATAAGAAACAACATTGTTGCTTCAGAGGCTATCTTCAATTAGCCTAGATGAGGCCGCTTGCACTTAGGTTAAAAACGATCTGACTGATAGAACGCAATGTATATCTATTGATGGTGTTCAGTCGAGTTTTCTTAATATAACAAAAGGTGTTCCGCAAGGGTCTATTCTGGGAATAGTACTTTGTATTATCTACATTAATGATATTGGTTTGTCTGTGAATAATTGTTGTGTTTTCTATAGCCTCCACTGTGGACCAGGCTCTATCTGACCTACAGAATTATTTCATTGTCTTACAAAAAAACGTATTGTCCTTAAATTAGTTTTGAATGTGGGAAAAACAAAGTATATGTTGTTTTCTAGAGCACACAATTACTCTAAAGATTTAAGAATCTGTACCTTGATGGTGTCCAAATTGATATACTTCTAAGAAACATATAGATGAGTTAACCAAGAAGCTGAGAATAAAATTGGGCTATTTCTATAGAAATAGGTCATGCCTCTCACTGAGCAGATCCTTCAGTCTACATTCCTACCGGTCATATACTATGCGACATCAGCTACATGAATGCAGCTGCCACATCATTAAAGATGTTAGATGCAGTTTACCACAGCACACTTTTTTTTATCACTGGTGACAGGTTTTGCACTCATCACTCCTTATCATAGCCTATCAGTTTAAATGTTTTGCTGATATGCAATTGTAGTCTTTTGCTGATATGCAATTGTAGTCTTAACTACAGTGCCCAAAAAGTTTTGTCACTGATTTACATCAAATACTCTCAAAGTGGTGGATTTTTTTCAATAAACAATGACATTAAAAAAATGCAAGCCAATTTTAACTTTTAGTAGTAATCATCTTGTGATTGTTCATATTATTGCTGTTGTAGCTAATTTCCCCTTGGGGTTGAATAAAGTATCATCACCTCTCTCTCTTTCATCTCTTAAGACATCATGTGACAAATCTGTTTTGGATCCAATGACTGTATATATGAATGGACAAAGCCATCAATCACGTCACACCATTCATTCCTATGGGAAGACTCAACAGTGCATTGAAGCCAAATAAAGTCGTTTTAGATGGCCTCTGATGGAGACATAAGGGCTCAGACACACCATAAGCGTTTGCTGACCGAGAGAACTTAGTACCTCTGAAAGTAATTTGTGAACAGACTTATTTTATATGTAGAATAGAGTGAAAACTGTCAACAGTCAGACTTCTACAAAAATGTCAGCAGTCTACAGGGGCTGGTCCCTAAAATGCAGCGCGCTGAACGATCAGCAGACCAACCCTAGATCCACATTTGTTGTAATGTGTGCGAGCCTTAACATGTGCAGTTTGAGCTACTTCAGGAAGTGATGTTGCAGGCTAGCTCAGTGCTGCCCCTTTTCATTGAGTAACTCAAGTTGAAGGCCAAATGGGTTTATATACTGCTCAAAAAAATTAAGGGAACACTAAAATAACACAACCTAGATCTGAATGAATGAAATAATCTTATTAAATACTTTTTTCTTTACATAGTTGAAAGTGCTGACAACAAAATCACACAAAAATAATAAATGGAAATCCAATTTATCAACCCATGCAGGTCTGGATTTGGAGTCACACTCAAAATTAAAGTGGAAAACCACACTTCAGGCTGAGCCAACTTTGATGTAATGTCATTAAAACAAGTCAAAATGAGGCTCAGTTGTGTGTGTGGCCTCCACGTGCCTGTATGAACTCCCTACAACGCCGGGCATGCTCCTGATGAGGTGGCGGATGGTCTCCTGAGGGATCTCCTCCCAGACCTGGACTAAAGCATCCGCCAACTCCTGGACAGTCTGTGGTGCAATGTGGCGTTGGTGGATGGAGCGAGACATGATGTCCCAGATGTGCTCAATTGGATTCAGGTCTGGGGAACGGGCGGGCCAGTCCATAGCATCAATGCCTTCCTCTTGCAGGAACTGCTGACACACTCCAGCCACATGAGGTCTAGCATTGTCTTGCATTAGGAGGAACCCAGGGCCAACCGCACCAGCATATGGTCTCACAAGGGATCTGAGGATCTCATCTCGGTACCTAATGGCAGTCAGGCTACCTCTGGCGAGCACATGGAGGGCTGTGCGGCCCCCCCAAAGAAATGCCACCCCACACCATGACTGACCCACCGCCAAACCGGTCATGCTGGCGGATGTTGCAGGCAGCAGAACGTTCTCCACGGCGTCTCTAGACTCTGTCACGTCTGTCACGTGCTCAGTGTGAACCTGCTTTCATCTGTGAAGAGCACAGGGCGCCAGTGGCGAATTTGCCAATCTTGGTGTTCTCTGGAAAATGCCAACACGTCCTGTACGGTGTTGGGCTGTAAGCACAACCCCCACCTGTGGATGTCGGGCCCTCATACCACCCTCATGGAGTCTGTTTCTGACCGTTTGAGCAGACACATGCACATTTGTGGCCTGCTGGAGGTCATTTTGCAGGGCTCTGGCATTGCTCCTCCTGCTCCTCCTTGCACAAAGGCGGAGGTAGCGGTCCTGCTGCTGGGTTGTTGCCCTCCTACGGCCTCCTCCACATCTCCTGATGTACTGGCCTGTCACCTGGTAGCGCCTCCATGCTCTGGACACTACGCTGACAGACACAGCAAACCTTCTTGCCACAGCTCGCATTGATGTGCCATCCTGGATGAGCTGCACTACCTGAGCCACTTGTGTGGGTTGTAGACTCCGTCTCATGCTACCACTAGAGTGAAAGCACCGCCAGCATTCAAAAGTGACCAAAACATCAGCCAGGAAGCATAGGAACTGAGAAGTGGTCTGTGGTCCCCACCTGCAGAACCACTCCTTTATTGGGGGTGTCTTGCTAATTGCCTATAATTTCCACCTGTTGTCTATTCCATTTGCACAACAGCATGTGAAATTTATTGTCAATCAGTGTTTCTTCCTAAGAGGACAGTTTGATTTCACAGAAGTGTGATTGACTTGGAGTTACATTGTGTTGTTTAAGTGTTCCCTTTATTTTTTTGAGCAGTGTGTCGTGTCTTTGGCAATGCCGGATTAAGTGATATGACATGCTAACCTATAAAATCCTTTCTCTGTAATTAATATTACCTGATTAAGCTAATCATGTAAATGTAATTAACTAGAAAGTCGGGGCACCACGGAAGAACGTTTATAGAGCCGTTATCTTCCGAATAAACTCTTAAAATACTTAGTCATATTTTACATCGATAGCAGTCAATATTAACCCTTATCTTATTTTCAGTCTCATAATGAAAGTTGTAAATTCTTGGCTATCTTCACGAACCCTGGCTAACAAGTTGAATCAGCAATACAAAATTGGGTTTAATTATTTATTTACTAAATACCTAAACTAATCACACAGAATTACAAATACACCGAATACAAATGATGTCATACATGATGGCTGGTTACACAAAGGAAAGAGGGTTGGGCTTGAATGAAAGAGCGGGAAGATTTAGGAACAAAGAAACAGCAGCTATGCTATCGTAAATACATTATCTTATGCATTCTAAATTACCGCCCATTTGGAAAAGGAAAATGCAATAAATATTTACTCTGAGCTGCGCTTCGGTAGATTGGTCGTAGATGCTGGCTGGGTTGGCCAACAGATCTTCCTGTCCTCGGAAGAATGTCTCTGGTGGTAAATTGGATACGTGGTGGTATCTTCGTCTGGTTGTTAGACTGGATCCGTCGTCCGTCCTTTCCTACCCCACGTCTACAGCGGCCGCTGCTAACTCAACGGCTAGGAAGTATCACTTCTGTAATGAATAAGCTCAAAGTTCATACCATTCGCCACCAAAGCTCACGCCGAGGTTGGCTTAGTTCTGTACTTGACATGTGTGTCCTTCTAACGTAGAGGCTGCAGACCTCACGTACTGGAACATGTGGTTATCTTTTCGTCAAAGGCTTATATAGTGGAGAGGGGAAGGATGTGTTTCATCGTTTATAACCCCTGTCTCTTCACAGGGGTGTGCCACTGATCAAGCAGGGCACTTTCCTTATGAAAACCCAATTCTCTCATTTGGAAGCTAAAATTACATTTAATCTCCTAACAAACAATTTCAATATCAAACATTTCAATTGCATAACAATTCCATGTGACTCTGATAACTAGAGGGTGTATACTTTCCCAGGTACAGTTTATGTCGTCCTGTCATCAGTCATAATGTTTCAGATGACAACCGAACTGACATCCATACTCATTACGTTCCAAAGTATATTGGTTTTATTACCAAAATATGGTTCCTTTCCCCATTTGTTTGATGTTCCCAGACTCTCTATATTTAATAGGACAGCAGTCCTTCAGGACAGCAGTCCCTCAGTAGGGTCAGAAAGAGAGTGGAAGGGAGAAAGGTATTTATGGTGGGGTCATAAACCTTACCCACAGGCCAACGTCATGACAAGTGTATTATCTTTATAAAGTCTTCTGTGTACGATTTTAAAATACTCGGTTGAAGGACATACACCTGGTTTATTTGAAACAATTATTGGTACCATGAAAAAAATATTTACAGAAAGATTGACCAGGAAGATTGCCATTTTTCCATTCATTATAATGGGGGATCCTGTTTTCTGCTAACAGTACCGCGGTCGGCCGTGAACTTCCATGGCTTCAATGAGAGGGGAAAGTTGTTCTCCGGTTGGATCAAAGATTGTGTATTATATTTATAAGATAGTCGTGTGATCGCTCTAACAATGGAAATACATGTCCTCAAAGATGGAAGGCAGGTGGGAGAAGGCGAGATCAGGTGGAACCATTCTAGCCAATGAGAGGGCAGATATGCGTGTGAACAACAGGCCATAGAGATTGAGGACTCATATTTGTATCTGTGCCATCATAGCGTCTGTGACAGCATGGGCAGCCCCATTAAGGCTCCATTTTAAAGTAGTCAATTGTCTTCTTCTTCATTGGCTGATTGCTCCCAACTCATAAGAATCCCCACCCAGTTGGCTACTTTAAAATCGTGGAAGCTCTCCATTGCAGTGTCCATGCTAAAACAGGTTATATCCATGATAAGTCCTCTATCTATCTTTATGACAACAGGCACAACTCCTATATAAAGTAGTTTTTTTCAAAGTTGCCGAAATGACATATGCATCCACATCAGTGCATTCCTAACAACCTAACCATTATGAAACTCTTGTTCGTTCAAATAAGCCTCACTTAGAAAATTAGCAATTACATTTTTTGTTGACCAAATTTGACACTCTCCTTGACCTCACTTCGTGGGCTTATTTTCATGGAGAGATTTTGGGCTGAGTAAAATCTCTTCCTCTCTGGCTGGATTCACTCCCGGCCTCTGTTTTCCACCCTTTCCATCAGCTGGGTAATCTGCAACTGCTACTTCCATTTGTGGACTTTTAAATGAATAATATAAAGCCGTTGACTCTTGAAGAATATAACCTATAAATGCCTCATGTGCATAGTTCAACTGTCTAACCCACAGACTAAAAAAACAAAGCCATCGATGACGTCACCCCATTGTTTCCTATGAGAATGCTCAGTGGCGCATTTGAAGATCAAGAAGTGTCGTTTCAGCGTGTCACCATCTTGCTATATGAAGGAGTTTTTAGAAACATTGCATGCGCAGTTTGAGCGCTTCTCTAGGAAGTGACGTTGCAGGCTAGCTCAGTGCTGCCTCCTCTCCATTTAGTCAGGGGAGAATGACTGCCCCCTAGCATTGAGGATTTCATGTTAAAGGCCAACCGAAGCACAGCAGGTATTGTTTGTTTTAATTCATTACTTGTTAACAATGTAATTGTAAACAAACACTGTATAGCTTCAAAACATGGTTAAAACTATCATTTTGATCTCATTGATGGTCAGTCCTTGCATCCATAGCCCCGACTAAAGGGTGACCGCTTTGTTATTGGTATTAAACAAGGGCACTGCGTTCATCCACCACTGGCCTGCTGGCCCCCCTACCTCTGAGGAAGCACAGTTCCCGCTCAGCCCAGTCAAAACTGTTCGCTGCTCTGGCACCCCAATGGTGGAACAAGCTCCCTCACGACGCCAGGACAGCGGAGTCAATCACCACCTTCCGGAGACACCTGAAACCCCACCTCTTTAAGGAATACCTAGGATAGGATAAAGTAATCCTTCTAACCCCCCCCCCCCCCCCTAAAAGATTTAGATGCACTATTGTAAAGTGGTTGTTCCACTGGATATCATAAGGTGAATGCACCATTTTGTAAGTCGCTCTGGATAAGAGCGTCTGCTAAATGACTTAAATGTAAATGTAAATGTTATTGTTTGAACTGCAGATTGCCATTTAATGAATCTCTTCTGGTTGACCTGCACACACAGAGACATTTAAAGGACATTTTATACAATCAGATTAATATTTTGTAATTTTTTCAAAATTGTAAAAATCGAAACATTTTTGAAGGGTAAAAAATAAAAATCCTGTAAGGGAATACAGTAATATGTATCTTAAGCGTTTGTCAATACAGTATCAGCTAAATGTACCAGAAGAGGGAGCCAACTTACTGTTTATCAGAAATATTTATTTGACCAAATACCCAACTCCTAACATCATACACAATCATGTACACACCAATAACAACTCCACTGATTTCCCTGAAACAAGCTAGGTTTCAAAACTTTTATTTTCTGTGACAGAACTAATTCAGCCTTGGTACACATTACAGATTGTGTACGTCCCTCCTGTTTTGCGTGCACAATGAAAGAAAAATCATGACATTCAAATACATTTTAACAGCAAACAAATACATTTAAAACAAAAACCCTGATAAATAAAATAAAACACTCAATGAAACCTAGAACAAGCATTCTGAGAGAAATATGGTGCTCGTATTACCTAGCCTGGTGGTCCAGTCTGTTTGCGCTTTTGCCAACTTCTCTCTGTGTTCGTTCCTTGTCATACAGGATGTACACTACATGACCAAAGGTATGTGGACACCTTCTCGTCGAACATCTCATTCCAAAATCATGGGCATTAAAATAAAGTTGGTCCCCCCTTTGCTGCTATAACAGCCTCCATTCTTCTGGGAAGGCTTTCCACTAGATGTTGGAACATTGCTGCGGGGACTTGCTTCCATTCAGCCACAAGAGCATTAGTGAGGTTGGGCACTGATGTTGGGCAATTAGGCCTGGCTCGCAGTCGGCGTTCCAATTCATCCCAAAGGTGTTCGATGGGGTTGAGGTCAGGGCTCTGTGCATGCCAGTCAAGTTCTTCCACACCGATCTCGACAAACCATTTCTGTATGGACCTCGCTTTGTGCACGGGGGCATTGTCATGTGAAACAGGAAAGGGCCTTCCCCAAACTGTTGCCAGAAAGTGGGAAGCACAGAACTGTCTAGAATGTCATTGTATGCTGTAGCGTTAACATTTCCCTTCACTGGAACTAAGGGGCCTAGCCCGAATCATGAAAACAGCCCTAGACCATTATTCCTCCTCCACCAAACTTTACAGTTGGCACAATGCATTGGGGCAGGTAGTGTTCTCCTGGTATCCGCCAAACCAAGATTCTTCCGTCAGACTGCCAGATGGTGAAGGGTGATTAATCACTCCAAAGAACGCATTTCCACTGCTCCAGAGTCCAATGGCGGTGAGCTTTACACCACTCCAGCCAACTGCTCGGCCATGGAAACCCATTTCATGAAGATCCTGACGCTGCCTCCAGAGGCAGTTTGGAACTCGGTAGTGAGTGTTGCAACCGAGGACAGACGATGTTTACGCGCTGCGCACTTCAGCACTCGGCGGTCCTGTTCTGTGAGCTTGTGTGGCCTACCACTTCATGGCTGAGCCGTTGTTGCGCCTAGATGTTTCCACTTCACAATAACAGCACTTACAATTGAGCGGGGCAGCTCTTGCAGGGCAGAAATTTGATGAACTGACTTGCTGTAAAGTTGGCATCCTATGACGGTGCCATGTTGAATGTCACTGAGCTCTTCAGTAAGGCCATTCTACTGCCAATGTTTGTTTATGGAGATTGCATGGCTTTGTGCTCAGTTTAATACACCTGTCAGGAACTGGTGCTTGCTGAAATAGCCGAATCCACTAATTTGAAGGGGTTTCCATATGTATATATAGTGTATGTATAGCTTGACAAGGATAGAAGAATAGAAAGTTGGCTACAGCACACTTACAGAAGGGGACCAGGCTATACAGTATATATGACCAATGTTAATACATAAAACAATTAGTCTAGAGATGGGCCTAGGCTTGTGACAAGCTGAGGAAGAGTGTATCAATAAAATATTGTCAATGTGTGTGACATCACTAATAGGAACAATGAGAAAGGTGAAATAAACAGAAGTCATAATATGGCTATTTTTTACGCATCAGCTGTCCTAATAGTGAATCAATGTGCTTAATGTGAGAGAAAAAATTGGGCTTGATTCCTTTTGTTTTGTTTAAACCAGTCAAAACTGTGAAAGAAGTTACAATACCATGCATTCACACAATACTGATAAAGTGATACTTCTTTTTTTAGGTTTGGCTGAATTCACTCTGTAGTAGGTATGTAGTATCCGTTTTGGCCCCTGAATGACGACAAGCCATCTTCCATTGCAAGAAAGGATAAAAATGCCTCATCAAGGACCTTGAGAACCACCCAGACTCATTCAGAAATATAGAGGAAAAGAGGGGTGAAAGTCAATTCAAACGCAGCTCCCCTGGAAGGCAACATTAGCTATTCTTGTGTCCCCAAAGGGTAGGAAAATAAATATCTTGAATCTTATATTTTCAACATTGAGGCCAACTACCTCACTTTGACAACTGTACACTATATACAAAAAAGATAACACAGACAAAGTACTGCTTCGTCTTTTCCTCAAACTTGACATCAGCAAACTCAAGCAGAGCAATGTAGTTTTGGACAGTACGAATAACTTTCATCAACACAAGAGTATGAGATATTGCCTTTCATACAAATAAGAAAATGATTTGTTCACATTACTTTAAAGAAGTGTAGTCTTTCAGATTACATTGTTCCAGGAGCAAACACACAAAAACAAAGTTAATGAACCCAAATCCATTACTACTCATTATCAAAATGTGTCCCCTAATGTTAATGATAACTACGGCTTACTATATACAGTTATGTTTACACTCATGCATATAGTTTACAAGTAGCACATTGATAATCTAACTTTGAGGATTATTCAGACAGAGGTATAGACAACACTAGCACACTATGCTCACCACAGCGCTAAAGGGAACATCGCCGCACACCTGGACAAGGAATCAACAACAATGTATGACTAAACTTGACACAAGAAATTCTTGATGACTTTTCTATGAAAGAAGCACAACTGTAGAGTTTGTGTTGTTTTCTCTGTCACCTGCGGTAGATAACAGACAAAATGAAAGACATCACATCTATAAAAGGATTGGCAGTCTCTGTCTTGGAGATCTTGATAGCTTACTACAGGGATGGGCAATGGAACTCATCATGAGGGACTGCAGTGGCTCGTGGGTCTGCGTACCCACATCCATACCACCCTCCGCGAACAAAACATTGTAGCGAACCCCTCGTGACAGCGAAAATAAACATTTTAAGTTTTAAAATTCATTTCCTACAATTCCACACATTTTGCCATGGGGCGTAGAGAAAATGTTGGCGTTTTAAAGCAAGTTTGCTGCAATTCTACACATTTTGCCACAGGGCGGAGGGAATTTTTGTATTTATTTTACAACTAATTTAATGCAGTTCTACTCATTTTGCCATGGGGCGGAGAGAAAAATTTGCAGTTTTACAGCTAATTTCATGCAATTCTACCAATTTTGCCATAGGGTGGAGGTAAATGTTATCAGTTTTTAATATTATAATTGATAATCAATGGACCCTACTCTGTTTGGTAATTCGACCATGCTTACTACAAGTTTAGATAGCTGGCCACTAGACTAACTTACCAATCAAAAAACAATTAGCTGACATAGGCTAATTGAGTGACTGCTGATGCACAAACAAATTTCGAAATTGCATCTTGTGTATTCTATTATTCTAACTCTCAACCGTAAGTTGAGACCCCAACTAAGCTCCTAAGAATGTGTTTTTTTTATTTTAAAAAAATGTATTGGTCCGCAGGCCTATCCAAGGCAGTTGCCCATCCAAGGCATACTATACATTTTCTGGACTTTATCTTCTTACTACGATGGAAGTCCTATTCACCCAAATATGGAAGATCCATACTGTATCCTTGTCTTAGGATATAATTCTTGTCATAAGAAGTCTGATAAGAATATCAAAAGAGCTTCAACTCAACCAACCACGCTAGAAAAGGTTGATTCCTTTCAAAAAGCTTTCACTGACAGATATCTAGGCTCATTCCTTCCAATTATATACTTTTTGTTGATAAAACAACTTGTTGATTTCAATTTACACAGTTTAGTTTTTGTTTTACAATGATATTTAATTTGTAAATTGTGTTAAATGTATCTTAGTGAAAAACCAGATCACCTTCTGACAAAACATTTCTGTGTATTGTAGTCTTCTTTTACACTGTCTCCACTGTATAACATTCTCACAATCGCTTCATTGTAAAAATGGTCTGTTAGCAGACAAAGCCGACTGAATTAAATATGTTTAACACAATTAAAAGAAAGATCATAGAAGACATTATAGGATATAAATACATTTCACAAAGCCATAATGCTAATTTCACCTCTAATTAATTATTTATTGACTTGTCTAGTGTAATAGTATTGTTGCTGATAAATGTTTCATGGGGATTTAAAAAAAAAAAAACATTATATGCATTAGTGACATTTTATATCAAGACATTCTTCTAGTAAGGAAAGGTTTCTTTAGTTTCTGTAATATTGGAGATGCAGTCATGACTGCAACAGTACTGTGTAGACATACAATGAATTAGTCTCATTTAAGTATTTACCTCAGTAACTATGTATTTATCATCCATATGCCCTTCGCATTTAAACAACCACTCACGTTTCTGTGTTACAGGGATATTATGACATATTTGTCTAGTGTATTTTTGGGGGGGCACTGAACAGAAATTGTGGACGCCAGCCAGGAGCACTTTCAGGCATAGCTTTGAAGTTCTGTATAACCAAACAAGCACCATTTTTTTGCTTCATCTGAAATTACATTTTGGATACACAGCCTTAGGAGTCTTGATCCAATGAAAGTCAACAGAGAGCTTCCATTTAAAATAAACCTGCAACAACAGGATTGAAGGAGCTAGAGGACAAACACTAAATTAATAGTTAAAAAAACAACATAATCCCTCCGTTTTCACGTCTGAATTTTTTGGGCCACCATCCTGCTGGAGTTGGTTCAGAGGCCTTAGTTGTAGTAGTGGATTCTTCAGATGTCTTGGATGTGGCAGTAGATGGCTTAAGCATTGGATGTCATGGATGTTAGATTTAGGATAAAGGGATGTGGTAGTCAATGGCGTAGGAGACCTTGGATGTGACACGTCAATGCCTCCAAAACCTTGGATTTAATCGTACATAGTTCAGAGGTCTTGGATGAAAGCAATAAAGTGGTTATTTTTTTTCTTTTTAGCTTTCAAAGACTAAAAATCTTTCAATTTTATTTTAGAAGTCTTCAAATACTTTTGAATAGCTCTATAAGACCTCATAGAAGCTTTCAAAGACTAAGAAGCTTTCGAAGATCTTTCTGAAGCTTTTGAAGACTCTAGAAGCTGAAGCTTTCAAAGATCTTTTAAATATTGCTTTTTGAATCTTGCTTTCAGATTCTTTATAGAGAAGTTAGAAGCCCTTGATGTGGCAATACGCTTCCAGGGAGGAGAATACGATGTACATGAGCCACAGGCTGAAGAAGAGACAGGTGGTCGCGATTTTGGGGCCCCGGGGCCCACCCAGCTCGCCCCCAATCTCAGGCCGGCGCCGGTACATGAGCACGGCCACGGCGACAAAGGCGAAGATGGTGAATAGGGTGACGGAGAAGGCCAGGGTGCCTGGGTCCACCCGAAAGTCGTTGCCCTTGGAATTGTGGTAGATGGCGGCGATGGACCAGGCCACGCCGATCCCCAAAAAGACGTTGACGGCATTGCTGCCCGTTACGTTGCCAATGGAGGCGTCAGCGTACTGGTCCTGGATTGCAGCTACCTTGCTGGCAAACGTGTCTGGGGGAGCAAGAGAGCGATAAAGAGAAAGGGAAAGGAAGAAAAATAAGAATTGTGAATGGTGGTAGAGTGACATGGATCCAAAATTAGATGTCCATGCATGACAAGAGATATGACATAGTGTACTATTCAAGAACACTTCATACAAAGCACTGCTTTTAGGAGTGACAATGCCTAATTGTGATAAAACCCTGTCGTGAGAGTGTAGAGTTAGATGGTATATGTTACTAACCTGGTGTCCCAATGCCGCAAACACTAGATTGGTGACAGAGTCATAATAAGACCCACCGTTTGTGAATATGTCTGTGTGTGTGTACACATGTCTGTGTGTATTGCGGCATGTATGGAACGCACCTGGCACAGACGTCCCGAGCGCCACAAACACCACGGCGGTCACGGAGTCCTTGAGGCCCACGGTACAGCCAAAGTGGGAGGCCAGGTCTCCAATGAAGGCGGTGAGCAGGCCAATCATACTGATGGAGACCACGAAGCAGGCCCAGCCGTTCCAGTAGTCGGTGGGCGGCACAAAGGCGAACAGGAGCTTCCAGAAGACGGTGAGAAAGTGCATGACGTAATCAAAGCAGGAGGGCAGCTTCTCCTCACCGCACTCGTCCTCATCATCATCGCCTGAGACATTTTGAGGGGAGGAAAAATGTGTTGTAACCCCAACTTTGTAGTTAAATTTCAACATTTAACATGTTTAAAACCTCTGCTACAATGTTAAGTTTCTCTGCAATGTAAACAAGTCTTAAACTGTGAGTGGACCAGGAGAAACTAGCCACCACTAGTCCATTCTAAATTAAAACACAGACGTTCAGGCATTCCCAGTAGCGTTAGCCGTTAGCCCCACTCTCTCCACTCCCTACAGACCGTATGGAGAGTGAATTGCCACATTACACAAATAATGAAGCCAAGTCAGGACAGTGAGCCACATCTCTACTCATTGAAGCCATGGGAGAGTTCATTAGGGTGACTGACAGCATTGCTTAAAATAGCTGATGGGCAAAATCCATCTGAATGCGTTTCTCTGCATGGGAGCAGGGAATGGTCACATTTTTGTGTGTGTGTGTGTGTGTGTGTGTGTGTGTGTGTGTGTGTGTGTGTGTGTGTGTGTGTGTGTGTGTGTGTGTGTGTGTGTGTGTGTGTGTGTGTGTGTGTGTGTGTGTATTTTTGCTAATACAACACGTCGTGTCCATGAGTATGTCTCAAGACATAGGCCTGCATTTCAATACTTGTTTCAATGCTTGTTTCTATGCATGCGTGTATGCGTGGGTGCGTGTGTGTGCTCATGCATGCATTTGAGTGGACAGGAGGCCATAGTGGTTAAAAAGATCCAGCTTGACCATGTCCTGTCCTGTTTTGAATCCAATCGAATTTGTGTTACGGTAAACATACAGGTTAGGGATGAGATCAACCATAGCCCATCTGCAGCAAAGACTCTGTGCCTATCCTAGAGGAAAGGGTCTGCCCGGATATTAGCACAGTTCAGAAACTCACGAGTACAGACACACACACACACACACACACACACACACACACACACACACACACACACACACACACACACACACACACACACACACACACACACACACACACACACACACACACACACACACACACACACACACACACACACACGCGGTTGTGTCTGAATACCCACTTGCATTCTAAATAGTAGGCATTGTTTTATAGAATGTTTTATAGTATGTGAAATGTCAAAATATTTGTATGCTTTAAATGGCAGGATGTCATACTAATTTCACCTTGTCAGCTAGTAGAATTCACTGTACACTTTTGAGGAAGATAATCTTCTTTCGAGAACCATGTGTCTGACAACTGCTGATAATCAGCTGAGGGGACGTACTGTACCAAAATTAACGAACGGCGGGAATAAACGTAATTGCTCAAATGGATGATGCATTCTCAGGAGCCTAGTATGCTGATATTTGTTGCTTACTGAATTTGTTTTTTTCTAAACAGTATGTGGTACTAGCACACAATATGCAGTTTAAGTAAATAGTAGGAAAGCCTGATTCTGGACATGGCCACAAACACACGACCACACACACATGTAGTTTAGAACCCCACGAGCAGACTAATTCATTACATGGGCTTTTTAATGATCTCATTACTAGCCCTGGAGGAATCTCCTCTGGAGTTCACTCCCATGGCTAACAAGCTTTGTCATCTCCACTCAGGCTCTCAGTGGAACTTTGTGTGAGATGTGTGTGTATGTGTGATTGTGTGTGTGAGTTTGTGTGGGTGTGTGTGTGTGTGTGTGTTGCTTGATGAGTTCGTTGTGCTCCGGTGCTGCTCCGCTGATAAATCAACAGTGCATTGGAATGTGCTTCGGAGGGCGCCGCTACTGGAACTTCACAGTTCCCGCTAATTACAAAAAGCGTTCCAATTAAGATTTGGGCAGATGGCATTGTGGCTAGGGTGATTGTGTAGCCAATTAAGACAAATGTGATTTGAAAGGAAAATAACATCTTTTGGACAAGATTTGATTTAGCTCTGAATACATAATCCTGTATTGTTGTCCAAGAATCAGAATATAGGGTGCGTCCCAAATGGAAACCTATTCCCTATAGTGCACTACTTTTCAACAGAGCCCTATAGGCCTTGGTCAAAAAGTAGTGCACTATAAAGGGAATATGGTGTTATGTTTAAGAGGCTACCCTGAAGGGTTCTTCCTACTGCACTTCCTAGACCGAGGGAGTTTTCCCCTGCCACTCTAGATGTGGCTTGCTCTTTTGGGGTTTAGGCCTGGTTTTTTGGTTAGGCAATTTATTATAAACACTTTTCTAAAAAAGCTCTATAGGCTGCCAATTAAATGATTGATTGATTGATCTGCTTACCAGAGCTGACTGTGATAGCTTCCATAAACTGCTGCCTCCAGCTATTGGTTCCAATCAATAGAGCCAAGTTGGTCTTCTTAATCAGCTTATCCACTGTGTTCTGTGAGGCACCAGAAGAGAATATTTCAGTCTATTAATCCTCAATCCTGGTTATTTAGCATTCCACAAACACAGATACATGCCCAATGAATACACCTTGGCAGTGAACATGATGTACAAGTCTATAAAATACAATGGAGACAAACCAGTTTGATTTATCAGGGCAGACTGTGAGCCAAACCATTTCACATTCCTTATATCAACCTCAAAACATACCCTGACCTCTACCCCTAAAACTACCCCAAACGGCAAAGACATTTTTAATGCTCAAATTCTGAAATGTTCATCCTGAACACTGTCTCTTTCATGTGGAATACAGAACTTACAGTATCAGTATACCTTTTGGATTGACAGATGGGAGATACCACTAAAGACACCAGAGGTACGTCTTACTGTAAGTAATGGGAGATACAATCTCAAGTGCAGCTGGTTGTCTTACTCCCTCCCTTTCCAAGTGGTGGAGTGGGTGGTTTTATAGTCCACTAGTTGTTTTACGGTCCTATCAAAGCTGTGATTTACTATTATTAAAGGTACAATTTGCAGGTTTGTGCGCGACACGGCAGATTTCAGAAATAAATGAGAGTTAATGATCTGTCATTCTCATTGAAAGGAAGTCTGGTAAGCGGTAGATCCGTTCTTTGTGCGGTATGCTATGCTTCACCTCTATAAGTTTCGTTTTTGCTTATTTTTTGTTTTAGTTTTGTACGTCAGCTTCAAAGAGCTGAAAATACAATATTTTGGGTTATTCCAAATATATTTCACAGCGTTTAAGATATTGCAATGATTCTCTACACTATACATTGATTTTTTGTGTCACTAAAACTAAAATCAGGGGAACATTTTAGTAACCAGGAAACTTCTGTCTAAGAAACCAAAAGGTAGTCATTAATCTAGTAAAATAGAGCGCCTCAGAAACAGACCAAAGCGGAACTGTGGTCTCGTACCTTGAACTCATACGACTCCTCGATGACAACTTCCAGTTTGACGTGCTCCCCGAGGGTGGGCCGACCCATCTCAGCGATGCGGCGTTCCTCCTCCTCTTTCTTGGAGAGAGCTTCCTCGCCCCCTTCCTCTGAGGGAGAGATGGGGAGAAAGATAGAGAGATGGAGAAAGAAAGAGGAAAGGAGAGAGAACACATTTGGGTGGTTAGCGGCCATGACAAGGACGATACCCATAAGAGGCCATTAATGTGTTTCCGTGAGTGGTCAAGGTAGCTGTTGACTGTTCAACACCTGCCTTTGAAAACCTTTACACGTTTCAAAATATTGTGCTAAGTACTATGCTGCCTTGGATATTTTATTTTCCCATAATCCTTTCTAGCACAGTTCCAGCTACTGTGGTGGATGCATAACCTGGCCAGAGCATAACAGTTCAGCTTGGCTCTGTTTAGCGAGGCTCATAAGTGTGAAAATGTCACTTGAGTCCAGGTTTCTGTTGCAAGTGTACCTTCTTGTGCTCTGTTTATGCTAAGTGAGCAATGATAAAGTGAGGACTAGGAAAAGTGTGCATTCACAGGCTACATAAACGATCTGTGGTAGGAGAAGCCACAAAGGTGTGTGAAAGGGGCAAATGTGCAATAGCTGCATGATACTGACTATTAGCTTTGCTGTGACAATCTAGTCATTTGACTGGCCCAAAGCTAGTCATCGAAGCAGAAACAAAGACATACTGAGCTGATAGAGAAAGGGAGTTCTTTCAGAGTGACACTGGAAATAAAAATGCAGACTGTTATTTCGCAGAGATTTCCAGCCGGAGGCAGTATTGAGACGGCCGTGACAGAGAACTCTTGAGTCACACAGTGGCGTGGGTACAGCCTTTGACACAACACCGGCACATGGATGGTGAGAGGGAGCATAGAAGAGAGCGAGACGATAGAGAAGTGAGGGGAGGATAGAGAGGACAAAGGGAGGATGTGTACCTGCAATGCTGATAATGGTGGCGGGGACAGGGTTATCCCTACCCTGCACTTTCCGGTAGACGTCCCTGCCTGAGGGACAAGTTCACAGTTCAGAGTTCATTGCACAAAGAGCCCCCGTTAGATAAAAAAAACTGTTTCCCAAGGTTTCCGGATAAGTCAAAAACACTATCCAATATATTTCACAATATTATGGTTGAGGAACGCATGTTTCAATTGAAAAGCTGTTGAGATTCTTTGATCCCACTGTAAACTTTACTTTGTTGAGTACATGAATTTGAGTACATTTGCTTTGAGACTTTTGTTAAAGTTGCAGCTCTAGAGGAAATATGTTTTTAAAGTTATCCGGGGAAAACCAGTGACTGTTTGATTGAAAAGATTGTTTTTCATATAGCATTGGATCCAAACACTCCTCCTGAAGAGCTACTGAATGTGAAGAGTTTTGTTCCTGCCCACCATTAACACACATGATTCAGCTAATGCCAGCCCAGAACGAAGAGCTGAATGAAGTGTGTAGGCTAAGTGCTATCAACTGTGTTATTGCTGGGCTGGAACAAAAGCCTGCACACTCAGTACATCTTCAGGACCGAAGTGACCACTGACATACATTTGAAGTCGGAAGTTTACATACACCTTAGCCAAATACATTTAAACTCAGTTTTTCAAAATTCCTGACATTTAATCCCAGTAAAAATTCCCTGTCTTAGGTCAGTTAGAATCACCACTTTATTTTAATAATGTGAAATGTCAGAATAATAGTAGAGAGAATGATTTATTTCAGCTTTTATTTCTTTCATCACATTCCCAGTGGGTCAGAAGTTTACATACACTCAATTAGTATTTGGTAGCATTGCCTTTAAATTGTTTAACTTGGCTCAAACGTTTCGGGTAGACTTCCACAAGCTTCCCACAATAAGTTGGGTGAATTTTGGCCCATTCCTCCTGACAGAGCTGGTGTAACTGAGTCAGGTTTGTAGGCCTCCTTGCTCGCACACGCTTTTTCAGTTCTGCCCACACATTTTCTATAGGATTGAGGTCAGGGCTTTGTGATGGCCACTCCAATACCTTGACTTTGTTGTCCTTAAGCCATTTTGCCTCAACTTTGTAGGTATGTTTGGGATCAATGTCTATTTGGAAGACCCATTTTCAACCAAGCTTTAACTTCCTGACTGATGTCTTGAGATGTTGCTTCAATATATCCACATAATTTTCCTCTCTCATGATGCCATCTATTTGTGAAGTGCACCAGTCCCTCCTGTAGCAAAGCACCCCCACAACATGATGCTGCCACCCCCGTGCTTCACGGTTGGGATGATGCTCTTCGGCTTGCAAGCCTCCCCCTTTTTCCTCCAAATATAACGATGGTCATTATGGCCAAACAGTTCTATTTTTGTTTCATCAGACCAGAGGACATTTCTCCAAAAAGTGCGATCTTTGTCCCTATGTGCAGTTGCAAACAGTAGTCTAGCTTTTTTTATGGCAGTTTTGGAGCAGTGGCTTCTTCCTTGCTGAGCAGCCTTTCAGGTTATCTCGATATAGGACTTGTTTTACTGTGGATATAGATACTTTTGTACCTGTTTCCTCCAGCATCTTCACAAGGTCCTTTGCTGTTGTTCTGGGATTGATTTGCACTTTTCGCACCAAAGTACGTTCATCTCTAGGAGACAGAATGCGTCTCCTTCTTGAGCGGTATGACGGCTGTGTGGTTCCATGGTGTTTATACTTGCGTACTATTGTTTGTACAGATGAACGTTGTACCTTCAGGCATTTGGAAATTGCTCCCAAGGATGAACCAGACTTGTGGAGGTCTGCAATTAGTTTTCTGAGGTCTTGGCTGATTTAGATTTTCCCATGATGTCAAGCAAAGAGGCACTGAGTTTGAAGGTAGGCCTTGAAAAACATCCACAGGTTCACCTCCAACTGACTCAAATGATGTCAATTAGCCTATCAGAAGCTTCTAAAGCCATGACATCATTTCTTGGAATTTTCCAAGCTGTTTAAAGGCACAGTCAACTTAGTGTATGTAAACTTCTGACCCACTGGAATTGTGATACAGTGAATTATAAGTGAAATAATCTGTCTGTAAACAATTGTTGGAAAAATGACTTGTGTCATGCACAAAGTAGATGTCCTAACTGACTTGCCAAAACTATAGTTTGTTAACAAGACATTTGTGGAGTGATTGAAAAACAAGTTTTGATGACTCCAACCTAAGTGTATGTAAACTTCTGCCTTCAACTGTACTGTAGCACATACAGTAATCGCCAGGCATGTTAGGTGATATGATATTACAACTGGTCACACCTAACACAACAAGAACACATTCATAAACCATTCATGAATCATTTGTAATACCTGAATTACCATGATTAAAGTGTGTCAGTGTGTAAGCTTTATGAATGTCTATTTCCTGTAAAATAGGGGGAATTCAATTCAAGTTTCTGGAGACATGAAATTATTTGAATCAGAATTTAGCTAGTTCGTTTTCATTACAATGTTATATTTCCTTATCTGTAATTAGCTTACTGTATACAGTTGAGTAAGTACAAAGTGTTTGTGGAAATTGCATTCCCAAGAGACTTGATTGAACCCTGATGAATAGTGTGACCCGACCATTAACGGTTCACAACCCAACAGTTAAAGGACCACAGAATGCTCTCAGTGTGTCCATTAGGCCTGTGGATTTAAACATTTTTTTTTATCAGAATGAATTAGATTGAGCAATAAAACCCCCACTTTTATTCCATAGGCTGGGATCCGCACTATGCAGCTGTTGCAAGAGCGCATTTTTCACTGGCTGGTATCAAAAACAATGATTGGTAGGCAGCTTGAACTTCTTGAATTCAACCATTATTGGGTTCAAATACACATTTAGATTTGTGAGCAGCCATCCACAACAACCACAATTCGTAAGGCGTAAATTGATAAATGAGAGAGCAGCAGTGTGATTCACATCAATGCGCTATGTAGATATCAACAATAAGTGATATCCGTATCGCCGTAGACTACACCACTGCTGTCATCCTTACCTCCAAGCGTTTATTCAAATTGGATAGCCTTTGGATGACGACAGCAGTCGCACCATTGTAAGACATAGCTTGTACTGTAGCCTACAAGCCTATTTGTGCTCTTTTCCCACGATTCATCAAACACATTTGGTGTGTTGTCATAGTGGTCAGACTCGCTCAGGTGGAACAAATTTAAATGTGCGCCTTTTTCAATGCTGATTTGAATGTCATTGAGAAAACAGAGAAGTGTCAAAGATATTTTTCGCAAATATTCTTTCTGAATTGAAAAGTAATCCTCAAAGTAATCATCTAGTTTTTCAAAAGTATCTGTAATCTGATTACACAATTTTTTCTGGTAATGTAACAGATTACAGTTACCAGTTTTTTTTTGTAATCCCTTACAAGTAACTGATTACATGTAATATTTTGCTCCCCAACGCTGTCATTGGCATGGTATCAAACACATCAAAGACGTAGTTTCCATGCGGTTAATACCACTCCATTGACTCCATTCCAGCCTTTATTATGAGCCGTCCTCCCCTCAGCAGCTTCGACTGGTACATGCCTACATGAACACACAGTGAGGTCGCACACACGCATTCATCATCTTTCACACTCTTTCGCACACAGTGAAGTGTGACTCATTCAGTGATAGGATAGGCCTACACATTGAATGCCTGGAGGTGCCACAAACGAAGGTGCAAACCAAACAAACTACATTTCTAATATTCACCAAAGAAAACACTATAGTAGTACTACAGTAGTACACAAAACATATTCATTCAAGTGTTCTCAGTGCTGTCTTTGGAGTATATTTGATTTGAAAATATGCCATGCTCAAATCAACTAAAGTCTATCAAAGCATTCTGAATATAATCAATATATTACATTGGTTTGTTATAAATGTCTATGTGTAAATAGACATAGTTACAAAGATAGTCTAAACAATGAAAGAGTAGCCTGAAAGGCTTGTGCCATTAGTAGTGGGTAGGAGAACGCACGATTCTCACCAAGGTGACACATACATTACTTGAATTTGACTTGCTTTAAATTTCAACGATTTAAAGCAATCAATTGCAACACTGAATTGTCTCTTACCATAAAGCCTTTTGTCTATTAAAATTAATACAAAATGACCCATTAATTAATCAATCAATCAATATATATACATTGAATCCAAATAATATATATATTTTTACAATAGTAATATACCATACCTGTCTTCACGAATCCACCTAAAACCAAGAAAAATAAAGAAAATAAATCAAAACATGCCTTTTGGTTGTGAGTGGGTATTAGTTTATATGAAGTATCTTAATAGTATTATTGATTAATGACACATTTTGATCAGCAAATGATAATTTAACTCTAGTATAAAAATACTGTATAGGCCTACTTCCAACTCACTCTTTAATAAGAACAGTTACACATGTTTTCTTGCAACTGAGAACATTTACATTTTAGTCATTTAGCAGACGCTCTTATCCAGAGCGACTTACAGTAGTGAATGCATACATTTCATTTCTTGCATTTTTTATTTTTTTTGTACTGGCTCCCCGTGGGAATCGAACCCACAACCCTGGCGTTGCACACACCATGCTGGCGTTGCAAACACCATGCTCTACCAACTGAGCCACATCATTTAGGAAATGTATTTACCCTTCCGTAGAAGGTTACCATGTACAAGAACTGCCAGTGTTTGCACGCTTGACACTTGACACTACAAAAGTAACAGACAATGATTGACATTTGAAGTAATAAGTGACTTCAGAAGGGAGGGAAGAGAAGAGTGTGACAGCACACCAGAGCAGACTAACGAGAAAAAGTAGACTGCTTACCAATTTCTTGAAGCAACACAGCTGATAGGATGGAAACAGATGAGACAAGAGACAGTTGAGCAGAGAGAAACGAGAGATGAGAAACAAGAGAAATGGAAACAAGTAACAAGGGAAACAGAGGAATGAATATACACCAGCCGGTGGCAAAAAGTTATAGCCATCAGGCAAGTTAGTTATAATATATAGATTTCATGGTTAGGTTGTTGTTCACTACAGACTAGATGTCTAGCAAGTTTTTGAATTTCAAATCAGGCTTGTAGGACTCGAAATGTTATACATTAAATGCCAATAAAAGACTTGGGCCAATCAAATCTCAGAGGCACAATTTCAATTCCCAATATCTATGAGTATTTAAAGATGTAACAAATTTGGAAATACAAATAAGGGTTTCATAGTGGTATTTGTTACACGCTAAATGTTTCCACTGGATGAAAGTTTAAACAATGACAAATGATGCCTAAACGCACACTGAATAAGTCAAAACAGATTATTGTCAAAATGATGCGCTAACATTAACCTGCAGTGTAGTGTTTTGGGCCAAGTTTCCTGAGATGGAACTGAAGTCTCATAAGAGCGTTTTAACGATGCACTGTCCCTAATGTTCGAAGATGTAATGTTAGAGGGTTTTGGGAAACAGGGCCTTAGGCTCTGGCATAGCTTAATTTGGAGGTCAACATAAAATAAATATTAAATGAAATGGCACCACAATAAACATGTACTGCAATCACTTCTCTGTGATGGAAAAATTTGCCTAATAAATTAACCACCGCAACACACCATTTTCTCATCAGCACAATGATAATATGTTAAAAAGTAATTTCCATACATTGACAGTGGTGTTTTAGTATATGTATTGGTACCGTACATACACGGTAATATTGTATTATGTAATGATAAAAATATATCTAATGGCGTTTCTTCCAAAATCCTACAGTAAGGAGTTAATCAAAGTCCAAAATGCATAATGCAAAACTCATAAAGTTCTTGAGTATTGTGAGTGTGTGTTCCAAGCAACACCCCAAACAGAAACAGTGGAACACATTTAGTACCCAAGGGGTATGGTTAGGAAAGGGTAAACTCGGACCATTTGCTTGGCTGAAGACCACAAGAGCTCAAGGGCTAGAACATGTGGAGGTACACATTTCTACAGAACCTTCTTGAGCATACAACCACTACCACTCAACGTTCCAACTTTGTTTATCAACCAAAAAGTTATCATCACTCTGCACGCCTCATAGGATGGGACTCCTTAACAAGATAGAAATAAACTTATTTGACTCTGCTCAAATCCTGTTCAGCCGGCCCCCATTGAACAGCGGTGTTGACCAGGGGCAGTAGAAATACAAGAAACCAGAGGAGAGGGTAGGTAGCCTTGCAACAGCAGAGAAAATAGGAGAGGGAGCAGAAGAGGGTGAAAAAAAGAACAGGAAAGTAAGAAGGAAAGAGTGGGAGGAAGGAGAGAAGGAGGAGGTCAGAAGCTTGAGCCCATCTTCTACTCTTTTCAGTTACTCTCACACCTGTCAATCGCCTTTTCCAATGGGGCTCCTGCAGCTCTATGTAGAATCTGGCCTGTCTTTCATATTCGTCGTGGTCAAGTATTCTAACCGCTATGGTCTTCCTGCAAGGGGACACAAGACAAGGTACAAAACAAAAAGGGAACGGTGAAGGACGAGGGCGGGAGGTGGGGGAAGGGGGAAGGATAGATTGTGTAAGTTTCACAAACACACACACACACCAAAAAGGATTTGTACTGGTTTCAATATCCACCTATCCACTGGGCCATCCATGGACGTACAGATGGAACAGTTTGTCAGGGTTCTGGGGTAGGGGGGAAGTCAAGCTGTGTTGCACACCCGTACCACCTCATGGTGTATACATGGAGGGACAGTTGGAACTCTGTTTGGAAGCCTCTATGATCTCAGTTTGAGTTTAAAGATCAAAGCTTTTCACCTCAACTGTCTTCATTGATCTTCACCTCTAATCATAATAGCAATATTGTTATGTCTGTGCATTTGATATTGTTATGTCCTGGTATTTACCTCTCATAACATTGATATTGTTTTGTCTAGGTGCTGAGGTAAATAAAAGGTCACAGCTCAAAAAAGTGACTATTCAGAACAAGTGGTCTGTAGTCTAGGTCTGACTAAAATTGTTTTAGGATCAATTCTGGTCTTGGAGGACCACTATGCATGGTGGTTTCGGCTCCAATCAATCTTAGGATTTATAATCAAGAAATATACACCTGACCATTACACAAATATGGTTGAAAGGTAACAATGAAAACAGACCAAAAAAGACAATCCAGTGGGTAGGAGAACCTGCCTATTACTGTTCTCTTCTTGGACCAGGATTGGGAAAATGCTCCATGGAGGATGGAAATGTGGCCTTTATCCATGTATACCCAATTCAGTAGGTCTGGGCAAGCACAAAGTAATAGTGGATGGATCCAGTAAGGGATGCCATACATGGCGAATGGAATGGGGGCGGGGTTAAGGGGTACAGGGTGGGGACCAAAGCCTGCGAAGGGAACGCCCCACCTTTCCTCTCACTCATCTCCAGCAGCTGAGGCTTTCCCATCTCAAGGAAGAAGTTCTTGTTTTTCTCATATTCCTCGTCATCGATTATATTGATCTGTATAGTTTTGCTGAAACAAAGAGAGAGAGAAAGAGAGAGAAAGAAGACAAGGTTGCAGATAGAACAGCGTATGGAGAGTGCGAACATGAGGGAAGAAGAACGACGAGCCATGCATCGTCAAACGACACAAAGGCGACAGCACAAAAAAAAAATGGGAAGATGGGTTGTTACGGTGACATTAAGCAATTCTGGTGGGGGGAAACAATAAATCCCAAACAATGAAATCAATGTCTTTTATACAAAAATGTACTGGAAAAATTAAAACACCCCCCCATATATCGCCTCATCAAAACACTACATTTAAGTTCTGAATGAAAGTATTTTGAGACAAATAAGGGACACAACAATTCACAACAAGACTGAAATATTTTCAAGAGTGTGACTATGCAGTGCTGTATTGTACTGTTAGTGTTCTTATAGGCCACAGGCCCTCTATACAGACAGGCATGGTGGACATTTTTTCCCTCCAATATATATTATTGCATTTTCTTCTCAACAATAGGTCAAATGTATGTTGAGCTTGACTTGGCTCAGTAATATAATAAGGCCTAGAGAGTCTATCAGTCTATTTTAGTCTTATACTGTGGCTCAGGCCCATGTTTGAGAATGACCAGAATACTCTCAGCAGCGATGCTACCCAAATATGGACACTAAAACAACTCTCCAAGACAAAAACAGAGCACCCATGGGTTGAAGACGCACTCTTGCATATTGTTTATAAACTAAACCAGGGGGAAATTATTGCCTGATCCCACATATGTTTGTGCTGTATATCCAACTCATGACAATGACCATAGGACTTGGCAAGACTGCACAAACAGATCTGGGACCAGACCAGACCAGGGGTAAGGTGAGAGGGAGATGACAGTCTTCTCGCTCTAACAGCTAGCCAAACATGTCTGAACATATCTCCAAACACCACACTACTAATAAACTTGGACAAAATATACAAGTAATGACAAAAACGATGTAGATAGCTTTGAAAGAAAAGCCTTTCTACTTGCCTTGGGCCTAAACAGGAGATGACATTGCCAATTTCTAAGTGATTAATTGTCTGATTGCTACTGTTGAATAATGCAGAAACTAGCTGCTGTAGCAGATTGCCATTTGCTGTTGGATTTGAAATAATAGCAAATAATCACAACAGATTGTGACAAGTTTCAGACTGTGGCTAGTTGTTCATATTGTAGGCCTACTAGAGTGGTCTACCATCAAAAACAATGGAGAAAATGCATCCACGATTTGTTGACAATTTGTCGTCAGAATAAAATAAACAGCCAGTCCATGTGACACACAGAATGTAACCTTGTGGATGGTTGATGAACGATACTTCAAGGCTGCTGTGTTTGCCACATTTCACCCCTTACAAGATGGACCATTTAAATCTGGCAGATAACTGCGTCTAATAACAGAACATGTCCATGGTCTGACGTATTTCCTTCATTAAAGGTAGGCTAAACACTGATTGCGAGTCCTAATAGCATTATGTCAACATAGGTGCGATTTCAATTGCTTACACATATTCAGAGACTGTGGGATAAACAGGGTCATTAATTGGAACGGAATTACACTGTCCCTTGATAAAACAGTGCTGCTTTGTAGCAATTGGAAATGTCAAAAACTTTTGGAAGGGAAAATTGCCATAGAAAGTAAACACATGCTGTATAGTCAACCTGGTCTCAGACCATTTCATATTATTCTGTATGTAAATCCGAGACACTCCTATTTAGTATGATATGTTACGTTTCGTATGTTAAGTATTAATTTGTGGATGTTCATCACCCATTTCATTTGATAAGTTAAGAATTACAATTCGTTTTATATGTTACAAATTTGCTAAATGTACTATATGTTACAAATTTCCAAAACATGATATGTTAGAAAATCTAGCTAGGTGGCTAACGTTAGCTAGGCTATAGTTAGGATTAGCTAACATGCTTAGTAGTTACAGTTGTCCGTAATGAGATTTGATCTCACAACCTTTGAGTTGCTAGATGTTCACGTTATAAACCAACCCATCATTTTAGTCATTTAGGAGACACTCTTATCCAGAGCTACTTACAGTAGTGAGTGCATACATTTGAATACTTTTTTTCACCGTGGGACTCAAACCGACAACCCTGGCGTTGTAAGCGCCATGCTCAACCAACTGAGCTACACGGGACTACCATCCACCCTGACCAACCACCACAGTAAGTAAACATCTGTCTTATATAACCATACCAAACGTAACATTTCATACTAATTTGAGTATCTCGGATTTACATTTACTATGTTACGTCTACTCTATGAGACCAGACTGGCATACTGGGTTCCACAGTGATTCGTGGGTATATTAGGACCTCTGGCAGTCTCTATGGGGGTACCACAGGGTTCAATTCTTGGGCCAACTCTTTTCTCTGTATACATAAATGATGTCGCTCTTGCTGCTGGTGAATCTCTGATCCACCTCTACGCAGACGACACCATTCTGTACACTTCTGGCCCTTCTTTGGACACTGTGTTAACAACCCTCCAGACGAGCTTCAATGCCATTCAACTCTCCTTCCGTGGTCTCCAACTGCTCCTAAACACAAGTAAAACTAAATGCATGCTCTTCAACCGATCGCTGCCTGCACCTGCCCGCCTGTCCAGCATCACTTCTCTGGTCGGTTCTAACTTAGAATTTGTGGACAACTACAAATACCTAGGTGTCTGGTTAGACTGTAAACTCTCCTTCCAGACTCACATCAATCATCTCCAATCCAAAGTGAAATCTCGAATTGGCTTCCTATTTCGCAACAAAGCATCCTTCACTCATGCTGCCAAACATACCCTCGTAAAACTGACCATCCTACCAATCCTCGACTTCGGCGATGTCATTTACAAAATAGCTTCCAATACCCTACTCAACAAGCTGGATGCAGTCTATCACAGTGCCATCCGTTTTGTCACCAAAGCCCCATATACTACCCACCACTGCGACCTGTACGCTCTCGTTGGCTGGCCTTCGCTTCATAATCGTCGCCAAACACATTGGCTCCAGGTCATCTACAAGACCCTGCTAGGTAAAGTCCCCCCTTATCTCCGCTCACTGGTCACCATAGCAGCACCCACCTGTAGCACGCGCTCCAGCAGGTATATCTCTCTGGTCACCCCTAAAGCCAACTCCTCCTTTGGTCGTCTCTCCTTCCAGTTCTCTGCTGCCAATGACTGGAACGAACTACAAAAATCTCTGAAACTGGAAACACTTATATCCCTCACTAGCTTTAAGCACCAGCTGTCAGAGCAGCTCACAGATCACTGCACCTGTACATAGCCCATCTATAATTTAGCCCAAACTACTACCTCTTCCCCTACTGTATTTATTTATTTTATTTATTTTGCTCCTTTGCACCATATTATTTATATTTTATCTCTGAACTTTCTTCAAACTACAAATCTACCATTCCAGTGTTTTTCTTGCTATACTTTATTTACTTTGCCACCATGGCATTTTTTTGCCTTTACCTCCCTTATCTCACATCATTTGCTCACATTGTATATAGTCTTATATATATATATATATTTTTTTTTCTTCTACTGCATCATTGATTGTATGTTGTTTTACTCCACGTGTAACTCTGTGTTTTTGTATGTTGTCGAACTGCTTTGCTTTATCTTGGCCAGGTCGCAATTGTAAATGAGAACTTGTTCTCAACTTGCCTACCTGGTTAAATAAAGGTGAAATAAAATAAAATAAAATAAAAATATTCTCATAGACATATTGGAGGTATGCTGGTTTTGCTCTTACATTGTTCCTAACATTACATGGTTTTTGGGTTAGAGACTACAGTGGGGGGGAAAAGTATTTGATCCCCCTGCTGATTTTGTACGTTTGCCCACTTACAAAGAAATGATCAGTCTATAATTTTAATAGTAGGTTTATTTGAACAGTGAGAGACAGAATAACGACAGAAAAATCCAGAAAAACGCATGTCAATAATGTTATAAAATGATTTGCATTTTAATGAGGGAAATAAGTATTTGACCCCTCTGCAAAACATGACTTAGTACTTGGTGGCAAAACCCTTGTTGGCAATCACAGAGGTCAGATGTTTCTTGTAGTTGGCCACCAGGTTTGCACACATCTCAGGAGGGATTTTGTCCCACTCCTCTTTGCAGATCTTCTCCAAGTCATTAAGGTTTCGAGGCTGACGTTTGGCAACTCGAACCTTCAGCTCCCTCCACAGATTTTCTATGGGATTAAGGTCTGGAGACTGGCTAGGCCTCTCCAGGACCTTAATGTGCTTCTTCTTGAGCCACTCCTTTGTTGCCTTGGCCATGTGTTTTGGGTCATTGTCATGCTGGAATACCCATCCACGACCCATTTTCAATGCCCTGGCTGAGGGAAGGAGGTTCTCACCCAAGAATTGACGGTACATGGCTCCGTCCATCGTCCCTTTGATGCGGTGAAGTTATTCAATACTTCCGGTTTGGAGCGAGCAGTCGCACCACGCTTCGCTCCACAGGTAATATTCCACTTCGCTACATTACAACGGCTTGATTTGTTTGATCTGAGCAATTCTTCTTAGCTAGCTACATAGCCGTCTTTGTATCAAAGATAATTGTGTAGTTTAGAGTAACTGAGTAATTATCGAGGCTAGCTATCTTCGTCCTCCTAACGTAGTCAACACTGCTAGCTGCTAGCTAGCTAGTCATCACTGTTAGCTAGCCAACTTCTACCGACTAACAGCACCGCAGAAACTATTACATTACAACGCAACGACTTGATTAGTGTGGTGTTAGTGTTAGTTAGCCAGCTACATAGTTGTCTGTGCTGTCTCTGTATCTAAGATAATTGTGTAGCTTGAGTTTGAGTATTATCGAGGTGGGCTAGCCAGCCGCGACGCGGCGCCAGACTTACTCAACACACCTAGTCATCATTAACCCACTGCCAGATAGCCATCCGTTACCGACTAGCAGCGCTGTAGTTACTAACACTTCACAACGGAACGATTTGACTAGTGCAGTGTTACCTAGCGAGCTACCTAGTTGTCTTTGTCATAGCTTGATAATTGTTAATTGATAATTGTTAGCTAGCCAGCCATCGAGGTTAGCTAGCCAGCTATTTCCGTCCCCCGCGACGCCATTTTTCCTAACCTAGCCAACTATTACCGACGAGCAGCATTGTTGAAACTAAATACACTACAAGGAACGTCTTGATTAGTGTTATGTTAGCTAGCTAGCTACAAAGTTGCTTTGTATCATGACAAGGTGTAGTACTGAAACTACCGAGGTTACCTAGCCAGCTACACGTTCAAAGTCAACAACGCAGCCACTGCTAGCTAGCCTACTCCACCAGCCAGCAGTACTGTATCATTTTAGTCAATAACATTTTTGCAACGTAAGCTTAACTTCCTGAACATTCGAGACGTGTAGTCCACTTGTCACTCCAATCTCATTTGCATTAGCGTAGCCTCTTCTGTAGCTTGTCTACTATGTGTCCGCCTATCCCTGTTCTCTCTCCTCTGCACAGGCCATACAAACGCTCCACACCGCGTGGCCGCTGCCGCTCTAACCTGGTGGTCCCAGCGCGCACGACCCACGTGGAGTTCCAGGTCTCCGGCAGCCTCTGGAACTGCCGGTCTGCGGCCAACAAGGCTGAGTTCATCTCAGCCTATGCTACCCTCCAGTCCCTAGACTTCCTGGCGCTGACGGAAACATGGATCACCACAGATAACACTGCTACTCCTACTGCTCTCTCCTCGTCTGACTACGTGTTCTCGCATACCCCTAGAGCATCGAGCCAGCGGGGTGGTGGCACTGGAATCCTCATCTCTCCCAAGTGGACATTCTCTCTTTCTCCCCTGACCCATCTGTCTATCTCCTCATTTGAATTCCATGCTGTCACAGTTACCGGCCCTTTCAAGCTTAACATCCTTATCATTTATCGCCCTCCAGGTTCCCTTGGAGAGTTCATCAATGAGCTTGACGCCTTGATAAGTTCCTTTCCTGAGGATGGCTCACCTCTCACAGTTCTGGGTGACTTTAACCTCCCCACGTCTACCTTCGACTCATTCCTCTCTGCCTCCTTCTTTCCACTCCTCTCCTCTTTCGACCTCACCCTCTCACCTTCCCCCCCTACTCACAAGGCAGGCAATACGCTTGACCTCATCTTTACTAGATGCTGTTCTTCCACTAATCTCATTGCAACTCCCCTCCAAGTCTCCGACCACTACCTTGTATCCTTTTCCCTCTCGCTCTCATCCAACACTTCTCACTCTCCCCCTACTCGGATGGTATTGCGCCGTCCCAACCTTCGCTCTCTCTCTCCCGCTACTCTCTCCTCTTCCATCCTATCATCTCTTCCCTCTGCTCAAACCTTCTCCAACCTATCTCCTGATTCTGCCTCCTCAACCCTCCTCTCCTCCCTCTCTGCATCCTTTGATTTCCTCTGTCCCCTATCCTCCAGGCCGGCTCGGTCCTCCCCTCCTGCTCCGTGGCTCGACGACTCACTGCGAGCTCACAGAACAGGGCTCCGGGCAGCCGAGCGGAAATGGAGGAAAACTCGCCTCCCTGCGGACCTGGCATCCTTTCACTCCCTCCTCTCTACATTTTCCTCTTCTGTCTCTGCTGCTAAAGCCACTTTCTACCACTCTAAACTCCAAGCATCTGCCTCTAACCCTAGGAAGCTCTTTGCTACCTTCTCCTCCCTCCTTAATCCTCCTCCCCCTCCCCCCCCCCCCCTCCTCCCTCTCTGCGGATGACTTCGTCAACCATTTTGAAAAGAAGGTTGACGACATCCGATCCTCGTTTGCTAAGTCAAACGACACTGCTGGTCCTGCTCACACTGCCCTACCCTGTGCTTTGACCTCTTTCTCCCCTCTCTCTCCAGATGAACTCTCGCGTCTTGTGACGGCCGGCCGCCCAACAACCTGCCCACTTGACCCTATCCCCTCCTCTCTTCTCCAGACCATTTCCGGAGACCTTCTCCCCTACCTCACCTCGCTCATCAACGCATCCTTGACCGCTGGCTACGTCCCTTCCGTCTTCAAGAGAGCGAGAGTTGCACCCCTTCTGAAAAAACCTACACTCGATCCCTCCGATGTCAACAACTACAGGCCAGTATCCCTTCTTTCCTTTCTCTCCAAAACTCTTGAACGCGCCGTGCTTGGCCAGCTCTCTTGCTATCTCTCTCAGAATGACCTTCTTGATCCTAATCAGTCAGGTTTCAAGACTGGGCATTCAACTGAGACTGCTCTTCTCTGTGTCACGGAGGCTCTCCGCACTGCTAAAGCTAACTCTCTCTCCTCTGCTCTCATCCTTCTAGACCTATCTGCTGCCTTTGATACCGTGAACCATCAGATCCTCCTCTCCACCCTCTCCGAGCTGGGCATCTCCGGCACCGCGCACGCTTGGATTGCGTCCTACCTGACAGGTCGCTCCTACCAGGTGGCGTGGCGAGAATCTGTCTCCGCACCACGTGCTCTCACCACTGGTGTCCCCCAGGGCTCTGTTCTTGGCCCACTCCTATTCTCGCTATACACCAAGTCACTTGGCTCTGTCATATCCTCACATGGTCTCTCATATCATTACTATGCAGACGACACACAATTAATCTTCTCCTTTCCCCCTTCTGACAACCAGGTGGCGAATCGCATCTCTGCATGTCTGGCAGACATATCAGTGTGGATGACGGATCACCACCTCAAGCTGAACCTCGGCAAGACGGAGCTGCTCTTCCTCCCGGGGAAGGACTGCCCGTTCCATGATCTCGCCATCACGGTTGACAACTCCCTTGTGTCCTCCTCCCAGAGTGCTAAGAACCTTGGCGTGACCCTGGACAACACCCTGTCGTTCTCCACCAACATCAAGGCGGTGACCCGATCCTGTAGGTTCATGCTCTACAACATTCGCAGAGTACGACCCTGCCTCACACAGGAAGCGGCGCAGGTCCTAATCCAGGCACTTGTCATCTCCCGTCTGGATTACTGCAACTCGCTGTTGGCTGGGCTCCCTGCCTGTGCCATTAAACCCCTACAACTCATCCAGAACGCCGCAGCCCGTCTGGTGTTCAACCTTCCCAAGTTCTCTCACGTCACCCCGCTCCTCCGCTCTCTCCACTGGCTTCCAGTCGAAGCTCGCATCCGCTACAAGACCATGGTGCTTGCCTACGGAGCTGTGAGGGGAACGGCACCTCCGTACCTTCAGGCTCTGATCAGGCCCTACACCCAAACAAGGGCACTCCGTTCATCCACCTCTGGCCTGCTCGCCTCCCTACCTCTGAGGAAGCACAGTTCCCGCTCAGCCCAGTCAAAACTGTTCGCTGCTCTGGCACCCCAATGGTGGAACAAGCTCCCTCACGACGCCAGGACAGCGGAGTCAATCACCACCTTCCGGAGACACCTGAAACCCCACCTCTTTAAGGAATACCTGGGATAGGATAAAGTAATCCTTCTAACCCCCCCCTTAAAAGATTTAGATGCACTATTGTAAAGTGGTTGTTCCACTGGATATTATAAGGTGAATGCACCAATTTGTAAGTCGCTCTGGATAAGAGCGTCTGCTAAATGACTAAAATGTAAAATGTAAATGTAAAAACACCCCCAAAGCATAATATTTCCACCTCCATGTTTGATGGTGGAGATGGTGTTCTTGGGGTCATAGGCAGCATTCCTCCTCCTCCAAACACGGCGAGTTGAGTTGATGTCAAAGAGCTCCATTTTGGTCTCATCTGACCACATCACTTTCACCAGTTGTCCTCTGAGTCATTCAGATGTTCATTGGCAAACTTCAGACGGGCATGTATATGTATCCTTGAGCAGGGGGACCTTGCGGGCGCTGCAGGATTTCAGTCCTTCACGGCGTGGTGTGTTACCAATTGTTTTCTTGGTGACTATGGTCCCAGCTGCCTTGAGATCATTGACAAGATCCTCCCATGTAGTTCTAGGCTGATTCCTCACCGTTCTCATGATCATTGCAACTCCACGAGGTGAGATCTTGCATGGAGCCCCAGGCCGAGGGATATTGACAGTTCTTTTGTGTTTCTTCCATTTGTGAATAATCGCACCAAATGTTGTCACCTTCTCACCAAGCTGCTTGGCGATGGTCTTGTAGCCCATTCCAGCCTTATGTAGGTCTACAATCTTGTCCCTGACATCCTTGGAGAGCTCTTTGGTCTTGGCCACGGTGGAGAGTTTGGAATCTGATTGATTGATTGCTTCTGTGGACAGGTGTCTTTTTTACAGGTAACAAGCTGCGGTTAGGAGCACTCCCTTTAAGAGTGTGCTCCTAATCTCAGCTCGTTACCTGTATAAAAGACACCTGGGAGCCAGAAATCTTTCTGATTGAGAGGGGGTCAAATACTTATTTCCCTCATTAAAATGCAAATCAATTTATAACATTTTTGACATGCGTTTTTCTGGATATTTTTGTTGTTATTCTGTCTCTCACTGTTCAAATAAACCTACCATTAAAATTATAGACTGATCCTTTCTTTGTCAGTGGGCAAACGTACAAAATCAGCAGGGGATCAAACACTTTTTTCCCCCACTGTACGAGTTGACTGGACGCTAATATTACACAGTGTGAATACAGTATGGGTGAATTGTCAGTAATAACCTTTATTTAACTAGGCAAGTCAGATAAGAACAAATTGTTATTTACAATGACAGCCTACCCCAGCCAAACCCTAACCCGAACGACACTGGGCCAACTGTGCACCGCCCTATGGGACTCACAATCCTGGCCGGTTGTGATACAGCCTGGAATCAAATCAGGGTCTGAAGTGATGCCTCTAGTGCTGGGATGCAGTGCCTTAGACCACGGCGCCACTCGGGAGCCCAAATACTTTGCTTCCTTTTTCAAAACCTCATTAGGTGGAAGCTAGAGAGGGATTGACAAACCACAAACTAGTTCAAACTTATTGGAACCTCCAAACTGATTAGATTTGAGGCAATTATGTGGGATAGTCAACCTGAGCATGCAACAGTTTAATTAATGTTTTGTTTGTCCTTTCTATGAGAAATTTAAGTTGTGATTTTGTGTGGAAATGTGACATCCATCACGCTGGAATTGCTCATTACTCAAAGTCAACTACTAAGTGACAGGGGACCTTTTTATAGCGTCATTAAGCTGATGTTCATGTGATTGACTAAGATTAACATGAATTATTGATCAACGGCCTCTTGGTGCCACAGAGGTGAATGAGTCTCTGGTGAAAGGAAATAGCAAGAGTCCTGCTGGGCCCTTGGGTGACATAACAGGGAGTCAGTCACTTCCTCTTGTGACACCTCCTATTCAACCTCTCAGGCAGCCCTGGGTGTCATGGATTAAACCAGGGGTGTCAAAGTCATTTTTCCCCTGGTGCCACAATCGGTCTTCTACGAGGTCCAGTGGGCCGCACTGAAAATTGGTTATGTTTCCTTGCCATCAAAATGCCATTGTTTTGGGAATTTTCAATGCTTCCTGACTGTCTAGTGATTATTAGCGATTTGGACAGTCAAGAAACTGTACTAATGTACACTAAGTTTGGGGTCACTTAGAAATGTCCTTGTTTTTGAAAGAAAAGCACATTTTTTGTCCGTTCAAATAACACCAAATTGATCAGAAATACAGTGTAGACATTGTTAATGTTGTAAATGACTATTGTAGCTTGAAACGGACAATTTTTAATGGAATATCTACATAGGCGTACAGAGGCCAATTATCAGCAACCATCACTCCTGTGTTCCAATGGCACGTGGTGTTAGCTAACTAGACACTCTAATGTACTTGTCCTCTTGCTCAGTTGTGCAGTCCTCTTTCTATTCTGGTTAGAGCCAGTTTGCGCTGTTCTGTGAAGGGAGTAGTACACAACGTTGAACGAGATCTTCAGTTTCTTGGCAATTTCTCGCATGGAATAGCCTTCATTCCTCAGAACAAGAATAGACTGACGGGTTTCAAAAGAAAGTTCTTTGTTTCTGGCCATTTTGAGCCTGTAATCGAACCCACAAATGCTGATGCTCCAGATACTCAACTAGTCTAAAGAAGGCCAGTTTTATTACTTATTTGATCAGGACAACAGTTTTCAGCTGTGCTAACATAATTGCAAAATGGTTTTCTAATGATCAATTAGCCTTTTAAAATGATAAACTTGGTATAGCTGACACACCGTGCAATTGGAGCACAGGAGTGATGGTTGCTGATAATGGGCCTCTGTACGCCTATGCAGATATTCCATTAAAAATCAGCCTTCCAGCTACAATAGTCATTTACAACATTAACAACGTCTACACTGTATTTCTGATCAATATGATGTTATTTGAATGGACAAAATAAATTGTTTTTCTTTCAGAAACAAGGACATTTCTAAGTGACCCCAAACTTTTGAACGCTACGTAGGTCCATTGACAGTGCACAGTGATTATTAGTGAGCTGGACAGTCAATAAACTATATGAATACATTGTAGGTCCATTATCATTTCTACACAGTTTAGATATGGTTTTAGTTATTTTAAAGTATATTGAGTTAGTTTCGCCCCCCACTCAATTTTAAATCCACCTGCGTGCAGCTCCCCCAAGACTGCCACACAAAATAAATATCAACCCGCACAGAGAAGCACGAGATTGAACTTTACTCAACTTTCTAGAGTTTTCCCCCTTTGTCAACACTACCAACTGTGGGAATTGTGATCGAATCAACACAATATTAGCCACTTTCAATTCAACATACTGAAACAAAACGAACTACGCAAGACTTAGAATGCAAAGGCAGAACGCATCTGAGTAGGATTCTATTGCATTGACATGCATGACTCAGCTGTTCTCTACACAGTCCTGTATGGCATAAACAATCAGAGCGCTGTAGACCTATATGCAAATAGGTCTTTCCCTTTCACATATATGTATCTGTACCAATCACGTTGAGCGGTCGTGAGTAGATGCGTTTGTTTTGAGATCAAAGCAAGAGCTGCATGTAGCCATGTGTGCACATTTGTTCATATCCTTTGCTAGTTAGTGAGTTATTAGCCCAGTTATATATAATTTGTAGTCAGCAATGGGGGAGTGATTGCTTCCTACAAGAGCACAAAACGTGTACATTTTTAGACATCTTTGAAAAGCGAGTCCGGTAAAGATTTTTTTTTTGTTGTCTTAAAAGGGCAGTGTTGTATTTTGAAACAGGCTTGAATAAGCTAAGTAGCCAATAGGCAGAGGGCAGCATACTTTGTCTGATTCTCTGTAATAATGGTATGGGAATAATAATGCATTTTATTTTGTAAAGTAGTTTCTTGCATCAAACAACACAACAACATTTGCAGTCACCTCCTTGTCTGAAGGACAAGTGGATAAACAGGTTAATGTCAAGCCTACATTGAACACCACACATTGACTGCTACTGTCAGCCTTACAGTAGCAGCCAAAGTGTGGTGTTCAATGTAGGCCTAAATTCCTTGACTTTTGAAAAAGACATGCAAGGCTTGACATTAACCTGTTTCAAACAGTGCATCGGCTGATTTGGCTCAGTTGGAGGGCTGGCTCATAAGCTTACAGTAGCAGCCAATGTGTGGTGTTCAATGTAGGCTTGACATTAACCTGTTTATCCACTTGTCTTTCAGACAAGGAGGTGACAGCTATTTCCATGTTAAAATGTTATGGATGCATTTTCTCCATTGTTTTTCATGGTAGGCCACTCTAGTAGCCACAGTCTGAAACTGTAACTTCAAACAGGTACAGCCTGCAAACTAATACTCATTTGGCAAATTCAGACGGCTTGGGTAACAAAACCTATTCAGTGGCTCTAATCTGCAAAAGTCAACAGAGAACCCCCTAGTGAGCCACTGTTACTCTCACAAGCATGGGAAACCGGGGATAGGTCTGTCTCCACATTTCAACTGGCTTTTGAAGAGATAAAGCCCCCTTTGTCAAGGATGCGCAACAAAGTAAAAGTTGGAAGCAAACAACTCTGTTGAGCAGTCGGTTTGAAAAAGGAGGGAATATTTCTACCGTGTTGGCTCTGAGCAGGATTACATGTGATGGCTTCCTCACAGCTTTGTCAAAGGCAAGCTCTGGATGTACATTTTACAGAAGCCAAGTGTACAAACAGTTTAACTGAGAGATACAGAGAAAGAGAGAGAGAGAGAGAGGGGGGGGGGGGGGGGGGGGGAGAGAGAGACTGACAGACAGTGGGTGAGTCATGACAGAGCGACTGAATGGCAATAACAGTAAGAGAGGGAGAGAGAGAGAGAGAGAGAGAGAGAGAGAGAAAGAGAGGGGAGGCAGAGAGGACATAAAGGGGAAAAGAGAAGCAAACAACAGAGAGAGTGGGAGAGAGATAAAAAGAGTGAGAGAAAGAGGACATGGGGACAAGGGGAGGAGAGAGAATGTTCCTATGGCTTCTTAGCCCCGTGTCAATCCTATCCCTATGAGCCAGCCCTCCAACTGAGTCAAATCAGCCGATGCGCTGTTTGACTCAGGGCCAACCACCAGCTGCGAGCCAGCATCTCCCCAGTCCTCAGCACTTCTATACTCCCACTCAAAGGCATCCATCCCACAAAATAGGCAATGTCAACGGTCACACTGCCACTGAATGTCAACACCAGTGACCTTGTCAACGTCAGTTACCATCCTTGACAATTTTATTTCCAGTGAAAGACAGCCCCAGATAGTTATACTTTAATGTCTGATTTGCGAAAGACTCAAGTTCAGAGTAGGTTTTACTGTTGCCAGAATTGAATTAAAATGAATGGTTTAAAACCCCTTACACTTGTGGAAATTGGCCTATTTGGTTAGGGACAAATGTAAATGTTTCTAACAGAAGAACTATAAAAAAGCATATGCAGGACAATGGTAGCGACTAAAAGAGAACGCTGGAGATTATGGGGAAATAATCAGACCAAAGGTGAGGACACGAGACTGAATCCAAACATTACACTGTTGATTTTATGTTGATTTTATGTGCATTTTACATTTAATGTACTTTTCAGTCTTTGTCAATAACAAAATCTGAAAATACTCTGGAAACATTCAGTAACATACTAAGAATATTCACTGAAATGTTGGATTGGTGCAAACTAAGAAAAAACAATTACAAGGGTTTGAGTGAGAGGTCTAACTGGTGTTTCCAGGTGGCCACACACCTCTCCAAACTGCACATTTACTAAGTAATTTCAATGCACTTGTAACAACCGTCGTCAAGAATGGACCAAGGCGCAGCAGGTATGTGGATACTCATGTTTTTTAATTTAAAAAAAGGAGTAAAGTATCCACTGGACAAAAACAATAAAGGCAACAGTCTTGCATGCACATACAACGCAGTGCAAGGACAACTACCCACAATCCCAAAGAAAAACACACCCTTCTATATAGGACTCCCAATCAAAGGCAACTCAACACACCTGCCTTCAATTGGGAGTCCAATCCCCAACACAAACCCTTAACATACAAAAAACCTGCCACATCCTGACCAAAACTGATACAATACCTCCCTCTGCTGGTCAGGACGTGACAGCACTTTTATGACTCAAGGAAAGAGCCTTCAACTATAAGGTGCTTTTTTGAGCTCTCCTAGCTTTGCCATTGAGGAACTGAAGCAAGCCCACATAGTTTTTTGTTTGGAACACAGCACCATCACACAATTACTGTTGCTGTATACACAATCCAAAAACACTCCATTATGAATCGCAATCTAGGTCAGGTGGGCATGTTTTGAAAGCTTATTTTATTGCCAACATGGCTAGCAAAGTTATAAAATAAGATTGTATATTGTTAGGCTTTAAAAAGGCACTTCAGACAAACAGATTGTAATTTTGGTGCATATAGAATGAGTGCATTCAAGTGCATGTTCTGCGTCTAATTTTCTTCACAATACAACAGTTTAGTCATCTCAATATCAATATTATTTATTACAAGATTTCGTTGAGGTTTAGGGTTTAGTGAGTATTTTGTTGAGTGTTGCAGTCATTTCAGTCACTGTAGTAGCTGACGTGTATAGTGTTGAGTCATCTGCATACATAGACTCTCTGGCTTTACTCAAAGTCAATGGCATGTCGTTAGTAAAAATTGAAAAAGCAAGGGACCTAAACAGCTACCCTGGGGAATTCCTGATTCTAACCGGATTATATTTGAGACACTTCCATTAAAGACACCCTCTGTGTTCTGTTAGACAAGTAACTCTTTATCCACATTATAGCAGGGGGTGTAAAGCCATAACACATACGTTTTTCCAGCAGCAGACTATGATCGATAATGTCAAAAGCTGCACTGTCTAATCATCAGTCATTTGTGTAAGTGCTGTGCTTGTTGAGTGTCCTTCCCTATAAGCATGCTTGAATTCTGTTGTCAATTTGTCTACTGTGAAATACCATTGTATCTGGTCAAACACCATTTTTCCCAGAAGTTTACTAAGGGTTAGTAACAGGCTGATTGGTCGGCTATTACTATTCTTGGGTAGTGGAATAACTTTAGCTTCCCTCCATGCCTGAGGGCACACACTCTCTGGTAGGCTTAAATAGAAGATGTGGCAAATAGGAGTAGCAATATCGTCTACTATTATCCTCAGTAATTTTCCATCCAGATTGTCAGACCCCGGTGGCTTGTCATTGTTGATAGACAACAATAATATTTTAATGTGTAGTGTTAGCGTTTGTTGCTGGCATGTCATCCCTAAGGTTGCTTATCTAGCCAATTAAAAAGTCATTAAAGTAGTTCGCAATATCAGTGATGAATGAGCCATCTGATTCAATGAATGAATGAGCCGAGTTGGCTTTTTTCCCAAAATGTCTTTTAAGGTGCCCCAAAGCTTTTTACTATCATTATTTATATAATTTATCTTTGTTTCATAGCATAGTTTATTTTTATTTGTATTTAGTTTAGATTTCTTAATTTGCAGTACATTTGCCAATCAGTTGGGCTGCCAGACTTAATTGCCATACATTTTGCCTCATCCCTCTCAACCATACAATTCTTCAATTCCTCATCAATCCAAGGGGATTTAACAGTTTTTACAGTCATGTTCTTAATGGGTGCGTGCTTATTAGTAACTGGAATAAGTAGTTTCACATATGTGTCAAGTGCAACGTCTGGTGGCTCATCATTACACACCACAGACCAACAAATATTATTTACATCATCAACATATGAATCACTACAAAATATATTGTATGACCTCTAATACACTATATTAGGACCAGACTTTGGAACATTGGTTTTCCTAGATATGGCTATTATATTGTGATCACTACAGTTGGTAGAGCATGGTGTTTGCAACGCCAGGGTTGTGGGTTCGATTCCCACGGGGGGCCAACACAGAAAAAAAAATGTATGAAATTGTATGAAATGTATGCGTTCACTACTGTAAGTCGCTCTGAATAAGAGCGTCTGCTAAATGACTAAAATGTAAATGTAAAATGTAAAATGTACTGCTTTAAAGCAAATTTCTGCAACATTAGTAAAGATGTGATAAATACATGTTGATGATTTAGTTCCTGTGCTGTTTGTAACTACCCTGGTATGTTGACAGACAACCTGATTCAGGTTGCAGGCACTGGATACAGTCTGAAGTTTTTTCTTGAGGGCAGCTTGATGATAGCCAGTCAATATTTAAATCACCCAGAAAATATTCTCTGTTGATATCACATACATTATCAAGCATTTCACACATATTATCTAGATACAGAATGTTAGCACTTGGTGGTCTATAGCAGCTTCCCACAAGAATGGGCTTTAGGTGAGGCAGATGAACCTGTAGCCATATTACTTCAACAGTATTTAACATTGGATTGTCTCTAAGCTTTATAGGAATGTGGTTCTTTATATAGACCGCAACACCACCTCTGTTGGCATTTCTGTATTTTCGGTAAATGTTATAACCATGTATTGCTACCACTGTATCATCAAAGGTATTATCTAAGTGAGTTTCAGAGATAGTCGGAATATGAATGTCATCTGTTACAAGCAAGTTATTGACTTCATGGACCTTGTTTCTTAAGCTACATATGTTAATATGGGCTATTTGTGGCACCTTTTGCATTGCTTGATTGTTTTTAATGCTTTACTGGGAAGCTTATCGGAGGTAGACTTACTCATGTTATTTACATTGGAGCTGATAGTGCAGGGTGAGCGGCATAAAGTGGTCTTCCTACTAGCGCATACCACCTCAGTGCTAACAGTGTAACTCTGGTTTATAGGCTCATGATTACTGCTTACAATAGCTGTAGGATAAACAGATGTATTCGGTGCAATTAGGGGTACATAAATTAAATTACTTACATTGTGTTTTCCAATGCCCCTAAGATCATGTACATTTGATGCAGCATTATGACGACTCATTGTCACAATGGTAGGGATTAACTGAGCTGGTCTTGGATCATTTACCAGTCATTGTTTCAACGCAGCCTTGAAATGCGTGGACAGAGTCCAGGAGTCAAGATGATTCTGTTTCCAGAAGATACTCTACAGTATCTTTAGAATTTGGGTCCCTCTTCTCTTTCCGATCCATTAAATCTGTTGCATAAAATGGCCCAGGTGTCTTCCTTCTTTTTGACAGTGTTGTTGTCTGTCTTTTTATCCTGCAGCAACAGTTACGTTACTAAATTCCTCCATCAGCTCCGGCAATAGTTTTTTTTTCATAAGTGGAGAAATTAGAATTTTTTGGAAATGCCATAATCAGGTGGCTAACGGACAAATAATAAACGGCAAAATAATGTTAAGTAATGACAATAATAAATCATATTTTATGCTATCTAGCTTGGTTTATAAACGCTAACATTAGCTAACAAATTATTTTCCTGTCTAGTACTGGCAAATAACAGATTTTATTTCAAATCAACCAACCCATGAGAACCTTTCACGATGGAGTTGCAGTAGTTCTAACGTTACATTGTTATTATTTTATCAAGGAACAGCAACTTTGTGGCCTCATTTGTCAAATCGGCTAGCTACTTCGTTTAAACTCACAAAATACCTCTTATATTGGTGTAACATGTCACTAATCATAGTTTAAAACCATTAATCATAGATTTACTGATCCAGATTTAAAATTAAGTGGTGCAACACATCTCTGATTAATTATAAATCTAGATTTACAAAACCTAGATTAGCTCTAATCCTAGATAAATGTAAACCATGTTGGTGCAACCCACCTTCTGTGTTTGGTCTGGTTCTTAGAGGAAATAACACTTTTTTAATAGTTAAAGATCTGATGCTTTCGTACACATCCATGCATTTCTGACTTTAATGGATATGACACACCAAGAGGTGACAGAGGAAAACCTCCAAAGAGCCACATACACCGGACTAGGAACCCTGGTTTTACCTGGCTCTGCTTTCAGTGTATTTGGGTCTTCCCAGGTTATCAGACCCTGTTATGGAGAATTCTAACAGGGAAAGAGTTAACACCAACCAGTAACAGGCATTACCCTCTAGTCTTCAGACCCAGCCACACAAAAGGAGACTGAGAGCGAGACTTGACAACACAGTAGCAGTCCCAATACACTTAAGCTTAGCCTTTACATTCAAGCCCTCCAGCTGGACTGGCAGTATCTGTGATTAACTAGAGGAGAATACTGTACAAAGCCTGACTCAGCGACTCCACTCTATCAGTCATTGTAACCGAGGAGGAAAACTCCCTAATGTAAGAACTCTATTAACCAACTCCTTCGTGACCTACTCAATTATAACCTTCCAACCACAGTACATCATACTTCCATGCAGAAAGTAGGCTACAGTCTGTCTCTCATTGGATTCTGTCAGAAGTAATTCTCTTTTGGTGCCTAAGGAGCTGGCAGACCAATAAGTTGCCTTCCCTACCATGAATATAATTCGTTTTCCTGCCTCACATTAATTTTCTATTTCTGGCCCTACTATAAGATCCTTATGCCAGTGGTCTTGAAATCATTTGCAGATTTTGTGAACGTGTAGACTGCGGTAAGTAAGAAGACAGCTCATAAAGTGAGGGAGGCTTATTAAATAATAATAATAATAATAATAATAATAATTTGGTGGGTGCTTATTTGTCCTATTTCACACATGTACACGTGTATTAATACGCATGTGTGAATTGGAAATGTGTTTTTTTACCTGGTAAAATGATGGCAAAATAAAAAATGTCCATATCTCAACTCCAGCTGAGTAACACCTCCGAGAGTGGTGTCATGGCCAGCGTCTGCCATAATCAACTGTAACACTCAAGCAATTAGGGTTAAGTGCCTTGCTCAACGGCACATTGACAGATTTTTCAGCAGGCTGACATTTACCCTGGAGCCAGATCTGAGCGATTTCTGCGATTTCTGCCAGCTGTAAAGTCAAAATTGGGTATAATGTACAAATTAATGATAACCAACGTTTGCTCTTTGGTCTTCATTTAATGTTAAGGGTTAGGGTTAGCAGTGTGGTTAGAATTAGAATCAGATGTTATGACTTTGTGGCTTTGCCAGCTAGTGACCACTCTGCAGAGCTGCCTCTAGAACAAGATTCATGACAAAAAAACGCTGAACGATTTTTCGCTTGTCGGCTCTGGGATTCAAACTAGTTACCTTTCGGTTACTGACCCAATGCTCTAACCTCTAGGGTTCCTGTCGCCCATTATTCTGTTGATGTCTATGTAATACTAGGTAGAATATTTTCTTGCAGACTGAAAAAATGTACACTATGTCTGTAAAGTAATTTACATAACAGATTTTTTTATATGTTTGCTATTCATGCATAGGGCTGGAAGCAGGAGTACGAAAGATGCCGAACAGGAGGCTTGAAAACCGTATTCCAAGATTTTTTATACATTTTGTAGTCACATTTTACCATCTTAAATGCCCCAATAAGCTATTTCCTCTTTGTAAATCATACAATTCAAATTACACACGAAAGATGGCTTCACAAAGATAGGCAGTTTGCAATGCTAATTGCTGCTTCCGTCACAAAATATACAATGCAGACTAATGAAAGTTTTTCCTTGTCCTTTATTCCTCCCCTTCTGGTCTCAGAATTTAAATTGATTTACAAAGAGATGTGGGTTCCCCTATGTGCAGTGTACATAATGTTAAGTATCCCTCTTGCGGTGGGAAGAAGTCCTATGGTATTACATCAGCAAAGCTACCAAAAAAGTCAAAATAATTCTACAATTCGTCACTTGCCACAGTTTTTCTTACAGCTATTCATAACCTATAGACTATACTCTTGTGTGTACAAAAATTATGTAACAATGCTGTTTCTGACTATCAGGCATGTGTGTCCTATATTGAGTGTCTTTCCACGAAAATAAATGTATTTTGCTAAGATATGGTATGTTTATTTCATGGCATCTTCATTGATGTGCTTACTTGAGCAGCAGCCAGAGTCGTAAGTGTGATCGGTTTTGCACCAAGTATACAATCGGATACAACGCTAAGAGAATCCGTCAGCACATACGAGATGGCCTTAGTGATTGATCAAACTGTGCTTTGTAAGTAACACGTCTGCTATTATCTGCGCCCAGTCTCTGTGTCTCAGCCAATTAGAGGCCTGAAAAACATTATTTCAGCCATGTAGAAAGCTTGACAAACATTTCAGGCAGCAGGGTCCTCTTTTGCCTGCAGAAAAGAAAGACACAAATACGTCCATCACCCCTGAAGCTTTTAGCTCCCCAGAAATTGGGACATTGCAAAGCACTGACCAACCCCCTCAAAAACATCCAAAGGCTGCAAGGGAAAACGTGAGGCGTATACAGACAGAGGTTGAGGGGGTTGGCTTTGGATAGGCCTGGGTTTGGATAGTATTTGATATCGTTCAAATACTTTAAGCATTTGGTTGAGCCTGCACCAGGCAAGCTCAATCAAGCACAGCTTGGAGTAATTTGAAAGATTTCAAACATGATTTGAACCCTTGGTCTTCTTGCTCCTCTATGGTCCAAAGCGCCTTGTTCTCCTGCCTCTGTCTATTGCTCGTCTGATGAAGCGGTGGTGACAGCCCCGCTGTCATGCAGCCCAAGGGAACACGTTACTCCCCCAGCCATGTGATCCACAGGCCAGAGCCGCCACTGGGCCGCGGGGGCAGCTACGCTAGCCCTGGATCATGACAGTGGTCTGAGGAGGAGCACGAGGTCTGTCCTCATGCGAGAGCAGGCCAGAGACGAGAGGGCAAATTTAGCATAGGCAAAAAAACGATTTAACTAGTTGTTTAAAATAGTACCTCATTCTAAAGCCCAAAGTAACCCCCTGTCAAGTTTCATGCTTGTCAATGTGTGTAGTCAAAGCAAAGTCATTAATTTCACTACATGTAGGCAGCAAAGTTAATAATATCTACATTACCAGAGGGTGGGTCTTATCAAAAGAAAATAAGGCATGGTTGGACCATCATTCTCTACGGTTGAGGGCAGCAGATATGATCTTGTCTGATAAGGACAGTAGGACACAAAGGACACATTCTGGCTATAATAAATTGTGATGTAAAATTACATTTACAGCATAGTTATCATTCAGTATAGTTTAGAGTGGATCGAACCACATTTTTTGAGAATAGATCCAATAGAAATTGAACTGAAATGGGTACTTTGTAGAACATTGTTAGTTTGATATTTCAAAGGCGGCTGAAAGATACTTGGCGGAGTACCCGGTGCTGCTTCTTTAACACCTATACTGGCTCAGTCAGGAGCGGAGCCCTTATTACACATTAATGTCTACCAATATCATCACAACAACTAACACTTGTTCCTACCAGCAAAACAAAAGAACATGGTCCTGACCGTGTAACTTCTTGTGATGATATAACTAGATCATCTTTGACTAATCAACCCCCCTTATCTGGATACAGCATGGTTGAGAGTAACCAGGCCTCTTGCTTCAGTGAAAAATGGAATTACTATCAATCCTATTCTGTCTGTGGCATAAGTGAATGATGTGTGCAGAAACATAAATAAATGTTTACATTCCAACGGACATTGCATGCATCTTAAAATAGATTTGGAAATAACTTGCAACTGCATCCTCTCAAATGTGTCAATGCCAACGTTAATACATTTTCCAAATGATAACTTAAGAACCGACTTCCCAACAGACGCTGCTGCCTTGTCTATATATGGTGCTGCTTCTCTATGCAAAGCTGGCTGAGACGATTTACACTGCTCACTTCAAAGCAATCCGTTTGCCTCTGTATAAATGTGTGGATGTCTTAAATCTTAAAACAGAGCACAGGGCCTTTTCCATTTGGTGCTATCCTCAAACTGGCAATGTTTTCCTCTATGGAATACATTTGTTGTCATTATATCCCCCACCCCACAATCCATGGAAAATGTCTGGCCCAACTGCTATTTTACGTATGTACAGTATACCTGACTATAGCAGTATATCATTTATGGAAGTTCCAGTTTGAAGAAGGGAGTGATAAAAGTGTCGCTGGATTTCTCATTGAAAAAGGCAAAAAGGCCTTACTCGCATTCAATTCTGGTGGTTTCCTATAAATGATGGACACACTGATATGGAAAATCTGTATCAATAGCAGCTGCATTTTTGTTTAATATGATATTGATGAAAAACATTTCAATATTACAACTGCTTAGCTTACATGTAATGTCTTATGAATGAGGAGTTTGTTTTGAGTTTAAATAAAACAGGATAGACTGCGGAGCAATTCAAGATCCAAATGATTTTAGCTAGTATGTAAGCTACATGTGGAGTGAACATGTAGGAGTCCTACTGTCTCATGTTCATAACTCCTTTCTCTACTCGTATCTCTCTGGAACCTATAACATAGTAAAATTTGTTTAGTAGTTGTTGGGAACTCTTCATAAATAGTAACCATTTGCCAACTGTTTAGAGTCCATTACATCTTTTGATACAACTGTTGATATTTATATTTAAAAAAAATCTTTATCAGGAAGGTATTCCAGTGTTTTTACATTGCATACACAAAATGAACAGCCAAAGAACAGCTGCTGCCTCTGAGCTCCAACATATTCCATACCTAATCTATTCATGCTACATGCTAATGCATCATTATCATTAGCATCACAATGATCATTTCTGGATGTGTTTTCTCTCTTTTATCCAGCACCAGTGAGTCATCAAGTCCCGTTTTCAGTGAGATACACCATGGTATTTGGTACACTTGAATACTCTCAATTGTACAGTATGTTCTGTGCCGAAGTACTGCAAGTCATAAAATATCCAACTGGTGTTGAGCGAAAGTGGAGGAGAAATTGCAACAACATTTTTTTTTAACTGAAATGAAATGAAGCCAGTTCTGCAATACTATTACAGTCCACAGTATCTCTACATATGGTATGCAAAACACTAATTGGTAGATTTGTAGACAGGCGCTATTCAGGCAGTCAATAGAATGCTCAAATGAATGATTAAAAAAAGAGGGGCAGTGAGAGAAAAGCTGTGAGAAAAAGAACACTTGACAGTGAAGCAGAAAGGATGAAGTACAGTGGAAAGATAGAAACTTAAGACAGGATTCCTTCTTGAACCCCAGAGACACTTACATCCCCTGAGAAAATGTAACCTAAGACAATAGATTAAAACAACAATAGGAATGGACAGCACATTGAAATGAATGGAATCTAATGACGATGTCAACAGGCCATACAAAATACAACCCACTGTGCAAAAACTGGTTGAATCAACATTGTTTCCACGTCATAAACAAAAAAATGACGTTGAATCAATGTGGAAAACTGATTGGATTTGCAAAAAGTTTGAACACAAACTGAACACAAATCCAATGACATGATGACATTTTTTTGTTGATTTCACATTGAATTCACATTAGCTGACAACTAAACCAAGTGTAAATTTAAAAAATAAGTTTAACTGGCGTCTGTGCCCAGTGGGAAGTCTCTTAGTGCTAGGAGATAACAATAAAGCTATTTTCTTTTTGAGACAGAAAGTTGCTTCTGTGGGACAAACTAGAAACAGGGACATTGACATAACTTAGACATAACATTTGTCCAAATTGAACGTCAATGTGCTGTGGGCCTCACCTCATTTATATGACAACAATAAAAACATGACAACGTTAAAAGCGAGTATGTAACTTACAAGATCTCATCGTTCTGGAATTCCAGCGCTCCGTGCGTATCTTCAAAGTCTTCTCCCCCTCCTTTTGCTGTACCCTCCATGGTCTTGTAGGGTACGACCACTAGTCCCCGCGCTCCTGAGGTACGGAGAACCTTTACTTCCATCATGCCGATACTCTCGCTCACGGTCATTACCGGTTCTTCAAAAGTAAAGATCCCGGCATGGTCATCGTCAAAGATAGTCACAGTGGCTGAGCAGGGTAGGCCAAGGCCCGCCAAAGTGTCCACTTGATTAGCCCTTGGTTGTCCGTAGCCAGTGCCCTCGGATATGACCTTCACGTTGCTAAGGTGGACCAGAAAATGCTCATCCTCCTCAAAGATGTCATCGTCAATGATGTCTATCCGGATCTCCTTCTCAGTCTCACCAGGTTTGAACACCACAACGCCCTCAGTGAACTGGTAGTCCGAGCCGGCATTGGCTGTGCCGTCTTCGGTACGGTATTCCACTGAAACAGTGTTAGTCAAGTCCTCACCAAGGCGTACCACATTCAAGGCCACTGTACCGCAGTTCTCCAAGCACTGGTATGTACCAGGGTCAAAGAAGACCTTTGACGAAAAGTCATTCTCCGAAACTTCGGAGCGGATCTCGTATGCACCAACAGCTTTCCTGGCTTGGTCTGCTGCATGCTTCTTCAGTACGTTCCCTGCTCCCGTCATGATTCTGGTAGTCTGGCATCGGTAGAAGGCGCGACTCTTTTGCTGCTGTGTCAATACCTGGTAGTTGGCCAGTTCTATCAGCTGCTCCATCTCCTTCTCTGGATGCTTCTGCTTCAGTTCCTTCAGGATCCGGGCCATTTCCTTCCTGGCCTCCTCCTCATCCAGGTCCTTCTCATCAAAACCCATCGCTCCGTCCATGAAGCTCTCTGAGTTGAGCATTTTCCCATCCATTTCAATGTCCATCTTTGAAGGAAGTTGAGCCTCCCCTTCCGTCTCAATGATCACCCCTCTTCGCTTCCCTGCGCGGTAGCGCTTGTACATGTACTTATAGACAAGAAGTCTGCGATCCGCAACGTAAGCCATCCCTACACACAACGGGAAAAAGAACAGTGTGACAAGGCCCTCCCACACCTGTACGATGCCCGGAGAGATGACAGCCAAGATGAGATAAAGCCAGGTGTACGCGAATATACTCCAGGTGGCGGTAACAAAAAATACCCTCAAATGTTTGACTTTCCGGTGCTCTCCATCGGGAATGACAGAAACACAGAGTCCAATGATAACGAACATGTTGAAGGCAGCACTACCAACGATGGTGTTCGGGCCCAGATCACCTGCGTCAAAGTTGTGACCGCACACCTCAACGACGGACAGTAGGATCTCCGGAGCGGAGGAACCCAGGGCCATAAGGGTCAGGTTGGACACTGTCTCGTTCCATATACGAACAGTGGTTGTCACTTTTTCGCCATTTGGTTTCTTGATGGTGATCTCCCTCTCTTGTGATGTAATTACCTCAATGGATGCCATGAAGCGATCCGCAATGATAGAGACCCCCAGGAACATGTAAAACAAGGCCACAAAGTAAACTGTGGCTCTTGCCAGTTTATCTCCAAAGGATGGGTTCTCTGGTAACCATTTGGGCAGAATGACACCCACTTTGCATTCAGTACCCACAGAATCACACTTCTTGTTAGTCTGGTTGCCAATGGAAGAGTTTGTTCCAAGGCTTGGGTTTGAATTCACCGCTGTAACAAATGTAATTTCAGATGAAAAAACTGCCAACAACACTGTGAGTTGGAGAGTACAGAAGAGGAAAGATGATGTCCCAGTTTGTCCCATGATTCTGACGAGGTGTTATGCTCCAACTCTACCTTTCACCTATGCAAAAAAAAGGGATCGATGAGAACAGAACTACCAAAAACTGTACAAATTTGAAAAATTACAAATGACTGAAAGAGAAATATAAATATTCCTAACTCCAGTGTTTCCCTAAGTTACAGTAGATATAAAGCAACATCCCCCAGAGCCGCCTCCAATGCACACATCACACATTCAGTATTGGAGCCAATTGAAGTTAAATTATTTTAGGAAAGACCTCTTTGTCAGATGTGGGGGTGCTTCAGGTGTCCTCTGGGATACCAGGTTAGGAGGGGGATCCGGCTAACCTGGTTGGGGAAACACTTCCTAAATAATATCAAGAAAATAACACTGGTTTAACCAGACAACCACACAAGTGTACCACACACTTCTCTCTCTGAGTGTGTGTGTGTGTGTGTGTGTGTGTGTGTGTGTGTGTGTGTGTGTGTGTGTGACTTGGAGCGTTATCACCTGCATTGTATCATTTGAATAACTGGTTTAGATGGAAAAATGGCACCAATGATTACATTACAAGCTTTACTATGTCCTCTTGACATACTGCCAAATTAGGGTTAAGTGCCTTGCTCAAGGAGACATCAACAGATTTTTCACCTAGTCAGCTCGGGGATTCAAACCAATTCTACGTCTAGTTTTGATTGACATATTATATATATTTTTGTTACTCAGTTGGGGTCTCAACTTACTATTGAGAGTAAGAACAGTAGAATAGACCAGTTGCAATTTTGAAATTTGGTGGTGCATCAGCAGTTTTTCTATTGTTATGTCAGTCACTGACAGTCACTCAATTAGCCATGTCAGCAAAATATTTTTAGATTGGCAGTTAGTCTAGCCAGCCATATAAACTTATAGTAATCATGCCGAATCCCGACTGGGCACACAGGGCACGTGTCCAGGGGCCCTGACATCTAGGGGGGGGGGGGGGGGGGGGGGCACATTGATTTTGTTAGTCATTCTCCCTCAGATATCATACTAACATTGCAAAGTCATTACAGAATGTGTAGAATTGCAGGAAATTTGGTGTAAAACTGCAAAGTTTTCTCTTTGCTCCATAGTAAAATGTGTAGAATTGCAGAGAACTTGCTTTAAAACTGAACATTTTCTTTACCCCCCATGACAAAATGTGAAGAATTGCAGGAAATGAACTTAAAAACAAAAAAATGTTCTCTCCACCATCAAGAGGGGAGTCACTAAAATGTTTGCCCGAAGTCGGGGCACCCCAACCAAATCTTGCTTAGGGTCCCCAGAAGGCTAGAGCTGGCTTAAGCTGGCGATAGTAAAATGTCTTTCATAGTTTTATCTTTCCTTACATAGGTTATTCTTTTGAGAAAGGCTAGACAACATGTATCCTAATTACATGATTCTCATTTGCAACATGAAATCACAAAGATACAGTATCAGAAAACAAATGACAGCTGACAGCAATCTAGTCCGCAATTTACAGTACATCCATGCACATGTTCTTTACAGGTAGGATTTAAAGCCAACTAGCCCATAAAGTAGCCTACAAAAATGTGTAACATTTCAAGTGACAGTAGTTGCCCAGAATGCTAGCCTACCGTTTTAATCCACGCAATAGGGAAAGGAATTTATAAGCTACTCAAAAACAATGGAGGTTGAAGAAAGGATACAGAAGTCCTTGAGAAATCTTCAATTTCCAACCTTTTATAAAACAATGATGTAAGTTGCGCCATCGTCAATAAATCTTGAGTTGTTGTATAGGTAAACCCTTCGTACCCAAAAAATCTAAATGTTCTGCCACCCTGTAGATAGCCGACTAGAGACAATCATGGGCTCTCAAAGCACGCTTCCTCGGGACTGCTCTCTCTCACTCTCTTGCTCTGTCTCCCCCTCCCGCTCTCTCTCTCTCTCTCTCTCTCTCATCTCTCATCCTGGTTTTAATGTCCATGCTCTCATCTCCCAAGTGATGTGATAATGTTATTTCGATACTGATGCAAAGCAATGGGGGAATTCATTTCCATATATTATTTGATTTGCTTTCTTGAGAAAAAATAATGCATTTATTCTAACAGCTTATTTTAGGAATAGTTTCATTATATCTAACCAAAACTTGAACATGAATCAAGTTTGAACAAATCAGTACTGTATCTTCATCTCATGTATTTTAGAAGCACTTACTTGTGGAAACTACATTATTGGCACAATATTAATATAGTATTGGAGGTTAATGCAACCAAGGCCTAATGCAAACCTAGATATGCTCCATTTTGTTTAGCCATAATGCTATTTTTTTTGTATCCTTTATACAATAAATATTTAACACTTCTTCAGGATCAGTGGGTCCCCCACGGGACGGTTGAGCTAACATAGGCTAATGCGATTAGCATGAGGTTGTAAGTAACAAGGAAATTTCCCAGGACATAGACATATCTGTTATTGGCAGAAAGCTTAAATTCTTGTTAATCTAATTGCACTGTTCAATTTACAGTAGCTATTACAGTGAAAGAATACCATGCTATTGTTTGAGGAGAGTGCACAGTTATGAACTTGAAAAGTTATTCATCAACCAATTAGGCACATTTGGGCAGTCTTGATACAACATTTTGAACAGAAATGCAACGGTTCATTGGATCAGTCTAAAACTTTGCCCGTACACTACTGCCATCTAGTGGCCACAATGTAAATTGTGCATGGGCTGGAATGATACATTATGGCCTTTCTCTTGCATTTCAAAGATGATGGTAAAAAAATATATTAAAAAAACAGCAGTTTCTTTCTTTGTATTTTCTTTTACCAGATCTAATGTGTTATATTCTCCTACATTCATTTCACATTTCCACAAACTTCAAAGTGTGTCCATTCAAATGGTATCAAGAATATGCATATCCTTGCTTCAATGCTTGAGCTACATGCAGTTAGACTTGGGTATATCACTTTAGGCAAAAATTGAAAAAAAGGGACTGATCCTTATCCAACTGCAATACTGTTATGTTTCACAGGTTATAGGCCTACGTTTTTTTTTTTTTTTACCCATTTTGACAATTCAGGAGTCTGATCCCAAGCTATTTATTTAATTGAGTATTTACAGAGAAGCCCAAATGCAACCTGGACTCAGAGGTAGACGTAACATGCTAAATGAAAATCCAACACTCAAATTAGTATGTTACATTTGGTATGGTATGTATTAATTTGTGGACATCAATCATCTATTTCATATGATATGTTCCGAATTGCAGTTCATTCAATATGTTAAGAATTTGCAATACGTATGATATGTTACAAATTCCAATGTGTTGTGTCTAACGTTAGCTAGGTGGCTAACACTAACATTAGCTGTCATAGCTAATGTTTAAAGATAAATATTGATATATTACTAGCTCTTAACACTTTGAATCTGCAAAAATGACAAATTAATTAGTGGGTGATTTCAGATCACTGATAGTGGGGTGGTAGATACCTAGTTTCCCTCATGGCTCAGCTTAGGTGCCTACATACACCATAGACACGCACACCAACACACACACACACACACACACACACACACACACACACACACACACACACACACACACACACACACACACACACACACACAGAAGTCAGCTTAGACAGATCCGTATCGGAGGCTATGTATCTAGATACGTATCGAATCGTCTTGAAAGTGAAAGATTCACTCCCTAGAAGTTTGGTTAAAGGGTTAATGTTACAATTAGGGGAAGGGTTAGCTAACATGCTATGTGGTTGCAAAGTAGCTAAAAAGAAGTAAGTAGTTGCAAAGTTGATAATTAGCTAAAATGCTAAAGTTGTCCGTGATGGGTTTCAAACACAGAACCTTTGGGTTGCTAGACATTTGCGTTATTCCTCTAATCAAACTGAATCACACTGAATCATTTCAAACTAAAACGTATCATTCCTGTATGGTATTGAAGCCCATGTATCTAGATACTTATCAAATCGTCTTGAAAGGGAAAGATGTATATCTTTAAGAGTTAGCTTAAGGGATAGGGGAAGGGTTAGCTAACATGCTAAGTACTTAAAAAGTAGCTAAAAAGTAGTATGTTGTTGCAAAGTTGCTAATTAGCTAATGTCCATGATGAGATTCAAACACACAACCTTTTGGTTGCTAGATGTTCGCATTATACACCTAACTATCCACCCTGACCAACCACCCTCCTTTCAGTTTTGCCTGAAGTAACCTTATGTGTTATGTAACCCCACCAAACATAACAAATCGTACTAATTTGCATGTCCCCAATTTCCGTTTACTATCTTACGTCTAGTCTATGAGACCAGCCTGTCAGACAAGCTGAGGTCAATTATAACTCACTAAAGAAAAGAGTTTCTGCTCCTGCTTGTAATCTTGAGTCACTGCAATGCCATGTCAGGTCAAGTTACCCAACGCTGAGCTCTCTGACATCTTTTGTCCCCCCTTGTTAGCCCACTCTATCTCCAGGCCTCCGGTAGAAGGCTAGCTTAGCAGCGGACAGATATGAATAATATGTCAGATGCTGCTGCAACAGTCACTCTTTGAATTAGCCCATGCTGCTCCAAATGCACTACACACACCACACAGTGACTAGCCTATACAGAGTCACCAGAAAACACAAACATTTAGTTTTCAGGGATACAATATTTTCATCCTAACTTCCGTTTCCCCTGAAAAATGGAAGTGGGAACTCTGCTCAGGCGTCTTTCTACGCCTACTACATTAGGTTACACAGTGACTACCTTTCATTATTTGAAGCTTTGACTTTGAAATCATTTCACCTTACGGGAGAGGCGAGAGTAGTTCAATCAAAGTTTCATCAAATGCGCAGTGTGTGATTTGTTTCCTTTTGAAACAATGTAGATGCGTGTCCCTTGGCAGAGACACAGCATGCAGTTGAACCTGACTCCATTCTGAGTCAGTGGAGTTTTAATGACGATATTGTAGTACTGGGAAGCTTTCACCTCAAATAACTTCATCATAGAGCGAGAGGGACAGTTGAGGTGAACTCACAGTTAAGTCAGTCATGTTTTTACTCTTGGCTCACACAGACTGGACACACTTTACTTGAACGTCAGTCAGTTAGTTAGTCATTCATGATTTTGCTATCAGTTATTTTGGCTTACAGGGTTATTTTGGCTTACATGCACTTGGCCAGACTGCTTGTACTCTCTCAGTCCTTAAACAGTCCTTTGCATCGTCGTATGACACATAGTAAGTGAAAGATGTGATAAGCAGTCACGATATATCTAAAGTAGGTTTTGATATAGTAGGAATGCAAGCTTTCATGGATAGTTTGCTGCATATCTGAATGAAAGTTATGTTCAGACGGTAGAGTGTACACATTTGTAAGGCCAAGTATGGATTGGGAACAGAAATCACTCCCATAGCATTTCTCCATTTTTGTGTATGCACTTATTGATTGATGGGCTGTTCCACTAAACTACTTTGGGGATGGTGTCTGTAAAATGTTACTGCAGACTATTAGTCAAATGATGATCAATCTGCTCAAAAATCATAATAACAGGCCCATGGGCTGCAACACTTTTCTTTCTCCTTTTTTTAAACAAAAATACAATGCAATGTTGTTGATCCTCTGTATTTTCAAATATTGTGGAGGCAGCATCATGTTATGGGTATGCTTGACACCAGCCGGGACTGGGGAGTTTAGAGGAAAACCCACCGTAGTCTTCTGAAAACCTAACCCAGGGACAGAGTTTTATTTTCAGCGGGAAAATTTCAGCACAAATGTTAATGCCAAAGACACACCAGAATGTCTTTCCAAGAGGTGTTCCTGAATGGTCCAGTCTCGGTCCTGATTGAAATCTGCTTGAAAATCAGAGACAAGATTTGAATATTGTTGTCTATCAATGATTCCCACCCAAATTACTGAGCTTGAGCAATTTTAACAAAGTCAATTGATATACAGTGCATTCGGAAAGTATTCAGACGCCTTGACCTTTTCCACATTTTAAAATTGATTAAATCGTTTTTTTCCCCTCATCAATCTACACACAATACCCCATAAAAAATGGATATATCACATTTACATAAGTATTCAGACCCTTTGTTGAAGCACCTTTGGCAGCAATTACAGCCTGAAGTCTTCTTGGGTATGACGCTACAAGCTTGGCACACCTGTATTTGGGGAGTTTCTGCCATTATTTTCTGCAGATCCTCTCAAGCTCTGTCAGGTTGGATGGGGAGTGTAGAGCTATTTTCAGGTCTCACCAGAGATGTTCGACCAGGGTCAAGTCTGGGCTCTGGCTGGGACATTCAGAGTCTTGTCCCCGAAGCTACTCCTGCGTTGTCTTGGCTGTGTGCTTAGGTTCATTGTCCTGTTGGAAGGTGAACTTTCACCCCGGTCTGAGGTCCTGAGAGCTCTGAAGCAGGTTTTCATCAAGGATCTCTCTGTACTTTGCTCCGTTCATCTTTCCCTCAATCCTGACTAGGCTCGCACTCCATGACGCTGAAAAACACTGCCACCACCATGCTTCACCGTAGGCATGGTGTCCATTTTCCTCCAGACGTTATGCTTGGCATTCAGGCCAAATAGTTCAATCTTGGTTTCTTGAGACCAGAGAATCTTGTTTCTCTTGGTGCTTTTTGGCAAACTCCAAGCGGGCTGTAATGTGCCTTTTACTGGCTCCCATCTGGCCACCCGACCATAAAGGACAGATTGGTGGAGTGCTGCAGAGATGGCTGTTCTTCTGGAAGGTTCTCCCAACTCCAGAGCTCTGTCAGAGTGACCATCGGGTTCTTGGTCACCTCCTTGACCAAGGCCCTTCTCCCCCGATTGCTCAGTTTGGCCAGGTGGCCAGTTCTAGGAAGAGTCTTGGTGGTTTCAAACTTCTTCCATTTAAGAATGAGGGAGGTCACTGTGTTCTTGGGGACCTTCAATGCTGCAGAACATTTTTGGTACCCTTCCCCAGATCTGTGCCTCGACACAATCCTGTCTTGGAGTGCTACAGACAATTTCTTCAACCTCATGGCTTGGTTTTTGCTCTGACATGCACTGTAAACTGTGGGACCTTATATAGACAGGTGAGTGCCTTTACAAATCATGCCCAATCAATTGAATTTACCACAGGTGGACTCCAATCAAGTTGCAGAAACATCTCAAGGATGATGAACGGAAACAGGATGCACATGAGCTCAATTCCGAGTCTCACAGCAAAGGGTCAAAAGCGAAAACAGTTTTTAGATTCCTAAATATTTTTAGTTTTTTATTAAGAAATACCTTATTTACTTAGGTAAGTATACATACTTACCTAAGTAAATAAGGTATTTCTTAATAAAAAACTATTTAGGAATCTAAAAACTGTTTTCGCTTTTTCATTATGGGGTATTGTGTGTAAATTGATGAGGATTAATAAATGTTTTTAATCCATTTTAGAATAGGACTAATGTAACAAAATGTGGAAAAAGTAAAGGCGTCTGAATACTTTCCAAATGCCCAGTATGTTGCCCTAAGAGTTGTGCAAGGTTGGTAGAACCTTATTCAAAATGATTCACAGCTGTAATGGCTGCCAAAGTTTCTTCCACCGAAAGGGATGTGAAGACATACGCAGTCAACGCATCTTAATAATACATAATAAAAATCTAAAATTCGTCTTTCACTTTGAACATTTTGAGTAGCTTATGTAGATCGATAGGAAAAAATATATAATTTAATCCTTTCTTAGATTTCAATTTAAGGCGGCAAAATGTGAAGACTGTGCAAGGGGTGTGTACACTTTCAGCGACTGTATATTCATGTTCTCCTAGTTTCAGAGTATAGGCAGCACAGTGATATATTCAGCCATGGTCATGCATTGCATTACGATAGATAATCAAAAACTGGGAGGACAATAGCGTAGCATCCGGGTATGTCTGTTAATAACTGCAACGCATTTTAATTATGTTAACTGTAGGACATCAACTTACATTTCGGTAAGAAAATGCTAATATTCACTTATTTCGAATTTTATTTTTATTTATTTTTATACCCCTTTTTTCCCCCAATTTCGTGGTATCCAATTGGTAGTTACAGTCTTGTCCCATCGCTGTTGGTGGCAGTCAAAAGTTCAACCAAACCAAAGTGTGGATTGCAGGCCCTCCTTGTCCATAATCTGATTTCTGGGTAAAGGAGCAAACATATACATTTCTGTAAATTGGGAGAACTATCTCTTTAAATGTCATACAAATGTATGTCAAATGTATGATTTATTTTTATTTATGTTCTTGTAATTATTCATGGTCTAACTTCCCCGCTCCTATCCAGTGCATGAGCTGCACCAGTTAATTAGGTCTGAATCATGATTTATCTGACCCCCTTTGCCTGAAAGTCCAATTTCTCACTGAATGTAGAGGACTTTTGTTCAGGTGCTTCTGCCATCAATTGGATAAAAGGGCTGAAAATCAATATCGTATGGTTTGCTGATTTAATATTTGAATCCCCCATAATCCATATTATAATGGAATTACTCACTGCCGTAAACAAGACTATCATATCACTAAGAAAATCATGCAAAAACATAGAATTATGATGACACATGATGATTCCCCATCTGCTAGTCAACGGCACCATCATTCTTTCTAAGGTGACAGACATTCATGGAAGTCCAACCATCCATGCACCTCACACAGTCAAAAAACCAAAGCCAAACATCTCACCATGTTTGAAAAAACTCCATTGGTGACAAATACATTTCAAATTTGTCAAAGGTGAAAGGGTTGACCAACCGAACAAGAATCCCTCTACTAACCTCTGTTAGTCCCAATGGAGCTGTGAAAAATACGTACTGCCTAGCGGGAAGAACGGCGTGCGATAACCACTCTAAATTGAACAGAAACAGACTGTTCCGCCAATGCCCGGTCCCAAGGAGTCTCTCTAAACATGGGTCGCATAGCTGGGGTGGGTGCTGCTTATCGTCCTCCTCAGCAGAGATCCGTGGCCATACAAGGACTCTGCTGATAGAGCCTGTCACTCTGGGCTTCTGGAGTAGGCCGGCTATCTGGCAGCTCCTTGTCGTCACCGACACATGGGAGATAAAAGGTTTGGAGTATTTGGATGGTGGGTACTTTTTAGACAATGTTGAACCCCCCCACCAGTGGAGGAATGCGGTGGATAATTGGTTCCCTCCAGGGTGATTTTCCACTGTTTCCAGGCCCTTTGACCGTGGAGGTGGTATATGGAGATTGGATATCTCCATTAATTGTCTTGAAGTCCGTATTATGGATCCAGGGGATGGGTGGATTAGAGGTGGATCCATAGAGGAGAGGTGAAAAAAGAGGATCTTGGTAATGTTTCAGTTCTCCCCAATGTGTTTATCAAAGTGACAAGGTTTCAATCTGTTGATACGTTTGGAAGCGTTGTAACAAAGATGTGAACTATAGGGGTATGTTGTGTGATTTCCCATCACTTGCAAGCTTTATTGAATGTGTGTGTGTATGTGTCCAGCCCTTTTACACATGTGTTCACAGTGTGTGACGGACTACATGCATCATATCATTGTACTCTCTCGGACACTGCACAGTACGTGAACATTAGTTTCAAAGTTATGACCACTTGTTGCCAAATACATTTTGATTGATAATCAACCAGAGGCATTCAAATAGCCATTTCTGTATGGCTTATGTTCCTCCCTTTTCCAGTGTGAAGCCAACAAACTCCCTATCAAAACTGAGGTGAGAGCAAGGCAGTGATTATTTGAAGAAGATAGCACACCCAACTGATATCTGTCTTTGTCTTGAGCACACAGATATCAACCATCGTCTACTAGCGTCTGGTGGAAGAGTAGAGATATTGAGAGGAAGGGTGGCAGGCTCAAAAGGGTTGAGGCTCATTAAAGCTACTGTAAAACAAGAACTCATTCTCAGACAAAATGATTGATATTTCTGCATATCTGAACCCATAATCAGCTGATTAGCATAATCTGCTATTTTAGCCCTCATGCGCTTTATAGGCAGGCATTATTGTAAATCAATGAGGATGTTACATACCCTATATTCTGCTATGCTAAGTGTTATATAACAATACGAAGCATATAGCTGAGCTTTGTAAAGCAAATTGCCGTAGGTATTTTCACACCATTGGTTTTCCTCTCCAATCGAGTTGTAGTCGTGACTTATTCGCAGTGACAATGCTCCCTCCTCGCTTCCCTTGAAATAGAAGCCTTATCTCTCCCCATCTGTGGCACAGAATCTGTGCCTGAGGTCCATTTCATTTGGCCCCAAGCAGCACGCTGCTCTATTTACTGGACTACCCTTTGTGCTCCATCGACATCATAATCCAAGTTGGAAAATTCAAGTCATGCCAAACGTCTGTTCCACACAGAGTTAGGACGCATACATTAACCTCAAGTGGGAGCAATCGCTTTTGAAGCATAAATAAACGGTGCTATTGGACGAGCTCAGACGGTGTCTTGGTAACTTTTATGTTCGGAAATGTTATTTATATTTTTCCTAGTGAATGGGACCTTGGTTTTGCCACTTTTAAGTTTAAGTTTCCACTATTTTCCTCTGTTGTGTTCAGAGGAAAAGAATCATGGATATGTTTCTACAAAATACCCCATTATCTCAAAACACATTATTTTGGTTTTGAGAGTAACTTACATCATGGAGCATTGACCATTTTGGAGGACAATGCTACAACATATTAGCTAGTCAAAAGTCTTGAGACATAAGCTGGCATTCAATCATTGCAGATGTTACATTTTCGAAACTGCCTTTTCAGAAGTGCGTTTGATTTGCACAGCATTTACCTTAGAAGGAGGAAGTTGACATGTGATTTAGAAATGGGCAGTCTCGTGTTGTGAACTGTTCAGTATGATGCAAAACTTGGCTGAGAAGTCATCCAGGGCACACAACAGCACTACCAATTCCTAAATCAAGTGTCAACTTCTTCCAGCCCGGACTTGCTGCTGTAAAGGGCAGTGTGGAAATCTATCATCTGCAATCATTGAATTCCAGCCAGTCTTGTTTGAGACATTGGAAATGCATTGCTTTTCTTACATACATGTACATAATATCATTTTAGGTTGTGGCCTTGTACTTTTCTGTAACTGAAAATTGAGTGTTAAAGGATTTGAACCACAAGCTGATTGACTTGAGTCAACTGACAGTAAAAATGAAAAAGTAATTGAATCAATAGACAGTCATATGCCTCATTCCCCTCATATCCAAGAGTTAACTTGATGAAGACTGACAGAAAGAACTACGAAGGCTAATGTGGATTTCTTCTCATTTATATTTCAATTACACCTGCTTTGGGGGTTCAAACCCATTTCAATGCAATTTGTTTCGAAAACTCAATGAAGACATTAATGCCCATACGAATGCAGTTTCTTATTGTGAGGGTAAATCATTTGAATATACACAGAGATCATTTGAATATACATAAGTTCACTCAAATAATTATGGAAGACAGGAAATCATTGTAATGAACCCAATGTGCCATCTCATTCTTGCCGCCCGCGACGTGATGCAAGATTTTCATGTGACTGAGGGGATTTGCTGGATCTGCTCGACGCTGCTGATGCTCAGGAGAAAGAGTCTTCCATGAACCACATTTCAAATGATCCCAAAACAAAGGACCCATCAAAGAATAGCTCAATCTGTCAGAAAGGAACACTACAAAAGGTAAATAAAAAATGAATAAAGGCCCACGAAAATCTCCAGGCAAAAAGTTGTTAGATTGGACTATTATGATGCATCGAATGTAAATGATTGGAATTGTGGTTTAACGCTTTCGTTGCGTGCGTCATAGCACAGTTGTTTCAGATGTCAGAAGCACTGTAGCCTAATTACTGATCATTCTTAAGACAACATAGTGTTGCTATGCAGGCAACATTTAAAGTGTCAACAATATAGGCTATCTCTTGTGATTTATCACAAAATGTAAATTTTGTCAAGTATGATTATTAAGGCCTCACAGGAAATGTACTCAAGAAACATATCCGGAACAGTCACTACTTCCAACGCATGCTTGGTCACTCACTCACTCACGCTCTCTCTCAATTTAATTTAAATTCAATATCAATTCAATTTAAGGGGCTTTATTGGCATGGGAAACATATGTTTACATTGCCTAAGCAAGTGAAATAGATAATAAACAAAAGTTAAATATATAATGAAAACGTATTATTATTATTATTAAAATAATAACAGTAAACATTACACTCACAAAAGTTCCAAAAGAATAAAGATATTTCAAATGTCATATTATGTGCAAATAGTTAAAGTACAAAAGGGAAAATAAATAAACATAAATATGGGTTGTATTTACAATGGTGTTTGTTCTTCACTGGTTGCCCTTTTCTTGTGGCAACAACAGGTCACAAATCTTGCTGCTGTGATGGCACACTGTGGTATTTCACCCAGTAGATATGGGAGTTTATCAAAATTGGGTTTGTTTTCTAATTCTTTGTGGGTCTGTGTAATCCGAGGGAAATATGCTTCTCTAATATGGTCATACATTTGGCAGGAGGTTAGGAATTGCAGCTCAGTTTCCATCTCATAGCAAGGCTATGCTCACTGAGTCTGTACATAGTCAAAGCTTTCCTTAACTTTGGGTCAGTCACAGTGGTCAGGTGTTCTGCCACTGTGTACTCTCTGTTTAGGGCAAAATAGCATTCTAGTTTCCTGTTTTTTGTTAATTCTTTCCAATGTGTCAATGAATTATCTTTTTGTTTTCTCATGATTTGGTTATATCTAATTGTGTTGCTGTCCTGGGGATCTGTTTGTGTTTGTGAACCCCAGGACAAGCTTGCTTAGGGGACTCTTCTCCAGGTTCATCTCTCTGTAGGTGATGGCTTTGTTATGGAAGGTTTGGGAATCACTTCCTTTTAGGTGGTTGTAGAATTTAACGTCTATTTTCTGGATTTTGATAATTAGCAAGTATCGGACTAATTCTCTCTCTCTCTCTCACGCACACACAAACACAAACACAGGGTCAAGTTATGGATTCATCAATAATATTCATCAAACAGCTGAGACATACGAATACCTGCTTCTGCCATGATGCTTCCACACACAACACTGACTGCAGATTCTTAGTCAATACCAAGTGATTTGGGGATCTGCAGTAGGCTACTGATAGTAATGAGTGGAAATGGATTCTACATTATGTTTTATTCAAAAGGATTCAATCATTTGGATATTTCTTTGTGTGGTGTATTACATCCGGCCGTGATTGGGAGTCCCATAGGGCAGCGCACAATTGGCCCAGCATTGTCCGGGTTTGGCCGGGGTAGGCCGTCATTGTAAACAAGAATTTGTTCTTAACTGACTTGCCTAGTTAAATAAAGGTTAAATAAAATAAGAATATGTAAAAATGAATTATGCTGTTTCTATATATTATCCCTCAAACACATTATTACAACACAATATCACATACATTTCATTATCATAATGTATGGTAATGACAATCCAAGGCATTACACATAAAATCTTAGTCACACAGGGCATCACTTCTCTTATATGGTCACAGTTGGATGTTAATTCATTAAACCACAGTGTAACAAAACATTAAGCAGTTCCGGCGTGACATCATTCGAGTGGTAACATTTCTCTTATTGCCGCAGGAGGACGAGAAGCAGACACTTGATTTTCCAACATTCCAGTAGATCTGTTTATTTTTTTCTGCGGTGTGTAAAATGTCAAGCGCAGGACACTGGAAGGGAGTAGGAGGAGTGAAGCAGAAGGGTGTTAATGGGATTGTGTTGCCTTCAGCTCGCACCTCGCCCCTGCAAGCAGGAGGTGTCTGTGGGTCTGTGGGTGTCTACAGAAGATGGCTCTGTGACACAGGGCTCACGACCATTTACCAATTTTAAATTCAATAAACTTTAGTTATTCCCAAGTGGAAAATACTGCCTGGCATCAAATATGACTGACAGACTGCAGGCAACACGTTACAACAAGATTATACAGTATATTCCCACACCATAAATGAAGAAGGCTGTTTCAGGTCATTTTCATCAGTATGGGCCAGAGTGGCTAAACCTCAATTTCAATGTGGCAACACACCAATGACATTTGATCACTCATTGGTTGTTGTTTAAGGTAGCAGTCTAAATACTGTATACACACTTGTTAAGGGTCATGTTTTGATAGGCTACTATCCATAGATTTTGTCAGCCAATTCTGTCAGTCACCATGCACTCCTTAAATATCTCGGTGTCAGTGAAGGGAATGGCTTGGTGTGTTAAAATGAGGACTTGAATTGAAGCAACATGGCAAGATGGCGACGACAGACATGGCAGCTCAGCTTCTAGCTCCTAAGCAACTTTGCAGTATTTTTTATTTTTTGTCTGTTATTTCTTACATTATTAGCCCAGAACGTTTTTTGTGTTACTACACACAGCCGGAAAGAACTTTTGGACATCAGAGTGACGGTAACTCACCAGCATTACGACCAGGAATAAGACTTTCTCAAATTGGATCATTTGTTCGTACCCCCCAGGGCAATTGAACTTATCCCAGAGGGTGCTCCAAGACGCCGCCGGCAGAGAAGAGGTATTCGGAGTGGACTTCTAGTCTGACTCAGGAGGCGTGCACACCATCCACCACTTCCAAGTATATTACTTGCTGATGTTCAGTCTCTGGACAATAAAGTAGACAAGCTTAGGGTGAGGATCTCCTTCCAGAGAGACATCAGGGACTGTAACATACTCTGTTTCACGGAATGATGGCTCTCTCCGGATATACTATCCCCGTCCATACAGCCAGCTGGGTTCTCAGTACATTGCACAAACAGGAGTAAATAACTCTCCAGGAAGAAGAAAGGTGGAGGAGTATGTTTCATGATTAACTACTCATGGTGTGATTGTGATAACATACAGAAACTCAAGTACATACAAGCCGAGACCACGATGGCCCTCAAGGAACTACACTGGACTTTGTGCAAACTGGAAACCACATATCCTGAGGCCGCATTTATTGTAGCTGGGGATTTTAACAAAGCAAATTTGAGGAAAACACCACTGAAGTTCTATCAACACATTGAGTATAGTACCCGTGTTGCTAAAATGCTTGACCATTATTACTCCGTCTTCCGGGATGCCTACAAGGCTATGCCCTACCCTCCCTTCGGCAAATCAGATTACGACTCCATTTTGCTCCTCCCTTCCTATAGGCACTCAAACAGGAAGTACACGTGCTAAGGTCTATTCAACGCTGTTCTGACCAATCGCAATCCATGCTTCAAGATTGTTTTGATCATGCGGACTGGGATATGTTCCAGGTAGCCTCTGAGAATAACACTGAAGTATACACGGACATGGTGACTGAGTTCATCAGAAAATGTAAAGGGGATGTTGTTCCCACTGTGACTATTAAAACCTACCCATACCAAAAACCATGGATAGATTCGCGCAAAACTGAAAGTGCGAACCACCGCATTTAACCATGGCAAGGGGACTGGGAATGTACAAACAGTGTAGTTATTCCCTCTGTAAGGCAATCAAACAGGCAGAACGTCATAAAGTGGAGTTGCAATTCAACAGCTCAGACACGAGACGTATGTGCCAGGGTCTAATGACAATCACGGATTACAAAGGGAAAACCAGCCACGTCGCGGACACCGACGTCTTGCTCCCAGACAAGCTAAACACCTTCTTTGCCTGCTTTGAGGATAACACAGTGCCACCGACGTGGCCCTACATGGCAGGTAGCCTAGTGGTTAGAGTGTTGAGCCAGTAACCGAAAGATTGCTAGATCAAATCCCCGAGCTGACAAGGTAAAAATCTGTCATTCTGCCACTGAGCAAGGCAGTAACCCACTGTTCAAATAAAATAAAATGTTATTGATCACATACACATGGTTAGCAGATGTTAATGCACGTGTAGTGAAAAGCTTGTGCTTCTAGTTCCAACAGTGCAGTAGTATCTAACAAGTAATCTAACAAATTCACAACGACTACCTAATAAACACAAATGTAAAGGGATGAATAAGAATATGTACATATAAATATATGGATGAGTGATGGCCATGCGGCATAGGCAAGATGCAGTAGATGGTATAGAATACAGTATATACATATGAGATAAGTAATGTAGGATATGTAAACATTATTAAAGTGGCGTTATTTAAAGTGACTGATTTAAAGTGAGACCTTTGTTAAATCCATTAATTAAAGTAGCCAGAGTTTTGAGTCTGTATGTTGGCAGCAGCCTCTCTATGTTAGTGACGGCTGTTTAACAGTCTGATGGCCTTGAGATAGAAGCTGTTTTTCAGTCTCTCGGTCCCAGCTTTGATGCACCTGTACTGACCTTGCCTTCTGGATGATAGCGAGGGTGAACAGGCAGTGGCTCGGGTGGTTGTTGTCCTTGTCCTTTTGGCCATCCTGTGACATCGGGTGCTGTAGGTGTCCTGGAGGGCAGGTAGTTTGCCCCTGGTGATGCGTTGTGCAGACCGCACCACCCACTGGAGAGCCTTGCGGTTGAGGGCAGTGCAGTTGCCGTACCAGGCGGTGATACAGCCCGACAGGATGCATCTGTTAAAGTTTGTGAGTGTTTTATGTAACAAGCCAAATTTCTTCTGCCTCCTGAGGTTGAAGAGGCGCTGTTGCACCTTCTTCACCACGCTGTCTGTGTGGGTGGACCATTTCAGTTTGTCCATGATGTGTGCGCCGAGGAACTTAAAACTTTCCACCTTCTCCACTACTGTCCCGTCAATGTGGATGAGGGGGTGCTCCCTCTACTGTTTCCTGAAGTCCACAATCATCTCCTTTGTTTTGTTGACGTTGAGTGAGAGGTTATTTTCCTGACACCACACTCCGAGGGCCCTCACCTCCTCCCTGTAGGCCGTCTCGTTGTTGTTGGTAATCAAGCCTACCACTGTAGTGTCGTCTGCAAACTTGATGATTGAGCTTGAGGCGTGCATGGCCACGCAGTCATGGGTGAATAGGGAGTACAGGAGAGGGATGAGAACGCACCCTTGTGGGGTCCCAGTGTTGAAGATCAGCGGGGTGGAGATGTTGTTTCCTACCTTCACCACCTGGGGGATGACTATCACCCCTTAGCACTCACTTTTGTCATCATGAACTGCTTTGAGAGGCTAGTTAAGGATCATATCACCTGACACCCTAGACCCACTTCAATTTACATACCACCCCATTAGATCCACAGATGATGCAATCGCCATCGCACTGCACACTGCCCTATTCCATCTGGACAAGAGGAATACCTATGTAAGAATGCTGTTCATTGACTATAGCTCAGCCTTCAACACCATAGTACCCTCCAAGCTCATCATTAAGCTCGGGGCCCTGGGTCTGAACCCCGGCCTGTGCAACTGGGTCCTGGACGGGCCGCCCCCAGGTGGTGAAGGTAGGAAACAAAACTTTGCTAATCCTCAACACAGGGACCCCACAAGGGTGCGTGCTCAGCCCCCTCCTGTACTCCCTGTTCACCCATGACTACTTGGCCACGCACGCCGCCAACTCAATCATCAAGTTTGCAGACGACCCAACAGTATTAGACCTGATTACCAACAATGACGAGACAGTCTACAGGGAGGAGGTGAGGGCCCTGGAGGAGTGGTGCCAGGAAAATAACCTCTCCCTCAATGTCAACAAAATGAAGGAGCTGATCGTGGACTTCAGGAAATAGCAGAGGGAGCACGCCCCTATCCACATCGACGGGACCGCAGTAGAGAAGGTGGAACGTGAGGGTATTGTGGCTTTTGTTAAAGAAAAATGGCTAAAAGCATAGGCCATCCATTGTTAGCTTAAGATTTAAAAAAATATATAGATATGGACCTGATTATATAAAGTGATCTATAACAACGCTTTAGTCCTCAATGCTTAATGCTTGAAACAAGCTGTAAAATACCGGGAAAAGATGTGACCGATGCATATGGGATATATTTGGTTTGTCTCTATGACATTCAGAGCCTGCGCTACAAAAATGTATAGCCGAGGAAACAAAAAAATCATTTGCTTGGGAAGTAATGTGTGATTCTGTCACTATCAATTGACGTTCAACATTTATTAAACATCATACTAACAGGTTATTAAACAACATACTAACTCTAAATCAGTCCGGTGCAAGCCAGGTGCCCTAAGAATGAACAAAAATGAATTATTTAGGCTATATTATTGAAAATTCAAGGCTATAGCCTGCCTTTTTGTGACATGTCACATGCTAGGGGCTGGCAGGAGTGCTCTGCATTTCAACAACATCAACAACAACCCTTCAACAACTTGCCTAAAAATGTTGCATTTAGGCTGTATAAAATGAAATGTATTAACATAATTACTTAGAATTAAATAACAATGAAATGAAAAATGCCTTATTAGGCTATAGAGTCATTCTACAGTGGCTTTGATTTTCACTTTCAAAAATAAGAGTTTGGACAGTCTTTGGTTTGAGGATCATGCAGTGAGCTATGCATGCTAATTTGGCCTAACAGATGCTCATATATTTACATTTTAGTCATTTAGCAGATGCTCTTATCCAGAACGACTTACAGTAGTGAATGTATACATTTCATACATTTCGTTTCATGCATTTTTTTAAACATTTTTTTTTTGGAACTGGCCCCCCGTGGGAATCGAACCCACAACCCTGGCGTTGCACACACCATGCTGGCGTTGCAAACACCATGCTCTACCAACTGAGCCACAGGGAAGCCTGCCCAGTCACAGTCAACAGAAATCTATTTTGTAACAACAATATCATGGAATAAAGTATAATACATTTGAAAATGATAGTTTCCCAAGTGAAACTATCCTACTTGATGATATGCAGCTGCTGTGTTAAAAAACAAATGGCTTTTTCTCGAATTCATTGATGATACTTCAGCAGTAACTGATTCTGTTGCTCTTTTTATTGTTTTTTTTTTTTTTACAATTGATAGACAACTTTAGCACCGTTCCAAACCTAGACTATCCTGTTTTTTAACAATAGCCTGTTGAGAAATCAAAACATCTCCGGTGCTGCAGCATGCACCCATTCGTTGTCATGCTCTGTTGTGGTATTAAAAAAGATCCTGCTCGTCTCCAGTCATGTAAAATGACGTAGAATTGCATGAAATGCTTCGATAAAATTAATTATTTTCTCAGACCGCAAATAAGATTATAGATTCATGCAGTGCTTTTATTATAATGGAGATCTTCTACCCCTACCCTTGTCCGCAGTGGTCTGCAAATCTACAACCTTCTGCCAACTTTTCCATGTAATGCTTATAAAATGAAGAATAGTTCCTAAAACTGCATTGGCCTATCTAAGGCCCTGGTCTGTCCTGGGGGTGAGGGTAAACTGTATGCTTGTATTTGGGGCATTTGGGGCATAGGGGAGGGTCACTTGTTTTTTTTCAAGAGTTCAGGGAGGGTTGGGTAAAAATATATTTTACTGAAGGGAGGGCCATCCATTTTCATTTCAGAGGTCTGATTTTCTCCAGGTATCCCTCATTATAAATGACGTACAGTCCCTTACTTCAATGCATGGAGTTACTGCAATTTTGCACATCTCCCACCGCTTGTCATCCATATCAAGTTTCACATGGCTTTCTTGCACTTATCTGAGCACACTCACATAAAAAATATTACAGTTTACTATAGAATACAATTTTGTAGTAAACTGTAGAGTAATATACTACACACTGTAGTATTCCTCGATTGTGTAGTGCTTACTATAGACCAAATCAGAATGTTCGTAAACGAAGTCGTTCTGGTAGTTCCGTGTTGCAAGCGTCAGAAAGGTGGACTCAAGAATGCATAGGAATGCATAGGAAACCATATGCAGACCACCGCCAGACTTCCTAGATTATCTAACGAATAATTAATAGACTTTGTTTTCTAAAATGTCTATATAATCATCAACGCCACGCTCTTGTTATCAAGCCTTCAAATTTCTATGTTGGTAGCTAGATAGCTAGTTGCTTCATTCATGGAGGAAATACTAGCTAGGTACAAAAGCTACATTGCCTTGGTTGCAGCTGACCTGTACTGTATGCTAGCCAGAGCCATGTATTTGTATGTATTTATTTTCTAAATACATAGCTATCCAGCCAGCCAGCCCTAATTGCAATGTTGGATAGATAGCTAATCTGTTCCATTTATGAAAATAGCGACAATGATCTCACAGTATTTTTAATCCAATCTTCACCCATCGACACTATGCAGCATGAATATATGCAAAAAAAGTAGCTATCTAGCTAATGTTATATAGACCATCTATAAGCTGTAGCCCCCAACTACCTAGTGTCATGACGTTGGCCTCTTTTGGTACAGGGAGGACAGTTGACCCCTCCCTTTTGCACCACCACCCCCTACCTTCCCCCCCAATCCACCCTGTGTGTAAAGGGTCGTAAAAACTCTAAAATTCCAGGAGAGTCTCTGGCCACATGGCCCATAGAGAGACACAGGAAATTCTTCCAACTCATAGAATTGGAGAGCCAAGCGACATTTTGTGTTCTGGAGAAGGTATGGAAGATTGGTGAAGAATCCAGCTACGAACTGATCCGCTTGGTACAATTTTGTGATACTGAGAAGAGACAATATAGCCATATTACCATAAAACTGTTTATATAATAGCATCATAATGGTTGTATAGAATGTATTAATAAGGATAAAGGTTTTGTAAGACATTGAGATGCTATGTACTGATGTAATGTGATAGATTTGGTTACAGAAATACAATTCTAACTCAGTCATAGGCACGCCCCCAGGGACCCATACAGGACCAGGCGTCATTTGACAAGCCTGTTCTATGGGCACTATAAAACACCCCTTGATTTACATTTCCCCAGACCAGGCCTACACTCTATGGCCAGAGGTTTGACCATCCAAGTACTCTACTGAAAGTGAACTATACCACGTGGTTAACCTTTAGACTATCGATACTGACAGAATAAGAACAAATCTTTGATATTAATTATTAGTCTGCAGCTAAGTAAATTATATCATTGAATGCGAAGACCAACGAAACAACCATTCGATGACGACATTAATGAATGTCGCTTTGAAAGATCCATTCTAACCGAGAGAGAGACTCTCCAACAGAACCGAACTCTCCAACAAAGAACGACGACACACTGAGCGTAAATATATATTGATTGCAATTGTTCCCGAATGAGTGAGCCTTCAATTGTCAATTGTTAATATTAATGAACTCTGTGTAACTTCTCAGCTGACCGTTTATGACCCATTGTCTAACAGACCAGCCATGCTTGTTAGCCATTAGGGCACATTACTATACCAATCCTTTGTGATGATAATTACTGTTTATGTTTTCTGTTAATTACTTAGTGTAGTAAATAAATGATTTTAAGACAATTGATGTATGGATGATTTTAGTAAAGACTGGGTTCGTGCAGATACAACAATTTACGACGTTTGGAATGAGACTGGACTAGAGGTAAAATACACCATTTAAACCAGAAGATAATTGGCCTATACTATAATAGAATATAATATTATAGTACAGGAAAGTTATATTAGGAAAATTATAGCTTTGTAATCTGAATATTCTCCTTGGTGCCCCGATCTCCTAGTTAATTACAATTAAACGATTAATCAATTTAATCGCGTGATAATAATTACAGGGAGCTAATTGATAAACATATCTAAAGTTTAATGGTACCCCCAAAGACACGACATATTGGAGCCCCCGTGCGAGGAATCTAAGATAGAATTGGACTTTGCTGTGAAATTCTATATATCAATTGTGCAAACAGAATTGTACAAACAGCCTGCTATGTAAACAAAGTGATTGTGCATTTTCCATTGAGAGAAGCTATTTAGAGTAGCTCCGGTCTTATGTCGATAGCAGTGAGGGATAAATTCCAGATTTAGTCCGTTAGGCCAAACGGTACTATTTCTGTCGGTCAATATTAACTTCTAGAGTAAGGTTAGAAATTAGAAGTTAACTGTCCGGTAACCGAGCCGAAAGACAGTGTGGGCAGACCGTATGCGTATCGGTATTTAAGTACCGCGTCGCTCCGGTCAGCATAAACGCTAGCAGAATATGCGGAATGGGGTTAAGGTGAGACGTCACTAGAAAACCCACCCTTTCCTATTTTGGTGCTTGGAAGGATACTCCTGAACCCAGTAGCAATAGCTTAGCATTACGGGTAAGCTAACAGAGAGGGAACATTTTCCTCTCCCCGTAACACGTTTAAAATTCATCCGCTAGCGCGACGGAAGTCCGACCTTTGTACTTCCGTTTAATTTCAGCATTCTGCACCCTGGTGGTGAAGAATTGCCAGTACATCTCTAGGGGAAATTCAAACGTGGAGCACGGTAACATATCCAGACAATCACAATTGACTGGATATGACGTCTCATTCAATTTAACTAACAAGTGAAATTGCCAGATTTACCTTTTCAAGTGGATCTTTCAAATAATATCCAAAATTGATTGGGCGTCTACAATGAGACATGATTAACTTTTTCCAAACTTAACTTAGATGAAGCAATGCTCTCAGGTTAATTGAAAGTTAATTCCCAGATAGCCTATACAGGTTTGATATATCATAAATAGATTAATCAGTAAAATCTGCTTTAGCAAGGCACAGTCAGTAAAACCCCTTTACAGACGCTCAGCCCCAGGGAGGAGCGTACCCTAGTGGTGAAGGGTCCCAACATTTGACCTACGGTTTACACTTATGATATCCAATCAATGGAGATTGCATGGATTATCGTCTCATTCAATTTAATAAGTTAAATTGTCGAACATACCTTTCTAGGTTCTTCCAATTAAATGAGACAACTTAAACTTTGCATATTAACCTGGATGAAGCAACCTCTCAGGTAATTCAAGTTTAATACCCAGATAGCCTACCCAGGTAGGACTAATCATTGGCATTGATTAATTCAATTTGCTTTTGCAAATTCATTCACGTCCAACTTCCACAGTACTGTACAGTACTGATGGTTCATTAACGTCTATAAATAGATTAAAATCGTCTTTGCAGTTTTCCACATTCCAAAACCAAATTTTGGAATATTAGGAAAAACATTTTTTCCTTTCAAATGTTCTAATAATGTGCAAGCTATCAGAGGGGGTGGTTCCCACTCGCCCGCTAATTAGTGAACCTCCACCCGTAAATGGATTGATCTCTGACCTCAGCAGCGATAACAACCCTAATTATGCCATTAGTGGAAAAGCAGACAACAATGTTTTCCAAAATCAACCATCGGGCGCAGGCCTCGTAAAGGTTCTCTCCAGTCTAGCTCTGATGTCTTGCCATCCGAGATTGCCATCTGTCCAATACCGCAGTGCACAGCTGAAGCACGAGCAGGTAACGGTAGACATAAAGGGACAGGTGGAGAGAACCGGGAAACCAATGACAAATGCAGAAAAGGGAAAAATTCTGCTAGCTATGGAACTGCGTTCGAAAACTGAACAATTAAATGTAATTGCAAAAACGTATGACGATGAACAAGCACAAGCTCTTCAACAAAATCGTTTTCTACAGGAACAACTCGATTTAGCCAAAACTAAATACGATGATGTCCATGCCAAACTAGATAAATCTGAAGAGTTATCTACAAACAGGAGCGCTCAACTTGACAACGTGCATGCTGTTTTGTTGAATGTTACTCAAAATAACACGGTGCTCCTCAAAGCGCTGCAAACCAAAGACGATCAGTTAATGAACACAATGACAAAGTTGGATGATAAATCAGCAGAACTTATTGAAGTCGCTGACCAAATGAATGAAGAGAGAATTCAGGTGATGAGGATGGAAATATTGATTTCTAAGCAAGCAGAGGAAATCTCATCACTGAATCTCTCGCTCCGTACTCAAGACCTCTATCTGCAAACCATGACAGATAAGTTTGAGACCGAAAGGAGCAGGTGTGACACTCACGTGTCCAAAATCAGTACTCTAAGCGTTCAAGTGGACTCTGCAATGCAGCAGAATTCCACCCTTAGGTACCATCTGGAGGAAATCCAGAATGGTCACGCTCTACAGTGCGACTACCCATCCAAGCAACCAGACTCCGGTACTCAAAGGAGTGAAGACGATAGGTTTCAGACATTGCCTCCATCATGTGTCCCTCAGTCTTCTCCTCTTGGCGATTCGGCACTGAGTAATATGGAGCCTCTTGGCCAACAAAGCCAAAGCTTGGCTTCTCCTCTTGGCCTGTCGGCCCCAATTTCTCCACAGGATGAAGCCAACCCTCTCCGCCCGCTTTGCGCGGAATACCTTGACAAACTCGTCAAGAATTTCCCCACCTTTGACCCCGTTCCAGGTCAGCCAAACGATACTGAGACGTTCCTAGCTGACATAGAGGACGCGTTGGGTGGCTACCCGAATGCTACGGGTTCTGACAGGGTTTACCGGTTGAAGCGAACGTCGAATAGACACGTGACGAGGTTCATTCGCCTACAACAGCAACACGTGCTAAATGACTACGCTAAACTTGCCACAGCTTTGAAATTAGAATTCAGTGGTTCTGCGACTCGCAAACACGATAGCTCACTGTCTAACACCGTCAAACAAGCTCGGAACGAACACCCACAAGCTTACTATCATAGGCTTCGTTCAGCTTACTTTGGCCTACTCACTGAAACAGGAATGGAAGAGCTGTTACCATTCAAACAAATGTTTCTGTCAAACATGTATCCCACCTTCATTACCTACTTGGGCCCTGCAGCCCACGTTGGCTTGCCTATCTTACAACTCAGAGAGCTTGCAAGCACAGCTTTTGAGGCATCAAAAGTTCACAACGCTAAGAGCCCTGACCACTCAGTTTTGAAGTTTAACCAGGAGCACTCACTCCAGTTAGAGGGTGCATTATCAGGTATTGGAGCGTCGAGAGATGACGCACAACAACAGTTTCTACCACGAAACCATGATTCCAATAACCTCCGCGGTTGAAATAACTGTAAAGTACGTAGCCATCAACATGACTACCGCTACAATCGACCCGTTCGCTACGTTCCTGCACCCAACCCACAAAAAGTGTCAGAGCACAAGGGTAACAAAGGGTTGAAGGACGATCAAAACGTAGACCAATGTTCTCCAGAAGTCCCACTACGAGAAGAACTTAAGCGAGAACAATTTGAGAAAAGGGTAAAAGATAAGTCACAAGGACTAGACGGGGAATTACCGGACACCAGGTCCGCAGGAATTAACACCCATAGCATGGACGTTCAAGTTCAAATTTCTCCCGCTCTCATTCAAGACCCTATCCAGGGCCCGCTTGATCAAGAAACAAGCCCCCGGGCTCTGTCTATAGACTCTGATACAAAAGTTGCGAAGAAAAAGGTCAAACGCTTCGTTAAAGCCAAGCCCACTCAAAATCGGAAAAGTCAATCTGCTTCCATCTTGAACAGACATGGCACATCACATCGTTGCGAACGACCACTCCACTTTGTGGGGAATATGTCCACTAACCACGAATCTAAACGGCCATACCTGGAAACAGTCCTGGAGGACTGCTTAGCTTGTCATGCGCTAATTGATTCGGGTCCGACAATATCACTCATCTCTCAAACATTGTTTGATGATCTCAAAAGGGCTTTGAAGCCAACTAAACGTTGGTTAAAAGTGGAACGATGCGACACTAAACTTCGAGGGGTCACTCAGACTACCTCGCCTCTCACGTTGAGAGTCATGCTGAAACTACACTTCCAGGACGTATCGCTCGTTCACCCTGTGTATGTTACCAGCCTCGAAACTGTAACCCTGCTACTTGGAGCAGACTTGATGGATCGGTTACTCCCATTGATGGATTGGAAAACCAACCAGGTATGGTCACAGGCCACAGTGCCTTCTCCACTGACCACACCGTCTCCCCCTAACGCTAGCTGCAACGCAGTCATTCACGAGGGGTATCTGTCGAAAGCACCTTGGGAAAAAGACGTTTAGAAACATCTTGGTACAAAATCCGATCCACGGAGATAGTACGATATCTCGACACATTCCATCAGCCGACCTGATTGACCATTCTTTTCATGATTTCGAGCCAGCTGTCTCTGTGAATAAGCAACTTCCCTCCTCCTTGCAGTCATGCAATACGGTAGTTGAGATGAACTTTTCTTTCCCTTTGGACACTTCCGCAAGCACTGCGGCCGTCCCAGCAAGAAAAACATTGATGCGCAGAGTATACTCTGCTTCCGATGATACACCTTCCGCTTTGTTGGGGACTGTCACCCCTTACAATGACACTAATGGCGTCAGTCCAGCAACTGACCCGATGACTCCCACTTGTGAAACACTTTGCGATATCACAGACCGATATCCTCGTCTCAGTTCGCAGGTAATGAAGAGGTTGCCAACCGCGGACACGGTGGTGACTGACATGCCTCGACAGCCACTGAGCGTTTTGAAGCACAAACACCAGGAGATTTGGTTGAAAGGTTACAGCCACTCTCATAAAAACGCGGCCGCTGACAACTCGTACATAGGGTCCGACCTTTTCATTTGCGCATCGGACACCAACACCACCCGCTGGTGGGGGGGTCCCGAGGCACAAAGGGGGGGAATAGCAGCCCAGACCCATGATGAGCCTCATCGAGGCCGGTGGGGGGGTCAAGACTACGGACAACACCGTACGAGGCCGCCAGAGCATAAATCAAATCTAGTTGTAAACTCTCCTATGAGAACAGTGAGGAGCAGACAGGCCCCTAGACGGGGATTATCTTAGAAGACATCTAAGATAGTACTGAGGTGTACCACACTGGTCGTAAAGGAAGTCCAGTGGACTTGTCCACCTCCAAAACAAATGGCAACAATAATCATTCTTTGCCATGTGTAGGTTCAACTACAATACAACTAGTAAAATGCTCCAATCATGTGTTCCGGTAGATAATATTTCAGCATAAATCGGTAGGATAACTGGTCCCCTTGAGTACCAGTACCAATACTAGCAACAGTCAGTCCAGCTACAATCAGTAAGAAGGTTAGAGACTTAACCAATCAAATTACCATTGACAACAGCGACATAGGAGTCACTCAGAGTGCAACACGTGGAGGGGAATCTCCAGTGCACTCTTCCAATGGTTAACACACATGTCACTAATAAATAGGATCCTCCATTCAGGAGGAAAATTATTAGAAGTCATGAACCATGATCACACCACGTATGACTGGTCCAATACTTAAAGAGTACTTCCGTCGTGAGGTTAGCTCCTCCGTGGACAACATAGCTATGAAATAGACTTCATACCTATCGCCACTACAAAAGTGGAAGAAACAGTGACTTGTAGAAAAACTACTACTGTCACGTCCTGGCCAGTATATAAGGTTAATTGTTTTGTAGTTTGGTCAGGGCGTGGCAGGGGGTATTTGTTTTATGTGGTTCGGGGTGGTGTGTTTGTGTAAAGGGTGTTTGATTTAGTATTTCCGGGTTTTGGTTTATGTTTAGTTAATTCTATGGTTAGTCTAGTGTGTGTGTTTCTATGTTTGGTTGATTGGGGTTGGGACTCTCAGTTGAAGGCAGGTGTTGTCTATCTGCCTTTGATTGAGAGTCCCATATATTAGGGTGTGTTTGTATGTGTTATTTGTGGGTGATTGTTCTGTGTTGAGCCTATGCTTTGCCAGACTGTTTGTTAGTTGTTCATTTTTTTCGGTTTTGTTATTTTGTATGTTCATTTTTTGAAGATAATTAAAAATCAAGATGAGCATTCACGTACCTGCTGCGTTTTGGTCCTCATTCACCGACGACAACCGTGACAGAATCACCCACCACCAAAGGACCAAGCAGCAGAGGAAGGAGCAGACGGAGTTCGAGTTGGACTGGCGGGAGAAGTGGACTTGGGAGGAAGTTCTGGACGGGGCCGGACCCTGGCATCAGGCTGGGGATTATCGCCGCCGCAATGGGAAATTGAGGCAGCCAAGGCAGAGAGGTGGTGGTACGAGGCCATGGACACGCTGAAGGAGAAGCACGAGAGGCACCCCCAAGAAGATTTTGGGGGGGGGCACACGGGTAGTTTGGCTAGGCGTAAGAAGAGCCGGAAGCCAGCTACCCGTGGTTATATGGAGGAGCGTATGGGGTGGAGAGCGCGATGTTTCGCTGAGGAGCGCACTATCTCACCCATACGCACGCACAGTCCGGTGCGCGTTATTCCAGCCCCTCGCAGGTGCCGTGCTAGAGCGGGCATCCAGCCTGGTAGGAGGATGCCTGCGCAGCGCATCTGGTCGCCGGTACGCCTCCGAGGACCAGGCTACCCAACTCCCGCTCTACGCACGGCTACCATCAGGCCCCTGCACAGCCCAGTCTGCCCTGTACGAGCACCCCGCTCGTACAGGGCTACTAGTTCCATCCAGCCAAGGCGGGTTGTGCAGGAGGTAAGATCTAGACCGACTGTGCGCCTCCATAGCCCTGGGTTTCCAGCTCCTGTCTCTCGTGCGGACCCGGAAGTGCGTCCACCCAGTCCGACTCGTCCTGTTCCCGCTCCCCGCACTAGCCTGGAGGTGCGTATTCATAAGCTGGTATATCCGGTACCAGCACCACGCACCAGGATTATAGTGCGTCAGCCCGCCAGTCTACAGTCTTCATCAGAGCTGCCCGCCAGTCAACAGTCTTCATCAGAGCTGCCCGCCAGTCAACAGTCTTCGTCAGAGCTGCCCGCCAGTCAACAGTCTTCGTCAGAGCTGCCCGCCAGTCAACAGTCATCGTCAGAGCTGCCCGCCAGTCAACAGTCATCGTCAGAGCTGCCCGCCAGTCAACAGTCATCGTCAGAGCTGCCCGCCAGTCAACAGTCATCGTCAGAGCTGCCCGCCAGTCAACAGTCATCGTCAGAGCTGCCAGTCAACAGTCATCGTCAGAGCTGCCCGCCAGTCAACAGTCGCCAGAGCTGCCCGCCAGTCAATAGTCGCCAGAGCTGCCCGCCAGTCAACAGTCGCCAGAGAGGTCAGACTGCGCTGAACTGCCGGAGTGGCCAGACTGCGCTGAACTGCCGGAGTGGCCAGACTGCTGAACTGCCGGAGTGGCCAGACTGCGCTGAACTGCCGGAGTGGCCAGACTGCGCTGAACTGCCGGAGTGGCCAGACTGCGCTGAACTGCCGGAGTGGCCAGACTGCCCTGAACCGCCGGAGTGGCCAGACTGCCCTGAACCGCCGGAGTGGCCAGACTGCCCTGAACTGCCGGAGTGGCCAGACTGCCCTGAACCGCCGGAGTGGCCAGACTGCCCTGAACCGCCGGAGTGGCCAGACTGCCCTGAACCGCCGGAGTGGCCAGACTGCCCTGAACCGCCGGAGTGGCCAGACTGCCCTGAACCGCCGGAGTGGCCAGACTGCCCTGAACCGCCGGAGTGGCCCGAGTGGCCAGACTGTCCCGAATTGCCAGACTGCCCAGACTGTCCCGAACTGCCAGACTGAGCCTATGCTTTGCCAGACTGTTTGTTAGTTGTTCGTTTTTTTTGTTTTTGTTATTTTGTATGTTCATTTTTTGAAGATAATTAAAAATCAAGATGAGCATTCACGTACCTGCTGCGTTTTGGTCCTCATTCACCGACGACAACCGTGACAACTACAGACTCCCTTGACACCAATTCTGACTGACCTCCAGGCATTGACCAGAAAATTACCTGACTACGTCAGACTCATTCTGAACAAGTTGTAATCTGCCCGGATACTTGGTTTTCTTCCCTTGACATGCGCACTTGTGTAAGCATAAGCGCACATGCACAACGGAACATCCAATTAGGATTTATGCTAGGACCACTTAAGGGCCCAAGCAATATACCAGCCTTAGTAAAGTTGAACATTTACTTCTAGGCCTTTGACTCTACAGCACTCACCAGTTTTCTTCCCAGAAGTCCGTAGGTCATACCTGTAGACTGCCCAAAACCGGTGCATTACAGCTGTAGACTTATCATATAGTTATCAACTTAGGATAGCGCCTAAGCAACACACCAAGTAGGAAAAGCCCTAGATATGGCATTAGAGACAATGCCATGATAATCATTTTGCCAGAACATTGGACGTATATAGAATACAGTCCAATTAGATGATTTTTTTTGTGTGAACTATATTTTGTATATTTTTGTTTTGTTTATGCTTTCATTCCTTTTCGGTTCAGTTCCTTTGACACTTAGGAAGTGATAGAGCCATAAACAAAGTCCCCATACAACCATCACTTAGTGCCACAACGCCGCTCATTGGGGAATGAATGTAATTATATATATTTCATGAGTGTGTGTGCGTTGTTAACATCTGCCTAAGTTACTGCCCAGATCTTCTAGTCTGGACGACGGGTCCGGAACGGCGACCCCAAATCCGGACACCCACAGCCTATCCTTGTGGCGGCATGCCCGCTGTCAGAGAGACTACCAAGGTAAACCACCAGAGGGGGGGACCGCAACGGCGATCACCAACCAGGACATCCCCTGGCCCTTCCTCGGGTACTTTACAGCTTCCAGGAAACCTACCAAGGTACACCAATTGAGGAGACCGCAACGGCGATCACCAACCGGACATAAACTGCCCATCCTTGTGGTGGACGGCTCCGCTTTCAGAGAGCCTACCAAGTTCAACCACCAGAGAGGACTCCAACGATGATCTACCAATGGGACATCACGTGGTCATGATTTTATGTTGATTTGTAACTTGCAAGATAAACAAGATCCAAACCACCAGGGGGGGTATGTCATGATGTTGGCCTCTTTTGGTACAGGGAGGACAGTTGACCCCTCCCTTTTGCACCACCACCCCCTACCTTCCCCCCCAATCCACCCTGTGTGTAAAGGGTCGTAAAAACTCTAAAATTCCAGGAGAGTCTCTGGCCACATGGCCCATAGAGAGACGCAGGAAATTCTTCCAACTCATAGAATTGGAGAGCCAAGCGACATTTTGTGTTCTGGAGAAGGTATGGAAGATTGGTGAAGAATCCAGCTACGAACTGATCCGCTTGGTACAATTTTGTGATACTCAGAAGAGACAATATAGCCATATTACCATAAAACTGTTTATATAATAGCATCATAATGGTTGTATAGAATGTATTAATAAGGATAAAGCTTTTGTAAGACATTGAGATGCTATGTACTGATGTAATGTGATAGAATTGTATTTCTGTAACCAAATCTAACTCAGTCATAGGCACGCCCCCAGGGACCCATACAGGACCAGGCGTCATTTGACAAGCCTGTTCTATGGGCACTATAAAACACCCCTTGATTTACATTTCCCCAGACCAGGCCTACACTCTATGGCCAGAGGTTTGACCATCCAAGTACTCTACTGAAAGTGAACTATACCACGTGGTTAACTTTTAGACTATCGATACTGACAGAATAAGAACAAGTCTTTGATATTAATTATTAGTCTGCAGCTAAGTAAATTATATCATTGAACGCGAAGACCAACGAAACAACCATTCGATGACGACATTAATGAATGTCGCTTTGAAAGATCCATTCTAACCGAGAGAGAGACTCTCCAACAGAACCGAACTCTCCAACAAAGAACGACGACACACTGAGCGTAAATATATATTGATTGCAATTGTTCCCGAATGAGTGAGCCTTCAATTGTCAATTGTTAATATTAATGAACTCTGTGTAACTTCTCAGCTGACCGTTTATGACCCATTGTCTAACAGACCAGCCATGCTTGTTAGCCATTAGGGCACATTACTATACCAATCCTTTGTGACGATAATTACTGTTTATGTTTTCTGTTAATTACTTAGTGTAGTAAATAAATGATTTTAAGACAATTGATGTATGGATGATTTTAGTAAAGACTGGGTTCGTGCAGATACAACAATTTACGACGTTTGGAATGAGACTGGACTAGAGGTAAAATACACCATTTAAACCAGAAGATAATTGGCCTATACTATAATAGAATAGAATATTATAGTACAGGAAAGTTATATTAGGAAAATTATAGCTTTGTAATCTGAATATTCTCCTTGGTGCCCCAATCTCCTAGTTAATTACAATTAAACGATTAATCAATTTAATCGCGTGATAATAATTACAGGGAGCTAATTGATAAACATATCTAAAGTTGAATGGTACCCCCAAAGACACGACACTAGCTAACTATTTGATTTGACCAGCTAGTTAGCTGGGTTCCAGTTATTGTCTCGTTATTGTTCAGCTATCTTGTTTGAACACCAGATGAACACAGGCTGCTTACCAGTTGGTGCGGTAGCTAGCTAGCGATCCCTGCCTCAGCCATTGCGTTGGCTATCTTGCCAGCACGCATGGATAAATGCAGATGTCAGTCCTGTAACATTAGCAAGCGAAGACAACCCTCATTTTCAATGAATAAGCTGGCTTGGTAGCTACATCAGCACACAAATATTTCCTTACCCGATACTGGTTCCATAGCATGCCATACATGAGTTGCTGAGCTGGGGCTACGAGGTTATCAGAAAGCCTAGCTAGCTACTTGTCTGGCTACTACTACCAATTCTATCTTCTGAGATTTCTTTTCCATTTGTGCTGTACAATTAATGACCATAGCAATAAACACCAAGAAGCCAACCTTACTAAAGCACAGACTGAAAGCAGGACACAGCAAAGCAGGACACAGCTCTCGTTCCAAGTGGCGAAACGCGTAGTGCCCTCTCCATCTGTGCAGCAGACACACAAAAAATCAACACAAGTCCAGCTCCGGATACTTTGACCGAATTGACAGAACCCAAATTCTTCCTCACCCAGCCTGACACCACAAACGGATCGGCCAAAAAGCATGGATCCACTTTCTCCACAATCCATATTTTCCTGATCATTGGGGTGAGGATCGGAAGCCTTCACCTCACTTGACGGCGCAGGTTCTTCCTCTTCACTAATGTCAGGTTTGTCACGTCCTGACCAGTATAGGGGTTATTTGTGATTGTAGTTTGGTCAGGACGTGGCAGAGGGTATTTGTTTTATGTGGTTCGGGGTGGTGGTTTGTTTAGAAGGGTGTTTGATTTATTATTTCTGGGTTTTGGGTTATGTTCTATGTTTTTGTATTTCTATGTTCTTTCTAGTTTAGTATTTTCTATGTTAGGTATTGGGCGTTGGACTCTCAATTGAAGGCAGGTGTTTGTAGTTGCCTTTGATTGAGAGTCCTATATAGAGGGATGTGTTTTGTTTGTTAATGGGTAGTTGTCTTTAGCACTGCTGTTAAGTGTATAGCCTGCTAAACTGTTTCCTGTCGTTGTTGCTTTGTTTATTGTTTTTCTGTGTTCACAGTCTTTATTTAAAATAAATATTAAGATGAGCACGCAACCCGCTGTGCCTTGGTCCTCTCTACCCGAAGACAGACGTTACAAGGTTACATTTCAGGGTTTTCAGAAGCCTAACGGAATTATCTCTCCTGTACTGGAGTCAAAGGAGAAAGTATTCGGCTTGTATTTCGCAGATGTCGGTTTCGGTTTGAACCTCACATCCTTCTTTCTGCCTCGCTTCTTCTCACCATCTGCCATTTTCCTCACCCGGGCCTCCGACATGAATTCCATCTCCGTGTGTGGGACTTCCCCAAACGACTTCCTTCAGGCTCAGTCACTTCTATCCACGTTATCAATTGCGAACCAACGTGGCAAACTAACTTCACATAGCCAGGTAATGGAGGTAGTGGTTCACTACCGTCATCTGCTAGATAATTGTGAGATTACACCATGAAATAGCACTGCAACATTGACAATGATTCATGTTATTGGAAGGTCGATTTTTGTCAGCTCCTTACTGTACTGTCAACTACATTATGCAATTACTGATTTGTAAGTACAGAGCACAACCATGCAGAGTGGTTTTCATTCCCCAATCTACATATATTTAGTCCTCTGTTCCCCATCATGTCTTTGTGTGTAATTGTTTGTTACGTGATTATTTTGTCAGGCGCTGCACTTTTGTTATAGACCGTGTTTGTGGCACTAGTATGTTTTACGTGCTGTCGTTGTTGACCGGTATTAAAGTGCGCCTGTTCAATATACTCCACTCTCCTGCACTTGACTTCGCCTCCCATATACATGCCTAACACAGAGAACCATGCACAGAGCGCAACTTTTTTTCACCCAGAACTACATTTGTTTGCTATTGTGATATCATGGTGATCTCTCATATAGAATAGTGTAGTATACTGTAGAATACTATACTAGAAACTGTAGTATCCCTTGATCGTGTAGTGCTTACTATATATAGCATTTTGTAGTATACTGTAGAATACTATACTACACCCTGTAGTATCCCTCAATTGTTTACTCCTTACTATAGAAGTGCATAGTATACTGTAGAATACACTACACTGTACCTTTCAGTCATTACAGTTTCTCAATAGTGTACAATACATTTTAGATCTGTGTTAATGTAATCTATAGCAGAAAAGCAATGATCAAACTTCTGATCATTTTCTTCCCTTAGTACCTGACTTGCATATCTTAGACTACCTTTCGCAAAACATGACATAAAAATGTCATCAGTGAATACAAAATTCACTAAGTGTTTAGTTCACAGAATATTTGCAAATTGTTTTCATCAGAAGAGAAATATGTGCAATTGTGTTGACTGTTTCCGGCTATCAGTAAATGCTACTGCACAAAAGGAAGGACGCCTATATCTTTGTAGTGACTGGGTGTATTGATACATTTAACATTTAAGTCATTTAGCAGACGCTCTTATCCAGAGCGACTTACAAATTGGTGCATTCACCTTATGATATCCAGTGGAACAACCACTTTACAATAGTGCATCTAAATCATACACCATCCAAAGTGTAATTCATTGGAAAACCTCCCTGGTCTTTGTGGTCAAATCTGTTAAAAATGCACTGCTCGACTGAGGGACCTTACAAATAATTGTATGTGTGGGGTACAGAGATGAAGTAGTCCTTAAATAATCATGTTAAAAACTACTATTGCACACAGAGTGAGTCCATGCAACTTATGTGAATGTTTACTCCTGAACTTATTTAGGCTGCTCATAACAAAGGGGTTGAATACTTACTGACGAAAGACATTTCAGCTTTTCATTTTAAATTCATTTGTAAAAAAAAATTGAAAAACATTATTCTACTTTGACATTATGGGGTATTGCATGTAGGCGAGTGACAAAATAAATCTCTATTTAATCAATTTTAAATTCAGGCAGTAACACAACAACATCTTGAAAAATTCAAGGGGTGTGAATACTTTCTGAATGCACTCATAACAGTTGTGTTCCTACATTGTATTCACCTTTATTTCTATTGTGTTTCTGTGCAACAATGGAAAGTCTACAAACCTATGAGCAAACCAACCTTTGTATTGAACACATGTACTGTATTTGGATTGTGATAATACCGATGAATGAATGCTGCACACAACGTGCTTATTTTGATTATAAAAATGCATCAGAAATAATATTTGATTTGATGTGTAGGCAACCGTTTGGTTAAATATGCATAAAAGGAGAGTAATATCCCATAATGCTGCACCTTTGGATAGTTTTACTTCTAATTTTGATCATCATGATTTAGTGACTGGAAAGAAAATGTATTGATCTACTGAATTTTTAAAACAACTTTCTCTTTGTCTGCTTGGACTCAAGAGATAAGTATGGTTGCATAAATCTTTTTTCAGGCAGTCATGTTCTTTTGATGAATGTATTTGCAATTTTGATGGTGTTATATAGTTTTGATTAACATATTTGTGTTTTGAGAAGGCAAGTACTTTTATTTTTCTTTACCCACTTTTTCTCCACAAATTCGTGATATCCAGTTGCCGTTCCAATTACGATCTTGTCTCATTGCTGCGACTCCCCAACGGGCTCGGGAGAGGCGAAGGTTGAGTCATATGGCATGCTAAGCCACGCTTCTTAACACCCGCATGCTTAACCCGGAAGCCAGCCGGACCAATGTGTCGGAGGAAACACCGTTACACTGATGACTTAAAGTCAGCCTGCAGGCGCCCGGCCCGCCAAAAGGATTCGCAAGAGTGCGATGAGCCAAGTAATGCCCCCCCCGGCCAAACCCTCCCTAAACCGGACGACGCTGGGCCAATTGTGTGCCGCCCTACGGGACTCCTGGTCAGGGGTCAACTACATTTTGAAAACTCATTGAATGAATAAGATAACCTTGATTTATTTCCATAAATACAATTAACACCCTCATACCCACATGAAAAAATAATAGTTTACCATAGAATACTATAGAATTATGTAGTACACTGTAGTACACTGTAGTAAACTGTAGTATACTGTAAGGAATACTATATTCCCCTTATCCCAATTGTGCTACCCATGAGTGAGAAACCTACATGCCAAGTATAGACCATACTGTATATTGTGTTCGCTACAGGTTATAGAAAAGAGTAGAAACTTTGAACCTACCTATTCAAACCCCAGTCCTACCTACTTAAAAGTCATGGAAAAGGTGCTGCTGTTTTAATATTTGTCCAGTAGGTTTCCTCAAGGAGAAAGCCCATTCTTCTATGTCAAAGATAATAAAACAAAACTCTATAGTAAATACTACAGTATACTACAGTCATGTCCACAAAAACACTACAGTATACTACAGCCATGTGTTTTTGTGCACAAACTAGTGAATACTACAGCGAAGTCCACAAAAACACCACAGTGAATATTACAGTATATAAACTTAGTAATACAACAGCATTTATACCATAGTATACTATAATATTTTTTCATGTGGGCAGGCTCTCACAGATCTCTTCATAATATGGATTAGTCAGTCAAAGTTTTCATTATTGGTAGGCAATCTTGGTGTGTTTAATATCCATGAATCCATGAATTGCTGGCTTTATGTGAACGTCTATGGGTGACCAAGCTGACTATAAAATGCCGGTGTGGGATAATTCTTTCCTACTTTTTATAGTGAGGTACTTCCCAAATGGCACCCTATTCCATATTTAGTACACTAAATATTCCTATGCTCTGTTTAAAAGCAGTGCACTATACAGGGAATAGGGTCCCTTTTGGGATGCAACATGATCATGCCAAGAAACCACCATTGTAACTTATAGCACCCACTCAAGACAGAAAGCGCAGCTCCCAAAGACCATATGGGTGAACTGGAGGAACTGTAACCCCTGGGGCTTAATGCTATATTAATGGCGTACAGTATTAAGACTTCCTGCTTAAAAAAAAATGGATTATCTCGATCAATACACTGCAAGGTAATACTTTCAAGGGGGGCAGAGTAGGGGTGACAATAGGCTCATGCTCTAAGCTAACGTTATCCCCCTTAGTAAACAACATATTTCTTAGTAAGTGTTATTTGGTTTATTGGTCATTCAGCACTTTGTCGTCAGCAAGATATTGGAAGGCCACTATAGAGTGAGAATCACATTGTTGCCTCTTTTACTTTGCCAGAGCTGCAAGTGACAAGGTGTCTATGCTGACAAGTTACACACTGCTTTGATGATCTTTTTTTAAGGTAAACCCTGCCTTTGTGTTTCCTCGTGAAACATGACTGCTTATTTTTGACAGATTCATAGTTAAGGTGCTAGGATGTTTATGCATTTAACGTTATATATGTCTCAACATGAGTGATTCATATTTCATTTCAAGCTCTACATTAATTGAAAACCCTGGGTCCAAGTTCATTTCTGATATTGCCAAACTGTGTGCATTACGAATGACAATGGCATCACGGGCAACATTCTCATTTAGGGGTGATATACACTACATGACCAAAATGTATGTGGACACCAGCTCTTCAAACATCTCATTCCAAAATTATGGACATTCTTTGCTGCCATAACAGCCTCCACTCTTCTGGGAAGGCTTTCCACTACAGCTACAAGAGCATTAGTGAGGTCAGGCACTGATGTTGGGCGATTAGGCCTGGCTCGCAGTCGGCGTTCCAATTCAACCCAAAGGTGTTCGATGGGGATGAGGTCAGAGCTCTGTGTAGCCCAGTCAAATTCTTCCACACCGATCTCGACAAACCATTTCTGTATGGACCTGGCTTTGTGCATGGAGGCCTTGTCATACGGAAAGTTGGAAGCATAGAATCGTCTGGAATGTCATTGTATGCTGTAGCATTAAGTTTTCCCTTCACTGGAAGTAACGGGCCTAGCCCAAACCATGGAAAACAGCCCCAGACCATTATTCCTCCTCCACCAAACTTTACAGGTGGCAATTTACATTGCGGCAGGTAGCGTTCTCCTGGCATCCGTCAAACCCAGATTCGTCCATCAGACTACCAGATTGTGAAGGGTGATTAATCACTCCAGAGAACGCTTTTCCACTGCTCCAGAGACAAAGGCAGCGAGCTTTACACCTACCGACGCTTGGCATTGCACATGGTGATCTTAAGCTTGCTCGGCCATGGAAACCCATTTCATGAAGCTCCCGATGAACAGTCCTTGTGCTGACGTTGCTTCCAGAGGCAGTTTGGAACTCTGTAGTGAGTGTTGCAATCGAGGACAGACAATTTTTACTCGCAACGCGCTTTAGCATTCTGCGGTCCAGTTCTGTGAGCTTGTGTGGCCTACCACTTCACGGCTGACCCATTATTGCTCCTAGATGTTTCCACTTCACAATAACAACGCTTACGGTTGACCGCAGCAGCTCTAGCAGGGCAGAAATTTGAGGAACTGACTTAATGGAAAGGTGGCATCCTATGACTGTGCCACATTAAACGTCACTGAGCTCTTCAGTAAAGCCATTCTACTGCCAATATTTGTCTATGGAGATTGCATGGCTGTGTGCTCGATTATATGCACCTGTCAGAAACGGGTGTGGCAGAAATAGCCAAATCCACTAATTTGAAGGGGTGTCCACATACTTTGTATATGTATTGTGTCTCATCAAGGGATAAAATACAGCTGTCAGATTCTGCGCCTCAGGACTAACCCTGAGTGACAGTGTGAGACAGTACATCTGAAACTGGGAGGGGAGGGTACATTTGAATTCATGTGGTGTTACAGCACAGCAGATGACATTGCACAAATGGCCGTCCTCATGTAGTTCATCTTCAATCGCCCACTGGCGCAAACCACTGTAGCCTATCTACTGACTCTCTGGACACCAAAGATATTTTGGGAATAGCTGGTGGTTTGTTTCCAGTGCCGGAAGGAGTAGCTAAGTCATACATTTTTTGGGAGGGGAGCACAGAGCATATTCTTTTCAAATGCATCTGTTTCAAAATGTGACTGTACTGACATGTTCATTGTAGCCTTTCATGACTTTTAATTCTCTAATTTGTCTTTTGTTTTTGAAGCTTTGGTGCGTTGTTGAAAAACCTCTAAATGACCTCTAAAGTAACAAATATCATTGGAAGAGTAGATTCTGTTTACGTTAAAGAAAATGTTTGAAACCTAGCTATTTCTCTATAAACATTTGCTTTTAACCAAAATGCTTAGCAAACGAACAATTAAGTCAAATGTTACACTGGCGTCCATTCAATCTCTCCCTTTGCAAAGCTTGTGGAAGTGGGGGCTATACATGTTCCCGAAGGCAAAATGTCACTTGAAGTCTGCAAGTTTTGATGACAAGATGCAAGATTAACTTCCTGAAATGACTCTGTGACCCAACACTTCCTCTACATTAGACAATGAACTGACAATGGTGCTTTCCCCCCAAGTTTCATCATTATGAAGCAAAACACAAAGTACATACAATAGAGGGTGGCCTCCAACTGCTCTTAAATGCTATAAAAACAAAATACATGCTCTTCAACTGATCGCTGCCCGCGCCCGCCCGCCCGTCCGACTAGCATCACTACTCTTGACGGTTCTGACTTAGAATATGTGGACAACTATAAATACCTAGGTGTCTGGCTAGACTGTAAACTCTCCTTCCAGACTCATGTTAAGCATCTCCAATCCAAAATGAAATCTAGAATCGGCTTCCTATTTTGCAACAAAGCCTCCTTCACTCATGCTGCCAAACACACCCTCATAAAACTGACTATCCTACCGATCCTTGACTTCGGCGATGTCATTTACAAAATAGCCTCCAACACTCTACTCAGCAAATTGGATGCAGTCTATCACCATGCCATCCATTTTGTCACCAAAGCCCCATATACTACCCACCACTGCGACCTGTATGCTCTCGTTGGCTGGTCCTTGCTACATATTCGTCGCCAAACCCACTGGCTCCAGGTCATCTATAAGTCTTTGCTAGGTAAAGCTCCGCCTTATCTCAGCTCACTGGTCACCATAGCAACACCCACCCGTAGCATGCGCTCCAGAAGGTATATTTCACTGGTCATCCCCAAAGCCAACACCTCATTTGGCCACCTTATCTTCCAGTTCTCTGCTGCCAATGACTGGAACGAATTACAAAAATCACTGTAGATGGAGACTTATATCTCCCTCACTAACTTTAAGCATCAGCTGTCAGAGCAGCTTCCCGATCGCTGCAGCTGTACACAGCCCATCTATAAATAGCCCATACAACCAACTACCTACCTCATCCCCATATTTGTTTTTGTTTTTCTGCTCTTTTGCACACCAGTATTTCTACTTGCACATCCTCATCTGCACATCTATCGCTCCAATGTTAATTGCTAAATTGTAATTACTTCGCCACTATGGCATATTTATTGCCTTACCTCCTTACTTCATTTGCACACACTGTATACAGAGTTTTTTTATTGTGTTATTGACTGTACGTTTGTTTGAAAATGTTTGAAACCTAGCTATTTCTCTATAAACATTTGTTTTTAACCAAAATAATTAGCAAATTAACAATTAAGTAAAATGTTACACTGGCATCCATTCAATCTCTCCCATTGCAAAGCTTGTGGAAGTGTTCCCGAGGGCAAAATGTCACTTGAAGTCTGCAAGTTTTGATGACAAGATGCAAGATTAACTTCCTCAAATGACTTTCTGTGACCCAACACTTCCTCTACATTAGACAATGAACTGACAATAGTGCTTTCCCCCCACAAGATTCATCATTATGAAGCAAAACACAAAGTAGACACAATAGAGGGTAAAAGGAAATTGTAAAATGTGTGTTGCTTAATATGCTTACTCACCTTATCCCAAAGCGGAGTTCACCTTACCTCCTTACTTAATTTGCACACACTGTATACAGATTTTTCTATTGTGTTATTGACTGTACGTTTGATAATCCCATGTGTAACTCTGTGTTGTTGTTTTTGTCGCACTGCTCTGATTTATCTTGGCCAGGTCGCAGTTGTAAATGAGAACTTGTTCTCAACTGGCCTACCTGGTTAAATAAAGGTGAAATAAATAAAAATGTGTGTGGCTTAATGTGCTTACTCAACTTATCCCAAAGCTTAGTTCTCCTCTGAGTCCATTTTTTCATGTAATGTGGACGGGCCAACACATGGTGGTGCTTGAGTGTTATTTTACAAGACTTAACATATCAATAATGACATTTCATGACGACAGATGAAGCAATGCCTTGTCGTGTGTAGTTCACTTGCAGTACAATAAGTGATTATTAATTTAAATGCTGTTTTTCATTTTGTTTCACAATTTCTAGTCCTCTGACTCACTTTATGTAAATTAATCTGTGTGTATCATATGGATAAAATACATTCATAGGTCATAAATGGATGAAAGTATAAAATCTAATAGCAATGGTTATACATTTTCATTGTATTTCACAATTTCTAGTTCTCTGATTCACTGTATGTAAGTGAACCTGTGTGTTTCATGGGCATATAATCACTAAAGTAAAAATATCAGCCAAATAGCAATGCTAATTCAGGGTAACAGTATGAGTCATGGTGTATAATATGAACAAGTCATATGGAGATTTTAATTTCCTTAACCTCTGACAGGAGTAGTTACTGCCCACTCAAAATTGTGTGTGTGTGTGTGGCATGCTTGCTCCACTGGGTCCCAATGACGTGTGTGTCCCAGCCACCCTGCCCCTGGCCTAACTTTATTTACGCCCTCTGCCAGGGCATTCAGATTCAGGTTATTCTGGTTTCATACTAGAGCAGGCCATGAGTCACCCCGCCTTCTTACAGATAGATACTGATCCCCACCTGATAGAATCTAGACTAAAACACTACTTAGCAGCTATTCTTGTTCCACAGCCACTTGTCTTTGACACAATAGTGTTACAAGATTTGCAAGCAACGCTGGACAACACCTGTGATGTTCGTGTACGCAATGTAAATTAAGCCCCAGGTTCAAATTTTCTAAATAAAATCCTATTTTATTACTTAATTTAGTAAATGTGTTAACCTTTATCAGTGAGCGTATGTCACACTGAATGCCAACATGTTACACTTCCATAGTAAATGTCACCAAATGATATTGCTGATGTAATATGTTTGTGAATAATGTTATTCTATCTTAGGTAATGACACCTGTCTCACTCTGACTGCATATACCAGTGCCTTGCAGTGGGAAACAGTACTAGGAGGTGTGGTGTACCTGTTATTAGAAATGGGGAGGACCATAGAGATAAGATTGTTAAGAGAAATAAGAATGCACCTGATACGTGTGACACACAATACAACAAAAACATCACTGCAATAAACAGGTTAAAGCACACTTCATGTCACAGAGATCCATGACCCTTTTGTTAGGTCCTCTGACTTGACAAAATGGGACTCTCAAGGGAAAAGGAGATTAGAATGAAGCTACGTTCTTGATTCACCTAACACTGTGCCTGATGAAAAATGTATAAGTGTCAATATCAGACATCAGCCCAGTGGCTTGAAATGGAACCCTGTTGGAGGTGATACATTACCCTATTTTGTCGTTAACAGCTGTCAGCTCCGAAACTAAAGATAGACCAAACAAACAATAAAATGGGTAACCAGTCTATGAGCCTACAAACACTTTGGATCGTTGAAAAGAGCTAGCTATATTAAAGATAATTTGCAATTATCACTAATGTGTCCTACTATAGTCTTAGATTGTCTCATAAAACCTTTATTAGAACGTAACAGTAGGTGGATCCATCAAGTTCAACATTTTACAGAAATGCTATCAGTAGCAAAGCATATAAAAACAAGCAAACAAACATTTCATTACATTTTACATTTCTGGTTTGTTCAATAAAATGTGGTAGATTAATTGAAAAAATTATAAAAGTAAAAAATGGTAAAATCATTTTGCAACTGTAATAATTGACTTTGTAGCCCATCATTACTTTTTAATTCTAGGTTTGCTTTCATATGGTTAGTCCTCCGAGAGAGATCTGGTTCTGCATCCCAATTCTCTACCCGTCTACCCTAAGTGTGCATATGTTCACTTCCCTTCATGGATTTAAAAAGAAAGGACATGTAGGCCTATGATGGCAATTCCCTCTAGTCTAAACCACGCTTAAACCAATACTTTGCTTTTGAATATGTAGGGGGAGAATGAGGAGAATGATAGAGAATTGGGATGCAGAGCAGGTAGATTTCTTCTTTACCTCAGGGTATAGGCCATGCAGTACATTACACCACAGCCCTCCATGGTTTCCAATAGTAGACTTAAGACCTTCTCTTCTTTGACTGAGAACTTGTTCTAGTTTAGAAGGACTTCCTCCTGACGGCCTGAAAGATGGTGTGGATGAAGTACAGGAGTGTGGCCACGTAAGAGAACACCTGGGAGAGTAAGACTATACAGTGGGGAGAACAAGTATTTGATAACCTGCAAAATCGGCAGTGTATCAAATACTTGTTCTCCCCACTGTATATCAGCAACAAGCGGGGGTGACATTGCACAGATAAAGATATTCAACTGGGACTCAAACTCTGGTCCAGTGACTGTCAACCCAACACCTTAGCTGTTAGGCCAAGACATCCGAACTCCTTGACAAGGTCACTAGGTGTTTGACTGAAATCGCAACAATATCTTCCGCCTTTGGATGGGTAACAAACACACAATGAATACGCCAAAGTTTGGGGAACTCAGTACATAATCTAGCCTACTGTTAGACAGTTGAACGCCCACAATCCCTACTAATAAGCAAGAGTACCAAAATGATTTCAAGCAGTGTCACAACTCCTACCGTAGGTAGCTCCCCCTCCTGTTCGGGTGGCGCTCGGCGGTCGTCGTCGACGGCCTACTAGCTGCCACTGATTCCCTTTTCCCCCTTTTCGTTTATTGTGTGCACCTGTTTTTGGTTTGGGCTGATTAGCTGGGCTATTTTAGCCAGGAGGCCCGCCTGCTCTGTGTGTGGGATTATTTGTTCGTTGTATTGCTTGTGAATGCACGCGCATTTGTAATTTTGAGGTGCGAGTGCGTATTTTGCGCCGACCTGTTTTGTCCCATGTGTTTGGGCACTTTGGTTTTTGTGTGAGCTCTAGTTCACTGTTGGGGCGGCTTGTGTTTTGCCGTTGTGTGTTGAATAAATAACACTACCCTGCATTCTCTGCTTCCTGCTCCTGACTCTGCACCCACTACGCCCAAGCGTTACAAGCAGAAACAGTAACTCCAATTTAGGAGTGCACAATTCTAGTTAAATATTACTGTACGTAATAGGAAATGATTCTGTGGTCGAATCTGTAACTAATTAAAGAGGATGAAATACTTTCAATCATTCATATTACTTTGGGATTGAGGCCTCCTAATGCATTGAGTAAAATATACACTGAGTGTACAAATCATTAAGATCACCTGCTTTTTCCATGATATCGACTGACCAGGTGAAAGCTGTGATCCTTTATGGATGTCACTCATAAAATCCACTTCAATCAGTTTTGATGAAGGGAAGGAGGCCGGTTAAAGAAGGATTTTTAGGCCTTGAGACAATTGAGACATGGATTGTCTATGTGTGCCATTCAGAGGGTGAATGGGCAAGACAAAATATTGAAGTGCCTTTGACCAGGGTATGGTAGTAGGTGCCAGGCGCACCGGTTTGTGTCAAGAACTGCAACGCTGCTGGGTTTTTCACGCTCAACAGTTTCCCGTCCACCACCCAAAGGACATGCAGCCAACTTGACACAACTGTGAAGAAAGCATTGGAGTCAACATGGGCCAGCATCCCTGTGGAACGCTTTTGACACCGTGTAGGGTCCACGCCCCGACGAATTGAGGGCAAATAGGGCGGTGCAACTCAATATTAGGAAAGTGTTTTTATGTTTTTTTCCACTTTGTGTACATAACGAATGGTGTGGATTATGGATTCAACTCGAACTCAGACCACTTTTGAGTTGTGAAAACATCTGACAAATTCTGATTTAGGGACATAACACGTTTTCAGACGTCAAAAGTAGTTTAAAGTCAAGATGAATCCACGACACATACAATCAGTTGTATAGATCCAGCTATTTCCCTCAAACTAATATGCATAGAGGAAAAATAAGCACAGAATAAAACCTTGAAATTATATGGTGCTTTTTACCCATTCATTTTGGAATGAGGCATGTAGCTGGATCTACTGAACAGATGGCCTGGGAGTCTAGGACCAGGGATGTACTGCTGCCAGAGCACAGGGGACTGGCGCTCCCTCACTTTTTTTGATTTGAGAATACACAGAGCTGGTAAATCTCTTTCTGGAAAATGTATTCTGATAAATTCTAAATAAATTCTATTTAATTACCAATAAAACTGTCATTCTATACTTTTTCATGTAAACCAAATAAATATGTATAGCACCCTAGAGGTAGGTAAATGGTGGTTTCTTCACTGTCTTTTGTCTGGCAGTGGCGAGAATGATGAAGAACTGTAGGCTACGTCTGTGCACTGGAGAGGAACATTGGAAGCTTGAACACTTTAAAAAAAATCTGCAATTTCATCATGATTTAGTGACTGGAAAGAAAATGAATTGATCTGCTGAGATTTTTTAAACACAGACTAACTTTCTGAGCTTGGCTATGATGATGCCGACAGAGACGGTCGCCTCGCTTCGAGTCCTTAGGAAACTATGCAGTATTTTGTTTTTTTAACATATTATTTCTTACATTGTTAGCCCAGAAAATCTTAAGTGTTATTACATTCAGCCGGGAAGAACTATTGGATATAAGAACAACGTTAACTTATCAACATTACGACCAGGAATACAACTTTTCCAAAGCGGATCCCTTGTTCGGATCACCACCCAGGACAGTGGATCTAATCCCAGTAGCCGACCCATAACAACGTCGTCGCAGAAGAGGCAGACAGAGCGGCCTCCTGGTCAGGCTCCATAGGCGTGCTCCCCGCTTCCGAGTATACTACTCCTCAATGCCCAGTCTCTTGACAACAAGGTAGACAAAATTAGAGCAAGGGTTGCCTTCCAGAGAGACATCAGAGATTGTAAAATTCTCTGTTTCATGGAAACATGGCTCTCTCGGGGTATGTTGTCGGTGTCTGTTCAGCCACTGGGCTTCTTCATGCGTCGCGCCGACAGAAATAAACACCTCTCTGGGAAGAAGAAGGGCGAGGATGTATGCTTCATGATTAACGACTCATGGTGTAATCATAACAACATACAGGAACTCAAGTACTTTTGCTTACCCGACCTAGAATTCCTTACAATCAAATACTGGCCATATTATCTCCAAAAGAATTCTCGTCAGTTATCGTCACAGCTGTGTATATACCTCCTCAAGCAGACACCACGACGGCCCTCAAGGAACTTCACTGGATTCTATGTAAACTGGAAACCATATGTCATGAGGCCACATTTATTGTAGCTGGGGATTTTAACAAAGCAAATTTGAGAACAAGGCAACCTCAATTCTATCAGCCTATTGATTGAAGCAGTCGCGCGAGCAATACACTCAATCACTGCTACTCTAACTTCTGCGATGCATACAAGGCCCTACCTCACCCTCCCTTCGGCAAATCTGACCATGACTCCATCTTGCTCCTACCGTCTTATAGGCAGAAACTCAAACAGTATGTACCCGTGACTAGAACCATTCAATGCTGGTCTGACCAATCGGAATCCACGCTTCAAGATTGTTTTGATCACGCGGAATGGGAAATGTTCCGGGCAGCCTCAGAGAATAACATCGATCTATAAGCTGACTTGAGTGAGTTTATAAGGAAGTGCATTGGAGATATTCTACCCACTGTGACTATTAAAATCTACCATAACCAGAAACTGTGGTGAAAGCGCGAACAACCGCATGGAAAGAGGACTGGGAATATGGCCGAATATAAACAGTGTAGTTATTTCCTCCGCTATAAAACGAATGCGAAATGTCGGTATAGGGACAAACTGGAGTCGCAATTCAACGGCTCAAACACGAGACGAATGTGGCAGGGTCTACAGGAAATCATGGACTACAAAAAGAAAACCAGCCACGTCACGGACACCGACGTCTCGCTTCTAGACAAACGAAACACCTTCTTAACCCGCTTTGAGGATAATACAGTGCCACCGTCGTGGGCCGCTAACAAGGACTGCGCCCCCCCCCCCCCCCCCTTCTCCGTAGCTGACGTGAGTAATACATTTAAATCAAAATCAAATCAAATGTATTTATATAGCCCTTCTTACATCAGCTGATATCTCAAAGCGCTGTACAGAAACCCAGCCTAAAACCCCAAACAGCAAGCCATGCAGGTGTAGAAGCACGGTGGCTAGGAAAAACTCCCTAGAAAGGCCAAAACTTAGGAAGAAACCTAGAGAGGAACCAGGCTATGAGGGGTGGCCAGTCCTCTTCTGGCTGTGCCGGGTGGAGATTATAACAGAACATGGCCAAGATGTTCAAATGTTCATAAATGTCCAGCATGGTCAAATAATAATAGGGCACTGCTGGCCCAGACGGCATCCCTAGCCGCGTCCTCACAGCATGCGCAGACCAGCTGGCTGGTGTGTTAACAGACAGACATATTCAATCGCTCCCTATCCCAGTCTGCTGTCCCCACATGCTTCAAGATGGCCACCATTGTTCCTGTACCCAAGAAGGCAAAGATAACTGAACTAAATGACTACCGCCCCGCAGCACTCACTTCTGTCATCATGTCATCTTGGGGCGACAGCATAGCCTAGTGGTTAGAGCGTTGGACTAGTAACCGAAAGGTTGCAAGATCGAATCCCCGAGTTGACAAGGTACAAATCTGTCGTTCTGCCCCTGAACAAGGCAGTTAACCCACTGTTCCTAGGCTGTCATTGAAAATAAGAATTTGTTCTTAACTGACTTGCCTAGTTAAATAAAGGTAAAATGTAACTAAAAATTAAGTGCTTTGAGAGACTAGTCAAGGATCATGTCACCTCCACCTTACCTGCCATCCTAGACCCACTTCAGTTTGCATTCCACCCCAACAGTTCCACAGACGATGCCATCACACTGCACACTGCCCTATCCTATCTGGACAAGAGGAATACCAATGTAAGATTGTACTGACTACAGCTCAGCATTTAACACCATAGTACCCTCCAAGCTCATCATTAAACTGGAGGCCCTGAGTCTCAACCCCTCCCTATGCAATTTGGTTCTGGACTTTCTGACGGGCCGCCCCCAGGTGGTGAAGGTAGGAAACAACATATCCACTTCGCTGATCCACCACAAGGGTGTGTGCTCAGCCCTCTCCTGTACTCCCTGTTCACCCATAACTGCGTGGCCATGCATGCCTCCAACACAATCATCAAGTTTGCAGACGACACAACAGTAGTGGGCTTGATTACCAACAACGACGACACAGCCTACAGGGAGGAGGTGAGGGCACTCAGGAAAACAACCTCTCACTCAACGTCAATGAAACAAAGGAGATGATCGTGGACTTCAGAAAACAGCAGAGGGAGCACCCCCCTATCCACATCGAAGGGACAGTAGTGTAGAAGGTGGAAAGTTTTAAGTTCCTCGGCATACACATCACAGACAAACTGAAATGGTCCACCCACACAGACAGTGTGGTGAAGAAGGCGCAACATTGCCTCTTCAACCTCAGGAGGCAGAAGAAATTTGACTTGTCACCTAAAACCCGGACAAACTTTTACAGATGCACAATCGAGAGCATTCTGTCAGGTGTATGGTGCCTGGTATGGCAGCTGCGCCGCCCTCAACCGCAAGGCTCTCCAGAGGGTGGTGCTGTCTGCACAACGCATCACCGGTGGCAAACTACCTGCCCTCCAAGACACCTACAGCACCCGATGTCACAGGAAGGCCAAAAAGATCATCAATGACAACAACCACCTGAGCCACTGCCTGTTCACCCTGCTACCATTCAGAAGGCGAGGTCAGTACAGGTGCATCAAAGGTGGGACTGAGAGGCCAAACATTTTTACCACCTCTTTCTCTCCAATTTCGTGATATCCAATTGTGATCCAATTACAGTCTTGTCTCATCACTGCAACTCCGCAACGGGCTCAGGAGAGGCGAAGGTCGAGTCATGCATCCTCCAATCAAGGCTTCTTAACACCAGCACGCTTAACCCCGGATGCCAGCCACACCAATGTGTCAGAGGAAACACCGTTCAACTGACAACCAAGGTCAGCCTGCAGCCGCCGGCCCACCACAAGGATTCGCTAGAGTGCGATGAGCCAAGTAAAGCCCCCGTCCTCGGCCAAACCCTCCCCTAACACGGACGTCGCTGGGCCAATTGCGTGCCGCCCTATGGGACTCCCAGTCAGGGTTCAACTGCATTTTGAAAACGCATATAATGAATAAGATAATTTTATTTATGGAAATAAATCAAGGTTAACACCCTCATACCCACATGAAAAATATTATAGTTTACCATAGAATAATACATAGAATTATGTAGTACACCATAGTAAACTGTAGCAAAAAAACAAATATTTAACCTTTATTTAAGTCAAATTCTTATTTACAATGACGGCCTACCTAAATGCAAAAGGCCTCCTGCGGGGACGGGGACTGGGATAAAAAATAAAAAATAAATCAAATGTAAATATAGGACAAAACACACATCACGACAAGAGAGACAACACAACACCACATAAAGAGAGACCTAAGACAACAACATAACAAGGCAGCAACACATGAAACACAGTATGGTAGTAAAAAAACATGACAACAACATGGTAGCGACACAACATGGTAGCAACACAAAACATGGTACAAACATTATTGGGCACAGACAACAGCACAAAGGGCAAGACGGTAGAGACAACAATACATCACGCAAAGCAGCCACAACTATCAGTAAGTGTCCATGATTGAGTCTTTGAATGAAGAGACAGATGAAAGTGTCCAGTTTGAGTGTTCGTTGCAGCCCGTTCCAGTTGCTAGCTGCCACGAAATGAAAAGAGGAGTGTCCCAGGGATGTGTGTGCTTTGGGAACCTTTAACAGAATGTGACTGGCAGAACAAGTGTTGTATGTGTGAAGGATGAGAGCGCAGTAGATATCTCAGATGGGGGAGTGAGGCCTAAGAGGGTTTTATAAATAAGCATCAACCAGTGGGTCTTGTGATGGGTATACAGAGATGACTGGTTTACAGAGGAGTATAGAGTGCAGTGATGTGTCCTATAAGGAGCATTGGTGGCAGATCTGATGGCCAAACAGTAAAGAACATGTAGCCTCTCGAGAGCACCCCTACCTGTCGATCAATAAATGATGTCTCCGTAATCTAGCATGGGTACGATGGTCATCTGAATCAGGGTTAGTTTGGCAGCTGTGGTGAAAGAGGACCGATTACTATAGAGGAAACCAACTCTACATTTAACGTTAGCCTGCAGCTTTGATATGTGCTGAGAGAAGGACAGTGTACCGTTTAGCCATACTCCCAAGTATTTGTATGAGGTGACTACCTCAAGCTCTAAACCCTCAGGAGGTAGTAATCACACCTTTGGGGAGAGGGGCATTCTTCTTACCAAACCACATTACCTTTATTTTGGAGGTGTTTAGAACAAGGTTAAGGGTAGAGAAAGCTTGTTGGACACTAAGAAAGCTTTGTTGTAGAGCATTTTACACAAATCCAGGGAGGGGCCAGCTGAGTATAAGACTGTATGGTCTGCATATAAATGGATGAAAGAGCTTCCTACTGCCTGAGCTATGTTGTTAATGTAAATTGAGAAGAGTGTGGGGCCTAGGATCGAGCCTTGGGGTACTCCCTTGATGACAGGCAGAGGGTGAGACAGCAGATTTTCTGACTTTATACACTCTATGAGGGAGGTAGTTAGCAAACCAGGCCAAAGACCCCTCAGAGACACCAATACTCCTTAGCCGGCCCACAAGAATAGAATGGTCTACTGTATCAAGAGCTTTGGCCAAGTCAATAAAAATAGCAGCACAACATTACTTAGAATCAATGGTAATGGTGACATCATTGAGGACCTTTAACGTTGCAGTGACACATCCATAACCTGAGCGGAAACCAGATTGCATACCAGAGAGAATACTATAGACATCAAGAAAGCCATTGGGGTAAGTTCAGAGTCACTCGCCCCAACAGCGCGTGTGTGCTAGAGGCAAGCGAAAGCTCAGGAGAGAGGGGGGAGTGTGGTATACCAGACATGTGGAGACAGGACAGGGCAGACGGTGAACAGATCGCCATGTGGAATCCAAGCAGCAGTGCAGCAGGCAACGGGAGTAGGTGTCACACCAACTTGGGAGAATCTTTTATTTCTGGAGGCAGATTTCTTGTAGAAAATGCCAGTGGATGGTCTCTGAACAGCAGGAGGGGGCATCAAAAAACAATTGTTCTAAATAGCATCAGATCAAACACAACTAACTCAGTTCCAGGTTGGATGGTGTCCTCAGGTCTCTGCTGTTAGTTTGTTAGAGCACCATCTGTACAGCTTGGAAAAAAGGAAACCTTGGTAGCAGTAATCTCTCCAGTTAATTTTGGCCAAAATTAGGTTGTAGGTTTGGAGTTTTGATCTGGAACGAAGAACATGCTGTGGAGGGTAGCATCCTGCATACGCCCCTGCCGAAAAATCAAAGTTTATATAACTCAAAATCTATCCTTTTGTGAAAAATATGTTGAAAAATGTGAGAGCTCACATGCAGCTGTCTCACTGTCTCTCTGTCTTACTCTCTTATATATGAGTGATTAAAATTTAATTTCAAGATCTACAATAACTGAAAACCCTGGGTCCAAGTTAATTTCTGATATTGACAAACTGTGTGCATTAACGAATTACAATGGCATCACTGGGGCAACATTCTCATTTAGGGGTGATATACCCTACATGACCAACGTATGTGGACATCTGCTCGTCGAACATCTCATTCCAAAATGATGGGCATTCATATGGAGTTGGTCCCCCCTTTGCTGCTATAACAGCCTCCATTCTTCTGGGGAGGCTTTCCACTACAGCCACAAGAGCATTAGTGAGGTTGGGCACTGATGCTGGGTGATTAGGACTGGCTTGCAGTCAGCATTCCAATTCAACCCAAAGGTGTTAGATGGGGTTGAGGTAAGAGTTCTGTGCGCCCAATCAAGTTCTTCCACACCGATCTCAACAAACGATTTCTGTATGGACCAGGTTTAGTGCACAGGGGCATCGTTTTGCTGAAAGTTGGAAACACTGAATCGTCTAGAATGTCATTGTATGCTATAACTTTAAGATTTCCCTTCACTGGAACTAAGGGGCCTAGCCCGAACCATGAAAACAGCCCCAGACCATTATTCCTCCTCCGCCAAACTTTACAGTTGGCACTATGCATTGGGGCAGGTAGCGTTCTCCTGGCATCCGCCAAACCCAGATTCGTCCGTCGGACTGCCAGATGGTCAAGCGTGATTCATCACTCCAGAGAACGCTTTTCTACTGCTCCAGTCCAATGGCGGCGAGCTTTACACTACTCCAGCTGACGCATGGAATTGCGCATGGTGATCTTAGGCTTGTGTGCGGCTGCTCGGCCATGGAAACCCATTTCATGAAGCTCCGGACGAACAGTTCTTGGGCTGATGTTGCTTCCAGAGGCAATTTGAAACTTGGTAGTGAATGTTGCAACTGAGTACAGACAATTTTTAAACGCTAGGCGCTTCAGCATTCTGCGGTCCAGTTCTGTGAGCATGTGTGGCCTACCACTTCGCGGCTGAGCCACTGTTGCTCCTAGATGTTTCCACTTCACATGAAAAACACTTACAGTTGACTGCAGCAGGTCAAGCAGGGCAGAAATTTGAGCAACTGACTTGCTGGAAAGGTGGCATCCTATGACAGTGCCACGTTGAAAGTCACTGAGCTCTTCAGTAAGGCAATTCTACTGGCAATATTTGTCTATGAAGATTGCATGGCTGTGTGCTCGATTTTATTTCCCTGTCAACAACGGGTGTGGCTGAAATAGTCAAATCCACTAATTTGAAGGGGTGTCCACATACTTTGTATATGTATTGTGTCTCATCAAGGGATAAAATACAGCTGTCAGATTCTGCGCCTCAGGACTAACCCTGAGTGACAGTGTGAGACAGTACATCTGAAACTGGGAGGGGAGGGTACATTTGAATTCATGTGGTGTTACAGCACAGCAGATGACATTGCACAAATGGCCGTGCTCATGTAGTTCATCTTCAATCGCCCACTGGGGCAAACCACTGTAGCCTATCTACTGACTCTCTGGACACCAAAGATATTTTGGGAATAGCTGGTGGTTTGTTTCCAGTGCCGGAAGGAGTACCTAAGTCAAACATTTTTTGGGAGGGGAGCACTGAGCATTTCTTTTCAAATGCATCTGTTTCAAAATGTGACTGTACTGACATGTTCATTGTAGCCCTTGATTACTTTTAATTATCTAATTTCTCTTTTGTTTTTGAAGCTTTGGTGCATTCTTGACCTGAATGACCTCTAAAGTAACAAATATAATTGGAAGAGTAGATTCTGTTTACATTAAAGAAAATATTTGAAACCTAGCTATTTCTCTACAAACATGTTTTTTTTACCAAAGTGCTTAGCAAACGAACAATTAAGTCAAATGTTACACTGGCATCCATTCAATCTCTCCCTTTACAAAGCTTGTGGAAGTAGGGGATATACATGTATACATAACTCTGTGTTGTTGTTTTTGTCGCACTGCTTTGCTTTTTCTTGGCCAGGTCACAGTTGTAAATGAGAACTTGTTCTCAACTGGCCTACCTGATTAAATAAAGGTGAAATAAATAAAATAAAAATGTGTCTGGCTTAATGTGCTTACTCACCTAATCCCAAAGCGGAGTTCTCCTCTGAGTCCGTTTTTTCATGTAATGTCGATGGATTAACAGATGGTGGTGCTTGAGTGTTATTTTACAAGACTTAACATATCAATAATGACATTTCATGACGACAGATGAAGCAATGCCTTGTCATGTGTGGTTCACTTGCAGTACAATAAGCGATTATTGATTTAAATACTGTTATCCATTGTATTTCACCATTTCTAGTCCTCTGACTCACTTTATGTAAATTCATCTGTGTGAATCATATGGATAAAATAAATTAATGGGTAATAAATGGATGAAAGAATAAAATCTAATAGCAATGGTTATACATTTTCATTGTATTTCACAATTTCTAGTTCTCTGATTCACTGTATGTAAGTGAACCTGTGTGTTTCATGGGCATATAATCACTAAAGTCAAAATATCAGCCAAATAGCAATGCTAATTCAGGGTAACAGTATGAGTCATGGTGTATAATATGAACAAGTCATATGGTGATTTTAATTTCCTTAACCTCTGACAGGAGTAGTTACTGCCCACTCAAAATTGTGTGTGTGTGTGTGTGTAGCATGCTTGCACCACTGGGTCCCAATGACGTGTGTGTCCCAGCCACCCTGCCCCTGGCCTAACTTTATTTACGCCCTCTGCCAGGGCATTCAGATTCAGGTTATTCTGGTTTCATACTAGAGCAGGACGAGTCACCCCGCCTTCTTACAGATAGATACTGATCCCCACCTGATAGAATCTAGACTAAAACACTACTTAGCACCTATTCTTGTTCCACAGCCACTTGTCTTTGACACAGTAGTTACAAGATTTGCAAGCAACGCTGGACAACACCTGTGATGTTCATGTACACATTGTAAATTAACAAGCCCCAGGTTCAAAAATTCAAAATAAATTAGTTGGTGAATATGTTAACCTTTTTCAGTGGGCGTATGTCACACTTTGAATGCCAACATGTTACACTTCCATAGTAAATGTCACCAAATGATATTGCTGATGTAATATGTTTGAATAATGTTATTCTATCTTAGGTAATGACACCTGTCTCACTGACTGCATATACCAATGCCTTCCAGTGGGAAACAGTACTAGGAGGTGTGGTGTACCTGTTATTAGAAATGGGGAGGACCATAGAGATAAGATTGTTAAGAGAGATAAGAATGCACCTGATACGTGTGACACACAATACAACAAAAACATCACTGCAATAAACAGGTTAAAGCACACTTCATGTCACAGAGATCCATGACCCTTTTGTTAGGTCCTCTGACTTGACAAAATGGGACTCTCAAGGGAAAAGGAGATTAGAATGAAGCTACGTTCTTGATTCACCTAACACTGTGCCTGATGAAAAATGTATAAGTGTCAATATCAGACATCAGCCCAGTGGCTTGAAATGGAACCCTGTTGGAGGTGATACATTACCCTATTTTGTCGTTAACAGCTGTCAGCTCCGAAACTAAAGATAGACCAAACAAACAATAAAATGGGTAACCAGTCTATGAGGCTACAAACACTTTGGGTCGTTGAAAAGAGCAAGCTATATTAAAGATAATTAGCAATTATCACTAATGTGTCCTACTGTAGGCTTACAATGTCTCATAAAACCTTTATTAGAAAGTAACAGTAAGTGGATCCATCAAGTTCTACATTTTACAGAAATGCTATCAGTAGCAAAGCATATAAAACAAGCAAAAAGACATTTCATTACATTGTACATTTCTGGTTTGTTCAAAGAAATGTGGTAGATTAATTGAAAAAATTATAAAAGTAAAAAATGGTAAAATAAAAAAATGGGACCTTAATTTTTGCAACTGTAATAATTGACTTTGTAGCCCATCATTACTTTTTAATTCTAGTTTTGCTTTGCTTTCATATGGTTAGTCCTCCGAGAGGGATCTGGTTCTGCATCCCAATTCTCTACCCGTCTACTCTAAGTGTGCATATGTTCACTTCCCTTCATGGATTTAAAAAGAAAGGACATGTAGGCCTATGATGGCAATTCCCTCTAGTCTAAACCATGCTTAAACCAATAATTTGCTTTTGAGTATGTAGGGGGGAGTGCACACTTTAGGAGAATGACTGAGAATTGAGATGCAGAGCAGATAGATTTCTTCTTTACTTTAGGGTATAGGCCATGCAGTACATTACACCACAGCCCTCCTTGATTTCAAATCGTAGATTTTAGACCTTCTCCTCTTTGACTGAGGCCTTTAGCATCGTTCTAGTTTAGAAGGACTTCCACCTGAAGGCCGAAAAGATGGTGTGGATGAAGTAGAGGAGCGTGGCCACGTAAGAGAACACCTGGGAGAGTAAGAACATATATCAGCAACAAGCAGGGGTGACATTGCACAGATAAAGATATTCAACTGGGACTCAAACTCTGGTCCAGTGACTGTCAACCCAACACCTTAGCTGTTAGGCCAAGACATCCGAACTCCTTGACAAGGTCACTAGGTGTTTGACTGAAATCGCAACAATATCTTCCACCTTTGGATGGGTAACAAACACACAATGAATACGCCAAAGTTTGGGGAACTCAGTACATAATCTAGCCTACTGTTAGACAGTTGAACGCCCACAAACCCTACTAATAAGCAAGACTACCAAAATGAGTTCAAGCAGAAACAGTAACTCCAATTTAGGAGTGCACAATTCTAGTTAAATATTACTGTATGCAATAGGAAATTATTCTGTGGTCGAATCTGTAACTAATTAAAGAGGATGAAATCATTTCAATCATTCCTGTTACTTTGGGATTGAGGCCTAATGCATTGAGTAAAATATAAATTGAATGTACAAAACATTAAGAACACCTGCTTTCCATGACATGGACTGACCAGGTGAAAGCTATGATCCTTTATTGATGTCACTTGTTAAATCCACTTCAATCAGTGTAGATGAAGGGGAGGAGACAGGTTAAAGAAGGATTTTTAAGCCTTGAGACAACTGAGACAAAACGGCGCACCGGTTTGTGTCAAGAACTGCAACGCTGAGGTGTTTTTCACACTCAATAGTTTCCCATCCACCACCCAAAGGACATGCAGCCAACTTGACACATGTGGGAAGCATTGGAGTCAACATGGGCCATCATCCCTGTGGAACGCTTTCGACACCTTGTAGAGTCCACGCCCCGATGAATTGAGGCTGTTCTGAAGGCAAATAGGGCGGTGCAACTTAACATTAGGAAGGTGTTCTTAATGTTTTGGACACTTAGTGTCCATAACAAATGGTGTGGATTACATACTCAACTCGAACCCAGACCACTTTTGAGTCGTGAAAACATCTGACAAATTCTGATTTAGGGACATAACACTCGTTTTCAGGCGTCAAATGAATCCACCCCACATACCATCAGTTGTGTAGATCCAGCTATATGCCTCAAACTAATATGCATAGAGGAAAAATAAGCACAGAATAAAACCTTGAAATTATATGGTGCTTTTTACCCATTCATTTTGGAATGAGGCATGTAGCTGGATCTACTGAACAGATGGCCTGGGAGTCTAGGACCAGGGATGTACTGCTGCCAGAGCACAGGGGACTGGCGCTCCCTCACTTTTTTTTTATTTGAGAATACACAGAGCTTGTAAATCTATTTCTGGAAAAAGTATTCTGATAAATTCTAAATAAATTCTATTTAATTACGAATAAAACTGTCATTCTATACTTTTTCATGTAAACCAAATAAATATGTCTAGCAGCCTAGAGGTAGGTAAATGGTGGTTTCTTCCCTGTCGTCTGTCTGGCGGTGGCGAGAATGATGAAGAACTGTAGGCTACAGAGTCTGTGCACTGGAGAGGCCCATCAGAGGCTTGACCACTTTTTTTTAAAATCCGCAGCTCGGCTGAGTGTGAGAGGGGGTTCAGCCACATGAGCCTTATCACACCAACAAGCTCTAGGTCCAAATTCATTGTGTATCTGCCTTGATGTTCACAAAACTCCACGTACCACCTCTTGTGCAGTGGAACCCAGAACAATATGTGACTACTTGGTTACGGCGACACAGTTCTGCCGAGGGCACATAAACCAGAGTGGCCACCGCAAAGCCCAAGCAGCTTGACCCTCTCTGGAAGTTGCTGTAGCCCTGCCTGGGATATTTTGCCTATTGGTTGAGACGCAGGCCCCATTCTAGCTTGGGACAGTATGTCAAGGTGGGCAATTGGAAATGTGAATTGGGCCAAGTTGGAGGTAATAATGCATTTAGTTTATTGAGATGCATGAATACACCACAACAAAGGCTTGATTTAATGGCTGTTTTGAAACAGATTTCCTGCAATTCTACATAGTAATGATTTACGTTCACTACTTGGTCAATTGATTTGATAGCGTGTTAATCTATGCAAATAAATTATATGAATTGATAGTTCACCTCTCTGTTTTCTTTTATTCTGTTATAGGGTATATTGTAACCATGTGTTCAAGTTAATCAAATCAAAGTTTATTTACGATACAGCGTAGTGTAAGCTACACAAAACAATGAAATGCTTCCTCGCAACAAAAGCTCTCCTCGCAAGCAGTGCAATGATATAGCCTTCCCTGTGGCTCAGTTGGTAGAGCATGGTGTTTGTAATGCCAGCATGGTGTGTGCAACGCCAAGGTTGTGGGTTCGATTCCCACGGGGGGCCAGTACAAAAAAAATGCATGAAATGTATGTATTCACTACTGTAAGTCGCTCTGGATAAGAGCGTCTGCTAAATGACTAAACTGTAAACTGTAACTGTATATTAAGCTATATGCATTTACATTAGGCTATAGCCTACAAATAGCTATACCACGTAGTCATAGGCCTATTAGGATTTACTTTAAATTATTGTATCCTTCAACAACCCAAGTTGGTTCAACTTCTTTAACATCATTGTGTGATCCTGGCATTGTCCCTTAGGCAAGACACAGTGCATCCGGAAAGTACTCAGACCCCTTCACTTTTTACACAATACCCCTTAATGACAAGGTTATTAGAAATTTCAACAACAAAAAACAAACAGAAATACCTTATTTACATAAGTATTCAGATCCTTTGCTATGAGACTCAAATTAGTTCTGGTGCATCCTGTTTCCATTGATCATCCTTGAGATGGTTCTACAACTTGATTGGACATAATTTGGAAAGGCACACACCTGTCTATATAAGGTCCCACAGTTGACAGTGCATGTCAAAGCAAAAACCAAGCCATGGGGTCGAAGGAATTGTCCGTCCGAGAGAGGATTGTGTTGAGGCACAGATCTGGGGAAGGTACCAAAACATTTCTGCAGCATTGAAGGTCCCCAAGAACACAGCTGCCTCCATCATTCTTAAATGGAAGAACTACCAAGATTCCTACAGCTGGCCACCCGGCCAAACTGATCAATCGGGTGAGAAGGGCTTTGGTCAGGGAGGTGACCAAGAACCCGATAGTCGTTCTGACTCACAGAGCTCTAGTGTTCCTCTGTGGAGATGGGAGAACCTTCCAGAATGACAACCAGCTCCGCAGCATTCCACCCATCAGGCCTTTATGATAGAGTGGACAGATGGAAGGCACTCCTCAGTAAAAGGCACATGACAGCCCGCTTGGAGTTTGCCAAAAGGCCCCTAAAGACTGAGACGATGAGAAGCAAGATTATCTGGTCTGATGAAACCAATATTGAACTCTTTGGCCTGAATGCCAAGTGTCACGTCTGGAGGAAACCTGGCACCATCCCTACGTTGAAGCATAGTGGTGGCAGCATCATGCTGTGGGGATGTTTTTCAGCAGCAGGGACTGGGAAACTCGTCAGGGGCAGGGAAACTAATGGATGATATTTGATACTAAGCTGTGCAGGAACTGTTACAGTGAGAAAGACGTGAATATTTTAGATTGTTTTTGGCATCCCTATATATTTCCTAAGATTTGCTGTTATGGAAGACTTACCACTGCAGAAATGTCAAGTCGATAGTCAAAGATGGCTCCGCTTTTCTTATCCATGGTCACTTTGGCGAGTGCCACTGAGGCACTGAGGTAGAAGAAAGCTGCTATGCCGTGATATGCAAAGTCCTGTGTGAGATAGAAAGGGAAGGATGAAGAAATTATTTTCACTGCGTTTGACTGGATCATGGAAAAGATCTGGGGTGAAACTTAACCAACAATGCAGTGTGACTGCTTTTTGGAGCCAGAAGATTATCTTACAGCGAAGAGCACGGCATAGGTGAAGTCTGCTTGAGCCAGCGCTACATTTATTTTCCTTAGACCAGTTTTTCCCAATCCATTTCTGGCCAGCCTCCGGGGTGTGTACATTTTAGTTTTAGCCCAGCACTAGCACACCTGATTCAACTAATCACCACGCCTTTGATTAGTTGAATCAGGTGTGTTCGTGATGGAATCTAAAATGGCTACACCCTGGGGAGTCCGCTAGGAATGGATTGGGAAACACTGCCTTATAACTTATGAGATCTAGCATTTTCTGAAGAAGTACACTTTTCATCATCAATACATACATATATTTATTATCAATGGCGATTATGACTGTTGAATATAGTGGGCCTCCTCCAAAGAGAGCCATCATAACTGGGGCGGCAGGTAGCGTAGTGGTTAGAGCGTTGGACTAGTACCCGAAAGGTTGAAAGATCGAATCCCCGAACTGACAAGGTAAAAATCTGTTGTTCTGCCCCTGATCAAGGCAATTAACCCACTGTTCCTAGGCAAACATTGAAAATAAGAATTTGTTCTTAACTGACTTGCCTAGTTAAAAAACATTGATTTCATACTCAGGTGCTTCTGCTGCTTTTCCGTCTAGGTCTAGTATGCCAACTATCATGTAATTCATATTAAGTGCAAATTTCTATTTCGACAAAGCTAGGTTCCTGGCTAATTCATTGAAAAGTTCCCCAGGATTGCCCCCTCAATTTGACTAGATTTTTAAAAATGAAATATACATGCTATGTTACTATTTGTGTGTGCTCGTTGAACTTATCCTTTGTCTGGTTGGTCGATTAAAAAAATCTATCCAAGGTGCTTCCGCCCCCCCCATCCCAAAAAAAACAGGAAAGACTCACAGCAGTTGCCCATCCCCCGCTGTTGCGATGCACTCCGAAGGCGAACATGCACATCCAGATGAAGGTCATGGTGAAACAAAAGACGGACACGAACATCACCCAGCCCTGTGGGTTGGCGGGATCCACCAGTGTACATGCCACCAGGATCCATACCAGACCTCCAAAGACCTGAAACAAAGCATTGCAGTAGAGTAAATGGTTTTATGGTCCATTCAATTAAAATGTAAAGAAGAAGTCAATTTTTCCACTCAATTAGATTTGCACTTATGGTAATACTCAAACTAAATATGATTTTCAAATATTGAGAACAATATACAGCATATCCAAAAAACATGTGGGGAATCCCCTACAGCCAGGGTAAGTGGAAAAATAATGTTAGGTTGTATTTTCAGTGGAACATCCAGTGGCCTTGGTAGTAAGGGATACAGTGTATTCCTACAATTATTTTGTTTCATTGGTTTGAAAATGTTGGAGTCTGCAGTTTTTTTTAGGGACACCCTAGGAGATCTGCAGATCTGTGACACCCTAGGAACTAATTTGGTGCTATTAGTGAGTTTGGGGAGAAAACAAAATTGGCATTCCTGAAGCTAAAACTACACTACTGTAATAGCACTTATTCCATTGTTGTAATCAATTATATAACATAGTGACGTAAACAGATTATCATTTACCAGACCTACCTTAGAAAACCAACAATGGCCTGCCCTTCCCCAATCCCTATGACATACGATTTATGAAAGGTACAATTAGTTGTTTTTCATCAAGTCACACCCTTTCTGTTACTCCACCCTGACAAGCTCCAGCAATTAATCTGTTGCCTGGGAATGCAAAAGTAGGGTGTGTGTGTGTGTGTCAGAATCCACCTGTCTTGTTCATTTAGGATATCTTGTCAGTAGCCATGGTCCAGTCTGATTGTGCCATCATGCCACTCCTTGTCATGCCAAACATGTTTGGTAAGACAAGGAGTTGACATGATAGAACTGACAGATCTGTGACCAGGCAATTGTATCAGGGCCAGGCAATGGCAAAGCTAGGCATACAACATTCCACCAGTGGTCTGAGATATCAGCATGAGTGTGGATACTTGTGGTGATTGTGAAATGTCTACAAACTAATACCAGGATATCTTGACATTTCACACACTTTCTATACTAGATGTGATGGTTCAGTAGATATACTACTCATAGTCATAATAACTGCAAGGCGCACGCTTCTTCTAAAAACAACCTGCATTTAACATTATATCAAATAAGTGTTTTACTGAATGATGACTTGTAGAAAATGCACCCCATACAGTCCATACATAAAGGCTATGTTCCTCCCCAAATCATAAGAGCAACATGTGCTGAATTTACACAGGCAGACCAATTATTGTCATTAATTGGTCATTGGACCAATCAGATCAGCTCTGAAAAAGATAACGTGATTGGTCAAAAGATCAATTAGCAGAAAAAAATATCAGAATTGTGCTGCTTGTGTAAACCCAGCCAAACTTTCCTACCCACTGGGAACACTGGTTCGATCAACGTTGTTTCCACGTAATTTAAATGAAATTACGGCAACGTGGAATAGACGTTGAATTTACGTCTGTGCCCAGCGGGTAGAGGCAACATTTTGTCTCAAATTGGAACACACATTAAAAGGTTCTACAGGTGCACGACCATGGGAAGTGCGTCAATTGACGTCATTAAAATACTATCACGTTTGTGTACAATATATGCCTAGCAAAAACAGTAAACCATTGTAACTCACAAGCTCCGGTAGGTAGAGAATGTCTGGAATAGTTGTGCATATTCCTAGTCCACTGGGTAAATTCCCCATAGTGCCTGTATTTGATGTCATGGTTGCTCTCCGGTTTCGCGTACCTCAAATGTAGTAATGGTAGAATAGGTGCAGGTGCCCGTTTTAAGAGAGATGCCAACTTGAAAAACCTGCTTTCCCATCCCGATACCTAACTGTCACACCCGACCAAATAAAGACCAGTTTTGTAGTTTACCTACACGTGAATTGTAGGCGAACCTACCAATTAGTCATATCTATGATATATTCAAGAAGTTTGTCTGAACTTGTAGAAGCCGCGCTATACATTTTTTTCAAGTTGACTCATTCGTCACACCCAACTGTTGACAAACTCACCCTCGAAGTGTGCCTTTGGCAAATCAACACGAGTGAGCAACAAGTGATCAACTCCTAATTTTAAAACTCAAGATCGAAAAAATAGTTTTACAATAGATGCTTTAGTCATTGTGTGAGAATGAGACAATTGTCCTAATAAAAGTTGTTAAAATGCCTGATCTAATTAGTCAGTTATCCACAGAAAGACATAATTATTGCCTATAAAACGTGTAGTTCCTGAAAAACAATAATCCGTTCTATTCAGACTTTTTTTTTCAATAGAATAGAATACAATAACTTTATTTTTCTCAGAGGGATATGTGGTCCGATTTGTCTACTAGGACAATTAAGATAAATTAAAGTGCAGTTTTTCAATTTATCATGTCATAACTGCCAAAATAAAGGAAATACCAACATAAAGTGTCTTAATAGAGCGCTGGGCCACCAGAACAGCTTCAATGCGCCTTGGCATAAATTCAAGTGTCTGGAACTCTATTGGAGGGATGCCACACCATACTTCCACGAGAAATTCCATAATTTGGTGTTTTTTTCGAAAACACTGTCTCATGCACAGCTCCAGAATCTCCCATAAATGTTTCATTGGGTTGAGATCTGGTGACTGACACACACACACACACACACACACACACTTTAAGCCCCCTGAGATTTCTTCTTCTAGCCAAAATAATAGGCAACTGAGCATTGCCTAGTCTGGAAGGACCAGCTTTTAATATACTTTGTATCCCTCGTTTACTCAAGTGTTTCCTTTATTTTGGCAGTTATTATACTTTAAAATGATCCATTGTTTTGTAGGTCATTTATAAACTTAACACTAACAACGTGTAGAATAATGTAGCTAGGATCCTATTAGACAATATCCAATGTATAATAAGTTGCCACTAACTTCCCCCATTGATCTAACTGGGTATTGCTACAAAACATTATCATTTGTGTTCTGGGGTTTAACAGTAATGTACGTCCCAAATATAACCCTGTCCCTATTTAGTGCACTACTTTTGAACAGGGCCCATAAGGGCTCTGAACAAAAGTTGTTCACCATAGGGAATAGGGTGCCAATTGGGATGAAGCCTGAGTGCATGTGTGTGGAGTTTGTATGGGCATGTCTCCAGACGAGACACTACACACCAATGTCTCCAGGCACGCCACTCTCCAAGTGACAATTATGTCGTTTGAGGGAACTATTATCCTTTCACACTATCATGCTGACCCAGCTCAGTTCCACAGTGACTATGGTGGAGGCAGAACCAGGCTGACCCAGTACAGTTCAACTTGGCTCAGCCCAGTAGTGGGAAAGGGATATAACTTAACTGACACCTTTAGGATGACAGTGCTATGTTGTAATATGGTTATGTTTTGTCTTATGGAACATTTTAAACTGGTAATACAATAAATATAATTTGATGTGCAAACTCCCCCTTACTCATGTATGGTTGTGTGAATGTGACGAGAGAAGGTGGCTTGAACCTTTTCATGTTTTCAGGCCGTCATTGTAAATAAGAATTTGTTCTAGTTAAATAAAGGTTAAATAAAATAAAAAATGTTGTGACCATCCCATGTGCAGGAAATTATGAGTGACATGGGTTTGGGTAAGGATATTTTCAATCAAAGTATTGTTTGACAACCACTGGTCACTGTTAAACCTATTGCAACCTATTTTAAAGTCAGCACATGTATAGCTAGCCATCCTCTCATTTGCTTCTATGAAGAACATATAGAAATGCTTTCATAACATGACCTGGGTATACATTGCCACCTAGTGGATATTCTTTAGCTTACTTAAGAGATGTCCCGTCTTGTTCAAGTCTTATGGTAAATTGTTGGCTTCTTCAGAGCGGGAGAGTCCCAACTCCAGGAAAAATCTGTCTCCTTTTTGTGTGGAGGTCAATGAGAATTAATGGCTTATTTGCTACGTGAGGTTTATTTGATCGAATAGAAGTTTTGTAATGCTTAAGTTGTTACGAGTGTAATGATATAAGTAGGACGCGTGACATCCCGGCAACTTGAAAAAAAAGTTTTATATCGGCTATGATATGTATAAGTTGCCCAGCCAGGCAACTTATACATTTGATCTCCACTATAAAAAGCATATAGACATTATCTCACATTTCTTTTAGACTAACATTTCGTTTTCAACAGCTGAGATGTGTATAAACCTTGCTGTCGGTCTCTCCAAAATTTGCAACATTGTTTCAATATTGAAATGGGATCTCCTGATGTCCGATAGTAATGAACTTGTCAGGAGTGGGGAGGAGACAAACAGGCAGTCAGCGTTTCTCAGCCAGTCGAAATCATGAATCAGCTGGCATCAATTTTATGGATAAATATATTGTAACGACCCGGTATTGTGTTCTGTGTTTGTGGGTGTGTTATGGTTCTCATGGCTACTAGCAGGGGTTAAATATGTCAGGACAGAGGGAAAGGTTGGGGGGGTATGATGGGTAATCCCGCGGGATTTGGAAATGCATAAATAGGGATTACTGTCTCATCTTCTCTCTCTTTCTGTTCGGGGCCTTGATCTGTTCCTATGGGAGTAAACATTAATTAGACTTGGTATAGTTGTGTACGTTCGGCATTTAGCGGCGTGGGCTGTGGCCTGAACAATAGCCCAGTTTAGGAATAAACCTGTGTTCTGACCTGCACACCTAGAGTCCGTCTCTTTTTCCTTTATGACCCAGCCGGGTCATTACATTGGCGTCAGAAGTGCTTTCGAACTACGGGATCAAGACTAGGCGAGTTAGCTGTTCAGTATAGGCCGGGTTAGCTTTAGCGTGACTCGCATCTACGGTCATGATGCTTGGGGCGAGGCGGAAAATTAAGGAAGAGTCGGACAATGTGTCCGTTGTGGGCTCGGGGGTACCCGGTCGGGAGGGTCGGGCGGCGACTGCCGTAGAAGAGCTGGAGGGCCACATGGCGGGAGTTAAATTGTCAGTCAGCAAGATGGCAGAACTGGCGGGTTTTCCTTCACACCGCTCGAGAGCAGACGTTACGGCGACGGGGATATCGACGTCACCGGGTGCGGAAATGGCGGGGCCTGCTTATGTAAACAGAGATGGCAGCGGCCTATTGCCATTAGCCACGGTAGCGGCTAAACTACCAAAGTTCAATGGACAAGGTAAATGGGACGTTTTTTTTCACTCAATTCGAGTTGTTGGCTAGAGCCGGGAGGTGGTCTGACGAGACGAAAGCGTTACAGCTTGCCCTGAGCCTGACAGAGGAGGCGTCGGAATGCCTGTTAACGCTAGCCCCGGACGAGAGGGGCGACTACGGTGCGCTAGTGGAGGCATTGGGGGGTCGTTTCGGCAGCGACGCGCAGCCCAACATGCTGCGGATTGAACTGAGTAACAAAAAGAGACTTCAGGGGGAATCATTAAAGGCGTTGGCAAGTGGTATTCTGAGCCTGACCAGGTGGGCTTATGCAACTATGCCGATTGGGGTGCAAGACGAGCTGGCACGGGACAGTTTTATTAGAGCGCTCTCTTCCACCGAACTGGGTAAGCATGTTCAGATGGCGGACCCACCATCTCTGCGGGCTGCAGTGGAGATAGCAAGGAAGAGGGAGCTGATCTGGGGTGAGGGAGTGAGAGTGGAAGTCGCCAGTCAACCAGAGGTGAGAGCAGTGGTGGCTGGGGTGCCAGGGGTCACGAAACCAGAGTGGGTCGACGAGTTGGGCGGGCTAGTCAAGACTGCTTCGCTTGTCATGGAGAGGGGCTCCAGGCAGCGTCGCAGTGTCAGCTCAACTCCTATTGTCTGCTGGGGTTGTGGCCAGCCTGGCCACATTCAGCGGGAGTGTGGCAGATTCCCCCGTCACCAGGGAAACGACGGCGGGTTCTCGCGCAGGGGGCAGCGCGGACCCACCCCCCCGCCCCCGAACCCACTGTAAGCAAAAGAGGTACCCAGCAGCGCAGACAAGAGGGTGGGGACCTGCTCCCCCAGGGTGTAGCTGCCACCGTGTTTCCTAGTCCAGTAGTTGTGGTGGGACGTACCACCGTTGGGGACTTCTGCAATGTCATCATCAAGGTAGAGGGGGTGGAATGTTTGGCCCTGGTCGACACGGGCTCTACAGTAACCCTGGTGAGACCCGACATACTACCTGTTGGGGTGCGGGTGGAGCCGACCCTTGTCCAGCTACGGACTGTCACGGGGGAGCTAGCCCCCATGTTAGGGAAGTGTCAGCTATCTGTGACTGTGGGGGGGAGAACTGTGGGGTGTCTGGCGTGGGTAGCAGCGGTGCAGGACCCCTGTATACTGGGAATGGACTTTTTGAAAAACTGTGGGGCTCAGTTGGACTTAGCGTCGGGCACTTTGAGGCTGTCGGGGGGGCCCACAGTGGGAATGTCGCCTTCGGGAGAGCCAGCAGCGGGCAGGGCTGTCCCTCCGTCTTCCTCCAAGCTTGCAGAAACTCCACCGGTCATCCCGGCTGCTCCCTTGGTCGTTGTGCCATTCCAGCAGCTGCCTCCGGCGGCGACGGCCTTCACTCCCCATCATGGTGCAAACACAGGCAGCTCAGTAGCCCAAAACACACTGGCTCCTTGACTTGGAGTTACATTGTGTTGTTTAAGTGTTCACTTAATTTTTTGGAGCAGTGTATATTTAATGGTCTCGTTGCAAAAGCTAAATTGTCGCAAGGGAACTTTTATTTATTTTATTTCACCTTTATTTAACCCGGGTAGCAAAGATTATAGCAAACACCACTGAAACGGAATTGGTGCTCGCTAGCTTTGCAAATTCAGCTGTTGTTGGAAGCCAGCCAATATGAAACAAACGATTAAAATTACAAAAGGTTGCAGCATATGTTGTGTAAATGGTGAACTCATACAGCTGTCAACTCTTGTCACTGCAATCCGTTTCACATTTGCTAGCTACCTTTTAGATCAAAGCCCATATAGAATGATAGAAGATAAGATGATAGAAGCCCATCTCCTACTGTAAATAACCTACACACTGTGTGTGTGTGTGTAGCCAGCCAGGTAGAAAAATGTCGGAAAAAAGACAGACATCAGAGTATTTTTCAGTACACAAAAACGCAAAGTAAGAACCCTAGTAGCCTAATATCCCAAAGACTAGTTGATAAAATGTTCATAAGAAAGAAGTGAAATGCTAATGGAAATGTTTCACAATGATGTCATTAGGCAGAGCAGGCAACAGATGGCACACAGACAGCAGAGTTGTGGACAGATAGGCAGGGACAGACTGGCAGAGACAGGGAGTCTCAGGTAAGTTTGTTGAGTCTTTGTTTGGCAACATTATGAAAGGTTCTCAATTTTTTTTACTTGTAAAATAGGAACATAATTGGAAAATGCCATGGATACCCCCATGTAATATTCATATGTGAATACATGCTGAGTTATGGTTGGATGCATTTTGCCGCCGTGTCATACTGTGCGGTGATTGGTTGGGACCACCCAGACGGTTGGGTCGTGGGCAGTTGATCGTACCAACTGAATCAACTACTTAGCCAAGTTCGCACCCAGCCTCTCCAATGCTAATGCACCCCTGCGTCAACTGCTAAAGCAGTCCAGTGAGTTTCTTTGGGACAAGCAACACGACATTGCTTTCCAGAATGTGAAAGACTTGATCACGAGAGAACCAGGACCAATCCTTGCCTACTACGACCCAAACAAAGAGCTCAGACTCCAAGTGGACGCGTCGAAGTATGGACTAGGTGCAGTGCTACTGCAAGAAGGAAAGCCCATCGGCTACGCTTCCAAATCTCTCACAGACTGTGAAATCAACTACGCCCAAATCGAAAAGGAGCTCTATGCCATTCTGTTCGGATGTAAACGTTTCCATCAGTACGTATATGGACGACAAGTCATTGTGGAATCCGACCACAAGCCCCTTGAGTCAATCATGAGGAAACCACTAGCTGCAGCCCCGCCAAGGCTACAGAGAATATTCCTTCAACTACAAAAATACGACTTCACAATCACTCACCGTCCAGGCAAAGACATCCCTGTCGCAGACACACTCTCCAGGAAGTTTCTTACCTACAAGGACAGCAGCCTCAGTGAGGGCATGGACATGCAAGTGCACACTGTGTACAGCAACTTACCAGTTAGTGACACGAAACTGAAGGAGATCCAAGCTGAAACAGACAAGGACTCACAACTCACACAGCTGAGGAAAGTCATACAGGATGGATGGCCTGAGGAGAGGAGAAAATGCCCTCAGAGCGTCTCAGAATTCTGGAACCATCGTGATGAACTATCACAGATCAACGGAATCATTTTCAAAGGAGAGAAAATCATTATTCCTACCAGTCTCAGAGAAGAGATTTTGACAAAGATCCATGCTGGACACATGGGCATGGAAAAGTGCAAACAGAGAGCACGGGACATTTTGTTTTGGCCTGGAATGTGCAAACAAATAGAGGACATTGTTGGTAGATGCACCATCTGTCTTGAAAGACGCCCCTCAAACACCAAAGAGCCAATGTTACCTCTCAACTTAAACTGGTGACTGAACTAAGATATGTTAAAGGTAATGGTATTGCTGTTGTGATTAGTTGTCTAGTTTTGGGTACCGGTAGTTAGGAGTACGGCAAACACCTTATTTCTTTGGTTCCTCAATATACATTTACCATGTTACAACGTAGGCTATGTGTTACAGCACTACTTTTGGTGTCCCCCTCAGGAATTGCTCCTGAGAAAATTTAATGTAATTTTCCCCTCCAAAGTTGATATCAGATTTTCGCCCCTGGTGAGCTCTCACATTTTTCAACATGTTTTTTTTACAAAAGGATAGATTTGGAGTTAGATAAACTTTGATTTTTCGGCAGGAACACATGCAGGATGCTACCCTCCACAGCATGGCCTTTCGCTCGAGATCAAAACTCCAAACCTACAACCCAATTTTGACCAAAATTAATTACAGCTACCAAGGCTTAATTTTTTATAAGCTATACGGAGGTGCTCTAGCAAACAAACAGCAGAGACCTGAGGACACCATCCAACCTGGAACTGAGCTGCCAGGCTTGCAAGGACAGACCACATACAACTTCAATTAGCACTGAGGTGTGAAGTAAATGGTGTCGAGGCCTTTGGGCCCATAAAGTGGCAGGAGTCTTTGAAGCCCCTTCCTGCTGTTCAAAGTCCATTCACTGGCATTTTCTACAAGAAATCTGCCTCCAGAAATAAAAGCTTTTCCCAAGTGGGTGTGACACTTACTCCCATTGCCTGCTGCATTGCTACTTGGATTCCACCTGGCGATCTGTTCACCGTCTGCCCTGGCCTGTCTCCCCCTGTCTGGAACAGGTACCCCCACCACACTCCCCCCTTTCTCATGAGCTTTTGCTTGCCTCCAGCACACATGCACTGTTGGGGCGAGTGACTCTGACCTTACAATGGCTAGCCCCAAGTCATTCTATATTTAATTTTTTTACTGTGCATTTTGCTATTTGCCTCATGACTCCTGCATGTTTTGTTGACTATTAACTTTTTTTACCCAACCGTGGGACAGACGATGTTTGTTCCCACACTCGGGACTCTGACTCTCAATTGGTTACACGGACCTTTGGCCTCCCATCCTATTCTAACCACCTCTCGCCGGCGTTGTATTCATGCTACCTGATGAAATTGCTGCACAATATGATCTTGTTGCCATCTGATGCACATTCAGATGTCATAAATCAGCACTGCAGAGCTCTCTCTGTCCTATGCCATGCCTTGATTGTATTACTGTTGATGATACCTGGAAATGTGCATGTACACCCTGGCCCATCTACTGTAACTGGCCCCAATTCTGACTTGTGCTCTGATATTTGCTTCACTGATTTCTGCTCTCGTAAAAGCCTGGGTTTTTTGCACATTAACACTAGAAGCCTATTACCTAAAATGGATCAATTGAAAGTGTGGGTTCACAGCTCCTATCCAGATGTGTTGGTCATTACTGAGATGTGGTTAAGAAAGAGTGTTTTATGTTAACCTTTCTGCTTACAACCTTTTTCGGCAAGACAGATCTTCCAAAGGTGGGGGAGTGGCAATCTTTACCAAGGATCACCTTCAGTGGTCGGTTGTCTCCACCAAGTCTGTCCCCAAACAATTTGATTTGCTGGTTTTAAGCATTCAACTTTTAAATATCTCTTTGTTGACTGTTGCTGGGTGCTATCGTCCTCCATCAGCACCGGCCTGAACCCTACCTGCCCTAAGCTCTCTCCTGGCCACTTGCACTAAGTCTGAATTTGTCCTGCTAGGTGACATAAACTGGGACATGCTTAAACCACCTGACCGAGTCCTAAAGCAATGGGACTCCCTAAATCTTTCTCAGATTATCACCAATCCCACAAGGTATGACTCAAAACACCCAGAAAAGGCTACTTTCCTCGATGTTATCCTCAAAAATAATCCTGACAGGTATCAGTCTGGTGTTTTCTGTAATGACCTTAGTGATCACTGTTTTCAAGCTCTTCTCAATTTACATCAACAACATAGCTCAGGCAGTAGGAAGCTCTCTCATCCATGTATATGCAGATGATACAGTCTTATACTCAGCTGGCCCCTCCCCAGATGTTGTGTTAAATGCTCTACAACAAAGCTTTCTTAGTGTCCAACAAGCTTTCTCTACTCTTAACCTTGTTCTGAACACTTCCAAAACAAAGGTCATGTGGTTTGGTAAGAAGAATGTCCCTCTCTCCACAGAAATGATTACTACCACTGAGGGTTTAGAGCTTGAGGTAGTCACCTTGTACAAGTACTTGGGAGTATGGCTACATACTAGTACACTGTCCTTCTCTCAGCACATATCAAAGCTGCAAGCTAAAGTTAAATCTAGACTTGGTTTCCTCTATCGTAATCACTCCTCTTTCACCCCAGCTGCCAAACTAACCCTGATTCAGATGACCATCCTACCCATGCTAGATTACGGAGATGTAATTTATAAATTGCTATGTTGTTACCTTAGGTCTCGCTTTATGTAGTGTTGTCTCTCTTGTCATGATGTGTGTTTTGTCCTATATTTATATTTTATGATATATATATATATATATTTTTTAATACCAGCCCCGTCCCCGCAGGAGGCCTTTTGGTAGGCCGTCATTGTAAATAAGAATTTGTTCTTAACTGACTTGCCTAGTTAAATAAAGGTTAAATAAAAAAAATTAAAAATTAATAACAACACCTGTACCCATATATCCTCCAAACACCGGCTTCTCAGGCATTATTACTTAAGTATTCACCAATCCAAAGAAAGGATAGGCGGGAGCTAGACAGCCCACTGTGCCTTTGTGCACAACGACTCCCATTGTTAGGGCGACGTGTATGGGGTCAATTTCACACCATATGTATTGAATTCAAAATAAAATAAATTGTGAACATGAAAAATAAAGTTGAGAATGTATATTGTATATTATATTTTCGAGGACGGGTGAAATAATGGATGTTGAAATCAAAAACCAAACAATTGAAAGCTAAATGTATAGAATTGTAAACAAAAATAAGACATCAAAACCCAAAAACTTGTAAACAAATAATTTTAAAGTGAGAGCAAATCTCTATGACAAATGATTAAAAAAAAAAATAATTGAAAACGAATGCAAAACTAATGCCAAATGAATGCAAAACTTTCCCAGCAACCAATCTTATTGAATACATTTTGCCTACGCTCTTGTCTGCATGTACTTACCTTTTGGTTACGCTACTAGTATTTTTGCTTCTATGTCTGTTTCTTTGCTTTCACTGCCAGTCTTTTCGATTGCGAGTTTTGTCATTATTTTTCCATGAAGGGCGGGATTTAGAGGGAGGTGTAGACAATGAGTCTCCATTGGTTCGCTAGTTTTGGAGTGACGGTTCGTCTTAGCCCAATCAATGAACATGATAGACAAGCTTTTTTCTATTGCCTACTTAAGTAGACGGTCTGACGTCACCACTACGCGCTAAATCTTCCCCCCTGTTCATGTTCTGAACATGGCGAACCAGTTACCAATACCTGCGCCGAACGTTGTGCAACAGGTAATTCATATGTTTACCTAAGTAGTTAGAAGGGTCAGCGCCAGTGATACATCAAATCATTGATTGGGTTGAGACAAACCGTCACTCCAAAACCAAACCACAGGAGATGGAAATATGTGGTTTTAGGTAATAGCTTTATGGGATAGCTAGCAACTTGTGAACAATTACCCATTACTTAAAGTGACTACTTTTTAATAGTATTGTTGAATAATACACAATACAATAATATTGTATGGCCTTCCATTTAAGTGTATTGTGATAATGACGTTTGTTTTTTAATTATAATTATTAGGTGGAGCTTGCTAGCTACAATGGTATCTTCAACCTAGCCTTGCTTTAGCTAGCTGCTGATCTGCAGTGCAAACTATCTTGACTTTCTATAAAGGTAGAGAAACAAGTTCAGGGAAAAGTAATTAAACATGTTTTATAACCTCAAGTTATATATTTATCCTGTTTCTTGAACGAAAAGGTCATATTTTGAAATATCCCAAAATAATTTAAATCTCTGACGAGACAGGCTCTCCTCCATTTTCCGATTTTTACAAAGACCACAGCAAAGATTTTTTAACTAACCCAAGCTAGACCACAGCCTGTCCTTTCCAATGGAAACAAATTCATCCAAGTGGGCAGAGCCAAGTACAAGCTAGCGAAATCATATTGGCGCGTTCTAGCAGGTATTTGCATATTCTGTAGGGAACGCCTACTCTGTAGCGTGCGCATGTGCAATAACCCAATTCGCCCTTGCACTCCTAAACAAAGCCATTTTTGAAAACTTTGGCAAAGGCTAAAATCTACAAAACGTAGTCCACTCTGTTCGTAACATGTTCTAGTTTTGGAAACATTGAGATCAAATGTTTCATCGATGAGAATATTTCACCTCGCTCAATCTTCTCCCACTGCCACGACTGGGCTTCCTCTCATCACCATATTTTGTAGTAAGTGGGTACGCCAACCGGATGCTTCAAATTTATACAGCTGGTGAAATATGTCTCATCGTTCTGTCTCATTGTTCAATCTGTGGCTAGTCAGTCTTGTCCGTTCGGTAGCCGGGCAAGACTCCGTGAAAACGACGTAAAGAAATACGTTACGATGTAAACGGGGCATCAGGTGTTGTTTGAAGATCACCATTTAAAATAATGCAGAACTTAAGTGCGCATTTTGAAACATAACCCTTGATTCTAGCTACGGCAGCCATGTAGCAACTATGTTACCAAATTGGAAGTTATGGTGAGAGTGTTTATTTGTTGCTTCCACCATATATCTAACGCAGTATAGACTAAGGAAAATAGATGTTTAATATTTTGCTGCTATTTTTTTCCTGGACAGCACAGTAGTCTATTTAGTAAAGGAAATAGGCTTATGTTGATCGTTCTATTCTCTGCATGTTGACCCGATTATGCACAACGGTGTGCAGTAGCAATAGCCAGGTAAAGTGGGGCACTAACTCGCTTGTTACCGATATAATCTTAAAATGTACAATCAAACGAATTTGTATCGCGCTGTAATTGTACTGGTTCAAACAATGGATTATATACCAATTAGCTATACACTGTGAAGTCAGACGTGACATACGGTCCCGTGTGACTCAGTTGGTAGAGCATGGTGTTTGCAACGCCTGGGTTGTGGGTTCGATTCCCACGGGGGACCAGTACGGGAAAAAATGTATGAAATGTATGCATTCACTACTGTAAGTCGCTCTGGATAAGAGCGTCTGCTAAATGACTAAAATGTAAATGTTAATGTTGCCATACAGTAGTTGAAGCTTTGGGTACAGTCTACACCTGGCTATTCATGTTATTTGGGTGTGCCTCCAACTTGAATAGCCTGAACAAAATTAATAACATTATTTTTTTTTTTATATAGTTTCTCCTGGAACATGGGATCTAATGGAACCGTGGAATGCTACAGGTAGCAGCAGTGTTTGTAGATGGTCGTACAGTTGGAGACTTTTAATTGTCTTTTCCTTGGCCAGAGATACTTGGACAATATCAAACGTGGATTTCTACTTTTGTACACATTTTGCTGGAAGGATGAAAGCTATGAAAAGCAACCATATCAATGCTTTGCATACAGAGCTTTTTCTTTTGCTTTGACATCAATTGTTATTACACTAGTACGCCTGTAGCCACCACACTTCTTTCACACAGCCAACCTGGAAATTAACAGTTGTACAAAGGCGTTGCCCAACCCTAACATTGCAAACAGCTCAGAGCAAACATCCCCTTTTACATAAGATTTGTTAAATCATTGTTGAGACCTGAATCTTTTTTTTTTTAACTTTTCTTTTTACTCAACACTACAATACTCATCTTTATCAATGCCTCGATGGAAAGCTCTGGCGAGCCAGCATTTACGGTGGTCCAGCCCTGTTGCCCAAGGACTAGTTTTGTGTATCATAACGTTTGGCATCGTACTGCCGTTGTGCTGCCACAGGCTACTCTATTCCTACTACTACATTAAATCGATGTACTTGAATGACATGAGCGATCAGTTTCTAGCGGAGAGCTACGAGAGAGGGCAGGAGGCTTTGGAATTCTGGGCGGCATCACGGTCTACCACCGGGTCGGCTGGCTTTTCCAACATCGCTAAGGGATCCGAGCTATTGATCACTGTGGTAACGGCCAGGCGAACGGAGGGCAAGGAATTTCACTACCTGCTTCAAGTGATGCAGCGGCTGGTGTCCCTCCTGAGAGGATGCGGCGAGGGGCGGCGTTGCGCTGAAGTGCTGGTGTGCGACGTGGAAAGCGGTCCCCTGGACAACGAGGATGCGGCGCTACTGGAGAGCCAGTTCCTGGTGGTGAGGAGGTCCCTGGAGGAGCAGGGGAAGAACCAGGCTCACGCCAATACCTTTGAGAGGGAGAAGAGGGACTATGTCTACTGTCTACGCAAAGGATGGGAGCTGGCAAGGCCCAAAAACTTGATAGTCCTCGAGGACGACGCACTACCCAGGGCGGACTTCTTTGCCGTGATCCGAGATTTGCTCTCGCGGCGCTTCGCCCTCCACACTCTCTACGTCAAGCTCTACCACCCGGAGAGGCTGCAGCGCTACTGGAACCCCGAACCCTACCGCATCCTGGAATGGGTGGGACTTGGACTAGTCGTGGCTACCGCACTCCTACTAATCCTTAGTCACGGTGCACCTTTCTCTTTCTCCCTCTCCACCACCCACCTCCTCTTCCTCACCTTGTACATCATGGTTGCTGTAGAGCTGGCCGGTCGGCATTACCTACTCGAGGCACGGCGCTTCTCGCCGCAGCTCTACGCCGTGTCCCCGGCGACCGAGTGCTGCACACCTGCCATGCTGTTTCCGGGTAACTCATCACTCAGGGCGGCGGAGTACCTGGATGGATCATTCTGCGTCAAGGGCAATGCTAAGGACATGGTTCTGTATCAGATGGCTCGGACTATAACCGGAGAGAGAGCGCACAGCATAGAGCCCAACCTGGTCTCCCACATCGGGGCTTTCTCCTCAGTCAGGGCCAATCCATCTAGGCCTAGACTTCTTTGAGGAACAACTGAAAAGAGATTTGAGGCTACGTCCCAGATTGCACTGTATTCCCTATATAGTGCACTATTAGGGCCAATAGAGCTCTGGTCAAAAGTAGTGCATGTAGGGAATAGGGTGCCATTTAATCAGGGTTGGAGACAATTCCATTTCACCTCAGGAAGTTAACTGAATTGAAATGGAATTTACTCCAATCCTTTGATAAATATTACTGAATATCACCATACAGGGTTACCTAACACTCCATAGGGATACATATCACTATGCTAGCATCCCTGACATATACCCAAATCCAACCAATGGTGCCTGTAATGAGAGTCCTTGATGGATATTGAAGGTCTCTCCTGCCTACTGTAAGATTTTACCCATGTAAATGGATCTATTTAACCCATCTAGGCAAGATCTATTTCTCTTATGCAATATTTGGGTACACTCCACACACATTGGGTACACTTTGGAATACAGTATGTTCTATGTTGGCATAACCATGTACTGCATATCCCCTGAAGGTTCAAAAGAGATGTATCATGTAAAATACCAAAACGTGTTGCTGTAGTTGTTGAACTAAGGCTAATAGGTTGTTAAAATCTAATTTAACCATTGGACAATGGCATTATTGCTGTAATGTGACACTTTGAATGTCTGACACTTTGAATGTCTGAAAGAAAAACAATTAAATATATGAAGATATACTGTTTAACCCTTAGTGTTTATTTAGTGATTTGATGCTGTGTGCTTACATCATACATGCTGGACACTGAGTGTACAAAATGTTAGGAACAGGAACTCTTTCCATAACATAGACTGATCAGGTTAATCCAGGTGAACGCTGCTGGGTCTTTCACGCTCCAGTTTCCCATGTGTATCAGGAATGATCCACCACCCAAAGGACATCCAGCCAACTTGACAACTGTGGGAAGCATTGGAGTCAACATGGGCCAGCATCCCTGTAGAACGCTTTCGACACCTTGTAGAGTCCATTCTCTGACGAATTGAGGCTGTTATGAGGGCAAAAGGGGGTGCAACTCAATATTATGGTGTTCCTACTGTTTTGTACAATCATGTTGACCTTAGACACTGTATAACTAGTATCCATGTGTTTTATCACTTGTTATTTTAATACTGCACTGGGTACACTTAACACTTCTAATAAAATAATACATATCATGTAAAGAATGTTTGCCAATACTTAATTAATACATTGACTTCGGATGGAATGTTTAACTAATAGACCTGTTTATAAAACAAAACAAGTTCTCCCACTTTTTGATGTGCCACAATACCTATATATACAGTGCACTGTGTATACATAGTAGTCACACAGCCTCGACTCCGGAGGACTAATGCCCATTTCGTAAGAATGACAATACAGCATTGATGGGTATGTTATTGTGAGACTAAATAAACAGGGACAGTGTAAGTACACATAGTTAGTTACTTATACTGAACAAAAATATAAACTCAACAATTTGTATGATTTTTACTGAGTTACAGTTCATATAAGGAAATCAGTCAATTGAAATAAATGCATTAGGCCCTAATCAATGGATTTCACATGACTGGGAATACAGATATGCATCTGTTGGTCACAGATAACAACAAATAAAGGTATGGGCGTGGATCAGAAAACCAGTCCGTACCTGGTGTGACCACAACTTGTCTCATGCAGCGCGACACATCTCATTCTCATAGAGTTGATCAGGCTGTTAATTGTGGCCTATGGAATTTTATTATACTCCTCTTCAATGGCTGTGTGAAGTTGCTGGATCTTGGCAGGAACTGGAACACGCTGTCGTTCCAGAGCATCCCAAACATGTTCAATGGGTGACACGTCTGGTGAGTATGCAGGCCATGGAAGAACTGTGACATTTTCAGCTTCCAGGAATTGTGTACAGATCCTTGCGAGATGGGGCCATGCATTATCATGCTGAAACATGAGGTGATGGCAGCGGATGAATGGCAATGGGCCTAAGGATCTCATCACAGTATCTCTGCATTCAAATTTCCATTGATAAAATGCAATTGTGTTTGTTGTCCGTAGCTTATGCCTGCCCATACCAAAAACCCCACAGCCACCATGGGGCATTCTGTTTGCAACGTTGATAGCAAACCGCTCTCCCACACGACGCCATACCCATGGTCTGCGGTTGTGAGGACAGTTTGACGTACTGCCAAATTCTCTAAAACGACGTTGAAGGCGGCTTATGATAGAGATATGAACATTCAATACCCTGGCTACAGCTCTGGTGGACATTCCTGCAGTCAGCATGCCAATTGCACGCTCCCTCAAAACTTGAGACATCTGTGGCATTGTGTTGGGTGACATTTTAGAGTGGCCTTTTTATTGTTCCCAGCCCATGGTGCACTTGTGTAATGATCATGCTGTTTAATCAACTTTTTGATATGCCACACTTGTCAGGTGGATGGAATATCTTGGCAGAGGAGAAATGCTCACTAACAGTGATGTAAACCAATTTGTGCGCAACATTTGAGAGAAACAAGCTTTCTGGGATCTTTTATTTCAACTCATAAAACATGGGACCAACACTTTACATGTTGTTTATATTTTTGTTCAGTGTAGTTACAAGACAATTATACGTATTTACGGTTTGTGTGATTACACATTGACATTTTTCTGTGCTTCAGATTTAAGTAATTGAAATTGTGCCTAAACGGCTCACCTTAACACTTAAATTTTAGATCATAATTTTATGACAATAGTTGAAAGTACTGTGTAATACTGTATTTGCACTGTACCCTTCTATGTAACATGGCTGTAAATGCAAATATGTAGAGACACTGTGGAATCCATCCTGTTTTCTCCTATCACAGCCATTAAAGTTACCATTGGCCTAATGGTGAAATCCCAGAGCGGTTTCCTTCCTCTCCGGCAACTGAGTTAGGAAGGACACCTACAGTTGAATTCGAAAGTTTACATACACTTAGGTTGGAGTCATTAAAACTCGTTTTTTCAACTACTCCACAAATGTCTTTTTAACAAACTATAGTTTTGGCAAGTCGGTTAGGACATCTACTTTGTGCATGACACAAGTAATTATTCCAACAATTGTTTACAGATTATTTCACTCATAATTCAAATGCCTGAAGGTACCACGTTCATCTGTACAAACAATAGTACGCAAGTATAAACACCATGGGACCACACAGCCACCATACCGCTCAGGAAGGAGACGTGTTCTGTCTCCTAGAGATGAACGTACTTTGGTGCGAAAAGTGCAAATCAATCCCAGAACAACAGCAAAGGACCTTGTGAAAATGCTGGAGGAAACAGGTTCAAAATGATCTATATCCACAGTAAAACGAGTCCTATATCGACATAACCTGAACGGCCGCTCAGCAAGGAAGAAGCCGCACATGGGGGCAAAGATTGTACTTTTTGAAGAAATGTCCTCTGGTCTGATGAAACAAAAATAGAACTGTTTGGCCATAATGACCATCGTTATATTTGGAGGAAAAAGGGGGAGGCTTGCAAGCCAAAGAACACCATCCCAACCGTGAAGCTCGTGTGTGGCAGCATCATGTTGTGGGGGTGCTTTGCTGCAGGAGGGACTGGTGCACTTCACAAAATAGATGGCTTCATTAGAAAGGGAAATTATGTGGATATATTGAAGCAACATCTCAAAACATCAGTCAGGAAGTTAAAGCTTGTTCGCAAATGGGTCTTCCAAATGGACAATGACCCAAGCATAGTTCCAAAGTTGTGGCAAAATGGCTTAAGGACATCAAAGTCAAGGTATTGGAGTGGCCATCACAAACCCTGACCTCAATCCTTTAGAAGTTTTGTGGGCAGAACTGAAAAAAGTGTGTGCGAGCAAGGAGGCATACATACCTGACTCAGTTTCAACTGCTCTGTCAGGAGGAATGGGCCAAAATTCACCCAACTTATCGTGGGAAGCTTGTGGAAGGCTACCCGAAACGTTTGACCCAAGTTAAACAATTTAACGGCAACACTATCAAATACTAATTGACTGTATGTAAACTTCTGACGCATTGGAAATGTGATGAAGGAAATAAAAGCTGAAAGTCATTTCTCTACTATTATTCTGACATTTCACATTCATAAAATAAGGTGGTGATCCTAACTGACCTAAAACAGGGAATTTTTACTAGGATTAAATGTCAGGAATTGTGAAAAACTGAGTTTAAATGTATTTGGCTAAGGTGTATGTAAACCCTCGACTTCAACTGTATTTCTTTGTAGTTACTAGGTGTATTGATACATCATCCAAAGTGTAATTAATAACTTCACCACGCTCAAAGGGATATTCAATGTCTGTTTTTAATTATTTTTTACCTCTCTGCCAATAGGTACCCTTTTTTGCAATGCATTGGGGAAACCTCCCTGGTTTTTGTGGTTGAATCTGTTTGAAATGTACTGCTCAACTGAGGGACCTTACAATTATTTGTTTGTGTGGGGTACAGAGAGGTAGTCATTACAAAATAATGTTAAACTCTATTATTGCACACAGTGAGTCCATGCAACTTATAATGTGACTTAAGCAAAGTGTTACCCCTGAAATTATAGTGCCTTCAGAAAGTATTCATACACCTTGACCTAATTCCACATTTTGTTGTGTTACAGCCTGAATTCAAAATGTATTAAATATATTTTCTCACCCATCAACACACAATACCCCATAATGACAAGTGAAAACATATTTTTATACATTTTTGCAAATGTATTGATAATTAAGTACAAAAAGATCTAATTTACACCCCCCTGAGTCAATACTTTGTAGATGTAGAAGCATCTTGGATATGTCTATCAGTTTTGCACATCGGGATTTGGGGATTTTCTTCAATTTTCCTGGCAGATTTTTTCAAGCTCTCAAAAGTTAGATGGGGAGCGGCGGTGAACCACTATCTTCAAGTCTTTCTCCAGATTTTCAATGGGATTCAAGAATGGGCTTTTGCTGAGCCACTCAAGAACATTCTTGTTCTGAAGCCATTCCAGTGTTGCTTTGGCTGTATGTATGGGGTCATTGTCCTGTTGAAACGTAAATCTTTGCTCCAGTCTAAGGTCGTTTGCACTCTGAAGCAGGTTCTCATCAAGGATTTGCCTGTATTTGGCTACATTCATTGTTCCCTATATCCTTAGTGTCCCAGTCCCTGCTGCTGAAAAGCATCCCCACAACATGATGCTGCCACCACCATGCTTCACGGTAAGGGTGGTGTTAGACGGGTGATGAGCTGTGCCTGATTTTCTCCAAACATACAGTAGCACTTTACATTCAGGCCAAACAGTAAAATGTTTGTCTCATCAGACCACAGAATCTTTTCATGCCTTTTTGCAAACTCCAAACATTCTGTCATGTGCATCTGGTGAAAACATATCTCCCATAAAGCCCAGATTGGTAAAGTGCTGTAGAGACTGTTGTCCTTCTGGCAGGCATCTCAGGCAAGCAAATCTGTAGTTCTCTCAGAGTGGTTATTGGGTTCTTGGTCACCTCCCTGACCAAGGTCCTTCTTGCCCGGTTGCTCAGTTTGATTGGACGGCAAACTCTAGGCAGAGCCTGGTTAGTTCTATATTTTTTTTCATTTCCTAATGATGGAGAACACTGTGCTTTTGGAAACTTTCAACACTCTAGAAATGGTTTTATACCCTTCCCCAGATATACACCTTATTAAAATTCTATCACGGCAACAGTTCCTTGGAGAATCATGGTATAGTTTCTGCTTTGACATGCACTGTCAACTGTGGGGTCTTATATAGACAGGTGTGTTTCTTTCTAAATCATGTCCAAACAATTGAATTGGCCACAGGTGGACTCCAATCAAGTTGCAGTGACATCTCAAGGATCATCAGAGGAAATTGGATACATCTGAGCTCAATTTGGAGCGTCATAGCAAAGGGGTGTGAATACTTAGTATTTAAATGAGATTTTTGTATTTAAATTTTAAATACATTTGCAAAAATGTCTAAACATGTTTTAACTTTGTCATTATGGGGTATTGTGTGTAAATGGGTGACAAAAAAAACCAAGTAATCCATTTTGAATTTAGGCTGTAAAACACAAAATGTGGAATAAGTCAAGGGGTATGAATACTTTCTGAAGGAACTGTATTTAGGCTTGCCATAACAGCATAGTTGAATACTTATTGACTCAAGACATTTTCAGCTTTTATATTAATTAGTAAACATTTCTAAAAACATAATTTCACTTTGACATTATGGATTATAGTGTGTAAACCAGTGACACAATCTCAATTTAATACATTTTAAATCCGGGCTGTAACACAACAAAATGTGGAAAAAGACAAGGGGTGTGAATACTTTCTGTAGGTACTAATATATATATACACACACACACACACACACACACTGAACAAAAATATAAATGCTCATGATTCATGAGCTGAAATAAAAGATCCCAGAAATTATGTGATGTGTGTATGGTGTCCAAGGCTATTTGCCTAGAAGGCCAGCATCCTGGAGTCGCCTCTTCACTGTTGACCTTGAGACTGGTGTTTTGCGGGTACTATTTAATGAAGCTGCCAGTTGATGACTTGTGAGGCGTCTGTTTCTCAAACTAGACACTCTAATGTACTTGTCCTCTTGCACAGTTGTGCACCGGGGCCTCCCACTCGTCTTTCTATTCTGGTTAGAGTCAGTTTGCGTTGTTCTGTGTAGGGAGTAGTACACAGCGTTGTACGAGATCTTCAGCTTCTTGGCAATTTCTCGCATGGAATAGCCTTCATTTCTCAGAACAAGAATAGACTGGCGCGTTTCAGAAGAAAGTTCTTTATTTCTGGCCATTTTGAGCCTGTAATCGAACCCACAAATGCTGATGCTCCAGATACTCAACTAGTCTAAAGAAGGCCAGCTTTATTGCTTCTTTAGTCATAACAGTTTTCAGCTGTGCTAACATAATTTGATGTAATTTTATCTGTGGCCAATGACCTTGAGCCTTCTTGGAAGGGCATTTCTAATGTAACTATATAGCAGGACCCAAAGGGCTAGAATTTTCTATGTCTATCCTTATTAAGGACTTAGACTTGGCGGTAACGTAGAGTCCCCATGAGTGACAGAACACTGAGCAAATCACGGCGCAACGCTCCTATTTTCTGCTGGCTTGCCCCACCACCACAGAAAGCACTGAGCTAGGATGAAACACCTGCATTTTGGAGCTGCCTTACTCAAGAAAACAAATAAGAGACCATGTTTTTATGCAGCTTTATTAACTCAATGATTTATATTTTTTACATTGTTTGCAAACGGATAAGTGACACATTAATGGCCAAAAAAAAGGCAAGCCCATATTTTTTGGAGGTGCTGAAAATGTGGGGCTCAAAACACCAAATATTTGTAAATGTCCCAATATTTCTGGAGATCACTGTAAGTGCCTTATTAACCAAAATACCATTTGTAAAGATTGTGAACAACTCTGTACTCCTTATGTGTTCCCACATGGTCACAGGCATAACAAATAGCATGGGTGAACTCTTGATATTGTTGAATTAGATGGCGCTGAGCAGAAAAGTGTTCACGCCACTGAAAGTAGTGCAGATATGCCTCATCATCCTTGTTCAACTTCAGGAGGAATTCTGCCAAGGCTTTCGCATCTGGAAAGTCGTTAACATGGATGAAGGAATCTCCTGGGACAAAGTCCTCATAGTTTTGTCTGGGTGGGCCCAATACTACTGGTACAGTTCCTGCTGCAAGTGGTCCATTTAGCTTCTCAGTGATGTAGTCTCTGTGGACTGAGTTCTCAAAGGAAAGGTAAAACTTACAGCTGGAGATGGTATTGTAGAAGTCCTCATAGTTCAAGAAACGGCCAAAGGCCTTGCCAAAGACTTCCACCTTAACGTGTTTGACAAGTTCTCTGTAATAGTTATACCTTTGGCCTGCTCCAGTGGCAGGGTTATTGTTACTCACAATCCAGCAAACTAATTTATTACATTTACATTACATTTAAGTCATTTAGCAGACGCTCTTATCCAGAGCGACTTACAAAATGGTGCATTCACCTTATGATATCCAGTGGAACAACCACTTTACAATAGTGCATCTAAATCTTTTAGGGGGGGGGGGGGGTTAGAAGGATTACTTTATCCTATCCTAGGTATTCCTTAAAGAGGTGGGGTTTCAGGTGTCTCCGGAAGGTGGTGATTGACTCCGCTGTCCTGGCGTCGTGAGGGAGCTTGTTCCACAATTGGGGTGCCAGAGCAGCGAACAGTTTTGACTGGGCTGAGCGGGAACTGTGCTTCCTCAGAGGTAGGGGGGCCAGCAGGCCAGTGGTGGATGAACGCAGTGCCCTTGTTTGGGTGTAGGGCCTGATCAGAGCCTGAAGGTATGGAGGTGCCGTTCCCTTCACAGCTCCGTAGGCAATCACCATGGTCTTGTAGCGGATGCGAGCTTCAACTGGAAGCCAGTGGAGAGAGCGGAGGAGCGGGGTGACGTGAGAGAACTTGGGAAGGTTGAACACCAGACGGGCTGCGGCGTTCTGGATGAGTTGTAGGGGTTTAATGGCACAGGCAGGGAGCCCAGCCAACAGCGAGTTGCAGTAATCCAGACGGGAGATGACAAGTGCCTGGATTAGGACCTGCGCCGCTTCCTGTGTGAGGCAGGGTCGTACTTTATCTTTTTTGGGCAGCACAAAATCCTCCCCCTGGCCTTTCCTTGCAGTCAAGCGCCAACGAATAGGGATGTCTGCGTCCTGCCTGTAACTCAAGGTCAAATTGAAAAGGTTCTCTAGACCAGATAGCCTGTTTGTGTTTGTAGGGGATTCAACATGGAACCAGATCCACTTCTGGAATGGTGGCCTGGGTGATCGAGGCAAGTTGGATAAATCTCGCTTAATGGATTTGTGAAAGATAAGCACCCCGTCTGCCTTGTTGTACATTGACCTGTCATCAGTCAGGAGACAGCTATCAATGTTGAAGAGAGTGGCGCAATCGCTTAAGTCAAACCTGTAGTGTTCAGGCCAGAACCACAACAGCATAATGGGCTTGTCTGGTAGGGTCTTAGCCAAGGAGCTGTTGTGCTGGCCTTGGGGTCTCTCTGAGTACTGAGGTGGGAAAGCAGGCAGGGGAGGGCAGAACAGAGATGGTGCTGAGCTGTAATGCATTAATAACAGCGCCACAAATCCTCCTAAACTAATAATCGATAGCAGAATGACACGTAAAACTCCAGTTAGGTAAATGCTAGACAGCATTTTGTCTCCTGTAAAGAGAGAACATGTATCATTAGGAATTTGAATGATTGTAACAATGGGAGAAAGTCAGTACTTTGCTCTCATCCTGTACCTGTAAAACAACTTTTTCATAATACCAATAATGAGCATGTAAACAAAGCGCTATTAAGGCTGAAATTGTCAGTCCACGAATCAGATTTCTTCTATTTCAAATAGGAATTGTCTCTTTCTTTCAGCACATACCTGACTACATCAGGAATCAATTTCTATGTAATTTATTCATCATTAACATTTACTCTCTGCAGTTCCTGTTGCAACTACAGTTGAATTTGGAAGTTTACATACACCTAGAGTCATTCACAAGGTCTTTTGCTGTTGTTCTGGGATTGATTTGCACTTTTCGCACCAAAGTATGTTCATCTCTAGGAGACAGAACGTGTCTCCTTCCTGAGCGTTATGACAGCTGTGTGGTCCCATGGTGTTTATACTTGCTTACTATTGTTTGTACAGATGAATGTGGTACCTTCAGGCGTTTGGAAATTGCTCCCAAGGATGAACCAGACTTGTGGAGGTCTACAATTTTCTTTTGAGGTCTTGGCTGATTTCTTTTGATTTTCCCATGATGTCAAGCAAAGAGGCACTGAGTTTTAAGGTAGGCCTTGTAAAACATCCACAGGTACACCTCCAATTGACTCAAATGATGTTAATTAGCCTATCAGAAGCTTCTAAATGTAACCGATGTGAAATGGCTAGTTAGTTAGCTGTGGTGCGCGCTAATAGCGTTTCAAATCGGGTGACGTCACTCGCTCTGAGATCTGAAGTAGTTGTTCCCCTTCCTCTACAAGGGCCGCGGTTTTTGTGGCGCGATGGGTAACGATGCTTCGTGGGGGTGTCGGTGGTTGATGTGTGCAGAGGGTCCCTGGTTCAAGCCCAGGTTGGGGCGAGGAGAGGGACGGAAGCTAAATTGTTACATAAAGCCATGACATCATTTTCTGGATTTTTCCAAGCTGTTTAAAGGCACAGTCAACTTAGTGTATGTAAACTTCTGACCCACTGGAATTGTGATACGGTGAATTATAAGTGAAATAATCTGTCTGTAAGCAATTGTTGGAAAAATTACTTGTCATGCACAAAGTAGATCGATGTCCTAATCGACTTGACAAAACTATAGTTTATTAACAAGAAATTTGTGGAGTAGTTGAACGAGTTTTAATGAATCTAACCTAAGTGTATATAAACTTCTGACTTCAACTGTACATTTTTATTTCAAAATGATAGGAGAGCTGATAAGTGATCCACCCTTTTGCTTGACTGACCTGCTACTCTGCTTTTTGTCAATTTCATCTGGTGACAATTGGAATGCATTATTCTTGACTCTATTTTAAAGAGCAGAGGAAAATGAACTGCTTCAACCTAGTCATCTGGCAGTACTTCACCTGCCATGCACCTTTCATGTTGAGTTTCTTAGTGTATTGGTATTTCAGCATTTTTACAGGTTCTTAACAACAGTCATTAAAACGTATTGTGCTGTTACAGTAAAACATCTACATTTTAATCAGAAAAAATCTAAATGCTATAGCTAAATCTCTTTGCTAATAAAATAATCTGTGTAGCCAATATAGAAAACACTCGTTATAAAAGTGAATCCTGTAAGACAAATGACATTCATGTTAATTCTTCTTTAATTTTACCATTCAACGAGGCACTAATAAATTATAAAGCCTGGGTTTTAGAATTTTAGTCGTAATCGTAATCCTAAAATATTTTTGAAAAGGAAAGAGGAAGTCTCACCGTTCAAGAGGTTTGTACTCGTGCTGTATTCAGAGCTGCTGCTGACGTCATTCCTACACACTCTCCATGAGAACTGTGCACCTGTGTTGTCCATCTTCTCTATTCATCATCATTAGTTCAATACAGTTATAGGAAACAGTGATCGTTTGTTTTAAATTATTCTCAAAATATATCAAAGGGGAAGAAATATAACCCTTCTGGCCACCCTAACAGCAAGAACAGAAAGCATTGGGTGGGTTTGTTTTGCATTTCCGTGGGTGGAGGTTTCAATGGAATGGTCTAAAATGTACAAACACTGGCCATGGAAAATGAACTCGCCCATTCTCGTCAAGGGAAAATGGGTGGGTCGTGGGGAGCCCGGGCTTGGTAAATGTTACTTTTCAGCCACAGATAATAAACAGTGACGTCAGAACCTGGGAGAAAAATGTTTTATCTTTTCCCGCAATGAGGCGCACTGTGGTCATTGGCGCCACCTGGAGGCAAATACAGAGTAAAGATAATAAAACGAAAAATACAAGGCAAACATAATATAACTGCAAATGATTAAACAAATGCAAAAACGATAGTAAGCTTAATCCAAGGTGGTCAGTTGCACCTCGTCAAGGTGGTTGGCTGAGCGTCTTCTACTCCTCTCTGACCTTGCCGAAGCATCAAGTATCTTTGAAAAGTTTAAAACACAATCAATCCCTTATTTTCCACACTTTATTAAAATCAACAGAGCTACTGGCTCAACCAAAGTACCACTTATAAAGGTTGTGGACATCATAATAACATGCTAAACAGACAGGTTGAATTACCTCTTCCTAGATTGTCAGGAGGTGGGGCGTGGCCTTGAGGTACCTCCTCCATGTGTCGATATCTTGCTGTGCCAAAGATGAGAACAAAGCATGTCAGGTGTGAGGCTAAAGCGCACCTGAAAGGTCAAAGTACAACATCCTGAAACCATTTAGGACACCAGAGGTGACAAAGTGAACTAGTCTGACAAGGTGATATGGTCATAATACATATTTCTGGCATTGGCAAATTTCTTGAGTGGAAACTTGAACATTTTAAGCATTCTGTGCAACTTCTGGCACAAGTTTACCGTGAACACTGGCTGTACCTGCTTCAGTTACAGTTTTAGCCAGTGGCCAAGCAGGCTACTGTGGCTATTTGGGCATAACGTAGGCCTATCAGAACAGTTTACCAACAAAACCAATGGAACAAATGCACCCCATAACATTTTAACATGGAAATAGCTATTGATTTCTATGATATAGAACCTAGAGTGAGTTGTGTGGGAAAAAGTGGGAGTATACAGCTGGTTAGTGGGCATTGCAAAGGGCTCTGTTTTGTAGCCCTAGACTCGCCTTATCTACCCCACCCAACTCACTCTAGCTATAACTAGCATAATTAAAATATTTAAAATAACCTACCAAGTTGTTGACCATATGAAGAGTACAGTATTAGATAAATAGGCTTGTTGTTCAGGCTGTTGTTTATAGGCTTGTTGTGTAGGTGCAAGTTAAGACTAAACTTGCCAATTCCTTTGTCATGTATCAACCACAGGAGTTTGGTGACACCTTCATTCGGGAGAACGCGCTCTGGGTAATGACTGGAGCGGAATAAGTGAATGCTTTCCAGGTGTTTGATGCCGTTCTATTTGCTCCGTTCTGGCCATTATTATGGCCGTCCTCCCCTCACAAGCCTCCTGTGGTATCAACCTGGCAATATGCTAAACCTGTTGTGCAGAATGCTAGGGAATCGGACCATGACTATATGTCTATGTCTCCCTTTCCATTTGTTGTTTAGGCATTAGACCATTTCAATGTTTTTTTGTTTGTTTTTAATTGTAGTTTGCAGAGAGTCTAGTGTTGTGAGAGACGATAAACAATAACCATACAGACAGTGACTAACATTCCAACTATGGAGACAAACAATGAGACTATATGCCGATGCACTCGTACAACAAATTAAAAGTTAATTTGCTTTAAGTTATATTCAAAAGGGCTGATATTATGTTGCTTCAATCACAATTCCTACATTAAAGGGAATCTGTTTAAGGAAAGATAGTGTAAACTAATTGGGCAACTATATAGTGATTTGAAGTTCATTCTCTTAGCCCACTGGGCACACCACGTCATTTCAATGTGGAAATGTGTGTAATATTTGGTGGAGACATTGATCCTTTATTCACCCACTCTAAAAGACAGCCAGAAGTTTGGGAATTCATCAACGTGTTATCACTATGCTTTTAACCATATAAAAGCACAACTAAATTCCAATGGAAAAACAATGTCTGATTTTTGGTTTAGTTGTCATCTAAATGTGTTATAACCGCGCTTTCAACCATTTAAAAGCACAACAAAGTTCAAATGGGAATACAATGTCACATATTTTGTATTTATACAACAACTTACATTTTATCACTGTGCTTCCTTCATCTATATAATAGTACAACCAAATGACCTGGATTGCAGTTGAGATTATATTAAAAGTACATAGTCCAAGTGAGCAATGCTGTTTGGGATTCTGCACAGATTATTATAGCAATTGTGAAGATCTCCACAGACCTGTGACCTTTGCATGCTATGTTGAGCATGCAAACTTTCTATGATTACATAAGAAGACATTTATAGTTACAGTAACCTCAACATGTGTCCATGGATGGGTAACTCATGTTAAGGTCGAATAAATACTGTTAAATTACTTTGTAAGAGCCTTAACTTTAGGCTATTTACTGTCTTACAAAGGTCATACTGAATTGTGTTTGGTTGACAAGAAACCAAATAGCAACATTTAAAGAAGATGTATCTAATGCTTGGATAGTTTCATCTGAGCCACTGGATTAATCCTATTCTTGAACTTTTATTTTACTTGGAGATGTGAATCTATACTGAACAAAAATATAAAACACAACATACCACAATTTAATTGATTTTACTGAGTTTCAGTTCATGAGGAAATCCAATTAATTCATTAGGCCCTAATCTATGGATTGCACATGACTGGGAATACAGATTCATCTGTTGGTCACAGATACCTTAAAAACAATGGGCCTCAGGATCTGGTCTGAGTATTTTTGTGCATTCAAATTACCATCACTAAAATGCAATTGTGTTCGTTGTCCGTAGCTTATGCCTGCCCATACCATAACCCCACAGCCACTAGGGGACATTCTGTTCACAACGTTGACGTCAGCAAAGTGCTCGCACACACGATGCCATACACCTGGCCTGTGGTTGTGAGGCCGGTTGGACCTAGTGCCAAATTCTCTAAAACAACGGAGGTGTCTTATGTTAGACACATGAACATTCACTTCTCTGGCAACAGCTCTAGTGGACATTCCTGCAGTCAGAATGCCAATTGCCTGCTCCCTCAAAACTTGAGACATCTGTGGTATTGTGTTGGGACAAAACTGCACGTTTTAGACTGGCCATTTATTGTCCACAGCACAAGTTGCACCTGTGTAATGATCAAGCCGTTTAATCAGCTTCTTGATATGCCACACCTGTCATGTGGATGAATTATCTTGGCAAAGGAGAAATGCTCACTAACAGGGATGTAAACAAATTTGTGCACCAAATTTGAGAGAAATATGCTTTTTGTGCATATGGCTCTAAGATATGAATAATATTACTACACACATCATACTAGCGAGCCAGCCAGCTAACGTTAGCTCGATACAGTTGAAGTCGGAAGTTTACATACACCTTAGCCAACTACATTTAAACTCAGTTTTTCACAATTCCTGACATTTAATCCTAGTAAAAATGCTGTTTTTAGGTCAGTTAGGATCACCACTTTATTTTAAGAATGTGAAATGTCAGAATAATAGAGTGATTTATTTCAGCTTTTATTTCTTTCATCACATTCCCAGTGGGTCAGAAGTTTAAACGCGTCGGGAAGCCTTCCGCAAGCTTCCCACAATAAGTTGGGTGAATTTTGGCCCATTCCTCCTGACAGAGTGGGTGTAACCGAGTCAGGTTTGTAGGCCTCCTTGCTTGCACACACTTTCAGCTCTGCCCACAAATTTTCTATAGGATTGCGATCAGGACTTTGTGATGGCCACTCCAAGACCTTGACTTTGTTATCCTTAAGCCATTTTGCCACAACTTCAGAAGTATGCCTGGGGTCATTGTCCATTTGGAAGACCCATTTGCGACCAAGCTTTAACTTCCTGACTGATGTCTTGAGATGTTGTTTCAATATATACTGCTCAAAAAATAATGGGAACACTTAAACAACACATCCTAGATCTGAATGAAATAAATAATCTTATTAAATACTTTTTTCTTTACATAGTTGAATGTGCTGACAACAAAATCACAAAAATAATCAATGGAAATCCAATTTATCAACCCATGGAGGTCTGGATTTGGAGTCACACTCAAAATGAAAGTGGAAAACCACACTACAGGCTGATCCAACTTTGAGGTAATGTGCTTAAAACAAGTCAAAATGAGGCTCAGTAGTGTGTGTGGCCTCCACGTGCCTGTATGACCTCCCTACAATGCCTGGGCATGCTCCTGATGAGGTGGCGGATGGTCTCCTGAGGGATCTCCTCCCAGACCTGGACTAAAGTACCCGCCAACTCCTGGACAGTCTGTGGTGCAACGTGGCGTTGGTGGATGGAGCGAGACATGATGTCCCAGATGTGCTCAATTGGATTCAGGTCTGGGGAACGGGCGGGCCAGTCCGTAGCATCAATGCCTTCCTCTTGCAGGAACTGCTGACACACTCCAGCCACATGAGGTCTAGCATTGTCTTGCATTAGGAGGAACCCAGGGCCAACCGCACCAGCATATGGTCTCACAAGGGGTCTGAGGATCTCATCTCGGTACCTAATGGCAGTCAGGCTACATCTGGCGAGCACATGGAGGGCTGTGCGTCCCCCCAAAGAAATGCCACCCCACACCATGACTGACCCACCGCCAAACCGGTCATGCTGGAGGATGTTGCAGGCAGCAGAACGTTCTCCATGGCGTCTCCAGACTCTGTGACGTCTGTCAAGTGCTCAGTGTGAACCTGCTTTCATCTGTGAAGAGCACAGGGTGCCAGTGGTGAATTTGCCAATCTTGGTGTTCTCTGGCAAATGCCAAACGTCCTGCACGGTGTTGGGCTGTAAGCACAACCCCCACCTGTGGACGCCGGGCCCTCATACCACCCTCATGGAGTCTGTTTCTGACCGTTTGAGCAGACATATGCACATTTGTGGCCTGCTGGAGGTCATTTTGCAGGGCTCTGGCAGTGCTTGTCCTGCTCTTCCTTGCACAAAGGCGGAGGTAGCGGTCCTGCTGCTGGGTTGTTGCCCTCCTACGGCCTCCTCCACGTCTCCTGATGTACTGGCCTTCTCCTGGTAGCGCCTCCATGCTCTGGACACTACGCTGACAGACACAGCAAACCTTCTTGCCACAGCTCGCATTGATGTGCCATCCTGGAGGAGCTGCACTACCTGAGCCACTTGTGTGGGTTGTAGACTCCGTCTCATGCTACCACTAGAGTGAAAGCACCGCCAGCATTCAAAAGTGACCAAAACATCAGCCAGGAAGCATAGGAACTGAGAAGTGGTCTGTGGTCCCCACCTGCAGAACCACTCCTTTATTGGGGGTGTCTTGCTAATTGCCTATAATTTCCACCTGTTGTCTATTCCATTTGCACAACAGCATGTGAAATTTATTGTCAATCCGTGTTGCTTCCTAAGTGGACAGTTTGATTTCACAGAAGTGTGATTGACTTGGAGTTACATTGTGTTGTTTAAGTGTTCCCTTTATTTTTTTGAGCAGTGTATTTACATAATTTTCCCTCATGATGCCATCTATTTTGTGAAGTGCACCAGTCCCTCCTGCAGTAAAGCACCCCCACAACATGATGCTGCCACCCCCGAGCTTCACGGTTGGGATGGTGTTCTTCTGCTTGCAAGCTTCCCCGTTTTTTTCTCCAAACATAACGGTGGTCATTATGGCCAAACAGTTCTATTTTTGTTTCATCAGACCAGAGGACATTTCTACAAAAACTACAATCTTTGTCTCCATGTGCAGTTGCAAACCGTAGTCTGGCTTTTTGTGTGGCGGTTTTGGAGCAGTGGCTTCTTTCTTGCTGAGCGGTCTTTCAGGTTATGTTGATATAGGACTCGTTTCCTCCAGCATCTTCACAAGGTCCTTTGATATTATTCTGGGATTGATTTGCACCTTTCTCACCAAAGTACGTTCATCTCTAGGAGACAGAACACGTCTTCTTCCTGAGCGGTATCACAGCTGCGTGGTCCCATGGTGTTTATACTTGCGTACTATTGTTTGTACAGATGAACGTGGTACCTTCAGGCGTTTGGAAATTGCTCCCAAGGATGAACCAGACTTGTGGTCTACAATTTATTTCTGAGGTCTTGGCTGATTTCTTTTGATTTTCCCATGATGTCGAGCAAAGAGTCACTGAGTTTGAAGGTAGGCCTTGAAAAACAGCCACAGGTACACCTCCAATTGACTCAAATGTCAATTAGCCTATCAGAAGCTTCTAAAGCCATGACATTTTCTGGATTTCTCCAAGCTGTTTAAAGGCACAGTTTACATACACTAAGATAACTTCTGACCCACTGGAATTGTGATGCAGTGAATAAGTGAAATAATCTGTCTGTAAACAATTGTTGGAAAAATGACTTGTCATGCACAAAGTAGATGTCCTAACTGACTTGCCAAAACTATAGTTTGTTAACAAGACATTTGTGGAGTGGTTGAAAAATGAGTTATGACTCCAACCTAAGTGTATGTAAACTTCCGACTTCAACTGTAGCTAACAGTACGCTTTAACTTGAAATGAAGATGACTTGCTGACAAAATTAGAAACGTTTAATATATGAATGTAGCTAGCTAGTCTATTTTACCCGTATACATGGATGGATGCTTCTCCCTCTGTCACAGATGCCATGGTTGCACTTAGTTTGAAGATGTAATCCTGAGACATGTTTTAAACAATAGCCTTCTGTGTGTTCTCTTTGACTCCCTCTGCATATTTGCAATAAAACACCAGAATTTCCTTAGCTGTCATACTCTAATTCCACTGGGCATTCCAATGATTTCAAAACTCGGTCCTCTAGAAAGTGGAGATAACACTTTTGCAGTTCTACTATGTGATATCTTTCAAAAAAGCTGCATTAGAAAGGATTACCTAATGACCAGCTCATGTTATAGACAGAAGCGTGCTACATGGCAGACCAATCCGAACTCAACTCTCGGGATGTCCGGCCCATTCATTATCTCAGCCAAACATGGCTAGCGGGAAGATTCCTGACGTTTTCCGTGGCTACACCAACTAGGCTCATAATTTAACAATTGTATATAAGTTTTTATTAAGGCACATGAACGCTCACATGTTCCAGAAGGCATTTTTGCCCCCCAAAAAATAAAATAAATAAATAATTCAAATGGCTCTCCTGTCAAGGAGTGACATACGCCAAGTTTCCTGAAATTAGTCACATTTGGTACGGACCAAAAATCTTGGGAACGTTGAAATCAAGGCCGCTGGACTACATAAAAAAAAGTCACCGTCAGTCCATGCTTAGTAGGTAATAAACCCTACCTGGTTACAATGAAAGCAAGATCATTTGTATTTGCCTTTATTTGCAAGTCAAGCACCGATCATGTCACAAGCGTATAAATAAGGCCCCTAAAATTGTATACAAATAAATACAAAATGTCTGGAAAATAAAATGGTTTGATGGAAACATGGCTAATGTTATCAAAAACAAAGGAAAGCATTAATGATCGAAGTTTTAGGGATGCTGGCCCATGTTGACTCCAATGCTTCCCACAGTTGAGTCAAGTTGGTTGGATGTTCTTTGGGTGGTGGACCATTGTTGATACACTTGGGAAACTGTTAAGCATGAAAAATCCAGGAGCGTTGCAGTTCTTGACACACCCAAACTGGTGCTCCTGGCACCGACTACCATCAGTTTTTTTTTTTTTTGCCCACATTGGCACATATCAGACTGCTAATACAGGACTATTAAAGGCCCAGTGCACTACTTTTGTGGAAAGTATTGCCCCCAGCTGCAGTGTTGCCAACTTAGCGACTTTGTCGCTATATTTAGCAAGTATTCAGACCCCCCCTAGCGACAAATTTTCAAAAAAGCAACTAGCAACAAATCTAGCAACTTTTTCTGGTGTTATTGGAGACTTTGAGACTGACGTGAAAGCACGTATCGTTCTTACTCTTCGCAACGAGCAGCAGGTGCTGCCGTGGGCCCAACCCCTGTCCCAAAGCACTCACAGGCGGCCCAGTCCTCACGCAGCAGTCCCTCCCAGCTTTGCAGTTAGAGCAGGAGATGTTCACCCCTCCGCGTCCAGACTGCAAATGAATCGTGCATGCGGGAAGCGCTGCTGGCTGATCCCACCCTGGCTTACATTCAAAAAAATGTTTTAACCTGAATTAAGGCCAGACTAGTTACCATAATTCTCTCACATTGCCATTGACAGTTTTTTCTATTGTCTCTTTTGGTCCATTTAGATTGTTAATGTAGATTGTATACAAACAAATGTAAAAAAAAAAATAATAAAAAAATAAAATGTATGGTTAAAAATGTCCATGTTTTACTGTGACTTGTTGTAAGCTTCTATGTGGACCATGAGGTTAAAAACCAAACCAAATTAAGATTTGTTTTTGTTTTTTTAAACTAAGTAACTCCGCCAGAGTGTCTCTTTTGCCAGTCCGAAGCCCAGATAGGAGGGTTGGAATTGTGATATAAAAAAAAAAAATAATTGACAGAAAGTTCATTTGTAGTTCTAAACATATTTAGGGTGTTTTTTACTCACCTTGTCTCTCCCACGACATTATTCCTCTCTCCTACAGCTTCCATCACAATTACATGTACATGGCCAATTATGCAAATTAAGTGATGCCGTCATTTAGCGACTTTTAGGACTGCCAATAGCTACTTTCCTTACTGAGGAGTTGGCAACACTGCCCAGATGCTTCTGCAGGACACTCAGCACCCCTACTTCCCGCAGCTATGACTAACATACACCGTTCAAAGGCACTGAAATGTTTTGTCTTGCCAATTCACCCTCTGAATGGCACACATACACACGCCAGTATCTCAAGGCTTAAAAATCCTTATTTAACCTGTCTCCTTCCCTTCATCTTCACTAATTGAAGTGGATTTAACAGGTGTCATCAATATGGGATGATAGCTTTCACCTGGATTCATCTGGTCAGTCTGTCATGGAAAGAGCAGGTGTTCCTAATGTTTTGTACACTGTGTATAGCATCAGTTTAACATCATGTTTTCTCTAATTCTCGTGCTGTACGGACCTTGAGTTCTCACATCCCAAGAGTTCGCACATTCTGGCAACTCTACTTATGTCATAACGTTTCCTTCCAGCGCGGTAGTCTCTCCTCCGCTATTTCCGCTAAAATTGTCACATGACAGATAAAAAATCCTTGCATAAAGCATTCCCTTCACAATCTTTCTGTTATCATTTAAAAAAAAGACAGTAGGCTATTCAATCCTCCGATTACGACAGGAGGTCAAAATGTTAGCATGCCTTCAATTCGACAAGAATGTGTGATATTTGAGGAACGTATATGTAGCAGACGCAGTAACGTGCAAGAAAACAGGAGTTATAACAATTTGAGGGGGGGGGGACGACTCCCAACTCAATCACGGGATATCCTGCTAACTTAACAGGAACGAATAGTTTATCTAGGCCTACGAAAGAGGAGAAAAGTACATTTTCAAGGGAAATGTAATGCTAAAAACAATGTCTGAACCAGATAAAAAGGAAATCACTCCAGAAGAGGCGCCGGAAAATGGAAAGAGCATAAGAAACAGTGGAAATGCATCTGAAACTGTGAACGGAAAGACAAAGGGTGTAAGTGATATTTTGTAGGATATTGCTGACGTATCACCTATCGGTGCTCCGTTACATTTCCAAGTCGATACATTATAGTATTTTCTTTCTGTCATTGTCTCATCACATAATCTCATACTTAAATTGTTTGCGTTCGTGCAAAGTACCGTATGTGCATAGTTTTATAAAGTTGCTCTGGGCTACTGTAGGCTGTATATTTTTTTAAATCATGATAATAATGCATGAAATAGTCATGCACCAACTATAGGCTCTCTTACTGGCATGGCAATAATCCGTTTTGTCACAGCCAACACACCACGCGTGTTTTCCTTTAACGTTTATATTATACATGTCATCAACATGTTTGTTTGCCTATATTGGGCGGAGTCTTTTCCCCTTGAAATTAGAATTTTGGTTCATTACACACTAACGTTACTTAATTATCTTCAGTTGATTGTGTTGCCTTGACACTTATCAGCCTATGTACATTATACATAGTCAATGTCCCTGTTTGCTTTAATGCTTTACTGACATCAAGGATCCCATGGATTCATATGATCATAAACTGTACCCATTGCATGACTTGACCAGTTGGATCACACACTTCATTTTTCATCCAGCGTCTGTATTTTTCAAGCGTCTTCGAGTGGTCGTGCTGACTTGGGATCCACAGTTTTACCTTTTTACATGGACAGGTGGGTGCTGATCCTAGATCAGCATTCCTCCCTTGAGACACTTTATACATATAATAAACCTATAGACCCTACTGTTTTGTATTATCTAGATACGGCTGTGATATACTAAAGCTTTTATTTGCATAGAGTATTCACAGGCTGCTTTTATTGTCTGTGGGGGTGTTCCAGGATTTTGACCTTGCAGCAGTGTACGTGTCAGACGCCCAGTATAACAGAAACATCTTTTTTGACACAACACCTCAAGCTATAAGGTAGGTAGAGATGGATATGTTTAATGATGTTAGGTTATAGTTACCGGAGCATTCAACTGGTTGAATATATCGAAATAGACAGAGCGTGTAGAATAAATACAAATAGATATAATCTTGTCACTTGTAGCTTAAGGATAGCATTAAAGGTAGTCCTGCTATCATAGGCCGTATTTGTGCGTGTGTGTGAGGAACAGACAAAAAAAAAAGAAGACGACCCTCTCTCTGACTATCTATGGTTGAAGATATTGGATGGTTCCGTTGAAATATGGATTCTGGTTGTTGCTTTTCTTCCACAGATTGTACTTGCTCTATAACCATTGGGGGTTCCAGATCCTGGTGTATGCCTTCATCCTAGTGGACCTGGCTTTGGCCATCTTTGAAGACCCAGCAGTTGTCCCTCTGCCAATATGGGTAGATATCCACAATGATATTCCTCTCAACTTGGTGCAATTCTCAGTCTTTTAAAACGCCAATGTTTTGGCCCAGAGATAATGAAGCATTCCAAGCGGTATGCAGGAATTTTTGTCTCTTGAAACCATTACTAATAACCCAGTTTCTTTAGGCTTGTTGTATTGCTTTTTTCATGTTTTAAATATATCCACAGTTGTCCGACAGTTGTATTATGTGTAGCACTGTGTGTGACCTCTGTTTTTTGATGAGAGTACCAGGGTCGTGTTCATTAGGCCTAGGGAACATTGCAGAAATGTTCTGAAACTGAAATGTTCTCATTGGACAAGTTCATGTAGCCCCTCCTGTTTCAAAGCATTTTTTCCCCCTGTTTGCACCAAATTAACGCCACCCCCGGTCAAACTGGGTTGAATTGCTAACAATTGGTTGTGCATATGCAATCTTTTACTGAATTGATAGCAGGCACACATTGTTTTTGTCTCCCTCAGGTGACCTCAGTGATCGAGCTTGTCTGTCTGGCAGCCTTCACTGCTCGGCTCGTGCACTACGCCAAAGTCATTCCCCGGGAAAGGTTTTGGAAAGACCCCAAGAACATCTGCATCTTTGGCATCATTTTGGTAGGTGCGACTCAACTACTGCAATGGAATTCTTTTTAGGTGCAGGAATAAAGCACAGGGGAACAGCAATATTCTGTGGACCTCTCATTTCTTATCTGTATTATTTTTCAGCCCAGCCCTGGTGTACTCAAGTTTAGGGAGTGCGTATTACCCTCATGTTCTTTAGTGGAATACAATATAGTACAATACAACTTTATTTGTCCAACTACTAAATCGGAAACTCATTGACTGTTCTGCTCTCTCCTACCTCTCCTCACAAGACATGAACACTAGGGTCATTGTGATCCAGTGCTTTTGATTCAGTATGCATATCTCTGTCTAGGTACAGGTACCTGAATAAACATTTTAATTTGTTAGAATGATTTTTATCCAGCGACAGCTTATACATGTTCTGTATATATGAACAATACTGGAATCAAACCCAAAAGCAAGGTATTGCTAACATGTATTAGTCTCGGTCGTTTAAAGAAATCGCTTACTACTTTGGCCAGGAAGGAATTGGGAAACCCACCCAGTGACTCAGTGTAGCAGCATTTGAAGGAACTGTATGACAAGTTGAGAATGTGCTGAGAAGTGCTTTGCACATTGTTCTGAAACAACCTTTAGCCCGAAGTTTCCCTGTGTCAGGGATTCTCAACTCCTAGTTACTTCCTAGTGTTAACGCTATGACTCAGTTTGATTCAGAATAAACAAATGAGTCATTTTGAATGCACTGTTGGACACCGCTAACTCCCGTATTGACCATGTATGCAAACATGTATTGATAGCGATAGATAGATATAGGTGGTAAAACATATTTCCATGTAAATTGTATGACTGGAGTGGTGTTGACTCTTGATTGAGCAGTGTGTGGAAAAGTGGAGCCCAATGTTGGAATGGGTCTAGCTTCAAGCAGCATGGCTGCTTGAAGCTAGACCCAATTCCAACTTCCAACACTGGGCTCCAATTTAGGAAGTTTGAGAATTGCTCTGAAATAATCCAAAATGCTGAATTGCAAATCAACCACTAGCCATTACACTCACCCGCTTCAGGATTGGATAGATGGAAACAATATGGCTACAATACAATTACCACACTAAATCTATACAATTTACTTTGAGTCGTTAGAAGTCGATTTGGAATTTAGCATACAACTTTGAATAGCTACTCCCAATATAATGAAAGAAACGGGGTAATAATTGACATTTTTCTCCTCCTCAGCTCTCTCTTGTTGACATGATCATTTATGGGGCGTTGAAAACCAGTGGTTTCTACGCTGTCCGCTGGTCGCGGGTACTGAGGCCCCTCCTACTGGTCAATATCACTGAGGGACGACAGGTAAAGTCTGTCTGTCACACACCATCTTCCCCCTGATTCAGAGAGTTTGGATTAAATGTGGAGGACACATTTCGGTTTAATGCATTCAGTTGTACAACTGACTAGGTATCCCCTTTCCCTTTCTGTCACTCAATCATTCTTTCTTCCTTCCTCTAGCTCCGGAGAGCGTTCCGAAGCATCCGGAACGCACTGCCTCAGATCCTCTATGTCTTCCTGCTCTTCATGTTCAGTGTGCTCATGTTCTCACTCATGGCCCTCAAACTCTTTGGGAAAAGGTAAGTCAGGATCAGGAATATCCTGTAGTCATATGGGCATGTCTGCCAGCATTGTAAAATCTAGAACAGGGGTGACCATGTTGTCTGCAGAGGCCTGGTCTGAATGCAGGCCTTTATTCCAGCCAAGCATTAACCCTAGGATGCATAGTAAACATGGTGCCACAAGAATGCATATGCTGGGGTCAAAATTACCCGATAATGTAATATCTGTGTTTTATTGATATGGGTCTGAAATATTATCCATTTTGTGGAACAGAATTATTTTGAGTGATGATTTGTACCTTTCAATTATTATTTTATTGTATAAAATGTTTTTAGTCGCTCTTCAACAGTTTGATACACATTTCAATGATAACATATTATGAAATTCCATAACGGATATTGAAAATATTAGCATATTTTTCTTACAATCAATCTTACATCAAAGTTTCACATTCAACCCTTTTAGTATGAAGAACAAAATAAAACCACCTAAGCATGTTTTATAATATTTCTAAACATTTATTTGAAAATCCAAAGTTCATCAATATAAATGACAACACTAACAATTATGAATTTAGAAAATATGAACACTAAAAGGAACAAAGTTTGTGTGTGTGTGATGCTTACTTATGCTGTCTTAGTCCATGCATTTGTTACAAACAACAAGCATGTGACTGTGCTCTTTGCAGACGGGTGTGTTCCACTGAGAACACCAGCAGCTGACTTTCCTATCCTTTGCGCTTGGGAAGAGCTGGCACCTGTTCCTCTTCTGGCCCTGGCTGCTCTGAGTGGTGGTGGCATGGCTCTCTTTCATCACCCCACAGCTTTCCGTTGCCTCAGTTCATCTGTGGTGATGGGAGAACCTTCCAGAAGGACAACCATCTCTGCAGCACCCTACCAATCAGGCCTTTTTATGGTAGAGTGGCCAGATGGAAGCCACTCCTCAGTAAAAGGCACATGACAGCCCGCTTGGAGTTTGCCAAAAGGCACCTAAAGGACTCTCAGACCATGAGAAACAAGATTCTCTGGTCTGATGAAACCAAGATTGAACTCATTGGACGGAATGCCAAGCGTCACGTCTGGAGGAAAGCTGCTCATCCACTGTGACGCAATCGCTGGGGATGAACCTTCCTCTACAGTTTGTTAGGAAAAGGTCGCACACATACCCGAAGGCTGCCAGGTGGTCCGTTGCCTCTCTGAACACTCTGGTCCTCTTGTCATCAAGCCTCAGGTATCGACTGATATCCTCATATCTTTCGAACCGACATGGTGGCCTTATACATTGCATTCTGCAGTGGATCCAAAAATAGCTCCTGTGTGGAGACATCCCACCTGTTCTCCATGCCGGAAAGGAGGGTTAAACCAATAAAGGCCTTTAGTTCCTCTTTGTTGACCTCTCTCCACTCTGTCCCTTTTGCTGTCAATCTTCTCCGGCCTTCTAAATTTGTACACTTTAGGACCTCCTCAATGATGTTGTCACTAATGGACAGCTCCCAGGCAACTTTTGGTGACACAACTGTTGACCCCGGCACAGGCCCTGGGCAGCTCCTCAGGATGTTATGGCTACTGGTCCTGCCTTTAGTGTGTGTGTGTGTGTGGGGGGGGGGGTCACTCCAGTAAGACCCCTTTTTACTCACTCCTCAGAGGAGGAGTCCTCCCCATCTGTAGAATCTTCTAGGACAGCTGGACTACCAGGTGCATCCACAACTCCAACTTTACCCACAGGCACATAGTCTGTGCCATCTGAATTGGATACCTCTGATTCTGAGTCAGAGGCACAAATGGCTTCCTCATCCAGCATCTGTAAAACCATTTTGCTTGTACAGTTGAAGTCGGAAGTTTACATACTTTTTTCCATCACTGTAAGTGTATTTGATCCCCTGCTGATTTTGTACGTTTGCCCACTGACAAGGAAATGATCGGTCTATAATTTTAATGGGTTTATTTGAACAGTGAGAGACAGAATAACAACAAAAAAATCCAGAAAAACACATGCCAAAAATGTTATTAATTGATTTCCATTTTAATGAGGGAAATAAGTATTTGGCCCCTCTGCAAAACATGACTTAGTACTTGGTGGCAAAACCCTTGTTGGCAATCACAGAGGTCAGACGTTTCTTGTAGTTGGCCACCAGGTCTGCACACATCTCAGGAGGGATTTTGTCCCACTTCTCTTTGCAGATCTTCTCCAAGTCATTAAGGTTTCGAGGCTGACGTTTGGCAATTCGAACCTTCAGCTCCCTCCACAGATTTTCTATGGGATTAAGGTCTGGAGACTGGCTAGGCCACTCCAGGACCTTAATGTGCTTCTTCTTGAGCACTCCTTTGTTGCCTCGGCCGTGTGTTTTGGGTAACTGTCATGCTGGAATACCCATCCACGACCCATTTTCAATGCCCTGACTGAGGGAAGGAGGTACATGGCCCCGTCCATCGTCCCTTTGATGCGGTGAAGTTGTCCTGTCCCCTTAGCAGAAAAACACCCCCAAAGCATAATGTTTCCACCTCCGTGTTTGACGGTGGGGATGGTGTTCTTGGGGTCATAGGCAGCATTCCTCCTTCTCCAAACATGGCGAGTTGAGTTGATGCCAAAGAGCTCCATTTTGGTCTCATCTGACCACAACACTTTCACCCAGTTGTTCTCTGAGTCATTCAGATGTTCATTGGTAAACTTCAGACAGGCATGTATATGTGCTTTCTTGAGCAGGGGGACCTTGCGGGCGCTGCAGGATTTCAGTCCTTCACGGCGTAGTGTGTTACCAATTGTTTTCTTGGTGACTATGGTCCCAGCTGCCTTGAGATCATTGACAAGATCCTCCCGTGTAGTTCTGGGGTGATTCCTCACCGTTCTCATGATCATTGCAACTCCACGAGGTGAGATCTTGCATGGAGCCCCAGGCCGAGGGATATTGACAGTTCTTTTGTGTTTCTTCCATTTGCGAATAATCGCACTGTTGTCACCTTCTCACCAAGCTGCTTGGCAATGGTCTTGTAGCCCATTCCAGCCTTGTGTAGGTCTACAATCTTGTCCCTGACATCCTTGGATGCTCTTTGGTCTTGGCCATGGTGGAGAGTTTGGAATCTGATTGATTGATTGCTTCTGTGGACAGGTCTCTTTTTATACAGGTAACAAACAGATTAGGAGCACTCCCTTTTAAGAGTGTGCTCCTAATCTCAGCTCGTTACCTGTACAAAAGACACCTGGGAGCCAGAAATCTTTCTAATTGAGAGGGGGTCAAATACTTATTTCCCTCATTAAAATGCAAATAAATTTATAACATTTTTGACATGTGTTTTTCTGGATTTTTTGTTGTTGTTATTCTGTCTCTCACTTTTCAAATAAACCTACCATTAAAATTATAGACTGATCATTTCTTTGTCAGTGGGTAAACGTACAAAATCAGCAGGGGATCAAATACTTGTTTCCCTCACTGTAGGTTGGAGTCATTAAAACTCATTTTTCAACCACTTCACACATTTCTTGTTAACAAACTAGTGTTGGCAAGTCGGTTAGGACATCTACTTTGTGTATGACACAATTAATTTTTCCAACAACTGTTTACAGACAGATTATTTCACTTATAATCTACCTGTATCACAATTCCAGTGGGTCAGAAGTTTACATACACTAAGTTGACTGTGTCTTTAAACAGCTTGGAAAATTCCAGAAAATGATGTCATGGCTTTAGAAGCTTCTGAAAGGCTAAATTACATCATTTGAGTCACTTGGAGGTGTACCTGTGGATACATTTCAAGGCCTACCTTCAAACTCGGTGCCTCTTTGCTTTTCATCATGGGAAAATCAAAAGTAATCCGCCAAGACCTCCATTGTAGACCTCCACAAGTCTGGTTCATCCTTGGGAACAATTTCCAAATGCCTGAAGGTACCATGTTCATCTGTACAAACAGTACGCAAGTATAAACACCATGGGACCACGTAGCTGTCATACCGCTCAGGAAGGAGATGCGTTCTGTCTCCTAGAGATGAACATACTTTGATGCGAAAAGTGCAAATCAATCCCAGAACAACAGCGAAGGACCTTGTGAAGATGCTGGAGGAAACTGGTACAAAAGTGTCTTTTTCCACAGTAAAACGAGTCCTATATCGACATAACCTGAAAGGCCGCTCAGCAAGGAAGAAGCCACTGCTCCAAAACCGCCATTAAAAAAGCCAGGCTACGGTTTGCAACTGCACATGGGGACAAAGATCGTACTTTTTGGAGAAATGTCCTCGGGTCCGATGGAACAAAAATAGAACTGTTTGGCCATAATGACCGTTATGTTTGGAGGAAAAGGGGGGTGGCTTGCAAGCCGAAGAACACCATCCCAACCGTGAAGCACTGGGGTGGCAGCATCATGTTGTGGGGGTGCTTTGCTGGGGGAGTTGTGAACTTCACAAAATAGATGGCATGCGGTGGGAAAATTATGTGGATATATTGAAGCAACATCTTAAGACATCAGTCAGGAAGTTAAAGCTTAGTCGCAAATGGGTCTTCCAAATGAACAATGACCCCAAGCATACTTCCAAAGTTCTGGCAAAATGGCTTAAGGACAACAAAGTCAAGGTCTTGGAGTGGCCATCACAAAGCCCTGATCTCAATCCTATAGAACATTTGTGGACAGAGCTGAAAAAGCGTGTGAGAGCAAGGAGGCCTACAAACCTGACTCAGTTACACCAGCTCTGTCAGGAGGAATGGGCCAAAATTCACCCAACTTATTGTGGGAAGCTTGTGGAAGGCTACCCAAAACGTTTGACCCAAGTTAAACAATTTAAAGGCAATGGTACCAAATACTAATTGAGTGTATGTAGACTTCTGACCCACTGGGAATGTGATGAAATAAATAAAAGCTGAAATAAATCATTCTCTCAACTATTATTCTGACATTTCACATTCTTAAAATAAAGTGGTGATCCTAACAGGGACTTTTTACTTGGATTAAATGTCAGGAATTGTGAAACTGAGTTTAAATGTATTTGGCTAAGGTGTATGTAAACTTCTGACTTCAACTGTATGTCTGTCAACATTCTTATGAGCCTCCTTATGAAACTGCTTTTACTCAATGAGTTAAAAAGGAGAAATGAGAACGGTGATTAATGAACATTTAAAAACAAGATATTTTATTAATTACTTCGATTTTTATTGTTGTAACAAAGAAAAGTCAGTTTGACGAGTGCAATGCAGTGGATTCCATAGGAAATACTTATGGGTCATATTTGAGGGTAGGGGGAAGGGAAGCAAAAACTCTTTTTACTTAAAAAAATAGAAATTAAAAAACAAAACTAGGGTTAACAAATCTGATTCAACTCATATTCTATCAAGCCTTTTATTAGTTGAATCAGGCGTGTTCATGCTGGGTTGGAACAAAAGCCTGCACCCATGCTGGTCTGGTATAGTTAGCAAGCAAAGAATTACTACCAAATGCGTAGCACTTCATAAAGTTGCTCTGAAAACTACCGTAGTTGCCTCTATAAGAGAAGGTCTAGAATCAGCTTTTCTATCCCAATTCCCAAACCTAATCTTAGCCCCTCAGAGCACTGCTTTTCTTTCTGATGGTTATGTCATCCTACACCGTCCTTGTGTAGGGTTAGTAGAGGACATCCATCCATACTTCCTGTTTACAAAGAGGGAGGGTGCTAGGATCAAGTTGCCCTTAGACACTCATCCAGGCTCATTTCTGTAAAGTTTTTTTGTTGTGGGGGGGGGGAGCATTGTTGTTGGACATAATGCAAACCACATTTGTGCTGCTGATTCCTCCCTAGGGGCCTTAAAACAATAGAGGGACGCCCCTATTTCACCAACTATCTGGAGATTGTCTTTGATCTCTATGTCCTAGTCACAACTGCCAACAGCCCGGATATCATGTGAGTACCCTGGATACGTTATCCAACCATATTCCATATGACTTTTATTATGACTTTATTGTGATTTATTTTTATGAAATCTAGTAAGTTTTGAATTATTTTTAAAGCTAGAATGCTTAATTGAAAAAATAACATCTGGCACCCCACCTCTGTTTTGGTAAAAGCTTAGGGATGAGCTTGGAGAAATGTAACCACTGTCAAATTCATAGACACAGCTATGGATGCAAGGGATGACCATCCACTATATCACAAATATATAGTTTTAACCATGTTTGAGGATAGACAGACAGTGTTTGTTTACATTGTTTTTACTCTAATCTTATATTTTGGGTTCTGATGGAGTATGACATTTGGACTGAGCTCATGAGGCATTTATCAGTTATTCTTTAAGAATCAATGGGTATTTATCGTTCATTTATAAGTCAGAAAATGGATGTAGCATTTAAGGATTCTAGCTTTAACCTCTCTTGGGTAGGGGGCAGTATTTTAACGGCCGGATGAAAAACCGACCCAAATTAAACGGCCTACTACTCGGGCCCAGGAACTCGAATATGCATATTATTAGTAGATTTGGATAGAAAACTCTCTGAAGTTTCTAAAACTGTTTGAATGATGTCTGTGAGTATAACAGAACTCAGATGGCAGGCAAAAATATGCGAAAAATCCAACCAGGAAGTGGGAAATCTGGTTCTTGTAGTCTTTTTTCAAGTCATTGCCTATCTAACACACAGTGACTTAGGGTTAATTTTGCACTTCCTAATGCTTCCACTAGATGTCAACAGTCTTTAGAAAGTTGTTTGAGGCATCTATTGTGAACAGAGAGTGGACAAAGGAAGTTGGAAGTTGTTGACTCAGGAAAGCACATGAGTTCATTGGCGCGCATTCACGTGAGCGGTAGCTGTGTTCCAAAACGTTTTTCAAGACATTGGAATCGTCCGGTTGGAATATTATTGAAGTTCTAAGTTAAAAAGGCCCTAAAGATTGATGCTATACAACGTTTGACATGTTTGAAAGAATGTAAATATAACTTTTTTTGACTTTTCGTCGTGACATTTTGGCTGCGCTTCCTACACTTGGAGTAGCTTACTGAACGCGCAAACAAGGAGGTATTTGTACATAAATTATGGACTTTATTGAACAAAACAACATTTATTGTGGACCTGGGATTCCTGTAAGTGCCTTCTGATGAAGATCATCAAAGGTAAGTGAATATTTCTAATGCTATTTATGATTTTAGATGACTCCAAAATGGCGGGTATCCGTATTGCTTGATGTCTTTTTCTGAGCGCAGTACTCAGATTATTGCAAAGTGTGCTTTCCCCGTGAAGCTTTTTTGAAATCTGTCACAGCGGTTGCATAAAGGAGATGTTCATCTATAATTATTTGAATAACAGTTTAATATTTTATCAATGTTTATGATGAGTATTTTTGTAAATTGTTGTGCTGATTCACTGGCAGTATTGGAGGCAAAATATTTTCTGAACATCACGCGCCAATGTAAAATGCTGTTTTTGTATATAAATATCAACTTGATCGAACAAAAAAATGCATGTATTGTGTAACATGATGTCCTAGGAGTGTCATCTGATGAAGATCGTCAAAGGTTAGTGCATAATTTTAGCTGGTTTTCTGGATTTTGTGACGCCTGTCCTTGCTAGGAAAATGGCTGTGGTTTTTCTTGTGTTGTAACTGTCCTAACATAATCTAACTTTATGCTTTCGCCGTAAAGCCTTTTTGAAATCGGACAATAGCGTCCCACCTCCCCAAGAGAGCGTCCATCCTCCCCAATAGCGTCCCACCTCCCCAAGAGAGGTTAACTGTATGACTTTTGATTTGTAGTGCAACTTTAAGTGCAAAGTTGCCTTTTGGCATGCCCCTTTCTATATTAGGTACAACCATAGTACTGGGTCGGATCCCACGTTGCCTCCAGAACATCCTGAATTATTCGGGGCATGGAAACGTTGCGCAAGGGACCTAATGTGTACCAGGAAAACATTACCCCACCAGCCCATACCTTTGAAACCAAGCAGGATTGGGCCATGGACCCATGCTGCCTAGGCCAAATCTTGACTCTGCCACCAACATGACGCAACAGGAACCTTGATTCGTCGGACCAGGCAATGTTTTTCCACTCCTCAATTGTCCAGTGTTGTCGATCGCTTGCCCACTGGAGCCGCTTATTTTTGTTTTTAGTTGATAGGAATGGAACCCGGTGTGGTCGTCTGCTGCAGTAGCCCATCCGTGACAAGAACCCATAAATTTTGCGTTCCCGAGATGCCGTTCTGCACACCACTGTTGTACTGCACCGTTATTTACCTGTTTGTGGCTGGATGCACCATTCTCGGTAAACCCTAGACACTATCGTGCGTGAAAAGCCCAGGACGACGGACATTTCTGAGATACTGGAACCGTCGCACCTAGGACTGACGATCATACCACGTTCAAAGTCGCTTAAGTCACTAGTTTTGCCATTCTAATGTTCAATCGAACAGTAACTGAATGTCTCTGCCTGTTTGCCTGCTTGATATAGTAAGCCACGGCCACTTGACTCCCTGTCTGTAGGAGCGAACCATTTCTGTGAAAGGGTGGTGTACCTAATAAACCTACAACAATTTTGCTGGGAGTAGATTATACTTGCAATGATGGTGATACGAGTTGGGTTTTGCCTACTGAAGTTGAATAAACTGGTTGTTAGTCGCTCTGGATAAGAGTGTCTGCTAAATGACTAAACTGTAAAATATCACAAGTAATTTAATTGTTTAATCTTTAATATACAGACACTTACGTGGACAAATATTTTTGTCTTTATTTCCCTACGTAGGATGCCAGCGTACAACTTCAGCGTTTTCTTTGCCGTGTTCTTCATCACCTATATCCTCATCAACACCTACATCTTCATGTCAGTGTTCTTGGCGGTCGTGTACAACAACTACAAAAAGTACCTGAAGGTAGAGTGGGTGGACAAGACAATGATATAAGCAATTTCTTTGCAGATTTGCTCCTTTTGTTGGTTCTGATATGGTTTGTTTCATTCTGTGTAGAGCGTGTCTGAATGAGCTAGTTGAACGTCACATAACTTTCATAGGTTGTTACTTAAAGGTAGCTATTTTGAGTGTTTTTGTGTTATGAAATTCAATATAGGTGACTTTAAAACGTAAGTAGCCTTGGCTTGTGTGAGATGGAATGGCTCATGGGAGCAGGAGCCTATCTCCTGTTTCTGTAGCTTAAGGCAGCTACACCCTCCAAGAAAGAATGCTAGTCTATCGCAGGGCCTTACCCTCAAATCTCCTTAATGCTAAGTGCCAAGCAGAGATCCACCAGTTCCCATTTTTACAGTCTTTGGTATGACTCCGCCGGTCATCGAATTCCTAACCTTCCAATCTCAGGGAGGACACTCTAACCACAAGCCCGCTGAGTTGGTGAGAAAAGTGAGCGGCTGATAATTGTGTGGTGTCTAAAAGGACTCATTTATGATACACTGCTCAAAAAAATAAAGGGAACACTTGAACAACACATCCTAGATCTGAATGAAATAAATAATCTTATTAAATACTTTTTTCTTTACATAGTTGAATGTGCTGACAACAAAATCACACAAAAATAATCAATGGAAATCCAATTTATCAACCCATGGAGGTCTGGATTTGGAGTCACACTCAAAATTAAACTGGAAAACCACACTACAGGCTGATCCAACTTTGATGTAATGTCCTTAAAACAAGTCAAAATGAGGCTCAGTAGTATGTGTGGCCTCCACGTGCCTGTATGACCTCCCTACAATGCCTGGGCATGCTCCTGATGAGGTGGCGGATGGTCTCCTGAGGGATCTCCTCCCAGACCTGGACTAAAGCATCCGCCAACTCCTGGACAGTCTGTGGTGCAACGTGGCGTTGTTGGCTGGAGCGAGACATGATGTCCCAGATGTGCTCAATTGGATTCAGGTCTGGGGAACGGGCGGGCCAGTCCATAGCATCAATGCCTTCCTCTTGCAGGAACTGCTGACACACTCCAGCCACATGAGGTGTAGTATTGTCTTGCATTAGGAGGAACCCAGGGCCAACCGCACCAGCATATGGTCTCACAAGGGGTCTGAGGATCTCATCTCGGTACCTAATGGCAGTCAGGCTACCTCTGGCGATCACATGGAGGGCTGTGCGGCCCCCCAAAGAAATGCCACCCCACACTATGACTGACCCACCGCCAAACCGGTCATGCTGGAGGATGTTGCAGGCAGCAGAACGTTCTCCACGGCGTCTCCAGACTCTGTCACGTGCTCAGTGTGAACCTGCTTTCATCTGTGAAGAGCACAGGGCGCCAGTGGCGAATTTACCAATCTTGGTGTTCTCTGGCAAATGCCAAAAGTCCTGCACGGTGTTGGGCTGTAAGCACAACCCCCACCTGTGGACGTCGGGCCCTCATACCACCCTCGTGGAGTCTGTTTCTGACCGTTTGAGCAGACACATGCACATTTGTGGCCTGCTGGAGGTCATTTTGCAGGGCTCTGGCAGTGCTCCTCCTTGCGCAAAGGCGGAGCTAGCGGTCCTGCTGCTGGGTTGTTGCCCTCCTACGGCCTCCTCCACGTCTCCTGATGTACTGGCCTGTCTCCTGGTAGCGCCTCCATGCTCTGGACACTACGTTGACAGACACAGCTAACCTTCTTGCCACAGCTCGCATTGATGTGCCATCCTGGATGAGCTGCATTACCTGAGCCACTTGTGTGGGTTGTAGACTCCGTCTCATGCTACCACTAGAGTGAAAGCACCGCCAGCATTCAAAAGTGACCAAAACATCAGCCAGGAAGCATAGGAACTGAGAAGTGGTCTGTGGTCTCCACCTGCAGAACCACTCCTTTATTGGGGGTGTCTTGCTTATTGCCTATAATTTCCACCTGTTGTCTATTCCATTTGCACAACAGCATGTGAAATTTATTGTCAATCAGTGTTGCTTCCTAAGTGGACAGTTTGATTTCACAGAAGTGTGATTGACTTGGAGTTACATTGTGTTGTTTAAGTGTTCCCTTTATTTTTTTGAGCAGTGTATAACCCTCTCATCACTTTCCCTAGGTGAGTGTTTGTAGTCTAAAGTATGCTTTCCTTGATCTTCACTGATCTGAGGTTGTAGGTCAAGTGAAGTCACTTCACCCATGTGCTTTGTGGTGAAGTTTCCTCTAGATACAGGTCTAGGATCCCCTCCCCTAATCCTAACCTCAACCATTTGTGGGGAAAATGCTAAACTGAGCCAAGATCAGCGTCTACGGGCGACTTCATCCTACTCCTATCCTATGTACCCAATCAGGAAGAAGTACGGAAGCTCGTCAGGGCCAAGAGGCACAAGATGGTGCGTGCCTTCGGCGTGCTGCAGGAGAGGAAGGGAGAGGAGGAGCCTGTGGTAAGCCAGGCCTGTTGGAACCAGCTTGTGCGGCTGGTCCAGCCGGACATCAGCAACGCCCACAGGGAGCTGCTGTGGAGCGTCTCCGACGACAACAACAAAGGCTGCATAGGTGAGTGGTTGGAGTCTACTTCACACAGAGACCCACACAAAGCTGTGTTACATGCTGAGTAAATTGCAGATGGACCTGGATAGGTGTTTAATATGTCAGCTAACATCCACATCATATGATATAGCCATTTGAAGCCCGAATTCCCAGTCACTGACATGGTACACAACCATTACTTCATGCAATGCAACACCTGCAATGTAGTTACCCTGGAACGCGACCGTAGTGTTACCCAAGATGACCAATGCAGCACCTGCTTTGAGCTGAAGCCTTAATTCATTTCATCCGTCCATCCACCTGTGCAGGGAAAGTGGCATTTGTTCAGCTTGCGGACCTCCTGAACATCCAGGTGATCATGATGAAGTCACGGCCTCACCCCCTCAAGACATGGCTCCCCTCTCTCTATCTCTCCTCCCCCAGTCGTTTCGTCTGCCGCATGGTCCAGCACAGGTGAGTGCAGCCAATGAGTGTAGACGTTACTCAGCAGACGTACAGGGAAGAGGTTTGGGGGAGCGTGTGAAAGTATCTGAAAGTAGACAGTGCCTTCGGAAAGTATTCAGACCCCTTGACATTTTCCACATTTTGTTAGGTTACAGCCTTATTCTAAATTGTATTCTATTGTTTTGTTTTCTTCAATCTACACACAATACCCCATAATGACAAGGCAAAAACAGGTTTTTAGAAATGTTTGCTAATTTATTAAAAGTAAATCACATTTTACATAAGAATTCAGACCTTTTACTCAGTACTTTGTTGAACCACCTTTGGCAGCAATTACAATCTTGAGTCTTCTTGGGTATGACACTACAAGCATGGCACACCTGTATTTGGGAAGTTTCTCCCATTCTTCTCAAGCTCTGTCAGGTTAGATGGGGAGCATAGCTGCACAGCTATTTTCAGGTCTCTCCAGAGATGTTAAAGTCTGGGCTCTGGCTGGGCCACTCGAGGACATTGAGACTTGTCCCGAAGCCACTCTTGTGTTGTCTTAACTGTGTGCTTAGAGTCGTTGTCCTGTCGAAGGTGAACCTTTGCCCCCATCCGAGGTCCTGAGTGATCTGGAGAAGGTTTTCATCAAGGATCTCTCTACTTTGCTCCGTTAATCTTTGCCTCGATCCTGACTAGTCTCCCAGTCCCTGCCACTGAAAAACACCCCCACAGCATGATGCTGCCACCACCGTGGTTCACCGTAGGGATGATGCCAGGTTTCCTCCAGATGCATTCAGGCCAAAGAGTTGAATTTTGGTTTCATCAGACCAGAGAATCTTGTTTCTCAAGCTCAGAGTCTTTAGGTGCCTTTTGGCAAACTCCAAGCGGGCTGTTATGTGCCTTTTACGGAGGACTGGCTTCCTTCTGGCCACTCTACCATAAAGACCTGATAGGTGGAGTGCTGCAGAGATGGTTGTCCTTCTGGAAGGTTCTCCCATCTCCACAGAGGAACTCTAGAGCTCTGTCAGTGTGAGAAGGTTCTTGGTCACTTACCTGGCGAAGGCCTTTCTCCCCCGATTGCTCAGTTTGGCCGGGCGGCCAGCTCTAGGAAGAGTCTTGGTGGTATATAACTTCTTCCATTTTTAAGAATGGTGGAGGCCACTGTGTTCTTGAGGACCTTCAATGCGGCAGACATTTTGTGGTACCCTTCCCCAGATCTGTGCCTCGACACAATCCTGTCTCGGAGCTCTACGGACAATTTCCTTTGACCTTATGGCTTGGTTTTTGCTCTGACATGCACTCTCAACTGTGGGACCTTATATAGACAGAAGTGTGCTTTTCCAAATCTTGTCCAATCATTTAAATTTAACACAGGTGGACTCCAATCAAGTTGTAGGAACATCTCAAGGATGATGAATGGAAACAGGATGCACCTGAGCTCAATTTCGAGTCTCATAGCAAAGGGTCTGAATACTTATGTAAATAAGGTATTTCTGATTTTTATTTTTAATAAATGTGCTTTGTCATTATGGGGTATTGTGTGTAGATTGAGGATTTGTATGTATTTAATCCATTTTAGAATACGGCTGTAACGTAACAAAATGTGGAAAAAGTCAAAGGGTCTGGATACTTTCCCAAGGCACTGTATATCCTTGTGTTGTTTTCCGTGTGTGTGTGTGTGTGTGTGTGTGTGTGTGTGATATCCAGGGCGTTCATGTACACCTACGACCTCATCATCCTGATTAACGCGGTGTTCATCGGCCTGGACGAGGAGGACCCGCTGATAGCCAACGTAGAGTGGGCTTTCCTGGTTCTCTATCTCCTAGAGATCCTCCTCAAACTGTACAGCTTCGAACCGCGCGCCTTCTTCTCCAGACACCAGTTCTGGAACTGGTGAGAAGCCCAAGCATTTTCGTCCGGTTACGCGGGCAGCGATTTAAGCCTAGTCCTGGACTAAAAAGCGTGCTTACTGAAGAATCTCCATTGAGCTTGCTTTCTAATCCAGGACAAAACTCAATCTTAATCTGGGAAACCAACCCCTTATGGAGCCAGTAGTAGTATACATAGTATAATTTGTTGTTTTCCCTTCAAATACTTTAAGCGTTTTGAGGGTCTGCACTTTTTTGACTGTTCCATTGTGTCAGGCAAGCTCAATCAAGCACGGCTAAAGTTGAAAGAAAGAAAACCAGTACTATTTCAACCCAGGTCTGCTCAATATTAGAAGCAAAGTTTTATGTTTTCCTTACTCCATGTAGATGCAGCATCTCTAATTCTGTGACCAAGGCTTGCGTACTTAAGTGGTACTAGCTGATTAGGTATATGATGATTGAATTGCAATGAAAGGAGACCGTTTCTGCTTCGGTTTAATTACTTGTGTAGTAATATCTTCCTCACCACTATGCACACAGGTTTGACACCATCATTGTCATCACTGCCTTGATTGCTATGATCATCAATTCAGCACTGAAATTATGTAAGTAAAACCTAAATCTGTGTTAGGGAAGGGAAAAGGGATATCTAGTCCGGTCTTCGACATTTAACCCAAACCCTCTGAATCGAGGGGGGGGCTGCCTTAATTGACATCCATGTTATCGACGCCCAGTGGAGAAGTGTACTGCTACATATCTTTAAGTTTGAAGATTCAAAACCAAAATGGGCCATGTTCCTGGACACAGACTAAACATAGTCCTGTGTTAGAATTCCATTAGATTCTCCATTGAGCATGCTTTTTATTCCAGGATTAGGCATAATCTGTGTCCGGGGAAACCTGCCCAATATGTCTTTAAATCTAGCACGTTGTGTTATCGATGACTTCCACTCTTTACTCACAAACAGTAAATTATTGTTTCTTTGTTATTTTTCTTTAAGGGCTCAGCAGCAGTGTGCCTACATTTCAGATTGTAGTCCACCATGCCATTTGAGAACTTTTACTGTCATTGTTTATATTAAGGCAAATACAATATCCAAATTTATTGTCCATTTTTGTCTGCGGTTTGCTGTTCCTCATGAGCCACCCTCTGATGGCGGCTCATTGTTAATGCTGGCTGCTGTTGACATTGAGCTAACATTGGTGTTTTACGTTATTTCAACGCTGTGCTGGCTGTGGGAAGCAGGAGTGGAAGGTCACCTATAGTAAGCCTCTCATTGGTTTGTTGGAGTCATCCTACTGTTTCTGTTGCCCATAGCTCTTTGACCTTTTCATGTATTATTTTAAACCTATTGAATGAGGGGTCATTGTTATGTTTCATTTTTTAAAATGAGCAAAAGTACAATGAAAGATAAAATAGTACTTTTATTCATGTTTTTTTTTCTGTTTTATTGATGACTTCTGATAGATACTCATGAATTAAATTATTGAAAAATCAGTATAGTATATAATGACATTGGTAGTGGGTGGCATACATTGGCGATGGATGAGGTGTTTCCTACTTTGAGGAGCTTGTTGAAAAGCGCTATAAATCAAACATCTGCTTCCTATGTTGACTTGGGATGCTGCTTATTTTCTTTGTGTCCTTTCTTTCTTTATGCTATCGATGGTGCCCTCTTGCAGCATAGAACACATGCATGTAAAATGATTTAGCCCTCCGAGTCTGCCTGGCGTTCATGTTGTGGTGTTCATGTGTTTTGTCCCAGCTGGAGGCTACACCAGCCGTCAGATCCTGGACATTGTGTTCATCCTGCGCATCCTGAGGCTCATACGAGTGGTGGACAATATCAAAAGGTTAGGAGGTCAAAGACTTCCATTTCCTGTATGAGCAGTGTCTGGTGTGTGTGTGTGCTTCAAAATTAAGATGTGAAACATTATCAAACCGTTTCCCTTAACTACCAGAGCTAGTATCTGCAGTAGCTACTGTGACCAAATGAATTTGCAGAAAGACCTATACAAGTCAGATATGGTTGATTTTTGATATTCTCATTCATAGACTTGGATGTGGAACTCTTCCTGATGTTCTTTCTCCCCTCAGGTTCCGTGCCATCATCAACACCCTCATCAAGATTGGACCAACGATACTCACATTCGGACAGCTCATTGTCGTAAGTTGTTAGTGTGTAGTTAAGTTAAATTACACCAAGAAGTTATTGTGTTTATTTATGGACCAAAGTGTGACCCTATTCCTGCATATTGAGCTTAAAGTGCCAATCAGGATAACAAAGTGTACTCCCCTCCACTGTTTCACTAAAAAGCTGAGGGATGGGGCTGGAGAAGTCTAACCTCTCTCAAATTCATAGAAAAGCTATGAATGCAAGGACTGACCATCCATGAAATTGTAATTATAGTTGTAACCATGTTTTGAGCCTATATGGTGTTTTACATTTACTTTGTTTACAAACATTGGAGTAAAACAAGCTTATATTTTGGGTTCAGTTGAACTAAACTCATGAGATTGACACTTGTAAGGGATATCCGATGATTTCAAAGGTCAAGATGAATCCAATTCCCAATCTATCAGCTACGTATATCTAGCTATATGCCTCAACCCTAAATGAATGGAAAAGATAAGGACTACAATTGTTGTGCTTATGTCGTCTGTTCATTTTGGAGTATGCCATACAGCTGGATCTACAAATTAGATGGTCTTGGTCATTGACTCATATTTAAATTACACTGTATTATGATGTCTGAAAACATCAGACAGTTGATTGGAATGAAATATCCCTCTATGTTATCCTTTGTTGCAACTGATTGATTGACTGCATAGTTGTCCCATTATATTTTTCAGGTGGTCTATTACATATTTGCCATGGTGGGAATGGAGCTGTTCAAAGGGAAAATACGCTTTTTCGAGGCCAACTCCACTGATCCGGATAAGGCATTCTGTGGAAACCCTCTGCTCAAAAACTCAGTGTTCGCCAAGCACAACTACTGCAAGAACAACTTTAACAACGTAATTTCCTCTTTTATTCTGTTACTGGAACTCACCGTGGTCAACCAGTGGCATGATATCCTTTTCAAAGCTTGGGAAAATACAGATATTAAGCTAAAACCAATACTTTTTATGTACTCTTGTGAAAATGTTGCTCCAAGATAGAAATCTAGTATTGTAATGTACAGTAAGCAGTGGTCACTGACTAAAACTTTACAGTAGGTTAGTGTGTAGAGGGTTAAAAATGAGATGAAATTGCACTAACTCCTTTTTCTTTACTAAACAGTCTTCATAGCTTATTTTAGGATCCAGACAACTGGGTAATTTCTCAGTGTTTCTCAAAGTTGCCAGGCTAACTTGACCACTCAGTGAAGAATTGTTACTATTTTATTATTTTCTTTAATGTCGGTCCCACTGCTGTCCAGCGGTTTCACCGCGGTCACTCACATCTCAGCCAGGATGTTCTTCGTCCTCTTCCACATTGTAGTTGTCATCATCATTATCAAGTAAGAACAAGTCTGCTTTGAAATACTGAGAACCAAACAAACTTTTCTCAATGATACTCTATTGCTGAATTACAAATCGACCCCTAGCTCCTACCTTCAGGCACTACTGTAGGATTAGACAAGTTTAAACAATATGGTAATAACTTCACTTTATCTTTTGATTGACTTGGTGGAATGTCCTCCATATTACTTATACCAATGTAATAGTTTCAGATCTGCAGGAGTGCCTAGGGGGTAGTGATAGGAATCAATTTGGAACTCAGCATAGTATGACTCGGTATTTGAGAACTCTTTATGAGAATTGAGTATCACATGCTTTTTTTCCCTCAGTATTTTCATTGCTTTCGTCCTGGAAGCCTTCTTCGTGGAGTACACCGTAGACCAAAGTAACCTACAATCCTCTCTGGAAAAGAAAATTGAGGAGCTGGAATTGGGCGTCAAACAGTACGTGCCTGATAGTTTTGCAATTAGAGAAGAATAATTTTTTTATGCCATGGGGTGGGCTTGATTTCCTATTGAGTCAGAGGGGTGAAAGTGTAGCATGCATCATTTCCTGTAGCCATGAGTCATGTTCCAAGCTAAACCACATACCGTATTCATGATGCACTGCCTTAAAATAAAGGGTTTGCTAATTGCTTATTGGCCAGTAGATGTGGCAGACTGGGGAATGTTCAGTGAGGTGAAATATTCAGAGTTCCACATAGAAATGTGATGAATTGATACAATTTCCTATTCAGCATGACAATCATAGCTGCTCAATCTATGCAAAACATTTCAGAACATCAGAACGTTCTGTAATGATGTATCCTCCTGAACAGCCATGTTTATCTTGATTTCGTTGTGCTTTCTCTTTGTGCCAATCAGAGAGAAACTGGATGGAAACTTGGTGGATGCCATGGAAACGAACGACAATGATATGGGCAACTCTCAGTCGACCAAGGAAAAACCTGCACTCATGTTCAAGATCGCCTGTAAAAGTAAGCTTTGAGGAGAATTCATTGTAGCACTGTCTGAATCACCTGTATGGTGGTATGATACATTTTATACCTTGGAAATCTATTAACGTGTATGGAAATATATGCAAATGGCAATTCATGCATTTTAAAATATTATGGCTGCTATAATGTGTTGTGTATTCTGAATGCACATTGAATCATCATAGTTATGTGATGAATTATGATTTACTACCTTGAAAAGGGTTATCAAAAACCTGTGTTTTCAATAGGAAAATGTAAATCTGCGTTTTTGTTAGACAAGTTCAGGTAGTAGTCTACCTGAATAGGACCTTCCCTTTTAACCATCTGTACTGACCTCAGCTTTCTGCCTGCTTCCTCCCAGGATACAAAACCGTGGATGGTTTGTTACAGAGGATGTTTGAGGCGGACCTAGACCCAGAGGATTTTGCGGAAGACGATGATTTCGATCCCAATAACCCATCAAATCTGAACTTCCCAAATCCAAACTTTGATTCTGTATAGCCGTGGTCAGAAAGGGAATAAATACACAAATACTCTAATTTAGCTTTCTGTTTTTGTACTGGAATGCCTTATCATAAAAAATACTATATTTTATGAAATATTTCTAGAGGTTTATGTAAAACAAACACTTTAAACGGGTAACATTCCTCAATGTGATATTTAGCTAGCTATTTTCTTTCATTTACTTATTTGTGTACATCTCTTGACAACACAATCCACATTCATCAAAAATGAGATTGTATTCTTGTTTGAGTATAGATTATCAAATGCTGTTTGATTATCTCTATCATGAAGGGAAAACTGAAATGATATAAAATGAAATATCTACTGAGGTAATTTGCTGCAGCATAAAAGGTTTCTATTGGGAATTCTGACTCAAATACAGACTTTACTCATTTATTTTTACTTTATTTATATTGTCATTTATGCAAAGTTTCCCGGATACAGATCTTCAGGACTTCTACTGGACTAAAAAGCATGTTCAATGCAGAATCTCAATTGTTTAATCTGTGTCCAGGGAAGAAGCCCTCGAAGTTCAGTCACATCTAACCAACCTTCGATACAACCATTACTCTGTAGGCCTATGTACATGATTATTTCTCTATTAATAAAGCATACCAGCTAAGGGTTAAATGCCTTTCTTGTGATGTATTATGTGCAGCCAAACTAACCAAGCATTAATTTACCAGAGACTGGTTTGCTCTGACATCAGTACAGCCACTTTCTTCACTTTTTCAAGTAAGCTTTGGCCGTTTGGTGCATAGCCTACCCTACCTGACACCGTACAGAGATTATTATGATTGGATAGCTACAGTGCCTTCAGAAAGTATTCACACCCCTGAGCTTGTTCTACTTTTGTTGTGTTTACAGGCAATACAAAAAAAATGTCACTGGCCTACACACAATGCATTATGGGGTATTTTTACTAATTCATAAATGAAAAGCTAAAATGTCTTGAGTCAAGTATTCAATCCCTTTGTTATTGCAAGCCTATTCAAGTTCAGGAGTAAAAATATATTTAACATGTCACAAATTGCATGGACTCCGTATGCAATAATAGTGTTAACATGATTTATTTAAATGACTACCTTGTCACTACCCCATACATGCAATTATCTGTAAGGTCCCTCAGTCGAGCAGTGAATTTCAACCACAAAGACCAGGGAGGTTTTCCAATGCCTCACAAAGGACACCTATTGGTAGATGGGTAAACTATATAAAAAAGCAGACGGTGAATATCCATTTGAGCATGGTGAAGTTATTAATTACACTTTGGATGATGTATCAATACACCCACTTACTACAAAGATACAGACGTCCTTCCTAACTCAGTTTCCGGAGAGGAAGGAAACCGCCAACAGTTAGAGTTTATTGGCTGTGATAGTAAACTGAATGGATCAACAACATTGTAGTTACTCCACAACACTAACCGAATTGGCAGAGTGAAAAGGAAGCCTGTACAGAGAAAATATTCCAAAACATGCATCCTGTTTGCAGCAAGGCACTAAAGTAATACTGCAAAAAATGTGGCAAAGCAATTAACTTTTTGTCTTGCATATAAAGTATTATGTTTTGGGATAATCCAATACAACACATTACTGAGTAGCACTCCACATATTTTCAAGCATAGTGGTGACTGTGTCATGTTATGGTTATGCTTGTAATCGTTAAGGACGGGAGTTTTTAGGATGAAAAAGAAATGGAATGGAGCTAAGCACAGACAAAATCCTAGAGGAAAAAATGGTTCAGTCTGCTTTCCACCAGACACTGGGAGATGAATTCACCTTTCAGCAGGACAATAACCTAAAACACAAGGCCAAATATACACTGGAGTTGCTTACCAAGAAGAAAGTGTATGTTCCTGAGTGGCCCAGTTACAGTTTTCACTTAAAGCTTCTTAAATCTATGGCAAGACCTGAAAATGGTTGTCTAGCAATGATCAACAATCAATTTGAAAGAGCTTGAAGTATTTTGAAAGGAATAATGGGCAAATGTTGTACAATACAAGTGTGGAAAGTTCTTGGAGACTTACCCAGAAAGACTCACAGATGTAATCTGCTGTAAACTTCTAACATGTATTGACTCGGGTTGAACACTTAAGCTCTATTAGTGTTTTCTTTTTCATAAATGTTTTAGATTTTTTTTTAAATGTTCTTACACTTTGACATTAGAGAGTATTTTGTGTAGATCTTTGACAACTATACAATTAAATCCATTTTAATCCCACTTTGTAACGCAACAATGTGGAAAAATTCAAGGGGTGTGAATACTTTCTGAAGTATGTGTGCGCACTGTGCAATGTGAGTTGCCCATTCTTTATTAAAGCATATTGCTTATTATCAATGGCTCATGAGTTTAGCACATATGTTAGTATTTATCATAACACAAAATATAAGAATGTATTACTCCATGGGGCGAGCTCTGACCCAACTTTGCTATTTTGTGATTCTTTTGGACTTTATTTTACTTTAATTTCACGAAATGTATCCACTATCATTTCTTATAACCGACAATAACTTTTGCACATCAGATCAGCAGTTACTTACCCCAATTGTGGCTTCAACTTCGACTTCGACTCATCTGCCCGGAGCTCTTTCTGTAATTCCAACCCAATTTTCAGGGTATGCAAGCAGAAACGCTGGTGTTACAGAGGCAGGACACGGGGAGGCCTGGCAAGATTAAGGCAAAGGGAAAACCGTTTGACTCTTCCCTCCATTCTATTGGCCAATCACTTCATAATAAGATGGATAACCTCCGATTGCGGATTTGCTACCAACCGGACTCTCATAACAGCAATATCCTCTGCTTTTCTGAAACATGGCTTTCAGACAAGATACCCCCCATGGCTATTCTCCATTCACAGGAGAGTAGAGTCAGGGAATCGAGAGGGGGAGGGGTTTCCCTTCTTATCTACAACAAATGGTTTGCTGACTCGAGTGCAGTGGTAGTCTCGACCCATTGTTCACTTGTCTTGGAATACCTGATGGTGAAATGCCTTCTAATTCCCGAGGGAGTTTTCAGCTGTTATCGTGACTGTTGTATACATTCCACCTCAGGACAAGAAATATAACACGCTGGCACTTAACGAACTATACGAGGCCATAAACAAGCAGGAAAACTTACATCCGGAGACTGCCTTTCTTGTCTCTGGCAATTTTACTTCCGCATCATTAAGACACGTGATGCCCAACTTCCATCAACACGTCTCCTTCACCACTAGGGGCGATCGATAAAGTCCTAGACCACTGTTACTCTTCCCACAAGCAGGCATACAAGGCCCTCCCTCGTCCGCCATTCGGAAAATCAGATCATGGCTCCGTACTGTTTACAAGAAGTACCCGTGACTCGCTCCGTTGAGAAATGGTCATCAGAATCAGAGATTATGTTACAGGACTGCTTTACTAGCGCTGATTGGAACATCGACGAGCTAACCACCTCCGTCACCGGCTTCATAAGGAAATGCATCGGCGACGTTGTCCCCACTGTGAAAGTTCACTGCTTCTCCCATTCAATTAACACAGAGGTTAGCGCCAAGCTAAAGGACAATGCTACCACACACAGGGCTAGACAACCCTGAGGCTACGGCTGACAGGAACACAACCAAGTACAAGAAGTCCTGCTACAACCTCTGCAGTCATCAAACGAGCTAAAGGACAATATAGGAATAACGTGGAATCATACCACACAGGCTCCGACGTCCGCCGCATGTGGCAGGGGCTACAGTCCATTACGGATTACAAAAGAAGACCCAGTCGTGATCTGCCCAAAGATGCCTCTCTTCCAGACGAACTCAATGCATTTTATACACGCTTCGACAATAACAACAGGCGTGGTGCCCCCACCGACCCAGAGGACTGAGTGATCTCACTCATTGAGGCCGATGTGAGTAAGGTCTTTAATCAGGTCAACACTCGCAAGGCCGTGGTGCTGGGTGGTATTCCAGGTCGCTTTCTTAGAGCATGTGCAGATCATCTTGCAGGCATATTCCCTGTAATTTTTTACTTCTCCTTGTCCCAGTCTGTAATCCCCACATCTTAAAGATGACTACCATCATTCCTGTTCCCAAGAACTCTAAGGCTTCACGCCACAATGACTACCGCCCTGTAGCACTCACATCTGTAACCATGAAGTGCTTTGAAAGGCTGGTTATGGCACACATCAACTCCATTATCCCAGACACCCTAGGCACACTCATTTGCATACCACCCCAACAGATCCATAGACTACACAATCTCGATTGCACTCCACACTGCCCTCACCCACCTAGATAAGAGGAATACCTATGTTAGAATGCTGTTCATTGCCTACGGCTCAGTGTTCAATACCACTGTCCCCTCCAAGCTTAGGACCCTGGGACTGAACACCATCTGCCTAGTACATCACTGAGGCCAAGCTCCCTGCCATCCAGGACCTCTATATCAGGTGGTGTGAGAGAAAGGCCTGGAAAAATTAAAGACTCTAGCCACCCAAGCCATAGGCTGTTATCTCTGCTTCCTCACGGCAAGCGGTGCCGTTGCATCAAGTCTGACACCAGCAGGCTCCTGAACAGCTTCTATCTCCAAACCATAAGACTGCTAAATAGCTAACAGAATGGCTACACAGACTGAGTTGAACCTTGTATTTTTTTCTCTATGCACACTCACAAGACCCTACTCACTCACACTGACACTCCAACACACACACACAACATGCAAACATATGTATACTGAATATACACACTTTTGACAGAATCTACAAGTCTGGCGCTTAGCTGGGCAATCTGGAGCCCTTGTAGCATGACGGGTAGACCCACAATTTCCACAGAGCCAGATTTGAATACCCGAGAAGTAGACACATATATCATCTCCTTTAAGTGTTTGTCTAAGCTGTTGGGAAAGTGGTAAAAGTAGGTAATATGTGTTAAAAGTTACATTGTTTACAATGAATAGAAGGTTGGAAGTCATGGGCATTTTTAGCAATGGGAGCTTTAGAATTATGAAGAAATCCCATCGAAATAAATGGAGAAGGACAAAAAGAAGAACAAGTTGTATGCAAGCACACTATTCCATACTGGTCTGCACTTTTTAGAGTTTGAATAGTGTTTCTAACTTAAACCTTGTACGAAAAATTGCGATTTAAAATGTTTAAAGTGGGACTAATAAGTCAGGAACAAGTTACACAATATTTAGTCTGACTGCTGAGCAAGTAACACTAATTAACTTAATAGGTCCTCAAAAAACCTGACAAATAAAAACCTGACAATTATGTCAAATCCACCACAAAAACATGTGCAGTAACAATTGAATGAATTCCATTACACATTCTTAACATTCCTTCTGAAGATAAATTATAAAAAATGTATTGCATTCATTATCTATTAACTAAATGAGATAAACGAATAAATAGGTACTCAAAGTACCCATCACATGCTATTATTTTTTATTGGCAGTAAAAGACTGTTTGGCAAGACAAAAATGGCTCACTCCAGCAAGAATCTAATATAAGCATGACATTGCTGACTTAAAATGAAAAGATAAACGGACAAGCACTAATGAATCACTGATATACAGTGGCAAGAAAAAGTATGTAAACCCTTTGGAATTACCTGCATTTTAGCATAAATTGGTCATCAAATTTTAGATGAAGATCAGATCAGTCACAATAAAAGACAAACATAGTGTGCTTAAACTAATAAAACACACATTACTGTATTTTTCTTGTCTATATTGAATACATAATTTAAACATTCACAGTGTAGGTTGGAATGTAGGCTAATGACTTCTCCAAAAGCTAATTGGAGTCAGAGGTCAGCTAACCTGGAGTCCAATCAATGAGACAAGATTGGAGATGTTGGTTAGAGCTGCCTTGCCCTATAAAAAACACTCACAAAACACAGTGGTGCGTCAACCTAAGTAAGATAATAAACAAATCCCCATCAATATCCGTCAATTTAAGCTAGAGATATCTGTTTTGTGTTGGATGCGTCTCAATCCAATGCATCCGCTGATTTAGCACTTCCGCATCTGCGGTGAAAGGTGGCAGAGCTATAGCGGTGTTTGTCAGACCATGAGACATCCCAAAAATTGGTCTTCTCACGAAAACGTCTGTAGTGTCCGAACAGTTTGACCTACAAACTATTATGACCACTCCATGGAAAGGGGAGACTCTCACTGTGTATTTGTTCTCCATTTTGCTCTACGACCCTCACAAGTGTCAGGGGACTCGTCTGAAGTTGGTACCGTTGATGTGCCAACTTCTGTTTGTAGCATCCGAATCATTTGGCCTACAAACTACTGTGACCCCACTGTGGAGATAAGATACCTACCTCAGAGTATTTTACTGAGAAATGCATACCTGACATGTACACAAAAGTGGGGAATGAGGAGAAAGAAGGGCTTGCAAATGAGGAATGCATTGCAATTACAAGTGATTTGTGGACTTCATGTGCCACTGACTCCTACGTCACTATCACTGCATATTACATACAGTTGAAGTCGGAAGTTTACATACACCTTAGCCAAATACATTTAAACTCAGTTTTTCACAATTCCTGACATTTAAACCTAGTAAGAATTCCCTGTCTTAGGTCAGTTAGGATCACCACATTATTTTAAGAATGTGAAATAATAATAGTATAATAGTAGAAAGAATGATTTATTTCAGCTTTTATTTCTTTCATCACATTCCCAGTGGGTCAGAAGTTTACATACACTCAATTAGTATTTGGTAGCATTGCCTTTAAATTGTTTAACTTGGGTCAAACGTTTCAGGTAGCCTTCCACAAGCTTCCCACAATAAGTTGGGTGAATTTTGGCCCATTCCTCCTGACAGAGCTGGTGTAACTGAATCAGGTTTGTAGGCCTCCTTGATCGCACATGCTTTTTCAGTTCTGCCCACAAATTTTCTATGGGATTGAGGTCCGGGCTTTGTGATGGCCACTCCAATACCTTGACTTTGTTGTCCTTAAGCCATTTTGCCACAACTTTGGAAGTATGCTTGGGGTCATTGTCCATCTGGAAGACCCAATTGAGACAAAGCTTTAACTTCCTGACTGATGTCTTAAGATGTTGCTTCAATATATCCACATAATGTTCCTATCTCATGATGCCATCTATTTTGTGAAGTGCACCAGTCCCTCCTGCAGCAAAGCACCCCCACAACATGATGCTTCCACCCCTGCGCTTCACGGTTGGGATGGTGTTCTTCGGCTTGCAAGCCTCCCCCTTTTTCCTCCAAACATAATGATGGTCATTATGGCCAAACAGTTCTATTTTTGTTTCATCAGACCAGAGGACATTTCTCCAAAAACGTACAATCTTTGTCCCCATGTGCAGTTGCAAACCGTAGTCTGGCTTTTTTTATGGTGGTTTTGAAGCAGTGACTTCTACCTTGCTGAGCGGCCTTTCAGGTTATGTCGATATAGGACTCGTTTTACTGTGGATATAGATACTTTTGTACCTGTTTCCTCCAGCATCTTCACAAGGTACTTTGCTGTTGTTCTGGGATTGATTTGCACTTTTCGCACCAAAATACGTTCATCTCTAGGAGACAGAACGCGTCTCCTTCTTGAGCGGTATGACGGCTGCGTGGTCCCATGGTGTTTATATTTGCATACTATTGTTTGTACAGATGAACGTGGTACCTTCAGGCGTTTGGAAATTGCTCCCAAGGATGAACCAGACTTGTGGAGGTCTAAAAACACATTTCTGAGGTCTTGGCTGATTTCTTTTGATTTTCCCATGATGTCAAGCAAAGAGGCACTGAGTTTGAAGGTAGCCCTTGAAATGCATCCACAGGTACACCTCCAATTGACTCAAATTATGTCAATTAGCCTATCGGAAGCTTCTAAAGCCATGACATTATTTTCTGGAATTTTCCAAGCTATTTAAAGGCAATGTCAACTTAGTGTATGTAAACTTCTGACCCACTGGAATTGTGATACAGTGAATTATAATTAAAATAATCTGTCTGTAAACAATTGTTGGAAAAATGACTTGTGTCATGCACAAAGTAGATGTCCTAACCGACTTGCCAAAACTATAGTTTGTTAACAAGAAATTTGTGGAGCGGTTGACAAACAAGTTTTAATGACTCCAACCTAAGTGTATGTAAACTTCCGACTTCAACTGTATCTCCAGAGTGGGAGATGAAGGGTCATGTGTTACAAACCAGAGTCTACACTACAACGAGTCACACACAGGCAAAAGTATTGGTGGTTTACTGAAGGAGTCATGCGTGAAGTTGGACATCACCAACAAAGAACCTGCCTTGGGACCTCATGTATAAACTGTGCGTACGTACAAAATATACAACCAAAATGTGCGTGCGCCAGTTTTCACGCAAAAATTGGCATTTATAAAAATGAAACCTGACTTGAGAATGTGGTCACCTCCCCGCAAACTTTAGACCGTGGATACACACATCTCTGCTAGTGGTTTAAATATTGTTTTGCAAGCTGGCAAGTAGCCTAATTTTATTTTGGCAAATGAAGGATATGATGAAAAGCTTATTCATAAAAAAAATGTAAACAGGAAGACATACAAGAATTCAGCCTTTTGATGTTAGTGTTTCCTTTTCCGAATCTAAAATACAGACATATTTATTTTATTTTCATAACCATTATAGAATAAATGTCTCACCTTTTGTGGTCATGATGGGTTCATACAACAAATTACTACACTGAACAAAAATAAAAACGAAACATGTTCCATGTTTCATGAGCTGAAATAAAATATCCCAGAAATGTCCCATATGCCTAAAAAGCTTATTTCTCTCAAATGTTGGGCACAAATTTCTTTACATCCCTGTTAGTAAGCATTTCTCCTTTGCCAAGATTATCCATCCACCTGACAGGTGTGGCATATCAAGAAGCTGATTAAACAGCATGATCATTACACAGGTGCACCTTGTGATGGGGACAATAAAGGCCACTCTAAAATGTGCAGTTTTGTCACAAAACACAATGCCACAGATGTCTCAAGTTTTGAGGGAGCATGAAATTGGCATTGCTGACTGCCATGCTGACTACCATAAGCCGCCTCCAATGTCGTTTTAGATCATTTGGCAGTACATCCAACCAGCTTCACAACCGAAGACCACGTATATGGCGTTGTGTGGGCGAGCGGTTTTCTGATATCAACATTGTCAACAGAGTGCCCCATGGTGGCAGTGGGGTTATGGTATGGGCAGGCATAAGCTACGGACAATGAACACAATTGCATTTTATCGATGGCAATTTGAATGTACAGAGATACCGTGACGAGATCCTGAAGCCCATTGTCATGCCATTCATCCGCCGCCATCACCTCATGTTTCAGCATGATAATGCTGAAGGACTTGTACACAATTCCTGGAAGCTGAAAATTCCCCAGTTCTTCCATGGCCTGCATACTCACCAGACATTTCACCCATTGAGTATGTTTGGGATGCTCTGGATCAACGTGTACGGCAGCGTGTTCCAGTTCCCGCCAATATCCAGCAACTTCACACAGACATTCAAGAGGAGTGGGGCAACATTCCACAGGCCACAATCAACAGCCTGATCAACTCAAAGGAGATGAGTCGCGCTGCATGAAGGAAAAGGTGGCCACATCAGATACTGACTGGTTTTCTGATCCACGCCACCTTTTTTTAATGTATCTGTGACCAACAGACCAATAGATTAGGGCCTAATGAATTTATTTAGATTGCCTGATTTCCTTATATTAACTGTAACTCAGTAAAATCTTTGAAATTGTTCCATGTTGCATTTATATTTTTATTCGGTGTATGTGCATATCTCAATTAATTGTACCTAGTAGCCCAGTAAATAGTGTATTTCAAGTTGCAATTGCATAGGCAGTGCAGTTTATAATATACAGTTGAATTTAACAGGTGAACAGTTGATCTTTTACATTGAAGTACTCCTTTATATGCTACTGTAAGTACTGTAATTTCTTTTTTTTGGTAGCCTGCCCAAGACAATGTTTCAGAATTCGTGGACAGTCCATTATATTTAGGTTGGGAGAAAAGTTTAATGCAAAACACTGTTGAATTCAAACGTTCTGCTGACAGGTCTACAAGAATTTTCCAGTGTTTACTCTTCAGAAACTGACACAGTCCTTTCCCAGATACAGCATAAGTTACTGCAAAAATATTAAAACATTCTGCTAACACAGTAAATAGACCGGTAGCTTGAGTCAAATATTTGATAATATGGGCAGGTTGCAGTATTGCTGTGCTATAGGAGCGCGACATGTGTGCCTATTTAATCTCAGAGCCTATACCAAGTCAGCACCTCTCAATGTTGCAACTACCATCACGTGTGAAAAGGAGATCCCAACCATCTCAATGATAGCCCCTCTTCAAGCTAAGCTGAAAAAACACTTTGCAGCATTTCATGATGACACCCCGTTAAATCACTGAGATGAAGAGGGCCTTTGTTGAAGACAGGTATTTATTATTATTATTATTATTAGTAGTAGTATTATTGGATCATCTTGATATTTTCCTGTATGTTTGCTTTGACAATGTAAGTGCTCGATCTTTCCATACTAATAAAGCCTATTGAATTGTCAGGTATACACACCTGTCAGGTACACACACATTAACATTAAGTCTCCAAATAGTGAGAACCTGAAGCCCTGAACAGTTTTCCTTTTCCATTTGCTTGACATAAACTGCACTCACAAGCACTGAAAGCAAGAGTGTGCAGCCTACAAAAGGCTCTGCAGCAGCACAGCCTATGTGCAGGTTGGTTGAGCGGTACCTTGGACAGCCCTGTCACTTGCTAATACTACTGTAATACTATTTTAGGCTGCTGTATACTCAAGTCAAGCCTATACTGAAATATCTGTGGGAGAAAGGTCCTCCTCAAAATTACTTTGAGAACTCCCCAAATTATATAGATAGGGCTATTTATAAAAATATACAAATAAAAACAATCCCCCTTAAACGTTTTGTTCAAAATCATTTTCATCAGTCATCCTCCCTAACTTTTAAGTCACCATGTACATTTTTTCAAAACATAATTATAAGCCTAATTGTGCGTCCAGGTCTCAAATGTTCTTCTCCGCTCCAGTAGGTGGCGGTATGTGCTGTGTAGCCTATGCACAACGCTCTGAGGAAAGCACAGAGGACGAGCGTTGTGGTTGCTAAATGATGCTGATGCTGGGGATGCGAATGTAAGCAGGGAGGAGGATGCTGCCGTAGAAATGGTGGTACGTGGGGCGAACCTCCTGAAATGGTTTTGACCGTTGAGGCGAAACAATGCGCCTCTTCAAAGTCTTCGAGGTTTTCATGTCATCACGGCTGAAGAGAATTAGGTAAGAAGAAAAGCTTTACTATCCTATTGCTATTTCCATTCCCCAGTTTTGAAGGGTTGTGTAAATATCGCTGTATGTTTGTACACGGAAGGCCCAGGTGGCTGAATTAAGGAATTATAGTTGTCTTAATGAATATAAATGTAGAATTTGGATTTGAATTCCAGTAGAATGTACTAATGGCCGTGGAGTGTATTTAAAATATAGCAATACATTTTGATCTTCCCAATCCATTAATGCCAATCGGCTATTATAGACCTATATCTATCATTGTGCGTATTTTAGTATGATAAGGTCCAGGGCTGGCCTTTTCCAGTGATTGGTTCACGTTGGGAATTGTAGTCCCGTGTTTTTGCTCTCATTTATGCTAAATTGCATTCGGTATTATTTTTCTTAATGGTAGGTCTACCTTTATCAAACAATTCCATTAAAAGATGCAATATTATTGTAAAATTAGAAAGTCTGACGTCAAACTGCCAACTCTCTGTCCATTACACGGGAGGAGAAGAAACGGACTGTTATTGGGGTAGAATATTTGTAAGGTGGGACAAGCTTTGTGAGTTCTTGCATAATCTTTATGGGGTGTCGTGCGCCCCCTGTCGCCATAAAGGCGGTAGTAATAGGTGGGTCTCTTGTCAAGCATGAGTCTACGCTGCAGTGCGGACAAAAACTGTGGAGTAGGATGGACCGAGAGCCGTGGCGTTGGAGAGCATATAACCGTATTTTAAACCGAGACATCAAGTATTAAGACAAAGCATTGTATCGGACTAGTTTTTCGGAATTGGACCCACTTGCTTACCTGGATTTTAGTCGTCGACAATGTATTTCAATTGTGCATTCATGCAAAGCCTACACCTGTACACTGCAGTTTGTAATCATAGGAATCCGCTTGCCTGACACATTTGTGTCGAAGAAATAGGATATTATTATAATTTAGAAAAATGCAAATATTTTTTGTAGTGTTAGGTCAATACACAATTGAAGAAAATCAAATGTTTGATTGAATTTATTGGAGGTTTCGCTTGGGATAATTGCCTGCTAAATGCATAGGAGTACGGTTCATTTTAGCGTCGGATATCGGAGTAGATGTTTATATGGACCTTTGAAAAGTTCTCGCAATGGATTTGGTCATACATGGGAAAATGATGCTATTATTGAGTGTATAGCTGTAGCAGTACTGTTTGTCAGAGGAAGTCTTCTCCCACCTTAAAATCCCAAATGAAGATTCCAAAAAGACGGAAAAGACTAACGTGCCGTCTCTGCGCCAGGTAATATTCTTCATGACTTCTCCGTTTGGCTAATAACTTTCACCTAATGTGGATATCAGTAGGCCAAGGCCTAACGGGCATGAATGGAACTTGCTGGGTGCTTTATTAAAGAGGCTATATATGACTTTTGTCTCTGGGGCTGTTCTTGAGCCATAAGGGGTGCCCAAAATTGACAGAAATGTTGTCCAGAAATTGAACAAAAAGTTATGTTTAATTATTGTGTGATAGGGCTATAGCTATTTATGTAACCATATTTAAACCGTCAGTTAGGTTAAAAATATATATACTGCATGTACACTACTTAACCTGGCACTTTGTTGGTATTGGTTATTGACTAACTCAAACTCTCTCTTTGCCTGTTATTTGTGAATGTTGAACAGTCAGTTGCCTTAGTAGCAGATAGGTCTACAGAGTTATAGCGCACACCCAGTGTAGTGTTAATTTGCTTATAGCCCATCAAGAAGTATCAATTAAACTCAATAGGAACATAATAATATTAAAGTTTGTGTTTAAGAGTAAGGCTAAATATTTGTCTAATTGTTAGGCTATTATAAATGACTTTAGGATGAGATATCAGATTTGTGTAATAGTTCCAACTTTTTACTTGCCAGTGTTACATGTAATAATACAGGTTCAACCATGGCTTGGATCAGGACCTATTTACAACATTTATACTGCCAAATATAGATGGGACCTGTGAAGTAATTAATAGATTGTAATCTTTTTTTTAATGTTTTTCTTTTAATTTTCAACTGTCCATTGCTATATACAGTATGTCTCGTAGTTCTAATCATCGTCTTATATGGATGTTATGCTAAATTATTGCATTGTATTGTTTGTGTGTATTGTTGTCTGTCATAGTATTATTTGTCATCATTGTCTACTCATTCAAATTACAACTGGCATTCTCATAAATATTATTTTTATATATAAACATCTCTAAACATCATTGCTTTGGTTGTGGAGGCAGTCGTAACAAACCTCTTTGTATTTGTATTTTGTTTTGGCTTGTAGGCTAACAAAGGAGGGTTTTGGCATCGACTAAATTGGCCAAGGTCAGGATTTTTTTCTCAGACGTAAGGTTTTTGAAGAGGTTGTAAATATGGTGAGAGGTTAATGTGTTCTTCAAAGTTCCCTTGGAAATGTGGCTGCACTTTTACCCACCAGTTTGAACACAAAATGGCTGCCGCGGCTTCCTTCGCGGATTTCAAGGAAATTTCATGATTTCGCTTCATAGTTCTGGGAAACTTGAAAGCAAACCCTTGGCTTTTCGCAAAGTAGATCCCCTCACACTATTGATAGTGTAGGACAGCAAATACACATTTAGTTGTGTGTTAGAATTGATAGGAGTCTATCAAGTCTCTCACTATTCTCACTGATGCACTGCCCTTATGTTTTGCTATCACAGCCCAGTGAAAATGAGACTATGATGATGCTTATATGATTTTCCTTTTTCAAGATTATTATTGGACTACACCCAAAGGGGGGAACAGGCTTGCAGTGTTTCCCTACATAAGCAGAATCTGTCATTACACCTGACAAGATGGCCATAATATTATAATAGTTAGACAGAGCATTATATATTATCTTAAACCACACAACCTGAAGCCTACTTTATATGATCTTATAGGGTGGCATCATGATGAGCAGTCACTATAACTGCTGATCAGCAAATTATCTTGATTGATCAATTATTAGTCAGTCATACTTATGAAAGTATAAAATAAGCTTAAAGGCATAGTTCACTCAAATTACAAAATGACATTCATTTCCTTACCCTTTAAGTAGTCTCTGGACAAGGACACCAATATGATTTGTAAATTGGGTGAATTATCCCATTAATGATTTAAGGTTAAAGTTAAATATTAATTCAAATTCCATGGCTGTAGTGTGTGGAAGTTAATATGGAGGTTGTGTAGAGGACGCTAAGTGAGGAAATGCTCCCTGAACACCTTTCCGCCCCGTTCTAGAACTCTGAATGCTTGCTGGTTCAATTCAGTACTTCTGCCTGGTCCTACCTTCACTTGAACTCCTTACAATATTGCCTGCTCTTGTGGGTTTTAGAGCAAGTCTGAGGAGAGCACTAGGGCCGCTTTTAGCAGGGTGCAATGTTTATGGGACATTCAGATATAAAATGTTACGTAGAACGAACATGCACCTCTGACATGTAGAATAAGGAGTCGCGTAAGCTCTATTCATGACATTTCTATCTGCAAGGTTCCACAACATTTGCCTACTGAACATGACCCAGGTCTTGCTACATTTGCAGTGTTACTGGCCTGTAATCTTGCTGTGCTATGGGAATGCTTGAAATAACCACCAGTTATTGGCACGATGACATTCAGCGACACAGCATCCATTCACAAACTTCCTGCCGTAGCAATGCAAATGTTGGCAACCGACCCAGGTGCATTGACAAACTTTGCTTTAAAGCCATAAGCACTGGCAATACCACCCTCGTGGGCTCACACGCTCTGTCTAAACCTATTGTATGTGTTCCTAGTGCATTTTCTCACTCTTTTTCACAGCTGACTAATCTGCTAGATAATGCACACAGTCTCTCTACTGGCCTCAGCCTAGGCATGACTAAGTACCCCCCCCAAGTGGAGCTGAGCTGTGCATGCATAACTAAATGCTCCATGGCCCTGCATGCAGAATAGCATGGTTTTGGTACTAACCTACTTACATTCATCACTCTTATCCAGATGTTGTTTACCCAGAATAATCATAAGCATCTAGAAAATACAATTTGATTGATATCGGTTCGAACCCAATACGTATTCTGTCTTGTAATAGTTTAGAGGGCTAACAGCGACTGACCAGATATTACAATGTAAAAACAGGTTTTGTTTTATAAAGTCAAATTTAAGAAGTGTCTATCTCATCAGGCAAAATTGGTTGCAATGACGTCATGGTCAGGTTATATAATGAAGTTTTGCTGAAGCATTTTTAGCAACCAAATCTGGTTGTTATCTGGTGACGCCTTGATCTCGTCACGAAGAGGACGTCTTTACCTGATTGTAACAGAGACCAGTTGGTCGTAAACTAGGTATATGACGTCTTCTTAACCCCCAAAAAATGAGATTACAACCAGAAAATTTTAGGCCAAATAATATTTCCATTACTATTCATTTCATAGATATATTGTCAATTTGTTGTTGTACAGCAGTGTTCAAGACTGAGAATGGTTATGATCCCACTTTATAGTAGGTCACTAAAACCATGTATCACATACAAATTACATATATTATAGGTATACTATTGGCATATATTGTTACATAATCAAGCTTTTGTTCAAAACTCTTAACTCAGCGTTCAAGCAGAGTGTGATGTACTGTGCTTCAAGTGCCAAAAGTCATTTGAAATTTGATTTGGCCACACCCGAAGGAAAGTGCATCTCCTTATTGGGCCTGATGTTATTCAGATATGAAGGACATTTCGTATCCATGGACAGATATAGTCGCTGTAGTTGATGTACCTCCAACATATAATATACCTAAGGCCTTATTTTCCATTGTTCACTTGAGGCAAGAAATGCAGAGTATGTACTGTCTGTCCCCCTTATTCTTTCAAGACAATCTAGATGTCCAACTACAACCGTCAATACCTGCAAGCTTTCTGTTTGACCAGGGTATTTGCACGGACAACTGCAAATACCATTTTGTTTTCTCCTCCACTTTGGCCCGAGCTAACAAAACGAATGGCTTTGTAAGACAACCCTGACTTATGCCTTTTGCTTTGAGTGCGCTGTGTGATGCCTGCTCTTGGGTATTGTGTTAAAAGAAAGGGAATAAGACTGACTTATGTCCTATTGAATATCCTTTTCCAGATAAATGGCTCATTTAAGTTGGGAGCTGCTCGCGTTCTGTCGGGCTGGCAGATGCAGTGCCTAGTGCCAGCCCTCCAGGACCACGCCAACATGAATGGGGCTGGGGAGACGGCGGACATACTGCCGCCTAACTGCATGGTCAAGGACCGATGGAAAGTGGTGAGTACGCTACATAGTAGATCTAGTCGTGGTTTTGTCTTGGTGTATAGTCTCTCTATATCAGTGTTTCCCTAAGGGGCTAAGTACAAGGTTACCTTCACACACACAGATTTGACTCCCCATCACCGAGGTTCTCCGTGTCTCACCAGAATTAAAGGGATTGTGTACTCAAAAGTTGAAGTTGAAGTTGAGCAGATAAATCCAAAATCAGTTTGTCAGGTTTTTTCATACCTTTAAAGCAAGCAAATTACAGAATTCTGCAGGCCTCCATCCAACCTGAATGGGAAAGATTGTAACTAACTAATACACAGCATCTAGTATCTATTCCCTGTCGTTCCTATTCATTTGGGACCACAAGATTGTCCAATGAATTAAACTCTACTTCTGGAGCTACAGAACAGAATGTAAAATTGACTCAATACTGCTTTTGGGGTGTTAAATCATTGGACACACTTATTTTGCGGTGAAATGTCCCTTTAATGGTATCTGACAAACTTTTGGGGGTTACTTCTGGCCCTTTAATAATGTCCCACTGAATTAAGAAAGTGATAGCGCAACAGCCAAAGTTACTGTGCTTCTGATGGTGATCACTTGGACGACCCTGTCAGAACCAATCACGGATTGACAGATCCCTCTGCCAAAGAGCTGAGGAAGAAAGTAGAGGGTGTTTGCAGATGGCTGCTAAATATTTGTCTTCGGCACTTGGCTGTCATGATCAAGCCATAAATTATAATAGGGTTGTTCAAATCACTTAAGTACTTGGTGAAAGAAATATAAAGGCAATAGAGGAGTTGAGGAAGTGTGGCTGGAGAAGGAGGGATGGGACGAAGGAGGGCAACTATCTAATCACTCAACAAAAATGAATTTACTCGATTACTGTTCGACCAATAAGACACACCTCTCTATCTCCTGGTCCCAGATCAGTTTGTGCTGTCTTGCCAACATATTTTGGTCGTTGTCATGCCAAACAATGACAATGACCATAGGAGTTGGCAAGACAGCACAAACAGTTCTAGGATCAGGCTAACCTACTCTTCCATCAAAACTGGTGTTCTTCATGCAAAAGGCTTTGTCAAGTTGAACTTCAATTTGATTAGTACAGTACATTTATTTAATTGATTTAAAGCCAGCATTCGAACAGAGCAAGAAGAATGTTATTTAATACACTTTTTATCCTCGACACCTTTCTAGCTGAAGAAAATCGGAGGAGGAGGTTTTGGGGAGATCTACGAAGCGCTGGACCTATTGACGCGGGAGAACGTGGCGTTGAAGGTGGAGTCGGCCCAGCAGCCCAAACAGGTCCTGAAGATGGAGGTGGCAGTCCTGAAGAAACTGCAGGGTAAGGGCCCACTGTGGCGGCCATTTTGGGCCTTTCTGCTAGTTTTTATAACAATGAGCCTGGCAGTGCCACTGCGGCAGCCATTTTGTGCTTACCATTCTGCTTAGTGAATGAGTATGAAGGTGTCTGTGCTGCTCAGCTGTTCTTCATTGACTTGTCATTCTCACAGTATGGCATTCTTTGTTGATGTCACACTTGAACCCAGATCCCACCTCTGACACCATGTGACAACATACTTTGTGTTGTAGTCATGACAGACAAATAACGTTTCAGTCAGCTACAGTACATAGTCAAGTAAGAACATTTGTCTTTCCTGTGTAAGATAAATAGGTGTTACATCAATACTGCGTAAGACTGCACTTATGATTGGTTATAAAATCTGCTATGTCATACTCATGACAGTCTAGTAAAAAGCGTAACCATCTCTCGTCATGACAGCACAACGTAGGTTTCAGGACAGTAGAACCAGGCAAGGTGTTACTGCTTTGGGTGTCCTTTGAGACATCCTGTCAGAGAGTGACACAAAAGGACGCCGAATTTCCTCTCACATTGTCATGACCACCCTTAAGCGTCCTACATCGTTAAAAGCTGCAGAGCCATGCAGTCTACTGTGACAGATGTCTGCAACTCCATAAAAAGCCAATTAGATTCGTTTAGTAAATATGTAATAATGGGCTGCCAGACTATTGTGACTAGGTGGCTGTGGACTTTGAATAGAGCTTTTGTCCAAGTGGCTAGGGGAGAGCTACAATGGCTCTGTCTGCCCTGCATTAAGCTAGTTTAATGGAGCCTTCACTTCCTGTCCTTATTTAGTGGGTCACCGATGCACTATTTAAGCATATCTGTTTCGCTTTTTGCATTTTGGTGTGCTGCTTGCATTATGGCCCTTGAATCTTTTGCTCGAGGTTCAAGCAAATGTGGGAACAGATGTCTCTCTCGCTTACCACACCCATAGTAGCTTCACGGAAGAGTGGCTAAGAATAGCTTAGGCCTAATGAATCAGTAGGTAACCTAGTAAACCACTCCACATCATTGCTCATGTTGTTATTGATTATTAAGGGGCCTTTGATCTCCTTGAAGTTCAGTGTAGGTAAAATGTCTACAAGGCCATTATGTAGTAGTAGCTGTAGTGAAAAATACTCTACTCGTGATAAAAAAAGGCCCTTAAAAATGTGCCTGGAAAATAAGCAATATAGTGCTGCTTGTTTTTGGTTAATACGCACATCGGTAGGAAGTAGAGAGGTCCCAACAATCAGATATCTTACAATTGTGCCCTTAAAGCCAAACATGCATCCTAACAGTACTTTATTGATGCTTGATTGCATGGTCCCGACAGTATATCAGTAACGTGTTAAACGTGATGGTGATCACGTGGCACATAGAATGAGAGCAACTCTCTCCTCCTGGTGTATGCACATCAATGTGCCAGGGTGACAAGTGACTCACTTTGGCTACGAGTCATCGTCACAATATGAGGGGACAAAAAGTAACCTCGAAAGCTGTCACACGTCAGTCACAGTGTGTGTGTCTGTCGCCCAAAGCGACGCATGATTGGTTTGCAACATGTACTATGTCTTTGAAGAAGCTAATGTTTGTGTGTGTGTGTGTGTGTGTGTGTGTGTGTGTGTGTGTGTGTGTGTGTGTGTGTGTGTGTGTGTGCGTGTGTGCGTGTGTGCGCGTGTGCGCGTGTGCGCGTGCGCGCGTGCGTGCGTGCATATGTTGGTATTTTTATGTACATATTAAAGGAACACTGCAATGTGACATCATCAAACGTAGCGGGGCGAAACAACAAACAAATTCAAATCAGCTTAGACTGCTACTGTTGGCCCTTCCCAGCATTCCCATATCATGAGGTGCATATACGGTTGTTGTTGGAAGCAGGACTGGAAGCAGGACGACACCCTTTGGCGTATGATGATGTCATATTATAGACTATACCTTTTTAAGGAATATCAGAACAACCCAAACAACGAGATCAAATGAAGTTCCCTCAGAATTTTTTTTAAAGTCTGAGATTCCTAAATGTTCGGTACTAACTGTTAGTCACATTAACATCAAAAGATGAATGATGCATGATGAATAACAATGATTTATGCCCAACTGATCATCCTTAATTGGGATTAACTGTGAAGAAAAGGAAGACCAGGAAACATGGACTGGCCAGATCATTCATTTGTCCAGTTTTATTTGTCTGGCAATATTTCATCTTTTATAGAATATTTAACACAAGGCCATGTCCAAGAGAAAGAATGAAGTTCTGAAAAGAACAGTCCGGAAGAAAACCTGGAAAGAAAAGATTGCTTTATCCTTTCTTCAGCCATTGAGTGTCAACATGAGTGGTTATGCTGTATTTGCATTGATGGATATGGGAATTTAAAATGGATCTTACCTAGGCCCTGTCACCACTCTCATCTCCCTGGTGTAACCAATGAAAACCAATCCAGTCATCAAGTTGAAGTGAAATGGAATATTTTGACATCTGCATCTTTGAACTACGATTCTTAAAATATGGCTTTTTTTTTTTAGGTAAAAACCATGTGTGCAAATTTATTGGCTGTGGGAGAAATGACAAATTCAACTACGTGGTCATGCAACTTCAGGTAAGAAGCTGACCTTTGCTTTTTTTTTTAATTGACCACCATCCCCAAAAAGCATTCTGTGAGAATCTGACCACAATTCAACAAAAACACGTTTTTCTAAAGAAGTGCAATTTATTAAGCCTGCATAAGGCATTGTGAAATGTGAAGTCTGCAAATAGGCCATATTAACTGAATAAATGATTCGTAAGCAGTGGCTGGTTAGAGGCTGACAAAGAACATACTGATGAAGGACAATAATGCAAATGTCATATGTGACATGATCCAACATAGCATTGTCAGTCTTCTATAACATGAAAGTATCTTATGGAGAGTCTATAGCTGTGTCTTAACCCAATCCATTGTCGATTGAGACACAGCCTATAAAGCTGTTATGTTACTTGGGTGTAAAAATCCATTATGATCAAACTTTTGGTACTGTATGACTTATTGACAAGGCTGCAATCGGCTTTGAATACAAAAAAAACGATGTGCTGTACAGAATTGACTTGATATGCTGATATGCTGTGATGACTTAGCCAAGCCAATGCCCAGGTTCGAATTAATTCATTTAAGAAGTATCACATTTTATTTAAGTTAAATTGAAACTCAGGGTCGTTCTCATCAGGCATGAAATGGAAGAAAACATACTGAAACATATTGACACATACTGAAACATACTGAAACATATTGAAACATACTGACACATACTGAAACATATTGACACATACTGAAACATATTGAAACATACTGACACATACTGAAACATATTGAAACATACTGACACATACTGAAACATATTGAAACATACTGAAACATATTGACACATACTGAAACATATTGAAACATACTGAAACATATTGACACATACTGAAACATATTGAAACACACTGAAACAATCTGAAACATATTGAAACATATTGAAACATACTGAAACAGGGACTGACTACCTGGACTAACTGGTCCAATACGAAACGTTCATTTTTGTTTTCCGTTGCAAAATGGTTTAAGCTGGTACGGTCCGGTACTGCGTCCCTGCAAAATGAGACGTGAGACTATCACAATTAACACAAAATGCCAAAAAACTATAAACTATTACACCATTATTTCGACTTATATTTTGCCAAGGCGGAAATGAGTGGCCGAGACAGAGGCGCGCGCGGACAACAGTGGACAAATGAGTTCAGGCTACAAGTGTAGGCCTAATGACAATCACTGAATGTTATTAAAATACATGTACAGTAGGTGTTTTGTAACTGATGTCTCGTTGCATTCATCAAATTGCGAGTGCACAGTGGGGTTTGGATCCTGAAATGATTTTGTCAGTGGACAAACGTAGCCTACAGGAGCACCTTTGTTAATTGATTGTTTGACAATCAGGAAAACATCATGACTGGTTGTGTTTATGCCGCATTAAAAGCGATAGGCGGTGTGTCCATAAGGCTACGGGGAATCTTTCCCTAAAGTAAATGTAATTAAATTGCCAAAATTATATAGCCTAATTAGCTTACTCTCCTCTATACAGAAATAAATTAAATCATTCAAAATAGGCTACTACACCAGAAAGCATGATTTGGCCACAGAGGACCATTTGCTTCTTTAAAAGAAAGCTGTGGATTGTTTTCAGTTGCATAGCCTACAGTAGGAAGGGCCCGCAATTTGGGCAGCTCGCGCGGCAAATAGATGATTGTTGGGTTGTGACTGTCAGTGAAAAGCAGAGAGACCCAGCCAAGCATATTGCAATATTTAAAATGACAATCTTGTATTTGTAACCTAGGCCTACTCAACGCCACTACGCGCTGCATTGAACAGTCTTTTCTGCGAACAGTGATTGAGTTATATTATTAGCCTAAATTATGACTATCCAATCAAATCATCACATTAGGAATCGTAGGCTATCTTACGTAAGTCTGCAAATGCGAGGATCCATGGAATGCTTTATTATAAAGGTGCATGTTTATGGTGAAAATTAGCTTCCGCAAACTTGAAACCCAAGCACTATGTTAATAGGTATTGCATGTTAAGTGATATGACAAGTCTTTACTAGGCCTAGGTTACTAGGCCCACAGACATCATATATGAAATGAATAAGGATTCTATATGGAATACTATGATTGCACCTAGGCGATTGGGTGTCCCGTACCGATAAGAAATGATATGTGTTCTTTCGCACAAAACCTGTTTATTTACGTATGGTTGGTTTTCTGGAGTGGGGTGAAGTTGCCCCTAAATGCTGATTTTGGGTCAGATTTGTATTTTCCCCACCAAAGGTTAAGGTTAGGATTGGGGGAGGGAAGCTGACCCTAGATCTGTACCTAGAGGTAACTTCACCCCAGAGCGTTGTTTTGTTTTGGGGGGTGGAGCAGGGACGCAATTTGGCGGACCTGAGGAGGAGCCAGCCTCGGGGGACTTTCACCATGAGCACCACGCTCCGCCTGGGGAAACAGATCCTGGAGTCTATAGAGGCCATCCACTCTGTCGGCTTCCTGCATCGAGATATCAAACCGGTACGTATCATACAGATGCAGACTTGTTTTTGTTGCACATGTCATGGCACAGCATGCCACAGCTTTATGACGGGTTATCAGTGCTAATTCTAAAATACAATGCTTGTATGCAAATATGTGTCATTTTTGCATTCTAATTTACCATTTAACCATTGCATTTTAGAGTTGGCACTGATAACCTTCCATAATGCTGTGGCATGCTGTGGAAAAAATGCTGTGACGCATGGAAAAAAGACTGCACCTGTATTGTCCATCAAAACAGAAATGTATTTTTGCCATCGGTTCGTTTCATTCGCAATCCCAGACACCACACACACACGCAGCATTGGGTGAGCAGCAGAACAGCACCCCTGGAGCAGGTTAGTGGTTAAGTGCTTTGCTCAAGGGTACAACGGCAATCTGTGACTTCTTAGATGGTCCTATAGCCGATGTTTCATCAAACAATGCCCCCCCCCCCCTTAAGAACAAGCACCCCTCCTGGCTAGCTCTAATGGCACAGTGGTGGTTCCTTGGTGTTGCTACAGTAGCCCCACACTCTTACCGACTGAGCCACACGACCATATCTGTAATGCACTGAATAATCATGTATTTTCTCTGCAGTCAAACTTCGCCATGGGAAGGCTGCCTTCGACCTTGAGGAAGTGTTACATGCTAGACTTCGGCCTCGCGCGGCAGTACACCAATACCACTGGAGAAGTCCGCCCTGTAAGTCTCCTCTTTTGTTCCTTTGCTTTGGTTTGTCCTACGAAATGTTAGTTTACATTTGAGTCATTTAGCAGACGCTCTTATCCATTAAGTGCCTTGCTCAAGGGCACATCGACAGAGCCTTGCCGGCTTGGGGATTCGAACCAGCAACCTTTACTGGCCCAACGCTCTAACCGCTAGGCTACCTGCCGCCCAGGTCAACGTTATTGTGATGTTATTAGAATAATGTCCAGCTCGTGGGTACGTTCCAGGTCATCTTTATTGCAATGGTGAGGCTGCACAGATTAGCAGGTCTGAGATTCCAACATCTGGGCCTATCATTTATAAACCATCTCAGAGTAGGAGTGCAGATCTAGGATCATGTCCCCCTGTACATGTATTTATGATCTAAAAGGTAAACGTGATTCTTCCTTAGCATCCTACTCTGAGACTCATTATGAAATGGTAATACGATATATCCATGTTCTGCGATGTGCAGCGCGACAGAAATGAGCAAGACCTGGAACGCGCCCAGTGTTCCCTAAATGGTGGGTCAGGATCAATGACGTCACATGACCCACCCTAAAGCATGTAACACTGAGAATCTCACTGCCGAAAGACTGCCGATAGGTACTTATCACAGTGGGAGGCCGTTCCTTCTCTTGCTAGAACTAAAGTGGTACCTGCTGCGTGCCGTAATCGCAACGCTCGTCAGTGGCGAACAACTTGACTTTGAGCCAATCCGAGAGCATGAGAATTTTGGGGGGAATTTTCTTTGTACATCCACGGACGAGGCAGTCACACTTTGTATACAATGTAGGCTATGGGATGGTCGTTAGCTAAGTGCACAGACGCAATGCACACAACACTAATTACTTCCTCCAAGCTAGCTAACCACTGTAGCTAGTACTGACATTGTAATTAAATCCCAACGGATTAGCTAGTTTCCATGAAACAGCTGCAGGTGTTAGCTGCTGAGTTAGTGCAGTGTCCTTAACTAGCTAGCTAAATTATGTGAACACAAAAGAGATTGACTGCCGATGCTGTCGGCAGGCAAAAGTTTGACAATCCTACCGGTGTGTCTGAACTTTAAGATCCTCTTAGCTCCTAGCTCAGGACTGGGGCGTACTCATCAGGCAGCTAACAGAAGATAACAGACTGAAACAGGGAAGGATTACCTGGATTTGTCCAATAACAAACACACATTTTCAGTTTGTGCTACAAAACGTTTTAAAAGTTTTCCGTTGGGTCTGTGCCATAATGAACAAGAACCTTGACTAGGTTGTGGGTCACAATGCAGAAGTTTGAGGATCACTGGACTATATTATCATCGTTGGTACTGTTTTGTTTACGTTCAGACCCTGGGTTTGGTGCATTGCAGTACAATTCATGCAAAAGTTAGCTCATTCATTGTACAATATCTGAATCCTTGTTTTACTGTTCCTTGTTTACATGGGTAGCTGTCCAATATGCCTGGCGGTATCGCCTTTTTTTTAAGAGTTTAGGGCCGGTTTGCCGGACCCAGATTTAACCTATTACCGGACTAAAATATATGCTCAATGGAGAATCACCATTGAAAGTGCTTTGATATCCAGGAATAGGTTTAATCTGGGTCTGGAAAACCTGTCGGTAATGTACAAGATCAAACAGATGACAGTTAAAATGCATTAGCCAGTGACTGCTTATGACATCGGTTATGTTGTGTTAGCTAATGCTAGTACAGTGACACCTTCAAAGTGTCATCTTAAAAATGGATGGATCATATTGGTTATATTTATGCCCAGTCCATGGTTTTGCTAATATATAATATATACTGTAAGATATGTCACTTAGCAGACACTTTTATTTTCTTTGTATGAGATTTCCTGCAGGCTTTGTTCATTTTTATCAGCCTTTTAAAGTGACCCAGAAAACCCTTTTTACAATATCATAGTCTTAAAGCCTCTCCATCATTTTCAAATTGAGTTGAAATGTTCAGTTCATTTGTCATTCACATCTTACACAGTAATCCCTGTCTTCTGTAGTTAGTTTACATGCTAATCACAGTCTTGGGGATATGCGACCGAAACTAAGCCGAAGAAGGACTAACCTCCCCCTTTCTCCGACCGGCACTCTCTCTCTCCAACTCACTCTCTCTCCCTTTTCCTTCACTCACTCTCTCTCTCTACCTCACTCTCTCTCCCTTTTCCTTCACTCACTCTCTCTCTCTACCTCACTCTCTCTCCCTTTTCCTTCACTCACTCTCTCTCTCTCTACCTCACTCTCTCCCCCTTTTCCTTCACTCACTCTCTCTCTCTACCTCACTCTCTCTCCCTTTTCCTTCACTCACTCTCTCTCTCTACCTCACTCTCTCTCCCTTTTCCTTCACTCACTCTCTCTCTCTACCTCACTCTCTCTCCCTTTTCCTTCACTCACTCTCTCTCTCTACCTCACTCTCTCTCCCTTTTCCTTCACTCACTCTCTCTCTCTACCTCACTCTCTCTCCCTTTTCCTTCACTCACTCTCTCTCTCTACCTCACTCTCTCTCCCTTTTCCTTCACTCTCTCTCTCTACCTCACTCTCTCTCCCTTTTCCTTCACTCACTCTCTCTCTCTACCTCACTCTCTCTCCCTTTTCCTTCACTCACTCTCTCTCTCTACCTCACTCTCTCTCCCTTTTCCTTCACTCACTCTCTCTCTCTCTCTACCTCACTCTCTCTCCCTTTTCCTTCACTCACTCTCTCTCTCTACCTCACTCTCTCTCCCTTTTCCTTCACTCACTCTCACCACTCAATCTCTTTCTCTCGCTTTTTTTCAGTAGCTCTCTCTCTCTCTCACAAACACATTCTCACAAGCAAATGCATCCCATTCATCCTCTCCCATCCCCTCTTATTGTCTGCATTTTCAATCTCTCACTCTCTTCTCCCCTTTGATCTTCCCTCTTCTTCTTCACTTCCATCCTGTCATTTCCTCCTCTCCCAACTTCTCCCTGTCTCCTTTTATCTCTCTTAATCTCTTCTAGCACTTTCACCTCCTCTCCTTTTTTCTCCCTCTCATCAATTGCTTATGCATTCATCCTCCTCTCCACTGGACTCTTCTTCCCCTTTATGTCTCTTTTTTTTCCTCCCCTCCCATCTTTCCTCTTCTCCTCTCCCCTCCTTTTCACTAGACTCTCTCAGGTAACTTCTATCTTCTCTCTTTTCCCCTCTTGCCCCTTCTACATTTCTGTCATCCATTCCATTTCTCTCCCCTCCTCTCCCCTCCTTTTGCCTCCCATCTCTTAGCCACCGCTCTCCCTTCTCTCTGCTTTCCTACTCTCATCTCTTTGACTCAGTCACTATCTGCTCTCCTCTATTTCTCTCTGCCACTTCCCTCCCCCCCCCTCATATCTCTGGCTCTACCACTCTGTGTGTGTGTCGTCCCCCCCCCCCCCCCCCCCCCCCTGTGTTCGGAGCTCTGTGAGTGCAGCAGCGTGAGATGAATATTTAATTTGCATGCATGCGTCAGTGGGCGATGCCCCGAGGCATCGCTCCCCCCTTTACCCCCCCATCCCCCGCTCCCCTTCTCCTTTTCCCCTTCTCTTGCTCTCTGATTTTTTTTCTTCTTCTAGCCAGTACAGCTGAGTCAGCTTCAGCTCATTGATTTGTGATGAATGCGAGGCTCTGTCTCTCTCTCTCTCTCTCTCTCTCTCTCTCTCTCTGCGTTATCCCTTTTGCTCTCCCATTTGCCTCTCCCTCTTTCTGTCTACCTCTCACCCTCCCTGTTTGTCTCTCCATCTTGCTTTATTTAACTCCCCCTGCTTCCATGTCTGTCTCTCGTTCTTTACCCCTGCTTCCCTCCCTCTCTCCCTCCTTCTCATTCCATCTCCCTTCTCTCTTCATCTCCCTCTTCCCCCAGTCCCTGGCAAATAGCAGTGTATGCCTCTCTCCTACCCCGAGGCAGCCAGATCTCCAGGGAAGGAAGTGTCAGGGGCCTCTCCAGTCCAAATGACCTTCACCTTGCCACTTTGTCAGCCCCTTAGCCATAAAGCATATTTGTTAGCACATAGACGTTAGCCCCCAGCCAGAAGCCACAAAGCACATTTGTTAGCATGTAGCCATTAGCCCCCAGACAGCAGCCACAAAGCATATTTGTTAGCGCATAGCCGTCAGCCATTTGCCACAAAGCATATTTGTTAGCATGTAGCCTTTAGCATCCAGTGCGTGTGCAGTGAATGACCTACCAGCTGCTACATACTATAGTGTTCTCTCCGCAATGAAGAGGGATCTTCCCTCACTTTCCTTCCCTGATAACTGAATAAATCATTGTGGGTAATAAATAGCGGAGCTATTTTTCCTCTCGTGCCACGCGTCATGTGTTTCTCAGAAATCTTGTTTTCCATGACTGCTGCTGAGAAGTGGAAAATAATTCTTTATGTAGAGATTTTAGCATGCTAATTAATTTTCTATAACATGTCTCTGTCCTTTATGCGGTAACTGAGTAGCAGGTTTAGGGGCGTGTTAAATGTTGATGGGTTTTGTAAACTCATGGGGCGTATTCATATTCATACATTGACATATAAATATATCAGGTGCTGCTGGGAAAAAATGCTTGCAGAGTTAGCTTTGTCTTTAGGCATCCGTCAAACTACAAATTACTGTACATATCAGCTGCCAAAATGTATGGTTTTAACACATTTTTATTCTATTGAAGCTGGTTTTCTATCTTGAGTATATAATGCTGCAGGATTAGGTCACTTTTCAGGGAGTTTTATGTGTAAACAGATTAAGTCTATTTCTAGACTAAAACGCATTCACTATTAAAAGTGCTTCGTAGTTCAAGACTAGGCCTAATCTGTGTCTGGGAAACCGGCCCTATATGCCTTATATTACATTATATAGGTATAATTAAGGCTGTTTCATGCACATTATTGCCTCTTGGATAGGATAACACTCAATCCACTTGCATACCTACAGTAGGTGATAAAATGGGATGCAGTGTTTTGAAACTTGAAAAAAGCAAGGTCCCCACTTACCAGCAGTTCCCACAAATCAAACTGATATGTTTTCTGAATGTGTGATGTTGTAAGCCAGAATGTGATTGTTACAGGAAGTTGATACACATTTACATACATTATTTAAATATTTCAGCCAGAATTGTGGCCATTGGTGGTCAGCAAGGACATTACTTACTATCAACTCATTAAGTGTATATGTAGTTCTGTCTCTATTACATAAAAGCCAATAGAAAATGTCCTGCCGTTACCATGTGTAATTTGGACCTCGTGAATGTCACTGTTTTCCTATGTGATGTGTGCCTATTTATTTTACATTTCCTTACATTTATTCATTCATTTTGTTTCAGTGCTTGCCTTTGTTTTGTGTTTTACAGTTCCTTTTGGACATTTGATTTTGAAGTGCATGCTCCAACCCGTTTCTCCATCAGATCCTTGCTCCGCCATGGCTGTCACGTGCATGGTGACAGAGTGACGTGAGTGTGGTCACCAAGCTTTCTGTTCTCCTCATAGCAGAGGGGTCACAGTAAGGACACCCACTTTCGATCTTTCTGTTATACTCATATCAGTGGTTACTGTTTCTATTGCTAGGACCCCGTTATTGCTGCTGGCAGCTATTTTATATAGTAACAGCTATAAATGGATCTATCTACATAGCAATAATATTAGAGCCTCATTCGGATGTAAGACATTTGTACATTATTGCTCGCTCTCTCGCTAACTTCAACGCTTTCTAACTTACACTTAGATGTTGTTTCTTTTAGGTTTTAGCTATGTGTCAGAGTAGGGCCCTGATTCTGATGCATACGCTGTCGACAAGGAAGATCTAAGCGTAAGTTGGAGCAATGTGGAAGTTTCTCAAGGTCACAAGGTAGAGGCTCAGAATTTCCCTTAAGGTTCTTACACACAGCGAGCTGCACACTCTAATTCAGTCTGAAGCAGCTTCTCCTTGTTGCTGAAGAAGCATTTAGTTAATTGCTTGTTTAGGACAGAGGGAATCGGCATACAGGCAGCCTTCTCTCTGTAATAACCAGCCGAGAGCACCGTTGGTGTTATTGTTGACAATAACGGGGCATCCCTCACCGTCAAATCTAAACCTAGGATGCGTCCCAAATAGTGCCATTCTGGATAAAGCCCCACTGTCTACCTCCGAGGGCTCAGTACTCAGTGTTCGATAAATGACCGTGGGACTCGACCGTGAGCGTTCAGTTTGCTCTAAGTTTGAGCTAAGGTCATGGCACCAGCAAACTACGAGGGTAATGTGAGAACGAACAGCATGTGCCGCACCCCTGATACTGCCATCCCAAGCCAAACTCACAAGAGATTGAGTTTCTAAAATAAGCTAGAGAGGCGCAATTCTATTTTACAGTTTTCAGATTGTCAGTTCGGGAGATGAATCGATATTTAGGAAAAAGTTTGAAAGAATAAAAGGAGTTATTGAATTATTTCAATACAAGTTCATTGGATATTGCTTATTGATATTAACTGGATTAAAATGAAATTTAGCTCAACTACAGTATAATACCATAATGGTTTTACCCAAGTGGCTTACTGAGCCAAACACATGCAGACATTAATTCATGAGCTTTTAGTAGGATTAGTGTTCAGATGCCTGGTGTGACCCCTCACTTATGTTTCTGGCTACTTTATTATTTCGTTTTTATTTTATTTATACAATTTCAATTCACTGTGTTTACAGTAAGCATCCATAGCTCCTCTACGGCACTGAGTGGCGGCAACAAAAGCATTGATGTTACCTATATGTCAGATCGAATTTGCAAGGTCAAATTTAGCATGTTCGTTGACGTGCTTTTGGGTCTTAAGATGACTTGTGTTGCATGTATCCTCTATGTAGCTGTTGTGTCCTGGCTATTTGGCGCTAACGGATGTGAGATGAATGCTAGTGTAGTGTAAACGTAAATTGTTACCGGTAATTTTATTTTGTTCCATTTGTTTTCCTTACTATTTACTTCCCATTTAAGTCAAATAAAAAAAAAAGTGTTTTAGTGTTTGATCGGAATAGTTCGTTTTTAAAACCAATCACATTTTGGAGCGTGAGCAGTAGTGAGAAACCTAGAAGGAAGATGTGTCAGAATTGTTATTTTTCCAAGACGTTGAAGTATGTGCATCTTGATATTGGTCCGTCACTAATACTGTTCCCTTTTGTTTCCTTTCAGCCGAGAACTGTCGCAGGTTTTCGAGGAACTGTCCGATATGCCTCAGTCAATGCACATAAAAACAAAGTAAACAACATTGTTTATGTTGTCGAAATGATATGCTGGAAAATGTATTCTGCCAAATTTGCTCATTGAACTTAACTTGCTTATTGTGTTGTTGTACTATAAAATGGTGGCAGGCAACTATTGAATAAGGAATTACAATACATACCCACTCTAATAATTTAATAGGATCTCTATGGGGCAACCTTAGGTTTGGCACTATTAAGGGTATACTGTACTAATTAAAACGATATAGCATGGAGGAAGATATCATTCGTAATCTCTACTTAAATTTTTTCTCTCCCCAGGAAATGGGCCGACATGATGACCTATGGTCTTTATTTTACATGTTGGTGGAATTTGCAGTGGGGCAGCTACCATGGCGGAAAATCAAGGACAAGGTAGAGTCACTTCACTCGTCCACGACAGACCCACTGTATTTCTAGCAAATCGTTAAAGTCAAATAATCAAATACGCAAGATGAACAAAACACAAGCCTTTTTGGATCTTCTTTTCTTTCAACTCTTGACAATGTTAGTAACATTTCATTTAGTCCGTTTTTCTAGGTATTTCATTTGTAATATGAGTAGCGCCTTCGAAATCAGATAGAAATAAATGCATGTGGCATATCATTTGGTACGCTTCTCGATTCATTGTATGAAATTGTGCAAACTCCAAATATCCCAGTGTGTGTTGGCTCTGTCGAAGTGGCATATAGGATGGTCTAATTTGCCCCTACACCCTTGGATCATTTTCACTCCATCAGCTTTCGGACACTTGTGCATATGGCGCAATGGGCAAATGGAGGGGGACTGGTTTGCTTTCAGCCACTGAATGACGAGCAAATATATAAAATAAAGTAAAACAAATCAGGTTTTTTTCTTCTGTTTTGCGCAGGAGCAAGTTGGGCAGATAAAAGAGCGATATGACCATAGGATGCTGCTGAAACACATGCCTTCGGAGTTTCATATCTTCCTCGACCATGTATTGGGCCTTGACTACTACACCAAGCCGGATTATCAGGTACCATCGCAGTATAGAGAATAAGGAAAGTACTTTGAAAGTGTTTTGAAATACTCCCACAAACGTCTCTTTTTTTGTTGTTGTTGTTGACTGGCCTCTATTGCGGGGACTTTTTTGTATGCTCACACAAACTGATGTGTTGACTTCATCAATGCGTCCTAGTATTCCCTGTGCTATTTCCAGTAACAAAATTGCATCTAATATTACACCTTATTTCTTATTTACTGCACTACTTTGACCAGAGAGGTACACTACAGTGTAAAGGAAATAGGGTGCCATTTGGACACAACCAGAGTCTCATTCGGAGTTGTTTTCTATTGGCCGACTGCTGGTCTGGTCAAGGGAATAGGGTGTATTTTAAAGATTAGGGTGCCATTTGGGATGCAACCCAAGTCAAATTTCCTTTATTTCCCAGCTGCTGATGTCGGTGTTTGAGAACAGCATGAAGGAGCGCATCATCATGGAAAATGAGCCGTTTGATTGGGAGAAAGGAGGGACGGACTCCACACAGTCAACAAGCGCCTCCAACCAACCACAACACAACACACGGCCCACCGTCGCCATGGTGGGGTAAGGACCCTGATATATTTACCATTAGGATTAAAAGGAGAGTCCACAATATTACATGATCATACACTGCAGGGCGACTTTCTACTTGCATTTTATTTAATGGTGGAACCACTGGGCCTCAAGGGAACCCCCTTCAAGCTAATGAGCAGTGACTCTGACTGCAACACTGTGACAGTGTAATTAATCAATTTCATATATGATATCGCAAAAATGATGAAGGTAAAATGTGAATAATATTTATTTAATGGTGGCGCGGGCACCTGCTGAGTGAGCATCATTCTGGCTTTTTTTGCGCTTAGGCCTCAGAGGTGTTGGTTCATGCTGAGGCTCAGAATCTGAAGAATCATCAGAGATGTCATGATACATTTTTTTCCTCCCACCATCTGAGTCATTTTCATTCAGATCTAGTAGCAGTGCTAACACAGCATGTGCATCCATTCGTCTTTATCTTCTTGCCATTGTATATTACGCACACTCTCACTGTGTACTCCAAATAGGTCAGAGTAGACTGATAAAACTGCTTGGATTTGGTGGACTGATATAGAGCACATACTATACCATTTTCAGATTATAATTAGAATATACCAATACAATAGAATTTCCCGCCCTGTTCTTCATTCACAATTGGTAATTACATAATTATGCATCGTTCGCTTCCCTTCGCTCATCAACTCACCCATTCTCCCCCTTTCTCCCCCATCATACTTGACTTAATATATTTAATCTGTTGGTATAAGTGTCAAATTAGTTTCGGTATAGTTTCGGTTCAATTTTGAGACAATTATCTGGGTGATTATCAACTGGGCACGGAACCTTCCACTGTCTGGAGAAGGGGGGGAAACAGTGGAAAACCTTTCAAAAAATGAGATGCCTTCCTAAAACTGGTTATAACTCCAGTTCTGTTTGTGATATTGACGTTTTAACAACGGCAGTGTGTTATATGGACTTATTTAGGAAAAGTCAAGGAGGGGGATGAACCCATGGCTTTACAAATGGCAGAGTAATAAAAAATGACATGAATGAGCAGTCAAAATTACTGCTTTAGTATTCTAGTGTTAACAGAGACAGTGCCCGTTAATCAACATTTCAGTGTTCACATCAATGTAAATGTGCCAGCTGAAATGCCCTGCCTTGAGGCGTGCCCATGTGGGAAGAGCCAATAGAGGCCATCTTGGCAGATTCACATTTTGTAGTTGTTGATTTTTGTAAGCAGAAAGTTTCCCCATTGTGTATGATGATGTCATATTTCTGCGTCTTCCTTTAATCCTAGAGTATTTTTCACCAGTTGTCTGTATTTGACACTTGACATTTACAGTATCAATACACAAGGCAATGGTACAAAATACTAGATCCTGAATGTTCCACAACGTGATACTGTCACAGTGCTCTATTTTGAATCTGTCTTTTATACATCTTTCATGGGAGCTATTGTTTGACTCACTCACGCAAATGTATCATTTTGAAGTTCTCTCTCTCTCTCTCTCTCTCTCTCTCTCTCTCTCTCTCTCTCTCTCTCTCTCTCTCTCTCTCTCTCTCTCTCTCTGATGACTGTCTTGTTTGAAGCTCTTTACTGTTCAGCCCGCCTAGACACACACACACACGCACACACGTTCAGACACACACACACTACACACAGCTGCATGACTTCCCTGCGAACACGACATCCTTATCTCTGGAGACATCATTAGTCTTTTAGTCGTCATCACACACTGAGACTCTATCCTAAATGGCACCCTATTCCCTATGTAGTGCCCTTTGACCAGGGCCCATAGGCCTCTGGTCAAATGTAGTGCACTAAGTAGGGAATAGGGTGCCATTTGGCATAGAGTCTCAGTGTGAACAGAGAGAGATAATAGGTTTTGTGTCCATCAGTATTGCTGTCACGCCTCGAGGCTACTGCCACACTGCTCATCCAAACCCTTTGAAATGCATGATATTGAATTCTAAACTAGGCTGTAAAAGGCATTTGATATACCAGTTTACAATTAATGTTTCACTGAGTAAATAGATATGTAAATAGATGTTTACTGAACTTTGAGGGTTGCCTGTACAAAGTGCATTAATTAAGTGCATGCTTAATTCAGGAAATAAAAAAATAAAACATTTTGGAATAGAGTAGGGCTGGAACAAAAACCTGCATAGCCAGTGGACATATTCACATATAGGTGTTATATACATGTGTTTATTATATACATTCATATACATTAGTACATACATTGTATACATCATTGGGCCACCACTGCTCTTAATCAACTGATTAAACCTGAACCCATCCCCCCACTCCCACCCATCTTCTCCTCCAGAGCCCTCAACACCCCGGTGCCCGTAGACCTCCAGAGGGAGAACACGGAGAACGTGCTCCAGGACGAGCACCTCAGCGACCAGGAGAACGCCCCTCCGGCCCTGCCCCCCGGTGGGAGCCGCCAGGGTGGCGGTGGCCAGACGCCCGCTAAGGGCGAGGGATGGGAGGACACCGACTTCAACCGCAACAAACTCAGGATCAGCCTGGGCAAGGTGAGTAAGGGGGAGGAATGAGGGGAAGGAGACCACAACATTTTACTGTATGGCCTGGTCTCACCACAATGGCCCGTAGATGGTAGGATGGCATCTGTAGATGTTTTAGCATAGCTTATACTGTTTGTTGATACAGTATTTTTAGCATTTTTGATTAATGAAAAATATGGGATGGATTGATGGTTGGCTGGGTAGAGGATGATAGACGGACAGAGAGATGCACAGGCAGAGATGGGCATCCAGACAGAAAATGTGTACACCAGACAGACAAAGGCCTACCCTTTAAACTCCTAGCAGTGGTAATAGACACATTTTAGAATGAATTACTGTTTAGCATACATCATCGTGACCTCCTGTCTCTCCTTTCCCCTCCCGTCTCTTTCGCTCCTCTCCCCTCTGTGTCTGCAGGGGGCCCAGGAGGGGGATGAACCCAGCAGAGGGGCCTGTCCCATGTCTCCGTGCCGGGCAGGAGCGGCCCCCGAGTCCCCCAGTGGCCAGATGCGCTCCCTCCGGTATCGCCGCATCAACAGCCCCGAGTCAGACCGCATGTCGGCCGCTGATGGGAGGGGCGTCGACGGATACGGCCAAAGGTGACCACAACAAACCAGCTCTAGTATTAGTTCCAGACCTGTACTAGCTTTTAGTATAGTAGTATTTAAGTAATGTAGTTAACCAGGAAGTACATTGTACTCAAATACATTTAGTATTGTACCTAGCTACATTAAAGTCTCTTAGGTGTTCTTGGAAAGTCCTTTGGGTTAGGGTCTGTGAAACTGCTATAAGCCTATCTATTATAGCCCTCCACTTGAATACTTTATTCAGTACTTAATGTGTGGGTTTTGTGTGTGTGCATTCGTTTGTGCGTGCTTGTGTGTCTATGTGCCCTTGTACGTCCTCGTGCTTGTACCTGTGTGAATGTATGTGTACACATCTGTGTGCCACAGTATCAGGTCCCGCATGGACATCCTGGGATCGCCCTCGCGCCACGTGTACTCGTCCCAGCCGGCCATGATGCTGTCTGTGGACTGCGGCCTGCAGCGCGGGCGGCACGGCGAGGGCTCGGTGGCGTCCGTGGACCAGGAAGCCCACAGTAATGCCTTTATCAGATCGGTACCGCTGGCAGAGGAAGAAGACTTTGATAGCAAGGAGTGGGTGATCATCGACAAGGAGACGGAGCTGAGGGACTTCCAGCCCACCACGTCGGGCACAACCGATGAGGAGCCTGAGGAGCTGAGGCCACTGGAGGAGGGAGAGGAGAGGAGGAGGTTGCGGGGAGGAGGTGGGCCTGGAGGTTTTATGTACATTCAATGATCTGCAATTTCAGTCAGTTCAATTCTCTTCCATTCTATTCAGTTCTGTTGTATTCAGTTCTATTCTGTACAAGTTGTGTTGTGTTGACGATGATGCTCATCTCTCCTCTCACGTTCAAATATTGTTTGACGTTTGACTTAATCCGGCAAACGCTTTTCCCGCTACTGAGCCGAACCAAACCATTTGTACTGAGCTGACCTGGTTATGCATCCACCACAGCAGAACCGTGCTGAAAAGCACGATGTGAAAATGAAATATTCAACCCATTACAGTTTGGTTCGGGTTGGCATGATAGTGTGAAAAGGGTACTAGATTCCTAACCAATCCTTTGTTTTAGGGGCGGAGATGGTGGTGCGACCCAAGACGACCCACACGACCAACAGCAGCCGGGGCATGCTCACACTCACCGAGGAGGAAGCCTCCAGACGAAGTGGGGGAAGCCCCGCCATGTCGCCGTGTCATTCACTCCCGTCAGGCCGTCCTATTGGACCGCAAAGACCGGTAAGAGACCGGGCCGACCTATCGGTGGAGGGAGGCTTCTCTCCTTGCATGTTCATGGGAGTTGGCTCAGAGCTGGGTCGCCTGCTGTACAATGCGATTGATCTTCAGATGATATGGATGAGACCCACCTAAGCGGTGGGTGTTGTTATTGATCTATCCAGATGATGTAAAGATTAGCTCTTCGGTGCCCCCTCTGTTCGGGATGTCAATTAACATGCAGTGCTTAGCCTAGGGTTGCAAAATTCCGATAACTTTGCCAAAATTACCTGTTTTTCCAGAAATCTCAGTTGGAAGATTCCTTCTAATTTCAGGCATCTTTCTAGAAAACCAGGGAATTTTGCAACCCTAGAATTTTGCAAGCCAGTGGGAACTGAATACCTTGGCGCGGGGCGACCATTATTCCCTCAGCCATTTTTAGTGTCATTCACACTGTCATTGGTGTGACATATCCTGCCAGTGTAAAGAGAGAAAAAGTGAATTCTTCTATGTCACTAGGCACAAATTGTTCCTTTCCATGAGTTTGGTTTTGCCCATGACTTTTGGTTTTAACCATTGTTTTTGTAATGCTTAAGGTATGAATGGGAGACGTGGCTTTGCTAACTGCATATTCCAGCATCAGATCAGATAAAGCCTTACATATTATAATTATTGAACATTTTATGCTTTTTGGGTGAGATGGTGTCATGAGTAGGGTTGTTTTGACAGTCCCCCCCCCCCCCAATGTATTTCTACAATCTTTTCTCAATAGTTTTCTCAATGAGTCCACAAGAGCATATTCTCACAGCGCAGTTCCGGCAAATGCCAGATAGGCTGGTCCATACCACGGGCAGATTCCTGTTTCCAGTACGTCCCTGCAGTACGTCCCTGTATTCGGGATGACATTTGTCAGCGTTGCACTGCACTTGATGCCCTCGTTATGACACACTGACTGATGAAAGAAGATATACGCATACATGATGACACTTTGTCATTCTGATGACAATAATGTAACAAACATCCAGATAGCTGTGTCATATTCAGTATGGCACAACCGAGCAAAAGGTTTTTGTAACAGAAAAAAAATATTTGGACATGTTCAGGTGGTGCAACCTAGTTTCAAAACGTTTTCTTCACACTGAACATGTTCTTGACGTCAGTGTTAGAAAGTTAGATGTACACTGTCCTGACATGAAAACCTTTTGGTTGAAAATGTTAAATGAAAAGGTTTAAACCGTGGGTCTTCCCATCAGGCTAGGGAAACATGTGTTTAAGCTGACTGTTACCTCATACATAAAAAGATGCACAAAAGAAAATATGGGGAATGTTCAAGTCTTTTAGCTGAATGAATTATATCAAATTTCAAATCAAATCAAATTTATTTTTATATAGCCCTTCGTACATCAGCTGATATTCTCAAAGTGCTGTACAGAAACCCAGCCTAAAACCCCAAACAGCAAGCAAAGCATGTGAAAGAAGCACGGTGGCTAGGAAAAACTCCCTAGGAAAAACTCCCTAGAAAGGCCAAAAACCTAGGAAGAAACCTAGAGAGGAACCAGGCTATGAGGGGTGGCCAGTCCTCTTCTGGCTGTGCAGGGTGGATATTAAAACAGAACATGGTCAAAATGTTAAAATGTTAAAATGTTCATAAATGACCAGCATGGTCAAATAATAATAATCATAGTAGTTGTCGAGGGTGCAACAAGCACGTCCGGTGAACAGGTCAGGGTTCCATAGCCGCAGGCAGAACAGTTGAAACTGGAGCAGCAGCACGGCCAGGTGGACTGGGGACAGCAAGGAGTCATCATACCAGGTAGTCCTGAGGCATGGTCCTAGGGCTCAGGTCCTCCGAGAGAAAGACAGAAAGAGAGAAAGAGAGAATTAGAGAGAGCATATTTAAATACACACAGGACACCGGATAAGACAAGAGAAATACTCCAGATGTAACAGACTGACCCTAGCCCCCCGACACATAAACTACTGCAGCATAAATACTGGAGGCTGAGACAGGAGGGATCAGAAGACACTGTGGCCCCATCCGATGATACCCCCGGACAGGGCCAAACAGGCAGGATATAACCCCACCCACTTTGCCAAAGCACAGCCCCCACACCACTAGAGGGATGTCTCCAACCACCAACTTACCGTCCTAAGACAAGGCCGAGTATAGCCCACAACGATCTCCGCCATGGCACAACCCAAGGGGGGGGGGGGGGGGGGCGCCAACCCAGACAGGAAGACCACGTCAGTGACTCAACCCACTCAAGTGACGCACCCCTCCCATGGACGGCATGGAAGAACACCAGTAGGCCAGTGACTCAGCCTCTGTAAAAGGGTTAGAGGCAGAGAATCCCAGTGGAAAGAGGGGAACCGGCAAGGCAGAGACAGCAAGGGCGGTTCGTTGCTCCAGCCTTTCCGTTCACCTTCACACTCCTGGGCCAGACTATACTTAATCATAGGACCTACTGAAGAGATAAGTCTTCAGTAAAGACTTAAAGGTTGAGACTGAGTCTGCGTCTCTCACATTGGTAGGCAGACCATTCCATAAAAATGGAGCTCTATAGGAGAAAGCCCTACCTCCAGCCGTTTGCTTAGAAATTCTAGGGACAATTAGGAGGCCTGCGTCTTGTGACCGTAGCGTACGTGTAGGTATGTACGGCAGGACCAAATCGGAAAGATAGGTAGGAGCAAGCCCATGTAATGCTTTGTAGGTTAGCAGTAAAACCTTGAAATCAGCCCTTGCCTTAACAGGAAGCCAGTGTAGGGAGGCTAACACTGGAGTAATATGATCAAATTTTTTGGTTCTAGTCAGGATTCTAGCAGCCGTATTTAGCACTAACTGAAGTTTATTTAGTGCTTTATCCGGGTAGCCGGAAAGTAGAGCATTGCAGTAGTCCAGCCTAGAAGTAACAAAAGCATGGATTAATTTTTCTGCGTCATTTTTGGACAGAAAATTTCTGATTTTTGCAATGTTACGTAGATGGAAAAAAGCTGTCCTTGAAACAGTCTTGATATGTTCTTCAAAAGAGAGATCAGGGTCCAGAGTAACGCCGAGGTCCTTCACAGTTTTATTTGAGACGACTGTACAACCATCCAGATTAATTGTCAGATTCAACAGAAGATCTCTTTGTTTCTTGGGACCTAGAACAAGCATCTCTGTTTTGTCCGAGTTTAAAAGTAGAAAGTTTGCAGCCATCCACTTCTTTATGTCTGAAACACAGGCTTCTAGCGAGGGCAATTTTGGGGCTTCACCATGTTTCATTGAAATGTACAGCTGTGTGTCGTCCGCATAGCAGTGAAATTTAACATTATGTTTTCGAATGACATCCCCAAGAGGTAAAATATATAGTGAAAACAATAGTGGTCCTAAAACGGAACCTTGAGGAACACCGAAATTTACAATTGATTTGTCAGAGGACAAACCATTCACAGAGACAAACTGATATCTTTCCGACAGATAAGATCTAAACCAGGCCAGAACTTGTCCATGTAGACCAATTTGGGTTTCCAATCTCTCCAAAAGAATGTGGTGATCGATGGTATCAAAAGCGGCACTAAGATCTAGGAGCACGAGGACAGATGCAGAGCCTCGGTCTGACGTCATTAAAAGGTCATTTACCACCTTCACAAGTGCAGTCTCAGTGCTATGATGGGGTCTAAAACCAGACTGAAGCGTTTCGTATACATTGTTTGTCTTCAGGAAGGCAGTCAGTTGCTGTGCAACAGCTTTTTCTAAAATTTTGGAGAGGAATGGAAGATTCGATATAGGCCGATAGTTTTTTATAATTTCTGGATCAAGATTCGGCTTTTTCAAGAGAGGCTTTATTACTGCCACTTTTAGTGAGCTTGGTACACATCCGGTGGATAGAGAGCCGTTTATTATGTTCAACATAGGAGGGCCAAGCACAGGAAGCAGCTCTTTCAGTAGTTTAGTTGGAATAGGGTCCAGTATGCAGCTTGAGGGTTTGGAGGCCATGATTATTTTCATCATTGCGTCAAGAGATATAGTACTAAAACACTTTAGTATCTCCCTTGATCCTAGGTCCTGGCAGAGTTGTGCAGACTCAGGACAATGGAGCTTTGGAGGAATACCCAGATTTAAAGAGGAGTCTGTAATTTGCTTTCTAATGATCATGATCTTTTCCTCAAAGAAGTTCATAAATTTATTACTGCTGAAGCGAAAGCCATCCTCCATTTGCGAAGGCTGCTTTTTAGTTAGCTTTGCGACAGTATCAAAAAGAAATTTCGGATTGTTCTTATTTTCCTCAATTAAGTTGGAAAAATAGGATGATCGAGCAGCAGTAAGGGCTCTTCGATACTGCACGGTACTGTCTTTCCAAGCTAGTCGGAAGACTTCCAGTTTGGTGTGGCGCCATTTCCGTTCCAATTTTCTGGAAGCTTGCTTCAGAGCTCGTGTATTTTCTGTATACCAGGGAGCTAGTTTCTTATGACAGATGTTTTTAGTTTTTAGGGGTGCAACTGCATCTAGGGTATTGCGCAAGGTTAAATTGAGTTCCTCGGTTAGGTGGTTAACTGATTTTTGTCCTCTGACGTCCTTGGGTAGGCAGAGGCAGTCTGGAAGGGCATCAAGGAATCTTTGGGTTGTCTGAGAATTTATAGCACGACTTTTAATGCTCCTTGGTTGGGGTCTGAGCAGATTATTTGTTGCAATTGCAAACGTAATAAAATGGTGGTCCGATAGTCCAGGATTATGAGGAAAAACATTTAGATCCACAACATTTATTCCATGGGACAAAACTAGGTCCAGAGTATGACTGTGGCAGTGAGTAGGTCCAGAGACATGTTGGACAAAACCCACTGAGTCGATGATGGCTCCGAAAGCCTTTTGGAGTGGGTCTGTGGACTTTTCCATGTGAATGTTAAAGTCACCAAAAATTAGAATATTATCTGCTATGACTACAAGATCCGATAGGAATTCAGGGAACTCAGTGAGGAACACTGCATATGGCCCAGGAGGCCTATAAACAGTAGCTATAAAAAGTGAGTGAGTAGGCTGCATAGATTTCATGACTAGAAGCTCAAAAGACGAAAACGTCATTGTTGTTTTTTTTTTTGTAAATTGAAATTTGCTATCGTAAATGTTAGCAACACCTCCGCCTTTGCCGGATGCACGGGGGGTATGGTCACTAATGTAACCTGGGGGTGAGGCCTCATTTAACACAGTAAATTCATCAGGCTTAAGCCATGTTTCAGTCAGGCCAATCACATCAAGATTATTATCAGTGATTAGTTCATTGACTATAACTGCCTTGGAAGTGAGGGATCTAACATTAAGTAACCCAATTTTGAGATGTGAGGTATCACAATCTCTTTCAATAATGGCAGGAATGGAGGAGGTCTTTATACTAGTGAGATTGCTAAAGCGAACACCGCCATTTTTAATTTTGCCCAACCTAGATCGAGGCACAGACACGGTCTCAATGGGGGAAGCTGAGCTGACTACACTGACTGTGCTAGTGGCAGACTCCACTAAGCTGGCAGGCTGGCTAACAGCCTGCTGCCTGGCCTGCACCCTATTTCATTGTGGAGCTAGAGGAGTTAGAGCCCTGTCTATGTTCGTAGATAAGATGAGAGCACCCCTCCAGCTAGGATGGAGTCCGTCACTCCTCAACAGGCCAGGCTTGGTCCTGTTTGTGGGTGAGTCCCAGAAAGAGGGCCAATTATCTACAAATTCTATCTTTTGGGAGGGGCAGAAAACAGTTTTCAACCAGCGATTGAGTTGTGAGACTCTGCTGTAGAGCTCATCACTCCCCCTAACTGGGAGGGGGCCAGAGACAATTAATCGATGCCGACACATCTTTCTAGCTGATTTACACGCTGAAGCTATGTTGCGCTTGGTGACCTCTGACTGTTTCATCCTAACATCGTTGGTGCCGACGTGGATAACAATATCTCTATACTCTCTACACTCGCCAGTTTTAGCTTTAGCCAGCACCGTCTTTAGATTAGCCTTAACGTCGGTAGCCCTGCCCCCTGGTAAACAGTGTATGATCGCTGGATGATTAGTTTTAAGTCTAATACTGCGGGTAATGGAGTCGCCAATGACTAGGGTTTTCAATTTGTCAGAGCTAATGGTGGGAGCCGTCGGCGTCTCAGACCCCACAACGGGAGGAGTAGAGACCAGAGAAGTCTCGGCCTCCGACTCCGACTCGCTTAATGGGGAGAACCGGTTGAAAGTTTCTGTCGGCTGAATAAGCGACACCGGTTGAGCATTCCTACAGCGTTTCCCTCCAGAAGCCATGAGAAAGATGTCCGGCTGCGGGGACCGTGCGAGGGGGTTTATACTAACGTTACTATCTGTACTTACTGGTGGCACAGACGCTGTTTCATCCTTTCCTACACTGAAATTACCCTTGCCTAACGATCGCGTCTGAAGCTGGGCTTGCAGCACAGCTATCCTTGCCGTAAGGCGATCGTTCTCCTGTATATTATAAATACAACGACTGCAATTAGAAGGCATCATGTTAATGTTACTTAGCTTCGGCTGTTTGAAGTCCTGACGAACCATGTCCAGATAAAACCTCCGGGGATGAATGAAAAAAGTTGAGTGAGGAAAAAAGTTGAGTGAGGGAAAAAGTAAAAATATACGGTAATGAAAAAGTAAAAAACCGTCAGGTATCAAAGTAAGATCGGCAACAAAAACGCACAGCAGCGTAAACAAGTCTGCAAGTTGTGACCGGAGGAAATTCAGCAAATTTATAGAGGAAATTCAGCAAATTCTTGGAGAACAGTTGAAGTTGACAAAATGTTTCCTCATTGTTAAAACCAATGTGTCTCAGCCTGTAGCTTCCATTAGTGTTTCGGGTTCTTTAGGGGTCTTTTAGGTGAGAATGTCATTCTCCATATATAATGTGCAATCATACTATTTTGCCCAACAGTGATGTACACTCCCGTTCAAAAGTTTGGAGTCACTTAGAAATGTTATTGTTTTTGAAAGAAAAGGTGACAGACAGCTAGCTGTATGTTAGAGAGAGTTAAGTTAGAGAGAGCGAGCAATAATGTACAAATGTCTTACATCCGAATGTGGCTCTAATATTATTGCTATGTACACTACCATTCAAAAGTTTGGGGTCACTTAGAAATGTCCTTGTTTTTTAAAGAAAAACACATTTTTTGTCCATTAAAATAACATCAGAAATACAGTGTAGACATTGTTAATGTTGTAAATGACTATTGTAGCTCGAAACGGCAGATTTTAATGGAATATCTACATAGGCGTACAGAGGCCCATTATCAGAAACCATCACTCCTGTGTTCCAATGGCACGTTGTGTTAGCTAATCCAAGTTTATCATTTTAAAAGGCTAATGATTAGAAAACCCTTTTGCAATTATGTTAGTGAAAACTGTTGTGGAAAATATTGTGGTAAATATTTTCTTCTTCTTGAACTGCACTGTTGGCTAAGGGCTTGTAAGTAAGCATTTCAAAGTAAAGTCTACACTTGTTGTATTCGGCGCATGTGACAAAGTCTGATTTGCTCCGGTTAAAGAAGCAATAAAGCTGGCCTTTAGACTAGTTGAGTATCTGGAGCATCAGCATTTGTGGGTTCGATTACAGGCTCAAAATGGCAAGAAATAAATAACTTTCTTCTGAAACTCGTCAGTCTATTCTTGTTCTGAGAAATGAAGGCTATTCCATGCAAGAAATTGCTAAGAAACTGAAGATCTCATACAACGCTGTGTACTACTCCCTTCACAGAACAGCTGAAACTGGCTTTAACCAGTAAATATAAAGAGGAGTGGGAGGCCCCGGTACACAACTGAGCAAGAGGACAAGTACATTAGAGTGGCTAGTTTGAGAAACAGATGCCTCACAAGTCCTCAACTGGCAGCTTCATTAAATAGTACCCGCAAAACACCAGTCTCAACATCAACATTGAAGAGGCGACTCTGGGATGCTGGCCTTCTAGGTAGAGTTGCAAAGAAAAAACCATATCTCAGACTGGCCAATAAAAATAAAAGATTAAGATTACAAAGAGATTACAAAGAGGAACATTCGTGAGACGCAGAAAAAGTGAAAAGATGCTGGAGGAGTGCTTGACGCCATCTGTCAAGCATGGTGGAGGCAATGTGATGGTCTGGGGGTGCTTTGGTGGTGGTAAAGTGGGAGGTTTGTACAGGGTAAAAGGGATCTTGAAGAAGGAAGGCTATCACTTAATGTTGCAATGCCATGCCATCCCCTTTGGACGTCGCTTAATTGCAGATCATTTCCTCCTACAACAGGACAATGACCCAAAGCACAGCTCCAAACTATGCAATAACTATTTAGGGAAGAAGCAGTCAGCTGGTATTCTGTCTATAACGGAGTGGCCAGCACAGTCACCGGATCTCAACCCTATTGAGCTGTTGTGGGAGCAGCTTAACCGTATGGTACGTAAGAAGTGCCCATTAAACCAATCCAACTTGTGGGAGGTGCTTCAGGAAGCATGGGCTGGAATATCTTCAGATTACCTCAACAAATTGACAACTAGAATGCTAAAGGTCTGCAAGGCTGTAATTGCTGCAAATGGAGGATTCTTTGACGAAAGCAAAGTTTGAAGGACACAATTATTTCAAATTAAAAATCATTATTTATAACCTTGTCAACGTCTTGACTATATTTCCTATTCATTTTGCAACTCATTTCATGTATGTTTTCATGGAAAACAAGGAAATGTTAGTTACACTTTCAACTCTGAAATACAGTTTTCTACACAAATATGTGTCAAGAAACAGGCATTTAGGTATGTACTAAATACACATCCATGAGCATTTTAAAGAGATTCATAAATGCTTTAAGCATACATTGCTTACTATGTGCTACTGTGTATGTCTAATGGGAGGCCCATACACATAGTGTAAGTACAGTAACACTGTTTATTTATTTGTTATTCCCCTGCGCCCAACACTAGAGGGTGCCACAACACATCCCTGTGCTCAAAACATCCTAACTCAGAGCAGAGTATGTACACTCTACATAGAAAAGTATGTGGACACCCCTTCAAATTGGTGGATTCAGTTATATCAGCCACACCCGTTGCTGACAGGTGTATAAAATCGAACACACAGCCATGCAATCTCCATACACAAACATTGGTAGTAGAACGGCCTTACTGAAGAGCTCAGTGGCTTTCAAAGTGGCACCGTCATAGGATGCCACCTTTCCAGCAAGTCAGTTCATCAAATTTCTGCCCTGCTAGAGCTGCCCCGGTCAACTAAGTGTTGTTATTGTGAAGTGGAAACGTCTAGGATCAACAACGGCTCAGCTGTGCAGTGGTAGGCCACACAAGCTCGCAGAACGGGACCACTGAGTGCTGAAGCGTGTAAAAATCATCTGTCCTCGGTTGCAACACTCACTACCGAGTTCCAAACTGCCTCTGGAAGCAACGTCAGCACAAGAACTGTTCGTAAGGAGCTTCATGAAATGGGCTTCCATGGCTGAGCAGCCGCACACAAGCCTAAGATCACCCATGTGCAATGCTAAGCGTCGGCTGGAGTGGTGGGAAGCTAGCCGCCATTGGACTCTGGAACAGTGGAAACACGTTCTCTGGAGTGACAAATCACGATTCACCATCTGGCAGTCCGACGGCTGAATCTGGGTTTGCTGGATGCCAGGAGCATGCTACTTGCCGTAATGCATAGTGCCAAATATAAAGGTTGGTGGAGGAGGAATAATGGTCTGGGGCTGTTTTTCATGGTTCGGGTTAGGCCCCTTTGTTCCAGTGAAGGGAAATATTAACGCTAAAGCATACAATGACTTTCTAGACGATTCTGTGCTTCAACTTTGTGGCAACAGTTGGGGGAAGGCCCTTTCCTGATTCAGCATGACAATGCCCCCATGCACAAAGCAATGTCCATGCAGAAATGGTTTGTTGAGATCGGTGTGGAAGAACTTGACTGGCCTGGACAGAGCCCTGTCCTCAACCCCATCGAACACCTTTGGGATGAATTGGAACGAGCCAGGCCTAATCGCCCAACATCAGTGCCCGACGTCACTAATGATCTTGTGGCTGAATGGAAGCAAGTCCCTGCAGCAATATTCCAACATCTAGTGGAATGCCTTCCCAGAAGAGTGGAGGCTGTTACAGTAGCAAAGGGGGACCAAATCCATATTAATACCCATGATTTTGGAATGAGATGTTCGACGAACAGGTGTCCACATACATTTGGTCATGTAATGTATTTATCTATGAGGTTAGGGTGAGAAATAACTCCCAGATCATTTGAAAGGTTTGAACGGAAAATGTGATACAGCTCCATATGAATGAAACAATGGCGCTCATTGTTAAAGGACAACAGACAAAAAAAGAACATGGCTAACAAGAATGTCAGTCAGTAGTCACTCGGATGTGGTTTTAAATCCAGTTAGTTCAGATTGATTAATTGAAACAATAGTGTAGTTGGGTCGTTCCACAAAATGAGTCCCTTTTGTGTACCTTTGATATTTCAAGTAGATATTGTGCACCAATATTGGATTTTAAAAGCCTATTATATTAAAAAGTACCCATCCCCTAGGGCCGATTGACCCACCCTAGTGTCAATCTAATTAACATTATACAAATATTCAAATCAAAATCCGTCTGTTTAACCCCCACCAATTTGTTCTTAACTGACTGCCTAGTTAAATGTATCTTTCTTAAAGGTCCAATGCAGCCATTTTCATCTGAATATAAAATAATTTATGGGTAACAATTAAGTACCTTTCTGTGATTGTTTTCAATGAAAGTGGCCAAAAAGAAACCAAAATAGCTCCTTAGCTAAATTAAATTTCACAAGCAAGAATTTTTTTTAGTAAGTTGAACATGTGTTTGTCATGGCAGAATGTTAAAATGAGGTGAAATAAAACGTTCACCAAATTACACTACCCAAAAGGGACTCATTTCATGGAACGACTCAGTTATCACTCATTGCCTCAATTGAGTGGAATTTAAATGGAGTTTAAATGCACTGTGGAAGAATGCCTTTTCAAATATTTTATTTTAATTTTGGAGATACTTAATTTTGGAGCAAATCCTTGTTCTTTGAAATCTGAAATCAAAGTTGTTTTTATTATTTTTATTGAACAAAATACACACACTCAAACTATTTTGTGTACAAATCCAAAACTTCACACAACATCCTTAATTAAAGTCACCTTTTGTAAGGTTTCCTTTTGTTGAAATCTGGTTTTCTGGTTGAAGCGAAGTCAGATCATCAGATTACAACCAGATAAAGGCATCTTTATCATGACGACATCAACAACCCCATGGCAAAATGTTGTTGAACCAACATCAGATTACAATCTCTTCAATTTGAATAAAAATACATCAACTAGCTAAGACCTGATTTCATAGCTTTCCTGCAATTCTACACATTTTGCCATGGGGCAGACAAACATTTGCAGTTTTGTAACACATTTCATGCTATTCTATACATTTTGCCATGAGACTGAGAGAACATTTCCAAGGGGCCCCCGACCGACGTGTTCATATATTTTTTTTCCTGGAGGTCGGGGGCCCCAGGGCAAGTGCCCTGCATGCCTGTTCAGTAATCTGGCCCTGGGAAAGGCACCATAATTTGGTTGTTATCTGGTCAGATGATTTCAATTATTTAAAGACGTTAAAAATATGTCTAAAAACATTTATAATCAGAACACAACCTGACATCGACCAGTTTTTCCCACTGGCTTAGATTACAATTTAATATTGTTGACCTTGTTGCCGTGCCTAAAAACCTTTTGAACAAGAAATCTTACAGATTGTTTTATTAATACACATTACCCAGCATCCATGTACCACTAGGGTCCGTTAGCACTGCATCAATTAGAAACCTGAAGGGCTCTTGTGTTATGCAGGTCTGCGTACCATTTTATCAACATGACATTTTATGTCTATTTAACCTTTTGTAAGTTTGCGTGTCTTTTACTGACTGTTACGGTATGTCCATGAAATATGTTAAAGAACATGTTTTGCTCAGGAGTTTGGTACGAATAAATACCTACATACACAAGGGGCCTTCAAAACCACAAGGCCAGTTCACCCATTCCCTGTGTCAGTTGTATGTCCTTGTCATGGATTACTGTAAAAGAAAACAAAAATGTTGATTTACTTACCTCACCAATAACGTTTTACCAGCCTTATTTGTGATTTCACCGCAAGTGCCTAGTACGGTAGGCCTCGCTATCGCAAACATGATCAAGGACCCTCGTTTTATTTGCGCTGTGACCTCTTCCTTGACATAACTGATGTATTTGCACAACCTATCAATTAAAAGTACAGTATGTCAAGTTGCACTCACCCAAGGAGAAAAAGCGAGGGTGCCATGGGAACAACAAGCGAAGAAATAAAGTGGTGTTTTGGGGTAAGCACAGTTTAGGATAGTCCTTACTTCTGTTGTTTTTTTCTTAATTAGTTTCTGTTCCGAACTCCTTTTTTTGTTGAGCCATATTTATCCCCGTTTTCTTCATCCTGTGTTTGTGTTTCGTGTGCTTGATGAGACCATCTATATTTTGTGTTATTCATTTAGCATTTTCCAATGGTGATTTTTCGACTAACGTCTTTTAGCAAAATTGAGTGTAAATTTGATGGTGTGCAGGCATTTTCCCAGGTTCAATGTGTTGACATACTAGAGGAACATGTGCAGTACTTGTGTGTTTTTAACGGCATTGTTGGGGAATGTGTCCACTGTGCCTTGATTATGAGAGAGACGGAAACCTCTTATTTGCTTCCAATCTGGCAACCCACTTAAGAGTTTTGTAGAATACTGTCTTCTATCCTTTTAACATACTGTAATGCCTCTGCTGTAATGGCAACCCTAGCTACAACCATAGTCTTCCTCTCTTTGTTTCTCTGTGGAATACATCAGAGAACCCTTACAGCATGCACACAGGGAAGGAGAGATGTATGACAAGCTATGTTCCAATACTCTATATGGATCCCTTTCCTTGTCTCCTTCTTTTATCAGCTGACCTGAAAGGTACTGGATAGTTGAGAGCCCAAGCCTATAACTCTAAACTATCTAATCTTTTTAGATCACTGGTGAGGAAGGGTAAGAAGACAAGGAAATGAAGCCGTTTCAGGAGTGTTGGGACGTGGTCCGATACTAGTCTATAGTCTGTTAGCATGACCTGGTTGTTCCTCCCCCCTTCCATCCTAATGCCCCTCCTTCTGTTTTCTGATTGGTCTCTTCTGCAGCTGGAGGATGACAGGCACCACCCGAGGCCCAATCAGCTCCGGAGGCTGGCCTCCTACGTCTTCTCATCCTCCACGCTGGAGACGGAGCAGTACCCGCACCCCGGGGGGTCCTTCATCCAGCGGAGCCGCTCGGCCGAGAGCAGCCCCGCCCACATGAACGCTTCCGCCCACCGGCGCCATGCTCCCCTGCAGAGCCCGGGCAGCCCGCGGAGCAGGCACTCGGTCCTGAACGTGTCGCGCACGCAAATCCAGCAATTGCTTGCCAAGCTCATGAACAAGAATGCGAGCTGAGGGAAGGGCACTGCATGCCAAAATGCATTAACGTATACTCGTACACACCCATTGTGTACATACAGAGGGACATACTCATGTACACACACGCAGTTTGTAACCCAAAGCGCCATATTTTGGCGGGTTGGTTAGAACACAAACACATGCACGCTTGCACACACGTACACACATTGTCTTTCAGACACGCAAACATGCTGAACTAAAACACAAACAACTCACTTTAATGTAACTAACTTTAAAAAGGTGAATATGAAGAGGAGAAAAGTGCATACGGCAAAATATATTTCACGCAATAAACTCTTAACTGTCTGCTCCTTGCAAAGTCAGTTGCACATGCCACAAAAATGTACACAATTTCAGTAAAAAGCGGTGGAAGTGTAAACTTAAGGTTTCTTCATCCTTTAATGGTGCTGTGAGGAGGAGGAGTCACAAAACCGGGACTGTTAAGAGGCTGCTCAACTTCATTGCATTCTTCTTTTTCCATTCATGCTGAAGGCTTGAGGGATTGTCGTCGAATGCAGGTCATGTCGGCGATGCGTACCTAAAGGGATACAGTCATGCTTTAGGTAACACTACTTAAAGGGGCAATCTGTAGTTCAAACAATGACAAGGCGGCCACCCCACCACTGTTTTGGTAAACAGCTGAGGGACGGGGATGAAGAACTATTCTCGAATTCATAGACAGAGCTATAGATGTAAGGAATGAAGATCCATGATATCAAACGTACAGTTTTAGCCATGTTTTGATGCTGTTTAACAATTACATTGTTTACAATCAACGGAGTGAACCAAGCTTATATTTTGGCTTCTGATGGGGTACGACAGTTGAACTAAGCTCATGAGGCATTTCTAAGTTATATTCTTTAAGAATCAATGGGTATCTATTAAAATGGATGTACCAATCGCAGATTGCCCGTGCGGGTATAATGCATTATGATGAGGTTATAATGCAATGTAAGTCATTATAAAGGCTCATACATGCGTATAACAAGTAATAAAGCTTTATACCTGCAAGCTACAAGTTGTGTTACCACACTTTCCTTAAATAATATTTCCTCATAAGACCTATGTGCACTGTCATGATAATGACATATAGATGTCATAAGCAGTTACGGTCTCTAGTGATAGCTGACTTTAAGCAGTCGTAACCAACTGACTTAGGTACATGCTAGGCCAGCTACTTTATCAACGGTGTCATAACAATGTAAGTTATCCTTGTTTATCCCAAGGCGTAAGTTATGTCATGCTCCTGACACTGTTATGAGGGTCTTGTGACAGAGCATTCGAGTTCAATTATTCCCCATAGACGGCATGAGATGCTAGGGTGCTACTATCCGTGCTCTGCAGTCTTCACACTGATCTTGTGTAGCTTGGTCCCAGATCTGTTTGTGCCGTCTTGCAAACACTTATGGTCATTGTCAAATCAAACTTTATTTGTCACATGCGCCGAGTGTTGACCTTACCGTGAAATGCTTACTTACAAGCCCTTAACCAACAGTGCAGTTCAAGAAGAGTTAAGAAAATATTTACCAAATCAACTAAAGTAAAAAATAAAATAAAAAGTAACACAATAACATAACAATAATGAGGCTATATACAGGGGATACCGGTACAGAGTCAGTGTGCGGGGGTACAGGTTAGAGGTAATTTGTACATGTAGGTAGGGGTGAAGTGACTATGCATAGACAACAAACAGCGAGCAGCAGCAGTGTACAAAACAAATTGGGGGGGGGGGATCAATGTAACAGTCCAGTGGCCATTTGATTAATTGTTCAGCAGTCTTATGGCTTGGGGGTAGAAGCGGTTAAGGACCCTTTTGGTCCAAGACTTGGCGGTCCGGTATCGTTTGCTGTGCGTTAGCAGAGAAAACAGTCTATGACTTGGGTGACTGGAGTGTCTGTCAATTTTATGGGCTTTCCTCTGACACCGCCTATTATATAGGTCCTGGATTGCAGGAAGCTTGGCCCCAGTAAAGTACAGAGCCGTACCACCCTCTGCAGCACCTTACGGTCAGATGCCGAGCAGCTGCCACACCAAGCAGTGATGCAACTGGTCATGATGCTCTCGATGGTGCATCTGTAGAACTTTTTGAGGATCTGGGGACCCATGCCAAATCTTTTCAGTCTCCTGAGGGGGAAAAGGTTTTGTCGTGCCCTCTTCACGACTGTCTTGGTGTGTTTGGACCATGATAGTTCGTTGGTGATGTGGACACCAAGGAACTTGGAACTCTCGACCCGCTCCACTACAGCCCCGTTGATGTTAATGGGGGCCTGTTTGGCCCGCCTTTTCCTGTAGTCCATGATCAGCTCCTTGTCTTGCTCACATTGAGGAAGAGGTTGTTGTCCTGGCACAAAGCTGCCAGTTCTCTGACCTCCTCCCTATAGGCTGTCTCATCGTTGTCGGTGATCAGGCCTACCACTGTTGTGTTATCAGCAAACTTAATGATGGTGTTGAAGTCGTGTTTGGCCACACAGTCGTGGGCGAACAGGGAGTATAGGAGGGGACTAAGTACACACCCCTGAGGGGCCCCAGTGTTGAGGATCAGCGTGGCAGACGTGTTGTTTCCTACCCTTACCACCTGGGGGCGGCCCGTCAAAGTCCAGGATCCAGTTGCAGAGGGAGGTGTTTAGCCCCAGGGTCCTTAGCTTAGTGATGAGGTTCGTAGGCACTATGGCGTTGAACGCTGAGCTGTAGTCAATGAATAGCATTCTCACCTAGGTGTTCCTTTTGTCCAGGTGGGAAAGGGCAGTGGGGAGTGTGATTGAGATTGTGTCATCTGTGGATCTGTTGGGGTGGTATGCAAATTGGAGTGGGTCTAGGGTATCCGGGAGGATGCTATTGATGTGAGCCATGACCAGCCTTTCAAAGCACTTCATGGCTACCGATGTGAGTGCTATGGGGCGGTAATCATTTAGGCAGGTTACCTTTGCTCCCTTGGGCACAGGGACTATGGTGGTCTGCTTGAAACATGTAGGTATCAGACTCAGTCAGGGAGAGGCTGAAAATGTCAGTGAAGACACTTGCCAGTTGGTCCACACATGCTTTGAGTACACGTCCTATTAGTCCATCTGGCCCCGCGGCTTTGTGAATGTTGATCTGTTTAAAGGTCTTGCTCACATCGGCAACCGAGAGCGTTATTACAAAGTCATCCAGAACAGCTGGTGCTCTCGTGCATGCTTCAGTGTTGCTTGCCTTGAAGCGAGCATAAAAGGCATTTAGCTGTCTGGTAGGCTCGCGTCACTGGGCAGCTCGCGTCTGGGTTTCCCTTTGTAGTCCATAATAGTTTTCAAGCCCTACCACATCTGACGAGCGTCAGAGCCGGTGTAGTAGGATTCAGTCTTAATCCTGTATTGATGCTTTGCTTGTTTGATGGTTCGTCTGAGGGAATAGAGTGATTTCTAATAGGCATCCGAATTAGTGTCCCGCTCCTTGAAAGCGACAGCTCTAGCCTTTAGCTTGATGCAGATGTTGCCTGTAATCCATGGCTTCTGGTTGGGATATGTACGTACGGTCACTGTGGGGAATACGTCGTCGATGCACTTATTGATGAAACTGATGACTGAGGTGGTATACTCCTCAATCCAGAACATATTCCAGTCTGTGCTAGCGAAACAGTCCTCTAGCGTAGCATCCACATCATCTGACCACTTCCATCTTGAGCAAGTCACTGGTACTTCCTGCTTTAGTTTTTGCTTGTAAATTCTTATTTACAATGACAGACTAGGAACAGTGGGTTAACTGCCTTGTTCAGGGGCAGAACCACAGAATTTTATCTTGTCAGCTCGGGGATTCGATCCACCAACCTTTTGGTTACTGGCCCAATGCTCTAACCACTAGGCCCAACGCTCTAACCACGCCTGAGGTAGAGTACCTTGGTGGTCTAGAGTTGTTTTTCCTCTGGTTGGACATCACATGCTTGTAAAAATTTTGTAAAACTGATTTAAGTTAGCCTGCATTAAAGTCCACCAGGAGTGCCGCTTCTGGGTGAGCATTTTCTTGTTTGCTTATGGCCTTATAGTGTTGGTTGAGTGCGGTCTTAGTGCCAGCATCTGTCTGTGAGGGTAAATAGACGGCTACGAATAATATAGATGAGAACTCTCTTGGTAGATAGTGTGGTCTACAGCTTATCATAAGGTACTCTACCTCAGGCGAGCAATGTAATACAATACCTTGAGACTTCTTTAATATTAGACATCGCTCACCAGCTGTTATTGACAAAAAGACACACACCCCCACCCCTCGTCTTACCAGACGTAGCTTCTCTGTTCTGCTTGTGCATTGAAAATCCCTCCAGCTCTATATTATCCATGTCGTCCATAACAATGTCCATAACAATGACCATACAGTTGGCAAGACAATACAAACAGAACGGGGACCAGGCTAGTTCTTGTGGAGTGTAAACAGAAATCCTTCAGCATCTGTATGTTTATCACACAGGGCGCTTTTCTATAGGTCTTATCTTGCTTTTGGTGTACTTTCTAGAGGTGTTTTATGTGTGTCGGTTGCTTGCATCTCCATGCTTTCTATGCGTTGAAATGCTTGAGCAATGGATTAGGCAGGCCTCTGAAGGGTGAGGGTATGAAGTATGGGGTTTTGCAAAAAGAAAACTCCTGTTCTCTAATATTATGTGTCATGTTTTATGACAAGCGTTATCGTGGTTGACTTCAATGTACTGTACAGATGTACGATCTTAATTTGATCACTCATTTGTTGCTGAGAATATAAACTTGTTATGTCTGAGTTTTTAAAAAGGCTTTGAAATTTCAGACTTGAATGCTCTAACAATTTTTTTTATCAACCCCTACAAAAATGTTCATTCATTATAATACACATAATAATTTCCATGTCCTGTTGCTGCAGGATTATTTTCATGCTATAGCAAACTGACTAAAATGAAGATCCTACATCTGTACTGTATTTCCATTATGGCTACTATGACTACAATGGCATCTTGAACTATAGAAATTATAGGCAGTATCAGTTGTCCCATACATATAACTTTAGTGTAATTCTATATGGTTCTCTTTGGCTTGAGGTATTGAAAATCTAATAACACTTGCTGTACTAGTGTCCAAATCATGTTATAAAATGTCATGGCAGTTTATGACAACTTACTGTAGCCACAGTAACATGATTCGATGGGTATGATGAAACTTAGTTTCATATAACTGTTCTTAATTCAGTTATGTGACATAGCATTAATTTTATTTTACCTTTATTTAACTAGGCAAGTCAGTTAAGAACAAATTCTTATTTTCAATGACGGCCTAGGAACAGTGGGTTAACTGCCTTGTTCAGGGGCAGAACGACAGATTTGTACCTTGTCAGCTCGGGGATTCGAACTTGCAACCTTTCAGTTACTAGTCCAATGCTCTAACCACTAGGCTACCCTGCCGCCCCGTTAACAAGTATGTGGACACCTGCTCGTCGAACATCGCATTCCAAAATCACGTGCATTAATATGTAGTTGGTCCCCCCCTTTGCTGCTACAACAGCCTCCACTAGATGTTGGAACATTGCTGCGGGGACTTGCTTCCATGCAGCCACATGAGCATTAGTGAGGTCGGGCACTGATGTTGGGCGATTAGGCCTGGCTCGTCGGCATTCCAATTCATCCCAAAGGTGATGGGTTTGATGTCAGGGCTCTGTGCAGGCCAGTCAAGTTCTTCCACACCGATCTCAACAAACCATTTCTGTAAAGACCTCGCTTTGTGCACGGCATTGTCATGCACAGGCATTCCCCAAACTGTTGCCACAAAGTTGGAAGCACAGAATCGTCTAGAATGTCATTCATTGTATGCTGTAGCGTTAAGATTTCTCTTCACTGGAACTAAGGGGCCTAGCCCAAACCATGAAAAGCCCCAGGCCATTATTCCTCCTTCACCAAACATTACAGTTGGCACTATGCATACGGACAGGTAGCATTCTCCTGGCCAAATCCAGATTCGTCCGTCGGGCTGCCAGATGGTGAAGTTTGATTCATCACTCCAGAGAACGTGTTTCCACTGCTCCAGAGTCCAATGGCGGTGAGCTTTACACCACTCCAGCCGACGCTTGGCATTGTGCATGGTGATCTTAGGCTTGTGTGTGGCTGCTCGGCCATGGGAACCCATTTCATTAAGCTCCCAACGAACATTTCTTGTACTGACGTTGCTTCCAGCTTCAGCTCACCCTAGTAGTTATTTCACAGTTCTCTGAAGTTCGTTTGGTCATGAAATCGTGAAATAACATCACTATCTGGAATCTGTAGCAAAGCTGCTATGTGTGAATGTTGGCGGAGGAAAACTTGCCCGTTTTAAGTTCTACCCAGAGAGACTGGATTTCCTGCTTGAGATAGAAGTTGCCTCTAACCACAGATCTAGGATAGGATCACCCAACCCTAAATCCTATCCTTAAACATAAGGAGGGTAGACCCTGGACCAGTGGTTAGGGTGTACTATGCAAACAGCTGTATTTTATGAATTGAAATCTGGTTCCAAAGTATTTCAGGCACTTACAGTTTAAGCTCCATAGAATGACATCTCTGCCATTGCATTGGCTCAGCACTTCAACTCTATCATTGTTATAGATAGATAATTCTAGGGTTTGGATTGCACTGGGGGAGCTTTGCATTATCTATCTTCCTGCAGAATAGCATAAACCATTCATTCAAGTAGCCAAAGTTAGCCAAAAATGCCATTGGAATTCTGTGGGTTTTGGTGTGTATTTTTTGCAGTGAAGTGAGCTACATACTTTATGAGGATCGGCTGTTGTATGTGACAGTATGTTTGTGTAGATAAGTCATCAACATGGCACTTTCTCCATTGTTGTCCCTTGAGTACTGTACCTCACTATTGCACTTTATAAAGGACTTAACAGGAGAACTTGGTTACTGTTGGCCCAGGTAGAAAATATTGATGCAAAAGATGAGAAACGCAATAAATAAAGGTGCTTGGGAGAAAAAAATGTTACGCCATTTTGAAGAAAAAAGGTTGAGGAAAGGAGGAGGGTTGGTTATTTCCACACTCATTGCCACTCTATCCATCCCCAACCAATGAGGTTTCAGACACTTAAGTGGGTAGCAGTTCTAATGTAAAGGACATGCACTGTAGATGTAGCCAAGTGGAAAAATGTACAGTATAGAAATGAATTGTATAGAATTGCACCTCAGCTTAGAAATACTTGACCCGTGACATCACAGGCTTCACGCTGCACTGTAAGCTGATTTTTGTTACACGCCAATGTTTTTTGGATGTCTTTTCAACATTTTAATGAATGTTTTATGCTGTTATTTTACTGATATCTTGTAATAACCATGTATCTCTTGGCTTTGTGTTCCCTGTTTTGCTGAAACCATTGTGAAGAGGAACGATACTACTGTATTTCTGAAATGGCATAACCACATACAGCCTTCTTATTTGGTCTTCTCAATGAGTAGGATCTTATGTTTTCTTTTATGTTTGCTTTTGTGAATGCGCTAAAGGGCTACGCTTACAGAAATATGCACCATTTTTACTTTTGCCAAGCTTTGCATTTAAGACGTTTGCATTTACTTAACAGCACTAAGAAGCAAGCAAGCATCCCTCTCTGAATGTCGCCTCTGTCTCTGATTTAGAAAAGATAACTGTTCCATCAGTTCATTTCTCACTGCTTGGTTAGACGATTTTCAGCAAATCATGCTTGTCGTTTTGTGTATAGCACCATGTAACGAGCACTACTCAGTGAATGTACTGAGAGTGGATTAGCTGCTAACTCCAAACTTAATTTTGCACACATGCAAATTGTTCCTTGACATTATTGGCAATGATATTAAAAAATATATTGTTTTTGTACTTTTTTGTCCGTTCTCGGTAAAACAAATTTCGCCATAATACTCCCAATCAAAACAGGATGTCGAATGTTGTCACTGAACTCTGAAAATAACGCAGGCAATTTTGAAATGTACTTGCAGAGAAATTGTATTGTACAAGACTGCTTTCATACTTCTAACATTATTTGCATGATATATAATAATATCAAACCTCTGGCTATAAATGTATAGTACGGTCATTCTATGAAATGAATGCCTTTTGCGTCCCTTTAGTATTTTAAGTAGAAATTGTACACCAATGGGCCTCCCGAGTGGCGCAGTGGCCTAAGGCACTGCGTCGCAGTGCTTTAGGCATCACTAGAGACATGGGTTCGATCCCAGGCTATGTCACAGCCGTCTGTGACCGGGAGACAGATGAGGCAGCCGTCCGGGTTAGGGGAGGGTTTGGCCGGCCGTGATTTCCTTGTCCCATCGCGCTCTAGCAACTCCTTGTGGCGGGCCAGATGCCTGCAAGCTGACCTTGGTCGCCAGCTGGACTGTTTTCCTCCCACACATTGGTGCGGAAGGCTTCCGGGTTAAGCGAGCAGTGTGTCAAGAAGCAGTGTGGCTTGGCAAGGTCTTGTTTCGGAGGACGCATGGCTCTTGACCTTCGCCTCTCCCAAGTCCGTAGTGGAGTTGCAGCGATGAGACAAGACTGTAACTACCAATTGGGGGTAAAAATAAAATAATATTAATAATTGTGCACTAATATTGAATTCTAAAAGCCTGTTATATTCAATGAAGTACCATTTAATATAGCCAACATGAACAAGTCAATAAATCTGTTTTTATAATATGAATAAAGACTTGCTAAAGTGCCAGAATTTTGAAAGGTCCCTCCTCAAGTTCTTCAGAGTTTAGGAAGATTTTAACCAACTTAACCCAAAAAAATCCAGTCTTCATCATTGTAATGCTATAGTTACGTTGTTGCTTTGACAAAGTCATTTCTGAAAGATTATTATATATTTCATGTGATTAATTTACATCTGTCCCTCATTTTAAGGTCAACCCTGTTAACCGAACTCTCATTTTGATATGGTGAAACTATTAATTCTTAATTCTAGAAGTCAAATCATAGTGTGAAAGCAGGTGAGCTGGTTCTGCTCATTTTGGCAATTTTCTGGTGTTTTGTGTTGGAAACCTGAGGGTGTCGAGCAAAACACGTCAACCCATTTATAAATTAGGTGAAATCAAAAGTTTTGTTTGGCCAAGTTACACTACTCAAAGGGCACCCAATTGGTGGAACAACCCAGTGATTTTTCGGTGAGTTCTGTATATTACCACAGGTAAAGGGATAGTCCCAGTCGGTATTAGATAGAACGTACCGGCCCCACTCGCCTGTGGGGAAACAACCTGTGATTACCTAGGTTACCCCATTGGCTCACAGCAAAAACGTGACCTTTTTCAAACGCACTTTTCTTGTCTGCTTGTTTTAGTCAATTACAAAACTACATTTAAGAAAAGTACAATATGTCTAAAGATGACTTTTCAACATTGCCTGCATTTCCACTGCTTAGAAAAACTTTATATTGTAGGTCTTCCCTCATGACCCTTTTCATGACGGTGTTAGCAGCCACGTGAGTGCTAGGTAGCTATCAACCGCAACATTAAGATAGCCAAGACCAATAACACAAACAAACGGACTATACAGGTACAAGTAGTGAGTGGAGTTACAAACAGACTATACTTAACAAGTTAACTGCCTTACCTGTGAGCTAATGTCTTCCATACACACAGCTATGTGTAGCATACTTAGACACTGGCTCTCCACATTTCCCATGCCAAATAGCTCTTCTCGCAGGCTCTATTTCCCTACGAGCATTGCGAACCATAGATCTGGATTTTTTTACCTGGTTACATTGAACAACACAGCAGCTTTTTGGCATGTTTTGTTATTTCTGTATAACAAAAAAATCTATGAAGAAGTGTGCTCTTTTACAATGGAGGTCAATTGGAAAGAATGTTTGTTTTCCCCAATTTGTGGGCGTGCAATTCCTTATTTTTATGTGAATATTGACTCGGAGTATACTCACGGATCAAAAATGTATTTCAAGTTGCAGCGAAGAGGGACTTGCATTTTCAGTTAACAAAACTATGTGCTTCACAACTTATTTTAATTTCTCAGATAAGTTAAACATATTCGGTTCACGTCACTGATACATGAGCATATCGTCCATATGTTCTGCATATCCTGTCCAATAGTCTGAAAAATGACTTGTTCCGCAAGGCTGGGTGTCCAACCTATTGTAAATGGATAGCATTATAAGTTGAGAAATCTGCTGCGAAATCCACAGGACATGGGCAATGTGTCTTGTGAAATATTTTTAACTGTTTATTGTGGCAGAAATCCCTTTTAGCCATGGACTAAGAGTGATTGAAAATGCCATAGATGTGATGCCTGTTTAACATATCACATAACATTACACAAAGCCACTGCACTGTAAAGTACACTGTATGCTCAGAAAGCCCCTTAACCCTTAGCCTTTCAAGTTGTGTCATGTTCGTGTGGAGAGACGGACCAAGGCGCAGCATACGTAGAGTTCCACATGTTTAATCAATGAAACTCACACAACAAAAAAACAACGAATGACCGGTCCGTGACGTCTGGAGTGCTCACAAGCAACTACACAAAGACAAGAGCCCACAAAACACAGTGGGGAAATGGCTGCCTAAATATGATCCCCAATCAGAGACAACGATAAACAGCTGCCTCTGATTGGGAACCATACCAGGCCAACATAGAAATAAATAACTTAGACTAGAACACCCTCCCTAATCACGCCCTGACCTAACCAAAATTGAGCATAAAAAGGCTCGTTATGGTCAGGGCGTGACAAGTTGAGTTAAAATAAAAGCACGATGTGGTCTTGTATACAATTATTATCTTGAATTGCAGAGTTATATTTGTCAACGATAGCCTAGAATTTGAAAGTGTTTTCAATCTATAAGTCTTAAGTGTTTAATGACTTGAATATTTTATGCATCTCCTTAAGGAAAATTGACTGAAAATGAAGATGTACTGTAAAACTTAAATTAAATGCTGTCTCAAATAGCCGCCTGTACATTTTAATAGCCAGGCAACAGCACACATTTCAACAACAAAAACGCCTGTTACAAATTAATGTCGGGTGTGTAAATGATAACACATTAGTGCAGGAAATGAATAAATTGAATAAAACACGCCTGTTGTGTTCAGGGATGTATGCTAGAGCTCTGCTACCCGACCTGAGCCCGATGGGCCTTGACATTATACATTGGCTTACTGCCGGGTAGGGCCTGTTTTTTCATCAATAACTACGGTACGGGTAGGCCGCGGGTATCACTGAATTGATCATTAACATTTTGAAGCTGAGCCATTTGCTTCTGCTCTGCTGCACGGTACATATCATGGTGTCAGAAGTGCTTCAACCTCGTCAAATATTAGACAAGAACATTGTTCAGTCAAATCGTTGTAAATGAGTCAGCATTCATCTTCATATTTGGAAACAGAGGGCTCATGAGATAGTAGAAGGTACTGTATGATATAATTGTGAAATAAATAAATAGTAGTGAGTATAACTGCAGTATTTGTCAAGCGTGATCCGTGAGTGTCTTTTAGATGTACGATATACTGTATATACATGTGTAAGCATTTTTTGTATCACAATACAATTGTACAGTCTGCTTGTAATATTTACAGGTAAAAAGCATGTATTTTAAACTTTGTAAATCAACAACTTATGTATATGTGTGTGTGTGTGTGTGTGTGTGTGTGTGTGTGTGTGTGTGTGTGTGTGTGTGTGTGTGTGTGTGTGTGTGTGTGTGTGTGTGTGTGTGTGTGTGTGTACACATACATACATACATACATACATACATACAGACAGACAGACAGACAGACAGACAGACAGACAGACATACATACATACATACATACATACATACATACATACATACATACATACATACATACATACATACATACATACATACATACATACATACATACATACATACATACATACATACATACATACATACATACATAAATACAGACATACAATAAATGTTCAATTCCCAGTGGGCAAAACTGGTTGAAATGATGTATTTTTAACTTTAAAACAGGTTGAAAATACATACTTTTAACCAGTTTGCCTACTGAGTTCTCAGTTAATCTGTAGTAGCATGCAAGATAGTTGGTTTTAGTGTGTATATACTACAGTACTGTATGTCAAATCTTTATGAAGGGAAACACTTGAAAATCACAAGATATTGGAGTGTCTCTCTAAAAGGGAATACTCTTCAATGCATTTTTGTGCCTTTTCTATCAATGTATGTAATCTAGACAATCTTTAAAAGCCTGTGTATAACCCAAAAAACATTAAATCGTTTGGGGAAACAATTTTGTCCCTCGTTTCGTTCTTTATGAAGTTATATTAGATATGTTCACATTACATAATCTTGGGTGTTTTCCCAATTTTGTCCTCATTTACATCATGTGACGTGAGCCATATCTTCCAAAATACTTATTGTTTTATATTTTTTGCCTTGACAATATTTCCAGCATGCCTCTTGTTCCAATGGCAAAAGTAATTATTTACTTGCATTTTTTGTAGGTGATCATGTCTCCGACTGAGCACAATGGCTTATCTCAGCCTTGTCCAGACTTCAGGACCAAGGGCCAGCTGGACGAGAAGGAGCATTTCCACATCCTTCCCCAGCTCCAGGTCAAGCGGGCCGACTTCCTCACCGTCATGCTGACTGGCACCCTTCCTCAGCGGCGAACCTTCACAGCAGCTCTGCCGGCAGAGAACGAGGTCCGGGAGCCCCATGGCCCGCGGGACGATGACGTGACCAAGAGTGAGTCGAACAGCGAGGCCAGCCAAAAAAGCACAGAGCGGAGCCAGGATGGGGCCCCTGATACCCTCATGGCCGAGGATGGTCCCAGGGGCCCCCGAGAACCCGCCTCGGCCGCAGATGCTGACCCTGACTTGGAGGACGGCTCCAAGACCCTGGTCCTGTTCTCGCCGGGGGATCCCCGGAAGTCTCCATCCACTGGGGGGGAACACGTCCTGCTGGAGGTTGACTTCGGGACACCGTCTGCCTCTACCCCTAGGAACGATATGCCTCTGGTGGGTGCAGGCAGCCAGCCAGAGCTCTCCTTCACACTGAGGTCGGACTTGAGGCCATCCACCCCAATCGCCCCTGCATCTCCCCCCTTCACCAAAGTTGAGCGCACCTTTGTCCACATCGCCGAGACTTCCCACTTTAACGTCATGTCTTCCAGAGGTCAGACCGCAAAGGAGAGCAGCGACCTCTCGGCCGTTACCCAGGAGACCTCACCATGGGAAGGAGACTCCCATGATCAGACCGTACATGTTGAACAGAGTGAGGAATCCCAGCGTCTTTCCAGAGAGTCCCAAGCCCATTCTATCCCAGACGTGACCCTGGAGAAGGGTGTTACTCGCACCAAACCAGACGACCGCTCACCGCTGGTTTTTGTTAAGTCCTTGGAGCCTGTCCCAGAAGCCATGTCGCCCATTCTGGAACACAAAACTCTCTCTGCAGATCCCAACAAGGGGGCATTGTCTACCGAAGGTGTTCCCGAGTCCAACGCTGGATTACCGTATACCGCACTCAGGCAGAGGGTCAAAAGCCGCATCCCGGTTCTACTGTCTGAAGAGGACACAGGCTCGGAGCGTTCAGCCTCGCTCTCTGCCCGAGCACGACTACGGAAGAGAGCCCGGCAACTGGACCTGGCACGCCTGGTGGTGCAGAAGCAGCAGGGCCGCTGGATGAGGCTACCCTCGGGGACATCCTCCTCGTTGTCCTCTGGCGATGGGAGGGCCTCCGAGACGCTCTCCACCACCGGCTCGGAGGAAGACACCCACGCCTCGGACGAGTCCCTGGCCAGGAGGAGCTCATGTCTGAAGGCCAGGGCAGTGGCTGGGGGGGACCAGAGCCATACGGAGTGGCGCAGCAGGATCCCCAGGCCCGTCACCCCCATCAAGAGGCCCTCGGGGCGGCTGGTGGCCGCCGTGGCCTCCCCTCTCGCGTTGCCAGGATCGGGCATTTGTAGAGATGCATCCACCTTTGGTAATGGGTAAGTAGTCTTCACAACATCATGTTTGCAAACATAACATTATAACATTGTATGGCTCATTGGTTACCACAGTAAATGAAAAGACCCTTGATTGTTTTACTATAATTTATGAAAACACTTCTTTACAGTGCCAAATATCGAGAGTTTAGCCATTGCCAAAGACGGTCTGATTTCTGTCGTTTATGACCTAAACTTATTTTCATTGGTTGAACGGTGTCATGTTCTTTAAAGTTTTGTTATGATTTTTGTAAAAACACTTAAATGATGACTCATCAAAGGTTTCCGGGAGGAAGAATTAACTCTTATTCCACTTATTCTCATTTCAGGCTCCAAGTTCAGAAGATAGGACTGAGCACTCTCCCGACCCAGAGGCGGTCTAAACCTCTGCAGACTGGCTCCTCGTCTTCCTCCTCCTGTCCGAGGCCATGTCCTGTCCCCGCCCAGCCCTGCGGCAGCCCCCGCATGCCCCTGCGCTGCGTTTTCATGACCCGACGCAGCCTAAGCACCTCCCACTGCAGGACAGACAGCCCCTCCCCCCAACGTGTCCGTCCAACTAGACAGCCCCTCTCTGTCCGGCCCACAACTGCCCCTCCGCTCCGGCCCAGGGCTAATACTACTACCACCACCATGAAACAGGCCAACTCACAGGGCTGCTTTACCCAGGCATTCACCGCTATGCCTGACAGAATCCGAGCCAAATCCACAGGCCCTGCCAAAGCGAAACAAAGCAGAGAGGACAAGATGGCTACCTCGAGATAGTAAACAGATTCACTGGGATGAAACGCATACACTTCTCTGTTGTCCTCAGAGTGACTCAATGCCTCAAAAAGCTCCAGGACGACCCCAAATTAAGACTGACGCGGTTTCCCATCTTTTTTTAATCTTTCAATTACCTTCTCTGATCCAAATCATGTACCTCTACTAACTAGACCATGACGACAACAACATTTACATGAGCTTCCAGTCAAAGAACTGTACGCTGTTCACCGGTGCATTGTATAAATGTTCCTTTTGTTTCTGAGGTTGAACATTTCTTTAGGTTTGTGGATTTTGCATCCTATATGCAAGAAATGTATTTGAACGAAGTCGGTCATCATGACCCCTTTGCAAGCCAAGTTGCAATCTTTCTCAACACAGAAACGTCTCACACCGATGTACTAAGTTATCATCGACAATATCTGGCTCACTTTACATTGCATGGTATAGATATCACAAACACTTTTGATAAGTTGAATAATGTTAAGGAAATGTACGAAAGTCTCAATCTTCCAATGGTCTGACACGATAACCAATTCTGATAGAATGCAAAGGCCAAAATCATTCCCAACTCTGGTCAGATGTGTTAAAAGAGGAAGGTTGGATTATGGGGTAAATTACTGCCGATACTAAGCGACTGCAGAAGTAATATTGCTGGCCTCCTTGTTAGCGTGTGACAATGGGCATGCGTTATATCATTCTATTTTTGGGGTGTTTGATTATATTTACATTCCGAAGACGTGTATATAATATGATCATTTCTTGAAAAAGACATCTTTATTTTTTATCTTGTGAAAACAACCTGTATATTTTGCCTTTCCTCTGCTGTTGAACAATGTTGGCAAATATGCCTGTTTTTTTATGCATGAGAAAAATAAGGTTAACTTTGAGCGATAGATACCGCCTTTTAATGTTCTGACAATGAAATGAATGGTGGATCATTGGAACCCATGTTTTGTGTTTGTATTGGGTAAATGAAACCTACAATTGCAGGGCACTGAGCTAAAGTAAAATCATGGTCATGTGGATTGACTAGCTCCTGTTTCCTTTCTACACTGTTTGTCAGATATAACCATCGCCCCTAGAAAGGACTGCTTCTTGTTTCCATCCTCTTCTTCTAATCAGAGACTGATTCACCAGGTGAACACCAGGTGACACCAGGTGAGGGCAATAAAGTACCAGGTTGAAACAAAAAGCAGAAGTGTTTCGGCCCTCCAGGACTGGAACTGAACCGTCCTGGGCAACTGAATAGGTCTGAAAGGTTTCTTATCAGGGTGAATTGACTCTGACACATTTTTGAAGTGTTTTCACATATTTAGGTCATTTTATTTTCAAAAGGTAAAGTTACAGTACAGACGTGTACAAAAACGACATGCTGTTGAATATTTCACACAGGCACACACACACACACACCACACACACACATTTCTCCTCACAGTGGTAAGTCCAGTCTCTCCCTAGTTTAGGGTCAGGCAGCTTCTCTAATTGTCTGTCTACAATCGTTAAGGCCAGGGATGAAAATGTTGATTTTTTTCCATATCAGAATATTCCTGAGCAAGTACATAACCCACATTTGAATACTATTAATGCTATTAAATTAATCTTTGATCCATCCCAACAGGAAGCAATAGATTACATAAATAATGCAAGTTATGCGCATAGGAGTGTTTCATTGCAGTGCATTGCAGTGTAGTACTGTGCGGAGACTAATGGTCTCTTGGAGTTGCCCTTTAAATTCTGTTATATATGCACTGAAAGCTGAACCTATGAGACATGAGAGAAATCCAGTAGAAGGGAGGCCTCCCTTTCCCTTTCTCCCCGCCCCCACTTATTCAATGCAAGCATGTGAGATGGCATATGGTCTCTCCCTCCCTACCGCGAGGCTGGGAGATGTCTCCCTGAGGTTACGTTGACGTATTGTAAAAAGTTCAATAAAAAAATTATTAAATCCAAAATGAATATGAGGTAAGGCGTGGTAGAATAGTGAGTATGACATTAGGCCAAGTAAGGTGTTTACATGTCTATCTTAACCAGCGTAAGGTCATCATCGAAGTAAGCATACGCGTATTAAAACACCTGGATTTATTTTGCAATCTTTCAAATGATTAGGACATGTAAACACCTTAATCGGCGTTCCAGTTCCAGTGTATTTGATCTGCACGTGTGCTAGCACCAGCCGAGAGCCTCCCTCTTTAGCACGAGTGAAGTGAGTTCGGAAAAACTTAAAGTATGCATCTTAGAAATAGTTTTCACATACAAAAGGTCTGAACTCAGAATCAAACGGGTTTCCCAAAAATAACATGGTCACTGTGGTTATTTTGATTGCCGATTTTTTGCCATTCATCAAAGTCCCATCAAGTAGCCTGATTTTAGATGGTTCCGTGTAAACAGGATTATTAGGGAAATCCTTGATCTTGCAAAGCATGTAAATGTATTAATCAAACTATTATATTAATCTGAGTGTATGTAAACGTACCAAGTGAGAGCAGAGAGAGGTTATGTGATGATTTACGTCAATGAAAATCTAAATACTGGAATACAGGACTTGAATGAATGAACTAGGGAAATATTGTTGGGTTAGCTAATAAGCCAAAGATACTGGAGAGTTGGCATTGTTGTATCATGTTGACCAGAGGGTATCCTACAAAGCAAGCTAGATCTACTCAGGGTTTTCTAAAGCTTCACATTCAGTTGGCTTCACATTCCAACCCAGGCTTCATCCATACTACAACTGTGGATATTGCTCGTCCGCCTGCCGCTATTTCTAGCAGACTTGTAACTGCGCGTGCATGTAGCACATGGCTAGTCGAGCGCCGAACTCTAAACTGAGACAATGCTAAAACATCAATCCATCGGCGAGTCAGTGCCACATTTTCATTTGTGCCGAAATCAAAATGAAAGAAAAGTTATCTTGCAAATTCAGCAGGCCATGGTGTGAAATACGCTTTAAGAACCGCCCTTAGCCATGGTATATTGGGCATATTACCACACCCCCCCGTGCCTTATTGCTTAAATAAACAATATATTCACAGTTCACAATCCACATGACCATTACACCCATCTCAAATGTTGTGCACATATTTGCTTACAACCCTGCTAGTAAGCATTTCTCCTTTGCCAAGATAATCAATCCACCTGACAGGTGTGGCATATCAAGAAGCTGATTAAACAGCAAAATCATTACATAGGTGCACCTTATGCTGGGGACAATTAAAGGCCACTCTGAAATGTTAAGTTGTGTTACAATGCCACAGATGTCTCAAGTTTTGAAGGAGCGTGTAATTGATATGCTGACTGCAGGATTCTCCACCAGAACTGTTGCCTGAGAATTGAATGTACATTTCTCTACCATAAGCTGCTTCAAAGTCATTTTAGAGAATTTGGCAGTAAGCCCAACTGGCCTCACAACCGCATACCATGTGTAACCATGCAAGTGTAGGACCTCCACATCTGGCTTCTTCACCTGCGGGATCGTCTGAGACCAGCCACCCAGACAGCTGATGAAGCTGAGGAGGATTTTTGTCTGTAATAAAACTCATTCTGATTGGCTGGGCCTGGCTCCCGTGGATGGGCGCCCCTGCCCAGTCATGTGAAATCCATAGATTAGGGCCTAATGATTTTATTTCAATTGACTGATTTCCTTATATGAACCGTAACTCAGTAAAATCGTTGAAATTGTTGCATGTTGCATTTATGTTGCATTTGTTCAGTATAAAATCACATTTTCTAAATCATAGATGGAAGCCAACATATGCTCAAGAGTTAGACAGGGATCATCTTCATTATTACTTCTATCTGGTCATTAGTTCCCATCTTATACAACCAGCACTATTACGATGGATTTCAGGAAGGATTTCAGGAAGGAAATCTTGCCAGAGCTAATGTATTAGATCAGCTTTTTCGCTGTTGGTCAGGTGAGAAGTTCTGGTGAAGAGGATCCCTGTGAGTACTATTTCACGGATACCATTTTACACAAAGGAGTGTTTGTGTGTCTCACCGTTCAACAGGCGTACGACAGAAGCTAGCGCTACGAAATACTACGATGAGTAGTGTACTATATTGGGATTATCCACAGACAGTGTGGGAATCAGAAGCAAGGCCTATGGTATGCCTCAATTTGCACACTTACACGGAATAAGACCCTCTCTCCCTCTGTTGGGTACTCCACATTGAGAGACTCCTATTCCTGGGGGAGAGAAGACAGAGAGGGAAGAAGGAAAAAGGAGGCCTGTGTTGTCTGACTTTACACACACGCACACTCATACGCTCTCAGGATGAGGTTCGAGGAGGTGTTAGACGAAGTAGGTGGCTTCTCCAAGTTTCAGTTCCTGGTGCTCCACTTGCTCTGCTTGCCCAGGGTCATCCTCCCCCTCCACTTTCTCCTGCACAACTTCATCTCGGGTGTGCCTCCGCACCACTGCGCCCTCGGGATCCCTGGAGATGGATCCCAAACCCTGGCCGACCCCATGACGTTGGCCCTCAGGGTCCCTCGTGAAGCCGACGGCTCCTTCAGCTCCTGCAGGGCCTTTGCCACTCTGGTGACCCTTGACCTTGGCCACTCCAACTACACCAACGTGTCCATGTCGGTGCCGTGCCAGGACGGCTGGGTGTACGACCGCTCCCAGTTCACATCCACCACTGCCACCCAGGTAAGGTCATTATTAACACTGTTGTCCACAATGGTGGTCTAGCAGTCTAAGCTCCTACCTCCAGAACACTTTTTAAGGTTTGATGCCTTATGTAGATGTAATGTCATGTTAATGTGCTTATAGATGTCTAATGTATGCTTCATGAACATGCAGTTCATGTTAATTGTTAACCTGTTTGTGGTTTCTGTCAATCAGAAGAAAAAAAATTATCAAACTGTAAAACTTCCCCAATATCATTTGTTTCCATAACTACAGTATCTCCAACTGAATATTTGATAGAACGGTGGTTAGCTTGTGCAGCTATAAATAGCACTGTCATTGTAATTTTTTATACATGCATATTTTACCAAGAGATGGCCTATCAGATTCATAACCACAGCATATGTAACACAGTGTACAGTAGGCCAGCAGCATACCATCCTGCATCCCACTCCTGGCTTGTTTCTGAAGCTACACAGGGTTGGTCCTGGTCAGTCCCTGGATGGGAGACCAGATGCTGCTGGAAGTGGTGTTGGAAGCCCCGTAGGTCTAAAAAAATATCCCAATTCCCCAGGGCAATGGTAGGGTGCCGTCTTTCGGCTGGGATGTTAAACGGGTGTCCTGACTCTCTGTGGTCACTAAAAGATCCCATGCCACTTATAGTAAGAGTAGGGATGTTAACCCTGGTGTCCTGGCTAAATTCCCAATCTGGCCTTCATACCATCATGGTCACCTAATCATCCCCAGTTTACAATTGGCTCATTCATCCCCTGTAACTATTCCCCAGCTTGTTGCTGTAAATGAGAATGTGTTCACAGTCAATTTACCTGGTAAAATATATATTTTTTAAATGATCTTCTTATCCATTCCATTGGTTTTCATTTGTTATGGCTTTACCCATCTTCGATGAATTGTATGATGATGTGGTGGTTTGTGGTAATGAAGTGTTTGTAATGTTGCAATAGATGGTTTGTATATAGGTTATAGGTGTTCCATTAACTCTCAACAATAATTATTCAACTAACTATTTACTAACCTTCCCCGGGGGCCGATGACGTGGATGTCGATTAAGGCAGCGCCCCGCACCTCTCTGATTCAGAGAGTTTGGGTTAAATGCGGAAGACACATTTCAGTTGAACGCATTCAGTTGTATAACTGACTAGATATCCCCCTTTACCCTAATCCTAAATTGTAGCCTAACCAAAGCCTTCACGTGAGCAAGCTGTTGCATATCAGCAGAGATGCAGTTGATAGGGTGATAGATTGAGCATCAACAGATCTGTTGTTGACTATCCAAATAACGTGTGACCAATGACTTTGTCACACTCCCAGTCATCGTGTGCTCCATCATCATGTGCAGCTGGGAATGACCAAAAATACTTCTTTAGTAAATACGTTTTTATGCCATCCGTAATATGCAACAGTTGAAGTCGGAAGTTTACACTCAGGTTGCAGTCATTAAAACTCGTTTTTCAACCACTCCACAAATTTCTTGTTAACAAACTATAGTTTTGGCAAGTCGGTTAGGACATCTACTTTGTACATGACACAAGTAATTTTTCCAACAATTGTTGTTTACAGACAGATTATTTCACTTATAATTCACCGTATCACATTTACATTTATATTTAAGTCATTTAGCAGACGCTCTTATCCAGAGCGACTTACAAATTGGATCAATTCCAGTGGGTCAGAAGTTTACATACACTAAGTTGACTGTGCCTTTAAACAGCTTGGGAAATTTCAGAAAATTATGTCATGGCCTTAGAAGCTTCTGATAGACTAATTGACATAATTTGAGTCAATTGGAGGTGTACCTAAAACCTAAAACAGGGAATTTTTACTAGGATTAAATATCAGGAATTGTGAAAAACTGAGTTTATATGTATTTGGCTAAGGTGTATGTAAACTTCCGACTTCAACTGTATGTATTCAGGGATTTTTCTTCGGGCTTGAGCTCATAAGCCTATGCGATTGCATAAGCTCTAATATTCGTATGGGTGTTTTGAATGAATCATCACCTTAGAAAGTACTGTCCATTTCGTTATGTTAGGCTTTGAAATAACATCCACAACAACCATGTTTTACACTCAGTTTCAACCTGCTGTTGAACTTCTTTCTTTAAATTGATCATCACAGTGAGGTGAGTTTTAAAAGCATAATACTGTTTTGCTGATAAGTGTTTGATGTGATTTCTATTTCATTTGCATTGACGTCAGAGTGGTTAGAGGGACAATAGAGCACTGAGTACAAGGCCATTAGGACTTGATGGTCATTGGTGAGTTGGGTACTACCAAAGCATGTCCAGAGTGCATAAGAGGAGATTACCGTGACTCAACTGCCACGTGGAATTTTATGCGGTCATGACTCATGACTGCCAGCGTGGCGGTTATACGGTCACACTGCAGCCCAAGTCTTTACCCTACTTGGCTGACCCAAACCAAACTGTGCTGGCTTGGCTCATTTCTTTTCACATTGTAGTGTGAAAGGCCTTGTTTGCTGTTTTATGACACCTTGGGATGCTTGTGGGAAAACTGGTGGAACTGGGGGTTAATTCTGATTTATGAACCTGTTTATTTATTCATTTTCACAGTGGGATTTGGTGTGTGACAATAAGAAATTAAACCAGGCCGTTGCTACTTTCTTTTTCGTTGGAGTCACAATCGGTGCAGTTATATTTGGATATCTCTCAGATAAGTATGTTATTTATCCTATTAGAATCTAATTGTTCTATGGTAATAACTGTGACAAATATTTAACAGTATTAATGTTCCCAAATTCAACATTTACAGTATATGCATGTTACCACTTGACCACAGCATCTTGCATACAAACATAATTTACAAAACATAGGCTTGACCATGTTTCAAAACTGTGTTGTCTTTTCTCCACAAGAAAATTGGCATTGCTTTCTTAACTCGGTCTCGATAGAAGTAGACAGTCATACATTAGCTGCAGACTAATGGTCACAATAAAAGAGAATGTCCTACTGACTAGATGCTACAAATGACAAAATGTGCTATATCGTCAGAATCGATGACCAAGTTAGTCAGGTTAACGTTTGGATTAAGGTCAGGGTTAGGGCTGGTGGTTAAAATAATTTTTGGGGAGAGAAAGCGCTGTACTTCTGTATTTTGTGGCAGTCATTCAGTCAGTAAAGACCGCTGAAGGAAACTCTGAATCTTTCCCCTTTCTCTCCTGCTGCAGATTTGGTCGGAAGCCCATGATCCTAGTGTCCTTCGTGGCCAGTGCCGTGTTCGGAACCATGTCTGCCTTCTCTGTCTCTTACGTCATGTTTGCCGTGACCAGGACCCTCTGTGGAGTCGCACTGACGGGAATGACCATTACCACTCTTGCCCTGAGTACTATCATGATCTTTAACCCCCACTGGGTTTCCTATAACATGATATGTGTTGATTAAAGGGGCAATCTGCAGTTCAAACAACAACAATGCAGCCACACTCAAATTAATGGACAGAGCTATGGATGCAAGGACTGAACATCCACTGGGAAATGTAACCCCTCTCAAATTTATAGACAGCACTCCAGATGCAAGGACTTACAGTCCATGACATCCACATGATAGTTTTAAACAAAGCTATACATGGTTTGTTTACATTCTTGTTTGAGAACAATAAAGGTATAAGACGTTATATTTTGGGTTGTGATAGTGAAAGACCGTTTGAGGCTTCGTCAAGAATTGAAATGGCCATTGAACAGACTCCCAGATCCCAGACAGTCGTTTTAAAGCAATGGGCCCAAATTCAGTCCTAAAGGACTACGCTGACAATACATTTTTTTTGTACCTATCCCATAAATGCTATTTACAGTAGTAAGTAGTAAGTTGCAGTTGTGTTTTTCCCTCCAGGTATAGAGTGGACGGACATTAAGCATCGCACCTTCACAGGGACCATCATCAGCCTGGGCTGGAGTGTGGGCAATATGCTCCTGGCTCTACTGGCATACTTCATACGAGACTGGAGATATCTCATGCTGGTGGTGACGTCCCCCTGCATCGTGGCCATCATCTCCTGGTGGTAAGATGGGGCTAGAAAAACTCCAGGTTGGGGGCAATGCCATTTCAATTCAGTCAATTCAGGAAGTAAACTTGAATTTCAGTGTACTTCCTGAATTGAAATGGAATGAAGTCCAACCCTGTAAAGGACAGTATATTTCTGGCAAATGTGGGAAGGAAATTAATTGAGTAATCTGTCCATATTTACACTTGAAATGTCACAAAATCTCATTAAACAGACTATTTAAAAAAAGAAAGGACAGTATCTTACAGATTTCTGCTGTGATACTATAGAAGTGGTTTTGGAGCAAGACCTGAATAGCCCATAGTCAATAACATCATAGCCATGACATACAGTGCATTCGGAAAGTATTCTACCCACTTTCCCTGTTCCACACTTTGTTACATTACAGCCTTATTCTAAAATTGATTAAATATTATTTTTTTCTCATCAATCTACACACAATACCCCATAATGACAAAGCGAACACAGATGTGTAAACATTTTTGTAAATGTATTACAAACAAGAAACTGAAATATGTTTATACAACTTGGGAGTCCACCTGTGGTAAATTCAATTGATTGGACATTATTTGGAAAGGCACACCTGTCTATATAAGGTCCCACAGTTGACAGTGCATGTCAGAGCAAAAACCAAGCCATGAGGTCGAAGGAATTGTCCGTAGAGCTCTGAGACAGGATTGTGTTGAGGCACAGATCTGGGGAAGGGTACAAAAAATGTCTGCAGGGTTGAAGGTCCCCAAGAACACAGTGGCCTCCATCATTCTTAAATGGAAGAAGTTTGGAACCACCAAGACTCTTCCTAGAGCTGACTGCCTGGCCAAACTGAGGAATTGGGGGAGAAGGGCCTTGGTCAGGGAGGTGACCAAGAACCCGATGGTCACTCTGACAGAGCTCCAGAGTTCCTCTGTGGAGATGAGAGAACTTTCCAGAAGGACAACCATCTCTGCAATACTCCACTAATCAGGCCTTCAATGTAGAGTGGCTAGATGTAAAAGGCACATAACAGCCAGCTTGGAATTTGCAAAAAGTCACCTAAAGGACTCTCAGACAATCATAAACAAAATTCTCTGGTCTGATGAAACCAAGATTTAACTATTTGTCACGTCTATAGGAAACCTGGCATCATCCCTATGGTGAAGCATGGTGGTGGCAGCATCATGCTGTGGGGATATTTTTCAGCGGCAGGGACTAAGAGACCAGTCAGGTTGAGGGAAAGATGAAAGGAGCAAAGTACAGAGAGATCCTTGACGAAAACCTGCTCCAGAGTGCTCAGGACCTCAGACTGGGGCGAAGGTTCACCTTCCAACAGGACAACGACCCTAAGCACACAGCCAGGACAATGCAGGAGTGGCGTCGGGTCAAGTTTCTAAATGTCATTGAGTGGCCCAGCCAGAACCCGAACCCGATCGAACATCTCTGGAGAGACCTGAAAATAGCTGTGCAGCAACGCTCCCCATCCAACCTGACAGACCTTGAAAGGTTCTGCAGAGAAGAATGGGAGAAACTCCCCAAATACAGGTGTGCCAAGCTTGTAGCATCATACCCAATAAGACTTAAGGCTGTAATCGCTGCCACAGGTGCTTCAACAAAGTACTGAATAAAGGGTCTGAATACTTATGTAAATGTGATATTTCAGTTTTAGTTTTATACATTTTCTCAAATTTAACATAATACAGAACGACATAATACAGAACATCAATAGACAAGAACAGCTCAAGGACAGAACTACCTACATTTGAAAGTTGCCAATGGAAAAGAAGATGCACGTATGATGTGTTCCCACCTGTTAGCGTTATGCAGTACATCTAATGTAGAGTTACGAATGAAACAAAATTAATAACAGTACAGTGATTGATGAAGGATTAAAGTTGTATTATTATTAAAGGTTATTAATGAATCAATGTGCTAATGGTATGAATCTCAGATTTTGTGTCCAAGATATTATCCTGTTACAGCAGTGGATAATGACAAATATAATGTCCAGATTTTTTCTTCTTCTTCATTTAGGTGGATACCAGAGTCTGCCAGATGGCTACTGGCCAATGGCAAAGTGAAGGAGGCAAAGAAGTATTTGGTGCAGTGTGCAAAAATGAATGGGAAGTATGGCTACACTGCAAAACTAGACATTGAGGTGAGTCAACCAACCCAGGTGCACACTAGGGACTCTTACTTCTCAGTTTAATAATGTTCTGCTATCAGGGTAGGGGTCCATTTAAATTCCAATCAATTCTGAATTCCAATTCCACATTTTTCTAATTGAAAAGCATTGAAGGGAATTGGATTTGTAATTGAAATTTCAGAACACTTCCTGAATTGCCTGGAATTTAAATTGACCCCAGCCATGGGTGCTATTAAAAAATACATGTAAATACATTGCCTTCAGAAACTATTCACACCCCTTGACTTTTTCCAAATTTTTTGGTGTTACAGCCTGAATGAAAAAAATATTAATATTAAAATATCCTAATTCTTGAGAGCTTCAACCCTTCAACATTCAACCCCTTTGTTATGGCAATCCTAAACAAGTTCAGGAGTAAAAATGTACTTAACAAGTCACATAATAAGTTGCATGGACACACTCTGTTATTATTTTTGAATGATTACCTCATCTCTGTACCCCACACATACAAATAATTTTAAGGTCCCTCAGTCTAGCAGTGAAACACAGATTCAACCACAAAGATCAGGGAGGTTTTCCAATGCATAAGCACAGACACAATCCTAGAGGAAAACCTGGTTCAGTGTGTTTTCCACCAGACACTGAGAGATGAATTCACATTTCAGCTGGATAATAACTGAAAACACAAGGCCAAATCTCACTGGAGTTGCTTACCAAGAAGACAGTGAATGTTTCTGAGTGGCCGAGTTAGTTTTGACTTATATCTACTATAAAATATATGGCAAGACCTGAAAATGGTTGTCTAGCAATGATCAGCAACCAACTTGACAGAGCTTGAATAATATTTTTTTTTTATAAAAAATGTCAATCCACAATCCTGGTGTGGAAAGCTCTCAATCCAGCTGTAATCACTGCCAAAGGTGCTTCTACAAAGTATTGACTCCGGGGTATGAATACTTATGTAAATTAGATATTTCTGTATTTAATTTCAATACATTTTCTAAAATGTATAAAAACATATTTTCACTTTGTCATCATGGAGCATTGTGTGTAGATGGGTGAGAAAAAATATAAATTTAATCAATTTTAAATTCAGGCTGTTACACAACAAAATCTGGCATAAGTATGAATACTTTCTGAAGGCACAGTAAATACATAATTGAATGAAATGTAAACGAAACACCATCATTTTTTCATGTCTTAAAATACATGTGTTTGAGAACAAATGGATAAATCCTGAAATTCATCTAACAGTTGAATGAAAACTTTTGTACAAAATACAATTCTCTTGGAGGTTTTACATTTTGTCCAATTGTATTTTAAAATATGTTTTGCAAAGCTCTGCTTATTACCTATTGAGCATTATATAATAAAATGTCATCAACATTACAGACCAAAATGATTCTACTGAAACTTGACTAATAAAATAAATCCGAACATTAACCTCTTAACTTTATATTCTAATTCGTTCTTATCTTAGACTTTGAGGAAGGTAACTGTTTCTGAGGTTGCCAATAAGGACTATTCCTACTTGGATCTGGTCAAGACACCCAAGCTCAGGAAAATCACTATTTGCTCAGGAATATTCTGGTATGAGAAAAAATGGTTCACCCTTGACCTTTTCGGTGAGAGACAGACAATTAGAGAAGCTGCCTGTCCCTAAGCTAGGGAGGGTGGAGTATTTTGGAAGAAATGTGTGTGTGTTTGTGCATGAGTGTGATTGTCTCCAGTTTAGACCTGAAAGGTCTATGATTCCACAACTCCACCCATAACTTTGATTGGAGACATATAGAGAGTCTGCCTGCCCCTAAGCTAGGACGAGAGTGGACTTACTGCTGTGAAGTGAAATAGGGGTGTGTGTGTGTGTGTGTGTGTGTGTGTGTGTGTGTGTGTGTGTGTGTGTGTGTGTGTGTGTGTGTGTGTGTGCGCACATGCATGAACGTTTGTGACCAGTTTAGGGCTGCAATCTCCATGATTCCACTTTCAACACGTTTTTATTAAAACATTCTGCCCCATAAAATGTTTCCCTTGCATACTTTCTTTCACTTACTCATATTTTAAGTTTCCACAGTTACTGATTATAATATATGTAGAGCACTCACTGAAACTGCAAGTAATATTTTTACCTATATTTACCTCCCAAAAGGTTTGCTGTGTCGTTCGCATACTATGGGATCAGCTTTAAGATTACAGGGTTTGGTCTGAACATGTACCTCACTCATTTTGTCTACGGTGCAATTGAAGTCCCAGCCAAAGTGGGCACCTACTTCGCCTTGGATCGCATTGGCCGAAGAAATGGCCAGGCGTGGTCTCTCATCATCACGGGAGCGCTGATAGCTCTCAATACCGCTATCCCCACAGGTAGAGCTATGACCTCACTTCCTCTTCCTGTATGATGCAGTAGTTTGAGGCTTTTGTGACAAATCAACATGGCCCTCATATTAGGTTATTAAAAACACCCTATGCACACTCATCTTGGGTTTCAGGTCCTGTATTGAAGCGTTTCTGCCATATTTAAACAACTCACAAAATACTAAACAGTGACATTGAATATCAATGCAATGGTTTAAAACTCAGTTGCTCTTCTACTTGATATATGTATATCACAGTTGCTTTTCTCTTATCCTGGGACTTTTATCCAGAGGCGTCATGCCCATAGGGAGCACTCATGGGCATCCAGCGTACTGATTGTTGTGGCATAGTAAGGCCCAATCATAAGAACTTCCCCAAGGCCATTATGAAGGGAAAGCTCCAGAGAGGTCAGAGTGTAAAATGGTCTGCAGATAATGTAATGGCGTGTCGGTGGAGGGTCAAAAGAGATTCTCTGTCCACAAACAGCTCAGGGAAGGACATCCTCAAACTAGTGTCCAAGTTCAGGCAGAATAAATATATCTGTTCCAGAGCTTTAATGGATTACAACAAGAAAATGGGCGGAGTTGACCATCTTGACCAACTGAAGAGCTAATAGAATGTTGGACGCACAGGCAGAAATGGTGGAAGTATGTGTTTTGGGGGATGCTCAACATTGCCATCATAAATGCATACATTGTATGAGGGAACCTGCAAAGCCCCCTTCCCATAAACTGCAGGCACTGGTCCCTGAAGGCATCACTTTGTGATGGCTATAGTGGTAGGGAAGGGGGGAGCCAACAGTGTGGCACAGAGGGGTGTGGACAGAGTTGTTACTCATAATTTGAATGCAGGTCACTCTCTGGTGAAGTTTGAAGGGCACAAGAGAGGGAGTGGTGTGCATCCGGAGTGGACGCAGGGCAAAGAGTGAGAGATGTGTAGAAACCTACTTTGTGCGTTCTACTTGTTCTGTGCTACTTTAAAGGATGGGGTCATGCTTCCAGAAACTCCATGTCATGTTGTAGGCTAAATGCAAACACTAATGTTAATAATTTGTCCTACAAATCTTATTGGGAAATTGTGTACTTTTTAAAATTGTCTGTTTTGTATCTTCTCTATCTAATACTTGTTGCATTCACTGAATTGTTGTCAAAGTAAGCTACTATTTCTACATTTTGTGTCAGGCCTGCTCTGTATAATTGTTTTTGAGAGAGGTTATCTACATTTTGAAAGTCTCTGAATAGTTGTTCCCCTAGTCACATTTTTTATATTTTTTTTAAACATTAATATGTAAATAATATTTATACGTTTAATAGATTATACTTGGTACATTTTGAGTGAGTGATTTAGTAAAATTTACTAAAATGTAATACTACTAGCCACCTAGCAATTTTGTAAAGTTGGCTTTAGCTAACCCAGATACACTATATACAAATGTATATGGACATCCCTCATAACTAGCTATCAAGAAGTTATTTCAGGCTATCAATTAAGTCAAAGCCAATTTAAGCTTGATCCGTAAATGTGGTCGGAGGCTTCATATGGAGGGTATGATGCAATTTGCGGAGCCTCCGGAGGTATGCTTAGGCCAAATCAAGCTCCATACCGCATCGTGGTGCGCCTCTCAAATTTTTCAGAGATGCTGAGAAGCATATTTAGTTTCTTTAAAAAAGAGGTATGCTTAGATATATAGAAAAATATACATATTTTTGTACATAGAATTAAGCATAATGATGGCTGGAAAAAGCTGTTTCAGGTGTTTGAAAAATGCAAAATTCTCCCAACTTACACCCCTCAGCTATCCTCACATACTTTGTGGCCCCTCATATTTTGGGATCATGACGCCCCTGTTCTTATCCTATCCTTCTTGTTTCTTCATCCAGAAAATGCCCTGGTTCGCACTTGCATAGCTGTGGTGGGGAAGGGTTTCTCAGAAGCTGCTTTCACTACAGCTTTTCTCTACACAGCGGAGCTCTATCCCACCGTTCTCAGGTAACTGCGACTGTGAAACTTGCGCAATAACTTACATGCATATGCACACTACTCCTGAATCACCTTACTTTCTTTGATGATGGTTGAATTGTCTGGTTGGTCATTCTCAAACTTTTGTCATTCTTAGTCTTCTGCGTTTCCCAATTCTGCTTCACAGAGTCTACGTTGTCCACTATGGATACATTTGTTTCCTCACATTCTAAGAGTTGACTGTGAAATTTAAGTAAGAAACTAGGCAACTTTTCTTAATGAGACCCCAGGATAGACTGTGGTAACACGACTTTTGCACTCCCCTCCTCCTACAGACAGTGTGGTTTAGGTTACACCTCATTCATGGGGCGAATGGGAGGCTCACTGGTCCCGATGGTCATGCTGCTGGAGAACTATTGGGTGTTCACGCCCCCACTTATCTTCGCCGCCACCGCCATTGGCAGCGGCTGTGTGGTCTTCCTGCTGCCCGAGACCCTGAATGTGTGTCTTCCGGAAAGCATCCTCGACGTAGAGGGAAGGTACTGTCAAACACACTGCACAAAAAGCTCTCGTTTTCAGTCCGTAAATACAGGCTGGGTTAAACAATTGAAAAATGTGACAGATTCTTGTCAAACTTGCTAGACGATAGTTGGCAACGATTGCTGCTCAATTTATTAGCCACTGTAAAAAAAAATGATGTCAATATGACGAAGTCAGGTACCTAATTGTTTTCCCTTTTCTTGGTAGGCATAAGCACACGTCTAGAAATGATGCCATGGTTGAGTTGAATGAAATACACTCACTACCGGTAGCTTCAGCATGAGATGACAACTCCTAAGGCTGCTGCTGGTCATTCAAATCCAGAACCAAGTCTTGACCTGAAAGCTCCCCAAACTGCTGAATTGGGGAAATTATTTCCTACAATGGTCATATCCTAATAACATTAGTATGATGGATATTTTCCACTATATCATGTATCATGCATGCCACTATTGTATATGTCACTATTCTATTGTCTATATGAATTAGTTGTGTAACTCATGTACAGTTGAAGTTTACATACACCTTAGCCAAATACATTTAAACTCAGTTTTTCACAATTCCTGACATTTAATCATAGTAAAAATTCCCTGTTTTAGGTTAGTTAGGATCACCACTTTATTTTAAGAATGTGAACTGTCAGAATAACAGTAGAGAGAATAATTTATATCAGCTTGTATTTCTTTCATCACATTCCCAGTGGGTCAGAAGTTTACATGCACTCAATTCATATTTGGTAGCAGTGCCTTTAAATTGTTTAACTTGGGTCAAACGTTTCGGATAGCCTCCCACAAGCTTCTCACAATAAGTTGGGTGAATTTTGGTCCATTCCTCCTGACAGAGCTGGTGTAACTGAGTCAGGTTTGTAGGCCTCCTTGCTCGCACACACTTTTTCAGTTCTGCCCACAAATTTTCTATAGGATTGAGGTCAGGGCTTTGTGATGGCCACTCCAATACCTTGACGTTGTTGTCCTTAAGCCATTTTGAAACAACTTTGGAAGTATGCTTGAGGTCATTGTCCATTTGGAAGACCCATTTGCGACCAAGCTTTAACTTCCTGACTGATGTATTGAGATGTTGCTTCAATATATCCACATAATTTTCTCTCCTCATGATGCCATCTATTTTGTGAAGTGCACCAGTCCCTCCTTCAGCAAAGCACTCCCACAACATGATGCTGCCACCCCCATGCTTCACAGTTGGGATGGTGTTCTTCGGCTTGCAAGCCTCCCCCTTTTTCCTCCAAACATAAGGATGGTCATTATGGCCAAACAGTTCTATTTTTGTTCCATCAGACCAGAGGACATTTCTCCAAAAAAGTACAATCTTTGTCCCCATGTGCAGTTGCAAACCGTAGTCTGGCTTTTTTATGGCGGTTTTTGAGCAGTGGCTTCTTCCTTGCTGACCAGCCTTTCAGGTTATGTCGATATAGGACTCGTTTTACTGTGGATATAGATACTTTTGTACCTGTTTCCTCTAACATCTTCACAAGGTCCTTCGCTGTTGTTCTGGAATTGATTTGCACTTTTCGCACCAGAGTACGTTCATCTCTAGGAGACAGTGGTATGATGGCTGCGTGGTCCCATGGTGTTTATACTTGCGTACTATTGTTTGTACTGATGAACGTGATACCTTCAGGCATTTGGAAATTGCTCTCAAGGTTGAACCAGACTTGTGGAGGTCTACAAACAGGTCTTGGCTGATTTCTTTTGATTTTCCCATGATGTCAAGCAAAGAGGCACTGAGATTGAAGGTAGGCCTTGAAATACATCCACAGGTGCACCTCCAATTGACTCAAATGATGTCAATTAGCCTATCAGAAGCTTCTAAAGCATGACATCATTTTCTGGAATTTTCCAAGCTGTTTAAAGGCACAGTCAACTTAGTGTATGTAAACTTCTGACCCACTGGAATTGTGAATCAGTGAATTATAAGTAAAATAATCTGTCTGTAAACAATTGTTGGAAAAATTACTTGTGTCATGCATAAATTAGATGTCCTAACCGACTAGCCAAAACTATAGTTTGTTAACATGAAATTTGTGGAGTGGTTGAAAAACGAGTTTTAATGACTCCAATCTAAGTGTATGTAAACTTTCGACTTCTTCTGTATGTCATGCCTTTGTAACAGACCATTATACTTGGTTATGATGTAATCCACTTTTTTTTTTTTACTCTGTATCAATAATATAATATACTCAAATACTTCTTTTTTGTATTTCTCAGAGGTGCTAATGCATTTGTGGTTTCCAATCATATTTAAATAGTTGTAGTTCTCTAGTCGTACCGTTTGAATCCATAGGTGTATGTTTGATTCAGGTCGCTAACTAAGGCAGTACGACCTTAAGAGCACAGGCAATGACATATTCTCTGGCTCACTACCCCTCGTGGGGCACATTTCTTTAAATATGGAATTCGCAGTAGGTAGAAACAGTGCCACGTCCGCCCCACCACCGTTGTTATTGGTTTTGTTGCCGAGCCATCGGAGACGTCGCGCAACATGATTAAAAAAATCGCAGGACATATTGTGCTCATGTCCAAAGGGGAAAAAAGTTTTTTCATTGTTTGCAGTAACTTCTTTGTTGTTATAATATTGCATTTAAAGGACATGGCTATTTCACCATTAACGAGTTCAGCTGTAAAGCTGATGCCCATACTCACTGTGAAGTTCACGCGTGAGAGTTATTTAAGATACTCTTAAGAGGTAAGGTTTCAGACGTTTTCGAAAGATGGGCAGGGATTCCGCTGTCCTGACTTTTGGGGAAGCTTGTTCCACCATTGGGGTGCCTCGACAGAGAAGGGCTTTGACTGGGCTGAGTGGGAGCTGCCCTCCCATAAGGGTCGGAGGGCCAAGACACCAGAGGTGGCGGATCGGAGTGCTCGGGTTGGGATGTAGGGTTTGAGGATAGCCTGAAGGTGAGATGCTTTTCCCCTTGCTGCTCCGTAGGCAAGCACCAGGGTCCTGAAGATGATGTGAGCTTCGACTGGAAGCCAGTGGAGTGTGTGGAGGAGCGGGGTGACATGGGAGAACTTAGGAAGGTTGAACACCAGGCAGGCTGCAGCATTCTGGATAAGTTGCAGGGGTTTGATGGCACAAGCGGGGAGCCCAGCCAACAGAGAGTTGCAGTAGTCTTCAACGGGAGATGACAAGTGCCTGGATTAGGAACTGTGGCACTTCCTGAGTGAGGAAAAGTCTTACTCTACGGATGTTGTAGAGCACGAACCTGCCAAGGTTCTTTGCACTCTGGGAGGGTGACACCGTGGAGTTGTCAACCGTGATGGAGAGGTCTTAGAGTGGGCAGGCCTTTCCCAGAAGGAAAAGCAGCTCCGTTTTGTCGAGGTTGAGCTTGAGGTGGTGGGCTGACATTCAAGCTGAGATGTCTGCCAGGGCACATTATCAGAGCATGCGCAGACCATCTGGCAAGTGTCTTCAAGGCATGTGTATGTGAATAACTCACGTCGGAGAGTTAGATAAGATGTAAGCATAATCCTTTACTCCGATATAACATGTTACAGGCCATAACATCCTAATTAGACACTCATAATACACCTGTTTATCTAGCTTAGATCGGTGACCCACTACTGCCATCTCTGGGTTGGCATTATGCCCTTTATCTCAACATCTTCCTTTTCATACAAAATTAGCTTGAGCACTTACAATTTTAATACCACAGTGAAAATATCTATTATCAACACCTTTTTCTTGCTTTTTTTGTCCTTTTCTTTGCCCATTTCTTAAGGGGCGATCTTATGTTAGCCCTTGTCCTAGTGTGTTGCACTGGTAGAATATTGGGATCCTCTCCCCATGATGTGTCCTGCCCACACCATCCAGAAGATATTCAGTCTTCCCATGTGGCCCTTCTGTGCCCTATGCTCTCCTGAACTGGATGTATGTCCCTCCGGTTCCTTTGATACTTTCAGCCCTTTACTTCCACTTCATATGACCTTGTGCTGATGTGCACAATGCATTTTCCAAGACTCCATGTAGGATCCCTGGCTTGAGGTGACAGCTTGACCTTTTTTTATTACAGACAGATTTCTCCACACCAAATGGCTTACCATACATCTGTGCCTTCCTGCATAGCTTTTGTGATGAGAGTCTTTGCTATTTTCACTGCTGACTCTACCTTACCATTACTCTGTGGCAGGGTGAGGAGGTCACATGATAGAACTCCCAGGCTTTTGCAAAAAAGCAAAGTCTTGACTCATGAACTGGGGCCCATTATCCGTAATTACACCACTATCAGTTATGACATATCTGCTAAACTGCTGCTTACAACAGTCGATGATGCAAGCCGCTGTTGTGTCAATCACCTTCTCTGAATAGTAGTGTAATCAGATCAGATAAAGGAACGTTCTTTACTGTGAACAGATCCATTCCCACTTTAGACCAAGGACGTGCTGGTATGAAATGTGGCTGCAGCGTTTCCTTTTGCTGCTTAGGTAGATTAGCATTACATATGCTGCACACAGCCACAAAATGTTTCATGTTGGGTCAAAATACTTAGTCTCTGGTTTCCTGAGACTGGCTTTGACCCCTGAGTGCCCTGCATGGATACGAGAGAGAATCATCGGGTGTATAGTTTCTGGCACTACCACCCTGTCGCCTTTGTAGACGACCACTTCCTGCATTGTGAGTTCGTCTCTGTATGTCCAGTAGTCCCTAACCAGGATGGGAGTACTCTTTTGTGTGTCCAGCCAGCCTCTTAGGATAAGACTGACGCTTTCGAGAAGTCTTGTCCTCTGCTGAATGAGCTTTGATAGCATCCCATCTCTGCAGCGAGATATTTTGATCAGTAGCATGGTTCACATCTTCAAACTCAGCCTAGAGCACATACAGTCTCATTTGTCCGATATTGTGGGTGACTAGTTGTTGATAATGCTGCCTTGGACAAGAAATCTGCAATGTGGAGCTCTATTCCTTTCTTGTATACTACCTGTAGTTGATAACGCTGAAGCTTTAGCATCATCAAATCAAAGTGTATTTGTCACATGCGCAGAATACAACAGGTGAAATGATTACTTACAAGCCCTTAACCAACATTGCAGTTCAAGAAATAGATTTAAGAAAACATTTACTAAATAAACTAAAGTGGAAAAATGCAAGAAAATTACATAACAATAATGAGGCTATATACAGGGGGTACTGGTACCGAGTCAATGTGCGGGGTTACAGGTTAGTCAAGGTAATTTGTACAGTGAATATGCATAGATAATAAACAGCGAGTAGCAGCAGTGTAAAAACAAAGGGGGGTGGGTCAATGTAAATAGTTTGGGTGGCCATTTGATTAATTGCTCAGCAGTCTTATGGCTTGGGGGTAGAAGCTGTTCAGCTGTCTTATGGCTTGGGGGCTGTTAAGGAGACTTTTGATCCTAGACTTGGCGCTCCGGTACCGCTTGCCGTGCGGTAGCAGAGAGAGCACAGTTGGTTAGGAGCCCATAAAACGGCAGCATCCCCTCCGGTGCCATCCTTTGTAGTCGCTTCGGGGCAGACAGAATAATTTTTTTAAAGATAACTTCATGCAGCTTGTTGTCAGTGTGCACTGTGATAAAGTCCCTACCATGAAGGTCAAAACAGTCACAGGTGAACGCTATGGCTAGACACTCCTTTTCAATTTGGGCATAATGTCCTTGAAGACAATGCAATGGGCTGACCCTTCTGCAGGAGCGCTGCCCCTAGGCTTTTGTCACTTGCATCACATTGTAGGGTCACTACCTCAGCATCATGTTGAGGAAGCCACACCCAAAGAGCATCTTTATTGGTCAGCCGACGCAACGGCTCACATACGTCAGACAGATGAGGTAAGAATTTACAAAACCAAGCAGTCACTTCACTGCTTTTATGTCTTTAGGTGGGGGCATTTGCTGTACTGCCTCCACCTTCTTGGGGTCTGTCTTCAGGCCTTCAGCTGTCAAGAGATGTCCTATGTAGGAGCTGTGTCATGTTGAGGTCATGGTCCTGCACGGCTTCTTCCTTTGTGGCACCACAGCCGTATACCAGGATGTCATCAGCTATGACACTTATTCCTGGCAGTCCCTGAAGTGCGTCATGTTGCCTTCGCTGATATTCCTCTGCAGCTGGTTTCACTCCAAAAGGTAACCTTGTCCACCGGTATCCTCCTTTTGGGGGTCTAAAATGTAGTGACGTAACTACTTTTCTTCATCGAAACGTTCCTGCCAGTGTAATGTTTTTGCTTCCATAACAGAAAGATTTTCACTTTTGCCGGGCTTGGCATTACCTCTTCAATCGTAGGCACTTGGTAATGTGCCTACATAAGGCTTTGTTCAGGGCACTTGGATCAAGGAAGACTCTTATCTTGCCCAGTTTTTCCAGCACAACCATGTTGCTTATCCTTTTAGTAGGTTTGGCGACCTTCGTAATGACACCCCGTTCCTCCAATGAATCAACAGCCTTTAGTATATTTTCTTTCAGTGGAATCTGGATTCGGCGGGGAAGCTGTTGAACTGGTCCGATAGACTCATCCACCACCAGGTGGGGTTCACCTGGCAGAGCCCACATCCTTTCAAAAACGTCCTCAAACATTTTCAGTATTGCCTCTGAGGTGTTCAAGTCAGATGGGACCTTTAGTGATTCTTTAGTGCTGACATGATGAATGCCATGCTGGTGGTTGAGCTGTAGTACCTTTTCACACGTTTCTGCTGAAAGGAGAGGCTTTTGAAAGGTTTCCACCACTTGGAATTTTAGCACATACAGTATGTTTCCCCATCATGATTTGCTTGTAGTTGATACTCCCCTACTGGTGTAATAACAGAGGCATCGTACAGCCTTAGTCTTGTTAGGTTGTGGCTTTGCATCTCCATCCTGCAATACTTGCATGAAGTCTCTGTAGCGGAGTATATTAACAGCTGAGCCACTGTCTAGATGGCATTTGCTAGCGCTGCTTGGATCATAAATACAGTTATCACATGTCAGTGAGGCAAGCTTTAAGTTTGTGAACCATTTAGCTTTGTCACTTTGAATAGAATTGACATCTGTCATGTATAGCATGTCAGCTTCTTCATCATCACTAAATATATCCTGTTCTGGCAGATTGACAGGCTAACATTGTCTTTGTCTGCACACAAAATGGTTATTTTTTTCCACAGAATTTGCATATAACCCCACATGCTAAGCATTTGGCTCTTGCGTGTGTTCATCCAAAATACATGCACCCATCTTTAGTATTTTTTCGCCTTGCATCACTGTCCGACAAATTTTCAATTCAATTTTTTGTCGACACGCTCTCTGTATTTGTTCTGTGTGGCATAATTGACAGATTCTATCTGTTCAGGGACAGTGTTCATCTTTTTAATTGGATCTGAGTCTGTTCGCTTGCTCTGCATATTGTCATGGACGTCGCGTTTATCGTCGTAAGGATTGGACCAAGGAGCAGCGGGTAAAGTGCTCATCTTCTTAATTTATTAAAGAAAACACTTCAACAAAAATAAACAAACGACGAAAACAGTTCCATAAGGCTCCCAGGCTATACAGAAAATAACCACCCACAAAACACAAGTGAAACAAATACAACTAAATATGGCCTCTAATTAGAGACAACCAACAACCAGCTTCCTCTAATTGGAGGTCATTGCCAAAAACCCAACATAGAAATAGAAAACTAGATATAAACAGAAATAGAAAACATAGAACCTAAACCAAAAACACCGAAACACACAAAACAAACACCCCTGCCACGCCCTGACCAAACTACAATGACAAATAACCCCTTTTATTGGTCAGGACGTGACACATATAGTGTATTCGGAAAGTATTCAGACCCCTTGACTTTTTCTACATTTTGTTACGTTACAGCCTTGTTCTAAAATGGATTAAATAAATACAAAAATCATCAATCTACAAACAATACCCCATAATGACAAAGGAAAACAGGTTTTTAGAAATGTTTGCAAATGTATTAAAAATAAAAAACAGAAATGCCTTATTTACATAAGTATTCAGACCCTTTGTTATGAGACTCGGAATTGAGCTCAGGTGCATCATGTTTCCATTGATCATCGTTTAGATGTTTCTTCTGAGCGGCCTTTCAGGTTATGTTGATATAGGACTTGTTTTACTGTGGATATAGATACTTTGTACCTGTTTCCTCCAGCATCTTCACAAGATACTTTGCTGTTGTTCTGGGATTGATTTGCACTTTTCGCACCAAAGTAAACTCAGCAAAAAAAGCTACTTCCTCTCACTGTCAACTGCGTTTATTTTCAGCAAACTTAACGTGTACATTTTTGTATGAACATAACAAGATTCAACAACTGAGACATAAACTGAACAAGTTCCACAGACATGTGACTAACAGAAAGGGAATAATGTGTCCCTGAACAAAGGGGGGGGGGGGTTAAAAAGTAACAGTCAATATCTGGTGGGGCCACCAGCTGCATTAAGTAGTGCAGTGCATCTCCTCCTCATGGACGGCACCAGATTTGCCAGTTCTTGCTGTGAGATGTTACCCCACTCTTCCACCAAGGCACCTGCAATTCCCGGACATTTCTGGAGGGAATGGCCCTAGCCCTCACCCTCCGATCCAACAGGTCCCAGACATGCTCAATGGGATTGAGATCCGGGCTCTTCGCTGGCCATGGCAGAACACTGACCTTCCTGTCTTGCAGGAAATCACGCACAGAACGAGTAGTATGGCTGGTGGCATTGTCATGCTGGAGGGTCATGTCAGGATGAGCCTGCAGGAAGGGTACCACATGAGGGAGGAGGATGTCTTCCCTGTAACGCACAGCATTGAGATTGCCTGCAATGACAACAAGCTCAGTCCAATGATGCTGTGACACACCGCCCCAGACCATGACGGACCCTCATTCCTTTGACGATAAACGCAAATCCGACCATCACCCCTGGTGTGACAAAACCGCGACTCGTCAGTGAAGAGCACTTTTTGCCAGTCCTGTCTGGTCCACCGACGGTGGGTTTGTGCCCGTTGTTGCCGGTGATATCTGGTGAGGACCTGCCTTACAACAGGCCTACAAGCCCTCAGTCCAGCCTCTCTCAGCCTATTGCGGAGAGTCTGAGCACTGATGGAGGGATTGTGTGTTCCTGGTGTAACTCGGGCAGTTGTTGTTGCAATCCTGTACCTGTCCCGCAGGTGTGATGTTCAGATGTACGGATCCTGTGCAGGTGTTCTTACACGTGGTCTGCCACTGCGAGGACGATCAGCTGTCCGTCCTGTCTTCCTGTAGCGCTGTCTTAGGCATCTCACAGTACGGACATTGCAATATATTGCCCTGGCCACATCTGCAGTCCTCATGTCTCCTTGCTGCATGCCTAAGGCACGTTCACGCAGATGAATAGGGACCCTGGGTATCTTTCTTTTGGTGTTTTTCAGAGTCAGTAGAAATGCCTCTTTAGTGTCCTAAGTTTTCATAACTGTGACCTTAATTGCCTACATCTGTAAACTGTTAGTGTCTTAACAACCGTTCCACAGGTGCATGTTCATTAATTATGGTATATTGAACAAGCATGGGAAACAGTGTTTAACCCCTTTACAATGAAGATCTGTGAAGTTATTTGGATTTTTACGAATTATCTTTGAAAGACACTGTCCTGAAAAAGGGACGTTTCTTTTTTTGCTGCGTTTATGTTCCTCTCTAGGAGACAGAACACGTCTCCTTCCTGAACTGTATGATGGCTGCGTGGTCCCATGGTGTTTATACTTGCGTACTATTGTTTGTACAGATGAACGTGGTACCTTCAGGCATTTGGAAATTGCTCCCAAGGATGAACCAGACTTGTGGAGGTATACCATTTTTTTCTGAAGTCTTGGCTGATTTCTTTTGATTTTCCCATGATGTAAAGCAAAGAGGCACTGAGTTTGAAGGTATGCCTTGAAATACATCCACAGGTACACCTCCAATTGACTCAAATGATGTCAATTAGCCTATCAGAAGCTTCTAAAGCCATGACATTATTTTCTGGAATTTGCCAAGCTGTTTAAAGGCACAGTCAGCTTAGTGTATGTAAACTTCTGACCCACTGGAATTGTGATACATATGTGAAATAATCTGTCTGTAAACAATTGTCGGAAAAATGACTTGTGTCATGCACAATGTAAATCTCCTAACCGACTTGCCAAAACTACAGTTTATTAACAAGACATTTTTGTGTATGTAAACTTCTGACTTCAACTGTGATGGTACACACTTTCACACACACTTTTACACTCTCCACATACGCTGCTTCTGCTTCTCTTTTTATGATATATCTTGATTGCCTAGTCACTTTTACCCCTACCTACAGTACATGTTCATACTGTATTACCTTAACTACCTTGTACCCCTGCACATTGACTCGTTATCGGTACTCCTTGCATATAGCCTCATTATTATTTATTTCATTAAAATGTTCCATTTTGATTTGCAAATGGTCTTACTTTTTAACTCTGCATTGTTGGGAAAGGCCTCGTAAGTAAGCATTTAACAGTAAAGTCTACTCCTGTTGTATTCGGCACAGTGATTTGGATTTTATCCGAGCTCCTGAACCACCTCTTCAGAAACCATGGTTACAGATTTCATCGACAGGATGCACCTGGGAATTTCTGAGATAGAGATCATCTCTGCTGGGGATCATAGAATAGATTTGCTATATCTATTGTTGCCCTCAGTTTATTTTTAAAAATAAATTGTCATTTACACTGAACAAAAATATAAACGCAACATATAAAGTGTTGGTCCCATGTTTCATGAAATAAAAACATCCCAGAAATATTCCATATGCACAAAAACGCTTATTTCTCTCAAATTTTGTGCTCAAATTTGTTTAGATCTCTGTTAATTAATATGTCTCCTTTGCTAAGATAATCCATCCACCTGACAGGTGTGGCATATCAAGAAGCTGATTAAACAGCATGGTCATTACACAGGTGCACCTTCTGCTTGAGACAATAAAAGGCCACTCTAAAATGTGCAGTTTTGTCACACAACACAATGCCACAGAGTCTCCTCCGTCGTTTTAGAGAATTTGGCAGTACGTCCAACCGGCTTCACAACCACAGACCACATGTATGGCGTTGTGTGGGAGAACGGTTTGTCGATGTCAACATTGTGAACAGTGCCCCGTGGTGGCGGTGGGTTTATGGTATGGGCAGAAATAAGCTATGGACAACGAACACAAATGCATTTTATTGATGCCAATTTCAATGCACAGAAATACCGTAACAAGATCCTGAGGCCCATTGTCGTGCCATTCATCTGCCACCATCACCTCATGTTTCAGCATGGTAATGCACAGCCCAATGTCACAAGGATCTTTGCAACATTTTTGGTAGCTGAAAATGTCCCATTTCTTCCGTGGCCTGAATACTCACCAGACATTGTCACCCATTGAGCATGTTTGGGATGCTCTGGATTGACGTGTACGACAGTGCGTTCCAGTTCCCACCAACTTCGCACAGCCATTGAAGACGAGTGGGACAACATTCCACAGGCCACAATTAACAGCCTGATCAACTCTATGCGAAGGAGATGTGTCGCATTGCATGAGGCAAATGGTGGTCACACCAGATACAGATCGGTTTTCTGATCCACGCCCCCACTTTTTAAGGCATCTGTGACCAACAGATGCATATCTGTATTCCCGGTCATGTGAAATCCATAGATTTGGGCCTAATTTATTTATTTAAATTGGTTGATTTAGTTATTTGAACTGTAACTCAGTAAAATCTTTGAAATTGTTGCATATTCCTATATATTTTTGTTCAGTCTACAATATGTCACTTAGCAGACACTTTTATCCAATGTGGCTCACACTATACAGACTGAATACTGTACTTTTTGTATATGTCTCTGATCTTTGTGGGGGTTAAACCCATAACCTTGGCTTAGCTTGCTCTACACCATTACCAAATGAGCCACACAGGATGATACACTGATGTTTACCTGGCAATAACCGCTTGCAGAGGTAGGAGGGGTATCTGAGCAGAGGTGGCCTGGGTCGTACAGCAGCTGTGAGACCAAAAGGAAAATGCAGAGAAGGTGATTGTGTACTGCAAGTAAGTAAAGCACATAGGAAACTATCTCATAACAAAGAATGTTAGCATTTGCCAGGGTTAAGCCACAGTCTGTTAGTCTGGCTGACACCAAACTCATTCTTCCTGACTTCAGAGTCTGGAAAGGCTCCTTGATGTTGTAGGCATGATGCTCGATTTATGAAGGGGGTTGTGATTTTTTATTGATTGGTTCACCTCTGTCCAGTAGCGTAGCTTAATCATGACGGGCTCAGGTTCCCCAAAAAATGACAGGCCCCTATCACCACCTGTCATGACTTCCGCCGAAGTCGGGTCCTCTCCTTGTTCGGGCGGCGCTCGGCGGTCGGCGTCGCAGGTCTTCTAGCCATCATCGATCCACTTTTCATTTTCCATTTGTTTTGTCTTGTTTTCCTCACACCTGGTTTCAATCCCCTCAATTACTTGTTGTGTATTTAACCCTCTGTTCCCCCCATGTCTTTGTGTGGGATTGTTTATTGTTTCATGTATGCGCACGTTAGACTGGTTGCGCTGGGTTATGTCACACCCGTATTGTATTTAGTGTTCGTTGTGCCGTGTGTTTTTGGTTCGCCTAAATAAAAGGCTCCGTTTGCTACCCAAAATCTGCTCTCCTGCACCTGACTCCCTTACAGCCATTTACGCATACCTAACACCACCCATATTTCCCTTAAAATTACAATTATTTTGTTGGTAAGGCTGTGTGTTAATATTACTAAGCATTGTAACAGCAGAGCAGAACCTAATCGAAGGGCACATTTGAGGCTGTTACCAGAGAAGCCGCAATATAGCCAATACATTCAACTCCATGAACGGCGGTCCGAAATTAACCCGTATAAATTGATCAGCACCACGGAAAGCACAAAGCGGTCAAAAAACACCCTATTTTCTCTGCAAATAATAGGCAATATCCTATATTATAAAACATAAAAATATAGATCAATCTCTTGACAGAAACACTGAAACACAGCTAATGACCCAGTACATGCTCGCTGAAGTTATGCACAGCGGCAAAACTGTCATACCGGTATTTCAAATAATCTGCTTCCCGCAGTGGCCTATAGCAAAAACACCAGCAAATTGATCAAGTAGAGCATTCAAACAGATTGCTTAAATGGCAGCATGTCTTTTAACAGTATACGATGCGTATGTGCTTACTATTATTCTTATAGCCTAGTTAAACATATAGGCTATGATGACAATGAAATGGCTCAGCGGCCGTGCACAAGAACATGGTTTCCAAAGACAGATCTGCAGCGAGAGCAAGCTGTAAATTAATCTCAATAAAGCTTGATTTATATAGGCTGTCTGGGTAGCCTACCCTGTAAAAATACAAGCTTACTCACTCATTTGATTGGCATTCAACGGGCCTTGCACTCTGCGAAGTCGTTGACTAAGGCATTCAAATCCATGGTCCTGGCCCTGGTGTTTTCAATGGACAGAATGGCCAACCCACCCAGTCTCTCCTGTCTCATGCTGCTCCTAAGGTATGATTTAATTATTTTCAGTTTGGAAAAGGAGCGCTCGGCACTGGCTACAGTTACAGGCAGTCATAAAAAGGAGTATCGCTGTAACTACTTCCCCAAATGTAGCACTGACTGAATTGTAATCCACAATGAGCATCTTGGCCAGGTCTCTCACTGTAATGTGCTTTGCTATTTCCTTCTTAAAACAGGCCCTGAAAGAGAGTAACTGGCCAGGGAAATCTTGCTGATATATCGTTGCTGTAATGTTCAGCCAGCCGGCTGGCGGTCTCGCAGAGCGCATCATCATCTGCGTTGGTCAGGGTAGTGGGATGGATGGAGTCAAACAGACTCGATGTTACCCGCAGACATTTAAATCTGTTTGACAGCTGGTGGATAACGATGTCAAGGTTTGCATTAAAGACGTTGACTCTAAAACTACTCTCCCCATCAGACAGTCGCTCGTCCTCGCATAGTTCATCAAAATGACACCTCGCCTTCCTTCTCCGAGTGTCTTCAAATGCGTTCTGAGCTCCCCATTTGTCGGCAAGGGTCTTTGCAGTGACTTTGGCCTTCTCAAAATTCTGTCAGAATCCGGACAGGACCTCTCATGTCCTTGAGTAGGCTGACTGCCCTGTGCAAGTCTGCGTCTTTGGCCTGTACCATTTTGGAGACGACGTTCACATTTTCTATAACCTTAGTCTGCAGAACTACCAAAAAATCATTTTTTTTTCTCTATTTTCTTTTTCAGTGCTGCTGCATCATCCCTCTCCTCCTTCTTGTCACTTAAAAGCACAATCTTGGTGAGGGCCTTCATTACATCCACATATCTGTATCTCAGGGCGGCAAGGGACTCATGTCTAGATGACCAGTGGGTGGGACACAGTCCTTTTAGAGTTACATATTTTTTTTTCTGTTAAACAGTACACTTTAGCTTGAAATTAAACCACTTTCTTTCAAAATTAGAAATGTGTAATATCTGAAAATGTAGCTAGCTAGACTATCTTACCATCATCATGCATGATGATCGTGTCTCCCTGTCACGGATGCTATGCCATGGTTGCCATGCCACGGTTACCCTTAGTTTGAAGATGTAATCCGGAGACAGGTGTTTTTGCCATCTTTTAAACTACCATACTCTAATTCCACCGATTTCAAAACTCAACCCTTCAGAAAGTGGAGAGCAACACTTATGCAGCTCCACTACACAATACATTTTTTAAAAAGCCATGTTCAACTGGATTACCAACGGAGACTGATCAGCTCAAATAGACAGAAGCCTTCTATATGGCAGACCAATCTGAACTCCTCTCTTAGTATGTCCAGCCCGCTCATTACTTCAGCCAATTATGGCTAGTGAGAAGGTTGCTGACTTTTTCTGTGGCTCAACCAACAAGGCTAATATAACAATTGTATTCGTATTTACAGATGGCATACACGTTTGTTATTAAGGCACATGAAAGCTCACATGTTCCAGGAGGCATTTCTGCCCCAAAAAAGCATTTTGTTCAAATTTTCTTTACATTTTCAAATGGCTATCCTGTGAAGTCGTGACTTGCGTCATATGCCTAGTTTCCTGAAACGGGTCACCTTGGTAGGAAGGAAGTGTGGCAGACCAGGAGATTTGGTCAAGACATTTACACAGATCAGACACGGACAAAATTGTATTAGCTCGGATTCAATGGTGTTAATTTAAATAATAAACAAAGAAAAAGAAAAAAGAATAGGTCTCCTCCAGGAGACCTCCTCCAGGATACGGTCTTCTGAGCAGTATCCTGTGCGAACAAAACCAAGCTCCCTCCATTATCTCTGGTACTGAGCACGACTATACAGGATTATAAACTGGGTGATTTGAACCTTGAATGCTGATTGGCTGACAACCGTGTTATATCAGACCATATACAATGGGTATGACAAAACATTTATTTTTACTTCCCTAATTCCGTTGGTGAACAGTTTATAATAGCAATAAGGCACCTCGGGGGTTTGTGATATATGGCCAATATACCACGGCTAAGGGCTGTGTCCAGGCCCTCCGTGTTGCGCCGTGCTTATGAACAGCCCTTAGCCATGGTATATTGGCCAATAACCACACCCCCTCGGGCCTTATCGCTTCAATAACCTCTCTTCCCCAGTCCCCACTCCCATGTGCTGTCCTTCTGGCAGCTTTAATGGGACTCGTCCAGCTGGTGAGCAATCAGCCCCTTGATTACTCACAAAGCATAATCAGCCCCAATTAGTCCTGGCCGGAGACCCCGTCGAGACCTGACACATCCAGCAGAGGGAGCCATCACTGTGTGATGTAGACTCCGTCTATCACCAGGCCTCAACGCGGCTCCCCCTGGTGGCTAACCTGGGGTACGCCACAAAAGCTTGAGAGGAATCAGACTCCACAAGCTTACATGAAAATGTATCAAATGCAATACAAATTCCTTTGTATGTATACACTACAGCATTTACAGACATTTTTAAATATAAAAAAGATTTATCCATCGCAATACTGTCGATCAGAGTCCCTGTAGGTTTATTTTACGCCTGCAACGTTAGGTTAGAGTCCCCGAGCTTGTCTGTACCCCGAAATTCATGAGTGTCTTCAACCTGAGATCAACTGTAGAAATGCATCAGAAAAATGTGTTTATGTAGGAAAATAAAAACATGAAAAATAATGTTCTATAAATCTATACACTAAAGAAATATGAACAATTCTGTCACACCACTAAGAACATCTGAGTCCCTGAGCTATAAATACACCCTGATCTTCTTGTGTCTATTGCCACCTCTCAGGCTGTCTGCTCTTCCAGGTCTTCAACCAGGCAGCGGTCTGCTTCTCTCAGGGCTTGGTAGAAGTGTTCCTGGGCGCGGGCCCCCTTTCTGATCACCATATCCAGTAGAGCTTGGTTCTGCAGGGTCTTTGGGGTTTTGCTGAGCACCTCCTCCCTCTCCTCGTCAATCAGAACCCCCCGGTCCGGTTGCTGGAGATGCAGGAGTATGGGTCGCAAGACTCCCAGACGAGTCTCTAGCGCCATTCTGTGTTTTGTAATGAAGGCTCGACCAGGGGGGATAGGAGTTACAGGTGGAGGGGCCAAAACTGAGAAATTAAAAATACGTATTTAAAATTGAGACTTGACATCCAAAATACATTTTCAAAAATCACTAAAAGTAATAATAACTATTTTGACAACTCAGGACCATTAGGATAGCTACAATGGTGCATTTTAAATAGATTTTAATTGGATTTATTTAATTTAGATTTTTCCATAATTATTGTTTAAATTGTGAGATTGCCATTCGTGATGAGGCTAAGTAGAAGTTGAGATGAGTAAAGTTACCTGTAGACGTGAATTCTGTTAGTGAGGCTGTGGATGAGAAACACATTTTTGTTGCTATCTGATGAAAGACTGCATCTATTACAATAAGTCATCATGATCATATAAATACACTATCATAAATAACAACATTGTTTTACAAATAAATAAAACATATTGATCAAAATAAATGACAACAGCAAAATGACCAATAGTTCTAGTATTTCTTGCACATGTGGATTGCGCACTTTGACCTTTCAATTTCAGTTACCTGGAAGCCAGACAAGTCCATCCCATACAAATGTATCACTGCCATTTTCGTTCAGAAAAATATTTGCTTCTTTAACAATCGATTGCATGAACAACTGAAATGTTGGAATGTAGTTTTCATAGGACTGGAAATCAACAAATGATGCTTTCTGTAAAAGAAGTGTTTGTTTAGTCAATCAAATTGTCATTTGAATACACAAGATAATAAAATAATTGGCAAGCAACATTTTCTAGCTCATCTCAGATATCACCGTTGGTTTTATTCGATGGTCATCTGTAAGATCGGTGGAGAGGGTGTATTCTTGCTTCGGGGTGAGTTGGCAGTGAGAAGTTGTTTCAAGGTAGATTTCTCTATCCCCATTGCTGCTTCTCCTTTCCTCCCGTACCTTGAGAAGACAGATATGGAATGGACAGATAAATTGTGCTTCAATTGAGTCAAGAAGAAATACACTGAGGATGTATCTCACACATTAAACACATAATAACACGTTTGTGCCCCTTGTAAACGCTTCACTTATATTCATTATGTGTTTGTAATGCTTGGTTTTGTATGGTAAACCTTATCTAAGTCAATCAACAAATGTCTTTTATAAAGCCCTTTTTACATCAGCAGTTACCCACCAAAAAACTAAGAGCAAGAAATTCAGAGGCAGAAGTACAGTGGCTCGGAAAAACTCCCTAGAAGGCAGTAACCTAGGAAGAAACCTTGAGAGGAACCAAGCTCTGAGGGGTGGCCAGTCCTCTTCTGGCTATACCGGGTAGATACATTACTCAAAGCATGTCTGCCTTTTTGTGACACAGTGATAATGTTCTGCATTATTCACAGTGTGTATTTAATTGAATTCCAGCAAAGGTATAGGGTTTTTTGATATGCCTACCTCCTTGAGTACAACATTACTGGGAAGCAACAAAACCTTCAGGATGGACCTCTTGTCAACATCTGGGAGTTGGTAGAATAACAAGACAAGGGTATCGATAGGAGAGATGGGCCTGCATTCTTCACTGACGATGCCATACTTAGAGAATCCAGTGACATGTATTATGACATGTGTGTCTGTTAGCTCAAGGTTATCGATAAATTCCACTTTTTTGTCATCAGTCACATGGGCTACAGACAGGAAGTCACATCCACCCTCTAGGAAAGAAATATATTTATAGAATTTCATGACGTGCTGAGATTTTTATGGCAATTCAAAACAATGTTGATGCAGATGATAGGTAAATGAAAAGCATATGCTCCTTCAGAATCAAATCAGTCGTAAAGTATTAGGACTTTTATCAAATCACCACTCACGATCATAGAGCTCACAGTGTGGGAGGTGTAGCTGACCGACAGACCCTTGGAGACATGTAAACTTAAACAGGGGCCCTGCAGGCCTCTTGCCTCTCTGGGCTAGAAGCCTCCTGTTCCAGGGGACTGTCCAATAGAGCACCTCTCCCTCCCCCTCCATCTCAAATACTAGTCCTGTTATACTGCACTGGAACAGACCTGCATGGGGGCACTGGAACCTGTAGGGCAGAACAACACAAATGAAGAATGGTAATTTTGTGCTTTCCCTGAATTGTATCAATAAAAAAGGCAACATCAAGTTAATAAACAACATTACCAGTATGTTCCCTTGTTCTCATGATCACAGGTTTTAGGTTCAAATTGATAGGGAGTCACAGACTTCTAAAATGTAAAAACAATAGTTATTGAACCAATAGTTTGTTGAAAAGATCTAACAATGGTCTTTCTTTCAGGTGAGGCTCTTACAGAGAGAGAGTCAACAGCTGTGCGATCCGATGCTTCTCTATCCAAGGCACTAGAAGAACTGCCAACAAGTTGGACGTGTTCCTCCTCAAGGTCACTCTCAGAGCAAGAGCAAGATACGGTTGATCTGGCAGGTGTAATAATGCCCGGTGAGACATACCATGTCGTCTCACTTTTTTTAAAAGATGGGTGTTTTTCTCCGGAGCAGACAGGCACTAGAAAGAGAGAGTGTGTGTGTCAGTCACAAACAAATCTTTGTCAACTCAATGAGACTGTTCTCTATGTTACCATCTGCCAGACAGTATCGGACCATCAGGTCTAAGAACAAAAGGTTTGAAACAACATCGACAACAACCATGTTTTACACTCAGTTTCAACCTGCTGTTGAACTTCTTTCTTCAAATTGATCATCACATTGAGGTGAGTTTTAAAAGCATGATACTGGTTTGATGATAAGTGTTTGATGTGATTTTCCATTGCATTTGTATTGATGTCAGAGCGGTTAGAGGAACAATAGAGCCCTGAGTACCAGGCCATTAGCGACCTGATGATCATTAGCAAGTTGGGTACTACTAACGCATGTCCAGAGTACATGAAAGGAGATTACCATGACTCCAGGGGCGAAAATCTGATATCAACTTTGGAGGGGACAATTACATGAAATTTTCTCAAGAGCAATTCCTGAGGGGGACACCAAAAGTAGTGCTGTAACACATAGCCTACGTTGTAATATGGTAAATGTATATTGAGGAACCAAAGAAATAAGGTGTTTGCCGTACTCCTAACTACCGGTACCCAAGACGACACAACTAATCACTACAGCAATACCATTGCCTTTAACAAATCTTAGTTCAGTCACCAGTTTAAGTTGAGAGTGGGGGTATCCATGGCATTTTCCAATTATGTTCCTATTTTACAAGTAAAACAAATTGAGAACCTTTCATAATGTTGCCAAAGACTCAACAAACTTACCTGAAACTCCATGTCTCTGCCAGTCTGTCCCTGCATATCTGTCCCCAACTCTGCTGTCTGTGTGCCATCTGTTGCCTGCTCTGCCTAATGACATCATTGTGAAACATTTCTATTAGCATTTCACTTCTTTCTTATGAACATTTTATCAACTAGTCTTTGAGATATTAGGCTACTAGGGTTCTTACTTTGCATTTTAGTGTACTGAAAAATACTCTGAAGTCTGTCTTTTTTCTGCCATTTTTCTACCTGGCTGGCTACACACACACAGTGTGTAGGTTATTAACAGTAGGAGATGGGCTTCTATCTCCTTTTCTTCTATCATTCTATATGGGCTTCGATCTAAAAGGTAGCTAGCAAATGTGAAACGGATTGCAGTGACAAGAGTTGACAGCTGTATGAGTTCACCATTTACACAACATATACTGCAACCTTTTGTAATTTTAATCGTTTGTTTCATATTGGCTGGCTTCCAACAATAGCTGAACTTGCAAAGCTAGCGAGCACCAATTCCGTTTCAGTGGTGTTTGCTATAATCTTTGCTACCCGGGTTAAATAAAGGTGAAATAAAATAAATAAAAGTTCCCTTGCGACAATTTAGCTTTTGCAACGAGACCATTAAATATACACTGCTCAAAAAAAATAAAGGGAACACTTAAACAACACAATGTAACTCCAAGTCAATCACACTTCTGTGAAATCAAACTGTCCACTTAGGAAGCAACACTGATTGACAATAAATGTCACATGCTGTTGTGCAAATGGAATAGACAACAGGTGGAAATTATAGGCAATTAGCAAGACACCCCCCAATAAAGGAGTGGTTCTGCAGGTGGGGACCACAGACCACTTCTCAGTTCCTATGCTTCCTGGCTGATGTTTTGGTCTCTTTTGAATGCTGGCGGTGCTTTCACTCTAGTGGTAGCATGAGACGGAGTCTACAACCCACACAAGTGGCTCAGGTAGTGCAGCTCATCCAGGATGGCACATCAATGCGAGCTGTGGCAAGAAGGTTTGCTGTGTCTGTCAGCGTAGTGTCCAGAGCATGGAGGCGCTACCAGGAGACAGGCCAGTACATCAGGAGACGTGGAGGAGGCCGTAGGAGGGCAACAACCCAGCAGCAGGACCGCTACCTCCGCCTTTGTGCAAGGAGGAGCAGGAGAAGCACTGCCAGAGCCCTGCAAAATGACCTCCAGCAGACCACAAATGTGCATGTGTCTGCTCAAACGGTCAGAAACAGACTCCATGAGGGTGGTATGAGGGCCCGACGTCCACAGGTGGGGGTTGTGCTTACAGCCCAACACCGTGCAGGACGTTTAGCATTTGCCAGAGAACACCAAGATTGGCAAATTCGCCACTGGCGCCCTGTGCTCTTCACAGATGAAAGCAGGTTCACACTGAGCACGTGACAGATGTGACAGAGTCTGGAGACGCCATGGAGAACGTTCTGCTGCCTGCAACATCTTCCAGCATGACCGGTTTGGCGGTGGGTCAGTCATGGTGTGGGGTGGCATTTCTTTGGGGGGCCGCACAGCCCTCCATGTGCTCGCCAGAGGTAGCCTGACTGCCATTAGGTACCGAGATGAGATCCTCAGACCCCTTGTGAGACCATATGCTGGTGCGGTTTGCCCTGGATTCCTCCTAATGCAAGACAATGCTAGACCTCATGTGGCTGGAGTGTGTCAGCAGTTCCTGCAAGAGGAAGGCATTGATGCTATGGACTGGCCTGCCCGTTCCCCAGACCTGAATCCAATTGAGCACATCTGGAACATCATGTCTCGCTCCATCCAACAACGCCACGTTGCACCACAGACTGTCCAGGAGTTGGCGGATGCTTTAGTCCAGGTCTGGGAGAAGATCCCTCAGGAGACCATCCGCCACCTCATCAGGAGCATGCCCAGGCGTTGTAGGGAGGTCATACAGGCACGTGGAGGCCACACACACTACTGAGCCTCATTTTTACTTGTTTTAAGGACATTACATCAAAGTTGGATCAGCCTGTAGTGTGGTTTTCCACTTTAATTTTGAGTGTGACTCCAAATCCAGACTTCCATGGGTTGATAAATTGGATTTCCATTGATTATTTTTGTGTGATTTTGTTGTCAGCACATTCAACTATGTAAAGAAAAAAGTATTTAATAAGATGATTTCTTTCATTCAGATCTAGGATGTGTTGTTTAAGTGTTCCCTTTATTTTTTTGAGCAGTATATTTAAGACAATGGTAGAAGAGAGTGTAGTTCTGTTCAGTTTATCGCTAACCTTATCACAGGGACTTTGAAGCACAAACTTACATGCATGCTGATCTTGGAATAAATTGACGACAGCAAAGATTCCATCTTTGACGACGCCACATAAATGGAATAGGTACTAGCTAGCTTAATAGTTAATATTTGCGCGCTAGCTCTGCAAATTCAGCTAGTGTGTGTGAACCCTGGCACGATTGACTGGATTAACCTCACATCAGTTACGTGCATTGAGTGCCTTTCAGACAGTAGATACGAACCCTCTGTTACCTTGCCAACTAAGGAACTGGCTGTGGATCAAACCATTGTGAGGCAAAGGGTGGGGGGGGGGGGGGGTCGCAATCTTTTGAAACTTAAAAACGCGCTGTTAAGTGTCTATAATCAGCACAATTGCTTTCATTGCGTATTATTAATATTACTTAAATTACATAGTTATGTTTACAGTGATATATTGGGGGGAACAAATCATATTTTTCCCAGGATGGGGGGGTCGTGTTCCCCCCATCCCCCCTGGGATTTCCGCCCCTGCATGACTCAAAGGTCGCGTCGAATTTTACTGCAGTCGTGACTCATGACTCATGACTGCCGGTAATAGGGTCACCGCAACAGCCCTACGCACAACTCGTCGATCCTTATCACTGATGGGCTATTGCAGCAGACAACCACACCGGGTTTCACTCCCATCAGCTAAACACAAGATCACCAACACTGGACAATTGAGGAGTGGAAAAACATTGCCTGGTTCGACTAATCCCGGTTCCTGTTGTGTCATGCTGATGGCAGAGTCAGGATTTGGATGGTGATGATGGTGTACTGTTTTCCCCAACACCAATTGAGCAACGAACGATTACGATTTTCAGGCTGTTCTTGAGGCAAAAGGGGCTTGACCCGGTACTAGATGAGTGTACTTAATAACTGTCCAGTGAGCATATTTCCCACAATACTTATTACTAATTTGTTCATATTTTAGACTTTGCAATCTGACTTCATAGTTTACTTTTGATTATTTTGATGTTGATATTTGTACTGCACTGTTGAGGAGAGATCGCAAGTAAGCATTTCACTTTAAAGTTTACACATGCTGTATCCTGGGCACAATTAAACTTTGATATACTTTAACCTTAAAGGAAAAATCCACCCAAAACCACTCAAACCATACATAACACTAATATGTGAGAACAATATTTTTTGTGAACAAATGTTTCATTTTTTCGTTATAATAAGGCTGGTAACAACATTTAAAATTGTTGTGGAAATCTGTTGCAGCTCAAGTCGACTACAAAACCCACAATGCAATGCTCTCTCTATGGGCTGGCTAGCTAGTTAGCTAGGTAGCTCGCTAGTTAACGTAGCAACACACAATAATACCAAAGTCAATATCAGCATGTGAAGTAGCTAGTTAGCGTAAAATCGCCTAAACAAACTGCACTATCAATTTAGGAGTCTACAATCTCACCATGTTCAACCTGCAGATCGGTGTGCCTCAAAGAGTCGAGTCTGTCATTCGCAACTTTACCATCCAATGCACCCTGGGCTGAAGAGGCAGACAAATAGGAGAAATGTGTTAGACCCTCTGTTAAATTACACATTTGTTGAGGTAGAAATATTACAAAAATATGATCAATGGCTCATTCGAGAGAAGACAACCTCCCACATTATGACATCGGCCAGTATTATAATCTGACATGTATAATGGGTGTTTTCGTGATCTATAAGTCGTATTCCTATTAACTTCAAGTGTAGTGAGAGTGGCTTTATCACAGTGCTACGTCACACCGGTTGAATTTCTGCCTGCTTGAACGGCAATAGCTCAGATATACATGAAAACATGACATTTCCCAAGGAATCGATTGAAAATTGCTCAGATGCACAAAAACATTCAAAATGTGTGAACCTTTACTTTAAATAGGAACTGTACTGGCTGCTTTCACCTCCGTTTTCCTCCTCATTAAGCAATGCCACTGAAAAGACAAACTTTGTGTCTTGAACGCGTGCTTTGATGTGGGTGTTTCTTATGTGTTGTCGGCCAGTAACACAGTTAGTCATTAACCCATCAAGATAACATAAAGATACTATAACCAGCTCTGCTAGGGTGAGTAAAATATTCAGAGTGAGGTGTTCTCTCATTTGTGTCTGGAAGTAGCTATCAAGCTAGCCAACTTTAGCCAGTTAGCTTCAGCGCTTGACTGCTATTGTGAGATCACTCTTCAACTGGAGCATCCGTGTGCACTCGGAGTGCCCCGAGAGATCATTTAAGAGTGAACACCCTGTGTTAGTGGGTATTACTTGAAATCAAAACCCAACCTTCAAATGTACCAAGGAAAGCAGAGATATGTTACGAGTACCCCTCATATCAGACGCTCTTGTTTTAGAAAGTACTAGCTTTATGTTCAAAGTTATTGTTTTAACACTTTTTTAGTCCATTTTGGGACTATAATTAATGTACAGTATATGACTACTACTGATGCCACATAAGCTGTTTTCCTGATGCCACATATACCTTCTCCTTCAGTCTCGGCTGAGATTCGGAGAGTAACTGGCTATCAAACAAGGACGTGCATTTGTAATGGATAGATATGTCAGTCGTGCTGTGTTACCTCCTCTATGAGATCTCTCTAAGACTTCAGCAAGATCATTCCGGTACAGCAACCTCAGGACCACCACAGTGATCTCCACAGCTTTCTCAGGGCCATAGATCTGCATGATCTGATCCACTGTGTCCTGCCAGTTAGAGTTCTTCAGCTGGCTCTCTGGAATGGGAGGAAGTTTGTCCAAAACATCCTCAGTCAGATGCCACTGAAATCTCTTCAGCTTGACTGTGCTCAGCTTCTCTAGAGTTTCCAGTAGAAGATTTGGGACAGACAGCATTGTGGGTCCCTATAGGAAAAACAACACAAATCCATTTGAATTCAATCACTTTTGACAGCACCCCTTTTGATTTGAAAGAAACCTTCCATACATTGTAGAAGTGCTCAGAAAGTGAAACTTTTTGGACCTGAATGCCAAAACATTCAGGAGATAAAGGTGCCTATTTTGCATACCACATCATGAGACATGTCTTCATCACTGGAAAAGATAAACGGTTGTGGCTGATATAATTTAAAAGCTTACAAACAGTGTTGTCAAACTATCTTATAATTTCTTGTAAAAATGTTTTATTGTTGTAAATATGTACATATTTTAACCTTAAACGTCAATTATACCAAAATGGGGGGGGGGGGGGGGGGGCAGCAGGTGGTCTGGGGGTAGAAGCTTTTTTTTGGCCAGTCTGTTAGTTTTAGCCATGATGCTCCTGTACACTCTTAGAAAAAAAGGGTACCAAAAGAGTTCTTTGCAGAGGATAAGAGGAGCTTTGATCTAAAGAGCCCCTTTTGGAAGACAAGGTTTCTTTGTAAGGCAAAGGTTTCTACCTAGAACCTTTCACATCCTAAGAACTGTTTTTGGAAGAAAGGGTTATTTGATGATTCTTTGGTATTCAAGAAGGATTCTTTGGAAAGTAAGAAGGGCTTATTGGAATGGCAAGAAGGGTTCTACATAGAACCATATATTATATTTTACAGCATGCTCTATTGCAGGGTGATTTTCAGAATGTTTTATTTTAATATCTGTGGTTTTGCATGTACATTAATTGTTTGATTAATTTTATGCTACACAAAGATAAATATCATACATTTTTCTAAATGAATGAAATCTGTCAGTAGTTGGACTTATTGCACCTGTTACTTAGATGGTTGTTCCATTGTCATAAATAATCACATTTTAAAGGCTAATAAGGCTGGTGAAACCGTTCATAGATGGTTCTAGGAAGAACTCTCCAAAGATAAAAGGGTTCTCGGTGGAACCCTTCATAGAGGGTTCTAGGAAGAACCATTAGATTCTAAAATGGTTATTGGTAGTACCCTTATTGGTAGTACCCTTCTAGGCAGAACCCTCTATAAAAAACGGTTCTACCCAGCACCAAAAAGGGTTCCCCTATGGGGAAGAGAGTACTTTCGTGTCTGAGTGATGGAAGCGGGGAGAACAGGCCATGGCTCGGGTGGCTGAGGTCCTTGATGATTTTCTTGGCCTTCCTGTGACACCTGGTGTTGTGTGTACACTCAACGGTAGATTCGGCTGAGTGTACCACCCTCTGAAGTGCCTTGCGGTCAGCGGCGGTGGAATTGCCTTAGCAGGCTGTGATGCAGTCCAACAGTATGATCTTGATGGTGCTGCTGTAAAACACTGGAAGGTCCTCGAGGACAGGCCAAATTTCTTCAGCCTCCTGAGGTTAAACAGTTGCTGTCGTGCCTTCTTCACCATGCTGTCTGTGTGGTTTGACTATTCCAGCTCCTCAGAGATGTTGTACGCCATTTTTGACCGTCTCCACGGCGGTCATGGATGGGGGCTTGCCCAACCTGGTTCCTCCTGAAGTCCACAATCAGCTCCTTCGTTTTTCTGACATTGAGGGAGAGGTTGTTTACCTGGCACCACACCGTCAGAGGACCTACCTCCTCCCTGTAGGCCGTCCCATCGTTGTTGGTAATCAGGCGAACTTGGTGATGGATTTGGAACTGTGCGAGGCCACACATTCATGGGTACACAGGGAGTACAGGACCGGACTGAGGACAGAACCTCGTGGGGCCCACGCGTCGAGGACCAGTGTAGAGGAGATAATGTTGCCCACCTTCACCAGCTGGGGGCGGCCTGTCAGGAAGTTGTGAGGGCATTTTGAAGTTAAACCTTACTAATGCTTGTGTACTTAAATATCCTTCTTTAAGCCTAGGCATTGGGCTTGAGATTGATAAAGAAACTAACTCATATAAGATTGCGTGTGTGCACATGAATAGAGGTCTGTTCTAACTGTTCTGTGTGTGTAGAATGACCCCATGATGTCTGGCCACTCAGCCAAGACTGACAGAAACTAACTGGTTCCTCTTAGCTTAACTGGAGACAGAGAAAAGTGATATATTCTGCACATCTGTGATAGAGCTGTTGTTATGTTTGGAGCCTGTCTCTGGACAAAAGATTCATGTTTTGTGTGTGTGTGTGTGTGTGTGTGTGTGTGTGTCTGTGTGTGTGTGTGTGTGTGTGTGTGTGTGTGTGTGTGTGTGTGTGTGTGTGTGTGTGTGTGTGTGTGTGTGTGTGTGTGTGTGTGTGTGTGTGACCAGTACGACCATACATCATCTGGGCCGACAGTCAAAGGCGCTTGCTTGCCCAACTTGGGGGAACCGTCGAGCTACTGTTAGAGGAAGTATGTCTGTAGTGACTTCCTGTCGTTCTGGCCCCTATTGTCCTCACTCGGTTGTGACAGACTGAGGCAATCTTTTCACCCAGTTGTCTCCCCTCACACACACACATACACATGCATAGGGTCACGTGTTTTGCAGATGCTTGCATGGGGTAGCTCGACTATATAAATGCTCCTGCATTCTTTGAACGAGAGGCTCTCACTCCACTTCACCTGTGTGGGTGGGGTGACCAGCCTCCTTATTAAAATAAGTTTATAATAAAAGTAATACCTTGATTGATTGATTGTTAACTTTGCCTCTCCTCGTTATTAGTTAAAGGTAGGATTTCCATCAGAAAATCCAGGGCCCAGTTGCATATTGTCACGTCCTGACCAGTTAAGTGTTAGTGGTTGTTGGAGTTTGGTCAGGATGTGGCAGAGGGTATTTGTTTTATATGGTTCGGGGTGGTGGTGTAGGTAGTAGGTCGTTTTATTTATGTATTCCGGGGGTTTTGGGCACTGCTCTGTGTTTATGTATTTCTATGTTTAGTTAGTTAGTTGTGGGTATAGGTTCTAGGTTCGTTTTCTATGTATAGTTTATTGGGATGGGACTCCCAATTGAAGGCAGGTGTGTTGAGTTGCCTTTGATTGGGAGTCCTATATAATAGGGTGTGTTTGTCTTTGTGTTTGTGGGTAGTTGTTTTTGCAATGCGTTTGTTAGCCTGCAAAACTGTTGCTGTCGTGTTTATTGTTTTTCCTGTGGATGCCTTACTTGAGTTTATTAAAAGTATGAGTATTCACATTCCCGCTGCGCCCTTCAACAAAACGACAACAGTTGTTACACATATGGAGTTCAGTCCCAGGGCTGTGAGCTTTATGGGGAGCTTAGAGGGCACTATGGTATTGAAGGCCGAGCTGTAGTCGATGAACAGCATCCTCACATATGCATTCCTCCTATCCAGGTGGGTGAGGGCAGTGTGCAGAGCAATGGTGATTGCGTCGTCCGTGGATCTGTCGGGCGGTAGGCGAATTGGAGAGGGTTGAACGTGTCAGGGAGGGAGAAGGTGATATAGTCTTTGACTAGCCTCTCGAAGCAGTTATTATAACGACGGAAGTGAGTGCTACGAGTTGGTAGTCATTCAGTTCCTTTTCTTGGGCACTGAGATGATAGTGGACATCTTGAAGTAGGTGGGGATAATGGCCTGAGCTAGAGAGAGATTGAACATCTCCAAAAACACAACAGCTAGCTGGCCTGCACATGCTCTGAGGGAGCAGCTAGGGATGCCTTCTGGGCTGGCAGCCTTGCGAGAGTTAACACGTTTGAATGACTTACATATGCCACTCCATGGAGACCGAAAACAAATAGCCCTCGTTGTCCACAGGGGCTCTCCTCGGCAGCTCAGAGTTGTTTTGCTCGAAGTGTGAGAAAACGGTGTTTAGCTCATCCAGTAGGGCGGCGTTGGTGTCCACGACGTGACTGGATTTATTTTTGTAATCCATGATCGTTAGAAGCTCCTGCCACATATGCCTAATATCCTACCCGCTGAATTGATCCTCCACTTTGTCCCTCCACTTTTGTCTCGCCATCTTGATCGATCTGCGTAGGTCATATTTGTACTGTTTAACCATACAATTGTCCCCCGACACCTTACCATGTTTATAAGCAGCATCTCTCTCCTTAAGTTTCCCGGAAAGGCTGAAGGTTTTGGCATTCAGGTCCAAAAAGTCCCTTTCTGACCACTTCTTCCATGGGCAAATATGTATGGAAAGTGTGGTTTAAATCCATAGGTAAGCACCAAATGGTGACACCGTTCATAGGGAATGGTCCATGAACACAAAAAAGATTGTTTTAGTCTTTGCTCACAATGACAAACCCTTAGAAATGGCCACTAGTCTTACCTCTTGCTTTCTCTTCTTCAGACTGCCAGTCAGAATCTTCGGTTTGTACCTTTTCCTCCTCTTCCTCGCCGCCCCCCCCTCCTCTAAGCGATCCAACCCTCTCATCAGACAGGTTCCACCTGGACACAGAAAACAGTCACACACTGTTCCCCTACACCACCACATGCTCTGTTCACTTGTTGTTTACGATTCATTAAAAAAATAATGCAGTACATTAGCTATGATAGAGTGGTTAATATCAGGCTATATATTCAATGTCCACTCACACTCCAAAGTCCCTTCTGCTCCCTGACTGGGACCTGTCAAGATGCTGGACTGCCCAACAGAGGAAGCAGAGTGAGGCAGTGTAGAGGCAGAAGGATGGGTGCTCTCTTATATATACACTGCTCAAAAAAATAAAGGGAACACTTAACAATGTAACTCGAAGTCCATCACACTCCTGTGAAATCAAACTGTCCACTTAGGAAGCAACACTGATTGACAATACATTTCACATGCTGTTGTGCAAATGGAATAGACAACAGGTGGAAATTATAGGCAATTAGCAAGACACCCCCAATAAAGGAGTGGTTCTGCAGGTGGGGACCACAGACCACTTCTCAGTTCCTATGCTTCCTGGCTGATGTTTTGGTCACTTTTGAATGCTGGTGGTGCTTTCACTCTAGTGGTAGCATGAGACGGAGTCTACAACCCACACAAGTGGCTCAGGTAGTGCAGCTCATCCAGGATGGCACATCAATGCGAGCTGTGGCAAGAAGGTTTGCTGTGTCTGTCAGCGTAGTGTCCAGAGCATGGAGGCGCTACCAGGAGACAGGCCAGTACATCAGGAGGCGTGGAGGAAGCTGTAGGAGGGCAACAACCCAGCAGCAGGACCGCTACCTCCGCCTTTGTGCAAGGAGGAGCAGGAGAAGCACTGCCAGAGCCCTGCAAAATGACCTCCAGCAGGCCACAAATGTGCATGTGTCTGCTCAAACGGTCAGAAACAGACTCCATGAGGGTGGTATGAGGGCCCGACATCCACAGGTGGGGGTTGTGCTTACAGCCCAACACCGTGCAGGACGTTTGGCATTTGCCAGAGAACACCAAGATTGGCAAATTCGCCACTGGCGCCCTGTGCTCTTCACAGATGCAAGCAGGTTCACACTGAGCACGTGACAGACGTGACAGAGTCTGGAGACGCCGTGGAGAACGTTCTGCTGCCTGTAACATCCTCCAGCATGACCGGTTTGGCAGTGGGTCAGTCATGGTGTGGGGTGGCATTTCTTTGGGGGGCCGCACAGCCCTCCATGTGCTCGCCAGAGGTAGCCTGACTGCCATTAGGTACCGAGATGAGATCCTCAGACCCCTTGTGAGACCATATGCTGGTGCGGTTGGCCCTGGGTTCCTCCTAATGCAAGACAATGCTAGACCTCATGTGGCTGGAGTGTGTCAGCAGTTGCTGCAAGAGGAAGGCATTGATGCTATGGACTGGCCCGTCCGTTCCCCAGACCTGAATCCAATTGAGCACATCTGGGACATCATGTCTCGCTCCATCCACCAACGCCACATTGCACCACAGACTGTCCAGGAGTTGGCGGATGCTTTAGTCCAGGTCTGGGAGGAGATCCCTCAGGAGACCATCCGCCACCTCATCAGGAGCATGCCCAGGCATTGTTGGGAGGTCATACAGGCACGTGGAGGCCACACACACTACTGAGCCTCATTTTGACTTGTTTTAAGGACATTACATCAAAGTTGGATCAGCCTGTAGTGTGGTTTTCCACTTTAATTTTGAGTGTGACTCCAAATCCAGACCACCATGGGTTGATAAATTGGATTTCCATTGATTATTTTGTATGATTTTGTTGTCAGCACATTCAACTATGTAAAGAAAAAAGTATTTCAGAAGATTATTTCTTTAATTCAGATCTAGGATGTGTTGTTTAAGTGTTCCCTTTATTTTTTTGAGCAGTATATATATTGTGGCAAAGAAGGGGGTCAAGTGATAAATGGCAGATATGTGAGGGCAGAACTAATAAACGGGCTCTGCCCGATCACTAAAATGGCCACCCCGATCAGAACTACAGATCACAAAATGGCCGACTGCCAAAACTACAATTCCCAGAAGCAAGGGGAACCCTCAGAAGGTGGAGCCGACCCACAGATAAAAGGTCAAGAAAAACCAGGAAGAGAGAGAGAGGGCGGGAAGGATCTATGAACCATAGAGAAAGAGACAATCTACATTGGCTGGATTTACCGTTTACGAGCTGGACTGTTTTGGACTTACCTGTTGGCGTTTAGACCTGGACCTTCCGAGAACCAGATTTGTGTACCGAACCCTGCTATCCTTGACCTTACCTGCAGCCTGGGTGGACCAGGACAGCGAAACAAACACACAGGTACTGTCATGTTCGAAAGAACTTTCATTCTGGGCTGACTTTGGTGACAGTTTCCCACTTAATTTGTGACAAACGCTCCTAACTTTGAAGAGGTTTGCCACAATATATATACATATATATATATATATACGGACACATTAGAAAGAATTAACAAAAAAACTGAGCAAACTAGAATGCTATTTGGCCCTAAACAGAGAGTACACAGTGACAGAATGCCTGACCACTGTGACTGACCCAAACTTAAGGAAAGCTTTGACTATGTACAAACTCAGTGAGCATACCCTTGCTATTGAGAAAGGCCACTGTAGGCAGACCTGGCTCTCAAGAGAAGACAGGCTATATGCATACTGCCCACAAAAGTAGGTGGAAACTGAGCTGCACTTCCTAACCTCCTGCCAAATGTATGACCATATTAGAGACACATATTTCCCTTAGATTACACAGATCCCCAAAGAATTAGAAAACAAACCCAATTTTGATCAACTCCCATATCTACTGGGTGAAATACCACAGTGTGCCATTCCAGCAGCAGGATTTGTGACCTGTTGCCACAAGAAAAGGGCAACCAGTGAGTCTACAATCTCACCATGTTCAACCTGCAGATCGGTGTGCCTCAAAGAGTCGAGTCTGTCATTCGCAACTTTACCATCCAATGCACCCTGGGCTGAAGAGGCAGACAAATAGGAGAAATGTGTTAGACCCTCTGTTAAATTACACATTTGTTGAGGTAGAAATATTACAAAAATATGATCAATGGCTCATTCGAGAGAAGACGACCTCCCACATCATGACATCGGCCAGTATTATAATCTGACATGTATGATGGGTGTTTTCGTGATCTAGAAGTCGTATTCCTATTAACTTCCAGTGTAGTGAGAGTGGCTTTATCACAGTGCTACGTCATACCGGTTGAATTTCTGCCTGCTTGAACGGCAATAGCTCAGATAAACATGACATTTCCCAAGGAATCGATTGAAAATTGCTCAGATGCACAAAAACATTCAAAATGTGTGAACCTTTACTTTAAATAGGAACAGTACTGGCTGCTTTCACCTCCGTTTTCCTCCTCATTAAGCAATGCCACTGAAAAGACAAACTTTGTGTCTTGAACGCGTGCTTTGATGTGGGTGTTTCTTATGTGTTGTCGGCCAGTAACACAGTTAGTCATTAACCCATCAAGATAACATAAAAATACTCTAACCAGCGCTGCTAGGGTGAGTAAAATATTCAGAGTGAGGTGTTCTCTCATTTGTGTCTGCAAGTAGCTATCAAGCTAGCCAACTTTAGCCAGTTAGCTTCAGTGCTTGACTGCTATTGTGAGATCACTCTTCAACTGGAGCATCCGTGTGCACTCGGAGTGCCCCTAGAGATCATTTACAAGTGAACACCCTGTGTTAGTGGGTATTGCTTGAAATCAAAACCCAACCTTCAAATGTTCCAAGGAAACCAGAGATGTTACAAGTACCCCTCATATCAGACACTCTTGTTTTAGAAAGTACTAGCTTTATGTTCAAAGTTATTGTTTTAACACTTTTTAGTCCATTTTGGGACTATAATTAATGTACAGTATATGACTACTACTGATGCCACATAGGCTGTTTTCCTGATGCCACATATACCTTCTCCTTCAGTCTCGGCTGAGATTCGGAGAGTAACTGGCTATCAAACAAGGACGTGCATTTGTAATGGATAGATTTGTCAGTCATGCTGTGTTACCTCCTCTATGAGATCTCTCTAAGACTTCAGCAAGATCATTCCGGTACAGCAACCTCAGGACTACCACAGTGATCTCCACAGCTTTCTCAGGGCCATAGATCTGCATGATCTGATCCACTGTGTCCTGCCAGTTAGAGTTCTTCAGCTGGCTCTCTGGAATGGGAGGAAGTTTGTCCAGAACATCCTCAGTCAGATGCCACTGAAATCTCTTCAGATTGACTGTGCTCAGCTTCTCTAGAGTTTCCAGTAGAAGATTTGGGACAGACAGCACTGTGGGTCCCTATAGAGAAAACAACACAAATCCATTTGAATTCAATCACTTTTGACAGCACCCCTTTTGATTTGAAAGAAACCTTCCATACATATTTGCGCATTGTAGAAGTGCTCAGAAAGTGAAACTTTTTGGACCTGAATGCCAAAACATTCAGGAGATAAAAGGTGCCTATTTTGCATACCGCATCATGAGACATGTTTTCATCACTGGAAAAGATAAACGGTTGTGGCTGATATCATTTAAAAGCTTACAAACAGGGTTGTCAAACTATCTTATAATTTCTTTTAAAAATGTTTTATTGTTGTAAATATGTACATATTTTAACCTTAAACGTCAATTATACCAAAATCGGGGGGGGGGGGGGGGGCAGGTGGTCTGGGGGTAGAAGCTATTGGCCATTCTGTTAGTTTTAGCCATGATGCTCCTGTACACTCTTACAAAAAAAGGGTACCAAAAGGGAGGCGCTTTGATCTAAAGAACCCCTTTTGGAAGACAAGGGTTCTTTGTAAGGCAAAGAGTTCTACCTGCCTTAACATCCTAAGAACTGTTTTTGGAAGAAAGGGTTATTTGATGATTCTTTGGTATTCAAGAAGGATTCTTTGGAAGGTAAGAAGGGCTTATTGGAATGGCAAGAAGGGTTCTACATAGAACCATATATTATATTTTACAGCATGCTCTATTGCAGGGTGTCACGGCATACTAGGAGTGGTGGTAGGAGTCTGGCACAGAGAGCATAGGTAAAGTATAGCGTCCTTTATTCTTTCCGGCACAAAACGGTCAACGCCAAAACAAACGGGCGTGTAAAACAAACGACCAACCTAGAACAACGGGCAAACAGTCCGAAGAGAGAATACAAGGCGTAAGCCAGCACATCCAAAAATACAACAACAGCAAAAGTAATGCCTGCACAAACCTGGGTGGGCTAAGCAGGCTTAAATAAACACAAATCAAGAAACACAATAGGGAACAGGTGCAACCAATAAGACTATACAAACAGAAAAGTAAAAAGGGATCAGCGGTGGCTAGTAGGCCGGCGACGACGACCGCCGCTCGAGCAGGCAGGGGAGCCACCTTCGGTGGGATTCGTGACACAGGGTGATTTTTCAGAATGTTTTATTTTAATATCTGTGGTTTTGCATGTACATTAATTGTTTGATTAATTTTATGCTACACAAAGATAAATGTCATGACATTTTTCTAAATGAATGAAATCTGTCAGTAGTTGGACTTATTGCACCTGTTACTTAGATGGTTGTTCCATTGTCATAAATAATCACATTTTAAAGGCTAATAAGGCTGGTGAAACCGTTCATAGATGGTTCTAGGAAGAACTCTCCAAAGATAAAAGGGTTCTCGGTGGAACCCTTCATAGAGGGTTCTAGGAAGAACCATTAGATTCTAAAATGGTTATTGGTAGTACCCTTATTGGTAGTACCCTTCTAGGCAGAACCCTCTATAAAAACGGTTCTACCCAGCACCAAAAAGGGTTCCCCTATGGGGAAGAGAGTACTCTCGTGTCTGAGTGATGGAAGCGGGGAGAACAGGCCATGGCTCGGGTGGCTGAGGTCCTTGATGATTTTCTTGGCCTTCCTGTGACACCTGGTGTTGTGTGTACACTCAACGGTAGATTCGGCTGAGTGTACCACCCTCTGAAGTGCCTTGCGGTCAGCGGCGGTGGAATTGCCTTTGCAGGCTGTGATGCAGTCCAACAGTATGATCTTGATGGTGCTGCTGTAAAACACTGTGAGGGTCCTCGAGGACAGGCCAAATTTCTTCAGCCTCCTGAGGTTAAACAGTTGCTGTCGTGCCTTCTTCACCATGCTGTCTGTGTGGTTTGACTATTCCAGCTCCTCAGAGATGTTGTACGCCATTTTTGACAGTCTCCACGGCGGTCATGGATGGGGGCTTGCCCAACCTGGTTCCTCCTGAAGTCCACAATCAGCTCCTTAGTTTTTCTGACATTGAGGGAGAGGTTGTTTACCTGGCACCACACCGTCAGAGTACCTACCTCCTCCATGTTGGCCGTCCCATCGTTGTTGGTAATCAGGCCTACTACTGTCGTGTCGTCAGCGAACTTGGTGATGGAGTTGGAACTGTGCGAGGCCACACATTCATGGGTACACAGGGAGTACAGGACCGGACTGAGGACAGAACCTCGTGGGGCCCACGCGTCGAGGACCAGTGTAGAGGAGATAATGTTGCCCACCTTCACCAGCTGGGGGCGGCCTGTCAGGAAGTTGTGAGGGCATTTTGAAGTTAAACCTTACTAATGCTTGTGTACTTAAATATCCTTCTTTAAGCCTAGGCATTGGGCTTGAGATTGATAAAGAAACTAACTCATATAAGATTGCGTGTGTGCACATGAATAGAGGTCTGTTCTAACTGTTCTGTGTGTGTAGAATGACCCCATGATGTCTGGCCACTCAGCCAAGACTGACAGAAACTAACTGGTTCCTCAGCTTAACTGGAGACAGAGAAAAGTGTTATATTCTGCACACCTGTGATAGAGCTGTTGTTATCTTTGGAACCTGTTTCTGGACAAAAGATTCATGTTTTGTGTGTGTGTGTGTGACCAGTATGACCATACATCATCTGGGCCGACAGTCAAAGGCGCTTGCTTGCCCAACTTGGGGGAACCGTTGAGCTACTGTTAGAGGAAGTATGTCTGTAGTGACTTCCTGTCGTTCTGGCCCCTATTGTCCTCAGTCAGTTGCGACAGACTGCCTCAGTCTTTTCACCCAGTTGTCTCCCCTCACACACACACATACACATGCATAGGGTCACGTGTTTTGCAGATGCTTGCATGGGGTAGCTCGACTATATAAATTCTCCTGCATTCTTTGAACGAGAGGCTCTCACTCCACTTCACCTGTGTGGGTGGGGCGACCAGCCTCCTTATTATAATACGTTTATAATAAAAGTAATACCTTGATTGATTGTTAACTTTGCCTTTCCTCGTTATTAGTTAAAGGTAAGATTTCCACCAGAAAATCCAGGGCCCAGTTGCATATGGAGTTCAGTCCCAGGGCTGTGAGCTTTATGGGGAGCTTAGAGGGCACTATGGTATTGAAGGCCGAGTCGTAGTCGATGAACAGCATCCTCACATATGCATTCCTCCTATCCAGGTGGGTGAGGGCAGTGTGCAGAGCAATGGTGATTGCGTCGTCCGTGGATCTGTCGGGCGGTAGGCGAATTGGAAAGGGTTGAACGTGTCAGGGAGGGAGAAGGTGATATAGTCTTTGACTAGCCTCTCGAAGCAGTTATTATAACGACGGAAGTGAGTGCTACGGGTTGGTAGTCATTCAGTTCCTTTTCTTGGGCACTGAGATGATAGTGGACATCTTGAAGTAGGTGGGGATAATGGCCTGAGCTAGAGAGAGATTGAACATCTCCAAAAACACAACAGCTAGCTGGCCTGCACATGCTCTGAGGGAGCGGCTAGGGATGCCTTCTGGGCTGGCAGCCTTGCGAGAGTTAACACGTTTGAATGACTTACATATGCCACTCCATGGAGACCGTAAACAAATAGCCCTCGTTGTCCACAGGGGCTCTCCTCGGCAGCTCAGTTGTTTTGCTCGAAGTGTGAGAAAACGGTGTTTAGCTCATCCAGTAGGGCGGCGTTGGTGTCCACGACGTGACTGGATTTATTTTTGTAATCCGTGATCGTTAGAAGCCCCTGCCACATATGCCTAATATCCTACCCGCTGAATTGATCCTCCACTTTGTCCCTCCACTTTTGTCTCGCCATCTTGATCGATCTGCGTAGGTCATATTTGTACTGTTTAACCATACAATTGTCCCCAGACACCTTACCATGTTTATAAGCAGCATCTCTCTCCTTAAGTTTCCCGGAAAGGCTGAAGGTTTTGGCATTCAGGTCCAAAAAGTCCCTTTCTGACCACTTCTTCCATGGGCAAATATGTATGGAAAGTGTGGTTTAAATCCATAGGTAAGCACCAAATGGTGACACTGTTCATAGGGAATGGTCCATGAACACAAAAAAGATTGTTTTAGTCTTTGCTCACAATGACAAACCCTTAGAAATGGCCACTAGTCTTACCTCTTGCTTTCTCTTCTTCAGACTGCCAGTCAGAATCTTCGGTTTGTACCTTTTCCTCCTCTTCCTCGCCACCCCCACCTCCTCTAAGCGATCCAACCCTTTCATCAGACAGGTTCCACCTGGACACAGAAAACAGTCACACACTGTTCCCCTACACCACCACATGCTGTGTTCACTTGTTGTTTACGATTCATTAAAAAAATAATGCAGTACATTAGCTATGATAGAGTGGTTAATATCAGGCTATATATTCAATGTCCACTCACACTCCAAAGTCCCTTCTGCTCCCTGACTGGGACCTGTCAAGATGCTGGACTGCCCAACAGAGGAAGCAGAGTGAGGCAGTGTAGAGGCAGAAGCATGGGTGCTCTCTTATTTATTTATTTATTTATTTATTTATTTATTTATTTATTTATTTAATATGAGAGAGAGAGAGAGGGGGACACATTAGAAAGAATTAACAAAAAAACTGAGCAAACTTGAATGCTATTTGGCCCTAAACAGAGAGTACACAGTAACAGAATGCCTGACCACTGTGACTGACCCAAACTTAAGGAAAGCTTTGACTATGTACAAACTCAGTGAGCATACCCTTGCTATTGAGAAAGGCCACTGTAGGCAGACCTGGCTCTCAAGAGAAGACAGGCTATATGCACACTGCCCACAAAAGTAGGTGGAAACTGAGCTGCACTTCCTAACCTCCTGCCAAATGTATGACCATATTAGAGACACATATTTCCCTTAGATTACACAGATCCCCAAAGAATTAGAAAACAAACCCAATTTTGATCAACTCCCATATCTACTGGGTGAAATACCACAGTGTGTCACGTCCTGACCAGTATAGAGGATATTTGGTTATTGTAGTTTGGTCAGGACGTGGCAGAGGGGAGTTGATGTATGTGTATGGGGTTTGTCACTGGTCTATGTCTGTGGTTCTATGTATAGTTCATTGGGGTTGGACTCCCAATTGAAGGCAGCTGTGTTGAGTTGCCTTTGATTGGGAGTCCTATATAGTAGGGTGTGTTTGTCTTTGTGTTTTGTGGGTAGTTGTTTTTGCACTGCGTTTAGTATAGCCTGCAAGACTGTTGTACTGTCTTGTTTTTTACCCGTGTATGCTTTATTCTAAAGTAATTAAAAGATGAGCATCCACATTCCCGCTGCGTATTGGTCCTCCCTTCAACAAAACAACATTTTCTGTGACACAGTGTGCCATTCCAGCAGCAAGATTTGTGACCTGTTGCCACAAGAAAAGGGCAACCAGTGAAGAACAAACACCATTGTAAATACAACCCATAGTTCTGTTTATTTATTTTCCCTTTTGTACTTTATATATTTGCACATCGTTACTACACTGTATATAGACATAATATGACATTTGAAATGTCTTTATTTTTTGGGAACTTATGAGTGTAATCTTTACTGTTCATTTGTATTGTTTATCTCACTTTTGTTTATCTACTTCACTTACTTTGGCAATGTTAATATAGATATTTTGTTTTGCTGTGTTACCTCTGTGATCTCTCTCTAACTTTTCAATGAGATCATTCCGGTTCATCCTTCTCAGGATGCCCACTGTGATCTTCACAGCATTCTCAGGGCTGTATTTCTGGGGGGTCTTCCGCCAGTCAGCCCTCTCCAGTTGGCTCTCTGGGACAGGACACAAGCCAGGCAGCTGGCCACCAGTCAGGTAAAACTGAAATCTCATCAACTCCTCTGTGCTTAGCTCCTCCAGAGTGGGCAGCAGCTGACTTGGAAGACCCAAATAGCTTCTCTCTTTCAGCTCCTCAGCCCTCAACACAGACGGCTTATAAAGTATTGTCGACCTGGACACAAGAAACAGGCACACAATGACCATGTTTAAAAACATCTAATAAAATAAATAAGAGCTCATTCTTAATAAAGCACCATTGTTTTAACACCTCAATCTAAATAAAGAAACCTGTTCTGAATTAAATTTGCTCATTCTGATTGAGAATTGCTTCTGAAAAGAGGTGGATTATACCTTTTGATAAACCGGCCAATGGGAGAATATTAGCACATCTCTTTTGGATGATCTTGTTCAAGCAGAATACATTGCAGTCTTATGTGCATGTGTCATATACTATTTTTGTTCAATATTTATAATAGAATCCATGCAGAACCCAACTTTTAACAGTAAAATGATGCCATAGAAATGGCAGATAAACACTATGAAGTGCAACAAAAACATCAGGTATAACTATTTGATCATTTCCTTGTTTTGTTGCCAATGGATTTCAAATGATCAAACAAGTTGGATAATATAAAATAAGAGTTGTTTTAATTTCAGTATTTTTTCTGAAGGACAGAACGATGCTGAAATGCAGCACAGTACATTATTGTCTATTTCGGAACACATGCCACTCAAAAACGAACAGAAATATATTGTGGCAAATACCCGTTAATTCCGAACATAGATTACACCTGAACTCTTATTCAGAAAAAGTTGTTGTGGTCACTGTTTCCATTCCACCACCACATGCTGTATTTACTTCAATGTTCCACATGAATTTCACTCAATTAATGAAAATGATGCAATAAAAGAGGTATGGTAGAGTTGTTTATATCAGGCTCATTAATCCCCACTCACATTCTAGCGGTGTCGCGGGAGAGTTTATCGGGTGACTCTTCAATCTCTGCCTCTGCCTGGCTCCCGGAAGCAGCAGCCCGGTAACTGCTTTGGCTATACCAACAACTTTATGAGATGAAATCAAGTAGGAAGTAAGTTGCTATGTTTGGTCTCTTAATGTTATGTGATTAAAATAAGAAAGGTTTACTATCGACAATGTAGATTTTAACCCAGACATTCTATGTAGGCCTATCAGCAACATAATCACATGTAGTTGCATTGTTTCATCCATTAAATAGAATTATATTTCTTAATCAAGTCTATCTCCCACTTCATTGTTGATGTCAATGGAATATGAAAATATAACGTAGCCTACTTTTCTGTAAACAAACTTTTACAGGGACATTTACCTAATATTTGTGAAATGACAGAATACTACATTTCCCTATAAACAATGTCTTACCATGGATGGATCCATTTCAAACACAAAAAGTGCCGGCAGCACAGGAAAATATGAAAGAAGAGTTTTACAGATTTTGAATTTACTTTCGTTTTCAGCAGTGAGTCATCCCTAGTTCTATGCAGACTGTATGTGGGTTATTTGGTAGCGTGCTATGTACGGCGTGCTGCCCTCTTGTGTTCAAACTACACTGTACAAAAATATAAATGCAACATGTAGTGTTTGTCCCATGTTTCATGCTGAAATAAAATATCCCTGAAATGTTCCACATGCACAAAAACCTAATTTCTCTCAAATGTTGTGTAAAAATGTGTTAGATCCCTGTTAGTGAGCATTTATCCTTTGCCACGATAATCCATCCACCTGACAGGTGTGGCATATCAAGAAGATGATTAAACAGCATGATCATTATACAGGTGCACCTTCTGCTGGGGACAATAAAAGGCCAGTCTAAAATGTGCAGTTTTGTCACAGAGTGTGCAATTGGCATGCTGATTGCAGGAATGTCCACCAGAGAAATTGCCAAAGAACTGAATGTTAATTTAGAGAATTTAGCAGGACGTTCAACCGGCATCACAACTGCAGACCACGTGTATGACGTCGTGTGGGCGAGCGGTTTGCTGATGTCAACGTTGTGAACAGAGTTTCCCCCGTGGAGGAGATGGGGTTATGGTATGGGCAGGCATAAACTACGGAAAACAAACACAATTGCATTGTATCAATGTCAATTTGAATGCACAAAGATACCGTGAGGAGATCCTGAGGCCCATTGTCGTGCCATTCACCTCATATTTCAGCAAGATAATGCACAGCCCCATTTCACAAGGATCTGTACACAATTCCTGGAAGCTGAAAATGTCTTAGTTCTTCCTTGGCCTGCCTACTCAATGTCACCCATTGAGCATGTTTGGAATCCTCTGGATTATCGTATACTACATCGTGTTCCAGTTTCCGCTAATATCCAGCAACTTCACACAGCCATTGAAGAGGAGTGGGACAACATAAAACAGGCCACAATCAACAGCCTGATGTGTTGCGCTGCATGAGTGTCATGATTCCCACCGAAGGTGGCGCCCCCTCCTGTTCGGGTGGCGCTCGGCGGTCGTCGTCACCGGCCTACTAGCTGCCACTGATTCCCTTTTTGTTTTCACCCTTTCTGTTATTGTTTGCACCTGTTCTTAGTGGGGGTGATTAGCGGAGCTATATGAGCTAGCTGGCCCGCCTGCTCTTTGTGCGGGATTGTTTATCTGTTGTATGCTTGTGTACACGCTGGTTGTGTTTTTGCACTAGTGCGTTGGTTTTGCGCCGACTGTGTTTTCCCCTGTGTTTGGGGCACTTTGTTTTGTGTGCTGTTTGGGGTGGCTTGTGTTTTTCGCCATTTGGCCCATTAAAAACCACTACCCTGTATTCGCTGCTTCCTGCGTTTGATTCCTCATCCACGACTCCCGAGCATTACAGAATCCCGCACCACGACTATGGAGTCAGCAGGAGCAGCGGCCAACCCCCTTCCCTCGATGGAAGAACGCGTGCTCCACCATACATCCGTTCTCCACCGACTCGGATCCGCGATGGATCAGATGATGGAGAGGATGGGCCGATGGGAGAGGAGTGGTCTCCTCTCTCCACCTCCGGCTCCACCGACGCAGCCACTTCCACCTCCCACTGCGTCTGGCTCTGGCGCGCTTCGTCTGGCGCTCCCGAGGGAGTATGATGGAGCGGCGGCTGGGTGCCAGGGATTTCTGCTCCAGCTTGAGCTGTACCTGGCCACCGTCAGACCTGCTCCCTCGGGAGAGGAGAGCATGAGTGCCCTCGTTTCCTGCCTGACGGGCCGAGCTCTGGAGTGGGCCAATGCTGTCTGGAATGGTCTGGACTCGGCGAGGGACCACTACCCAGAGTTCACCCGCCGCTTTCGGGTCGTGTTCGACCACCCTCCAGAAGGAAGAGCGGTGGGTGAGCGGCTGTTCCACCTCAGGCAGGAGACGAGGAGCGTGCAGGACTTCGCGCTGGAGTTCAGGACCTTGGCTGCTGGGGCGGGGTGGAACGACAGGGCCCTCATAGACCATTACCGGTGTAGTCTCCGGGCGGACGACCGCAGCGAGCTAGCCTGTCGGGACACCGCTCTGTCTCTTGATGAGCTCATTGCTATGTCTATCCGACTGGACAATCTGGTTGGCTGCCCGCGGGCGTTCGGAAAGGGTCTTGTCCGTTCCACCTCCGTGCACCCCCGCCCCTACTCCTATGGAGTTAGGGGGGGGGGGCTGTGCCAAGGGGCACCGGAGGAGGTGCCTCCTCCTGCACCAGCTGTGGTCGGAGAGGACACACGGCCGACCGGTGCTGGAGGAGTCAGTCTGGGAGTCGAGAGGGCAGGCAGAACACTTCTCGGTCACCCCAGGTGAGTCAGCACCAAATTCAACCAGAACCCCCTGTTGGTCACGTGTTCTTATTAATTTTGTTTTCTGATTTTTTTTTTCTTCTTCTCCCTCTTCTCAGCATAGGGCGCTAGTCGATTCAGGCGCAGCTGGGAACTTTATGGATCACGGACTCGCCATTAAGCTGGGCATTCCGCGAGTGCCGATAAATTCCCCCTTCCCCGTGCACTCCTTAGATAGCCGGCCATTAGGGTCAGGGCTAGTCAGGGAGTCTACAGTTCCACCGGACATGGTAAACGCAGGGGAATCATAAGGAACGGATTAATTTCTTTCTTATCGATTCGCCTGCGTTTCCGGTGGTGCTGGGGGACCCCTGGCTGGCTGATCACAATCCCCGGATTTCGGGGAAACAGGGGGTTCTCCAGGGGTGGTCAGAGGAGTGTTCAGGGAGGTGTCTAGGAGTTTCCATAGGTGCCACGTCGGTGGAGAGTCCAGACCAGGTGTCCACCGTGCGCATTCCCCCTGAATACGCCGATTTGGTGATCGCTTTTTGTAAAAAGAGGGCGACCAAATTACCACCTCATCGACAGGGGGATTGTGCGATAGATCTCCAGGTTAATGCTGCGCTTCCCAAGAGTCACATGTACCCCTTGTCACAGGAGGAGACGTTGGCTATGGAGACATATGTCACGGAATCTCTAGGACAGGGGTACATTCGGCCCTCCATCTCACCCGCCTCCTCGAGGTCTGCGTCCGTGCATCGATTACAGAGGTCTAAATGCTATCACGGTGGGGTTTAGTTACCCGCTACCTCTCATCGCTACGGCGGTGGAATCATTTTACGGAGCAAAATTCTTCACAAAACTGGATCTCAGGAGCGCATATAACCTGGTGCATATTAAGGATGGAGACGAGTGGAAAACCGCATTTAGTACCACATCGGGCCATTATGACTACCTCGTCATGCCGTATGGGTTGAAGAATGCTCCAGCCGTCTTTCAATCCTTTGTAGATGAGATTCTCAGGGACCTGCATGGGCAGGGCGTGATTGTCTATATCGATGATATTCTGATATATTCCACCACCCGCGCCGCGCATGTGTCCCTGGTACGCAAGGTGCTTGGGAGACTGCTGGAGCATGACCTATACGTTAAGGCTGAGAAATGTGTGTTTTCCAAACGAGACGTTTCCTTCCTGGGTTATCGCATTTCCACCACAGGGGTGGTGATGGAGTGTGACCGCGTTAAGGCCATGCGTAATTGGCCGACTCCAACCACGGTGAAGGAGGTGCAGCGGTTCTTAGGGTTTGCCCATTACTACCGGAGGTTTATCTGGGGTTTTGGCCAGGTAGCGGCTCCCATTACCTCACTGCTGAAGGGGGGGCCGGTGCATTTGCGGTGGTCGACGGAGGCGGACGGAGCCTTCAAGAGGTTGAAGGTGCTGTTCACCGAAGCACCCGTGTTGGCGCACCAGGACCCGTCTCTAGCATTCATAGTGGAGGTGGACGCATCCGAGGCTGGGGTGGGTGCCGTGCTATCACAGCGCTTGAGTACGCCACTGAAACTCCGCCCCTGCGCTTTCTTTTCGAAGAAGCTCAGTTCGGCGGAGCGTAACTATGATGTGGGGGACAGGGAGTTGCTAGCGGTGGTAAAAGCCTTGAGGGTGTGGCAACACTGGCTTGAGGGGGCTAAGCACCCCTGTCTCATCTGGACTGACCATCGAAATCTGGAGTATATCCGGGCAGCTAGGAGACTGAATCCACGTCAGGCAAGGTGGGCCATGTTCTTCGCCCGGTTTAGGTTCACGATTTCCTATAGACCTGGCTCCCTGAACACGAGGGCCGAAGCGCTGTCCCGTCTTTATGACACTGAGGACCGGCCCATCGATCCGACTCCCATCATTCCAGCGTCTAGGCTGGTGGCACCGGTGGTATGGGAGGTGGACTCGGACATTGAGCGGGCGTTAGTATTGGAACTGCGCCTTCACAGTGTCCCGTGGGTCGCATGTTCGTGCCGCTCGGTGTTCGTGATCAATTGATTCGGTGGGCGCACACTCTACCCTCTTTGGGTCATCCTGGTGTGGCGAGGACAGTGCGGAGTCTCAGGGGGAAGTACTGGTGGCCCACCTTGGCTAGGGACGTGAGGTTCTATGTCTCTTCCTGTTCGGTGTGCGCCCAGAGTAAGGCTCCTAGGCATCTCCCGAGAGGGAAGTTACAGCCCCTCCGCGTTCCACAACGGCCATGGTCGCACCTGTCTGTAGACTTCCTGACAGATCTTCCCCCGTCTCAGGGGAGCACTACGATCCTGGTGGTTATGGATCGGTTTTCAAAGTCCTGCCGTCTCCTCCCGTTGCCCGGTCTCCCTACGGCCCTGCAGACTGTGGAGGCCCTATTTACCCACGTCTTCCGGCACTACGGGGTGCCCGAGGACATCGTTTCAGGACATTGTCTCTGATCGAGGTTCCCAGTTCACATCCAGGGTCTGGAAGGCGTTTATGGAGCGGCTGGGGGTCTCGGGTCAGTTTGACATCCGGTTATCACCCCGAGAGTAATGGGCAAGCGGAGAGGGTAAACCAGGAGGTGGGCAGGTTTCTGAGGTCGTATTGCCAGGACCGGCCAGGGGAGTGGGCGAGGTACATTCCTTGGGCGGAGTTAGCCCAGAACTCACTTCGTCACTCCTCTACTAACATGTCACCCTTTCAGTGTGTTTTGGGTTACCAGCCGGTCCTGGCACCATGGCACCAGAGCCAGACCAAGGCTCCTGCGGTGGAGGAATAGGTACAGCGCTCCAAGGAGTCCTGGAGAGCCGTCCAGGAATCCCGGAAGGAGGCCAGTGGACGGCAGAAGAGGAGTGCTGACCGCCACCGCAGTGAGGCACCCGTGTTCGTACCGGGGGACAGGGTCTGGCTCTCGACCCGGAACCTGCCCCTCCGCGTGCCCTGCCGGAAGCTGGGGCCGCAGTGTGTGGAGCCCTTCAAAGTCCTGAGGAGGATAAACGAGGTGTGTTATCGGTTACAACTCCCTTCCTATTACCGTATAAACCCCTCGTTTCATGTGTCTCTCCTCAGGCCGGTGGTAGCTGGTCCCCTACAGGAAGATGTGCCGGAGGTCCCTCCGCCCCCTCTGGACATCGGGGGTCCCCGGCGTACAGCATACGGGCCATTCTGGACTTGAGACACCGGGTGAGGGGCCTGCAGTATCTCGTAGACTGGGAGGGGTACGGTCCGGAGGAGAGGTGTTGGGTGCTGGCGGAGGACGTCTTGGACCCATCTATGTTGAAGGATTTCCATCGCCTCCGTCCGGATCGCCCTGCGCCTTGCCCTCCGGGTCGTCCTCGAGGCCGGTGTCGGCACGCTGCAGGAGCCGCGCGTCGGGGAGGTACTGTCACGATTCCCACCGAAGGTGGCGCCTCCTCCTGCTCGGGTGGTGCTCGGCGGTCGTTGTCACCAGACTACTAGCTGCCACTGATTCCCTTTTTGTTTTCCCCCTTTCTGTTATTGTCTGCACCTGTTATTAGTGGGGGTGATTAGCGGGGCTATATGAGCTAGCTGGCCCGCCTGCGCTTTGTGCGGGTTTGATTCCTCACCCACGACGCCCGAGCATTACAATGAGGCAAATGGTGGTAACACTATATACAGACTGGTTTTCTGATCCACGCCACAACTATTTAAAAACAAACGAATCTGTGACCAACAGATGCATATCACCACATTCTTATCGGCAGACTCAACAGCCTTGGTTTCTCAAATGACTGCCTCGCCTGGTTCACCAACTACTTCTCAGACAGAGTTCAGTGTGTCAAATCGGAGTTCCTGTTGTCTGGACCTCTGTCAGTCTCTATGGGTGGGCCACAGGGTTCAATTCTCGGGCCGACTCTTTTCTCTGTATACATCAGTGATGTCGCTCTTGCTGCTGGTGATTCTCTGATCCACCTCTACGCAGACGACACCATTCTGTATACTTCTGGCCCTTCTTTGGACACTGTGTTAACTAACCTCCAGATGAGCTTCAATGCCATACAACTCTCCTTCCGTGGCCTCCAACTGTAAGTAAAACTAAATGCATGCTCTTCAACCGATCGCTGCCCGCACCTGCCTGCCCGTCCAGCATCATTACTCTGGACGTTTCTGACTTAGAATATGTGGACAACTACAAATATCTAGGTGTTTCTTCAACTCTCCTTCCAGACTCACATTAAGCATCTCCAATCCAAAATTAAATCTAGAATCGGCTTCCTGTTTTGCAACCAAGCATCCTTCACTCATGCTGCCAAACATACCCTCGTAAAACTGACTATCCTACTGTTACAATAATTTGTATGTGTTAGAATAATGACTAAATTGTTCCACTCTGTCATTATAAGATAGGGTGAAATGTTTGAGAATCATGGGAAGATAAAACCAGGATGTGGTTAGGATTGTAATACTTTGATGTTATATCCTTTAGTAGGGATGTAAACAGAGTGAAGTTGTAGAGTAGGTAATAGAAAATCATTAGAGGGTTTCAAACCAAGAAGGTCCCAACGGGGGAGGGGAGGTGAAAACCTTGAAGAATGTGACTTTTTTGTCCTTTGTGGTTAGTGGAAAAATACTGGTTGTTTGAGAAGGGAGTGGCCTAAAGATAGGAATGTATGTGTGTATTATAAAAGGACTGAGTCCTATTTTTTTACTTTAGAGCTCATGAATAAAGATCGTTGAACCTTTTTTATAAAATCTAAGACTTTGCCCAATTATTAGTGATCCCAGGGTCTTACAAACCTAGGGGAATTGGTTAAAGATTAACTGCATGATAGGAATTGAAAATTCCCTTAACACCTACCGATCCTTGACTTCGGCGATGTCATTTACAAAATAGCCTCCAACACTCTACTCAGCAAATTGGATGGAGTCTATCACAGTGCCATCCGTTTTGTCACCAAAGCCCCATATACTACCCACCACTGCGACCTATATACTCTCGTTGGCTGGCCCTCTCTTCATATTCGTCGCCAAACCCACTGGCTCCAGGTCATCTATAAGTCTTTGCTAGGTAAAGCCTGCCTTATCTCAGCTCACTGGTCACCATAGCAGCACCCACCTGCAGCACGCGCTCCAGCAGGTATATTTCACTGGTCACCCCCAAAGCCAATTCCTCCTTAGGCTGCCTTTCCTTCCAGTTCTCTGCTGTCAATGACTGGAACGAATTGCAAAAATCACTGAAGCTGGAGACTCATATCTCCCTCTCTAACTTTAAGCACCAGCTGTCAGAGTAGCTCACAGATCATTGCACCTGTACATGGCCTATCTGTAAAAAGCCCATCCAACTACCTCATCCCCATACTGTTATTTATTTTTTGCTCCTTTGCACCCCAGTATCTCTACTTGCACATTCATCTTCTGCACATCTATCACTCCAGTGTTTAATTGCTAAATAGTAATTATTTCGCCACTATGGCCTATTTATTGCCTTACCTCCCTTATCTTACCTCATTTGCACACACTGTATATATACTTTTCTATTGTGTTATTGACTGTATGTTTGTTTATTCCATGTGTAACTCTGTGTTGTTGTTTGTGTCGCACTGCTTTGCTTTATCTTGGCCAGGTCGCAGTTGTAAATGAGAACTTGTTCTCAACTAGCTTACCTGGTTAAATAAAGATGAAAAATAAAAAATAAAACAATACATTTCAACTAACTATGTACTAACCCTAGCCCTAACCTTAACCTTAACCCTAACCTTAACCCTAACCTTAACCCTTACCCTAACTGTTAAGAAGGCCAGATCTGATTTAGCAGTTTCAGTCTGCCTTTTCTAGGAATTTGTTGTATTTGCCTAACACCCCTTATTTTCACCATAGTGGTAACTACAAGTCATCCCCACTTTCTCAGCCAGTCACGGTTTAGCTATTTCTGGATCTCACTGCCCCTCCCCCTTTCAAGTCGGAGTGAGTGAGATCACCTAGTGAGAATTGGCCCTTAGTATTTTTCATGATCCCTAGCCTCCTATCCCAGTAGGCCCATAACTTCTGATAGTCCTAACGTCCCCTAGCTGTAAACCCAGTGAGGCCCCAAGTCACTAGCTCTGGGCACTCTCTCCTGGACCAGGGATCCAGCTCTCTGGGTCTTTTTCTTTCTCTCTTTCAGGTGTGCAGCTGTCTCCTGTCCTGAGATTTGTGCTCGTTGATGCTGTGGAGATCCAGCAACCTCAGCTTCTGTCCCGGGGACCTCGCCTGTCGCTGACAGGGAGAACTCAGTTTTCAGTCCAGAGACCCTCGTCGAGTATTGCTGCTGTGGCCCTGCGGTGTCCAGACCTTAGACCTTTGTTGAGACTGGCTGCAAACCTCCACTGTTTGCCGTGAAGAGACCTTTGTTGAGACCCACAGCTGAACCTCTTTCATTTGCTATCCTGATGTCTTCATTGAGTCCTGATGCTGCGGCCCGACATCCTGATCCGGAGCCCTCACCTGATCCCATTGCCTGGGTCCAGCCTGTCTGGTGGCCACCGCCCATTGCTGCTTCATGGGTCCAGCCACCAAAGTATCCAGTCCCAGGGTCCTTGTTGAGCTCTGCTGCTGCAGCTTTGTGTTCTCCAGTCCTGAGATCCTCCTCGAGCTCTGCCGCTGTGGCCCTGCAGTCTTCAGTACCAGTGTCCTCCACTGACACTGTGTCGGGGGTCAAGATAACTCTTGCTCCTTTTCTAAGGGCCTCATCTGCCCTCACTGCCGAGGTTCTCCTGTTGCCCGTTTCTGGGCAGAGGGGGTCCTGCCATCAGATCTACCACTGAATACTGTTAGCCCCCTCATTCAGAATGCACAGCCTGCACTGGTCTCGGCTTCATCACACAGCCAGGTTTGGTGACCTCAGGCACCTTTTCTATTGGGGTGGCCAGATACACCAAAGATCAAATCCTGTTTGGCCAGATGCCTATGCCCAACGTTTCTGACTGGGTTGCCAGACACACTCAAGGACTTTCCCTGGTCTGGCTCCTTCAAAGTTCTGCCTCCCTGTCCTGGTAGATGAACACACAGTAGCGGCCTTATGTCATGTCATTCTCTTTAAGTTAAAGCCTTTGGTTAGAGTTCACATTTACACAGTAAATGTGAAGGTGGCTGATAAAAAGGCCAGATCTGATCAAATCAAATTTTATTGGTCACATACACATGGTTAGCAGATGTTATTGCGAGTGTAGCGAAATGCTTGTGCTTCTAGTTCCGACAGTGCAGCAATATCTAACAAGTAATATCTAACAATTCCACAACAAAAGCTAATACACACACATCTAAGTAAAGGAATGGAATAAGAATGTACAAATATATGGATGAGCAATGTCAGAGCGGCATAGGCTAAGATGCAATAGATAGTATTGAATACAGTATATACAGTGGGGGGAATAAGTATTTGATCCCCTGCTGATTTTGTACGTTTGCCTACTTACAAAGAAATTATTATTATTTTAATTTTTTTGTCATTTAGCAGACGCTCTTATCCAGAGCGACTTACAGTAGTGAATGCATACATTTCATTTCATGCATTTTTTTTTGTATTGGCCCCCCGTATAATTTTAATGGTAGGTTTATTTGAACAGTGAGAGACAGAATAACAACAAAAAAATCCAGAAAAACGCATGTCAAAAATGTTATAAAATTATTAGCATTTTAATGAGGGAAATAAGTATTTGACCCCCTCTCAATCAGAAAGATTTCTGGCTCCCAGGTGTCTTTTATACAGGTAACGAGCTGAGATTAGGAGCACACTCTTAAAGGGAGTGCTCCTAACCGCAGCTTGTTACCTGTAAAAAAGACACCTGTCCACAGAAGCAATCAATCAATCAGATTCCAAACTCTCCACCATGGCCAAGACCAAAGAGCTCTCCAAGGATGTCAGGGACAAGATTGTAGACCTACACAAGGCTGGAATGGGCTACAAGACCATTGCCAAGCAGCTTGGTGACAAGGTGACAACATTTGGTGCGATTATTGGCAAATGGAAGAAACACAAAAGAACTGTCAATATCCCTCGGCCTGGGGCTCCATGCAAGATCTCACCTCGTGGGGTTGCAATGATCATGAGAACGGTGAGGAATCAGCCCAGAACTACACGGGAGGATCTTGTCAATGATCTCAAGGCAGCTGGGACCATACTCACCAAGAAAACAATTGGTAACACACTACGCCGTGAAGGACTGAAATCCTGCAGTGCCGCAAGGTCCCCCTGCTCAAGAATACATATACATGCCCGTCTAAAGTTTGCCAATGAACATCTGAATGATTCAGAAGACAACTGGTGAAAGTGTTGTGGTCAGATGAGACCAAAATGGAGCTCTTTGGCATCAACTCAACTCGCTGTGTTTGGAGGAGGAGGAATGCTGCCTATGACCCCAAGAACACCATCTCCACCGTCAAACATGGAGGTGGAAACATTATGCTTTGGGGGTGTTTTTCTGCTAAGGGGACAGGACAACTTCACTGCATCATTTGATGGGGCTATGTACTGTCAAATCTTGGGTGAGAACCTCCTTCCCTCAGCCAGGGCATTGAAAATGGGTCATGGATGGGTATTCCAGCATGACAATGACCCAAAACACACAGCCAAGGCAACAAAGGAGTGGCTCAAGAAGAAGCACATTAAGGTCCTGGAGTGGCCTAGCCAGTCTCCAGACCTTAATCCCATAGAAAATCTGTGGAGGGAGCTGAAGGTTCGAGTTGCCAAACGTCAGCCTCAAAACCTTAATGACTTGGAGAAGATCTGCAAGAGGAGTGCCACCTAGTTGGCCACCAGGTGTGCAAACTGGTTATCTTCCGAATAAACTCTTAAAATACTTTGTAATATTTTACATAGATAGCAGTCAATATTAACCCTTATCTTATTTTCAGTCTCATAATGAAAGTTGTAAATTCTTGGCTATCTTCACGAACCCTGGCTAACAAGTTGAATCAGCAATACAAAATTGGGTTTAATTATTTATTTACTAAATACCTAAACTAATCACACAGAATTACAAATACACCGAATACAAATGATGTCATACATGATGGCTGGTTGCACAAAGGAAAGGGGGTTGGGCTTGAATGAAAGAGCGGGAAGACTTAGGAACAAAGAAACAGCAGCTATGCTATCGTAAATACATTATCTTATGCATTCTAAATTACTGCCCATTTGGAAAAGGAAAATGCAATAAATATTTACTCTGAGCTGCGCTTCGGTAGATTGGTCGTAGATGCTGGCCGGGTTGGCCAACAGATCTTCCTGTCCTCGGAAGAATGTCTCTGGTGGTAAATTGGATACGTGGTGGTATCTTTGTCTGTCTGTTAGACTGCATCCGTCGTCCGTCCTTTCCTAGCCCCCGTCTACAGCGGCCGCTGCTAACTCAACGGCTAGGAAGTATCACTTCTGTAGTGAATAAGCTCAAATTTCATACCATTCGCCACCAAAGCTCACACCGAGGTTGGCTTAGTTCTGTACTTGACATGTGTGTCCTTCTAACGTAGAGGCTGCAGACCTCACGTACTGGAACCTGTGGTTATCTTTTCGTCAAAGGCTTATATAGTGGAGAGGGGGAAGGATGTGTTTCATCGTTTATAACCCCTGTCTCTTCACAGGGGTGGGCCACTGATCAAGCAGGGCACTTTCCTTATGAAAACCCAATTCTCTCATTTGGAAGCTAAAATTACATTTAATCTCCTAACAAACAATTTCAATATCAAACATTTCAATTGCATAACAATTCCATGTGACTCTGATAACTAGAGGGTGTATACTTTCCCAGGTACAGTTTATGTCGTCCTGTCATCAGTCATAATGTCTCAGATGACAACCGAACTGACATCCATACTCATTACGTTCCAAAGCATATTTCCAACTGGTTTTATTACCAAAATATGGTTCCTTTCCCCATTTGTTTGATGTTCCCAGACTCTCTATATTTAACAGGACAGCAGTCCTTCAGGACAGCAGTCCTTCAGTAGGGTCAGAAAGAGAGGGGAAGGGAGAAAGGTATTTATGGGGGGGTCATAAACCTTACCCACAGGCCAACGTCATGACACTAGGCATCGAGTGACGATGAGAGAGGTAATGTCTCTAGAGATGAAAACTCTCTTGGTAGATAGTGTGGTCTACAGCTTATCATGAGATAGTCTACCTCAGGTGAGCAAAACCTTGAGACTTCCTTAAATTTTGTGCACCAGCTGTTGTTGACAAATATACATATCACCTTGTCTTACCAGAGGCCGCTGTTCTATCCTGCCGAAAAAGCTTAAAACACGCCAGCTGTATGTTAATCATGTCGTCGTTCAGCCACGACTTGGTGAAACATAAGATATTACAGTTTTTAATGTCCCGTTGGTAGGATATACGTGCTCGTAGTTTGTCTATTTTATTATCGATTAATTGTTCGTTGGCTAATAGGACCGATGGTAAAGGTAGATTACCCTCTCGGTGATGGATCCTTACAAGGCACCCGGACCGTCGTCTACGATATCTCCATCTTTTCCTCCTGAGAATGACGGGGATGAGGGCCCTGTCGGGTGTGTGAAGTAAATCCTTCCCGTCCGACTCGTTGAATAAAAATTGCCCCAGTACAGGGTGACTAATCGCTGCCCTGATATCAAGAAGCTATTTTCGGTCATAAGACACGGTGGCAGAAATATTATGTACAAAATAAGTTACAAATAAGGGGAAAAAACATACACAATAGCACAATTGTTTACAGGATCGTAAAACGACAGCCATCTCTTTCGGCACCATTATTCAACACTCAAGTAAAAGGGAAAGTAACCCAGTAAAATCCTACTTGAGTAAATGTTTAAAAGTATCAAAGAGGTTCAAAGTATTTGATTTTAAATATACTTAAAAAAGTAAATGTAATTGCTAAAATATACTTATGCACCAAAAGTAAAAGTATAAATCATTTCAAATTCCTTATATTAAGCAAACCAGACAGCACCATTTTCTTGTTTTTTTTAAAATTATGTATAGCCAGGGGCATGCTCCAACACTCAGACATCGTTTACAAATGAATCATGTGTTTAGTGAGTCTGACAGATCAGAGGCAGTAGGGATGACCAGGGATGTTTTTCATAAGTATGTGAATTAGACCATTTTCCTATCCTGCTAAGCATTCAAAATGTAACGAGTACTTTTGGGTGTCAGGAAAAATGTATGGAGTAAAAAGTATATCATTTTCTTTAGGTATATAGTGAAGTAAAAGTTGTCAAAAATATAAGTAGTTATGTACAGATATCCCCCAAAACTCCTTAAGTAGTACTTTCAAGTATATTTTATGAATTACTTTACACCAAAGCACTTACAGTTTGATGCATACATTCGATAAATCAATCCAGCGTACTGTATGGAGCACACAGAACGTTTTCGAACACACCGACAACGTCATTGCATTTTGGTACAGCAGAACTACATTCGTTTCCAATGAAACATTGCGTTTGCCTTTCTGCATATGTACATATAGTAAAGAGTGTGTATATATATATATATATATATATATATATATATATATATATATATATATATATATAAATAGTGTGTGTGTGTGTGTATGTATATATATATATATATACCTTTCTGCCCTTGAGCAAGGCAGTTAACCCCCAACAACAACTGCTCCCCGGGCGCCGATGACATGGATATTGATTAAGGCATCCCCTCGCACCTCTCTGATTCAGACGGGTTGGGTTAAATACCGAAGACACATTTCGTTGAATGCATTCCGTTATGCAACTGACTAGGTATACCCTTTTCGATTTCATGACATATGCACACTGTATCGTAACAGCAAGTGCGCCACAACTGTAATACAACAGTCAGCTACTCTAGTAGTGTATGTACAGCGTTCTTTTCCCCACTAAAACTAAGTGTGCAAGGTTGATTCAAAGTCTTTGAGGTGACCAAGAAGACATGAGTGTATCCTTACAGGATGAGAAGACAAAGTAGCCACCGGTCACCGACTGCTGTGAGCGTGCATTTTTCTTATTTAATTATTCAGAGATAGTTCATTTTTGTTATTTACAGCTACTTTTTTGTAGGTCAATAGATTGCAAAAGTTATTTTTGTATACAGGCATCAAAGGAACTTTTAGGAAGGAGTTGTTTCACCCGAACTGCTTTCGCTTCCGGACAAAATATTGCCCAATGCGCATGCGCTCCCCCAACATGGCAGCTCAGGTAGAACTGTCATGTTTAGATACATTTCCAACGCACTTAAATCCTTTGCACGTGCTTGTTATCAAGTCACAATTTAGATATGCGTTTCCAAGTTGCATTGAGCCTACTTCGACCCTTTTATTCACATCACGGAAGCTTCAAACACTCGGGAAAACTGCCGTTTTGCTCTGCGCGCACTCAACAGAGGAGACGTCAGGTTGTGGGGCGGATGGAAACAACACAACTTTAAAGCTGTACACAAGTAAGATCTTTCTCAAACACTACGGTCTCCAGGATGATATAAGGGGAGTTGTACGCTCACTGTCACCGTTTTCCCTTAGAAAAGTTGTTATAGGGGCACGAACAAGACAGAGTTTCAAGTGGGCAAACTCGGATAAGTTTTCCAATGGACTTCTCATACTGGCTTCGTGCCAAGGTCAACCACTATTGGCACGACAAGGGGACTCGCTATCACTTCCCTATCACCCTTTACTTGGAGATGATATATCTCAAGTGCAACACTTTCTGTTCGACTTAGTTGTGTTGGAGTGTACACCTATAACGCAGGGGATGATAACAATCAACACAACAGTGGTGGTCACCGACTGCAGAGACATTGCGCAACATGGTGCACTGGAGACCTCGAATGGTTTGGCTACTAGAAATCTGACCTCGCTATTTGTCTCTGATTTTGCACACTACGCGAATAGTCTTGGCGGGGGAAGCTCTTTACTTGACAACAGGCAAGTATTGGACTCGAGTTTATCCGCTTTTTTGCAAGCACTGGAGTGTAGGCTGGATGTCAGAATCGTGGATATTCATCGCTTGTACCGTCAAGGGAGAATTGTACTAGTGGAGAAGCGCGATGCTAAAATCGATTTAGACAGTACTGTTTTCGTAAGCAAACAGTTGCTGCTCAAACTCGGGTTATTCAACCGTGAGTGGGTAGTGGTGTCTAGGTTTAACTGCTCATCAGAAACGACAAAGACGTCCTACAGAGGCGAATCCCTGCCAAGTCCCGGGCAAGCCGATGATAACGCACCTGGCAAAGAGCCATCTAAGGGCGCCGAAATGGTCCACCTCGGCTTGGTTGTTGTGGCAGATTTCAGCAAGTGTGCGGAGTTGGACCTTCAAGACAACGTTGGCTTCATATCGCCGACTCATTGGTTCAACTTGTCAAACGGAGAGCCAGCGCCAGTCAGTAGCAGAGCTGTGAAGATAAAGGTGAGTAAATATTTGTACATATTTGTTCTTACATTTTAGTTGAAAGTTAAGTGTTGTGCGACGTCCTCCATGTCCATTTGCATGCAGGTTGTCATTGCAACTCTAAACTTTTTTCTTCTTAGTTTATATTCAAATCAATTTGAATAGGTTAAAGGGAAAGTTTAATATGAAAGGGATGTGCATGCCCATATACGCCAATTCTCAAATCCTGGAACATCCAAGCAACTTGACAATTTTGGACACAGATTTGTCTTCACATAATAATGGTCATAATGCTGAATTATTTGCTGCATTTCTTTGAATTATCTCAGAGATGGAACGGGGTCGTTTCACAGTCAGGTCTTCAGCTTTCAGAGAGCCTCTCTCGATCAGCATCACCGCTGTTAGCCAAAGACCTCCACATTGATGCTGTCATCTCCCCAGAATACAATTCTCATGGTCCCTTTGACAGTATCCTCTGTGAGCACTTTACCATACCAAGGTTAGTGAAATACTCTGCCCTTCTATCTGTACTAATTATAAAAATGTTTTGTATTCATTGGTAACCAAACGGAAGTGAATGGGCTGAAATTGGGGAGGGACTACCTGAATTTGGCCTATAAGAAACTCCCATTTTCTGTTTGTTGCAAAAGGTTTTTCTATTGTGTGCACTAATCAATGCGACTCTGGCCTTGGTTTGTGCTTCATACTGTTGTTGGTTTGTTGCATCTTCCCTGTAGGATTTGTTTTGCACGCACCGTGCTGTATTTGACCTTTTTATCTTTTACCTTTGTTCCTTCTCTCCCAGACTTGTGCAGCTGGGCGGTGTTTTGGGCATCCCATCTGAAGGGCATCCTGAAGTCATGGAGAGCAACTCTGAGGGAATCACAAGGTCCACACGTCAAGCAGACTAATGCTTACACTTATTTATCCATTTACACTCGGAACAACCGAGGGAGGTTGACCATAATGATTTAACAAATGTTTCTCCTATACTACAGTGTGTGTCAGATAAAATGGCGTGCCACCATATCTTGCTGCTTTACGTCAAATCAACATGAGCACATGATTGGGTATTCAATGACACTTTTCTTACTTCGAACTCTGAACTTTCGTTAGGTGGCCGGTTGTGTATTTCAAAGTGAAAAAGGTTTGTGGCTCTACAGAGGAGGAAGACCAAGGTCCTTACCTTGCAGACACTGTCCACACATCTCTATACATGGTACGTTTAAACTTTTTACATAAAATGTCACATCAATAGCCAGATTCAGACAGTTTTAAGACCGCATGCATAAAGTGAACATTCAATACTAGTTATGTCTTGCTCTTTTGAGTGGTGAAGTATGTATTTCAATAGGCCTACGCTTGGAACTAGGCTAGTGCAAGGCCTCCAAAATGTTGAGATACCCCTACCTGAGGTATAACAAAACACAACCATGTTTTCACATATCTTTAAGTTCTCCCATATATGAAATGGGATGTGCATGTAAAAATGTACAAATACATTACTGTAAAAGGGTTTAAATTTGATAGATGTTGTGACACCCCTTAACTGAGAAAGTGCAGAATAATGCCCGGCTGAAGGGGTGTGGGTCACGTAAGCTCATTTAACCCAGTATTGCAAGCTCTGATATTGCTAAAATTGTAAATGCAAGTAGTCTGCCCTACATACACAAACAAACAGCATTGGGATATCTTAATGCATCTTTGAAATATAGAGCTGTAAACACACAGATACAATAGTCGTAAATATCAACTATGAATAGTTATGTCAAATTCACTTTTTGGTAGCTATTCAATAGACAACTTTCCAAGTTAAATTTGTTGTCATTCAGTGCTGTATGGTCCTGCCTGAGACAAATCCAGACAGTTACATGTTTTTTGATGTTGTGGCTATTGTAATTTTTTTATATATATTTCTGCCCTTGAGCAAGGCAGTTAACAACAACTGTTCCCCGGGCGCCGATGACATGGATATTGATTAAGGCATCACCTCGCATCTCTCTGATTCCGACGGGTTGGGTTAAATACCGAAGACACATTTCAGTTGAATGCATTCAGTTGTGCAACTGACTAGGTATACCCCCTTTCTCTTTCACGACATAAGCACACTGTAGCGTAACGGCAAGCACGCCACAACTGTAATACAACAGCCAGCTACTCTAGTTGCTATGTCCCCACTAAAACTAAGTGTGCAAGGTTGATTCAAAGTCTTTGAGGTGACCAAGACAGTGTATCCTTACAAAGTGAGAAGACAAAGTAGCCAGTGGTGGTTGTAGTTCTGGGGCCTGACCTGTAGCCAGTGGTGGTTGTAGTTCTGGGGCCTGACCTGTAGCCAGTGGTGGTTGTAGTTCTGGGGCCTGACCTGTAGCCAGTGGTGGTTGTAGTTCTGGGGCCTGACCTGTAGCCAGTGGTGGTTGTAGTTCTGGGGCCTGATCAGCTTGCACAGCTAACTGGTCATTCTTTGCAAGCTGCAGCGACAAGAGCAGTGTCCTTCCTGTATGACTGGTGGGGTATTGGGGCTGTGGGGTGATCAGTTTCCATTTCTACAGTTCGCTATTGTCAGTTAGCAGATGAAGCTTGCATACCAAAGAGACCCATTGACTAAGTGGAATGTTATCCCAGCCTGAATGATGCTTGGGATACTGTTTGGTTGTCTGGTTGTAAGGAGAGTCTGTGAAACGGCTGTCACAAACATACTATTTTTTTATATATTGAATGTGGCAAAAAGTCCTGCAGGTCATGTCGTACATATTTCTTTATATTCCTTTGGAAGTCAGTTAGGATGATAATTTGTCCGACATTAACTGTGGGAGGTTGGCATTGATAACGGACTGGGGCATGCCCAGCAGGAGATGTGGAGTGTGACAGAACCTGTGAGGGTGACCTCAGGTTACGTAGAGGTTAGCTAGTGTAGCTAGGTCATAGACTATGATTAAGAAGCATTGGTTTTGAGGGACATAGCACAGTTCCACACACATACATTTGAAGATGGACAGTAAAAGGGTTGCAGAGGAGCATGAAAGCTAATTCTTCACATGTGAGTCCAGTTCAGGTTGGTAGCAAAATGGGTACATATTAGGGCAATGCACACCAGCATTTTCCAGATGGCATTTTGGCTGTGAATGGCCTGACGTGTGGCAGTCCAGTACCATGGTGTGTCTAGTAGTACCCGAGGGAAGGACTGATGCTGGAGTGGGCTTATCAAGGACTGTTCTGGGAGATTCAAGATGGTATTGACATTGGAGAGGTTCAATTCCTATGACGTGAAGGCCCACAAAGTTGATGGAATTTCTTGTCATTGAGTGTCAGGTTGTGTTAGTTCATTGTAGTTAACACCTGCTTTATGCGCTTGTCATGTGTCGTTGCATTCTCTTCATACACTATAGCTGTCACCAAGTCAATATATACGGCAACTCCAGGGCAGACAGCCAGGATGGTGGGCATGTTTGTCTGGAAGAAGCAATGTGCCAGCTCAACCTGAACAGGATAAATGCCACCGGAACATCTCGTTGTGCTTCACAAATGCAGTGAGCCAGCGGGAGGTCATGTTTGATTCAGACGGACAAATTAGACTAGCAATGAATCAAAGCTCACTTCTAAATTATAAGGAGGTGACTTAACAGCCCAATCCTGGAGTGGCATGTTATACCACATTGGGGGGCAAGTTGTAGAGCTAGGGACCGAGTGTCAGAACCCAGGGTTGGATTCTCTTTCATTTCGTTGGAGCCTCCCGGTTGTCTCATTGATCGTCAGAGAGGCTTGTGGCTTGGAATACTTGTGGCTGCCATGCCATGCAGTCTGCTGCCTTTTTTATATATCCAGACAAAGGTGTTTGAGTGTATATGGTGGGCATATTGGATTTCTACCATCGATGAAGTACACACAAATAGTCTTGAGTGCAGTGCACAAATCAGAAAAATGTATCTCTTAAAATGTGAACTTGTACAGGTGATTAAACCACCATTTAATGGAAATGTGGCAGCCATATTGGATTTTGGACACCATGTTGGATTTGGAGTCATCTAGCCCCCCCCCCCCCCCCCCCCCCAACGTAATTGCAACAGTAGGGGCTAAACAATTCCAATTCACAGAGGAACCTTTGACTGAAAAAAAGGACAGTTTTCAGTGTCTGCGATACAACCATCTATTTCAATAATGGGAGACCTTAGAGATATGGAAAAGCATGGTTCTGTTTGCTATACCTTGGGCAGGGGTATCTCAAAAGCTAAAGCCATTTTGAGGATTGTCTACTAGCTTAAAAGTAGAGATGTCACAAACATCAAAGTGAACATGACTAGACCCCTTGCAAGTTTGGAGACGGCATCGCATTTGCTAGCAAAGACATTTGCGTTGGCTAATTTAACAATGAATAAGATCGTTTCACTCCTGTTTGCCAAAATGATTAGCTCGTCAGCTAAAATTGTTTACAGTTATTTAGCAACCGCTCCTACACTCTTCTGCTGCTTCAAACACTTGTCTCAAAATGACGAGGTTTCTCCAGTTGTTTACTTTTTGCAACTGACACACACCATGCATATTACTTGTCCTTTTTAGGGAGGCTCCACCAATAGCCTGGCTCCCTGTTCCCTTGTTGGCGAGGAGCCTTCCCTCTGGACTAGCCTGTCTCCCCCTGGGCTCTCCAGCACCGTGGACCAATTCTCCACTATCATCCAGCCCCACTTGAATGAAAGGTCAGTGTTAACTCAGCAGAATGACATCATCTTACACAACTGGGCTGTATTCATTAGTGCAAACCATAGCAAAAGGTTTTGCAATGTAAAACGCTTTGCAACAGAAACGAGAGTTTCTTATCGGACATCTTATTGGAAGTTCAGGTAGTCCTTCCCCGTTTTCTATTTGGTGTCTCGTAAGTACGGTCCTGGGCATCTTCCTGAAAACAGACACGGACATAAATGCAATTCACATCATCCCGGTTACCATTATTGGCTTGTATATGTCAGCTGATACCGCAGACCCAGGGCAACACGGTAAACAATATGTAAAGTGTAAGTGAACAAGATTTAGTCATAGCCAATATAACAGGATACTTACTGTATGTAGAATAACTGTTATCCGCACTCCTTTTTACCTCTATGCTGACTTTTTTGTATCAACTGTTTTTTTCAAGCTCTGCTGCTCTGATGAGCGGCTGCACCATCCTCCTCCTGGGACCGAGTGGCAGTGGCAAATTCACCTCTGTCAGAGCTGCATGCCGTAGACTCCATCTGCACTTAGTGAAGGTATCCTTCAGAATCACAGAACTGGCTTACTACAAGATTGAATTAAAATACAAATGTACATGTATTAGTTTTTATGGGGTTACTCGCTCTATAGCCATTTGAATTGAGGTAGTAATATGATTCATTTGATGTGAAATATTCAGTCCGTAAGCAGATGAAATCTAAGGCTATCCTCACCCTTAGTTACGGGACTTAACTTTAGTCTTAAGTTGCTTATGTTAAATGTTTGGAAATGTTCAAAAGTTTCCTCTCTCTGCCCCTGTGCAGGTGGACTGCGTGACCCTCTGCGCCGACACGGCCGCCGCCTGCGAGGCAAAGATGAAGTCTGTCTTCCAGCGAGCTGAGGCCCACCGGCCGTGCATCCTGCTGCTCAGGAACCTGCAGCTGCTGGGCCAGCCCAGGGATGGCACCGAGGAGGATGCCAGGGTCATAGCCGCCCTGTGCCAGTTCATTGCCCACGCCCCTGCCAGGTAGCCCATCCATCTTAACCAAGGCTAGAATTCAGTCGATCCCGGCCATAGCCATGTTTATGCAGTGCCTTTGTTACTACTACTGTAAGCTTCTGCCTGTGCGCGTGCATGCAAACACACACACGAAGATGGCGCTGACGGAGATGGCAGCATCGCAACTTTTTTACATTATTAGCTCAGGAAATGTTTTGTGTCATTACATACAGCCGGGAAGAACTATTGGATATTAGAGTGGCAGTAACTCACCAGAACTACCAGCATTACGACCAGGAATACGACTTCCCTGGAGCAGATCCTTTCTTCACTCTCCCCAGAGCAATTGAACTTATTCCAGAGGCCGACCTAAAACATCGGCGGCTGAGGATTGGCACTCGAGGCGGCCTGCTGGTTTGACTTAGGTGTTCATATTACTCGCTAATGTTCAGTCTTTGGATAACAAAGTTGATGAGCTTAGAGCAAGGACATCGGGGCCTGTAACATAGGAATAAATATCTCTCCAGGAAGCAGAAGGGCGGAGGGGTGTGTTTCATGATTAACGATTCATGGTGTAATTCTAGGAACATACAGGAACTCAAGTCATTTTGTTCACCCGACCTAGAATACCTCACAATTAAATGCCAACCATATTATCTCCCTTGAGAATTCTCCTCCGTCATCGCCACGGCCGTTTACATCCCACCTCAAGCCGAAACCTCGACGGCCCTCAAAGAACTTCACTGGAATTCATGCAAACTGGAAACCACATATCCTGAGGCTGCATTTATTGTAGCTGGGGATTTTAACAAAGCAAATCTGAAGACCATTGCTATTCAAACTTCCGAAATGCTTACAAGGCCCTCCCTGGCCCTCCATTCGACAAATCTGACCAAGACTCCATCTTGCTCCTCCCGTCCTATAGGCAGGAACTCAAACAGGAAGTACCCGTGCTTCGTACTATTCAATGCTGGTCTGACCAATCGGAATCCACACTTCAGGATTGTTTTGATCACGTGGACTGGGATATGGTCCGGGTAGCTTGCGGAAATAACCTAGACGCAGTCACCGTATCTGTGTATAAGTTCATAAGGAAGTGTATAGGCGATGTAGTTCCCACTGTGACTATTAAAACCTACCCTAACCAGAAACCGTGGATAGATGGTGGCAATTGAGCGAACCTGAATGCGCGAACCACCGCATTTAACCAGGGCAAGGTGACTGGTAATATGGCAGAATATAAACAGTGTAGTTATTCAATCCGCGTAAGCATTTCGCTACACCCGCAATAACATTAGCTAATCATGTGTATGTGACCAATACATTTTTTTTATTCGACACACTTCTTATTCCGATAACTGGAAGCATCTACACGGTGATAATAGTGTTTGTTTTTCTGTTAGATAAAGGGACCTACTGCGTAAATAACGCAATGTGAATTCAGTTGAATTGAGCCACCAGACCTTATTGCAACAACAAGAAACAAAACGTTAATTTCAGTATCATTGAATGAAGGGCAAAGAAGGAACGGCTACGTCTATAACCTCCGTCACTCTCTCCCCCTCCCCCTTAGCGTGGTTGTGGTGGCGGCAGTGAGTAAACCCCGGGAGCTGTCGTCCGACGTGATGGCAGCCTTTATCCACCAGGTGTCGATAGAGAGCCCCAGTGAGGAGCAGCGCCGGGCCATGCTGGCCAGCCTCAGCGAGGGCATGCCCCTGGGAAGGGACGTCAACCTGGCCAGGCTGGCAAAGCACACTGCGGTGAGATCCATAGCATGGTTTTAGCCATTATATTCATACTTCATAGACACCAGCCCAATTCTCATTCTCCCCAATATTTCTGTTCACTTGTTCACATCCCCCTTCAAGGATTTAAAAGGCACCAGATTGGTTTAGAGAGCATTTGAGAATCTATGGAAGTGAGTTTGGTTTTGTGGAAGACACACATTCAGAAGGACCATGACTTTTGACGGTCCTTCTAACACCTCCCCCTCTGTCCTCTTTTTATATTTCTCTCTATACCTCCCTCTCTCGACTCACAGGGCTTTCTATTGGGGGACCTCAGTGCACTGCTGACTCAGGCTGGTAAATCTGCCCATGGAAGGATACTCCAATCCTGGTGAGTCGTCCACCCGCAATTGCTCTCCCCCACTGAATATCCGCTGAACTCTAGCAACTATGTACAATGTGTTGTTCTTGTTATGTTGAATATTGTGTCCTATTCCTTGTGATTGTCTCTGTTGGCTGCATAACCAAGTTTACTACTACTTAAAAAAATGAATTATTTCAAAAGGACATCATACCACTACAGAATGACTGAGGCAGGCATTTGTGTTCAGTTTCCCAGAGGGGGCCAGTGTGCAGGAGGAAGAGGACCTATGTGCCTGTGGGGTAACCGTTCTGGCCCAGGACTTCACCAATGCCTTGGAGACCCTCCAAGATGCCCATTCTCAGGCCATCGGAGCCCCGAAGGTACACCCCAAAAATGGGGCACACGGCTATTTCTCAAATTATCTAAATAATCGTCCATTTCCTTGCCTCCTCTCCTAAATTGCATTGGTCTGAAATTTAATTAAGTCATACATTTTATTTTTTTCAGTTTAGATGAAACCCATGTCTCTGTTACGATTCTCTACCCTTCTCCAGATGTGTTCACTCATTCATTCCTCCTCATGCATTTAAAAACCATATGATTTGTTACAAGCATGGCTGGAGGGAGTTTCCCACATATTCTTCATACCAGTCCATTCCTTTTAAATCCATGAGTGGAAGTGTACGAGTGCACACTTCACGATGGGTAGAGAATTAGACTGTAGCCCATGTTTCACTGGCTCAGAGGAGACTACTGACACTGATCAACTGCTTATGGTGGAGAAGTGTAACGTGTGTGTGGTCAGATCCCCAGTGTGCGCTGGCAGGACGTTGGCGGCCTGCAGCAGGTGAAGCGGGAGATCCTCGACACGGTGCAGCTGCCCCTGGAGAGGCCCGAGCTGCTGTCCCTGGGCCTGCGCCGCGCCGGCCTGCTCCTCTACGGGCCTCCCGGCACGGGCAAGACCCTGCTGGCCAAGGCTGTGGCTACCGAGTGCTCCATGACCTTCCTCAGGTAGGAGACAACCAGAGGAGCCTGGATGACTGGGTCAAGTTCAGTTGGGCACACTGTAGTGGAACCGTTGCAATGGGAAAAAGTGTTTCTTATTGGACAGGTTCAGATAGCACCTCCCTGTTTTCACGCAATGTTTTCTCCCAACTGTACATGACCCTGGTGTCAGGAAAAAAGGTATGAGAAAGCTGGAGAAATGTCATGGAATGTTGCAGATAGACATTTCTTATATAGAGCCAACATTCCCTATTTTAAGTGATGGAGGAGTGTCTGTTCTACATAATAGATTTCTATCCGATTGTTCTGTACTGTTGCACCCCCCTGAGCCCGACACCGGGTAATGAGCATCTTGTGGTGAATAAGCGGATCATCCATATTTCTTCCACACATTCAGCTGAATGATTGTGCTTGAATCCTGATGGCTTTGTCTTCCTCTTCGTTTAGTGTCAAAGGCCCAGAACTCATCAACATGTACGTGGGTCAAAGCGAGGAGAACGTGAGAGAGGGTGAGTGTAGTGGAGTTAGATGGCTGTTTAACTCCCCTGGCGCATGGCGTGCCAGTAAGGTTTTGTCAAAGTGACCTTTCTGCGTTGCACGCGCTTATCTCAACTCTAAATCAGGCCCTAGTTGAATACATGCAATCAACTGTAAGTGTTGTGTACATTTCAAAAGCAGAGCAGTTTACACCTCTCTGTAAAACCCTGATGAAGGCCTATTGACCGACACATCCCTGTGAGATCCAACAAATTGTTTGCAGACGATCCAAGCTCACTACTACTTTTGTACTGCCTTATGCTTGTTCTTCTTCATGCTCCTGTTGCATTGTCTGAAAACATCCTAGTGAAGACAAGAGGTCAAGTCTAAATATATGCATTTACACTACCGTTCAAAAGTTTGGGGTCACTTAGAAATGTCCTTGTTTTTGAAAGAAAAGCACTTTTTTTTTTTCCCCCATTAAAATAACATTACATTTTTTGGAAATACAGTGTAGACATTGTTAATGTTGTAAATTACTATTGTAGCTGGAAACGGCTTATTTTTTTTATTTATGGAATATCTACATAGGCGTACAGAGGCCCATTTATCAGCAACCATCACTCCTGTGTTCCAATGGCACGATGTGTTAGCTAATCCAAGTTTATCACTTTGAAAGGCTAATTGATCATTAGAAAATCCTTTTGCAATTATGCTAGCACAGCTGAAAACTGTTGTGCTGATTTAAAGAAGCAATAAAACTGGCTGCCTTTTAGACTAGTTGAGTATCTGGAGCATCAGCATTTGTGGGTTCGATTACAGGCTCAAAATGTCCAGAAACAAATACCTTCCTTCTGAAACTCGTCAGTCTATTCTTGTTCTATATTCCATTCAAAATATTCCATTCAAATTGTAGCCGTTTCCAGCTACAATAGTCATTCACAACATTAACAATGTCTACACTGTATTTCTGATCAATTTGATGTTATTTTAATGGACAACAAATGTGCTTTATTTTTTTTTAAACAAGGGCATTTCTAAGTGACCCCAAACTTTTGAACGGTAGTGTACATTTTGTGAGAGCCAATGCCCTATGATGTGACTGTTCTTCCTCTCTCTCGTCCAGTGTTCTCCAAAGCTCGAGCAGCGGCCCCTTGTATCATCTTCTTTGACGAGCTGGATTCTTTAGCGCCCAACAGAGGGCGCAGTGGAGACTCTGGTGGAGTCATGGACAGGTGGGTGGGATTGATTTTTGGACAATACACCACTGAAAATGTATCATTATGATTATTATTTTTAATCATTTCGACAAAGCAGTTAGATCACGTCATAAAATATTATGCAACAAACAGGTTATTTTGGAGATCCAGAGTCACCCTTGTTTGACAAACATTTTCCGTAGGCGAAACTGGGCCTTTTACATTCCATTTCTCTCATTGAGGCCAATGAAAGTGTGTGGATATTGAATAATCTTAGTACTGACACACTGTCATTTTGTGGAGTGTTAAAATATCATGGTGTTTTGCGTGTTCAGAAGATCAGTGACTGTCTTTTCTTGTAAAACCCTGCTTCCCTCCATTTATATAGGATCAGTTTATCCTCCCCAAATTCTGACCTTAATCGTTGGGGGGAAACAACAGAAAACTGATCATAGCTCAGTGCCTAAGGACAACTTCATCCTCTTCCTTGTTTGAACCTGATCTCTGTTAACTGTAGGGTGGTCTCTCAGCTCCTGGCTGAGCTCGACGGACTTCACTCCTCTGGGGACGTGTTTGTGATTGGCGCCACCAACCGGCCAGACCTGCTCGATCAATCATTGCTCAGACCTGGCAGGTGAGATTCAAATTACGGTTTGTCTAGTCAATCAGTGTGAGTCTCCTCACAAAGCAAATGTTTATGTAGTATACGCCTACAGGCATGTACCTTCTGAAAAAGTCAACATTTAGATGTTGGACAAGTCTGTACTTTATTGTTCTAAAAGCCTTCTTTTTTATTTATTTTTTATTTTATTTTTTTGTCTTTTCCATTATGTTTTTGACCTTATGGTTTCCTCGCTGCTTTTTCAGGTTTGACAAATTGGTGTATGTTGGGATCAATGAAGACAAAGAGTCTCAGCTGCAAGTTCTGAAGGCCATAGTCAGAAAGTATGTGTGTCCTGCCTGATTATCATTTACTGTCAAACATGAACAGCAAAAAGCTGGTAAAACTATTGGTGTTTTTTTCAATAGTTATCCTCGCAGATTAAGGTTAAAGTGCAGAAGTGTGTTACAGCACAAATACCATATGTTTGAATGTGAATTGCTATGCGTGTCTGTGTTTCTGCGCTCTCAGGTTCAAGGTGGACCCCAGCATCAGTCTCCAGGATGTAGTGGAACGCTGCCCACCTCAGCTCACAGGGGCGGACATATATGCTCTCTGCTCCGACGCCATGACGTCTGCCATTAAGAGGAAGATTGCACGTGTCACTGATGGTACGTTTGGCCGTCACAAATGGAGACATGTACATTTTCCTTGTAAAGTTTGGTTAAAAATCCTCCTTCAGGTGTAAAAACAAATGTTGGTCTTAAATACAGGAATTTGAAAGCCTGCCTGAAACAGAAGTATGGAAAACTGGGATGTATGATTGCCTCAGTACCTCACTGTTCACATGAGTGGGCTAAACAAACGGTCAAATCATTTGAAAATACAACAGTTCCACTTTTAATATTTAAATGTAAATACAATGGTGAATCTTCAATGGTATCTTTATCTTGTCCATTTATTAAAAAACATACCTTTTGGCGTTTTAAAATAAAATCAATGTGGACAATCTACCCAAATAATGTGCTTATAAAATCCATAGTCTCATTGCTATAAACCCATTTTGTTTATCAGCTGAATTCTTGCGTTTGTCCTATCCCTACAACCTCCTCGTATCATGTACTGTAGAAACCAACCATAAAATGAATCTATCTTATTTTGACAACACATGGACACATTACGAGATCATTCAGAGTCATGTTCAGAAGTTTTTACTACAGTGTAGAATTTGTGGCAATTATGTTTCTCTATGAATTTTTCATTCCACAAAAACTTAAACCATTATAAATCATGTACTGGAAAATATATAAAATACCATTCTTTCATAGCATCCTTTCTAAATAACAATGTCATATCTACTGATGATAGTATTTTAAGAGATGACCGTCTCAGTTCCTAGAGCCCTATGGCAACCTCGAGCGTTAGTAACAAGTGCATTAGGGACTTATTTATCTCTTTCACACACTCCTTTCTCTCCACGACCCCCTTCTACTCTGCTATATTCTCTACCCCCTTTTTATTGTTTCCACTGCCCCTCCATTTCTCTCTCTCCCTCTTTCACTCTCAGGTCTGGACACAGAGGATACTCCTCTCATACTCTCTGCTGAAGACTTTAACCAAGCGTTGGATTGCCTCAAACCGTCCGTCTCTGAACAAGAGCTGCTCAAATATAAACTCATTCAGCAGAAACTCACTGCAAAATAACCAAGCCACCCAAGCCTAGTGCCGCCCAATTATGGCGCTAAGCTATTCTCTTCTGCATGCACTACATTACCCCAAATCCTCTACCGCAAGCGTGTATTCCTCAAGAGTGTTGGCTCTGCAAAAAAACTGGGGTTGTGAAATTCTCTTCCTTTTCTCTGCACTAATGAGTGGATGAGCAGTGTCGTTTAGTCCAAGGGACCAAACTAGTACACAACCTAATTAATGCACAATATTGGATGTGGACCACATTTGTACAGTTTGCAAAATCAATCTGAACAGTCAACGTAAGGTTTGTGTTGTATATTTGTAACCATTAGTTTCTGACTTGAGCTTAAGCATCTGAACTTGGCAGTGTTAATGGCAGCAACAAATGCATATGAAAGTTGTTCAAATGAAAACTAGTATATCCATGGACCTCCTAGGAGTAAAGTTGGGACATCACTTTCCTATATCCTCAAAGTGACACTAGTGCTGCTGTTCTGTTTAGTTTCTCTATTCTCACTGGAGTTACTAGCCATATGTTGTCCAATTTAAGTCCATTAATTGCAAAGTTGTCTCTTACTGAGTCTTGCATTTCAACAGGATGTTCCAAATTTCGAGTGGTTTATTATTCCAATGCTTCCCCAACCTGAACTATTTTGAATGCTGGTTTCTTTTACAAGCCATCCTTTCAGAGACTTGTTTGAGCAACAGTTCAAATAAAAACAATTAATATAATGGGTTGATGGAAAACCAGCTTACTCAAGTTCTCCTTGACCAAGTTTTGGGTAACACTGGTTGGTGCAGAGTTTCCCCTTCCACCCTGTAGATAATTTGCATAAAATAAATTCAGTAATACAAAATTCACAATTATGAAACATTTTAAAAATATGAATCACTTAAGTACAGTTTAGAACAAATACACATTGAAACAAAGCTACCGCATTAATCCATGAGAATGTATCCGGTCACACTTTATATTAAGTTGGCAGTTTATTGTTTTAAGAAATAATTTGTTACAGCATGAGTAAATATGAGTAACAAAGCTGATGATCCTCTGAGTGATGCATTGTTGGAGGAATTTCAATGTGTATGGTTCAAACCAAAGTTGAGCTTGAACTAGAGTTTACTAATTAACTACGTTAATTTTGACTATTCCAATTTTGTCCTTTGAAGATTGTAACGGAAGTTAAAGTATTTACATGTGAAATGGGACAACTTAGTGTAAAGTGTAACCATGAAAAATGAATCATTTATAATATTCAAAGATTGCTATCAATGTGAAAAACGATACTTATATTTTTGTATGGTGAGACATTGTGCTTCCCATCTCATGGTAGCAAAAATGACAATATGATTACAAAAGTAAGACAAACAAATCTATAAATTGTTAATTATGTTAACTATAACTTTCAAATGGTGCAAACTTTTTTTGCTAGCGCGGTTAAGTGATTGTAATGTTTATGTAATTTATGATCTGATTTAAAAAAAAAAAGAACAAAAAAAAAAGTGTATTACTTGGGATGGTAAAATAAACTTTACCAAATTATTAACTTGCTTTACTTGAAACCTTGCCAATACATTGCAGTGTCATATATTTTAAGTGCTTTGTTATTTCATGATACCTGATTTTGTGAAAGCTTGCCATTTACCTAAATACAATAGGCAATATTAGGTAATGTAGTAAAAAAATTAACTAAATGTTAATTGCCAAACAGATTTTCTGTCTTGTCCATGGCACTGTAAAAGTAGGCTTTATGATTTGAGTGTGAAAGTGTTACCTAGAATTGTTACCCATTTGTAAAGGAATACAAGCATTTCGCCACACCTGCAATAACATCTGCAAAATATGTGTATGTGACCAATACAATTTGATTAGATTTTTGAATGTTTACCTCAAGGTTTAACCTCTTCTCGCTCTGTTTTTCCCCTTTCAAGTCACTTGGATGGTTTATGTAAAATAAGGAAAAATGATGGGTCAGATTGTTAATGGCGACTCTTTCACTGGCCCAGAGTTGCGTTAATCGTGTGTACCTACTGTGGTTTAGATATTTGCACCTGCTAGCCATGGAGAGGCACTATTTTCTTATTCACCCACTCAAACACAAATTTGTTTATGTGAAACAACAAATCATTCTCTGACTGGAAAATATCTATCCTAAGAACACAGCGATAGTCAGTTCTGTTAAACTAAATGTATGCCACTGGATGTAAATAATGTACAAGTCACACTCATTGTACTATAATGAACCATAACAAATTTGGATTTGAAGAGATATACAAATGGGCGTGTAGGAGAAGATCTCGATTTAATCAGGGGGTCTAGATCTCTGTTGCAGATCCCTTGTTTTCACAAAAGACGCTAAACCCCTTTTCTGTTTGCTTTGGCTTTTAGTTCGTTGCTTCGACAAAGATTCAAAACATAGTTCTTCCATGTCTTCGTCTTTCAAATCTAACTCCGGTGGGGAGATCCTCTTTGCCAAGACCTCAAGTGAAATGCGGCATTCGATTGCAGGTTCTATAAGACAAAGAACATGTGTTTTTCAATTTGATCATAATTTGTATTTTGACAAATGAACTGACTAATTGCTATAACAGGCCTATATAGTTCAATATTAATTTAGATATGGCAACGATAATATATCAAGATAATGGAGAAAAAAACTGAAGACACACTTTGGTTACTTAGGCAATTTTAAAGTATACAATTGATCCAGGTTGAAATATGCTGACTGCTTCCAATGGGAAATGATGATTACAGAGGCAAGATGCCCACTAGGAAACAGGCCAGATTATTAGCATGCCACTAGCATCGGAGGTTATGCTGCTGGTGGGAATTTAGTTTTTAAGAGGCTGATTTGGTCCTGTATATTAGATCTTATTGCCAACCAGAAGTCTGACATGTAGGTTGAGGGGGTGCTGACCTTTTTGAAGCCTTCAAATTGATTTTACTTAACTACTACACCCCATCTTCATTATGCAAGTGCATGTAGTGTTATCCTATCCTAGAGACTATGGCTGTAGAATGAGACTAGAGCCTATGGCTCAGAATTACATAGTATGTTTAGCTGCAGTGTACAAAGTATGCAGGGTAGTATGTTTAAGTATGGTTGACAGACCAGGATGTCAAACAACATTTGCCCCAAAATTGAATAAAAGCAAGGAATGTCTGATTTTTATGTAAGAATTACAGCTCTCAAAATTAGATATATTTTCTACCACTGAGGTCGCACAGATGAGTGCAGTACCAGAGACTCTAGCAGCAGAGGGCACACATCAAGAGTACAAGATGAATATGGGGATCTATGGAGTTTCTCCGATTTTTAAACGTTTTTGTAAGAGCTTACATAGTTAAGTTAAAATGTTTATGGCAACCGGGGCTCAAATGTAGATATGACACTGTAACAATGTTTAGATTTAGCCATGAATCGGTCTATTTCCCATTGTATGTTGTAAAACTTGCCACTGGTGGGACACATCAAACGAGTGGAAAACTGAATGCGGTACAATGGAGAAAAACCTTTTTTTGTTTTCTCTTCATGTTATGGCTAAATCAAAGTGGCAATTTTATTGTATGAGATCACTGTACACTATTACTGGAGGAAGGGGTTGTGGCTAACACCAAAGATATGCCCCTATTTGTCTCAGATCTTATTGACATATTTAGCAGCCAACACTTATCCTTTAATGAGTGATGCGATAGTTTGATTTCAAACATCAGAATACTGTCATGACAATGGGAAGGTAGCTGTAGCCCAAGCTAGCCTACTGGCAAGGTACTAACTCAAGATAACTCTATGGTAAAATGACAATATTCTTGTCAAGAGTTTGGGACCTCTAGGTGTTGGATTAACAATAGCATTTGCAATCCCGCCCAGAATACCTGCCCATATTCACTACCGGATGTAGTATGTTTAGTACAATGTGCATGCTCATGTAGTAAGCAAGTATTTAGCAAGTAGTTCCCCATTCTGAACATAGCCTATGGTCATGTTGAGTGCCATTTGGCATAGTTAATAGTAAACTGTGGTCTGTCGTTGGGGGTAAGATTGGAACCTCTGCTGGGTAGTCATTCTACTGAATTTTGAGGACAGGAAAGTGTGCTGTGCGCAATTGCTCTTGAGTTCTTCTTTTCTTGACTGGCTTTGAAACCTGACAGGTAGGCATCACAGAACTCTAATTATTAAGCCGAATATTAACCATCAACTTTAGTGTACAGTTAATATTTTATCTAGTTACACTTTACATCAATAGGTATAACACATCATGCAAAACTTCTCAGAAGCATGTTTGGCCTCCTTATGTCTTATATAATCTAGTAATGATCCTGACTACATTTTGTCACTTTGAAGATTTGATTAGACATATTGCAAGCCTTATAATAAGACATCTCGAAGGCTCCTACATGCTTATAACAAGTTATAAAGAATTTTCACTGTCGGCTTTAAATAAAGTGTCACTGTTTATTCCTTTACAGTAGGCATTATTCATTTATGATTAGAATTTACGGTTTCTATTAAGTGTTGGAAGACTACACACAACACACACTAATTTCCTTAGACCAATAACGGTTCCTCAATCTCAACTGTTGGGTTTGGGTGTCTCTTGTGACGGTATAGTTATTTAAGAATCATTCGTTTTGAGGGAAGGGAGTTTATTCTTACATGCAACACTAGCCATATTTACCGCTTACGTGGCCTTTGCTACTTTTGTGCGCTTCATCCTTTTCCTCCGCATGAGGGTCACCTGAGGCCTTTTCAACCCCGCGATGAGCAACAGCAGTCTGGGCCGGGACTTGGTGAGCCAGCTTCTCAGTAGCGTCCCCTTGGGAAACCTGGGGGAATGGTAACAGCTTAATCCACTAGTTTATACAGCACCATTTTATATAAGCACGGTGTACCTTATATGACCGCTAACTTGACTGTTACTGCATGACTGACTATCTGCACAAGAGGTTGTCCATTGTTTTAGTAATTATATATGAAGGCGAGGAAAAATAATCTCATGCAGTCATGCATATAATTTCTCTTGGAAGCGTGTGTCTGTTACTGGTTCCACATTTAACATGAGGTCAATACTTTTAGGCTTGAGGATTGGAGGTGAAATACTTGTTTTCTTTCTTTTAGGCAGTATTGACCTAGATAATTGCACAGATGAAATGTGCAATCATTCATAAGTACAGATGTCAATAATAACTTGGCCCCAATTTGGCAATCAAATACGATATTTACTTAATCATTCATCCTGAGTAAAGGCCCTGCTGCCAGTTAATGGATTTGAAATGACCATTATTGGATCTCCTTTCACATAATCATATTGCTGTCCTGAAAGCTTACTAATGTTGAGGAGAAGTAACACCACTTTGTCAATTATCTGAAGCCCTTCAGGTGAGACTATACAGCAAGCAGCTAACTTGCAATTTTGATCAACAAGATCTGATCTCAAGCTAAATATACGGTTGGTGTGATTTATCTATCTATATATATATATATATATATATATATATATATATATATATATATATATATATATATATATATATATATATATATATACACACACACACTTAGGTTGGAGTCATTAAAACTCGTTTTTCAACCACTCCACAAATTTCTTGTTAACAAACTATAGTTTTGGCAAGTCGGTTAGGACATCTCCTTTGTGCATGACACAAGTAATTTTTCCAACAATTCTTTACAGACAGATTATTTCACTTATAATTCACTGATTCACAATTCCAGTGGGTCAGAAGTTTACATACACTAAGTTGACTGTGCCTTTTAAACAGTTTGTAAAATTCCAGAAAATGATGTCATGGCCCAGGCTTTCCCCATAGATGGTAGAGTTCTCGTCTCTGGACCACACAAGCTTTAGAGTGCATTCTGCTAAGGCACTTGTCTCTCTCTACATCCGTCAGCTACAGTTGAAGTCGGAAGTTTACATGCATTTAGGTTGGTGTCATTAAAACTTGTTTTTCAGCCACTCCACAAATGTCTTGTTAACAAACTATAGTTTTGGCAAGTCGGTTAGGACATCTACTTTGTGCATTAGAAGCTTCTGATAGGCTAATTGACATCATTTGAGTAAATTGGAGGTGTACCTGTGGATGTATTTCAAGGCCTACCTTCAAACTCATTGACTCTTTGCTTGACATCATGGGAAAATCAAGAAATTAGCCAAGACCTCACCAAAAAAATTATAGACCTCCACAAGTCTAGTTCATCCTTGGGAGCAATTTCCAAATGCCTGAAGGTACCACGTTCATCTGTACAAACAATAGTACGCAAGTATTAACACCATGGGACCACGCAGCCATCATACAGTTCAGGAAGGAGACACATTCGGTCTCCTAGAGATACAGAACGCAAATCAATCCCAGAACAACAGCAAAGGACCTTGTGAAGATGCAGGAGGAAGCAGGTACAAAGGTATCTATATCCACAGTAAAACGAGTCCTATATCGACATAACCTGAAAGGCCGCTCAGCAAGGAAGAAGCCACTGCCCCAAAACCGCCATAAAAAAGCCAGACTAAGGTTTGCAACTGTACATGGGGACAGAGATCATACTTTTTGGAGAAATGTCCTCTGGCGAGATGAAACAAAAATATAACTTTTTGGCCATAAGGACCATCGTTATGTTTGGAGGAAAAAGGGGGAGCTTGCAAGCCGAAGAACACCATCCCAACCGTGAAGCACGCGGGTGGCAGCAGCTTGTTGTGGGGGGTGCTTTGCTGCAGGAGGGACTGGTGCACTTCACAAAATAGATGGCATCATGAGATGGGAACATTATGTGGATATATTGAAGCAACATCTTAAGACATCAGTCAGGAAGTTGAAGCTTGGTCGCAAATGGGTCTTCCAAATGGACAATGACCCAAGCATAGTTCCAAAGTTGTGGCAAAATGGCTTAAGGACAACAAAGTCAAGGTATTAGAGGCCATCACAAAACTCTGACTTCAATCCTGTAGAAAATTTGTGGGCAGAACTGAAAAGGCGTGTGCGCGCAAAGAGGCCTACAAACCTGACTCGGTTACACCAGCTCTGTCAGGAGGAATGGGCCAAAATTCACCCAACTTATTGTGGGAAGCTTGTGGAAGGCTACCCAAAATGTTTGACCCAAGTTAAAACATTTAAAGGCACTGCTACCAAATACTAAATGAGTGTATGTAAACTTCTGACCCACTGGGAATGTGATGAAAGCTGAAATGAATTATTCTCTCTACTATTATTCTGATATTTCACATTCTTCAAATAAAGTGGTGATCCTAACTGACCTAAGACGGGGCATTTTTACTAGGGTTAAATGTCAGGAATTGTGAAACTGAGTTTAAATGTATTTGGCTAAGGTGTACTGTATGTAAACTTCTGACTTCAACTGTGTGTATGTATGTATGTATGTGTGTGTGTGTGTGTGTGTGTGTGTGTGTATATTTGCTAGGCTGCAAAGTTTGGGTGTCCCTTGCCCAATTCTGTGTTGTATTTGTTTAGTTGCCCCCAATTAACTTGTTTTTGCATGTGAATATGCAAAGAACATGCTAAAAACAATGTGGCTGACAACCTGAACTATTGACCTTTTATGTGACCAACACTCTTGGGTTTACCGTAAAGTTCTGGACTGCCAATGCGCACACATCAATCTCATCTCCTCTGATACCTATATCACCAGCCTTTTTTCTGTATGTATTTTAGACTAATGCAATATTCTTGCCTTGCTTATCCTTAAAGCATGCACAGTTTAAACACCTGAATACTTGGAGGAAACAATTTGTTACTATGGTTGCTGACAAGGGCACACAGCCACACGCTACTGAGAGAGCCGTACATACACGTTCTGTATGTATCTTAAAAATGTATGGCTGCAATTTCCACCCTAACCTATATGGCGTCAAACTACTGAATAAACTTCATCCACTTTGTCGCACACTCTGTCGCATGAGGATACCTCGAACGACAACTAGGCCGGGACAATGGATTACACTAACAGAAATGGCTTTGAATCACACCTAATCAAATGGCATCTAAATTGCACTCACTTGTGGCAGGCTTCCATAAAGTAAACCTGAAAAAGAAACCAGAACAGTACCTCAACCAGTAACAGTCCTCACCGAAGCACCATAGCAACCTTCTTACACCGAGCTCACATTCTTTGCTATTGCACAGCGGCAGACGTGCAAGCAGTCTGCACCACGAGCGAGCCTTTTAGCCCTTACATATGTCCGACCCCGCACAGCCCCACCGAGTTCTGACTGCTGAGCACGATGGAAAATATAAAACCTTCAATTGTTCGACTTTTGCTGGTCGAGCGCGGCTAAACTGGCCAGAGAGAAATCTAGCAATGTTTAGATGTGGTATGGCCTTGCTGAAGCCATTGTTGTCCCTCTGCGGGCTTGATGTTAAATGTACCGAGGGCAACATTGTTTGTTCAGTGCATCCATCCCCGCTCCCTCTTCCCCCTCATCATTGCCACTTTTCATTAGCTTTATGGAAAGAGGTCAGGATAGATTTCCCGTTTCTCTGTCCTCTCAAGTGGTACAAGGTTAGGAGCGGGGTGTCTTCAATTCAAAATGGGTTGTTTAATTTTGTACCTTAATCAATGTCCTAAAGCTTTAGGAGCCTCTTTAGATATCATGTTTGATTGAAGCCTAGGTGTGAACCCTCTGAATTGTTCTTGACCTCTTGCTGACCTCTTCATGACATCTAGGTTAAAGTAAGTGTCTGGTCGTTTTCAAGTAGTTGTTCAATAAATGTCATAGTCCTTGCTCATAGTGTCGGAAATCCTAAACATTTCACCAAGTGCCAGAAATATTTTCCTCTTCCATTAATTTCTTCACTTAGAACATTCCTTGTTGATAATGAATATTTCCACACCCTTGTATTTCCACATTATACATCCAGGTTGTTCTTTTCTGCTCTGATAGTGCCCCCTCTCAACTTGCGAGAGTGAGGAGATTGCTATTATACAGTTTACAATTCCAGCCCCCAACCTGAGAGCTGAAATCTTGCCATTTTGTTACTGACCAGTCCCCTTAGTCGGGTAAGACAGATAACAGACATTTTTCTCTCCTGTCCATCCTGCTAGTTGCTACAGGATGGACAGGAGAGAAAAATGTCTGTTATCTGGCTTACCTGAGCTTAGTGAGCTTAGTGTCTGTGCAAATCTTAAAGCATTTACCTAATCACCAACCAGGCATACACTCACTCTTAGCAAATGTTCTTCAATAGCATTACAAATGTTCCTCATTGGTAGCTAAAGATTCCAAACACTGATAAGAGTTCAAATATAGTTATAGCCGAATGGTGGCCCTAAAATATCCATTGAGAATAACTTTTCAAAGTAGAACATACCGTAGTCTGTGTTTGGCATGAAAACTACCAAGATACCACAATTACTTTCTTACAAGTTATTAGCACTTGCCTTAAATACATCAGGAGTTGAGAGGGTCTTACTCCTGAGCAATTGTTTAGAGTTCAAGTATTAAAATGGAGGTGAGGAACTCCAATTGCTGCCATTAGTATATCCACACCCAAGCTACCCCTCTTTAAAGCCACACAGTCAACTTCCACTCTTCTTTCGGCACACGACTTACAGTACTCAGCTAAAGTTCCTACCTCTGGAGGAATAACAAACGCAAAGCAGTCCTTACCAATTGACCCCACACATTTGTTAGGTTATGCCCCCCGCGTCCCTGCAAAGGCACATATATGATCCTGATCGTTTTTTTTCCCTTTCACACTAGAAGGTTCAACCAGGATGCAAAAACAAATCTGCTAAATAATAGGAGGCCATGAAGTCCACGGGGGAGGCAGGGAGGGGGCTTTAAAAAGGAGGGTCCACTCAGCAATTCTCACTGCAAACCGCAACGGATGATCCTGGCCAGCCAGCCAATCAGGGTGTCGACTTGCCCCGTTGCCATGACATCCGGCACTTGACCAATATAAAAAACACAACCATTGGACAATGTAGAAAGAGGTCAGCCAAACTGTCATGTCCCCACAATAAGTGGGCACATAGTTGGATCATCTAACTTAAGTTCACTTACATCCCAGTCTTTGCTTTTCTGGTGGAAGAATATCTGGCTATTAATTTCCAATACCTTTTATTATGCTGTGCCTTGCACTGTCACTACATTCTTTTACCCGCTCGAAATATTTGACTAAAATGTGCTCTACTGGCTCAAAAGCGACACAACTTGAACAGACACAGCATATTTAGAACCCACCATGCTCAGAAATGTATCATTTTCCAATCATACACTCACTATCAGCTATGAAACCTTTGGTTAGTACACCTTGTGCATTTTGTAATAGAAGCAGCTTTAATTTTAGTGGGTACCTAGTGCTCTCTAGATGGAGCTGTGGCTTCAGCCAATACTTCATGAGATGCAGGAAATGTGTCCTCAGCCCAGGCAGGAGTGGGAGGAGTAGGACTGTAATGGCATGCTTAGTTGCCAGTCTGCACAACTCAGGATAGCCCCCCTGTTTGGGCACTGCAAAGATTGCCCAAGAAGAAAAAGGGGAAGGAGGAGGGTGGAAGGCCTGGCACTGCATTGCAGATCATCAAATGAGAGGGAGGGAGGGAGGGGGGGATTTCCGGAGGGATGCTGTGTGATTCCCTGTTGTAAGTCTGCAGAATATCAAATATGCCAGGCTAATGGCTCCTCTTACTCACTGCAGTTTAGTGTGTTAGGGTATGAATTTCAATTTGTCTTTATTACAATTAATGTAATTTTATAATGATTTGTAGTAATATTTTTGATTGAATCATTTTCCTTCAATTATCCAGAGTAATTACCCTGATTTCTAATGGAACCTTGACTACTTGGTTGCTTGAGAACCATACATTCTGATCATTATACTCTTCACACCTGGTTAAGTAAAGTGTGAAGCCTTTATACAGTTCATTCGGAAAGTATTCAGACCCCTTGAAATTTCACATTTTATGTTATAGCCTTATTCTAAAATGTCTAAATAAAAAATGTATTTAAATAAGTATTCAGATCCTTTGCTTTGAGACTCAAAATTGAGCTCAGGTGCATTTTCTTTCCATTAATCATCCTTGAGATGTTTCTACAACTTGATTGGAGTCCACCTGTGGTAAATTCAATTGATTGGACATGATTTGGAAATGTACACACCTGTCTATATAATGTCCCACAGTTGACAGTGCATATCAGCGCAAAAACCAAGCCATGAGGTCGAAGGAATTGTCCGTAGAGCTCCGAGACAGGATTGTGTCGAGGCACAGATCTGGGGAAGAGTACCAAAAAATGTCTGCAGCATTGAAGGTCCCCAAGAACACAGTGGCCTCCATCATTCTTAAATGGAAGAAGTTTGGAACCACCAAGACTCTTCCTAGAGCTGGCCGCCCGGCCAAACTGAGCAATCGGGGGAGAAGGGCGTTGGTCAGGGAGGTGACCAAGAACCCGATTGTCACTCTGACGGAGCTCCAGAGTTCCTGTGTGGAGATGAGAGAACCTTCCAGAAGGAAAACTATCTCTGCAGCACTCCAATCAGGCCTTTATGGTAGTGGCCAGACGGAAGCCACTCCTCAGTAAAAGGCACATGACAGCCCGCTTGGAGTTTTCCAAAAGGCACCTAAAGGACTCTCAGACAATGAGAAACAAGATGCTCTGATCTGATGAATCCAAGCTTGAACTCTTTGGCCTGAATGCCAAGCGTCACGTCTGGAGGAAACCTGGCAACCATCCCTATGGTGAAGGTAGCATCATGCTGTGGGGATGTTTTCAGCGCCAGGAACTGGGAGACTAGTCAGGATCAAGGGGAAGATGAACAGAGCAAAGTACTGAGAGATCCTTGATGAAACCCTGCTTCAGAGCGCTCAGACCTCAGACTGGGGCGACAGTTCACCTTCCAACAGGACACCGACTCTAAGCACACAGCCAAGACAACGCAGGAGTGTCTTCGGGACAAGTCTCTGAATGTCCTTGAGGGGCCCAGCCAGAGCCCGGACTTGAACCCGATCAAACATCTCTGGAGAGACCTGAAAATAGCTGTGCAGCGACGCTCCCCATCGAACCTGACAGAGGTTACAGGTGTGCCAAGGTTGTAGCGTCCTACCCAAGAACACTCAAGGCTGTAATCCCTGCCAAAGGTGCTTCAACAAAGTACTGAGTAAAGGGTCTGAATACTTACGTAAAAGTGATATTTCCAAAGTGTCTAAACTGTTTTTGCTTTGCCATTATGGGGTATTGTGTGTAGATTGATTGAATACATACAAAAATATCAATTTTAGAATAAGGCTGTAATGTAACAAAATGTAGGAAAGTGAATACTTTCTGAATGCACTGTGTTGTGTAGGTTTGTTACTTATGCTCTGCTGTTGTAGTTGAATGTCTGATACTAATCAAGTATCTGATGTAAAGTGCCCAAAGGACCAGAGTATCTCTACAGATCTAATCAGATTAGAGAGGCTATCAGAGAAAACAAACCAATCTAATGACCATGGTTCAAGGGGACTCAAAGCCCCAGTTGCACCATACTGAGTGTGCTGTGGGATCTGGCGTTCCTGGTATTCATAGTTGGTTCAGTCCACATAAGTAGCAGATTCACAAACCACAATCTTTGCTGTGTTGCTTTTCAACTAAAGGCTTGCACACATCGCACCGACTGTGGATCTAGCATTCATCTGGTTCAGCGCTCTGTTTTAGGGACCACTCGCAGTAGACGTCAGACTGCCGATTCTACATACGCACTCTGTTCGCAAATTACATTCAGAGGTGCCAAGTACTCTCAGCCAGCAAACGCTATTGGTGTGTCTGAGCCCTAAGACTTGTTTGGGTGGGTATTTAGAGTGGTTCTAGCCTATAGTTACATATAGCTTACTATAACTATATACAGTATATTATAAATTGAGTGTACAAAACAGGAACACCTTCCAAATATTGAGTTGTACCCCCTTTTGCCCTCAGAACAGCCTCAATTCGTCAGGGCATGGACTCTACAAGGTGTCAAGCGTTCCACAGGGATGCTGGCCCATGTTGACTCCAATGCTTCCCACAGTTGTCAAGTTGGCTGGATGTCCTTTGGGTGGTGGACCATTCTTGATTCACACGGGAAACTGTTGAGCGTGGTGCTATAGGCCAAATAAGAGCTTTATAAGAGCTAATTTCAGTAGCAAACCTCCTTGGTGCTCACAGTAACGAATGAGACTTGAAATAAATGATAATCTAGTGTTTACAAGGTTATCTAGGGAAGTTATTGCAAAGGGAAATCCTTTTCCACTTGTGGTTGAATGTATTTATAAGTCCTACCAAATTCGAAAATGCATCCAAAGTACAAAATTTAATATGAACATTATACACTTTTTACAAATACTCATCTTTGTGACAGTATGTGAATAGAATAACATGTACAGTGCCTTTAGAAAGTATTCATACACCTATAATCTTTCCACATTTTGTTACAAAGTGGGATTAAAATGGATTTCATTGTCATTTTTTGTCAACAATATACACAAAATACTCTTAAGTATAAGAAAAATTCTAACATTTGTGAATAAAGATGAAACGCATATCTTGATTAGATAAGTATTCAACCACCTGAGTCAATACATGTTGAGAGCTTCAAGTTCCTTGGTGTCCACATCACCAACAAACTATCATAGTCCAAACACACCAAGACAGTCGTGAAGAGGGCACGACAAAGCCTATACCCCCTCAGCAGACTGAAAAGATTTGGCATGGGTCCTCAGATCCTCAAAAAGTTCTACAGCTGCACCATCGAAAGCATCCTGACTGGTTGCATCACTGCCTGGTATGGCAACTGCTCGGCCTCCGACCACAAGGCACTACAGAGGGTAGTGCGTACGGCCCAGTACATCACTGGGGCCAAGCTTCCTACTATTCAGGACCTCTCTAGCAGGCGGTGTCAGGGGAAGGCCCTAAAAATTGTCACAGACTCCAGCCACCCTAGTCATAGACTGTTCTCTCTACTACCGCACGGCAAGCGGTACTGGAGCGCCAAGTCTAGGTCCAAAAGGCTTCTTAACAGCTTCTACCCCCAAGCCATAAGACTCCTGAACAGCTAATCAAATGGCTACACCCAGACTATTTGCATTGCCCCCCCCCCCCCCGCCCCCCACCCCCATTACGCTGCTGCTACTCTGTTTATTATCTATACATAGTCACTAACTCTACCTACATGTACATATTACCTCGACTAACCTGTGCCCCCGCACGTTGTCTCTGTACTGGTACCCCCTGTATATAGCTTCACTACTGTTATTTTACTGCTGCTCTTTAATTATTTGTTATATAAAAATGTACTAATCTATTTTTTTACTTAACTGCATTGTTGGTTAAGGGCTTGTAATAAGCATTTCACTGTAAGGTCTACACCTGTTGTATTCGACATACAATTTGATTTGACGTTAGAATCACAATTTTGGCAGCGATTACAGCAGTGAGTATTTCTGGGTAAGTCTCTCAGAGCTGTCCACACCTGGATTGTGCAATTTCCCATTCATTATTTTCAAAAATGTTCAAGTTCTGTCAAATTGGTTGTTGATTATTGCTAGACAACCATGTTCAGGTCTTGCCATAGGTTTTTCAAGCAGATTTAAGTCAAAACTGTAAATTGGCCACTCAGGAACATTCACTGTCTTCTTGGTAAGCAACTCCGCAGTAGATTTGGCCTTGTGGATTAGGTTATTGTCCTGCTGATGAAAGGTGAATTCATCTCCCCGTGTCTGGTGGAAAGCAGACTGAACCAGGTTTTCCTCTAGGATTTTGCCTGTGCTTAGCTCCTTCCATTTATTTCTTGTTCTGAAAAATTCCCGTCTTTAACGATTACACGCATACCCATATTACGATGCAGCCACCACTATGCTTGAAAATATGTAGAGTGCTACTCAGTAACACTTTGTATTCAGGACAAAATGTGCCACATTTTTTGCAGTATTACTTTTGCAATATTTACTTTACTGCATGTTTTGGAATGTTTTTTTTTGTTCTGTGCAAGCTTTTGTCTTCACTCTGTAGTTATTCCACAGTAATAACCTAATTGACAATGTTGTTGATCCATCCTCTGTTGTTTTCTCCTGTCACAGCCATTTTAACTCTAACTGTTTTAAAGTCACCATTGGCCTCATGGTGAAATCCCTGAGTGGTTTCCTTCCTCTTCGGCAACTGAGTTAGGAAGGACGCCTGTATCTTTGTAGTGACTGGGTGTATTGATACAACATAAAAAAATGTAATTAATAACTTGACCATGCTCAAAGGGATATTCATGGTCTGTTTTTTTTTTTTTTTTTTTAACCCATCTACTAATAGGTGCCCTTTGCGAGGCATTGCAAGACCTCCCTCTTCTTTGTGGTTGAAATTCACAGCTTCAACTGAGGGATCTTACAGATAATTGTATGTGTGGGGTACAGCGGTAGTCCCTTCAAAAATCATGTTTAAAAACGATTATTGAACACCGTGACATAAGCACATTTTTACTCCTGAACTTTTTTAGGCATGCCATAACAAAGGGGTTGAATACTTATTGGCTCAAGACATTTAAGCTTTTCATTTTTGTAAACATGTCTAAAAACAGAATTCCACACTTTGTGTGTAGACCAGTGACAAAAAAATCTAAATATAATACATTTTAAATTCAGGCTGTAACACAAAATATGTAAAAAGGCAAGGGGTGTGAAAACTTTCCTTACTATTCATTATTAGTCCTTACAATTCATTATTAGTATTCCTCCTAATCTGACATTTTAGAACAGTGCATACATTGTCATTACAGTTTTAAGGTCAAGTACAAACATTGTGGTGCAATCATGTACACAACAAACAAGGCTGCAGGAAAGACATAGACGATGCAAATCCAGGGTTAAATGAGTTGGATCCAATTTGTTTTCTAATTTTAATTATTGGTGTTATTCCATGAATAACAAATGTGTAGAAAGGGAGTGTCAAGGGCCAGCATTGGGAGATACTGATTCATTTTCAATGTCTTTTTATAATTGCTCAAGGAAAATACAAATTCAGATGCAGTTCTCATGCATAGACTACAATGTTTCTTTAAATGGCAAAAGTGCAACTATTTCCTGATTTTTATATTCCTTATACATTATATGCAAAATTATTAGCACCCTTGATAAAGATAAGCAAAAAAGACGGTATACCGTGCATTCGGAAACTATTCAGACTCCTTGACTTTTTCCACATTTTGTTACGTTACAGCCTTATTATACAATGGATTAAATACCCCATAATTACAAAGCGAAAAGTTTTTTTTAGAAATCTTGGCAAGTATCTTATTTAAATAAGGTATGTTTTTTTTATTTAAGTATTCAGACCTTTTGCTATTAGACTCAATTGAGCTCAGGTGCATCCTGTTTCCATTGATCATCCTTGAGATGTTTCTACAACTTGATTGGTGTCCACCTGTGGTAAATTCAATTGATTGGACATGATTTGAAAAGGCACACTAATGTCTATATATAAGGTCCCACAGTTGACAGTGCATGTCAGAGCAAAAATCAAGCCATGAGGTCGAATACATTTTCGGTAGTCCTCAGAGACAGGATTGTGTCGAGGCACAGATCTGGGGAAGGGTACAAAAACTTTTCAGCAGCATTGAAACTGCAGAAATGAACACGGTGGCCTCCATCATTCTTAAATGGAAGAAGTTTAGAACCCCCAAGACTCTTCCTAGAGCTGGCCGCCCCGCCAAACTGAGCAATCGGGGGAGAAGGGCGTTGGTCAGGGAGGTGACCAAGAACCCGATGGTCACTCTGACGGAGCTCCAGAGTTCCTCTGTAGAGATGGGAGAGCCTTCCAGAAGGAAAACTATCTCTGCAGCAGTCCACCAATCAGGCCTTTTATGGTAGTGGCCAGACGGAAGCCACTCCTCCAGTAAAAGGTACATCACAGCCCACTTGGAGTTTTGCCAAAAGGCACCTAAAGGACTCTCAGACCATGAGAAACAAGATTCTCTGGTCTGATGAAACCAAGGTTGAACTCTTTGGCCGAATGCCAAGTGTCACGTCTGGAGGAAACCTGGCACCATCCCTATGGTGAAGCATGGTGGTGGCAGCATCATGTTGTGGGCATGTTTTTCAGCGGCAGGGACTGGGAGACTAGTCAGGATCGAGGCAAAGATGAACGGAGCAAAGTACAGAGATCCTTAATGAAAACCTGCTCCAGAGCACTCAGGACCTCAGACTGGGGCGAAGGTTCACCTTCCAACAGGACAACGACCTTAAGCACACAGCCAAGACAGTGCAGAAATGGCTTCGTGACAAGTCTCTGAATGCCCAGCCTGAGCCCGGACTTAAACCCAATCTAACATCTCGGGAGAGACCTGAAAATAGCTGTGCAGCGGTGCTCCCCATCTCAGCTTGAGAGAAACTGCAGAGAAAAATGGGAGAAGACTCAAGGCAGTAATCGCTGCAAAAGGTGCTTCAACAAAGTACTGCGTAAAGGGTCTGAATACTTATGTAAATGTAATATTTCAGTTGTTGTTTTATACATTTGCAAACATTTCTAAAAACCTGTTTCTGCTTTGTCATTATGGGGTATTGTGTGTAGATTGATGAGGGGAAAAAAACAATTGAATCCATTAGAATAAGGTTGTAATAATGTAATGAAATGTAGAAAAAGTCAAAGGGTCTGAATACTTTCCGAACGCACTGTAAATACAAATGCTGAGCTATATTGTATGCTCAAATTTTTACATTATTTTATACTAATACAATTGCTCAGAGAAATAATATATCTCAAAAAGATGAATGGCACACCGAAAGATTCTTATGAAAACAAACAATCTGCATTAACATTCTACTTTTTAAAATGAATCTCACCTTAAATAACTGTATTGTGGTCTTCCATGGCTCCCTGTTTTACTGGAGTATAAAAATTAGGTAACACGCATGTAAATGTATCATCCATCACCATGGGAAAAGGCGAAGAACTCACAATGAGTACAAAAAAATTACCACTTACCACTATTATGCCAACAATTAGGTTTAAAACTTCTGGAACAGTGATAAACCTGCCTGATATTGGAAGCATGTGTATCTTGTCCCCACACACAGTAAGGAAGATGGTTTGGGATGTAAAGAAAAATCTAGAGCCAAATTTGGAGAATTACAGAACATCTTCGGGTCACCAAGTAAGTCTTCAAATCTATAATGCCCAGCCATAGGCTTTTTGGAAGGGTTGCCAGAAAAAAACTTAATTGAGAGCAACACACAAGGGGAAACGCTTGGGAGTTTGCATTGGCACTTGGATTTGAACCTGAGGATGGTCTGATGACATAAGTAGAGCTCTTTGGCCATGCACAGGAGTGGTGGGTTTGGCATCAAAAGAATGCATATGCAGAAAAGAAAAGAACCTCATACCTACTTTATGGTGGTAGATCTTTTGATGTTATGAGCTATTTTGCTTCCACTGGTCCTGGGGCCCTTGTTAATGTCAACAGCATCATGAACTTTACCAAGTACTAGGGCATTTTATCCCAAAAACCTGGTTGCCTCTCCCAAGAGGATGAAACTTGGCCGCAAGTGGCTCTTCCAGCAAGACAATAACCCCAAGCGCATATCAAAATACACAAAGGAAATGGTTAATTGACCACAAAATCAATATTTTGCAATGGCCATCTGTCTATGGACTTGAAGCCCAATGAATACTGTGGTTTGAATTGAAAATCGCAGTCCATAAGCGCAGACAAAGGATATCAAGGATCTGGAAAGATTCCATATAGAGGAATGGTCTAAGATCCCTCCCAATGTGTTCTCCAATCTCATAAAACATTTCAGAAAAGGCTCAGTGCCATTATCCTCGCAAGGGGGAGGGTGCCAGAGTATTAAAAACAGAGGGGTCAAAATGATTGGCACCCATCTTTTTTTTTTATTTTTTTTTAAACAATTATTACTTGTCAAACAAAATCTCTTTCTCTGAGCAATGGTATTAGTATAAAATATATAATTTTCCCAAATTTTGTTTGGCATACAATATAGCTCAGTATATATTATTTATTTTTCCTCATCTTTATCAAGGGTTCCAATAATTTTGGACCTGTCTGTACAAGTATCTCATTTTACTCCTTTAACATTGCAATAGAAATGCTACAGCCACAATATAAATGGCAATACTTTGCGTATTATATCAACAGTATATCAAGGTTTCATAGTCGAGATTTGACTTCTTCCCATGACAATTTAGGATGGACCTTGGTTGAAAAGGTGCCATGGTTTCCACCATACACTGACAGTTCACAATCCATGATTTTTCCCTCATTTTAATACAAAGAGAGAGCAATGCCATAAATAACAAGCCACACTGCTTTCAAGGTATGTTTGTGTACATTTGCGTTACTTAACAAGTTTGCAGTTATTGCAAATGCGTGCTTTGAGCTCGCATAGCAAACATTTGTTTGGTTGTTGACTGGACAAAACCAAATAACATAACGGTTGGATGGGGTGAAAACGTCTACTTTAGAAATGGCTCAAACATGTATTTTTGGTGTAACTTAAATTTTGCAACATACCGTATTATAATGACCAAACATGTTATCATGCGAGGACATTTAACACACACAAAAATTCTAAATATCCAGCTTTCCCAATGAAATTATACCACACATGGTACACTTTCATATTGTGCAACTGTGCTCATGTACTGTACATGTACCCACTGCCATTGGGCAGTGATGGATATCCAACATAAAAATCTATCATTATTTACAAGATTCTACTTTATCCCAGTAATGCATTAACCGTTGACAAACTATAATGAAAGCAAATCCATTTATGGACAATGCCATTTCAGATATGTGCATCCTCGCTGTTGCTCCACACTGTTCATGTTATCATGGCCACAACACCCCCTGCAAAGTGAAGTGCTTTGAGACCTGGTGAAAAACTATATAAATGCAATAAAATATTATTGCTAATTTCAATTATGAGTGCACATATTTTATGAAAACCTCAAGGGTTTAGTCATTTTACCATGAGAAATGTGTGACCAAGTTAAAACTAAACCGAGTCCAATTGAAAAGAAATTCGACAACAAATGTGTTATTTATGCTGTTGTACAGTTTGAACCCCTACAAAAGTAGATCCATGGAATATCACACAGTATGTACCTCAAGGTGCAGAGATAATCCAGATGTGCATTTTTTTAAATCCAGATTACCCTTATATCTAATAATAATAACATAAAAAGGGTAAGAAAATCCCTCATTACTCATCTGTACTAATTTGGGAACATCTTATTGCCCAAGTCTTCACAAAACCTCTTTCAGATTTTTGCGACAACGCAGCCAGCTCCTGGATGAACTCTAGGATGTATTCACTTCAAGTCCCATAGACCAATGTTTCACAACTCCAGTTTGAGTACCGCCAACAGCACACATTTTTGGTGTAGCACCGGACAAACTCACCTGATTCAACTCATTGAGGGCTTGATAATTAACAAGTTGAATCAGGTGTGCTTGTCCGGGGCTACAACAAAAAAGTGTACTGTTGGGGGTAATCAGGGACTGAAGTTGGGAAACACTGCATAGACTGCCAAAACATGCAGTGTCAAGATTGTGAGAAGCTGTCGTCCTTATCGGAATCAGGGGATGCCGGTCGTGACATCTCAAAGAAACTGGATGAGCGAGAGGGCTTTCTCGAACTAGAGGCCTTTTTCGATTTTAGCAGTTGAAGCATCTCGGCCAGCTGTGCCTCCACCACCGCCATGCGGCCATTAAGAGACCCGATGTCTCCCCTAAGTTCCTGCTTCAGCTCCAGGAAAGAGGCGTGCATGGTCTGTACGGGTATAGGACAGACAACCAGCTTCCCTTTTGACTGCACAGGGCTCCGGTCCTGTGGAGTGCGGGCGTCACCCACGTTATCTAAGCGCAGGTCGCTCTTAGTAATACCGCTGTCACAAGAGTCCGTCTTCTTGAGAGACATCTCGTTATGGGACTTAGTCCTGTCCGGCAAGGTCTCCATGGACTCGGCCTTAGAAACGCTGCTCCATGACTCTGCTTTCACAACGGACTCCTTGAAACGACCCCAGCCCTTTTTGGTCTTTGGCGCAGGCTCTGCGGACTTGCAGCCTACGAGGTTGCCATTTTGGATGGCAGGGGCATGAAGCATGACTCGGCTAGAGGGCTTGGAGGACAAAGATGACAATGTGGACGAAGCTGTGGGAGTGGCAGGGCTCTCGGTCACCATGATGATGCTGGTGGAGGCGAGGACCTCATGGATCTTGGTTTGCTCCAGGTGGATTGTGCCCTTCTCCACGTCTGGTGGCTCCCCCTGACTAGCTCGCTCTGCTGCCAGTCGCGCCTCCCTCTGCTGCCGGAAGCGCTGGAAGAGGCGACGGACAGGGTGGTCCGGAGGAAGGTTCAGAGGGGCCTCATTATTCCTTTTGAGCATCTCCTCTTCCTCACGTTTCACATCACTGATCTTCCGGAACACTATCTGTAACAAGAAATCAGAACATCAGGTTGGGATCAAGCCCATCAAATTCTTTGGGTCCAAAATGACATTTGCTGCATTACATCTACTCAATGCGATACCCTTTAAATATTTAACTTTAAGTATTTCTTGGGACACTTATGACTTAAACCAGGGCTGCCCAACCCTCTTCCTGGAGATCCACCATCCTGTGGGTTTTCAGTGCAACCCTAATTTAACACACCTGATTCTACTAATTAGCTGCTCAACAAGACCTTAACAAGCTGAATCAGATACGCTAAATTAGGGTTGGACTGAAAACCTACAGGACAGTAGATCTCCAGGAAGAGGGTTGGGCAGCACTGACTTAAACGTTTCTAAACTGAAGGAAAATAGCATAATGTCCCTCAGCCTCCAAACATACACTACATGACCAAAAGTATGCTCGTCAAATATCTCATTCCAAAATCATGGGCATTAATATGGAGTTGGTCCCCCCTTTGCTGGTATAACAGCCTCCACTCTTTTGGGAAGGCTTTCCACTAGTTGTTGGAACATTGCTGTGGGAACTTGCTTCAATTCAGCCACACGAGCATTAGTGAGGTCGGGCACTGATGTTGGGCGATTAGGACTGGCTCGCAGTCGGCGTTCCAAAGTTTGATGGGGTCTGTGCAGGCCAGTCAAGTTCTTCCACATCGATCTCGACAAACCATTTCTGTATGGACCTCACTTTGTGCACAGGGGCATTGTCATGCTGAAACAGGAAGGGGCCTTCCCCAAGCTGTTGCCACAAAGTTGAAAGACGAATGTGAATTGATTGCCCCTCATCCATCTTCAGAGTTCGTTCTGTTAGGTGACCTAAACTGGGAGCTGCTTAACACCTCGGCAGTCCTACAATCTAAGCTAGATGCCCTCAATCTCACACAAATTATCAAGGAACCCACCAGGTACAACCCAAAATCTGTAAACATGGTCACCCTCATAGATATCATCCTGACCAATTTTCCCTCCAAATACACTTCTGCTGTTTTCAATCAGGATCTCAGCGATCACTGCCTCATTGCCTGCATCTGCTATGGATCCACGGTCAAACGACCACCCCTCATCACTGTCAAACACTCCCTAAAACACTTCTGCGAGCAGGCCTTTCTAATCGACCTGGCCCGGGAATCCTGGAAGGATATTGACCTCATCCCGTCAGTCGAGGATGCCTGATCGTTCTTTAAAAGTAATTTCCTCACCATCTTAAATAAGCATGCCCCATTCAAAAAATGTAGAACTAAGAACAGATATAGCCCTTGGTTCACTCCAGACCTGACTGCCCTCGACCAGCACAAAAACATCCTGTGGCAGACTGCAATAGCATCAAATAGTCCCCGCGATATGTAACTGTTCAGGGAAGTCAGGAACCAATACACGCAGTCAATCAGAAAAGCAAAGGCTAGCTTTTTCAAACAGAAATTTGCATCCTGTAGCTCTAACTCCAAAAAGTTTTGGGACACTGTAAAGTCCATGGAGAACAAGAGCACCTCCTCCCAGCTGCCCACTGCACTGAGGCTAGGTAACACTGTCACCACTGATAAATCCACAATAATTGAGAATTTCAATAAGCATTTCTCAACGGCTGGCAATACTTTCCTCCTGGCTACCTCAACCTCGGCCAACAGCTCCGCACCCCCCGCAGCTACTTGCCCAAGCCTCCCCAGCTTCTCCTTCACCCAAATCCAGATAGCAGATGTTCTGACAGAGCTGCAAAACCTGGACCCGTACAAATCAGCTGGGCTAGACAATCTGGACCCTCTCTTTCTAAAATTATCCGCCGCCATTGTTGCAACCCCTATTACCAGTCTGTTCAACTTCTCTTTTGTATCGTCCGAGATTCCTAAAGATTGGAAAGCTGCCACAGTAATCCCCCTCTTCAAAGGGGGTGACACTCTAGACCCAAACTGTCATAGACCTATATCCATCCTGCCCTGCCTTTCTAAAGTCTTCGAAAGCTAAGTTAACAAACAGATCACTGACCATTTCGAATCTCACCATACCTTCTCCGCTGTGCAATCCGGTTTCCGAGCTGGTCACCGGTGCACCTCAGCCATGCTCAAGGTACTAAACGATATCATAACCGCCATCGATAAAAGATTGACAGAGTCGAAAGCCTTGGCCAGGTCGATGAAGACGACTGCACATTACAATCACCGCATTCTTATCGGCAGACTCAACAGCCTTGGTTTCTCAAATGACTGCCTTGCCTGGTTCACCAACTACTTCTCAGACAGAGTTCAGTGTGTCAAATCGGAGGGCCTGTTGTCCGGACCTCTGGCAGTCTATATGGGGGTACCACAAGGTTCAATTCTCTTTTCTCTGTATATATCAACAATGTCGCTCTTGCTGCAGGTGATTCCCTGATCCACCTCTAGGCAGACGATACCATTCTGTATACATCTGGCCCTTCTTTGGACACTGTGTTAACAAACCTTCAAACGAGCTTCAATGCCATACAACACTCCTTCCGTGGCCTCCAACTGCTCTTAAACGCTAGTAAAACTAAATGCATGCTTTTCAACCGTTTGCTGCCCGCACCCGCCCGCCCGCCCGACTAGCATCACTACTCTGGACGGTTCTGACTTAGAATATGTGGACAACTACAAATACCTTGGTGTCTGGCTAGACTGCAAACTCTCCTTCCAGACTCATATTAAACATCTTCAATCCAAAATTAAATCTAGAATCAGCTTTCTATTCAGCAACAAAGCTTCCTTGACTCATGCCGCCAAACATACCCTAGTTAAACTGACTATCCTAACGATCCTCGACTTCGGCGATGTAATTTACAAAATAGCCTCCAACACTCTACTCAGCAAACTGAATGCAGTCTGTCACAGTGCCGTTTTGTCACCAAAGCCCCATATACCACCCACCACTGCGACCTGTATGCTCTAATCGGCTGGCCCTCGCTACATATTCGTCACCAGACCCACTGGCTCCAGGTCATCTATAAGTCTTTGCTAGGTAAAGCTCCGCCTTATCTCAGGTCACTGGTCACGATAACAACACCCACCTGTGGCACGCGCTCCAGCAGGTATATCTCACTGGTCATCCCCAAAGCCAACACCTCCTTTGGCCGCCTTTCCTTCCAGTTCTCTGCTGCCAGTGACTGGAATGAATTGCAAAAATCGCTGAAGCTGGAGATTTATATTTCCCTCACGAACTTTAAACATCAGCTATCTGAGCAGTTAACCGATCACTGCAGCTGTACATAGTCCATCTGTAAATAGCCCACCCAATCTACCTACCCCATCCCCATATTGTTTTTATTTACTTTTCTGCTCTTTTGCACACCAGTATCTCTACTTTCACATCATCATCTGCTCATTTATCACTCCAGTGTTAATCTGCTAAATTGTAATTACTTCGCTACTATGGCCTATTTATTGCCTACCTCCTCACGCCATTTGCACACACTGTATATAGACTTTTTTTTCTTTTGTGTTATTGACTGTACGTGTGTAACTCTGTTGTTGTTTGTGTCACACTGCTTTGCTTTATCTTGGCCAGGTCGCAGTTGTAAATGAGAACTTGTTCTCAACTAGCCTACCTGGTTAAATAAAGGTGCATTTTTATTTATTTTTTTATAAATAAAAACACAGAATCATCTAAAATGTAATTGTATGCTGTAGCGTTAAGATTTCCCTTTTTACTGGAACCTAAAGGGCCTACCCCGAACCACGAAAAACAGCCCCATTTTTCTATAATGTTATTCGACATGGAGGGTCAGATGGTGGTGATGTGCTAAGAAAGAGGTACAGTAATTCTTTCATGAAGCAAAAGTGTTGGAACAATAAAGTTTTGGCATTTGGGAATAGTTAATGCCTCATAGGGGAAGTTGGCACTGACTAACCAGGTTTGACTGTAATTCAAATCTCAATCGTGGAGAGTTTGGAAGCGGTAATGTTTAATTAGATAAAATGTAGGTAATATTGTGCAACATCATTACTATAAATATGTAGAACTAGCACGTTAGCGTCGAGGACACAACCGCTCACTGCCCTAAAAATATCAGTGCGGGTTTTGTTTGTCTCATTTATTTATTTATTACATTTTGAATTGCCAGCTGGAAGCTCACGGGAAAAAGAAGTCTGCATTGTGTTTATGTACCACAGTGGTCTTTATTTAGCTGCGCTCAGCACAAACACAAAGCAATAGCAGCAAAAAGTAAAGCAGTTTCCCCTCACCATAGTTATATATCAAGGCAGTGGAAATGCAATGTGTGGCCCCTTTTAAAATGGATGAATATATTGAACCACATTGAAATCATGGCAGGTGACACATAAAACAATACAAACGCATAAATAAGTAATGTTGGGGATAGGAAACGTAATCAAAAGGATAAATCTTATATCTGTCTGCTAATACAAGAATATTAAAGGCCCAGTGCACTAGTTTTGTAAATATATATATATAATAATAAAGATTTTTCAAGGGGTGCTGCAGCACCCCTACTTCCCGTGGCTATGAGTACATGTATGGTTTTGGGAGCATTTATTTGAAACCTTGAAATTGTATTAGTTTAACCAAGTAACAGACATTAATTGGTTATCTCGTCGCATCAGATATTTTAGAGTGAAGTGGGTGAGGTTAACATTGACCCAATGCCTATCTAAATGCTTTAAGCAATGCTTTTTTTTCAAACTTGCCAGATTTAGGCAAAGCACTGGTCACAATCAAAACCCAACAACTTTCTGTCTCAAAGCCTGCAAATGCATCTTTAGCTGTCCATTCAAACAGAGGCTGTCTATGATTAATACACATTCAGACTCTTCTCCAAAGGCTGCTCCAAAAGGCAGAGACTATCCCACAGTGCAAATTACATTTGTGTATTCATAAAGCACAATCCCCTGAACAGCCAATCAGATCTTTTGTATTTTCGTCAGACCAGAGAGCTGAGAACTGCTTGACCTGAGGAATGATTCAGTATGGCTAAAAGGTAGTGCTGAGCGATTAACCAACGTCGGTTCAATTATTTTAATTCCATTTCATTTTTTTTCCTTCTGTGAGCTCAATGTGCACATTGCACAGTTTCTCTACAGATAAATCATATCTAGGCTGAACTGTGCGATGGCAGTAGGGAGTTATAGTTTCCAACAGGCCAATATTTGAAAATAATATACTGCTCAAAAAAATAAAGGGAACACTTAAACAACACATCCTAGATCTGAATGAAAAAAATAATCTTATTAAATACTTTTTTCTTTACATAGTTGAATGTGCTGACAACAAAATCACACAAAAATAATCAATGGAAATCCAATTTATCAACCCATGGAGGTCTGGATTTGGAGTCACACTCAAAATTAGTGGAAAACCACACTACAGGCTGATCCAACTTTGATGTAATGTCCTTAAAACAAGTCAAAATGAGGCTCAGTAGTGTGTGTGGCCTCCACGTGCCTGTATGACCTCCCTACAACGCCTGGGCATGCTCCTGATGATGTGGCGGATGGTCTCCTGAGGGATCTCCTCCCAGACCTGGACTAAAGCATCCGCCAACTCCTGGACAGTCTGTGGTGCAACGTGGCGTTGGTGGATGGAGCGAGACATGATGTCCCAGATGTGCTCAATCGGATTCAGGTCTGGGGAACGGGCGGGCCAGTCCATAGCATCAATGCCTTCCTCTTGCAGGAACTGCTGACCCACTCCAGCCACATGAGGTCTAGCATTGTCTTGCATTAGGAGGAACCCAGGGCCAACTGCACCAGCATATGGTCTCACAAGGGGTCTGAGGATCTCATCTCGGTACCTAATGGCAGTCAGGCTACCTCTGGCGAGCACATGGAGGGCTGTGCGGCCTCCCAAAGAAATGCCACCCCACACCATGACTGACCCACCGTCAAACCGGTCATGCTGGAGGATGTTGCAGGCAGCAGAACGTTCTCCACGGCGTCTCCAGACTCTGTCACGTCTGTCACGCGCTCAGTGTGAACCTGCTTTCATCTGTGAAGAGCACAGGGAGCCAGTGGCGAATTTGCCAATCTTGGTGTTCTCTGGCAAATGCCAAACGTCCTGTACGGTGTTGGGCTGTAAGCACAACCCCCACCTGTGGACGTCGGGCCCTCATACCACCCTCATGGAGTCTGTTTCTGAGCGTTTGAGCAGACACATGCACATTTGTGGCCTGCTGGAGGTCATTTTGCAGGGCCCTGGCAGTGCTTCTCCTGCTCCTCCTTGCACAAAGGCGGAGGTAGCGGTCCTGCTGCTGGGTTGTTGGCCTCCTCCATGTCTCCTGATGTACTGGCCTGTCTCCTGGTAGCGCCTCCATGCTCTGGATACTACGCTGACAGACACAGCAAACCTTCTTGCCACAGCTCACATTGATGTGCCATCCTGGATGAGCTGCACTACCTGAGCCACTTGTGTGGGTTGTAGACTCTGTCTCATGCTACCACTAGAGTGAAAGCACCGCCAGCATTCAAAAGTGACCAAAACATCAGCCAGGAAGCATAGGAACTGAGAAGTGGTCTGTGGTCCCCACCTGCAGAACCACTCCTTTATTGGGGGTGTCTTGCTAATTGCCTATAATTTCCACCTGTTGTCTATTCCATTTGCACAACAGCATTTGAAATGTATTGTCAATCAGTGTTGCTTCCTAAGTGGACAGTTTGATTTCACAGAAGTGTGATTGACTTGGAGTTACATTGTGTTGTTTAAGTGTTCCCTTAATTTTTTTGAGCAGTGTACATTGGCAAATATTGTACAATCCAAGTGTGCAAAGCTCTGCCAAAGGTGATTCTAACATATTGACCCAGGGGTGTGAATACTTATGGAAATTAGATTTATGTATTTCATTTTCAATAAATTTGCTAAACATGTTCTGACTTTGTCATTATGGGTTATTGTGTGTAGATGGGTGAGAAATCAATGTAATAAATGTTGAATTAAGGCTGTAACACAACACAAAATGTCAAGGGGTATGAATACTTTCTGAAGGCACTGTATCTACTTCTCCAGTATCCCTGCACATGTATTGGAACTGACCCAGTATATAGCTAGCTTACATCTCATGTTCTTATTTTGTTTGTATTAATGTTATTTTAGTACTACATTGATATTGATTACTGCATTGTTGGGTTTAGGCAAGAAAGGTATTTCACCGTACTTAACTTTTATTTTAAGTAACTTTTATTTTCATGACGGTCTTCATCCATAACCCTTCGGTTATACGGTAATTATGCCAGCACTACAGCTGAAGTGTTCCAGCTCCACCATCTTCAGTAAATTACACCTGTAATATGTCGTCTTATCATGGCTACAAGAAGTCGCCGCATTGCCCATAACTGTCTCCATCTTTATCCGTCTCTAGGAATGTGGCAGATTCATTCAGTTAATATTAATTTGTTCATGACCATGAGCCTATTTGAGATGCAGTATGGCTAACAATCAAATGTGTCCATCAATCTGTGTCTTGTGTTAGTAATAAGACCTTTCTCAGATCATGATTAAATGTGGTCATGCAGACTGCAGAGGCTTTCCCAAAATCATTCTGGCATTAACCACGTAATCAATATCTTTATTACCCTAGTCGTGGGGTTTTTATTTAGTAATTTCATCTGGTGAAATTGAATCATGACAATGGATTAATATGTGGGTCAGGGGAATTTTAAAAGTTCTTGGTGGTCGTATAATAAAACATAGACAAAGAACAAGAGAGTAGTTAGTACAAACTGCTTTAGAGTGGATTATTGTTGCTAGTTGTTTAATGTTATATGAAACGGCTGGTCATGAAATCATGTAGACCACTGTGTTATTAGGAAATACAGCACAAATACTGTAGTCCATCACATTATTGTATTAGACTTAGATTAGATTTAGACCTTTATCCCAGACCTGTATCCCACATTTCTCACAAGATCAGTAATATGGGCTGAAACTTGTCCAGCAACCTTTCCATAGGGTTTCTTAATACAGATATCTTCGATTGGTGAAAAAGACATAAGAACCTTATAGAGTAGAGGGATTTATTTTTGTAAATCCAGATGTGTAATGGAAAAAGATCTGTCTTGTGAAGCGACTGCAGACGATGCAGTATGGGCTATTGCAGGTGGAAGACGGGCATTGTGCCTACTCAAGCGAGTCAGGGTCATTTCTCACACAGGAGATCATTATTGCACAGTGCGGCAGAATGGGTCCCATGCAGCAGGGCTGGGTTTCAGATCGATCAGGGGAAGGGAGAGGCCGTGAGAGGGGTGGAGAGACAACAAAAGGGAAATAAAGAGAAAGAGATAATGGGAAGAAGATGGAGAGAGAGACTGGTGATGACAGACAATTCCCACCTAGTGTTTAATCAGCCTAGGGTGGAGAGGTGGTACACATAGGATTCAATGGAGGCTGCTGAGGAGAGGACGGCTCATTATATTGGCTGAACGGAGCGAATGGAATGGCATCAACCATGCGTTTGATACTATTCCACTGATACTGCTCCAGCCATTACCACGAGCCTGTCCTCCCCGAATAAGGTGCCACCAACCTCCTGTGATAGGATTTGTCTTTTGATCATAAAGTTGGTGTTACTTATCTTGTTAATAGTTATGTACTTTGTAGTAGTCATCGTAGCACAACATGGAAGTGGTGGTATGTGGTAGTAGGTACTGTATTGTAGTAGTAAAGTATTGCCCAATACTATACAATGAGGGAATATGATTGTAGTGTGTTTTATCCCTTTTGGCTGGCTTCCACCATGATGTCCTGGCAACATTGCCAGGCTCTGCTTTGACTTTGCCTTTTAGAGGACAATTGTCTGGCATTGGTGGTTAATATTATGAACCCTGAACTATCTGATCAGCCAGTCAGAGAAGTATGGGTTTACCTATCTAGGGTCTAGTTCTTCTCAAGGTTTTTCTTTACTCCAGTCGCCTTTTGCTCTTTGTGGATTTGAGGCCCATGCTTTTTTCCCCGACCACTTCATTTGTAAAAAGTGATATACACATGAAAATTAATTGACTGAATGACTGATTACGAATTGAAATTCTTGGCACATGGACAGTGATCGAACTAGTGACTAATGTCTCTCTGTTGTAACAATATATTCCCAGAGCTCGTGTGTTAATCTATTAATCACTTTTTGTGCAAAGCCCCTTGCTGCTGTACTCAACTGCAATACTGGAGGTCTTTCACACTTCCTGTTTCTAACCTTGACCTTCTGAATTCTGGTACAGAAGGGAATAATTTAAAAACAAATCTGTTTCATAGTAAAGCAGAAGAGGATCTGACCATTGCCCTGAAGGAGTCCCCCCCCACTCACCACCTAGGTTACTTCCCCTTCTGAAATGTCATGTTTTTTTTACTTTATGCAAATCTCAAGGGCCTTGGTTTGTGCAATGAGATTTGGAAACAATTAACATCACTAAGGGGCAGTATTTCTAACTTTAGATCTGTGGGTTTGACAAACATTTTCCTGCAAGTCTCCCATTCACATCAATGAATGATTCACGTGAAAGTAATGCATGCTTTCCCATACTTGGGATGGGACCCCAACTATCTAGATAAAGCATTTATGAATTGGTAAGTTGATAGGACTGCGAAATGTTACATGGGCGAGGAGTGGGGTTGAATGAGTCATCCATAACTATTTAATTAATATGATGTAACAGTTAAATAAAGGTCATATCAAAGATTCATACATATTTGACATCCATCTTGCAGGCACTCTAAGACAAGTTGAAAGCAGCTCTCTCGTCAAATGTAGAAAATGTATGCACTCACTGTACTGTATGTCGCTTTGGATAAAAGCGTTTGCTAAGTGACATTTATATATACTATGCATTTCCACTTCTCTCACCTCAGATTATGCTGCAATGTCAATAGTTGCATTGCCATTTACTTTTTAAAACTAGTAATCGACAGCCTTGGAGACATTTGATCATGTGTCATTTAATTTGGTTTATAAACTGGCATGAAATTAAGTTTCCAAAATAAATCCAGATTGCATATCGCAGTAGCTCTGCTAAGAAAGAGCTCATTTCATTTTGTAAAGATAGATGCACAATGGGTATGTTCCTAATTATTCCCTTTTCACAACCGATCTGAGTAAACCACCCAACAAAAATAAACTACACAAGTAGGAAGCTATTTAAATTCTTGTTGGTGAATCTGGTCCAGTCTCTCCAGAGTGTATGGTTCATTCATTAAACATAAACCACGTTTCCAACCACGGTTTCTATGCAAGTCATACTGTGTAAAAAAAAAACACAAAAAAACATGAGCTGTGATGGAAACAGGAAGTTTCGGTACAATTTTATAAATGGCAACAGATAATTTGTTTGTTTGACATGGTTGGATCTTTTTGTGTTAGTAAAATAAATTATGCGAGAAATGGCTGTGGAAATGCTTTTATGCGCAAATATTGATATAATAACCATATCAAAGTAAACTTGGAGTCGCGATGACATGGTGTGTGGTCCTCCCACTACGACTTAAATGCGATGGAAACACATTAGACATATTTTTATTCATTACATCTAAACTTAAGTGAAGAGTACATTTTGGTGGAAATTTTGGTGGAAACGCCACTGATGGGAAAATTTTCATATTTTCTTTATGCAGATTTTTGAATATTCACATGAAAATCTGTCACCAATTAGATGGAAACCTATCTACTGTGTCAATTATGCAATCAATTTATTTCTGAAGTCAATATGACTTATTATACTCATCAATATTTGACCTTATCGACATTCACTGTCTAAATGCCTAATCAGCTCGCGTTAATGCAAAAGGACTATGAAAAATGGCACTTGTCGACAGACATCAAAAGCTATCATAATGGGCCTCCAGAATTGGCCCATCAACTGGTGTGTTACTGATTTCCATGGGCATAACCTACAGAAATGGGCCTCACGACCCTATGGCGGAACCAGGGTCGTGTTCATTAGGGCACACGATAGAAAACAACAATGAGCGTTTCTAATTGGACAGGTCCAGGTAGTTCTTCAATTTGGTGACTAATGATCACTGCCCTGTATCATACCTAACAGCAGGTTATAGCATTAGCCAAATCAATCCCTCTGGTTGCCTAAACTGAAAAGTACGGTGGATCAGTGGTTGCCTAAAGAGGCTTATGCACCTGAAAGCTTTTCTAGACTAAACAAAGCAATAACCTTGATTACAGCGAGAAACCGCATGCACCACGGCTAAGGGTGCAGATTGTGACTAACCATAATAGGATATGCTGTAAAAGTGAGCCATCGTATTAGTCAACATGACCTCTATTGCCTCTATACTCAAGTTTGAATTGGATGATGATGTCAAGGACAGAGGATTGCATCTTGAAGAAGCAACAGCACCTTCTGATGAATAAGTTATGTCCTCCTCGTGAATATGCTGTGTTTTCTTCAGCGAAGTTGAATCAATTTTAGTACTTGATTTTTTTTTATAGAAAATGCTGTGGGTTTTCAGTGATGTTCTTGGTTTACAAGTTATCAATTTGTTGTCTGTATTGAGGTTTTGAGTGTTTGAGTGGATGTAAAAAGTCAATGAAGAAACACTCTCATTGCTACCATGGTTAAAGTCTAGAAGCTTAAGACATAGCGGGCCATTTGTTAAAAAATGCAACATTAAAAAAATGATCTATGAATCTGCATCATTAATAATAATCTGTCAAATTATGCATTTCTAATATACTATTCAAACACCATGATGATTGTCATATTGTAACGATCCTCGCTAATGAGCCCACCTTACAAGTCCCCCTAAGTGAGCTAACCTTATTGGAGCAATGCGTAGCGTGTCTTTAATACAAGCGACCTGGGTTCTATAATACTTTGACAAAGGCTGATGGAGGATAGTGTAGTTGATACTTTGTATAGAGGCCTTATCTTTTTACAGGTAAGGAACAAGTCAGTAACAGGTTAAATTACAGACAAACAAAAGAGAGACAAGGACATTTTGATAAAAATGGAGGACAAGGTGAATCCATTATTAAGTAATTATTCAACATTTGTCAAATATCACTTTGTGCAATTACTTGTCCCTGGAAGGAAATATTAAGACCGGGAACTGGCCACTTCCACTTGGTCCAAGAAAGTTCTTTTAAGACACATTCCACAGAGAATCAATTATGGTTTAACCTCATCCCCAGATATTGCGAGCATTGGCCGGATGTGTCTGGGAAAGAGATTAACTATGGTGAAACAGCAAGGCCAGCGTCACAAATGAAGTGTGAGACACCAAGTACAACTGACTCGGCATGATGAAGGTAGACTCAGCAATGACATCAGTTTTGGCAGATTGTTGTTGTTTATGCCTGTAAGGCAGAAGTCATTTCATTTATGCTGCTGTTGATGTCTAGACAAAAGTTACCCCACTCTGTTTGATGATGAAATATTGCTGAGTCTATCTTTTAAGCAGTTCCCATAAAGATAAGGTGCCATACCCACCAAAAAAACAATCTTTGAGAAAGATCAATTGAGGTTGACGCATCAGCTTTTTTTATATAAATAAGAGCACTATTCATTGAGGGAGATGCCATCACCTTTCCTTTTATTAACTACAGGACACAGAGAGATCTCTGTCCCAATATTCTTAAATAGTTCTCGTTTCCCTCCAGACCACTGTTCGGAAAGGACTGGATAGGTGAAAAATAAATAACTTAGGAGTCTATCCAATCTTTTTTGCCAATCAATAAGCTATTGGAGACTATTGAGACACAGAGAGAGAGCAATGCTCCCGGGCAGCTTACCCTCTTTCTGAGGTTATAGGTGAGCAGCAGGTTGCGGGAGAAGTGGTTGGAGAAGGCCGTGTAGAACTCCAGAACTTTCTGCAGAGCTTCACGCTTGATGATGTGGAGGTCGCAGTAAGTCAAGGCCCGAACGTTGGCGCAAGCCTGGGCTAGGGTCACCTCCTTCCAGAAGACGTCCCCAAACACATCTCCCTTTCCTGTGAAGATACAAAATGGGGGATAGAACGGGGAGAGATAAATAGTGAGGTGAATGATAACAAGGGAAACCCCATCCACAATGATATGAATCTAACTGCCATGAAGCTAATCTTGCAGCCTTTCATGGTAATACAAAGTCAAAAGCCCAAGGTCATACTTCTATGCTGAAATGTTCTTCAATGCAAACTGCCTGTACAATGTGAACACACACAAAAAAAAGAACATTGTAAATGAGTGCGTTACGTAACTGGTATTTAAAAAATATCTAGTTTGAGACCAACAGGGGAAAATGATACACAGTGCATTTGCGATACCAATTGTAGAAGCCTTGTCACCTACAAGGCAAACAGACGCTGTACTGAATTGTAAACAACATATTCCAGCTCTTACTAATGAAAAGTTGCATCCCTCACTTCACTGAGCTTCTACTTTTCTGGAAACAGATCTAAAAAATATTAGCTAAGACTCCATAAGCCATGGTTATTAACACATATGCAGACTTTTTGGTTTTCACACATGAAAATGCAAATCTGTCCCTTTCCAGTGTCCAAATTGGATTGATGAAATGCATCAGACAGCTTATGGGAGCTTTTGGAGTTACAGTGCAGCTTTGTGAATAAAATAGACTGGGGGGGAAAAATATACTGAACAAAAATATAAACGCAACATGTAAAGTGTTGGTCCCATGTTTCATAAGCTGAGATAAAAGATCCCAGAAATGTTCCATACACACAAAAAGCTTATTTCTATCAAATGTTGTGCACACATTTGTTTATATACCTATTAGTGAGCATTTCTCCTTTGCCAAGATAGTCCATCCACCTGACAGGTGCAACTTGTGGTGGACAATAAAAGGCCACTATAAAATGTGCAGTTCTGTCACACAACACAATGTCACAAATGTCTCAAGTTTTGAGGGAGTGTGCAATTTGCATGCTGACTGCAGGAATGTCCACCAGAGCTGTTGCAAGATAATTGAATGTTTATTTCTCTACCATAAGCCGCCTCCAACATTGTTTGAGAATTTGTCAGTACATTCAACCAGCCACACAACTACAGGCCACGTGTAACCACGCCAGCCTAGGACCTCCACATCCAACTTCTTCGTCTGAGACCAGCCACTCGGATAGCTGATTAAACAGAGGAGTATTTCTGTCTGTAATACAGCCCTTTTGTGGGGGAAAACTCATTCTGATTGGCTGATGGTAATGGCTCACATCAACACCATTATCCCAGAAACCCTAGACCCACTCCAATTTGCATACCGCCCAAACAGATCCACAGAAGATGCAATCTCTATTGCACTCCACACTGCTCTTTCCCACCTGGACAAAAGGAACACTTATGTGAGAATGCTATTCATTGACTACAGCTCAGCGTTCAACACCATAGTACCCTCAAAGCTCATCACTAAGCTAAGTATCCTGGGACTAAACACCTCCCTCTGCAACTGGATCCTGGACTTCCTGACGGGCCACCCCCAGATGGGTAGGTAGCAACACATCTGCCACGCTGATCCTTAACACTGATGCTCCCCAGGGGTGCGTGCTCAGTCCCCTTCTGTATTCCCTGTTCACCCAGGACTGCATGGCCAGGCACGACTCCAACACCATCATTAAGTTTGCAGACGACACAACAGTGTTAGGCCTGATCACCGACAATGACGAGACAGACTATAGGGAGGAGGTCAGAGACCTGGCCGGGTGGTGCCAGAATAACAACATATCCCTCAACATAACCAAGACTAAGGAGATGATTGTGGACTACAGGAAAAGGAGGACCAAGCACACTCCCATTCTCATCGACGGGGCAGTAGTGGAGCAGGTTGAGAGCTTCAAGTTCCTTGGTGTCCACATCAACAACAAACTAGAATGGTCCAAACACACCAAGACAGTCGTGAAGAGGGCACGACAAAGCCTATTCCTCCTCAGGAAACTAAAAAGATTTGGCATTGGTCCTGAGATCCTCAAAAGATTCTACAGCTGCAACATCGAGAGCACCCTGACTGGTTGCATCACTGCCTGGTACGGCAATTGCTTGGCCTCTGACCGCAAGGCACTACAGAGGGTAGTGCGTACGGCCCAGTACATCACTGGGGCTAAGCTGCCTGCCATCCAGGACCTCTACACCAGGTGGTGTCAGAGGAAGGCCCTAAAAATTGTCAAAGACCCCAGCCACCCCAGTCATAGACTATTCTCTCTACTACCGCATGGCAAGCGGTACCGGAGTGCCAAGTCTAGGACAAAAAGGCTTCTCAACAGTTTTTACCCCCAAGCCATAAGACTCCGGAACAGGTAATGAAATGGCTACCCGGACTATTTGCATTGTGTGCACCCCAAACCCTCTTTTTTACACTGCTGGTACTCTCTGTTTATCATATATGCATAGTCACTTTAACTATACATTCATGTACATACTACCTCAATTGGGCCGACCAACCAGTGCTCCCGCACATTGGCTAACCGGGCTATCTGCATTGTGTCCCACCCACCACCTGCCAACCCCCTCTTTTACGCTACTGCTACTCTCTGTTCATCATATATGCATAGTCACTTTAACCATATCTACATGTACATACTACCTCAATCAGCCTGACTAACCGGTGTCTGTATGTAGCCTCGCTACTTTTATAGCCTCGCTACTGTATATAGCCTGTCTTTTTACTGTTGTTTTATTTTTTTACCTACCTATTGTTCACCTAATACCTTTTTTGAACTATTGGTTAGAGCCTGTAAGTAAGAATTTCACTGTAAGGTCTACACCTGTTGTATTCGGCGCACGTGACAAACTTTGATTTGATCTACCCGCTCCAAAGTGAGTGGGCCTATGCCCTCTCAGGCCTACCCATTGTTGTGCCCCTGCCCAGTCATGTGCAAACCATACATTAGGGCCTTATGCATTTATTTAAATTGACTGATTTCCTTATATTAACTAACAGTAAAAATCATTTAAATTGTTGCATGTTGTGTTTATATTTTTGTTCAGTATAGATGGGGGAGTACTTTTTATTTTAAAAACATGACATTTATGATTGAAGTTTACTGTTTCGGACCAACCGGTCACTCACTCACCACAAACTGTATACAGCTTTCAACGATGTTTGAACATTAAGGATTATTTGCATGTGGAAATGTGGCATAATGCCTGCAAGTTGTATGTATTTTGGTGCTTCTACACCTCCATTGCTTGCTGTTTGGGTTTTTAGGCTGGGTTGCTGTACAGCACTTTGAGATATCAGCTGATGTAAGAAGGGCTATTTAAATAAATTTGATTTGATGTAGATTTCCACCTAAATAAATAATTACTTTTGGGTAAGTCCTTCATGAGATGGCCAAAAACAATAAGTAGTAATGCTCCAAGAAAGATAAAAAATCTCACCTTTTCTAGTAAAAATGTATTGCTGAGGTGTACTCACTTTTGAAGAAACAAGCTCAATTACATGAAAATATGGAATATTATATGATTTAGTTCCTATTCAACAAACTTAATGAATAGGGCTTGAAATCACTTACATGCTTTCTTAATATAGTAACAACCAATTTAGAAAAACGACTACCGGTACTAAGAGTTCACCTTATAACTGTTAAATGGATATGATCATATTTAGTGACACCATTTGGAACCATTTCATAGAACTGGCGACAGAAAATGTTCTGCCCTGTGTCCTCTGAGAGACGCAGAGACGCCACTCACACACCAGCCGACTCGTTACAACTTCAGCTTTAATATGTAGTCTGTCTGTGATGAACACAAAGTGGGTATGTTTCACATCTACAAGTAATGTTTGTTTTTCATTAAACACGAAATAAAACCATTTGTGTTTGTCGAAGAGCAATTGGAATACTTTCTTTCAGCACGGAAGCTTCTTAGCTCTCCAGTGGTATATGGAATGTCAGAGTGCGACGGCACGGTACTTATACTCCCGCCACCGCAAGAAGCAGGCCTTTAGCCGAGTGTATGGTGTCTACAGGTAGATTTATAAGTGAAAATGGCGGTCGGAAGCAGTACCAGAACCACGCTACTCCCAACTTTAGGGGAGTTTACATCCAAGAGTTAACGCGTCAATCAGCTGTAGAAACAATAACAAAGTGACCTCCCCTCCAGTTTCGTTAAAAATCTGAGAGATGGGGCTGGAGAAATGTTACCACTCAAATTCATAGACAAGCTATGGATGCAAGGACTGACCATCCATGATGTAACATGTATAGTTTTAACCATGGTTAGAGGCTATATAGTGTTTGTTTGGATTAACTTTGTTTACAAACATTGAACTTAAACAAGCTTATATTTTGGGTGTGACAGTTGAACTAAGCTCATGAGGCATTTATAAGTTATATTCTTCAAGAATAAATGGGTACATATAATTGAATTATAAGTCCAAAACTGAATGTAGCAACTTCTGATTGTTCCATTAAAGGGACATTTCACTCATAAATTAAAGTTGTCAGACGTTTTCAGGCCTTGAAAGTAATGTCAAGATGAAATAACCCACAATATTGGTTAATGGAAAAGATAAGCACTGTCTCATTTCCTGGTTTCATTCGGTGCTTGACTTTTCCATTCATTTGGGGTGGAGGAATACAGCTGGATGTACACACCCGACGTTGTCACGTGGTTTCATCTTGACATTAGATTACTTTAGAGGTCTGAAAACATTTCACAAACTTTGATTTGAAAATGAAATTCATGTTCCTTTTAGATTAATTAACAGACAAACAGTTTGAAATTATATCAACATGGCTTGCTTTTTGGGAGAATTTCTATCCTTGGATGATATTTGAGGGGATATGTAGAAAAATGAGTATGACAAGTCAAATTTAATCGACTCAAGCCATATCTGGCACAAATTGCTTTAATGACAGGTCACTCATCTTTCGCCAATCCGCTCCTCAGACTCTCCATCTCTCGTAGTGGGAAGAGGACTAGTGTTAATATTCAGTGTCAATAAGACTGTTAATCTCCTCTTCCCATTGGGTTAGTATATCTACTTTTCAATTCACATTACATCCTTGCCTTACCTTTCGTTGTGGCTGGCAATGCAACATTCTTGGTCGACAGCTCAAATATACCGTAAATATCACAGTAGCACTTGCCAGTAAGCACAAACTATTTAACAATCAGAGCAACAATCTGAGCAACTTTTCTTCTAAAACAAACTACAATGTTGAATAATGCTACAATCCACAAGCATGTGCGGATAAATGATTTATTTTCTCATCCGTACACATTAAATTAGCTGACAATACACAGCGAACTCCTAACTAACGTTAACATGTTTCATGATCAAGTAACGTTAGCATATAAATAATGAAAGTTTACCCCTCCCATACGAATATACAAATAAAGTAACGTTATCATACAGTGTCATTCATATTATAATATAGGCTACACAGCTAGATAACATTAGCTAAGTAAACAAAATAATTTCTTCACTCTTACAAACGTGCTGGCAATAGCGGAACGCTGACGTTTAGCTGAACCATAGCTAGATTGGAGCTCTTAGGCTTACACTAGCTACCATATTAAAAATACCTTAGAACAAACCAGGCTTAATTTGATCAATATTATGGAAGTCATTATATTAGGTGTTTGGCCGAAGCCGAAAAAACGTGAACTTGATCAATCCCCGTTGAGGGATGATCAGATTTTTTTGTATATGACCGTAAAACATTTTTATGATGACTATAACATTTGTTGGCACCTTCAATTCTTGCATATTTTCTCAAATGAAGTATATTTCACCATTCTGTCTGCTCAGGCAAATTTGCCGAAATGCTAAACATGGAACCAAATCAGAACTCCCGTACATACCCCTTGTGATGACAGCAGCCAATGGCCTGCATCTATCTACGATGTAAACACAGCCTCTGGTGAAAACACGAGCTGCTGTCTGACGAAGAGGAACATAGCTCCCAAATACTGAAATAAGATAAATATCTATTTAAGTGCACTTGAAATATGCAAAATGCAATATGAGTTGTCTTGATCGTATGAAGAGGTAACTCCGTTGACCATTTAGCCAATTTATTGAAAGCTAGCCAGTGTTACAGTTTGACTAGCCTAGCCAGCTACTGTAAATTCCAATTTGTGTTTCATTAGCTATCTCTCTGTCAGTGAATTCAATTTTTCAATCAAGGTTTGGCCTGATTATATGTCTAATTTCATATAACTAGCTGCATGCTCAAAGAAACATTTACTGTGCGTAGAAACCCAAATAAAAGCATGCAGATAGAAAGATGTGTGTGTGTCATGTATGCTAGAATGGAGATTTTAAAAAAGGACAGCCGCATATGCATATTAACCAAATACATATAGCATAGCCTACACATATAGCATACCTTGCAATACAATCTTCTCTAAAAACAGTTGTACAATGTGCTCTGCAATAATATTCCTTAAACCAGACGAGTTCTTAAATAGCTGATGCCCAATACCATGGTGGGCATGCATAATGTTGGATGCATTGGAATAATATAAGGTATGAACAATGATTTTTTTTAATGTTTTTTATTTAACATTTATTTAACTAGGCAAGTCAGTTAAGAACAAATTCTGATTTACAATGAAGGCCTACCTGATAAAGAGCCTGTAGGCTTATAGGAAATGAATGTTTGTTTCAAATACTAAAATGTCATGTGAACGTCAGTATATTTAGGTGGTTTAAATTATTAACTTTTCTACTAACCTTCTAAAAGTTGACCATGCCAAAATCTTCCCAATCCATCCATTATTCTACTAACTATGAGTGTGAGACATGTTTTCCATTATCTAAGTTTCATGCATATACTGTACATATGAACAAAGACCACCATTACAAATAGTGTTTCACCATTTATTGAGTACGGAGACAAATAGCAAATGTGTCTCAGGCAGTATTTGAAGTATCTAAATATAGTGTAACCTACCAATCAAGTGCCGTGGAGGTAACAGTCTTACAATGTTGCAGTCCAAACATTAAAGCTTTACCATCTATGCCAAAAGTCTGGACCTCTGATGGAGACCATAGAACTGTCATCATGGCATGCTTCAGTATTCCCCCTTCTCTCTAGGAGCATTTGTTCGCCCAGGCCCCATAGGCGTATCGAAAGGATCCCACCATGGTCACCAATGTACAGTTGAAGTCGAAAGTTTACATACACCTTAGCCAAAAACATTTAATCTCAGTTTTTCACAATTCCTAACATTTAATCCTATTAAAAATTCCCTGTCTTAGGTCAGTTAGGATCACCACTTTATTTTAACAATGTCAAATGTCAGAATAATAGTAGAGCGAATTATTTATTTCAGATTTTATTTATTTCATCACAATCCCAGTGGGTCAGAAGTTTACATACACTCAATTAGTATTTGGTAGCATTGCGTTTAACTTGGGTCAAACGTTTCAGGTAGCCTTCCACAAGCTTCCCACAATAAGTTGGGTGAATTTTGGCCCATTCCTCCTGACAGAGCTGGTGTAACTGAGTCAGATTTGTAGGCCTCCTTGCTCGCACACGCTTTTTCAGTTCTGCCAACACAATTTCTATAGGATTGAGGTCAGGGCTTTGTGATGGCCTCTCCAATACCTTGACTTTGTTGTCCTTAAGCCATTTTGCCACAACTTTGGAAATATGCTTGGGGTCATTGTCCATTTGGAAGACCCATTTGCAACCAAGCTTTAACTTCCTGACCGATGTCTTGAGATGTTGCTTCAATATATCCACATAATTTTCTTTCCTCATGATGCCATCTATTTTGTGAAGTGCACCAGTCCCTCCTGCAGCAAAGCACCCCCACAACATGATGCAGCCACCCCCGTGCTTCACGGTTGGGATGGTGTTCTTCGGCTTGCAAGCATCCCCTTTTTCCTCCATAACGTAACGATAACATAACGATGGTCATTATGGCCAAACAGTTCTATTTTTGTTTTATTAGACCAGAGGACATTTGTCCCAAAAGTACGATATTTGTCCCCATGTGCAGTTGCAAACCGTAGTCTGGCTTTTTATGGCGGTTTTGGAGCAGTGGCTTCTTCCTTGCTGAGCGGCCTTTCAGGTTATGTTGATATAGGACTCATTTTACTGTGGATATAGATACTTTGTACCTGTTTCCTCCAGCATCTTCACAAGGTCCTTTTCTGTTGTTCTGGGATTGATTTTCACTTTTCGCACCAATGTACGTTCATCTCTAGGAGACAGAACGCGTCTCCTTCCTGAGCGGTATCACGGCTGCGTGGTCCCATGGTGTTTATACTTGCGTACCATTCTTTGTACAGACGAACATGGTACCTTCAGGCGTTTGGAAATTGCTCCCAAGGATAAACCAGACTTGTGGAGGTCTACAATTAGTTTTTCTGAGGTCTTGGCTGATTTCTTTTGATTTTCCCATGATGTCAAGCAAAGAGGCACTGAGTTTGAAGGTAGGCCTTGAAATACATCCACAGGTACACCTCCAATTGACTGAAATGATGTCAATTAGCCTATCAGAAGGTTCTAATGCACAAAGTAGATGTCCTAACCGACTTGCCAAAACTATAGTTTGTTAACAAGAAATTTGTGGAGTGGCTGAAAAACAAGTTTTAATGACACCAACCTAAATGTATGTAAACTTCCGACTTCAACTGTAGCTGACGGATGTAGAGAGAGACAAGTGCCTTAGCAGAATGCACTCTAAAGCTTGTGTGGTCCAGAGACGAGAAATCTACCATCTATGGGGAAAGCCTGGGCTCCTGACTGGGGAAATAGAATTCTCCCCACTGCATGTTACAATACTAATCTATTTGTCACCTGTTAAACTGAATCTAAACTGAGATTCGCGAGCAGTCGCACCACGCTTCGCTCCACAGGTAATATTCCACTTCGCTACATTACAACGGCTTGATTTGTTTGATCTGAGCAATTCTTCTTAGCTAGCTACATAGCCGTCTTTGTATCAAAGATAATTGTGTAGTTTAGAGTAACTGAGTAATTATCGAGGCTAGCTATCTTCGTCCTCCTAACGTAGTCAACACTGCTAGCTGCTAGCTAGCTAGCTAGCTAGTCATCACTGTTAGCTAGCCAACTTCTACCGACTAACAGCACCGCAGAAACTATTACATTACAACGCAACGACTTGATTAGTGTGGTGTTAGTGTTAGTTAGCCAGCTACATAGTTGTCTGTGCTGTCTCTGTATCTAAGATAATTGTGTAGCTTGAGTTTGAGTATTATCGAGGTGTGCTAGCCAGCCGCGACGCGGCGCCAGACTTACTCAACACACCTAGTCATCATTAACCCACTGCCAGATAGCCATCCGTTACCGACTAGCAGCGCTGTAGTTACTAATACTTCACAACGGAACGATTTGACTAGTGCAGTGTTACCTAGCGAGCTACCTAGTTGTCTTTGTCATAGCTTGATAATTGTTAATTGATAATTGTTAGCTAGCCAGCCATCGAGGTTAGCTAGCCAGCTATTTCCGTCCCCCGCGACGCCATTTTCCCTAACCTAGCCAACTATTACCGACGAGCAGCATTGTTGAAACTAAATACACTACAAGGAACGTCTTGATTAGTGTTATGTTAGCTAGCTAGCTACAAAGTTGCTTTGTATCATGACAAGGTGTAGTACTGAAACTACCGAGGTTACCTAGCCAGCTACACGTTCAAAGTCAACAACGCAGCCACTGCTAGCTAGCCTACTCCACCAGCCAGCAGTACTGTATCATTTTAGTCAATAACATTTTTGCAACGTAAGCTTAACTTCCTGAACATTCGAGACGTGTAGTCCACTTGTCACTCCAATCTCATTTGCATTAGCGTAGCCTCTTCTGTAGCTTGTCTACTATGTGTCCGCCTATCCCTGTTCTCTCTCCTCTGCACAGGCCATACAAACGCTCCACACCGCGTGGCCGCTGCCGCTCTAACCTGGTGGTCCCAGCGTGCACGACCCACGTGGAGTTCCAGGGCTCCGGCAGCCTCTGGAACTGCCGGTCTGCGGCCAACAAGGCTGAGTTCATCTCAGCCTATGCTACCCTCCAGTCCCTAGACTTCCTGGCGCTGACGGAAACATGGATCACCACAGATAACACTGCTACTCCTACTGCTCTCTCCTCGTCTGACTACGTGTTCTCGCATACCCCTAGAGCATCGAGCCAGCGGGGTGGTGGCACTGGAATCCTCATCTCTCCCAAGTGGACATTCTCTCTTTCTCCCCTGACCCATCTGTCTATCTCCTCATTTGAATTCCATGCTGTCACAGTTACCAGCCCTTTCAAGCTTAACATCCTTATCATTTATCGCCCTCCAGGTTCCCTTGGAGAGTTCATCAATGAGCTTGACGCCTTGATAAGTTCCTTTCCTGAGGATGGCTCACCTCTCACAGTTCTGGGTGACTTTAACCTCCCCACGTCTACCTTCGACTCATTCCTCTCTGCCTCCTTCTTTCCACTCCTCTCCTCTTTCGACCTCACCCTCTCACCTTCCCCCCCTACTCACAAGGCAGGCAATACGCTTGACCTCATCTTTACTAGATGCTGTTCTTCCACTAATCTCATTGCAACTCCCCTCCAAGTCTCCGACCACTACCTTGTATCCTTTTCCCTCTCGCTCTCATCCAACACTTCTCACTCTCCCCCTACTCGGATGGTATTGCGCCGTCCCAACCTTCGCTCTCTCTCTCCCGCTACTCTCTCCTCTTCCATCCTATCATCTCTTCCCTCTGCTCAAACCTTCTCCAACCTATCTCCTGATTCTGCCTCCTCAACCCTCCTCTCCTCCCTCTCTGCATCCTTTGATTTCCTCTGTCCCCTATCCTCCAGGCCGGCTCGGTCCTCCCCTCCTGCTTCGTGGCTCGACGACTCACTGCGAGCTCACAGAACAGGGCTCCGGGCAGCCGAGCGGAAATGGAGGAAAACTCGCCTCCCTGCGGACCTGGCATCCTTTCACTCCCTCCTCTCTACATTTTCCTCTTCTGTCTCTGCTGCTAAAGCCACTTTCTACCACTCTAAACTCCAAGCATCTGCCTCTAACCCTAGGAAGCTCTTTGCTACCTTCTCCTCCCTCCTTAATCCTCCTCCCCCTCCCCCCCCCCTCCTCCCTCTCTGCGGATGACTTCGTCAACCATTTTGAAAAGAAGGTTGACGACATCCGATCCTCGTTTGCTAAGTCAAACGACACTGCTGGTCCTGCTCACACTGCCCTACCCTGTGCTTTGACCTCTTTCTCCCCCCTCTCTCCAGATGAACTCTCGCGTCTTGTGACGGCCGGCCGCCCAACAACCTGCCCACTTGACCCTATCCCCTCCTCTCTTCTCCAGACCATTTCCGGAGACCTTCTCCCCTACCTCACCTCGCTCATCAACGCATCCTTGACCGCTGGCTACGTCCCTTCCGTCTTCAAGAGAGCGAGAGTTGCACCCCTTCTGAAAAAACCTACACTCGATCCCTCCGATGTCAACAACTACAGGCCAGTATCCCTTCTTTCCTTTCTCTCCAAAACTCTTGAACGCGCCGTGCTTGGCCAGCTCTCTTGCTATCTCTCTCAGAATGACCTTCTTGATCCTAATCAGTCAGGTTTCAAGACTGGGCATTCAACTGAGACTGCTCTTCTCTGTGTCACGGAGGCTCTCCGCACTGCTAAAGCTAACTCTCTCTCCTCTGCTCTCATCCTTCTAGACCTATCTGCTGCCTTTGATACCGTGAACCATCAGATCCTCCTCTCCACCCTCTCCGAGCTGGGCATCTCCGGCACCGCGCACGCTTGGATTGCATCCTACCTGACAGGTCGCTCCTACCAGGTGGCGTGGCGAGAATCTGTCTCCGCACCACGTGCTCTCACCACTGGTGTCCCCCAGGGCTCTGTTCTTGGCCCACTCCTATTCTCGCTATACACCAAGTCACTTGGCTCTGTCATATCCTCACATGGTCTCTCATATCATTGCTATGCAGACGACACACAATTAATCTTCTCCTTTCCCCCTTCTGACAACCAGGTGGCGAATCGCATCTCTGCATGTCTGGCAGACATATCAGTGTGGATGACGGATCACCACCTCAAGCTGAACCTCGGCAAGACGGAGCTGCTCTTCCTCCCGGGGAAGGACTGCCCGTTCCATGATCTCGCCATCACGGTTGACAACTCCCTTGTGTCCTCCTCCCAGAGTGCTAAGAGCCTTGGCGTGACCCTGGACAACACCCTGTCGTTCTCCACCAACATCAAGGCGGTGACCCGATCCTGTAGGTTCATGCTCTACAACATTCGCAGAGTACGACCCTGCCTCACACAGGAAGCGGCGCAGGTCCTAATCCAGGCACTTGTCATCTCCCGTCTGGATTACTGCAACTCGCTGTTGGCTGGGCTCCCTGCCTGTGCCATTAAACCCCTACAACTCATCCAGAACGCCGCAGCCCGTCTGGTGTTCAACCTTCCCAAGTTCTCTCACGTCACCCCGCTCCTCCGCTCTCTCCACTGGCTTCCAGTCGAAGCTCGCATCCGCTACAAGACCATGGTGCTTGCCTACGGAGCTGTGAGGGGAACGGCACCTCCGTACCTTCAGGCTCTGATCAGGCCCTACACCCAAACAAGGGCACTCCGTTCATCCACCTCTGGCCTGCTCGCCTCCCTACCTCTGAGGAAGCACAGTTCCCGCTCAGCCCAGTCAAAACTGTTCGCTGCTCTGGCACCCCAATGGTGGAACAAGCTCCCTCACGACGCCAGGACAGCGGAGTCAATCACCACCTTCCGGAGACACCTGAAACCCCACCTCTTCAAGGAATACCTGGGATAGGATAAAGTAATCCTTCTAACCCCCCCCTTAAAAGATTTAGATGCACTATTGTAAAGTGGTTGTTCCACTGGATATTATAGGTGAATGCACCAATTTGTAAGTCGCTCTGGATAAGAGCGTCTGCTAAATGACTAAAATGTAAAAATGTAAAATGTTCTAACAAGCACGTGTATCTGTAGTTGGTGTTCTTTAACTCTGAAATGCACTACACTGTGTAAGACAAAACCCACAAAGTAAAGACAACAGGCAAATGCATATGCGGTCTCAATGTCTAAATAGTGACAGCAAGGCTAGTTCAAACTGCAGTAGGATAGTTCTCCTCACAGGTGAGTGAATCAGCCCATGCTTGGTGAATGGCACGTGGTTGATCTCTTAGAGCAGGAAACAGGATAGCTGAGTAAATCATGTGAGACAAAAGTGAGAGACAAGAATGAATAAAACAAATCACAGCAAAGGAATGTAGTTTGTGAGCTAGAAAATAAACATCTTGACAGTCTGAGGCAGGGTGCTCTGCATTCATCCTCCAACTATTGACAGGGATAATGTGGCATTTCTTATGAATCAATATGAATTAAATTAGTGGGTCCTGCCTTGATGACTGAATTAGATTTACACTACTAGTCCTATAGATTTTTGTAGTCTTAAATTATTACTTGAAATAAACTGATAGCTAAAATGCTCCTCATCTCAGAATGACATGCTAGCTAGTGATAAAGCTATCTGCTTCTGCTAGCTAGCAACATATCTACTTGTTGTAACTAGCTAGCTAACTAGCAAGCTAGCTACATTACTAATGTTTCTGTGTTCTAAATTGGGAGTAATTTTACAGCTTGCATTGATGGTATCGTGTTTCTATAACTAAATAGTTAGATTACAAAAAGCACTTTACCTGATAGCAGTTTGTCGGACAGCGATCTCCCTCGAGGATTCACCATCCTTGGGTCAAGATGGTTTTCCAAGATGGCGTAGCAGTTCAGACGTCCTTTGTCCTCCTCTTGTCGTGTCCCGTGTATATATATATTTACATATTTTCTTCGCATATCTTTTTACATATTTTTTTTTCTTCGAAAAACTCAACCTCAAAACACTCTCCTGCAACCCACCTCACCAATTATTTAAAAAAAGTATTATTTACCTCAATTCTGAAATCCACAACAGAAGCGAGGTTAGTTCACTGGCTAACGTTGGAGTTCAGCTAGCCACGGTTAGCGGTCCTCAGCTATCCATTAGCTCGAAAAGCTATCGCCAGTTTTTGTACAGCGCGACTCAGACCAGAGCATACCGGACCTATTCTCTCTCCATATCCCCGGATTTCTACCGCTGGCTCTGGACATTTACACCTGGATCTTGCAGCTAGCTAGCTACCTGAGTGACTATTGGCAACATCGGTCCCGGAGTTAACATAAATGATTCCGGAGCTAGCCAGCTGAAGAGTTCCATCAGCCACTCCTCCACTCCTGGGCTATTCCGGAGCTAGCCAGCTGAAGAGTTCCATCAGCCTCTCCTGGGCTACAATCACCTATCCGGACCCGTTTTACTGCCGATGCGGAGCCCCATCGGGGCTTCACGACTGGACCACCGACGTTATCTGCCTGAGAGAGTTATCCAACTGGCCCCTCCGTCGCGACGTAACCTGAAAGCCCATCTGCGGCCCGCTAATCATTAGCTGTCTTATCGGCTGCTATCTGAATAGGTCTATCGGACCATTTTCTTGGGCCACTATAACTAACTATTTTGCCAATTGGACTGGTCCCCCCTTCCACACGGAACCCCACTAATCTACAGACGGAAATGCACGAGGTGGCTAAAAACAGACCTCTCTCCATATTCTACCAGCTTGCTACCTATGGCTCGGCTAGCTATCTAATTCTCACTGGACCCTTTGATCTCTCGGCTAAGCATGCCTCTCCTTAATGTCAATATGCCTTGTCCATTGCTGTTCTGGTTAGTGTTTATTGGCTTATTTCACTGTAGAGCCTCTAGCCCTGCTCATTATACCTTATCCAACCTCTCAGTTCCTCCACCCACACATGCTATGACATCTTCTGGTTTCAATTATGTTTCTAGAGACAATATCTCTCTCATCATCACTAAATGCCTAGGTTTACCTCCACTGTATTCACATCCTACCATACCTTTGTCTGTACATTATACCTTGAAGCTATTTTATCGCCCCCAGAAACCTGCTCCTTTTTCTCTCTATTCCGGACGTCACAGACAACCAATTCTTATAGCTTTTAGCCGTACCCTTATCCTCATCCTTCTCTGTTCCTCTGGTGATGTAGAGTTGAATCCAGGCCCTGCAGTGCCTAGCTCCACTCCTACTCCCCAGGCGCTCTCTTTTGATGACTTCTGTAACCGTAATAGCCTTGGTTTCATGCATGTTAACATTAGAAGCCTCCTCCCTAATTTTGTTTTATTCACTGCTTTAGCACACTCTGCCAACACGGATGTCCTAGCCGTGTCTGAATCCTGGCTTAGGAAGTCCACCAAAAACTCTGAAATCTTCATCCCTAACTACAACGTTTTCAGACAAGATAGAACGGCCAAAGGGGGCGGTGTTGCAATCTACTGCAGAGATAGCCTGCATAGTTCTGTCCTACTATCCAGGTCTGTACCCAAACAATTTGAACTTCTACTTTTAAAAATCCATCTCTCTAAAAACAAGTCTCTCACCGTTGCCGCCTGCTATAGAACACCCTCGGCCCCCAGCTGTGCTCTGGACACCATATGTGAACTGATTGCCCCCCATCTATCTTCAGAGCTCATGCTACTAGGTGACCTAAACTGGGACATGCTTAACACCCCAGCCATCCTACAATCCAAGCTTGACGCCCTCAATCTCACACAAATTATTAATGAACCCACCAGGTACCACCCCAAAGCCGTAAACACTGGCACCCTCATAGATATCATCCTAACCAACTTGCCCTCTAAATACACCTCTGCTGTTTTCAACCAAGATCTCAGCGATCACTGCCTCATTGCCTGCGTCCGTAATGGGTCAGCGGTCAAACGACCTCCACTCATCACTGTCAAACGCTCCCTGAAACATTTCAGCAAGCAAGCCTTTCTAATCGACCTGGCCCTGGTATCCTGGAAGGATATTGACCTCATCCCGTCAGTAGAGGATGCCTGGTTATTTAAAAAAAATGCCTTCCTCACCATCTTAAATAAGCATGCCCCATTCAAGAAATTTAGAACCAGGAACAGATATAGCCCTTGGTTCTCCCCAGACCTGACTGCCCTTAACCAACACAAAAACATCCTATGGCGTTCTGCATTAGCATCGAACAGCCCCCGTGATATGCAACTTTTCAGGGAAGTTAGAAACCAATATACACAGGCAGCTAGAAAAGCCAAGGCTAGCTTTTTCAAGCAGAAATTTGCTTCCTGCAACCCAAACTCAAAAATGTTCTGGGACATTGTAAAGTCCATGGAGAATAAGAACACCTCCTCCCAACTGCCCACTGCACTGAGGATAGGAAACTCTGTCACCACCGATAAACCCACTATAATTGAGAATTTCAATAAGCATTTTTCTACGGCTGGCCATGCTTTCCACCTGGCTACCCCTATTGCAGTCAACAGCACTGCACCCCACACAGCTACTCGCCCAAGCCTCCCCATTTCTCCTTCTCCCAAATCCATACAGCTGATGTTCTGAAAGAGCTACAAAATCTGGACCCCTACAAATCAGCTGGGCTAGACAATCTGGACCCTTTCTTTCTAAAATTATCTGCCGAAATTATTGCAACCCCTATTACTAGCCTGTTCAACCTCTCTTTCGTGTCGTCTGAGACTCCCATAGATTGGAAAGCAGCTGCTGTCATCCCCCTCTTCAAAGGAGGGGACACTCTTGACCCAAATTGCTACAGACCTATATCCTTCCTACCCTGCCTTTCTAAGGTCTTCGAAAGTCAAGTCAACAAACAGATTACCGACCATTTCGAATCCCACCTCACCTTCTCCACTATGCAATCTGGTTTCAGAGCTGGTCATGGGTGCACCTCAGCCACGCTCAAGGTCCTAAACGATATCGTAACCGCCATCGATAAGAAACAATACTGTGCTGCCGTATTCATTGATCTGGCCAAAGCTTTCCACTCTGTCAATCACCACATCCTCATCGGCAGACTCAACAGCCTTGGTTTCTCTAATGATTGCATCGCCTGGTTCACCAACTACTTCTCTGATAGAGTTCAGTGTGTCAAATAGGAGGGCCTGTTGTCCGGACCTCTGGCAGTCTCTATGGGGGTGCCACAGGGTTCAATTCTTGGGCCAACTCTTTTCTCTGGATACATCAATGATGTCGCTCTTGCTGCTGGTGAGTCTCTGATCCACCTCTACGCAGACGACACCATTCTGTATACTTCTGGCCCTTCTTTGGACACTGTTAACAACCCTCCAGACGAGCTTCAATGCCATACAACTCGCCTTCCGTGGCCTCCAACTGCTCCTAAATACAAGTAAAACTAAATGCATGCTCTTCAACCGATCGCTGCCTGCACCTGCCCGCCTGTCCAGCATCACTACTCTGGACGGTTCTGACTTAGAATATGTGGACAACTACAAATACCTAGGTGTCTGGTTAGACTGTAAACTCTTCTTCCAGACTCACATCAAACATCTCCAATCCAAAGTTAAATCTAGAATTGGCTTCCTATTTCGCAACAAAGCATCCTTCACTCATGCTGCCAAACATACCCTCGTAAAACTGACCATCCTACCGATCCTCGACTTCGGCGATGTCATTTACAAAATAGCCTCCAATACCCTACTCAACAAACTGGATGCAGCCTATCACAGTGCCATCCGTTTTGTCACCAAAGCCCCATATACTACCCACCACTGCGACCTGTACGCTCTCGTTGGCTGGCCTTCGCTTCATAATCGTCGTCAAACCCACTGGCTCCAGGTCATCTACAAGACCCTGCTAGGTAAAGTCCCCCCTTATCTCCGCTCACTGGTCACCATAGCAGCACCCACCTGTAGCACACACTCCAGCAGGTATATCTCTCTGGTCACCCCCAAAGCCAATTCCTCCTTTGGCCGTCTCTCCTTCCAGTTCTCTGCTGCCTATGACTGGAACGAACTACAAAAATCTCTGAAACTGGAAACACTTATCTCCCTCACTAGCTTTAAGCACCAGCTGTCAGAGCAGCTCACAGATCACTGCACCTGTACATAGGCCATCTATAATTTAGCCCAAACAACTACCTCTTCTACTACTGTATTTATTTATTTAATTTATTTTTGCTCCTTTGCACCCCATTATTTCTATTTCTACTTTGCACTTTCTTCTACTACAAATTTACCATTCCAGTGTTTTTACTTGCTATATTGTATTTACTTTGCCACCATGGCCTTTTTTGCCTTTACCTCCCTTATCTCACCTCATTTGCTCACATTGTACATAGACTTATTTTCCTACTGTATTATTGACTGTATGTTTGTTTTACTCCATGTGTAACTGTGGTGTTGTATGTTATCGAACTGCTTTGCTTTATCTTGGCCAGGTCGCAATTGTAAATGAGAACTTGTTCTCAACTTGCCTACCTGTTTAAATAAAGGTGAAATAAAAATAAAATAAATAAAATCTGTTTACTACCTTTAGATACGGACAACGTGATTGGCTGACATAATCAGCAGAGAGAGTACACAAGTTTTCATTCGTTTACAGTTTAGTACTCGTGATGTTTGCCTATCCAGCTAGCGAACATAAAAGTATTTTTTTTAAATGTGCAAGAATTTACATTACCAACCAACAGAAATACATATACACAATATATAAAAACCAGCTCCTGCCTCAATAGAGTTTCGATCATTTTGAAAACTAAATCATAGCTTGCTACAGCCCACCACCTATATGAGGTAAAAGAAAATTGCGACTGAAAACGATAATTTCCTGGGGAGTTACTTCTTGCCTGGACCTCGGTGCAGTCAAGAAAAAAAAAAAACACTTGAGATTTAAAGGCACGGCTGTTACTACAATTTCAATTTCAGGTTAAAAAAAAATAGATAAAACAAGTGTAAAAAAAGAAGGAAATTGTATGTACATTTCAGCCGTTTCAAAAACATTGCTATTACAATTTTGCTGTAAGAGTGTTGGCTCAACGAGACAATTCTGTTTACATTACAGTGCTTAGAGGGGGGCAACTGTTGGGAGAGTGTCGTGCTACCTCCGGAGGTAGCAGTCGAAACGTGACAAGCTCGCAAGTTTACATTCCGGTATATGTGTAGCTGAGTGTATTACTGCAAAAAGTCTAGTGAAAAAGTCTAGTGAAGACCCTCTTAGTGCGGGATATTCTCCTGCTCATTTCTTGAAGGTTAAGTCCCAGCTAGAGGGAGAGAGCAATCCAAATATTTATCCCTCGCGTAAATATGAGCTCCATCGTGATAACCAGTCTTCTCGCTTGACGATTTGGAGGAAAAAACAATCATCGAAAGGATGCAGAGAGCAGCCCTAGAGTATTGTAAATTCATCATCCCACTTCCTACCAGCGTTTTTCTGTCACAGTGACACAGCTAATCTCTGTGAGGATGAGTTATCAGACCATCATGCGTCTGACAGAGGTCTGACTCAAGAGTCCCCCTTCTCCTCCCCCACTATGTCTGAAGGAACCAAGAAAAAGGTTCTCTGTGTTGTAAGTCTATTTGGAAGACACTACATGAACACAGCATAACACCTGCAAAAGCAATTGATATATTTTTTAAATGCTTATATCACACAAGCATTTGAAAATAATATCAACCACTACAGGTTGACACAAATATGGCATGTTTGTTCCTATATAGTGGGCGGCTAAGCTGAAAAACTTTGACTCAATGGTAATAGAGCATGGGTTTCAAATCTGGTCCGGGACCTTCCTAAACTGAAACTATTTTTCCTAGCCCAAAACTATAATACCTGATTTACCTAATCAACTAGTCATCGAGCCCTTGTGGTTGGGATTTGGTGCGGTAGTGTTGGGATAGAACAAAACCTGGGCAGCCAGTCTGGGATGACCCAAGTAGCTAAATTGAAAGCAAAGTGAAAATGAGTGCAAAGCTGCCTGTTATGAGTGCAATGAGTTCCAACGCAACCTATCATAAACATAAAGCCCCCAGCTACTATCCAATCAAAGCCACATTGACATTATCCCACCCCTGGTTACCCAATATTGGCTTAAAAGGCCAAACGTAACACAATATCTCCAATTCATTTCCAGCGATTTTACCCGTCTGTCTGTTTGATGCGCACGTTTGTCTATCACTTCATAGTAGTGATGGGTCGTTCGCGAACGAGTCAGCTCTAAGAGCCGGCTCTTGTAGGTGAACGTTGGGAGCCGGCTCCCATATCAGAAGAGCCAAATCTATTTATATAAAAAATAAAAAATTAAGATATGAATAATCAAAATATTTAAATGAATAGAATTAACTAATTCAAAGAACGAAAAAAGAAATAAAATAATATAGGCCTAAATGCTCAAGCGCACACATTCGTTCTGACTGTCTGCTCAGACTAACAGCCTCACCTGTTGTTCCTGTCAATCAGACACGCAGTGTCAACCAATGAACCAAAGATGCGTGAGGGAGGGCCGAGCCAACTCACTCACAGTCACACACTTAGCAGCCGAGGAGAGAGAGGAAGGACAGCTGTGAAAACAACAGCTGGAAAATTAGTCAGAAGCACAGTAGCATTTGGATGCATTTTAATAATGTAGACAATGTTAGAGCACAGTGTAGAATTTGCCAAAACAAAATCTCATATAAAGCCGGTTCTACGCACAACCTACACCGGCATATGCGAACTGTGCACCCAACTGTGAAGCTAGCTGTAGCGGAGCTTCGAGAAACTAGCGGGCCTACTAGTGATAGTGGTGGAGCCAGCACCTCCACACGTGGAGATGTATCCACTCAGTCAAGTAGGCCTACTCCGCGACCCACAGCAACGCAGTCTTCTATGGACCAGTTTATGATAAAGTCTATGTCTGTAGCAAAACACGGCCAAATTGATATGGCATTGGTTAAAATGATTGCCACCGATTTCCAGCCATTTTCGATTATGGAGGACAGAGGTTTTTAGAAATTATAGCAATAGTCTAAATCCAATGTACACAATTCCAAGTAGGAAAACCCTTTCAAAATCACTTATTCCTAAACTGTACGAGAGCACACAGGCTTCAGTGAGGGAAAGAGTCCAAAAAGCTACTACAGTTTGCCTTACCACTGACTGCTGGACATCAAGGGTAACCACTTCTTACATGTCGGTTACACGCCACTTCATTGAAGATTTTTTTTTAATGTCTAGCTGTCTTCTGGACTGCTTTGAGTTCAGCAACAGACACACCTCAGAGAACTTGGTAGAGGAACTGTTGAGAGTGGCCAGAGAATGGCAAGTAGATGGAAAAGTGGTCTGTTGTGTTAACGACAATGCAGCTAACATAACCAATGCCATGAAAATTGTAAAATGGACCCATCATCCATGTCTTGCCCACACAATCAACCTTATTGTAAGAGATGCTCTGAAGGTGATGAAGCCCACTGTGGACAAAGTGAAAGCAGCTGTGGAATACTTCCACAGGAGCACAGTAGGTGCTGAAAAACTAAAGTCTACACAATGCCAGATGGGGATGCCTGAGCTGAGGCCTAAACAAGACTGCACTACAAGGTGGAATTCAACATTGTATATGTTGAAGCGGTTTCTTGAGTCAAAGGATGCCATCATCTCTACCCTGGCCATTGTCAATGCACCTGTTGATGCTCTGACCCAAGAGGAATGGGAGGTGGTGGAGGAAGTGTGCAGAGTCCTGGAACCCTTTGAGCAGGTCACTGTGGAGTTCAGTGGAGAGAGGTACAGTAAGCAGTTATTACTACATCATTATTTAATCCAGTATTATATATGTATATGAGCAGTAGATGAGAATGTAGTATCAGTAGACAAAACATGAACCTGAACTAATAAGTTACTGTTATCTCTTTTCAGCTATGTGACAGCCTCAAAAATGACACTACTGTGTAAGGGTCTGCAGCGAATCACAGCCAACCACCAGAGAGAAGCAAATGTAACCACAAGACATGTGACAGAGTTGAGGGACACCCTATGTTCATCAATGGACAGAACGTTCCACAGAATGGAATATAATCACGTGCTATCAGAAACCGCTGCACTTACACAGTAGTGTGCCAGAGCGATTGATGCCAGAGCGATTGATGTGGCTCTTCAAAGAATAACCTCATCAAAAGGGAGGGACAGCCCCAGCAGTCAGCTGGCTCAAGTACCAGGGCAACAAGAAAAAGAGGGATCAGATGGAGCAGAAGCACCAGCAGTAGTGCCACAAACGTCTGCTGTTTGACGAGAGAGCAACTGGGGATGCAGCACGAAGGAATCCCTCAGCAGATGCCATAATGGAGGTCCAATCCTGTTTGGAGGAGCCCCTCCTCCAAAGATCTGCAGACCCTCTGAGCTGGTTGAAGAACAAGGCCTCTGTCTGTCTACCCACGGCTTACTAAAGTCATGACAGGGAGACTGCATATTGGCCACATCCGTTCTCAAAAACGGGACAAATAATTACTGAGAGAAGAAACCGCATCAGCCCCTCGAAAGTGAGGCAGCTTGCATTTCTGAATGCAAATCTCTCATAAAAGCAAAATATGGTCAGCATTGCTGTGTGCTGCTGGTTATAACATGGCAATAAAGAAGAAAAACGGACCCGGAAGTGTTTAAAGTATCAAAACAAAACTAAATGACAGCATAGGTTTCAAGTATCATGCTAGCTAGACTTGCGTTTTAGCCCGGGAGAAGTTACAGGAGAGACAGGTGGGACGAAAGTAACACAATGTAAACTGATGAGCACATGCCATGGTCTCCTCTAGTTCATATTGCTTTTATAGTGTTAGCAAAGTACAGTATAAACAAGTGACCATATAATTATATATGACATTAGAATTATGCCTTAGTCAATTGACTTGATGTATCAGTTAAAAACAGTGGTCAAAAATATCTTTATGATTCTGGTGGTCAATTACCTTATGTCAAGCCATGGAAATGCATGATGAATTTGCAGTTTGTGAAGAGAATAAAGACATTTATTCTATCACGAGGAGCGTGCATGACAAGGATTACTGGAGCGCACCTGATTGGAAGGGCTAATTTTGAACATGTTTAAACAATTGTGAAAATTGTGAAAAAAAATCCTTTTAAAGTGAGATGAGAAAATATGGTTAATATATAACTATTATGTAATCTATCTTTGTCCGATTTAATATTATAAGGCAAAATATTGTGGTAGCGCAAAATTGCGATGTTGTTTTTTCATTTATTTCCATTTTGATGTAATAAAAAAAATAAAAAGTAGTTCTCATGCTAGAAAAGGTTGGAGAATCCTGCTGTACACCTACAGTGCCTTTTAAATGAAAATGTGACCAAGTTCTCTTCACATCAGGTTCCAGTCTCAAAGTATCATTTCAGAAAGTGTCCTTTTGTCTTCATTTGACTTCTCATGTGGTTAAACATAACAGATATAGGATCTTAATTATTATTATTTGTTTTATTGTTACATACTGTACACTGGAGAGGTGCAGTGAAATGTGTTGTTTTTACAGGGTCAGACATAGTAGTACGGTGCCCCTGGTGCAAATTATGTTTAAGTGCATTGGTCAAGGGCACCTCAACTGTTTTTTTTACTTTTCGGTTACTGGCCCAACGATCTAACCAGTAAGCTACCCGCCGCCCTGTTTGACCACCCTGTTGCAGAAGAACTTTCCTGCAATGCGGATATTTTTAACTTGTAGCATATGAGGTTTAAAAAAGGCTTCTGAAGTTTGTAAATTCCACTTTCAAATTTCAGACTCAATTTTCAGACTGGATTACATCATAATCTACATAATAATTCACATTTCCTGTTGCTGCAGGATGATTTTCCTGCTGTAGCAAATTGAAACGGGCTCAAATTAAGATCCTACATCTGTACGTCACCTCCTGAGATTCACACAAAGCTGATTTTGTTTATTACAGTTAGGACTACTACTGTTTGCTTGGACACTGCTAATTTTCACAACATTCGTTTCCGCATAATAACGGATTCACGAGAATCGCCCTAAGGGGTTGCATAGATATTGTCATGGCTCTTATCAAAAAAATTACTTCATGCATAAAAATAGAGTTTGCTCCAATATAGGCCCTTGAGCATACTTCCTGAACAGATTGTATAGAGAATAGGAACGCTTTTATTCACTTTTCATTAAAAAGAAGCACAGATGTAATTTGCTACTTTGAGGCTGGTTTACGCTTTAAAGCAGCAGACGTGAACCCACATCAAGGGGTGGATCTCGGCAGTCAGAGTCTCCAGTGTCGTCTTGAATACTAATGTGATGCAATACCTTACAGCCAGGTGTACACAAACAGGAAACAAATGTTTTTCAGCACAATCCACTTTACTCTGACCTCAATTTCACCAAATGAGCAATAATCCAGGTCCATCAATGCTCTATGCATTTAAAGGTCACTAAGCGTGATATGGACATGAAAACATACCATTTTAGTATGCAATTGTTTTCGAGTGTCAGATTTTGACTATACATACAGATACCAAAGATGGCCTCTTGGCCATGTCTCCCTCTTGTCTTCTGGCCTCAATGGCACTTCCTGGATAAATTAAGGTTTCAAAATTAAGAATAAATAAACCCTCACCTAATATGGCCACAACCTCATCGTCCTGGATGACCTCCAAGGACCCGGACACCACAAAGCAGAGACTGTCTACGCTTTCGCCCGCGTGGTAGATGAGGTCTCCGGGGGCACTGTGGATGGTCTGGAACTCCATGGCCAAGGCCCGTAGGCACCCGTCACTCGCCAGTCGGAAGGCTGGGTGCTCCTTGAACACCTTTCTGTTAAGATGGACGCAAATGTCCGCCCGCATGTCCTTGGGGCAGATCTGCAACACCTGCGCAAGACGAAGGTTACTTATACATATTCACGAATTGGTTGTGGTATTTTCCTCAAGGAGTTGATAAACCTCAACAAATAGGGCACTGACAGCTGTCAGTGTAGCTAGTTAGCATGCTAACCTTATCTAGCTATCTTGCTAACCTTGTCTAACTAGCTAATGTTATTGTGTTGCATTTTATTTTATAGAATTTTTTTACTACATCATATTCAAAAGATTAGCCAGCTGGCTCTATGGCTGGTTCTGGAGCTGGATTTGTCATAAGCATTTATTTAGGGAAAAGTTTGCCACAGATGGAAGCCACTGCCCTATCTTTGACTTCGCCATATATTGTTATCTACAAAGTTTTGGCATCGTTCATAAATTGCGGCCGCAAATCCACCTTATAAATAGATGAAATGATAAGATGACGCTCCAGTAATATGGTTCACTATTGAAAGATAGCTGATATGCGTGTTTATACATTGTAATGGACATGGTGCAATCTTTGGCAGGAAGGTTTCTCGCAGCAAAGCCAAGTCAGCCTGGGCTCACAGGGGAAGTGAAATTATAGCCTACAATGACTGCTCATGATCATGCACGCCGCAACGACATGTTCAGTTGAAGTCGGAAGTTTAAATACACTTAGGTTGGAGTCATTAAAACTCGTTTTTCAACCACTCCACAAATTTCTTGTTAATTAACAAACTATAGTTTTGGCAAGTCGGTTAGGACATCTACTTTGTGCATAACACAAGTAATTTTTCCAACAATTGTTTACAGACAGATTATTTTACTTATAATTCACTGTATCACAATTCTAGTGGGTCAGAAGTTTACATACACTAAGTTGACTGTGCCTTTAAACAGTTTGGAAAATTCCAGAAAATGATGTCATGGCTTTAGAAGCTTCTGTTAGGCTAATTTACATCATTTGAGTCAATTGGAGGTGTACCTGTGGATGTATTTCAAGGCCTACATTCAAACTCAGTGCCTCTTTGCTTGACATCATGGGAAAATAAAAAGAAATCAGCCAAGACCTCAGAAGAAAATGTAGACCTCCACAAGTCTGGTTCATCCTTGGGAGCAATTTCCAAACGCCTGAAAGTACCACGTTCAACTGTACAAACAATAGTACGCAAGTATAAACACCATGGGACCACGCAGCCGACATACTGCTCAGGAAGGAGACGCGTTCTGTCTCCTAGAGATGAACGTACTTTGGTGCGAAAAGTGAAAATCAATCCCAGAACAACAGCAAAGGAACTTGTGAAGATGCTGGAGGAAACAAGTACAAAAGTATCTATATCCATAGTAAAACGAGTCCTATATCAACATAACGTGAAAGGCTGCTCAACAAGGAAGAAGCCACTGCTCCAAAACCGCCATTAAAAAGCCAGACTACGGTTTACAACTACACATGGGGACAAAGAGCGTACTTTTTGGAGAAATGTCCTCTGGTTTGATGAAACAAAAATAGAACTGTTTGACCATAATGACCATCGTTATGTTTGGAGGAAAAAGGGGGAGGCTTGCAAGCCGAAGAACACCATGCCATCCGTGAAGCACGGGGGTGGCAGCATCATGTTGTGGGGGTGCTTTGCTGCAAGAGGGACTGGTGCACTTCACAAAATAGATGGCATCATGAGGAAAGAAAATTATGTGGATAGATTGAAGCAACATCTCAACACATCAGTCAGGAAGTTAAAGCTTGGTCGCAAATGGGTCTTCCAAATGGACAATGACCCCAAGCATACTTCCAAAGTTGTGGCAAAATGGCTTAAGGACAACAACGTCAAGGCATTGAAGTGGCCATCACAAAGCCCTGACCTCAATGCCATAGAAAATTTGTGGGCAGAACTGAAAAGGCGTGTGCGAGCAAGGAGGCTTACAAACCTGACTCAGTTACACCAGCTCTGTCAGGAGGAATGGGCCAAAATTCACCCAACTTATTGTGGGAAGCTACCCAAAACGTTTGACCCAAGTTAAACAATTTAAAGGCAATGCTACCAAATACTAATTGAGTGTACGTTAACTTCTGACCCACTGGGAATGTGATGAAAGAAATAAAAGCTGAAATAAATCACATTTCACATTCTTAAAATAAAGTGGTGATCCTAACTGACCTAAGACAGCGATTTTTTACTAGGATTACATGTCAGGAATTGTGAAAAACTGAGTTTAAATGTATTTGGCTAAGGTGTATGTAAACTTCCGACTTCAGCTGTAACTATAAGTTCCTCAAATTTTCTTTTGCGGGTGCCTTTTCATTATCTGGATAGAAACGTGTGGTTTCTAGCTAACGCTACACCGATCAAAGCAGTGGAGCGTGTAGTAAAGCAAAACTTTAGTGGTCAAAAACATTGATCTTGGGGCAACAGGGGGAGCGGGTTTGCAAAATGCTATCATACAGTATCATGCAATTACACTGTTTTATAAAATGGTCCCGTATATATTTTTTTAATACAGACTAGCTAAATAAAAAGTGGAGTTGAAAAAACATACGTTTGCACCCCCTGTTTTAATTTGCTCCATGGCTCAGGCAGCCAATTGGTCACAAGGCTGTTTGGATCATCTCAGTAGCGAAGAGTAATAACTTTGCAGCTGTTTCTGATTAATAAACAATGTCATGCTGGTGGGTGGTAACATTAAAATAAAATCCAGCCCTGAAACATAGGCTGACAATAATGTTTATGTCATATCATAGGAAAAGACACCGCATTCACACAGATGGGCAGTTCAAATTTGTCACTTCAAGCCCAAAGATATCATACTTTGCTAAAAATGATGACTTATTGACTTAAATCGTTGTGCAACATAATGGGTAAGCTCTGGCCATAGTATTTCAGCTCAAAAAAGTGGATTTCTACTGGTGTGGGCATTTAAAAAAGGTTTGAATGAAACGACAAGTCGAAAATAAGCTAAAACTTCCCCCCAAGAAGAATGATCCATTTAACATCAACTTCAAAGGGGTGAATCTATGCAAATGTCTCTCCCTGTTCTGGGAATAGGGGGCCAATTGCACATGATTACCTCTGCACCTCTTATTGTGTCAAATGTTAAGAGGTCATACCCAACAGGCATTTGCAGGACCAGGTCAGGAATAATTATAATTTAGGATGAGCGAGAAGACAATTAGGACCGGTAATGTTGAAATATGACAGTAGATGACAGAACATCAGATTGTATTTGTAGTTCAGTATGAATCTATTCCCTTTTGACATAATACAATAATAATAATAAATTCTAGCGATGTGCATCATTCCCTTTCAAGATGATTCGATGCGTATCTAGATGCATGGGCTCTGATACGATACAGGAACACTAAGTTTTATTTTGAAATGATTTGGTGCGATTCGGGTGAATTAGAGAATGAATTGATGCGATATGATTCGATGCACTAATATTTGTTGCATAAACACATTCATTTTCCATTCTAAATTAAAATCTGCTGCTGATGGAGCTCTTGAGCTGGATCTGTCTGAGTTGATGTGTACATGTGCATGTGGAAATTATGCTATGGTGTATACCAGGGCTGCCCAACCCTCTTCCTGGAGATCTACTGTCCTGTGGGTTTACAGTCCAACCCTAATTTAACACACCCGATTCTACTAATTAGCTGCTCAACAAGACCTTAACTAGCTGAATCAGATATTCTAAATTAGGGTTGGACTGAAAACCTACAGGACAGTAGATCTCCAGGAAGAGGGTTGGGCAGCCCTGGTGTATACTATGTAGGCACCTAATCTGAGCCATAAAGGAGACTTGCCATCTACCACCCCACTATCAGATTACCACCCACTAATTAACTTGTCATTTTTGCAGATTAAGTGTTTGAGCTAGTAATGTAAATGTATCATTATTTATCATTTACAAATTAGCTATGACATAGACAATAAATATATAGCACAATTTTGGATCATTCAATCTCAAAATTGAATGGTTTTGACCGTTTGGAAGTGTAGTGAGTTTATTTTCTCCTCCCACTTTAGCCATGCTTAGTGCACTTCCCAAAAGGGATTCCTCGTTATGAAATGATGAACTTTAACCTGTATGTCTAAAAATGACCATATACACTGATTGTTTAAAGTAAAACTAACCACACTATTGCTGATGGGTTTTGTGCAGCAAAACTATTGCTGAACAATCTAAATCAAATCTATTGTAAACCCCGCTCAGTGGGTACAGTGGCTTGCGAAAGTATTCACCCCCCTTGGCATTTTTCCTGTTTTGTTGCCTTACAACCTGGAATTAAAATGTATTTTTTGGGGGGTTGTATCATTTGATTTACACAACATGCCTACCACTTTGAAGATGCAAAATATTTTTTTGTGTGAAACAAACAAGAAATAAGACAAAAAAAACTGAAAACTTGAGCGTGCATAACTATTCACCCACCCCAAAGTCAATACTTTTTGCAGCAATTACAGCTGTAAGTCCATATGTCTCTATAAGCTTGGCACATCTAGCCACTGGGATTTTTGCCCATTCTTCAAGGCAAAACTGCTCCAGCTCCTTCAAGTTGGATGGGTTCCGCTGGTGTACAGCAATCTTTAAGTCATACCACAGATTCTCAATTGGATTGAGATCTGGGATTTGACTAGGCCATTCCAAGACATTTAAATGTTTCCCCTTAAACCACTCGAGTGTTGCTTTAGCAGTATGCTTAGGGTCATTGTCCTGCTGGAAGGTGAACCTCTGTCCCAGTTTCAAATCTCTGGAAGACTGAAACAGGTTTCCCTCAAGAATTTCCCTGTATTTAGCGCCATCCATCATTCCTTCAATTCTGACCAGTTTCCTAGTCCCTGCCAATTAAAAATATCCCCACAGCATGTTGCTGCCACCACCATGCTTCACTGTGGGGATGGTGTTCTCGGGTTGATGAGAAGTGTTGGGTTTGCGCCAGACATTTTCCTTGATGGCCAAAAAGCTTATTTTTAGTCTCATCTGACCAGAGCACCTCCCAGATGACTTTTGGCGAACACCAAACGTGTTTGCTTATTATTTTTTTTAAGCAATGGATTTTTTTCTGGCCACTCTTCCGTAAATCCCAGCTCTGTGGAGTCTACGGCTTCAAGTGGTCCTATGGACAGATACTCCAATCTCCACTGTGGAGCTTTGCAGCTCCTTCAGGGTTATCTTTGGTCTCTTTGTTGCCTCTCTGATTAATGCCCTCCTTGCCTGGTCCGTGAGTTTTGGTGGGCGGCCCTCTCTTGGCAGGTTTGTTGTTGTGCCATAGTCTTTCCATTTTTTTTTATAATAAATTGAATGGTACTCCGTGGGATGTTCAAAGTTTCGGATATTTTTTTTATAACCCAACCCTGATCTGTACTTCTCCACAACTTTGTCCCTGTTTGGAGAGCTCCTTGGTCTTCATGGTGTCGCTTGCTTGGTGATGCCCCTTGCTTAGTGGTGTTGCAGACTCTGGGGCCTTTCAGAACTGATGTATATTTACATTTACATTTAAGTCATTTAGCAGACGCTCTTATCCAGAGCGACTTACAAATTGGTGCATTCACCTTATAATATCCAGTGGAACAACCACTTTACAATAGTGCATCTAAATCTTTTAAGGGGGGGGGGGTTAGAAGGATTACTTTATCCTATCCCAGGTATTCCTTAAAGAGGTGGGGTTTCAGGTGTCTCCGGAAGGTGGTGATTGACTCCGCTGTCCTGGCGTCGTGAGGGAGCTTGTTCCACCATTGGGGTGCCAGAGCAGCGAACAGTTTTGACTGGGCTGAGCGGGAACTGTGCTGCCTCAGAGGTAGGGAGGCGAGCAGGTATATATACTGAGATCATGTGACAGATCATGTGACACTTAGATTGCACACAGGTGGACTTTATTTAACTAATTATGTGACTTCTGAAGGAAATTGGTTGCGCCAGATCTTATTTAGGGGCTTCATAGCAAAGGGGGTGAATACATATGCACGCACCACCTTTCCGTTTTAAATCTTTTAGAATTTTTGGAACGTTTTTTTTATTTATTTCACTTCACCAATTTGGACTATTTACATGAAATCCAAATAAAAATCTATTGAAATTACAGGTTGTAATGCAACAAAATAGGAAAAACGCCAAGTGGGATGAATACTTTTGCAAGGCACTGTATACCTAGATGAGAGTTGTGTTTCTGGTAGCTTACTTTTATTCTGGTTAAAACACAATTTTCAACAGTGCATTGATAACAATAACCTAGCAAATTACATAGGTTGTCACTCAACTAATAAACCCTAATTTCACCCAAACCATTTTAGCATTCGAACACAGATGTGCAAGATCAGGAACAGGCCTTCTACCTCGCTTTGGTCAGCGCACGAAGCTGGGCACAGTGTGCAGTTTGACTACGCTACTGATATTCCATGGGGTTGTTCGGCATGCAAAATGACTTGTAGATCAATGACTGTCAACAGTGACATGCTTTTATTTTGACACTGAAGGAGAGGACACATCAGTTGTCACAAAATATGAGGTCGTTTTGGAAGGTAAAAAGAAAGTAATATGAGAAAAAAATGTTAGGGAATCGGCGATTCGTAACGTTTGAATTGATTTTCTGACCAATGCATGATACATTTGGATCGGTATGGGGTCCGAGGACTGATGCAGTCATATCTTAAACGTTTGAATCGGGTGCCGATGAGTATCGGTAAATTGTTTCATCCCTAATAAATTGTATCAATATAATAATAATTATAATAAATGCATAATAATGGTATAACAACGATAATATAATACCACCAACACATACCAGTAATATCCATGGTGAGGCATAACTTTTGCTTCCTCTCACAGACCAACTTAGCCATAAAATAAAGATGTATACTGTAAGATGGTAACAAAATGGTATGGAAGATTTGTGCAACGTTTGCGTTACCTTGTCTGTATCGATGCCTCTAGACATGGACCATGTGGAGACAATGTAGTCCATGACGCGTTCGCTGAGGCCCTTGGGCACCTGGTAGAGCTTGAGGAAGTCGCGGACGCTGTTGAGCATCTCGTGGTAGCGGTTGGTGTTGGCGTACATCTGCTGGAAGATGGTAGTCACGTTACCGAAGATGGTGGCGTACAGGAGTGCTGGAAAAAAAACAAGAAAGAGTGTGGTCAATGTACTGGCAAATATGGCATACTGTAGATGTGTCAACAAAAGGATTCTAGCAAACGCTCCAAGGGACCCTTAAAATGATGAGCTGGTGAGAATAATGGTTCGAGTTTATTAGCATTTTTCCACTGACAAGACTGTTCAGTGTATTATTAATTGTGAAAGAACAGAGCACTAGAGACCCAAAGGAACCATCCTTGATGTTTTCTCTTGGCAGACAACAGTCTGTAAATCTATCACAATAATATCCCCATATTCACAGTCATAACTTGGAAACATCATTACGCGCCCTTGCAAATGCAGCGATGTGTGTAACAAAACAATAGTGGCATGTTACATTCATCATATCTTCTTTTCCATGGACATTATCCCTCCATTGGTCATAATGGGCTTTTGGAGATGGTCTGTAAACACAAATGGTGTCATGCTCTCTCTCACTTCCCACTGACTGCTAACCAATCAGCAATCGCTCATTCTGTGTCTCAATCCCGCAGCTAGCCAATCAATATTGGCTCTCACAATTCATACCCAAGTCAGCACTTTGCCTGAGAATGTGTCACCCTATTCCCCTTCCAGTGTCCCACTCCTCCACAGCAGGGTCAGAGAAATCGATAGAGGTCCTGTCAACAATTAGTGATGACACTGGTGGCATCCATTTTCAAGGGAAGTGAAACATAGTGCTCGTTTTCATTCGTTCAGGTGGCACACCATAATCACTGGCTTTATTATAACCAAGGGGTCATCATAATTGTTATAGGGGATATTGTGCAACCTTGCAAAGGACATTTTAGAAGGTGGATGACATGACTATATTATTGAAGCTGCGGTGTTGTTGTTGACGCTATCGGTCCTCACAGAGGCGGCGAGCGAGCACAACAGGTAAACAGTCAGGGGGACGAGAGAGGGCCTGTCAGATACACAATGGGGCGACGCTCAGAACCATTAGGCTGGGCTAAAAACGTCTGTGTCATTTTTCCAGCACAGCAGTAATGAGTGACGGGCCAAATAGACCTGTCTGATCAAGCCACACAACTGAATTATGGGTAGCCGCCTGGGATAAAAATGCAACAGTATACTGTTGACTCCTGTTACATGCAACAGCTTGGGACTGTCTTGGCAACATACACTAAGCTGGATCATTCAGTTATCAGAAGCAATGTCAAGGATCTCTCTATTTGCTCCATTTATCTTTCTCTCGATCCTGACTATTGTCCCTGCCCCTGAAAAACATCCCCACAGCATGATGCTGCCACCACCATGCTTCACCATAGGGATTGTATTGGTCAGGTAATGAGCAGTGCCTGGTTTCATCCAGACGTGACGTTTGGCATTCAGGCCAAAGTGTTCCATCTTGGTTTCATCAGACCAAAGAATCTTGTTTCTCATGGTCAGAGTCCTTTAGGTGCCTTTTGGCAAACTCCAAGTGGGCTGTCATGTGCTTTTTACTGAGAAGTGGCTTCCGAGTGCTGCAGAGATGGTTGTCCTTCTGGAAGGTTCTCCCATCTCTACAGAGAAACTCTGGAGCACTGTCAGAGTGACCATCGGGTACTTGGTCACCTCCCTGACCAAGGCCCTTCTCCCCCGATTGCTCAGTTTGGCCGGGCAGCCAGCTCTAGGAAGAGTGGTTCTTGTGGTTCCAAACTTCTTCCATTTGAGAATGATGGAGGCCACTGTGTTCTTGGGGACCTTCAATGCTGCAGAATGTTTTTCATACGCTTCTCCAGATCTGTGCCTCGACACAATCATGTCTTGGAGCTCTACGGACAATTCCTTCGACCTCATGGCTTTATTTTTGCTCTGATATGCACTGTCAACTGTGGGATCTTATATAGACAAGTGTGTACCTTTCCAAATAATTTCCAACACATTGAATTTCCCACAGGACTCCAATCAAGTTGTAGAAACATCTCAAGGATGATCCGTGGAAACAGGATGCATCTGAGCTCAATTTCGAAACTCATAGCAAAGGGTCTGAATACTTAAATAAGGTATGTTTTTTATTTTTTATAAATTTGCTAAATATTGTAAAAACCTGTTTTCACTTTGTGGTATTGTATTGTGTGTAGATTGATGCGAAAAAATTATAATTAAATACATTTTTTAATAAGGCTGTAACGTAACAAAATGTGGAAAAGGGAAGAGGTCTGAATACTTTCCAAATGCACTGTATGTATGTATGTAGATATATGTGTGTGTGTCTGTATATATATATATATATATATATATATATATATATATATATATATATATATATATATATGTCACAAGCGTCGATGAAAGGTGACCAAAACGCAGCGGGTATAGTGCTCATCTTCTTTTATTATTAATAAAGTGAACACTTAAACGAAAACAATAAACCGACAATCAACAGTTCTGCAAGGTACACAGACTATACAGGAAGCAACCACCCACAAAAACACAGGAAAAACAGGCTGCCTAAGTATGGCTTCCAATCAGAGACAACGAAAGACACCTCCCTCTGATTGGAAGACATACCTGGCCACACATAGAAAAAGAAACATAGAAATAGAAAACTAGAACCAAAATCCCCTAGAAACAAAAAACCCCAAAACACACAAAACAAACACCCCCTGCCACGCCCTGACCATACTACAATTACAAATGACCCCTTCACTGGTCAGGACGTGACAATATGTATGTATATATACAGTTGAAGTCAGAAGTTTACGTACACCTTAGCCAAATACATTTAATCTCAGTTTTTCACAATTCCTGACATTTAATCCTAGTAAAAATTCTCTGTCTTAGGTCAGATAGGATCACCACTTAATTTTAAGAATGTGAAATGTCATAATAATAGTAGAGAGAATAATTTATTTCAGCTTTTATTTCTTTCAGTGGGTCAGAAGTTTACATACACTCAATTAGTATTTGGTAGCATTGCCTTTAAATTGTTTAACTTGGGTCAAAACGTTTTGGGTAGCGTTCCACAAGCTTCCCACAATAAGTTGGGTGAATTTTGGCCCATTCCTCCTGACAGAGCTGGTGTAACTGAGTCAGGTTTGTAAGGCTCCTTGCTCAAACACACTTTCTCAGTTCTGCCCACAAATTTTCTATAGGCTTGAGGTCAGGGCTTTGTGATGGCCATTCCAATACCTTGACTTTGTTGTCCTTAAGCTATTTTGCCACACCTTTGGAAGTATGCTTGGGGCCATTGTCCATTTGGAAGACCCATTTGCGACCAAGCTTTAACTTCCTGACTGATGTCTTGAGATGTTGCTTCAATATATCCACATCGTTTCCCTTCCTCATGTCCCTCCTGCAGCAAAGCACCCCCACAACATGATGCTGCCACCCCCATGCTTCACGGTTGGGATGGTGTTCTTCGGCTTGCAAGCGTCCCCCTTTTTCCTCCAAACATAAGGATGGTCATTATGGCCAAACAGTTCTATTTTTGTTTCATCTCGCCAGAGGACATTTCTCCAGAAAGTATGATCTCTGTCCCCATGTGCAGTTGCAAACCCTAGTCTGGCTTTTTAATGGAGGTTTTGGAGCAGTGGCTTCTTCCTTGCTGAGCGGCCTTTCAGTTTATGTCGATATAGGACTCGTTTTACTGTGGATATAGATACTTTTGTACCTGTTTCCTCCAGCATCTTCACAAGGTCCTTTGCTGTTGTTCTGGGATTGATTTGAACTTTTCACACCAAAGTATGTTCATCTCTAGGAGACAGAACGCGTCTCCTTCCTGAGCGGTATGACGGCTGCGTGGTCCCATGGTGTTTATACTTGCGTACTATTGTTTGTACAGATGAACGTGATACCTTCAGGCTTTTGGAAATTGCTCCCAAGGATGAACCAGACTTGTGGAGGTCTACAATATTTTTTCTAAGGTTTTGCCTGATTTCTTTTGATTTTCCCATGATGTCAAGCAAAGAGGCACTGAGTTTGAATGTAGGCCTTGAAATACATCCACAGGTACACCTCCAATTGACTCAAATTATGTCAATTAACAGAAGCTTCTAAAGCCATGACATCATTTTCTGGAATTAAAGCACAGGAATTGATGAGCTTGGAGGGTATTATGGTGTTGAAGGCACCATAGTACACTGGAATTTTGATACAGTGAAATAATCTGTAAACAATTGTTGGAAAAATTACTTGTGTCATGCACAAAGTAGATGTCTTAACCGACTTGCCAAAACTATAGTTTGTTAACAAGAAATTTGTGGAGTGGTTGAAAAATGAATTTTAATGACTCCAACCTAAGTGTATGTAAACTTCTGACTTCAACTGTATATATATGTATTGAGATGGTTTGGGATGAGTTGGACCACAGAATGATGGAAAATCAGCCAACAAGTGCTCAGCATATGTGGGAACGCCTTCAAGACTGTTGGAAAAGCATTCCAGGTGACTACCTGAAAAAGCTGGTTGAGAGAATGCCAAGCGTGTGCAAAGCTGTCATCATGGCCAAGGGTGGCTACTTTGAAGAATATAAAATTATAAAATATATATACTTTTTTGGTTACTACATGATTCCATATGTGTTATTTCATAGTTTTGATGTCTTCACTATTATTTGACAATGTATAAAATAGTACAAATAAAGAAAACCCCTTGAAAGAGTAGGTGTGCGCAAACTTGTGACTGGTACTGTATACTGGAAAATTAAAGCAGGCATTGGTCTCACTGAGGATCTGAGATTCTGAGGTCAATTCGAGTTCTTATTTTACGGTAGTGGAACCCTCTACATGTGACATTCTTCACATTAACGAGTGGAAATGTAACCAGGCTTTGGGGCTAGGAGAAACTGGGCTAGTGAAACTATGCTGTGTGTGGTCTGCCGAACTGGATCATCTATTTTTACCATTGGATTCTTGAGCCGACTCAAGAAGTAGTTTCAGGCACTCAGTGCATCAATAAAAAGATCAGTCCAAGTAATAAGGCACAGCAGATTTAGAGTAATTTTAGATTGTTAAGATATTCACAACTTACTAAGCTAATGAGCTAAAATGGTTCACCTGGACATTGGTTGCCATGGCAACAACTTCCTACAAATCTATTACCATGCAGTGGTCCTAACACTCAGTGTGTTTGATTGTCCGTGCAACACATTAAGTGTGACTCCTAAATCTAAATTAAACCCAGAGCTGGCTGACAAGCCACTTAGCTCATGTCTGGGGCTTATTCCAGGCTGGCTCGCACACAGTCATTCCTCAGAGTGTAATCACCTTGCCCTGAAGGCACAAACTCTCCCTACTTCTCAACTCCAAATGTTGCCTCATGGGGGGAGTGATCACCATTAGGGCTTGCCGCCAAGCACAGGGTCTCTCTTTGGTGACACTTGGATAAGGCAGCAAGCTGGGCTTTAGCTGCAGGTAGCTAACTGTCAGAGTGAGGAGTGTGTGTGTGTGTGTGTGTGTGTGTGTGTGTGTGTGTGTGTGTGTGTGTGTGTGTGTGTGTGTGTGTGTGTGTGTGTGTGTGTGTGTGTGTGTGTGTGTGTGTGTGTGTGTGTGTGTGTGTGTGTGTGTGTGTGCGCGTGTGTGCTAGGGTTGGAATTGCATGTTGCCCAGAGCTTTTGTCCTAGATCATTGACACCGAATGTGTCTGCTGGTTGTGTGAGACAATAAGAGTCCAAAACACCCCCTGTGAACGTATATTCCCCAGGATCCTGTGTTAGGCTTGAACCATTGCCATCGCACTGCACACTGCCCTATCCCATCTGGACAAGAGGAATACCTATGTAAGAATGCTGTTCATTGACTATAGCTCAGCCTTCAACACCATAGTACCCTCCAAGCTCGTCATTAAGCTCGGGGCCCTGGGTCTGAACCCTGCCCTGTGCAACTGGGTCCTGGACTTCCTGACGGGCCGCCCCCAAGTTAGGAAACAATACCTCCACTTTGCTGATCCTCAACATAGGGGCACCACAAAGGTGTGTGCTCAGGCCCCTCCTGTACTCCCTGTTCACCCATGACTGTGTGGCCAAGCACGCCTCAAACTCAATCATCAAGTTTGCAGACGACACAACGTTAATAGGCCTGATTACCAACAATGACAAGACAGCCTACAGGAAGGTGAGGGCCCTGGCGTAGTGGTGCCAGCAAAATAACCTCTCCCTTAACGTCAACAAAACAAAGGTGCTAATAGTGGACTTCAGGAAACAGCAGAGGGAGCATGCCCATAACCATATTGATGGGGCCGCAGTGGAGAAGGTGAAAAGCTTCAAGTTCTTCGGTGTACACGTCACTGACAATCTGAAATTATCCACCCACACAGACAGTGTGATGAAGAAGGCGCAACAGCGTCTCTTCAACCTCAGGAGGCTGAAGAAATTCGGCTTGGCCCCTAAGACCCTCACAAACTTTTACAGATGCACAATTGAGAGCATCCTGTCGGGCTGTATCACCGCCGGGTATGGCAACTGCACCGCGAGCAACCGCGGGGCTCTCCAGAGAGTGGTGCGGTCTACCCAACGCATCACCGGGGGCACACTGCCTGCCCTCCAGGATACCTACAGCACCAGATGTCACAGGAAGGCCAAAAAGATCATCAAGGACATCAACCAGTCGAACCAGGGCCTGTTCACCCCGCTATCATCCAGAAGGCGAGGTCAGTACAGGTGCATCAAACCTGGGATCGAGAGACTGAAAAACAGCTTCTATCTCAAGGCTATCACTGTTAAATAGCCATCACTAGCCGGGCACCACCCGGTTACTCAACCTTACACCTTAGAGGCTGCTGCCCTATATACATAGACATGGAATCACTGATCACTTTAATAATGGAACACTAGTCACTTTAATAATGTTTACTTACTGCTTTGATCAGTTCATATGTATATACTGTTTTCCATTCTACTGTATCAATGCCACTCCGACATTGCTCGTCCTAATATTTATATATTTGTTAATTCCATTATTTTACTTTTTGATTTGTGTGCATTGTTGTGAATTGTTAGATACTACTGTACTATTGGAGCTAGGAACACAAGCATTTCACTACACCTGCAATAACATCTGCTAAATATGTGTATGTGACCAATAACATTTGATTTGATTTGAACCAGCTACCTTGTGATTTACACCAAACGGTCAAAATCTTTAGTGCCTATAGTGGCAGTTGCATGAATCAGAATCTCCATTGAAACGTATTTTTAGGGGTAGGCAGGATGTCAGTCAACCTACCTAAGTGGTCCCCTGTCATCTTGTACTGGCACTGGGTGCCAATTTTTCAATTGCTGACAACTCAGAATCAGTATAAACTGACACTAGGATTTTATCAGTGGGTCAAATGGGCTCATAAAATGTATTTCAATGCACTACATTGGCATCATTATTCTGATGCATAATACCCATGGTCTTTAGCCAAGACTACCTGATTTAGCTCATATTTATTTTCAGAATGGGTTGAGTCCTGTACACCACCCGCCCCTTGGGCGCGTCACTCCCACTGAGCGAGCAATGAGCCAAAGAAGGGAAAATGTGTAGTATGACAAAATAGGCAGTTTACTATTCAAAGCAATTGGTTAACATTTTGAAAAGACAAATACCTGGCAGCATCTGCATATACAATAGGGTACCGTTTGAAAGCATGACACTTCAAATGTACAGTACCAGTCAAAAGTTTGGACAGCTTTGCACACTCTTGGTATTCTCTAAACCAGTTTCTCCTGGAATGCTTTTCCAACAGTCTTAATTAAAGGAGTTCCCACATGGTGGGCACTTGATGGCTGCTTTTCCTTCACCCTGTGGTCCAACTCATCCCAAACTATCTCAACTGGGTTGAGGTCGGGTGATTGTGGAGGCCAGGTCATCGGATGTAGCACTCCATCACTCTTCTTCTTTGTCAAATAGCCCTTAAACAGCCTGGAGGTGTGTTGGGTCATTGTCCTGTTGAAAAACAAATGATAGTCCCACTAAGCGCAAACCTAATGGGATGGCGTATCGCTGCAGAATGCTGTGGTAGCCATGCTGGTTAAGTATGCCTTGAATTCTAAATAAATCACTGACAGTGTCACCAGCAAAGCACCCCTGCACCATACACCACCTCCTCCATGCTTCACGGTGGGAACCACACACCAAAAATCTCAAATTTAGACTCATCAGACCAAAGGACAGATTTCCACTGGTCTAATGTCCATTGCTCGTGTTTCTTGGCCCAAACAAGTCTCTTCTTCTTATTGGTGTCCTTTAGTAGTGGTTTCTTTGCAGTAATTAGACCATGAAGGCCTGATTAACGCAGTCTCCTCTGAACAGTTGATGATGAGATGTGTCTGTTACTTGAACTCTGTGAAGCATTTATTTGGGCTGCAATTTCTGAGACTGGTAACTCTAATGAACTTATCATCTGCAGCACAGGTAATTCTGGTTCTTCCTTTCCTGTGGTGGTCCTCATGAGAGCCAGTTTCATCTTAGCGCTTGATGGTTTTTGCGACTGCACAAATTTTCCCGGATTGACTGACCTTCATTTCTTAAAGTAATGATGGACTGTCGTTTCTCTTTACTTATTTGAGCTGTTCTTGCCATAATATGGACTTGGTCTTTTACCAAATAGGGCTATATTCTGTATACCACCCCTACCTTGTCATAACACAACTGATTGGCTCAAACGCATTTAGAAGTTAAGAAATTCCACAAATTAACTTTTAACATGGCACACCTGTTAATTGAAATGCATTCCAGATGACTACCTCACGAAGCTGGTTGAGAGAATGCCAAGAGTGTGCAAAGTTTTCATCAAGGCAAAGGATGGCTACTTTGAAGAATTTCAAATATCAAATATATTTGGATTTGTTTAACACTTTTTTGGTTACTGCATAATTCCATATGTGTTATTTCATAGCTTCACTATTATTCTAAAATGTAGAAAATTGTCAAAATAAAGAAATACCCTGGAATAAGTAGGTGTGTCCAAACTTTTGACTGGTACTGTATATGAAGTGAATTTTCTCATTTTAGTCAATTACTCTTTTGAGAACATTTCCATAATGTATTCTATTTGAGGATGACAACTGCTATGTTGAATTTGAGTTCAAACAAGTCATCAATACTGGCCCAAAAAAAGAGAACATGACTTTATCAACTCGAAAAGGAGAAATGATTAGTATTAGCTAACTCTCAGCTTACGTCAAATGGCAGAGCTATTTCCTTTTAAAAGACCTGGGCAGAAATCCTAAAACCAGACTTATTAAAGCAGTTCAAATTCACAAAAAGACTACCACTGCTACTATATTTCAAGTAGAAGCTATTGCGTCAAAGTACAAATGTGTAACTTTCAAAGTACAGAAATCATCCCTGTATGATGCATTTTCCTTTAAATACTTTGTCTTGCCCATTCACCCGCTGAATGGCACACATACACAATCCATGTCTCAATTGTCCCTTGGCTTTAGAATCCTCATTTAACCTGTCTCCTCTCCTTCATCTCCACTGATTGAAGTGGATTTAACATCAATAAGGGATCATAGCTTTTACCTGGATCGCCTGGTCAGTTTGTCGTGGAAAGAGCAGGTGTTCTTAATGTTTACTCTGGGTAAATAATCAGTTAACAAGCCTTGTGGGAGAGAGAGAAGCGGGAGAGGAGGGTTGGCATGCGTATGAGGACACAGAAGGGTATGACACGGCTGGCTGCACTGAGACAAGACCACCGTGACAGCCAGGAACAACAGTCGTGTCATAAGCTCTGGACACCGGCAAAATGCAACGGGGTGAGCGGATCTCTGTGTTTTACACAATTGTTGGGGTTTACCCTGGGGGTCGGGTGTTAGCCTACACCAATGCCATGATTACTGTATATATGTGACAACCTTTGTATGCTTGCAATGTGCAATGATGGAAAAGTACTGGGTAAATGGAGATGTACTGCTTCAGTTCTCAGACTGAGAATTGTCTGCACCTGCTGATAAGTCACACAGGCTCAAGGCCGAGATAGCAGAGTGAGAAACCACAGTCTAGACATGTTTTTCTCATCTTAGATACTTTGTATTTAATCCAATGCAACAATGTTAATATATGATTGATGGTAGGTTGTATAAAGAGTGTTGTCTCCTGTTTCGCCACACAGATCTTTACTGTAGACTACTGAGGTATTCTGTATGTGAATCTGTGTCTGCAATTGCATTTAATTACTAAAGAGTTTCATACCAAGGTTCCTGTGTCTGTGTCATCTATCTGGACGTTAAAGGAAACTTACATCACCCTATGCAAAGGACCACCCAACACAATTATGACTGCTCAAACACACATACAGAAAATACACTACACACTTCCTCACAAACAGACCAAGACGCAAACCAAATCCAACCCATAACACACACGCACACACACACACTGGCAGGCGACTCATCTGGCAACATATTGCATGACTAAGCTTCTGTCCAGCTTCCAGGCTGTGGGTGGCAGACTGTCTTCCCACCACTGAGGAATAGCAGCATGACCCCCCCCCCCCCCATGCCCCCCTGTCACTCTCCCTTCCACTATCACCTGCCACCCTGCATCACTGTCACCCCTGGGCAGTGCCAGTCTCGCCCCGAGGTGCTGAGCAAACCTCTGTATACTCCCCCTCATCTGCTGCTACAACACCAACACAACAATGCTGTGTGACGTGAAAAAAATCCCAAAACCGCTTCACTTAGTTATTCAGGTTGTACCATGTATGTTATAATTTAAATACGTAACATTGCGTTGTTGTTTTTTACTCAAACTGATTTCCTGAGCTGGATAACTTTCCCCCCCAAGTTTCAACAACCCTTACAGTGTACAGTATGTATTAAAATATTGAAGCTAATAAAATTAGGGTCTGTTGGTTGGACTGTGATGCTTCGAACACCAGGCTTGTGGTTTTGATTCACACTCAGAAATTGATACCAAGTCACAAGTCAGTATGGATCATAATGTATACTGCTCAAAAAAATAAAGGGAACACTTAAACAACACATCCTAGATCTGAATGAAAGAAATAATCTTATTAAATACTTCTTTCTTTACATAGTTGAATGTGCTGACAACAAAATCACACAAAAATAATCAATGGAAATCCAATTTATCAACCCATGGAGGTCTGGATTTGGAGTCACACTCAAAATTAAAGTGGAAAACCACACTACAGGATGATCCAACTTTGATGTAATGTCCTTAAAACAAGTCAAAATGAGGCTCAGTAGTGTGTGTGGCCTCCACGTGCCTGTATGACCTCCCTACAACGCCTGGGCATGCTCCTGATGAGGTGGCGGATGGTCTCCTGAGGGATCTCCTCCCAGACCTGGACTAAAGCATCCGCCAACTCCTGGACAGTCTGTGGTGCAACGTGGCGTTGGTGGATGGAGCGAGACATGATGTCCCAGATGTGCTCAATTGGATTCAGGTCTGGGGAACGGGCGGGCCAGTCCATAGCATCAATGCCTTCCTCTTGCAGGAACTGCTGACCCACTCCAGCCACATGAGGTCTAGCATTGTCTTGCATTAGGAGGAACCCAGGGCCAACCGCACCAGCATATGGTCTCACAAGGGGTCTGAGGATCTCATCTCGGTACCTAATGGCAGTCAGGCTACCTCTGGTGAGCACATGGAGGGCTGTGTGGCCCCCCAAAGAAATGCCACCCCACACCATGACTGACCCACCGCCAAACCGGTCATGCTGGAGGATGTTGCAGGCAGCAGAACGTTCTCCACGGCGTCTCCAGACTCTGTCACGTCTATCACGTGCTCAGTGTGAACCTGCTTTCATCTGTGAAGAGCACAGGGAGCCAGTGGCGAATTTGCCAATCTTGGTGTTCTCTGGCAAATGCCAAACGTCCTGCACGGTGTTGGGCTGTAAGCACAACCCCCACCTGTGGACGTCGGGCCCTCATACCACCCTCATGGAGTCTGTTTCTGACCGTTTGAGCAGACACATGCACATTTGTGGCCTGCTGGAGGTCATTTTGCAGGGCTCTGGCAGTGCTTCTCCTGCTCCTCCTTGCACAAAGGCGGAGGTAGCGGTCCTGCTGCTGGGTTGTTGCCCTCCTACGGCCTCCTCCACATCTCCTGATGTACTGGCCTGTCTCCTGATAGCGCCTCCATGCTCTGGACACTACGCTGACAGACACAGCAAACCTTCTTGCCACAGCTCGCATTGATGTGCCATCCTGGATGAGCTGCACTACCTCAGCCAGTTGTGTGGGTTGTAGACTCCGTCTCATGCTACCACTAGAGTGAAAGCACCGCCAGCATTCAAAAGTGACCAAAACATCAGCCAGGAAGCATAGGAACTGAGAAGTGGTCTGTGGTCCCCACCTGCAGAACCACTCCTTTATTGGGGGTATCTTGCTAATTGCGTATAATTTCCACCTGTTGTCTATTCCATTTGCACAACAGCATGTGAAATGTATTGTCAATCAGTGTTACTTCCTAAGTGGACAGTTTGATTTCACAGAAGTGTGATTGACTTGGAGTTACATTGTGTTGTTTAAGTGTTCCCTTTATTTTTTTGAGCAGTGTATATTAAATGGTCAGCAATGCATTCTGGGGTGGAATCGTAGTTGAAAGGTGCAGATCACGCTTGCCTCATTATTTCGCAACTGTGTTACGTCACAGGGATGTTGAAGTTTACTGGTCTATACAAAGTCATGTGAAACAAACTTTTTATACTGGCAAACTTCAAGCATGACACTAGCACGCAAACTGATGATGCCTGCCACAGTTTTCCCAGTCCTATTACATGTTATGTCTATTTCCAGGTAGATAATGAAGGTCTCAACTTGACCTAAAAAGATAAAACAGAACTCTTTTTCATTTCTGCAATCCATCATGTTCCTCAATCTTGAGGCCTGCGTTGCAATTGAGAATGCAATTTAAAATCACAACAGGGTTCTATGAAAAGCCAATGCGATGTCCCACAATAGGACCCGGGACAAAACTGTGTCAATCGCATCTCCAGTAGAAGGAGTAATCCTGTAACAATAGGCACGTGATGAATCACTCAGTTGCCAGCTCAAAATGGATGAAAGGATTTGAAAATTATGTACAATCTTCACAGCACAAAATTAAACAAATTGGCTTATTCATAATAAACCTTAAGCACCATGTGAAATTAGGCACCTGTGTCTTTTTGGGAACTGATTAGAACCGTCACAATGTTCATAAATGCTTCAGTCAAGCATTTATCTGTAATAGCTTAATGGTACATTTAGCTGTGATTGAGTTGTATAGTAAGTACATTAAACAGTATGCTATCTTCTACTGAATTCATCAAGGATTCAGAGACATACTGGCCTGTTAACAATACTTCTCCCGGAAGAAGCAAGGGACACATCTGGCATGGTATTTCTTATTGAAACATCAATTGTGTTGTATTTTTCATAAAGATAATACGGCAGTCAGAGGAGGCTGGTGGGCGGAGATATAATTGTAATGGCTGGAATCGGTGACAAGGTATTGGTGACAATTTATTCCATTCCAGCCATTACAATGAGCCCATCCTCCTATGTCTCCACCTACCAACCTCCTTTGATGACAGTAAAATGTCATGGGTAGGGTTCTTACTCACATCCGATCATCATCATTGCCACAGCAAAGAGTTTTTCTCCGTCGGTGGTGGGGGCGATGTTGCCGAAGCCGATGCTGGTCAGGCTGGTCATGGTGAAGTAGAGGGAAGTGATGTAGACCGAGTCCTTGCTAGGCCCGCCCTCCCACCTCCCGGAGCCACTGGCGTTGAAGCGGTACGGTGTCCCCACCGATTCGCTCAATATGTAGAGCCAGCTGTCCATCCTCACACTGTTGGTGTTCTCGTCGATGACCTCGTAGTCGCCGATGCTGTACCAGATGCAGGCCAACCAGTGGGCAGCCAGGCCAAAGACGCACACCAGCAGGACCAGGACAGCGGCCCCGTACTCAATGTAGTGGTCCAGTTTACGGGCCACCCGGCCCAAGCGGAGCAGACGGACCACTTTGAGGGAGCTGAAGAGACTGCTGATGCCCTGATGGGTAGAAAAGAAGAGGGGCATGGTTAGGCTAAGCGAGAGAATGAAAAGTAGAGCTTTACTAACATTCCAATTATCCATTGTTCATGGTTCTAACTATTTTACTAACTGTTCATTCATTGATTAAACATAAACTGGAAGGGTCCCAACAGTGAACCCTGTGGAACTCAACTCCCTAAAGCACTGTACAGTATAACCTGCATATGGATTTGGTACCATGGTGCAGTTCCCTGTTGTGTTGATGATAATGAATACAATGCCATTAGCTATAAAATAAAATAATAGCTGGAGGGTATGCTTTACAACATGCTACTTCTACAAAACATAACTTTGCTACAGAAGCTTGATTAGTGAAGAATTCCACACTGCCATGTGACAGAATAACGGTTATTTGGGTCCTGGACCAACCTCTGGAAAGTACAGTATCGGAATTAATTTAGCCCGGGGTTACTTTTGTTTTCATAGATGGACATGGAGCAGGCACCCACAATTAATGTTCCAGGATCTTACTCTGATAATGGTATGTGAATGAGTACTAGGGAGGACAGGTTTCTGAACCATTTGGAGATTTAATTCCAGAATTTGAATGAGTCCCTCGTATGTGGCTTTATCAAAAATCCCATTACCCTCTTTTGCATGCTCAATTTGAATCAAGCTCTTGGTGTCTTCAAACGTCAAAATGTGATGTGATGTGAAATCAACTGCTCATCGAATCTAGATTCCCTAAAACATTTAAGACTTAGTGTGGCATACTGTACAGCGAGGCTGAGATGCAAAATGCATGGGCCTGGCGCTTCCCGAAAGGGTGAATCTACATTTAGTACTTAAGGCAAACATAATGCAGTGCGGTTTATGTAAGCTCACTAGCCTCTGCTCACGTTTGCCTCCATGACGTGTGCGAACCTACTGCATCAAGCAATTTTCAGCTCACCAGGGACACATTCATAATGCAATTACGTTCAACTACAATAAACACATCTCCTCAAAGAAAGGGAGAGAGGAAGCTCTGCTAAAAGCTCAAATGTGTCCCTGTGGCAACTTGAATGTCTCCCTACAATTGTCATTGAATACAAAACAAGGTCACTGTGCTGAAAGCCTTCTCTTCAGAGGAGCAGAATGGTTGCTAGCTGCACAGTGCTTGTATATGAGGCACAGCACCGAATGAAAAGGAAGGATAACTGGCGTTGACAAGTGCAGCAAAGGCACATGCAGCGCCCACAGGCTTTGTGGGAGCTCACTGTGTGGGTGCTATAATCTTTCGGCACACCACCCTTCGCACAACAACAGGCAGACAACACAACAGTACATAACACTGGAGATGTGGAGAAGAAAGATGGGGGTTTCTGCACTTTTGTTTTGGTTCTAAGTTACAATGCCCAAAGTTTAAGGCCAAAAGCAGTGTTTTGACTTGTTAATTAAGCTATAATTGGCTAACTATGTTTGTTGTTTGACCTTTGAAGCACTTGTTTGTTCATTATTTAAATGTAATATTGACCTTTATCTGTGCCTTCTGTAGTACAGAGTTATTTTTATGCTGATAATACTGTACTTGGGCGTAGGCATCTATTGATTACTTTAAGGTTATCAAGACTAGCGCGTGAATCAAGACGATCAGGACCATCCTACAAAGGCCTCTGTGCCAAGTCTGCTTCCAGTGAGTTTTACTACAGAATCTCTCGAAGAGGCATCAGAAAAATGTGCTGTTTTACCAGCCTGTGTTCTTTTTAATATGTTAGAGGGATCTTCTCTGACTTTTTAGCCTCTATTCACAGTATTCCCCAGCAACCCTGTTGTCTGATGGTGTTTAAATCTTTGACTATCTGGCAACTCTAAGGCAACCATTAGGCAACTGCGGGGATAACATTTCTACTGCTGAGAAGTTGTATTAGAATAACATTCAGAAAGCGGAGTCATCCACGTCATTGTTTTGAATCAAAGCATGCACATTTCTAGTGTTATTCAGTCATATCTATTTTCTGTTTCAATTTGATACGACTCAGCTGGCTGTGGGTAGGACTGTATTGTAGAGTGATTAATGGTGAACACAGAGGTTAAAGGTATACTCAGCAATATGACATCATACACAGTGGGGCGACTTCCTGCTTACAGAGATTAACAACAGGATTAAAAGTAATAGTAAGTTTTTACAGTACCCAATACCAGTCTGGGATTTCAACTGACAATGGGTAAAAAAAAAAGCCTCTGCAAAAATAACTGTCAAGAATCTGTGATCTGTGATTATTTGAATCCAGGCCCTATAGTCAAGACGCCATTTCTAAAGAATCCGGTAGTATGACAGAGCATTTAGTTCCATTATTGCTCGAAAGCTTGGCCGAAAACGCCAGCAGTCCCTATGGATGGACGTGAAATCCCTAGAGACATTTCAAGTCACAAATAATTCAAACTGACTCATAGTGACTCTCCCTATGTGAGCTTTCATCAGTGCAGATGAAGATTCCCAGCGCTGAAGCGACACTTGAATTCTGCTGTAAATTAAGATTAACGCTTGAGTTAACCTATCTGAGGAGAGGCGGTTCGCTTCAGTAAACCGAGGTTAAATGACTGGGGTTGTGTTGTTGAACCAAAACCCAAACTAGTTGTGAATAGCGATCATAGTCAATTCCACAGTCTGTGTCAAATCAAATCAAATCTTATGGGTCACATACACGTGTTTAGCAGATGTTATTGCGGGTGTAGCGAAATGCTTGTGTTTCCAGCTCCGACAGTGCAGTAATATCTAACAAGTAATATCTAACAATTTCACAACATATACCCAAATCTAAGTAAAGGAATGATGAATTAAGAACATATAAATATATGACAAGCAATGTCAGAGCGGCATAGACTAAGTTACAGTAGAATAGAATACAGTATATACATATGTATTACGCTACAACGATGTGGTGAGCTTTCCAGATCCATAAAACAATGTGTGTGTCTGTCTGTGTGTCTGTCTGTGTGTCTTCATCCATATCCATCCATCCACAAACACACAGACCCCAGTTAACAAACAAACCACTGACCTCGTCAACGTTCTCAAAGGCATTGATGACGTCGTATGGCAGGCAGGAGAGCAGGTCGATGACGAACCACGTCTTGACATAGTTCATCCGGATCAGTTTGGGGTCCGAGATGACCTCTCCGGCTGGCCCCACAAATGTGGTATGGAAGTTGAGCACGATGTCTACCAGAAAGATGACATCCACGATGCTGTCCACCACCAGCCAGGTGACGTTGTTCTGCTTGGTCTGGAGGATTAGAGTAGAGAATCTTTATTACTTAAGTAGTAGAGTAGAGAATCTTTATTATTTAAGCAGTAGAGTAGAGAATCTTTATTACTTAAGTAGTAGAGTAGAGAATCCCTGAGTGGCAATTTACAGCTGGTACATAGTCAATAAAAGTACACACAAAAGAATAAAAATAAAAAATAAACAGTTTGCTAAGGTTCGGTTTGGAGTTTAGAGTAAGGGTTAAGGTTAGGGTAAGGGTTAAGGTTAGCGTTAAGGTTAGGGTTAGTTAGTAGTTGAATAGAGTTTAGACCTTGAATGAGACGTTGTAGGGCACCATGATGGCTGTGTAGAAGGTCAGGATGAGGATTACCCAGTCCCAGGTTGTCTTGAAGGCGCAGTAGTGGAGAATGATGTGGGGGGGAGTTTTAGGCGTCTCCTGTTTGTACTGCGGGAGGATGTCTGAGCCCAGCTGGAGGACCTAAGTTTGGTTAAGAAACGGTTGGTAACGAGTCATGAATGAGTCAGTGTTTTGGCAGCTAGCTACCTTTAATTAGCCTGGTGGAACCAGCCTGATCGCTGCGTAGAATAGTGACCGCGATCAGACTGATTCCACAAGGCTAACACTGAATTGGACCAGTGTGTAATTTGATTCTCCTGCTATTCGCCATTCCAGGTGTGCGTTTTTACCTAGTGTACACAAAAATATGACAACATTTTAGTTTGTTAAGACAGTGTCTCTTATTGTATGAGAGCGATAACTTTGACATACCACTCATAATAGAAAATACTAAGTCATGGCAATATAATGACCACATTCTGTAGTCTTTTGGACCACACAAAGACAGTTCAGTGTTGCCTTGATTTCATCTCTCGGTATCTCTTGGATAGTGTGACATAACTCTCTATCCCAATCAATATAACACACAAAATAAGAGTGGAATTCCTCTCTCCCTCATATTTTTTGGTATAAATTGATGGAACTTTCCAGGATCAACAAATAAACAAACGGTAGCCATTTTGTTTTACCTAAGCTAGCAATCACATCTCCCCATTAGTAAACAGAGCACCTTATCTGACCATCTAAACACAATTAGCTTTTCCACCATTTTTCAAGAACAGGATGTTGCTAGAAGATGGTGGTGGTAAGACATCTTGGACTAGTCCCAGAAGATGACAGAGGAGATATCTACCCAAACAGTCAGTCCCCTTGGGATATCAGAGGACTAGAGACTTTATTCTAGCCTTGCGATTTTCAGAGGACTAAGGACTATTCAATCAAACCAGCATTGCAGTATGGTATATACACTGTAGACAGTAGCATAGACGGCTCCGTTAATCAGAGTAAAAAAAGTGTACAGTAATAATCAAGTCCCTAAACAAGTTAAACATTGCTGAGGCAGATTTAATTGAATCCTGCTCTTGTCGACATCTCTGACCTTTTATGCACTGATTATAAGTCACTCTGGATGAGAGAGTCTGCTAAATGAGTAATGTAAATGTACATTTAGGTTACACAACTCCACAGAAAAAGTCATAGGACAGGGTTCCCCAATGGGCGGCCCACGGGACAAATTCTTTGTCAAATACTATATCTGTTTCCGCTTCTTGCGGTCAATTTGCAGTGTACAAATTATTTATAATTATGTTCCTGCCCCCCGACCATGTGCTCAAGCCCACAGCTGAATGTAATTGGGGACTTCTGCCATAAGGGTTTATGGTCAGGACTATATATAGAGTGATCCTTCATATTAGAGTTGTGTCTGTCTGCAGAGTTACAGTTGCCCAGGTGGCCAAGGGCTTGCGGTCTACTGCTTTGGTAACAGAAAGACACACTTCATTTATCTCAGAAGTAGCGAGTGAGTTTGGGGACAGGTTTAGGCATTTCATCTGAAGCTAAACAGAAGCGGGCTTGGAAATACGAGACGGTTGCTCCTTCCAGAAACACTTAGGCGGATGAGTGCTTATCAACAGGGACAGAGGCACACACTACCTCAGCCAGACGAGAGTGCTTGTGGACGTTCTCGCCCTTGTGGACGGTGGGCGCCAGCTGCTGCAACACTCCCCGGCTGCTCGTCAGAGCCCGTGTGAGCCGAGCGAATTTACCCCATCCTGAATGACAGAGTCAAAGAAATGTGGAATACCAAATCAACCCATATCCACTCCCTTTAGCCTTGAAATCAAGACTGAATCATGCTGCATTTCAACAAATGTGACACAGAGCTAAATTCAGCGTGGATTTTCAGGCTACTACTCCCTAGGCATATCTGTAAATCTGAAAAGATTTGATAGGTGTATTCAGTATTGCGGAAATTCTTCATAGGTTATTAGATGGCAAATGGAACTATTACCATATGCGTATACCTATCCATTTCTTTCAGATCTACATGAACTGCCTAAAGACAAGGGCTAGCTAGTGGTTGATTCGGAATTCTGAGAAAGTCCAACATTACTGGCTCAAATTATCAGACAAAAATGTAAGTCGTAATGTGAAATGCTGCACTGTGGTTTTTCTCTCAATAATGTCAGCAACACACATTTGTAGCTCTCTAAAACCAATTGTGTCTACAATCCTCAGCTTGATCATGTCCTCATTAAAACAGAATCTTCCTTAGATTATCTGAAATTCAATGTCACGCCAACCTTTCACAGAGTCATCCTCAATGGGCTGTTTGAATGCCGTGATGTCACTGAAGGTGCACAGAAACAACACCACCTTGTCCTGCTCATTCCTGATAGGAGCGATCTTTACAAAGAACCACACCGGCATCCCTGTAGGAAACACAAAATGATGTTATGATATCTGTTCATATTCTAATGTATCTCATAAGTAATCGATGTAGCAATTAAATTTGACATGGTTCAATCAACAGAGAGCAAAGAAACACTTACGATTCTTCTTATACATGAGAATTTCGAACGAATTCATCTCGTAATTCTCAAAGGTCTGTTGCACTTTCTCACCCGTCTCCTTGTCTGTGAGCTCCCCATACATGAAACTGAAAATTGCATTGTTGGTGCTAATTTACATACAAAACAAATAAAACTGGATAATACATTCAGATTCTTGAAACGAATTATCCAAGCTACAAAGGCCTCACGAAAAACATTGCGGCTCACAAATAACATGGTGAAGGCATCTGCATAAGCACTGGTCACAGCGAATGTCATGTTGAATTGACATAAATACAAAGTATGTGTGCTACTTCAGAGGCACATTTGAATTCCTTAGTGCCTACATCGTTTTCACCCATTTCAAAACACTTGACTGCTGTAGACTGAAATAACCTGAATTTGCATGGAACAAACATTGTCATCTTATGTCTTATTTGTGTTGGAGTAATAATATGATTACTAATGTATAGAATGTACTGTATGTTTATATGTTTATGGGCCAGTCTCCCGAACCCAGATTAAGCCTATTCCTGGACTAAAAATCCCTTTTATTATATATTTTCCATTGAGTATGCCTTTAAATTGGGCAATCTGCAGTTCAGACAATAAAGCGGGCACCCTGCCATTGTTTTTGGTTAACAAGCTGTGGGATGGGGCTGGAGAAATGTTACCGCTCTCAAATTCATGGACAGCGCTATGGATACAAGGATTGACCATCTGTGATATTAAAAGGATTGTTTTAACCATGTTTTGAGGCTATACAGTGTTTGTTTACAATAACAATCTTTACAAACAAAGGAGTAAAACAAGCTTTTGTTTTGGGTTCTGATGGGGTATGACAGCTGAACAGCTAATGAGGCATCTATAAGTTATATTCAAGAATCAATGGGTATATATTATAATTTCTATCTAAAAATGGATGTAGCAAATGCAGATTGCCCCTTCAAATCCAGGTGTAGGTTTAATCTGGGTCCAGGAAACCAGCCCGATATGTTTATATGTTAATGTAGATATACTGTATTTATACTCTACTGTATAGTATTGCTGTCAGTGAAACAAAATGCTGACCCACAAAATCAGTGGTGCCATAATGCAGTCATAAGTACCTGCAGGTGCTACTTTTCTGCATGACCTCAGCACGGTGGTAACCGGAGAGCTTGCAGAAGCCGTCGTTGCTGTACACAATGGGCCAGTCCACAATCTGGGCATTGCCCAGAACAAAGTTGGTATCTGCCCAGGGAGGGAAAACAACATGAAACCTGGTTCAGAAAGAACTGATAGAAACTACTACAGCACTATTAACTGTCTTTAACTCATTATTTTACTTGGAAGTTATAAGGTAACTGGATGTAGGCCTACTTGTCTTTATTTCATGAAATCATTATTGTACTTTTACATTTAAATTGAAAACATGGCTCAAATCTATCCAAACCTGTACACTTAAAGTTATCTGTGGTTCCTCGTGTGTAAGGTGACAGTTGATGATTGTTTTTTTATTACAAATATGTTGTTGTTGTTAGAATGATATATTATTGGATGTAATGCATTTGTATTTTGTATTGTTTTAGTGAGTATGTGTATTGTGGCTGTGTAACTGCCCTTACTTACCTGCCCTGGGACAACAGGTGCAAATTAGCTTTTGGCAAATCCCAGTACATTTACATAGATGTTGCATTATTGTAATATTGATGTTGATTGTGTTTTGTACCCTATATTATAAAAATAAATATATAAAAATAAATGTTTCATCAAAATTGGTAGTCAGCTAACAAGTTAGAGTTAGGTAAAACCAAGTATTACTGTAATGCTGAGCATTACGGCATATTGCTGAGTAATAACTTACCATCTACAGTACATCTATTTATCTATCTAGATACATATCAGGCAGACTAATTAGCGCATTGTAAAATAAAGTGCAACCCAAAACACGGCTGAGGACACAGCTATTGCAAATGTGAGGTATTTTAGTTCATTTGAAGCATACTTAATATACTATCATACTTTTAAATATGTACTGCCAACCATAGTATGCGAATGGAGAATTTATTGGACATGAAATACATGTCGAACTCCACTATAGAAACAGGTGAAAGGAAGCATCTGAAGCTTTGCCATGATGATATACAGCATATTGGCAAAGATGTTTTACTTGTTGTGGAAACTGAATCCGAGGCTACTGCAACAAGGTTGAGAGAAGAGGGAAAACGTGACAGTGAAATCAATATGCTGTACACAAAATCCAACACTTTCACTGTTGTCTTACAAATGATAGTTCTATTATGGCTAGAGCCCCGCCAATATGACTTATACATCATCTGCCAATATTATTGGTCAATATTAACCTGATTATTGCATACTTTTTCATTTGCAGAAATCTACTACATCGAACCAGTTGAATCTTAGACAGTGTTTATACGACACCATATATCCCTCTTGTGTAGTATTGGACAGATTCAGGTGCCGGTATCCATTGTACCACAACTTTAAGCCTGGTAAATGGGGTCTTATCTGTTTCAGTGCAACCTGACTAACATTATCATTGGCTGGGGCAGTGGTGCCAATCATTATAACATTGTCTATCATTGGCTCGGTAGGCAGTGATACAGCAGTAGCAGTGACCTCAGAAGGTGCTGTGTTTAATCGCCAGGCATCACTTGTAAGACTACATTCATTACAGTGTCATTAAATGGCCCAGTTCTAGGTGATGAGCCAGCACATTTCAAGCAGCTGGGTGTTTTGCCCTTCAACCTTAGCTGCCCCATTCCAAGAAACTCTGAGCAAACTATGAGCGGGGACTACCCCATTTGTGAAGTGGTCATGGTACCATTATACATAACCTATGTGTCAATAATGGGGTGGGGGTAGAGAAAGCATAAGATGTTTTCCTCTCTTGTCTTGCACGCTCAGGGGATGGATGTTTCAAGTGTTTCATATCAGGAGTGCTGATCTAGGATCAGGTCCACCCTGTCATCTTATTCATTGTGATCGAAAAGGCAATAAACGCTGATCCTAAATCCCCCATTACAGTATACTTAATCTCGCTCTTATCTTAAGAAAATATGTATTCTTCATACATATTGACAACACAGACCGACATGAGACCGTCACGAGACCATCACAGACATTGGGTATGTCAAACATAATGTTTCACAAGACTGACACAACGCCTTGAAAACATGGGGAGTAGTAGGGAAACTGGAGGGAGTTGATCTACTAGAGTATATTCCACATGGGATAGTATCAGGAATGAAAACTGGGGAAGCAAGTGCAGAGAATATTTGAGGGTGAAGCTATTCACCATAAGTGAGGTATATGTGATTAAAAGAAAAATGGGTCTACAGAACACAAACAAGTCTATGGTGGATGATTTGGGGAAGAACATAAAGGGGACATGACACTACTTTAAAACATTGTTTATACCTGTCTGTCTATGTGATAATGTCCAAACTGAAAAGTTAAAAAGAAAAGTGGTTAAAGTAAGAGGCAAAAAACAGTGTTAAAAACAGATAAATGAATTAACCAAAACAAAAGCTCCCGTGGCAAGCATGTCACTCTGAATAAGTCAACGGATTCATTTTGCCCAACAAGTCTGTGTGCCTCAACAAACCAACAAATTCTAGACTATCTGAAAAACACTTGTAATTTGGGTTTAAAACATGAATCGAATAAGTATGTCAAGAGGAAAATGTTAATCTACTAATTTAGTTATTTAATGCACAAATCATGTGGAATACAGTGGATGTTTTGGTTTATTTTTAGGTGCAGTAAAGGTGACTGGTAAGGAATACCAATGGTAGACACAGCTATTCATTCGAGTTGTTTGTTGTAAAGACAACATCCATTAAATGCAATTAGTTTGAATTGTTTAATCATTATTTTCATAGCATGCTGGCTGTATAAATGTATAAATCAAATAGGCTAATCTAAAATAAAAAATAAACGGTTTACAATGACTAGTGTCAATTGACGGTTAGTTGTCCTGAGAGTTTTGGCTATAATTAAATGCATGTTTTTCAATGATTGGCTAATAGGCTATCATCCACAGTGTTTCTTCCTACAAAATAAAAACGAACACATTCCTACCATTGGATCGTCGGACGATGTTCTCGAGAAAAGTGTTTTGTGGGGCCACAAGTCCTCGACGTCCACCTGCCATTCCGCCTTGTCATTCAACGTCAGTAAGAAGAGAACGCTTTTAGAGTGAAAGGATGCCTGAAGTATCCGTAGGACGATACAGCTGCTCAAATCTCCGCTCTGCTGCTTTCATGGTCCCTGTTCTGCTTAGATATGATGAGCGGAAGAATCCCTCACCTCATGCTGTTCGACCGCACGTTCCGTGGCTGTGCTCCCCCTGTTGAAGACGGGATGCATGCAGAGAGCGCATCACCTGTCTCTCGTCTGACATCTTTGCACATGGGTACCCCAACCGGGTACCCTCACCCCCACAATCGTGTGAAGGAATACCGAGTAGGCTACTAACAGCCCTGCGTTTAGGCTATGAAGCACAGGTTAGGCCTTCACCTGGAACCCAAAAATTGATAACTGACTGGAAATGAGATTTTTTGGCGCAGTGGAAAAGAACACAGCTATAGCTTGCACTTCACACTGGTTGGTTGTGCGTCCTCCTCGCCTTCTTTTGACGCATGAACATGGGTTTATGTGGGGAATTCGAGGAGGTTGCCCGTATTCAGAAGTGCAAGGACTGGCATCCCAAGGACGCCACACATTTGGACACAACACACACACACACGCGCACAGAGGGAACAGGGTTGGGTAGGTTAGGCTACTTTCTAAATGTAATGTGTTAGTTACTAGTTACCTGTCCAGAATGTCAATCAGTGACGTAACTTTTGGATTACACCAAACTCAAGTAACGTAATCTGATTATTTTCAGTTACTCTTGGATTACTTTCCATTTAAAGGAACACTCCACCCAAAAACTCTCGGTATTTGTTTCATTAGTCCATTGTTGATATAGTCCCAAAATGTTTTGCATATCAGCAATCAAGTTTTCAAGATCTATAACGTTCAAAATAGAGAAATACAGCTGGTATGATGCAAAACATTTTGGGACTATATGAACAATGTACTAATGAAACAAATACCAAAAGAGTTTTAGAAGAAGACAAAAAGGATCTATCAAACTCAAACTCATTTTCCAATTCTGCCTTGAATGTCATTGAGACAACAAAGGTGTTAGTGGGTTTTTTTTCTCCCACAAACATCCATTCTGAATTTAAAAGTAGTTCCTGAATTTAAAAAAGTATCTGTAATCTAATTCCAATATTTTTTGCTGGTAACGTAATCAGTTACTCAAAGAGAGACAGAGAGAGAGGATAGTTGCAGATAGTCCTAGTGGTTTCCCGCCGAGTTCAATATGGCACCATCGATTATCACATTCTATAGGGCTTATTCAGATTGAAGAGAGTTGTAGCATAGTGACGAAATTACATAAATGATCTTATGTGGCAAAAGACCCCTGATCTTGGGTAAACAGTTTCTCTTTATGTAATTGTACTATGACCTCTGCTAAGAGGTCTGCACCCTTATGGCAAGGGTGGTATAGTGCACCTACCCCCCCACCTCAAATATTATGTTTTTGCCATTGAATAGATGTAAGCCTACATTACAGGAAAGTACATGTAAGCAAGACTGTTTTGTACAGAAATGCAGCTCATATGTGGTACACTACAGTGGCCTGCATAATTAGTTGAACAAAAATAGACATTTCTTTAGCCATATACTTATCTTTATTCATATCCAGCTTGCCTCCTTCATGTTAAACTGCTGGGGTCTATCTTCATTGACCATCTAAAGGGCTTTGTGTTTAATACCAAAAATTGCAACCATAGTTTAGTTTATAGACTGGGCAGATGATAATGGAATGAGGTCTACCAATGTGGATTGAGAGACATAGCCTACTGACATGTTCAGTTAATTAGGCCCTTATACCCATTTTGGATACCCAAATGGTCAAAACCATCTCCAAACTCTCAAATTCACCGCTCATCACTCACACAGACATAAGTAGGTTACATAGGCCTAGTAAACAGTAAATAACTTACATTCGAAAACCAAATAAACAATTCATTAATTGTGGGATCTCTCGAAATAGGTTAGTGGTCTTTTGTCTCCATCTGCTGGCAAACCAAGGACAATATTCAGAATAAAAAGAGGCTACCCAAACGACTGGTTATTTTATTTCGCATTTTATTTTGTACAGTTTGGCTATATTCCTCTACTTCTCATTCGCCTACTATGGGGCCATCGTTGCAAACGTAGAGTTGTTTATATTTGCATAACATTTAAGTAAAAAATAGCCTACGTTGAAATGCTGAAAAGCTGTGTAGACGCTTCTGTGAATAAAGGCTTTAAATAAGAGCATCCGGTTCTATATTGGCTTTACAAAATCCAATGTATCCAAAACAGACGTAGCCTATATTATGTGTAATAAATTGTAACAAATTATATTCTTGTTGTAGCCTATTCGTCTACGGAGTGTGACTGTAAACAACTCCATTTTCACCGGCGCACGCAGAGCCGCAGTTTGGCTTCATATAACCAAGTGCGTAAAAGTCCTTCCGCTAGACGAATTAGTTCCTTCTGATTTTGAATATTCAATTGCTGCATGTCTGAACAGATACACGCCGTGAATTACACAAAAAACAACCAATATCAGACTCTGGAACAGGCTTGAAAAATATTGTTATATATATCTGCGTTAAACCGTAATATACAAAACAATGTGGAGTAATACTGGACTGTGGCACAGTGTCACAGCTGCGTAGCTGTGGGAGTTATTGAAAAAGACAGGCTGTGAAAAAATATACATTGCATGTTTTTTTTAGGTATTCTCCTAAGGAGAACGCACAAATATACGAAAAAATGCCTGGAATGATGGATAAAGGGTCAGAGTATCTAGGAAAGGGACGCTCAAACGGAACAAAAAACCCTTCAAATGCATCGAATGGACATTTTTCTGATGAGAGTGGCAGTGACGACGAGCACGGTATAGCCTCGAACACCCCGTTTGCATGTCACACTGTACATGTATTATTTTGAACGCGAAAAACTGAAGAAAAAAATGTGTCTATTAATGTGCTATACACATTTTTCCTTATTGCAGATGTCGGAATGCGTGTGGGATCCGATTATCAAGCCAATATACCCGAATTTGATCATGGTAACGTTATGCTTGATCTACCTGACTGTATTCTGGTGGTAGCCTCGGTATAGGTTATGATAGTATATTTACATTCATCTTTTTACTTTACAACCCATAGTCAGCAATCTTTTATTTCAGAATTCAGCCAGATGTGTAGAGAATTATGGGCCCATTGAAATATGTTTGGATTATAGAAGCGTTTTGAAACACATTTCTATTCCGAGGCTACTATTGGTTTCCTTCAACTGAATTGGCTTTTTGTTGCTATCTAAACAATATTTTAACAACAATAAAGCAGAATCTTTAGTCCTGCATGTATTGCTTTAATTGCGCAGTTAAAATGACATTAAATATCACTCTATGAAAATTATGTTTTTTTTTTTTAAATGATGTGTTATATATTTTTCTGTAGGTTCTACCAAGTACAGTGATAAAGATAGTGGGGGAATGTTGGTGTGGTCTCCATATCACACCATTGTCGACCCAAAATGTAAGTCAGTTTGGTTTTCACAAGCATCTTATTTCTAAAGACAACCAAAAGTTGATTTTACTAAAATATTTACAAGTAGTTTAATTAAACTATGATTTTTCCCCACAGTGGATGAATATATTGCCATTGCAAAAGAGAAGCATGGATATAATGTTGAGCAGGTATGTCTGCTTTTTAGGATTACTAGACAAGTACATAGGGCCACAGTTACTAAGCTTTTTCACCAATGCAGAGAATCCACCTTATTTTTCAAAATCATATGAACTTTCAACAGAATTTCCAACCCTATTGAAGCATATTCACAATTTTAACATTCTTATTACATTTTCCAAGCCCCCGGACAGGCCTAAAATTTACACCGGTGTGAAAGCTCAGTAAATTTGACCCACAATGTATTAATAAACTACCACGACACGCTTAAAAATAACATATTCAAATGCTATTTAGGGGAATACCTACTCTATATATTCTAGTTCTGTTGCTTAAGCATTTCTGGCTCAGTGAAGCCCCATAGACCTGCCTGGTGTCCATTCTCAGTGGATTCCACTCGTTGCTGTCCCCCACAGGCATTGGGCATGCTGTTCTGGCACAAGCACAACATTGAGAAGTCCCTGGCAGACCTTCCCAACTTCACCCCCTTCCCCGACGAGTGGACCGTGGAGGATAAGGTGCTGTTCGAACAAGCCTTCAGCTTCCACGGAAAAAGCTTCCACAGGATTCAACAAATGGTAACATACATATATTAATATACAGTAGCTTTTATCTTTTACTTTAATGTGTGTCTGTATACTGTTCATACAAACATACACAAGCAGTCTGGATGAATATTGCAGTTGACTTTAAGGTCATTTACGCTTTAGCCAACATCTGCATTCACCTTGAATGCAATCTCTGCAAACGTTGGGGTGATTGCCTTTAAAAGGCACATTGTCGACAGTGCAGTGCACTTGTCGACAATGCGCCTTTGATTGAATCCCGGCTTTAATGTAAGTATAAACGGTCGATTGGCACCATTTTCTCATCTGTTGTAGTTACCAGACAAATCCATATCCAGTCTTGTGAAGTATTACTACTCCTGGAAGAAGACTCGGTCCAGAACCAGCCTGATGGACCGCCAGGCCAGAAAGCTGGCAAACCGAAACGCCCAAGATGAAAGGTAAGACTTGTAGCTCGCCTTACTACTGTCTGTGAAATTCCAAGTGGTCGGAGTCCAAGAATGATTGGCTTTTCTTGACATTAGTGATGAAGAAATGGAGGAAGCCAACCCCATCGAAGCAAACGATAGTGATTATGACCCAACCAAGGAGACGAAAAAAGAGGTACGTTATCTAAACTTTAGAATTTAAACTGATGGAATGGCAGTTGGGATATATCAAAAAGTGATAGCGGATACGTTTTTAATCAGTGACCAGCATTCACTTACAATGAGTAGTAGAGTAGACAGATGCCAAAGAAAATAGTGAAATAAAATGCAAGGTGTTATGATGTGAGGGGAAGGTTAGTGTTACAACATTAAGTAGACAAACACACTATCCAGGATACACTTCCACACTCCATCCCCCAGGGGGCAGCAGAAACCTTGTCCAGATGTTGAGCCTGCTTGATAAGCACATCAGGTGCTGCCAATTAGGGTGATCATCAGTCAGTGTCCTAGCTTGAAAGCTGTGAGGCTGCTAGTTGGTTTGGTGGCCATAAGGCCTTTCATTTAGTTTTAAATCATTAGTTTAGTCATGCTTGTTTGTGGTTTCCTTTTTGTATTCATTTATTTCCGTCACCATCTGGACAAATACAAATGCACACATTCAGGCTACAGACCATGTAACTAGGCCTAGGACCGCTAGATAAAGCGAGTGTAACAATATCCGTAGGCAAGTTAATGGGTTAGTAACAAAGGTCACACTTAAAAGGTACAGTAAGCGATGCATAAAGTAAACCGCAACATAGGGTGTCGATTTCGGCAACAACTAAGAGCGTTTGAAGCACAAGGCTAAACTTGTACATAGTTTTGGTTCCATAGCTATCACATTGTAGCAGTGGGAAGCGCACCCATGCACTAGAGTCCTGCATCGGGTTGGATATCAAATCAAACTTTATTTGTCATATACGCCGAATACAACAAGTGCAGACCTTACCGTGAAATTCTTACTTACAAGCCCTGAACCAACAGTGCAGTTCAAGAAGAGTTAAGAAAATATCTACCAAATAAACTCAAGTAAAAAATAATTAAAAGTAACACAATAACATAACAATAACGAGGCTATATACAGTGGATATCTGTACCCGAGTCAGTGTGCGGGGGTACAGGTTAGAGGTAATTTGAACATGTACGTAAGGGAGAAGTGATTATGCATAGATAATAAACAGCCAGTAGCAGCAGTGTACAAAACAAATGGGGGGGGGGGGTCAATGTTATAGTCCGGTGGCCATTTGATTAATTGTTCAGCAGTCTTATGGCTTGGGGGTAGAAGCTGTTAAGGAGCCTTTTGGTCCTAGACTTCATGCTCCGGTACCGCTTGCCGTGCGAGAGCAGAGAAAACAGTCTATGACTTGGGTGACTGGAATCTCTGATAATTTTATGGGTTTCCTCTGACACTGCCTATTATATAGGTCCTGGATTGCGGGAAGCTTGGCCCCAGTGATGTACTGAGCTGTACACACTACCCTCTGTAGCGCCTTATGGTCAGATGCCGAGCAGCTGCCATACCAGGCGGTGATGCAACCAGTCAGGATGCTCACGATGGTGCAGCTGTAGAACTTTTCGAGGATCTCAGGACCCATGCCTAATCTTTTCAGTCTCCTGAGGGGGAAAAAGTTTTGTCGTGCCCTCTTCATGACTGTCTTGGTGTGTTTCGACCGTGATAGTTCATTGGTGATGTGGACTAAAAGGAACTTGGAACTCTCAACCCGCTCCATTACAGCCCCGTTGATGTTAATGGGGGCCTGTTCGGCCCACCTTTTCCTGTAGTCCATGATCAGCTCCTTTGTCTTGCTCACATTGAGGGAGAGGTTGTTGTCCTGGCACCACACTTCCAGTTCTCTGACCTCCTCCCTATAGGCTGTCTCATCGTTGTCAGTGATCAGGCCTACCACTGTTGTCGTCAGCAAACTTAATGATGGAGCTGGAGTCGTGTTTGGCCACACAGTCGTGGGTGAACAGGTAGTACAGGAGGGGACAAAGAACACACCCCCGAGGGGCCCCAGTGTTGAGGATCAGTGTGGAAAATGTGTTGTTGCCTACCCTTACCACCTGTGGGCAGCTCTTCAGGCAGGAAGTGCAGGATCCAGTTGCAGAGGGAGGTGTTTAGTCCCAGGGTCCCTAAGCTAGTGATGAGCTTCGTGGGCACTATGGTGTTGAACGCTGAGCTGTAGTCGATGAACAGCATTCTTACATAGGTGTTCCTTTTGTCCAGGTGGGAAAGGGCAGTGTGGAGTGCGATTGAGATTGCGTCATCTGTGGATCTGTTGGGGCGTTATGCGAATTGGAGTGGGTCTAGGGTATCCGGGAGGATGCTGTTGATGTGAGCCATGACCAGCCTTTCAAAGCACTTCATGGCTACCGACGTGAGTGCTACGGGGCGGTAATCGTTTAGGCAGGTTACCTTCGCTTCCTTGGGCACAGGGACTATGGTGGTCTGCTTGAAACATGTAGATATTACAGACTCAGTCAGGGAGAGGTTGAAAATGTCAGTGAAGACAGTTGGTCCTCGCATGCTTTGAGTACAGTCGTGGCCAAAAGTTTTGAGAATGACACAAATATTAATTTCCAAAACGTTTGCTGCTTCAGTGTGTTTAGATATTTTTGTCAGATGTTACTATGGAATAGTGAAGTATAATTACAAGCATTTCATAGGTGTCAAAGGCTTTTATTGACAATTACATGAAGTTGATGCAAAGAGTCAATATTTGCAATGTTGACCCTTCTTTTTCAAGACCTCTGCAATCTGCCCTGGCATGCTGTCAATTAACTTCTGGGCCACATCCTGACTGATGGCAGCCCATTCTTGCATAATCAATGCTTGGAGTTTGTCAGAATTTATGGGGTTTTGTTTGTCCACCCATCTCTTGAGGATTGACCACAAGTTCTCAATGGGATTAAGGTCTGGGGAGTTTCCTGGCCATGGACCCCAAATATCGATGTTTTGTTCCCCGAACCACTTAGTTATAACTTTTGCCTTATGTCAAGGTGCTCCATCATGCTGGAAAAGGCATTGTTCGTCACCAAACTGTTCCTGGATGGTTGGGAGAAGTTGCTCTCGGAGGATGTGTTGGTACCATTCTTTATTCATGGCTGTGTTCTTAGGCAAAATTGTGAGTGAGCCCACTCCCTTGGCTGAGAAGCAACCCCACACATGAATGGTCTCAGGATGCTTTACTGTTGGCATGACACAGGACTGATTGATGGTAGCGCTCACCTTGTCTTCTCCGGACAAGCTTTTTTCCGGATGCCCCAAACAATCGGAAAGGGGATTCATCAGAGAAAATTACTTTACCCCAGTCCTCAGCAGTCCAATCCCTGTACCTTTTGCAGAATATCAGTCTGTCCCTGATGTTTTTCCTGGAGAGAAGTGGCTTCTTTGCTGCCCTTCTTGACACCAGGCCATCCTCCAAAAGTCTTCACCTCACTGTGCGTGCAGATGCACTCACACCTGCCTGCTGCCATTCCTGAGCAAGCTCTGTACTGGTGGTGCCCCGATCCCACAGCTGAATCAACTTTAAGAGATGGTCCTGCCGCTTGCTGGACTTTTTTGGGCGCCCTGAAGCCTTCGACACAACAATTGAACCGCTCTCCTTGAAGTTCTTGATGATCCGATAAATGGTTGATTTAGGTGCAATCTTACTGGCAGCCATATCCTTGTCTGTGATGCCCTTTTTGTGCAAAGCAATGATGATGGCACGTGTTTCCTTGCAGGTAACCATGGTTGACAGAGGAAGAACAATGATTCCAAGTACCACCCTCCTTTAGAAGCTTCCAGTCTGTTATTCGAACTCAATCAGCATGACAGATTGATCTCCAGCCTAGTCCTCGTCAACACTCACACCTGTGTTAACGAGAGAATCACTGACATGATGTCAGCTGGTCCATTTGTGGCAGGGCTGAAATGCAGTGGAAAAGTTTTGGGGGGATTCAGTTAATTTGCATGGTAAAGAGGAACTTTGCAATTAATTGCAATTCATCTGATGACTCTTCATAACATTCTGGAGTATATGCAAATTGCCATCATACAAACTGAGGCAGCAGAATTTGTGAAAGTTAATATTTGTGTCATTCTCAAAACTTTTGGCCACGACTGTACACGTCCTGGTAATCCATCTGGTCCCACGGCTTTGTGAATGTTGACCTTTTTAAAGGTCTTGCTCACATCGGCTACTGAGAGCATTATCACAGTCATCCAGAACAACTGGTGCTCTCATTCATGCTTCAGTGTTGCTTGCCTCGAAGCGAGCATAAAAGGCATTTAGCTCGTCTGGTAGGCTCGCGTCACTGGGCAGCTCGCGTCTCGGTTTCCCTTTGTCGTTCCTAATAGTTTTCAAGCCCTGCCACATCCGACGAGCGTCAGAACCGGTGTAGTAGGATTCAATCTTAATCCTGTATTGACGCTTTGCTTGTTTGATGGTTCGTCTGAGGGCATAGCGGGATTTCTTATAGGCATCCGGATTAGTGTCCCGCTCCTTGAAAGCGGCAGCTCTAGCCTTTAGCTCGATGTGGATGTTGCCTGTAATCCATGGCTTCTGGTTGGGATATGTACGTACGGCCACTGTGGGGACGATGTCGTCAATGCACTTATTGATGAAGCCGATGACTGAGGTGGTATACTCGATGCCATTGGATGAATCCCAGAACATATTCCAGTCTGTGCTAGCAAAACAGTCCTGTAGCGTAGCATCGGTGTCATCTGACCACTTCCATATTGAGCGAGTCACTGGTACTTCCTGCTTTAATTTTTGCTTGTAAGCAGGAATCAGGAGGATAGAATTATGGTCAGATTTGCCAAATGGAGGGCGGGGGAGAGCTTTGTACGCATCTCTGTGTGTGGAGTAAAGGTGGTCTAGAGTTTTTTTCCCTCTGGTTGCACATGTGACATGTGACCCACTGTTGATAACAAAAAAATCAGCTGGCAGGTGTAATGAAAAGTCTTTCAACCCGTGGGTCGGATCGCAGTTCAGAACAATTATATTGCAGGTCAAACGTTTTATTTCAAGATTTCTTTTACAAACCTAGGAGCTTGTTGAATTGTTGCGAATTCCATTATGTGAGCAGTGAGCCAGACAGCCTAGGGTAGCAGCAACACAGCGAGAGTGGAGCAGGGAACTGTCCATTATTTGTGTGGTGTTGAAACGTTCCTAATTTGTTCACATGCAGAGCTTACGTTTCCTTCCGCCACACAACAATACGTTGCCAAGTTTATTTTCCCTGACTCCTAGCTCACATAAAAATGGCTAACGTAACAGGAGAAATGGAAAGAAAGGTTATGATGGTGGATTACACCATCGTGGAAACAGGTGCTCCGTGAATGAAATCCGGTTTGGAAGGATTTTGTAGTCATTGTGGACAAGGAGGACAACAACCCAGTAGATGGATACACAGCCTGCAAAAGTGCAAGCAGGTATTTGTTTATGATAATTCAGTTATTTATCAATGAATAATTACATTAATTCAGGCTTTTGTTCATTTAGACCATACGCAAGCTACATAAAGTCTAAACCTACTAAATAAATGTAGCCTATTTTTGCAGCCTGTAGCTTATTCGATTCTGGGAATTGTTTCTTTCAATTAAACTATTTGATTATCTAAACAATATTGAATGTAAAGGTATTGTTTTTTATGCTGCCTATAGGCTTTAATTAGGTAAGAAGGTTAATTAGAAGGCTTTTTTCCCCAAAGCTATTTCAATTGTCAATGTGCGCTGCATCGCATTATGAATATAAGATAAGCCTATCGTTCTTAATTCATGGCATGGTTTTCTTTTATCCAAATGTTGAATAGATATGCAGACAAATTATTTCATGCAGGGAAGGGAAAAAACGTAATACTCTGGTCATGATTTTTGTAAAATAAATTGATGTTATTTGGAGGGTCACAGATCAGCTCTTGGAACAATTCTATGCTGGTGGTTCATGATGCGGAGTTAATATCTGGTGGGGCTCGGAATTGATGTGGCCGGCGCGGGCGGGTTCGGGTCCAAAGAATGTAGCTGTGCAGGACTCTACCATGCACATGTGCAGATACTCTTGTACTGTGAGAGCAAAGTCTTGCATTGCACTCATCTGAATATCAGTGGTGCTGCTCGTGGCAACATCATATCGCCGAGTCTGCTGTTCATGCTCCCAGGGGATTTTTCATGGATGCCTGATAAAGACCTAAGGGTCAAAACGTATCAATATAATCACCTGGGAGCATGAACAGCATTGTGCAGCGTTTCGTTTTTATTATACCTCTTAAAACATGCTCCCATGTACCATATGTCTTAACAATGACACAATTGATGTTACTAACATTATGACAGCTAATAGAAAGTGTACCCGCGCCTATCCAGAGCCACACGGAGCCCCAGCACCTGAGCTCCTCCAAGATTGGGCTCGGCCGACGGGAGCACCTGACGCTCATGCACCGGCACCACTCGCAGCGTTCCAAGTGCCGGCCGCCCAAGGGCATGTACCTGACCCAGGAGGATGTGGTGGCAGTGTCGTGCAGCTCCAGCGCTGCCAACACCGTCCTTCGGCAGCTGGACATGGAGCTTGTGGGCCTCAAAAGACAGGTGAGCTTTGGGGATTCTGGTTTGTCTCATTGCAGGGCAACCTGGGTCCTCAAGGTGCTTGAGTTGAGGCTTTTTCACAGTACATTTTAGTCATTTAGCAGATGCTCTTATCCAGAGCGACTTATAGGAGCAATTAATGTCCTCTTAACCGCTAGGCTACCTGCCGCCTTAGTGCTTGAGAATCTTTGGCTGTATCCTGAAAGTAAAAGATAAATACACAATCTAAATATTATATATATATATATATATATATATATATATATATATATATATATATATATATACAAACACAGTACCAGTCAAAAGTTTGGACAGACCTACTCATTCAAGGGTTTTTCTTTATTTTTACTATTTTCTACATTGCAGACTAATAGTGAAGACATCAACTATGAAAAAACACATATGAAATCATGTAGTAACAACTAAATAAAATATATTTGATATTTGATATTCTTCAAAGTAGCCACACTTTGCCTTGATGACAGCTTTGCACACTATTCGCATTCTCTCAACCAGCTTCATGAGGAATGCTTTTCCAACAGTCTTGAAGGAGTTCCCACATATGCTGAGCACTTGTTGGCTGCTTTTCCTTCACACTGCGGTCCAACTCATCTCAAACCATCTCAATTGGGTTGAGGTCGGTTGATTGTGGAGGCCATCTGATGCAGCACTCCATCACTCTCCTTGGTCAAATTGTCCCTACACAGCCTGTAGGTGTGTTTTGGGTCATTCTCCTGTTGAAAAACAAATAATAGTCCCACTAAGCGCAAACCAGATGGGATGGCGAATCGCTGCAGAATGCTGTGGTAGCCATGCTGGTTAAGTGTGCCTTGAATTCTATATAAATCACTGACAATGTCACCAGCAAAGCACCCCAACACCATCACCTTTCCTCTCCTCCATGCTTCATGCAGAGATCATCTGTTTACCTAATCTGCGTCTCACAAAGACACTGCAGTTGGAACCAGAAATCTCAAATTTGTACTAAAAAAGGACAGATATCCACCGATATAATGTCAATTGCTCGTATTTCTTAGCCCAAGAAAATCTCTTCTTGTTATTCTTGTCCTTTAGTAGTGGTTTCTTTGCAGAAATTTGACCATGAAGGCCTGATTCACACAATCTCCTCTGTTGATGTTTATCAGTTACTTGAACTGTGTGAAGCATTTATTTGGGCTGCAATATTTGAGGCTGGTAACTCTAATGAACTTATCCTCTGCAGCAGAGGTAACTCTGGGTCTTCCTTTCCTGTGGCGGTCCTCATGAGAGACAGTTTCTTCATAGCGCTTGATGGTTTTGCGACTGCACTTGAAGAAACTTACAAAGTTCTTGAAATGTTCTGGATTGACTGACCTTCATGTCTTTAAGTAATGATGGACTGTTGTTTCTTTGCTTATTTGAGCTGTTCTTGCCATAATATGGACTTTGTCTTTTACCAAATAGGGCTATCTTCTATATACCACCCCTACCTTGTCACAACACAACCGATTGGCTCAAACGCATTAAGAAGGAAAGAAAATCCACAAATGAACGTTTAACAAGGCACACCTGTTAATTGAAATTCATTCCAGGTTGGAAAAGCATTCCTCATGAAGCTGGTTGATAGAATACCAAGAGTATGCAAATCTGTCATCAAGGCAAAGGGTCGCTACTTCGAAGAATCTCAAATATAAAATATATTTTGAGTTTAACACTTTTTTTGTTTACTACATGATTCCATATGTGTTATTTAATAGTACAATATATACACAAAATATTTAATTGGGTGGCAGGTAGCCTAGTGGTTAGAGCATTGGACTAGTAACTGAAAGGTTGCAAGATCAAATCCCTGAGCTGACAAGGTAAAAATCTGTTGTTCTGCTCCTGAACAACGCAGTTAACCCACTGTTCCTAGGCTGTCATTGAAAATAAGAATTTGTTCTCAACTGACTTGCCTAGTTAAATAAAGGTGTGATTGTGATGTCTTCACTAAACTACAATGTAGAAAATAGTAAAAATAAAGAAACCCTTGAATGAGTAGGTGTGTCCAAACTTTTGACTGGTACTGTATTTATACACAAGTATGTGGACACCCCTTCAATTTAGTAGATTTGGCTATTTCAGACACATCTGTTGCTGACGGGTGTATAAAAACAGCTATGCAATCTCCATAGGAAAACATTTACAGTAGAATGGCCTTACCGAAGAGCTCAGTAACTTTCAACGTGGCACCGTCATAGGATGCCACCTTTCCAATAAGTCAGTTTATCAAATTTATGCCCTGCTAGAGCTGCCCTGGTCAACTAAGTGTTATTGTGACGTGGAAACGTCTAGGAGCAACAACGGCGCAGCCGCGAAATGGTAGGCCAAACAAGCTCACAGAATGTGACCACTGAAGCATGTAGCATGTAAAAAAGCCTAAGATCACCATGCGCATTGCCAAGCGTCGGCTGGAGTGGTGTAAAGCTCGCAGCCATTGGTCTCTGGAGCAGTGGAAACGTGTTCTCTGGAGTGATTAATCACGCTTCACCATTGAAGTCCGACGGACGAATCTGGGTTTGGCTTATTCCAGGAGCTACCTGCCCCAATGCATAGTGCCAACTAAAGTTTGGTGGAGGAATAATGGGGTTGTTTGTCATGGTTCGGGCTCTAGGCCCCTTAGTTCCAGTGAAGGGAAATCTTAACGCTACAGCATATAATTACATTCTAGATGATTCTGTGCTTCCAACTTTGTAGCAACAGTTTGGGGAAGGCCCATTCCTGTTTCAGCATGACAACACCCCCCTGCACAAAGCGAGGTCCATACAGAAATGGTTTGTCAAGATCAGTGTGGAATAACTCTTTTTTTTATTTAGCTAGTAAAGTCAGTTAAGAACAAATTCTTATTTACAACGAAAGCCTACAGGGGAACAGTGGGTTAACTGCCTTGTTCAGGGGCAGAACGACAAATCTTTACCTTGTCAGCTCGGGGATTTCGCTCTAACCACTAGGCTACCTATCACCTCAATTGACTGGCATGCATAGAGCCCATCAAACATCTTTAGGATGAGTTGGAACACCGACTGCATGCCAGGCCTAATCGGCCAACATCAGTGCCCGACCTCATGTGGCTGAATGGAAGCAAATCACCACAGAAATGCTTCAACATCTAGTGGAAAGCCGTCCCAGACGAGTGGAGGCTGTTATAGCAGAAAAGTGGGACCAACTCCATATTAATGCCCATGATTTTGGAATAAGATGTTCGACGAGAAGGTGTCCACATACTTTTGATTCATGTAGTGTATCAGCACTATTTAGTGCATTGTGTTCTAAGCATATGTACGGTGCCTTCAAAAAGGATTCACACCACTTGCCTTTTTCCATATTTTGTGTTACAAGGTGTGATTTCAAATGGATTTGTATTTTTTTTGTTGTCAATGATTCACACAATATACTAATGTCAAAGTGGAAGAAAGTTTTTGTATTTTTGTTAAAAAAGGTTTGCTTTTTATTTGTATTTATTTTATGTACCAATAGGTGACCTTCGCAAGGCATTGGAAAACCTCTCTGGTCTTTGTGGTTGAATCTGTGTTTGAAATTCACTGCTCGACTGAACGACTTTACAGATAATTGTATATGTGTGGGGTACTGTCGTGGAAATTCAGTACTGAGAGAGACTTGGTAATTTCTTCAAACAATCATCTTTATTTAATATTGATTAATTATTGCAATAATAAAACCGTCGACCCAACAGTCTTGACTGTTAGGCTGAGAGCCTCCCCTTTACAGACAATGCACAGTTTATATAGCGGATACCCAGAATGCTTGGTTCCACCCCTCCCATATAGATTGTAGGGCACCATAAGCCACTTTGGGTTCATCCGCCTCTGGTGCTTTCTCCCAGATGCCAGGATAATTAGGAATAGGGAGGCCTTTAGCCTGGAGGAACAGAACATCTCTATCTCGGTGACACACACCACATCTTATCTATGGAATGCCAGCTGTAGGTTTTTACCTAGCCATCATTTAATCAGTTGCCAGCCCCAGCTTCAAACAACTTTTCTCAGTTCACTACAGTATCAGTTAAGTAAATAATTGCGAAATATCCAACAAATCAGGTAAATATGTCATTTTTCTATCACGGTACAGAGATAAGGTAGTCATTAAAAAAAAAACATGTTAAACACTTATTGCACACAGGGATTCCATGCAACTTATTATGTCACTTGTTAAGCACATTTTTACTCCTGAACTTATTTAGGCTTGCCATATAAGGGGTTGAATACTTGGACTCAAGACAGTTCAACTTATAATTTTTTTATAATTTGTAAACATTTTCAAAAACATCATTCCGCTTTGACATTATGGGGTATTGTGTGTAGGCCAGTGACAAAGAAATCTACATTTTAATCCACTTTAAATTCAGGCTGTAACACAACAAAATGTGGGATGTGAGTACTTTCTGAAGGCACTATGAATTTATCACACAGGTTCAAAATGCAAAGCAACTGAACAGTGGTCTGAAACACAGGATGGAAGCGGGCATTGATGACTTCAGGCTGCCGGAGGTATGTGCCAAATGTTTAGATTTCAGTGAGAAAGGGACCTAGCAATGTGACATAAGTGGTCATAAGCTGTCATGACATTCACATCACTAAGACCTTACAAATGAAGTGCTACCAAAGAGATGAAGTCATTAGTTATGGATGTTTCTTTATTATGGTTGCTTATATGAAGTGAGTGACCTGTTGACTTGACATGTATTGCCACTTAGCTTCTACACTGAAAAAATATATAAAACGCAACATGTAAAGTGTTGGTCCCATGTTTCATGATCTAAAATAAAAGTTCCCAGAAATTGTTCATACTCACGAAAACCTTCTTTCTCTCAAATGGTGTGAACAAGTTTGTTTATATCCCTGTTAGTTAGCATTTCTCCTTTGCCAAGATAATCCATCCACCTGACAGGTGTGGCATATAAAGAAGCTTATTAAACATGATCATTACACAGGTGCACCTTGTGCTGGGGACAAAAGATGCAGTTGTCACAAAACACAATGCCACAGGTGTCTCAAGTTTTGAGGTAGTGTGCAATTGGCATGCTGACTGCAGGAATGTCCACCAGAGCTGTTGCCAGGTAATTTAATGTTCATTTCTGTACCATAAGAGGCCTTCAACGTTGTTTTATAGAATTTGACAGTAAGTCCAACCAACCTCAACCGCGGACTTGTGTAACCACACCAGGCCAGGACCGCCACATCCGGCTTCTTCACCTGCGGAAATGTCTAAGACCAGCCACCTGGACAGCTGATGAAACTCATCGTCCACACCAGGGTCTTGACCTGACTGCAGTTTGGCATCGTAACTGACTTCAGTGGGGAAATGCTCACCTTCGATTGCGGCTGGAACACTGAAGATGTGTGCTCTTCACGGATGAATCCCAGTTTCATCTGTACCGGGCAGATGGCAGATAGCATATTTGGCGTCATGTGGGCGAGCTGTTTGCTGATGTCAACGTTGTGAACATCGCTACATGGTGGGGGGGGGTTATGTTAAGGGCAGGCATAAGCTACGGACAATTGCATTTTATCTATGGCCATTTGAATGCACAGAGATACCGTGAAGAGATCCTGAGGCCCATTGTCTTGCCATTCATCTGCCACTATCACCTCATGTTTCAGAATAATGCACGCAAAGATGTCGCAAAGATCTGTAAACAATTCCTGGAAGCTGAAAATGGCCCAGTTCTTCCAAGACCTGCATACTCACCAGACATGTCACCCATGACAGCATGTTCCAGTTCCCGCCAACATCCAGCAACTTCACACAGCCATCGAAGAGGAGTGGGACAACATTCCACAGGCCACAATCAACAGTCTGATCAACTCTATGCGGAGATGTTGCGCTGCATGAGGCAAATGGTGGTCACACCCGATACTGACTGGTTTTCTGATCCAAGCCCCTACTTTTTTTTTTAAGGTATCTGAGACCAACAGATGTCTGTATTCCCAGTCATGTGAAATTCATAGATTAGGCCCTAATTAATTAATTTAAATGTCCTGATATCCTTAGGAACTGTAACTCAGTAAAATCTTTGAAATTGTTACATTTATGTTTTTGTTCAGTGTATAATATCAGGTGTTCTTTGTCTGTTCTAGTGCAACCAAAAAGTTAATGCTCGCTGGACAACAGATGAACAGCTTCTGGCAGTTCAAGGTAAACCTACGTTCTTTGTGGGTTTGTTGTCGGCTCATGTTCTTGTCCATGGCCCGCCAGTCTGTTTACCTCGTGCAATTTCAGAATATTTGTTGTTTCAACAGGTGTCCGGAAGTACGGGAAAGACTTCCAGGCCATTGCCGACGTTATCGGTAATAAGACAGTAGGGCAGGTAAAGAACTTCTTTGTGAACTACCGCCGCCGTTTTAACCTGGAGGAGGTGCTGCAGGAGTGGGAGGCGGAGCAGGGAACTGGCACCCCCAACGGTGACACTGCCACCTCTGGCGAGGAGGGGAAGAACAGCTCCAACACCCCTTCTGGGAAGAGTACGGACGAAGAGGAGGAGGAGGTGGTGGAGCGTTCCTTTATTCCCCTAAAACCAAAAAAATGTACCTTCCCATAAACCCCTTCTGTGATTTCGTTATAGTTTGCTATGGGAGTTGGCCTCCCACAAGCCCCCTCTGCATGCAGGTTTTTACTCCAACAGATTTCTAACATTTCTAACATAACATTATAATTATTATAATGTTAGTTGCATCTGGACATTCCAACCCTGGGGGGGGGGGCAAAATGCAAAAAAACCTAAATTTCCAATACGCATGTGTATAATACACACAATTTATTATTCTACAAATTTACCATTGACTTGATAACTTGAAGAAATATCTGAATGTGGTTGATGTCAACGAATGGTCTTTTACTCCTTGCATGACGTGTAGCTTTAAGTATTATTTAACATATCATGAGCAGTTGTAGATGACCTTGCTATACAGTATTGAAAATAATATAATACTAATATATTTTAAACGAATACACTACATGACCAAAAGTATGGACAACTACTCATCGAACATCTCATTCCAAAATCATGGGCATTGATATGGAGTTATAACAGCCTCCACTTTTCTGGGAAGGCTTTCCACTAGATGTTGGAACATTGCTGCGGGGATTTGCTTCCATTCAGTCAAAAGAGCATTAGTGAGGTCGGGCTCTGATGTTGGGCGATTAGGCATGGCTCACAGTTGGCTTTCCAATTCATCCCAAAGGTGTTCGATGGGGATGAGGTCAGGGCTCTGTGCAGGCCAGTCAAGTTCTTCCACACAGATCTCGAAAAAACTATTTCGGTATGGACCTCGCTTTGTGCATGGGGGCATTGACATGCTGAAACAGGAAAGGGCCTTCCCCAAACTGTTGCTACAAAGTTGGAAGCACAGAATCTTGTAGAATGTCATTGTATGCTGTAGCATTAATATTTCCCTTCACTGGAACTAAGAGGCTTAGCCCGAACCATGGAAAAACAGCCCCAGACCATTAATCCTCCTCCATGGCTGTGTGCTCGGTTTTATACACCTGTCAGCAACGGTGTGGCTGAAATAGCCGAATCAACTAATTTGAAGGGGTGTCCACATAGTTTTATATAGATAGTGTAAATGCCTTTATGGCTACTTTGTCAATTAGCTAAGTAGGAAACACAATAGAACAGGTGCCAGGCTTATTTTCATAACCTGATATCTGTTTTGACTGCTAATGACATTTGTTAAACTGATCTTAAATCTGGTATTCCAACATGTCATTCAATGTCAAGACCAGTCAAGTGGCTATCCCTTCTGGAGAGCTACTGTACTTTTTCCATATTTTGTTACGTTACAGCCTTATTCTAAAATCAATTAAATAGTTTTTTTCCCCCTCAATCTACACACAATTGCCCATAATGACAAATCAAAAACAGGTTTAGGAATGTTTGCTAATTTATTAAAAATAAAAAACATATCACATTTACATAAGTATTCAGACCCTTTACTCAGTACTTTGTTGAAGCACCTTTGGTAGCAATTACAGCCTCGAGTCTTCTTGGGTATGACGCTACAAGCTTGGCACACCTGTATTTAGGGAGTTTCTCCCATTGTTCTCTGCAGATCCTCTCAAGCTCTGTCAGGTTGGATGGGGAGCGTTCCTGCTCAGCTATTTTCAGGTCTCTCCAGATATGTTCGATCGGGTTCAAGTCCGGGCTATGGCTGGGCCACTCAAGGACATCCAGAGACTTGTCCCAAAGCCACTCCTGCATTGTCTTGGCTGTGTGCTTAGGTCTTTGTCCTGTTGGAAGGTGAAACTTCACCCCAGACTGAGGTCCTCAGCGCTCTGGAGCAGGTTTTCATCAAGGATCTTGCTGTACTTTGCTCCGTTCATCTTTCCCTCGATCCTGACTAGTTTCACATTCCTTGGTGCTGAAAAACATCCCCACAGCATGATGCAGCCACCATGCTTCACCGTAGGCATGGTGCCAGGTTTCCTCCAGACATGGCGCTTGGCATTCAGGCCAAAGAGTTTAATCTTGGTTTCATCAGACCAGAGAATCTCGTTTGTCATGGTCTGAGAGTCCTCTAGGTGCCTTTTTGGAAAATTCCAAGGGGGCTGTCATGTGCCTTTTACTGAGGAGTGCCTTTAGTCTGGCCACTCTACCATAAAGGCCTGATTTGTGAAGTGCTGCAGAGATGGTTGTCCTTCTGGAAGGTTCTCCCATCTCCACAGAGGAACTCTGAAGCTCTGTCAGAGTGACCATGGGGTACTTGGTCACCTCCCTCCCTTCCCCCACGATTGCTCAGTTTGGCCGGGTGGCCAGCTCTAGGAAGCGTCTTGGTGGTTCCAAACATCTTCCATTTAAGAATGATGAGGCCACTGTGTTCTTGGGGACCTTTAATGCTGCAGAAATGTTTGTGTACCCTTCCCTAGATCTGTGCCTAGACACAATCCTGTCTCGGAGCTCTACGGACGATTCTTTCGACCTCATGCTTGGTTTTTCCTCTGACATGCACTGTCAACTGTGGGGCCTTATATAGACAGGTGTGTGTGCATTTCCAAATCATGATCAATCAGTTGAATTTACCACAGGTGGACATCAATCAAGTTGTAAAAACATCTCAAGGCTGATCAATGGAAACAGGATGCACCTGAGCTCAATCTCGATTCTCATAGCAAAGGGTCTGAATACTTATGTAAATAAAGTATTTCTGTAAAACATTCAAGAGACCCGTTTTTGCTTTGTCATTATGGGTATTGTGCGTAGATAGATGAGGGGGAAAAAATATATTTAATCCATTTTAGAATAGCTAACGTTGGCTAGCTTGTAAATAAGAATTTGTTCTTAACTTACTTGCCTAGTTAAATAAAGTTTAAAATAAAACAATTGCTTGCTAGCTACTTCCAGACACAAATGAGACCACTCTGACCGTTTTACTCACCCTAGCAGAGCTGGTTAGGCAGTTTCAAATCAAATCAAATTGTATTTGTCACATGCGCCGAAAACAACAGGTGTAGACCTTACCGTGAAATGCTTACTTACAAGTCCTTAACCAGCAATGCTTTAAGAAATTAAGAAAAAAATACAAATAAATGTTAAGTAAAAAAATAGATAAGTAGAAAATAAAAGTAACATAATTTAAACAGCAGCAGTAAAATAACAAGCGAGGCTATATACAGGGGGTACCAGTACATAGTCAATGTGCAGGGGCACCGGTTAGTTGAGGTAATATGTACATGTAGGTAGAATTTTTAGGGCCTTCCTCTAACACTGCCTGATATAGAGGTCCTGGATGGCAGGAAGCTTGGCCCCAGTGATGTACTGGGCCGTACGCACTACCCTCTGTAGTGCCTTGCAGTCGGAGTCCGAGCAGTTGCCATACCAGGCGGCGATGCGACCAGTCAGGTTGCTCTCGATGGTGCAGCTGTAGAACCTTTTGAGGATCTGAGGACCCATGCCAAATCTTTTCAGTCTCATGAGTGGGAATCAGCTTTGTCGTGCCCTCTTCACGACTGTCTTGGTGTGCTTGGACCATGATAGTTTGTTGGTGATGTGGACACCAAGGAACTTGAAGCTCTCAACCTGCTCCACTACAGCCCCGTTGATGAGAATGGGGGCGTGCTCGGTCCTCCTTTTCCTGTAGTCCACAATCATCTCCTTTGTCTTGATCACGTTGAGGGAGAGGTTGTTGTCCTGGCACCACACGACCAGGTCTTTGATCTCCCTATTGGCTGTCTCATCGTTGTTGGTGATCAGGCCTACCACTGTTGTGTCATCGGCAAACTAGCATGTTATCCAGAGCATTGGTGACTAACTGTGCTGCTGGCAACAATTTAATTGCGCTTTTTTGCCGACATTTACTGACACCGGCCATATTCAATGGGTGTTGAGCGCTCGTAAATTCATTATTCTGCACTCTGGTACACTCAGACGAGAGTGCTCTGAAATCGGAGTAGATAGCCAGAGCGAATTTACGAAAGCACCCGAATGTCCAGCTAAGCATGACGGTAATAATCAAGTCAATAGACGTTCGGTAGTTATAGTTAGATAGCCTATAGTTAATATACTGGAAAGTTTGATGTATAAGTAGCCAACTAACGTTAGGTAGCTAACAGCATACCCGTACATACTGTTGTAATGATAAGCTATGTGGTTCGTAAGGACAGCGTACCTAACAAATTGCCAGCCAATATAAAGGATAAGGTAACTTATTTGAAAAGTCATTACTTTATTACATTGCTCAATATTTTCTTATCATTTGTCATAATTAGTTAAAGCAATGAATATGTATCCACTCTCGTTGTACTTCGACTGCATATTTTCTGCCATTTCCTTCAAATCTGGAAATGATGTGAAGCCACGGCCATTTCCTGAAGAATTGCATTATGGGCCCTAAAGTACGGAAATAGTGTCCTCTTCATATTTTGTGTATACTTCATATTTTGGCGAATTTAGTACGACATCCGGCAACTTTTGGCATACTAACTATACCCATACTATGACCAATAAGCATACTATATACTCAATTCACGTCACAAATAGTGCGGTTATTATGAGCATTCGAACACAGCTAATGTGTAAAAAGTCATGGGGTTTTGAATACTTTCCGAATGCACTGTATGCTGTAATGTATTGCCCATCTGTGTTTTGGTCTGAAATCCCAACTCACGCCTCTCTCTTCCAGGGCCAGGTGACCCCCTCGTCAGGCCCTTCTCCCGCTGCCACTTCCTCTTCAACTTTCCAAACCCTGGTGACATCGTCGGCTACCTCGCTCAACCAGCCGCCCCCGCTCCTACGGCCCTCCCTGCCGGCCACCCCGGCCCTCCACAGGCAGCCGCCCCCTCTCCAGCAGCAGGCCCGCTTCCTACAGCCCCGGCCCGCACTCAACCAGCCCCCCCCACTCATCCGGCCCTCCAACCCCCCGCCCCCGCGCCTCAATCCCCGGCCGCTTGCCCCGACCTCAGCCCCCACCTCCACAGGGTGCCCAGGCTCCAGCCAGCCGCCCCCCACCCTGGTGGGCATCCCATCGGAGACGCCGTCCTCCTCGCTGCACTAAGTGTGTGCAATGGCGAAGGAAGAAAACGAAAAAGTCGATGGTCGTTTTTTTTTTACTTGGTCGTTTGTTTCCTTGTATTTTTCTTGACAATGATCCGTTGTGTTCCTGAAAGTCGTCAATCGTTGGTTGTTTATGAGGAGATGATGTATATTAATGAGAAACGTAAAGCCGTTGTGAAGTTTTTAAAGTTTATGTATATTAGGTTAGGTCTTAGTTTTATTTATTTGAAATCACATAGTTTTTTTTATTCACTCATCTTTGGATGGACTTGCTTAGATGTTATGTATTGGTGATGTTAAAGATTTACTAGAAGTATTGGTCCTGTTTGAAAGTGTTCCTGGCTTCTGGTTAATGTATATTTTACAAACTGGCAAAATTTGCAAGTGGTATATAAACAAGGTATATTGAAGACACTATAATGGACAATACACCACTACTAATGAACAGGTGGCGTTGCCATATTTCAGTTCAATTGTTTGATTTGCTGTAATGCGTATTTGTTCTTTGAGCGAATATAGACTTATCTTTTATATAAGCATTATTTATTTTTCTACTCGGTGCTATGGACTCTAGACGGTCCAGTATAATAATAACCATTGTGTAAGTGCTCTTACGCTTCTAGGCCAACTGTATTTACGTGATTGAATTGATCTAAACTGGAAGAAACTGATTGAAAAAAATGATGAACCGGTTAATAAAATTAACTTGTTTAATGTAATATTAAGCTACGAGGAAGTCAATGTCAGTGAATCGATTGTTGTAGTCAGTGAGCCACATTTTCAGGAATTTGATATGTTTCAATGATTTTCATTTAAGATATATTGAAGAACAAAATGTTTGACTTCTGTACAGTTGTGTGTAATAATTTGTTTGCTTAATTTTAAACTGTCAAGATCATACCTAAAACTACGCTTTTTGATTTTGTTTTAACGGTCGCCCATCAGTAATTCCCAGTGTAAGATGAGGCATAGTATCTAACATATCCATTCAAATAATTGTAACATTTTGTTTTGTGTGTCCAGTTATGATCATTCGTTTTTTACCAAGTTTTGGAATTAATTAGTGCCGCTTCATGTTCAGGGGTTGAAAGATTCTGTAAAATGTATACAGTTGAAGTCGGAAGTTTACATACACCTTAACCAAATACATTTAAATTCAGTTTTTCATCATTCCTGACATTTAATCCTAGTAAAAATTCCCTGTTTTAGGTCAGTTAGGATCACGACTTTATTTTAAGAATGTGAAATGTCAGAATAATAGTAGAGAGAATGATTTATTTTATTTCTTTCATCACATTCCCAGTGGGTCAGAAGTTTACATACACTCAATTAGTATTTGGTAGCATTGCCTTTAAATTGTTTAACTTGGGTCAAACGTTTTGGCTAGCCTTCCACAAGCTTCCCACAATTAGTTGGGTGAATTTTGGCCCATTCCTCCCGACAGAGCTGGTGTAACTGAGTCAGGTTTGTATGCCTCCTTGCTCGCACACACTTTTTCAGTTCTGCCCACAAGTTATCTATGGGATTGATGTCAGGGCTTTGTGATGGCCACTCCAATGCCTTGACTTTGTTGTCCTTAATCCATTTTGCCACAACTTTGGAAGTATGCTTGGGGTCATTGTCCATTCGGAAAACCCATTTGCGACCAAGCTTTAACTTCCTGACTGATGTCTTGAGATATTGCTTCAATATATCCACATAATTTTCTTTCCTCATGATGCCATCTCTTTTGTGAAGTGCACCAGTCCCTCCTGCAGCAAAGCACCCCCACAACATGATGCTGCCATCCCCATGCTTCACGGTTGGGATGGTGTTCTTTGGCTTGCAAGCCTCCCCCTTTTTCCTCCAAACATAACGATGGTCATTAGGGCCAAACAGTTCTATTTTTGTTTCATCAGACCAGAGGACATTTCTCCAAAAAGTACGATCTTTGTCCCCATGTGCAGTTGCAAACCGTAGTCTGGCTTTTTCATGGCGGTTTTGGAGCAGTGGCTTCTTACTTGCTGAGCCGCCTTTCAGGTCATGTCGATATAGGACTCCTTTTACTGTGGATATAGATACTTTTGTACCTCTTTCCTCCAGTATCTTCACAGGGTGCTTTGCTGTTGTTCTGGGATGATTTGCACTTTCCGCACCAAACTACGTTCATCTCTAGGAGACAGAACGCGTCTCCATCCTGAGCGGTATGACGGCTGCGTGGTCCCATGGTGGTTATACTTGCGTACTATTGTTTGTACAGATGAATGTGGTACCTTCAGGCATTTGGAAATTGTTCCCAAGGATGAACCAAACTTGTGGAGGTCTACAATTCTTTTTCTGAGGTCTTGGCTGATTTCTTTAGATTTTTCCATGATGTCAAGTAAAGAGGCACTGAGTTTGAAGGTAGGCCTTGAAATACATCCACAGGTACACCTCCAATTGATTCAAAGGATGTCAACAAGCCTATCAGAAGCTTCTAAAGCCATGACATAATTTTCTGGAATTTTCCAAGCTGTTTAAAGGCACAGTCAACTTAGTGCATGTAAACTTCTGACCCATTGGAATTGTGATACAGTGAATTATAAGTGAAATAATCTGTCTGTAAACAGTTGTTGGAAAAATTACTTGTGTCATGTACAAAGTAGATGTCCTAACCGACTTAACAAGAAATTTGTGGAGTGGTTGAAAAACGAGTTTTAATGACTCCAACCTAAGTGTATGTAAACTTCTGACTTCAACTGTACGTTCTCCAGAAATCCTGGTTGGATGATTTCCGGAACTTTGGGAACGTTTCTCAAATTTTGCCTAATCACTGCTAAGGAATGGAGGAAGAAATAGGCTAATTCACTACTGTACATGGTGACAAGCTTAAAATATGTTGAAATGCAAACCTAAATTACCTTTAAACCACTAATATACACCGACTCAATCTTTTCCTGTGGAAATAATGTGGCCAGAAGTAAGTATAATCATGAACATTGAGGACTTGCATTTTGCCATAAAAATACATGACATTCGCATGTTACCGTATGTTGTGTTTACTAGGCTACTGGCTTGCCATTATTTCAGGCTCTCTTTGCGCTTGCATTTCATTCAAGTGTCTTTCAAACATTTTTAATTTCCATGTCCCTTCTCGCACATTTATTTGGTTTGTCTTTGTCCTACTATATTGTCGATTTAAATTATTGTTTTCCAGCCTGCTTAAATTGAAATGAATATTGCCCAAAAAATATAGCATACTAGTGAAATCCCAAATATACAACTATAAATGTAGCACATAAATAAAAAAAATACATTTGGAATTGGTGCATAGTTTCCCTTTAATTGATTTGTCTACTTTAGCCTAAATCATTTTATCAGCATTCAGCATTGTTTCTGCTTTTTGATATGCCTAATTGACCATAATTTAATGGTTTTCCCATAATCATCAAGCCTCAATGTAACTGCTGTGAAATAATTCTAAACAAATGCTATGAAGTAGTAAAGAGCTAAATAGCATAGGTATATGTAAATAATACCTCCACACTGGGCACAAACGTCAGTTCGTCTAGTTTTGATTTACATTTGGTTTATTAGTCAAAATGTGAATGTAACTTTACATCAAATGTTACTATGCCATTGGAATTAGGTTAAAGGGTGAAAAAAATGCCCTTACATTGACTTTTTGCAAATCCAATCAGTTTCACGTTTATTCATCATGGCATAGATTTATATTGGTTTAAATTACGTGGAAACAACGTTGATTCAACCAGTTTTGCCAATGAGTCGATTTCGCCATGCATGTAAAAACATCATCTGTGCTTCTTGGTGGTCTTGACTTATTAGGCCTAGTGCCTACATGATTCTGTTATAGATTTGTTGTATTAAAAAGCAGTACCAATGTGCTCAACATTTCCAAATGTATGCATGTTATTTTCGACCACATCACATTGTCATATTCTAAAACCTTTAATATAGCTGTATTATAAGCACCACTCTGACGTTTGGGTTTGATAGAACTACTAGCCCCGTGAATTGTAGCCTATAGTTGTTATTTTCAAATACATTGTGATAATTTAAGAAACTTCTCAAATTGTTTCAACTCTCAATTTTCAACAAATACAATTTTAAACCTATGGATGCATAAAAATGGGACAATGTCTTCAGCATCCTGTTCCCGAAACGCTTCAGGGAGGCTATGCAAAATGCAAACCATACATTTTATTTTACCGCGTTTTAGGATACGATCATTTTTCAAGGGTGTGAACTGTGAACACAACATTAGTGCCATTACATTCACTTCCTGAAACATTTTCCGCTCATATAGAATTCGCAGCACGCCGAGTTGTGACGTATAGCCTGGGCTACATGCTCCGTACTGTGCAGACGTTTTTGCCATGTGGATGTAAATTACAAATGTAAATTAAGAATATCGTCGCACATTCCGTTTTTAAAGACACGGTAAGAACGCACCGTATGCCTGCTCAGATCTTCAATGCAACAGTTGTTTATTTAGGCTCTGAAAACGAAAGCAAACAACTAATTTCAGTGTACCTTTTTGACTTAACAATATAAATACAGAACTCCCTTGGATTTTGTCTTCACATTTTTTTTTAAATAATCATGATGTTTTCATCTATTGGATCATAATGAATTGCGCTGTTCTTCAGCAGTGGGGATTCCCCGACATTGTAGTGCTGCAAAGAGTGTATAATTCCGTCGCGTCTTTTTGTCTTTCTCAATATAACGTCAATTAATAGCCTACTCGTACTGTTAATGTAATACAACATAATCCATGTTTATCTTAATTGTCCATTGTCTCATTAAGGATTTGCCGCGCACCCTTAGCATGGGCTGCGAGGCGGAAGAATCGCTGGTTTCACCAGCACTAAGGCACTAGGCTAGGTGGATTTCTGAAAGGGAGATTCTGATGAGACAATGCGCCGACCACCCACGGTCCTTCTTGGGTGCTTATTGAGAATCATATAAATATTTGCTTGATTTAATATTAAACATGTTAGATACCTGCACCAGAGTTGGCTAGATGGAAACGAATGCCTTTCTGAACATCCCGACAAGCATGGCTGTAGCCAGGGTCTGAGTTTTAGTGAGGTCTAGAAGCCCCCCCTTCCCATTTCAATAAATGTTAAGACAGGTGAAGCTCATTTACTGCATTTCTATACTATTTAAAAACACACAAATGCTATTTGGAGAACCCCAAAAAGAATTAAAAATGACCCCAGCCGCCATTATCACATTGACTGCTGTAGCTTCATTCACCTCAGTCGATCTACAAACATAGCCACTACACCTTAACTCACATCAACTCAGCATCGGAATTCAAAACTATAAATGTATATGTACAGAGGGATCTGTTGGCAGAAAAATTATTTTATTAACAAAAGGTCAACATATAAGTTTGCTTTACAGATTTGCTGCAGTTTTACAGCCAATTTCCTGCAAGTCTACACATTTTGGCATGACTTATGCCCTGCTTATATGATGAGTTAGAGTGACTACCAGAATTAATGAGGGCCCCTTGGAGGTCAGGACCCCTGGGCACATGCTTTGCGTAATTTACCAATCTATGTTTAACTGTCATGTTCTAATTTAGTGACTGCCAGTCAGTGACAATGTATTTGTATTCAAAAGAATGACCTCTGTGTTATCATATGTAGCTACGGCCCTGGTTATAAGTCCATGTGAATAAACTCCTTAAAAAGATAGGTTTGTTTTAAAATGTGGGGACTTTACTTATAAACCCCTCCCCCTATTTACTAAACACTTTAATGTACAAATGTTTGGCATATATCTCATTATGGAGTGCTTTGAATGGGTTTTTCTGAATGTCAAAGTCATGCAGGTATGCAGTCAATTGCAGGACTCCTGGAATTGGACCTTTTAATGTTAACAGACTCTTTGTAGATGTACATTTGCACAGGTCTGCAAACTGTCCAACATCTACCACACACCTGTCAGTCTACAGGTTGCCATGGCAACAAAGGAGAGTGACCCGAGTGGATCCGGAGGAATCTCCAGGCAGAATTCGGGAGTGGGGGGACAATGGGAATCGGACTTGACTGCGGTGCAGCACAGTTTGAAGTTTGTGAAGAACCTAGAAGAGCACTATGTTTGTCCCACCTGTAAAGGAGTAGTTCTCAACCCACACCAAACCGGCTGCGGACACATCTTCTGCTACCGCTGCATCCAAGGGCTCCTGTAAGAATAGTAGTGATAACAAAACAGCCATTTACTGCATGTTATGTGTTCATATACACAGTGAGACTTTTTGGGGGGGTATGACTTTGCGTCAATTCCATTTCAATTCCAGTCAATCTAGGAGTTGAATCGAAATTCTATTTGTTTTTTGAAAATGGTCCTTTCCCCTCTGAAGATTGTATTATTGTTTTTTAAGTTAATTTCCCAGAGCTGACTGAAATCGAACTGGAATCAGCCCTATGACAAATTACCAGCCCTCAATTGTGCAAATCTAACTGGTCTGGTGTCAGACCAGCACAATTTAAAGTGGAAGTTCATGATTTTACAATTCGAAGTGGTCTCGTGTGGCTCAGTTGGTAGAGCATCGCACTTCCAATGCGAAGGTTGTAGATTCAATTCCCATGGGGGAAATGTATGCAGTCGTTCTGGATAACAGTGTCTACTAAATTACTTAAATGTAAGGTAGGTGGTTCCTCACCCTGAAATTAGTCCATGGGCCAGGATAAATAAATCCGTGGTTTGGTTCTTCTTTAAACAGCTACTGCAAACTTCAGCTAACTTTAGCCACCACAAGATTGGAAATGGAAACTGAGCGGTTTTTTTTTCACCATCAACATCAAACCAAATATGGAGTTGATTTGTAGTTGATTCCAGGTGATTCAGCCTTTAAATATCAATATATTTTAAATGCTCAAGTTAGCTGAAGTTTGCAGTGGCCGTTTGATCTGCACTCGGGGCAGGGGTATAGAAGAAGCCCATGCAGTCCATGTCCAGGCAGTCGCACATGTCCTTGCCCAGGCAAGCAGACAGCTTTTGTACACTTTGCTCTTCGCCCCCATGGTTGATTTGATTATGATCTATTTTAGCCCACCATGGGCTAGTCTTCCAAGAGTCCTTAAAGCTACAATATGTAACTTTTTGGGCAATCTGACCAAATGTGAGATATAGATCTGTCATCCTCATTGAAAGCAAGTCTAATTAGCGGTAGATCTGTTATAAGTTTCGTTTCTGCATCTTTTACTTTCGGTTTTGTAGACCAGCAAACAGCTGAATATACAATATTTTTGGTTATCAAAAAGATAATTCACAGCGTTTTACATGGTACAATGATTCTCTACACTATACATAGTTCATTTTGTCAAACTGAAATTAGGTGAACTATGAGAACCAGGAAATGTAAAACATACAGAAATGTGGAAAAACGACAAAAGCAAAGTTAAAAACAAAACAGATCCACATTCCTATTACGAGTTACACCTGCCAAGAGGCATGTGCACATCATCATTTCAATACAACTTTACATATTACAATAATCTCTTACCGATTCGAATTGTTCAAGAGGCTTTGTGAGTTAATCAAGTTGTACAATTCTGAATTGACTCTTTTAGCCCATTGAGCTAAAGGGCTGTTAGTTGATACTGTAGGTAGCGTATGTCAGCAATCATATTGAAATGCGATGCTCTCTTTTGTGCAGGGAAAAATCCCCAGCCACCACCCCGACATGTCCTTTGGACAGAGGTTTGATCAAATCTGATGAGGTGAGATTAAGAAACCAATGGTTGATTTGGAAAATAAAAAACGAAATATATGAAGAAATACTTTAGGCGTACTTTATTCAGAATTACTTTTGCAGAGTACGTTTTTACTGCTAATACAACTGATGTCTACAATGTATTTTCATTAGTACACAAAAATATTTTTGGGTTTTACTTGTCATGAAACTTTAAGGCACCCAACCTACTTCATTTGTAAGACAAAAACGACTGTATTAAAAGTCTGACAGAAATGAAACATGAATCATGAGCTTCTTGGAATGTAAAACAATGCTACACAATAGTTACCATTTCCTGCAGGTTTTCCAAGACAACTGCTGCAAAAGGGAGATATCAAATTTAGAAGTCTACTGCACAAACTCCCCCAACTGCTCCCACAGAATGACATTATGTCGGTTGCAGGTAAATCCCACAAGACACCACAAGTACCCAATGTTACCCATTGCTGTAGTAAATGCAAGAGAAACGCCAGATAAAACAGGACTGTAATGTATTTCATTAACAAATGCTCAGACAGCAACGTGATCAAACATTTGATACGTGACAGGCTCTCCCCTTCACTCTCTTTTTCTCAGGATCATCTACAGGCATGTCAGTTTGAGTCATTGCGGTGTTCCAATGCAGGCTGCAGTGAGATCTTGCTACGCAAGGATTTGCAGGAGCACCTCAGAATCAGCTGCTCCTATCGTATGGAGCCCTGTCACTACTGCAAGCATCCTTACACATGCTGCCAACTCGAGGTGAATGCCAGAGAAATTGACTGTTTTATAACATAGTCTGTTTTAAATTGATCTTAAATTTGTTTTCTCTTGCAGAGGTCAGGGTTTAAGTTTTATGATATGAGGACCTTCGATTTGCCATTGTAGCCGGTGGTTTATTTGGGATCTTCTAAAATGGTTGAACTGTCCTCAGGCTCAACATAGTATTTTTACTCTGTTACGAAAAACACAACTAGCCTACTGATTTTGCTGCACCCGCAATGTCTAGGGGTATTAGGCCTAGTTAGGTGGTGTGATTTAAGATGTGCATATACAGTATGTGAGAAATCACTGTATGCACCTAGGTGTTGAATGCATGGATCCGGGACACTGCTACATTAACTTACAGTGAGGGAAGAAAATATTTGATCCAAAGCTGATTTTGTACGTTTGCCCACTGACAAAGAAATGATCAGTCTATAATTTTAATGGTAGGTTTATTTGAACAGTGAGAGACAGAATAACAACAACAAAAATCCAGAAAAGCGCATGTCAAAAATTTTATAAAATGATTTGCATTTTAATGAGGGAAATAAGTATTTGACCCCTCTGCAAAACATGACTTAGTACTTGGTGGCAAAACCCTTGTTGGCAATGACAGAGGTCAGACGTTTCTTGTAGCTGGCCACCAGGTTTGCACACATCTCAGGAGGGATTTTGTCCCACTCCTCTTTGCAGATCTTCTCCAAGTCGTTAAGGTTTCGAGGCTGACGTTTGCCAACTCGAACCTTCAGCTCCCTCCACAGATTTTCTATGGGATTAAGGTCTGGAGACTGGCTAGGCCACTCCAGGACCTTAATGTGCTTCTTCTTGAGCCACTCCTTTGTTGCCTTGGCTGTGTGTTTTGGGTCATTGTCATGCTGGAATACCCATCCACGACCCATTTTCAATGCCCTGGCTGAGGGAAGGAGGTTCTCACCCAAGATTTGACGGTACATGGCCCCGTCCATCGTCCCTTTGATGCGGTGAAGTTGTCCTGTCCCCTTAGCAGAAAGACACCCCCAAAGCATAATGTTCCCACCTCCATGTTTGACGGTGGGGATGGTGTTCTTGGGGTCATAGGCAGCATTCCTCCTCCTCCAAACACGGCGAGTTGAGTTGATGCCAAAGAGCTCCATTTTGGTCTCATCTGACCACAAAGCTTTCACCCAGTTGTCCTCTGAATCATTCAGATGTTCATTGGCAAACTTCAGACGGGCATGTATATGTGCTTTCTTGAGCAGGGGGACCTTGCGGGCGCTGCAGGATTTCAGTCCTTCACGGCGTAGTGTGTTACCAATTGTTTTCTTGGTGACTATGGTCCCAGCTGCCTTGAGATCATTGACAAGATCCTCCCGTGTAGTTCTGTGCTGATTCCTCACCGTTCTCATGATCATTGCAACTCCACGAGGTGAGATCTTGCATGGAGCCCCAGGCCGAGGGAGATTGACAGTTCTTTTGCGTTTCTTCCATTTGCGAATAATCGCACCAACTGTTGTCACCTTCTCACCAAGCTGCTTGGTGATGGTCTTGTAGCCCATTCCAGCCTTGTGTAGGTCTACAATCTTGTCCCTGACATCCTTGGAGAGCTCTTTGGTCTTGGCCATGGTGGAGAGTTTGGAATCTGATTGATTGATTGCTTCTGTGGACAGGTGTCTTTTATACAGGTAACAAGCTAAAATTAGGAGCACTCCCTTTAAGAGTGTGGGAGCCAGAAATCTTAATGATTGAGAGGGGGTCAAATACTTATTTCCCTCATTAAAATGCAAATCAATTTATAACATTTTTGACATGCGTTTTTCAGGATTTTTTTGTTATTATGTCTCTCACTGTTCAAATAAACATACCATTAAAATTATAGACTGATAATTTGTTTGTCAGTGGGCAAACGTACAAAATCAGCAGGGGATCAAATACTTTTTCCCCTCACTGTAGGTCTAAGGCCAGCTCCAGCTTGACCTCTTGGTCAGCCAGTCCAAGGAATTATTATTTGTTCAGATGATGACAAATTAAATATGTACAAAAGCCAAACCACAAACAAACAAAAGGGTGGCCGGGGGGCTTCTGGCCTCCTCTCTTTCTCCCGGACTCTCTTTCTCTCGGACTGACAATCACTTTAATTGGCTGCACCTGATGTGTTTATCAAGGCTTAGCTCACCGCCTAGACCCGGTTGCTGCCACCTGGGAATGGAGTGTGGAAGTGTATCCTGGAAATGTGTTTCCTAACTCTGTGCTAACTCTATGCTACCCCCCATATCACAAGTCATATTAAGGAAGTGGATTGTCCTTCAACTGTGTTCCCCCTCTAACCCTTGCACTACATTTAGTCAAAGATTATTTTTACATAGTCTGGGAATTACATACAGTAATTCTCCCAACAGATGGCGCAATTGACTTGAATAGATGTTTGAATTCCTCACCCTTACTGCAGTCTCTTAACAGTTCACAAAACTACAATAAGTGCCTTTGACAACACTTGAATGAAGCTCTTTTCAGTCTATTATGATAAGATACTGTAAGTCATGAAGAAGGAAAATCCTCCTTAATAATCACTTATTATTTCTGTTCGGACACCACCAGGAACATGAGAGGTATACATGCCCAGAGGTTGAAATCAAGTGCCCCAACAAATGCTCCCAGATGATTAAAAGATGCATGGTAAATATTCAGATATTACCAAAATATTTGTTTTATTTGCTAAATGTGTTGTTTGAAGATACTAATTTATTGTTTGAAGAAAGATTTTCTATATTCCTTGACATTTTGCAACAACCACATACACTGATTGTACAAAACATAAAGGACACCTGCTCTTTCCATGACAGACTGACCAGGTGAATCCAGGTGAAAGCTATGATCCTTTATTGATGTCACTTGTTAAATCCACTTCAATCAGTGTAGATGAAAGAGAGGAGACAGGTTAAAGAAGGATTTTTAAGACATAGATTGTGCATGTGTGCCATTCGGATGGTGAATGGGCAAGACAGAATATGTAAGTGCCTTTGAACGGGGTATGGTAGTAGGTGCCAGGCACACCGGTTTGAGTGTGTCAAGAACTGCAATGCTGCTGGGTTTTTCACGCTCAACAGTTTGTGTGTATCAAGAATGGTCCACCACCCAAAGGACATCCAGCCAACCTGACACAACTGTGGGAAGCATTGGAGTCAGCATAGGCCAGCATCCCTGTGGAACACATTCAACACCATGTGGAGCCCCGACGAATTGAGTGCAAAAGTTGCACCCCACAACTCAACAATAGAAAGGTGGTCCTAATGTTTTGTACACTCAGTGTATAATACACTGTACAGGAGTTTGTAGAACTGTATGAGTGTGTAGAACTAATTTGGTTCCTGTTTCTACCTCTCACCCAAACTCCCTTCTCTCTCATGTATCCTTCTCCGTCTGACTTCTCTTCTCCCCTCTCCTTTTCACCATTTTATACCCTCCCCTCACTTTCCCTCTCTGACTAACACCTCTTTGCTTGTAATGTACTCTCTCTCTATCACACAGCTTGAAGACCATGCTGACCAGTGTCCTGAGGTGCAGACGGACTGTGTTTATAAGAAATATGGCTGCTCTGTCCGGGTTGGTGGACATATTCTCCCACTCTCTGTGCTTTGGAATCCAATTCTACGCCCAAGGAAATCTAGTTTTAGTCAGACAATCTCAAAGTCGCAATGATTGCACTATCTCATAGAGTCAAAGTCCTTATGCGACCCTCTTGGATGGGTAGTGTCTGACACAGATGTCGTGTGGTGATAAAACAATGGCCTTGTAACAATTTACTACAATAAGAACTGTCTATACGTTCTCAAGAATGTCTGTATGAAAGCGTCAGAATGAACAAAAATATAAACGCATCAACAATTTGAATGATTTTACTGAGTTACAGCTCATATAAGGAAATCAATCAATTGAAATAAATGAATTAGGCCCTAATCTAAGGATTTCACATGACTGGGCAGGGGAGCAGACATGGGTGGGCATGGGAGGTCATAGGCCCACCCACTTGGGACCCAGGCCTAGCCAATCAGAATGAGTTTATCCCCACAAAAGAGCTTTATTAAAGATAGAAATATTCCTCAGTTCCATCAGCTGTCCGGGTGGCTGGTCTCAGACAATTCCGCATGTAAAGAAGCTGGATGTGGAAGTCCTGTGCTGGCATGGTTACACATGGTCTGAGGTTCTGAGGCCGGTTGGACGTACTGCCAAATTCTCTAAAACAACGTTGAAGGTGGCTTATGGTAGATAAATTAACAATAAATTCTCTGGCAATAGTTCTGGTGGACATTCCTGCAGTCAGCATGCCAATTGCACTCTCCTCCAAAACTTGAGACATCTGTGGCATTGTGTTGTGTGACAAAACTGCACATTTTAGAGTGGCATTTTTATTGTCCCCCGCACAAGGTGCACCTGTGTAATGATCATACTGTTTAATCAACTTCTTGATATGCCACACCTGAATGGAGGTGGATAGATTATTTTGGCAAAAGAGAAATGCTCACTAACAAGGATGTAAAGAAATGTTTACACAACATTTGAGAGAAATAAGCTTTTTGAGCGTATGGAACATTTCTGGGCTCTTTTATTTCAGCTCATGAAACATGAGAACACACTTTACATGTTGCGTTTATATTTTTGTTCAGTAATAGTGATGGGTGTTTTATATGAACTAGTCCTATACATTACAACCAAAAGAAAACAGATATGAATTTGTCTTGGTTCAACAACAGCCTTACCCATCGGGACAAGTTAATGTCAAAACAGTATCTATAATGAGTGTTATAATTTGTATGTCATTGTTTGGCATGTCATTCTTAAACATGTCTAGACATGATAGGCAGTTCTATTGCCATACAACTAATTGTTATTTCTCTCTGTGTGGACAGGAGAGGAGAGCCCAAGTTCAAGTTCACGAGAAAACCGCTCTCAATCACCACATCCTCCTGGTTCTGGGGAGCAACACCAAGCTGGAGACACTGGTAGGACCAATTACTACTCAAAACATTTCTGTTTATGGACCAGGGTGCATTCAGAATGAAGAAAGCGTAGCAAATGTTTAGTTGGTGCTGTTTTGAACGAGCAAGATAATAACAGTCATCATAAGGACAATGCATGGTCACAAAACATTGAAAAGGGCCAAATCCTAACTTGAGATTTGCACACGGAACACACACTTATGTCCTTTCCTTTGGAGACTTGCGCCAACATGAGTTTCTTGCACACATCTCAAGTTAGGATTCAGCCCTTATAGTGCCTAGATCAGTGTGCCAAAGGGCAAGTTGTACCTAGAACCAGTGCGGTGGCAACGGTTTAATTTTGACCATTCCTCTGACCTGCCAGATGGAAATCCTCCAGCAGGAGGTGCTGCTGAGGCACAAGGAGCTCCAGGAGAGGAGCCGCCAGGTCAGCGGTCTGGAGGAGGTGGTCCGCCCACTGGCCCAGCAGGTCAGCCGATGTGACAACACCCTGTCTGCAGTACAGGTAAGAAGCAGGACAGGTAAGAAGCAGTACTGTAGCATGTAACCAATACAACACCCAGAGGTCTGGCTGGTCTAGCGGTAATGCTGCAGAATCCAGCACGTCTACAGTGTAGGTATGAATCTGACCTACTGCCCTTTGACACAACCTCTCTCCATCTTTCCCCATCTTCTCTCTGTTCAATAAAATCTGAAAATACTTTAAAAATGTTTATGGAACACTGCAGGTAAGAAACACTGCTGTTACTGCATATGAAACCAAAGCAGGAATAATTAATTCACACAACACTGCACTTAATAGAATCCATTGGTCATAGGAATCAAAACATTAAGATTCTCATAAGAGGAGAGACTACCTTGATTGTGTTTATTAAGGCATGCAACAGAAAACGTTTTAAAACATTAAACATTCTGTTTGGTGACTAATGATTATGAACGCTACCCAGGTAAATAGCAGTACTGCAAATAAAGTGTTACGGTTTTCTGGACGTCCCTGTACAGAGGTCTCTGGAGGACCAGAGGGACCACATCTCCAGCGTCCAGCTCCAGCTCGAGGAGCTGTCCAGCGTGTTTGGCCCTGGTGTGGCCCGGGAGGAACTGGGCCAAATCAGAGCGTCCCTGGATGCCCTCAGACAGCAGGTGTCCGTCACGGAGGGGCTCAAAGACCACCTGGGTGAGTGGAGGGGGACCTAAATGGTCTGAGTGAACTAAAGGTGGATTGGAGATCATTATAATGGCTTCCACTGAAAGTAAGCCCGTGATGTGTGAAAAGTGGGTCTTGTGAAATGTAACTGCCACTGGGTTATTTGAATTATGGTAAAACTGCCTCTGTCTTTGGCAGCATATTCCACAGAATTCAAGTAACCCAGTAGTTACCAATCCCAGGTTACTGGAAAGATGCTAGACTTTTAGGGCAATAAGCTAAAGTCTCCCAAGGCTTGTAACAGATTATGGAAAGACTCAAGACTGTGTTAGGCCAATGATCTTAAGTCTCTAAGGCTTGTAAGTGATTATGAGCAAATAATTAACATTGTACTGACATTTTCAATCACCAGTAGATTAATTAAAGTATACAAAATTCCATCGCCCATCTTTCCCCCCAGGGGAGTTGAAGGAGACCTACATGCGCCACTCGCGCCTCCTCAGCATCCACACAGCGCAGCTGGAGTGCAACGAGGAGCACTTCAGAGAGCTCGAGTCCACCTCATACGACGGCAAGCTCATCTGGAAGCTCCGAGACTATCGCAAGAGGAAGGAGGCCGGGGCACGAGGCCAGGGACCGTGCCTGAGCAGCGCGCCCTTCCACACGGGCCGCAGCGGCTACAAAATGGCCGCCAGGGCCTACCTGAACGGCGACGGGGCAGGCCGGGACACCCACCTGTCTCTCTACGTGGTCCTCATGAGGGGCGACTTCGACCCCCTCCTGCCCTGGCCTTTCAGACAGCCTGTGTCATTGTCAGTGCTGGATCAGAGCGGCACCAACAACCACCTAACTATGAGTTTCAAACCCGACCCGGAAAACACTAGCTTCCACCGGCCCGGCTCGGCCGCTGCAACCGCCAGCGCCCCCACCAACGTGGCCTCTGGTTTCCAGTGCTTTGCCTCGCATGCCCAGCTGGAGACGCCCAAGAACGCCATCTACGTGAGAGACGATACGCTCTTTGTTAAGGTCAAAGTGGACACGAGCGGTTTGGAGGACTTGTAGAGGGGCCGTAAAGAACTGGTTCGAGATCATTTAAAAAACAGTTAGCTAATGTTACAAAGCTCAGTGCAGGCCAATGCCTCAGCTGTACTCCAAATTTAGACAAGTAAGCTTGCAGAAATAGTGTCAGCACGTCCATGCATTTCCCCCCAGATACTTAAACAATGAAGCAATACAGAAATTGCAGTGAAGTATTTACATTTTGTACTGAGGATTCAAGTGTTAATGTTGCCCACAGATATTATATTGAATAATATTTTGGGGTTAAAGTCTTACAATCAGAGAGCACGCGATCTATTAATTGTTAATTAATGACAACTCAGGGATTTTAATGGACAGCTGTTAAAAAGTTATTAATGTAATTAAAATACACTTTATAATACCTTTACTGAATAAGCCAATATACAGTACATGTTGAACGTTTATTTAAATTCTTATACATTTTGAAATTGAAATGTTAAAAGTAAAAAAGAATGCTTATTCCTGAAAGTTATTGTAAAGTGTTACCATTGATGAATTAATTGTTACACGCGTTTTTCCTTACATTTTGTGGTACATGCATAACAACAATTATGTGCATCACATGTCATATCCAGTCAGTAAATATGTAGACTGTGGTTGTGAGATAACATTACTTTTTGGTGGGGAACAATCTTTAGCGACATTTTCCTACGTACTGTATCTTATGACTGTACTGTATGTGTTAACCTTAAAGCAACATTATGTGAGCTTTCATGTAAAAACATTATGGGATACCAATGCATAATAAAGGATACTTCAGATACAAGTATGCATTATACATTTCTATGGGAATGCAGTGGTCTTTTGGGTAAATACTGAAATACCAAGACTGGGATTCAATCCGAGGCACGTTATAGGGCAGCGCACTAAGCGAAAAAAAAATCATGTGATCTATGCAAAAGAAATTGCCTTTATATGGTGCAATGGCGGCTGTCTAAGGGAAGAGTAACAACACACACTAATGGACCACAACAACCCTATTTATGAATCCACAGTGCTAGTTTATTAAAAAAGATGACACGTTTTGACAGTAGTCTTGTCAAAATGACACTTTCTTTTTGCAGCCTTGTCATTCTGTCTGACTACAGAAACACGTGGTTCTACTTTAAAGAATACAAATATATAAAAAACATGTATGTAAACCTCTTACATCTCATACAGAAAGTTCAGCACAGCAGATTGGAACATTTGGGAAAAAATGATGACAGACACATCCAGTAACTTTCAACAGGTGCTGGAAGTCAAAGTATATGTTTAGTAAAAAGTACAAGGAGACATGGCACACAGATCTTGTGGTTTAATAAAACAAAATGTTGAACTATCAACATATACCATAAGGTGAATGCACCAATTTGTAAGTCGCTCTGGATAAGAGCGTCTGCTAAATGACTTAAATGTAAATGTAAATATACCTAATGAAAACTTAAAAGGGTCAATCTGCAGTTGCTACATCCAATTTGGAATTATATTGTAAGTGATATTTACCTATTGATTCTTGAAGAATATAACTTATAAATGCCATGAGCTTATAGTTAAACTGTCGTACCCCATCAGAACCCAAAATATAAGCTTGCATTTGGGTTCTGATGGGGTACAACAGTTTATCCAAGCTCATGGCATTTATACGTTATATTCTTCAAGAATCAACATGTATATATCACTAATATAGAAGTCCTCCAATGTTTTGTTATCTTGGATGATCCGTCCTTGCATCCATAGCTCTGTCTATGAATTTGAGTGGTTACGTTTTCTCCAGGCCCAGGGGAGACTGCTTTGTTATTGTTTCAGCTGTGGATTTCCCCTTTAAAGGGATAGTTGAAACTAATTATAGATTTCCTTATCTTTTAAGCAGTCTACAGACAATGTAAGACAGCAATCCTGCTTTGGTTTAGTTTCCCTGGCCACTGTCTCCAAATGCTAACTTTTTAGCATTTGTGACACAACACCAATACAAGGCAATATCCCGCATATTAGCATCTTAAAGTATAACTTAATTGATCTACATTAGGAATTTCAGACACTTTAAGATGATCTGGTCATGAAACGTGAACAATTATTAAACTACAACAATGTTTGAAATGTAACAGGGCAGACATCTTATACAGAACAATAATTGTTTGGAATGGTTTACAGAAAAGTCGTATAAGCCTTTTGAAATCTACAATTTAATACATAAATACACATGCCTTTCTGAGTTTTACACTATTGGAGCAGATACACCTGTGAAGATCAGAGAGGATTGGATCGATACACCCGCCAACACGCGCACATACCTCACTGATATGATTTTACTGTCACAGACACCTCTGATGGGCAGATCTGTATATCACGGTTGCTGGCGTCTTTTATCTTCCAAACAGAGATGTATGGGTAGACAGTCTCAGTAAACCTATGTTTATAAGTGTAGATGTGTGTATTGTCTTTGGGGTCATAGAAAGCCACTTCCCCCCTGTCGTAGTTCAGCTGAACTCTGATCCTCTGGGGTATCCTCTTCAGAGTGAGCGTTTTACCAATTCCATTTGTATACTTGCGCCCCCTTTTCAGTATAGCCCAGATTCCGTATTCTGGTGACGCAAGAAGATTTTCTCCCTTCCGATTGACGGACTCTGCAGCCACGCCTAGATTCCACTCAGGTTGGTCGCCCACCTCCACCTCCCAGCTATGCTCTGAACCCTTCACAAAGCCTGCGGAGCCAAGGACCTTTGCCCACTGTGTGAACCGCTCTGGGTTGTCCGGAATCTGCTGCTTCTCTATGGCTGTGTGTCGCACGCTGGTGAGGTCATCAGAGAGAGTCATAGTAGAGGGAGCCGTGTTGGGGTCCAAAATCACGGGCGAGTGTTTGACTATCGCCTGCATCTGCTCCCAGACTTGGAACTGCAGGTTGCCTAGGTGTTTGGCGATGTCGATCAGCGCTCCGGAGACAAGCTGTGGATCCGGAAGTTTACATTGGGCTCTGGCTCTGCTCTGGGTGAGTTTATAACTCTCAAGGAATCTTTCACTGCCTTTCATCAGGTCCTCTTTCACAGCCTCAATGGCATCTGTGAGAGAGATGATCTGCTCCTCAATGCTGTCCTTGCCTCTCTCAATTAACATTCCCTTTTCCTTCTCCTCCTCCCTCAGAGCAGCCAGTCTGGCCTCCTCTTCCTCTCTCAGGAACTGGTGGAGCTTCTCAAACTCTTCCCTGATCCTCCTCGTTGTGTCCACCTGCTGGTCCTTGGTGTGCTGAGTCATGCTATCGTAGCTCTCTAGGGCGTTTTCACATTTCTCCAGCTTTTCCTCCAGATGTGTTAAGTCAGATCTCAGGTTGTCCTTCAGCACACTCACCGGTTCCCCCTCTTCCCTTCTTTTTTTCTGTGCTGGTTCCTCTTCTGGAAGATCTCTCTTTAAAGACATAGCAAGTTTGTTAAGGTCCATGTTGCTTAGGATCATGTTTGTGACGTTCACAGCTCCCTCATCGCAGTAGGTCTCCACCATCCTATCCACAGTGGCATGTCTTGTAACATTCTCCAGATGAGCCTTTGAAATGTTGGGAAAATCTTTCAGATTGCTATTGCACAGCTCCCAGTTAAATCTCTCCAGCTCTTTTTTGTCCAGTTTCTCCAGAATGGCCAGCAACAACTCAGAGACAGATGCTGCCATTGTAGAACACTAGATACACTGCACTAGGTAGTGAAACGTAAAACTTTGTTTAACTTTCACGTTTAACAGCTGCCCTTGGAAGTCATAGTTTTGGTAGAAACAATCCTTTTGTTTCTACCAATAATTCCTGTGTTGCTTTTTCAGTCAGATGGAGAGAGAGTGAAGATTACAAGCAGCCCTAAACAAATTTCACAGAGTTTTAGGAGGAGTTTTTTTTGTGTGTTTTTCTGGGTGTTGACAGGAAACCGTTAGAATGTGTGTGTGTGTGAACTGTATGATAGGTCTGTCAAACTCCCTGCTGTTGGCTGATTGCCCAGAAGCAGCTGACCTTGTCATTGTGCACATCCAATGTAGTCTTTGCGGTTGTGTACACACACGTACATGTCCACAGACCTCATGCATTTCTTGCAAATCGTCTGACTTCCTTTCAGATGTTATAACAAATATATGGACAAAAGGTATAACAAATGTAAATATAAGGGGAATCTGTAAGAGACTATTTAGCGACATCCAGTCCGTTTCTGCTATACTGTCTCGTAGCGTTCCATTATTGTGATTATAAAGACATTAATGTTAAGTATTTCGCAAGAGCTCATATCATCTGTGCAGAATTGACCATAAACCAACAATGGGTCTCATATCTACTTGTAGCATCCTGACATTGTGGGTAGGTGTCTTTGGAAGGGCTAGTATAAGTACTGTGTCAGGGCTTAGCTGGTGTCACCTGGGGGACAATATAAGATACTGTAGGAATGTTCTCCATAAGTTATTATAGTCATTTAGTGGTTCATTCATTTAAAAGGTACATCTCTCCAGGTACATCTCAAACAGACTGTGGATTTCTTATGCTCCTCACGAACTAATGGTAAGAAAATAAAATAATATTCATTACATTGTCTTTTCCACTTCTACAGAATAACGTTTTGGCAAGTCAATGAAATAAATGTGTTAATTTATAGATTCCAAGAGAGCACAGAAATTCTACTTTGCGGAGATAAGGACTGAGATCTCCATTCAACAACAAACAGCAAGTAAAACCGGGATTAAATCCGAGGTGCGTTGTAGAGCAGTGCACTGGACATTCGACAAAGCGCATTTTAAAGGCATTTTCCCCGACATTCACAGATATCGCATTCGAATCATTGTTGAATTGCAGCGGCATGTGCGTAGCTTCGTAATTATCGGACTGATTACTGCTGGAATCCGTGTAGCGAAACAGAACGTAAACTGGCGAGACTTCTGGGTGGTTGTATTTTTAAATGTTTTAATTTAAACATTATTTAACTAGTCAAGTCAGTTAAGAACAAATTCTTATTTTCAATGACGGCCTAGGAACAGTGGGTTGGTTAACTGCCTTGTTCAGTGGCAGAACTACAGATTTTTTTGCGTTTGCAACAATGAAAAACTGTTGTTACACATCATCCACGTTTTTTGCTTATATTGAACTGTTTATCAATAATGAAACATAATGCAAGTCATTTATTGCGCAAAATCCATATTTTGAAGGCCAAGTCTGCAGATCTGAAGGTAACCACCCTGTCAGCTCCCCTGGGAAGATACATTAGATCTTCCTGAATTATGTACAGTGTTGTTTTGAAGTACAGTGTTTTATTTGAATTATGTACAGGGAGTGAATTTTAGAGCAGATGGTGTTTTGACTAGTGGCGCGCTGTTGTGTTTTGACCACATGGGAGAAAAATGCTACCATTCTCACAATCATCCTAAATCTCATAAGAAATGAGGTGGTGTTTTTTGTCTTACAGTAACGTTATACCATGCTATTATATTCGGTTCTGTTATATATAATACTATCATTAATGTGATCTTGCTGACACAGATTCAGTCTTGATTTAACTTAAACAAGCATCATTCTCCATTTATCACAGAAATTTGCCAAAGTAGCCTGTTCCTCTGGGCTACTAAACAAGTAAAGCAGAGACTGGGTGTAAAGTAGAGAATCCCACACATGCGCAGAAGCTTTGGATTTAGCTGTCGGAAAATGCTTATAGAGAATTCGGATCCGCAGCCACTCTGTATTTTCAAACTTCTCTTAATGGTCTCAAGGGTACAATCCTTGATTCTGTTTCATTTTGTTCCCCCAGCTAAATGGCAGCTCTGCTTTTTGGTTTGCTAAAAAGCTGAAGGACGTGGCTGGAGAAATGTAATAAGTGGGTAACATTCATTGAAATTACCATTGAACAGCTGTACATATTGCAGATTTCACCTTTAAAAAATGATTTACACTTTCTTTAGAAATATATGAAATGTACCATACCAGTCGTATGAACACCCATCCACCAACCACCACATGCTAGCAATGCTAATTTACATTGAGTTATAAAAAGACTGACATTGTTAGGGCCACGCAACATGACACCAGCGACCATCGCACCACTTTGTAAAGATGAGCGTGTCAGGTGGGACTTGGACAGTCAAAACTGGGGATGATGAGACTACACTGCTATTCTTAGCTCTTTTGTTCAGTGTTGAGAGAAGAAGAGTTGTGACCCTACTATCACCTCCACTACCACCCTATACTCAGGCCACGAACTCCAGACTTCCAGCCAGCAAAGTAGTTCTCATTATTACGAGATGTGGAAGATCAAACGTAAGTGGCGCCACCATTTTGTGGCATGCATGCATGCTCTTTCACATTCAGTCAAAACGAAAGTAACAAAATGACTGCATATGGCAAGTTGTTTTTCCCTACACACACAGGCTACAGTTCAGCATGGCTGAGAGACATTTCCAGCCAGGCAACTAATAGAACTTGGTAGAACTCACACCTTAAATTCCTTTGCTTTACGATTTTGATTAGAGATTAACCATATAAAATGCCACTGTACTGCATTCCTGATGTAAAACTTCTCTTACAGCCCCCATCACGTACGCTTTGGAAGCAAAGTACAGGCCCTATCTTGAGGTAATAGTTTTGCGAACCATTTTGATCCAATCTAATTCACTGCATAGCAGGGATTGATGTTCTATATTCCTACTATGCAGGGTAACTAAGGACTAAGCTATGTGGACGGAAGCTATCGCAGCCTTGAAATGTTTTCAAATATCTGGTCGAACAACAAGGCCAGCGTTGTGTTCATTAGGCACCGAATGGAACACAATGGACTGAAACAGGGAGGGATTTCCTGGCCTTGCCCCCCCCCCCTCCCCCAAAAATGCTCGTTAGGTACGGAATGGAACACAATGGACTGAAACAGGGATGGATTTCCTGGCCTTGCCCCCCCCCCCCTTGTGCCCTCTTGAAACCGACCAAGGGTCAGCGTCAATTCCGTTTGGAGTCCATTTAAAATATGAACTGAAAATCCACCAGGAAAATCCCAAGATACTGTATGTTGTCATTATAAAACACATATTTAAAAAATAGAGGACTTTATATCTGTGCCATTAGCAGCATGGGCAGCGCCAGAGGCAACAACCCATAGGAATCCCCACCCAGATGACTACTTTCAATACTTTAAAATGGCGCTGCCCATACCACTATGGTGGAGAGTTAAAGGCGTCCGCATACTTCCCAGCCAAAACAGTTCAGAAGTTTGTGCATATATTATGATGACATTTTGTGACGTTTATGTTCGTTTTGGACTTCGGTGAGTGTTTTTCGGCTGTTCGGGCACACAAAATGTTTTCTCGAGGCAAGCCGAAGTCCAAAATGAACATAAACATCACAAAATGTCATCATAATATACAGAAGCTCTTCTGAACTTTTTCAGCTGGGAAGCATGCAGACGCCTTTACAGTGCCTTCAGAAAGTGTTCATACCCCTTAACTTACTCCACATTTGGAATATGGGAAAAAATCCTACCTTGCCTATCACAAGCAGGCTGAAGCTATTACCATATCAAATCTTCCCAGAGAAACACACATGCCAAGAGGTCAATTTGGAAATACACTTCATGACCGAAAGTATGGACACCTGCTCGTCGAATATCTCATTCCAAAATCGTGGAAATAAATATGGAGATACTCCCCGCTTTGCTGCTATAACAGCCTCCACACGTCTGGGAAGGCTTTCCACTAGATGTTGGAACATTGCTGTGGGGACTTGCTTCCATTCAGCCACAAGAGCATTAGTGAGGTCGGACACTAATGTTGGGTGATTAGGCCTGGCTCGCAGTCGGCGTTCCATTTCATCCCAAAGGTGTTCGATGGTATTGAGGTAAGGGCTCTGTCCAGGCCAGCCAAGTTCTTCTACACCGATCTCGACAAACCATTTCTGTATGGACCTCGCTTTGTGCACGGGGGCATTGTCATGCTGAAACAGGAAAGGGCTTTCCCCAAACTGTTGTGTTGGGGTAGGTTCCTTGTTCCTTGTCAATCATTTGCTTATTGGTGAAATCAGCAATCAGACAATATTTTAAGCAAATCAATCAAAAACCTTTATTAATGCAATTGAGGACAGAAGTTGACAACGGGAACATAGCCCGCATGTTTCTGAGTAGGTTCTGCAAAATAGGAAAGGGTCCAAGTTGCTTTAATATGCTTGCAGTCAACCCCTAGTGATGTAACTGCCTACGTAAACACCTTCTACTCATGAGACCAAGCCCATGCATATACAGTTATACAAACTTGCAGGAGAGAACAATAGTTCCAGTGTTTTCTAAGGGCTCAGCAGTAACTTTTCACTCCCCAAGTTGCTTTATAGTGGTATGTCTGACTTGTCTCTTATCTCTTTCACTCCACTGCAGGGTTCTGTGTCTATGAATCTCTTTTAGCCTTGAGGCGCTTTCTCACAGACACCCTGTTTTGACTGCAATAACTCACACATCTCTCAGGCCGTTTCTGATAAGAAGCAGAGACTAGAAAAGAACTGTGGAACAATATTAAACCTTATAATGTATATATATATTGCTACTCTTTAGTCCAGGACCCTATATATGTAATGGGGGTGGGGTCTTATAGCCCTTCCCCTTCTATTAATACAACATAAGCATAATCAATTAGTATAATACATCAATCATTTGGTGCAGCCCCTATCATGACCCCAAGGTGAACCCCATCATTCCCCTCTTTGAGGCTAATTAGTCTCACAGCTTCAATCTTAATATTCTCCTCTGAAATCAAACAGATTAGGCAAATCCCCCGGATCCGTTTGATCCCAGGGATGGCCTGCTAAAGGGAGAAACAACTCCTGAGGTTCCTGGAATGCTGGTGGGGTGGGGTGAGTCTGTCTATACTCCCATTGCGCCTGAGTCCTGGGAAGAACCATACGAGTTGGATAGACAATGGGATTAAGAGAAACCAGAAATGCACCAGTCTCACCTTCAGCACGATTTGTATCAGCTTCCACCAACACCATCACTCCAGCATGTTCAAGAGCAGTGAGTCATTTTCTTACAAATATAAACAGTAGCCAAAATCACCAAACCTCCCACAAGTATAGGAGTAAACAATGAAAACAAGATTAACATTACTTTCCCCAGAACATTTCCAAATTTAGCATTAAACCAGACACCAATTTTGTCAGCCAATCGGCAAATAGTAGAGATCATGGTTGATGGTAAACAGGGCATGCCAGACAAAAGATGTAGCCATAAGCCAGACCTATTAGTAAACCCTATTGCTCTCCAAACCCCACACCATGACAAACAAACCCCAATAGCATATGCTGAGTCTGAGTAGACAGTAAGGGCCTTCCCTTCCCCCAATTCACAAGCTGTGTTCAGAGCTAATAAATCTGCCTGTTGCGCTGATAAATGTTCTGGTAGGGGCTGTATAACCTCAATATCACCTTCCACATCTACTACAGCAAATCCTACATGTTTCTTCCCTGTGCTTTGATCTATATAAGCAGAACCATCAACGAACAGCACCATGTCAAAGTCAAGGAGAGGTTCATCAAACAAGTCTATGTCCAGTACGCATTCCTGGGCTGTCCCGATGCAACTGTTATTGTCATTAACTTGTCCTCCTTGTTCATAGGCATAGGTGGCCCCAGGGGAGCATTTTAAGCTCCGGGCGAGTGGTACGGTGGCTGAGGAGCATATTGTTTCCATGGTACACTCCAGGATGTGTATTAGCAAAGTTCTCTCTTCCTCTGCCAGGCCCAACATTTCCTCTGCCCCTGATGTAACCTCTTCCTCTTTCATTTTCCCCACACTGCGAACTCACATGCCCCAACTGCCCACAGGTCCAGCATTGAGTGTTGTTCCAGTCACAAGGGGGTGTTCTGGCGGGCCCACCTCCTTTTCCAGTCCATGTTTGTGGGTCATCATAATGCTGAGTGGTGAAAAGCACATAACCTGCAGGCACTGGGTTCACGGCTGTGACTGATGTGACTGATGTGACTGTGGGGGAGCTGCAGGCTGTGGTTGTGGGGAGCCTGTAGAAACAACTTGAGCAGCCATCATATTGTGAGTAAAATCACCACTTCCTTTCTCGATCTGTGCAAGCTGGGCCTTCTTCAGTGCAGTGTCTAGTCCTCCTTTCATACTCTTCTATCTCCCTCTGGTATTGTCTTACCATATCTGTGGCTTGTCTGACCTCCTCTTTTAGCTTTTTACTTTCATCCACATCATCTGTGTCCATTGTCTCTTTAATCTTATCAGCAATTAGCACCTGCAGATCTTCTATCAACTTTCTCTTCTCTTTTCGTAATGTATACAACTTATTATTTTCCAGTCTTTCTTCTTCTCTCTTTCTTTCTTCCTTTTCTCTCTGGTCTCTGAATAGGTCACCCATGGATGGTAACACTTTGTACTTTTCGTTTACTTCTTTAGTAGTTCGTTTTCTGCAGGCGGCCATATGTCTAGGGTCTTCCAGTCTGTTCCTTTTTGTGGAGTGAGTTGGGGTGGCGAGGGAAACTCCCTCCAGGAACTGTGCCTCCTTTTTTTCATCCAATTCTATTGTTCTCATGTCACTTGTTGCTGCTGTTGTGTCATCCACCTCCTTCATCCGAGTCCCCTTGAGGATAATTGTGGTTGCTTCTCCATTTTCTTCTGTCAGTGGTATGAGAGGGTATATCTGTGTATAGTCACCCGGAGGTCCTCTGGGTTGAGTCTCATATGGCGGGGCGGTGGGGAGTACTCCTGTTCTGCCTCTGTCCTGACTATTGTTCTCTCCAGCTTTAGTTTGGTTACGGTAGCCTTGTTCATGAAAATCTGTCCTTCCAGCATCATCATTCCTATCACAGTTTCTGATACAAGGGTACTTTTTTTCATCCCCTTCTTTTTGTCAATTTTTATTGTCTGAATTATCTCCTTGACTAAATCCAACCTAGTTTTGTTGAATGAACCATCCATTGGATATCTATTTTCTCCTGCCATCTCTGTCCAGACATGCCATTTCTTAAAAGTGAATGTAAATTCCACAGCAGTTAACTTCTTTTGCATATATTCAACAGGCGTGACAGGCTTCATTGCTCCTATCTCCTCATTCTGGTTTGACTGTGCCATGGTGCTCCGGCTTTTTATTTAGATAGTCTGCGTGTAATATGTAATATGTTATACACCAGTGCCTCCTGGTGACAGCGTCACAAAGTCATTTTCTATGAAATTCTCTACAGAACACAACTTCCTTGTAATAATTTTACTGGTGTACTAAGGGTTGTACATTTCCTATACTGTCCTATGGTAGGAAAGTGTCCCTAACAAATATGTTCAACCTTTGATTCAAATAACTTCTGTCCAACTCCTAACTTTTTATTCCACCATTGGGCCATTACCCAATAAACCCCGGAATAATCCACAGACAAACAAACAAATGAGACATACAACGCACTATTCATAAACAACTCAACTCATTCACTGGGTAATTTTCACAGAATTACCTCTACAAAAAAATAAAAATAAACCACCCTCCCCATAGGTCAAGGTAGCCTGGGTAATTGTCACAGAACTACCTCTACAAAATAAAAAATAACTAGTATTCAGGTAATTGTTGCTGAATTACCTCCCAAAATAAAAATAGATGATTATTGCTAAATCACTTCTGCAAAACTAAGTAGTATTCAGTACTGTTCGCTGCATTACTACCTGAAATAAAATAAAATGTATGATTATCGCTGAACCACCTCTTCAAAACCAAAATAAGTAGTATTTGGGTAATTGTTGCTGAATTACTAAAAAAATAGATTATCATTGAACCACCTCTCCAAAATAAAATAACTAGTATTCAGTAATGATCGCCCGCATTACCACCCAAAATAAAATAGAAGAGATGATTATTACTGAACCACCTCTCCAAAACCAAAATAACTAGTATTCAGTAATGGTCGATGCATTACCACCCAAAATAAAAATCATCAATCATTCATCATATATTGACATCATGCATTTCACCAATAGCCAGTTATGTAATTCTTAAGTAATTTCGCCAATCTAGAATTCGACTATGTCATATTCAAAGTGTATGTATATATTTTAGAGTGAGTGAAGTGCCACTTACTTGTTAGAGGGAAACCACACCAGTGAATGCCAATTAATTACAGACTTAGATTAAACAGGTGTCTGCTTACCTTGTTTAATTTGGAGCTCTGGCACCATGGTGTAGAATCTCCTCCAACTGACAAAATGTCATCATAATATACGCACAAGCTCTTCTGAACTGTTTCAGCTGGGAAGCATGCGGACGCCTTTTACAGTGCCTTCAGAAAGTGTTCATACCCCTTAACTTACTCCACATTTGGAATATGGGGAAAATTCCTAACTTGCCTATCACAAGCAAGCTGAAGCTATTACCATATCAAATCTTCTCAGAGCAACATACATGCTAAGAGGTCAATTTGGAAATACACTTCATGACCGAAAGTATGGACACCTGCTCGTCGAACATCTCATTCCAAAATTGTGGACATTAATATGGACTTGCTCCCCCTTTGCTGCTATAACAGCCTCCACACTTCTGGGAAGGCTTTCCGCTAGATGTTGGAACATTGCTGCAAGAGCATTAGTGAGGTTGGACACTGATGTTGGGCGATTAGGCCTGGCTCGCTGTAGGTGCTCCAATTCATCCCAAATGTGTTCGATGGTGTTGAGATCAGGGCTCTGTCCAGGCCAGCCAAGTTCTTCTACACCGATCTCGACAAACCATTTCTGTATGGACCTCGCTTTGTGCACGGGGGCATTGTCATGCTGAAACAGGAAGGGCTTTCCCCAAACTGTTGTGTTGGGGTAGGTTCCTTGTTCCTTGTCAATCATTTGCTTATTGGTGAAATCAGCAATCAGACAATATCTTTAAGTAAATCAATCAAAAACCTTTATTAATGCAATTGAAGACAGAAGTTGACAATGGGAACATATCGGAAACATGCGGGCTAAGTTCTACAAAATAGGAAAGGGTCCAAGTGGCTTTAATATGCTTGCAGTCAACCCCTAGTGATGTAACTGCCTACGTCAAAACCTTCTACTCATGAGACCAAGCCCATGCATATACAGTTATACAAACTTGCAGGAGAGAACAATAGTTCCAGTGTTTTCTAAGGACTCAGCAGTAATTTTCAACTCCCCAAGTTGCTTTATAGTGGTATGTCTGACATCTCTCTTATCTCTTTCACTCCCTTGTAGGGTTCTGTGTCTATGAATCTCTTTTAGCCTTGAGGCGCTTTCTCATGGACACCCTGTTTTGACTGCAATAACTCACACATCTCTCAGACCGTTTATTATAAGAAGCAGAGACTAGAAAAGAACTGTGAAACAATATTAAACCTTATAATATATATATATATATATATATAGCTAATCTGTAGTCCAGGACCATATAAATGTAGTGGGGGTGGGGTCTTATAGCCGTTCCCCTTCTGATAATACAACATAAGCATAATCAATTATTATAATACATCAATCATTTGGTGCAGCTCCTATCATGACCCCAAGGTGAACCCCATCAGTTGACACAAAGTTGGAAGCACAGAATCGACGAGAATGTCATTGTATGCTGTAGAGTTAACGTTTGCCTTCACTGGAACTAAGGGGCTTAGCCCGAACCACGAAAAACAGCCCCAGACCATTATTCCTCCTCCATCAAACTTTACAGTTGGCACTATGCATTGGGGCATGTAGCATTCCTTCCTGGCATCCGCCAAACCCAAATTCGTCCGTCAGACTGCCAGATGGTGAAGCGTGAGTCATCTCTCCAGAGAACACGTTTCCACTGCTCCAGAGTCCAATGGTGGCGAGCTTTGCACCCCTCCAGCCGATGCTTGGCATTGCGCATGGTGATCTTAGGCTTGTGTGCGCAGCTGCTCGGTTCTTTTTCTTACGTTGCTTCCAAAAGACAGTCTGGAACTCGGTAGTGAGTGTTGCAACCGAGGACAGACGGTTTTTACTCACTGTGTGCTTCAGCACTCGGCGTGGCTGTGTGGCTGAGCTGATGTTGCTCCTAGACATTTCTACTTCACAATAACAGCACTTACAGTTGAACGGGGCAGCTCTAGCAGGGCAGAAATTTGATGAACTGACTTGTTGGAAAGGTGGCACCCTTTGACGGTGCCACGTTGAAAGTCACTGAGCTTTTCAGTAAGGCCATTCTACTGCCAATGTTTGTCTATGGAGATTGCATGGCTGTGTGCCCAATTTTATACACCTGTCAGCAACAGGTGTGGCTGAAATAGCCAAATCCACTAATTTGAAGGGGTGTCCACATACTTTTGTATATATAGTGTATATACCAGGAAAATAGAAAATTGACATATTTTATACCATAGAACTAATCTCTTTCCCACACACTTCCACCCAAATGTGCAAACAAATGGTGGATCAACGAGTGTGAAACTTGGCCTTCGTTAGCCAATGCAGAAAGACCGGGAAAAACTCCCGGTGCATAGGCGTTGGTTTAATCATCTTAATCAACGAACCAATCATCTACCACAACACCTTCCCCATAACCCTCCCCCATACACTAGCAGAACACAAGCACAGAGCCACGCCTCGTAATCGTGTGATTCACTTAAATTAAATGATGATCATAGAGATGGGAAAGAGGCTTCATCATTGTATCCATGCCATTATGGCGTCTGTGACTGCATGGGCAGCGCCATTGAGCTGTCTCCATTTTGAAGTAGTACATTTTCTTCTTTACAACTGGCTGATCCCTCCAGATGGCCCGGTTGGACATGACTCCAACGGGGTCACCAGGAGGGATCAGCCAATGAAGTTGGAAGTCCCACCCAGTTAAATACATTAAAATGGCAGAAGCCCTCAATGGTGCTGTCCATGCTAAAACTGCCTTTTGGCCACTAGAGGCCTCTGTCATTCTCTATGATGATGACAAATACTTTACTCAGTAAGGTCACTCCCATGGAATTCTATGGTCACTCCCACTAAGGCCAACTTTGAATCGTTGATGTACCAGGCTTACATATATGCACTGTGTGCAATAACCTGGGGATGAGGTTACCACAGAACTAACTTATTTATATGGTATTGGTCTGCCTCTGTTTATGTGTAGGCCAATATGGCCATAGTGTATGCATTTCCATTTATGGGTTGAATTTCTCATGCTATTTTATGTAGTCCACTGGTATATTCTAGACAAACGGCCTTCAAGGCCAGTAACATTCCTACTCTATTCTATTTCTATTGTCCCCATGTCTGACCACATCCTGTCCGCCCTTGGTCCCTACAGACCCCATGTCCCTGTTCAACCTGAAGAGAGGTTCCCCCGATAAGGAGTTCCCTACCCTAAAATACAACTACACATGTATGGCGAGAATCCTGACTCCAGAACTGTATGCTCACCAGTTCAACCGCGCCACCCAGAGCGGGGTCATCTTTGATGATGTCATACGTCCGGCCCTCGAGGAACCAGGTGACGTCAACAGGCATTATGCGATCTATAGGGAACTCATGTTTCTAGATCATTATGCGCTGAAAACAATGGAGCCAGGCTCAGTTACATCATAAAAGCCAGGCAATAACGATAGCCAGCCATTTAACAGAATACTAAAACAATGTCCTAACACCTAGCTAATCCAAAACAACTGCTGCTGCTTATGCATCACAACGTGTGACTCTAGTGTGTGTTTCTCTGTGTGAGTGTGTACTTACTATATGTGTGTATACTGTTCCTGTACTGTCCTACAGGGGAGCTTCATGGACCCATGTCTGTGGGTTGTGTAGCTGGCGACGGCCAGTCTTACATCCTCTTCTGTGACTTCTTTGATCGGGTCATGGTACTGCAGTGTGGCCTTATAAGTGTATCTCCATTTCACATAATTAAAAAAAACGTTTTATTATAAGGTTTCTTCATAATCCCAACTACGAAGTTTCATGCTTTTATGAAAAAGTTAGCATTTGTCATATATCGCTTGGGCTATTCACACAATTTCAGTGTGCCACACTTCATAACAGACTTCTACCAAAGATGTGTGATGTGGCATGTCATAAAATCTGTTGTTAGATGTTAGGTCAAGATCTCAGTAATGTTTATGACAACTATGTAGGGCATTGTGGCATAACATTCCAATAGTGTTAGCCAGTACATCCGTAGCAGATTTGTAAATACTTCAATGTGTTTAAAGGCATTTTTTGCTCTCTCTCTGTGTTTGTGTCAAATACGTACTGTGTGTGTATGTCTGGCTAATTAATGTATTGTGTGTGTGTGTGTGTGATGACTTCGGCTTCACTACACACTGCAGCCGGGGAGAACGTAGACAATTCCTCATGCTGGCCAAGAAAGGTACTGCATGCTCTGATCTACAGTAACAATATTGCACAAATAGTACATACAGTTCAGGTTTGGTGTCAATTCCAATTTAATTTGAAATTCCAATTCAATTATTGAATTCAATCATGAAGTGGATAATTTACTTTGAATTAAATTCAACATTTTTAAATCTTCAAATTATGCAATTGGATTTAGACGACTTTTTTTTGGAACTTTTTTAGAATTAAATTGGAATTGTAAAAACATCTTTGGAATTGAAATTCAATATTCCTACATTTCCCAGTTAATAGAATTAATGCACAGAGTATCAAAATTGTACTGTAGGATTTGCTTTTAACAATTTCAACCTCTACTCCAATATTTACAGCATAACAAGGCTGTCTGAACAGTGACATGATCAGCCTGAGGGAATTGAATTAGAATTGTTGGCGATAATATTGATATTAAATTATTGGAATTGACCTAAAATTGGAATTCAGGGGAATTGAATTTTCTCTGAATTCAAAGACTGACCTGGAATTTGAATTTAATTAAATGGAATGTACAGGAAGCGAGAACTGAATTAAAATGTAATTTGTGGAATTGACACCCACCCTGGTACAGTGTGATACTTTATCCTCACCTGCAATCAAAACAAAATGTAATTGAGCACATTAACGCCATCAGTTTAATTGATATATGTTTTAGGCTTTTAGTTTACATTTTCAGAATAAGAATATCTGGGCTGCTATCAATTAACAATCGTGAGGACACCAAGCAAAAGCAATCAATGCCCATCCATGCTCCTTCTCACACAGTAGTTTGAAGTAACATTGTAATGGTACGTGGTGTCAGAAAGAGGACACACTAATTCAGTGGTGCACAACTCAGGGCCGAGTTCCACAACTCGGCTGGTTTTCATTTCACCCAGTTGACGTTACTGAATGGCCCAAATAGAAACCAGTCCCTAGCTAAAAGGCAAGGACAAAAATCTGCAGAACTGCTGTCATCGAAGAATGTATCTGAGCATCCCTGCACTAACCAATCAGACCTATAGCAAACATGATTGGTTGACACTTCTCCGTCCAGCTCTGGACCAATTGGCAGAGGAGTTGCCAGGGACGCTGTACTCAAGGGCCGAACTGTCACATGACAAAAAAGACAAGGGAGTGACCGTGGGAGCCCCTTCCCTTTCCCAACGGGTGGCCCGTGACTGGCCTGACTCCAGAGCTGTCCTTTAAGTGCCACTGGCATGTTCCCTTCTTTACAACCTAAACAATTTGTTGTGTGTGTTGTGTTTGCCTTTTTATGCAGAAAGATTATTTGTGCAATGAAAAATACCAAAATATAATTTATCATTATGTTCCACACGTTAGTGTGGTAATAACAACTGCTCTAGGGTCTGTTTTGCCTTTCAGTCCACATTAGTTGTAAACTGTATGGAGAGGTAAAAAAAACTGCTCTACGGCCTGTTTTGCCTAACACATAGTTCGTTACTAACCTAGTGGAGAAGTGAAGCAGTGCTCTCTTCTTGTAAGTATAGGAGTAAATCCTCATGAATATCTGTTTTAAATAAACCCTGTAGTATTCAAATCATGATAACGAAAAACCAAAAATACCATGGTGTCAACAAACCCAGCTGATTCTGTAGCTCGACCCAGGTACTGTAGTTAATCAATATTACAAACATTTTACAAAACAGTACAACCAAAAGTTAGATGGTGCCTTTACACTATGGTCCTTCTAGACAGATTAAAGCTATATTTTCAGCAAAACAGCAGCACGCCACTTGTTTTATTATACGGCTGAGGGACAAGGCTATATGTAACTACTCTCACATTCATAGACAGCGCTCTAGATGAACTTTGATACTGTTGTGACCATTACCACTCTGCAGGGTTAGTAAAGACGGGGACCCTGGTGGTATGGGTAAACATTGACGACCACCTCAGATTGGTGACCACGCGAGATGACGCCTACCTCGCAGAGGCCTTCCAATGTATCTGTGTCAACATCCTTAAGGTTGGTACCCTCGGAAGGCACAGATCCTGACCGCATGATTACCTTAAAGTCCAACTGACAGCCTTTTAGCAACATTAAATCGTATTACAATCAGAGGACGAATATGACACTTTTTTTTATAGACATGTGAAACTGTTAGGGTTTGACCAACTATTTGTTTGCATAACCTATATAATATAACAAAGAAGCAATGCTATAATATTAAGTTTATACTCTATATGATAAGAGAGGAAGGGGCTCATGGGATGTTGAGTCATATGGAAAGAATGCAGATGCTGTAAATCAGGGATATGGAAGAACTTGTTAAAAGATAAGGGCAGGATATGGGTGAAATGTATATGCAGAGGGGTGTCGGGGTTTTAGAGAACTGTGCATTGTGCAGTCACAAGATAAATCGACTGCCAAAGATAATAACTACGCCCGGCAACAGGAGGCGTCTCGAGGTTGGGACCAACCTGCACGCCAACGATAGGATGAGTAAGTTTAAACCACGCTCATCCTCCCTCTGACAGGCCAGCAGTGAGTGGGAACTCTCTCTGTCAGAGTATTTAATGAGAAGCAAAGGATGTGTAACTCAGTTCTCTGTCTGCCCTGCGTGGTGACACAGCGAGCCCGTATATACAAACATCATATTTACCATAAATGTGTTTGCATTAATTAAAGTACAAAGAAATCAGAAGTTACTCTGTGTTAACTGTTTTATTCCAATACCAGATTGAATTAACGCGACCCGACAGTAACCCATGTGAAATGGCTAGCTAGTTAGCGGGGTGCGCGCTAATAGTGTTTCAAGCGATGGGTAACGATGCTTCGTGGGTGTCAGTAGTTTGATGTGTGCAGAGGGTCCCTGGTTCGGTGCGAGGAGAGGGACTGTTACACATGGTCATTTACAAGTTTTCATAAATTATTTAAATGTTTGGGAATTACGTATACTACGGGATTTGTGAAAATTCAATAGAAATATAGAGTGGGAAAGCGGCCGTGCTTGAGTCTGACTATTTACTCGCCCTAGCAGAGCTGGTTAGGCTGTTTACATGTTATCTAGAACATTCGTGACTAACTATTACCAAAGATTGTTATCACTAAACCAATATAAACCACAGCCTGTCGTTTCTTGTGAACAAACTATAGTTTTGGCAAGTCGGTTAGGACATCTACATTGTGCATGACACAAGTCAATTTTCCAACAATTGTTTACAGATTATTTCACTTATCATTCACTGTATCACAATTCCAGTACGTCAGAAGTTTACATACAGTAAGTTGACTGTGTCTTTAAACAGCTTGGAAAATTCCAGAAAATGTCATGGCTTTAGAAGCTTCTGATAGGCTAATTGATATAATTTGAGTCAATTGGAGGTGTACTTGTAGATGTATTTTAAGGCCTACCTTCAAACCCAGTGCCTCTTTGCTTGACATCATGGGAAAATCAAAAGAAATCAGCCAAGACCTCAGAAAAATAATTGTAGACCTCCACAAGTCTGGTTCATCCTTGGGAGCAATTTCCAAACGCCACGTTCATCTGTACAAATGATTGTACGCAAGTATAAACACCATGGGACCACGCAGCAGTAAAACCGCTCAGGAAGGAGATGTGTTCTATCTCCTAGAGATGAACGTACTTGGGTGCAAAAAGTGCAAATCAATCCCAGAACAACAGCAAAGGACCTTGTGAAGATGCTGGAGGAAACAGGTACAAAAGTATCTATATCCACAGTAAAACAAGTCCTATATCGACATAACCTGAAAGGCCGCTCAGCAAGGAAGAAGCCACTGCTCCAAAACCGCCATCAAAAAAGCCAGACTATGGTTTGCAACTGCATATGGGGACAAAGATCGTACTTTTTGGAGAAATGTCCTCTGGTCTGATGAAACAAAAATAACTGTTTGGCCATAATGACCATTGTTATGTGGGGTGCTTTGCTGCAGGAGGGACTGGTGCACTTCACAAAATAGAAGGCATCATGAGGAAAGAAAATTATGTGGATATATTAAAGCAACATCTCAAGACATCAGTCAGGAAGTTAAAGCTTGGTCGCAAATGGGTCTTCCAAATGGACAATGACCCCAAGCATGCTTCCAAAGTTGTGGCAAAATGGCTTAAGGACAACAAAGTCAAGGCATTGGAGTGGCCATCACAAAGCCCTGACATCAATCCCATAGATAACTTGTGGGCAGAACTGAAAAAGTGTGTGCGAGCAAGCAGGCCTACAAACCTGACTCATCTACACCAGCTGTCAGGAGGAATGGGCCAAAATTCACCCAACTTATTGTGGGAAGCTTGTGGAAGGCTACCCGAAACATTTGACCCAAGTTAAACGATTTAGAGGCAATGCTACCAAATACTAATTGAGTGTATGTAAACTTCTGACCCACTGGGAATGTGATGAAATAAATAAATAACTCTACTATTATTCTGACATTTCACATTCTTAAAATAAAGTAGTTTTACTAACTGACCTAAGACAGAGCATTTTTCTAAGATTAAATGTCAGGAATTGTGAAAAACTGAGTTTAAATGTATTTGGCTGAGGTTTATGTAAACTTCAGACTTCAACTGTAGGTACAAAGACTTATTGCATACAAAAGCTAATTTTTTTTCAAAAGTTCATGCTTATGTGCTGTATATAAAAACTGTTTGACTTAAAAAAATATTTTTGCATAATTTCAACTGTGTTTGCTTTCAATATGAAGTTTGGCACGGCCATACACATTAGGATAACCCACCATCTACAGAGCAATACATGTTTCTATACCAATTACAAAGCTCTTTCCATGATGTATCATTCCTCCATGTTACTCAAAGTTTATGCTAAACTGATTGGCTGTGAAGCCATGGTTTCTCAGACAAAATTAAATAGTAAATACTGGTAAAAAAAAACAAACGACACCAGACATTTGCTTGAGACTCCTTTCAAGTAAGCTTTAATATTGTGCACGAGAGACTGAATCTGGATGACTCGAGCTTTCCTCGCATGTATGTTGTGGTAGGAGGGGTTTATGTGGGGGGAGGGGTTAATGGAGATGAAAAGGGCGAGGCGTAATCATTTATATTTCTTTTAACACTTGCTGCTTCTCCTCTACACTTGATCTGCAAAGGCAACACAATAGACATCCTCTCTGGAAGTTGTACCGTTAACAATTAGGAATATGCATTTTTCTTCCATGTGCACTATATGTCAACGTGCAGTAGCCCCCTCCAACCCTCTCTGCTCCCATAATGCCACAAAGTCAGCGGTGGAGATTTCTCGCTCAGCTTCCAGAAGGGCTCACAGCTTAACCTTGTTTTCATTTATTTCTTTTTTTGTCCACTCGCCTTTGCTTTTTTTTCCTTCTATTGTGCCTTTTGAAATGAGGAAATAAAATGTCTGGATTCTGTTTCCACTCTCTTTGTTGTGTTAAAGGGTGCGGTCTAGGCCCATCTCTCATCTTTACAGTAATACAACATGGAATACCATTGCACAGTTGACCCTCATTACTTTTCATACAAAATAACGAGTAGAAACGTACCAGCACTAGTGGTTATTTTACGTACTCATCGCAATCACTAATTACAAAGGGGAAAAACCTAAAATAAAAACATATGCGAAACTAGTTATATCCTATTTTTCTTCTCGTACAGGTGAATGCCTCAGAAATACCAAGCAGCACATTAAAAAGGCATAATGTGGTGGAATAAATACAATATATTTTGCAAGAAAATAAAATTGAGCACAAAACAAGTCAGACAGGTGTCGCACAGTAACTATCAATTAACTGCAGTTTAGAAGGGAGTAAGGGAAAGAGGGATATAGTCACTAGTGAGGTCAAACTGCTTGGGCATCACTTTGCGTGAACCTTTCAACCTTCGGGCAGTTTCAAGCAGAACATGAGCTGTCAGAACATTCCTGACCTAGAATGGTGCCGGTGCATTTATGCTACTAAATGTCCATGAATAGTGTTTTGAATGAGTAGCTTTGTCCCAGTATTTGTTAGAAGAGCATTTGATTATTAATCGAGTGCAATGCCAGCGACATTTGCGATACCGTGTTCAAGACTGCATAAAGCGGACTTTATGAGAGCGGGCTTATAATTGAGTGCAACTGAAAAATGTGTGGTCCTGTCAGTTTACGCTGTATATTTGGGTTCTCAAAGGTAATAAAAGGACAGAACATAAGATCCCTTATGTAAATTCTATGCAATAAACAGAACTTTTTAAACTGCAGTGCCAATGTCATCATTTAGCTACGCTACATGAAGGAGGATTGTGAGCATGGCCAAAATAGTGCATTAGGAGGAATGATTTGATTAGGGCTTTGGGATGTGTAGAGTTTTGCTTTTCAACACAGATCACGTCATTTGATCTCTCCTGTATTGGGAAAGGAACTTATTGTCCGTGAAAAGTAAAAAATAAGCTTGTTTTTTCTTTTCCTTGTGAGAATAAAAAATGTTTTTTTTTTTTTCCTAAACATTAAACTTCAGTGGAGGCAAACAATCTACAAATGTCAACAATAGAAGGAAAGAGAACTCCAAATAAAAATAAAAAAAATACAGTATGACACATTTAAACACACTTTCTGTACAGAAACTCAAGACTATACAATACCTGCAGACATTATGCTGAAGAGTCTTGTTTTATACAACTCTATGAACAATACAACTCAAAACATTCTCTATTTTATTTTATACTGTACATGTGGAAAAAGTAGCTTTGCAGTCTGTTCTTCCAACCCCCTTTAATGGTAGTTTTGCAATGGAATTGAAATTTTGCGGGCCATTGATACAAATGTTTTCATATTATTGCAATGGTCAGTTCTCACCTCTCGTTATTAACAACAATTTTGGAATACAGGGGTTTGCCTTGGGGAGGGAAAATGGAAGTATATTTTCGCTATGTGTCGTTTCACTAAGCAATACGGCAGTAGCCTCGAATAGCAGTAAACTCAATATTGCGGCTGACTCTCTTGGGCCCGACACTTGGGGCGCCCGCAAACTCAAGGAACACCAGGATTATGTCCTCTGCCCCCTCCATTTACAATGTCGTATGTTAATTCTCTTTAGTTTGTTTAGTCTTCCCAAAAGTCACTTTTCACAGCTTGAGCTCGTTAGCCACTTTGGACGCGATATTTTTGAAGGCGATGGACGTGCCTGAGATCCGCTTGAAGCGCACACCGTTGAGTGAGAGGCGTGGCAGCTTACACACCTCCATCTCCCATTGGACCAGGCTGTCCTGGCGGGCGTCGCCGTGCACGCAGAAGAGCATGAAGCGCTCGCGCTGCTCGTAGTCGCAGTTGTTGGCGTCCAGGACCTTCCGGATCTCGCGCATCATGTCGCCGGGCTCCATGGAAGAGGTGGTCTTCATGCTCCAGGTGAAGCGCAGTGAGCGGGGTTTGGAGTCCCGGGAACCGTCCTCTTTGGGTTCCCCTGATGCGCTCCTGGAGAGGAACAGAACACAGACAATAGTGTTAATTGAATAGGAGATAAGTAGGTAGACGCAAAACCAAAAAAGTTGGTGAGGTGCTGACCCAATTATTATTTTATTTGTTACATTTTCTTTTAAAGAGTCATGCGACTCGGAGTATATAGAGTGTGGGTCAAAGGGCAAAAGGTAACACACAGAACTTGTATAACCCATGTGTTTGAGACCCCATTGTGAAACTGACAACTGAATGACAGTCAAATATATATATTACTCAAAAGATTACGCACCGTGTAACAGACACTTCTAGACAGCTTAAAACACACAAATGGCCCACCAAGGTCTAGCAAGAGCATGGTATTCAGGGTCACGCCACTTAGGCACAAAAAGCACAAACACCACCGCTGTGTGACTGAGGGCATAGGGACAAAGTACACACATAACACAACATGACAACAAAGAACAGCACAACAAGTCCCGGTACGATAACAACAATGAACTAGTAATTTAAGACGGGAGATGTATAGCCACACCTATAATTAGTCCACCTTCCGCAGTGCTAACTATACTCCACAACATGGAACAAGAATGAACCGGTGACATTGGCTTTTGATCCTGGGACTAGTAGGGACCCTCATTGACATGCCATGCTTTCATTTCGAGGTTGTTACTTTTTCTGCGGGCGGCTGTGCCGATGCCTCACCTTGGGGGGTCTGTACTGCCACTGGCCTCTCCTTCAACCGTGGCCCTTTGGGAAGCAATCAGAGTTCAGAGTTCAACAGAGCAGTAGAAGGGGTTGTCAGTGTACACACAGACGATGGGTAGGTGAAAAGGAAGAGGGTGGGATGGGGTCAAACCTATAAACATACATGATCACGCGACTCAACTCGTTCTGGGGAGGCAACTGGTGAGACTGCCAAAAAACCAACATGACGTATATCGGCAGGCTAGCTAAAACGGAGGATGATACACGTGGAAATCATGTGAACGGAGAGCGAGATGGATGAAAGAAGACATCTACAGAACACACAACACACTCAAACCAAAGGACGAAACAAGAAGTCGGAAAGTGAGTGCAGGTGTCTGCAAACTCCAAGGCATCACAGGCAAGGCATCTCGGGGGTCTCAATCTCAGTCTGTTAGTGGTGCAGGGTCAGATCGGGGGGTGGATAATGCGGGCGGTGTAGGGTTTAGGGGGAGGGGTTAAGGAAGGGGGGCTGGCACCAGGGCGTGAATGGTTGCATGTCATTGAAGAGGGCTTGGATTGCGAGGAAGAGAGGGTGTGGCGGGTGTAGACATGGTAACCATTCTGTGCGCTCCTACCTCCGGCCAGCCCTGAAAGACATAGTTCTAAAAAAAAAACAATGAAAGAAGCAATTTAAAAAGAAATTGGTTATTTTCTTTGAGTGTGGCTATGGATGGAAATGGAGAGACATAAAAGGGTGTTGTGGGAAATGTTGTTCAATGATTTTCTCATAATGTGGCAGAAATGTACAAATCTAATGGTGATGGATCCACTATGTCAGCAAAGTCGATCCCAATTTTGCATTAAGAAATGATGTGCTTAAATACACTTAGTGGTACATATGCTTACAGCAAGACACCTAAATTCACTATGGGCTGATTGAAGGCACTAAGAACCAACTAGTTCATACTGGTTGGTTCATACCTACTACACATGGAAAGTCTGATTGACAATAAACTATAAGAACGAAAACAAAACATTTCATCTTAAATTTAAAGAAATGTCTTCATAAAAAAATACATGCATTGATTGCTACAGTAGCATACGATGAGTGTATAGAACCGTTCAGTGATAGGTTAGTTTGTCATGCCCTAAGGGCGGAGCCCCTGGTTGGTGATAAAAATCACGCTCGTTTTACCCAGTGCCCTTGACTGACTGCAGCACGGTCGCAAAAGCCGCACTCTCTCTGTGTGTGTGTGTGTATAAGAGAGAGAGACTGCATGCATTTCTGTATGCGTGTCTGTGCCTTTGCGTGTGGTCCTGCAAGTGTATCTGTAGGCAGCCCACGTCTCTCTCAGACCAGAGCCTGGTCACTGCAGGCTCACCTAGGGGAATAGGGACTGGACACGACATCTGTGGGCTTAGCGCTCCGGGGTGAAGTTTACCCTAGGTACAGGTCTATGATCAGCTTTCCCTCCCCCAATCCTAACCTTAACCATTAGTGGGGAAAATGCTAAACTGACCTAAAATCAGTGTCTAAGGTCAACTTCACCCTTCGCAGTGGTGTCCCCTGCTAATGCAGGATTGAGAGAGAGAAAGAGGAACCCAATCACACTTTCTCTATTATCTCTCTCCACACTCACTCAAAGCAGACTTGTACCTTACATGGTACCCTACTAAAGAACTAGATATACTGACTAGTACAAAATGTGCAGCTGTTACTTTCAATATCAGATGCAAAGGCTGGGTAAATATGGCCCTAAGGAAGGGAAACATGATACATGATGTGTAGCAAGGTTGGGGTCAATTCCATTTCAATAAAGTCAATTCAGGAACTAAATTGTAATTGCAGTTTACTTGCTGAATTGAAATGGAATTGACCCTAGTCCTGCAGTGTAATATTGTAAATATCAGACCTGGGTCAAATACATTGTCAGATACTTTTAAATAATGGGGATGCGCCCGGTAGAATGGAACCTGTAGAATAGGCCCAAACGTGCCAACTCTGCACACCCTTGCACGCAGTTGAGGAAGCGCATCTAAAATACATGAAGGTAGGCTGTCTGTCTATTTGTCCCAGGTCTGGCAAACACATCGGTATGGTGCATTTACGTTCATTTCCACTGACCTGCGGACAAATTTGGAGGTGATCTTGCTGATGATGCCCGTGGAGGTGCCCCTGCGTGCCTGGGACAGAGCCCCCGTGTCGTGGGAGAGCGTGGGCGAGGCGGGTGGACCGTTGTAGGTGGCCGAGCGGCGGTCGCGAAGTTGGGCACCGTGGAAGGTGGAGCGGCTGGAGGAGCCGCGGGGGAAGCGCGTGCGGTCGGGCGGTGTGGCGGCCGTGCTGCTGCTGATGCTGTGCGCCGACGGCGAGGCCGTGGGGGGGCTGCGGAGGTAGAGGAAGTAGAAAGAAGATTAGTGAGAGGCAAGAAATACTGATAAGAAATATCACCTAACATCAAGACATTGGTAGTAATGGAACAGTATACAAATAAAGTTACATCTCTCAATTTTAGGAAATAGTATCATAGGGCAATGAAAAAACATGGACATTATAACAAGTCATTTCACCCAGTTCCTCAACCCTCCATTGTCTTATACCCTTGCTCAACTTCTACCCTTAGGCACTTCATTTAGATCTGGAAAAAAAGGTATAGGCTAGTGTTTAGCAATTCATATAACTTGGGCCCCTTCCTACTTGGGACTTCAGCCCCTCTCGCTCTCTCTAGCCCCCTAGCTCACCCCTTGTACTCCGCGTTGTCGTCTATGGGAGGCAATGGGGACTTGATAGGGTGGCCCGACGCCGACATGGACTTGACGTGACGCGGACGGGTGGAAGGGACAGCTGAGGTTGCCCCTGACGATGGTGAGGAGCCACTGGCCGAGCCTGACATCTCAGTCAGACTGAGAGAGCGAGAGAGAGAGAGAGAGAGAGAGAGAGCGTGAGAGAGAGAGAGAGAGAGACAGAAAGCGAGAGACAGAAAGCAAGAGACAGAAAGCGAGAGTGTGAAAAGGATGGTGAGAGATTGAGAAGGGAAGATCGAGTGAATGGGGAGGGTGGGGGAAGAGAAATAAGGTGAAAGATAAAGGGGTTGAGAGAGGACAAGAGAAGGGTCACAGGAGGAAGAATACAAGGAAAGGAAAGCAGGAGAGAGGGGACAAGATCAGGGAGAGAGTCAGTGCTAGTCACACTCCAAGGCCTATGTATTTACTTTGTAGTTACATAGGCAGGTAAACATTATCAGCAGCAATCAATTGATCAACAGCAATCCAAGTTGCCGTGGCAGCAGCACTGGATACCCATCACCCTCCTCACCTGCTGTCCTTGCCGTTGGGAATGGCCGTGTAGTGATCTGTGCTCGACCGCTCACACACATACGTATTCCTCCTGGTCATAGCGTTACTGTTCTGTGGTTCACACACACACACACACACACACACACACACACACACACACACACACACACACACACACACACACACTATAACTTATTTCACAATGCAGACTATTTCTGTTCTGACAGTCCCACAAAATAAAAACCACAACAGAAGCGAAGCTTCTAGTGACTGGTTACGACAGTTTAGTCTAATGGGTTCTAAATTACATTGGGAATGACTAACTTTCCTGTACATTTTGGCATAGAAAACTACTTTCTGTGCCCGTCATCCCCTGCTTACTTGGAGGCAGAAACTGCTGAAACCTTAGCACCCTGAATATTATAAAACATATCCTGTATAGCACTTTGACCCCTCACCCCTGAGGCGGTGGATGACTTCTTCCTCTCCTGTGCCACCAGCGGCGAGGTAGGCACGTCGGCCTTGGAACTGGCCGTGCCAAGCTTGTGGGCGGCATCGCCCTTGTCGCTCTCCACGCTGTTGGCCTGCACCCGCTTGGTGTAGGACATAGACGGGGGGATAGAGGGCGCCACTGAGGAGCCACAGAGCAATGACATGATTAGTACGGACTTTATTATTCTTTATTTAACATGGAAGTCCCATTGTGGTTTCCGCAGAGTTAGGGCAAATACCATTTAACTTCAGCCAATAAAGAACATTTATATAATAATGATAGTTGAACAGTTGAAACTACATTTGTATATTTTATTGACTGGCTTGAATGGCATTCACCTAAAATTTCTACTGGTCTTCAGTAATTAAACATTTCCATTGGATGTACTATAGTAGGCAACATGTAAAGAAAGCTCTGCTTGCACACAGTTCAAATGTAAAGGGAGCTTCCTTAGGCTAATCAGTTCAACTTAAAGGGATATTTCAGGATTTTGGCAATGAAGCACTCTCTACTTCCCCAGAGTCCGTTGAACTCGTTCAGTTTGAAGGAAGTTGCCAACTACCATCAGCGCAATTGTTAACTACCGTTAGCAAAATGACTGGAAGTCTATAGAGCCCCACAGTGGAGGTGTCATAATACCCATAAAACCTAGCGGTCAAACTGGGAAATGGTTCCAATCCTTTTTGCACCATTCATTTTTACCATAGGGAATTTTAGAAACACATAAAATAAGGGCTGTTTTGTGTAGGCTTACCCTGGCGCGACGTTTTGATAACTATGTAAATCTCTCTCGTACAAGGTGTCAATATATTCTATTTACTCTCAGATTCAAAAATACTACAAATTCCTGCATGCTCCTGCACATCATCTCTAGCTGACACCTTTGCTAAATGGTAGTGTCAATTTCAACTTCCACAAGACATTTCACAGAATTGTACATTTAAAGAAATGTGGCAAATTTATTCATTACTACATTTATCTAACAGATAGTTAATCCATAGAATCTTACCTTTGCCTCGATTTGGTAGTCTCGTTTAGATCATCATGGCATTTGTAGTTCTTATGATAACCACATTAGCAGCTAATTAGAATTTTATGTTTGGGCGGGGGGTAAATATATTTTGATAAATGCCACCTTGTCCTACAGAGATTTACACTGTTATCAAAACATTGCGCCAGGGTAAGCCTACACGAAAACACAGCCCTTATTTTAAGTGTTCCTAAAATCCTCTATGGGAAAAATGAATGGAACCATTTCCTTGTTTGACCGCTAGGTTTTATGGTTATTATGACTTATACTGAGGTACTTATACTGTAGACAAGGGCTTTGCAACCCTGTTCCTGGAGAGCTACCCTCCTGTAGGTTTTTAATCCAACCCCAGTTGTAACTAACCTGATTCAGCTTATCAACCAGCCAATTACATCCAATTACATCCTTCAGAAAGTTTTCATACCCTTGACCTATTCCACATCTTGTGTTACAGCCGACATTTTTAATGGATTAAATTGATTCCCCCCCTCACCCATCTATACGCAATACCCCATAATGACAAAGTGAACACATGTTTTTAGAAATGTTTGCAAATATATTGAAAATGAAATACAGTAATATCTGATTTACATAAGTATTCACACCTCTTAGTCAATACATCTTAGAATCACCTTTGGCAGTGATTACAGCTGTGAGTCTTTCTGGGTAAGTTTCTAATAGCTTTGCACACCTGGATTGTACAATATTTGCCCATTATTCTTTTTAACATTCTTCAAGCTCTGTCAAGTTGGTTGTTGATCATTGCTAGACAGCCATTTTCAAGTCTTGCCATAGATTTTCAAGCGGATTTAAGACAAAACTGTAACTTGGCCACTCAGGACCGTTCAATGTCAGTCTTGGTAAGCAACTCCTGTGTATATTTGGCCTTATGTTTAAGGTTACTGTCCTGCTGGAAGGTGAATTTGTCTCCCAGTATCTGTAGGAAAGCAGACAAGAAGGTTTCCTCTTGGATTTTGCCTGTGCTTAGCTCTATTCCGTTTATTTTTATCCTAAAAAAACTCCCTAGTCCTTGCCGATGACAAGCATACCCATAACATGATGTAGCCACCACCATGCTTGAAAATATGACCCAAACATAACACTTTGCATTCAGGACATAAAGTTCATTTCGTTGCCACATTTCTTGCAGTTTTATTTTATTGCCTTGAAAACAGGATGCATGTTTTGGAATATTTTTATTCTGTTGAGGCTTCCTTCTTTTCACTCTAATTTAGGCTAGTATTGTGGTGTAACTACAATGTTGTTGATCCATCCTCAGTTTTCACCAATCTTAACCATTAAGCTTTGTAACTGTTTAAAAAAGTTACCATTGGCCTCATGGTGAAATACCCGAGCGGTTTCCTTCCTCTCCGGCAACGGAGTTAGGAAGGACGCCTGTATCTTTGTAGTGACTGGGTGTTTTGATACGCCATCCAAAGAGTAATTAATAACGTCAATACTAATGACACAATTTCAATTTAACACATTTTAAATTCAGGCTGTAACAACAAAATATGGAAAAAGTCCAGAGGTGTGAATACTTTCTGAAGGCACTGTAAAGTGCGCTACCTTAGAGTTGGAGTGAAAACCTACAGTACGGTAGCGCTCCAGGAACATGGTTGGACAGAGCCCTGCTGTAGACTTCCAGTCATTGCGCTTACGCTAGATAGCATTAGCTCGCAAAACTACCTCAAACTTCCTTTATACTGGACACAGAGACATAAAAATGCCAAAATCTAGAACTTTAAGCTACGATATTCCAATATATAATAATATTTTCTGTAATAATGGTGATAAAACTAAAATCTTGTTTGAGTTTCAAGATGGTCGAAAATGTTGTCCTTACCATGGTCGCTGAAGCGCCGCTGCTTCTGGTTGGCTGATATGCTGCGTGTGACCTTGGAGTGGGCTGGCGATTGGCTGGAACTGTTGTTGGCCTCGCTGCTGGGCCGTGACCTTTGACACAGGTTGCTATTGGACAGCGACTCGCTCCCCTCAAACTGTCCAATGAAAGGGTGGGGGGGTTTAAAAAAAAAAAAAAAATGAGTCATTGCACACACAACGTGGTGGTCATGTAGACTTAAAGGTAGACTGCAATATGACATCCGCGGGGCGAATACCTGCTTATAGAAATCAACAAGAAAATTCAAACCTACCAAGACTGCCACTATTGGCTCTTCCCATGCTTCAAATTGGAAGAGGAAATGATGGCAGTCTTGGCAGATCAGAATTTTGTTGTTGTTGATGTCTGTAAGCAGGAACTTTCTAAAGTATAGTCATTTTGACCTCATGGACTGTCAGTCCTTGATCCATAGCTCCCAATATAAATTTGATAGTGGTTACCCATTATCTCAGCTTCATAGCAAACCAAGTGGGGCTGCCGTTTTGTGGTTTTCGAATAAAGGAATAGGTCTTTAATGTGTGTATCCATAGGATACATATTGTTTGTGAAGTCTGTCATTAGTATGGCTATAGTGCATGTCTCACCTCAGCTGGTTTCCTGCCCAAAAGGAGGTAAGTGGCCATGGTCTCGTCATACTTCTGTCCCGTTAACGCATCTGTGATGTCCTCTTTGGGGAAGCCCATGGTTATCATCAGTTCTGTAGGGAGAGGAGGGAACATAACACACTATGAATGAATTAACGACATGAAAAGGGTACTTATATAATTTGTTGTCTAATTCGAACGTCACACCTGAAGTTCCCTTGAGAATAATAAAGTTATTGTATTTTATAAATTTGTGGCATGGAATTTATCTTTTTCACAAAATACAGCGTGTTACAAAACAGCCCATAAGTGAGGAAGGGAGAGTGTCCAATCATACGATTACAACATTGGGCGTATGTGACTGACCTATCCGTTTGTTGTCGTTCCAGTCGGGTTCCGGTTCCTGATGGGGCTTCAGCTCCTCCTCCTCATGTCCCACATTCATCCAGCGGTCTCTCATGATTTGCTGGGGGGGAGCCAGATGGTTAGATGTACCAATGGACAGACAGAGACATAAAGATAGACAGAGAGGACGAAACAGATTCAGCATAGTGAAAAACATGAGACTTCACACATCTATACCCTCAAGTTGGATTTAGTAACATCAAAGTGGTTCAGCGGCTAGAAGTCATTGGTTTAACGTGTCTTCTTTAGTTTCATGAAGGCAAGCTGTAGACGTGAACAAGAGATTTCTTTATCTACATGTCTGTATGAGCACGCACATGTGATATTTGTTTGAGTCTATAAGTGTTTTTCCGTGCATGTGTGGTGTTGTGTGTGTGTGTGTGTCCCTCGCTTACCTCCAGACTGCTCCGTTTGCCAGGGTTGAGCACCAACAGTTTCTTCAGCAGGTTTTCACAGTCTGTAGACATGTAGAAAGGAATACGATACTTCCCTCTCAGCACTCGTTCTCTCAGCTCCTATGGAGGGAGATTGAGAGTAGAGGTTTGGGGTCAATCTCTAGACATGTACGAAGGAATACAATACCTCCCTCTTGGCATTCTCTCTCAGCTCCTACACAGGACAATTAACAACAATAACAGGGGATGAGACTTTTTGGCCAAAGGAAGAGACTTTACCCCTCAACATCATTTGTCAGGAAAATGTCAAATATGTAATTGGAGCATGTCAAATAGTGTTACCAAAAAACAGTGTTTTGTTTTGCAGTACTGTATAAGGCCTATTTAACTTCAAGTGTCACCAAAAGCTTTCTAGCAATGAGAACTGCGGAATAACTGACACAGCAGTATTCGACATTGGTAGCAACTGAAGGAGACTGATGTGTCCCACATCGGAAATAAGTGGCTCCACACACGTGCACATGCCTCCCCTTGGGGGAATCAAAGGGCAGGGATCTGCTGATCAGCATAAAGCACGACCTCCAGGCTACCGTCCCTCTCGCTTTCTCTTTAAATCTGTTCCATACATCCATCCATCCATCCCATGCCCCACCACACACAAGTTCTTCAAGCATGAAGGCCTATCAAAGTTTTAAGTGAGAATTGGCATTGGTCTGAAGCCGAACAAGGAAATTCACATCAGCATCAGAATGCCTATTCCAACCATGCTCTACCAAGGTTTTCAAGCACACAGCTTTGACCTACTACTGTAGCTATGTTGGTATTGTACTTCAAACTATGTGTAGGCAGGTTGCTTAGGATTCAAACCTTCTCAAACAGCCTAATTCATACTCTTTGAGGAGGTGCTTACACAATAATGTGATTTGTAACGCATGCAAGGTAAAGTATTGAATTCTTCACACACCACAGTAAGACATCCTATTACACTACCTTTTCATGTTTTTTTTTTATTAAATGAAAGCAAGCTTTTCTTTCATACTTACAAGACCATCGGGCTTGATTGAACTGTTTTGTCTTGTAGTAATGTGGTGCATGCCTGTATTTCCTTAAATATTTCAGCAAAACGGGTATTTTTATATATTTATCATAATACCATCCTTTTTTGGTCAGTTGGTGCCCAACATAACATGTGGTGGTGTGCTAGACACAGTAGCTTAGATAGATAGTCCGTCTGCATTCCTGATGTCCGTCTGCATTCCTGATTTCCGTTACTGTTAGCTTACCTGTGTAACATTGACATAAGCTCAGAAGCACTTGTGTTTCAAACATGGTCTGAGCAATGGACAGTTCATTACCTCTGTCAAAATAATGTGTAGCTTAAAGTTGTTTGTTCTTGTATTTCTCTTCGCAATAAAGATGGTCACGCAAGAAAAACACACATTTACAATAGGTCTATATCTAAAAATACATACAGCCAAATGAGATAGATATACACTACTGTTAGAAATGTCCTTGTTGTTGAAAGAAAATAAAAAAATGTTGTCCATTAAAAAAATCAAATTGATCAGAAATACACTGTAGACATTGTTAATGTTGTAAATGACTATTGTAGATGGAAACGGCAGATTTTTTATGGAATATCTACATAGGCGTACAGAGGCCCATTATCACTCCTATGTTCCAATGGCACGTTGTGTTAGCTAATCCAAGTTTATCATTTTAAAAGGCTAATTGATCATTAGAAAACCCTTTTGCATTTATGTTAGCACAGCTGAAAACTGTTGGTCTGATTAAAGAAGCAATAAAACTGGCCTTCTTTAGACTAGTTGAGTATCAGGAGCATAAGCATTTGTGGGTTCGATTACAGGCTCAGAATGGCCAGAAACAAAGACCTTTCTTCTGAAACTCCTCAGTCTATTCTTGTTCTAAGAAATGAAGGCTATTCCATGCCAGAAATTGCCAAGAAACTGAAGATCTCGTACAATGCTGTGTACTACTCCCTTCACAGAACAGAGCAAACTGGCTCTAACCAGAATAGAAAGAGTGGGAGGCCCCGGTGCACAACTGAGCAAGGGGACAAGTACATTGGAGTGTCTAGTTTGAGAAACAGACACCTCACAAGTCCTCCACTGGCAGCTTCATTAAATAGTACCTGCATAACACCAGTCTCAACGTCAACAGCGAAGAGGCAACTCTGGGATGTTGGCCTGGACTTTTTTGGTTACTACATGATTCCCTATGTGTTATTTCATAGTTTGTCTTCACTATTATTCTACAATGTAGAAAAAAGTAAAAATAAAGGCAAACCCTTGAATAAGTAGGTGTTCTAAAACTTTTGACAGGTTGTGTAGTCAATATAACAATTTGTTAAGCACTTTTGAAATGTTCAGCGACAGAATTCAGAACATGGGCTGTTATTACAATATTCTCCCTGCACACCAAGTCAGAACCGTAGGATAAATAAAGGGGGCATATAAGCAGACAATGAAGCTCTTACAATATTCGATTATTACATTTCTCAAAAACTGGCTATAGGCTACATGGTCACCACCAAGTCAGAACAGTAGGCTAAATTATGAGGGGGAAAGGGACCAAATGATTAGGGTGAGGCACATGGACTACTAACAGCTTACTACACAACATCCACTTAGTCTTAGTTTCTTAGCTACAGTATACATATATCCCTGGCATATTACATAATTTATGCAGCAGCATACAATACATTGTTTGGAAGGTGGTGTGGCGGTCCTTTGTAGGCAAATCAAACTTTGTCATCCAAGTCTGTCATTCTCTGGATTTTTGGTGCTTTCAAGACAACTGGGAACTCTGAAAAAAAAACAAGGTCAAATCATGATGACGTCACTGATCTTCAGGTCGGAGCTCTAGAAAGAGGCCCGAGTTACCTACTTGGAATTCCAAGTCCGAGCTAGTTCTCCCCCCCCCCGAGTCCCCAGTTGTCTTGAACTCACTGAAGTTTGAGATTTCCCAGTTCAGAGTATCCAGTTGTTTTGAACATGACAAAAGTCATGCTGGATTGACAGCATGGCCAATGTATTCAACCTTTTATGGCCCATGGTGTTGAATGTTTATCCTTTTAAGCTTGGAAAAGAGACCCTTAAACCCATACTTGGACCACACACACCCCATTCCACTGAATAGCAAGCTAGTGATTGCTTTGCAACTCTTGCAGTTAGCCACCGATTCCTTCCAAACCACTCATTGTTGAATTTGAGATTTCCAACTTGTTGTGTAATGTTTATGTTCAATGGCCAATGAGCACCAATACGTTTTATCTAGAATTTATCTTCATATGAGAAGGACTGAAAAGGATTTGCCAGTAGATTGTCGACTTGATTCATGATGACTGCTAGCTTGCTAGCTAAGATTTTGAAAGTATCAGTCCAATCAAAGCTACGGTAGATATTGTGCATTCGAAAAGTATTCAGACCCCTCAACCTTTTCCACGTTTTGTTACGTTACAGCTTTATTCTAAAATGGATTAAATCGTTTTCCCACCTCAATCTACCTACAATACCCCATAATGACAAAGCAAAAACAGTTTTAGAAATTTTTGCAAATGTATTACAAATAAAAAACTGAAATATCACATTTACAAAAGTATTCAGACCCTTTACTCGGTACTTTAGCACCTTTGGCAGCGATAACAGCCTGAAGTCTTATTGGGTATGACATTACAAGCTTGGCACACCTGTATTTGGGGAGTTTCTCCCATTCTTCTCTGCAAATCCTCTCCAGCTCTGTCAGGTTGGATGGGGAGCGTCGCTACACAGCTATTTTCAAGTCGAAGCCACTCCTGCTTTGTCTTGTCTGTGGGTTGTTGTCCTGTTGGAAGGTGAACCTTTACCCCAGTATGAGGTCCTGAGCACTCTGGAGCAGGTTTTCATCAAGGATCTCTCTGTACTTTGCCTCGATCCTGACTAGTCTCCCAGCCCCTGCCGCTTAAAACATCCCCACAGAATGACGCTGTCACCACCACGCTTCACCGTAGGGATGGTGCCAGGTTTCCTCCAACCGTGACGCTTGGCATTCAGGCCAAAGAGTTCTATCTTGGTTTCATCAGACCAGAGAATCTTGTTTCTCATGGTCTGAGAGTTCTTTAGGTTCCCTTTTGGCAAACTCCAAGCGGGCTGTCATGTGCCTTTTACTGAGGAGAGGCTTCCATCTGGCCACTCTATCATAACGGCCTGATTGGTGGAGTGCTGCAGAGATGTTTGTAATTCTGGAAGGTTCTCCCATCTCCAAAGAGGAACTCTGGAGCTCTGTCAGAGTGACCATCGGGTTCTTGGTCACCTCCCTGACCAAGGCCCTTATCCCCTGATGGCTCAGTTTGGCTGGGCGGCCAGCTCTAAGAAGAGTCATATTATTATTTTATTATTAACCTTTATTTAACCAGGAAAGGCTCATTGAGATTTAAAATCTCTTTTTCAAGAGCGTCCTGGCCAAGATAGGCAGCGCCAAGTCATTACAAAAATTAGACAAACAACATGAAAAACTACAAGTAATCTAGTAAAAACCATAGAATTAACAAAGAATATAACAAAATCAAAAACAGCAAATTAAAAACATTGACATGTCAGGGAATCAGTCTCAAGATCATTCATCAGTGATTTAAAAATACCAATCGGGACAAGTTCTTCCAGTTTAAAAGTATTTTGTAAGGCATTCCAAAACGATGGCGCAGAGTACATAAAAGCCCTTTTACCAAATTCAGTTCGGACATTTGGAACAGTTAGCAAGATAAAGTCCCTCGAACGAAGAGAGTACCCACCACATTTCTGAACAATAAAAATGCCCAAATAAAAAGGTAGTAAACCCAAAATGGCTTTGTAAATAAAAGTATACCAGTGACTGAGCCTACGAGTGACTAGAGAAGGCCAGCCAACCCTGGTATATAAAGTGCAGTGGTGCGTAAGGGTTTTGCAATTTAAAATAAATCTCAAAGTGCCATGGTAAAGGGTGTCAATTGATCTCAAACACTGAGCGGAAGCATTCATATATAAAATATCCCCATAGTCTAGTAAAGGCATAAATGTAGCTGATACTAGCCTCCTTCTGGCTTCAAAAGAAAAACAAGCCTTATTCCTAAAATAAAATCCTAATTTCAGCTTCAATTTTTTTGTAAGTTGTTGAATATGCATTTTAAAAGAGAGGCCATCATCAATCAAAATTCCAAGATATTTATATGAGGTTACAACCTCAATCTCCTTGCCCTGACAGGTAGTAATAGGTGAAAGGTTCAGGGGTCTATTTCTTGCTTTAGAAAACACCAGTAGTTTAGTTTTGTCAGTATTGAGGATAAGCTTCAATTGAGACAAGGTATGTTGAACAGTATTAAAAGCAGTTTGCAAGTTCTGGAAAGCTTTTGTAAGAGATGAAGCACAACAGTAAATAACAGTATCATCAGCATAAAAATGAAGTTGTGCATTTTGGACATTTTTGTCTAAATTATTTATATAAATAGTGAATAAGAGAGGACCAAGTACAGAGCCTTGGGGCACACCATTTAAGACAGACAATTTAACAGACCTAAGCCCATCAAATTGAGTGCACTGAGTTCTATCAGACAGATAGTTAACAAACCATGCAACTGCATGCTCTGAAAGACCTACACTCGACAATCTCTGCCTTAGTATAGCATGATCAACTGTATCAAAAGCCTTAGAGAGATCAATAAAAAGTGAGACACAATGCTGTTTTTTGTCAAGAGCTTCAGTGATATCATTTAAAACCTTCATGGCTGCTGTAATTGTGCTATGCTTCTTCCTGAAACCCGATTGGTACATTGATAAAATAGAGTTAGTATATAAAAACTCTTTTAGCTGGTCACTCACAAGGGTTTCAAGTATTTTCACCAGGGGTGACAGCTTTGAGATTGGCCTATAATTATTTAAAAGAGTTGGATCTCCCCCTTTTAAAAGTGGCAGGACAAATGCTGATTTCCAGATCTTTGGAATTTCATTACATTCCAGGGTTAGATTAAACAGATATGCAAGTGGTTCAGCTATGAAATCAGCTGCCAGATTTAAAAAGCAGGGATCCAAAAGATCAGGACCTGCAGGCTTTCTCTGATCTAAGGATTTCAGGGCCTTATGTACCACCTGCACTGAGAATGGCAAAAAGCTAAAAGTTTGACCAGCTCTCACTTGTTCATCAACACAAGGTTGTACAGAGACAGAGGACACTGAATCAAACAGTCTACCAGATGATACAAAGTGCTCATTGAAACAATTCAGCATTTCAGTTTGGTCATATATAGCAACAGAGTCCTTCAATACACATGACGGTAATTCATTAACATTACTGTTACCAGACATAGACTTAATAGCCTTCCAAAACTTTCTAGGGTCATTCAGGTTATCAGTGGTAACAGACATAAAATATTCAGACTTGGCCTTCCTGAGAAGAGAAGAACACTTGTTTCGTAACTGCCTAAAAACAAGCCAATCAGCATCAGAACACGATTTCCTTGCTTTAGCCCAGGCTAGATTACGGTCGTGAACAATGCAAGAAAGCTCAGACGAAAACCATGGATTATCCCTCCCTTTAACCCTGAACCTGCGGAATGGAGCATGTCTGTTTACTATTTGGAGAAAACCATCATGAAAGAATTTCCAGGCAGTTTCCACATCAGGGATAAGCTCAATCTTGCTCCAGTCAAAATAAAACAAATCATGAAAGAAAGCCTGCTCAATGAAACACTTCAGATTTCTCTTACGAATAAAACGCGGGTTAGACTTAGAAATCTTAGTATTTCTAATAGCAACAACAGCACAATGGTCACTTAAATCATTACAAAAAACACCAACCGCAGAATATTTATGTGGAACATTTGTCAATATCAAATCAATCAGGGTAGATTTATCAGGGCATTTTAGATTAGGGCGAGTGGGTGAGTTAATCAACTGGGTAAGATTCATAGAATTACAAAACATTTTTAAATCATCAGACACCGGCATTAACCAACACCAGTTAAGATCACCAATCAAAATCATTTCACTGTAAAGAAGTTTAGACATGAGGTGCGTCAAAGAAGAAAATGCATCACCGAGAGCAGAGGGGGGTCTATAACAGCCAATCACAGTTATAGAAAGACCCTTAGAAACCTCAATATTCAAAGCAAGAAATTCCAACTGTTTACAAATAGTTTCAGACTTTGCCACACTTACAGGGAATTTCGTTTTTACATATATAGCCACACCCCCACCTTTCTTAACCCGATCAGTGCGATAAACATTGTAACCAGTTATACAAATATCCGTATCAAGAACAGACTTGCTGAGCCAGGTTTCAGAAAACACAATTATATCAGCATCAGTTGATTTAGCCCAAATCCTAACCCCATCCATTTTTGACAACAGGCTGCGTACATTTAAATGAAAAATACCAAGACCAGATCTTGATTTAAAATCAGAGGGGGTTTGGAGACATTGCATATCAGGGCCAGGGTTAGGCTGCACGTTACCTGATATCAACAAAAGAAGAATAACTATGCACCTCTGTTTAATAACTTTGCACGGCTTCTCTTTTTTAAGAGACCTACTGCAAGCGAAGTCTACAAGTGAGTTTCCAGACAATACAAAAGTCATTTAAAACCATTAGACTTTGGTAGTGACACAAATTCGTAATGTTCACATCATGCCACAAATACATCGGCACTTGGACGAGTGGAACGAGTGAAAAGGAGCGAGTTCCTGCAAACAAAATGTCCAATGGACGGGAGAGCACATTGTCAGATGTACTCACCCAGCGACAATGTTCGTTTTCTCCAGATCTTGTTAAAGTCAGTGCACAAAGCAATACCACGAAAATTGTCATTTTCTCTGACAAATGTAAATAGAGCCCAATGAAGGTAAGGGGAGAGAGGGACAGCGTATATGTAAATCTGAATGTGAGTATTTGCACGTGTGAGTAGATTGGGTGTTGAGGTCGATTGAGAGAGCGGGTTGGGGATTATTGAGCTGCCACTGACAGCCAGACGAAGAGCAAAAAGGAGCGGCTTGGACGAGACACTCCGTGGATGAAGAAGGAACTCAGGCCAGCCAGACATCGGGTTACTTTGGTAAACGTCAGTGCAGAGTTGAAGTGCCAAGTTGAGGAAGACCCGTGATCTTTACAGCAGCAAAAATAAAATAATTTGCACTACACAACAAGGAAGTTACTCAGCCATAAATAAATAGGTTATTAGTAGGTTAAAATGTACTAGTCACAGACAAACGACTTGACATGCTACCATCTTGGGACTTGACATGCTACCACCTCTACGATATGTAAAAAGTGGCTACTTTCAGTTAAGAATGATGGAGGCCACTGTTCTCAGGGACCTTCAATGCTGCAGACATTTTTTGGTACCCTTCACCAGATCTGTGCCTCGACACAATCCTGTCGTCTCGAAGCTCTACGGACAAGCTAACATGCTAAGTAGTTGAAAAGTATCTAAAAAGTAGTAGCAAACATGGTAATTAGCTAAAATGCATGACGAGATTCGAACAGTCAACTTTTGGGTTGCTAGACATTCACGGTATATGCCCATCCTTCCACCCCAGCAAACCAGCCTTGTTTTTGCCTTAAAGGAGATTTTTCCTCTTTCTGAAGTAAATCTCTATTTTTGATGTACAGTGAGAGAAAAAAGTATTTGATCCCCTGCTGATTTTGTACGTTTGCCCACTGACAAAGAAATGATCAGTCTATAATTTTAATGGTAGGTTTATTTGAACAGTGAGAGACAGATAAACAACAAAAAAATCCAGAAAAACGCATGTCAAAAATTTTATAAAATGATTTGCATTTTAATGAGGGAAATAAGTATTTGACCCCTCTGCAAAACATGACTTAGTACTTGGTGGCAAAACCCTTGTTGGCAATGACAGAGGTCAGACGTTTCTTGTAGCTGGCCACCAGGTTTGCACACATCTCAGGAGGGATTTTGTCCCACTCCTCTTTGCAGATCTTCTCCAAGTCGTTAAGGTTTCGAGGCTGACGTTTGCCAACTTGAACCTTCAGCTCCCTCCACAGATTTTCTATGGGATTAAGGTCTGGAGACTGGCTAGGCCACTCCAGGACCTTAATGTGCTTCTTCTTGAGCCACTCCTTTGTTGCCTTGGCTGTGTGTTTTGGGTCATTGTCATGCTGGAATACCCATCCACGACCAATTTTCAATGCCCTGGCTGAGGGAAGGAGGTTCTCACCCAAGATTTGACGGTACATGGCCCCATCCATCGTCCCTTTGATGCGGTGAATTTGACCTGTCCCCTTAGCAGAAAAACACCCCCAAAGTATAATGTTCCCACCTCCATGTTTGACGGTGGGGATGGTGTTCTTGGGGTCATAGGCAGCATTCCTCCTCCTCCAAACACGGCGAGTTGAGTTGATGCCAAAGAGCTCCATTTTGGTCTCATCTGACCACAAAACTTTCACCCAGTTGTCCTCTGAATCATTCAGATGTTCATTGGCAAACTTCAGACGGGCATGTATATGTGCTTTCTTGAGCAGGGGGACCTTGCGGGCGCTGCAGGATTTCAGTCCTTCACGGCGTAGTGTGTTACCAATTGTTTTCTTGGTGACTATGGTCCCAGCTGCCTTGAGATCATTGACAAGATCCTCCCGTGTAGTTCTGTGCTGATTCCTCACCGTTCTCATGATCATTGCAACTCCACGAGGTGAGATCTTGCATGGAGCCCCAGGCCGAGGGAGATTGACAGTTCTTTTGCGTTTCTTCCATTTGCGAATAATCGCACCAACTGTTGTCACCTTCTCACCAAGCTGCTTGGTGATGGTCTTGTAGCCCATTCCAGCCTTGTGTAGGTCTACAATCTTGTCCCTGACATCCTTGGAGAGCTCTTTGGTCTTGGCCATGGTGGAGAGTTTGGAATCTGATTGATTGATTGCTTCTGTGGACAGGTGTCTTTTATACAGGTAACAAGCTAAAATTAGGAGCACTCCCTTTAAGAGTGTGGGAGCCAGAAATCTTAATGATTGAGAGGGGGTCAAATACTTATTTCCCTCATTAAAATGCAAATCAATTTATAACATTTTTGACATGCGTTTTTCAGGATTTTTTTGTTATTATGTCTCTCACTGTTCAAATAAACATACCATTAAAATTATAGACTGATAATTTGTTTGTCAGTGGGCAAACGTACAAAATCAGCAGGGGATCAAATACTTTTTCCCCCTCACTGTATATGGGATGTTATAGAAGGGTCCATACACTTTTTTTGTGATTTGGCTTGCTTTTGAGAAACTTAACCCACTCGTTGTGCAGTATCCTTTTAGAAACAGACACACTCTTAGTATAGTGATGCAGGTCTTTAGATGAAATTGTATCATTCTGAACTTTATCTGCAAAGTTGTATTCCATTTTGTACAACTCGAGCTGTTTCTTCTACCAGCTGTGCTGCGCGGGCTGTGTCCGTGTACTATAGGGACACGCTTGGCCTGAACAGCTCCGTAGGGGAATTTCATGTATACAACATCAAAATACCTACATAACTATACTGAGAGGGTGTCCATTTTTAAAAGGACGTATTTTCAAATCAAATCATATTTGTCACATGCGCCAAATTCAACAGGTGTAGTAGACCTTACAGTGCTTACTGCTTACTTACAAGCCCTTTACCAAAAAAAAAATATATATATCTATATTTGGGTCTTTTTGGAGCCTTTGTTCATCATTGTGTACTGATACTGCACAATGAGCAATGAGGAAGTGAATTGCAGCTTGGGGAAGTTTCTCAAAAACAAGCCAAATCACACAACAACAAAAGTGTCTGGACCCTTCCATAACATGCCATTTACATCAAAAATAGAGATTTACTTCAGAAATAGGAAAATTCTCCCTTAAGTAACCTTCTGTTTTATGTAACCATACCAAAATGTGTCACACCCTGATCTGTTTCACCTGTCCTTGTGCTTGTCTCCACCCCCCTCCAGGTGTCGCCCATTATCCCGTGTTTTTATACCTGTGTTCTCGGTCTGTTGCCAGTTTTTTTTGTTCGTGAAACCTACCAGCATTTGTTCGCCTGCTCCTGTCTGTTTCTTGCTCCTGTTTTCTAGTCCTTCCCGGTTTTTACCATTCTGCCTGCCCTGACCCTGAGCCTGCCTGCCGTTCCATACCTTGCCCCACTTTACTGGATTATTGACCCCTGCCTGCCCTGACCCTGCCGTTCTGTACCTTAGCCCACCTTACTGGATTATTGACCCCTGCCTGCCCTGACCCTGCCTGCCGTTCTGTACTTTAGCCCACCTTTCTGGCTTATTGACCCCTGCCTGCCCTGACCCTGCCTGCCGTTCTGTACCTTAGCCCACCTTTCTGGATTATTGACCCCAGCCTGCCCTGACCCTGAGACTGCTTGCCGTTATGGACCCTTTGCACCTTCTCTGGATTATTGACCCCTGCCTGCCTTTGACCTGTTGTTTGCCTGCCCCTGTATTAGAAATAAACTTTTGTTTCTTCAACACTGTCTGCATCATACCAGAAATGTGATGAAATGTAACATATCATAGTCATTTCAGTGCACTAGATTTACATTTAGTATGTTACTTCTAGTCTATGAGACCAAGCTGGCACACAGCAAGTCGCGTAACCAAGCAATTATTCTGATGTTGTTATTTTAACCTGGTGCAGCGTGTGGAGCCCCAAGACTATGTTTTACTTGTGGATGGTGATTTCGGACTTTCTGTGAACACACTGAAAAGTAATTTGATACAGTGTTGATCAGTCAGCACACATTTGGGTTATACATGTCAAGACGGCAGGAGAGGGAGTTTATGCCAAAGCTGGAATTTATTCAACACATGTTTGAAACAGCGATGCTGTTAGCCTGGGAATGCGCAACTGAGGTTATCTTTACATGTGCGTTCGGGGTTCAATCATTTACTATATGCGGTTCAACATAGCTAACTTACTGTTTCTTAACAAAGCAATTTGTTTTCTCGGCTATTGTTTGTGTTGTGGTCTTGGTTGTTCTTAGTCGACGAAATGTACTGCATTGTTTGTCCTCTCTGCAATCTGGCTACCTCGCCTTAACGTTACCGTAGCTTGGACTGTGCAATGCAAATGAAAGTGATTCGCTTGGTTTCCAAAAGTAACATTAACTAACTAGTTGTGTTTTGCGTAAGAAAGTATGATATATTGTGATGCATGATCTGGCCATCAACGTTAGCTAACCTTTACATTGGCTAAGGTTACTTAGCAAGTTAAATTGGCTCTCATAGCAGCCAATGACGTTGACTTCTTTATTTGTGCTCCGATTACATGCAAGGGTCTAGATCAGCAGTTAACCTGTTGGGGCTAGGGGGCAGTATTTTCACGGCTGGATAAAAAAACGTACCCGATTTAATCTGGTTACTAATCCTACCCAGTAACTAGAATATGCATATACTTATTATATATGGATAGAAAACCCCCTAAAGTTTCTAAAACTGTTTGAATGGTGTCTGTGAGTATAACAGAACTCATTTGGCAGGCAAAACCCTGAGACAGATTCTGACAGGAAGTGGATATCTGATGTATTGTATTACCTTTAAACCTATGCCATTGAAAAACACAGGGGCTGAGGAATATTTTGGCACTTCCTATTGCTTCCACTAGATGTCACCAGCCTTTACAAAGTGTTTTGAGTCTTTTACTGTGAGATCTGACCGAACAAGAGCCATGGAACGGTGATGGCCGATTAGACTCTGGCGCGCGAGTTCATGTTGGGTACCCTCGTTCCAATACGTTATAAAAGAGAATGCATTCGTCCACCTTGAATATTATTCATGTTCTGGTTAAAAAAGGCCCTAATGATTTATGCTATACAACGTTTGACATGTTTGAACGAACGTAAATATATTTTTTCCCCTCGTTCATGAAGTGAAGTCCGGCGGGCTTAGATCATGTGCTAACAAGACGGAGATTTTTGGACATAAATGATGAGCTTTTTTGAACAAAACTACATTCGTTATGGACCTGTGATACCTGGAAGTGACATCTGATGAAGAGAATCAAAGGTAATGGATTATTTACATAGTATTTTCGATTTTAGATCTCCCCAACATGGCGGCTAGTCTGTATCGCAACGCGTATTTTTCTGGGCGCAGTGCTCAGATTATTGCAAAGTGTGATTTCCCAGTAAGGTTATTTTTAAATCTGGCAAGTTGATTGCGTTCAAGAGATGTAAATCTATAATTCTTTAAATGACAATATAATATTTTACCAATGTTTTCTAATTTTAATTATTTAATTTGTGGTGCTGACTTGACTGCCGGTTATTGGAGGGAAACGATTTCCTCAACATCAATGCCATAGTAAAACGCTGTTTTTGGATATAAATATGAACTTGATAGAACTAAAAATGCATGCATTGTCTAACATAATGTCTTAGGAGTGTCATCTGATGGAGATTGTAAAAGGTTAGTGCATCATTTTAGCTGGTTTTATGGTTTTGGTGACCCTGTCTTTGAATTGACAAAACATTACACACAGCTATTGTCAATGTACTCTCCTAACATAATCTAACTTTATGCTTTCGCCGTAAAACCTTTTTGAAATCGGACAACGTGGTTAGATTAAGGAGATGTTTATCTTTCAAAGGGTGTAAGATAGTTGTATGTTTGAAAAATTTGAATTTTTACATTTATTTGGTTTCAAATTTGCCGCTCTTGAAATGCACCTGCTGTTGATGGAGTGCACCACGGGGGGGACGCTAGCGTCCCACCTAGCCCATAGAGGTTAACACATGATGACTTATGTGTAAAACCTTCCTTGGCTAAATATAGCTAGCTAGCTTTCCTCGCTTGTTGGTTAGCTACCTAGCCAGCGTTAGCTTTCATCTAACTGATATAACGTTACATTAGATAGCTAGCTAGCCAAACAAAACTACCTTTATTTGCCTGTTCATTAGATAGATAGCTTTCGGTTGACTGGTGTTAGCTAGCTACAGAGGCTAGCTGCTGGACTTTGTACAAGCAAGCTAATGTTAGCTAGGTAACATTTGCTAGTTAGCTACCTAGCTAATCAAAATATCTGTTTGCATTTATTGATTAACCTCATCTTGAATACCACCATATAGCTAGCTATATACAGTAGCATAGGTTTGTTCGCATACACTTTTTATGACTGGCAGCATGGTGCAAGCAGCTGTATTGTTGCCGGGCAACCGACCTGGTGTTAGAACTGAGTTTCTGCAAAAAAAGATGTTAACATCGTCAGAAATGCTACAAAAAGGTAGCACATCGTTGTTTCTTAACAGATGGAAATGTGCACGTGAGAGCGATAAATTATACATTTAATAAAAACCTTCGCACCCACAAACTCAGTCAATCTGGCATTTGTAAATTCAATGGTCCCTTTATGGGGGGGGGGGGGGGGGGGGGTAAGTGTGTTGTGTACCTCCAATAAAGTTGATTTAATCATTTTTATTGAGATTGATGTCATATTGGCTTAGATATGATGATATAGAGATTTGAATTTAACACTGAGCTTCAACCAATACTTATAATACATGCGACTATCGTTGCTTCTATAATATTATGACCCATAAGCCCCATACAGAAATTCCCCCAACACACACAACCACCCCCCACCAAACACACCTTCAGATTCTGTCCGTCAAAGGGCAGTGAACCGCTGACAAGCGTGTACAGTATGACCCCCAGGCTCCAGACGTCCACCTCGGGCCCATCATACTTCTTCCCCTGGAACAGCTCCGGGGCGGCGTAGGGCGGGGAGCCGCAGAACGTGTCCAGCTTACTGCCCAGGGTAAACTCGTTGCTAAAGCCAAAGTCTGCAATCTTGATGTTCATGTCTGCGTCCAGGAGTAGGTTCTCAGCCTGATGGGAAATCGGGAGAGGGGGGTGAGTAACTGTGTATATGAGAGATACAGCAGTCAGACAGAAAGACAGACGGATATACATTGATCGAAAAACAAAGACAGAGTCAGAGTCAGTCTCTCAATCTGTCGATCGATGTCTACTCAGAGAGACACTCAGACAGTGAGTCACAGACAGACAATGTGTGTGTGACCCTTGATGGATCAAAGTTTCAATGCTACAGCAGCATGTATGGTATTGGTTTTCACCTTGAGATCCCTGTGGACAATCCTCTTCTGATGGCAATACTGCACTGCAGAGACAATCTGAAAGAGAGAGAAAATCCAGTTGTAGAAGGACAATCTTTTTTCAATACATTCCTAAAGGACCCTCAGGGTGTACATTTTTGTTCTACCCCAGCATTAATACACCCGATTTAACTAAATCAACAAATTACCAAGCTAAGCTAACAAATCTCAATGGTAGATTTAGCCGCTACGCTATTGCTCTACTGACGGCTAATGAATCTCTACAGTTAGTCAGCATTAGCCACTAAGCTATGATATGCTACAAATGAAAGCAATTAGGCTATGCTACAAATTAATTAGTCCCCATTCCCAGCAGAGGTTGGATTGCGTTAGCCTCCCAGCAATAACGCTAATCAAATCTCTCCTCAGTCGTTGAGGTAGGGTACTCTGTTTGAATGCCACATAGATAACGCATCCTTCCTCCCTCGAGGTATGCCAACGCTTATCATCAATCATCATAACTCATCACCAGAGTAGGAGTGCTGACCTAGGATTAGGTCCCCTTTGTCCGTATTATCTCATTATGATCTAAAAAAGCAGATCCTAGATCAGCAGTCCTATTCGGAGACACATAATATGGGCACGGATCTGTTAGCTAAGGTGACCAGATTTTATCAACGCGAAAAATGGATTACCCCTCTACAGTTTTGTTAATCGTAGCCCATCACCCATGTTTGGTAACTATGCTGTTGGAAGCACTTTCTGGTCATGGGCATGATTGTTCATGCGGTGGTTACAATGTAGGTTATCACTGATAAAATAATCACATAAAAACGCCTGTGCCAAAGCCGCAGAAGCAAACGAGCTGGGTACTGTGAAAGACAGCATTTTTACATGCAAATCTGATTGGATACAGAGTTTGATTATTTAAATATCAGCCTCATTTTAACTTCAGAGTTGCTTTTTTCTTCGAGGGCTAACTCAGGGACATTTCTGGTGGCCTGTCCCTGGAATCGGGGACTGTCCTGGAAATTGTGGACGTCTGGTCACCAAAGAAAAGGTATTTGAGTAAGGTTAGACTTTTGCCCCATTCCAAATGAACAGCTTAGACTTTTGCGCAAATCCATATTGACCCCTAGGTAGATCTGAAAGGACTGGATAGGTGTCAGCAATATAGTAATAGATTGATCTTGCGCTCAGAATTTTTGGCCATGTTCCTGACATGTATCCAATCGCTTCAGATCTACAAATGTGCCGAGGTGGGTAGTGGATAGGGGCTAGGGGTTGTTTCTGGACAGGGCCATTGACCAACACAAACCTTTTATACTTGGGAGAGACACTTCATAAAAGGATGGTGCTATGCTTAAGGGCTACCACTAGAGTCTAGGGGAAAGGCCTAGGACCCGTTTCTAGACGGGGCCATTGACTAACCTTACATAAGGGGAATCCTAGCTTCCACTTAAGTCAAATTTTCACTTAGTCACGCAAGGATGCTGCGATGCCAAAACACCACCACTAGAGGCCAGTGTGGGTTGACAGACAGAAGTGAACTAGGGGAGTAATAAAGTATTTCTAATGTTCTGTATTTCTGCTTGGTGAATCAGCATGAGGTCTGTTCGTGCTGAGTAACAGATATGGGAATGTCATTGAGCACACACCAGCACACATATGCTTGCGCACGCACACACACTTTACTGAGATGTTATCAACTCGCACACTGCCTAGCTTGTAGAATACACACAAACTGTCAGAGACATGCCCAGCCTCGCCTGTAGGACTCACTGACATGACACACACCCTAATAGACAGCCGGCGCCGATGACGTGGATGTCGATTGAGGCAGCCCCCTGCACCTCTCTGATTCAGAGAGGATGGGTTAAAAGAGGAAGACGCATTTCAGTTGAAATACTGACTAGGTAGCTCATTTGCCTTTTGTAGAACATGAACATACACACACACACACACACAGTCATACACGTGCTGTCTGTTCCCAGGAGGTCATTAGCTCATCTATTTATTCTGAGCACGGACCCGTCTCCTGCAGTGCCTGTGTCAGGGAAGGAAGGGGTCTCCTCTCCCCCCGCTCCCTCTTTCTTTCCTCTTCTCTCCCTCCCTCCCTCCCCACAGGAGATTGATGACAGAGGATATGGCTGGTGACATTGCTGCACCTCTTCACACAGCGGTTTTAGTTTTCAGCAGTGTGCGTGCACACACGTGTGTCGCTGTACTCTGTGTGTCAGTGTGCGTTAGCGTATGGGAGTGTCCGTGTGTGTGTGTGTGTGAGAGAGAGAGTGTGTCAGCAGTTGTGTGTGTGTGTGTGTGTGTGTTAGCAGTAACTCACCTGGCGAAACTTGGCCCGAGCCTCCTTTTCCTTCATCCTTCCATGTGCAACTAAGTAGTCAAATACCTCACCTGGATGGGGGACACAAAGCGAGAAAGAAAGAGAGCGAGGTCTGGAGTGAGCAAGGAAACATCTACCGCAAACCAAAAAGCTTCAGCAGCTCCGGTCCTGGAGAGCCGCAGGTGTGCAGGATTTTGTTCCAGCCCAACTCTAACACACCTGATTCAAGTCATCAGCTAATCAGAATATTCAATTTGTACCAGAATAATTTGAATAATTTGGCATCTTAGCTGGCGTAGAACAAAAGCCTGCACACAATGCGGCTCTCCAAGACCTGGGAGTTGTCTACCACTGTGCTAGTACAGTTAGTCTTAAAAGGTGCCCGCAAAAGATACGAATGTCTCAAAAGAAAGAGAATGTGCGCTTAATGAACAGGGAAAATATAATTTGTCAAAACATATTTTTATCACTTGCCCAATAAAATACTGTGCTTGGAGGGGAAGCATTATAGTGAACAGAGTCCTTTTTGATTCATCCATCGTTTTGTTCATACTCACCACCACTGGCGTACTCCATTATCAAATAAAGTGTCTTCTCAGTCTCAATGACTTCAAACAATTTAACTGGAGAGAAAAGGAGAGAGGAGAGAAATAGACGATTAATGAGGATAGCCAATGAGGACAACACATCCTGTCAAATACTAGCTGACAGACGAAAAGGGTGCATCTACGGAGCAAAATCATAAACGCAACATGCAACAATTTCAAAGATTTTACTGATTTACAGTTCATAAGGAAATCAGTCAGTTGAAATAAATTAATTAGGCCCTAATCTATGGATTTCACATGACTTGGCAGGGATGCAGCCATGGTTGGGCCTTGGAGAGCATAGGTCCACCCACTGGGGAGCCATGCCTAGCCAATCAAAATGAGTCTTTACAACAAAAAGGGTTTTATTAGACAGAAATACTCCTGCGGGTGAAGAAGTCGTATGTGGAGGTCCTGGGCTGATGTGGTTACACGTGGTCTGCGGTTGTGAGGCCGGTTGGACGTACTGCCAAATTCTCTAAAACGATGTTGGAGTTGGCTTATGGTAGAAAAATAAATTCAATTCTTTCTTTTTACCCTGTTTTCTCCCCAATTTTGTGGTATCCAATTGGTAGTTAGAGTCTTGTCTCACTGCTGCAACTCCCATACGGACTGAGGCGAAGGTCGAGAGCCATACATCCTCCGAAACACAACCCAACCAAGTCAGTCACACTGCTTCCTGACACAATGCCCACTTAACCCGGAAACACTGTGCACCTGGCGACCGTGTCAGCGTGCACTGCGCCCAGCCCGCCACAAGAGTTGCTAGTGCGCGATGGGACAAGGACATCCCTGCCAGTCAAACCCTCCCCTAACCCGGACGACGCTGGGACAATTGTGCGCCGCTCCATGGTTCTCCCGGTCGCGGGCTGCTGCGACAGAGCCTGGACTCGAACCCAGAATCTCTCATGGCACAGCTATCATTGCGATGCCAATTGCCCGCTCCCTCAAAACTGGAAACATCTGTGGTATTGTGTTGTGACAAAACTACACATTTTAAAAGTGGCCTTTTATTGTCCCAGCACAAGGTGCACCTTAATCAGCTTTTTGATATGCCACACCTGTCAGGTGGATGAATTATCTTGGCAAAGGATAAATGTTCTCTAACAGAGATGTAAAGAAATGTGTGCATAAAATTTGAGAGAAATAAGCTTTTTGTGTGTATGGAGAAAGAAAAATAAAACTATCAAAGCCATGTGTCGTACAAAGAAAGTGATTCATTCCTCATTGCTCTGGAGGCATAAAGGCTCTTTCAAACGCACACACACACGGGGGGCATGATGTGTGCGTGCGTGCTTTTGACTTACACACACACCCCCACGTCACAGACAAATACATTTTTCAATTAACTACAGCGAAACCACACCAACCCCTTCCATCTAGCCATCTCCTGCCATGACACCTCCAGCCCCACACACGTAGACACATACAGCTGCCTGACAATGTGGAGACCAGCACACCGAGTCTGTTTCTACATGTAAAGGAATGAAATTACCCCCTTCCTGTCACACTCATTTAATTACTCTGAGCATAGAATGGGAAAAGAGAAAGGTAGTAAGAGACTGAAGCTTTGATCAGGGCTGGACTCAAATAAAATTGACCTGACTATTACAATATAATGACAATTACTTAATTGTCCATTTTCTTAAGGAAACAGAGATTTGTCTTCTGCTTTATTGAAACTCCTCAAAAACCCACATGCACATCCCAGGAGCAGTTTAGAACCTAAGTGACCTGTACCAGGTAGATGGCCTCTAAGATTCAATATTGGCGACTGCCTGCCCAACCCACCACACCCCTAAACTATCCCACCTAAAACAATGAGCCAGCTATCAAGAGCAAAGCCACCCTAATAAATCGCCAGCCCTGCCCACCCACTCAACTAGCCTGGTCCCAGATCCGTTTGTGCTCTTACCAACTCCATAGTGGTCATTGTCAACCCAAACATGTTTGACATGACAAAGAGCTGGCATGATAGCTAAAACGGACTGGCGCTCAGGCTACCACTCAACTACTGCTTCGACATGCTCCCATCAGGTCAGAGGTGGGGATGATTTTGATTGAGTTCCCATTTTGAGAACTAATCTAAATTGAACAACAATAATAAAAAATAAAAAGTACTGCAGACATTACCATGATTGGAAACTAAGGATGCACGATATATCGGTGAACATATCGGAATCAGACGATATTAGCTAAAATGCCAACAACAGTATAGGCCCGATGTCTAGTTTAACGCTGATGTTAAAAGCAGATGTCAAAGCTACCGTGCATACCTATATAACGTAGGTAAATGACAATGACACCACGTAAAATTTTGCACTACACGTGCAACACAGCGTTCCTGACCTAGCCCACAATGTCTGCTGTGTGGATCGAGCAGTCAACAAGTCGAGCAGTCACTTGAAAGAGTAGGAAAACTTCAGCAAGACAACTCAAAGGCAGAATCCATTAAAGCCAAGATAATGGAATTCATTGCCCTTGACAATCAGCCATTCTCTGTCGTGGGTGATGTTGGCTTTCGCCGACTGGTCGAGCACCGGTACACACTACAAAGTGCGCCATTTTTCAGAAGTTACCTTACTGGAGTTACACAGTAATATCATCACTGCTATTAGCTTCATGACATATATACTATGGAAAAAAAGATACAGTAGCACTGTCAAAGCTGTACAAAAAAAGTCTGCAAACAAACAAACACCGGCCACGAACGATGTGTTAACAATACTACGTTGGTAATAAAGCATCATTTGTTCGACCGCAACTTTTGAGGTAGCTAGCTTTAGCTTGGTACCTAGCTAGCACTAATACAACCAGCCTGAAAACAATGACCAGTAGAAACTGCAGTCATTTTCATTATTCTACGCAATGATTTAGGAATCCTTGTGAGTAAGTATTAGCTAGGTTGCCACTTGTCGTTTGCCTATTGAAATTGAATTTCAGTTCATGAAAATAAATAAGCTAGCCGGCTACTTAACCCTGCTGCCCAAAGCTAATGTTATAAGCAGCCAGTTAGCTTCATCTGGCTAGTGAAGCTCGACCGGACCGGGTTATGTGTTGTGAAGCTAGCCACAATAAGGATTAGGCACAATAGTGGAATTTGCGAGCTAACTATATAGCTACTGAAACAGATGTCGTTTTGCTATGTTTTTGGGGAAGAACATTGTTTGCATCCATGAGCTAGCTAGCTTTTTTTTAATGACCAGCACTGTAGGACATATGCAATATGAGTGAGTGTAATCAATGTGTAATAACTATGTAAAAAAAAATGTATGAATGTGTTCAAATATTATGTGACGTAAACTCATATTCAGGTCCTGATTAGGCAACAAGCTTATTTGACACGTCAAATAGTGTTATTTGACCCAAAACAGTGTTCCATTGAAATCTTGGTAGAGAATGAAACGACTGAAGAGCACAGCAAGTAAGTGAAAGAAATAGGTTTTGATTATGTTTTACTGGTAATGGGGACATACGTCAATGCCAACAACATACATTTTTGGTCAGAGTGTGTGTGTGCAACCTTTATTTAACTAAGCAAGTCAGTTAAGAACATATTCTTTATTATGACGGCCCGGACGACGCTGGGCCAATTGTGCGTCGCCCTATGGGACTCCCAATCACAGCCGGATGTGATACAGCCTGGATATGAACCAGGGACTGTAGTGACGCCTCTTGCACTGAGATGCAGTGCCTTAGACCGCTGCGTCGATGTGTGTATGTGTTTTACCTATTTAACTGTACTAGAATGCTTAAAAGGCCGCTATAATTTAAATATCAGTTATCGGTATACATTTTTTTAGAGCAAGGACAATATCGGATATCGGTATTGGCCAAAAATGTAATATCGGTGCATCACTATTGGAATCATCCCAAAAACAGAAGGACAGTAAATGCCAGTCATGGCTGAAAGAAACTGATCTGTTGGTGAATAATTAGGTTGTAAAAAGCGACTAGGCAAGTCTGGGGGTTTTAAGGAACAATGGTTACCTTCAGATAAATCTCTGCCCTTGCCTTGAAGTGTGTGTGCGTGTGTATTGTGTAATCATTCCCAGGCCCGGAGTCTTAATGACGCCATTGCCCAGCGGTCAGTCCAAATTATGTTTTATGAGAGTAATTTTGACCCCCCCCCCCCCCCCCCGCGTAGCCGGAATGGGCCGAGCCAGAAAAGGAGCATCTCAAAGTCAACTGGAATGGGATCCGGGCAAAAAACAAAATCATACCAATAAGGCTCCCTTTTCCCTATCCGTCACTGCACATCCTGGAATGCTGTTTCGCTTTCCATCAAGTTTTCTTGTTATTAGTTTGTCATTTTAATTTTATGTATCCTTTATCTAGCCTGGCAAGTCCCATTGATAGAGTAACACGTTTTGCTCTGGACAAGAAGTAGCATAAAAACATTAATAGGAAGACAATACAACATCAAGGGCATACATGTACAGTGCCTTGCGAAAGTATTCAGCCCCCTTGAACTTTGACCTTTTGCCACATTTCAGGCTTCAAACATAAAGATATAAAACTGTAATTTTTTGTGAAGAATCAACAACAAGTGGGACACAATCATGAAGTGGAACGAAATTTATTGGATATTTCAAACTTTTTTAACAAATAAAAAACTGAAAAATTGGGCGTGCAAAATTATTCAGCCCCCTTAAGTTAATACTTTGTAGCGCCACCTTTTGCTGCGATTACAGCTGTAAGTCGCTTGGGGTATGTCTCTATCAGTTTTGCACATCGAGAGGCTGACATTTTTGCCCATTCCTCCTTGCAAAACAGCTCGAGCTCAGTGAGGTTGGATGGAGAGCGTTTGTGAACAGCAGTTTTCAGTTCTTTCCACAGATTCTCGATTGGATTCAGGTCTGGACTTTGACTTGGCCATTCTAACACCTGAATATGTTTATTTGTGAACCATTCCATTGTAGATTTTGCTTTATGTTTTGGATCATTGTCTTGTTGGAAGAAAAATCTCCGTCCCAGTCTCAGGTCTTTTGCAGACTCCATCAGGTTTTCTTCCAGAATGGTCCTGTATTTGGCTCCATCCATCTTCCCATCAATTTTAACCATCTTCCCTGCCCCTGCTGAAGAAAAGCAGGCCCAAACCATGATGCTGCCACCACCATGTTTGACAGTGGGGATGGTGTTCAGGGTGATGAGCTGTGTTGCTTTTACGCCAAACATAACGTTTTGCATTGTTGCCAAAAAGTTTGATTTTGGTTTCATCTGACCAGAGCACCTTCTTCCACATGTTTGGTGTGTCTCCCAGGTGGCTAGTGGCAAACTTTAAACGACACTTTTTATGGACACCTTTAAGAAATGGCTTTCTTCTTGCCACTCTTCCATAAAGGCCAGATTTGTGCAGTATACGACTGATTGTTGTCCTATGGACAGAGTCTCCCACCTCAGCTGTAGATTTCTGCAGTTCATCCAGAGTGATCATGGGCCTCTTGGCTGCATCTCTGATCAGTCTTCTCCTTGTATGAGCTGAAAGTTTAGAGGGACGTCCGGGTCTTCGTAGATTTGCAGTGGTCTGACACTCCTTCCATTTCAATATTATCGCTTGCACAGTGCTCCTTTGGATGTTTAAAGCTTGGGAAATCTTTTTGTATCCAAATCCGGCTTTAAACTTCTCCACAACAGTATCTTGGACCTGCCTGGTGTGTTCCTTGTTCTACATGATGCTCTCTGCGCTTTAAACGGACCTCTGAGACTATCACAGAGCAGGTGCATTTATACGGAGACTTGATTACACACAGGTGGATTCTATTTATCATCATTAGTCATTTAGGTCAACATTGGATCATTCAGAGATCCTCACTGAACTTCTGGAGAGAGTTTGCTGCACTGAAAGTAAAGGGGCTGAATAATTTTGCACGGACAATTTTTCAGTTTTTTATTTGTTAAAAAAAGTTTCAAATATCCAATAAATTTCGTTCCACTTCATAATTGTGTCCCACTTGTTGTTGATTCTTCACAAAAAAATTACAGTTTTATATCTTTATGTTTGAAGCCTGAAATGTGGCAAAAGGTCGAAAAGTTCAAGGGGGCCGAATACTTTCGCAAGGCACTGTACTTATCCTAGGTCAAGTCTTCGGGTGATATTCCATTTTTCTTTTATAGATAGATGGATAGTGCTGTTCTCAAAATGGTCCATGTCACAGAGTATGGAAAGCGATGGATACAAATGAATTGGACGTTGTACAATAGGAGGTTTTGAAAGAAGTCGTGTTAAATGCTGCTATAAGTATATGTAGTAACATGGTAGAGTTAGTATTAGGATTAATACGGTAGCATTAGGAGTAATATGGATACGGTACAATCTCGCTTGACACTGGCATTGCTTTTGAAAATACCTTGCATTGTTCGGATAGAATAGATGTGTTGGTTGGTCTTACCAATATTGGGGTGATTCAAGATCTTCATGATCCTGACTTCACGAAAGAGCTGTGAAAAGAAGAGAGAAAAAAAAATGTCAGGTCATCTACAATCATAATCTTCTGCAATCAAAATCACTGTCAGGGATGGTTTGTCATTTTCATCACAGAAATCAAGGAAACAAAATAACCAAGAACAAAATCAGTTTTGAAAGTGAGATAAGAGAATACTTTGTCTTCTTGCACAGAAGTTGACTTTGTATCTTGACTGGAATGACTGGAGCATATTATTGTCATCTCCCGATGATAATGTGTTGGTACTGTGAGTGTTCAAGAGCTTCACTGACGTTTGAAAAATCCCAACACAACAGGGCCACATTCAGATCATCGAGCAGTTGCATCACTGTTTTTTTGGATGACAATGCAGCTGCATTGATTTTATCTGGCCATCCAAGTTTTCTGAGCAAAAAAAATTTATAAAAGTTCAAAATGAGTTATTATTGCTGGACACAAAAGACAAAAAACAAAACACCAGCAAATCAGCTCCAAGTGAATTTAATTTTGGAAATATGTTCCAAAGAATTCCCACGCAAAGTAGAGAGAGATATGTGATGCTATACAAATGCAAGCAAGGTTTGAAATTATTATGTTTAAGTAAAACATCTCTCTTTGGGCTTCTTGCAGTCTACAAATGATTTCTATTTACGTTCCGGCCCCCAGACCATCTGCTCAAGAATAGATCGGCGTGCGGCTTAGGGTGTACATCACCAATTACACGAGTGGTCTATAGGATACTGTAACAGAGTTGAAATCAAACTTCTGTCTAGGCTCAAGACTTGGATACTGCATTGTGGGTATTACCATTCAATGAGATTAAACAGCACACCTCTGGACATGTACTACACCAGACAGTCTATACCATTGCTGGGCAGCTGCTGTGACACACCTAATTGTAGAACCTCTGGACTTTTCCTTTAATTCCAACAGTAACGGAACAATAGTTGGATGTTATCAAACAAGTCCACATACACATTTTCCAGAGGAGTAACTAGAATACTTGCTTTAAAGAGAGCTGGAGATATGATTGACATGCCTGCTGAAGTGGAGTAGAACATATTAGCATGTTCCTCTTTGACTGCTCATGTGTGTAGCGAATTTGTCACCGCTTCAGAGACGAATGGCTGGCAGGCTTTGTATCTGAGTATGTGTGTGAATTAATAGTGTGCGTGTGCTTACTGTGTGTGTTTGACAGACCATAATGGCTAATGGGGGTCCACGTGGCAACAGTCCCTGTGGCGCACCGTTACCCGGATGATTAGGCAGCTTCCGTGACAGGGTGCTGTAACATGTGTTGGCTGTCTGCCCTCTCCTCCTCACTCCCTCCTCTCCCAGATGGCAAACGATGACCAGCACCGAAAAATTCCATTCACCCTGCCTCCTACACCCCACCACATTGTCTGTAGTGGTCACGATAGCAACATTTTACTAACAATATGATACCAGTTCAAGTATCATGATACCACGGTGGAAAAAAGGCCTAGCGTCCTGTTTGCTCCGTCCTGACACTTGTCCACGTTTTCTAAACGTTATGCACGTGTTACACAAAAATCCTGTCACCGATATTCACACTTCTACTCAATACAACACATATTGAATTTAACGTCACACTGTATAATAGAACACTGCATAGAATCGCTAATTTGCTCATATTTTTATATTTAAAAAATGTTATTTAACCTTTATTTAACTAGGCTAGTCAATTAAGAACAAATTCTTATTTACAATGATGGCCTACCCCGGCCAAACCCTCCCCTAACCCGGATGACACTGGGCCAAATGTGCGCCGCCTGATCACGGCCGGTTGTGATACAGCCTGGGTTCAAACCAGGGTCTATAGTGACGTCTCTAGCACTGTGATGCAGTGCCAGAGACCGCAGCACCACTCGGGAGCCTCCGAGTGGCCTGCCTGTGATTTGGCTGGAAGGAATAGACATTGGATAATGATCAGCATTTCATTGTGGCAGTAAGATGAATACGCTGCATTCAAATTTTACTCTTCAGTTAACAAAAGACACTCAAACACTCACTCTGCTTCCAACTTTAAAAAAGGTTAGGCACCAAACAGAATGTAAGGAGCACCAGAAAGAGATTAATTAGCGGCCCGGGATTAGTTCAAAATGGCCCACGACATGGTTTGTGAAATTATATCTAATGTGCGTGAAATCGCACAGAAAGGAAAAATGGTAGCGCCGGTAATATACGTAATTTCTTTAACCGTTTGAGCTAGAGACAAGACATTTTCTTTGCTGTAAAGCTGCAAGCATGATCGTCGCGAAGCCGTTTTTCCCTCTCTGGCACCGCTGCGTTGCATGACAGAAAACTTGCAAAGCCTACCAGACTGGCCCGTTCTCTTGGTTATAACAGGGATGAAATTATATACACAACGCATCAACTTCGCTCGCTCGGAGCACTGCTCCAATGTATCAAATGTACAAAATGTAACAGAAGACTGATCAGGGTCTGAATAAATTATGTTAAAAACTGATGGCGGAATTGATGCGTAGAGGATGCGGCTGGCGGATTACAGATGCCACACCTGAAATGCGCATGAAACCGGATTACCGGGTTAGCCGGTAATAGCCAGCTATTGGCCTATAAAAAGATTTAAAGGCCGAAATTTTTTTTAAAAGAATTGGGAGCCAGCCACCTGTCCAGTAGAATAAAACGTAAAAAAGCATAGCGAAAACGCTTTTGAACTTATTCATTGATGAAAATACTGGTCGATGGAAATACATATGACTGGTCATGCTTATTTGTCTATAGCTTAATTTGCAGTACCAGTCAAAAGTTTGGACACACCTACTCAATGGTTTTTCTTTATTTGTAATTTTTTTTGTAGTATAATAATGAAGACATCAAAACTATGAAATAAACAAATCAAAATATATTTTATAGTTGAGATTTTTCAAAGTAGCCACTCTTTGCCTTGATTCAGCTTTACACACTTTTGGCATTCTCTCAACCAGCTTCATGAGGTAGTCACCTGGAATGCATTTCAATTAACAGGTGTGCCTTGTTAAAAGTTCATTTGTGGAATTTCTTCAGTTGTCCTGTGACAAGTTAGAGGTGATATATAGAAGATAGCCCTTTTTGGTAAAAGGACCAAGTCCATATTATGGCAAGAAAAGCTCAAATAAGCAAAAAGAAACAATAGTCCATCCTTACTTTCAGACATGAGGGCCAGTCAATGCGGAAAATTTCAAGAACCATCAAGCACTATGATGAAACTGGCACTCATGAGGACCGCCACAGAGTTGCCTCTGCTGCAGAGGATAAGTTAATTAGTTAATTCCACCTCAGATTGCAGCCCAAATAAATGCTTTACAGAGTTCAAGTAACCGACACATCTCAACATCAACTGTTCAGAGGAGACTGCGTGAACCAGGCCTTCATGGTCAAATTGCTGCAAAGAAATTAATAAAAGGACACCAATAAGAAGAAGAGACATGCTTGGGCCAAGAAACGCGAGCAATGGACATTGGACCAGTGGAAATTTGTCCTTTTGGTTCCAACCGCCATTTCTTTCTGAGACGCAGAGTAGGTGAACAGATGATCTCCGCACGTGTGGTTCCCACCGTGAAGCATGGAGGTGGTGGTGTGGGAGTGCTTTGCTGGTGCCACTGATCTATTTAGAATTCAAGGCACACTTAACCAGCATGGCTACCACAGCATTCTGCAGCAATTCGCCATCCCATCTGGTTTGCGCTTAGTGGGACTATTATTTGTTTTTCAACAGGAGAATGACCCAACACACCTACAGGCTGTGTAAGGGATATTAGACCAATGACAGAGATGGAGTGCTGCATCAGATGACCTGGGCTCCACAATCACCTGACCTCAACCCAATTGAGATGGTTTTGGATGAGTTGGACCGCAGACCCAAGTAGTGCGATGGGCCCTGGTCAAAGTAGTGCAGTATATAGGGAGGCAGCCATCATCCTCTGACTGAACCAGCGGGGAAACCCCTCTCAAGGTCTTTCAAGGTGAGGGAAAAAATAAACAATACAAAGAAAGAACTATGGTTCTCCTGTTCAGTGCATATGCACACAAACGCTTACCAGCATGAATTAAACAGATATGGAAATCAACTGAGAAAGTAGATAAGCTTGTACTAAATGTTGCCTTTTGGTTGCATTAACATAGTATTGCGGGGTATGGTGATGCTATTGCTAAAAAAAATGCAAATATAACGCTCTACAATTGATGCTATACGGTTTACACTCTCATCTTATCAGTGTACACACACGCCTGGTGAGAGAATCCCCCCGCATCCCCTCCCCTGAAACAAAGGGAAAACCAAACCATGACCCTATGAGTCATTATGACAATGAATAGATATCGAATTTATTCTTATTTGTTTCAGCGCAAATGTTTCAAATGCCTGTATCGCAAGAATCGAATTCCTATTATGTTTTTTTCATTTTTATGAGCGTTTGTCTTCTCGGTCTCGTCTCCTTCGCTCCTTCTGTGCCGTGTGTATTGTGCACCTTCCCATTCGCACGCAGACCCCAAGCCATTCCCCCTGCCACTCACAACAACAAAGACGAAAGATCACTTCTTCCTCTCTGACAAACAGCTTCAACTCCCTATTTGCATGTGAAGGTTTGGTCCAACAGAACCGGTCACAAGGACTCTGAAACACAATAAGACAGTTTACTGTAATAGAGAAAACCTCTCTAACGATACCATTTTTATGTCTCAGCTCCTCAAATTGCGCGAAGAGCAAAACCTACTAAAACAGGAGTATCAATGAACATTGATTCTGAATGCTAGGTTTGTCACTCGCGGGATTGTGGTACCACTTACCGCTAGCAGCTTATCACACACTGCTATACTAGCTGTCTAGTCTACGTTTTTATAAAATGAGCATAAAAAAAATATTATCTAAAGGAATTGGCAACTTGTTCTCATTCTGAGAAATAAGGTAAACCACTTGATTTGAACATCTGAACAGTGGACAGGCTAGCAAGCTGTTCAAACAGGTGGGAGACAGACAGGTGTGTTCATAACAATTCAACTGTTCTGCCTGGTTACCTAGCAAATAGAACCAAGTTGGCTAGACTTTAAATATAAAGATTAGCTGGCTACCAACTAGCACGTGAACTTCTGCTTGTGAGATTGTTTATACGAGACCTGTGTTAATTTTCTATAATGCCTGACACAAGGAGTTGGTAATTATTAGCGAATGTGCATTATGCATGGTTCTGGTTAAATTTGTAACAAAAAGGACATTTTCATTGGACAGACTTAAAAGCCAGATCAGTGATTGCAAAAAAGCAGGTTAAAAATGATTTTGTTAATATAATTACGTTAGTGGGTCTTATGGTTGTGGAAGGCATATATTTTGCCCAGGTATAATTTCACAAGCCCTGAATTCATTAGACTATTGCTGACTGTTTGAAATGCAGTGTATTTTACCTTTAAATTGTACAACAAAGCTTAGAGAAAACATTAATACTGAGATGTGCTGTATATCGTGAATTGCCCATAAGTCTGTAATAATCGAGATACGATTTTTAGGCCATAATCACCAAGCCCTGATAGAAATGAGTGAAGATGAAGCACCTTCTATGAGGAAAACGTTTTGGGGTAAAGTTTCCTCTAGGTACAGATCTAGGAACAGCTTCACCTCATCCAATCCTAACCTTAAATTAATCACTACCGGGGTAAATGCAATACTGACCCAATATCAGCATCTAGGGTCAACTTTACCCTACACCAGGGAAAACACTGTACACAGGTGCACTACTAGAATGAGGCGTCAGTGTACAGAAGCGTGAAGCTGTAGTGGGCAGGAACAGTGGTTGTATTTTTAGATCCGGGGCTATAAATAGCTCCGCACTTGGATACGGGAGAGCCTTGTAGCCACCGGATTCAACTCGATTCATTTTCATGACATCGCGGCTCGTGATTGGCTCCTTGAAAAGCGAGGCTGGGTGGGAGCAACGAGCATCTGTGAGTAACGGATTGTGTGTATTTTTAACCGTGTGGATGTGTACATTGAATATGTGAACTCCATGCATGTGTGTTTGAGCATTGGGGTACTTCTGCCCAGTACACCCAAACCAGTCTACCACTCACAAACCACCCTCTTTGAAATGCACATAGAAAAATATGAGGAGAGGGGCAGACAAAAAAAAAAAAAAAGACCGAATTTGAGCATTATCTTTGGTTTTTATTAATGATTTGCGTCATTCACTGTCTCGGACCACATATGCGTCTTGCTCTTAAGAGTACCTCTAGAGAGTTCCCCCATACATCACAGCAACGTCAGCCCTTTCACACGTACATTTCTCAATGAACTACAGAGAAACCACACAGCCATCCCCTGTTTATCTAGTCCTCTACTCCCATGACCCTTTGTGTCCGAGGGCCCCCCTTAGGGTGGCCTCTTGATGCCTGACGCGGAGTGACAGACACGTGGGCCAGCCTCGCCTGCCTCCCATGACGCAAGTAGCACAGGAGTCTAGTCTTATCCACTGCAGAGAGCTGGGTTGCGTTCAGCCGGCACCACTGTATGAAAGCGTTCTCAAAACGGTAAATTAAAACTGTTTTATTATCAGTAAATTTTTGGTTAGTACTGCCTCGGTCGGTCCCAACCCACAAAAATTTGGTTTCATGCCCACTCTGGTTGTACCTGTGTTAAGACAAACCAAGAGCCTACTTTAAACCAATCTAATTAACCTAAATGAAAGCTGCAATGTGTAACTTTTTGGGCGACCTGACCAAATTCACATGGAAATGTGAGTTATAGGTCTGTCACTCATTGAAAGCAAGTCTAAGAAGCGGTATATCTGTTCTATGTGAGCAATTTCTATGCTTCCTTTTTAGCGTTTCGTTTTTGCGTCTTTTACTTTATTTTTACCCCAGCATCAAACAGCTCAAAATACAATATTTTCGGTTATGGAAAATATATTTCACAGCGATTTAGATGGTACAATGATTCTTTACCGTGCTTGTTTTGTCACAAACTGAAATTAGAGTAACATTAAGAATTTTTGCAACCAGGTAATGGTGGAGCGATTTCTGCATATCACTCCTTTAACCACATATGTGCCTTCCCACCAGAGACTAGATTCAATTCCTGCATCTTCTATTCCTGCTATGTCTCCTCCTCCCATTATCTCGCTCTCTCCCTCTGTTTCTAAACTACCTGTAATAAAGCATGAAAAAATACAAATGGGAGTGGAATTCCACTCTAACAGAAATAAAAATGATCCTTATAGGACAGTGGTCACCAACCTTTTCTGAGTCAAGATCACTGAGTCGAAATGCATGCATAGATCTACCGCTCTGATTCTTATTAACATGACTTAAAAAATGTAAGCCTATGTACAACATTAACCAATTAAAAACAGTACTGTAGCAACGAGGTTTGTGCAGTAAGCTCTAGGCCCAATACATTATCACCGCATTCTGGCTTTGCTTGAATTTACCTGCCAATGCATTGTTGTTCGGGGCATTTTTTAAAATTATTTTTCAAAATTTGAGGTAGGCTATATGATCACCCTGGTAATAGATCCATTGTTGTATTACTTGTGAGGCACAGCTGAGTGAGCATACATTTAAATTATTTTATTTTACTGGGCTGATGGTGCCTTCATCTGATTGTCAGTCTCAGCGGAGGGTGAGAGCAGCAGACTGAGGGTCCGTCTCTCAACATCCTTCCGCTCTCCCTTTCCTCCACTGACACTGACCAAAAAAGGACACCGTCTTCCAGCTGATGGCGAAACGCGAGTCGCACCACATTATTTTTGCCTCCTGCACAAATTCATGTTGTTACTCCAATGAAAAGAGAAAGTGAAATATTCCTTGATATTAAAAAAGACCCAATCCGCTAATAATAACGCAAACCTATAGATACACTTTCCTACTCATTCATTACTGCTGCACTGCTTGTTGTAGCGCTGAGTGGAAATAGGAAGAACGCGCATTTTATGGGTTATAAAAGTGTTGAATACAAAGTGTTGACATTGCTGAGTAAGAACTTAAACATGAACTCATAAAAACAGCAGCTCTTTGCTGTATTCGTTGACTGTCTCTCTCTCTAGTCATGGTTTTAAAATCTCACAGTATCAATTTTGACGTAGCTTTCTTTTATGCCTGCTACGTGACTGCAGACTCGGTCATCTGAGCAATCTGATTGGCCAGCGAAGGCATAGTGCACTTGATTTCCTTTCCAGGCCCACCGGGAAGGCAGAGTTTGTACCTTCAGACACATGAAATGGCAACAGTTTGCCTACCCGGCGCGCAGGGCAGCTGAATTGGCTGCACCTACCAACAACAGCCCGAGACAAATAAAAAAATAGGAACACAAGGCTTTATCGTTGTTGTTTCTTTACAGAAATGTTTGATGATCGACAAGTCGATCGACCGGTTGGTGACCACTGTTATAGGACAAGCAGTGCTACTGCACTATGACTGGCATGTTGTCCAGACAAAGCTTAGACCAGTGTGTTCCATAAGTGCCAGCTGCCAGCCAAATAGCTGACCACTAACACCTTATGTTACTGGGGTGTTAAAGTGGCTACCAAATTTGATTTTGTAGGGCAAAAGTTTTGTGGTGGGGCATGCCACCGCGCCCCCCTAGCTTGCTCCTTCTATTCCAGTGTCATACACCTATTGGTGCCCAGCCCACATGGCCTTTAATAACACACATATCTATTTAATGAAGTAATATGTGTACAAAACTAAATTATATTTAGTAATTTACACATATAGGACAGCCATCGTAAGAACAGCTGCCATTTTGGCCACATTATACAAACAACACATTTCTCATTCTCCCCCTTTGAAAATACATTTAGCGATATCAAATACAGCTACTTTTTTCCATTATTCTGGCTACTCCAGATTTCCGGGAACACACAAGTTGTTTTTAAATGGTGTTGAAAAAGATAATGAAACACTATCACAGAAGAAGCAGTACAAATGTGTGGGGGAGGGTGATCAGCCACATAGGAGATAGTGAGGACATCCATGAAGTGACGTGCACAGTGCTTTCACAGTGAAAATTGTACGAACTTCAAAAATATGGCAAACATATACACGCGCCCACACAAACCTGTGTGATCCACATGAAGACAACACACATAAAAGAGTAAACGCTACAATGAAAGTGTCGCAGACACGCACAGACAACAGTGTGTGGAAAAGTCCGGGAAGCGGAAAGGTCACCTACCTGCTTAGAATGCAAGATGCGAAACTAAAGAAGAGATGGAAAGAGAGGGAGAGAGAGAGAAAGGCAAAAGGCTAAATGATGGAGCAGCAGGAAGCAGGAGAGGGGTGGGGGCTCTTTCTCGCCACACCCATCCCCACCGGCCCCAACAAAAATCTCCCCCAACAATACAGAGTGACAGATCAATTGATCACATTTGGATTCTGTCCGGTCCCTTTGTTCCCCTCACGAGCACTGTCGCGCTCCAAAATTTCCCGACTCGTCTTTCTTGAGCGCAGAGTCCAGGCCTGACACAGCAGATAGGCCAGAGGGGTACCAGCCCAGGGAACATGCAGTGTTTACTAGTATTGTATTATTTGTACTCATAGTAGTACAACTAACATCATTATCCAGCTAAGGAGTGACACCGGACTGGAGGAGGAGGAGACTGCGTCTGCAATGGAGGACAGGAAGCTCTGGAAGACAGACTTTTCATCCCGTCGACCCCAGCAGATCAGATGATGATGATTAGAGTTTTTATTTTGATCTTTAACTAGGCAAGTCAGTGAAGAACACATTCTGATTTACAATCACAGCCTACCAAAAGGCAAAAAAGGCCTCCTGCCTTTTAGTAGTACAGTTACAGTAGTTTTAGAATGAAAGGCTTTATATGAGAATGATATACAGCTAGCTGCTCAAGTACTACCATGGTAACTGCAGAGTATAAGTGGCCTTATAGCTCAGACTGATGTATTATAATGGAACACGCTTGAGTACACCAACTGAAAATGGACAAGTCAAATCAACCTTAAACTGAGAGGAAACAAACAGAGGAAACAAACTAAGACAAATGAAGCAGCCTTACTAATTAATAATGGGTAGGAATGGGAGATGTTTTACATTACGGCAGCCTTATACTACTACAGTTATGCTTAGGAAATAGTCTACGTAACCATTGGGACCAGAAATTGGCATGGGCATTTCTAACAAACCAGACAGTTTTTTTTTCTCCCTCGAGGCCCCCATTGTTAGACATTTAATGACCATCCTGCGCAAAACCCGCCCACTGGGCTATAGATGGACCAACCCATGCTCAATTGCCAGTCTGTTTCTGTACCAAGTCAAATTGGAGGACGTAAACGACAAAGTAACATCGAATAGTATCCACTGAACAACCAGAGTACTATTTGGGTAATTCAACTGTAGTTTAGTCTGTCGCAGACTACGGAGTTGTGGAGTGCTACCATGTTATTGAGCACCATCAAATTAGAAATATATACATTTTCTCAATTGAAATTAACACTACCCTGACTTCATTCTGTTATCATTTTTCTCAATAGGCTCCTCACAAAACACACCACATTTGACTACCCAACAAATTCTATTCAGAGGTCCTTAAAGATGCTCCTTTCTCCTCACTCTTAATATGCAATTTGTAATGCATTCTTGTGTATTGAGCAACAGACATGGTGAAATCTAGGGGATATTTTTAGAATTCCACCACGATGCCACAACAACATTCCGAGCTGACTTTGACAAGTGTACAACTTCCGGCGAGGGTGGAATTCATTGACAGTGTTCTGGATATCTGTGTCTGTGGGTCCATCTTTCCGACTCACTCTTGGTTTCCCGCTGAACCGCTTTCTCAGGCGCTCATACACACACGCACTCTGATTTACCCCACATCATTAAAAACTCTGTTCAGTGCAGCAGCCGGACTGCACATTTCTCAAGACAAACCACACACACACGTGACAATGACGCACACGCCGAAAAATGTCCGTTTAGCTAGACTGGTTAAGCTAGGCTTGTTAATTGCTTCCAGAAGTCACAACCATTGACACAGTTGAGCCCTCTTTCCATTATGGCACAGGTACAAAGATGAGCCCTCTTTCTAACTCTATGGGCAGACTCTGCATTGGGTTGTTCCATGTCATATCAGCAAGCCATGACACCCACCATCTCAGATTGCTCTGAAATCATTTCTGTAGTTATTTTATTTAACCTTTATTTCACTAGGCAAGTCAGTTAAGAACAAATTCTTATTTACAATGACGTCCTACCCCGGCCAAACCTGGACGACGGTGGGCCAATTGTGCCCCGCCCTATGTGACTCCCAATCATGGCCGGATGTGATACAGCCTGGATTCGAACCAGGGACTGTAGTGACGCCTCTTGCACTGAGATGCAGTGCCTTAGACCGCTGCACCACTCGGGACCCCAGTTAGAAACAGATAAGATTAGCATTCCTGCAAACATTCTTTTGTTGAAATATAAATTTGATCTGAGAAATTAAGCTAATTGATTGCACACTTATAGGCCCTTTTATTTTACAGGATTCATATAAATAGAGTACCTAACATCCGATTTGGACCAAACTTTTGAGGAACCCAAAGAAATAGTCAAAAACCACCCACAGACCCCACGCCCATCCCACCCCTATAACGGTTATACAGCATCAGTTCTCCATGTCTGACTAGTAGTATGGAGTTGCGACTCGGACTATTGTAATGTATTCTCAGTGAATTTAGTGAATTTTTGTTCAGAGAAATTAGTCATTGAAATTGTTTGGTTTATGTCCCATCCAACATCCTGATATTACCAGGTTCTGACCCCTGAATTTGCATTAGCCTTCATGTGACTGGTGCGTTCCAACTATGGGAACTATATCATAACCGACCTGATATGACCGTGGCGGTCGGTGCCGTTTAGATTAGGGAGCACATTTTTTTTTTTTATGAGCATGGCCATATTTCTACTTCAGCATATTGGATAACTAACTCATATTCCATTCACCCAGCTCAATGTAAGGTTTAGGTTTAGGCTACTACATGATACTCGAATTTGCCCTTTATCCATTATGAGTTTGCTACTACCTAGCCAACAAATTAAAAAAAGTTTATAAAGTAAGTGCACAGGTCAAGATACAAATCGGGGTAATCAAGGTGACAGACAGTGAGTGACACATTCAATACCACCTTGCACACTCATCTGCATCTAGCAGATCTGGGGTAATCATTCGTCCAAACAGTTGTAACTAAAATTACTGGATAAATTCAGGTAGGTCCCTCCCCATTTCGTTCCGTTTGTTTTCGTTAAAAAAAAGAAAAAAAAGAAAGAAGTTTTGCAACAGAATCGACAGAATTAATAGAGTTCACATTCATACCAGCCACAAACAGCATCATCCATTTGTTCATTGTACAATTCCTTCTCGCATCTACATGCTCTCCTCCTCTCACCTTTTTCCTTCGCTTGTGGACTTCAGTGCACAACACAGCCGTTTGTGAGCAGATTCAAAAACCTCTAAATAGCCAAACTTTCATACCATAAATCGCTACACAGCCTACATCGTCATCACCATTGTAACGTTATACCATTAAAATCAACAAACTAGAACTAAGGCGTGCGGTACGGTATACAGAAACTACTTTTCCGACGTTGGAACATCAAAAACGGTTCTGTTAAATGTCTCACGGATTATGTCTGTCTATCAGCGCGCCGTGCCTGCTCCACTTAGCCTGCACTGGGAGTCTGGGCTGCAAATAAGTTAACACACATGAATAATGTGACAGCATTTAGAAATGTTGAAACTGTTCATTACTGTTCACAAAACAATGTCCATAAAGGCTAGAACACTTTACAATGCAAGACGATACCAGTAGCTTTCAGCTTTGTAGTCTAACTTTCCTTGCTAGCTTACAGCTAAAGCAAACATTAATTCACTACCCTAGTACTTTGTGATACGCAAAATATGCTGATTTCTGTGACTTTGGCTAATATGCTTAGTTTTTTGCTGTGCTATCAAGTATCGTTATGGTATCGAGTATCGTGATAATAAACCTTGTGTGGGTATTGAAATCAAATTCTGTTATCGTGACAACACTAATCCAATCCATGTGTACAATCACGCGGTAACGTTAGTGTACAGCAAGCAGATTAGCAGTTACACCGGCAGGCCCCGGTGGCAATAAATTAACAACCGAAAGCTTACCTTGACTTGGAAGAGTTGCAGTCTTGGATAGCTAGCTAACATACATAGCATTCCTCTGAGTCAGGCTATTGAGTAGGCTAAATTAGCTGCATTAGCTAAGTGAAAGGTAAACCTAGAAAAGAAATGCTAATTCTCTCCCTCTCTGCTGCTTCTCCTTAATTTAAGAAATTAATTTGTTTAAAACTGTTCAACTATTGTCTTTCTCTGAGTCAACCACAAACCACACTTTATGCACTGCAGTGCTAGCTTGCTGTAGTTTATGCTTTCAGAACTCGATTCATTCTCTGATCCTTTGATTGGGTGGACAACATGCAGTTCATACTGCAAAAGCTCAGACAGGTTGGAGGACATCCTTCAAAAGTCGCCATAATTACTGTGAAAGTCTATGGAAGGGGGTGAGAACCATGAGCCTCCTAGATTTTGTATTGAAGTCAATGTACAAAGAGGAGGATGGGAAAATCGCTGTCATCCGGCTACACCATGGTGCTACCCTAGAGTAGGGTGACCAGACATCCCCGTTTTCCGGGAACAGTCCCCGTTTTTGGTGGCCTGTCCCCGGCTGGAGCTGTCCCTGGAAATGTCCCCGTTTTTAACAGTGCATTAAAAACAGACTGCAAAGTTAAATCATATTTTACGTGGCAAGAAAGACCAGGCAGCAGAGCCTACCAGTTGACGTCTCAATCGCGTTGTGCTTGTTTTGTCCAGCAGAGGGGCTGCTCGCTATAGCAGCTTCATTCACTCTTCTTCTACTAACTACTTGCAAGTTTTAGAGAAAACTGCTGTGGAAAACTCATCCAGAAGCTAGCAAGTGTCAAGTGAATCCAAAACATCACCACAAACGTCTTTTCAAGCCAGGTAAGTTACAATCGTTTGAGATACTAGCTAGATGATCTGCTCTACAAGGTTTTAAATAGCTAATGTTAGCTAGCATAACCTATGTCGACTAAGTTATCTAGCTAGGTTACCTAGCTACTGTCATGGTAGCCAGGTTAAAATACGTTCACATGTAAACATGCAGTGGACGGGCGATTTTGAAAATATGATTATATTAAATGAATATACAATTAATTATGAGAATATTTATTTGTAGATTACAATTTTTATGGTTTGGCATTATAATAAGTAGTGTGAAAATATATTTAGAAATTTTCATTGGTTTACATTAGCATAATGTTTTCTGTTAGAGTGGAGAGGAAGGAGAGGAGGAAGACTGGATAGGAAGAAGAGTGAAGGAGATAGAGGAGGAAAGGTAAAGATATGATTACAGAGCCTGCCAATTTACTATTCCAAACAATGTTTTGAAATAAAATACAAAAATGAGGCAAGCAATGGGAATCTGTTAACCAAAGAATTTTTATCTAATAGTGTACTACTTATTATTAAAGATTGGAGAGGAAGGAGAAGGAAAAATTAAGGGAGTAAAAAGACTGAAGCGAGGAGAGTGTAGAAGAGTGAGGTGGAAAGGTAAAGAAGGAAAAGAAGAAAGAGAAGGAAAACGAATGAAGAAAAGAAGAGGAGAAAGATTGGAGCAGAAGAAAACGTTAAGAGAGTAAGAAGAGCAGACAGAGGAGGTACAATGGCTTTTTCCAAGAAACAGAATGAATTATATCTGGACAGCAACAAGAAATAGGTTCACTGTTCCTACCATCAAGGCTATGCTTATTGTGAAGACAAACTTCATCCTCCCCTGCCAGGAGTTCATGGAGAAGCTGGCCAAAGACAGAGCAATCCTGAAGAAGATACATTCTTCTGAGAAATATACAGATTAGGTTGGTATAAGTATATTATGTAGTTACCAACCTCATCACGGTCTTATTTCTTTATTATGTTGTTAACCTGTTGGGGCTAGGGGGCATTGAGAATTTTGAAAAAAATATGTGCCCATATTTAACCTGTTATGGCTAGGGGGCAGTATTTTCACGGCCGGATAAAAAACGTACCCAATTTAATCTGATTATTACTCCTGCCCAGAAACTAGAATATGCATATAATTATTAGCTTTGGATAGAAAACACTCCAAAGTTTCTAAAACTGTTTGAATGGTGTCTGTGAGTATAACAGAACTCATTTGGCAGGTCAAAACCTGAGAAGATTCTGTACAGGAAGTACCCTGTCTGACCATTTTTTGGCCTTCTTGATTATCTCTATCCAATACAGGGGATCTCTGCTGTTACGTGACACTTCCTATGGCTCCCATGGGCTCTCAGAAGGCGGCAAAAAGCTGAATGATATCGAGGCAGGCTCTGGCTGAAAAACATTAGCGCGTTTGGATAGTGGCCAGTCACAGTACTATGAGACTCAGGCTCGTGCACGAGGGGATCCCATGCTTTTATTTTCTCTCTCTTTTGTACGTAAACACGCTTTCCTGGATGGAATATTATCGCTTTTTTACGAGAAAAATGGTATAAAAATTGATTTTAAACAGCGGTTGACATGCTTCGAAGTACGGTAATGGAATATTTAGAATTTTTTGGTCACGAAATGCGTCGTGCGCGTGACCCTTATTTACACTTCGGATAGTGTCTTGAACGCACGAACAAAACGCCGCTATTTGGATATAACTATGGATTATTTTGAACCAAACCAACATTTGTTATTGAAGTAGCAATCCTGGGAGTGCATTCTGACGAAGAACACCAAAGGTAATCAAACTTTTCTAATAGTAAATCGGAGTTTGGTCAGGGCTAAACTTGGTGGGTGTCTAAATAGCTAGCCGTGATGGCTGGGCTATCTACTCAGAATATTGCAAAATGTGCTTTCACCGAAAAGCTATTTTAAAATCGGACACCTCGATTGCACAAAGGAGTTCTGTATCTATAATTCTTAAAATAATTATGTTTTTTGTGAACGTTTATCGTGAGTAATTTAGTAAATTCACCGGAGGTTTGCGGGGGTAGCTGTCTGAAAGTCACATGCTAATGTAAAAAGCTGGTTTTTGATATAAATATGAACTTGATTGAACAAAACATGCATGTATTGTATAACATAATGTCCTAGGCGTGTCATCTGATGAAGATCATCAAAGGTTAGTGCTGCATTTAGCTGTGGTTTTGTTTTTTGTGACATTATATGCTAGCTTGAAAAATGGGTGTCTGATTATTTCTGGCTGGGTACTCTGCTGACATAATCTAATGTTTTGCTTTCGCTGTAAAGCCTTTTTGAAATCGGACAGTGTGATTAGATAAAGGAGAGTCTTGTCTTTAAAATGCTGTAAAATAGTCATATGTTTGAAAAATTGAAGTTTTTGTATTTTTGAGGAATTTGTAATTCGCGCCACGCCTATCATTGGATATTGGAGCAGGTGTTCCGCTAGCGGAACGTCTAGATGTAAGAGGTTAACTGCCTCCTACAGAAGCTAGGATATGCATATTATTAACAGATTTGTATAGAAAACACTCTGAATTTTCTAAAACTGTTTGAATTGTGTCTAAGTATAACAGAACTCATATGGCAGTCAAAACCCTGAGACAAATTCTTACAGGAAGTGGATACCTGATGTGTTGAATTACTTTTAAGCCTATGCCATTGAAACACACAGGGACTTATTAATCATTGAGCTCTTCCTACGCCATCCACTAGATGTCACCAGTCTTTACAAAGTGGTTTGAGTCTTCTACTGTGAAAACTGACCGAACAAGAGACTTGGAAAGTTGGTCATAAGCGGATGGCCTATACTACTCTGGCGCGCGAGTGCATGTTTGGGTACTCTCGTTCCAATACGTTTTAAAAGAGAATGCAATCGTCCGCCTTGAATATTATTGAAGTTCTGATTGAAAAAGGCCCTAATGATTTATGCTATACAACGTTTGACATGTTTGAACGAACGTAAATATTTTTTTTTCCCTCTTTGGTGAAGACAAGTCCGGCGGGCGACGTTCATGTTTTTGAGTAGCCTACAGGACTCGCTAACAACAGAGCTTTTTGGACATAAATTATGAGCTTTTTCGAACAAAACTACATTTGTTATGGACCTGGGATTCCTGGAAGTGCCTTCTGATGAAGATAATCAAAGGTAAGGGAATATTTACATAGTATTTTTGATTTTAGATCTCTCCAACATGGCGCCTAGTCTGTATCGCCAAGCCTATTTTTCTGAGCACAGGACCTCGTTTATTGCAAAGTGTGATTTCCCAGTAAAGTTATTTTTAAATCTGGCAATGCGGTTGCGATCACAAGATGTTAATCTATAATTCTTTGAATGACAATATAATATTTTACCAATGGTTTTGAATAGTAATTATTTAATTTGTTGTGCTGATTGACTGGCGGTATTGGAGGGAAAATAGTTTCTCAACATCAACGCCATTGTAAAATGCTGTTTTTGGATATAAATATGAACTTGATAGAACAGAAAATGCATGTATTGTCTAACATAATGTCCTAGGAGTGTCATCTGATGAAGATTGTCAAAGGTTAGTGCATAATTTTAGCTGGTTTTCTGCTTTTGGTGACGCCTGTCTTTGCATTGACAAAACATTACACACAGCTATTTTCAATGTACTGTCCTAACTTTATGCTTTCGCCGTAAAGCCTTTTTGAAATCGGACAACATGGTTAGATTAAGGAGATGTTTATCTTTCAAAGGGTGTAAAATAGTTGTATGTTTGAGAAATTTGAATTATGACATTTAATTGTGTTCAAATTTGGCGCTCTTGATATTTCACCTGCTGTTGATAGGGTGTACCAGGGGTGGGACGCTTTTTTTTCAATTTTGCTCATGTTCTCTTATTCTACCCAGACTACCAGGACCACTGAATGGCTGTTCAGATTGGACAGTTCTGTCTTGTCTGTAGTGTTTCTGTAATATAGTTGTTTTCTCTATGACAGTGTGCCTGTTAGGTTAGATTAAATACATGAAACCGGAATTGTCCCCCCCCCCTTTTTTTATTTCATAAATAATAACATTGGATATTTTAATGATATATTGACCGCCGAACTGGAAATGTCCCCGGTTTTAATTTCAGAAATCTGGTCACCTTACCCTAGAGTGCTGCTGAGGCTACTGTAGACCACTGCAAAACAATGCGTTTTAGTTTGGTGACATGTAAATTAGGGCCGTCAAAGTTAACGTGTGACATTTATCGGCATACATTTTTTTGACGCCGTTAATCCATTTCTTCACCACACGGACCCTTTTAAGCGCAGAACACAACACTGATGCAGGCAGTGCTTGCGGCTTTGCATGACTGACGACTGTGTGCCTCTATCCAAAATCATGTGAAAGTTAGCTTCGTTTTTTTTCTTTCTGCTGCGGATTGGTGTGCATGTCACAGGCCGTTTTAAACTACTCGTGAGCCGCTATTTGTTGGTTTAATAAACTTTTTTTTTTTTATAGCTAGCTAGTCATGTTACCTACCTTTGTTACTTAGCTAGCAACCTGATAACTGACTAGGCTATGCACAAATGTAAATAGCACAGGAAGAACTGAAAAGGAATAGGCTCTACAAAGAGATGCTTCAAAAGGTAGGCTGCATATGCAAGAGTGGGGTGCAAGAGTACAGTGAAATGCTTTTCTTGCCTGCTCTTTCCCAACAATGCAGTAATCAATATCACAGTCAATAGTGTGAGAGCGGGAGTAAGTGAGAGTAATTCTTGTCAAGAAAGTTGGAAGGCCCTCTGATGTCACGTAGGTTGATACATTGCTATGTTCTCATTTATAAAGCCCTTTTACATAAAGTCCCACTGTACCTAACATCATTACTAAACTTGAGAAATATGAGTTACCACACCTAGTCTCAGTGATGATTAACTCTGGAAATGCCTTTGGTCACTAGTTGGGTAAATCAGCTTTGAGTTCTCTTGCACCTTATTTGTGGAACAATCTTCAACATTTTCTTAAATTTTATGTTCTGGCAATTCAAAAAGCTGACTGAGGACCGTATTACTGAAAAATGTGTTTTGACCGTGTTTTGGTCTCAGTAGGACACCCTGATAAAATAAAGGTGAAATAAAAATGAGAGCGAGAGTGTGCAGGCCTGTGTGTGTAAAGTTATCTGAACAGTACAGATGGTTAAAGTGTTTTCATAACATTGTTGGACAAGTTTAAAAGCTCTGTTCTTTGTATCCATAGTGTGTCTCCCGCGGGCCGGAACATAATTAATCCTACAAATAATTTGACTGCAAATTGACCGCAAGAATCCCAAACAGACGTAACGTTTGACTAAAACATAATAATTTCAAACCTTGCTTACATTTGTGCACGATCACATATATCCCTCTACTATATGTGGGAATACTATGGAACAGATTTCCTAAACTTGGAGCTGATTTGCTGGTGTTTTTACAGTGCTATGCCCAACAATTATTTTAAATAGTTGATTTTTTTGTTCAGAGAACTGGGGGGCCAAAATTCAGACCACCGGAAGCCAGTTGGGGAACCAAACTAGAGTGACACTCATTTAGAATGCTTGAAGCATTAACAGTACTTAAAGCTGTGTGTGTGTGTGTGTGTGTGTGTCAGAGAGACTGCTATGCGCAAGTGTTAAACGTCATGAACATTGATAAGATGGAGTAGACCTACTTAAAGCTATGTTAGTGACTTTTGTGTTTATGTTGCAAATGCTATTAAAAACATTCTGATGTAGATAATTGTGTTTCCGTACCTTACAAATCAAAGCATAGTTTGCCTGTAACTCAATGCAATGCTTTTTAAAAATGGGGGAAAAAAATATTTTTTAGGGCCAAATTTGAGCACATTTTTTTTGGGGGGGGGGATTAATCGTGATTCACTGATCCTATTAACTTGATTAATTATTTTAATCATTTGACAGCCCTAATGTAAATATATTTATAGTTTATCTAAAAGGAATAACTAACTTTTCACAATTTTGATTTGTATGAAATTCACTGATAGAAGAGGAAGACCATCCTGAGTAGCCTCAACTACCTTGGGATAAAGATAATGAGGATACTATTGTTTATCATCCAATGATATAACGGCATGAAAAACGTACAGGCAACAGCAGACAAATTAAATCCCAAAATAAAATGACATATTTGATACTCGGAGGGCAACACAAACAATTTGGACATTCTCTTGCCAATACATAGCCTACCAAGCAAGTTTCTATTCCAGGGGTTCCCCAAATGTTTCACTCAGGCCCCCCTTCCAGCATTGGGGAACATCCCGCCACATCTATTTCTATGGGCACAAGCACTGTTCATGGCACAAACTGTTTACGCCCCTCTTGTTGGCAGAGAGAAAATGTTGCAGGTTTAAAGGTTATTTCTTGCAATTTTATACATTTTGCCATGTCTAATTTGTTTTCATATGATATTTGAGTGACTCAAACATTACCACAAAATCTATGGGCTAAAAAACATTAGCTGACAAGTTGATCTGGACATTTGACAAGTTATAAATAGCTCTAAGGTATGCAATGACTAACATGACAAGAGGACCTGATGATGCACTACCCAATTTCGAAATGTTACCTTGTGCATTCTACTATTACTTTCAAGAGTAAGTTGAAAGCCCCCCCCTGCTGACCTCTCGTGCCCCGTAGGGGCTGCGCCCCACAGTTTGGGAACCACTGATCTATTCAATGCTGGCCAAATTCCACTCAAGATTTAAGAGGGGTAATTTATGAGTATGGGACTATGGGCTGCACAAATCAAAATGCCCTGGTCAAGTCTACTGCTCCACCAGCGAGCCAACAGAGATGTGTCTTGTGGGGAGTCAGAGCAGTCTCGAATGATTAATCAGAAAACAGGCCCTGAAAATTCCTTCCCTTGGAGATACTTTGCAGCATGGTCAAGTAATTGACGGGCAGACGTTGGGCCATTTTTAGCTTTTCCGACCACACCGGAAAAAAATCATGTAGCAGAATACTAGCAGGGTAACAGGCCTGCGGAGCTTTGACAAATCCCACACCGTGTTTTTATAATGCGAGAACTCATGGCGCGTGCGTCTCGATAGTCCAATGCGGCTTCCTCTCCTCTTCATCTGCGCTGTTCTGAAAACACGGGATAAAGTGAAAGCAATATGTCGAATGCCTTTTAGGAATTTGCTTTCAGTTGGAAATAAAAATGAGGAGAGGTCTCTAAACTATATTCAACTTTATTTCAGGTATGCACAGATGGAAGAAAATGAGACGAGGGGAGGAGGCCTTTTTAGACTACTGACGTGCACCCTTTGTGTTGAAGGACAAAGCACCCTTGGCTGGGGGAGGATGTGGTTAGTTCAGAAATCACTGACCCTCACAGGGCAAATGGGGCCTAATGCGAGCTATTGATCAGCTGGAATACGATAGCGTGGATGGCCCTCGCATTATAAGTGTCTCGGGCCATTATCGACAGATTCTGCCTCCTATGAAGAAGTCACAAGCCGGCCTACGTCCTGTTTCATGTACTAAAGGAAAACTGTACCTAAACGATATGTCTGTAACTCTGTTTGTCCATCTATCTGTTAAGATCATCCATCCCTTCATTCATCCATCCACTCCTTTCATCCATCCATCCATCCTAGACAGGCCGATGCAGGGTGTTCTGAATGACATCCACCACCAGAACTGCTCGTGGTGTGAGAGTATGAGCGAGCGACTCTAGCGTGACTCATTACCGAGCTGAAACACGGAACCAACCAGAAGCCTGCGATGCGACTTCCGCTTTTGGACTTTAAACAAGGCGACGCGCCATCTTAACCCTTGACAATCGTGGGAATGGGCCTATATGGATAGGACTAAATTAAAATCTTTCTTACAGACGAAATATGAAAAGCAGATGCTTAACCATGGTAGCAATTGAAAGTGAACAGTTTGGAGGTTATGGGAAAATTATTAGACCAAAGTTGAGGACACAACAATTCACCTGACACAAGACAATCCAAACAACACTTGATTTTGTGCATTTTGCCGCATTTGTTAACAAAAATCAGAAAATACTCTTGATTTGATATTAAGATGAAAACGCATTGGACCTTTAATATACCACAGTATATAGATATGCAGAAATGAGTTTAAAAGCTGAAAATGCAATGGTGGCTTGACCTCACAAAGACCAGCTAGTTTCACATAGCATATTTTTGAGGCACAAAATAGACCCACATATTGATTTTATACAATCGTCATGCCACAGTTCTCTTCATCCATTAAACGGTTATAACCCATATCCAAAACACTAAGATAATAACATGTCCCTTGGTCTTTTTCCCCCAAAAAATCATTGTACATTTTAGATAAATGTATTACTTGTTAAATTGGTAAATCGCTAGTTTATGAAATTACAGCTCAGCAATCCCAGAAATTCTTGGGTTTCTTTGTGTGCGTTGCTAGGATCCCTCTGCATATAAACCTATAATAATGGTATTGTAATGACCAACATTTCATTCCCCAGGCCGCACCAGATGACATAGCCTGCTAAAGTTGTACCTAGGGGATTTTTGGTGTTTGGATTTCAATGTAAAAAGAGAAGACCTGGTATGCTTCTCTGTCTCCCGGTTCAGGCTCATATTTCCAGTGAACCGAGCACACTTCCCCCGAGACCACTGATTGAGCTCACAAACAAGCTCAGTTTGAAATGGAGGACTGTCAGAAGATTTTGGTTCAGGTTTGTTGTTGTGTCACAGCTAAGTTACTGGAAAGAGAAAGGTCTTGCAGGTGTCGCAGATGCGTTACGTTTCAACACACAGGACAACATTTTAAAATACTTCTGCTGGAAGGGATCTAGTGAGGTTTCTGTTCGACACTGTCTACCAACCCCGCTGTAGGTAGAAGTTTCCCTTAACAACTGATCTAGGACCAGCTTACCATCCCCCAGTTATACCTTTAACCATTAGGGGGTGAAAATGGCTAAACTGATTTTAGATCAGTGTCTAGGTGCAACTCAATCCTATTCCACCAAACCCAGATTATCTACAGCTAAGCCCCTCCTATCAGACCTAGACACAACAAGGTTGCTCTTAACATCACAAGGCCTAGCCATAGGCCCAACCACATCTCCGAACCAATGGAAGCGCTGCATCAAAGGTAATAAGCATTCACTGTTCAACATATTTTAGCCAACTGTGTTTGAGATGTTGAATTTCCATTGGCAGCACGTTGACATCAAAAGTCATGTGACATCACTATCCAATTAGAATCCTTATCATATTGTTGCTATTATGGATGGCTTGGAGGCTAAATGGAGGAAGGTTTTAAATGGCAAGCTGCCAACTTTTCTCATATGCCAACCTGGCAAAATTAGCCATGATTCTGGGGATGGCCAGCTGAGCAGATAACTACATCCAGTAATAAAAAAACAAATAACCTATCAGAGACCTTAAACGGTAGAGACACTATCCAATTGCATTTGTTAAAACAGGTCAACTTGGCCACTAGAGGGATAGTTAAACTATCCAACTAATATATGCCATTTATCAGATGCTTTTATCCAAAGCGACTAACAGTCATGCATGACAACTGCTTGGTTTTTGTTTGTTACTAATGGTTTTGGTAAGTGGAGTGTGCTAATACAGTGTACAAAACATTAGGAACACCTTCCTAATATTGAGTTGCACCCCCTTTTGCCCTCAGAACAGCCTCAATTTGTCAGGGCATGGACTCTACAAGGTGTCAAAAGCATTCCACAGGGATGCTGGCCCATGTTAACGCCAATGCTTCCCACAGTTGTGCCAAGTTGGCTGGATGTCTTTTGGGTGGTGTACCATTCTTGATACACACAGGAAACTGTTGAGAGTGGAAAACCCAGAAGCGTTGCAGATCTTGACACACTCAAATCGGTAATTCATCCGCGTGAAATGGTTGAATGGAAACGTGGTTACTGGCACACATACACTATCCACGTCTCAAGGCTTAGAAATCCTTCTTTAACCAAGCTTCTCCCCTTCCTCTACACTGAATGAAGTGGATTTAACATGTGACAGCAATAAGGCGTCATAGCTTTCACCTGGTCCGTGTCATGGAAAGCAGGTGTTCCTAATGTTTTTAACTCAGTGTATTTGAATGATGCTTCCTTGACCAGGCTACTGTACTGATGTTACACAAAATTCAAAAGGCAGTAAGGCACGTTTCCGCATATATACCAAATTTTGTGCTTTCACGAGATTGTTCTTATTTATTTTTTTAAGAGGATTATACATTTATATTTGTATCTACATCCTTCATAAGATGTTGAAGATCTTGTCAACTGGTTGTATTTTCTCCTGACCATTATGACTATAGTCAGCTAAGACAGTTGGCTCAAAGTTCAATGGCTGTGAGTTCAAGTCACTTTACGGAGCAAGTTTTTCTTTTGTTTTTAAGGAATTACCACTGCTGGTCCTCAAGTCAAATATACGTGTATGTGACGAAGGAGATAATTATAACAATGCATATAAAATGATGTAGGCCTACATTTAGGTATACACGTCCATGCAATATGATTATTAGGTCCTAGCAATGTGTTTGTGAACAAGGCTGAAGATTCCTGATGGAATTCATTCCCAATCTTAATTTTGCATGGTGATGACAGAATTTTTTTCTCTCGACACAACACCTCAATGAATGTTATTCTACATTTCAAAAGAAAAATTATCACCCCATGGGGATCCAAAATTACAGCATAAGTGGAACTAGGCACCATTCACTGAGTTAATTGTCAAGACACATATTTGCATGTGACGTAGTTAATTTGATTATCAGAACGTGCAGTGGATTTCTGGTAAGGATGCTTTAGTGAAAAAGTGTTGGGATCAGGTCCAACTATGTCGACAATTTTAATTGGCTGATAAGGACTTAGTTACCGGATATAATTATCTGCTCAGCTAGTCGGCCCCAGCACCGTGGCTAATTTTGCCAGGTTGGCCTATGAAAAAAGCTAGCAGCTAGCCATTTAAGACCAATGGTTTAAACCAATGGTCTTAGCAAAAGTTCACGAACATGACCCCTGTGTGGCTCTGGTCTTTCATACAATGTCATCCGGTGTCTGACGCAAAACTCAAAAGGGAGGTTGTATTGATATCATCATCTGATCTCTGTGCTCACCCATCATAGACTGTGTTAAACAGAGAGAGCAAGAGAGGGGAGGAAGAGAAGAGAAAAAGGGAGAGAGAGAGAGAAAGAGTTGTTTGAATGTGAGGCCTTACCTTCTGTAGACTAGTGGGGTTCAACTGCGTTTTGTCTATTATCTTCACGGCAACCTACGGAGCGGAGACAAAACAAGAAATAGACTTTACACACTAATCACATCAGGCCAAAGCCCTGTGACATCACCCATGTTGTGTTGACAATGGAAGGTTTTGATCCTCTATCCTAACTTAGGTTTAACGGAGTTTGAGGAGCTTCTGAGAGAGAGAGCTGTGTTACAAATGGCACCCTTTTCCATGTATAGTGCACTACTTTTGACCAGGGCCCATAAGGCACTGGTCAAAAGTAGTGCACTATATAGGGAATATGGTGCCATTTAGGATACAGACAGAAAGTTATGATTAAATGGTAATTTAGCATCATGGGTAGCACCACACGAGGTGTGCTTTCCTCAAGGATCAAGTCACCAGAGTGCAGATTTCGACAGCCTTGGGTTGGTAACTCAAGCTCAAAATCGAAAATCTATTCAGGCCCAATTCTTGCTGTCTGCTGGCGAAACAAAATAGAAAAACTCTGTCCCTGTTATGGAGGCTGCAAATGCACAAACTGATTTATGTTTTGACTGGAGGACAGTTTGAGAATGTAATTTGGACGCACACACACCAACACAATGACACCTCCCAGCCGCGCGCACACACACACAGAGGTGGTGGTTGTAATGACATTCCTCAACCATAATTTCAGGAGAGACTGCTCTTAGAAATGTCTAGAGATGACTGCTGAGGTCAATACAGGCTCTGCTGGTTCCGTTCATATTGGTAAATAAAAATGGATCCTGGCCACTGAGTGAGGGATCTTAAAGGAAGCCTCGGACGCGATGCCGATCTGCCTACACTCTCATAGTGAAAGGCAGTAGGCGGCCATTTCATCTATCAAGGTCTAGACCAGAGGCTCTCGTGCCGATCCGTAATTTCTAAGATTAACCATTCAAAGAGACAAGTTATGGTCCGACAGTTAAAGCGACGCTCCTTAACTTGACTGTGGCTGCTTTTAGGACAATGGATCAGAGGGCTGTTGGTTCAAATCTGAGCTGGTGCAGTGCTGCCGTTTTGTCCTCTTGGTGCAAAAAAATGATCTGCTTCAAAGTGGAATTTAGAGGAGGAATAAGTAGATTTATTTGGGCCCGTGTTGGTGTACAAACTCGTCAGCAAGAGCGTCATTTAAAAGACACACCATAACTCACCAGCAGTTCCATTTGTCCAGATCCACCCCCACAGATTCTAAACTGGTCAGAAGGGCTGCAGCTGCACTTGAGGTGAAAGTTACAGACTGTGCCTTTAAAAGACGCATATGAAATTCTTCTCTTACAACCCAGTGTGCCATAGATCATTTTAAAGCGTCACTGAGAAAGGTTGCATCAGTCCCCGAGACTACAATTAACCATAATCACTATAATCAACACACAATCATTTTTGAGGTAGATGACACTAGCATAATGCGAATCAAAGGCACCGCAGAATATGCCTCCCTTGCAAAAAACAGCCTCTCCTCTTCTGAAATATGGATATGTAATTGGTCACCATTACTGGGTAGAAACAGCAGGCTCCCGACACCATAAGCATTCGCATCCTATCAGCCAATCTTGGAGTAGGCATACCGGAATGTTTGATTTCACACGTAACAACCTCTCTCACTCAACACTCTGGTGCGAGTACTGACGTACATTGCATCAATAATTTAACCTATACTGTGGCTCATGCTGGGTCAGAGTACTCAGCCAAAGTTATTTCCATTTCAAAAGTAGACTTTTTAAACTGCGCTGAGGTCTTGGCCAACACTGAAAGAGAATTGTTGAGTGGTTGAGGTCAATGGGTGGTGAGGGCAACCAGTGCAGCCATATCTTGTTAACTCTTGATTTGTCTTAAAGTGGCTGACAGCATTTTAGCAACATCAAATCGTATTCAAATCCGTTCACATACACCCCCAAGAAGACACTTTTTATTTGTTTTAGGTTCTGACAAGCGACCACTTAGATATGGGAATTTTCACGTTTTCATACATTCTTAGAATGTTTGGGAATTACATATACTAAGGCATTTCAAAAAAATAATCTATAGCAATATAGAGTGAGAAAGCGGCGGTGTGTTTGGACAATTAATAAACATCCGTCTCATCCAGGACCGGAGTCCATGCAGAACAGTGCACCATTGCCAGTTGGTAGAGCATGGCGCTTGCAACGACAGGGTTGTGGGTTTTATTCCCATCGGGGACCAGTACAATAACAAAAAAATATGAAAATGTATGTACTCACTACTAGGGCTGTGGTGGTCATGACATTTTGTGAGCTGGTGACTGTCAAGCAACTAATTGCCGGTCTCACGTTAATTAACATAAACAGATTTAGGACAGCCTACAAGCCACTGATGCAGACTTTTGGAACACCTACATTTTTAAAAAGTCTAATAAATCTATTTAATATAGCCAACACCATCACAATAAATCCAGAAATTGTATTTAAAAAGAGGTCTAAAGAAACATGATATGAAGAGCAAGAACAGAATAGCATACTCTTGAGTTGTCCTTATGCCCTGATCTTGCTATGCCATATGGCTGTGGGCTACACTAGCTCATTTAGCAGACAAGATTTGCTTAGAATACCGTGGCATTATTTTATAGTATGAAGAATATGATTGAACATAGCTGAATAAAATAGAAAGGATATTTTCTCCAAATGACTTGAGTGCTCACGTGTCTATTCTGTGTTGAGCGGTTAACAAAGAAACAGGTACTCCTATATGCTTAATTCAGAGTTATGCAACTTTAGTTGTGATACAAATGTTGGTCTGTGTGTTGATTTTTTAATAGATTCTAAGGCTGCATGATGCGACTGATGATGATTTGAAAAAAGTCACATGAAAGGCATGAGCTCTGCATTGTTGTTTTGCGCAGGCTGTACACACTTCATCAGTCTCTCTGTCACAATTTGACAAGCACTTGATAATGCCCCAAATATCCCAGCCGCATCCCCATTCTGTGACCTTAATGCCACCCCAACAAATCCAGGTCTTTTGTGGCCAGTAGCCGTTGTGCCCTTGGGCTGAATGTAATTATAATTCCCTTCTCCTGGCTGCGTGCCGAAGCACCTCTCACTCACCTGGCTCTCAGTCACATGATCGGGTCTCTCTCACAGGCTACAAATGAAGACCGACACATTAGGGACGCAACTGTGATCGTCCTTATCCAATTCCGAGGAACATATAGAAGATAGGAAGAGCTGTAATTTTCTTTTCATCAGCCAACAAGATGAGTAGGCCTAACGCACAGCAAAAGCTCTAGCCAATTTTAATCTACTATCCCCCATAGTACAAAAGTTGACCTATTCTATTCTAGAAAGAAATCTTCCAAACATAGTCTGGGACAGTTCTGGGATGCGATATATCCCAAATTAATACAACCACTAGCATCAAAAAACAGAAATGTGATTATGCATGTAATGCTTTTAAAAGAAAAAAGGTGCATTTTTATGGTGAAAATTCTTCCCCAAAACTCATGTGCTGCATATGTATCCCAGTTAGAGACTACACCCGGTGTAAAGCGGATTAATGCATTTCATTTCAATAAGTTATTTGGCCACCTTAAAACATATAGACCTATGGGCTAGGCTACATGAGGTGTGCGATTACGATTGGAAAAAGTCACAAAAAAAGCCATGGCTGTTTCTTGCCTTAAGTTGGGCATCATTCACAAGTGATGGGCTAATATTGTCACCCATCAGACTATTCTTGATTTAATCTTGTCTTTACATAGACTAAATAATATATGTATGAAGTTGGTGGTCTATTCTAAATCAAAACTATCATGCACACGGGCAGGGGGAAAGAAATACACGTCATCTATGCACTTAAATAGCGAATAGAGGACGCTTTTTCCACAGTTCATTTTCATGCCATCCAGGTAGTACATACTCCTGTTGTAAAGAGAAGCAATGTGCTTAATATTAGGAACGTTGAGAAATAAATATAGTAGGCCTAGCCTATAAAAAGCTGATGGGATCCTCTTTTTAAGAGGACTGTTTTCTCAAGCAATTGCATAGCCTATAGAAATGTTGTGCAACATGAGCTCATTGGCTCTCATGAAGTGTTTGATTCGATTTTTGATTACTTTTGCATTGATGTCAGAGTGATTAGAGGGACAATAGAGTGCTGAGTACCAGGAAGTGAACAAGTTTGGTAGGCTACTAATGACCACCAGCAGGACCAGAGCTTGGAGAAACCTAATTAACGTGACTAAACAGTCACATGGAATTTGACTGCCATCATGACCACCGGTGTGGGGTGAATAAGTCACCGTAACAGCCCTACTCAATACTGTAAGAGCGTATGCTGAATGACTAAAATGTCAATTGTAACTACAGTAGGCCTTTATGCAAACAAGCTATTTGCCACACAGGCCTGCCATCATTCACTTTGAACTGGATGTGTGTTTAAAAGGAGTTGCGACTTTAGTCTGAAGTATATTTTTAGATCATTAGAACACACCGGAATGGATTTCGGCAAATATATAAATACAACATGAGTCTTCTTACATTCGTTAACTTTACAGTCCTGTTGATCAAACAACCATGAAAAAAAGGTAGGCTCTCTCTCCCTCAGTTACGCACATCAACAACTAATGCTAGCCAGAGCAAGATGAGCTAAAATCTAACAAAGGAACATTTGATACACCCTCTCAAACTTTTTCAGCTAGTTGGCCTTCAAAATTGCACCGATAAACGATGGGAATTGTAGCCTTCTCGTCCTTGTGTAGCTTGCCTGCACCCAAGATAAAGTTGGTTAGCTTGCGACTTACAGACAAATGAGAGAACACCTCACTCTGACCATGATTAGCTAGGCTATTTACATGTTGTTATCTAGAGCGTTCGTGACTATAACTTTTTTGGCCTGTGTTGCGCTTTTGTAAATTCATCAGTTATTGGTCTTACTCAGAGGAGAGTGCTCTGAAATCAGAGTAGATAGCCAGAGTGAATTTGCGAACGCAAGAGACATGCTACCTGGATAAAAGTAATTGAGGTTATTGCTAGCTAACGTTACCGTAACCAAATGACACCTGCATGTCTAGCCGTGTAGCCACCGAAAAACAATGAGGGGAAAATGTCAGTCACTCATTCCTCCAAAGACATGACATCCTCCTAGCAGCTAGCTTGCTAACGTTAGGCTCTGTGTTTTTAGCTTGCTACATAAATAGATACAATCTAGCAAGGGCAATGATCACAAGTCAGTCATAATGTGGATAATAGGCTAGAGAGTATTGTCATTCCCAGACTAAATTTGTCAATTTCTGTCCAAAATATTGAGTAATGGAAACTGAAAAAGTGCATCCCGAATGGAGGCAGCAAACAATGTACCAGGCCAGCTGTGATTTACAACCTGATAGCAATATTTTTGACACTACCAAGAAATGTATTGGTGAATTATATTAATCATGCATAAACTGCATCCATCTTTTCTGCCAACAATGCCTTAGTGTACATAATGGAATGTAGAGTCAAATAGGTTTTAAAAGTAGGTTCTATTATATATAAAGTAGGTTTTGTAGCATAAACTGGGAATTTTATATTTTTGACTGATATGATTGTTTCATATCTGAAACGTTGTTTAAACGCTGTCAATTCCACTTTAAAGGGACAGTTCACTCCAAAACCAAAGTGTCAGATGTTTTCAGACTAAAAGTGGTCCGATGTTGATAAATCCACATCCCACCTGTTGTGGCAATCCAAAATGAAAAGATAAGCACCATATCATTTCTGATCTTATTTGGTGCTCATCTTTTTAAATTCCTTTGGGTTAGAGGGCACAGACTGGATCTACAATACCAAAGGCATGGGACATTGAACTACCTTTAAGGTCAGAAAAAAAGACATACATCTGCTTTCATAGAGATATGGGACAGGACTTTGGTTCTGTAGTTCACAAGATTCCCGCTTCACTCAGTCTTGTTGAGCCCAGAAACCAAAAATCCAGAGAAATTTGGACATGCAAACAATGTAAACTTTAGGAACTCCACATCTCTTTTGAGTCTTTATATGTAATCGCCAAGCTATTGGCATGAATCCAATGTCTAAATATTTGTGTGTGTGTACCAAACAAGACACATGCAATTTTCAACAAGGTCAAACTTAACATACCATGCGCGTGAGACCAATTTGAAAGAAGGAAAACTGGGTTATTTCCTGTTTAGGCATTTAAAATAAAGAAATTGACTCAACATGACCTCTTAGAACAGGGATCATCAATTAGATTCAGCTGAGGGCCGACTGTTTCTTAAGCAGATGGTCAGGGGGCCAGAACATAATTACAAATAATTATAAAACAGATCATATTTGACTGAAACATAATAATTTCGAAATGTACTTATGTTTCTATACAAATCACATACATACATTGGATTGGGGAGGCAGGTAGCCTAGTGGTTAGAGCGTTGGACTTGTAACCGAAAGGTTGCAAGATCGTATCCCCGAGCTGACAAGGTAAAAATCTGTTGTTCTGCCCCTGAACAAGGCAGTTAACCCACTGTTCCTAGGCCATCATTGAAAATAAGAATTTGTTCTTAACTGACTTGCCTAGTTAAATAAAGGTAAAATAAATAAAACATTTCAAAGATACAGTTCAGTAAATGACAGCAACAAATTCATAATTGAGGAAACTTACCTCTCGTCCTGTCAGTATATGCCGGGCCAGCTTGACTTTGGCAAAGTTCCCCTTGCCAATGGTCTTGAGCAGCCGGTAGTTCCCGATGTGTGGCTGCTCCTCTGTCGTGGACGCCACAGAGTTCCGACATCTCGGCAGGCTGTGCCGACTCCCCGACTTAGCCGGCGGGGCCGGGGGCTCCTGGTAGCCCTCCACAGAAGTGTGCTGTAAGAATGTGACATGGGTGGAGAACAACGTGTCGGTTTAAAAAAATATTTTATTGAACAGATAGAGGATCAAAGTGTGGAACGATAGAGAGGGGGCTCCTGGTAGCCCTCCACAGAAGTGTGCTGTAAGAATGTGACATGGGTGGAGAACAACGTGTCGGTTTAAAAAAATATTTGATTGAACAGATAGAGGATCAAAGTGTGGAACGATAGAGAGGTTGTGTCAAGTATTAGGCCAGATTTAAACCTATGCCAACATCAAAGATGTATGCCAGAGGCTGCGGCATTACAGCTAGACCAGCTTCCCACCAGCAACATGCACGTCTCTTCTACACAGTCAGAAAGCTAAAACAGCTAGCGATACTATATCTGCTACATAAATCAGGTTTCCATCCAGTAAAGTACATGTCAGATAAAAATCATGACAGGCCTGATGGAAACAGCAAATGTTAGTCTAAACTTTACAAATGTCAACAAAACAAATCAATTAGACAAGATGGGATCTTTTCGTTCCTGTAAAATTAATTATGCGAGAAATGCAGTGGAAACGCTATTATGTGCATAATATTGATTATTATAACCGTCATATCGAAGTCACGTGATGATATGCTGTATGGTCCTCCCACTACAACTCGGGAAAGCGTGCAGTTTATTAGGCTACTGATGAAATAAGTTATGATATACTTCACAGGGTGGTGAAAATGCACAGTGATGAGCTTCATGCTCCTTTCCAATAAATATCGAGGGTCTTTTTCTGGTGTCAGGATGATCGATGCTTGGCTTCCGTTTATTTTTATTTCTCAATCTTGCTCTTTTGTCAATAATAAAACCAGAGTGGGCACATTCGCTATAGTTTATAACGCAACATTTTAGCGACAAAACAATAGAGTTGAAAATGCATTGGAAACCCATTTAACTTGTCTTTTTTATTTGGTACATTGGAATTTTACCGCAAAAGTTATTGAACTACATCATTCACAACCTTTAATACGCAACAAGTCCATTTGATGGAAACGTCTCTGGTGGGAAAATGCACATTGTTTCTATGCGGATTTTAGAGTATTCGCATGAAAATCTGTCGCCAATTGGATGTATCAAATTGAAAAGTAATGTTATTTTCTACACAGATCATACACAATTATTGCGTGATGATCTTCCCTGATGTTTTCCTGAACTTCCCAATACCTCTGATGCATTTCATTTCAATTCACTTCAAACCATACTTCAGATTGACTTTTTCATTTTAGAGTATTTCAGACTGAGTTTTAAGACTGTCACTGGCTGTTGATTCTAACACATTTTTCACAGGGTGAGGTCGCAATAATTGCCTGATATCAATATTGGGTTGTGGGCCAAAAAAATAGTTACTGGATCTCAATTTGTTGACGTTGGACTTCTAACCTGGATATGTGATCTGACTGTTTACTTTGAAACCCTGGCGGCTGTACCCACCGCATGCATAGCAAGAATTGAGGTGTCACCGTCTACTTCTGAGGCAGCCCATGTGTGATGCATTAACCTCCTCGACATTATCGGACAAATAACTTTTTTTGCAACCACAGGAATTAGTGACCCATGTGTTCGTTAGTGACACATTGATAGTAGTTCATAGACATGTATACACCGTAGTAGTTAGGTCAAAATATAGTACTATCCAGTGTTTATACGAAACATTCATTTGTTTCCAAAAGTCTGAATTTCTTCCCACCGCCATCTTCCCAATAACAAACATGGAGTTTCTAGATTTTTTCCCCCCTCAAAGACATTGCTACTGAGCACAAACCTCAACACACAGCTCCTGTTACAGATGAATTCAGATTATGTGCCTTTGGTCTTGACATTATGATGGACTGATGCCACTGTAATGGGAAGCCATTTTCAGCTTGATTGAATGTCACTGTACTGTATACATAAGCAGTGGGATCGTAGTATACTGATACACTGCACAATAAAATAGGAAATAGTAATACGATTAAGTACACAATGCTATGCCAATGGCTTCATGATAATTGTAACAATTGGTAAAGTACATATAGCGCAGATATTTGTCATGACCATACTTCTCCTTGCACCACGCTGAATTCACATTCATCCGCTGTAGTTCGAGCACTTTCGTAGCACTGCCATTCACCTTTCATTTTAGTTGTAGTTTGGTTGAAGTCGGAAAAACTAAATCAGCTCCTGATTGCAATTAAGTCTAACAGAGAGCCAGACAGTCTTCATATCATTTCAACACTAGAAGCCCTGAGCTACACTCTAGAACAGACGTTGTTAACAAGAAATGTAGCTAATCACGCTAACAACTAAGGACACAGATGTCCAAGTAAAATAAAAATAAAAAGATGTGATGCAAACAGCTGTACAATAAAACACGTATTCACCTAGACATTCCTGTACTCAGGCTGCCAATGCTGGGGTGCATTCATTAGTGCACACCATATCAAAACAATTTTCTACGGAAAACATTTTACAACCTTAAAGTTCAGTTGGGTCCCTCCCCGTTACGGCCCATTAGCTTAATTTTCCTAGTGAATACATCCCAGGACTCAGTCACTTGAGTAATTTATCACTGGTGACTGCGTGAGTGTTTGTCCCAAGAAAACCTTGCCGAAAATATAGGCCAGCACTGTCGTACTTGGGGACACAAGGAGGTCAATTATGGTAATAGTAGAATAAACAAGACGACCCGCCATTGTCAACACTAACTAAATGTAATATATCTGGAGAGGAGAAAAAAAGCTGTGACCTTGGGACAAACGCAGAAGTCGTTAGCCTCGACGCAGTTCGTTACGGCAGATGGGAAAAGGATGGTGGTGGGCAGAGCTCACAGATCATTTAGCGACTGCCGACTGGAGGGTCGTAAAATCAGATTTGTGGAGTGTTGTCTCCTTCAGAAGGGGAGTGATGAATTGCATATTATAGGTAATTCATTGAAAACGTAAAAACAGGTGGGGCTGCACAACTAACAAGTGACAGCAGCATAATAGAGATGGAGCGCTGTCATTATGTTTTTCTTCTGCATCCTTTGGCAGGAGCCTTGTGCAGTTGTGGTCTACTTTGTGAGCAATATCAACACACTACTAGTCACCTCCATATATGGGCTACCATTTACAATCAACCGAGACAAAACTATGAGAAAAAGAGGGATAGATGAGGGACAGTGGCATCTCCCTCCAATAAAAATGGAAAGTATATCATTATACAAAACAGACTGATATAGTCAACAAAATAGGTGAAGTTGGGAAATGCTTAACACTATGGCAAAGTATTATAATCAACAATATCATAATGATTATTATACCGTATACTGGTATTATAATATAATAACCAACTAGAACGTTGAGGTTTCACAGACCACACTTCCTCTCATTTCATTATAGTATTATTATAACACCTTTACTTAGTCTAATTAAAATCACAGATGTTTGATGGATGGTTTTTCAAATCAGCCCATTACACAGCACCATTGCCCACTGTTGTTTTAACCTATTTTTTCCATCCAGATAGTTCATGTTGCCTACCTTCTGAATGGGGGTTAGGGGCATTTTTGGTGTTTGCCCTTGCTTTTAGCCGTTCGCCACTTATTTCTGCTCAACTTGCTCGCTCATTCACGCTCGCATGGCTCGCTAAGCCCTAGCAACGGACCATCGTGTTGTGTAACACACGTTTTCTGAATCCTCCTTCCTCGTCTGCCACTCTACGATCTGGTTTGATCACTAAAGGCAAAATGAAGTGCTCAGGTCCTACTACCTTCATTCCTGAGCCTGTATTCATAAAGCATCTAAGAGTAGGAATGGACTACAAAAAAAAGGAGGGCCGATCAGGCCCCCATTAACATCGACGGGGCTGTAGTGGAGCGGGTCGAGAGTTAAGTTCCTTGGTGTCCACATCAACAAACTAACATGGTCCAAGCACACCAAGATAGTCGTGACGAGGGCACGACAAAACCTATTACCCCCTCATGAGACTGAAAAGATTTGGCATGGGTCCCCAAATCCTCAAAACGTTCGACAGCTGCACCATCGAGAGCATTCTGACTGGTTGCATCATCGCCTGGTATGGCAACTGTTCGGCATTAGCGCTACAGAGGATAGTGCATATGGCCCAGTACATCACTGGGGCAAAGCTTCCTGCCAACCAGTTAAATTCCAGCCTAGTTAAATAAAGGTTCTATCCAGGACCTATATACACGAGGCGGTCTCAGAGGAAGGCCCAACAAAAATTGTCAAACACTCCAGTCACCCAAGTCATAGACTGTTCCCTCTGCTACCGCACGGCAAGCGGTACCAGAGCACCAAGTATAGGTCCAAAAGGCTCATTAACAGCTTCTACCCCCAAGCCATAAGACTGCTGAACAATTAATCAAAATGGTCACCCGGGCGATTTATATTGATTGACACCCTGTTTATTATCGTTACATAGTCACTTTACCCCTACCTAAATGTACAAATTAACTCGCCAATGTGCAGGGGCACAGGTTAGTCTCGGTACCAGTACCCCCTGTATATAGCCTCATTATTGCTATTTTATTGTATTTAGTAAATATTTTCTTAACTCCATTTCTTGAACGGCATTGTTGGTTAAGGGCTTGTAAGTAAGCATTTCACAGTAAGGTCTAAACCGGTTGATTCTTATAATCTTATCCATTATGTTCTAGAAGGCAAAACTGATCCTATATCAGCACTCCTAATCTGATACACTTTGTGGATATGGGCCACAGCATTGTGAAATGATATGTCATCCTATCTATTTTGCACTTAGTGGGACTATCATTTGTTTTTCAACAGGACACTGACCCAATAGGCTGTGTAAGGGCTATTTTACCAAAAAGGAGAGTGATGGAGTGCTGCATCAGATGACCTGGCCTCCACAAATCACCCGACGTCAACCCAATGGAGATGGTTTGGGATCAGTTGCACCGTAGAGTGAAGGAAAAGCAGCCAACAAGTGCTCAGCATATGTGGGAAGTCCCTCAAGACTGTTGGAAAAACATTCCAGGTGAAGCTGGTTGAGAGAATGCCAACAGTGTGCAAAACTGTCATCACGGCAAAGGGTGTTTACTTTGAAGAATCTAAAATTTGTTTAACAATTTTTTGGTTACTACATGATTCCATGTGTGTTATATCGTATTTGATGAATGTAGAAAATAAAAAAATAAGGAGTAGGTGTCAACTTTTGACTGGTACTATAGATATGTTTTGTCACATACACTGGATAGGTGCAGTGAAGTGTTGTTTTACAGGGTCAGCCATAGTAGTATGGCACCATTGGAGAAAATTCGGGTTAAGTGCCTTGCTCAATGGCACAGAGATTTTTAACCTTGTCGGCGACCTTTCGTTTACTGGCCCAATGCTCTAACCACTAGGCTACCTGCCGACCCCTTGTACTGAAAGTACCCTTATACTCAGTGTGACATATAGCCTACTCACATTCTCACACTGTACTCATTTATTTCCTGAACTGAGGTTGACCTGAGTCTATTACTGCAGTAAACAGGGTGTGTGTCTGTGAGAGAGAGGTATTGACAGTGTCAGGTCTGAATGAATGAAACAACGGCATGGGACTCACTCCAGCTGTGGACTCACTTCCCTTTCACTGCCAGGGTTTGTCTCGCACAAAACACGACAGAGGGCTAGAGCGCTGAGGAATTACCTCATAAAAATCAACATCCACCTAGTGCAGAGGCTCGACTAACGGGAACAGACTGAAGGTCATTGTGAGGGCAAGAGAAGTTTATCTAAGCTACTGAGGAAGCTTTGTCAGGTCGATTGACTTTGGCGCTGCTTTTTATTCGTTTCCACCTCTTGGGGATTTCAGAATCAAAGTTTTGAAAATCTATTGTCCAGTGTGGAAAAGTGAGACTCAGATTCAAATAAATGTATCTGAAAAGGGACTACTTCAAGAACTCCTATGGGAACTAATATGGTTTGACCCTCATGACTTTCAGTAAAACAATCATTTGAAACAGAATATCTATATACTGTACATCTGTTGACCTCTGAACTCAAGGACATTTTGAGAAGGAATATAGTCTTGTTGAACAATATCAAAACCACACAAGGGTTGCATATCAGCTTATTACCTGTGCTCATTTTGACAGTGATGCTTCACAAAAGTCGGAAACTGAATTAAATTTACCAATTCCTCCCGAGCTTGAAAGCAGATACCTTCCCTTACCTCATTCATGTCATCTAGAGCACAAATGTCTGTAGGGGAAACTCCAATTATGTAATTTCACCAACATTCTCTTCTTCCTTGCCTTGGCCCTGAGGGAAGCGTTGATCAAATGAACCCAGTCAACTGCCCCAGCGCAAACCTCAAACGTGGTCAATTTTGATGATCAACATGGTTGAGGACGTAATGCAGGCATGCTACAATGGCATCAGACTTCGCGGTCCCATCGATAAGCTGTCCAACCATGCAGAATGACAGAAAACTGGGACCGGTATTGCATAGCATCTGACTATAAGAGCAGCTGTTGCCACTTGTATCTGGGCATTCGTTATGAACCTCTTGATTAGTTTCTCTCACAGATCACAGACATAGCTACTGACTTGTCTGGTTTGTGGGCACAGAGACTTTCCAAAAGCTAGAGTTCCACTGGAGTTGCATGTGGGCTGTATCATCTGCTGCACTTAGGGTCATCTTTTTCTGCTCTTCATTTTGGTATTATCGTATCAATTAGTTTCCTCCTTTAGCTACTAGGGAGATATGCAAATGCAACATTGACACTGGGAGGCAGACGCAATGAGCTGTGATGCAATTAGCTTTACGACTTATGTTAATTAGGGACTGGAAATTTGCATAAGTATACCAGAACCACTGAGCTTTATTACCTGCTGAAGTGAATAAACTTGACTAGATTATTTATGTTTCCATCCAAGTGAGCTGCCATTGGCTGCTAGTAAGTGTACGCAACACTTGTGTTTATGCAGCGCCAAAGATGATCTGTATCGACCATTGCTGGTTCCTTGCGGGCACTAGCTATAAACGTTGCCATATGTGCCACAGGGTTGCAAGGTGACTCTGCTACGGATCAAATGTAATCTAAATGGAACAGGGCGCGGAGTGGATGCATACTGTCAATCGTAAACACATTTACAGGACACCCATGGACCGTTCCTTTTCTTGCTTCACCCTTACGAGTCAGGGCCATTGACTGATGTGTTGTTTGAGAAATGAAATGCATTAGTTATTTTTCAAGAAAAGTCTGTTTATGATTCATTCCAAGGGGACTATTCTGTGTGAACTAAGCTGACCAAGGGTAATTTAATATGAAAGGCGCTGTAGAAAGTTAGCCATACTTTGATGTCCACTGAGAGCCATGTTCTCTTCACAAAGAGGTTATGAGTAGGGTTGCACATTTTGGGGAATATTCAGAGGTGGAAACTTTCTGTGGGAATTAACGGAAATATATGCAAATTAATATTAATACCATTTTAATGTAGATACCTTTTGCATTGGCTATATTTACCATATCATATGGAGACAGAAACATAAACCTTTTACCTTATCATAAGTAGACATAATTGCAAATGATTAAATCCTTCCAATAGAAATAAAAAAAAGCTAGTTAGTTACAAATTGAACTTTAAATGAGTTGACTCTTCACATGGGATGATTTCACTGAACAACAAAAGAAAGGGAATATTAAATGATCCATCGCATCTCCCAAAAACATTTTCAACATACATCTGTGAAATTATAGTCTAGAAACAAAAGCTTTGGTTGTCTTCCATATCTTCTCCCTGGACCTCCTCAATGTCCACCTCTTGAACATAAGACACTGAGGCATCATCTTCACGGTCACTTTCCAACCTAGTTGAGGTTGGCTCATTGTCAGGCTCAAAAAGCCTAAAATTTGCCCGGATGGCAACCAATTTTTCAACCCTTGTTGGTCAGCCTGTTGCGTGCTTTGGTGTGTGTGTTCCTAAACAAGGACCCGTTGCGCTCTGAGGTGGATGAAGTTGGTGGGATTTGGAGGATGATGGAGGCAACAGGGGAAACAGCCTCAGATCCATAAAGTCCCTTCCACCAGGTGGCTGATGAGATATGTTGGCACGACTAAATTGCATCTCCATCTCCATCCCAAAGCCCTTGCTTGGAAGTGTACTTCACCAGACTGCCAAGAACCTTGCCCTTATCCAGGCCAAGGTGGTGAGACACAGTAGTGATGACACCATAGGCCATGTTGATCTCTGCACTAGACAGGATGCTCTTGCCAGAATACTTGGGGTCCAACATGTATGCTGCGGCATGTATGGGCTTCAGGCAGAAGTCTTCACGCTTTTTGATGCATTTCAGAACTGTAGTTTCTTCTGCTTGGAGCAACTGAAGTGGGCAGAGCAGTATGGATTTCTTCTCTTACATCTGCAAGCAGAGTCTGAACATCAGACAGGATGGCATTGTCTCCCTCAATCCGTGCAATGGCTACTGCTACACGGTTCAGGAGTTTCAGGCTGCTTACCACTCACAAAATACATCCTCCAGGAGGATCCTATTGATGGGGCTGTCCATAATCGGCAGACTATGATATGGCCATTTCTTGGAGAGACTCCTTCCCCTCCAGGAGTCTGTCAAATATGACAACACCACCCCAACGGGTGTTGCTGGGCAACTTCAATGTGGTGCTCTTATTCGTCTCACTTTGCTTGGTGAGGTAGATTACTGCTGTCACTTGACCCTTCACATACCTATCCATTTCCATGGCTCTCTTGTAGAGTGTATCCATTGTTTTCAGTGGTCTGATGTCCGTTAGGAGCAGATTCAAAGCATGAGCAGCACAGCCAATGGGTGTGATGTGAACCAGAAATGGACTGGTTCAGATAATCACACCAACAATAAAGTAAGTAAATCAACAGTTTAATCTCACTTTAGAACAAGCAGCCTTCATGTTCGCAGCATTGTCTGTCACCAGTGCAAATACCTTCTGTGGTCCAAGGTCATTGATGACTGCCCTCAGCTCATCTGCAATGTAGAGACCGGTGTGTCTGTTGTCCCTTGTGTCTGTGCTCTTGTAGAATACTGGTTGAGGGGTGGAGATGTAGTTAATTATTCCTTGCCCATGAACATTCGACCACCCATCAGATTATTGCAATACAGTCTCCTTTCTCAATGATTTGCTTGGCCTTCACTTGAACTCTATTGAACTCTGCATCCAGCAAATGAGTAGATAAAGCATGTCTGGTTGGAGAGGTGTATGCTGGGTGAAGAACATTCAGAAATCTCTTCCAATACACATTGCCTGTGAGCATCAGAGGTGAACCAGTTGCATATACAGCTCGAGCAAGATATTCATCAGCATTTCTGACTACGTTCCTCTAATGAGTCAAAAACAACTTCTGATTCCAGGAGGACCATGAGCTGTTGCTATCGATAAGATGTCTGATTCATCATTTTAAACTCGAATAGAAGTAGAGGGCCTTTTGTCAGAGGTTGCTTGTTGTGAGCGCTGAGGGAACTTTATGCACTTGGCCAGATGATTCTGCATCTTTGTTGCATTCTTCACATATGATTTGGCACAGTATTTGCAAATGTACACAGCTGTTCCTTCTACATTATCTGCAGTGAAATGTCTCCACACATCAGATAGTGCCTGTGGCATTTTCCTGTAAAGATTAGAAAAAGAGTAAAAAATTAAATTACAATTCCATGTACAGATAAATAGTTAAGCACTTAGATTAAACAACTCCTTTGTAAGATAAATGTTTTAAAATGGAACATGTATGGAAACAGGTGAATTAACACTCAGGTTCAAGCAAGCTAAAACCCACAGTTTTTGCTACCAACTAGCAGAAATTGTAACAAGTTAGAAATTTAAAAACACACTTTGTAGGCTACTATTTACTAGTTAACAAAAAAAAATAATGTATGTCATAAAATAGATTCACCATTCAAAACTTACCAGAAAGCATGTAGTCCTTGGCTCAGACAGTATAGTAGTGTGGGCTCAATAGCATCTCATTAGTATGCAAGATCTTGAGAATCAGCTGTACATGTGATGGAAGAATGCACTGTACATGCAGAGGGTTGCAATTCCATTGAATTGGGGAGAGTTTAACCAAAATATGCCATAAGGTTCACCGTTATAAGCTACATTTGATGAATTGAAGCAAAATTCCCCAAATTCCAGAAATTTACCAGAAAGTGTCTGACCCTTTGCAACCCTAGTTATGAGTCAATCTTTTTAACCAAAAGGTTAACAAGGTAAAAATCTGTCGTTCTACCCCTAAGCAAGGCAGTTAACCCACTGTTCCCCGAAGACGTGGATTATGGCAGCCCCCCGCACCTCTCGGATTCAGAGGGGTTGGGTTAAATGCGGAAAACACATTTCAGTTGAATGCATTCAGTCGTATAACTGACTAGGTATCCCCCTTTCCTTGGCTTACTAGAGAAGGAATTATTTAGCGTGGTTGTTATCGGCCTATCCCAGGGAAAGAACTTCATTCAGATAACCAGTCAATGTAAAGACTTCTTGACAAACCGTACACTTAATAAACATATGAATACCTGTTAATGGTTTTATGTTATTTTCATGCTATCCAGATGACCGCAGTGAAAATAACCGAGGAGTCACTTCTCTGTCTGCCAACAGTGGATTCGGTTTCCTTTCCTGGGAAGCAGGTAGGTGCACCAGAGGCTCTTTCTGTGGTGCTTTTTACAAACAGCGATGACACCACTAAAATTCCAGCATTTGTGTGACAATGAGCGCACTGCCTGGACACAGCATTCCAGAAAGGTACATTAGCCCGCCCCCCTGGCGCGCCTCTTAGAAAGCCTCACTCCTTGACGCTTGTTATGCAATTGTTGGGCCGGTTGAAAGGCCAAGCAGTAATATGGTAAGCTTCAGTGAACTCCTCTCTCTTTCCCTCTCACTTTCTTTACGGGGAGAGTTACTGGTTCCTTACAGCCTGAGGGCTGTTAGTAGTAGTGCATTGCCTGCAGCAACAATGGGCGGTCTGACGTCAGCAGAGGCAAGATAGTCATCCTAAAACTACACAACATGGAAGTTCTCTTTATGCCAATCTGATGCAAAATGGCAACCTTTACCCCCCCAGGAGGTTAATTTTCTTCTAATTTATGATCATAATTTGTGTTGTAAGACCAAAGGTTACATTTATAGACAGTAAGTAACTTTATACATACCATAAAGTGATACAAAATGATGAAGCCCTTGGACTTTAAAAACACATTTGTCAATTCTTACCAACGCTGTCCTGCTTTTGATAAATATTTTATGAGGTTATTTCCATCTCAATATATACCTTTTAATATGTGGAGAGAGGCAGATATTTGGCAAATGCAGGGCACACAAGTTTATTCGTTACATTGAATCAATGTGGGGGGGGTGAGTATTGAAGCCAGTCAAGCTACTTTACCTGGCCCAGACAAGTTGCAGTCAGATATTCATCAACACAGGTCCAAGAGCCTTTTCACCTGCATTTAAATCACATTACTCTAATACAGGCTCTCCTAGAAGATTTAACACAGACAAAAAGCAAATGCCCCCTAAACTTATTCCAAGCAGTCTTGAACAGTTATAATTTCCTTTAGGAATTCACATTTCACTACATAGAACAGTGCCCTGATTCTTTCAACAGCAACATCAAGGTACTAATCATTAGCCTACTATTATGCTGAACATTCAATAATATTCAAAGACATTGATTTGCAATTTATTTTTCAGCATTACACAATGTCTAGTAATAGGGCACTTAACTGGATTGTTATGGAAATCGGCCCTGCTACTGCAGTTAAGAGGAAAGAGGACCCAGTTCTGTCAACTTGCATGTCTTCAAAACTAATTTTCTTTCAGTGCAGTATTTTACAGTAAGTTGACAAACAACTCGTTCTGGAATCAGAAATGAATTAAAGCACTTCTTTCCCTTTTTCAATTGGCTTTCCCCAGACATAAGCTGGTAATTTCAAACATAACACAGAACTGAAACGTGATAGCTGTCAAGAGAAACTATGCTTTTGATGCCTGCCTTTTCAACATTAGCTTACCTCAATGTAGGAAATGAATGTGTATTTCAAGGATGAAATTCTTACCCGCCTTAGTCCCAAGAAATGAATATGTAATGATAGCAACACAAACAACAAAGCTGTGTCGAAGAATGCACTGTGCTTCAGAACTACTGTAGCCTACTACTAATATATCATTCCCTCCTGACAGCATGGATCAATACCTCAGAGAAAGGGCAATAGCACTTAACTTTTCCATGTGGCATGCCATGCTTAAATGTATTAACTTATTTCATTAGTCAGCCATTAAATCTATCTTGTATTGAGGCAATAAGCAGACTAGAGACAGACAATATAATAATGGAAGTGAGGTATAGCTTCACAACAAAACAAAAAAATGTAGTCATGTGGCGCTCATGGAATGGAATGTCATTCATTCAATGAGCAGTGCATAGACCACAGCAATCAGGGGTTTGGCCTATTTGCTTGTGAAAATGTCAAGGGATGCATTTGCTAAATACATTTTTGGGTGGCCCACTGATGGTTGACTAAAGAGATTTTGTATCCAAATTAGGGCTGGTCGATATGGCTAAAATATTATATCACGGTATTAAAAAAAAAAAAAAAATGTTCTACATTTGCTTTATGAGTAGTGAGTGATCCTAGGGTAGCAACACATACATTCTAAGTGATTTCAATGAGTCTTTCTCCATTCTGATTGTTTTATACTGTTCAAGTCAACCAAAACAAATTTCAGCACTTTAATCATTGCTGCATTTCCTGCACTCAATTGCAGTGGTGGAAAAAGTACCCAATTGTCATACTTGAGTAAAAGTAATAGAAAATTACTCAAGTAAAAGTCACCCAGTAAAATACTACTTGAGTAAAAGTATTTGGTTTTAAATATACTTAAAGTATCAAAAGTAAAAGTATAAATAATTTCAAACCAGCACCATTTTCTTGTTCTTTTTTTATTTACGGATAGCCAGGGGCACACTCCAACACAATTTACAAACAAGTGAGTCCTCCACATCAGAGGCAGTAGATGACCAGGGATGTTCGACAAGTGAGTGAATTGGACCATTTCCTGTCCTGCTTGCATTCAAAACGTAACGAGTACTTTTAGGTGTCAGGGAAAATGCATGGAGTAAAAAGTACAGTATTTTCTTTAGGAATATAGTGAAGTAAAAGTAGTCAAAAACAAAAATAGTAAAGGACAGATACCAACAAAAAAACAACTTAAGTAGTACTTGAAAGTATCTTTACACCACTGCTCAATTGAGAGAATTTCCACACTACCACGTAGGGCTGCACGATTTGGGCAAATCATCAAGGACTTATTTTTAACCAAATGTTGCAATTGCAATTTGACTTGCTAATTAGAGCAAAACTGTTGAAATCATGGAAATAAAATGACTATTCTAATTCTAATAGTTAGAATATAATAGTGGGCACTTTGAATACAGTGTTGTTTGAGATGACAAATTAAAAATGCCAGGGAGAAGTAATTATGACATAGTAGGAACTAAAGTGTTGATAGGTGTTTCCTAGGGGACCCAATAAGCTTTGGCTACATTGCATGTTGTTTTCTCTTAGCTACTTCATGTAGATAACATATTCTTGCATTGCATATTCCTCTGATTGAGAAGATACTGTTGCACAAACAACATGCTGATTTAGGTCTACATCATCACTTGTATTATCAGGCTGTATTAGCTAGCTATGTTTGCTCTTACTCAGTACATTGTTAGCTATGGGCTAGTTAGCTATGGGCATTAGCGTCTAACAATTAGTGTCTCAAGATTTAGGGTAATTTGCTAAGAAAAAACAAACTAGCTGTTTGCTGATGTAAGAAACACAAACCTTTAGTGTCATTATAGAATGCTAGTGGATTTATATTAATAAAGAAGCAAAGTGAAAACAGCATTGTTTTCATCAACATTGTTGCATGTGTTGCATTGACCCTGCAGACTGGATGCAAGTGTTTCCTGGTTGAGGAATGTCAAATGAGATGCTTGAGTGACAGGGGCGTGGCTAGGTCTGTGTGGAAAGTGGCACGGAGAGAGATGACTCAAGTAGCGAAGTAAACTATAAAAATTGACATTACACATGGCGTATCACATTTAACAAACATTCAAATACCGGTGTAGAAGGCAAAGTAAAAACCAAAACCGGTCCCTGCAACAATACCAGTATATCATAAAATTTGGTATACCGCCCAGCCCTAATCCAAATTAATTATGCCCAAAAGCAGTCCACAGATATTGCTGACCCAGTCTAGGTGGATCGATACCAGTTGTAGGCCTATTAGATCGAATGTTAAACCACACCAATTGATTTGACAACCACTGTGTCATGTGACATTCCAAAAGAATGACAGTATGGTTCTGAAAGTTTAGAAAATCTCCACAATACCTTTACTCTCACAAGTCAGTCTACTATTCAGAAGGCCTAAAAGGAAAGATCCACCCACTTTGAACGTTATTGTGCATCTCCGAGTGAAGTTAGTTCCCTGGGTAATTTGATGTTTTCATGTGTACAGTCGTGGCCAAAAGTTTTGAGAATGACACAAATATTAATTTTCACAAAGTCTGCTGCCTCAGTTTGTATGATGGCAATTTGCATATACTCCAAAATGTTATGTAGAGTGACCAGATGAATTGCAATTAATTGCAAAGTCCCTCATTGCCATGCAAATGTACTGAATCACAAAAAACATTTCCACTGCATTTCAGCCCTGCCACAAAAGGACCAGCTGACATCATGTCAGTGATTCTCTCGTTAACACAGGTGTGAGTGTTGACGAGGACAAGGCTGGAGATCACTCTATCATGCTGATTGAGTTTGAATAACAGACGAAGCTTCAAAAGGAGGGTGGTGCTTGGAATCACTGTTTTTCCTCTGTCAACCATGGTTACCTGCAAGGAAACACGTGCCGTCATCTTTGCTTTGCACAAAAAGGGCTTCACAGGCAAGGATATTGCTGACAGTAAGATTGCACCTAAATCAACCATTTATCGGATCATCAAGAACTTCAAGGAGAGCAGTTCAATTGTTGTGAAGATGGCTTCAGGGCGCCCAAGAAAGTCCAGCAAGTGCCAAGACCATCTCCTAAAGTTGATTCAGCTGCGGGATTGGGGCACCAGCAGTACAGAGCTTGCTCAGGAACGGCAGCAGGCAGGTGCGAGTGCATCTGCACGCACAGTAAGACGAAGACTTTTGGAGGATGGCCTGGTGTTAAGAAGGGCAGCAAAGAAGCCACCTCTCTCCAGGAAAAACATCAGGGACAGACAGATATTCTGCAAAAGGTACAGGGATTGGACTGCTGAGGACTGGGGTAAAGTCATTTTCTCTGATGAATCCCCTTTCCGATTGTATGGGGCATCCGGAAAAAAGCTTGTCCGGAGAAGACAAGGTGAGCGCTTCCATCAGTCCTGTGTCATGCCAACAGTAAAGCATCCTGAGACCATTCATGTGTGGGGTTGCTTCTCAGCCAAGGGATTGGGCTCACTCACAATTTTGCCTAAGAACACAGCCATGAATAAAGAATGGTACCAACACATCCTCCGACAGCAACTTCTCCCAACCATCCAGGAACAGTTTGGTGACGAACAATACCTTTTCCAGCATGATGGAGCACCTTGCCATAAGGCAAAAGTGATAACTAAGTGGCTCAGGGAACAAATATTTTGGGTCCATGGCCAGGAAACTCCCCAGACCTTAAACCCACTGAGAACTTGTGGTCAATGGACAAACAAAAACCCACAAATTCTGACAAACTCCAAGCATTGATTATGCAAGAATGGGCTGCCATCAGTCAGGATGTGGCCCAGAAGTTAACCTCTTGACGGTCGCCTAGGATAGGGGGCGCTACAGCGATTTTTGCAAAAAATTAATGCCCATTTTAAACGGCCTCCTACTCAAATTCAGAAGCTAGGATATGCATTTAATTAATACTTTTGGATAGAAAACACCCTAAAGTTTCTAAAACTGTTTGAATGGTGTCTGAGTATAACAGAACTTACATGGCAGTCAAAACCCAGAGACAGATCGTAACAGGATGTGGAATTCTGAATTGCGGACTCAACTTCATCACTTTGCCTATAAATCACACCGTGAGCTATGGTTCATTGAGCACTTCCTATTGCTTCCACTAGATGTCCCCAGTCTTTACAAAGTGGTTTGAGCCTTCTACTGTGAAAACTGACAGAATGAGAGTCTGTGGAACGTGGTCACATGAGGGCCATCACCATTATGACGCCGGCGCCCCTGGCTACCCTCCCCTTTCGAAACGTTTAGAAAGACAATGCAATCGTCCCCCTTGAATGTTATTGGAGCTCTGGTTGAAAAAGGCCCTAAAGATTTATGTTATACAACGTTTGAACGAACCTAAATAAAAGAAAAATGCATTTTGTTGAGAGAGAAGTCCCGCGAACGACGGTACTTTTGGAGCAGCCTTCAGAACGCGCTAACAACAACAAGCTATTGGGACATAAAGGATTAACTTTTTCGAACGAAAATACATTTGTTGTGGACCTGGGATTCCTGGAAGTGCCTTCTGATGAAGATAATCAAAGGTAAGGGATTATTGACAATAGTATACAAGACTAGATTTGATATGCGATTGTTCCGAGATGGCGCTGACCTGTAACGGTAGCACTTAGTCATTTTCATAGAATGTTTGGGAATGACGTAGAGTAAAGCATGTGAAAATTCTATAGCAATATAGAGTAGGAATCAAAGCAGCCGTGCTTTTGGACAATTAATAAAAACACGGCAGTAAATAAAACCTAATAAAAAAAAGCATCTGGCTTGTCCAAGCCATCATTCACTTTGAACTGGTCTGTGCTTACAGGCAGTAGCAACATCGAAACTTTAGATTATTAGAAACCATTCGCCAAAAGCCACAAAATACACCTGAATGGTTTTCTGCAAATATATAACTACAACAGGAGTCTTCTTACATTTGTTAACTTCACAGTTCTATTGATTAAACAACCATGAAAAGGTAGGCTCTCTCTCCCTCAGTTACACAACTAATGCTAGCCAGAGCAAGATGAACTGTTTAAGCTAGTTGGCCGTCAAAATTGCACTGATAAACGATGGGAATTGTAGTCTACTCGTCTTTGTGCAGTTTGCCTGCAACCAAGCACCCTAGCTAAAGTTAAAGTTGGCTAGCTTGCTACTTACAGACACAAATGAGAGAACACCTCACTCTGACCATGATTAGCTAGGCTGTTTACATGTTATCTAGAGCATTCGTGACTATAACTTTTTTGGCCTGTTTACTGACACCGCCCATGTTCAGCCGGTGTTGCGCGTTCGTAAATTCATTAGTGCTCTGAAATCAGAGTAGATAGCCAGAGTGAATTTGCAAACGCAAGCGATATGCTAAGTGGATAAATGAATTGAAGTTCTTGCTAGCTACTGTAACCCTCAGTTGCCTATGCATATCAACAACAAGTTCAACAACTAATGTTCGCCAGAGAGAGAGGAGGTCAAATCTAACGAGGTAACAGTAGATAAGCCATCTGAAACTTTTTAGCTTGTAGTTGGCCGTCAAAAATTGCACTGACAAATGATAACGAATAGTAACCTGCTCACCCTTCTGCAGCATGCCTGAGGGGCGGCAGGTAGCCTAGCGGTTAAGAGAGTTGGGCCAGTAACTGAAAAGTTGCTGGTTTGAATCCCTGAGACGACTAGGGGGAAAGAAATCTGTCGATGTGCCTTTTAGCAAGGCACTTAACCTTTATTTGCTCCTGTGGGTTGTTCTGGATAAGAGCGCTATTTAAATGACTTAAACGTAAATGTCAACGCATGCTTGTCCTAACCAATGATGTATACACACACTGTGTTGATGACACCATGCCTCCTCCTTGGCACTCCTCCAACATTGTAAAAAAATATATGTTGGAAGCTATAGAAACACATTTATAAAATGTCTACATTGCCACATTTATTCTATTACAGACACCTTAATGCATATGTTTAAATTGTGAGCTCAACATTAAAAATAGAAATTGCTTAAAGTTATTTTTAGAGATTACTAATGCTACTGTCCACACAAAACAAAAAACTTAAATGTCATTTTGCCTTTAAAAACATTTCACTTAAAAATTGTAGAATTCCATCCATTCCTATGGAGGACTGGCCTACTGGGGAGTGTAAATATGGCTTCCAAAGCCTGTCAATGGCCAATACATAGCATCAGTAATCCAGGGTTTATATACATCATTGGTCACAACCTACGGTTTGACAACTGAATGGGAACTTGTCTATCTGTCCGCCCATTTGATCGACAAGATATGAGAGATATGCCAACTGTGGATAACATTCGTTCAAGTTCGGATCTGGTCAGCTAACACAATGACACCTGAATCTCTAGCTGTAGCCAGGAAGGGTTAGGCTCCGTGTTCTTAGCTTGCCAAATAAATGGCTACATAAATAGATAAGCTAGCTAGCTTATTAGCCACGTTTTGACTGACTTGTGATCATTGCATTGACATTCTTAGCCTTAGTTACATTCGTCCGTTTTTGTCTAAAATATTGAGTAATTGAAACAGTTCACTCGGAATGGCTCGAGGATGCAAAATGTACCAGGCCAGCTGTGATTTACAACAACATAGCAATATTTGCAATGTTTTGGTACACATCTGCTGAGGAAATTCATATACAGCTATGTGGAAGCAGACTGACCATCCATGAGATCAAAATAATGGTTCCATGTTTTCATAGTGTTTAACAATGACATTGTTTACAAACAGGAGGAATAGCTTATATTTGGGTGTAAGACAGTTGAACTAAACTCTCATGAGGCATTTATGAGTTATATTCTTAAAGAATGAACGGGTATATACAATTCATTAAATTGCAAGTCAGAAAATTGATGTAACAACTAGGCCTACCTGTAACAACTACCTGAAAGCCATGTTAATCTTCTTAAAAATCAGAGCAAAATGCATAATTCACAATTTGTCATCAACGACCGTACGACAGACGATCATTCAGGGCACTAAGAGGTGGATTTCTTCTCGCACGTATAGGCCTACCATGATCTCAAAGTTGAGTCACAGCTTTTGAACTGCATGCCATCATCGATAAGGGGACATGGTCTAGATCTAATGTTGCAGTAGGCTAACAATAGCAATTGTCCTATGCTATGGCACATTCTAACAGCGGTCTCCTCCAGAAATTGAAATACCGTGTAAACTGTAGTTATAATCAGCGAGAACCGACGGACACATAAGGCAACATTGTATCTGATTTGTAGACTACGATATCCATACATAGATAACCGAAAGCATCATTTAGAACGCAGTCTTCCACGCAGACATGGCCCAATTCTAGCTACTACAAATACGAATGTTTCTGTGTAGACTACGATAGTCTACAATGGCATGTGTAAAATTTGATCCGACGAACGATTTCAAATGAGCTAACGTTAAAAAATGACATTAGCAGAAGATGGGTAACGTTAGCTAAATCCCCATTGCCCCAGCGGGCTATGACGCTAGCTTGCAGACCGATAGTTTACATTGACAAGCCCAATTTTAGCATTATTATGATTCACACGCATCACCACACACACTTGGCAAAAAATACTATCGTCATTAGAAAAACATAGGCCATAGGAAAGAATATGCATTGGATACTTACATTCTCTGTATCGCGCTCATTCACAGTGGGCAATGGCGTTCTGGTCGACATTTTGTGTGTACAGGCCGCTAACCACCGAGCTTGGCAGCCGCCGAGAACAGTGTGACGAGGGAAAATATTAATTTGACTTTTTTTTACACCACCGGCATTTCCAACGCGACCGTCCAAACCGCAGTATTCCAAACTACAGCATATCTACCTCAAGGCCCGCTTGGAGCCAGCGCAGGGCTATCTATGCTGATAGATGCGCCCCCGGGTACGAGGCAAGCGAGTGTAGCGGGCCGAGAGAACGGATAGGAGTTTGTATGAAGCAGAGAATCCAGCATTGATCCACCCTGATAGATGGGCTGACACACACTAGGAACGCGAGATGGGGGAATAGTAGTAAAAGGAACACCCTACACAGGAGCGACCTTCATTCTCCCTCCCAAAAGGCTAGGATTCATGCAGGATAACCTACGCGGGTACAACCAGTGTTCATGGAATATCTTTTATAGAACGCATGCAAGCAACAAAAAAAAGCATTCCTTCGCAAAGCTGTAAGAGGAAAGAACATGACAGTAGCAACGCCAGGTGGCGAGAGAGGGATCGAGTGACAGATTAAAGGGAGGGATTTTTTCATTATGAATTTAAGAAAATGTTTATGATGATGACGTCTTTGTAGTAGCAGGAGAAGGTTCTTGATTGTTGACCTATGCTGCCAATGATATGCCTGCATGTGCGAACCTTTTGGAAAGCATCATAATGCATCATTCTTGGGTGGAAAATCATCTCGAGATTTAAATTATGACCTTCCTAAACATTCGAAGAACCCTAATTGTAAGCATACCATAATTTCTAAGCAAATTGGTCATTGATTCCTGGTGAAAATGCATCGATTTCGTATACATACATTAAAAATAGTAATATTAATATTATCACCTTGTTTAGTAAAAGCAGAACTAAAAAGCCATACCTAGGACTATCGTCTTACTTGCAATGTCAAAAACGAGTTAAACATGCCAATGTTGCCATCTAGCGTTTCTATTCCGGGAACTGCATTGAAAAGGGAAACGTGTCTTTATGCTGTACCCTAACACCCCCGAGACTGAATCCATATGCTTGCATTCATTTGTACAACTGACCAGGGGCGAAAATCTGATATCAACTTTGGAGGGGACAATTACATTACATTTTCTCAAGAGCAATTCCTGAGGGGGACACCAAAAGTAGTGCTGTAACACATAGCCTACGTTTAATATGGTAAATGTATATTGAGGAACCAAAGAAATAAGGTGTTTGCCGTACTCCTAACTACCGGTACCCAAAACTACACAACTAATCACAACAGCAATACCATTGCCTTTAACAAATCTTAGTTCAGTAACCAGTTTAAGTTGAGAGTGGGGGTATCCATGGCATTTTCCAATTATGTTCCTATTTTACAAGTAAAAAAAATTGAGAACCTTTCATAATGTTGCCAAACAAAGACTCAACAAACTTACCTGAGACTTCCTGTCCCTGCATATCTGTCCCCAACTCTGCTGTCTGTGTGCCATCTGTTGCCTGCTCTGCCTAATGACATCATTGTGAAACATTTCCATTCGAATTTCATTTCTTTCTTATGAACATTTTATCAACTAGTCTTTGAGATATTAGGCTACGAGGGTTCTTACTTTGCGTTTTGGTGTGCTGAAAAATACTCTGATGTCCGTCTTTTTTCTACCTGGTTGGCTACACACACACAGTATGTAGGTTATTTACAGTAGGAGATGGGCTTCTATCATCTTATCTTCTATCATTCTATATGGGCTTCGATCTAAAAGGTAGCTAGCAAATGTGAAACGGATTGCAGTGACAAGAGTTGACAGCTGTATGATTTCACCATTTACACAACATATGCTGCAACCTTTTGTAATTTTAATAGTTTGTTTCATATTGGCTGGCTTCTAACAATAGCTGAATTTGCAAAGCTAGCGAGCACCAATTCAGTGGTGTTTGCTATAATCTTTGCTACCCGGGTTAAATAAAGGTGAAATACAATATAAATAAAAGTTCCCTTGCGACAATTTAGCTTTTGCAACGAGACCATTAAATATATTTAAAACAATGGTAGAAGAGAGTGTAGTTCTGTTCAGTTTATCGCTAACCTTATCACAGGGACTTTGAAGCACTAACTTATATGCATGCTGATCTTGGAATAAATTGACGATAGCAAAGATTCCATCTTTGACGACGCCACATAAATGGAATAGGTACTAGCTAGCTTAATAGTTAATATTTGCGCGCTAGCTCTGCATATTCAGCTAGTGTGTGTGTGTGCGCGATTGACTGGATTAACCTCACGTCAGTTACGTGCATTGAGTGCCTTTCAGACAGTAGATACGACCTCTACGTTACCTCGCAAGCTAAGGAACTGGCAGTGGATCAAACCATTGTGAGGCAAAGGGTGGGGGGGGGGGTCGCAATCTTTTGAAACTTAAAAACGAGCTATTAAGTGTCTATAATCAGCACAATTGCTTTCATTGCGTATTATTCATATTATTTAAATTACATAGTTATGTTTCAGTGATATATTGGGGGGGACAAATCATATTTTTCCCAGGATGGGGGGGTCGTGTCCTCCCCTATTCGCCAATGTCACCATCCTATGTTATGCTACATTTCTGGTACCCCGTGTACATAGGAAAACAATGAGTAACGATAACTTGCCTATCATTTCATTTTTTTCCCTCTGCATTATGAAGGGCCTGTAAGTAAGCATTTCACTGTTAGTCTACACCTGTTGTTTAGGAAGCATGTGACAAATAACATTTGATTTCAGGTCCTATGTGTAATTTACAAGGTAATGAAATGTGCTTAGTTGCGCTAAAATATTTTGGCACAATTGCACTTTACAATGGAGCAGAATGTTCTGTTTTCAACACTGTTTGAATGGCAATGTTTTACACTGTAGGTTACTGTAGGCAGGGTTGGGGAGTAACGGATTACATTAACATAACATGTAAGGGATTACTTAAATGGTAACTGTAATCCGTTACCAGCAGAAATATTGTAATCAGATCAGATACTTTTGAAAAACTAGATTACTTTGATTACTTTTAAATTCAGAAAGAATGTTTGCGGGAAAAAAAGGTTCACAATGACATTCAAATCAGCATTGAAAAAAAAGTGCAAGTTTAAATTTGTTCCACCTGAGCTAGTCTGACCACCATGATGACACACCAAATGTGTTTGATGGATCGCGGGAAAAGAGCAGGAAAAGGCTTTTGTAGGCTAGTCCAAGCTATGTCTTCCAATGGTGCGACTGCTGTCGGCATCCAAAGGGTATCCAATTTGAATAAACGCTTGGAGGTAAGGATGAAAGCAGTGGTGTAGTCTACGGCGATACGGATATCACGTATTGTTAACATCTACATAGCGCATTGATGTGAATCACACTGCTGCCCTCTCATTTAGTTATTTGCGCCTTACAGGCTGACTACACCGCTCGTGTCGCAAAATACATTTAGAAATCTGTTATTCAATTATTGCACCCACACTGCTCGCGCACGCCAACGAGCGTCTGCGTTGCCAAGAGCTAAAATAGAAGTCAGTTCTATTTCTGACGCAGATCGCGCTGCAAGTCCTGCCTCTCCCATCAGTTTATAGAAGCAGGTACCCATGTGCCATCTCCTCATTGGTTATACCCACGTGGGTGACTGAAAGACAAAGTCAGTAATTTATGAAAGTTGCCAATCGCAATATAAAGTCAAGAGAAGAAAAGGCCGGGAAGGAGGAGAGATGACTAGAAACGATTCGGTTGACCGGGGACAAAATACATTTATGCACGATGGTGCACACTCGCAGCCGGTTTGGGTTATTGTTGTGGATGGCTGTTCACAAATCTAAGTGTGTATTTTAAACCAATGGTTGAATTCAAAAAGTTTAAGCTGCCTATCAATCATTGTTTTTTAAACCAATGGACACCCAGTGAAAAATGCGCTTTTGCAACAGCTGCATAGTGCAGATCCCAGCTTATTGAATAAAAGTGGGGCTTTTATTGCTCAATCTAATTCATTCTGATAAAAAAAAAAAATCCACAGGCCTAATGGACACATGCTCAAACTCGCACAATTTTTATTGCCCCTTTTAAGTCTGTGGTTGCTACATCCATCTGACTTTTAAATTCTATATACTAATGTAAAGATAATTTAATTGTATTATTGGATGTAGTAGAACGAGATGGGTTAGAGGAAGCCTACATATCCAACCCATAAAGTAACATTTAACATCCATATATGGCCAGCTATGTAAACTTGAACATTGATTTATCCTGCAATAGATGTTCAATTGGTAATGTACATTTGGCTTCTTCTGCCTCTTAAGGGGAAAGTAATCTAAAAGTACCTGAATGTAATCAGATTACGTTACTGAGTTTGGGTAATCCAAAAGTTACATTACTGATGACAATTTGACAGGTGACTAGTAACTAAGGGATTACATTTAGAAAGTAACCTACCCAACCCTGACGGTAGGCACCTGCAATTTACCAATGGGTTTTGAGAGGATGCGAGGATTATGCAATTGAAATTATCCCAATATATTTGAGCGCAACCTTCTCAAAACCCATTAGAGGAGGTGAGTGGGGAGGGACCTCTGGCTTTTGCCACCAATGGGTTTTGAAAAGGAGGAGAGGACACAAGGAGTGTGCAATTGAGATTCTTCCTGAGATTAATTTTACTACATTGAAAGCTTGACTCAGAGACCCACTGTTCTTTAACAGCCTTTGAGGTATGTTTGCTCCCGTTTGGTGGGTGTGGCCTGGCAAAGTGTGGCCAGGGGTGCGTTTAGTTCAGTTCAATGTTTGCTACGTTGCGTGACAGTTTGTACTGACCAACATGTTTCCCAAAACGGTCCACACTGTTCAACAGTCTAAGGTCGTTTTATGATTTAATATTAGTTTTTATATTATTTGAAATTCAGTTAGTTTTCACACCTGATTTAATAGTTTTTATTTTGTTTAATTTTGAAACATTTATTTCGTTTCATTACTTAGTTAGGGACAGAAAGCAGCCTATGCATGGGATGCTAGGAGCCAATTATGTGTTGTAGGCCTATAGCAATTCTTTGGGGGATGTCACTTCTTGCCACTGGGGGCAGTAATACATAAGGTGATGGGCCAGGACCATATACTTGGATAGACATAACATCTCTGTGTCTGTGAGCAGTGGCATTGAGGCCATCTCTATCTTGAAATATTCCATTTTCTTCTTCACCAGTAAAATTCATTGGCTGATCCCTCCTGATGACCCAGCTGTCACGACTCCACTGTGTCATCAGGTCATGCCAACCGGGACATCAGGAGGGATCAGTTTGAAGTCCCACCCCATTGACTAAATCAAAATGGTGAAAGTAGTCAATGGCGCTGCCCATGCTAACACAGGCTTTTGGCCACTAGAGGACTCCATACAACTCCATTGCCAGGACAAACAGTAGGTTTGGTTAAAATTATAAATCAATGCTAATGTGACTTGGATTTAAAAGATAAGTGCCTAGACTGATGCAAGAAATATGGAAGGAAACTCGTTCCCATTTTATAAGAATCCAATGTTTTTTTTCAACTTTAGTAGTAGATGGAAGGATCAAGTACCTTTACCTGACAAAGACGAAAAAAACGAATTAAGTCATGACATGTTAATGTAATATTAAACATGTATCATTGACTAACCCCTTCAAACAGGGTTAGTAAAAACATATGTTTCTGTTCAACCATACAAGATTTTCTGGTTTATCTACAAGAAGAGGTGGTCGTTCAGTTTCTCAAGCCTGATGACCGTTATCCACAGACAGAGAATATTCACTCCACAAATATTTGGGAGGCAGGGGCAGAAACCAGATCCAGTGACACAGGGCACAGCTTTGAATAAACAGCATCCTTGCCTGCCAGAACTGGAGATGTGACTCTAAACATGCCCCCCTTTTACCTCTTCCTGGTATTTCCACAGCTCACAGGGGGCACTTAATGCCCTGCCAAGTTGACCTTCCAGCTGGACCATTACCTCAGACACAATCTTCGATGGGAGGAAGCTATAGTTCTGAAGCATTGTGGTTGAGATGCTTGCCGGATTCATCGTGCTGGCATCTTCCATGCGAAGCACTCGCACAGTGACTTCAGGAGGACCTGTGCCAACTGTTTTGCAACAGTAGTTGACTGCAAGTGTGCCTCAAGGTTGAGAAGACACGGCACCACATCAGACAGCGACTGGCTGTCAGTGATGTTGGTCGTGTGAATTGTGAATGGCTCCAGAGACTTCACAAGCTGCTCTAGCTTGACCCAGCCATGCTCTGTGCCCGCCCTCTGATTTCTTCCCTGTTAGCTAGTGATAGCTAGGGATAGTGATGCACAAGCCACGCCTATTTGAAACGTTGGCAACGACTGGCAGCATTTACCTGCCAGATTCAGAATGTCGAAAATGAGATTTTTGCTCAAAGTTTAGATGAAAACAAACAAAATAATTTGTTTTTAGTTTGATTAGTTATTTTTGCAGTCAGATAATACACTGAACATAAATATAAAAACATGTAAAGTGTTGGTCCCATGTTTCATGAACTGAAATAAGATCCAAGAAATGTTCCATATGCAAAAAAAAGCTTATTTCTCTGAAATATGGTGCACAAATGTTAACATCCCTTTTAGTGAACATTTCTCCTTTATCAAGATAATCCATCCACCTGACAGGTGTGGTATATCAAGGATCAAATTAAGCTCTATGGGATCGGTGTCCCTAAACCAGGACGGTTGTTGCTAACGTACGATAATGTGACTAGAACGACGTAAGTAACAGCCAACTTTCCAGGACATAGACATGTCTTATATTGGCAGAAAGCTTAAATTATTGTTAATCTAACTGCACTGTCCAATTTAAGAAGCTATTATGGTGAAGAAAATACCATGATATTGTTTGAAGGTGCATACATTCACCTCTGAAGGTAAATAATGTACTTACATTCAGTAATCTTGCTCTGATTTGTCATCCTGAGGGTACCAGAGATAAAATGTAGCATAGTTTTGTTTGATAAAATACATTTTTATATTCAAAATCTAAGAACTGGGTTCTACAGTTGAACCCCTGCCATCTCTGGCCCCACACCCACCTGCCATCTTGATGTGTGAAAATTAGTGTCTTTTCTGTAGGGGAGCTAATTATCCATCATGTATGACATTCCTGTATTGCTCTTGTGCGGCTGCTCGGCCATGGAAACCCATCTTAAGAACCTCCCAACAAACTGTTCTGGTGCTGACGTTGCTTCCATAGGCAGTTTGGAACTCAGGGCAATTTTGACACGCTTCAGCACTCGGCAGTCCCGTTTTGAGCTTGTGTGGCCTACCACTCCTCAATAACATGTTGAAAGTCACTGAGCTCTTCAGTACGGGCCATTCTACTACCAATGTTCTATGGCGATTACATGGCTGTGTGCTTGATTTTATACACCTAGTCAGCAACAGGTGTGGCTGAAATAACCAAATCCACTAATTTGAAGGGTTGTCCACATACTTTTAGCCATGTAGTGTATCAATAAGATACACGCTGAATGAGCCACCTACGATTCCCTACATGGCAGCTTGTCATTGTTGCCAGCTATCTGACCGTTCAAAATCATAATTCACTTCTTCAGGCCACATCGATGCGCGCGCATCATTTGTGATGTTCTCAGCCTATACGATCCTTAAGATATTAGTCTTAAATTCCCTAGGTCATAATGACCAACCGTCCTGTCCACTGGCACAATAAATTGAAATGGAATTGTATTTAACTTTTGGCTTCCCGCAGACTGTTTTCGTAACCCAATACAATTTGGGAGCAACACTAGTGTATGGAAATACACCCGCATTGCTAAAAGCAACAAAGACTGCAACTGCTCTCTGCTGTGCTGGAGAAGCCACACTAGACGTTGAAGTAAACTCAGCAAAATAAGAAACGTCCTCACTGTCAACCGTTTATTTTCAGCAAACTTAACATGTGTAAATATTTGTATGAACATAAGATATAAACTGAACAAGTTCCACAGAAATGGAATAACGTGTCTCTGAACAAAGGGGGGGGGGGGGGGGGGGCAAAATCAAAAGTCAATGCAGCTGGTGGCCACACCAGATACTGATTAAGTACTGCAGTGCATCTCCTCCTCATGGACTGCACCAGATTTGCCAGTTCTTGCTGTGAGATATTACCCCACTCTTTCACCAAGGCACCTGCAAGGATCCGGACATTTCTGGGGGGAGTGGCCCTAGCCCTCACCCTCTGATCCAACAGGTCCCAGACATGCTCAATGGGATTGAGTTCTGGGCTCTTCGCTGGCCATGGCAGAACACTGACATTCCTGTCTTGCAGGAAATCACACACAGAACGAGCAGTATGGCTGGTGGCATTGTCATGCTGGAGGGTCATGTCAGGATGAGCCTGCAGGAAGGGTACCCATGAGGGAGGAGGATGTCTTCACTAACGCACAGCATTGAGATTGCCTGCAATGACAACAAGCTAAGTCCGATGATGCTGTGAAACACCACCCCAGACCATGACGGACCCTCCACCTCCAAATCGATCCTGCTCAAGAGTACAGGCCTCTGTAACGCTCATTCCTTCGATGATAAACGCAAATCCAACCATCACCCCTGGTGAGACAAAACCGCGACTCGTCAGAGAAGAGCACTTTTTGCCAGTCCTGTCTGGTCCAGCAACAGTGGGTTTGTGCCCATAGGCGACGTTGTTGCCGGTGATGTCTGGTGAGGACCTGCCTTACAACAGACCTACAAGCCCTCAGTCCAGCCTCTCTCCGCCTATTGAGGACAGTCTGAGCACTGATGGAGGGATTGTGCGTTCCTGGTGTAACTCGGGCAGTTGTTGCCATCCTGTACCTGTCCCGCAGGTATGATGTTCGGATGGACCGATCCTATGCAGGTGTTGTTACATGTGGTCTGCCACTGCGAGGACGATCAGCTGTTCGTCCTGTCTCCCTGTAGCGCCGTCTTCGGCGTCTCACAGTACAGACATTGACATTTATTGCCCTGTCCTCATGCCTCAGTCCGTTCACGCAGATGAGCAGGGACCCTGGGCATCTTTCTTTTGGTGTTTTTCAGAGTCAGTAGAAAGGCCTCTTTAGTGTACTAAGGTTTCATAACTGACCTTAATTGCCTACCATCTGTAAGCCGTTAGTGTCTTAACGACCGTTCCACATGTTCATTAATTGTTTATGGTTCATTGAACAAGCATGGGAAACGGTGTTTAAACCCTTCACAATGAAGATCTGTGAAGTTATATGGATTTTTACGAATTATCTTTGAAAGACAGGGTCCTGAAAAGGGGACGTTTCTTTTTTTGCTGAGTTTAAATATGGGCTACAGCAGGAGTGGTTTTTTTTTAATGCTTTGTCTGTCTTAGTCCTCAATATGGTATTTCCCGCCATCGGGAAGCTAGAACCACTGTGGAGAATTGTGCAACGGTCAACGTTTTTCCACCTTGTGGACCATTTGAGTGTGTCAGAACAAACCAGGGCTTATGAAATGCGAGTTCTGGCAGAACTACAACATTTTAGATTTTAGTCATTTAGCGGACGCTCTTATCCAGAGCGACTTACAGTAGTGAATGCATACATTTAATTTCATACATTTTTTTTTTTCTTCTGTGCTGGCCCCCCGTGGGAATCGAACCCACAACCCTGGCGTTGCAAACACCATGCTCTACCAACTGAGCTACAGGGAAAAAAGTTGTAGCTAGGGAAAACGTATTTGAATTAGTAATTTTCACCGCATGGTTATATTATGTATTGTTACAGATCATAGGGATTACCTGTCACAAATGATATAAGCAGTCTGATAGAGATTTCTGTGTCCCTTGGATGCATGTCGGCTGACACTGTAGGACAGAGGAAACCAGGAGGATGAGCTAGGAAGCCTGGGAGCCGACATCTCCCTTTGAACCTCAGAATCCCTACGGGTTGTTATGTCAAGAGCAGCCATCGGGCTGCTGCTACTGGGACGCAGAGTGGACTATAGGAGAGAAACCCAGAGCCATATCAGGGGGGGGGATGATGTCCAAACAGAAGGGGTTAGGAGTAAGGGAGAGAGTACATGGAGCAAAATGCAAAGCTTGGGGGATCAAGTTCCATCCTTCCTCCTGAGATTTCTACCTGGTTACTAATTTGACCACGATAAGCAGAAATGGTGGAGCTGGCCTGCGCTCATCAGTCGAGGCGGTTTATCTGGACTGCCCAGAGACGACCTGTGATTCTACCTAATCGATTCAGAACGTGGGTCAAGTGTCCCTAATTATGCATTCCACATCACGTTCACGGAGCCACACTATGCTGGATTTAGGATTCACAGATCTTCATCCTCCATCACTCTGCAAGCTGGACTGACCCTCAACAAAAAAATACTGACTTGCTGGGTTTGATACTGATATTAACTTTGGATAAATATCAGATTTGGACAAAGCGTGAATATCATTGCAGAGGGTTATTTTTTGTTAAACTGTTGAAATAGATATTTTTGAAGGTGTACTCTTACTCAAGCTAAACTCTACAAGTTATCAGCGAGATCTTATATTTGTTAATAATGTTGTATGCACAATATTTCCCAAACGGCGTACAAACAAAAAAAGGTACATTTACAACAAATATTTTATTGGACCAGCGCCATGTATATGCCATGGCTAATATGCATTTGTATAAACATACTTAAAATAGAAAACTGCAATGTATAAAAATGTTCAAGTAAAAAAGTAAATATTAAAACAAAAGCAAGAAAGTAAATATAAAACAATAGCAAGACAGCAATCTGATGCAAAGTCCTTCATTTGCCAGGCATTTTTTTCAATTCAGGAGAACCTTAATTCAATTTTTTGGGGATAAAAAAAAGACAAACTATTACACAAATCATAAAATGCCTCACACATAAAAAAATGATATCAAAGAAGCTTAGTACCTTTCTATACAGTGAAAAAATACAAAACAGGACCTTTAAAATAAGTTAACAGGTCTCGAAACAATCCTTCTAGAAAACAAAAAAGGTATAGTTGTGATCAGTGCATGTTTTAAGCATGTATACAAAGCACTTTTAGACGAATGTCTACGAAGAAAGGTTTCTCCCACTCTGATTGGAAAAGCTCTGGTCGCGTTAGGATTGGATGATTGATGGGCAAATGGAGCAGTAACATTCAGACATCTTTGATAGGAGTACAAAACTGTTCATGACAGGATGGCCTTTATAAAATAGCTAGCCTATAATGCTACAGCTTAGATGATCAGTTACCTTAACTCCAAAATAGCATGTTGAAGCTAATTCAGGGTCCATATACTGCCACAACTATACTTTAAAATCAACCAAAGATTTACCTTCAAGGCAAGGAAAACTAGTGTTGTGAGTGGTGATTCCATCCACACTCCAGCTAAACTCCACACAAGTTCAATAATGCCACCGCTGGCCCTTTACCTTGTTCTGATCATATCTAACAGGGTGAGAGACACTAGATTTTTACTCCTGAAGAGGTTGTACCTTCATGTCCCGTTTGGCTCTGGGAAGAAAATGTCCCTTTTGTCTTGTCCATTCGCAAACATGAGTAACAGAAAAGATTCAATTGGGGTGAAAACCATGCCAACGTTAACTGTCATTAGTTTCTAGATTAAAATGTTAGACACCATTTGACCTGCTAAGGCAGAATATAAGTCCTCATTGTAAAAAATAGTCATTTTAATCTATAGAGAAGGAGAAGCTCATTGGATGTTGATCTCTTCTCGGCTGGGTCCTCAAATGCAACCAAAGTTCCTTGTTGTTAAGAGTCTCGTTCTGCTCTTGCAGACGCTAACTACAGAGGCCAACCAGGCAGAGTAGGATAGTCCTGGAGTGCTAGACACACAAACTCAAAAGGCCAATACATGCATGCACAACAACAACGTGTATACGTCCTTCACGTACATTACCGCTCTCACACACACGTCACCTCCCCCATTGATAACACATTCATACCCTTACACACACAAACTGTGCACCTGGGCCGTGTGTTTTACACCTTGCTCTCGGAAGGCAGTTCGCTGAGGGCAGAGACGATGTCACTAAAGCAGGAGCGGTCCTTGGGGCTGGAGGCCCAGCAGCGAGTCATCAGCTTGTACACCCGAGAAGGACAACCCTGGGGCAGGGGCAGCTTCCCCCGGCCCTCCCTCAGCTCTGGTAGCAGGAAAGACGTGAAAGAAAGACACATGGGGTTGAGAGCGAGTGAGATGCAGGGAAAGGGGTGAAAGATGGAGGGATAGAGAAATAAAAACATGGAGGGAAAGAATGTGTGGGGGTTAGAGTGAAACTCTGAAATAGATGGGAACCAAAATAACATTTATACCTCACTATCCTTTCACTCATGACCAATACTCTGAAAGGACCCGAACAGGAGAGCACAATAAACATCACCGCAATGTGAACATGTGAAAACTGTTTTGTACTAAAAAAATAAAGGTTTTTTTCGTGACATCTTGTGTGCATTGTGTGGTTTTAAACAACAATGAGCAGGCAAAGGTTAGTAAAGTAACCCATTAGGAGGATGACAAAATATGTGACCCTGGAATAGTGGTCTTCTACCTCTATCCCCATCTGGGGTGAAGTAGCATCCTTCAATAACAATAACACTTCCAAGATCCTGTTCGACTGCCCTCACCTTCGAGGACCTTGTCGTGGTCGAGCGCAGCGTGCGGCAGCTCCCCCAGGCTAAACACCTCCCACATGAGCACGCCGAAGGACCACACGTCCGTCTTGGTGGAGTAGTCATCCTCGAACACGGCCTCGCTGGGCAGCCAGCGCAGAGGGATCCACGCCTGCCGGTAGTGATAGTACTCACTGGAGGGGGAGAGGAGGAGAGGTTGATCTTTGGGTGATGTTTGGCCATTGGGTGGCGCCACAGTTAATTTAGTCTGTCATAGCTCATCACTTTACATATCACAGGTCTCTTTAAATGGAGACTTGCTTTGGGAAATCTATATTATCGATACAATTATTCTGTGACTGGATTCATCGAAATTAATCAAAACCTTAAATGTGGTTTTCAACCGCAAGGGATCTTTTCTAGTTAAATCAAGATTTAATTCAATATAATCTTACTCGTTGTAGACATCCTTGCTGAGCCCCAGTGCAGACACCTTGACCTGTCTCTTGGCGCTGATCAGACAGTTGCGGGTGGCTAGGTCCTTGTGGACGAAGCGCTGATTGGATAGATGCTCCATCCCCCGGGCAACCTGCAGACACACCCCCACCTGAGGGAGAGAGAGTGGGACATAGGAAGCATTAAATCGCTGTGTTTTCAAGCATGTGTGTGTCTTCAAGTGAGTGAGTTAGTGTGCGTGTTTAAGCATTTTAATGGCTTTTTTTTAAATCACATCTTATTAACCATAAGTTTCTCCTTCTGAGTGGTCCAACAGGCACAGTGAAAGCCAGTGGCATGATGCAACAGGAGATACTTACTGTAAGCACCAGCTACCAAATCCTGGCCTACTGCACTGAAGCCACGACCTGTTTAAGATGCTAATGTATGCGTTCTTTTGAGTGTGTGTGTGGTGTGTGTGTGTGTGTGTGTGTGTGTGTAAACTGACCTTCTGCTTGGTGCTGAGGTGATGGGACTTGGGTTTCTCCTCCTTGTTCTTGGACATCTTGAGGTATTGCTTCAGGTCCCCCTAGGAACATATACACAGGTCTGGGGTCGATGCTAAATCATGGATGAATTTTTTTTTAAAGGACACCCACACATGTTTTTCACTGCACTGGGGTCAATGTGTAGCTCATATTTTAAATCTGTATTTTATCAATGCACATGTATTTCAATGATGCAATTGACTGCCATGTAGGATACATAAAGTGTGTGTGTGTAGGGAGTAGGGTGAAGTTAAGTTGCCTGTAGACACAGATCTTGGGTCAGTTTAGCATTTCCCCCACTAATGGTTAAGGGTTGGGGGCGGGGAAGCTGATCCTAGATCTTTACCTAGGAGAAACTTCACCCCGGAGCGTAAGCAGGTAGCTCCCTCCTTACCAATTCAGCGTACTCCAGAATGAGGTAGTGGGGCTCGGCTTCTCTGCACATGCCCAGTAGGCGCACCAGGTTGGGGTGGCCCAGCTTGCCGAACATCTCGATCTCGCGGCGGAACTCCAGCTGCAGGGTCTCGTCCCGCGTCTGCAGACTCTTCACCAGCACCACTGTCTCCTCCTCATCTTCACTGCCTCTTCCTCCTGCCGACATGAGGCCTTTGGCTTTGGCAAGGAACACCTCGCCAAACTCACCTTTCCCTGTGTAGGACAAGGGAATCAGTATGATTGTATATAGCCTTTATTTATACAGGTAAGTCAACTAAGAACCAATTCTTAGTAACAAATGACAACTTTTCCAAATTCTTATTTACAATGACTGTGTGTGTGCGCATGCATTGCTCCATACCCAGAGTGGTGATGGTGGTCAGGTTGGCGCGGGGGTAGGGCCCTTTGTCGTGGCTGCTGTGGCGCTTGTTGTTGGCGCTGCTGGCTGTGGTGCCCATGTCGGTCAGTGCCACCTCCTCCTGGATCTCAGCGGTGGCCTGCCCGTTGGTCTGCACCGTGCCCCCTGTAGTGCCAGGACAAAATGGCATCCTTCAATACCAGTAACTAAACATTCTGATTGCTTGTACATACTCTTCTTATTTCTAGGTAGAAGAAACGTTAAAGCAACACAGACATGGAAATTAAGCATCACTTGAAACAGTTCTGTTTTGGAAGCTAACACATAGTTGTGGTGTTTACATTTATTTATTTTTGCCATTAATTGATATCATATTAAAAAAAAAAAAAAAAAATGCAACTGATACCGATATTGACTTTACATATCAGTGCCCGTCACTAGTAATATATGTACATGCAGTACAACAACTACACATATTTTAAATGTTTTCAATAAAGTTCAACTCAATTCTCCTCATACTACCAGGAAAACTAGACACTACCGAATTCAACTGAATGGAATCGACTGTGAACGCTGACCATTGAGGTGCTCTGTCTCGGCCTCCTCTGCCTCTGGGCCCTTTTGTCTCTTGGCATTGCGTCTCTTCTTGCAGTAGAACATCAGGCCCAGGACGATGATGATGTAGGCCACGGCGGCGCCCACCGATAGGCCGATTGTCTGGATCATCTTGTAGGGCGCCTTTTCGTCCTCCTCCAACGAGTGGTGCACGGGCTTCTCTGTTGGCACGCAGACACACACACGAAAGGGTCAGGTGATGTGCTTCTCTATTGAATTAAAGTCTTCTATTGGAGTCTATTGAATCACCATCTCAGCCTCAGATGTCAAGTGGACACTTCAAGACGGCGCCACTCAATTACATCCTTTCTAAATGAGACATTGCAGTGTTGAAATGTTTAATTTGTCTTGACCCTGTTACTGCCATTACACATTCAAGCTCCAAGAGGTATTTAGTTTAATTTCCTCCACCTACCACAACCTTAAAAATACTGTAGACAGCTGCAGCAGGCACACAAAGTTCATCAGTTTATCCCCTGGTGTCTTACCTACGACATAGAGCTCTGCCGATGTGTGGCCGATATTGCAGCTGTTGCCAGCGATGCATGTGAAGCTTCCCGTGTCCTCCACACTCACGTCGTGGATGACCAGAGAGCCGTTGGGCATCTTCTGAAACCTGGAGAGCAAACAGCAGAGGAGGAAACAGGGGTGAGGCCGTGGCTGCATTTAATTCCTTTCCCTCCTTTACTCCAGTCCTATTTCACTCCCTTCCAATTGGCCTTGATCTGAGGGGTCTCGAGGTATAAGGAGCTTCCACCATATTGCATTTACCTTAGAGAACTGCAAATAATGAAGGGTTCGACCTAAGGGAAGGCATAGGAAGGGAATTGGGACTGGCTGATGGCAATATGGCAAAGGCTAGATGGTTTCTTATCATGGTAGGGAAAATGTCACTAGCAAAACACACTATCCAAACATTCCGTTTAGCACGGTGTTCAGAACGAAAAACCCACAAATGAGAAACCAAATAGTACACAATGACTTTGGGCCTTAACAAAACAGACAGTTGTGGTTCTCTACCTGCTCTTGCGAGGCTCCAGGAACTTGTCTTTCTTCTTCCACTGGATAAAGGGCTGGGGGTCGCCGGTGGCCTGGCAGTGCAGAATGGCTGTGTGACCCTGGTAAACAGTGGTGTGCTCCGGCTCCATATTAAATGTTATATACACTGGGAGAGAGAGGAGGAGAAGGAAAGAAATAAATAGTGGAAGAGAAGTGTTGGTTAAGATGGATTTAGTTGCGTTGGAGTCTGGAGACAGCTTTGGTGATGGTGGCATTAGCACAGTTGATGAAATCATTGGTAAAAAAAAGAGAAACATTTGGGGTTTGTCTACATTAGCTGTGCACAACTTTGTTCTGCCATCTTGAGTACTGCAGTTTTTGTTTCTAAACCTAACCCTTGAACTTAATTACTGTCACAGGTTGGCTGGAGCATACATACACATTTTTTCACAGGTAGAAATCAATCTCTGGTTAAAGGTAGAGGACGACAACCGGAGGACCCTTGGTCTGTGTGGTGTCTGGTTGTATAGGTGGCAGCTTTGTGGTGTGTCTGTGACCTGCATTGGTGCCACTAGTGTTAGTGGAGGGATACCTGCTACGGTGAGCTGCACGGCGGCTGTGATCTGGCCCTGCAGGCTGTTGGATGCCAGGCAGGTGTAGTTGCCTGCATCATCCCTCGTCACCTTTGCGAAGTGGAGCACGCCGCCGGTCTGGACTACATGCTCCGGCAGCTCACTGCCATCTGCATGTGGGGAATATTAGAGATTAGGATTCACGTTTACTGTCCTACAAGTGGAGCACAGCTCACAGTTTACATAGACAAAACCCATTTAGAAATCACATTTACATCTACAATAGGTGTAAAAAAAATATACAAAAAAAATAAAAAAATCGGTCCGAAAATCTAACTATGCCAATAAGCTTGGTAGAAACAATGGGAGTAAGAAATATGGCGGAAAACCTGACTATTCCAATAAGCTAGGCAGTTATTACCATATTGCTTACACCCGTGCTATCCTTTGAGATCAACTAGAAGTGTCTAGGTACAAGGGGTAGGAGCTAAGAGTCGATTTTGGATTGGATTGAGTAACACAGTACTCAGACACACACACGTACAAAGGCAGGCAAGGAGGTCCGAACACCCACCTGCTTTGGTCCACTGGATGGTGGGGGTCTCGCGGCCCTTGGCGGAGCACTGCACAGTGCTCTCCTTGTCCAACTCCAGACACTGGGAGGGCTGGGGGGTGGGGGTGAACTTCAGCTTCTCTGGAGGAAGTAGACAAACGTGTTGGAGACAGAGCACAGAGTAGAGACAGACACACACATGCAGACAAAAGACACACACGGTTTCCGTTAGAAAATTTGGCGCTGTACAAGTGACCAGGAAGACTTAGATTTCTCTGACATTTTATACATTTACCGGTCATCCATATGCGTTATGGCGCGTAACCCATTACGTCTTCCAGCGTCATCAATAAATCAGCGATATTGGCCAAGAGAGAAATTTACATGTCCTTAAAAACAGCCTATAAAACTAATTACACAACACTATTTATTCTTGTGTTTCGATGTGTAGCATATGTAAAACTGAATTTCTTTATACTTAACAGATAGGCGACTGTCTGCTATACAGATATATGCGTTCAGAAATGGGGCTAATTCGTAAATTTCTATCAGAATATGTTTCTATAAAGACAGGCGTTATATTGAAAGATTATAGTGGTAACTCTGGTAGGCCTAAAATATTCTTCCTCATCTCAAGTTCAACTGTCGGAGTCATTTGGAGCCTTCATATCATAGGCCTGAAGTATAATAGGCTACACCCCACCAAACCTTCACAAAAGCTTCTAAACGTTATTAGGGTAAAAAGTAAGTAAAAAAGTAAGTAAAAGAAAAATGTCTCAACAGAATGAAACAAAACACTTGTGAACTGGTTTAAACCTTCAAAAAGGTTTGGAACAAGCTATATTTGCAGCAATTAACAAGAAAGGCTAGTGCTTACCTTACCAACAATAGGCTAATGATATTTATTTTACAACAGGCCTACTAAACACATCTTAAACTAAATACAGAGCAGACAATTAAAAAGACAGATCGAACTTAATTTAGCCAACAAAAATGTATCAACAGAATGAAACAAAACATGTTTTGCATATTTAAAGAACTGGTTTAGATGAATAAAATAGGCCTACAATAACAAATGACAATTAAAATAATAATAATCATCATCATCATGTTCCAACATTCCCTCTACCTGAATAGCAAGTTGCAGCCTGCATTTGGCCGCGCCAACATTCATCTCATCTTTGTCCACTACAATATTAGAGCTTGTCCATACAGAGGACATTCCCCTTGTAGCAGGGATCCAGACTAACATTTTCCCCTGCTGGCACTGGTGCCACTAAGTTTTTCAGTTGGTGGCACCAACCCATGATTTGGTCACACCAAATATTTTCACGGCATCACGCAATAGGACAAATTAGTAGGCCTATCATCTTATAAAGTAATTCAGTGCTTTATTAAAACGTGTATTAGACTACTGAGATGGTATTGAAGTAATAAGTTGTTTCATCACGTCATCTTTTTTTTTCATCTATTCATGTGATTCAAAATATTTGTCCAACCATACTCCAGTGATTGTCATGCATTTTGAGTAGAAAATTATACTATTGTTGTTACATTTTACTGTTAAAATAGGGATTCAGAATTTTATTTTGGTTGGGTTCAACAGAGGTGACTTTGCCTGCATCTTTATGTGATCTAATATCATAGACTAATTTATTTGGGGCTAATTCACCACCTGAGTAAGTGGAAACTCAAAACACATGAGCTAGATCACTAGCTCTAAATTGAATACCCACTGCTAGTAGCCATGTATAAATCTAACAGTACATTTAATGTCCCCAATTTTTTTTGCAGTTGTAACCTACCGCTCAATGAGGCCTATGCACAGCTCATGCACTCCGTTTCGCAAAGCCATATCAAATATCTTGTTTGTAAAATAGTTGCTACTGAGCTCAAAATGGAAAGTTAAGAAATAAAAAGTATATCACAGAAAGCTGAGAACATCCTCACACCACCGGTGACAACAGGATAGCTGTGTTTTACCTGCAATTGGTTTTTAAAATGTTATACAAATCAGAACACTTTTTTTCTCCTGGAGCATTTTTTCCCCCGGGAAAGGAAAGCGTGGCTCGCTCGACACAGCAGCAGGCTCCAGCGAAACCAGTACAGCGGCAAGTAGGCAGACACTTTCATTACAGGAATCATGAGGATAATGCACTTCACTGTTTGACCAAATCATGGTTTAGCCCCCTAAAGAAATAGGACGTTTTGAGTGAGGTGAATGAATGTGCAGCTCGCACCAATGCGACCAATACAGTTTAACTCATACAGACAAAATGAGACTAAATGGCCGCAGTCTGGAGCCCTGCCTTATAGGCTTTTCACTACTCTCTAACTTTCATTTCACTTCAATGAAAAAGGCCTCAATCTTCATAATCAACAGTAGCCTAGGCCAAGGCTCCTCTCTCCTCAGCAGGGCAGCCCCGGACACTTTGGCCGGCTACAGTTTTATTTAATCGGCATTTAATTTATTTGAAAATCGGCCAAAAGCCGGCAATTACCAGCTAATGGAAACCCTGATACCCACGCATATAACATGACACTCACACAAAAGTTATTTGTACACTCACACACAGGGCACACCACGAACACATCATGGCACTACCACACACTTGCATGCTGTCTCTCTCGCTTACAAACTCACACCTACGCATGTGCACACTCACCAAGTACAAAGACCCGGGCCCGGCCCTCCACCCTCCCGGCCTCCGTCTGGCTCCGACACATGTACAAGTGGTTATCATACACCTCCACACTGTTGATCCTCAGGGTCCCGTTGGGGTACAGCTTAAAGCGAATGTCCTACAGTCAAAAGATAATGGGTTAACAATAGGTTAAAAAGGTAATGAAAGTTACAGATTGCACCTTTATGCATATTTACTGTTCTGGGCATTAAAAAGTTAATCTGTATTGAAGCACAGTAAAAAACATGGGCTTTAAAGTGAATGTAAAATGCAGCGTCAGGGGCATATTTCAGAAAAGTATTTCAATACATGGATTATTCTTAAATGAACTTGACCCTGGTGTAACACTGCGAGAGAATGTCTCATTAACCGGATATGGATAGGGGCAATATTTTCACAGCCGGATGAAAAAACGTACCCGATTTAAACTGGTTACTACTCTTGCCCAGAAACAAGAATATGCATATTATTAGTAGATTTGGATAGAAAACATGCTGAAGCTTCTAAAACTGTTTGAATGGTGTCTATGAGTATAACAGAACTCATATGGCAGGCAAAAACCTGAGAAAAAGTCAACCAGGAAGTGTAGGATCTGAGAAATGTAGTTCTTTCTAGTCCCTTTCGAAACTACAGTATCTGTGCTGTTACGTTGCACTTTCTAAGGCTTCCATTGGCTGTCTAAAGCCTTCAGAAAGTGGATTGAGCCTTCCACTGTCTCTGGGCAGAGTATAGTAGCTCAGTTTCTGAGTGGTCTGCCTGAGGACAAAGAGATTGGATATGCGCGTTCCTGCGAGCACGCTGTTTTTTCTTTTCCTCCTTGAATGAATACACTATTGTCCGGTTGGAATATTATCACAATTTTACGTTAAAAATACCATAAACATTTATTTAAAACAGCATTTGACATGCATCCAAGTACGGTAATGGAACATTTTGACTTTTTGTGTCTCAAATTGCGCTCATGCATTACCCTTTGGATAGTGACCTGAACGCACGAACAAAACGGAGGTATTTGGACATAACTATGGATTATTTCGAACAAAAACAACATTTCTTGTGGAAGTAGCAGCCCTGGGAGTGCATTCTGACGAAGATCAGCAAAGGTAATACAATATTTCTAATACTAATTCTGAGTTTAGGTTGCCCCGAACTTGGCGGGTGTCTGAATAGCTCGCCGTGATGGCGAGCTATGTACTCAGAATATTGAAAAATGTGCTTTCGCCAAAAAGCTATTTTAAAATCTGACAGTGATTGCATAAAGGAGTTCTGTATCTATAATTCTTAAAATAATTGTTATGTATTTTGTCAACGTTTATCATGAGTATTTTTGTAAATTCACCGGAAGTTTTTGGTGGGAATACATTTTCTGAACATCACGCGCCAATGTAAAAAGCTGTTTTTGGATATAAATATGAACTTGATTGAACAAAACATACATGTATTGTATAACATAATGTCCTAGGAGTGTCATCTGATGAAGATCAAAGGTTAGTGCTTCATTTAGCTGTGTTTTGGGTTTTATTGACATATATGCTTGCTTGGAAAATGGCTGTGTGGTTATTTTGGTCTATGTACTCTCCTAACATAATCTAATGTTTTGCTTTCGCTGTAAAGCCTTTTTGAAATCGGACAATGTGGTTAGATTAACGAGAGTCTTATCTTTAAAATGGTGTAAAATAGTTGATTGTTTAAGAAAATTGAATTGTGGTATTTTAGCTGGTTTTGTATTTCGCGCCATGTGATCCCATTGGCTGTTGACTAGGGGACCCCGCTGGCGGAACGGGGTTCCGCTAGAGGAACGCCTAGATGAAAGAGGTTAACAATGTCCAGAACCGTATGTAAATATAAGTATATACATTGAGTGTACAAAACATGACATATTGAGTTGCACCCCCATTTCCCTCAGAACAGCCTCAATTCATCAGAGCGTTGACCACAAGGTGTCGAAAGTGTTCCACGTGGATGCTGGCCTGTTGACTCCTGTGCTTCCCACAGTTGTGTCTAGATATCCTTTTAAATATTTTGTCTAACCCATTTACCCTCTGAATGGAACACATACACAATTTGTCTGGATGCTTAAAAGTCTTTCTTTAACCTGTCTCTTCTCCTTCATCTACACTGGCTGAAGTGAATTTAACAAGTGACATCAATACAGGATCATAGCGGTCACCTGGATTTACCTAGTCAATCTATGTCATGGAAAGAGCAGGTGGTCCTAATGTTTTGTACACTCGGTGTATAGTAGTTCTTAGTGTATATTCCCACTTCTTTTCAGAATGATCAGGACACACAGTTCGGACCACAGGACTGACCTCGGTGGTGATGGGGATGAAGTTGCGGTACCAGGTAACCTCGGGCTGGGGTGTGGCGCGGGTGTGGCAATGCAGGTACCCAGGGAGGCCCTCCTCCAGCTGGCTGTCTTCTGGCTTTGTCACCCACTCCGGAGGGGCTAGGGGATACACACATTTAGCATCTCTTCAAAAGTAGTGTCTACACCCAATACATTTCAGCGGGTGCAGGTCACAACAAACGCCACACTCCTGGAGAGCCACAGTCCTTCAGAGTTGTCCAAATCCCGCCGCCTCAACAGTGAAACACCTGGGTCGTGTTCATTAGGGCACACTGTAGCAATATGTTACAAAACAGAAATTAGCGTTTTTTTATTGGACAAGTTTACATACTACCTCCCTGCTTCCCTCGATTTTAGACAGTTTTCTTCCGTTTTGACCACAAATATCCTTTTCACACCATCTTGCTGACCTGATCTAAACTATGCTGGTTCTGATATTTTCATTTCACATTGTGCTTTTCATCAAGGTTCCAGAGACAATTGTGGATGTGTAACCAGACCAGCTTGGTTTGGCTCAGTAGTATGAAAAACCTTTACGGTCTTGGTCAGGCTTGAGGTCTATACTCACTGGCCACGGTGACGGTCAGCTCCTGCCTCCTGGTACCGGCTTTGTTCTGGCCCACGCAGGTATACAATCCTGAGTCTTCCCCCTGGGTGGGGCTGAAGACCAGCTCCAGTCCGTCCTGGTAGACCCTGCCCTCTGAGGGAACTCGTTCCCCGCCCCACTCCCACCAAACATCGGGCTCTGGGTGGCCGCGAGGGGGGCGGCAGGATACCCGCTCCAGGGAGTTGGCCGAGAAGACCTGGCTCTGGCTGGGGCCCATCTCCTCGATTTCTGTAAGGGAAGGGAGTGATAGTCCATGACATCAGAAAACAAAAACCATGAATTAAGACCGCAAAACGAATATTGTGTCCTAATCATGAAAGCAATACAGTACACCACTCAACTGTAGAGTGGAACTGTTGACCCTGCCGTGCCAATCCAGCTAAAGATAGTGCAGATTAGCAAGGGATAACATTTATTAATGGAGTTAAACTGTGACAAGGTTCAGTAAGTTAGACATAAACTGAAGGATTCAAACAACTGTCTTGAGGCAGTGTGTCAAAACTGTGCATGCGCTCCCTTACCTGCTAGGTTCACGGTGGCCTCCAGAGTGACAGGGAGTCCGCGGGGACCTTTGGCCACACATTTGTAAAGCCCAGTGTTTCTGGGTTTCACCTGGGTGATGAGCAGGGAGCCATTGTTCAACATCACCAACCTAGGGAGGGAGAGAAAGCAGGTCACAACAAAATACAGACTTCATTATGAATATTCTCTGGAAAGTTGGCCAACTCAGGAAAGAGGACCCGCTGTTTGTTTTACATTTTCTGTATATTTGTACATTTTAAAAGGACTCTTGGAAGAGATACTAATAAACATTAGCGGTTTGCAGAATTCACCTCATAATGTCGACACGCATCTAAAACATTCATAAACACAGGTACACAACATGCACAAGCACACACAGCCATAGAGTGGATGTATATGGTGGAGACTGCTTCAAACTGTAATTCACATCAAGGAGACATCACGCATCTGGTATACTTTTGAGATAGAGATATCTACTCATTCAAGTGTTTTTCCTTTATTTTTACTATTTTCTACATTGTAAATTAATAGCGAAGACATCAAAACTATGAAATAACACATGGAATCATGTAGTAACCAGAAGTGTTAAATCAAAAATATATGTTAGATTCATCAAAGTAGCCACATTTAGCCTTGATGACAACTTTGCACATTTAACCAGCTTCACTTGGAATGCTTTTCCAACAGTTCCCACATATGCAGAGTACTTGTTGGCTGCTTTTCTTTCACTCTGCGGTCCAACTCATCCCAAACCATCCCAATTGGGTTGAGGTCAGGTGATTGTGTAGGCCAGGTCATCTGATGCAGCACTCTCCTTCTTGGTCAAATAGCCCTTACACAGCCTGGAGGTGTGTTGGGTCATTGTCCTGTTGAAAAACAAATGATAGTCCCACTAAGCGCAAACCAGATGGAATGGCGTATCGCTGCAGAATGCTGTGGTAGCCATGCTGGTTAAGTGTGCCTTGAATTCTAAATAAAATCACTGACAGTGTCACCAGCAAGCACCCCCACACCATCACACCTCCTCCTCCATGCTTCGTGGTGGGAACCACACATGCGGAGATCATCCATTAACCTACTCTGCATCACAAAGACACAGCGGTTGGAACCAAAAATCTCAAATTTGGCCTCATCAGACCTAAGGACAGATTTCCACTGGTCTAATGTCCATTGCTCGTGTTTCTTGGCGCATGCAAGTCTCTTCTTATTGGTGTCCTTTAGTAGTGGTTTCTTTGCAGTAATTCGACCATTAAGGCCTGATTCGCGCAGTCTCCTCTGAACAGTTGATGTTGAGATGTGTCTGTTACTTGAACTCTGAAGCATTTATTTGGGCTGCAATTTCTGAGGCTGGTAATTCTAATGAACTTATCCTCTTCAGCAGAGGTAACTCTGGTTCTTCCTCTCCTGTGGAGGTCCTCATGAGAGCCAGTTTCATCATAGCGCTTGATGGTTTTTGCAACTGCACTTGAAGAAACTTTCAGTTCTTGAAATATTCCGCATTGACTGACCTTCATGTCTTAAAGTAATGATGGACTGTTGTTTCTTTTTGCTTATTTGAGCTGTTCTTGCCATAACATGGACTTGGTCTTTTACCAAATAGGGCTATCTTCTGTATACCCCCCACCTTGTCACAACAGAACTGATTGGTTCAAACGCATTAAGGAAATAAATTCCAAATGAACAAGGCACACCTGTTAATCGAATTGCATTCCAGGTGACTACCTCATGAAGCTGGTTGAGAGAATGCCAAGAGTGTGCAAAGCTGTAATCAAGGCAAACGGTGGCTATTTTGATTTGTTTAACACTTATTTGGTTACTTCATGATTCCATATGTGTTCTCATAGTTGTCTTGTCATAGATGTCTTCACTATTATTCTACAACGTAGAAAATAGTAAAAAAAAAAAAAATGAGTAGGTGTGTCCAAACTTTTGACTGGTAATGTATGTATGTGTATATATCAACCCAGTCTTACCGGGACTTGTTAGTGATGAGCTCGTCCTGGTGGTACCACTCTTGGGTGGGAGGGGGCTCGGCGGTGAACAGGCAGTTAAGGAGGGCCTCCTCATTCCTCATCACCACCAGGTCCTCAGGAACCACCACGGGACGAGGGAAACTCTTATCTATACAGAGGGTAAGGGGTGGGGGGGTGATAGTGTGAGTGTGTGGTATGAAGAGACTGAGAAAGAGGTATACAGTACATAAGAAAGGTCAAAGGGCTCTCTTCAGCTCTGGCTTCTATTCACTATGTTGATGCCAGTTGGGCTGGGTGTTGCTTTGCAATTAAACTATGGGGAAAACTGCAATCTCTCCTCACCTCTTCTTTGTTGAATCTTTGTCCATATACACACCTATGATATTGAGGGTGAAGTTGGCATTGCTGCACACGTGCCCGGCTGGATTTTTGGCACAGCAATAGTAGAGGCCATTGTTATCTGGGCTGGCACTGGGCAGGGTCAGTGTTCGCTCCTTGTTGTTGATCTGATGGCTCTTCTCCGGCAGGCGCACGCCGTCTCTGTACCAGTGGCATGTTGGTCTGGGGGAGGAAGACATGACTACGTAATATGCATGAGTGAGTTGGCACATAAGAACAAGTGGAGAGACTGATGAATGCTATAGTGGTTAAATCAGTCCTCAATAGTGACCAGTATATTTACTTTGTAGTTTTGACAAAATCAAGTGGGCATCCTTCTACATAACACAATGAAAGTCCAGTGAAAACACAAGGCAACGTGGGGTCTTGTAAAGGCGTCAGAATGCTTCAGTTCAGCTAGCTGAACGAGTGTGCTCACATACTCAAGACGTTTGCTTGAAAAAGGGGGAATAGTAGTGTTTGTCTGTTTTAATATGCATTAACTCATCCAAAGAGTTGCGACTGGGAAGCATGCGGACACCTTAAGGCTGCGGTTGTGTTTCTCACCGTGGGTGTCCATCGATGTTGCACCTGAACGTCACAGGGGCAGAGCTCTCGATGTCCTGCTCTGATGCAGGATCCTTCAGGGTCACACCACCACTCTCTAGCCCTGTGTGACAGACAGATCAAGACATTATCTATCGATCGATAGAGAGAGGTAGGTAGAGTGAGTGTTACAAAAAAGGCAGAAGGTAGAGAGCAAGCACAACAGGAAGAGGGAGAGACGGAGGATTTTAAAAAAGGAGTGAAAAAAAAAAAAAAAAAGCTGTCAAACCCCCTCTTGCTGCTCATTAACACAAACCAGCCATTCACACCTGGCCGGCTAACTTAGCGCCAGCTACCAAAACAGCCCCTTCCCTTTAAGCTGACCTTCCTTGTTCTGTGACACAGCCAGCCAGACCAGCCGGACGCTGCAACTTCACAAGCGGTCCATCTTGGCAGAGGACATAAAGGACAGCATTGTCCGCCCCGCACTCAAAATAACCTCTCACGCGGGCGTGACTTCGTTCTTTGGTCCAGTGGAAATAAGAGTTAGAAAAAGGAAAGCACTGGCTGGTTCTCGTAAGAGTCTTCATAAGTATGAGGCAGCGTTTTCTTAGAGCTTCAGGAGATGTGTTTGATACCTGTTATATAGATGGAGGTTGTAGAGACACACATGGGAGGACATGCATATTGAGTTGACAGCTGGAAGAATAAAACTAAATAACTTTAAATCTATGGTTGCAAGGCAACTGTCAATAATCAAAACAGGTAGGTCTGCATAAGGTCTAATTGCTGTGTTGCATAAGGTCAAATTGCGCATTGCTGTGCAGCCAATTCAATGCATTTGGCAAAATTATTGCAGTAACATATATATAATTATGCCTATCATTTGTTATTACACTGTCACCCATGCTTACTTTGAGTGCTAGATTGAGTCATATCAATATCGGAAACATCTGTATAGATTTAACAATTGCACATCTATTTACAGTATTTTGGTTATGAGAACGCAAAACACTGATTTAAGGGCTTACATTGATGAGAATTAAGTAAGTAAAATTTAGTAGTATTTAAGTGAACTCACATTTGATGTTGAAGGACGCCTCGGTGGAGTGCTCCTCTTCTCCCGTGGCATTGATGGCAGCCAGGCACTGAAAGGTCCCGGCGTCCAGCACGCGGTCTACAGCAGTGAACTTGAGGTTGCCTCCCTCCCGAAAGCGGCGCTCCGTGTCGTTCACCGCATCGCCGTTTTGCAGCCAGATGTAACTCACGCTCTCCGCGTCGCTGACCTCGCAGCGTAACATGGCACTCCGGCCGTGCAAGGCATCCTGGGACTTGGGCTCCTTGATGAAGTGGAAGGAGGCGGCGTGAACAGTGAGAACTGGAGGATGGAGAGAAGAGAGAAAAAGTTAGAAGGAATTAGTTGTTAAGCTCTGACGTGTAACGCTAAACCCAAAAGTTATTTGGTTCGCAACAGAGCCTGTATTTAATGCACATACAAATTAAATCTTATTTTTCTTCCTTGAAAAGATGAAGTTGTCCAATGGCAGCTGGGAGTAGAGAGACAGACACCCAGGTGTGCTGCAGTTAGACAGACAAAAAGACAAACACCCAGGTGTGCGGCAGACAGACCGTGGGCCCCAGTTTCTCTAGACATGGTTCATAACTCCTCGGCCTCCCTCCTCTTGCTGAGTGACATGCCAGGTATGTACTCTGTCATCCCAAATAATAACCACGTCTCCTGCAAGATCATCAGTTTCCACTTGCATTGCTACATGCACAACAAATGCTGGCCAGGAGATTTTGGATGTTGCTAAACACCCCACCAATGAACTTCAAAGTGGTTTGGATGACACAACACCCTAGGTGAGCTGTAAATAACAAAAACATTCAGAAAAGTTAACTATCCTTTTAAGGGTGCAGTATAAGCCATTATAGGACACCCTATAGGACATTGCCACTCATTACATTGAAACAATACTATGTTGTCCTTTCGGCTTGTTTAAGAGGCATTCAAAATGTCCAGATTCCAAATTGAGCGCAACTCATTAATTGATGTCAATGGGAGATGTGTGCATAAAAAATGAGTTACACAAGCGGCTCAAGTCAAACTACTAGAATAATAAGTGTGTACCGTCAAATTAATAAATGCTAGTAACACTAAGTATGAATTTCAATGACGGATTTGTTTTTCTCCCAATGTCCCAGACGTTGAATAGAGTGCCACTGATCCTCAGTGATTGGCAGGGCCTGTCTGGAATTCAGAGCTGCCCATTCATCCAGACAGACGACTGCCTGAGACCGAGACGGCAGTCTGTCTCGCTCCAGTGACTGGTTACTGGGGCCCAGGCCGAGCGAAGGCCCACGCTGGGAGCGGGACAGTCTGCAGTGGGAGTGGGAAATAAAGCCTCTTCTTTCCCATGGAGCAGAAGGGGGAGGAGAAAAAAATTAAATACAAATAAATAAATAGCACAAGTAGGCTACACTTTTAATGAGCAGAAAGGATGAATGACTGGCACTCAACTGAGCTGATAGTGTTTTCCCCTAATGTTTTTGTAGGTAGGCGGGCACTGTGCCATCACTTAGTTGACCCCCCTCACTCCACCCTGGCATGCATACCACCTTACTTTGGCATTTGGCCTCTGTTGGTGTGGAGGTTGCTGTGTTTTACAAAGTGTGGGGGGGGGGGGGGCAAATCCTGAACAAAACAGTTCAACTGTGCCCAATGCGGCTGCACCTAGTTCTGTCTCTTTTTAATACACATGGACACAATGTCAACACGTCACAGGTCGAGAGCGCATACCAACGAAGGGGATGGAATGCGGAGTGGCATCTGCCCGGCTTCAAGAGGATGAGGTATTCATTCATACCCCTCAGCCTTGGATGAATGGGACTCCTGGGTTACTCGGCAAAAGTGACACCGATTAAGTGTCTGAACATGCATGTATTTTACTTACCTGTATTAATAAAAGAAAGTTGAAGTATATTAAAAGCAAATTCTTATTTACAATGATGACCTGTCCAATGACTTTGTTCTGGTGGGCTATCATGCTCCCCCTCTGTCCATCCAAAATTAAAAGCCCACAGCCTTGTTAGCCACACAACTCTAGTCAATTACACACTGGAAGTACACAACACGCTGTGTTCTCACTGCTTCGAGAGTGGTTCTATCATTGTAAGTACCTAGTGGAGTCTAATTGAGACTACAGAAAGGAGAGTAGCCCTTGGTGCCCAATAACAATGCCCCCAAGACTCATCTCTTTGGCTCTGTACTAGCTCTCCCACATCCTGTGATCCACTAATATATATATAGCTAGACTGTGTGTGATATACACACACACACACACCACGGTCTAGCTCACTCCTCTACAGGGGAGGCCACATTCCAAACTTAGCACAGCCAGAGGGGCAGGACAAGCCATTATCTGTGCCTGTTGCTGCCATGGAGACAGGATCCTCTCAGGGAATACTCTTGATTAAGAGGGTACCAAGACTCAGAAGAACTGAACAGACTAGAGAATAGGGAGCCATTGCTGCAATGTAGGCTACAGCTATTCAGTCTATTCAGACCTCCATTATTCAAAACTACAAGTCACAACAAGTGTAAAAACAGAGCCTGTTGAATGGAGCTGAAGGGTGGGACTAATAACAAGACAACCAATGTAAAACATACAGGGTCTGTCAAATGTATATAGGTTCAAAACTTTTGTGAAATAGCACAGTTACAAATATAAATCAAACTGGATGGACATCAGAAATAGAGGAAGGACTAAAAACAAAAAATAACTAATGTAAAATAGATTGTTTATAAAGTGAAGGTAGAAGCCTAAGTGTTGTTTATTAGTTTACTCCAATTGGGGGAGAAGTGGCAGGGTTTGCAGGGAATAATAAAAAAAAAAGGTATATACACAGTTGAAGTCGGAAATTTACATACACTTTAGCCAAATACATTTAAACTCAGTTTCACAATTCCTGACATTTAATCCCAGTAAAAATTCCCTGTCTTAGGTCAGTTAGGATCACCACTTTATTTTAAGAATGTGAAATGTAAGAATAGTAGAGAGAATGATTTCAGCTTTTATTTATTTAATCACATTCCCAGTAGGTCAGAAGTTTACATACACTCAATTAGTATTTGGTAGCATTGCCTTTAAAATTGTTTAACTTGGGTCAAACATTTCAGGTAGCCTTCCACAAGCTTCCCACAATAAGATGGGTGGATTTTTGGCCCATTCCTCCTGACAGAGCTGGTGTAACTGAGTCAGGTTTGTAGGCCTCCTAGCTCGCACACACCTTTTCAGTTCTGCCCACAAATCTTCTATGGGATTGAGAACAGGGCTTTGTGATGGCCACTCCAAAACCTTGACTTTGTTGTCCTTAAGCCATTTTACCACAACTTTGGAAGTATGCTTGGGGTCATTGTCCATTTGCAAGACCCATTTGCGACCAAGCTTTAACTTCCTGACTGATGTCTTGAGATGTTGCTTCAATATATCCACATAATTTTCTTTCCTCATGATGCCATCTATTTTGTGAAGTGCACCAGTCCCTCCTGCAGCAAAGCACCCCCACAACATGATGCAGCCTCCCCACAACATGATGCAGCCACCCCCATACTTCACGGTTGGGATGGTGTTCTTCGGCTGCAAGCCTCCCCCTTTTTCCTCCAAACATAACGATGGTCATTATGGCCAAACAATTCTATTTTTGTTTCATCAGAATAGAGGACATTTCTCCAAAAAGTACAATCTTTGTCCCCATGTGCAGTTACAAACCGTAGTCTGCTTTTTTATGGGCGTTTTGGAGCAGTGGCTTCTTCCTTGCTGAGCGGCCTTTCAGGTTGTGTCGATATAGGACTTGTTTAACTGTGGATATAGATACTTTGTACCCGTTTCCTCCAGCATCTTCACAAGGTCCTTTGCTGCTGCACTTTTTGCACCAAAGTACATTCATTTCTAGGAGACAGAACACGTCTCCTTCCTGAGCGGTATGACGGCTGCATGGTCCCATGGTGTTTATACTTGCATACTATTGTTTGTACAGATGAACGTGGTACCTTCAGGCATTTGGAAATTGCTCCCAAGGATGAACCAGACTTGGAGGTCTACAATTTTCTTTCTGAGGTCTTGGCTGATTTATTTTGATTTTCCCATGATGTCAAGCAGAGAGGCACTGAGTTTGAAGGTAGGCCTTGAAATACATCCACATGTACACCTCCAATAGGCTGATTGATATCATTTGAGTCAATCAGAAGCTTCTAAAGCCATGACATCATTTTCTGGAATTTCCCAAGCTGTTTAAAGGCACAGTCAACTTAGTGTATGTAAACTTCTGACCCACTGGAATTGTGATAGTGAATAATAAGTGAAATAATCTGTCTGTAAACAATTGTTGGAAAAATTACCTGTGTCATGCACAAAGTAGATGTCCTAACCGACTTACCAAAACTATAGTTTGTTAACAAGAGATTTGTGGAGTGGTTAAAAAACACAAGTATTTATGACTCCAACCTAAGTGTATGTAAACCTCCGACTTCAATTCTGTGTGTGTTTTATATATATATATATATATTTCCCCCAAAAATATGGGGGATTGGAAATGACACAGGCAATTGCATTGATGGAAGCAACAACCTATCCGCAATATTAAAGCTGATCCACCCTTTAAAGATTTTTTTTAAACAAAAATATATATAAAAAGAGCCTGTTGATGGTGTCATTCAAGAGCCATTGCAATTGATAAACAAACCAAAATCTAGGCTATTCAATAAATGACCTCTTCTATTTAAAGATAAGAGTTCATTCGGATGTTCTCTCAGAAAACAAAAGAATGGTGATGCCTACTTTTATCATAAGAAGTGGTGAACTAGCGGCCACAGAGAAATCGAACATTTCCTGCATGGTCCCCCTAGCAGTGTTGACTTAAAAATCAGGGAAATGTGTCTTCTTTCCTCGCATGAAAATGCAGTGGACAGTTCGGGGGTTGTATGTGTACATCTTGCCTGCACTTTTTCCACAGGAAAATAAACAGGGTGAATGTTCGTGTGACCTCCAGCGTGCACCGTCAGTCTGTTTGTCGCCATTGTTGTCTCTTCTGATTGGACTCTGGGGAAATTTACTCGCCAAAGAAATTAAATCAACAGACATGTGGTGACTCGCCATGTTGTATGGAATCAACTGTGCAGAGTGTAGCTAAGCTAGGTTGTGAGAAAGATGATGCCTAGAACATTTGTTTCATGTAAAGAATTGTTTGACCAGACATGGTACATTTACCAGAACATCATGTTGGACCATTGGAGTCCAGTAGGCTTTATTTTCAACAGAATTTCAAAATCATGAGATTCTCTGAGATATCAGGAATGGCAAGAGTCTTGTCTCAGAGTCCTGTCTCAGCCTCCAGTATTTATGCTGCAGTAGTATATGTGTTGGGGGGCTAGGGTCAGTCTGTTACATCTGGAGTATTTCTCTTGTCTTATCCGGTGTCCTGTGTGAATTTAAATATGCTCTCTCTAATTCTCTCTTTCTTTCTTTCTTTCGGAGGACCTGAGCCCTAGGACCATGCCTCAGGACTACCTGGCATGATGACTCCTTGCTGTCCCCAGTCCACCTGGCCGTGCTGCTGCTCCAGTTTCAACTGTTTTGCCTGCGGCTATGGAACCCCGACCTGTTCACCGGACGTGCTTGTTGCACCCTCGACAACTACTGATTATTATTATTTGACCATGCTGGTCATTTATGAACATTAACATCTTGACCATGTTCTGTTATAATATCCACCCGGCACAGCCAGAAGAGGACTGGCCACCCCTCATAGCCTGGTTCCTCTCTAGGTTTCTTCCTAGGTTTTTGGCCTTTCTAGGGAGTTTTTCCTAGGGAGTTTTTCCTAGCCACCGTGCTTCTTTCACATGCATTGCTTGCTGTTTGGGGTTTTAGGCTGGGTTTCTGTACAGCACTTTGAGATATCAGCTGATGTACGAAGGGCTATATAAATACATTTGATTTGATCTTGCACATTTAAAGTGTCTACAAAATCAGTATCTAGGTGAGGACCCTAGCCTCTACAGAAATGCCTGGCACTGGAACATTCCTAAACCTCTTCCTTGATTCAAGGGCAGGAATTTAGAGTTCGAAGTGACAAAGGTGGCATTCATGGTTACTGGAGCAGTGGAACTATACTAACCGAGTGTAAGCAAACCTGATTGGCTGAAACATGAACCACAAATGGAACCTGCTGCTGCATAAAACGCTGCACATTACATCACATCTGGGATCTGATCAAACATAACCTACCTCCCAAGATTGAGCTAAATAAATATTCATGTGAACCTGAAGATGCAAATAAGTTGATGTCAATCGATATAAGCCCATTCGGTATAAGTTATGCACCAGGAGCTTTAGGGCACTGGTCTTTCTCTTCCAGCTCGTATAGTGGTACCCTACTAGTCTCAAAGTTCAACTTGGCTCTGTTAGTGCCAAAAAGCTCCTGTGGTTTGTCCTTCTCTCTCACAAAGGAGGGCTTTGATGCACAGCGGTCAATGACCCTCTGGTGTAAAGATACTGGGTCTGTGACCAGTTCCATTTGAGATACCTACAAGGCTTGGTTGCGGATGCAGGGACCTCCCACCAAGCACTATTGACAGTAGGCAGGAAAGATTGGCACAGAAACATTTTAGGTTTAATTCACAAGACACAGAATGCTGTGGAATGTGAAGACGGCTGGGAGAGACCACAATGGCAAACTGCATAATAAAAATGAGAATGTTACCTTACAACAGAGGAAGCCCACAATGTAATTTCAAACGGACCAATTTCGATGCTATATATCAGGGGTAAGGATGACTCCATGGATGCATGGATATAAGCAGACTCATATTTAACAATGGCGTAGAGTTGATTTGGACCATCTGTCCACTAAAAAGGAGCCAAGCATTAAATTGAGCCATGGTTAAAACAAAACCACCCTGTGAAATATGACCAGAGTGATTTGACCCACCGGACACTGAGGGGGGGGGGGGGGGGGGGGGGGGGGGGGTCCATAAATGACAACAGCCTTGTACAGAAATTCGAGCTTGCCACAATTATTACTAAGGTATGTTTCACCATACCCACGGTTCGCAAGGCTGAGGAGCATCGTTATGCAAATATACAACAGTGGAAACTGAATCTCCAATTGTCCTCATCTCATCAATTTGATATTATGCCATGGGAGCATACAAAAAAAACAAATAAGTCATCGAGCTACGTGGCTGTCGAGGGCGAAAAGGCAATTTATTAGAGCACTTATCAATTTCAGCTGCTGATTTCCCTGGGGTAACCTAATAGTCCAGAACGGCCTAATAGTCAGGCAAGGCAGTTGGGCCTGGGGTATCACACTGGGCCTGCACCCCTCAGACAAACTGCCATATAAAGGGTTGTGTGGAGGGGTGCAGTCGAAGGGGGTAGGTGGGGGTTAACAAGGCAAAGCGGAGGGCCCGGGCAGAGAAGGAAGGTGTTTGTGCAGCTGCTCCCAAGTCGAGGGACACAGTGTCAAGCTGGACATGGTTAAACAGGTGCCCGCTCTGAAATGCCTACAGATACTAAGATTAACCAGTGCGGGACTGCAGTCCATTGGGACAGTGCAGTAGGAGTAAGTCACCCTCCATTTAATGACACAGTCCTGATTGACAGACAACAGGGGAGACCTGGAGGGGGCTGGTGTTAAATCCAATCTGATAGGGGCCACGATGCAGAGGTGCAGGATACCAGTGATTTGGTTGCTGGGAGAACATTAGGCCATGCAGAATCTTGGTCAGTCTGTGGCACACAGTCAATGTCTCACGTCAGATGGCGTCACTCCTCCGCGATGCGCGTTCCTCAACCGGTCTCTCGTGTAGGATGAGAAACTCATTCAAATTTTAACATTGAGCATCCGCAATTCAAAAAATTCAAAACAGTTACTAATTTGACATCACTGCGCTCTTGCATGACTTTCCATGAAATAGGAAGAATAACTAGCTAGCAAAATGTTGACAGTGATTTAATAGTTAGCACATTTTTTCAAATAAAACCGGTGGCTATCTCCTGCACAAAGGCTGTGCAAGGACGTTGGTTGCCAGTGCAGTGACTTGATCACCTGTATAGCTACCTTACTGACATAAATGACAGAAAAGTTTGGAATAGCCTATTTAAATGACCCTGAAGTTGTAGACATGCAGCCCCACAATTATGAAGAACTGAGATATCAGAAATCAGTCCGTAGGATCAGCATGTTTAGCCGCAATCGTATCGTTGGGTCAGCTGAGCACAGCAGCTGACTCGGGAAGCTACTGCAATGACTCGTGGCAGAAGAACAGCTGTTTCATGAAAACTCATAATGTAAGCATTAGCTAGCAGTACAAGCTACAGTAACTTCCTGGAGAGTCAACATTGTGTGCAGCACTAAGTAGCTGGTTAGTTAGCAACACCATTTCAGTCAAAGATGATTTCAGTGACTGGCTCAGCTAACGTTAGCAAGTTAACGTTGGACAAATTTATGTTAGCTTTCGTGATTATAGTCAAAAACTAGAGGTCGGCTGATTATGATTTTTCAACGCCAATGCCGATTGTTGGAGGGCCAAAAAAGGCCGATACCGATTATTCGGCCGATATATAAAAAATAATCTGCTTTTTTTGTGTGTGTGTGTATATATATATATATATATATTTGTAATAATGACAATTAAAATAAGTGTTCATTCAGTATTGTTGTAACTTAATATAATACATCAATAAAATCTATTTAGTCTCAAATAAATAATGAAACGTTCAATTTGGTTTAAATAATGCAAAAACAAAGTGTTGGAGAAGAAAAAGTGCAATATGTGACATGTAAAAAAGCTAACGTTTAAGTTCTTTGCTCAGAACATGAGAACATATGAAAGCTGGTAGTTCCTTTTAACATGAGTCTTCAATATTCCCAGGTAAGAAGTTTTAGGTTGTAGTTATTGGACTATTTCTCTCTATACCATTTGTATTTCAAATACCTTTGACTATTGAATGTTCTAATAGGTACTTTAGTGTTGGTAGGCTTGAAGTCATAAACAGCGCAATGCTTGAAGCACAGCAAAGAGCTGCTGGCAAATGCAGGAAAGTGCCGTTTGAATGAATGCTTATGAGCAATTCAGACTGCTCTATCAAATCAGACTTAATTATAATATAATAAACACACAGAAATACGAGCCTTTCCTGGTCATTAATATGGTCAAATCCAGAAACTATCATTTAGAAAACAAAACGTTTATTCTTCAGTGAAATATGGAACCGTTCTGTATTTTATCTAATGGGTGGCATCCCTAAGTCTAAATATTGCTGTTAATAACATTGCACAACCTTCAATGTTATGTCATAATTATGTCCAATTCTGGCAAATTAATTAGGACGAAATGGTCTTCACACAGTTCGCAACGAGCCAGGTGGCCCAAACTGCTGCATACACCCTGACTTTGCTTGCACAGAACGCAAGACAAGTGACACAATTTCCCTTGTTAAAGGAAATTAATGTTAGCAGGCAATATTAACTAAATATGCAGGTTTAAAAATATATACTTGTGTATTGATTTTAAGAAAGGCATTGATGTTTATGGTTAGGTACACGTTGGTGCAAGGACAGTGCTTTTTTCACGAATGCGCTTGTTAAATCACCCGTTTGGTGAAGTAGGCTGTGATTCAATGATAAATGAACAGGCACCGCATCGATTATATGCAACGCAGGACAAGCTAAATAAACTAGTAATATCATCAACCATGTGTAGTTAACTAGTGATTACGTTAAGATTGATTGTTTTTTATAAGATAAGTTTAATGCTAGTGTAACAGTATAGCTTCCGTCCCTCTCCTCGCCCCTACCTGGGCTCGAACCAGGGACCCTCTGCACACATCGACAACAGCCACCCTCGAAGCATTGTTACCCATCGCGCGAACTACTTCAAGGTCTCGGCGAGAGTGACGTCACCGATTAAAACGCTATTAGCGCGCACCACTGCTAACTAGCTAGCCATTTCACATCAGTTACACTCACCCCCCTTTTGACTGCCTCCTTTTCCGCAGCAACCAGTGATCCGGGTCAACAGCATCAATGTAACAGTATAGCTTCCGTCCCTCTCCTCGCCCCTACCTGGGCTCGAACCAGGGACCCTCTGCACACAACAACTGACACCCACAAAGCATTGTTACCCATCGCGCCACAAAAGCCTTGCAGAGCAAGGGGAACAACTACTTCAAGGTCTCAGAGCGAGTAACGTCACCGATTGAAATGCTATTAGCGCGCACCACCGCTAACTAGCTAGCCATTTCACATCGGTTACACTAGCTAGCACCTTACCTTGGCTCCTTGCTGCACTCGCATAGCAGGTAGTCAGCCTGCCACGCTGTCTCCTCATGGAGTGCAATGTAATCGGCCATAATCGGTGTCCAAAAATGCAGATTACTGATTGTTATGAAAACTTCAAAATCGGCCCTATTTAAAAAAATTGGCCATTCCGATTACTCGGTCGACCTCTAGTCAAAACTACAGAAATACTGCTCATTGAAGCGCAATAATCCTCAGCTAGATGTTTAATGGGGCAACTAAGACTTCTTCACCAAAAAAACATTGACAATTGTTTTGATGAGACACAGTTTTGATGAAGAAATGTAGTTATATTCTCTAAATAAGCATTGAACAATTAAAAAGGTAAAATACACCGCATTTCAAAACAGTCAGCAATAATAGAATGAATTCACGGCGTGAATCTATTTGCTAGGTAACAAGGCAGAACAGTTGAATTGTTATGAACACACCTGTCTGTCTCCCACCTGTTTGAACAGCTTGCTAGCCTGTCCACTGTTCAGATGTTCAAATCAAGTGGTTTACCTTATTTCTCAGAATGAGAACAAGTTGCCAATTAATTATATAAATTGTGTTTGAATGCTTATTGCAAATTTATAAAAAAATAAATAAAGACTACACATATAGTATAACAGTCTTTAGCTAAAATGCTAAACTGAGCATTCATTTTCCAGAATCAATGTTCATTGACACTCCTGTTTTAGTAGTGTCTGCTCTGCATGCAATTTGAGTACGGTAGTTGAAACATAAAAAAGGTATCGTTAGAAAGGTTAACTTCTTTATTACAATAAAAATAGTGTCTAAGCGTTTGTGTCCATTTGACAGATTGTTTGACCAAACCTCAAATGCAAATAGCGAGTTTAAACTGCTCGTCAGAGGAAGAATTGATCTCTCAACTTTGTTGGAGTGGCAGGGGGAGGGGCTTGGTGTGTGTTGGTGTGGCAGGGGGAGGGGCTTGGTGTGTGTGCGTAAATAGACAGGAAAAGGCGAAGCAAGAGGTTTCACTCTTGCCCAAAATAAGCTTGCCGCCTGCCTTCTCGCGAAGGAGATGAGAACAAAAAGGCGACATGAGAACAAGCGAACATAAAATGCTCAAAAACAAAAAATACAAAATAACTTGATTCTTGCAATACAGGCATTTGGAATATCGTACCAAAACATTAACTGGAATTAATTCGATATAGCGCCCAGACCTAGGATGGAACAGTTCTTTGAGTTTGCATTTCAGCTGTCTCTTCTGTCATCACAGAGACCATGGCATGAGACTGTATCAGAGGCCGTTGAGACTTTAAATTCTTGGTGAACCGTTGCCTTCATTTAACGCAGGGGCCCAGCTGTGAGATGGATACTCATCTGTCGCCAAAACATATATGAGAATCCCCTGCCCCTTCACTGCACATACAAGGGACAAAACAGCTGGAGGGAGGTGGGCGCAGAGATATGGCCATACATGGTCATTTTCTTGGTGGAGATTATGAATGTAAAAGTATTTAATTACATGACACGACTAAGACACAAACACTACAGCCAAGACTAATGAATTTGAGCTGTAACATAAAACAAATTAAACAACCTAAGCTTCACCCCCCTCCCCCAAATTGCCACTAAGTGGAACATACCAAGAGTGGTTGACTTTACAACTCCCCACTAAGCATGGCTCCAACCATTTACAAGGGAGGGGGGGCATTCATTTAAAAAAAAAAAGAAAAAAAAAGGGCAACGACAAATCAGAAATTCAACACTTCTGAGCCATTGGCGAAAATTATGGATTTACAGGGGCAATTCCAAGGTAACGGAATTACGCCATTTCAAAGTTAAACAAACAATACGCAAAAGTCAATACTAACAATTTCCACTGAAAAATTAAAAAACGAATTTAGTGTAAGAACTGTACAGATGCTAACTTTTAACAGAATTACAGTAAAATCTCAGGTTTTTATGCGACTATGTTTCCAGGAAAAATCTTAAATATCTGCTCTGAATTCAAATTTAAAGATGTCCCCAGAAAGAATGGGGTGTCAGCTATGACATAGCACCTTGAGTTTGAAAAAAATCTATTTTGGTTATTGAACTACAGTAAGTGAAGTGGATTTACACCTGATAATGGAATTAGACTGATCTGTACTACAGAAAAGCATAATTATGTATATGAATGTCGGTATTCTGGCAGGTAGGAGCATTGGTCATATAACATAAAGGATGCTGGATCAAATCCCAGAGCTGACTAGGCAAAAATCTGTCGTTCTGCCCATGAGCAAGGCAGTTAACCCACTGTTCCCCGGGCGCCGATGACGTGGTTGTCGATTAAGACAACCCCCTGCAACTCTGATTCAGAGTGGTTGGGTTAAATGCAGAAGCCACATTTCAGTTGAAGGCATTCAGTTGTAGAACTGACTAGGTATCCCCCTTTCCCCTCATGTTTCACAAGTTTGGACATCACAGTGCACGCAGCACAGTAGACTGCAGTAGAATACACTGTAGTAGAGTACAGTTCAGTACAATATACTGTTCTCTACTGTACTATATTTAGCCGACTAAACCCAACAATTTACGATGGAGTTGAGCAGCGACTAGTGTGTGGGCGGACTGCAGCATAAACACATGAATTGTCCTGTGTAAAAGCGGGCTATTCTTTGGGTCTTGAAATGTGTAGTTATACTCCACTGTGCCCTACTAACTGTACTATCAAAACTTGCGAAACATACATCTATGATAGGTTCAGTCCGGTCTGTCTGTGGATGTTAAACATCAAGGCCAGGGTGGACTGACTAAATTTAAACTACTTTTCAACATCCGTGGATGTTCGATGTCGGTCGGTGCATTAGGATGCTGGTTACAGGGGGCTCATTGGTAGTGCCAGTAAGAGCTGGGAGACATTAACTGGACACTGTATGTGAGAGAGAGGTGTTTCATCACTAGACAACATAAAGAAAACTTATGAGCTGAACATAACAGTATGACAGTGATTTGTGACTATTATGATTTCCCATTGTAGCCAATTCAGTTGCAGTAATTCCATTACTGATGTTATTGGTAATTCAGTTACCAATCTGGTAATGCAATTACAAATTTTATTCACTTAATAATTCAAATAAAAAACTGACATTAGTAAAATCAATATAATTAATTGGTAGGTCTACCATTACTTGTTAATTCTGTGAACTTTCATTATCCACCCTCATGAGGGAAAGACATTAAAATATCTTAAAGATGTCCGTTTTTGGTTACGGAATGAAGAGGCACAAGGCAATATTTCTTAAACTTTAGAACGTAAACAATTTGTGTGTTGATAGTAGTTGGCAGGGGTTTTGATGCATTTCTGATAACATCTACAAGGAAAAAAAGTCTTACATTTTGTAAGACATATTTTCTATCTGATCCAGAAATCAAAGCCTTTACTTATGCCTAATTTGACATGCTCCTGGAGAAGAAAATAAAACCTTTCCTGTGTACCTCCATCGTTAGAGTCCAGGGCCAAGTTTACGGCCCTGGAAGAGTCAGGGGTCCAGCCACTTTTCTCATGTGAGCCTTAGGGCTTTCATTTTACTGTTTGCTGAACTGGCTTGAAGGTGATAAAGTAGCCTACTCCCTGTTTTCAGAGGGGGAAATAACAATTGATGCACCAAAGCCAGGTTACCACCCATCTCAACTATGCCCCCCCCTCCCCTCCGGTATGGCATCTGCCGCAGGCAGCTCGGACATGGAAGACCATACAGAGTATGTGTTTTCGCTGTGAGATTTAGAATGCGATGCAATTAGCTGTCCCGTGGGGGGGGGGGGGGGCTAATTGCATTGCATTCTAAATCTAGTCACAAATCACAGTTGGGTCACCTGCTACTGTCCTCCCTTCCACTGTCCTACTGTTATGTTCAGCTCATAACAGTTCTTTCTCTTTCTGCCAGTGTTGACCTCATGCTGTGAGAAGTGCAAGCGACTGATGCGTACCACAGAAAGCGTGGGGCCCCCGACAAACAAACAATTACCAAAACAGCACACAAGGAGGGACAAAATACAATAAACGTTAAGAGCAGAGGATGTTGAAAGTCAGAAAAATGTTTAGGAGACGAGGCTTGGGACGTTCACAGTCATGCAACCCGGCAGTGTTTCAGACCTCAAATGTTGATAGTCTTGGCATATTAACCAAGTAATTATTTCTTCTCACAAACTAAATTGGTGGGAAGTGTGTGTAGTACTGAAGTTCAATCTATCCTCCACAGTAAATTCCACACGCTTCTCTTATATTACATAAAATCTAAAAAGCCTTTGGTGCTCGGGGAATGTTGTGGGACTTCTAAATTCGGCTCTGGAAAGAGATGGAGCTTAATGAAAAGCATATGGACTTAAATTTAATTACACAAATTCTGATCTCATAACAAGAACCACTTGTTCTCTCTGCAGAGCACTCAGGAGTGTCACCAGGCAACTTCACATTGGTTCCAGGCAGGCCAATAGACTAAAATTGTCCCTAAAACAAGTCTCTCCAGACAACCCTTGAGAGGAAAGGGTTCATATGCAACAACGGGCAAAAAAAATCTAGCAATAAATATTGTTTTACCACAGAGGGACTCAAAAAAGGTACAATCACTCATGTCCCTAGTTCTTCAAACGGCTCTGACTGAGCTTGTTCTTGAGTGGCGAAGTGTAAAATCAGCACTTCTCCCCTGCTCGTGACCTCTCTGTCCTGGAATCAGTCTGTGTGGGTTTCCCTTGATTGTGGCCTGCGAGCAGCCATTGGTTTACCTCATGTTCAATGAGAGCCATGCATAGTTGTGATTGGCTCTGTCAGACAGGGTTCTTTTCATCTTGAGGTTGCGCTGTCCATTTCACATGCTATCGTCATTTTAGAGGAGCATGAAGGGATGGCACGGAGATAAACAGTAGACCACTACTTTCTGTATACTTTATACACTGCATGAGCGATTACTCTTATTTCATTACTTATCATTCGCACAAAACCCAAGCAGTTCTGGGAGTGTGTTATTCAGGGTTTATGTGCAAGTATTTTGATGACATGCTTTTAACCCCTCTTTATTGTATCTGAAAGTCTTATCAAAAAGTAATAATTTGTCAGAAAAATTTCATACATCAGTCTTCAATAAATTAAATCATTAATTTGTCACATGCTTCATAAACAAAAAGGTGTAGACTAACAGTGAAATCCCCTCAAAATGGGGGTGGGGGGGGGGGGGGGAAGAGGAGGCTGTAAAAATCTCTATGTGGAATTGTGAATGACATCTGCCCAGCTTTCCGAGTGTACTTTACAACATGGAAACAGTCCTCTCCCAGTCAGCAGCACTGAGGTTTGCCAGGGTTACAGGGATATATGCTCCTTGACTGATATGGTTCCAATGGCTCATGTGGCTGAAAGACAGCCCATGTCCTAGATTTGGCAGAAAGCACATCTAAAAAGGTTGACATTTTGATAAATCGGTGAAGAAATGTTGACGGTTGACCTCACGCCCAACAGACTATGCTAGCGGAGAAGAATGAAGTTAAGTAAAGACAATAATGTAATCATTCTACAAATTGGGTCATCAAAGTTATTTTGCAAATGATTACTCAATCCCAAAGAATGTGCATCTTTCTCACAATCTTCAGGTTTTAATCATTGTTGCAACCAGTGACTCGGCTGTTGCTTTCAACCCAACGTTTCCCAGCTATATAAAGGAAATCGGAGCAGTTTTCAGAAACAGATCCTCCTGAAAATATCCAAATGAGCCTACTTCAAGTGCAAAGCTAAATACAGCTTCTTTTTTTACCAACAAAGCTATTTCCTTCAGAGTGAAAAAAAGACTACATAAAATAAGCACCCAAGTATGCCAGAGTAATAGTTTCACACACAGATGCAGTTTCCTAAATTGGTTCTAAAGAATGCCCCATTTAGCAGGAAAAACAATAGTGTTTAACCAAATGCTTTGAAATATTTAAAACGCATACTACCATGAGTCTGGAAACCAAATAGTTCTGTGCTGGTTGTTGTTTAACAGTTCATCATTAGACAATTCAAAACAGGCAAGTTTTCCACCATTTTGTTCAGGCCATTCCTGGCTGACGCTCCATATCAGACAACTTGACATCTTATGAGCAGAATCTCTTCCTCCTTGCCAAGGCCCTGCTATTTCTCTGCCGGCGAGCAATCTCACGACGGGTGGCATGGTTTACACAGGCATTCATTTCAAACATCTGCCAGGCTGTCATTTTAGTAGCTCATTATGGGCTATCAGATCAAACATCAGTTATGTCAGCCGCTGGCATCGTCTTTCTGCACTGGGTTGGGCGCCAAATATGGAGGGCATTGTGGAAACTAATCACAAGGTTACAACATGCTTTGGCACGACCTTGGCTGGGTTTACCCAGGGTAGAATTACTCAACAAGCAAATTAAGTGGCATCAATCATCCTATGAGTTGGGCATAGAGGAGCATCTACCATATCGGAGGACTCAATTATAGATGTTACCTTTACATTCCCCCCCCGCCCCATGTAATTTTGAAACCTTGTGTGATATTTTGACAGTAAAGACAGTGTCGCTGTTGTATTGCTTCAAATACTGTGCAGCAGTTAATTTAATCATCTAAATTGTGAATCTCCACCGTGACATTTGAATTGTGCATATTTCATTTCTGTGTGTGATGTCGCATAGAGGTTTTCAGGTATTATTTTTACACTTTTAATTATAGTACGACAAATCTTTATACATCAATGCCCTATATCAGGGCTGCCCACTGACTGCTAACACCATTTGCTTTTGCTTACTAAAGGGCTATAGTGGTGAGATTGATTATTTCTCACAACAACAAAAAAACTCCTCAAAACGTAATTTCCAGAACTTAAAGTTTAGCTGTAATAAACAAACACTTGTGTGTCTGATGAAACTGCAGCTGCCAGAGGTGTGCCAAAAGAGAACAGTGATCGTTGCCCCTGGCATTTAACTGCACAGTCCCAAAGACCCATGAGACCTCGGGAGAGTTAGACCAGAGGGAAGAACGTGCCATCACGCCTAATCCAGAACGTGTTTCAAGACATTTCAGCTGCTTCTCCTTCATCCTCACATATGTCACAGACCGGAGTGGCCCTCTCTTTCATACAAGTAGTTGCCATTGGTTTCAACAAGACACACACAGCAGGGACAGATGGCAGTATAGGAAATAAGGACTGGGTTTTGATCAAACGAGCAAATTTGTACAAGCTCTGAAAGTACTACACAAATTGGATGAATGTTGGAAATAAGATACTATAGGCTTAATTCAATGTTTCAGCAAATAATGCAGTTCCAGTGCTGCAAATGGTGTCGATTGATCTTATTGTAAACCAAGGAAAGCCAATTATCATTATTTTTGTATTTGATTGGTCATCATCACTTCCTCATCTCTGCGATATAGACTGCTGTAGCATCGCCTATGTCCTGTGTGATATAGCCTGCTTGAGCATCGCCTATGTCCTGTGTGATAAACAGTTGAAGTCAGAAGTTTACATACACTTAGGTTGGATTCATTAAATCTCGTTTTTCAACCACTCCACAAATTTCTTGTTAACAAACTATAGTTTTGGCAAGTCGGTTATGACATCTACTTTGCATGACAAGTCATTTTTCCAACAATTGTTTACAGACAGATTATTTCACTTAATCACAATTCCAGTGGGTCAGAAGTTTACATACACTAAGTTGACTGTGCCATTAAACAGCTTGGAAAATTCCAGAAAATGATGTCATGGCTATAGAAGCTTCTGATAGGCTAATTGACATCATTTGAGTCAATTGGAGGTGTACCTGTGGATGTATTTCAAGGCCTACCTTCAAACTCAGTGCCTCTTTGCTTGACATCATGGGAAAATCAACAACAAAAAAATAAGCCAAGACCTCAGAAAATTGGAGACCTCCACAAGTCTGGTTCATCCTTGGGAGCAAATTCCACATGCCTAAAGGTACCACGTTCATCTGTACAAATGATTGTACGCAAGTATAAACACCATGGGACCACGCAGCCGTCATACCGCTCAGGAAGGAGACGCATTCTGTCTCCTAGAGATGAACGTACTTGGGTGCGAAAAGTGCAAATCAATCCCAAAACAGCAGCAAAGGACCTTGTGAAGATGCTGAAAGAAACAGGTACAAAAGTATCTATATCCACAGTAAAACGAGTGCTATATCGACATAACCTGAAAGGCCGCTCAGCAAGGAAGAAGCCACTGCTCCAAAACCGCCATAAAAAAGAAGAGACTATGGTTTGCAACTGCACATGGGGACAAAGATTGTACTTTTTGGAGAAATGTCTTCTAGTCTGATGAAACAAAAATAGAACTGTTTGGCCATAATGACCATCGTTATGTTAAGAGGAAAAAGGGGGATGCTTGCAAGCCAAAGAACACCATCCCAACCGTGAAGAACGGGGATGGCAGCATCATGTTGTGGGGGTGCTTTGCTGCAGGAGGGACTGGTGCACTTCACAAAATAGATGGCATCACGAGAAAGGAAAATGATGTGGATATATTGAAGCAACATCAAGACATCAGTCAGGAAGTTAAAGCTTGGTCGCAAAAGGGTCAATGAACTCAAGCATACTTCCAAAGTTGTGGCAAAATGGCTTAAGGACAACAACGTCAAGGTATTGGAGTGGCCATCACAAAGCCCTGACCTCAATCCCATAGAAAATTTGTGGGCAGACCTGAAAAAGTGTGTGCGAGCAAGGAGGCCTACAAACCTGACTCAGTTACACCAGCTCTGTCAGGAGGAATGGGCCAAAATTCACCCAACTTATTGTGGGAAGCTTGTGGAAGGCTACCCAAAATGTTTGACCCAAATTAAACAATTTAAAGGCAATGCTATCAAATACTAATTGAGGGCATGTAAACTTCTGACCCAATGGGGATGTGATGAAGGAAATATATGCTGAAATAAATCATTTTCTCTACTGACATCTGACATTTTCACATTCTTAAAATAAAGTGGTGAACCTAACTGACCTAAAACAAGGTATTTTTACTAGGATTAAATGTCAGGAATTGTGAAAAACTGAGTTTAAATGTATTTGGCTAAGGTGTATGTAAACTTCCGACTTCAACTGTAGCATCGCCTATGTCCTGTGTGATACAGCCTGCTTTAGCATCGCCTATGTCCTGTGTGATACAGCCTGATCAAGCATCGCCTATGTCCTGTGTGATACAGCCTGATCAAGCATCGCCTATGTCCTGTCCTGTTTGATACTGCCTGATCAAGCATCGCCTATGTCCTGTCCTGTGTGATACAGCCTGATCAAGCATCGCCTATGTCCTGTGTGATACAGCCTGATCAAGCATCGCCTATGTCCTGTCCTGTTTGATACTGCCTGATCAAGCATCGCCTATGTCCTGTCCTGTTTGATACAGCCTGATCTAGCATCGCCTATGTCCTGTGTGATACAGCCTGATCTAGCATCGCCTATGTCCTGTGTGATATAGCTTGTTGGTTTAAGAGATAGTTCACTCAACTTACAAATGTACCTCACATTAAGGGTAATATTACCAAGAAAAGTATCTATACTAGCGTCAGCAGCCTAACACTGGCTGTATAGCAAGGTAAACAAACCCAAATATTAGATCGCTGGCTCTCCAGGTACATAGACCACTCTCCAAATATCTATAAGACAAGTTACATTTGCAATCAACGTGAACTATTCCTCCAACTGAAACCTCCTTGGACGCAGGCCATATTCCAGTACTTCAAGGCAAAGGATGTTTCGCATTATACACTGTAGGTCTTAATCAAGACACAGGGCCATCTTGTTAGGCGAAAAGGGCTCACAATATGGTTTTGATGTAAAACTATCTGAAGACATTTTTATTTCCCTCTCTGAAGCCCCAGAAGGCAAACTGTTGAAATTTCAAACAATACATGGAGCCTTGCATTTAAAACAGTCCAATAAGACTGGGGGCTTTTTCCACTTAATTATAGTATCAAAATCATACTACAGCGTATCATGCTTCTCAGTCGTCTTAGTTTAGAATAAACAAAAAATTGTGAGCCCAAATCAGAGCAAAGGGACATGTCAAGTGAAATGATACTACCTCTGTCTTTGCAATTACAGTGAATGCTTCTAAAGTATTTTCCCAGACCAATCCTGATTTCCATAACAATGGAAGGAGATAGTCCCCCTCGAGTTCTAAAGATCAAGCAGGCCCCTCAACTACCTGTGAAGTCTCATCAGGCTGCTTTTATCTCTTGGGTTTCCATGCAAATGTAGTGTCATTTCCTCCAGAGACCCTGAGGCCAATGACAAACCCCCAACACTTTTTCCTCCACGTCTCCAAAAAGATACAAATCCATTGTCTGACTATTTCTCTACACTCCCACTTACCTACAAGAGAGCCTTCCCTGTAGCTCAGTTGGTAGAGCATGGTGTTTGCAACGCCAGGGTTGGCCAGCACAGAAAAAAAATAAGAAATAAAAATAAATGCATTCACTACTGTAAGTCGCTCTGGATAAGAGCGTCTGCTAAATGACTAAAATCTAAGAGAAAATATATACAGTAGTCATACATTGGGGAAGAAGGACAAAAGCATTGAGCTTGAGCCATGTCACTACTTTGCACAAGAGTACCTTAAACTTTTACAAGTGGCTTTAGCCTGCAGCATAGATAAATGACCCTTCTGCACGCTGTACTACAGTTTGTGCCTTAACACATGCATAGGGATCCTACAATTCAGTTATAGGATCTCTATGAACATGTCATTCCTGACAAGCTCTAACAATCAGCCTGTGCTGCCCAATTAGAATTGGAGCTCCGAGATGATTGGAAAAGGTTGGAGCATTAATTACACCTGCTCTCCATGACAGACTGACAAGGTGAAAGCTATAATCCCTTATTGATGTCACTTGTTAAATCCACTTCAATCCGTGTAGATGAAGGGAAGGAGATAAGTTAAAGGAGGATTTTTAAGCCTTGAGACATAGATTGTGTATGTGTGCCATTCAGAGGGTAAAAGGGCAAGACAAAAGTGCCTTTGAACGGGGCATGGTTGTAGGTGCACCGGTTTGTGTCAAGAACTGCAATGCTGCTGGGGTTTTCCACACCCAACATTTTCCTGTGTGTATCAAGAATGGTCCACCATCCAAAGGTCATCCAGCCAACTTGATACAACGGTGGGAAGCATTGGAGTCATCACGGGCCAGCATCCCTGTGGAACGCTTTCGACACATTGAGTCCATGCCCCAATGAATTGAGCCTGTTCTGAGGGCAAAAGGGGGGTGCAACTCAATATTAGTTAAGTGTTTTTAATGTTTTGCACACTCAGTGTAGGCCAGTAACTTCCCCCACTCTCTTCAGCCCAGGTCTGGCCATATTTTATGAAAGAGCCTGTTGAATCAAGCTGAGCAGTAGGGAACCTTCTAAAGCCAGGCCATGCCAACATGAATGTTGCATACAACCAATACAGATCATTATTCTGCCTTCTGCCCAAAAACAGTTCAGTTATGGTCCTGTTATGAGCTCAAATGACATACTATAAAATTCATATTGTTATGGAAATTGAAGGATTAACATGTGTGGCATTGGAAGACAGTTCTTTGGGTGCTCTGCAATGCTGTCAATTCAAAGAACCAGGCTGAAGGGGATATTACATGGGTCATGACAGTATGCAAACTAACCAACTGGACAATAAAAAATAGAAATGGGTAACAACACGGTTTTCACTGACTATGTTTTCAGTAACATGGAGTTTTTAGGGAGGGGGTGACGAGTTTATTGCCGTTAACTATAACACTAGCCTTTTGTAGACTAAAAGTTAAAATGCCAAGACAACGTTGTTGTTTCAACTTTGTTAGTGGGCACTTACAACTTGGGCTATTTGATAAATAACCAAGATGGGTTCCTCAGTAGCGTCCTCTAGTCAACATTTTTCTGAAAGAAAGCTTGCTTGTTACATTGATGTAGTAGTCTATAGTAGAACAGTGTACCGGCTGATAAGCACATTTTCATTAAACAGATACATTTATAACACCCGACGGGTTTGTGGCTACTTTGTGTCTTCTTACCTTTGGTGAAAATAAGAAACAGGGTAGTGGTGTGTATTGTCGGCATGACTCCTTGTCTACGCCTATTCGCCGAGTTCAGGTTACTCTCTGTGAAACATTTATTTTCTGTGGACGGTAACTCCATAATAGAACTCAAGCAAAGTAAGCCACAACTAAGTTAAATCATTCGCACAAGAAAACTAGACCCGAAACCAAGGGCAGTCAGCGCGAAAACTACCAGCGTTTCACAAGACCTCTAAAACGTACTCCGACAAGAGCAACGATAAACGACGGCTTTGTCTAGTGGTCGTCCGATGATGATACGACTGCTGCACGCGCAATTCGTAAATGTGAAGACGTAGGACCTATTCCATTATTTCAAATAATGACAAGAAAATGCAAAGAAGAAATGTGCCAACATGCCATTCCTTCAACACTATTAAATGAAAGTAGCCTTTCCCTTTTTCTCCCTCTCTCTCTCCTTAGCTCCCACTTTGGATGAGAAGCTTCCGGTGTTTGGAGAAGAGAGGGAGGGGTGAGGGGATGGGGGGCACGAAAGGTAAAAAAAATATTTTAAAAAGTAGCCTTAGGTCAAACGTGCCAATTTTGCACTTTTTCTATGCAAACATAACAGGTACACATTTTTCTGTAGGCCTAAACACATACAACTTGTTTTGAATATTTGATTATTTGGATTAAAGGCCAAGGCTATCTTTCGGGCTACATCCTAAACCATTTAAAATACATATCAAATGTAAATATGGATAAGGATAAATTAAGAGACTATTACAAAATGTAATGCAGACAAGGTAGTTGTCAGAAAGGGATACTTTTGTAATTTTAGTTGTGTAAGATTTTTTGGACAGAGGCAGTATACTAATAAGACACACTGTGACATAGCCAAATAACCACAAATATATGAAATGGTATTGACAGGTATGTGAAAAAAAATATTTTAAGTAATTCTGAGTGGAAACAATCATGTCCTTCACACCAAGCCACACATTTTTGTTTTAATTTTATTTGCATTTTACATAAAAATACAAATCGTACAGTGCAAGGATTATAAAAGCTGTCATTGTATACAGTGTCTTAAGTATTCACACCCCTTTACTTTTTCCACATTTTGTTGTGTTACAAAGTAGGTTGAAACTGTTTTAATTGTAATTTTTTTGTCATTGATCTACACAAAATACTATGTAATGTCAAAGTGGAAGATTTTTTTTTTACATTTATAAAACCATATATGTAAACTAAAACACTAATGTATCTTGATTAAGTCTCAGAACTGCATTGTACAATATTTGCCCATTATTATTTTTAAAGTTCTTCAAGCTCCATCAAGTTGGTTATAGATCTTTGCTAGTCAGCTATTTTCAAGTCTTGCCCTAGATTTTTCAGATTTAAGTCAAAACTGTAACTAGGCCACTCAGAAACATTCTGTTGTCTTGGTTAGCAACTCCAGTGTAGATTTGGGCTTGTGATTTAGAATATTGTCCTGCTAAAAGGTGAAGTTATCTCCCAGTGTCTGTTGAAAAGCAGACTGAACCAGGTTTCCTATAGGATTTTGCCTGTGCTAAGCTTTATTCCATTTATTTTTATCCCCAAAAACTCCCTACTCCTTGCCGATGACAAGCATACCCATAACATGATGCAGCCAACACCATGCTTGAAAATATGACGAGTGGTACTCAGTGATGTGTTTTTGCCCCAAACATAATGCTTTGTATTCAGGACAAAAAGTAAATTTCTTTGCCACATTTTTTGCAGTATGAAGTGCCTTGTTGCAAACAGGATGCATGTTTTGGAATATTTTTTATTCTGTACAGGCTTCCTTCTTTTCACTCTGTCATTTAGGTTAGTATTGTGGAGTAACTACAATGTTGAAGATCCATCCACAGTTCTCACATCACAACCGTTAAACTCTGTAACTGTTTTAAATCCCTGAGCGGTGTCTTTCCTCTCCGGCAAATGAGTTAGGAAGGATGCCTGTATCTTTGTAGTGACTAATGAATAACCACCATGCTCAGAGGGATATTCAGTGTAATTTTTTTTTAACACATCTACCAATCGATACCCTTATTTGCAAGGTATTGGAAAACCTCCCTGGTCTTTGTGGTTGAATCTGTACTTGAAATTCATTACTCGATTGAGGGACCTTAAAAATAATTGTATGTGTGGGGTCCAGAGACAAGGTAATCATTCAAAAGTAATGTTAACCACTATTACTGAAAACTGAGTCCATGCAACTTATGAGAATTGTTAAGCATATTTTTACTCCTGAATGTATTTAGGCTTGCCATAACAAAGGGGTTGAATACTTAAGAAATGTCAGCCTTTCATTTAATTTTCTTTTTTTTTAATAATCCACTTTGGCATTATGCAGTATTGTGCGTAGATCAGGGACAAAATATCTCAGGCTGTAACACAACAAAATGTGTCAAATGTAAAAGGAGTGTGAATACTTTCTGAAGACACTGTACGTTAAGTGTAAATGTATATCAAATCTCCATTCATTTACTCTGGGAATATTTTAAGTAGTTTGAAGATGCACTATGCAGAATCTCTCTGCCATTTCCTGGTTGCTAACATTTTAAATTTCTGTTTATGAGACAAAACAAGCAAGTGTAGTGTACAGAATCATTGTACCATCTAAACTGCTGTGAAATATATTTTCTATAACCAAAAATATTGTATTTTTAGCTGGTGTACAAAACCAAAAGAGGCAAAAACAAAACTTTAGAACGGGAAGCATAGAAATAACACACATAGAACAGACCTACCACATCTTAGACTTGCATTCAATGAGAATGAAAGTTCTATAACTCCTCACATTTCTATGTGAATTTGGTCAGGTCGCCCAAAAAGTTACATAGCGCAGCTTTAAAAATTGAAGCAATCCACTAAAATTTACACTGCAATTTTGAAATGTATGCTTTGAAAACAGTTGATGACAGCATAGAAATACAAGGTCACAAAAGAGAGGACGGGGGCAATTTTAACATATCAAAAGTATACCATACTAATTATTGGAGAATGCAAACAAATACAACTAATGCACTTATTCTGGGAACATTGCTAGGTATATATATATATATATATATATATATATATATATATATATATATATATATATATATATATATATATATATATAAAAAAGAGGCAAGCACAGTAAGAACACATCATTTGGCTATGCTGAACAACTGTTCATAAGTCACTTTAATTAAACTTCCATTCCTCAACCATCATTAACTATAGTTATGAATCTTCAAAAAATAAAAATAATTATAATTGTAAAATGTAACTAGGCAAGTCAGTTATGAACAAATTCTTATTTACAATGACGGCCTTGAAGCTTGAGCCTTCCTCAAAATCTAAAGTGCCTGGTCACAGTCTCAGCTCCATTTACAACTAACCTCACCAAAACCAATCAATTCATTTGTGAGATAGTCGTTATTCACCAATAAGCAAATAAATAGACAAAAAAACATTACACAAACGTTACTGTTTGGTTGACACCTAGTGGCAACTGAAGGTAACAAATGACAGATCTGTCTATCATTTTGAGGCTGGGGAAGGTGGATAGTCATTTGAGAACAGTTTACCTTTTCAGACACCTATACCCAAAATCCCTACACCATCCTCGAAATGTAGGTAAAGCAGCAGTGTGGGTAACATTCACTAGCAGGAAAAAAATTAAATGACAGTTAAGAGTAAGAGGACACCCACATATCATAGCAAGAAACTTTGAATGATAAAAGTTAAACCTGGATGCCTACTCGTCAACAGCAAATACAACATTTTAGTAATAGGTTACAGTCCCACAAGACATAACCATTATAGTTTAGAAAAACGTTATGGTATCATCATTACGAATATATTTTTTTTTTTTTATGTTTGCACTCTACTGTAACTCGCTCTGAATAAGAGCATCTGCTAAATTACTAAAATCTCAAATGTAAATTCATTTCAGTCCATTTCTAAAACGGCGTGTTTCACACATTTTATGTGACACTAGTTTGCAATGATTAGATCACTAATTTGTTACATAAAAAGCAAGAAAAATTAAATAAAGATAAAATGTGACGGAAATATAAGAGTTAACTCTTACTCTCTTATACTCTCAGAGATACAATATACTTGTATTTTAAACACCATATTTGGTTGTGTATATGGTATAAATGCCACTGAAGTTAGTCTTTCCTTGTGCTCCCCTGGAGCATAAACATACAATCTCAGTGAATGTTAAATAATTATTTTCCATCCCTACTATATACCTAATACCATCTTTAAAGTAATCTTGTCATCTTTACAGCTAAAACCAACCCAAGAGCCATTCCTCCCATTTTAATCCATACTCTATCGCCATTACAGGAATCGTCTGGGTTGTGTTTATTATGGCACGCAAAAACAAAAATGTTTTTTTTAAACATTTTGCATCAGAAACTAAAAATGAGTGCTGCTTATTGGACCAAGTCCATGTAGTCCTCCCCCGTTTGTCCCTTTTATTCCGCTTAGCGCCCAATGAACGTGACCCTAGAGGCACAGAAGGGTGTCGGGATGATACAGGAGGATGTTATGAGAGATTTAGGGGTCTCGTCGGATGAACCAGAGCTCGTTTCTGCGGCAGGACACCCCAGGGTTGTCGTAGACGGCCACCATGTAGGAGTTGCGATGCATCTCCTCGCTGGGGCCCAGCATCTCCCATAGCAGGTTGATTTGAGGCATGATTGTCTCCTCAGTGGTGGTGCCGAAGAATGTCCTACAGAAGACCGCATTTGTTATTCGTGTTTAAATAAATACTGGCATTACTGCTATTAAGTGATTATTTTTTTACCTACAGTATTTTACCCAGAGATCTTACCAATGCAAAGAAGTGTGTGAGTCTAGCTAGTACGTATCCATTATCTATAGAAGTTAGCATAATTAATACTGTTTGGGCTAATTCCCCACACACAGATTAAGCCTAGTACTGGACAACAAAAAAAGCTCAATGTAGACTCTATTGAAAGTGCTTTTTAATTCAGGACTATTAAAAAGGTTCTACAGCTACACCATCCTGACTGGTTGCATCACTGCCTGGTATGGCAACTACTCGCCCTCCGACTGCAAGGCACTACAGAGGGTAGTGCGAACGGCCCAGTACATCACCGGGGCCAAGCTCCCTGCCATCCAGGAGCTCTATACCAGGCGGTGTCAGAGGAAGGCCCTAAAAATTGTCAGACTCCAGCCACCCTAGTCACAGACTGTTCTCTCTGCTACCGCACGGCAAGCGGTACCGGAGCGCCAAGTCTAGGTCCAAGAGGCTTCTAAACAGCTTCTACCCATAAGCCATAAGACTCCTGAACACCTAATCAAATGGCTACCCAGACTATTTGCATTGCCCCCCCCACCCTCTTTTACGCCGCTACTACTCTCCGTTATCATCTATGCATAGTCACTTTAATAACTCTACCCACATGTACATGTTACTTCAACTAACCAGTGCCCCCGCACAATGACTCTGTACCAGTACCCCCCGTATATAGTCTCGCTATTGTTATTTTACTGCTGCTCTTTAATTACTTGTTACTTTTATTTCTTATCCATATTATATATTAAAAAAATATATATTTTTTAACTACATTGTTGGTTAGGGGCTCGTAAGTAAGCATTTCACTGTAAGGTCTACACCTGTTGTACTCGGCGCATGTGACTAATAAAATTTGATTTGATTTAAACCGTGTCGGGAAACCAGACAATATAGTAAAAAAAATTAAAAAACATGGATATTATCACTAATCTGACTAATTATTTCCACCCATTTTGGCTATACATTGTCTATCTAAATCCATTGTCTATTTTTACATGTAGATATGTAAATAGCTCAGAACAGGTCTCAAAACCACAGGCGAAGTAGAATAGGCCTCAAATCAAGCCTGGGGCTTGAGTACCGAAGTCAGCCAGAGGTGGGAGTATCCTTACAGGGTGATGACTCGTAAAGCCTCCCTTTGGAGTATGGTGATGTCTGGGTCAGTTGGCTGGGGCGGGTTGGCCTGGAACTCAGCAGGCAGGTAGTATGCCGTCAAGATGTCCTTCTGAAAGCCATTGCCGTCCTCCAGCATTTGGATACTGTTCACAATGGGTACAGTCATTCCTAAATAGCGTCCTGTTGATATGAGAGTGTGCTATTATAATTACTCATTGTTACACTGTTCTTACTATACATAGAGCTATGGTAAGGATTACTGATGTAAGTACAGTGTAATAATGACTAATTAATATACAATAGAGTGGAGGCCCCAAATCAATAAATTGTGGATACACTGAACTTAGGGTTATGATAAGGGTTGGGGTTACTGCTGTAAGTAGGGTGGAACAATGAGTGATTACAATATAGTTGAAACAATGAGTGATTACAATAGATTTTGCACTATACTGACGTCAATAATTACACAGTAACATGAACACTAAGGCCTTACCGACAGAGTTTTCCTTGCAGATGAATTTCATGAGTTTCATAAAGCCCATGGAGATGCTCTGCTCGTACAGCTTCTCCCCTTCAGTGATGCACGCCCACTTCCCTGCAGGGTACACCCTCTCTTCAAACAGCACCTCGCCCAGCTGCAGAAATAGACAAACACACACTTCGTTATCCAGGGAATATAAGAGATCTTCCACTTCACTTAGCACTCAAGCAATGGCATGGATTCTCAAGCTAAAACACACACGCGCACAACATAAATTGCGCTTAAGCAAACGCATTGCTGGTTATAAGGCAACACACTCACACAGAGTTTACACACCACATTGCGCTCAGGCATTTACACAAATCCGTGTGTACATACACACAGCTTTCATGATTTATTTAATTATTATTCAAACACTCAAAAGTGCATGTGCCAGACACTCAAAAGAACGACAAGAAAATGGCTTCATTTAGCTTTTACTACAGACTTTCCTTCACTTCCTGCCATTACATGGACAGATTACCCAGAAAATGGAACAGCCAGCCAACATGTCTGCCATTGTCATCCTAACCTAAGATTGGTAACAAGTGGAAGGGAGACATACTTTACCTTTTCATGCTGAGAGATGGAGGAAAAGGGGACCTGCTCTCTATCTTGGGCTTGGTTCCGCTGAGTCAGCTCTTGAATTGGTCCTGTCATTTCTATCAAAACAACACAGGGGGTCTCTTAATTTTTTTTAAAAGATGACAGAGAGCAGTGTGAGAGCAAACCTCACCGGAACCAAGTGAAGTGGGGGAAATTCGTCATTGGCTTATGCTTCATAAAAGGAACCCAGTGCTAAGGTCAAGTATTCAAGTCTCTAGGAAAATGGGCATGCTCTAATAGCTATAAGACTTCAATATACACACTATAACAATCAAGTCATACTGCTGTATTGTAGACAAGATGTAGCAACTAGAATCTGATATTTATTTAAACTGTTGGAAGAAACCATGTCCTGTTGAAAAAGAGTTTGATTTCTCAGACTGATTGTCTCCAAATACACTGCTGCCAAGCAACTACCTCGAATGGGACTATTTTACTCCACCACCTATCTCGCTTACCTCGGGGGACGGACACCTGGTGTGTGCTGGCGATCGCCTGCCAATGGGTGTACAGCCTCTGCTGCTCGTCGTCCTCCATTGGCTCAGGGTTGTCAGTGATGTCATTGTCCAGCTCTTCATCCTCCAATCCATCAAGATCCTCGAGGGAGATTAGCGCCATTGTTTTTGTCCACAGGCCGGGTAGATCTGCAAATACAATACCAAGAAGACATGTTACTTTCCTAGAAATAGGGCCATTGTTAATGTTCATTTCCAGTTTACCTGGGTATTTAGGCCTACTAAGAAATTACTTGGTTGTGGCCGGGCTGGTCTAGTGTAAATGCTGCAGCCTCCGCCACACGTCTTCGGTGTCGGCATTGGTTGGAATCAGGCCTACCACCCTTTGACACAACCGCGCTCCGACTTTCCCCACTGTCACCCTCATTCACTATTTGTTCAATAAAATCAGAAAATCCCATACATACAATAAAAAGACATGGTCAAACTGTAACATTGTATATTACACTGTAAAAAACAATTATTTTTAGTAAGTACCAAAAGTAGCTATTGTTAAAATGTCCCATTAAAAACCATGTAAAAACAGTACCATCAAATAATATGCTATCATACTATTAACAGTAGAAAATAGAACACTTTACATTTTTCAGTGATTTATTGACTTGTTGAATGTAGGCTACACAGGACATATTATGATCTGTACAGTATCATGGACAGGCTGTTGTAATACCATGTAGGTACATGAAGCTGTTTTGACACAGACTTCACTATTCACTGGATCATGTCAAACCTGCTTGTCAGACCTTTTCAAAGAAGCTTATGGGGGATTGGTGCCTGTGGTAGGAGGCTTATCCTATCTCCGCAAATGACCAGAAAGGGCACCATATGGTAGACAAATGTGTTTTATTACAAATGGCCAATTACAGATTCTATCAGATCAAAGGGTATACATTTACTGTTCCATAACATTTGTTGCCGCATAATAGGTCTTTGCCAAAAATTCATAACATTTAAAGTGTGGGCTCCAAATCACAGTGTGTCAGCTGCAGTCAAGCAAATCCTATAATTCTATGGCTACAGTAATGTGAACTAATCTTATACACCATATAAGTCATAAAAAAAGCTCATACATGCTTATAAGAAGTAATAAAGCATTTTACCTGTTAGCTTATAGGGCAACCTTTACATGGCTTTTGTAACAAACCTAACTAAACACAGTAGCCTACACCGTCAGGCTACCGTTATGCCACCATGAGGACACAGGTTTGAAAATGTACAATAAAGAAATAGCACAAATGAATCTGTATTGCACACGCTACTGGACTGTTTTGGGACTGTTTTGCTAGCACAGACTGGAATATGTTCTGGGATTCATTCAACGGCATTGAGGAGTATACCATCTCAGTCACCGGCTTCATCAATAAGTCTATTGACGACGTCCCCACAGTGACAGTATGTACATATCCCAACCAGAAGCCATGGATTACAGGCAACATCCGCACCGAGCTAAAGGCTAGAGCTGCCGCTTTCAAGGAGCGGGACACTAACCCTGACGCTTATAAAAAAAATCCCGCTCTGCCCTCTGACGAACTGTCAAACAGGCAAAGGGTCAATACAGGACTAAGATTGAATCCTACTAAACCGTCTACGACGCTCGTCAGATGTGGCAGGGCTCGCAAACTATTATGGACTACAAAGGGAAACCCAGCGGCAAGCTGCCCAGTGACGCGAGCCCACCAGATGGGCTAAATGCCTTTTATGGTCGCTTCGAGGCAACTAACACTGAAGCATGCATGACAGCACCAACTGTTCTGGACGACTGTGTGATCCCGCTCTTCGTAGCCGATGTGAGCAGGACCTTTAAACAGGTCAACATTTAGAAGGCCGCAGGGCCAGACGGATTACCAGGACGTGTACTCAAAGCATACGCGGACCAACTGACAAGTGTCTTCACAGACATTTTCAACGTCTCCCTGTCTGAGTCTGTAATACCTACATGTTTCAAGCAGACCACCATAGTCCCTGTGCCCAAGAACACTAAGGTAACCTGCCTAAATGACTACCACACTGTAGCACTCACATCGGTAGCCATGAAGTGCTTTGAAAGGCTGGTCATGGCTCACATCAACACCATCATCCCGGAGCTCATCACTAAGCTAAGGACCCTGGGACTAAACACCTCCCTCTGCAAATGGACCCTGGACTTCCTGATGGGCAGCCCCCAGATAGGCAACAACACATCTGCCAAGCTGATCCTCCACACGGGGGCACCTCATGGGTGAGTGCTTAGTCCCCTCCTGTACTCCCTGTTCACCCACGACTGCAATACCATCATTAAGTTTGCTGACAACACAACAGTGGTAAGCCTGATCACCGACAACGATGAGACAGCCTATAGGGAGGAGGTCAGAGGTCTGACAGTGTAGTGCCAGGACAACAACCTCTCCTGCAATTTGAGCAAGACAAAGGGGCTGATCGTGGACTACAGGAAAAGGAGGGCCGAGCACGCCCCCATTCACATCGACAGGCTGTAGTGGAGCGGGTCGAGAGTTTCAAGTTCCTTGGTGTCCATATCACCAACAAACCATCATGGTCCAAACACACTAAGATAGTTGTGAAGAGGGCACGACAACACCTTTTCCCCTTCAGGAGACTAAAAAGATTTGTCACGGGTCCCCAGATCCTCAAAATGTTCTACAGCTGCACTATCGAGCGCATCCTGAACGGTTGCATCACCACCTGGTATGGCAACTGCTCGGCATCCGATCGTAAGGCACTACAGAGGGTAGTGCGTATGGCCCAGTACATCATGGAGGTCAAGCTTCCTGCCATCCAGGACCTATATACTAGGCGTGTCAGAGGAAGGCGGCAAAAAAATTGTCAAAGACTCCAGTCACCCAAGTCATAGACTGTTCTCTCTGCTACCACACGGCAAGCAGTACCGGAGCACCAATTCTAGGTCCAAAAGGGATCTACCAAGCCATAAGACTGCTGAACAATTAATCAAATGGCCACCCGGACTATTTACAATGACCCTCCCTGACCTTTGTTTTTACACTGCTGCTACTCGCTGTTCATTATCTATGCATAGTCACTTTATCCCTACTTACATGTACAAATTACCTAGACTAACCTGTACCCCTGCACATTGACTCGGTGCCTGTACCCCCTGTTGGAGTGGCAGGTAGCCTAGTGGTTAGAGCATTGGGCCAGTAACCGAAAGGTTGCTGGATCGAACCCCTGAGCTTACAATGTAAAAATCTGTCGTTCTGCCCCTGAACAAGGCAGTTAAGGTTGAGTCACTGATGTGGTCTTCCTGTCTGGGTTGGCGCCCCCCCTTGGGCTGTGCCGTGGCGGAGATCTTTGTGGGCTATACTCGGCCTTGTCCCGGGATGGTATGTTGGTGGTTGGAGATATCCCTCCAGTGGTGTGGAGGCTGTGCTTTGGCAAAGTGGGTGGGGTTATATCCTACCTGTTTGGCCCTGTCCGGGGGTTTCATCGGATGGGGCCACAGTGTCTCCTGACCCATCCTGTCTCAGCCTCCAGCATTTATGCTGCAGTAGTTTGTGTGTCGGGGGGCTAGGGTCAGTCTGGAGTATTTCTCTTGTCTTTTCCGGTGTCCTGTGTGAATTTAAATATGCTCTCTCTAATTCTCTCTTTCTCGGAGGACCTGAGCCCTAGGACCATGCCTCAGGACTACCTGGCTTGATGACTCCTTGCTGTCCCCAGTTCACCTGGCCGTGCTGCTGCTCCTCCAGTTCCTACTGTTCTGCCTGCAGCTATGGAACCCTGACCTGTTCACCGGACGTGCTACCTGTCCCAGACCTGCTGTCCCAGACCTGCTGGAACCCTGACCTATTCACCGGACGTGCTACCTGTCCCAGACCTGCTGTTTTCAACTCTCTAGAGACAGCAGGAGCGGTAGAGATACTCTCAAAGATCGGCTATGAAAAAGCCAACTGACACTTACTCTTGTGTTACTGACTTGTTGCACCCTCGACAACTACTATGATTATTATTATTTGACCATGCTGGTCATTTATGAACATTTGAACATCTAGTCCATGTGCTGTTATAATCTCCACCCGGCACAGCCAGAAGAGGACTGGCCACCCCTCATAGCCTGGTTCCTCTCTAGGTTTCTTCCTAGGTTTTGGCCTTTCTAGGGAGTTTTTCCTAGCCACCGTGCTTCTACACCTGCATTGCTTTCTGTTTGGGGTTTTAGGCTGGGTTTCTGTACAGCAGTTTGAGATATCAGCTGATGTAAGAAGGGCTATATAAATAAATTTGATTTGATTAACCCACTGTTCCCCGGTTGGCCATCAATGTAAATAAGAATTTATTCTTAACTGACTTGCCTAGTTAAATAAAGGTTAAATAAAAAAATACAAATGATAGCCTTGTTATTGTGTTACTTTTATTCAAATGTTTTACTTTAGTTTATTTAGTAAATATTTTCTTAACTCTATTTCTTGAACTGCATTGTTGGTTAAGGGCTTGTAAGCATTTCACAGTAAGGTCTACCACACTTTTGTACTCAGCGCATGTGACAAATACAATTCGATTTGAAAAGCTGATTATTGCATTTATCTGGAAATGTTGTTCCGAGGCTCCTTTTCAAGGGTGTGACGCAATTGTAGAGCCTCTGGAGGCCTGCGGAGACCAAATTGAGCTAACAATGCGGAGGGCCCTGTATAGCTCCGCATTGACATGATTGGTTGACTATAGGTGGGGGCGGTATATCCTGTATAAAACACAAACATGGAGAACGTTGATGAAAGTGTATCAGAACAAGTAAACAAAATAAATACATATTTATGATACAAAAAGGAGTTTGAACTCCTGGAAGGAGATCAAGGAGGTAATGGGGATATGGATTTGTACATATTCAACAAATCTGATCAAACAACGTGGATGTGTCAAGTCTGTCATGGTTGATGTATTGTAACAGGCCCACACTGTGGTTACTAAAATGAGATGTTGATATATTTGGCTGTTTTCGCTGCATAACATTTAGAAGTTGTCCTTTTTCATGTTTAGAAGAAGTGCTGCTATGCTCCCGATCGTATAAGCTGGTAGCATAGCTTGCGTTCATATCAGTGGTGGTATTCAGTCGCTTTTAACTGCAAGGCAGTTGATTGATGACATGAACATGTATTGGGGTTGACATCCATACAAGCATTTTTTACTTTGATGTTTACCTGAACATAGTGTGAAATAAACAATAGCCTAAATGTAGACCAATTTTGCTGGGGGGGCAATGGGGAGATGCAGGTGGAAAACGGTGCAGCATTTTTACTTATTGATAGAATTGGCTGAGCTCTTACTCCAACATCCCAGAAGAGGTAAGACCTTATCTTGTCATTTCGTTTGGCCAGTTGTTCGTAATTAGCTGAAAGGCTATCACTACGAGTTGTGCGGTGCAGACCAATTTATTGGATGCCAATGACAGTTCCCCAAAGAGCAAGTATGAATGCTTTGACTTCAGAGGTCGCATCTCAGTAAATACTGCACTGCTGCTACAGATGCCAGATTGACCATAAATCGGTTTTTACCCCACATAATAAAAATAACTCTGTTTACTGCGGCAGGTGGGTTGCACATTACTCAACACAAACCAAACACAAAAACACTTTACCAGCGCGCGCTAACAAATCCACTAAAAGGAGTGCACAGCAGCACAGAGTTCATTAAAGATTTTAATACAACATCCGATTAATCATCGCTGGCGAACAATTAAATGGGCTGTGAACTCACTGACCGTGTTCGAGAGCGTCAAATCCATGATGCATTGTGCGTAAATGGTGACACTGGCTGAACTACAAATAGTAATGAGTAGTTATTTATGATGTAAGGTAATTTGTAGATCAGTCAGTCGGCAGTCGCCTGCAATGTCGAACAAGCACACTGACTGCAATGCATTACAGCAAAAGTAGGTCAACCCTAGGGAACCAGCACACCCAAAAACGCAGCAAAAATGTCACTGGGGTTGCGAGAACGCATATGCCATAAAGCTAATAGGCTTCAGGATAGACAGCTCATCATTTATTTATTTTTTTACAATAATGTATATTGGTTAAACCACAATCGGTTATTAATTGTGTAGGTTCTGTGGACATTTGGGCAATTTACCTATTCATTTGTTATGCTTCCCTGAACACTAGTTTAGACCAAAACATTTACCCGAATGTAACATTTAGTGATAAAGTCGTCGTTCTTACCTGGTCAACAAAGTACAGGATTGTAGTTGAGCACTACTTCTTCTGACCTACAATCAAAACAGGAGATATAAGTGAATACCGCACTCGTATTCTGCCAGCAGCACAAACGATGACGCCACTTCGTATGCTAATAAAGATTCCTTCAAAATAAAAGCACGCATTTCAAAACATTGAAATGTGGTTAACTAATTCAAAAGATACAGTATTACATTTTAATCAATGTCCCCTTTTTATTGTGCTTAAAAGCAAATGCAAAAAGGACTTCATGGAAACAATTACAAATATGCTTCTAAAAACATTTTGTAAGACCACCATCAAAAAAACACGATGTTCAGATCGGTATGTTCACAACATTGGGCTGTAGAGAAAAACCTATTCTATGTGCTGAGTCAAAAGTGAAGTTGGTAATACTCAGTAGAGTAGGGTCTGTAGAATCTATATATGGTGTTATTTCATTGGGGACTGAAGTCTAAATACCCAGCAGCACTTTATACTCCACCTACAGACCCTACTGAGTATTCCCAACCCACTTTTACCTCAGCATATACAATCGTTTTTTATCTATAAACCCATACAGTATTCATATACAGTGTATTGCATTGCAATGAATGGAGTGGGTGGAGTCACCAGCACTCTGTATTAAACCCACTGCCCAGCACAAGAGACCAATTTCAGTTTTGCAGACTCTATATTATAAAGTTAAATCTAGAATTGGCTTCCTATTTCGCAACAAAGCATCCTTCACTCATGCTGCCAAACATACCCTCGTAAAACTGACCATCTTACCGGTCCTCGACTTTGGCGATGTCATTTACAAAATAGCCTCCAACACCCTACTCAACAAATTGGATGCAGTCTATCACTGTGCCATCCGTTTTGTCACCAAAGCCTCATATACTACCCACCACTGCGACCTGTACGCTCTCGTTGGCTGGCCCTCGCTTCATACTCGTCGCCAAACCCACTAGCTCCAGGTCATCTACAAGACCCTGCTAGGTAAAGTCCCGCCTTAACTCTGCTCGCTGGTCACCATAGCTGCACCCACCCGTAGCACGCGCTCCAGCAGGTTTAACTCACTTGTCACCCCCAAAGCCAATTCCTCCTTTGGCCGCCTCTCCTTCCAGTTCTCTGCTGCCAATGACTGGAACGAACTACAAAAATCTCTGAAACTGGAAACACTTATCTCCCTTACTAGCTTTAAGCACCAGCTGTCAGAGCAGCTCACAGATCCCTGCACCTGTACATAGCCCATCTATAAATAGCCCAAACAACTACCTCTTCCCCTACTGTATTTATTTATTTATTTATTTAGCTCCTTTGCACCCCAGTATTTCTACTTTGCACACTCATCTACTGTCAAATCTACCATTCCAGTGTTTTAATTGCTATATTGTATTTACTTCGCCACCATGGTCTATTTATTGCCTTTACCTCCCTTATCTCATCTCATTTGCTCACATTGTATATAGACTTATTTTTCTACTGTATTATTGACTGTATGTTTGTTTTACTCCATGTGTAACTCTGTGTTGTTATATGTGTCGAACTGCTTTGCTTTATCTTGGCCAGGTCGCAGTTGTAAATGAGAACTTGTTCTCAACTTGCCTACCTGGTTAAATAAAGGTGAAATAAACAAAAAAAAATATTGAGTAATTCCTATTACATATTGTATTTTGTTAAAAGGTGTATTTATTTAAAGAATGACTGCCCCTAAAAAGCAACTAATCCTTTTAAAATGGCCTATGTGGCTTCGATATGAGTCAGAGACATTTATTCTAGTGTCAAAATTGACTACAAAGTGGAAATAGGATCATTTTTGTCATAAAGGCAGTCTCGTCTAAAATAGATTTGTAGTTTTTTTAGTATTATTTTTTTTATGCGAAAAACTACACTGAAGAAAAATATAAACACAACATGTAAAGTGCTGGTCCCATGTTTCATGAGCTGAAATAAAATATCCCCGAAATGTTCCATAAGCACAGAAACCTTATTTAGCTCAGATTTTTTGCCTACATTTGTTTACATCCCTGTTATTGAGCATTTCTCATTTGCCAAGATAATCCATCCACCTGACAGGTGTGGCATATGAAGAAGCTGAATAAACAGCATGATCATTACACAGGTGCACCTTGTGCTGGGGACAATAAAAGGCCACTAACATGTACAGTTTTGTCACACACAATGCCACAGATGTCTCAAGTTAAGGGAGCTTGCAATTGGCATGCTAACTGCAGGAATGTTTATCAGAGCTGTTGCCAGAGAATTTAATGTTGATTTCTCTACCATAAGCCGCTTCCGTAATTTTTTGAGAATTTGGCAGTACGTCCAACCGGACTCACAACCATAGACCACATGTAGGGCGTTGTGTTGGCGAGCTGTTTGCTGATGTCAATGTTGTTAACAGAGTACCCCATGGTGGCAGTGGGGTTATGAAGCACAGCCATTGAAGAAGAGTGGGACTACATTCCACAGGCCACAATCAACAGCCCGATCAACTCTATGCAAAGGAGGTGTTGCGCTGCACGAGGCAAATGGTCACACCAGATACTGACTGGTTTTCTGATCCACACCCCTACCTTTTTTTATGTATCTGTAACCAACAGATGCATATCTGCATTCCCAGTCATGTGAAATCCATAGATTAGGGCCAAATGAATTTATTTAAATTGACTGATTTCCTAATATGAACTGTAACTCAGTAAAATCTTTGAAATTGTTGCCCACTTTGCGTCCCTTTGTTGAATGGGACTCCATTGTTTCATCATCTCCAACGCTTTCAAAGGATGGCAGACTGAAAACAGGTGGGGTTTTAGGAGGAGGGGTTTAGTAGGGGTTCTGAAAGACACTCATTCGGGTGTACACTGAAAGTTGACTAGCAACAACAACTGGAACCTAAAAGACACCCACCATGAGCACCCACTAAATTTGCCTTAAAACCTCTTACATCTACACGTTCCGCTAGCGGAACACCGCTCCAATATCCAATGATAGGGTTTTGCGCGAAATACAAACTCCTCGAAAATCCGAAAACTTCAATTTTTCAAACATATGACTATTTTACACCATTTTAAAGACAAGACTCTCCTTTATCTAACCACACTGTCCGATTTCAAAAAGGCTTTACAACGAAAGCAAAACATTAGATTATGTCAGCAGAGTACCCAGCCAGAAATAATCAGACACCCATTTTTCAAGCTAGCATATAGTGTCACAAAAACCAAAACCACAGCTAAATGCAGCACTAACCTTTGATGATCTTCATCAGATGATACTCCTAGGACATTATGTTATACAATACATGCATGTTTTGTTCAATCAAGTTCATATATTTATATCAAAAACCAGCTTTTTACATTAGCATGTGACGTTCAGAACTAGCATACCCACCGAACACTTCCGGTGAATTTACTAAATTACTCACGATAAACGTTCACAAAAAACATAACAATAATTGAAAGAATTATAGATACAGAACCCCTTTATGCAATCGCGGTGTCCGATTTTAAAATAGCTTTTCGGTGAAAGCACATTTTGCAATATTCTGAGTAGATAGCCCGGCCATCACAGGCTAGCTATTTTGACACCCACCAAGTTTGGTACTCACCAAACTCAGATTTACTATAAGAAAAATTGGATTACCTTTGCTGTTCTTCGTCAGAATGCACTCCCAGGACTTCTACTTCAACAACAAATGTTGGTTTGGTTCCAAATAATCCACAGTTATATCCAAATAGCGGTGTTTTGTTCGTGCGTTCAAGACACTATCCGAAGGGTAACGAAGGGTGACGCGCCCGGCGCGTTTCGTGACAAAAAATGTCAAAATATTCCATTACCGTACTTCGAAGCATGTCAAACGCTGTTTAAAATCAATTTTTTTTGCGTTTTTCTGGTAAAATAGCGATAATATTCCGACCGGGAGTCGTTGTTTTCGTTCAAAGACTGAAAAAGTAAAATGGACTCTTCACGTGCACGCGCGCACCCCTCTCATTGTTCTCAGATCGACCACTATCCAAATGCGCTACTGTTTTTCAGCCAGAGACTGCAGAGTCATCATTCAACGTTCTGGCGCCTTCTGAGAGCCTATGGGAGCCTTAGAAAGTGTCACGTTACAGCAGAGATCCTCTGTTTTGGATAGAGATGACAAAGAAGGCCAAGAAATGGTCAGACAGGGTACTTCCTGTACAGAATCTTCTCAGGGTTTGGCCTGCCATTTGAGTTCTGTTATACTCACAGACACCATTCAAACAGTTTTAGAAACTTTGGAGCGTTTTCTATCCAAAGCTACTAATTCTATGCATATTCTAGTTTCTGGGCAGGAGTAATAACCAGATTAAATCGGGTACGTTTTTTATCCGGCCCGTGAAAATACTGCCCCTATCCATAACAAGTTAAGGAAAACAAAGAAAAACCCACACCAAACTCAAAGACAGGAAGCAAACCAAAAAGGTGGAGCAAAACAAAATCATATAAAGGATTGTTTGTTTAGAAGTCAACATAGGAAGAGCCAACTAAAGGTGTTAACCCTCCGTATCTATCAAGACACGTTGAGCACACGACCAGCAACTATAAAATAGCCCCAGGGCCAGCACAGGTGAAACACATTCCCAATAACAAGATGGCAACCATCGCAGGTGTAACCCATACTGACTAACAAGGCAACACCAATTGGTGCTCCCTAAGTGTTACCAAACTATATGTGCTAAAGTCCAACCCCAAAACATAAATGGAAAAACCATTAACTTGTCTGATTTCAAGATGGAACTCCTGCAATATCTGTAGTAACTTTCCTCTCGTGATTTTCTGTTTCAACTTCGGACAATGATAGACAATGTGTCCTTTCTCACGCCGTAATGACAAACTGGCAGATACAAAAAAAACGTTTTTCTGCGGATCTTTATCTTTGGGCAGTGTAGAATTGTACTGAAACCTCGCAGTAGGAGATGACTTCTCTGGATTGCTTTTTGCATAGGAATAACTACTGGTTGCTAAGCTACAGGACTGTTTTGCTAGCACAGACTAGAATATCTTCCCAGGATTCCTCCAATGGCATTGAGGAGTACACCACATCTGTCATTGGCTTCATCAATAAGTATATCGATGACGTCGTCCCCACAGTGACCGTACGTACATACTCCAACCAGAAGCCATGGATTACAGGCAGCATCCGCACTGAGCTAAAGGCTAGAGCTGCCGCTTTCAAGGAGCGGGACTCTAACCCGGAGGCTTATAAGAAATCCCGCTATGCCCTCTGACGAACCATCAAACAGACAAAGCATCAATACAGGACTAAGATTGAGTCGTACTACACCGGCTCTGACGCTCGTTGGATGTGGCAGGGCTTGCAAACCATTACAGTCTAAAAAGGGAAGCACAACCGAGAGCTGCCCAGTGACACGAGCCTACCAGACGAGCTAAACTACTTCTATGCTCGGCTTCGAGGCAAATAACACTGAAACATGCATGAGAGCACCAGCCGTACCGGAAGACTGTGTGATCACGCTCTCCGCAGCCGATGTGAGTAAGACATTTAGACAGGTCAACATTCATAAGGCCGCAGGGCCAGACGGATTACCAGGACGTGTAGTGTGAGCATGCGCTGACCAACTAGCAAGTGTCTTCACTGACATTTTCAAAATCTCCCTGTCCGAGTCTGTAATACCAACATGTTTTAAGCAGACCACCATAGTGCCTGTGCCCAAGAACACTAAGGTAACCTGCCTAAATGACTACCGACCCTTAGCACTCACGTCTGTAGCCATGAAGTGCTTTGAAAGGCTGGTCATGGCTCACATCAACACCATCAACACCACAACTTCCTGATGGGCCTCCCCAGGTGGCACTCATGACTGCATGGCCAGGCACGACTCCAACATCATTATTACATTTGCTGATGACACAACAGTGGCAGGCCTGATGACCGAAAACAACAAGACAGCCTATAGGGAGAAGGTCAGAAACCTGGCTGTGTGGTGCCAGGACAACAACCTCTCCCTCAACGTGATCAAGACAAATGATATGATTGTGGACTACAGGAAAAAGAGGACAGAGCACGCCCCCATTCTCATCGATGGGGCTGCAGTGGAGCAGGTTGAGAACTTCAAGTTTCTTGGTGTCCACATCCCCAACAAACATGGTCCAAGCACACCAAGACAGTCGTGAAGCGAGCACGACAAAACCTATTCCCCCTCAGGAGACTAAAAAATTTGGCATGAGTCCTCAGATCCTCAAAAGGTTCTACAGGTGCACCATCGAGAGCATCCTGACTGGTTGCATCACTAACTGGTATGGCAACTGCTCTGCCTCCGACCGCGAGGCACTACAGCGTGTAGTGCGAACGGCCCAGTACATCACCGGGGCCAAGCTTCCTGCCATCCAGGACCTCTATACCAGGTGGTGTCAGAGGAAGGCCCTAAAAATGGTCAGACTTCAGCCACCCTAGTCATATACTGTTCTCTCTGCTACCGCACGGCAAGCGGTACCGGAGCGCCAAGTCCAGGTCCAAGAGGCTTCTAAACAGCTTCTACCCCCAAGCCATAAGAGTCCTGAACATCTCGTCAAATGGCTACCCAGACTATTTGCTTTGCCCCCCCTCCACACCACTGCCACTCTGTGTTGTCATCTGTCCATAGTCACTTTAATAACTCTACCTACATGTACATACTATCTCAACTAACCGGTGCCCCCGCACACTGACTCTGTACCGGCACCCCCAGTATATATTGTTATATTTACTGCCACTCTTTAATTACTTGTTACTTTTATCTATCATTCTTATCCGTATTTTTTTGAAACTGCACTGTTGGTTAGGGGCTCATAAGTAAGCATTTCACTGTAAGGTCTACACCTGTTGTATTCGGCGCATGTGACAAATAAAATTTGATTTGGTTGCTTTGTGAAGGTAGTTGTGTCAACAAACTCATCTGCAAGAACTGCAGCTTTCTCAAGAGTGAGATCCGTGTGCTTCAAAATGTAGGTCGCAACCCTTTCATGAAGGCATTTCTTGAACTGTTCGAGGAGTATGAGAGTTTAAATTCAAGGTCCTTGATCTCTTGAGAACCACACCACCGATCAAAAAGAGATGCTTGCTCCCTTGCGAACTCATCTTGGCTTTATGATTATTTTGTAATTTATTATTTTGTAACTCGCAAGCCCGAAGGACAGCAGCGTCAACAGTACCACACTCCGAACTCCGGTCAAGACAAAGCGGTGCACACCTCTCTTTTTTTTAAAGCCTGTGTTTATGCAACTTTCAAAATGATTCCACCAATCTTATAACCCCTCACTCAAGGTGGATGTCAGTGAAAGAAACTACTTAAATAAGTGTATTTTGAACATTCAAATATCTGGGTACAGCAGAGCTTCAGAGTAGGTGACTAAAGTGATCACCATACTCATGGGAAACAATATCCCAGACAAGGTCCCATTTTGTAATGTTCCCCAGAAAGAAAACCCAATAATGTCACTCAAACAGAAGGGGGAAACTAACAAAAAGTCACACATGTGGGTGTCCACTGAAAGTTGACTAGCAACAATAACTGGAACCTAAAAGACACCCACCATGAGCGACCACTAAATTTGCCCAAGAACAGGCAAAACAAAACCCCTCATGAAAATTAAAGACAAGAAGCAAACCAAGCAAAACGACTGAGCAATGGTGGAGCAAAACAAAATCAGATAAAGGATTGTTTGTCTAGAACTCAAAATGGGGAGTGCCAACTAAAGGTGTTAACCCTCTGCATCTATCAAGGCAACTGAAGTACTGGGCCAGTTGTTAGATAACGTTATTGCTGCTTATATAGGTAGCTATCTTTTGATAAAGCGAGGCAGACTATCTAACGTTAGCTAGCGAAGCAGGCTAGCTAACATTTTAGCTAGCTATCTACGTCATTAGAACTTAGGTCATAGCTCATACAAGTTTATTGTGTATTGTCTAGATACTGCTGGTTATGTAACGTTGTCATTTGATAATGCTAGTGAGGCAGGCTAGCTATCTAGCTAACTACAGGCCAGCTATCTAGCTAGCTACAGGCTAGCTAACGTTCACTAAAGTGATCATACAAGTTTATTCTGTATTGTCTAGGGAAGGTATTCCCAAACTGGGGTACAGGTACCCCCAGGGGTACGTGCAATGCAGATGGGGGTACGCCAAATAAAAATGTGATTCACATTTAAATATATACTATTATTTTTTTTTTATTATTTGCTTCACATTTTCAAACAGTCCATTTATATTTTCCAACGGGGCTATACATTTGGGTGAGGTTTTTTTCTCGCCTGAGTAGCCTTGTTTCACTGCCAAAAATAAAATTAAACCATCTAGTGTTCAGTGAAATAACAACACAATGTCAAATACAGGTAGCCTAGTCAAATAAATAATGAATCCAGTTGTTTGTTTCATCCGTTTCGGGAAAGTACCCGCGTAATTGCGGACGCAACTCACTTAGGTGCTTTGCTATATCACATTTGACATTGTCCATAAGCTTGAGTTCATTTGCACACAAAAAAATCCTACAATGATAGAAAGACCTGTGTGTTGTCCTTGTTAATGCAGACAGAGAAGAGCTCCAGCTTCTTAATCATAGCCTCAATTTTGTCCTGCTCATTGAATATAGTTGCGGAGAGTCCCTGTAATCCTAGATTTAGATCTTTCAGGCGAGAAAAAACATCACCCAGATAGGCCAGTCGTGTGAGAAACTCGTCATCATGCAAGCGGTCAGACAAGTGAAAATTATGGTCAGTAACGAAAACTTTAAGCTCGTCTCTCAATTTAAAAAAACGTGTCAATCCTTTGCCCCTTGATAACCAGCGCACTTCTGTAGGTTGTAAAAGCGTTACATGCCCATACCATTGCATAGTGCAGAACATACACGAGAGTTCAGGGGCCTTGCTTTAACAATGTTAACAATTTTCACTGTAGTGTCCAAAACGTCTATCAAGCTGTCAGGCATTCCCTTGGCAGCAAAAGCCTCTCGGTGGATTCTGCAGTGGACTCAAGTGGCGTCGGGAGCAACTTGCATGCGCGTTACCACTCAACTATGTCTTCCTGTCATGGCTTTTGCGCCATCAGTACAGATATCAACATGAGCAGCAGCTACGTTTGGCTACATACGTACCGTTAGTGGAATTCCCATGAGAGAATAACGGTTAATGTGATTCATGCCTCCAGTCCACTTACCAATATCTGAACAAGGGAGCCTCATCGAAATTGCAACAAGCGGTCCTGTGAAATTTGAATTTAATCAGAAGCCACTGCCAGATTTCTGGATTGGGCTGTGCTCAGAGCATCCTGCCTTGGCAAATCGGCTGTTAAGACACTGATGCCCTTTGCAACCACGTACCGATGTGAGAGTGGATTCTCAGCCCTCACTAGCATGAACACTAAATACAGGCACAGACTGTCTGTGAAATGATTTAAGACTCTCTCCAATACAACCCAACATTGTAGAGTTATGTGCATCCTTTCAAGCACACCCTTCACATTAACCTGTGGTCAGTTATTCACAACTTTTGATGAACAAATAAGGTTTTATATGTAAGAAGGTTAAATAAAGAGGAAAATGATTATTATTATATATTATTTGTGCCTTGGTCCTATAAGAGCTGTTTGTCACTTCCCATGAGCCAGGTTTTGACAGAAACTCACACTTATTCTTATGTTTAATAAATGTATCGTATAGTGTGTGTGTGTGTAGCAGACTTACAATAAAGGTCAAAAAACAACATTTGAGAGTGCGCTGACCTTGTTGCTAGAAGGGGTACGCAGCTGGAGGTTGAATATTTGAAGGGGAACGGGACTATAAAAAGTTTGGGAACCACTGGTTTAGGGCAAAAAAAAATAATGAATGCAGCTGTGGTCGTAGCTAACTCATGTCTGAATCTGACTAATACAGTGAACTAGGAGCAAAAAAACGTAATGGCGTCACCGGCCTGAATCTAATCCAATCTGGAGCTACAGTCAGGCTACATCTGTAAAGCATAGAATAGAATTAGCCTGACCCGAGTTACTGCTCTGATGACACAGACGGCTTCATCAACAACTGTAATGTGTGTTATGTGTAAAGTTTTATTAAAAATACCCGGTTTGATAAACTAGTAGGTTAATTACCCAGCTAAGCAGATACAAGTAGTAGAGTCATTTTGGTTGTGAAGTGCATAATCAAAAAGCTTTTGTCTTTTCTTTATAATAAAATGCAATTTACCACTTGGCTGTCTATTGTACAACCCTGTCACAGGCCCTCCCGGTCAATACCACCTCATAAAATGAGGAAGTACATTGTTTATGGGGATTGCCTGCTGCAGTTGTTCGAGATATGTCCAGCCGAACACGCAACACAGAGAAGACCAGCAAGGGGACCCTTCAGCATCACCGACATGTCCTTGCTTTGAGCATTCCTATAAATGGAACAGGGAGTACACTTAAACCAGGTTGGTGCCATTTAACCTGGTCAAAGGTCAAAACTGTTTAGAGTTTTGTCCAAATTCACCTTCATAACCTAGCCTGGTGAAACCAGCCTGATCACCGTGTTCACCATTCTATTTCACTTCATATATCATGATATGTGAAGTGAAATAAAAGGTGACTCCACCATGCTAATCATAACCACCATTGATAATGTAATCAGTGCTCTGGGAGTGTGTTTGTGTGTGACTGTCCAGTATCTTTGAGGGGCAAGGGGCTGATCTACACTGCCTTGCTCATCAATGGGGCGCTGGTAAAGACCTTACCTCCAGCCTCACCTCTTTCCCACTCACCAATGGTCATAGATTAGGCAGGTTTGAGTCTGGACCTGTTCAAGCTTCAACATAGCAACATGCCTATGGTAATTCAACAGTGACTGTGTGTGTATGTGTTCACAGAAACATGTATGGAGCCAGAACATGGAGACTTGCAAGATAATGTGATGAAGTCCAGTCTGACAGATGGGCTTGATACTGATGTCTTTAAATGGAGAGAGACCTGGCACTCAGCATAAAACATGTACTAAACAGCTTTTACTTGAATTGCCTTTTTTTATTATTGAATTGAATCGTATCAGTCAATATGGGGAGGGAGAAACCCTATCTATTCTGCACTAGTGGCGCATCGTGCCAACAGAAACAAGCATCTTTCTGGTAAGAAGTAGGGCGGGGGTGTATGCCTTATGATTAACGAGATGTGGTGTGATCATAACATCATACAGGAACTCAAGTCCTTCTGTTCACCTGACTTAGAATTCCTCACAATCAAATGCCGACCACATTATCTACCTAGAGAATTCTCTTTGATTATAATCACAGCCCCATATATCCCCCTCAAGAAGACACATCGATGGCCCTGAACGAACTTCATTTGACTCTATGTAAACTGGAAACCACATAGTATAGAGACAAAGTAGAGTCGCAATTCAACGGCTCAGACACGAGAGGTATGTGGCAGGGTCTACAGTCAATCACGGACTATAAAAGGAAAACCAGCCCCGTCGCGGACCAGGATGTCTTGCTCCCAGACAGACTAAACAACTTCCTTGCTCGCTTTGAGGACAATACAGTGCCACTGACACGGCCTGCTACCAAAACCTGCGGGCTCTCCTTCACTGCAGCCGACGTGAGCAAAACATTTAAACGTGTCAACCCTCGCAAGGCTGCAGGCCTAGACGACATCCCCAGCCGCGTCCTCAGAGCATGCGCAGACCATATGTCGGTGTGTTTACCGACATATTCAATCACAATCCTTATCCCAGTCAGCTGTCCCCACATGCTTCAAGAGGGCCACCATTGTTCCTGTTCCCAAGAAAGCTAAGGTAACTGAGCTAAATGACTACTGCCCCGTAGCACTCACTTGCGTCATCATGAAGTGCTTTGAGAGACTATTCAAGGACCCTATCACCTCCACCCTACCTGACACCCTAGACCCACTCCAATTTGCTTACCGCCCCAATAGATCCACAGACGACGCAATCGCAATCACACTGCACACTGCCCTAACCCATCTGGACAAGAGGAATACCTATGTGAGAATGCTGTTCATCGACTACAGCTCAGCATTTAACACCATAGTACCCTCCAAACTCGTCATCAAGCTCGAGACCCTGGGTTTCGACCCCGCCCTGTGCAACTGGGTCCTGGACTTCCTGACGGGCCGCCCCAAGTGGTGAGGGTAGGTAACAACATCTCCACCCCGCTGATCCTCAACACTGGGGCCCCACAAGGTTGCGTTCTCAGCCCTCTCCTGTACTCCCTGTTCACCCACGACTGCGTGGCCATGCACACCTCCAAGTCAATCATTAAGTTTGCAGACGACACTACAGTGGTAGGCTTGATTACCAACAACGACGAAATGGCCTACAGGGAGGACATGAGGGCCCTCGGAGTGTGGTGTCAGGAAAATAACCTCACACTCAACGTCAACAAAACAAAGGAGATGATCGTGGACTTCAGGAAACAGCAGAGGGAGCACTCCCCTATCCACATCGATGGGACAGTAGTGGAGAGGATAGAAAGTTTTAAGTTCCTCGGCGTACACATCACAGACAAACTGAAATGGTCCAACCACACAGAGCGTGGTGAAGAAGGCGCAGCAGCGCCTCTTCAACCTCAGGAGGCTGAAGAAATTCGGCTTGTCACCAAAAACACTCACAAACTTTTACTGATGCGCAATCGAGAGCATCCTGTCGGGCTGTATCACTGCCTGGTACGGCAACTGCTCCGCCCATAACCGTAAGGCTCTCCAGAGGGGAGTGAGGTCTGCACAACGCATCACCGGGGGCAAACTACCTGCCCTCCAGGACACCTACACCACCCGATGTCACAGGAAGGCCAAAAAGATAATCAAGGACAACAACCACCCGAGCCACTGCCTGTTCACCCCGCTATCATCCAGAAGGCAAGGTCAGTATAGGTGCATCAAAGCAGGGACCGAGAGACTGAAAAACAGCTTCTATCTCAAGGCCATCAGACTGTTAAACAGCCATCACTAACATTGAGTGGCTGCTGCCAACATACTGACTCAACTCCAGCCACTTTAATAATGGAAAAATTGATGTAATAAATATATCACTAGCGTCTTTAAACAATGCCACTTCATATGTTTACATACCCAACATTACTCATCTCATATGTATATACTGTACTCTATACCATCTACTGCATCTTACCATCTTGATGTAATGTATCACTAGCCACTTTAAACAATGCCACTTTTATATGTTTACATACCCTACATTACTCATCTCATATGTATATACTGTACTCTATACCATCCACTGCATCTTGCCTATGCCGTTCTATACCATCACTCATTCATATATTTTTTTATGTACATATTCTTATTCATTCCTTTACACTTGTGTGTATAAGGTAATTGTTGTGAAATTGTTAGGTTAGATTACTCGTTGGATATTACTGCATTGTCGGAACTAGAAGCACAAGCATTTCGCTACACTCGCATTAACATCTGCTAACCATGTGTATGTGACAAATAAAATTTGATTTGTATACGAGAAACCACACAGGAAGGTATGACCACTGTGACATGTTTGCCAAGGTAGCCTCATTTCCATCAGAAATTATGATAGGCACAGTATCTGCATCAGCTGGGAATGACAATGAAAGATGCACGTTGTTATATTAGCAGAACACTGCTTCTATGGTAATTATGTAAATGGTGGTTTATTCTACATGGACCTGTTACGACATTTGAATATTATCAAAACACTTTGTTTAGAATATCTACACAAATTCAGCAATTGCGCTCTCAAATTACTCTGTAGGCTACTGACCTATTTGAAGCTTCCTCCAGCATCTCACCACACATCTATCTGCCTGCAGTTGTTGAACTCAACCCGCATTAGGTTTGTTTGTTGATTGAGTGGGGTGAAACAGCTGTGAGCAAAGCTCTGACAGATGGGCGTGTCTTGATGGTGACAATGACACAACCAAGAAACACCCACATCAAACCACACAGACTCAAGCCAACTGAAGTTTTGCTTCTGTCATGGCCACCAGCATTTTTTGAGGAGCAACCCAAAAAACAAGGCCAAATCAGCCTGTCCAGTTCCCCTTTAAATATAACCGGCCCTACACAATAGCTTTCAACATACCAGTATTGGTGTAAACCAAGAAATGCTGTTCTAAATAATACATTATAAAAATAAAAAGCATGTCAAAATATCAATTTTTTTTCACATAGGTGGTTGCAATGCTGTGAAAAACAGTTGTACTGCACCAGAGTGTTAAAAAACATCGATATGCCCAAAGTTTAGCATGAATTTGCAGGGGGACTCATATTTAAAAAAATTATTTAAAAAAATCCCCGGTCGTGCTACCAGCATAATATCCTGCTGCTAAGAGAACGGTACTCAATGCCGCTGCGCGATAGGAAGCGGGGGTGTCACGTGTGCATGTCCTTGGAAAATAAAACATGTGCAACGTCAAACCGAAGACGGTGTGAATAACAATGCTTTTTATAAATATGGTTTATATAAATCATTGGTATGTCAGCCACCAATGTTCCATTAAACGATGCCTGCACTATACTTGACTCTTTAAATGATAGTTTATCATTAGGGCTCGTTTCCTCCTCCTCGGGCTCAATTTTGTTCATTCTATTCTATATTCTGTTCTTGTTCTTTTCTGTTCTATTCCATTTCCATTATTAGAAAAGCAATACCCCTTGATAAGTTAAATAATTTGATTCATTTTCTCAAGACAACTGCTGATGGCTTGCTATGATTACCCAGCACTGACATGACATTGTTTGTTGTTGCAGTTATGCATAGGCATAGAGCGTTGTGCCTACATTGTGTCCACTGTCATCAAAGGCTATCAAAAGGTTAGTAAAAATAATAATAATAATAATAAATACCAGGACATGATAGCAGCTATTTTATTTAGGGTGTATTTGCATTCAATGAAGGAATTCTGACTGAAAATGATCACATGATATGAATATCATAACCTGAGAATGTTAAACAATCAGTTTTACACCACCAAAAAGACCCTTTAAACATTGAGTCATCTGAATATGAAAAACCTTCTCATCTACATATAAACACATATATAGCACCATAGTGATACATTTTAAATCTTACAATCATATTTAAACAAATATCATATTAAAAAAACATTCATAATTAAAGCATAATGATCTTTTTAGTTCAATACTATATTCACATGACTGATTAATACAAACTCAATAAAACATTATCAATCATTATATTTAAGCGGAATCATTTTTCATTATATAATTTAATATCTGTGTTACAACTGGTAAATAAATCTAATGGAACTTATCTCTTGCATGGCTGAATGAAAAGAAATGTCTTACTTTTGGTATCTCTCCAGTAAAGTTCTTAGGGAGGAAAATCTATAGAAAAAAAATGAGCCTCCACTCTTCAACATTGAAACATTTTGACATCCATACAAAAGTTAGCCTTCGCCTGTGCCAGTCTGTTTGTGCTATCATGCCAACTTAGATGTCAATTATTATCATGCCAAACATGACAATTTTGCTGTGAGGCTAGACTGTTGGGCTTGAGAATCTGCAATGGACTGGTCAAGAGCACAAACAGATCAAGAACAGGTAAGATATGGCTTAGCTATACTCCTAGAAAAAAAGGTGCTATCTAGAACCTAAAAGGGTTCTTCGGCTGTCCCCATAGGAGAAACCTTTCAAAAAACTTATTTGGGTTCCAAGTAGAACCCTTCTTAGTTCCATATAAAACCCTTTACACAGAGGGTTCTACATGGAACACAAAAGAGTTCTACCAGGAACCAAAAAGGTTTCTTCTTTGGGGACACCCAAAGAAGCCTTTTGGAACCCTTTTTCTTACATTCACATACATTCATGTCATTTAGCAGACGCTCTTATCCAGAGCTACTTACAGTAAGTGAATGCATACATTTCATTATTTTAATAAAAAAAAAATTGTACTGGCCCCCCGTGGGAATCGAACCCACAACCCCAGCGTTGCACACACCATGCTGGTATTGCAAACACCATGCTCTACCAACTGAGCCACAGGGAATGCCTTTTCTAGGAGTGTATAGCATGAATTGGAACTAGGATACAGCATTGGAAAGTATAGCCTTGGGAAACACTAGATCCCGGACCCTGAGATAAATAATTACTGTATTTGTTTCTTATACAGTGCCTGAAGATACGTAAAATAACCAGGTCAATATGTGGTTACAATCTAACCTAAAATGATAATTACATCATGACATTTGACCTTAACTGAGTAAGTACTTAGATTAAGGTTAATTTCAGTAGCTGCGCTTTCCCCCAGAGTTATTTGTGCTCATATTGCTCCTTTAACTTGAAAATCTCTGAGGAACACCCTAACTAATGAACATGGTCAAAAAATAAGTAATTTGGAACAAGCTAACAGGGGTCCTGGCACCACTTTAATTGTTTTACACTCAACAATGCTAAAGGCTAAACTGTAGTAACAGCTATATTTTCATTTAACTCGGCAAGTCAGTTAAGAACATATTCTTATTTACAATGACGGCCTACCCCGGCCAAACCCTAACAACGCTGGGCCAATTGTGCGCCGTCCTATGGGACTCCCAATCACGGCCAGTTGTGATACAGCCTGGAATCGAATCAGGGTCTGTAGTGACACCTCTAGCACGGAGATGCAGTGCCTTAGACCACTGCGCCACTCAGGAGCCCCCTATATAAACAAGAAATATCTGGTTCCATCAAATATTTTCTTTGTGTACATTTTTATTAGGTGAAGTACCCCTTTAAATCTCAGATATATTTGATTCTATATTCTAAATTCATGAATACCATCTTCATGACTTAATTTTACTATTTAACTACAGTACCGAGTATCTTCATGGTTATGGAAAGGGGGAGAAAACACTGCAAAAGGAAGCGTAATAGCTAAATTGGACAGCTCTTGAAAACAATAATCCTCTCTGATTTGGGAACAGTACTGACCCACCATGCTTTCGGAAGCTGCAGGTATAGTGAATAATAGATCCAGGCTTGGTCTCCATGGGAAACACTATTGTCCACAATATACTGCCCTGAGTGTCTGATTGCACAGAGCACCTTAAGGGGATTTGTATCAAACTAAGCCAAGCAGTAAGGATTCTCGCTGTCTAATCTCACAATATATCAATGACATTAAAACCAAGCACAATACTACAATATATATTTTTTGTATTCTACAGAAAGTCTTCAAAATGAATACAATGTCTAGAAAGCAGCAATAACATTAAACAGTGTTTAAATGTAGGAATGGAAAGTACAGAATTTATGTTTAGAATGAAACATAATATTTGGTAAATCTGTTGGGAGTGTGTATGTTCAGTTTCCGGTTCCACTGTAGAGCTCAACAGTACTGGAACTCAGGTTCCTGCTCTGCCTTAGCCTCCTGCCACCTGCTGGACTCTGTAATGAGAACGAGAGAGACAGAGACAGGAGGAGAGAGATAGGGAGACACAGAGAGAGAAAATGAAAGAAATACAGATGTAATTTTTTATTTCTATTTTATTATTTTTTTTAAATACAAGGTCATGCTTTATCACTAAACTTGATTCTGAAGAGAGAGAATGGTGGGGGTGTTTTTAGAACAGGTATGTTGATCCTGGGTGAACTAAGGTGAACTATTCAGCAGGAAGCTGATAGTTTGCATTATGGCCTTGTAGCAACGTAAGCAAGTATGAATATCACTATATCAACTAGGGGACGTGTTACCTGAAAGGAGTCATCGTCATCACTTCTCTTGTTCAAATAGTTCAGAGAGGCAGCTCGTTTCATACTGCAAAGAAAAACAAAGCATTTTCATTTTTACTTAAGCAAATTTAGATTAAATGTCTTATGCTTTGGTGAGTGTGTGTGTGTGTGTGTCTTTGTTCGTGTGAGGCCACTGAAGGGTACTGGACCTAGAATGAATAGAGGGATGTATCATGTTGTGTGAATGTGTGTGTCAAATTAATGTCACAACATTTTAATTTGTTTACACATTTGTCAAGTGCATTTCATATTTTTTTGATTATGATTTAGTAACACTGTTACTGAAAATCTGCTCAGAATAGCATAGCTTTGTGTGAGATTAATCATTAATATAACAGTACATTTAAGATTATTTTTGTGCTATTTATCTTCAACTGAATCTTATACAGAAATGTTGGGTTGGTGGTCCTAATAAAGAGGAAGACAGCTGTAAAAAAATATATATATATATTAAATAAAAAATAATAATCAGACACTGGAGCATTATCCTTAACCAAAAACGCAGTGTCAGACTTGAGGTGCTGTAGTTGCAGAAACACAATTAAGATAATGAAGATTGGAGTGGAGAGGGGATAAAACTTGGTTAAAATAATCTCCAATGTGTGAATATTGTCATCTAAATATATACATAAATAAAATGGTATTTTGACACTATTGAGACAGCATGGAAATCCGATGGGGATACAGGCAGGTGGGAGAAATGTACTGAAATGAATCACGTTTGACATTATTGGCTATTTTGGCATTTAAAGCCCCATTCAGCCTCCAAAGCACCTAATTTCCTCAGCCACGTTGTGATGCAAATATATATTTTTTAACCTTTCCCATATTCAAGTCATTTCCCATCTTTTCTTATTAGCCTCATGAACATAGCAACTTGGTTGCAGCTTCTATCTGTGCTAGAATGGTTGAGAAGGCCATAAAATGAAAAAAATAAATAGAATATCGTTAACAGCCCAGAATATCCACACCGGTGCATCCCTAATTGAATGTCTAAAACCAGATCGAAAGTATGTAGTCAGGTCCAAAATTATTGGCAAAAGATCAAACAAAAATTGTATAGAATAAATAACAAGTACTGAGCAATATAATATATACTGCTCAAAAAAATAAAGGGAACACTTAAACAACACAATGTAACTCCAAGTCAATCACACTTCTGTGAAATCAAACTGTCCACTTAGGAAGCAACACTGATTGACAATACATTTCACAGGCTGTTGGGCAAATGATGTGTTATTTTAGTGTTCCCTTTATTTTTTTGAGCAGTGCATATTATTGTTTACAATTATATTCAACAACAAAAAATTATGAGATTGGCTAACACATTGGGAGGGATCTTAGACCATTCCTCCATACAGAATCTGTCCAGATCCTTGATATCCTTTGTCTGCACTTATGGACTGCCCTCTTCAATTCAAATCACAGGCTTTCAAATAGGGTTCGGGGTCTGAGATGGCCATTGCAATAAAAAATAGTGGCCAATTAACAATTTCTTTGTGGATTTTGATGTGTGCTTGGGGTTATTGTCTTGCTAGAAGATCCACTTGCGGCCAAGTTTCAGGCTCCTGGCAGAGGCAACCAGGTTTTTGGCGAAAATGTCCTAGTACTAAAGATCATGATGGAAATTAGATTGGGATACAGGCAGGTGGAAGAAACATTGGGATACGTGAATGCTGGGATTGAACCCTGGGCCGCATTCCAACACTTAAAAGACACACCCTATCTACTCAGCCCTCAAATTAAGCGGACTTCTAATGACGAATCATGACGTCTGACGAGTTGACATTTGCAGGGCAAGGGAAGAATGAATTAATTTTAAATGGACCGTTCCTGCCCAGAAATGTGTCACTCCATCCCACGGTTGTATTTTTAGTCATCGTGGAACTGTTGTGTGTGCCTTATTGAAAGGGTTGCGGAACTGGTGGCAGTGAAGTCAGACGCAGGAGAGCAGAAATAGGTAATAGCATGAGCAGTTTAATTTCAAAACCAACGGCAATAAAAAAAGAACGTTCATGGGTACAAAACCCAACGCGCACCAGTATTATAGTGCACAAGCACTTACAAACAACCAATTCCATGCAAGGACATGGGGGGAACAGAGGGTTAAATACACAATGAGGGAAATGGAATCCAGGTGTGTAGGAAAACAAGACAAAATAAATGGAAAATGAAAAGTGGATCGATGATGGCTAGAAGACCGGTGACGCCGACCGCTGAACACAGCCCGAACAAGGAGAGGAAACGACTTCGGTGGAAGTCGTGGCACTTATGGCCCACCTTGCCTGGCGAGGGTTCAGTCTCCTCGCCGCCCGGATTTACTCCAGATTGCGGTGGTCAGCCCAATGCCTTGACGACAGCCAACAGCTCCCGGTCCCCCACGTCATAGTTTCGCTCCACCGGGCTGAGCTTCTTCGAGAAGAAGGCACAGGGGCGTAGCTTAGGTTGCATACCCGAGCGCTGAGAGCACGGCTCCTATCCCAGCCTCGGACCCGTCCACCTCCACTATGAATGCCAAAGAGGGATCCGGATGGGCCAGCGCGGGAGCCGAGGTAAACAGAGCCCTCAGGTGACCAAAGGCCCTGTCCGCCTCAGCCGACCACTGCAAACATACCGGTCCCCCCTTCAGCAGTGAGGTAATGGGAGCCGCTACCTGACCAAAACCCCGGATAAACCTCCGGTAGTAATTGGCAAACCCTAGAAACCGCTGCACCTCCTTCACCGTGGTGGGAGTCGGTCAATTACGCACGGCTGAGATGCGGTCACTCTCCATCTCCACCCCTGAGGTGGAAATGCGGTACCCTAGGAAGGAGACGGACTGTTGGAAGAACAGACATTTCTCAGCCTTGGCGTACAGGTCATGCTCCAACAGTCGACCAAGCACCTTGCGCACCAGGGACACATGCTCGGCGCGTTTAGCGGAGTATATCAGAATGTCATCAATATACACCACTACACCCTGCCCGTGCAGGTCCCTGAAAATCTCGTCTACAAAGGCTTGGAAGACTGATGGAGCATTCATCAACCCATACGGCATGACGAGATACTCATAATGAACTGAGGTCGTACTGAACGCCGTCTTCCACTTGTCTCCCTCCCGGATACGCACCAGGTTGTAAGCACTCCTGAGATCAAGTTTGGTGAAGAAGCATGCCCCGTGCATTGACTCAATTGCCGTGGCGATAAGAGGTACCAGGTAACTGTACCTCACAGTTATCTGATTAAGGCCTCGATAGTCAATACACGGGCACAGACCTCCCTCCTTCACAAAAAAGAAACTCGAGGAGACGGGGAAGTGGAGAACCGAATGTACCCCTGACGCAGGGATTCGGAGACATATGTTTCCATAGCCACCGTCGCCGCCTGTGACAGAGGATACACGTGACTCCTATGAAGTGCAGCGTCTACCAGGAGATTTATCGCACAATCCCCCCGTCGATGGGGTGGTAATTGAGTCGCCTTCCCTAAACTATGGGCAAATGATCTGTCAATAAAATTCCCAGCCGCGCCTGAATCGACGAGCGCCTTATGCTGGGAATGCGGGGAAAACTCAGGAAAAGTAACGAACAAAAACATGTGTGCAACAGAGGGCTCTGGGTAAGAATGGTGCCTTCTCACCTGGGGTGATGCCAGAGTGCCCTGCCTGCTGCCTCGACCCCCAGAGGAACTAACCCGGCACCGACCGGCAGTGTGACCTCTGTGGCCACAGATGGTGCACGAGACGGAATCTCCTCCGGTCTCCCTGAGCGCAGCACCTCCGAACTCCGTGGGCATCGGAGCGGTGGTGCTGGGGGATGGAACCAACAGACCCCGATCTGGACGTCCGCGGGTAGCCAGCAGGTTATCCAGCCGAATGGACAGGTCCACCAGCTGGTCGAAGGTGAGGGTGGTATCCATGCAGGCCAACTCTCGACGGACGTCCTCGCGTAAACTGCAGCAATAGTGGTCGATCAGGGCCCTGTCATTCCATCCCGCTCCGGAGGCCAGGGTCCGAAAGTCCAAAGCGAACTCCTGTGCGCTCCTCGTCCCCTTTTCTTTTCATGGAAAAGACGTTCACCTGCCACTCTGCCCTCGGGCGGGTGGTTGAAGACTGCCTGGAAACGACGGGTAAACTCCTCAGTGGTCCAGCACCACATCTCTTTCCACCAACACGCCGTTGGCCCAGTCCAGGGCTTTCCCCGAGAGGCAGGAGACGAGGGCGGACACCCTCTCACGGCCCGAAGGAGCCAGGTGGACGGTTGCCAGGTATAACTCGTAAACTGCAGCAGGAAACCCTGGCAGCGGGCAGCCGTCCCATCGTACTCCCCGGGGAGGGTGAGGCGAATCCCACTGGAACCGGGTGCAGGGGGAGTGAGTAGTGGAGGCCCCTGTTGTGCTGGGGGAGGCGCTGGAGGAAATCCCTGTCTCTCCCAGCGGTCCATGGTTTGGACAACGCGGTCCATGGCGGCGCCGAGATGGTGGCTCACCGCCTCTTGCTCCAGGACGCGCTCCTCGACCCCTATACCAGGGGCACCTGCTCCTGCTGACTCCATATGGGTGGTGTGGAATTCTGTAAGGGTTGCGGAACTGGTGGCAGTGAAGTCAGACGCAGGAGAGCAGAAATAGGTAATAGTTTAATTTGAAAACCAACGGCAATAAAAAAAAAGAACCTACATGGGTACAAAACCCGACGCGCACCAGTAACATAGTGCACAAGCACTTACAAACAAATAATTCCACACAAGGACATGGGGGGAACAGAGGGTTAAATACACAACACTTAATGAGGGAAATGGAAACCAGGTGTGTAGGAAAACAAGACAAAAGAAATGGAAAATGAAAAGTGGATCGACGATGGCTAGAAGACCGGTGACGCCGACCGCCGAACACCGCCCCGAACAAGGAGAGGAAACGACTTCGGTGGAAGTCGTGACACTTATGTGCGTTACAGTCAATTATGATTGCATTTCATATCTTGGCTAGAAGACAACGCATCCACAGACATTGAATGCCATCCTCACTGTGTCAGGTAAATCGAAAATTTAGGAGCACAATTTGTAACTTATTTACATTAGTTTTTACTTACACTTGTATGTTGACTTCTCCATATTAAGTGTTGGTTAAGTTTTGGCAAACTTTTCTTAGAGGATGTACAATCACCGCAAAGTGAATTATGGGGCATTTCAGGCCCGGAGTGAACGAGGGCTGAGGGGCTTACGTTGCCAACTTCCCTTGTTTGGCTAATCATTTGCACCAACGAGAAATGTGGCTGCGGGAATCCCCCAATGGCATAAGGCGAGGGTAAGTGGAGAAGGGTGTGTCTTTTATGAGTTTAAAACGCAGCCAATCACTTAAAAGACACACCTTATCCCCTCAGCCCTCAAATTAAGTGGACACTTCTGATGACGTATCATGACGTCTGAAGAGTATACACTTGCAGGGCAAGGGAGGAAGGAATGATTTTAAAAATGGACCACCCTTGGCCGGAAATTCGTCATTTGTTCATCCTGCGATGATTGTATTTTCAACCACCGGTAGCTTGTGGGTGCTTTATATGCGCTACAGTCAATTTTGAGTGCATGTCTACTTATATTAAATATATCATTATTAATATATACCTACTGTATGATAGCTAGCAAATTAATTAGCTAACTAACGTTAGCCTGCCTAGCTGGAAATTCTGAAGAAGGAAAATATTTTATTTCTACAATTTCCAAAAGATAACCAAACAAAAACATTCCTTTTTAGGAGACGTGTGTGATGTCATGTTCATTAGTAGCACTTGTTTTTACTTACACTTGTATGTTGACTTCTCCATTGATGTCGTTTAAGTTTTTGTTGACTTTACCAATTTATATGGTAAATATTTTCTTAACACTTCTTGAACTGCACTGTTGGTTAAGGGCTCGTAAGTAAGCATTTCAAGGTAAGGTCTACACTTGTATTCGGCGCATGTGACAAATACATTTTGATTTGATTTGCCAGAGAGGCAAAACTGGGGTCTGAAGTTATCATGTAATCGTCAAAGCATTTTATTCTCTGATCCTTGCCACTTTCATGGCCATTTAGAGCCAATTGAATGAAAAAGTCTTACATATTGTATCTTTAAGGCAGCAAAAATGTTATAACTGTGCATGGGGTGTGAGGACTCACTAGACACTGTGTGTTTGTGCATGTTTGTCTCTCTTACTGGGGGTTGCGTGGGTCGGGGGGACCATTCCCCTGTAGTTTCTTCACCAGCATCTCGCTGCTTCGCCGTATGACGTCCCGGAGCCTCCCCATCGATCCTGCTCTCCTCAAAACCCAACTGCCATCCTGAAACAACGCCCAGGGTCAGACAGTCCTGTAAACTCAGTCTCCCAATCCATTCCTGATAGACCCCAGGGGGTGTGCACATTTTTATTCCAGTCCTGCCCAAACATATCAGATTGCTTTGACAAATTGTCTCCAAAAAGCATCAGCAATAAATCTAGGCTGCCGGCCTGAAACTTCCTTCACCATACCCAATGTGTTTTTTGCGCTGGCCTAGAACAAAAACCTGCAGACCTTGTAGCTCTCCAGGGTTGCATCTCAATCTAGTAAAGTGGCTTACTCATACTCACCTTGTCTCCTTTCCTTCATCTGTTATGGTGGGTTAGGGTCAGTACTGGAAGATTACAAATCAAGTCCACAAATTGGTAGCCACCCTATCGTTTTAAACTGTTCAGTATTTTTCAGACCAGTACAAATGAAGGCTGCAGATGAGAAGAAGCTACCGAACCAAACCCTGCCCTCGCTAAGGCATAGTCAAGGGCATTATTTCAAAATCAGTACTTCTCCAGTAGGGGGCATAAGAGATAGGAATTTACAGTGTGTTGAAGATAATACTGTACATTTCAAACAAGAATGCATGAATAAGATGAAGCTGTAGAAATTCTTTGCTTTGAGAAACGAGTCTTTGATGCCCCACCACCACTGAAGTAAACCTTCAGTCCTTAGGGACTTAAACTGACACTAAGTGCACACTTCGAGGGAGAATGTACAAGTGCACACTTCAGGTAGAAGGTGGTGGAAATGTAATTGGATTAATCTGCAGCCTATTGCTGTGTACTACATTTTTAGTATGGCAGAGAAGCTATCATGCGCCAGAGCTTCCGGGTAGCGATACTAGGTCAATGGACTCCAGAGGGAGGAGAGCATATCGGATGTGCGGTTCCCCCTCAGGTTGGTTTACACAAGCATCCAGCCAAAGAAAACCCCAAAATGAAAGTCTTTATTTTCAGTCGATGTCAAACAAGGTTAAGAGAAACATTCATCACAACACAACAAGCGAGGGTGTGCGTAGGCCCACACAATGCCGGGACAGGAGAATCAGTAATGGAGAGCACAACGTTCTACAGATGGACCGAAGGGAAAAAAAGTATGATACAGCTAAATTGCTCCACTACATAGGCCTACCAACCAGCCAGCGTGTGTCAGAATTGGCTAGCTCCACTACTGCTGCAGTTTTTATATATTTTTAATCTGTTAGCGGCATTCACTGAGATGCTAAAATGCCAGTTACATGGAATTGCATTTTCATATGGTAACGATAGTGTAATTACTTTTAACTAGACATTAACTATTTGAACTAATAGTCTCAGTACCGCATCAGTTTTGGTATAGCGCATGCACTTTCTTTTAAACCATTATCTGTAACTGTACTATGATTGAGAAAAATAGTTATTATATAATCGTTAAAGTGCTTAGAGTAACTACATGGCATACAGGCAACTTCAATTTGGTGGTGTTGGCTAATGCTGAAACGACTGGCTAGCTAGAAAGTTAGTTACTAGTACTACACTTATTCAGACTAAAATACATTGTTTCCCCTCATTCTATATTTATACTAAATAAACTAATAGTGACTGAAAAATGGGAAATATAAAAGAAACTGGGATAGTTATAAAGTAGTGGACATCAGTGAGTACATTTCAAGAAACAGCGTTGTTTGAAACATCTTTACAGTGAGGAAACATGACACTGTTCAACGATGCCTCACAATATGATCACACCCAACCGAAAATCGATCTTTAAGCTGCTATAAGCATAGCATAACAATAGTTATCAGGAGCATTCATAAAATCCAATGTCAATTTATAACGTATAGCTTTTGAGCAGCCAGCTAGGTCACATGTTACAGTGTTCAAGGTAACTAGGTTGTTGGCTGACAAGATAGCTTACCTCGGTCATTTCATGTGTGCCATGGCTGTTCATAGCCGTGTCATAAACTAAAATAAGCTGTTATGAGTGCCTTACGTCATGGCAGGGTCAAGTAGACTTTTAAGACGAGAGGATAACAAGAGGGAGAGCTGTGCGAGGAACAACAAGAGGACCATCAAGCTAAAACCAAATAATGGACCTAACGAAATTTCACTCAGAAGCTTACAAAATACAAAGTCAAATACAACAACTTTGTGCGGCAGAGTGTACATTAATTTGTGTGTTTCTGCTGTTTGCGTCCCTTTTCAACGGCTACTTCAAAACATGAAACAAGATCTCTTGCTTGGAGCATAATTACAGATTATTATATTTTTTTTTTTTCAAGATATGGGTTTGGAGAAGCAATTTGCAAAATGCCATTAAATTCAAACATTTATTCTACAGTTAGCAAGCTGACCCTCTTTAAAACGTCAATACCATAGGCAGGCACTGACAACATAATTCCTAAACTTATGGCTATATAATAATAATAATAACAATAATGACAATGCAAAGAAATAAGCATTATGATAAACACTATGCTATATAAGAAAATATTTCAAAGTAAACAAAATAAAACAGGAGACAGATACACTCATCTCAATAACAAGTAATCGATGTGTAAACTCAAAAGGTGCTTGTAAGTGGCGACGTGACTTGGAATCATAATAGCGTCACAATATTTGTTTACTTTCTTACATTTGCTCCTATATAACATAATAGTACGCATAAATATTTTACAAGGGTCACGGTCACACTTAAAACAAGTTGCAAGTTAACAAAATAAGTGAAAATAAAAAAAAGGCACCTAGGTAGTTCAATCCTGGTCAAACGTCAGGACAAAAATCTGGCTGCAGCAAAATAAAAACCACTACTGTAGCTAGTTGCTCTTCAGTGGCAAATAATGTTATAGTAGTTGGAAATATGAAGATCAATTTAAAAACAATCATATTTGCATACAAGGAGAACAGAAGAGGGAAAATCAAACAACCAATCCAAAGCTTTGATAGTTAAGTTTCCAGTGTTCAATTGGTGCCACTGTCCAACATCTCTTTTGGTTAGAATATCATACACACTATACAAGTGATGACACAGCAAGAGAAAGGGAGAGACCGAGGGGGAGAGATGGATAGAGGAAGAGAAGGGCTGAAAGATGATGCAGCATGATGAGAGAAATCAGTGGGCAGGAATGAGTGAGGAAGATAGCTAGAGAGAAAAAGAGGGATAAATAAAACAAGAGGGCAAGCGGCGAGGGGTAGCGTGTGGAAGAAGATAGAGAACATGCGTGGCAGTGTGAGAGAGACAAAGGAGGGAAGAGAAAGAGGGGGCAGTGAAAGGGATAATCAGTTTGGGCCAGGATTTGGAGTGGGGATGAAGGAGGAGTCCTCCATGAGGGATTAGAAGAGGCTTCGCACAGAGGAAATGACGAGGGGCATCCATTTTTTATTCGATTGGCGTGATTTTGATTGGTTGGCTTGATTGGATTGGTTGAGAAGAGTGAAGCGTAGGAAGGTCATCCCGCTGATTTAGGCCTAATGAATGAATGAAGGACAAAGAGAGAAGAGAACAAGAAGAAAAGTGGAGAGCGAAAGAGACCGATACAAGAGAGATTGAGGAGAGAGTGAGAGAACCAGAATGGGGAGAAAGAGACAGATACAACAAAAAAGAGAAAGAAGATAAAAATACAGGCAGAAAAACACAAGGTTAACACACCATTCTAGAGAGGAACATAGCAAGATTAAAAGATCAAAGCTTTTAACATTATTTTATGACCAATATAAATAAAATCAGTATCAAACATGACTGCACACTTGCATTTGTCATAAAAAATTCAATGTAGAAGACAGACAGTGTAGGGCCACAAATGATTGACAATTATAAAATCACAGTAATCATTTGAAAAGGTTTGGAGAAGACAAAGCTTTTGTAGTATATTCGCTAAGCTGATCTGAATGCAATATTGATGAGTCAGCTAATGACATAATCAGTGTGAACCGCAGTGGGACTCGAAGGGCACCTTGGCAGTCTGCTCACCGAATACAGCATGCACCTAGCCATCTACAGTAGGGAGCAGGGCTGTGGAGAACCTGCTTTAAAACTGATTAGAAACCATTATACACCGAGTATACCAAACACTAGGAACACCTTCCTAATATTGAACAGCCTCAATTCGTCAAGGCATGGACTCTACAAGGTGTCGAAAGAGTTCCTCAGGGATGCTGGCCCATGTTGACTCCAATGTTTCCCACAGTCGTGTCAAATTGGCTGGATGTCCTTTGGGTGGTGGACCATTCTTGATACACATGGGGAAACTGTTGAACGTGAAAAACCCAACAGCGTTGCAGTTCTTGACATAAACCTGTGCGCCTGGCACCTACCGGTGCGCCTGGCACACCGTTCAAAGGCAGTTAAATTTTTTGCCTTGCACATTCACCCTCTGAATGACACAATTCATGTCTCAAGGCTTAAAAATCCCTCTTCAACATGTCTCCTCCCCTTCATCTACACTGATTGAAGTGGATTTAACAAGTGACATCAATAAGGGATTATAGCTTTCACCTGGATTCACCTGGTCAGTCTGTCATGTATATCTAGTATATATTAAACCAAGTATAATATATAAAAATACGTTATTAGAGGATATTAGGTTATTAATAACATGTCTTCTGGATTGACAAGTGCTCGTCGAACATCTCACTCCAAAATCATGGGCATTAATATCGAGTTGGTCCCCCCTTTGCTGCTATAACAGCCTCCACTCTTCTGTGAAGGCTTTCCACCAGATGTTGGAACATTGCTGCGGGGACATGCTTCCATTCAGCAACCAGAGCATTAGTGAGGTCGGGCATTGATGTTCGGCGATTAGGCCTGGCTCGCAGTCAGCATTCCAATTCATTCCAAAGGTGTTCGATGGGGTTGAGGTCAGGGCTATGTGCAGGGCAGTCAAGTTCTTCCACACCAATCTCGACAAACCATTTCTGTATGGCGTTGTGCACAGGGCATTGTCATGCTGAAACAGGAAAGGGCCTTCCCCAAACTGTTGCCACAAAGTGGGAAGCACAGAATCGTCTAGAATGTAATTGTATGCTGTAGCGTTAAGATTTCCTTTCACTGGAACTAAGGGGCCTAGCCCAAACCATGAAAAACAGCCTAGCCCAAACCATTATTCCTTCTCCACCAAACATTACAGTTGGCTCTATGCATTGGGGCAGCTAGCGTCCTCCTAGCATCTGCCAAACCCGGGTTCATCCGTCGGACTGCCATCGAAACCCATTTCGTGAAGCTCCCAACGAACAGTTCTTGTGCTGACATTGCTTGAAGAGGCAGTTTGGAACTCGGTAGTGAGTGAGGACAGATGATTTTTACGCGCTTCAACTGTCCCATCCTGTGAGCTTGTGTTGCCTACCACTTCGCGGCTGAGCCGTTGTTGCTCCTAGACGTTTCACATCACAATAACAGCACTTACAGTTGAGTGGGGCAGCTCTAGCAGGGGAGAAATTGACGAACTGACTTGTTGGAAAGGTGGCATCCTATGACGGTGCCACGTTGAAAGTCACTGAGCTCTTTAGTAAGGCCATTCTACTGCCATTGTTTGTCTATGGAGATTGCATGGCGGTGTGCTCGATTTATTTTAGCAACGGGTGCAGCTGAAATAGCCTAATCTAATAATCTGAAGGGGTGTCCACATACCTTTGTATATATATTTTACACTACATATGCACTCAATGCCTTCCTAAATAATAAGAAGGCTTAGGTGTGTGTGTCTATGCAGTGCACTCACCCCGTTCCAGTCCACGCTGCCGTCCTCCCCTGCTTCGGAGGGGCTCTCATATTTTACGCTGCTCAGACTCTCCCTGCTCCTCCTCCTGTCTCCATCTCTCTGCAGCTCCACCCCACCCTGAACAAAAAACACAAATCCTTTCAATATAATTTCACCTTTTGTTCTTACATTATTATTGAAAGTAATTGGTGCAACTGATTGGTAAAAATCAGTAAACCATGCAGTCACAAACACACAATCAAGCAAAATAGTCCATGAATATACAGATGTGCCCAGGATCAAAAGGCAAGCAAGAAATAGGGAAATACTAATACTCAATATGCAACAATAGATCTTAAAGTCTCTGTGAATGTCTACATTCAGTTCAAGCATTTCCATAACTGAATATACCCAAGTTTGGATTTCATAGTGTGGATTAAAGCTTGAACGTGTGTGCGTTTTTATACATTTGAGGGTTAATGTGTGTGTGAGAGAGAGAAGCTGACCTGTTTTCGGGACCTCAAGGCACACTCCTCCAGGGTCTCAGCGGCCTCCATCTTGCCTTGCCGGCGGTACAGAGCTCCCAGATTACGTAGTGTGGTGTTGACAGTGGGGCTGATACACACACACACACACACACACACACACACACACACACACCACACACACACACACACACCAAGGCCACTTGAAAATCACTGCAGTGACTACAGAGATGCTAATCAGTACCCTTCCTTTACTTCGGTAGTGCTTACAAGTCTTTAAGTGGACTTATTTTCTTACCTATTCACCTTGCAGTTTTTATACCAGCCGCCATAATCTCCATAGCCGTCTTTGCTCTGGTGATAGAAAGATAGAGGGGGATAGAGGAGAAAGAGAGGGGGATAGAGGAGCAAAAAAAAGACCACAAAAAGGGAAACCCTTCACATTTTCCAAAATGACTCAGCTTTTTGACATCAAACACAGTGGGGCAACATCCTGCTTACAGAAAACAGAATTTAAATCTGTCCAGACCACCCCTACTGACTGTTAGCAATGTGCACCTTCCCTTGAGGCATGCTTGGGAAGAGCTTTTTGTTGTTTTCAGGTAGCAGGAAGTTGCTGCCTCGATGTATGATGTCATATCGCTGCGTCTACCCAAAATAAGCATTCTTCCCCCTAATTTTTGTCATTTAGCAGACGCTCTTATCCAGAGCAACTTACAGCAGTGAGTACATACATTTTAATGTTTTCTTACTGGTCCCCCATGGGAATTAAACCCCGAACCCTGGTGATTTCAAGCCCCATGCTCTACCAACTGAGCAACACGGGACCAGACCGAATTGACAAGTAAACAAATAGGCGTTCCTCACAACAATTGTCACCCCTGCCAAATGTCCGTTCATGCCCGCTCGCTCTCGCACACACTTTACATGGCACTCACCTTGCACTCCTCCCGCTCCTCGGCATGCATCCAGATGGGTTTGTTCTCAGCTGCAGAGAGAGGAGAAAGAGAAAGGTGTGCTGTGTGCTGGCAAAAACATCCCCAATGAGTAACAGACAAGCGTTGAACAAATGGTAGGATACAGACGTAGACAGCTGCACCTTGCTAACATGTAGGTAACATTAGTTCAACTTTGTTCCTTTTTTCGTGTGACAAGATCGTATCGCAACCTCTCAATCTCAGTAATCGTTTGAGATTGTTTTAAATGCTGTTTCAACCTGAGACCAGAGTTCTGATAATCCCTCAAATTCATCCCCACCCCCTCACAGAATCAATTGAGACCTATTTGTTAATTAACCGTGCATTATATTGGCATGGTAAGAAACTCAAGAGAAAGACAAGGTCACAATTCTGCCTCAAATTTATTGAGAATATGGAAAAAGCAATGCGTGAAAATAAAGTAGGCATGAAAGGCACTTGTGTGTAAAAATACTAAAACCTCAAATCAAAGTCAACCCATCATTTCGCATGTTACATCTTGAGGAGAGATACCTTTGATGAAAGCATTTCATTATGGATAAAAAAATAAATGAAGCATATTTAATTGATTTCATAAAAATGTAAAAATAAAATAAACAGAATATTGTCAATGTCAAAAACATTCAATAAACTCAACATAACATGTGACTGCGAAAGACAATGAAAGTACAGTAAAGAAAAATATATGTGGTAGCTTACTTGAAATATCTTGGCATGTTAAGCCTGAAAAACACTATCATAATGAAGACATACTTATCAACAAAAACTTTTGACAGTGTATGATAACCAACCTTTGTTTTCTTTACAGCGACATAAGTATTATGCTAGTAGTTATAAGTGGTCATGTATGTTATGTATAAAAAATACATGTGATCCTATAACAGTGTTTCGGAGGCATTGTGTCAGACTACTTCAAGAAGGGATTTCCAAAGAAAGGTTTGAAAGAAGAGATGACTTCATGACAGAAGAATAGAAAAAATACCAAAACCAAAAAATACAATGCCACTATTATATAAAGTATAACAAAGTGTGGAATTTTACACAAGACAACAAAAAAAAAACACACGAAACTAACAGTCTAGACAATTCCATGCCCTCATGCATGAAGACACAAAACCGAGACTTAAATATCTTTGTATCACAAATGGTAATAAATAACTAAATGGTGAGCAATATAATAAGCAACACCTATGTAAACCAAGTTGGATTTTGTTCTTGTTTCAGATATGTGCATATTTCACTCTGGGAAAAACCCCGCCAATGTTTCCACTTACCTTCATTGCTGTGTATCATATGCACACTCCCAGTGATTATCTTACAATGTGACATATGGCATTTAGAGAGAAAGTTCAAGAAGACCTTTTATGGCACTTCGATCATCTGTAACACCTCAATTGAAAACTATCAGATACAGCTTGCAAATGCTAGAAAATAGGAAAAAGCTTCCAATACAGTCAATATGGGAAGTCGTCAATTTTTTTCTTCTTCTTCGTGGTATCAAAATACTTCTTCCAACGGGGGAATATGACAAAAAAAAATATTGTTTAGTTAGCCAGATGGCCCTTAAAAAAATATATTCAAAATCTTCAATCTTCAAAAATCTATTTTTTTTAATATAAAAAAAAAATAAAAAATCTACTAAACAATCCTTTCATATACTCTATACTCTTAGTAACCAGTTGCTTTCTTTATAATATAGAAAGTCAAATTATTTCGAAGTACTTCTTGAACAGCTCTTAAATCAGTCTGCTCTAGCCTGCACTATTCTGTACTTCAAGTCGAATGTTGACTATGTTCTCATTAGCAATGAACCGCTACACTTCATTGTCATTAACTGGGTGTCATAATAACCCATCCTAACAATTGATTGCAAAATGTGACAAATCACAGTTAGCATTGTCTGCTGGCAAACTAGCTATGTGTGAAATAACGGTGTTCTAAAATGTCAGAACCACAGACTTATTGTATGTCTATGGTCAGTTCAGTCAAGTGCTCTATTGTTCCTTCTAGAAACGTAAGACTTTGAATTCACATAAGGATTTATGTAAATGACTCACGTTGATCTCGATTGACTGAACAGCCATTTCATGTGAAAGCAACACTAGAACGTACTGTAACTTTGTGTAGATGAAGAACATTCTGAAAAAAAAGTTAGCAAATAAGGCAAAGTGACTACTATCCCCAAGTGTTTGTTGTGGCCCTTTCGAGTTTTGGACTAGTTTGCTCACCATCCACGGATCCAAATTCCTTCTCGTGAGCTTGGGTGAGGATCTCTTTGTAAAGGATTTCCGCCTCCTTGTACTTCCCCTGCTTCAAGTAACACGAAGCCTGGGAGACAGGAGAAAAAGTTCAGACATTTCACCTTTGAACTACAAGTACGCACAAAGCAAATCACTGAACCAGATGCAACCATCACGGTTTTTGATCTTTAAAAGGAAAACAAAGTTCATTCTCATCCTTGCACCATCTTGTTTAGTCTAATACCAATATAAATAAAAACAACATAACAGGATCAAAGAGCTATGGTATGGATGAGCAACTTTGGTTCTCATAGGACAGGGGTTGTCAAATTCATTCCATGGAAAGCCTAGTGTCTTTTTAAAATATTTGTATTAAGCCCTAGACAATCAGGTGTCGGGAGTCAGTTCATCTATCAAGTTCAAGGGAGGAGTGAAATCCCGCAGACACTTGGCCCCCGTGGAATGAGTTTGACAGCTGTGTCGTATGGCCTTTGTGTCTGCTGGTTTTTTGTTCTTAATTTGAAACCACCGTCTGATTTAGACCTGCGAAACCGGGGTGGGCACTTGTGTGCAATCAGTGTCAGATGAAAGAGAAAACCAGCAGACACATGAGTTGTTCACCCTTGAGCAGCAGTAGACTCAAGCGCGGCAGTAAAGCCAGGCAGCCCCCTCACCAGGTTGTTCTTGGTCTTGGCCACGTTGGGGTCATCAGGGCCCAGCCTGCGCTCGTAGATCTCCAGGGCGCGGCAGTAGTAGTACTCCACCTCCTCGTACTTGCCCTGATTCTGGCACAGCAGGGCCAGGTTGTTCAGCTGCTTGGCCACATCAGGATGGTCCTTGCCCAGCACCTATATGGGAGGCGAGAGGACAGAAGCATCAACCAACACGAGTTGAGGTGCAGCCAAATAATCATCGGAACATTTCTTCTCGTTTTGAAAGACGTACTGTATAAAGTCTCAGTCAAAAGTTGACACACCTACTCATTCCAGTGTTTCGTTATTTTTACTATTTTATACATTGCAGAATAATAGTGAAGACATCAAAACTATGAAATAACACATATGGAATCATGTAGTAACCAAAAGTGTTAAACAAATCAAAATATATTTTAGATTCAAAGTAGCCACCCTTTGCCTTAATGACAGCTTTGTACACCCTTAGCATTCTCTCAACCAGCTTCATTAGGTAGTCGACAATCCATCATTACTTTAAGACATGGCCAGTCAATTCGGAAAATTTTAAGAACTGCCATAGAAAAAGAAGACCCAGAGTTACCTCTGCTGCAATTGTAGCTCAGACTGCAGCCCAAATAACAGACAACATCAACTGTTCAGAGGAGACTGCATGAATCAGGCCTTCATGGTTGAATTTCTGCAAAGAAACCACTAAAGGTCACCAATAAGAAGAAGAGACTCGCTTGGGCCAAGAAATACGAGCAATGGACATTAGACCGGTGGAAATCTGTCCTTTGGTCTGATGAGGCCAATTTCGAGATTTTTGGTTCCAACCTCCGTGTCTTTGTGAGATGCAGAGTAGGTGAACGAAGGATCTCCGCATGCGTGGTTCCCACCTTGAAGCATGGAGGAGGTGGTGTGATGGTGCTTTGCTGGTGACACTGATTTATTTAGAATTCAAGGCACACTTAACCAGCAAGGCTACCACAGCATTCTGCAGTGATACACCATCCCATCTGGTTTGCGCTTAGTGGGACTATCATTTGTTTTTAAACAGAACTATGATCCTAAACACACCTCCGGGCTGTGTAAGGGTTATTTGACCGAGGAGAGTGATGGAGTCTGCTCTAGCCTGCACTATTCTGTACTTCAAGTCGAATGTCGACTATGTTCTCATTAGCAATGAACCTGGCCTCCACAATCACCCGACCTCAACCCAATTGTGATGGTTTGGGATGAGTTGGACCGCAGAGTGAAGGAAAAGCAGCCAACAAGTGCTCAGCATATGTGGGAACTCCTTCAAGACTATTGGAAAATCATTCCTCATGAATGATTGAGAGAATGAGTGTGCAAAGCTGTCATCAAGGCAAAAGGTGGCTACTTTAAAGAATCTAAAATATAATTTGATTTGTTTAACACTTTTTTGGTTATTACATGATTCCATGTGTTGTTTCATAGTTTTGATGTCTTCACTATTATTCTACAATGTAGAAAATAGTAAAACAATTAAGAAAAATGAGGAATGGAATGAGTAGGCGTGCCCAAACTTTTGACTGGTAGTGTATATATGATAAAACAATGATGTTTTATAGCTGCCATGAAACAATTAGAACTGTTATGGGACAGAGTGACGGCATCATTTATTAAAGAACCTCCACTATCATCGAAGCTACAAAAAATTTATTGTAATGTAATAGGACCTCATATCAACGTCTCGCCATATTAAAAATGATTCATGAGCTGGTGATGAACTTCGGTTATAAGCACCACCTATGTAAAGTTACTTTTCAATTTCAGATTGTGACATTTGCAATTGTTGAGTATATTCATTGGTAATATTGCTAATTGAATGTAGCACAGTACAAATTAACTGACATTCTATCAATGTACCAAGTATGTCTGCACTGGGTATGTACTGCACTGAACCTACCTTCTCTCTGATCTCCAGAGCCCTCTTGCAAAGGGGCTCAGCTTCCTTGTACTTCCCCCTCTTTCCATACAGCACTGCCAGATTGTTCAGTGTTGCAGCCACCTGAGAAACAGAAGGATTAGTGAGCAGCTTTCATCATGTTATGTAGCTGCTCTGTGCCTGCAGTGAGGCGAGTCAAACAAGGGATCCTGTACTGTTTTAGTGCTCCCAAAAGTGCAACTACAAATGTGTCATCTTATAGACCTCTAACAGCACTACATATTGACATTAATATACATTGACAATAATTGTTCAATTTGTGATAACGGACATTTCACCTTTGGGAGCATTTACACAACAGTGACTGAGGACCTTTGCATTCCCGTCATGCTCATGTACTTTCCAGGAGCCTGTGATGCGGATGTGTATGAATGCATATTAACTAACATCTCTCTGGCTAGATGCCTGTCCAAGTTCTGACACAACCAGGTTTGCCATTAGGAATGTGATAAATAGTACATTCCTGTAATGTATTAATGGCCCACATGCTTCAGGACTAACCAGCCCTTGGAGCCGCTGACGGCGGTTTCAACCTGACCAGCTCCAACCCATGTCCTTGCAAATCTTAATATCCAACCAAAGATTAACAACAACAACAAAAAACGCAGAAAAGTCCCTTTCGTCTAGTGAGAAAAGAGATTGCTCCATCCGGTAGACTAGCTCACCGCAGGGTGGTCTTTCCCAAGGGTTTTCTCCCGGATAGACAGTGCATCGTTGAGAAGGTGAGCCGCCTCCTTGTATTTGTTCTGATCCCTGAAAAAAAAAAAAAAGAAAAATGCAAAAGTCTAAAAGAAAAAGATCCTGAATACACTCGGTAGAGTAGAGAGAAGCAGTGTGGTGTAGATAAGTGGTATTGGTGGTGAAAAAGTGTGGTTACAGAGGTGTTACAGTATAATGACAAAGGATAGCAGCACATAAGTGTGATAACACGGCTCCGACACAAAGACACACACCTGTAGACCAGGGCCAGGATGTTGAGCATGGTGGCCACGTCAGGGTGGTCGTGTCCGGATGTCTTCTCCAGGTCCTCCAGGGCCTGTTTGCAGAGGGGCACGGCCACCTCGTAGCGGCCCTGGGAGGCGTACTGGATAACCAGGTTGTGGAGGGTCCTCAGGCGGGCCGGGATCTCATAGCCACCCTGCTGGGCCGCAGCCACCGCTGCGCTGTTATGCTGGTGCGGCACTGAAGGAGAGGACGGGGCAGGGACATATGTGGTTTGTTCACAGTTAGAAGGTTTGGGCAGTTGCTGCAGAGTTTTACGTTCGTATAATATGGATTTGGAATTCTCATTGGCATACAATCAATAGAATGTAAAGATTTGAAGACCAATAAAATGCCAGTTCTGTGCTAATAAAATGATCCGATTTGAGGGTCCTTAGCTCAATATCTCTCAATATCTCCATTTCAAATATGGGACCTTAAATTTATAAAATAAGATGACGCAGCAGATTGTTGTTTGACGTTATGGACCAAAGATATGAACATGAAAGAAACTATACTAATCCGAAACTGTATGACGACGCAGGATATGGTTGTAGTAGACAGACCGCTTACTTCCTTGACTGTTTTCCTCCTCATCATTGGGGAAGAGGTCATCCAGTGCATCTTTTGGTGGCTCTCCATCTTTCTCCTCCTGGAAAAAAACAATGTCGCTTATTGCCAATTTCATCCTTTTCTCAGGACATCTGGTTTGGTCTAAGAAGTGGAATTCTAATTATATACTCAGTGGCAGTTACATTTGCCAAGACCTACCCCACAGTATACAAACAGCCAGGGCAGCGCTTTTGACTATAAATTAAAGTTACATTGTGCCTTTATATCCCAGATGGCCACAAGAAGTTTCCATCGAATTGAGGGTCAATGTTTGACAGACAGCAGGGTGCTCAAGGAGACTCATGCACCTCATCACGGTTCCCTTCAGGCTGAACTAGAAACACTCCACCCCATACCCCCTGTCCTTGCATTCCCAGACACGTACAAGAACTATAAATATTATAAAGTATAAATATAACAGCCGACATCATTTGAACAGTGCTAAATTCCAGTCTGGACTACATTTGGTACATATTAATGACCTCTCGTCAATATGTATACATGTTAATGACTAAATGCCTTAACAGCAGCCAAGGGATAGATGACTTCCGCCCAACATACACTTTAATCAGTTCATAATGGTTGGGGCTTCATTGTAAATAAGAATTTGTTCTTAACCGACTTGCCTAGTTAAATAAAGGGTAAATGAATATTAAAAAAATATATATATATATTAAAGATGGCGAGTGAGACCCATTCATTCACCTTGGCAGCCTGCATTGCTCATGAAAAGGGAGAAAAAGAGGGAAGAATAAAGAAGATTACGAGAGTGAAATGGCTCTTTTATGACAGAATATGTCGCTTGTCTGTCTAGTTAACTAATAGGCTGCTAGGCTTTACGAAAGACGTGCTCTCAGCTCTCATTTCATCTTGTAGGGAGAATTCCCTAGCCATCAATCTGCTCTAAAAATGATCTTGCACATAAATGGAGAGATCCAAATCCTGGTTGAGAATAGAGAATTTAGACTAAATTAGGCAGTAGAGAAGAGGTCAAGTGTTATCGATAGGTCACAGTTGCAACCCCCCAGAAGCAGCTGCTTCAGCTGAGGCTTATGCAATGCCTGATTACTTGCATGAGGATTACAGCTCTGGAGCTGGTTCAATTGTTTATGATCAGGGAGTTTGTGTGTGTATTACCTCAGAGAAAGAAATGTGTTCTCCTCATACTTCATGAACTGATTCGGCAGTAGTGCCTTTGTGCTTGCGTGCAAGCGATTGTGTTGTGCATCTAAATATGGGTGTATGCGAGTGCATAACAACTCACAGTAGGGGACACATCCTCGTCGTACTTCTTCAGCTGATTCATGAACTCCAGGTGCTTCTTCTCCTCTTCCAGCTGGGCCACACTCTGCTCGCTCTTCTGCAGCTTTTGCTGGGTGCCCGCCAGCTCGTCCCGCAGCCACTGGTTCTCTTGGCACAGTCGACGTACCTGGGCACGCAGCTTCTGCTTCTCCGACTCCACAGCGTTCAGGTGGGCAGACAGGGCCATCATCACCTGATAGAGAAAGGTGCATACATGCAGAGGGATCAATTAATTATGTATCATTGCATGTGATTCAGCCCTAGGACCATGCCTCAGGACTACCTGGCGACTCCTGGTTGTACCCGTCCCCAGTCCACCTGGTTGTGCTTCTGATCCAGTTTCTGCTGTTCTGCCTGTGGCTATGGAACCCTGACGTGTTCACAGGGTGCTTTCCTTGTCCCGGACCTCCTCGCTCTCGCCCTACCTACCGCACCTGCTGTCTCAACCTCTGAATGCTTGGCAATGAAAAGCCAGCTGACATTTACTCCTGAGGTGCTGACCTGTTGCCCCTCTACAACCACTGATTATTATTATTTGACCCTGCTGGTCATCTATGAACGTTTGAACATCTTGAAGAACGATCTGGCCTTAATGGCCATGTACTCTTGTAATCTCCACCTGGCACAGCCAGAAGAGGACTGGCCACCCCTCAGAACCTTGTTCCTCTCTAGGTTTCTTCTTAAGTTCCTGCCTTTCTAGGGAGTTTTCCTTCTACATCTGCATTGCTTGTTCTTTGGGGTTTTAGGCTCGGTTTCTGTATAAGCACTTTGTGACATCTTTATAAATACATTTCATTGATTGATAAATAATGAACGTCACAATTTGTGGCAGCGGTGGATTCATGTGGCCAGAGACAGGCAGCCTACATAAACCAGAGAAAGACTAGTTAACTTCAAAACATGAAACTCTGACGCATTCAACATTATCTCCAGTTAGCGTTAACTCATGGGGATCCCACCCAAGAATGGATTGAGAAACTGTTCTATAACCACCCCAAGTCTCTTCCTATCACCCAGGGACCCTCAACTCTTACCTGCGCCTCGCCCAGCCCCAGCTCGATCATCTCCACTGACTTGCGCAGCAGGCTGGACTTCTCGTGCACCAGGTTGGCCTCCTCGTCCTTCTTCAGGCAGCGGATGGTTTCCAGCAGGCTGTGCAAGATGGAGTTGTGCTCGCTCTTCAGCGCCTCCAGGCCCTGGATCACCAGCTTGGTGCTGGAGATGATCTCCTCCTGGGACAGCTTCTCCAGACGGTCTTCTCTGGGGTACACCATGATTGACATTGCCTAGTGGACCTAGGACCTAACACACTTAGTGGAGGGAAGTGGAAGAAAATGAAGGTGGATGTTAGCTCACTCTTGGGGCAGTGGTTCCTTTTATCGCCATAACCTCACTTTTGGGGATTTTCTTTGGACCCATCAGAGAAAAACAATAGCCTACTTCTTTTCACAAGCTGGTTTTTAGTGACACAGAAGGGACTAGCCGCTACTAACCTCCATTTGGGAAACTGCTCTAGGGTCAAGTGGGGGGGGGGGATACACACCTCAATTGTCTGGTCTCGTTACGAGCTACACAGAAACTTGTCAACAGGAAGCTTAGTAATGCTCCAAGACAAGTCAGAGTGATGCTCCTGTTAACTATTTACAAAACATAAATATTCTATAGGCTATAGATAGCTACTACTTTGACTGTGCCACGCGTAGTTGATCTACCTAAGTTCTACAAGATTCCAATATCTTGAGACTTCCACTGCCATTAACAGCAGAAAAAAAAGCACAGCTCAAGTAAACATTCATTCATTGAGGTTGCTCCATTTACAATCCACGCTACATGTTTTGAATTAAGCTGGATAGAGATGTACAAGAAAATGGAAGCCTTGGGATACAAAATGACAAGGTAGGAGTCCAATCTAGGCCAAAATCTCTACACTCCCTAGAATCGACAAAGCCAGAGGAATAAAACACTTTGCTCCCCCTGCCTTCACAAGACAGTCACATGATTATGCTTGACGTGGGCATAGCAGCAGAAAATTAGGCTAACCCCCGAGCATTTAGCCCTGAGTTCATCATCAAAGCGCTTGTAGATAAATATGAGGAAACTGTTGTAGCCGGCTTAATGTGCATTTCCATTGTGGAAAAATTCCGCTCTAGTCACTCGTATTAGTATTCCTATTCCAAAACAGGCAGATAAATCACCACAGAGTTCGAGATTTTCATTTAAATTGAAATATCCCATTACAAAGTCTGTTTAGAGCCATGGAAACAGACGGCCAGAAATAGAGCACCAAGAGCCAATCATAAAATGAGAACTAGTCCTGCAGTGTGCCTACGTATCATTTCACCTGGATGCACAGAGCGAACGCAAGCGTGCACACACACGCAGCTTGACAGAGTAGTACAGTAGGCTACTAGCTTGCATGACATTCCTTTCATATTGAAAACACACGGCATTGAGCCTCAATCCATTCTTTTCAGCAAGCCTTCTAAAAATAGGTAGACGATACAGCCAAAGCCTATAGATTCAGAAAAATACAGAATTTCTTTTAAGAATGGGATTCGGCTAAATGTAATCTGGAAACAAACTAAATGGATATCTAGACTCTAGACTACATTGAACACAGGGTAAATAACTAGTGCAAATGGTAGCACATAGGCGGTCACCAATGTTGATACTAGGCATGACGGATTACAGAGGTCCAATTTCAAAGAGTAATGGCGCTTTTATAGGAGCATGAGTCATATTTAATGAAAGTGGCTACGGAGCCACTATTAGACTTCTCAATAGGCATCTGTAGGAAATTCCATTTCAGATTAACCTTGAGGCATAGTCAACAGTGTTATCACTCGGGGGGCAAGTTCCAAGAAAAAACATGATTCTTTGAGCAAGCATAGACAAAGGAAAGACGTCCTCAATACCATAACGCAGTTAGTCCATACGTCCAAAAGGTAATGAGATCTGGTATCAAAAACACTGATTTATTTGCATGGTAAAGCAAAGTAGTATATTACAGAAATAATGCCACACATGCAAACCAAGCATACAGCAGTGATAGTCTTCACAGGGTCAAGTACTGTTCAGCTACAATAGGTTAAGATGTAGGCTAGTAGAATAATTATGTCTAATTATTCATTGCAGTATAAAAGTTAGCTGTGGGCTAAAAGGAAGCTTGAAATTAGCTCTCTCTTAATTATTTACACAACGTCCCAGGGTGCACACTCAGAAGAAGAAAAAGGCACAAAGCAGAAAAACCATCATGATGTTAGCTCACATGAATAAGGGATATTGGGTTCCCTCAACAGAAATCACTAGCCAGGGTTGTACTAGCCTACACTGTGTTCCCTTTCAGTCAACTTAGGGGAATCAATTGAAATTCAACTAATTAATTAACAATTTCTCATAATTCTCTACTGTGGAGTTATCAATTAATGAAGTTGAATAAAGTTCCTGATTTGACATGGTATAGACAACAAACAAAAGCTTCTAGCAAATATGACGATGGTGACCGGGGCACACTACCATTTAAAGGAGAAGGAAGCTGAAATATAGAAATTGCCCTCCTTCTCACTTCCTCTGCATAATAGACCACCACGAGTGACATTAAAATTGCATGAGAACACAGTGTGGCTAATGCAGACGCTGTCTCCATCTCCACGCCCTGTCTCGTGTCATCCCGTCTCTTTGGTAGCATAAAGCCATTACTCTACAATCCCATCACGTCCAGATGGAATTATAGGTCCCATTGGTGAGCTATCTTTAAGCTGCTGATGGCTATGGGAGTGCTTTATCTTCTCCTGCCTCTGGTCTCTGCCGGTTACCAGTGGATAGGAGGGATTGCAGACTGATGTTTCTGATTTAGGGACATGTGGGAAGGAGGCACAGGTGGCTTTGGTTGAGGAGATGATATGTAGGGACGGCTGGAAACCTACTGGGGATGTCAATCAAAAAAAGAATACAACTTCAAAATACCTTAAATAGCTTGGTATACACTGTCATCATAAATTGCAAAAGCCTTCTTTGCAAAGTGATGAAATATTGTCGTAGCCTATTGTTTACATTTTGAGCTTCCATAAACATGAGCTGGGTCTACAGACAATCACGGACTACAAAAAGAAAACCAGCCACGTCACGGACACCGACGTCGTGCTTCCAGACAAACTAAACACCTTCTTTGCCCGCTTTGAGGATAATACAGTGACATCGACGCGGCCCGCTACCAAGGACTGTGGGCCTCCCCCCTCTCCTTCTCCGTGGCCGACATGAGTAAGACATATAAACGTGTTAACCTTCACTAGACTGCCAGCCCAGACGGCATCCCTAACTGCGTCCTCAGAGCATGTGCAGAACAGCTGGCTGGTGTGTTTACCGACATATTCAATTTCTCCCTATCCTAGTCTGCTGTCCCCACATGCTTCAAAATGGCCACCATTGTTCCTGTACCCAAGAAGGCAAAGATAACTGAACTAAATGACTATCGCCCCGTGGCACTCACTTCTGTCATCATGAAGTGTTTTGAGAGGATAATCAAGGTGCATATCACCTCCACCTTACCCGTCACCCTAGACCCACTTCATGTTGTTTACCGCTGCAATATGTCCACAGACGACGCAATAGCCATAACACTGCCCTATCCCATCTGGACAAGAAGAATACCTACATAAGAATGCTGTTCATTGACTACAGCTCAGCATTCAACACCCTAGTACCCTCCAAGCTCATCATTAAGCTTGAGGCCCTGGGTCTCAACCCCACCCTGTGCAATTGGGTTCTGGACTTCCTGACAGGCCGCCCCCAGGTGGTGAAGGTAGGAAACAACATCTCCCCTTCGCTGATCCTCAACACTGGGGCCCCACAAGGGTCCATGCTCAGCCCCCTCCTGTATTCTCTGTTCTCCCATGACTGCTTGGCCATACACACCTCCAACTCAATCATTAAGTTTGCAGACGACACAGCAGTAGAAGGCTTGATTACCAATGACGAGACAGCCTACAGGGAGGAGGTGAGGGCACTGGGAGTGTGGTGTCAGCAAAATAACCCCTCACTCAACGTCAACAAAACAAAGGAGATGATCGTGGACTTCAGGAAAAAGCAGAGGGAGCACCCCCACATCAACGGGACAGCAGTGGAGAAGGTGGAAAGTTATGTTCCTCGATGTACATATCATGGACAAACTGAAATGGTCCACCCACACAGAGTGTGGTGAAGGTGCAAGAGCATCTCTTCAACCTCAGGAGGCTGAAGAAATGTAGTTGTCACCTAAAACCCTCAATCTTTTACAGATGCACAATTGAGAGCATCCTGTCGGGCTGCGTCACCGCCTGGTACGTCAACTGCACCGCCCACAACCGCAAGGCTCTCCAGAGAGTGGTGCGGTCTGCACAAGCAACACCGGGGGCAAACTACCTGCCCTACAGGACACTTACAACACCCGATGTCACAGGAAGGCCAAAAAGATAATCTAGGACAACAACCACCCGAGCCACTGCTGGTTCACCCCGCTACCATCCAGAATGCGAGGTCAGTACAGGTGCATCAAAGCTGGGACCGAGAGACTGAAAAAGAGCTTCTATCTCAAGGCCATCAGACTGTTAAATAGCCATCACTAACACAGAGAGGCTGCTGCCTACATACAGATTTGAAATCATTGGCCATTTTAATAAATGGATCACTAGTCACTAAAATAATGTTTCCATATCTTGCATTACTCATCTCATATGTATAAACTGTATTTTATACCATCTATTGCATCTTGCCTATGACGCTCTGTCATTGCGCATCCATATATTTATATTCCATTCCTTTATTTAGCTTTTTAGGTAGTTGTTGTGGAATTGTTAGATTACATTTTAGATATTGCTGCACTGTCGGAACTAAAAGCACAAGCATTTTGCTACACTTGTAATAACATCTGCTAACCATGTGTATGTGACCAATAAAATTTGATTTGAGTATAGCGAAACAGGAAGATACTGCGGTTTATACTGAAGGTGGATCAGCTAAGCAACTTTATCTTTTGAAGAATCTGACTTTGTTCTTCACTACTTCTATTAAGGATGTATTGACATTTAGAAGTAGACATTTTACAGAAAGTAACTAAGATTGACAGTTTGTCTTGAACAAATGCATCTGTAACCTAATATATCCATTAACTCATTCAACGTCAACAATCAATAACATAGCCTCTCACAAGTTGCAATTAATATGTGTATTTCTTTTATTTAAACTTTAACTAGGCAAGTCAGTTAAGAACAAATTCTTATTTACAATGACGGCCTACCGGGCAAAGTGCACATTCTATAACATAAGCTACCCAACAGTGGTGCTAAAACTACCACATGCTTACAGGCCTAGGTCACACATGCATGCCATAAAGTCTTGCTCTGGACCAGACATAAAAGGCTTGGATCAGCATTTAGTGTCTGGTTCCTCTCAGGGAACTAGTTTATTAGTAAGACTACACTTTCCCATAACGTTTCCGTCTAACTGTGGCTAAATGGTTGATTTACTTTATGTGAATATAGGTAGGCCCATTTGTACACAATATCAAGTGAAAATAATGCATTGATGCTCACAGAACTCTTCTTGCTTAGATACACTGAAGGCCTTTAGACTATAATAGACACATGCTGACTTGAGATCCACGCATATAACTTCAAATTTCTCAGAACTCTCCTTTTGAAAGTCCAATTTACACACACATATTTAAAGTTAGGATGGGGCCCGGCCTGTATGTCTCCATTCTATCAAACCCAGTAAGTCAAAAGCAATGTTCTTCCGGTGTTTTCCAGCACAAAACAAATGTTGTTTTGAACATCCTAGACAACCAGTTACGGAGATTGAATGAAAATCTCTGCTGAGTCGCTAACCACCCTCTCCCATTTGTCTCCTCGATGTGACGCACCAAGGCTAAAGATACTTTTATAAACAGCTGGTCTGATATAATGGCTCTTCAAGCTGACATTTTCCAACCAATCTGGCAATGGTGAGTCATGGCAATGAATTGTTGATGCTGGTTCAAATGCCACGCTGCCTCTTTCAGTGAGACAGAAGGAAAGGGAAAGAGGGATACCTAGTCAATTGTACAACAATGCATTCAACTGAAATGTGTCTTCCGCATTTAACTCAACCCCTCTGAATTAGAGAGGTGCGGAGGCTGCCTTAATCGTCATGCACGTCGTCGGCGCCCGGGGAACAGCGGGTTAACTGCCTTGCTCAAGGGCAGAACAACAGAGGGGCTCCCGAGTAGCGCAGTGGTCTAAGGCACTGCATCTCAGTGCTTGACACCCTGGTTCTAATCCAGGCTGAATCACAACCGGCCGTGATTGGGAGTCCCATAGGGCGGTGTACAATTGGCCCAGCGTCGTCCGGGTATGTTCTTAACTGACTTTCCTAGTTAAATAAGGATTAATAAATAAAAGTATTTTATAGGCCTCTTTGTATGAACATTTTTGACTGACAAAGGAGACAACGGCCCAACGTGATTTCAAAAGTCGGTATGACGAGGGTCAATTATAGGCCCATTACCGTTTGTGTCAGCCCGCTTCGAGGTTTCACCACCAGGGCATACATTTATTTGACAGAGCACGTTGAAAGGAAACTTCACTGCAAACTACTATGAAAATAATTACAGAGGAACAAAAGCTTTCATACAGTACTGTATGTCTTCTGGGTGTGTGCACTTGAGCACCTGTCTGGTAAAACTGTAACTAAGGGACCAATTTCTTCCTTTTATCTCACTCTTTCAGATCCAGTTACATATCTGACTGCCATTGTTATGAGATGTCTGCAGTCCAAAGGTCACTTTACTTCTCCACTCTAGTATATAAAACAGCCAAGTGGACTGGACAAGCATCTCTGCTCAAATCGTTTGATGTCTGTTATTAGGAAAAACCGTCTGGGGGCAGGGCTCTAAATTAACATTTTTCATTTGTCGCACTGGTGCTCCCAACTTAAATTCTAGCTACTTTTGAAGCACATGTTGAGCCCTAGAAACTAATATGGAACTCTAAATACATGACTTTATTATAAAAGCTTGGTAAGAATACCTGTCATTTAAAGTACAAAGTCATTTGTGGAATATTAGATTTCTACATTGAGTTAAAGCACTATTTTCCTACCGAGATGCATTACATTGAAAAAAAACGGCAGGTTTGTGATGAGGACACGCAAGAGATCTGTCATTCATTCATTGCTATGATCATTGATTTCCTGAAGAAGCTATCCCTTTTCCTTTCTTTGTGCCCAGAAATGTTTGGATATACTGGTAAAGTTGGCAGGTTATTAGCCAATGAGGTAACATGACTGAAGAAAGACAAATGGTTATCATCGTCGAAGAGCGAGTAGTTTTAGAACAGCTCAAGATATGGTTTATTAATGTAAAATGTGGTCCCGTCGATTAGAGGTTGACAGACTACGATTTTGCAGCGCCGATACCGATATTGGAGCACCAAAAAAGCCGATACCGATTAATCGGAATGAACAATGAACTCTTTTATTTTAACTTAATATAATAAATACATAAATGAAATCTATTTTGTCTCAAATAAATAACAAAACATGTTTATTTGGTTTAAATAATGCAAACGCAGTATTGGAGAAGAAAGTAAAAGTGCAATATGTGCCATGTAAAAAAGCTAACGTTTAAAATCCTTGCTCAGAACATGAGAACATATGAAAGCTGGAGGTTCAATATTCCCAGTTCTTCAATATTCCCAGTAAGAAGTTTGATGTTGTAGTTATAGGAATTATGAAGCGTCGACTATTTCTCTCTATACTATTTGTATTTCATATACCTTTGACTAATGGATATTGTTATAGGCACTTTGGTATTGCCAGCCTAATCTAGGGAGTTGATAGGTTTGAAGTCATAAACAGCGCTGTGCTTCAAGCATTGCTAAGAGCTGCTGGCAAATGCAGTTTGAATGAGTGCTTACGAGCCTGCTGCTGCCTACCACCGCTCAGTCAGACTGCTCTGTAAAATCGTAGACTTAATTATAATAAACACAAAAATACGAGCCTTAGGTCATTAATATGGTCAAATCCGGAAACTATAATTTAGAAAACAAAACATTTGTTATTTCAGTGAAATAAGGAACTGTTCCGTATTTTATCGAATGGGTGTCAACCCTAAGTCTAAATATTGTTGTTACATTTCACAACCTTCAATGTTATGTCATAATTATGTAAAATTCTGGCAAATTAGTTCACAGTTCGCAACGAGCCAGGCGGCCCAAACTGTTGCATATACCCGGACTCTGCTTGCACTGAACGCAAGAGAAGTGACACAAGTTCCCCAGTTAATATTGCCTGCTAATATGAATTTCTTTTAACTAAATATGCAGGTTTAAAAAAAATATACTTCTGTGTATTGATTTTAAGAAAGGCCTTGATGTCTATGGTTAGGTACATTTGTGCAAAGATGGTGCTTTTTTCGGTAATGCACTTTTGTTAAATCATCACCCGTTTGGCGAAGTTGAATTAGGCTGTGATTCGATAAATTAACAGGCACCGCATTGATTATATGCATCGCAGGACAAGCTAGTTAATCTAGTAATATCATCAACCATGTGTAGTTAACTAGTGAATATTGATTGTTTTTTATAACATACTTTTAATGCTAGCTAGCAACTTACCTTGGCTCCTTGCAGCCACAAGGTCCTTTTGATGCTGCACTCGTGTAACAGGTGGTCAGCCTGCCACGCAGTTTCCTTGTGGATTGCAATGTAATCGGCATCCAAAAGGGCCGATTACTGATTGTTATGAAAATTTGAAATCGGCCCTAATTAAATCGGCCATGCCGATCTCTACCGTCAATGTACTATAAGAAGACCTAGTTGGGCTACAAGCAAGCCGTTTTCGCTGCAGTAATGGTGAAATCATGACGCTAACGAGTCTGCACTCCCTTGTCTCTCTAGGGCAGCGTTTCCCCAAACTCAGTCCTGGGGACTCCATGGGGTTTACCTTTTTTTGTTGTTGCCCTAGCACTAAACAGCTGAGTTTGGGAAATGCTGCCCTAGAGAGACAAGGGAGTGCAGACTCGTTGGCGTCATGGTTTCACCATTACTGCAGCACTTGGAAACAACAGTAGAGCGAAGCCTTATCATTACAATAATTATTATCTGGGAGATTTGTTTTAATAGTTGCACAGTTCTCCCAAAATAAAACTCCTGGTCTATTGGTTAATTTTTATGCTAGGACTCCGGTACACAGGCGCGAAGCAGGGGCACTCCAGTACAGTAGGTGGCGGTAATGCACCACAACGTCAGATGCCAACCTGCGATAAACCCCAAAGAAGAGGCGGGGGTGACAATGGTAGCTAGTTAGCTAGGACACTGATATATGCAAAGCTGGAGATTCCACCAAGTAGGTGTGGATATCACCATAGGCTACTTTGGGCTATTTGGTAGGGTTGCCTCTCCAGCTATGGGTAAACAAATAGTGACTTAAGTATACTGCAATAGTTTTACCGTTAGTCTTAGCATGTCAGCTAACAAACTGGTGGCAGAATAAGTATCATGCAAATCATTTGTTGTTGTGATAGACAAGTATGTTAATAACGAACGACACGTGAGGCTGCTGAAAACGTTTATTGAAACGACAAGAGCATCAGCAGTTTGCTTAGATTAATTAAATGAGAGTAACAGGAGTAGCCTACGGCTGTATCATACTCGGGGGCGTGGACACGTTAAACCACGCCTTGCCGTGTATCTATCGACAAAGGCGTGAAGACGGCGGGGGCGCTCGTGCATCAATCAATGGGATGCGCCCCTGCCCAGTCATGTGACATCCATAGATTAGGGCCTAATGTATTTATTTCAATTGACTGATTTCCTTATATGAACTGTAACTCAGTGAAATTTGTCAATGTTGCGTTTATATTTTTTTCAGTATAAATAAAATAGGTCTTTACTACAACTGTTATCAAGAGGCTACTTAATGTCTATAGTTAGGCTGTGTAGTTAACAAGGCAAGAACAATCACACTGCCTCTCTGATGTGTTTTCTTATGCAAAGTGTTGAATTCTGTGAGCCAAGACAAAAACACAGATGCTGGTATATGTATGTGGTTACATACCTAAATTGGTTAATTCCTCGTAGGACAGCCAGGAACTATAGGAGCCTTCTCGATGTACATGCAACAGCAAGAAACCTATCCCAACAGAATTCGCAGATCAGCACGGCGATATGGTTCGGGAAAAATGGGTGAATTGTTTTTACAAGAACGACGCCATTTTATTGCGGACAACTGACAAACAAACTCTTTGACGGTACATTCTAAATAAATATCAGGGCGACCACAATGATAAATGTGTTGCCAACGGAGCTTATTTTAAATCCAAAATGTCTTCCATGGATATTGATCTCCCAGCATCCACAGCGAATATCTTTGAATGACGTCGTCATGTATTGGATTTTTCGGGCGTGGCTGCTCAGAGGCTGTGTGTATGAGTAACAAATCCAAATACATAATTTCCATAGATACATCATTGGTCATATAGATAAATAAATCCCCCATTTATTTTATTAATTTCAATGGATACTTGCCTTCAACTAGTCTACATAGCAAATACATTAAATGTGTTGATTTGATTAATAACCTAGTTATACAAAAAATACATATATAACTAAATAGGTCTAACCAAACAAAAAAAAGAGCAAAAATCCAGATGTTCGAATATGGTAAATATGGTATTCAGTATTTCACAACTTAATGTTAGATGGTTCGTTACCCTGAAAGTAGTCTATGGGAGAAGCTAATCCATGTTTCAGTTTTCTTTGAACATCCACTAAAATATTTAGCTAACATTAGCCACGACTAGCTAATAATAATCAAAGGACCAAGCAGAGGCTATTTAAAAAAAATCCTTTAAAGGAAATGTATTAAACAAACGGTTCTCAAAATGGAAAGAGATCAATAGTTTCTAGTAAATCATTGTGTGATGCATTTAATCATATGATAAGAAGACAATTAGGAACAAGGAAACTCCTACATTTGAACGTGGCAAGAGTTGCGGGTTAAACCACACATCACTCGACGAACAACATTAATACCACGTTCAAGACAACTTGGAACTCGGAAATGTGAGACTTGTAAACTCGTTGTAGAAAGATGAGGTCCGAGTTTCCCACTTGAATATGATCAGAATCAACCAATAGGAAGCTCCACGCAAAAAAACGTACGCAAATTCAAGTTGTCTTGAACAACAAGACATATACGTAATTCAGAGCCCACATACCCAGGCTACATTACGAACAATTAAAAGACACACCCTATCCCCTCAGCCCTCAAATTAAGTGCTTGCAGGGCGAGGGAGGAAGGAATGATTTTTAAATGGATCGCCCTTGCCTGGAAATTCGTCACTCATTCATCCCGTGATGATGTTGATTTAAGCCACCGGTAGCTTGTGGGTGCTTTATATGCGCTACTGTCAATTATGATTGCATGTCTACTTATATTAACTATATAATTATTAATATACGACTACTGTATGATAGCTTGCAAATTAATTAGCTAACTGACGTTAGCCTGCCTAGCTGGAACTTCTGAAGAATGAAAATGTTTTATTGGTACAATTTCCAAAAGTCAACCAAACAAAAACTTCATTACTTTTACAAGAAGTGTTTGTGCATTAGTAGCCCAATTTCTAACCGTTTTACATTCGTTTTTACTTACACTTGTATGTTGACTTATCCATATTGACATTGAGGTTTAAGGTTTCGGTGGACTTTTCTTAGAGGATGTACAGTCATCGCAAATTGAATTATGTGGCGTTTCAGGCCCGAAGTGAACATAATTGTACACTCACAAAATCGATTAAAAAAAAACAAGGGCTGAGATGCTTACGATCATTTGGCGAGGGTAGGTGGATGAGGGTGTATCTTTTTTTTATTTGAAATGCAGCCTGGAGACGTGATAGCCCGGCGTCCCATTGTGACATAGCTACATGGCTCTGACAGATGGGATTCACTTCAGCGATAATTTGTCAAACCACACTAGCTTCGCCCGGAGTGGCTCAACATGTGGTTGCTAGCAAACCGAAAGCATGCTAGGTATCAACCGGCCAATGCATTTGTTTGGGGTGGCAGTTAGCCTAGTGGTTAGAGCGTTGGGCTAGTAACCGAAATGGTTGCTAGATCGAATCCCTGAACCGACAAGGCAGTTAACCCACTGCCTCTAGGCCGTTATTGTAAATAAGAATTTGTTCTTATCTGACTTAGTTAAATAAAGGTAAAAAATCAACACCCAATCCAGTAAGGTCGATTAGTCAATCACGGCTCGATATTGCAGAGAATCCCGCCATTTTCACGTTCCCTCGCCCATGCTCGCATTGCCCAACGGTCCCCCACACTCTTCGCTTCCCTCGGATGAAAATGAATGGCTTCTGTTTTTTCATCGCCCCCTATCGCCATCAGTGGATAGCTACGGTGGACACGCAGCGCCCGGGGAACAGTGGGTTAACTGCCTTGCTCAGGGGCAGAACGACAGATTTTTTACAGGTGTATAAAATCGAGCACATGGCCATGTATTCTCCAAACATTGGCAGTAGAATGGCCTTACTGAAGAGCTGTGACTCCCTCCTAGAGTCAACTGTAAGTGCTGTTATTGGGAAGTGGAAACGTCTTTCATATTTTAGATTCTTCAAAGTAGCCACCCTTTGCCTTGACAGCTTTGCACACTCTTGGCATTCTCTCAACCAGTTTCACCTGGAATGCTTTTCCAACAGTCTTGAAGGACTTCCCACATATGCTGAGCACTTGTCGGCTGCTTTTCCTTCACTCTGCGGTCCAACTTATCCCAAACCATCTCAATTGGGTTGAGGTTGGGTGATTATGGAGGCCAGGTCATCTGATGCAGCACTCCATCACTCTTCTTCTTGGTCAAATAGCCCTTAAAACAGCCTGGAGCTGTGTTGGGTCATTGTCCTGTTGAAAAACAAATGATAGTCCCACTAAGCGCAAACCAGATGGGATGTCGTACCACTGCAGAATGCTGTGGTAATCATGCTGGTTAAGTGTGCCTTGAATTCTAAATAAATCACTGATAGTGTCACCAGCAAAGCACCCCCCACACCATCACACCTCCTCCTCCATGCTTCACAGTGGGAACCACACATGCGGAGATCATCCGTTCACCTACTCTGCGTCTCACAAAGACACAGCGGTTGGAAACAAAAATCTCAAATTTGGACTCATCGGACCAAAGGACAGATTTCCACTGGTCTAATGTCCATTGCTCATGTTTCTTGGCCCAAGCAAGTCTCTTCTTCTTATTGTTGTCCTTTAGTAGTGGTTTCTTTGCAACAATTTGACCATGAAGGCCTGATTCACGCAGTCTCCTCTGAACAGTTGATGTTGAGATGTGTCTGTTACTTGAACTCTGTGAAGCATTTATTTGGGCTGCAATTTCTGAGGCTGGTAACTGCAGCAGAGGTAACTCTGGTTCTTACTCTCCCATGGAGGTCCTCATGAGAGCCAGTTTCATCATAGCTCTTGATGGATTTTGCGACTGCATTTGAAGAAACTTTCAAAGTTCTTGAAATGTTCCACATTGACTGACCTTCATGTCTTAAAGTAAGGATGGACTATTGTTTCTCTTTGCTTATTTGAGCTGTTCTTGCCATAATATGGACCAGGTCTTTTACCAAATAGGGCCATCTTCTGTATACCACCCCTACCTTTTCACAACACAACTGATAGGCTCAAACGCATTAAGGAAAGAAATTCCACAAATGAACTTTTATCAAGGCACACCTGTTCATTGAAATGCATCAGAGGTGACTACCTAATGAAGCTGATTGAGAGAATGCCAAGCGTGTGCAAAGCTGTCTGACATCGAGGCAAAGGGTGGCTACTTTGAATAATCTAAAATGATTTAATACTTTTTTGGTTACTACATGATTCCGTATGTGTTATTTAATAGCGTTGATGTCTTCACTATTATTCTACAATGTAGAAAACAGTAAAAATAAAGAAAAACCCTTGAATGAGTAGGTGTGTCCAAACTTTTGACTGGTACTGTAAATCAATGTATATGCAAAAACACAGGTATTGAAACAAACAATTCTGAAAATCAACCTGCAATACATGCTGTGAAATAAGATGATGATGATGAACGCGGTTTTGAGTGTTTTTTTTTTTTTAGCAAACATACATTTTTATTTTACTCAACAAGCTTGTTCAAATTCAGCTCACTTCGAGCAGAATTTGTTTAGTAAACCCACTTAAACACATTAGCTTAAATTCTTGTCCTTTTGCCCTCAACTCACAGAATAATTCTGATTAAGCCATCGGTTAAATTGGCTTTTTTTTTACCATGCAGATGATGATACCATAGTCTAGGAAAGGAAGCAGCAGTTGGGTTAATGTCTTTTTAATGGATACATTAAAACAGTTATTTAATCTATACAGTAACCCAAGGTTATTAATCGTTTTTCTTAGATAATTAATATGCTTTCCAAAAGATTAATCAAACAAATCCAAATATGTTTTTAAAAATCAACACTTTCAACAATTGTTCCATCTCTTGCATGAATGAAAAAATTGCCAGCTGTGAAGTTAATTCTTTGTCGTGTACCAAACAGCATGATATGGGACTTTGTTTGATTTAAAACCAAATAATTTGCTAGAAACCATTTGTGTTCATCTTGGAGACTTGCTCGTATCTGCAAAACATTTGAACCATACAGTATTTATAGAGGACTATCGTCAGCAGACCTGGGTTCAAATAGACGTCTTTAAGAGCTGCATTGTTGACAGCGCTCTGCAATGCGTGATCAAATTGAATCCCGGCCTTCGCCTTCTTTGGAATCTGTGTCCGACACGGAATGTGGGGCTGGACGCTTGCTCAAGTCAGCTATTGTTGATTGTGCTTATGAGGAGATGACCATGCCTCTGAATGGCACAGACGGCAGAGAGGGAGGGTGAAGGCTTCCTATTTGACAACCAAAGTTGGATCGGATTTAATTCATATTAAATCCAAACATGAAATTAAGCTCTGGTGTGTGGAATATCTGACCTCATTAACATTAAATTGAAAGATTCAGATCATGATTCAGATGTGTACAATGACTCCGCCATCTGCTGTTGGTAAGGGGAATCCAACACCATGAAACACTGTCCAGCCTCAGGTATGAGCTCATATTCTGTGTGTGTGTTCTGTATGCAAAGACAGGTCTAAGTATGGTTAATAAGTGCATGGTATTATGACAACATGAGTATCTTTCCAAATTGAAACAGTAATAAAACAATGCAAATTCTCTCAACACTCCTTTAATAGCCTGTTTTTACTCACAACACTTCAAAACCCAATTTCCAAACAATTTTTTTTTACAAAAGAGCTCAACTCTTTTATTAAAAAGGGTTAGAATCATAAAATGGCCATACAAAAACGTAATAAAGAGTAAGATGGAAATAAAACAAAAAATATTGCAATAAACTAAAACTGATATGAAAAAAAAGACATACTGACATCATAAAAACAAGAGCTTTTACCTTGTATTCTTTAGTGGTTCATTTAAAAAAGAAAGAATACTGTCTGTCACATAATTTAAAATAATGTTTGTGCAAAAACATCTGCAAACTTTAACTATACTTAAAAGAGCTGTAAAGCTCAATGTTGAAGTTATTTGACTGTCCAGTTTTTCTTGGTATTACTTGGTGCCGCTTGACTTCCCAAAAGTAGTGCTATAATATACAGTTGAAGTCGGAAGTTTACATACACACTTTAGCCAAATACATTAACTCAGTTTTTCACAATTCCTGACATTTAATCCTAGTAAAAATTCCCTGTCTTAGGTCAGTTAGGATCACCGCTTTATTTTAAGGATGTGAAATGTCAGAATAATCGAAGAGAGAATGATTTATTTCAACTTTTATTCTTTCATCACAGTCCCAGTGGGTCAGAAGTTTACATACACTCAATTAGAATTTGGTAGCATTGCCTTTAAATTGTTTAACTTGGGTCAAATGTTTCAGGTAGCCTTCCACAAGCTTCCCACAATAAGTTGGGTGAATTTTGGCCCATTCCTCCTGACAGAGCTGGTGTAACTGAGTCAGGTTTGTAGGCCTCCTTGCTCGCACACGCTTTTTCAGTTCTGCCCACAAATTTTCTACAGGATTGAGATCAGGGCTTTGTGATGGCCACTCCCAATACTTTGACTTTGTTGTCCTTAAGCCATTTTGCCACAACTTTGGAAGTATGCTTTGGGTCATTGTCCATCTGGAAGACCCATTTGCGACCAAGCTTTAACTTCCTGACTGATAACTTGAGATGTTGTTTCAAAATATCAACATAATTTCCCTTCCTCATGATGCCATCTATTTTGTGAAGTGCACCAGCCCCTCCTGCAGCAAAGCACCCCTACAACATGATGCTGCCACCCCCGTGATTCACGGTTGGGATGGTGTTCTTTGGCTTGCAAGCCTCCCCCTTTTTCCTCCAAACATAACAATGGTCATTATGGCCAAACAGTTATATTTTTGTTTCATCAGACCAGAGGACATTTCTCCAAAAAGTACGATCTTTGTCCCCATGTGCAGTTGCAAACTGTAGTCTGGCTTTTTTTATGGTGGTTTTGGAGCAGTGGCTTCTTCCTTGTCGATATAGGACTTGTTTTACTGTGGATAAAGCTTTTTTACCTGTTTCCTCCAGCATCTTCACAAGGTTCTTTGCAGTTGTTCTGCAATTGATTTGCACTTTTCGCACCAAAGTACGTTCATGTCTAGGAGACAGAACTCGTCTCCTTCCTGAGCGGTATTACATTTACATTTACGTCATTTAGCAGACGCTCTTATCCAGAGCGACTTACAAATTGGATGACGGCTGCGTGGTCGCATGGTGTTTATACTACCGTACTATTGTTTGTACAGATGACCGTGGTACCTTCAGGCATTTGGAAATAGCTCCCAAGGATGAACCAGACTTGTGGAGGTCTACAATTTTTTCTGAGGTCTTGGCTGATTTCTTTTGATTTTCCCATTACGTCAAGCAAAGAGGCACTGAGTTTGAAGGTAGGCCTTGAAATACATCCACAGGTACACCTCCAATTGACTCAAATGATGTCAATTAGCCTATCAGAAGCTTCTAAAGCCATGACATAATTCTATGGAATCTTCCAAGCTGTTTAAAGGCACAGTCAACTTAGTGTATGTAAACTTCTGACCCACTGGAATTGTGAAAAAGTGAATTATAAGTGAAATAATCTGTCTGTAAACAGTTGTTGGAAAAATTACTTGTGTCATGCACAAAGTAGATGTCCTAACCGACTTGCCAATACTATAGTTTGTTCACAAGACATTTGTGGAGTGGTTGAAAAACAAGTTTTAAATGACTCCAACCTAAGTGTTTGTAAACTTCCGACTTCAACTGTAAATATGTATTATGAAGTAGTGGAACATATTTATGTTTCAGTTATGTATAGATACACTACATGACCAAAAGTATGTGGTCACCTGCTTGTCGAACGTCTCATTCCAAAATCATTGGCATCAATATGCAGTTGACCGGGGCAGCTCTAGCAGGCCAGAAATGTAAGGAAATTACTTGTTGGAAAGGTGGCATCCTATGACGGTGCCATGTTGAAAGTCACTGAGCTCTTCAGTAAGGTCATTCTACTGCCAATGTTTGACTATGGCGATTGCTCGGCTGTGTGGTCGATTTTATACACCTGTCAGCAACGGGTGTGGCAGAAATAGCCAAATCCACTAATTTGAAGGGGTGGCCACATACTGTTGTATATTGTTTGTATCATGAAATAGTGGAACACTGTACAGTCAAATGAGTGGGATTGACCGAAGACCTTCCCCCTTTCTGAGGCAAAACATGAGACACCTTGACCGTCAGCAATGCATGACGGGTCAAAATTACGGTAACATACACTGTTGTTAATATTCAGCTACCACGGTGAAGATGAACAAAAAATAAGTCAAATGTAATACTATCCATGTAGTATCTAATCGCAAGAGAAGCCAGTTTTCAAAGGGTTGATATTGACAAATGGGGTTACACAGTACCCCTTCTGAGCGCATGCACACACAGACACACACTTAAAATCTCCAAAACACACTTTCATCCAAATGAAATGCATTTTCGTGTCAAGTCACAAACATACAAGGTCAAAAGATGGAGAGAGGCGAAATAACTAAGGAAGGAAGCTTTGACTTCCAGGTGTCCTGCATAGCCTCGACTGAAGAGGCACAGGACGTTATTTCCCTCATAGGTCTATGAGAAAATACACCTCATGAAAAAACATCAACACACAATACAACAACATTGCTGACATTAAAATCCTGGCAATTCCCTAAAAACCAATTAAGCCTGTGGCCCTTTTTGACTCAACGTTATGAGTGGGTCTATCTTTAAAGAAAGTATAAAAACAGAGAACAGTGGACAGCAATTAGTTCATTGTTGAATACGGCACGCTAGTTTTATAAAGGGATTCTTGCCTTTCAGAATGGATAAAGTTAGAAAAAAGAACACTTCAAAGTCACTGGTAAATAGTTTAAGAACTGGGGAATTCTTCTACCCTTTTCACACTACTGTATCAAGCCAAACTGTACTGTGTTTAACTGTATTTTCCCCCCCCCCACATGGTCATTGTGAACACAGTTCCAGCAACTATAGTGGATGCTTAACCAAGCTAGTACAGTACAGCTTGGCTTGGGTCAACTCAGTAGTAGTGTGAGAAGGGTATTACTGAAAACTGCACTGCTGAGCCCTTTGCAGAGAGTAGGCTAATCAGGTGTGTTAGAGCAGGGCACTGGGAACAAGACATTTGCTTCCTTCTTTCCTTGCCCTCTCTTTCTCTCATTCTTCTCTCTCCTATACACGTTTGTGTCCAGAAATTCTTGCATGCACCTAGGGCCCTCTTCACAAATTCACAAGTGAAGTCATTGCATTGAACTCGCCTAAGGATACATTCCACTCTCTGATGAACGTCTCTCGTTATACAGTGCCAAGATTCTTGGTTACTGATTGTCCCTATTCTGTTTCCGTACAATGTGCTTCTAAATCAAAAAGGCAAGTATACTAGCCAGAAAGTAGTGTATCAAAAACTTGAGTAAGTCACTTTTCTCAATAAAAAAAGAGAACAAAATACATCTCTTCATAGCAAGAGGGGTTCCTCTGCAAATTTCACAGCAATTCCTCTCTTAGCATCCCACCCTTTATCCTAAAAATCAGTAACACACACTGCCTCCCGGCACACACTGCAAACACACACCAACACACCCCTTCAATCCTCTTACATTATATACAGGACATTTACCCACATAGGATTTCACAGAAATAATAATATAGTAACAAAACAAAGTGCCAACAAAGCTGCCATTACAGGTGGCCATTATAAGTGTCTAACCACAATATACACTATTATACTTAAAAGGCAGCATACATTTTTTTAACAAAAGATGTTTTTTTCCTTCTTTTTTTGCTGGTGTATAAAACAGTAACATTTGACGTTGACAACAACATCCATTTTATACTGGGAACACAGGTTTGTAACTGGACAGTTTCCACAGGAAAAGGACTAGGGAGTTTGTTTACGTTTTTTGCTTAGTCAGAGCAGCCTTGGCTGGGTTCCAATCTGGTGGATTACTCCCAGCCTTCCCCACTACCTTTGGTAACTTGGAGAGCCCACGGAGCTGAACGAGTTGGATTAATTTCAAATTTAGATTTAGAAATGTATTTCTAATAATTACATTTTGAAAAATTGGGAACCAGCATATAAGGACCTATAATCTTCACTTCATGGAGCTATTACCATATTGATAGCCTCAATACCTAGTAAATACAAATATCAAAGGACAGAAAGGAAGGGAGTGATTTTTCAGAATGTATTCCAGCTTGTCTCTCTCTATGGGAGATGAGGACTGTTCAAAGGGAACAGAATAATTTTTTCAGAATTGAACCCAGCCCCAGTCTCTCTATGGTAGATGAGGTTCGTTTTAAAGGACAGAAGGAAGGGAGTGATTTTTCAGAATGGAATCCAGCTCGTCTCTCTCTATGGGAGATGATAAGGGCTGTTCAGGGGTCAGGGTTTAAGGAGATGGGGATAGCTGCAGCCCAATTTGTCGACCAGTGTATAGGCGAGTGGATGTGTTGAAAGGAAAGTAATGGGCGTGTGGAAAGGAGTGGATGTGTTGAAAGCGCTCTGTTACAGGTTAGACAGTTTTGATCGTGCAGTTTTTTTTGTCCGGTTCTTACCACACAACTATCGTACTGCGAGAGTTTGGACTTGAGTCTGAGTCGTCCAGAGGATGAGTCTGAGTTGTATTTCGCTGTTAGTTAAACATAAATAACTGTAGATTTTAAGTTGTAAAACTGACGATTGTTTATTTTTTATTAAAAGTACTGATGATGGGTGTACTATTGCTTGTATGCGTGTGCTCACTGTGACGGTCACCCTGATATTGGCTACTAATTAGCTACTTCCCACGCCGGGACAATGGTGCTTGGCAAGCGGGAGCAAGGACACTGTGTCCAGGTGTTGTTACCCTTCATGCCATGCCCATTGAGTAGTCTGTATTTATGTATCAATGTGAAATCTAGATGGTTATCAATATTAGTTATTTCTTGTGTAGGCTTCTATCCTACTTGAAATGAAATCATAGGAGAGAAGAAAAAAATTGACACGTTAGCTACCGCTGGCGACAACTTGACACAGCTGCCCAGTGGGAAGCACCTCCGGTTAGCAGGCATCTCGATACAAAACCGGTGCACTGGTCGGCGGCTTATCAACTCGTATCAGCCATGCAAAACGGTCTTGAGCGGCAACATATCTGCTCAATTAGCTGATTATCTTTCCAATCACCCACTCCTTTCGACACACCCACTCGCCTATACTCCGGTCGCCATATTGGGCTGCAGCTACCCCATACTTGGGTTTAGGTGGCAGTGATATGTCACATGGCGGGCTTGGTGTAGCCGAAGATGCCAACAGGGAAGTGCTTGACGTGAGTGGGCCACTGGGCAGCCAGCTGGAAAAACTTGACATCATTCCACTCCACGCCGTCAATGGACACTATGGAGAGAGGGAGAGAGAGTGAAAGAGACGCAATTTATTTTTTATTTTCAACCACTTGGTGGCGATATTGCACTTTTTAAAGACTCATTGAATTGAGGCTATTCAGGGAATTCACATTAACCTATGTGTGTGTCTTCAGCACGTACTCTACAGTATGTGTTAAAACAGAATAAGTATGTAGTATACATGTATGATTGAACATGTGGGTGCATGCTTGCGTTGAAGGGATGCAGAGTGGGGTGTTTGGGTAGTGCTGTGGCAGTCATGACATTTCGTCAGCCCCGTTTATTGTCTAATTACTGTCGGTCTCACGGTAATTGACCGTTAATTAACATGAACACGTCTAGCCTCCACGCATACAAGCCTCTGATGTGCGCCTTTGGAACATCTACATTTTATATACACCATCAAAATAAATCCATTTTGAAGGAAACATTATTGAAAGGAAACGAAGGAAACAACATTATATAAAGACAATGTATTTCAGAAGAAGAGAATATATGTCATCTGGCTATGCGCCATGCCATAGGCTGTAGGCTAGTTCATTTAGCATTCAAGATATGCATAGAAGTCCCGTGGCGTTATTTTATATTATATGATTTTATATTAAGGAGAATATAATTGAACTTAGCTGAATAAAATAGACAGGATATTTTTCCTATTCCGGAGCAAGTGCGCATATGAAGTGGCTATGTTGAGCGTAAAAGTGATCATTTGAAACAGGTCCTATATGCTAGATTTAGATTTATTTGACTACTTTAGTTGTGTTGATACAAACCTTAGAATGTCTTTGAAATCAAAACATATATGGGCTGCATGATGCGACTATAGACTATTGATGATTTGAGAAAGTTGCAAAAAAAGCTTCCGCTCTGTTCCTTGCCTCAGGCTGCACACGCTGCTCTCTCATCAAGTGCACTCGAATAGTAAATGGGGCCGCTTTCCACGGTTCGTTTTTCAATCATGCCGGGTAGGCTATTCCGGTTTTATAGCGGAGCATGTTCTTAATAGAGTAGCGGCTGGGATCCTCCTCTTTTTGGTGGCAACCATCAAAACTCTGCTTTCACACGGGATTGCATATCGAAATGTCTGGACTTATAATACCAGTCAAAATTTTGGACACACGTACTCATTCAAGGGTCTTTATTTTTACTATTTTCTACATTGTAAAATAATAGTGAAGACATCAAAACTATGAAATAACACATATGGAATCATGTAGTAACCAAGGAAGTGTTAAACAAATCAAAATATATTTTACATTTTACATTTTTCAAAGTAGCCACCCTTTGCCTTGATGACAGCTTTGCACACTCATTCTCTCAACCAGCTTCACCTGGAATTCTCTTCCAACAGACTTGAAGGAGTTCTCACATATGCTGAGCACCTGTTGGCTGCTTTTCCATCACGCTGTGGTCCAACTCATCCCAAACCATCTCAATTGGGTTGAGGTCGGGTGATTGTGGAGGCCAGGTCATCTGATGCTGCACTCCATCACTCTCCTTCTTGGTCAAATAGCCCTTACACAGCCTGGAGCTGTGTTGGGTCATTGTCCTGTTGAAAACAATTGATAGTCCCACTAAGCGCAAACCAGATGGGATGGCGTATCACTGCAGAATGCTGTGGTAGCCATGCTGGTTAAGTGTGCCTTGAATTCTAAATAAATCACTGACAGTGTCACCAGCAAAACACTCCCACACCTCCTCCTCCAAGCTTCACGGTGGGAACCACACACGCAGAGATCATTCGTTCACCTACTCTGCGTCTCACAAAGACATGGCGGTTGGAACCAAAAATCTCAAATTTGGACTCATTTCCAGATTTCCACCAGTCTAATGTCCATTGCTCATGTTTCTTGGCCCAAGCTCTTCTTATTGGTGTTCTTTAGTAGTGGTTTCTTTGCAGCAATTCAACCATGAAGGCCTGATTCACGCAGTCTCCTTTGCACAGTTGATGTTGAGATGGGTCTGTTACTTGAACTCTGTGAAGCATTTATTTGGCCTGCAATATTTGAGGCTGGTAACTCTAATGAACTTATCCTCTGCAGCAGAGGTGATTCTGGGTCTTCCTTTCCTGTGGCGCTTTATGGTTTTTGCGACTGCACTTGAAGAAACTTTCAGTTTCTTGGAAAATGTCTGGATTGACTGACCTTCATGTCTTAAAGTAATGATGGACTGTCATTTCTCTTTGCTTATTTGAGCTGTTCTTACCATAATATGGACTTTGTCTTTTACCAAATAGAGCCATCTTCTGTATACCACCCTTACCGTGTCACAACAACAACATGAAGTAAAAAAAAAAAAACACAAATTAACTTTTAACAAGGCACACCTGTTAATTTAAATGCATGCCAGGTCACTACCTCATGGTGTTTGAGAAAATACCAAGAGTGTGCAAAGCTGTCATCAAGGCAAAGGGTGTGTAAGAATATTTCGAAGATAAATACACAATGCAGAGGATGAGAGGTCAAGAGAGTACTAACGATCAATGGAAATAGTGTTTTTTCTGTAAGAGAGAATTATTGATCTATGGGTCAGAGACATGGGAGGAATTTGTCTAGGCATTGAGCCTGAAATATGATACTGATTATTTGGCCATTGGCCCAGTTTTATTGCAAGGAATTCTAATTGGTCAACCACAGGCTAAGGCTGGGTTATAAAACAACATCCTGTCCCTTTGTTCTGTGGGGAGAATCACAGGAGAGAATCACTGAGGACAGGGGAGGATGAACATCTACCATCTACCTCCCCGCATGATTTGTTCTCTTTCAATAAACCTATTTTCCTCCCCTGATTTGCTTTGGGGTTTGTGTTATTGAAGAGGAACATCAACTACTAACAGGTGGCTAATTTGAAGAATCTCAAATATAAAATATATTTTGATTTGTTGAACACTTTTTTGGTTACTACATGATTCCATATGTGTTATTTCATAGTTTATGTTTTCACTATTATTCTACAATGTAGAAAATAGTAAAAATAAAGAAAACGCCCTGGAATGAGTAGGTGTGTCCAAACTTTTGACTGGTACTGTATATCCCACCATGCATCAACCACTATTTGAGGAGCATGCAGCCTCTCGCAGGTGATATTCTGCCAAAACTCTGTATGCCATGGGCTCTCCAACCCTGTTTCTGCAGCTACCCAGTGTTTATTTTGGGAAACACAGTGCTTAATTTGGGTACATTGATAGCAACATGTTTTCACAACGAAACATATTTCATTTAAACTGTTGACAGCCCCTCTCTCTGCACGCTTGAGAAAGGAATGAAGGAGAGAGAAGAGATGGAAAAGCACGGTGGTGAGATATTCTGTAGCTAAAGGTAACGTGTCAGCCTATTAATTATGAAAATATAAAACATTTCCTATTACTAGGCTATTCAAATTCAAATACAAATTCACTATAATTGTAGGATAGCTCTGTGTGCCGCCCTGCACAACCAATGAACCAACAGCATCGCCTAGGCCTATACTTTCTCTCCCAGACTCATGGATAGAAAGTTTGGAGCGTAGCATAAGGTAAGGTAACCAGACCATCCAGTATGCATAATAATGCACAATAATAAAGTCCACATTCAAAGGAGATTACTAGAATTTGTTTAATTTTGGAGTATAGGTGAGACCAATTACAAAGACATCTTAAATCAATGTTTTTATATATTTTTTGCCGTGCGTAATAGGCCTTTGCGGTAGGTTATGTATTGTATGGCACAATCATGTGCTCTAATATGTGTATGAGTGTTTTGAATGAATCATCACCTTAGAAAGTGCTGTCCATTTCGTTATGTTAGACTTTGAAACAACATCCACAACAACCATGTTTTCCACTCAGGTTCAACCTACTGTTGAACTTCTTTCTTTAAATTGATCATCACACTGAGGTGAGTTTTAAAAACACGATACTGTTTTGATGATAAGTGTTTGATGTGATTTTCGTTTTTTATTTGCATTGACGTCAGAATGGTTAGAGGGACAATAGAGCCCTGAGTACCAGGCCATTAGGACCTGATGGTCGTTAGCGAGTTGGGTACTACTACTATCACAATCTCCAGAGGAGATTACTGTGACTCAACGGTCACATGGAATTTGACTGCGGTCATGACTCATGACTACAGGTGTGACGGTAATACGGTCACCAGTGCTTGACTTGGACTGAAATAGGTAGGTGCCAGTACTAATTTTAGGTGCAGGTACTTTTTATATTTACTGTAATTTCCGGACTATTAAGCACACCTGAATATAAGCCGCACCCACTGAATTACATTTTTTATTTATTTTGAACATAAATAAGCCGCACATGTCTATAAGCGTCATTGTTTAAGCCGCGAGGTTCAAAGCCTGGGAAAAAAGTTGCGGCTTATAGTCCGGAATTTACGGTAGGTGCAGGAGCTCCACAATACTTTTGAGCAAATTTTTTATTAGAGGAATAGGAGCTCAAGCAGTAGAAAATGTGATGTGCCAGTACTCAGCTCTGGTGAGCTCCTGCCCAAGTCAAGCTCTGGCGGTCAATGCAACAACCCTATGTGTGGGTATGTGTTTATGCTTACGTGTGTGTGTGTGTGTGTGTGTGTGTGTGTGTGTGTGTGTGTGTGTGTTTGTCAGGCCTGTACCTCTCAGCATGGTGTGCTGGTGTTTGGCAGTGCAGATCAGCCTGCTGATGCCCTCGATCACCTGGCTCTTGGAGTCCACCTCCTTCTCCTTGGGCTTTTTACTCAGGAATATCACTGCTCATCAAAGCGTGAGAAAGAGAAGAGCGAGAGAGGACATCACTGAAGTAAAGAGATCATTTGTTTTACTAAAGATGTAAAGGTAAAAGGTAAAGACGTCTTTTTCATGCCGACATCAACACAAAATCTTGTTGTTGCTGTATTTGGCCAGATAACTAGATTACAACCAGAAAAAGACGTCTTCTTCATCAGGCACAAATTTTCATATAGAAAAACATAACATGCTATGAGTTGTAAGATCGCATTAACGCTTATAGCGGGTAATAACGCATTCAACCCATTGGCTTTCAGTAAAGCGCCACCCACCTTTCTTGTTCTTCTCCTTCATGACAACGGTCATGGCCATGCCGGGAGGGGGTGTCAGCTCGCCCCCGTTGGGGATGCGGGACACCTGCAGCGAGCGGAAGTTGCTCTTCAGGGTATTCTTGATGCCCACGTCGCGTTTCTCGCCCTCCTTCTTCTTGTCGGCGCCGTGACATGTCCAGTAGTCCACCTGGAGTCCCATCACCTCCCCGCCTGTCACCGGAGAGCTGCACGGTGGAGGGATATGGGAGAGAAACGTTTTAGGAACGTAACAGGAACGTTTTATAGGCATGAAAGGGAAGAAAAAGGCCAAAACTGCGAGGTTTAGTACCATCTGAACTTGTGCGTGGCAGTGTGGGGCTGTAGCCAGTTTATTTTATTATGTACAACTTACAGGTCAAGTCATGAAAAGGAAGAAGACAAAGGGTACAGTAGAGCTCCAGTGAAAGACAGTACGGAACACAGAACAGTGGTTATTTCCCTTCCCCTCACCCCACCCAACATCTGGTCTGCAAGGAACATCTGGATGGAGTAAGGTCATTCATCTGGGAAGTATGCGGAGTGACGGGAAAGTGGGGTGGTGAAGGATGGCTATCCTCTCTCACTCGCTCCAGATTGGTCCATCTTTGGCCTTTTAAATTAATAATGTATAGTTTACGAATGCCTCATTAAATTAATAATATATAGTTTACAAATGCCTCATGAGCATAGTTCAACTGCTCTACCCCATCAGAACCCAAAATCTAATAAGAAACTTGTTAATGTGGAAGGTGTGGTCTGTACCTTGTGAAATTGTTTTATTGGCTACTGTGGCCAATGGGCCTCTATGGGGGTTGTAGCCATAGTTATAAGGTTGACCTTCAGATAAAATAATGGTTATGAGAGAAGGGAAGATAACTTAATTAACAAGACAGCTAAGGTACAGTACGTACCCGGCTCCGGCGAGGGTGGCTGAGACGGAGGGGGAGGGGGGCGGGGTGCAGGTCTGGTCCTTCATGTAGGTTGGTCCCGGCTGGGGGGGAGGGGAGGCCAGCATATTGATGCTCCCCATCACAGCATCATCAGAGTCCACTGAGGATTAGGGAGGAGGATTTGTTAACGTCTTTAAAAAATATATATATATGTCTGTCCCATGGCGTCTTGATCTCGTCATGAAAAAGTTGCTTTACCTGGTTGTAATCTAGTTATATGATGCCTTTTAACCAGAAAACCACTCAGGCTAAATATTACATGATTAAGACATCATACATACAGTATTTTGCCCGCTGGGCCCCTTCTCTCTGTCTTCCCTTCTTCCTTCCATCTCATTCGAAACAAAGGATTACCAAACAAGACAAAGAAAACGTATGGTCAAAGGAAAATAAAGAGTAGGATGTCTTACTTGAGGTTGAGAGGTTGTGCTCAACGATGCCCACTTTCACCAGCTGAGGGGGACAAAAACCCAGATTGAGATTTACATTTTGCTCATTTAACTTCTTATGGATGGTGGCAGTATTGAGTAGCTTGGATGACTGACGTGCCCAGAGTAAACTGCCTGCTACTCATGCCCAGAAACTAAGATATGAATATTATTAGTAGATTTGGATAGAAAACACCCTGACGTTTCTAAAACTGTTTGAATTATGTCTGTGAGTATAACAGAACTCATATGGCAGGCAAAAACCTGAGAAAAAATCCAAACAGGAAGTGGTTTGTAGTTTTTCAAGTGATTGCCTATCCAAACTACAATTCCTGTGGGGTCATTTTGCACTTCCTAAGGCTTCCACTAGATATCAACAGTCTTTTGAACCTTGTTTGAGGCTTCTACTGTGATGTGGGGATGAATAAGAGCTCATTGAGTGAGAGGACTGCCAGCAGGGCATGAGCCTCAGCCATGCGCACTCACATGAGAGGTAGCTCAGTTCCATTGCATTTCTGAAGACAAAGGATTTCTCCGGTTGAAACTTTATTGCAGATTTACGATAAAAACATCCTAAAGATTGATTCTATACATCGTTTGACATGTTTCTACGAACTGTAATGGGATTTTTTGAGTTTTCGTCTGACCTGCGCATCGTGAATTTGGATTTGTGAAAAGAAGGCGCGAACAAAAAGGAGTTTTTGGACATAAGGGATGGACTTTATCGAACAAAACAAACATTTATTGTTGAACTGGGATTCCTGGGAGTGCATTCTAATGAAGATCATCAAAGGTAAGTGAATATTTATAATGCTATTTCTGACTATTGTTGACTCCAACATGGCGGATATATTGTATGGCGTGTTTTTGTGTCTGAGCGCCGTACTCTGATTATTGCATGGTGTGCTTTTTCGGTAAAGCTTTTTTGAAATCTGACACAGCGGTTGCATTAAGGAGAAGTGTATCTACAATCCTATGCATAACACTTGTATTTTCATCAACATTTATGATGAGTATTTCTGTAAATTGATGTGGCTCTCTGCAAAATCACCGGATGAAGCAAAACATTACTGAACGTAACGCGCCAATGTAAACAGATGTTTGGATATAAATATGAACTTCATCGAACAAAACATACATGTATTGTGTAACATGAAGTCATATGAGTGTCATCTGATGAAGATCATCAAAGGTTAGTGATTCATTTTATCTCTATTTCTGCTTTTTGTGACTCCTCTCTTTGGCTGGAAAATGGCTGTGTTTTTTTGTGTATAGGCGCTGACCTAACATAATCATATGGTTTGCTTTTGCTGTAAAGCCTTTTTAAAATCAGACACTGTGGCTGGATTAACAAGAAGTAAAGCTTTAAAATGGTGTATAATACTTGTATGTTTGAGGAATTTTAATTATGAGATTTTTGTTGTTTTGAATTTGGCGCCCTGCACTTTCACTGGCTGTTGTCATATCGATCCCGCTTACGGGATTCAAGCCATAAGAAGTTTTAACAGACACTCTTATCCAGAGTGACGTACAGTCAGTACATTTAACCAAGGTACAATACTTGACCAAAAGTGTGTGGACACCTGCTCATCGAACATCTCATTTGTGCATTAGTGAGGTCAGGCACTGGTGTTGGGCAATTAGGCCTGGCTCGCAGTCGCCGTTCCAATTCATCCAAATCAAATCAAATGTTATTGGTCACATACACATGGTTAGCAGATGTTAAAGGTGTTCGATGGGGTTGGGGTCAGGGCTCTGTGCAGGCCAGTCAAGTTCTTCCACACCGATCTCGATAAACTATTTCTGTATGGACCTCGCTTTGTGCACAACGGCATTGTCATGTTAACACAGGAAAGGGCCTTTACCCCCAACTGTTGCCACAAAGTTGGAAGCACAGAATTGTCTACAATGTCATTGTATGCTGTACAGTTAAGATTTCCCTTCACTGGAACTAAGGGGCCTAGCCTGAACCAGGTAAAACAGCCCGAGACCATTATTCCTCCTCCACCAAACTTTACAGTTGGCACTATGGTAGCGTTCTCCTGGCATCTGCTAAACCCAGATTCATCTGTCAACTGCCAGATGGCGAAGGGTGATTCATCACTCCAGAGAACGCATTTCCACTGCTCCAGAGTCCAACTCCAGCTAACGCTTGGCATTGCGCATAGTGATCTTAGGTTTGTGTGTGGCTGCTCGGCCATGGAAACCCATTTCATGAAGCTCCCGACGAACAGTTCTTGTGCTAACGTTGCTTCCAGAGGGCAGAGGATTTTTACGCGCAACGCGCTTCAGCACTCGGTGGTTCCATTCTGTGAGCTTGTGTGGCCTACCACTTCGCGGGTGAACCGTTGTTGCTCCTAGATGTTTCTACTTCACAATAACAGCACTTACAGTTGACCAGGGCAGGTCTAGCAGGGCAGAAATTGACAAACTGACTTGTTGGAAAGGTGGCATCCTATGACGGTGCCACGTTGAAAGTCACTGAGCTCTTCAGTAAGGCCATTCTACTGCCAATGTTTGTCTATGGAGATTGCATGGTTGTGTGCTTGAATTGTATACACCTGTCAGCAAATGGTGTGGCTGAAATAGCTGAATCCACTAATTTGAAGGTATGACCATATACTTTTGCATATATAGTGGAAGTAAAAAACAAACATATCCCAGTCATCAACATATGCCAGAAAAGTAAAACTTTCCTCAATAAAGCAGCTACAAATAAAAATATGTGCTCATTGTGCATTATCGTGACAGCTTCAAATAAATGACAGATAATTGTCAGTCTAATTGGAGATGAGCGCTCAAAGATAACACTCACATTATTTAGTTGCTAGTGAATATTCTTACCCCAATAAATGGCACAAACTTCTGACAGGAGTCCTCGTCAGGGCTGAGGGAGAGAGAATGGGTAACAAATAATAATGTTAGTCTTGCGTTAACACAACGCTCCAGGATCAACACACTCCCTGTTTTGGATGTGGTGGTGTGATGGGTCTGAAGGAAGAATGAGTTTGTGTGTGTGGCTAAGTGATTCTGGAAAACCCAGAACATTTTGGGAACGAAGGTCATGCCGTGATGGGAATGCCAGGGAACGCTCCTTACAACCGACCCCTAAACGGGTGCGTTGTAAGCCTGCCGTGATGTGAGCAGTGGAGGAGGGGTGGAGTGAGTGAGGGGGCTAAAATTGTTGGTGACATTGAATGTGAACCTAATATACAGGGTGAGTTCTGCAATCCCACTGGTTTTGGTTTCTCAGTACTTGAGGTTACTGATCGGCAAAAAAAATAAAAATCAACAGCCGAAAATTAACAAGGATGAAAATCTACAGAACTATGGCACTCGAGCTCCAGCGCCGTGCACATCCACTATATATTGTGGGGCAAATCCTAACTTCCATTTAGGTACATTTTCACTTAGTCATTCATTGATGACAATGGGAGAATAAGCTAAAAGTTGACTTAAGTGGATGTTAGGATTCGCCCCTGTATTTGTAAAGGGTTGCTTAATAGACAGAGGGTTAAAGTACTGTTAGCATATTTCACATGTTCGGTCTAGTCAACTACTTCTGTGTGAAGTTGGTAGTGCTGCCTTCGTTTTACCAAAGCTATCCTTGCCTATTTCTCACAAATCCCCCAAAATATGCTCAAAAAGATGGATATGGCTGGTGCAAAACCAAAATAACCTGCAAAATGAGGCCAGAGAAGGTGAATTTTTGGAGAGCATGGTGAAAAGCTGTGAGAAAAACATGTTAGGACAGCAATGAGGCAGGACAAACAGAGCATAACAAGTTCATCTCCCTCGCGAGACACACTCGAGTAGCATTGAGAGTTTTCTAGAGTTTTTAGAGATGGAAAAAGCATTGACTAAAATATTGAGTATACACATCTGAGACTTTGCACCCTTGCTTTTCAAAGAGAAAGAAGACAAGTAGGTACAAACATTGCACATTGAGCAAACTCAGTCGGGCCCTTGGTGTACAGTAGTTTCCCCTGCCTATCTGACCAGAATATTATCTAGGACAGGGCTCTCCAACCCTGTTCCTGGAGAGCTACGATCCTGTAGGTTTTCACTCTAACTCTTAGCTAGCACACCTGATTCTAATAATTAGATGGTTGATGAATCAGTTTAGTTATAATTGGGGTTGGAGCAAAAACAGTACAGGAACATTGTTGTAGAGCCCTGATCTAGGATAATCTTCAAGTGCGTCTCAATATTCTAACGCGGCTTCCTCTCCTGGTCTCCTGTTCTTCAATGGCACTGATCTGAAAACACATGATAGATGAAAGCATTACTCCTCTCTGCAGAGTTCGGACTCGATCGGCTCTTTTCATGTTGTGACAATGCTCAGTGGACTCTGTCCCTGTCACCAAGAGGAGACTGGGAGAGACCGGGATTAGCCAATCAAAAGTCACCCTTCGTGCCTATAGTGCACTGCGCCTTTTATACGCCTGGTAATTGTTAAGGTGACCTTTAAATGTTTACGTGCTCATCCTCCCTGGTGGATATAAAGTGTGTGTGTATGTCATTACACTCTTAAAGGCCAGAATTGTTTCTGAGGTGGGTCAACAGTGACATCTGAGCAGAGATTTGAAAATAACGGTCACTCAAAAAAACAAAAAACACGCAGGTGTATCGTGTGTGTGAGCGAGTGTCACGTGGCTGGTGTTCTCTACCGCTGCACTATCCACTCTTTCTTCCTCCCTCCCTCCTTCCATCTCTTCAAACCACATAATTAGATCTCCACTGTCATCTCTCCTTCTTTACACTCATCCTCCTCCTCATTTTTAATCTTGTTTCATCCCCTCTTTCCTGATCTCCTCCACATCTCTTTCTCTCTCTGAGGTAATAGGAAAGAACACATTAATGTCAACCTTTCTCTCTTAGATCTCATTGCTTCAAGTTTGCCCTAACGTTCCCAACTTTAAAGAGCAAAGTACGTGGGAGACCTTAAAGGTAGAGTCAGCAATGTGACATCATCAAACACAGCGGGGCGACTTCCTGATTACAGATTTCAACGATAAAAGGGTTTCAATTCACCAAGACGGTCACTATTGGCTCTTCCCAATTTGTACATTCGGCACTCCTTTGAGGCATACCGACATCGGAAAGATCCAATAATGGCAGCCTTGGCAGATTTGACTTTTGTTGTTGACTTCTGTAAGCAGGAAGTCACCCTGCAGTGTACAGTATGATGATGTCATATTGCTGACTGTACCTTTAATGCGGTTGTATCTTATCTAAAATCCACATATCCAAACCAAAAGCCAACCAAGCCAGACAAACAAGTGGTTAAGACAGTAAGACATGCAAAAATTCAAATCAATACAGGGGTAGTCGATGCAGACCAGATATGAAGTTATGACGAACAGCGAGTGATGTGTGGGTGGGTTAGACATTAGACAACAGGTTATATTGGTGAACAAAATGCAACACAGCAGGGGGGCGGGGTCAAACGAAAGGCTGCGGCCAGGTACCTGATGTAAAAATCAAAATACAAGCTTCTCTTCCTTGAATGCAAATGAAAGAAAAAGGTAGAAAAACTCAGTGTGGTAAAATGGTACAAGTCGTTGTTGTTCTTTCTTCATGAGTTCATGACTTCTGTATGAGTCAACTGTCGCAAAATATGTGCTGTCAAAGTAGAGTCGACATGTTGATATTCTGTTGGTGTTAATTTGAATAAGCGAATGTTGTCGATGAATGTCATTGAATGTTGTTGAAATTATCAATACTGGTGTTGCTTTATCCAAAAATAAATTTGTGAGAAAGTAGCCACTAAATTGAATAATCTGAAGTGTAGAGGGAGCACTTGCTATACAATAGATAATGCAAATATATAGTTTAATAGCATAATAGAATAATAGCACACAAAACTATCTACATACATAATATCTACATTTTACCAGACATTTCATAAACACACGCACACATGCACACGCGTGCATGGGCACACACACACCCTTAAATATCACCCATTCATGCTGCACTCACATGCATGCACACGTTCGCTTGCACACACACACACACACACACACACACACACACACACACACACACACACACACACACACACACACACACACACACACACACACGACACACACACCTTACCTTTTCTGTTTGTAGGTGAGCATGGCCTCAGAGATGGGACACTGGTGTGAGACGCTGGCCCCAGCCAAGTACTGAGACACACGGCCTGCCACATCAATGTTGTCTTGGGAAACCCAAAGTGGAGGGCACAACCTATCATGTTTTTGTTTTTACACCCTTTTTAAATCCCATGTATTACTATTATTTTATTATTAATGTATTGTATTATCATTCAACACCTACAGTAATGCAACAGTAGAAGAATCATAATATACTAATATTGTGTGTATGTGAGCATATTACACTTAAAGAAGTATTCGGTAAAACATCCTGCTATGAATACCCTGTACATAAATAATAACTTATATATTTTGTAATCATGTTTTTAATAAATAAATACAATATTATAATTATAACAAACTACTACATTTTAAGAACATTTAGAAAGACTTAAGCAAATTTGAAGAAAAGGATGCCTAAATTTTATCAGCATATCGACTGTAGTACTCGTGCTGCTAAAACACTAGACCACTGTTACTCCAACTTCTGGGATGCATTCAAGGCCCTCCCTGCATTCCTGTCACGACTTCTGCCGAAGTCGATGCCTCTCCTTGTTCGGGCGGTGTTCGGCGGTCGACGTCACTGGCCTTCTAGCCATTGCCGATCCATTTTTCATTTGTTTTGTCTCATTTTTCCACACACCTGGTTCTCATTGTCCCTCACTATGTGTTGTGTATTTAACCCTCTGTTTCCCCCATGTCTTTGTGTGGTATTGTTTATCTGTGTTGATGTATGTGCACGTTAGTCTGGTTGCGCTGGGTTATGTATACCCGTTTTGTATTTCGTGTTCATTGTGCCGTGTGCTTTTGGTTTGCCTGAATAAAAGGCTCTGTGTGCTACCAAATACCTGCTCTCCTGCGCCTGACTCCCTTGCAGCCACTTACGCATACCTGACAATTCCTTTCGGCAAATCTAACCAAGACTCCGTTTTGATCCTCCTATCCTATAGGCAGAAACTCAAACAGGAAGTACCCGTGCTAAGGACTATTCAATGCTGGTCTGACCAATCGGAATCCACGCTTCAAGATTGTTTTGATCACGTGGACTGGGATATGTTCCGGGTAGCTTCTGGGAATAATATTGGCGAATATACTGAAACGGTAACTGCCTTTATCAGGAAGTTTATAGGAGATGTTGTACCCACTGTGACTATTAAAATATACCCTAACCAGAAACCGTGGATAGATGGCAGCATTCGTGCAAAACTGAAAGCACGAACCACCGCATTTAAACACGGCAAGGTGTCTGGGAATATGGCAGAATACAAACAGAGTAGTCATTCCCTCCACATGGAAATCAAAACGTCAGTGTAGAGACAAAGTGGAGTCGCAATTCAACGGCTCGGACACAAGACAAACGTGGCAGGGTCTACAGACAATCACAGACTACAAGCAGACACCGATGTCTTGCTTCCAGACAAGCTAAAACCAATGAGGAGATGGGAGAGGCCGGATTTGCAGTGCATTGACGCGAGTGGTGTGGTCAGTACGTAACACAGTGCCACCGACGCGGCCCACAATCAAGGACTATGGGCTCTCCTTCACCGTGGTCGACGTGAGTAAGACATTTAAACGTGTTAACCTTCACTAGACTTCCGGCCCAGACGGCATCCCTAGCCGCGTCCTCAGAGCATGCTCAGACCAGCTGGCTGGTGTGTTTACCGACATATTCAATCTCTCCCTGTTCCAGTCTGCTGTCCCCACATGCTTCAAGATGGCCATCATTGTTCCTGTACCCAAGAATGCAAAGATAACTGAACTAAATGACCATCGCTCCGTAGCACTCACTTCTGTCATCATGAAGTGCTTTGAGAGGCTAGTCAAGGTTCATATCACCTCCATCTTACCTGTCACCCTAGACCCATTTCAATTTGCTTACCGCCCCAATAGGTCCACAGACGATGCAATCGCCATCACACTGCACACTGCCCTATCCCATCTGGACAAGAGGAAAAGATATGTAAGAATGCTGTTGATTGACTATAACTCAGCATTTAACACCATAGTACCCTTCAAGCTCATCATTAAGCTTGAGGCCCTGGGTCTGAACCCCGCCCTGTGCAATTGGGTCCTGGACTTCCTGACGAGCCGCCCCCAGGTAGTGAAGGTAGGAAACAACAACACCACTTCGCTGATCCTCAACACTGGGGCCCCCACAAGAGTGCGTACTCAGCCCCCTCCTGTACTCCCTGTTCACACGTGACTGCGTGGCCAAGCATGTCTCCAACTCAACCATCAAGTTTGCAGACGACACTACAGTAGTAGGCTTGATTACCAACGACGACGAGACAGGTGAGGGCTCTGGGAGTGTGGTGTCAGGAAAATAACCTCTCACTCAACGTCAACAAAACAAAGGAGATGATCGTGGGCTTCAGGAAACAGCAGAGGGAGCATCCCCCCATCCACATCGACGGGACAGCAGTAGAGAAGGTGGAAAGTTTTAAGTTCCTCGGCGTACACATCACTGACAAACTGAAATGGTCCACCCACACAGACAGTGTGGTGAAGAAGGCGCAACAGCATCTCTTTAACCTCAGGAGGCTGAAGAAATGTGGCTTGTCACCTAAAACCCTCAAACTTTTACAGATGCACAATTGAGAGCATCCTGTCGGGCTGTATCACCGCCTGGTACGGCAACTGCACCGCCCACAATTGTAGAACTCTCCAGAGGGTGGTGGGTCTGCACAACGCATCACTGGGGGCAAACTACCTGCCCTCCAGGACACCTACAGCACCCAATGTCACAGGAAGGCCAAAAAGATAATCAAGGACAACAACCACCCGAGCCACTGCCTGTTAACCCCGCTATCATCCAGAAGGCGAGGTCAGTACAGGTGCATCAAAGGTTGGACCGAGAGACTGAAAAACAGCTTCTATCTCAAGGCCATCAGACTGTTAAATAGCCATCACTAGCACAGAGAGGCAGCTGCCTATATACACAGACGTGAAATCATTGGCCATTTTAATAAATGGAACACTAGTCACTTTAATAATGTCACTTTAATTAATAATGTTTACATATTTTGCGTTACTCATCTCATGTGTATAAACTGTATTCTATACTATTCTACTGTATGCTCTGACATTGCTCATCCATATATTTATATATTCTTAATTCCATTCCTTACTTGTGTGTATTAGGTATATGTTGTGAAATTGTTAGATATTAATTGTTATTGCTGCACTGTCGGAACTAGAAGCATAAGCATTTCACTACACCCGCAATAACATCTGCTAAACACGTGTATGTGACCAATAACATTTGATTTGATGTGACGCATAATGCACTATAATGCTGATAGATGTTCCTAAACATCTATAACTGCATTTATGAAGCATTACGAGCAGATCCCTATCATACATGGCAATGTGGCTCATAGTAAACGTTAGTTGCTCCAGCTCTCTGCTGTACCTGATGTTGGGGCCTCCAGTCTGCCAAACAAGTCCCTCCAGCCGGCGTCCATGAATATGTTGTTGAACTTGCTGTCGAACGAAGACATGTGTTTGGCCAGAGGATGAGTGCCTGCAGAGGAAGGAGCAGTCTGATTAGAAGGCCACAGGAAAACAAAACGGAGTCCAACTTTTCTAGTCTGTATGTTGTTAGCCTGCTATGATACCCAGGGTCCTATATAAGATCTGTTCCTGCAACTATTGTTTTGCGTGCAGTTTTCCGTTTGACGTCAATGCATGATTTATGGGAGTCTTGAGTTATGCGTGCAGAATTGTAAATAGGCCATTATTTTCTATTGTTTGTGGACTTTTCCAATGCATGAATGAGAGTTTAAATGTATCCCCTAAATCTACTGAATTGAAATGGAATTGACGACTAAACAGAACCTGGACTCCATGGCGATTGGCTGAATTGCTGCTTACCGACAGGGATGACCAGGAAGCGGATATAGCTGAGCCAATCAGGCGTCTTGTTGGCCAGCTGCTCGACGAAGCACCTGAGGATGGTGCTGAGGTAACTCTGGTCTCCGGCCACCGCCACTTTGATGGTGGGGGGTGTCTGGGCATTGCAGTTACAGCTAGTCAGAGAAGTGGGGGGAAAAACATTGAGAAACAGTAACTTGTTTCCACATTATAACAATGTTATTACCCCTTTATTCTGCGCTGTAATGGAAAGTGCTACCAAAACATTTCACATATCAAAAATTATACGGGCCTAATCATGACCATCATAAGATCCACTCGCCTTGGTGACCACTGAATTAAAATTCACGTTAAAAAGTCTACAAGAAACATTTACATTTTTACAATGAAGCCAAGTTAAAGTGAAATCGATTTGTTTCTCTCAACTACAACCATTGAATTAGAAAGAGAACATGTTCTGCAAAGGAAGTGAGTTCTTACAATCTCTGGATCCTGGTGACGATGGTGTTGAAGGCTGCATGGACATCCGCACCAGAGATGGTGCACACTATAGGCTGGCTGTGCTCATGGAGAATCTCAGATAGATACTGCAGGGAGGGCGGGAGAGACAGAGGGCAGAGAGAGAGAGAGAGAGAGAGAGAGAGAGACAGAGACAGCGAGACAGAGACAGAGAGAGACAGAGAGAGAGAGAGAGAGACAGAGAGAGACAGAGAGAGAGAGAGAGAGAGAGACAGAGAGAGAGACAGAGAGAGACAGAGACAGAGAGAGACAGAGAGACAGAGAGAGAGAGAGAGAGAGAGAGAGAGAGAGAGAGAGAGAGAGAGGTGAGACGGGGCTTGGGATAAACTGAGCTAGTCAACCAGAAGCCGACTCAAAAGACCTCAGGTCTGTGCATTTGAGTGTACATCCGCGCACGTCTGTGTTTGTGAGCGCACATGCTCCAGAGTTGCATTATGTTTACATAAGCAATGGGTTCCCCCTGATTACTAAGCCTTTCTCCAGCTAGGCTTAGAGATATCAATGTCTAAAAATACCTGGTCTGGCGCATGTTCCTAAAAGGAGTATGTTTGTTGAGTGCACAGCTGATGCAAATGCTACTGACAGAATGAGTAGCATAATATACTATATGTATATGGTAAGAGGGTAATTTCATAGTATTTATACAATACTGTAATTACGATTTTGGATCTTTACAATTGATTAATTATACCAACTGTTTTGAATTATTTTATATGCCCAGATAGTACCCTTGGTTTTACCACATAATTAGGCACACAGACCCCCACACACAGAAGTAGCCTACCTGGCCCTGCCAGTCTGTGGTGTTGATGAGGATGATGCTCTCTGGGAGCTGCTCGTCAGAGATAAGGATCTGGTTCAGCTGGTCGTACACTGACTTCCTGGGGACCTGGCGGAGGAAGAGGCAGAAGTGAAAGAGATGTTGACATATGTTGATCTTGTACACACACACACACACACACACACACACACACACACACACACACACACACACACACACACACACACACACACACACACACACACACACACACACACACACACACACACACACACACACACACACACAAGCTTACTTTACTATTGAGCACACACTCACACACACCTGGATAGCGATCCTGGATTCCGGGGATGTCTCACTGTCAATGCTGCTAGTCCTGTCACTCTGGGCCTTGGAGTTCTGCCGGTCCTTCATGGACGTGCTCCTAGGACGCCTCTGCAGCTTGTTCTCTGTTTTACTGTGGACCACAAACAGGCACGGACCCAATGAAGCACTGAGCCACAACTGAGCCAGGTTGAGCCACTGCTGAGAAATCTTAATAAATAAATCTCCATAAATAGTAAGTAGTAGATATGCCTACAGCAGAACTCCTCACACAATCCTGGCCATCTAATCATCCCCCGTGACTCTCCCCAGCAAAAGCTTTTCAAGCTTTTGTTCTGGAAGCATTTTGTGAGCACAAAATGTCTGCCACGCATTATCAGTGTGGTTGCTATAAGCCAGCTACACATTCATGGTTGAGTTAAATTATCCTTGCACAATAGAGAAATGTACAAAGACACATGTGCAATGTCTGTACTAGGCAGATTGCTTATTCAATGGATCTGACTTTGATTCATCAGATGAGTAGAGCGTCGGTGAAAGTGGTGCTAGGGGACGTCCTTCTGCTGATTAGTTTGTTTATAGATAGGCGTAGAGGGGGAAATCACTGTATGGCGCTGAAAAACCAAGACACCAGCTGCTGAATCAGAGGTAGACCTGATCTCTCCCTCTCTTTCTCATTCCTTCTCTCCCCCTCTCTCTCTTCCTCCCCCTCTCTCATCCCATCAATTTTATTTAGGGCATGTGTCTTATCCAACTTAGGCCCTGGAAAGCTACTGGGTTTGCGGGCTTTGTTCCAGCCCAGCACTAACACACCAGTTTCAAATAATGAACTAGTCATGATCAATCTGGATGACAGTTAGTGGTATCAGGTGTATTAGTGCTGGGTTGGAATAAAGTGTGCACACCCATCCTTGTTTCGTCAGAGTGTAATGGTTAATAAGCAGCACTGTGTGTGTGACTGTGTGTGTGTGACTGTGTGTGTGTGCGTGCGTGAATGCATAAATGTCATACATGCAAGTGAGCGGCTACCTGGGCGACATGAGTGTCTGGGACTCGGTCTTGCAGAGTTTGGCCACTGGGCCGGGCAGTTTGTCCGTGCTCAGGTCCCAGCTGGTGGGGGTGGGGTTGGGGTTAGCCTCCCCTGGCCCTGTGCCAGCCCTAGTCTCCTCATCCTCTGCGTCCTTGACATAATGGGAGAAATATAGTTCAAAATATATACAGGAATGTAGAGTACATACTAGGGTATTTCACCCATTTATTGGATTTCCATCCGCTGCACTGTGTTCCCGCTGGTTCATTTCTCTCCTTAGAGATTAATTAACACTTTCCTTAACAGTCCTTTTCCAGTTGGTATTGTCAGTGGGAATTCACTGACACCAGAGACACAAGTCACGAAGGTTCACCCTGTGCGAGTTGAGAACACCTGTTTTACAGGTAAACTCAATTATCTGCATCCCATATGGCACCCTATTCCATTTATAGCGCGCTCCTTTTGACCGGATCCCTACAGGCCCTAAATGAGTACACTACATAGGGAATATGGTGCCATTTTGGGGCGCAGCCATTGAGATCATTGTTTTCTCAATGGGATCATTCCCAAGAGGTAGCAACCAAAACCAATACGTAACAGACAATGAAATGCATATAGTACCTAGAAATCAACTATTTCTGTGCAGGGTACCCATTGTCGATGCATTTCAATGTGCTGTCATGGTGACCATGACAACATCACATAACGCCTGGCAGATGTCCGTGAACACATTCACATAAAGCTCAGTGTGTGCATGTAAGTATCATGTGTCAGTGTGTGCATGTAAGTATCATGTGTCAGTGTGTGGATGTGTGTGCATGTAAGTATCATGTGTCAGTGTGTGGATGTGTGTGCATGTAAGTATCATGTGTCAGTATGTGGATGTGTGTGCATGTAAGTATCATGTGTCAGTGTGTGCATGTGTGTGCATGTAAGTATCATGTGTCAGTATGTGGATGTGTGTGCATGTAAGTATCATGTTTCAGTGTGTGGATGTGTGTGCATGTAAGTATCATGTGTCAGTGTGTGCATGTAAGTATCATGTGTCAGTATGTGGATGTGTGTGCATGTAAGTATCATGTGTCAGTATGTGCATGTGTGTGCATGTAAGTATCATATGTCAGTATGTGGATGTGTGTGCATGTAAGTATCATGTTTCAGTGTGTGGATGTGTGTGCATGTAAGTATCATGTGTCAGTGTGTGCATGTAAGTATCATGTGTCAATGTGTGCATGAAAGTATCATATGTCAGTGTGTGCATGTAAGTATCATCTGCCAGTGTGTGGATGTGTGTGCATGTAAGATCATGTGTCAGTGTGTGCATGTGTGTGCATGTAAGTATCATGTGTCAGTATGTGGATGTGTGTGCATGTAAGTATCATGTGTCAGTGTGTGCATGTAAGTATCATGTGTCAGTATGTGGATGTGTGTGCATGTAAGTATCATGTGTCAGTGTGTGGATGTGTGTGCATGTAAGTATCATGTGTCAGTATGTGGATGTGTGCGAATGTAAGTATCATGTGTCAGTATGTGGATGTGTGTGCATGTAAGTATCATGTTTCAGTGTGTGGATGTGTGTGCATGTAAGTATCATGTGTCAGTGTGTGCATGTGTGTGCATGTAAGTATCATGTGTCAGTATGTGGATGTGTGTGCATGTAAGTATCATGTGTCAGTGTGTGCAAGTGTGTGCATGTAAGTATCATGTGTCAGTATGTGGATGTGTGTGCATGTAAGTATCATGTTTCAGTGTGTGGATGTGTGTGCATGTAAGTATCATGTGTCAGTGTGTGCATGTAAGTATCATGTGTCAATGTGTGCATGAAAGTATCATATGTCAGTTTGTGCATGTAAGTATCATCTGCCAGTGTGTGGATGTGTGTGCATGTAAGTATCATGTGTCAGTGTGTGCATGTAAGTATCATGTGTCAGTATGTGGATGTGTGTGCATGTAAGTATCATGTGTCAGTGTGTGCATGTAAGTATCATGTGTCAGTATGTGGATGTGTGTGCATGTAAGTATCATGTGTCAGTGTGTGGATGTGTGTGCATGTAAGTATCATGTGTCAGTGTGTGCATGTAAGTATCATGTGTCAGTATGTGGATGTGTGTGCATGTAAGTATCATGTGTCAGTATGTGGATGTGTGCGCATGTAAGTATCATATTGTCAGTGCGTGGATGTGTGTGCATGTAAGTATCATGTGTCAGTGTGTGGATGTGTGTGCATGTAAGTATCATGTGTCAGTATGTGGATGTGTGCGCATGTAAGTATCATAATGTCAGTGCGTGGATGTGTGTGCATGTAAGTATCATGTGTCAGTGTGTGCATGTAAGTATCATGTGTCAGTGTGTGCATGTAAGTATCATGTGTCAGTGTGTGGATGTGTGTGCACATAAGTATCATGTGTCAGTATGTGCATGTAAGTATCATGTGTCAGTGTGTGGATGTGTGTGCACGTAAGTATCATGTGTCAGTATGTGCATGTAAGTATCATGTGTCAGTGTGTGGATGTGTGCATGTAAGTATCATGTGTCAGTGTGTTGATGTGTGTGCATGTAAGTATCATGTGTCAGTGTGTGCATGTAAGTATCATGTGTCAGTGTGTGGATGTGTATGTGTGTGCATGTAAGTATCATGTGTCAGTGTGTGGATGTGTGTGCATATAAGTATCATGTGTCAGTGTGTGCATGTAAGTATCATGTGTCAGTGTGTGGATGTTTGTGCACATAAGTATCATGTGTCAGTATGTGCATGTAAGTATCATGTGTCAGTGTGTGTGCATGTAAGTATCATGTGTCAGTGTGTGGATGTGTGTAAATGTAAGTATCATGTGTCAGTATGTGGATGTGTGCGCATGTAAGTATCATATTGTCAGTGTGTGGATGTGTGAGATCATTGTTTTCTCAATGGGATCATTCCCAAGAGGTAGCAACCAAAACCAATACGTAACAGACAATGAAATGCATATAGTACCTAGAAATCAGCTATTTCTGTGCAGGGTACCAGTTGTCGATGCATTTCAATGTGCTGTCATGGTGACCATGACAACATCACATAACGCCTGGCAGATGTCCGTGAACACATTCACATGAAGCTCAGTGTGTGCATGTAAGGATGTGGATGTGTGTGCATGTAAGTATCATGTTTCAGTGTGTGGATGTGTGTGCATGTAAGTATCATGTGTCAGTGTGTTGATGTGTGTGCATGTAAGTATCATGTGTCAGTGTGTGGATGTGTGTGCACGTAAGTATCATGTGTCAGTGTGTGGATGTGTGTGCATATAAGTATCATGTGTCAGTGTGTGCATGTAAGTATCATGTGTCAGTGTGTGCATGTAAGTATCATGTGTCAGTGTGTGCATGTAAGTATCATGTGTCAGTGTGTGCATGTAAGTATCATGTGTCAGTTTGTGCATGTAGGTATCATCTGTCACTGCGTGGATGTGTGTGCACGTAAGTATCATAATGTCAGTGTGTGGATGTGTGTGCACGTAAGTATCATGTGTCAGTATGTGCATGTAAGTATCATGTGTCAGTGTGTGCATGTAAGTATCATGTGTCAGTGTGTGCATGTAAGTATCATGTGTCAGTGTGTGCATGTAGGTATCATCTGTCACTGCGTGGATGTGTGTGCATATAAGTATCATGTGTCAGTGTGTGCATGTAAGTATCATGTGTCAGTGTGTGGATGTGTGTGCACGTAAGTATCATGTGTCAGTATGTGCATGTAAGTATCATGTGTCAGTGTGTGCATGTAAGTATCATGTGTCAGTGTGTGGATGTGTGTGCATGTAAGTATCATCTGTCAGTGCGTGGATGTGTGTGCATGTAAATATCATGTGTCAGTGTGTGCATGTTAGTATCATGTGTCAGTGTGTGCATGTAAGTATCATGTGTCAGTGTGTGGATGTGTGTGCATGTAAGTATCATGTGTCAGTGTGTGCATGTAAGTATCATGAGTCAGTGTGTGCATGTAAGTATCAAGCGTCAGTGTGTGGATGTGTGTGCATGTAAGTATAATGTGTCAGTATGTGCATGTAAGTATCATGTGTCAGTGTGTGGATGTGGATGCACTTAAGTATCATGTGTCAGTGTGTGGATGTGTGTGCATGTAAGTATCATGTGTCAGTGTGTGCATGTAAGTATCATGTGTCAGTGTGTGGATGTGTGTGCATGTAAGTATCATGTGTCAGTATGTGGATGTGTGCGCATGTAAGTATCATATTGTCAGTGCGTGGATGTGTGTGCATGTAAGTATCATGTGTCAGTGTGTGCATGTAAGTATCATGTGTCAGTGTGTGGATGTGTATGTATGTAAGTATTACGTGTCAGTGTGTGGATGTGTGTGCATGTAAGTATCATGTGTCAGTGTGTGCATGTAAGTATCATGTGTCAATGTGTGCATGAAAGTATCATATGTCAGTGTGTGCATGTAAGTATCATCTGCCAGTGTGTGGATGTGTGTGCATGTAAGTATCATGTGTCAGTGTGTGCATGTAAGTATCATGTGTCAGTGTGTGCATGTAAGTATCATGTGTCAGTGTGTGCATGTAAGTATCATGTGTCAGTATGTGGATGTGTGTGCATGTAAGTATCATGTGTCAGTGTGTGCATGTAAGTATCATGTGTCAGTGTGTGCATGTAAGTATCATGTGTCAGTATGTGCATGTAAGTATCATGTGTCAGTGTGTGGATGTGTGTGCACTTAAGTATCATGTGTCAGTGTGTGGATGTGTGTGCATGTAAGTATCATGTGTCAGTGTGTGCATGTAAGTATCATGTGTCAGTGTGTTGATGTGTGTGCATGTAATCATCATGTGTCAGTATGTGGATGTGTGCGCATGTAACTATCATATTGTCAGTGCGTGGATGTGTGTGCATGTAAGTTTCATGTGTCAGTGTGTGCATGTAAGTATCATGTGTCAGTGTGTGGATGTGTGTGCATGTAAGTATCATGTGTCAGTGTGTGGATGTGTGTGCATATAAATATTGTGTCAGTGTGTGGATGTGTGTGCATGTAAGTTTCATGTGTCAGTGTGTGCATGTAAGTATCATGTGTCAGTGTGTGGATGTGTGTGCACATAAGTATCATGTGTCAGTATGTGCATGTAAGTATCATCTGTCAGTGTGTTGATGTGTGTGCATGTAAGTATCATGTGTCCGTGTGTGGATGTGTGTGCATATAAGTATCATGTGTCAGTGTGTGCATGTAAGTATCATGTGTCAGTGTGTGCATGTAAGTATCATGTGTCAGTGTGTGCATGTAAGTATCATGTGTCAGTGTGTGGATTTGTGTGCACTTAAGTATCATGTGTCAGTGTGTGGATGTGTGTGCATGTAAGTATCATGTGTCAGTGTGTGCATGTAAGTATCATGTGTCAGTGTGTGGATGTGTGTGCATGTAAGTATCATGTGTCAGTATGTGGATGTGTGCGCATGTAAGTATCATATTGTCAGTGCGTGGATGTGTGTGCATGTAAGTTTCATGTGTCAGTGTGTGCATGTAAGTATCATGTGTCAGTGTGTGGATGTGTGTGCATGTAAGTATCATGTGTCAGTGTGTGGATGTGTGTGCATATAAGTATCATGTGTCAGTGTGTGCATGTAAGTATCATATGTCAGTGTGTGGATGTGTGTGCATGTAAGTATCATGTGTCCGTGTGTGGATGTGTGTGCATATAAGTATCATGTGTCAGTGTGTGCATGTAAGTATCATGTGTCAGTGTGTGCATGTAAGTATCATGTGTCAGTGTGTGCATGTAAGTATCATGTGTCAGTGTGTGCATGTAGGTATCATCTGTCACTGCGTGGATGTGTGTGCACGTAAGTATCATGTGTCAGTGTGTGGATGTGTGTGCACTTAAGTATCATGTGTCAGTGTGTGGATGTGTGTGCATATAAGTATCATGTGTCAGTGTGTGCATGTAAGTATCATGTGTCAGTGTGTGGATGTGTGTGCATGTAAGTATCATGTGTCAGTATGTGGATGTGTGCACATGTAAGTATCATATTGTCAGTGCGTGGATGTGTGTGCATGTAAGTATCATGTGTCAGTGTGTGCATGTAAGTATCATGTGTCAGTGTGTGGATGTGTGTGCATGTAAGTATCATGTGTCAGTGTGTGGATGTGTGTGCATGTAAGTATCATGTGTCAGTGTGTGGATGTGTGTGCATATAAGTATCATGTGTCAGTGTGTGCATGTGTGTGCATATAAGTATCATGTGTCAGTGTGTGCATGTAAGTATCATGTGTCAGTGTGTGGATGTGTGTGCATGTAAGTATCATGTGGATGTGTGTGCATATAAGTATCATGTGTCAGTGTGTGCATGTAAGTATCATGTGTCAGTGTGTGGATGTGTGTGCACATAAGTATCATGTGTCAGTATGTGCATGTAAGTATCATCTGTCAGTGTGTTGATGTGTGTGCATGTAAGTATCATGTGTCAGTGTGTGGATGTGTGTGCAAGTAAGTATCATATGTCCGTGTGTGGATGTGTGTGCATATAAGTATCATGTGTCAGTGTGTGCATGTAAGTATCATGTGTCAGTGTGTGCATGTAAGTATCATGTGTCAGTGTGTGCATGTAAGTATCATGTGTCAGTGTGTGCATGTAGGTATCATCTGTCACTGCGTGGATGTGTGTGCATATAAGTATCATGTGTCAGTGTGTGCATGTAAGTATCATGTGTCAGTGTGTGGATGTGTGTGCACGTAAGTATCATGTGTCAGTATGTGCATGTAAGTATCATGTGTCAGTGTGTGCATGTAAGTATCATGTGTCAGTGTGTGGATGTGTGTGCATGTAAGTATCATGTGTCAGTGCGTGGATGTGTGTGCATGTAAGTATCAAGTGTCAGTGCGTGGATGTGTGTGCATGTAAGTATCATGTGTCAGTGTGTGGATGTGTGTGCATGTAAGTATCATGTTTCAGTGTGTGGATGTGTATGCATGTTAGTATCATGTGTCAGTGTGTGCATGTAAGTATCATGTGTCAGTGTGTGGATGTATGTGCATGTAAGTATCATGTGTCAGTGTGTGCATGTAAGTATCATGAGTCAGTGTGTGCATGTAATTATCATGCGTCAGTGTGTGGATGTGTGTGCATGTAAGTATCATGTGTCAGTGTGTGTCAGTATGTGCATGTAAGTATCATGTTTCAGTGTGTGGATGTGTATGTATGTAAGTATTACGTGTCAGTGTGTGGATGTGTGTGCATGTAAGTATCATGTGTCAGTGTGTGCATGTAAGTATCATGTGTCAGTGTGTGGATGTGTGTGCATGTAAGTATCATGTGTCAGTGTGTGGATGTGTGTGCATGTAAGTATCATGTGTCAGTGTGTGGATGTAAGTATCATGTGTCAGTGTGTGGATGTGTGTGCATGTAAGTATCATGTGTCAGTGTGTGCATGTAAGTATCATGTGTCAGTGTGTGGATGTGTGCATGTAAGTATCATGTGTCAGTGTGTGCATGTGTCAGTGTGTGTCAGTGTGTGCATGTGTGTGCATGTAAGTATCATATTGTCAGTGCGTGGATGTGTGCGCATGTAAGTATCATGTGTCAGTATGTGGATGTGTGTGCATGTAAGTATCATGTGTCAGTGTGTGGATGTGTGCGCATGTAAGTATCATGTGTCAGTGTGTGCATGTGTGTGCATGTAAGTATCATGTGTCAGTATGTGGATGTGTGTGCATGTAAGTATCATGTGTCAGTGTGTGCATGTAAGTATCATGTGTCAGTATGTGGATGTGTGTGCATGTAAGTATCACGTGTCAGTGTGTGGATGTGTGTGCATGTAAGTATCATATTGTCAGTGCGTGGATGTGTGCGCATGTAAGTATCATGTGTCAGTATGTGGATGTGTGTGCATGTAAGTATCATGTGTCAGTATGTGGATGTGTGTGCATGTAAGTATCATGTGTCAGTGTGTGCATGTAAGTATCATGTGTCAGTATGTGGATGTGTGTGCATGTAAGTATCATGTGTCAGTGTGTGGATGTGTGTGCATGTAAGTATCATATTGTCAGTGCGTGGATGTGTGTGCATGTAAGTATCATGTGTCAGTGTGTGCATGTAAGTATCATCTGTCACTGCGTGGATGTGTGTGCATGTAAGTATCATGTGTCAGTGCATGGATGTGTGTGCATGTAAGTATCATGTGTCAGTGTGTGCAAGTAAGTATCATGTGTCAGAGTGGGCATGTGTGTGCATGTAAGTATCATGTGTCAGTGTGTGCATGTAAGTATCATCTGTCACTGCGCGGATGTGTGTGCATGTAAGTATCATCTGTCACTGCCTGGATGTGTGTGCATGTAAGTATCACATGTCAGTGTGTGCATGCAAGTATAATGTGTCAGTGTGTACAGGTAAGTATCATGTGCCAGTGTGTGGATGTGTGTGCACGTAAGTATCATGTGTCAGTGTGTGCATGTGTGTGCATGTAAGTATCATGTGTTTGGCCACTGAAAACTCCATCCTTGGGCCCCAAACACAAGCCTCCTCAGAATCCCTCCCTCCCTCTCTCTAAAGAAATGCGTTGTCAGGTGCCCCTCGTTGCCGGGGTTCCCGGGGTGAACGATTGCAGAGGAGGCAACGAAGCGCGAGAGACAACGGTGAAGAATAACAAACACTGCTCTTCTCACGGACCAATACATACGCTGACGCCCTCTCTACAGCCAGCTGGACGTGGGCCTCAGAGTGGTGTCGGTGTGTTTATATATAATGTGTGTGTGTGTGTATGAGCGCGCTCGTGTGTATGTGTGTGTGTGTACACAATGTATGTGTGTGTGTGCGTGCATGTATGCTTGTGTGTAATAATGGAGGTCTTTGTGGTAACAGTGTAAATGTACTCTTGTTCGCATCAAACTGGTCGAGTGGAAGATAAACAGATGGGAGCTGATTTATGATAATGGACAAAACAGCAGTGCAGCGAGAGAGAGAGAGAAGAGAGAGAAGCGAGAGGAGCAAAAATGTTTAAGAACCCCGGGTCTATTTCCCCCATGTCTACCGTATTTTGTTCTGTCTACATTTTAGGAATGTTTACTGACAATTGCTGTTTCCATCAGGCCTGTCTTGAGTTTTTATCCGACAGGTACATTACTCAGAAAAATGGTTTGATGGAAACATGGTTAGTCAGAAAGAGAGAGAATGGGAAAAAAAGACAGGTAGAGAGAACAACAGACATCAAATGAGAGAACAGGAGCAAGTTGTGGCAAAGAGACAGGCAAAAACAGAGACAAAGTGGAAAGAAAAAGAGAAGTACTGAGAACCACTGAGGAAGAGAGAGAACAGCAAAAGAGACAAAGAGAGAAAGAGCACTTGGGAACAGCACAAAATATGTTAAGCCTACAGGGATACTCCAGAGGTTACCACGGTGTAGAGTAAAGTTGTCCCTAGACACTGATCTTGGGTCAGTTTTACCTCACTTATGGTTAAGGTCAGAATTGGGGGAAGGGAAGCTGATATTAGAGCTGTACCTAGGGGCAGCTTTCCCACTCACCCCCGCAGGAGACTCCAATCCGGCGCTGTCGTCTGTATACTTGGTCCCTATTAGGACTTTGGCCCTGTCCGGGGTCAGCAGATCTCCACCCTAAAAGGAGCAGAACACAGGACGCAGTTAATAAAACTGCCTGCTAGGGGACGCCCTTGAGCATATCCTAATTCCATGTCTCTAATATAGAAAAATAAATCACATGAACTCTATTCACAGTGAGTTTTCATATGCGCCAGCTGGCAGCGAAATAGCTGACTACTAACCCTTAGGTGGCTGGCTACCCCCTTAGCTGGCTACTTTTTCTTGACACAAGCTTTCTTGACACAAGCTATCAGACTTTCAGGAACACACTGTATTCATGACATTTCTATCTGCAACATTCTACAAGTTTGCTTACTTAAAGCTGGAATCCTTAATGGTAAAACTGTCACATTTCTTTGTGATATTACAACAACAAAGAAGTTACTGCAAACCAAGAACACTCTTTTCTTCCCTATGACATTGCATGTGCAATAGAACAGTAGAATATGTACTGGCATTCTTTTTATCCACGTCTCGCGACGCTCCTCGCCGCTTCATCAACAAAACAAAAACGATAAGAATGGCGGTGGGTCGGACAGTGGAACTGTTTCCCCTACTGCGGAATCCATCTTTAACGTGCGCAAGGGTCAAACTCTGAAATGCCTTTATTGATACTTTGTGCTCACGTATTTGATGAGACAATCAATGTTCTAGCTAGAATAGATACATATTTTGTGGCAATGTTTGACTCGCTTGAATTAGCGACAATTCCCCCTCAGTACAAATCATTTCTGCAGGGCTTAGGACACCGTGCACGCAGAATCGATCAGAATCGATATCTGACACTCACACTAAGAAACCACCCACACAGTTACAAAGTGTCTGGTGCAGTACACAGTATTACCATACATACAATTCCGAGATTATCCAGGAATGACAATCTAAAATGCCAGGCATATGGATGCCACATATAATTTACTATTTAAAGGGTATAGCTACAAATGTACCTAATCTAAAATACCTGGCATATGGATGTCAGAAATTATGTCATAATTATAGGGATAGTTCACCCAAGCTACAAATTTACCTAAACTAAAATGCCTGGCATATATATGGACGCCACAAATCATTACTATTTAAAGGGATAGTTCATCCTTCAAAATGCCTGGGGCTTCATTTATCAATCACGTGTAGCCACAAATCTGTGTGTAAACCATGCGTGAGATCATTTCCACACAAAGTGTGAGATTTATTTGCTTGAGAGTGTGTACATTTATGCACAGCCATGACCATGCGTACGCACAGTGCCAAGTGGTAGAATAAGGGAACTGCTTGTCAAGCGTAGAATTGGGAAAATACACTGAGTGTACAAAACATTCAAACGCATGCCATTCTGGTGCACATTAAAGTGCTATCCCAACGGGCACTTTTCAGCGGGAGCTTGCTAATCGCTATCTCACATCCCTGGAGGAGCCAATGTTTCGGACGCAATCATCAGCAAAACGAACTGTGACATACCATTTCCATACACCATCGCACAACAGGTTGAAGTCAAGAGGGGTTTCTTTGCCATCAATGGGTTCCCAAATACGAACGGAGCAATAGACGGCACCCACGTTGCCATAAAAGCACCATCCCAAAACGAGTTCAACTAGGTGAACAGAAAAGGCTTCCATTCTTAATGTGCAGGTAATAGGTTATGTGACGCGTAAAAAATGCTGCTGAATGTCGTGGCCTGGTGGAACCCATGACTCGTTCATTCTGCAGAACAGCAATGTTGGTCTATACGCCTACAGGAGGGAGCTGTTGAGGATGGATGGCTTATTGGTGACTGTTGCCTACTCATTTGAAATATATTTGCCATTGCTAAAGCAACTTGAATTGTTCTCTTTTTGTAGCTATGTTTTTATTTTTACTGGTCAAACCACAACTGAGCAAACCAAATAAAACCTTTTGGTTGTACTCTATTTCAGTCTAGGAGCAGTTTTCTTTTCTTAGCTTGTTTTGGTTGCGCCATTGTAGGCTATTTCATGGTACCACGTTGTATATTACCTACTGGCATTAATTTTGCTCATATATGGTTAATTAGGGGTGCTTCGAAACGCAAATAGCCAAGGTCGTACACAAGCACTGAGGCTGAGAACATTTGGTATTTATCAACGGTTATCTCCTACCGGTTAGTGTATGACACTCGTAGGATTGTTTGATAAAACATTTTTTTTTATTCGATTTTTAGTAATAGTTTCTATGCAATATTGATAAATGATGCCCCTGGCATATATATATATGGATGTCACAAATCACTACTATTTAAAGGGATAGTTCATCCAAGCTACAAATGTTCCTCATCTTATGAATAGCTAAATAGAGATAAACCTGGAGATCTAAATAGACAATGGATCTGGATAGTCAGCAACCTACCCATGTTTGCATAGCTTTAGAGCATTTGAGAGTTGTTGGGTTAAAATAAACAATGGGAGCGGTAGGACACATGTTAGCATTAGCATGCTAATCCAAATTATATTAAAAAGATAGTCCAGCAGAGTAACAAACAAAAACATTTGTGTGTGTGTGTGTTAGTGTGTGTGGCGTGGGATTGTTGTGACCTTATGCTCCAATGGCAACAAAGAGGAGTGAGTGTGTGTGCGTGTGTGTTTACTTACAATGCAGGCCAGGTCCCTGGCCTGGCTCTTCTGACTGTGCAGACTCCCAATCTCAGTCTGGGAGCTCGAATGCGACATTCCCTCAAAGAAGGGCCTGGGTGACAACCACATAAAAAAAATATTTGAGAGACTGTGCTGAGGTGGGTAGTAGTGACACTAACTTGTGTACCCATTTAGGTGATGTTTACATACTAGTCATTCAGCTGCAGTTGTCTCTCACGTTTCTCCCCTGCAGCGACTTTCTTTTCTCTCGCTTTTGATTTGATGTACAGTAACAACGCACAAATAAACTCCCTTTAACACTCAGGAAAATATGAGTCTTCACTTTGACTAAAGTGTGAACGTTATATGGGGCCCTGTTTGAGTTTAGCTGTACTCATGACATTTTGTGCGGCCATATTTGAGTGTAGGTGTACTGGCGACATGATGTGGGGCCCTACTTGAGTTTGAGTTTATCTGTATTTGGGACATTTTGTGGGGCCTTACTTTAGTTAAGGTGTACAGTACTGATAACATTTTGCAGAACCTTACTTGAGTTTGGGTTTGGGCGTGCTGAGGACACTCTCGTTGTCCTCCATCTCAGGGCCGCTGTCACTCTGGTTGTAAACCTCCAGACTATCATAGAGCAGGTCCAGATCCTCCTCCACCTCCTGGGTCTGGTCCACTGGGTCCGAGTCCAGAACCTAGCAACAACAAATGGACAGTGAAATAACCAGTCAATCAATCAATCAATCAAGTCAGTCAATCTTTTATCCATCCATTTATCAACCAATAAAATCACTTCCAATGAGCAAGTAATAGCACACTGGCAAGGAATAACTCCTTTGGCTGATGGAGTTGAAAGTTCAGAGTAGCATTGGTAACTCAGAAAATAGTTGTATACGTACACCACCAGTTTATTAAATACACCACCCTGTTCACGAAAATGGTTCGCTCCTGAGTCACGTGGCAATGGCTTGCTATATAAATCAGGCAGACAGGCATCCAGTTACTGTTCCATTGAACGTTAGAATGGGAAAAACGAGTGGCCTAAGCGACTTTGAGCGTGATATAATCTTCGGTGCCAGGCGTGCCGGTTCCAGTAACTCAGAAACGGACGGCCTCCTTGGTTTTGCACACACTAGTGTCTAGGGTTTACCGAGAATGACGCGACAAACAAATAACATCCAGTTAGCGGCAGTCATGTGGGCGAAAACAGCTCGTTGATGAGAGAGGTCGAAGGAGAATGGCAAGAATCATGCAAGCTAAGAGGCGGGCCACAAACAGGCAAATAACGGCGCAGTACAACAGTGGTGTACTGAACGGCATCTCGGAACGCAAAATTTATGGGTTCTTGTCACGGATGGGCTATTGCAGCAGACGACCACACCGGGTTCCACTCCTGTCAGTTAAAAACAAGAAGAAGCGGCTCCAGTGGGCATGCGATCACCAACACTGGACAATTGAGGAGTGGAAAAACATTGCCTGGTCTGATGAATCCCAGTTCCTGTTGCATCATGCTGATGGCAGAGTCAGGATTTGGCGTAAGCAGCATGAGTCCATGGCCCCATCCTGCCTAGTGTCAACGGTACAGGCTGGTGGCGGTGGTGTAATGGTGTGGGGAATGTTTTCCTAGCACACATTAGGTCCCTTGATACCAACTGAGCAATGTTTAAACTCTACACCTTGTAGAATCCATGCCACGAAGAATTCAGGATGTTCTCGAGGCAAACAGGGGTTCGACCCGGTACTAGATGGGTGTACCTAATAAACTGGTCACTTAGTTTATATATCTTTAGCCATATTGCTATTGTAACAACATAATGAATACATTTTCTCTACAATAGCAATTTGTTTTCTTTGGAAACATGAGAGGTCTCAAAGGAGAAAATTGGGATTTTTCCATATTTCCCTTTGGAATTGACAAACAGCTGGCGTTATTTGGAATACTGTAGTTAGACTTATGAAGCTATTGTAATGGAATATGCATACAGAATGCATATAACACAGATAATGTTCTTTCAACTAGGAGAGTATTTATATTATTTGTCAATTAGTTCTGAAATTACTTGGAGCACATAACAAAATGTATTTATTTTAGAGGTGCAAAACATTTTAATTAATTTCCACAGGCCATACATTACGGACTTGTTTGTCTCTGTGCCTTTTATGAATCATTACCAACCGAGATAAGACCAATTAAAAATATCGAAACATCAATTAAAAACTCACTGCTAAGCGATAATAAAATCAGCGTTCTGTTGTATATTTTGAATTTAGTTTTTGTTGCAGGAAGAATAATGAATTTCCCCTCATATTCTCACTAGCTGAATATCTCCATTTATTTTGACTCAAATGACGCTCATAGTTTGTAATTGGCTTTTACAAATGAATCCAACGTCTGGATTGGTGCAGTAATAAACTAGTGCTGCCAATCAAGGGTTCCCACACCCCTGCTACTCTCATCAGTTCCAAGTGAAGTGACACTCAATGAGTAATTTACAAGTATGTAATTATGATTCAATATATTGGCTGGTGCTGAAGCACAACTTTGGGTTAGGGAAGACGAACAATGTGAAACACTGGCTCTAATGGACAATACTTTTTCAAACGTTTTCAATGATTTATTTCCTCCGACGACAGGATGCATGACAAAGCTGTGACCGGGGTCAACCAATTGGTCCATAGAATGTCCTGTCAGTAAAATAGGTGTGTTGATCCAATCCTGCACATAACCAACCATTAATGAACCCAGCCAGCCCTGTATATGTTGAACCATGGGTTGTGTCCCAAATGGCACCCTACTCCCTACATAGTGAGAGATGGGCCCTGGTCTAAAGTAGTGCACTATATAGGGAATACGGTGCAATTTGGGACATATCAATGATGCCACAGTTGCCTTTCCTACTTAGGTCACTTCCTGCTTGAAGGACAGGTAATATTGTTAAGGAGTTAGGTGATAAAGGAGAGCGGCGCTCTCAGGGCGAGACTGGTAGACAGCGAGCGAGGTTAGGTTAAAGAGACTACAGTGGGCCTACAGTAGCAAAAGCACTTAAATCAATTAGATTGATCTGTAAACAGAAAGGGTCAAAGACTCCATATATCTGGGACTTCATTAACAGATTGCATGGTATAATGGTATAGTTTATTGGTTGGTAGAACCTTTTCACAAAATGGTTCTTTGAGGGTTCTTCGTTGGGTGAAAGGGTTCTACATAGAACCAAAAATGGTTCTACCTGAAAACAAGATAGGGTTCTCCTACAGGGACAGATGAAGAACACTTTATGAACCTTGTAGCATTCTACAAAAACTTTGAAGCAGTGGCAGATGAATCCCTTGCAGCGTGTTATTCATATAAAACTGAACAGTTGAAGCGTGCAGTACTAACCTCATCTGTCACTTTGAATCTCTTCAACAGGGCCACAAACTTCTGTTTGAAATTGGGTTGCTGTAAAAGGAGAGTGAGAGAGAGGGTGGAGGAGAGGGAAGGAGAGGAAGAGAGAGTTTGGTGTCAAAAAGAGTACACCAAGAACTTGTCAGAATGAACATTTTTAGTAGGATCTCCATTTGCTGACGCCATGACGTAAGCTAATCTTTCAGAGACGTCAGTGTAACCAACAAAGCTGTCTTCAAACTCATGTGATGACAGCTCTATAATACTGAGAGCTCAATAAATCACAGTGAAGTTAACACAATAGACTTCTGAGTCTAGTCTTCACCGCCAAATGTTATTACGCTCCGGAGTGAAGTTTCCTAATAGGTAAAAATCTAGGAAAAGCTTCCCCTACTCCAATCCTAACAATATTCATTCATTGGGAAAAAGATAAACTGACCCAAAACCAATGTCTAGGGGCAACTTCACCCTACTCCCATGAATATGCTTATCTGAAGAGTGCCAGCATCTGAAGAGCACTAGGATGCGCCATTAAAAGTCAGTTAATGTTCAGACGGCTTAGTGGCTTCGACCTCGATGACCTTATGTGTGCATGATTCGCTGATTCACCAAAGGCATATTAGGTCATTGGAGAGAGCCAGGCATGTCATTATTAACAACATCAAGGATTATTGATTGAAGCAAATACCCGGGCCTAGGGAAAAGTATTTGTTAAAGTGTGCATTTATTTGTGATTTATGTTTGTGTGTGTACATCTGTGTGTGTTACCAGCTGACATGTGTGGGTCTCAGTTTATGCATGTTGGTGCCTGCATATTTTGTATTCTTAGTTGGCGTTTTAGTCTGCGTCATCTACAGTGTTTTGGTCTAAAAGTGTATGTTGAACTCATTCCAGGACAACTCTCCTGTCACTACTGCTTAGATAAGGATTTAGGAGACATCTTCTGTGCCATCCCTGAAAAGAACAAGACTGAGTAGCAGACCTAACACAGACACACCTTAAAGAGATTACAGTGGACTCTTGATGACTGCACCCATTTGCACTGGCTTGGAACTTTCGAGACAGCGCACACTAAACCTGAGCATAAAGTTATCAGGAGCAAGGAATTGGGACCGAAAAACTGTATTGCATTTAAATGTAGTTTGTACTTACAGTGCCTTCAGAAAGTATTCACAACCCTTTTGTTGAGTTACAAATTGGGATTAAAATGGATTTAATGGTCTTTTTTTCTTTTTGACGATCTACACAAAATATTTGGTCATATTAAAGATTCATTTTTTAAATATTAATGAAAAGTATTAGACTAATATATATTGATAAAATAATTAGAATCACCTTTGGTAGCGATTACAGCTGTGAGTATTTTTGGGTAAGCCTCTAAGAGCTTTACACACCTAGATTGTACAATATTTGCCCATTATTCTTTTTTAAACACTTCAAGCTCTGACAAGGTGCTTTTTGATAATTGACAGCCCTTTTCAAGTCTTGCCATAGATTTTCAAGCCGATGTAAGTCAAAACTGTAACTAGGCCACTCAGGAACATTTACTGTCGTATTGGTAAGCAACTCCAATGTATATTTCGCCTTGAGTTTCAGGTTATTGTCCTGCTGAAAGGTGAATTTATCTCCCAGTGTCTGTTGGAAAGCAGACTGAACCAGGTTTTCCTCTAGGATTTTGCCTGTGCTTAGCACTATTCCATTTATTTTTATCCACCCCCAAAACTTCCCTAGTTCTTGCTGATGACAAGCATACCCATAACATACCCATAAGAGTGGTACTCAGTGATATATTGTGTTGGATATGCCCAAAACATAATGCATTGTACATAATGCATTGTATTCAAGACAAAAATGTAATTTATTTGCCACATTTATTGCAAACAGGATGCATGTTTTGGAATATTTTGATTCTGTACAGACTTCCTTCTTTTCACTCTGTCATTTAGGTTAGTATTGTATAGTAACTACAATGTTGTTGATCCATCTTCAGTTTTCTCCTATCATAGCCATTAAACTCTGTAACTGTTTTAAAGTCACCATTGGCCTCATGGTGAAATCCCTGAGTGGTTTCTTTACACTCCGGCAACTGAGTTAGGAAGGACACATGTATCTTTGTAGTGACTGGGTGTATTGATACACCATCCAAAGCGTAATTAATAACTTCACCATGCTCAAAGGGATATATATATATTTTTTATCCATCTACCAATAGGTGCCCTTCTTTGCGAGGCATGGGAAAATCTCCCTGGTCTTTGTTGTTGAATCTGTGCTTGAAATTGTCACGTCCTGGCCAGTATATAAGGTTAATTGTTTTGTAGTTTGGTCAGGGCGTGGCAGGGGGTATTTGTTTTCTGTGGTTCGGGGTGGTGTGTTTTGTGTAAAGGGTGTTTGATTTAGTAATTCCGGGTTTTGGTTTATGTTTAGTAATTCTATGGTTAGTCTAGGTTGTGTGTTTCTATGTTTGGTTGATTGGGGTTGGGACTCTCAGTTGAAGGCAGGTGTTGTCTATCTGCCTTTGATTGAGAGTTCCATATATTAGGGTGTGTTTGTATGTGTGATTTGTGGGTGATTATTCTGTGTATAGCCTTGTGCCTTACCAGACTGTTTATTTGTCGAGTGTTCGTGTTTTGTTATTTTGTATGGTCATTTTTGAGATTAATTAAAAATCAAGATGAGCATTCACGTACCTGCTGCGTATTGGTCCACATTTTCTGATGACGATTTCGCATTATCGTCAGAAGACGAAGACAACTGTGACAGAATCACCCACCACCAAAGGACCAAGCAGCAGAGGAAGGAGCAGACGGAGTTCGAGTTGGACTGGCGGGAGAAGTGGACTTGGGAGGAAGTTCTGGACGGGGCCGGACCCTGGCATCAGGCTGGGGATTATCGACGCCCGCAGGGGGAAATTGAGGCAGCCAAGGCAGAGAGGCGGTGGTACGAGGCCAAGTACGCGCTGAAGGAGAAGCACGAGAGGCACCCCCAAGAAAATTTTGGGGGGGGGCACACGGGTAGTTTGGCTAGGCGTAAGAAGAGCCGGAAGCCAGCTACTCGTGGTTATATGGAGGAGCGTATGGGGTGGAGAGCGCTATGTTTCGCTGAGGAGCGCACTATCTCACCCATACGCACGCACAGTCCGGTGCGCGTTATTCCAGCCCCTCGCAGGTGCCGTGCTAGAGCGGGCATCCAGCCTGGTAGGAGGATGCCTGCGCAGCGCATCTGGTCGCCGGTACGCCTCCGAGGACCAGGCTACCCAACTCCCGCTCTACGCACGGCTACCATCAGGCCCCTGCACAGCCCAGTCTGCCCTGTACGAGCACCCCGCTCGTACAGGGCTACTAGTTCCATCCAGCCAAGGCGGGTTGTGCAGGAGGTAAGATCTAGACCGGCTGTGCGCCTCCATAGCCCTGGGTTTCCAGCTCCTGTCTCTCGTGCGGACCCGGAAGTGCGTCAACCCAGTCCGACTCGTCCTGTTCCCGCTCCCCGCACTAGCCTGGAGGTGCGTGTACATAATCTGGTAATCCCAGTACCAGCACCACGCACCAGGCTACAAGTGCGTCAACCCAGCCTCGCCAGTCAACAGTCTTCATCAGAGCTGCCCGCCAGTCAACAGTCATCATCAGAGCTGCCCGCCAGTCAACAGTCATCGTCAGAGCTGCCCGCCAGTCAACAGTCATCGTCAGAGCTGCCCGCCAGTCAACAGTCATCGTCAGAGCTGCCCGCCAGTCAACAGTCATCGTCAGAGCTGCCCGCCAGTCAACAGTCATCGTCAGAGCTGCCCGCCAGTCAACAGTCATCGTCAGAGCTGCCCGCCAGTCAACAGTCATCGTCAGAGCTGCCCGCCAGTCAACAGTCATCGTCAGAGCTGCCCGCCAGTCAACAGTCATCGTCAGAGCTGCCCGCCAGTCAACAGTCATCGTCAGAGCTGCCCGCCAGTCAACAGTCATCGTCAGAGCTGCCCGCCAGTCAACAGTCGTCAGAGCTGCCCGCCAGTCAACAGTCGCCAGAGTGGCCAGACTGCGCTGAACTGCCGGAGTGGCCAGACTGCGCTGAACTGCCGGAGTGGCCAGACTGCGCTGAACTGCCGGAGTGGCCAGACTGCGCTGAACTGCCGGAGTGGCCAGACTGCGCTGAACTGCCGGAGTGGCCAGACTGCGCTGAACTGCCGGAGTGGCCAGACTGCCCTGAACTGCCGGAGTGGCCAGACTGCCCTGAACTGCCGGAGTGGCCAGACTGCCCTGAACTGCCGGAGTGGCCAGACTGCCCTGAACTGCCGGAGTGGCCAGACTGCCCTGAACTGCCGGAGTGGCCAGACTGCCCTGAACTGCCGGAGTGGCCAGACTGCCCTGAACTGCCGGAGTGGCCAGACTGCCCTGAACTGCCGGAGTGGCCAGACTGCCCTGAACTGCCGGAGTGGCCAGACTGCCCTGAACTGCCGGAGTGGCCAGACTGCCCTGACTGACTGTCCCGAATTGCCAGACTGCCCAGACTGTCCCGAATTGCCAGACTGCCCAGACTGTCCCGAATTGCCAGACTGCCCAGACTGTCCCGAATTGCCAGACTGCCCAGACTGTCCCGAATTGCCAGACTGCCCAGACTGTCCCGAATTGCCAGACTGCCCAGACTGTCCCGAATTGCCAGACTGTCCCGAATTGCCAGACTGCCCAGACTGTCCCGAATTGCCAGACTGCCCAGACTGTCCCGAATTGCCAGACTGCCCAGACTGTCCCGAATTGCCAGACTGCCCAGACTGTCCCGAATTGCCAGACTGCCCAGACTCTCCCGAATTGCCAGACTGCCCCGACTGCCCCCCGGCGAAGCCAGAGTGGCCCGACAGCCTGGAACGGCCGGAGCCAGAGCCACCTCCAGAAATAGGTGGGTTGGGGAGGGGGGGTGTAGCACAGTGCCGTCGTTGACGGCAGCCACCCTCCCTTCCCTCCCTTTAGAAAAGGGGACTTTTTGTTGGTGTTGCTTGGGGTTATTTTTTGTTAAGGTGCTTCTGGGGTAGCACCTTTAAGGGGGGGGTACTGTCACGTCCTGGCCAGTATATAAGGTTAATTGTTTTGTAGTTTGGTCAGGGCGTGGCAGGGGGTATTTGTTTTCTGTGGTTCGGGGTGGTGTGTTTTGTGTAAAGGGTGTTTGATTTAGTAATTCCGGGTTTTGGTTTATGTTTAGTAATTCTATGGTTAGTCTAGGTTGTGTGTTTCTATGTTTGGTTGATTGGGGTTGGGACTCTCAGTTGAAGGCAGGTGTTGTCTATCTGCCTTTGATTGAGAGTTCCATATATTAGGGTGTGTTTGTATGTGTGATTTGTGGGTGATTATTCTGTGTATAGCCTTGTGCCTTACCAGACTGTTTATTTGTCGAGTGTTCGTGTTTTGTTATTTTGTATGGTCATTTTTGAGATTAATTAAAAATCAAGATGAGCATTCACGTACCTGCTGCGTATTGGTCCTCATTCACCGACAACAACTGTGACAGAAATTCACTACTCGACTGAGGGACCTTACAGATAATTGTGTGGGGTACAGATATATTTTTTAAAATATATTTTTAATTTAACCTTTATTTAACTAGGCAAGTCAGTTAAGAACAAATTCTTATTTACAATGACGACCTAGGAACAGTGGCTTAACTGGCTTGTTCAGGGGCAGAACGACAGATTTTTACCTTGTCAGCTCGGGGATTCAATCTAGCAACCTTTCGGTTATTAGCCCAAAGCTCTAACGACTAGGCTACCTGCCACCCCAGATATGGGGGTAATCATTCAAAAATCATATTAACCACTATTATTGCACACAGAGTGAGTCCATGCAACTTGTTAAGCACATCTTTACTCCTGAACATATTTAGGCTTGCCATAACAAAGGGATTGAATACTTACTGACTGAAGACATTTCAGCTTTACATTTTTGTAAACGTTTCTAAAAACAAAATGTCACTTGTTGTGTGTAGATCAGTGGCACAAAATCTCAATTGAATACATTTTAATTTCAGGCTGTAACAAAATGTGGAAAAAGTCAAGGGGTGTGAATACTTTCTGAAGGGCACTCAAAAGGATTCGACAGTGCTGTTCTAAGTGAGTCAACATGCATAGTATGAAAAAGCATGGTATGAAAAACACACCATAATTGAAAACAACCCCCTTCCAAGAGTTTGTACCTGCAGACCCTGCCATCACATGAACAGGTGCTGTACCTCAGGGCTCTATGCTGGGGCTATTCTCATTCTCTTTGCACTAAAATAAACTTACAAGCTAGGCTTGATGTGTATTTCAATGAATTTATCCAACCACATTGTAAAGTTGTTGATATAGGGAGGCTCCCCCATCCTTACCCTTGTCATGGATGTTGTTCGAATCATTTTCCTCCGGTTTTTCTTTGGCTTCCTTTGGACATCATCATCCTCGTCATACAGGTCCTATGAAAGACAGTTTTGTGTCTTAAAGATCAGTGTTTTACAACCCATGGGAATGTACCTTTTTGTTCCAGCCCAGCACTAACACACCTGCTCATCAAGATTAGTTGAATCAGGTGTGTTAATGCTGGGCTAGAACAATAAAGTGCAGCACTGTGAGCTATAGATTGAGAAACACTAGGCCAATGACATTTTGGTCTATAACTACAACTAGAACCCAGGATAAATAGTATGCAGGGACTTACTGTATTGGTATTGCCGTGGAAATTCTTACACAGGGACACTCAAAGTCAATCTTAAATTAATCATTGTTTATTGTCAGCGCACTGGAGCGGTTCCAACCAACTCAATGCACCATAGTACTCAATCAGGAGCTCTGCCTGGGCAGACCCAGCAGTTGTCTTATATACGGCTATACACAGACAAGTTATATTTGCATGATTCAGCATAATTAATTAATCATTACCGTTTTGTTTCATTCATGTGACCGACCAATACTGTTTCATAACATGTGACAGACTAACACCTCACGAGACTTCTCCTCTCTAAGCTGAGACCTTGAAAATGAGATATCTTGCGTTTGTTCTCAAAACAAGGTCTGGGCGTACTGCCAAATTGCAGCTACTGATAAGTGAGGATTTGTAAAGTCAACCACTTGCATGAACACAGAAATTGGTTATTAGAACAGTACATGAATAGTAGACATTAGTTTAGTTAAAAGAAAAGCACAAACATAGAAAGTCCCTTACATCCCATCCTCTTACACAACAACAGTATACAGTGTGTATTTTTGGGTGTCCATTACAGACAATTAGAGCTGGAGATCTTTCACAACAACAAACTTTAAGATGTGCTGTGTCTCACCACTGGTTGAACAGCATCGTCGCTAGCTTCCTGCTCCGAAGAGTAGCTGTCGTCGTCATCCTCTGAGTAGTTATCCATATCCGGGGATCGATCTGGGGTCAAAGACAAGAACATAAGCTACATGTCAATTCTTCATTCACTCACTGGGAAACTCTGGAGAATTTACCATTGATTTTAAATGTCTATGTTCCGTTGCTCCACTCAGAGGCTCTGAGCTTAAAGGAAGAGGTCAAGTAAGTTTAAATGCCTCTAATGTCACTCCATACTTCCTCAAGGACGGGAAAATACAATGAATGAATAAGTAAGTGAGTTCAAGAACATTTTTCAAAAGATTTCATATAGCTTGCCGGCCATCTGGCTAATATTGCATCCTTGACAGATGATTTTATTTTGGGGTGCGGGCCGTCAGTTTCACAGTGAATTCCTTTACATTAGTGCAGCTGACATCTGTATCGTTTACTCAGCGTCCATTTTGGTTCTGGGAGCGCGAGGATCCTAAGGGAGCATCAGGTGCCAGACGGTAACCGCCTTAAGAACCACTGAAAATAATATCCTGCATTTTCCCTCAGTAAAATTGGTCCTAATGTACTTAAGCTGTCATGGTTAGGGCTATAAGCACCGATAGTAACGATGGTCTGTGGACACAGGCAATATGTTGGAAGGACCCTTCCCATGGGGAGATTAGTGGGTCTGTGGTGGGCTTATTGCACTTCAGTAAATAGACTTTTAAGTAGTGAATGTATGGAAATCTCTAGAGGTACACAAGGACGAGTGAAACATTGAGACTGAGAGGCTACACAGAATACGTTTCTTTCAAAAGCATTTTCTTTAGAAAAGTTAACATTTGTGAAAACGAGTTGTCAATATAGAAACAAATGTCTATTAAAATGTGCAATTGCCAAGGAAATGGTTTCACTCACATGACTGTCAGGCTAAGTGCAATGTAAATATGCACTTATTATGCAATTAAAAGCCCTGCGATAGACTAGCGTCCAGTCCAGCGGGTGTACTTGTACATCAAGCTGACTCATGCTACAAAAACAAGAGATAGGCTCCTGCCCCATGGGCCGTTCTGACTCGGACAAGGATACTTTATGCAATTAAATAACATTATGCCAAAAACATCGGTTTTCAGGATGAATAGCTTTCCTCAGTGTGCGGGCCAAACACTTGTGATGATAAGCACTGGTTTCCAGGTCCCCACCTAAGGCTTTGGCCTTGGTCCCTGTCTGCCCGCTGCCGTCCTCATGGTCAATGGGCTGACTGGACAGGGAATACACACTGAGCTCGGCCGCACGCACCGGCACCTCCTTCACGTTGCTATGGAGACCCAGGATCTGGGCTCCATCTGTCGGGTGTTGCATCACCTAAACACAAGTCAGGACAGAGAAGTGTGTGAGCGACATACAAGTGTTGTTGCGTTTATTCATACAGAACAATGAGTACCTGAGTATAATACATAATGCAGAAGCACGCACACAGACACACAAACAGACATACACATACATAGACACACACAGACACACACACACACACACACAGCCATAAACACAGACACACAGCCATAAACACAAGCTCACAAGCGCAGGCACACACACATTCATAAATTTGCACATTCACACGCATGTTCAACTGAAGCACACAGTTTTTGTTAGAAACGGGGAAGCTTTATTTTCCTCCCCATGTTTTCTTCCTCATGTCTCACCAAATCGGATTTGTGCCTCTCACCTTGACACAGTTCGCTCTAAGCTCTAGGCTGTGTACCAAGTCGCATACAGTGCCATTTGAGAGGCAGCCCTGGAGTTTCATTAACCATCAATCACTGCGGCAGGTTGCATCGAGAATGAAAGCCCCAAATGTTCTCCAATCACTGCTGTCATTCAAATCCAAGAGAAAGCCTGACAGCACTTTGTTCATACAGTCACATCTCTACATCTCATTCTCTCCGGCATGCTGTATTATTCAACTGTTTGCGGAGGCGGAGTTTGAAACTAATTGCGAGTGTACTGTGGATGGAGACCTGAGGAAATGTAGCGATGGTAGTCCTGTAATGTAATTGGGGGAATGGGGAAGCAAGCCTACATCCGGGGGCATTGTTTAATGTTGGCTGGTGGCTGTGCGGAATTGTTCATGGATGTGCATATAATGACATTGGCTGGTGTTCAGTCAATTTCAAATAGTGGGTTTCTGAATATCGCTTCTGTTCACTTTATGCATTCGGTTACAGTTCCTTGTTATGACCGGTTAATAGGTTCCTTCTTGCTTTGCCAACTTTGAATTTAGCACAGACCTTGCTAAAAATGGATTCTGAATTGGAACTGGTAGAGCAGCCTGATCTCATAGACTAGATGTAACATAATATACGTAAATTAAATTAGTATGATATGTTACATTTGGTATGGTTACATAACACAGAAGGTTGCTTAACGCAAAAACGAAAGGAGGGTGGTGGGTCGAGGTGGATGGGTAGGCCGTAGGCGTATAACGCAAACGTCTAGCAACCCAAAGGTTGCGTGTTAGAATTTCATCATGGACGACTTTAGCATTTTAGCTAATTAGAAACTTTGCAGCTACTTACTACTTTTTAGCTACTATGCAGCTACTTAACATGTTAGCTAACCCTTCCCCTAACCCTTTAACTTAACTCCTAACTCTAACACTTTAACCAACCTCCTAACCTAACCTTAACCCTAGCCTAGCTATGGCATACATTGTATTAGAAACCTAGCCAATGTTAGCCACAACAAATTGGAATTCGTAACATATCATACATTTTGAAAATTCCGAACATATACAAATTGCAATTCGTAACATATCAAACAAATTGTAATGCGTAACATATCATGCGAAATGGAATATGGACATCCACAAAGTAATACATATCACACAAAACATATCATACTAAATGGAGTGCTTCAAATTTACGTACAGAATAATATGAAATGCTCTGAGACCAGGTTAGGTGGAGTTGTCTATGCCTCCTGCAAACCAATAAAGGCAGGCTATGTGTTGAGGTATAAGTGTGTGTTGGGGTATGTGTTGAGGTATGGGCCCTACCAGAGTGTGAATTACACCTGTTTTGAGTGCACGCGCTTAATAATAAAGACATAATTTAAACTGTAAAAAACCTTTTAATGTGACATGAACACAACAAGTCATGATATTTTCATCTGAATGTCAAACAAATCTCTTCAAAAAGTAGGAATGTTCATCCACTCCAAAATAATTCCAGCATCCAAACGGCATACTCACGCCATTTTATGAATGGAAATAGACCTGCTACAAAACACCAAAGAAGTGTGCCTAATGAGATTCCGCGATTGCCATTGATAAGGCCTACATTAATTGATGCGTCTTGCTGACAAATGTAACTTTTTTGTAGCCTGAAAAGTTGGGACACCTGAAATGCATTGGAATAAAGGCTATTTTTCTCAAGGGCGCATGGCAAACAAATGCCGAAAAATGAGGAAGTACAAAGGAAAATCTATGCGTAAAGGAGCTCATCTAAAGCTGAAATTCAGCACTACTGGATGGACAGCGCTGCCACAATACATGTTTTAAACCATGAAAAAAAGAGGTGGGGGTGTTCATTTCATTGGAAGATTTTATTTTCATATTTATCACAGTAAAACATATTTACCACTGCATTTTAAATGAATAGGAGAATGGTTAAATTAGCATTATTTTGTTGCATTTAGGGGAGCTAACATCTCATTCAGGAGAGCTGAGCCACCCCTTGGCTCCCCAGTAATTCGCACCATGGGCCCTGTTTCCATAGTTACGGATGTATAACCCCATGATGACAAGCAACGTGCGTTTGACTTCATATGCTGTTGTGATAAAAGAATTGGTCACAAATATTAAGCTGTTGTCTTTACCTCTGCCATATTGATGACGCCCACAGCTAAGGTCTTATACCCCAGGATGGTACGGTTTTTATATCGCTTCCTCCTCTGCAGCATGATCTGCAATCGGTTGGCGTCCCTTTTGAGGAAGTGGGGATACTAGGGGGGACAGAAAATGACGTGACACACATTAGGTGTTACAGGAGGTTACATCACACCTTACATCATGTCTGTAGCCATGATGTTTTTCCTCAGTCAGTCATTTCTTTGATGCCTTCAGATCCGCCACCTCAGATGGGCTTTGAACGCCAACCTGAGGTGCAGGAAATACACTAAAACTAAAAAAAGGGGTATATGTTTACATTATTAATGGCACTACCATTAATTTAGCAAAAAGTGCTGTACATCAACCGTTGGCTAATGAAAATACGGATTTCAGTCACATAACAGATCACTCTTTGATACTTTTGAAAGCCATGTTAACCTGGCCATACCTGGAGTGAGAAGGTTAGCTCAAGGTCAGTCTCCATCAGTCCGTCTGGGGGAAGGACATACTCATTGGACCTCAAGATGCGCTTGGACCCCTGTGGCGGAAAATTTAAAGAGAGGTACAGAGAGAGTTAGGGATCTAATGGTGACTGAAACAAAGACATTTGGTGGTAACACTTCGACTTTGCAATGTTCCTTTCCCCGAGAAAAGTGTATAGAAACTCAGTTCTAAAACGTACACATTCCTGTGTCAAAGAAGGAGTGTTTGCCAACGATGCCTAGAAGTTTAGGGGTTGTTTCTGGACAGGGTCTTGGAGTTGCATGTTACCTCAGTAACCTACTGATCCAGCTAATTTAAAGGTAGACTCAGCGATATGATGTACGTACAGAAAGTAAACAGCATAATGGATAAATTTCCACAACAACTAAGAGCGCTGAAGCACGAGGTTCAACTTCTTTGGTGCCCTTGCTAGCACGCTGTGAACAGAGTAGCTCTCTGCATCATTCCTCTACTGCATCTCCCCATTCCTCTCAAGCTACAGGTGACTCTTCAATTGATGCATGATTAGGCCTATGGTTAACTCAAGTTTACTCCAAATATGTTTTTCCAAATGCTAGCTTCTTAGCTAACAAGAACACTCCGCTGTAGAGAACGGTCACTGGGTGGGGTTACAGACGATCCTTTTCAGTTCATATGCAAAGCCATAACTGATGGTGCATTCATAACAACAGGGAACTCTGAAAAAAAACATGCTCCGACTGGGAAAAATATTTTTGAACAGTCATCCAACTCAGCTGAAATTCGGCATCCTACTAGAGCTGAAGATCACTGACGTCACGATTTTCCCCAGTCTGAGCTCGTTTTGTTTCCGAGTTCCCAGTTGTACGTTGCGGCCGCAGCATACTTTTTACTAAACAATACGTGCTAAATAGTACATAGTACGATTAATATGCAGTATGCAGTTTAAGTGAGTAATAGTCAAGACAAAAAATAGGGGGAAAAGCTTATTTTCTTTCTATCACGGTTAGTTAGCGCTTCACTAACTCTCCATGCTGACTGTTTTGTTTTCTTGTGGGAGGCTAGGCTAGCTTCACATCCAAATTAACTGACTGGAAATGCAACCGGCTATTCGCTAACAAGACAACAGGGAACAGCAGCAGTCAGCATCAAACTTCTAATGAGCTGTCGCATACAGCTGTACTAAAATGGACCAGCAGACAGTTATCAGTGTGGCTCAGTTGGTAGAGCATGGTGTTTGCAAAGCCAGGGTTGTGGGTTCGATTCCCATGGGGGACCAGTACGGAGAAAAAAATGTATGAAATGTATGCATTCACTACTGTAAGTTGCTCTGGATAAGAGCGTCTGCTAAAAATTACTAAAATGTAAATGTTAATCTTATGAAGCTTCACAAAACATTCAGTCTTTAGAGATGAAAGGGAGGAGGAAAGTTTGTGAGGAAAACAAAACACATGGAAAAATCTGTATTCGGACCTGCATTCCTCATGGTGACTCAGCAAACAAAAAAAGGGCGCTAGCTACAAGACATTAATGCTAATTGATCCCAGAGCAGGAAGAACAGACATGTGGCTTCCAAGAGTAGCCCCATCGGGCCCTGACAGACAACTACGTGCGTAGGTAGCTGTTGACTTCAGACAAGTCTGAAACCAAAGCTATTGGCTAGCTCAATGACAATACAATTAACTAACTTCTGAATGCATTAAAAAAACTGAAAAGTCCAAAAACAAGTATGCATTAGCGGGTTTTAACATACGGAACCAAACCGCCACAGTCTTCTGAGTTCTGTAGCTAGAGATACAGAGAGTGACCAAGAATAAACATTTTTCACACTATTTTTCCCTCCTGTCAATGGGGAATAAAGAGCAGTCGAGACCCGTCTTAACTCCTGCCTAAGCTGCAACTTTCGGTTCTTTTGTGTTGCCGCTCAACATGCCGCATCAGATGTGGCCATTTAAGTCCCCTTTCTGACAAGTAGCTGGCAGACAGGTGCTAGCTAGCCATTACAATTACCACTCATGGAAATGAATACACCTGAATGGTGTTCTCAGAAATATGCTGAAATACCGAGTTACTTGAGAAGAGAGCAGCCGTGGGAAATATTGACTGAACCTTCGGTCAATATATCTCTGTGTGCATCTGAAAGGTAAGCATGCCATGTACAGTGTATAGAATTATTGCAAAGATTTCTGATAATCTACCACTCAATGACCAGTGAATTTACCACCAGTAATGAGAGAGAACAGAAAGAACACAGTTCAACCACACAATGCTCTTTCACTCTGACTGCATAGAACCTTGAGCAATACGCGAGTACTGGGCCGTACCGCGACCAAAGCGACTACTTTGGAATGTAGAGTGCCCCAAGTAACGGTCAGACATAACTGTAATCTTTTTCCTTTCTCTCTGTTCCTATCCTGTTCCTATCGAACAAGATGTCACCTTGGTAACCGCTTGGGCAGTCCTCTGAGACTATTGAGCTTAGTGGAAGGAGAGATTCTGAAAGGTTGTCAGGTGTGAAAGGAAAAAGTATGTAGCTATGTCGCAGTTCTGCCAAGGTGCATGAAATAAAGGATGTAGAAAATATATGCAATGACTATAGAAATAGCTTGTAAGGAGGACCACAGAGAAGTGAAAAACACTTCCGATGTTGACCATGAGCTTTTGTTGGCCATTAGCTTTTGTTAGTTATTGCCATATTTGAGTAAATTGACGAGCAGTATTGACCTTGACATAGTCCTTTGACTTTTCTGTTCATTTCAGAAAATAGTATCAGCCAATTGATGCAAACAGTTGTTACCAAACCATCCCATAACACACTTCAATGGTCAACAGCAATCCAAGTTCCTATGTTTTTATGGACACTCCATTTGATACTAATACAATCCGAAGCACATTACTTAAATCGTCATAATATTCTTAAACTGGACTCACCTGTATTTTGACAGCTATCACCACAGAGCTAAGCTCTCGGTCCAGTTCTTTGAGGACAATCAGCTTCTTTAGGGTCAGGCTGCACAATCTGTGGTCAACAGGGGAGACAGGGAAGGGATTTAGTTTAGTTTCATTTATTTAGATCATTTCAACCATGCACAATGATACACAAACATCGCCATATATGATAAAGTGGTTAACTGATAGCATGTAAACAAAGCTATTGTAGGCATATTCCATTAGGGTCTTCAATGGAACATTTAGCGATGTTTGAACAAATCAATTCAAAGGATGTCTGCTTTACTGGTATGAATGGTAATACGTATAGTACTTTCAAAGCAAATGCAACATGTACACATACTGTAAAATGAATAATAGAGCTGAAGGAAGAAAAAAGATGAAGTCATGGATAAAAATGTACAGCTGAGCGAGAATATGAAAAGGTATAGATTCATATTTGACAACCCTTGTATTATGATAACTTGGAAATTGAGAAAGACGTCAAAGAAATGATGAATACATACATATTTCATTATTTCACACACAAAACAAATTGCCAGTAATAATGAAATAAAGTCATGACTGCCTATCATAACAAAACCGTTTTTATTTTTCATGATAATCACATCATTATCTTGATGCACTGCTTCATCCCTCTCAAGAGCTGCTGTCGTGAGGAAGGATCATGTATTTCAAAAGGATAGAAAAACACGAGTGTGGAACAAAAGGTACTCAGCCCACTACTTGAGATGAGTAGCGCTTTCATAGACATAATGTCTGTGGGCATAATTCTATTCAGACTAGGCATACTGTATTCACTGTGTGTGTGTGTGTGTGTGTGTGTGTGTGTGTGTGTGTGTGTGTGTGTGTGTGTGTGTGAGGGCTGGGCGGTAAACCGTACCTTCTATAACAGAATTTTAATGTTTGATTTATTACATTAAATCATTCAGTAATGACCCGTTTTTATCGCCAGTAAGAAACTGCTAACAGCTGAGAACTTCTAGTTAACACAACAAGTCAACAACTTTGGGAGGGCAAGCTTGGAAAATTGAGCCCCCTGAAATTGTCTGACTACCCCTTAGTGGCGAAAGTAAGAACTGCAATTGAAGCGGATAGAGGATAATAGTTATTCTGTCAATAAAAGTTGACGAATCAGAGGCATACTAAGACAAAAGAAACGTGACACAGTATGTAAATGATACCAATCTGTACAGGAAACGAAATGAAGAAATTATTTAAAATGCTGGAAGTGAATGCTGGAATCTAACAAATAATTTTGATTCCTATGCAACAAATAGGACTACTTCACTGTCAGTTTTGTCCTATTATTTTTGGTTGAAGTTCCGTTGAACAGTAAAGCAATTAGATTGGAGAAAACCCATTAAAACTACTTAGAATTAATTTGTTGTCATCGTAGGGTCATCCAAAAGCCATAAAGAATATTTAGAACTTTTATGAAGAAACATCCAATGCTGTCAAATACTGAGAAAAATACTGTGATAAGATATTTTTTTACATACATATACAGTTGAAGTCAGAAGTTTACATACACATTAGCTAAATACATACAATTCCTGACACTTAATCCAAGTAGAAATTCCCTGTCTTAGGTCAGTTGGGATCACCACTTTATTTTAAGAATGTGAAATGTCAGAATAATAGCAGAGAGAATGATTTATTTCAGCTTTTATTTCTTTCATCACATTCCCAGTGGGTTAGAAGTGTACATACACTCAATTAGTATTTGGTAGCATTGCCTTTAAATTGTTTAACTTGGGCCAAACGTTTCAGGTAGCCTTCCACAAGCTCCCCACAATAAATTGGGTGAATTTTGGCCCATGATCTTTGTCCCATGTGCAGTTGCAAACCGTAGTCTCTTTTTTTATGGCGGTTTTGGAGCAGTGGCTTCTTCCTTGCTGAGCGGCCTTTCAGGTTATGTCGATTTAGGACTCGTTTTACTGTGGATATAGATACTTAAGGACCTGTTTCCTCCAGCATCTTTACAAGGTCCTTTGCTGTTGTTCTGGGATTAATTTTCACTTTTCGCACCAACGGTGTCTCCAGGAGACAGAACGCATCTCCTTCCTGAGCTGTATGATGACTGCGTGGTCGCATGGTGTTTATACTTGCGTAGTATTGTTTGTACTGATGAACGTGGTACCTTCATGCATTTGGATGTTGCTCCCAAGGATAAACCAGACTTGTGGAGGTCTACACAATTTTTTTCTGAGGTCTTGGCTTATTTATTTTTATTTTCCCCATGATGTCAAGCAAAGAGGCACTGAGTTTGAAGGAAGGCCGTGAAATACACCCACAGGTACACCTCCAATTTACTCAAATGATGTCAATTAGCCTATCAGAAGCTTCTAGAGCCATGACATAATTGTCTGGAATTTCCCAAGCTGTTTAAAGGCACAGTCAACTTAGTGTATGTAAACTTCTGACGCACTGGAATTGTGATACAGTGAATTATAAGTGAAATAATCTGTCTGTAAACAATTGTTGGAAAAATTACTTGTGTCATGCACAAAGTTGATGTCCTAACCGACTTGCCAAAACTATAGTTTGTTAACAAGACATTTGTGGAATGGTTGAAAAACGAGTTTGAACCTGTTATGGCTAGGGGGCAGTATTTTCACGGCTGGATAAAAAACGTACCCGATTTAATCTGGTTACTACTCCTGCCCAGTAACTAGAATATGCATATAATTATTGGCTTTGGATAGAAAACACTCCAAAGTTTCTAAAACTGTTTGAATGGTGTCTGTGAGTATAACAGAACTCAAATGGCAGGTCAAAACCTGAGAGATTCCTTTACAGGAAGTGGCCTGTCTGACCATTTCTTGAACTTCTTTGCCATCTCTATCTTTTACAAAGGATCTCTGCTCTAACGTGACACTTCCTACGTCTTCCATGGGCGCTCAGAGCCCGGGAAAAACCTGAATGTCGTCATCCCAGCCCCAGGCTGAAACACATTATCGCCTTTCTCAAGTGGCCGATCAAGGGACTGTGGGCTTAGGCGCGTGCCCTGGCCGCCCCCGTCTTTGTGATTTTTCCTCTGTTTGCCGAAAAGGAGATTCCCGGTCGGAATATTATCTCTTTTTTACGAGATAAATTGCATAAAAATGGATTTTAAACAGCGGTTGACATGCTTCGAAGTACGGTAATGGAATATTTAGAATTTTTTTGTCACGAATTGCGCCATGTGCGCGACCCTGATTTACCATTTCGGATAGTTTCTGGAACGCACGAACAAAACGCCGCTATTCGGATATAACGATGGATTATTTGGGACCAAACCAACATTTGTTATTGAAGTAGCAGTCCTGGGAGTGCATTCTGACGAAGACAACAAAGGTAATAACATTTTTGTTATAGTAAATCTGATTTTGGTGAAGGCTAAACTTGCCGGGTGTCTAAATAGCTAGCCCGTGATGGCTGGGCTATGTACTTAGAATATTGCAAAATGTGCTTTCACCAAAAAGCTATTTTAAAATCGGACATATCGAGTGCATAAAGGAGTTCTGTATCTATAATTCTTAAAATAATTGTTATGCTTTTTGTGAACGTTTATCGTGAGTAATTTAGTAAATTGTTAGTAAATTCCCCGGAAGTTTGCGGGGGGTATGCTAGTTCTGAACGTCACATGCTAATGTAAAAAGCTGTTTTTTGATATAAATATGAACTTGATTGAACAAAACATGCATTTATTGTATAACATAATGTCCTAGGTGTGTCATCTGATGAAGATCATCAAAGGTTAGTGCTGCATTTAGCTGTCTTCTGGGTTTTTGTGACATTATATGCTAGCTTGAAAAATGGGTGTCTGATTATTTCTGGCTGGGTACTCTGCTGACATAATCTAATGTTTTGCTTTCGCTGTAAAGCCTTTTTGAAATCGGACAGTGTGGTTAGATAAAGGAGAGTCTTGTCTTTAAAATGCTGTGAAATAGTCATATGTTTGAAAAATTGAAGTTTTTGTATTTTTGAGGAATTTGTAATTCGCGCCACGCCTATCATTGGATATTGGAGCAGGTGTTCCGCTAGCGGAACGTCTAGATGTAAGAGGTTAATGACTCCAACCTAAGTGTTCGTAAACTTCTGACTTCAACTGTACATAAGATACGTTCCTTGGCCTTTTATAAACACATTTCATGCAATTCTACTATACTTTATATGACTGGAGACATTAGCAGAATATTTTTTAATGCGACAAAAATTACAGTGTAGCCTACTCTGCTGACACTGACAAAAAGATCAATAAAAACGACATTGTCTGATCCATATAATAGGCCTACGAGAAGGGAAGAAAAAAAATGCCTACAACATGACATCCATTTAACCTGGAGGAGGAAATGATTGTCCAAAAACTGGCACAACAATGATAAAGAGTGAATATGTGCACACCAATGCTCTCCAGGGATGCCAATAAGATAGGCTATACAGTTCAAACAATTAAGTTGAAAATGTTGATAACTATAAACGACAGATTAGTCTTTTCATTGTCTTCTCTTTACAGCAATATTGGCCTACCAAGCAAAAAGGCAGTAACTACTCATTTGGTTGGAAATTAGTTAATGTCATTTTTTGCTACATTAAATCATGTGGACAAGTATTCTGCCTCTATTGTACTGTGTTTTGGAGAAAATGGAGGTCATGTTAGCAGCAACTGCATAAAGTTACTGTGAAACCAAGGTAAATAAAAACAATTTTTCTCAGTTCTGCGCTATGAGCAGTTACTGCCTTTTTGCTTGGTAGGGCAGAATAGCCATTTGCTTTCCCAACTATGATAAAATATTGCGATACGCCTGGCTGGGCATCTCTACTTTTCACTGACAGTCACAACTCAACAATCTATGTGGTATTTGCATAGACATTAAAACCAGGGTATTTGCCGTACACACTGCTCAAATTACGGGCTATTCCGACTGTAGGAAATGTGATTTAAACAATCCACAGCTTTTGTTTTAGAAGCCAATTATCATCTGTGGCCAAATCATGCTTTCTGGTCTAGTAGCCTATTTTCAATGTTTTTTTTTTTTTTTTTTTTTGTATAGACAGGAGTAGGCTAATTAGGTTAAATCATTTTGGCAATTTAATTCAATTTACTTTAGGGGAAGCTTAGCTTTTTATTAAATTTTTTATTGAACCTTTATTTAACTAGACAAGTCAGTTAAGAACAAATTCTTATTTACAATGACGGCCTACACCGGCCAAACCCGGACGATGCTGGGCCAATTTTGCACCGCCCTATGGGACTCCCAATCACGGCCGGTTGTGATACAGCCTGGATTCGAACCAAGGTGCCTGTAGTGACACCTCAAGCACTGAGATGCAGTGCTGCACCACTCGGGAGCTCCAGCTTATGGACACTGCTTATGTCCGTAGCGCACTTGTGATGGAGTTTTCAAAACAAATGGCCACTGGATTGATGCAAATAATCATGGTTCTGCCAGGTAGGAATAGGCTACTTTGTAGTTACCTTTTACTTACATATCCATCTCCTCGACCACGGTTAGGCTATCATTAGAATCGCTAAAGGCTACACAAAGTGGTAGACATAGGCCCGAAGCGCACTGCACACACACAGACAGGGGCATTCCCATGCTGTTGTTTCCTCTTCAGAAAGCTGGTATATTTTTGGTAAATTGCACATTACTGTTTGAATAAATCATGATAATCAAAAATAAAAAAGCAAATTGTGAAACGAAACTAACGTGGCCAGGTCCATTTTAAGCCCTGGCACCCTTGCGACCATTTAAAAATGTGTGTCGCAATGCCAAGTAAAACGGTTTTGGTCGCAGTATCAAACCCTGTGTAGAGACCTAATTAGTTCTCCGTCATTAATCTAACAGCTCAAGGAGAAGATATGCTATTGGATCGTAGGCTTACATAGGCTTATTACAATATAGTACTGTTCATTAATAAATGGTTATGAATCCATATTTTGAATTTCCAAATGATAAGAAATGCCTATAATGCTTAGGATTTTGAATGTATATATTGCTAATAAATCTTTATAAGGTTTTATTAAAAGTGGGTACTGGCAAAACTTTATTTATCCAATAGACTTAGGCACTCATGCCAGATTGTTGATTATTGGTTAAAAAGCCCTATCCATACGGAAATATAAAAGACACTGTTTGCGAGTCTAGAAACATTAACACGACACAAAAAAACTGCAGGCAGTGAACCATTGAACCTCAAATGTATGAAAACAAGGTAGAAAATAAAAAACATCTGCACACCATCTGCATGCCCCGAAGAGATATCTTTTTAATTATTACATTTCAAAACTGCAATAGGTCTTCGTCAGGAGACCATGAAACCAATGTACGTAGGCAGAACATGAAAACATGACAAAAAGGTAGGAAACAAAACGGATATTGTATTGTCAGTTCAGCTCTGAATAGGAGTGCTGCTGTGAGCTTCATTAAAATCTCACAGTGGCCCTGAGCTCTTCGTTTTCCCCTCAGACTGTAAGTGGGCCCGAAATGGCAGCCTATTCTCTAAAGTGCACTATGGGCCCTGGTCAAAAGTAGTGCACTAAATAGGGAATAAGGTGCCATTTGGGATGTAGCCTCTATCGAAGTACTGCATTGCCAGAGTATGAGTCATACAGGAAGCTAGAGACAGCTCCTATTCTTCCATTCTAGTGAATTTGGAGGAAAAAGTAGAGCTGGGGTTGAATGAATGTGTTTTGTTTCCACTTTTCACTCTCTCTCACACTCTCTGTGATGGGGTGGCAACCTTGGTCAGCAGAGTAGAAAAACATTCACTTTCCAATTCTCCATGCATACAGACACTTACTCAGAAACACATACACACGCACAAAAAAATACAATGGAAATGCAAGCACTTTCAACAGACTTACACCAAAAAACACACATCCTCTGACCCCTATCCCCCCCCCACCACACACACACACACACATATACACACAACCGAGGGGAAGTTCGGGTCACAGTCTCTGTCTTTGAGAATTTGGACTCGTCTGGAGTGTAGTTGACAGGCAAACAAACAGGCCAATTCAACATCCAGCACTGACAGCACACACACACACAACAAGAGACATGCACATGCACGCGCTCCAGGCAGACCATACAAACACAAATACACAAACGCACCCAAAGAGATGCACACAAACACACATGGACACAAAGGGGCTGGAATGTTAGGAAGCAGTCATGGAGAAAACTTTGCGCTAACTCAGCACAAAGCCAGACCACCTGATTGAAAGCATTCTGTACCGGCCATTCATCAGAAGGACAGAGGCAGAGAGAGAGAGTGAGAGACAGAGAGGGGGGGAGGGGGAGTGGATGGACAGAGAGATGAAAAGAGAGGGTTGGGGGAGGGAGATTGAAATGTCTGGACATTCCAACACAGAGGCCAGTACACTAAAAGTATCACAGTACCATAGAAAAAAGAAATGGAGGAACATATTCAAGATAGATCAAGTGCAATATATTATAAAAGAAAGCGAACTGGATGGAATATGGGCAAAAAATGCATCAAATGATTTTTTAAATCTTCGACATAGAAATGCTACCAAAAATGATTTACTGAAACTTGTTACAAATGACAGAGTCAACGATGATTCACTAAACAATATTTTGAAAGAAGAAGCAAAGTATTTTAAGCATATGTTTTCATTTTGGTCTCCTCCATCTCCAGTAATGGAAGTTAATTGTATGGATTTATTTTCTATTAAAAATGTAAAATGAACAGCTGTAAAGAAAGACTCATGTGAAGGCCAAATTACAGAGGAGGAAATTATTGACGCAATTAAAGCCTTTAACTGGGGCCAAGCTTCCAGCCATCCAGGATCTCTATACCAGGCGGTGTCAGAGGAAGGATCTAAAAATTGTCAAAGACTCCAGCCACCCTCGTCATAGACTGATCTCTCTACTACCGCACGGCAAGCGGTACCGTAGCGCCAAGTCCAGGTCCAAAAGGCTTCTCAACAGCTTCTACCCCCAAGCCATAAGACTCCTGAACAGCTAATCAAATGGCTACCCAGACTATTTCCTTATCCCCCCCTCTTTTACGCTGCTGCTATTCTCTGTTTATTATCTATGCATAGTCACTTAAACTCTACCTACATGTACATAATACTTCAATTACCTCGACTAACCAGTGCCCCCGCACATTGACTCTGTACCGGCACCCCTTGTATATACAGTTGAGGTTGGAAGTTTACGTACACTTAGGTTGGAGTCATTAAAATTCGTTTTTCAACCACTCCACAAATTTCCTGTTAACAAACTATAGTTTTGGCAAGTCGGTTAGGACATCTACTTTGTGCATGACACAAGTCATTTTTCCAACAACTGTTTAAGTACAGATTATTTTACTTATATTTCACTGTATCACAATTCCAGTGGGTCAGAAGTTTACATACACTAAGTTGACTGTGCCTTTAAACAGCTTGGAAAAATCACAGAAAATTATGTAATGGCTTTAGAAGCTTCTGATAGGCTAATTGACATCATTTGAGTCAATTGGACGTGTACCTGTGGATGTATTTCAAGGCCTCCTACCTTCAAACTCAGTGCCTCTTTGCTTGACATCATGGGAAAATCAAGAGAAATCAGCCAAGACCTCAGAAAAGAATTATAGACCTCCACAAGTCTAGTTCATCCTTGGGAGCAATTTCCAAATGCCTGAAGGTACCACGTTCATCTGTACAAAAAATAGTACGCAAGTATAAACTCCATGGGACCACGCAGCCGTCATAACGCTCAGGAATGAGATGCGTTCTGTCTCCTAGAGATGAATGTACTTTGGTGCGAAAATGAATCCCAGAACAACAAAGGACCTTGTGAAGATTCTGGAGGAAACAGGTACAAAAGTATCTATATCCACAGTAAAACGAGTCCTATATCGACATAACCTGAAAGGCTGCTCAGCAAGGAAGAAGCCACTGTTCCAAAACCGGCATAAAAAAGCCAGACTACGGTTTGCAACTGCACATGGGGACAAAGATCGTACCTTTGGAGAAATGTCCACTGGTCTGATGAAACAAAAATAGAATTGTTTGGCCATACTGACCATCGTTATGTTTGGATGAAAAGGGGGGAGGCTTGCAAGCCAAAGGACACCATCCCAACCGTGAAGAATGGGGGTGGCAGCATAATGTTGTGGGGGTGCTTTGCTGCAGGAGGGACTGGTGCACTTCAAAAAATATATGGCATTATGAGGAAAGAAAAGTACGTGGATATACTGAAGCAACATCTCAAGACATCAGTCAGGAAGTTAAAGCTTGGTCGCAAATGGGTCTTCCAGATGGACAATGACCACAAGCATACGTCCAAAGTTGTGGCAAAATGGCTTAAGGAGAACAAAGTCAAGGTATTGGAGTGGCCATCACAAAGCCCTGACCTCAATTCCATAGAAAATGTGTGGTCAGAAGTGAAAAAGCATGTGCGAGCAAGGAGGCCTACAAACCTGACTCAGTTACACCAGCTCTGTCAGGAGGAATGGGCCAAAATTCACCCAACTTATTGTGGGAAGCTTGTGGAAGGCTACCCGAAACGTTTGACCCAAATTAAACAGTTTAAAGGCAATGCAACCAAATACTAATTTTATATATATATATATATATATACTGCTCAAAAAAATAAAGGGAACACTAAAATAACACATCCTAGATCTGAATGAATGAAATAATCTTATTAAATACTTTTTTCTTTACATAGTTGAATGTGCTGACAACAAAATCACACAAAAATAATCAATGGAAATCCAATTTATCAACCCATGGAGGTCTGGATTTGGAGTCACACTCAAAATAAAGTGGAAAACCACACTACAGGCTGATCCAACTTTGATGTAATGTCCTTAAAACAAGTCAAAATGAGGCTCAGTAGTGTATGTGGCCTCCACGTGCCTGTATGACCTCCCTACAACGCCTGGGCATGCTCCTGATGAGGTGGCGGATGGTCTCCTGAGGGATCTCCTCCCAGACCTGAACTAAAGCATCCGCCAACTCCTGGACAGTCTGTGGTGCAACGTGGCGTTGGTGGATGGAGCGAGACATGATGTCCCAGATGTGCTCAATTGGATTCAGGTCTGGGGAACGGGCGGGCCAGTCCATAGCATCAATGCCTTCCTCTTGCAGGAACTGCTGACACACTCCAGCCACATGAGGTCTAGCATTGTCTTGCATTAGGAGGAACCCAGGGCCAACCGCACCAGCATATGGTCTCACAAGGGGTCTGAGGATCTCATCTCGGTACCTAATGGCAGTCAGGCTACCTCTGGCGAGCACATGGAGGGCTGTGCGGCCCCCCAAAGAAATGCCACCCCACACCATGACTGACCCACCGCCAAACCGGTCATGCTGGAGGATGTTGCAGGCGCAGGACGTTCTCCACGGCGTCTCCAGACTATGTCACGTCTGTCACATGTGCTCAGTGTGAACTTGCTTTCATCTGTGAAGAGCACAGGGTGCCAGTGGCGAATTTGCCAATCTTGGTGTTCTCTGGCAAATGCCAAACGTCCTGCACGGTGTTGGGCAGTAAGCACAACCCCCACCTGTGGACGTCGGGCCCTCATACCACCCTCATCGAGTCTGTTTCTGACCGTTTGAGCAGACACATCCACATTTGTGGCCTGCTGGAGGTCATTTTGCAGGGCTCTGGCAGTGCTCCTCCTGCTCCTCCTTGCACAAAGGCGGAGGTAGCGGTCCTGCTGCTGGCTTGTTGCCCTCCTACGGCTTCCTCCACGTCTCCTGATGTACTGGCCTGTCTCCTGGTAGCGCCTCCATGCTCTGGACACTACGCTAACAGACACAGCAAACCTTCTTGCCACAGCTCGCATTGATGTGCCATCCTGGATGAGCTGCACTACCTGAGCCACTTGTGTGGGTTGTAGACTCCGTCTCATGCTACCACTAGAGTGAAAGCACCGCCAGCATTCAAAAGTGACCAAAACATCAGCCAGGAAGCATAGGAACTGAGAAGTGGTCTGTGGTTACCACCTGCAGAACCACTCCTTTATTGGGGGTGTCTTGCTAATTGCCTATAATTTCCACCTGTTGTCTATTCCATTTGCACAACAGCATGTGAAATTTATTGTCAATCAGTGTTGCTTCCTAAGTGGACAGTTTGATTTCACAGAAGTGTGATTGACTTGGAGTTACATTGTGTTGTTTAAGTGTTGCCTTTATTTTTTTGAGCAGTGTATATAACTCAGCAACAACAAAAAAATCCCCTCACTGTCAACTGCATTCATTTTCAGCAAACTTAACATGTGTAAATATTTGTATGAACATAAGATTGAACAACTGAGACATAAACTGAACAAGTTCCACAGACATGTGGCTAACAGAAATGGAATAATGTGTCCCTGAACAAAGGGGGGGGGGTGTCAAAATCAAAAGTAACAGTCAGTATCTGGTGTGGCATTAAGTACTGCAGTACAATGACTCCTCATGGACTGCACCAGATTTGCCAGTTCTTGCTGTGAGATGTTACCCCACTCTTCCTCCAAGGCACCTGCAAGTTCCCAGACATTTCTCGGGGGAAGGGCCCTAGCCCTTAACCTCCGATCCAACAGGTCCCAGACGTGCTCAATGGGATTGAGATCCGGGCTCTTCGCTGGCCATGGCAGAACACTGACATTCCTGTCTTGCAGGAAATCACGCACAGAAGGAGCAGTATGGCTGGTGGCATTGTCATGCTGGAGGGTCATGTCAAGATGAGCCTGTAGGAAGGGTACCACATGAGGGAGGAGGATGTCTTCCCTGTAACGCACAGCATTGAGATTGCCTGCAATGACAAGCTCAGTCCGATGATGCTGTGACACACCACCCCGCACCATGACGGACCCTCCACCTCCAAATCGACCCCGCTCCAGAGTACAGGCCTAGGTGTAACGCTAATTTTTTTGACGATAAACGCGAATCCGACCATCACCACGGGTGAGACAAAACCGCGACTCGTCAGTGAAGAGCACTTTTTGCCAGTCCTGTCTGGTCCAGCGACGGTGGGTTTGTGCCCATAGCAACGGTGGGTTTGTGCCCATATATATATATACAGATACAGTCGTGGCCAAAAGTTTTGAGAATGACACAAATATTAATTTTCACAAAGTCTGCTGCCACAGTTTGTATGATGTCAATTTGCATATAGTCCAGAATGTTATTAAGAGTGATCAGATGAATTGCAATGAATTGCAAAGTCCCTCTTTACCATGCAAATGAACTGAATCCCCAAAAAACATTTCCACTGCATTTCAGCCCTGCCACAGAAGGACCAGCTGACATCATGTCAGTGATTCTCTCGTTAACACAGGTGTGAGTGTTGACAAGGACAAGGCTGGAGATCACTCTGTCATGCTGATTGAGTTCGAATAACAGACTGGAAGCTTCAAAATGAGGGTGGTGCTTGCAATCATTGTTCTTCCTCTGTCAACCATGGTTACCTGCAAGGAAACACGTGCCGTCATCATTGCTTTGCACAAAAAGGGCTTCACAGGCAAGGATATTGCTGCCAGTAAGATTGCACCTAAATCAACCATTTATCGGATCATTAAGAACTTCAAGGAGAGCGGTTCAATTGTTGTGAAGAAGGCTTCAGGGCTTCCAAGAAAGTCCAGCAAGCGCCAGGATAGTCTCCTAAAGTTGATTCAGCTGCAGGATCGGGGCACCACTAGTACAGAGCTTGCTCAGGAATGGCAGCAGGCAGGTGTGAGTGCATCTGCACGCACAGTGAGGCGAAGACTTTTGTAGGATGGCCTGGTGTCAAGAAGGGCAGCAAAGAAGCCACTTCTCTCCAGGAAAAACATCAGGGACAGACTGAAATTCTGCCAAAGGTACAGGGATTGGACTGCTGAGGACTGGGGTAAAGTCATTTTCTCTGATGAATCCCCTTTCCGATTGTTTGGGGCATCTGGAAAAAAGCTTGTCCGGAGAAGACAAGGTGAGCGCTACCATCAGTCCTGTGTCATGCCAACAGTAAAGCATCCTGAGACCATTCATGTGTGGGGTTGCTTCTCAGCCAAGGGAGTGGGCTCACTCACAATTTTGCCTAAGAACACAACCATGAATAAAGAATGGTACCAACACATCCTCCGACAGCAACTTCTCCCAACCATCCAGGAACAGTTTGGTGACGAACAATGCCTTTTCCAGCATGATGGAGCACCTTGCCATAAGGCAAAAGTGATAACTAAGTGGCTCGGGGAATAAAACATCGATATTTTGGGTCCATGGCCAGGAAACTCCCCAGAACTTAATCCCATTGAGAACTTGTGGTCAATCCTCAAGAGGCAGGTGGACAAACAAAAACCCACAAATTCTGACAAACTCGAAGCATTGATTATGCAAGAATGGGCTGCCATCAGTCAGGATGTGGCCCAGAAGTTAATTGACAGCATGCCAGGGCGGATTGCAGAGGTCTTGAAAAAGAAGGGTTAACACTGCAAATATTGACTCTTTGCATCAACTTCATGTAATTGTCAATAAAAGCCTTTGACACTTATGAAATGCTTGTAATTATACTTCAGTATTCCATGGTAACATCTGACAAAAATATCTAAAGACACTGAAGCAGAAAACTTTGTGGAAATTAATATTTGTGTCATTCTCAAAACTTTTGGCCACGAATGTGTATATATATACACCCCAAAAATATATGGGAGATTGTAAATGATACAAACAATTACATTGATGGAAGCTACAATCTACCTGCAATATTAAAGCTGAACTACCCCCTAAAATAAATAAAAAAAATGTATTCATGCTAAACCCATTTTCAAACGTTAAGCAATTAGCTACAGGGAACACATGTTGCATCTGTCAAAAGAATGATTAATACACTTGGGACTATTAACATGGCAGCAGGTGGAGCACTACAATAGGCTTGGGCGGTATCCAGATTGTTATACCATCATACCGACCTTGTGCCACATTCAGTAATACCAGCACTGAACACAAGGGACGCTATTTTCAAATCCCACTGAGCATTTGTAATCCGAAGGTTTAGAGACTGCCCGAGAGAATGCTAACTAAATGCTAACGAGCGCATTGCAAACATTTTACACAGTCTCTGACCTATTTCTTTTTTATTTTATTTAACCTTTATTTAACTAGGCAAGTCAGTTAAGAACAAATTCGTATTTACAATGACGGCCTACCAAAAGGCAAAATGCCTCTTGCGGGGACGGGGGCTGGGATTAAGAATAAAATATAACTATAGGACAAAACACACATCACGACAAGAGAGACAACACAACACTACATGAAGAGGGACCTAAGACAACAACATAGCAAGGCAGCAACACAACAGGACAACAACATGGTAGCAACACAACATGGTAGCAGCACAAAACATGGTACAAACATTATTGGGCACAGACAACAGCACAAAGGGCAAAAAGGTAGAGACAACAATACATCACGCAAAGCAGCCACAACTGTCAGTAAGAGTGTCCATGATTGAGTCTTTGAATGAAGAGATTGAAATAAAATTATCCAGTTTTAGTGTTTGTTGCAGCTCGTTCCAGTTGTTACATGCAGTAAACTGAAAAGACGAGCGACCCAGGAACGTGTGTGCTTTCGGGACCTTTAACAGAATGTGACTGGCAGAACAGGTGTTATATGTGGAGGATGAGGGCTGCAGTAGATATCTCAGATGGGGGGAGTGAGGCCTAAGAGGGTTTTATAAATAAGCATCAACCAGTGGGTCTTGCGACGGGTACACAGAGATGACCAGTTTACATGACCTAAACAATGATCTTAACAATGACCTAAACAATTTTCAGGACAGACATCCCAGCTAATAAAGTTTTACAAATAACTCAAAAATGCTACTCACAGATGGCTGAATGCTCAACACTTTATATTAGACAGCAAGGCTCTTGATCCAGGAGGGGTTTCTCTGCTGTTTTCGGAAAGTGAAACTTGATTTTGGAAGAAGCTAACCACTTAGTTTGACAACTAGTTACTAAATTAGCAATCTAAATGCAAAACTGCAGAGTAGTTAGTATATTTTAGACAGTTAACTTAATAGTTATAAGATGTCTAGCTGGCAAACATTTAGTTCTGAATTCCATACTGTAACTAGGTCACCTGGTGCGTGAGAGTGACTCACCAATAATGTTTGTACCATGTTGTGTTTCTGTCATGTTGTGTTCCTACCATGTTGTTGTCATGTTGTGTTGCTACCATGCTGTGTTCGCATGTGTTGTTGCCATGCTATGTTGTTGTCTTAGGTCTCTCTTTATGTAGTGTTGTGTTGTCTCTCTTGTCATGATGTGTGTTTTGTCCTATATTAGATAAATAATGCTTAAATAAAAAAAAAATGGTGTGCTTGTAAACAAACACCACCTGACTTGGTACTACCGATAAAATTCATAATGAACATTATGTGACAGGTGAAATAAAAAACGCAGCCTTTTTCTAACATGTTGCACAAGTTGACTGCAGATATTTACTTTAAAAGTAGCTACAAATATTCACATTTGTAACAAAAACTTAAAAGAAAAAGTTGACGGTATTTAAAAACCATCCCGTGGCTATTTCCAAATAGCCTGGTGTACGGTATATACGGTATACCGCCCATGTCTACTGACTACTGACTTAGAAAATAGGTCCTTAAAAACTTGTTAGGGATAGGGGGCAGTATTCAGAATTTTGGATGACTGAGGTGTCGAAAGTAAACTGCCTGTTACTCAGGCCCAGAAGCTAGGATATGCATATGCATGGAAGTATTGGATAGAAAACATTCTGAAGTTTCCAAAACTGTTAAAATAATGTCTGTGAGTATAACAGAACTGATATGGCAGGTGAAAACCGGAGAGAAATCCATCCAGGAAGTAGGATTTTTTTTTAATGTTTGTAGTTTTCTATTGAATTCCATTACAGTATCCATTGACTTAGGACTCAAATTGCTTAGTTAAAATGATGTCTGTGAGTATAACAGAACTGATTTGGCAGGCGAAAACCCGAGGACCAATATATTTTCTGTTGACCTGCCAGCCAATTCCAAGCTTAAGCTATTAAAACCAAAGACTTCCGCCTCCCAAATTGCAGTTCCTATGGCTTCCACTAGATGTCAACAGTCTTTATACATGGTTTCAGGCTTGTATTCTGAAAAACCAACGAGGAATAGTTGTTTATCCTCAGGAAGTCCTATGGCAAAACTAGTCTCATTGAGCGCATGACCGAGGGCGTGCGCTGCGTTCTTTTCCTTTCCTATTGAAAATAGTTTGCTCCGTATGAAATATTATTGTTTATTTAGATATTAGAGTACCTAATAATGAATTAGAAACATTGTTTGATTTGTTTAGATAAACTTTACTGGTAACTTTTGGAACTCCTATGTCTGCATTCTGAACGGGTGGATTACTGAACTCAATGACGCCGACTAAACGGACCATTTGGGATATCAAGAAGGGATTTATCGAACAAAACGACCATTCATTGTGTTCCTGGGACTCTTGTGATTGCGATCAGAGGAAGCTCTTCAAAGGTAAGTGACTTTTGTTATCGCTATTTGGGATTTTGTGACGCCTGTGCTTGTTTGGATAATATGCTGTTGTGGGGCGCTGACCTCAGATAATCGAATGCTGTGCTTTCACCGTAAAGCCTTTTTGAAATCCGACGACGCGGTTAGATTGGCAAGATTCTAAGCTAAAGAATCATGTATTACATTTACATTATTTAGCAGACGCTCTTATCCAGAGCGACTTACAAATTGGTGCATTCACCTTATGATATCCAGTGGAACAACCACTTTACAATAGTACATCTATATCTTTTTGGGGGGGGAGGGTGGGGGTTAGAAGGATTACTTAATCCTATCCCAGGTATTCCTTAAAGAGGTGGGGTTTCAGGTGTCTCCGGAAGGTGGTGATTGACTCCGCTGTCCTGGCGTCGTGAGGGAGCTTGTTCCACCATTGGGGTGCCATGACACTTGTATTATCATGAAGGTTTAATATTACGTTTTCTGTATTTTGAATTTGGTGCTCTGCAATTTCACCGGATGTTGTCGAGATGGGTCGCTAGCGGGACCACTGTGCCAGAAAGGTTAAAGGTGCACTCCGTATTCAACAGTGTGGCCAAAAAACTTGGGAGGACTGAGATTGAGGCCAATGCTGACCCCACATCAGTAGTTTGTAGCCCTTTCCTGCAGACAAATGACCTAGTGGCCTCATGGGTGGAATGTTATTCATATTTTTCATTATTTCATAATTAATAAACAATACAAATCCGGTGTTTCTGTGTCAAACTGTTTTGTTTTAGTTCAGTCTTCTGTGATGTATATAAAGTGTAATATTGGGATGCAAACTCAAAACTGAATACATTTCAACTCTATATCTCACATGTTACAGGTGTCTTCTTTTTGTTAAGCCCGTAACCACATGTGTGAGGTATATACTTTTGTTTCAAAGTAGATTTGTTTGTCCCAAGAAACACTCTGTGTGACCCTGATTTAGCCCACTGCAGTAAACGTTTGAGGCAGAACAACTGATAAAGGTTAATATTAGGGTAGGGAGATGTGATCCCACATCAGTTTTTATTGGCAGAACTATTAATAATGGTTAACATTAAGGTAGGTAAAACTGTTCCCACAACAGTTATTAAAGGCATAAGGTTGTTAACTGGGGATAAGTTGTGGCATCAGGGCAGAAAGAAAGCCATACATAAGGGCTTATCCCGGGTATTGATAGTGTCTCTGTCCCCGGGGAAACATTTGTGGGTTAATGGGAAAACTAAAAGCTGTACTTAATTACTGTGGTGTGTGTGTGTGTGTGTGTGTGTGTGTGTGTGTGTGTGTGTGTGTGTGTGTGTGTGTGTGTGTGTGTGTGTGTGTGTGTGTGTGTGTGTGTGTGTATGGCATATGTGAGTGAGAGAAATAATGAATTGAGAAACGCTGCTGTATTGAACACTTTCCGACTGAAGTGTACCGCAAGGTTCTATATCGAACCATCTTAGTTCTGCATTATACTGCACTGTAGTCTTATCTATCCTTTCTTATGCTATTATATTGTACTCTCACATTTTCTTAACAGTAACAACACATCTAGGCTTCCTATTTGGAAAATGTCAATGGAATTACAACTTAATGAAAGATAATGTAAATGCAGCAGGCTTGAATTCATGTATGGCTGCACAGAGACAGTGACACTACCATAAAACCCAATACACACGGATAAAGTTGTGTGTTTCTGAATATACGGACTTGTATGAAGCCATTAATGGAGTCCTATAGTATTTAATTTTACAATGCATTATATGTGGTTCTTGTCAATGTAGTATTTCCCCCAGCACTTGGCTCAGTGAATGAGTGATATCCCTGACCTTATGCAAACACATACTACCACACATACACCACAGACACAGACAAGCACTCATATGCATACAAACACACACACCAACCCGCACCCACCCACACACACATTCATGAAAAACACCCCTGACCTTCGAAAGGACAGTGGCAGAATTGCTCCTCACTAATGTATTCCCCCCGAGTCGCACCACAGATTTATAGAAAAGAGAAAGGGCATTCAGAGCAGTCGGAACACAAGGGGCTGATTGAAGTGATCTGTCACCCACGTACACACACACATATCCATGCAAGCTTTATGAAATATAACACAAATGCACGTGCACACACACACACACACACACACACACACACACACACACACACACACACACACACACACACACACACACACACACACACACACACACTAGGGTGGCACCATAGTGTAGCCGGAGGACAGCTAGCTTCCGTCCTCCTCTTGGTACATTGACTTCAATACAAACCTAGGAGGCTCATGGTTCTTACCCCCTTCCATAGACTTACACAGTAATTATGACAACTTCAGGAGGACGTCCTCCAACCTATCAGAGCTCTTGCAGCTTGAACTGACATGTTGTCCACCCAAACAAAGGAAGAGAAAGACAATAGTTGAAAAGTTTTCAACAAATTAATTAATTAATTGACTAGGACGTTACTTTAGCTAATATGGGGACAACGATGTAGGCTGTGTGTAGCGGTTATGATATGGTTTGGTTTGGAATGGTTTTTTCGCCTGGTCACATACAGCCGACGTATTGTTCATTGAAGTCCATAAACGAAGGAAAAAGGTGAGAGGTGGAGAGTGCATTGAAGCTAGAATGAATACAACATGGCTGCTATGATCAGGAGCATATTCATTCCGCCGATTCCGTTGAAAACATCTTATGAAACGGAAGTAAACGAAACTGGGATAAAAATACCTGAATTTGTCCAATAAAAACTAATGATTACATCCTAGATAAGCTAGATGCAGGCAAGAGTGGGAAAGGCTGTTCTGAATGTGTCATTGTCTGTCCATGTGTCACTGTTTGTCATCTCAAATTTCTCTCGACCTGTGTGCACCTACGTTGTAAACGTTCATTCATAGGCTAGGTTGTAGCAACGTCATGATGGGTATAGGGAAAATGTGTGTATCATGTAGTAGCCTAAACTACGATGTTACATTGAACTGGGTGAATGGAATTTGAATGACAGTCATCCAACATGCTATAATAGAAATAAGGCCATGCTCATGAAAAAAAAATTGTCCTCATCATAAACAGCACTAACCGCCACTGACTGTATTATGGTCAGAAAATGGAGTAACACACACACACGCACGCCCGCATGCACACACACAGACACTTGTATAGGCAATCATTTGACAGAATGAAGCACACACATCATCACACAACTGTACTGAAAAAGAGGGGACAAATGTCAAGAGGACATCGTAGCTCACAAAATATTATATAATTTCTTTCTATTCTTTCTGCCTTTGATCATGACCCAATATATTGTCTGTGAAGTTGCTAATCTCTCTGTAAGGGCCTTGACACATTAGAGAGAGAAGCAGGTTGCTTCCTGACGAGTTGTTCAAGGCTTAAGAAGATTAACTATGATTGGTCTAGCTCGTCCCATTTCAGCACCAAAACAGGGACACAAAAACACACGGCTCCTAATCTCCCCGCCTCCCGCCAGGAAGAGGATTGGACGTTGAATTGGTCGGATTCTACTTTTGGATGTCGGTGAAATCTGCGGCTAAAGGTTGTGTTACTGTCATGCCTTTAAATTATGCCGTGGCTGTATTTAATTAAATTATTTAATTAAATCAAAATCAAATCAACCCATCCGTGAGTGACAATTACCTCAGTGTTTCCCAAATCCTTTACCATCGATCCCCTCCCACTTGCTGTGATTTCATGTGGTTACATTTGAATATCTCAAAGTAGGAAGCCGTCTAAGACTATTGGCTATAGTCTGTCAATAGATTGACTACCTCCGATGACACAGCAAAAAACTAATTAGGAGTGTGCACCATATCCATTTTTATTACAAACTACTTTTCTCTCTCTCGCACTCTGCTGTGCCCTACATTATGCCCACAGCCTTGGGGGTTGTGTAATCCTGTGGTCGTGCCACACAGACATGGCACAATATCAACAATCCTCAGCTTGTGACATTTACAGGGGGTGGCCATGACTCTTCAGGCTTTACGGGCTAATGTACTACTCAATTACTTCCAAAGCAAGTCCAAACATGCTAGCTCAGACACATTAAGAGCAGCTTCATCACCTTTGTCACACCCTGATCTGTTTCACCTGTCCTCATTATTGTCTCCACCCCCTCCAGGTGTCGCTTGTTTTCCCCAGTGTATTTATCCCTGTTTCCCCTGTCTCTCTGTGCCAGTTCATCTTGTATGTCCAAGCCTACCAGTGGTTTTTCCCGCTTTGCCTTTTCTCCTTTTTCTAGTCCTCCCGGTTTTGACCCTTGCCTGTTCTGGACTCTGTACCCGCCTGCCTGACCATTCTGCCTGCCCTAACCTTGAGCCTGCCTGCCACTCTGTACCTCCTGGACTCTGATCTGGTTATGACCTTCTGCCTGTCCACAACCATTCTCTTGCCTATTCCCTTTGGATTTATTAAACATCTTAAACTCCAACCATCTGCCTCCTGTGTCTGTATTTGGGTCTCGCCTAGTGTCATGATACTTTATTGTTCGGGTTTGGTTGAATGACAGGTTTGGTTGCACTTTACTACACATTACTATTGCAGTAATGATGCAATTTCTTGTCACTTACAAATGAGTCAACATAGTGAAAATGGGTCATCTCTGGCACTAAATGCAAGTACACAAGCCGGTTATAAACTTTAACTATGAAATGGCACTTAAAGGTCATATCATGGTAAAATGGTACTTAAAGGGTAATATCACTGCCTGGATAAGAATTGCTATCATATAATTTGAAAATACATGGAATAGTGTATTGTAAGATAAAGTGCAAACAAATGTTTCTAACCAAATGTTAATCTAAGCCAAGTTCTGTTGTGAATGGGATGGCTACTTGCTTTGTGTCACGGCTGTCATAAGAACAGGACCAAGGCGCAGCGTGTGTAGAGTTCCACATCTTTATTCCAAAGCGAAACTTAGCAAAACAAAATCTATAAATAAACGAACCGTGACTACGTGGTGCACAAAACAATATCCCACAAACACAGGCGGGAAAAATAGCTACTTAAATATGATCCCCAATTAGCGGCAACGATTACCAGCTGCCTCTAATTGGGAACCATACCAAAACACCAACATAGAAATTTTAAACTAGAACACCCCCCTAGTCACGCCCTGACCTACTACACCATAGAGAAACAAGAGAAACAAGGGCTCTCTATGGTCAGGGCATGACACTTTGACTAACACTGTGGGACTGAGCAGCCTGCCTATTTCTGTTGGAACCGAGCAATCAACAAGAAATGCCTGCGCTAAGCGCCAAGAAAAGATGGGAACACTATCTTCCTTATTGAGACATACAAAATAATAGCTGGGAGGGATATTATTATTATTTTTTATTGTTTAATTTCACCTTTATTTAACCAGGTAGGCTAGTTGAGAACAAGTTGTCATTGACAACTGCGACCTGGCCAAGATAAAGCAAAGCAGTGTGACAAAAACAACCACACAGAGTTACACATGGGATAAACAAACGCAGAGTCAATAACACAATAGAAAAATCTATATACAGTGTGTGCAAATGTAGTAAGATTAGGGAGGTAAGGCAACAAATAGGCCATAGTGGCGAAATAATTACAATTTAGCATTAACACTGGAGTGAAAGATGTGCAGATGATGATGTGCAAGTAGAGATACTGGGGTGCAAAAGAGCAAAAAAATAACAATATGGGGATGATGTAGTTGGGTGGGCTATTTACAGATGGGCTGTGTACAGGTGCAGAGATCGGTAAGCTGCTCTGATGCTTAACCTCTCTAGGGGGTGTGGGACGCTACCGTCCCACCTGGCCAACATCCAGTGAAATTGCAGAGCGCCAAATTCAAAAACAGAAATACACATTATAAAAAATCATAAAAAAAACAAGTGTTATACATCGGTTTAAAGATTAACTTCTTGTTAATCCAACCACGGTATCAGATTTCAAAAAGGCTTTACAGCGAAAGCATACCATGCGATTATCTGAGAACAGCGCCCAGCACACAAATCATTACAAACAGTTACCAGCCAAGTAGAGGAGTTACACAAGTCAGAAATAGTGATAAAATGAATCCCTTACCTTTGATGATCTTCATATGGTTGCACTCACAAGACTCCCATTTACTCAATAAATGTTTGTTTTGTTTGATAAAGTTCCACTTTATATCCAAAAACCTCTGTTTTGTTCGAGCGTTTTGTTCAGTAATCCACAGGCTCAAAGGCAGTCACAACAAACAGACAGAAAATCTGAAAAGTATCAGTAAAGTTCGTAGAAACATGTCAAATGATGTTTATAATTAATCCTCAGGTTGTTTTTAGTCATAATCAATAACATTTAAACCGGACAATAGCTTTGTCAATATAAAAGGAAAACAAGAAAGGCGTGCTCTCGGTCGCGCGCATGAAAAACCTCTGGGACACAGCAGTGTCCACTCATTCAAAGTGGTCTTACTCCCTCATTTTTCAGAATAAAAGCCTGAAACAATTTCTAAAGACTGTTGACATCTAGTGGAAGCCATAGGAAGTGCAATTTGAGTCCTAAGTCAATAGATACTGTAATGGTTTTCGCCTGCCATATCAGTTCTGTTATGCTCACAGATATTATTTTAACAGTTTTGGAAACTTTAGAGTGTTTTGTAAAGGATATGCATATCCTAGCTTCTGGGCCTGAGTAGCAGGCAGTTTACTTTGGGCACGCTTTTCATCCGGAGGTGAAAATAGTGCCCCCTACCCTAGTGAGGTTAAAGTTAGTGAGAGAGATATGAGTCTCCAGCTTCAATCATTGGCAGCAGAGAACTGGAAGGAAAGGCGGCCAAAGGAGGAGTTGGCTTTGGGGATGACCAGTGAAATATACCTGCTGGAGCGCGTGCACAGGTGGGTGTTGCTATGTTGACCAGTGAACTGAGATAAGGCAGGGCTTTACCAAGCAAACACCTACAGATGACCTCGAGCCAGTGGGTTTGGCGACAAATATGTAGCGAGGGACAGCCAACGAGAGCATACAGGTCGCAGTGGTGGGTAGTATATGGGGCTTTGGTGACAAAATGGATGGCACTGTGATAGACTACATCCAATTTGCTGAGTAGAGTGTTGGAGGCTATTTTGTAAATGACATCGCCGAAGTCAAGGATCGGTAGGATAGTCAGTTTTACGAGGGTATGTTTGGCAGCATGAGTGAAGGAGGCTTTGTTGCAAAATATGAAGCCGATTCTAGATTGAATTTTTGATTGGAGATGCTTAATGTGAGTCTGGAAGGAGAGTTTACAGTCTAACCAGACACCTAGGTATTTGTAGTTGTCCACATATTCTAAGTCAGAACCGTCAAGTGTAGTGATGCTAGTCGGACGGGAGGGTGCGGGCAGCAATTGGTTGAAGAGCATGCATTTAGTTTTACTTGCATTTAAGAGCAGTTGGAGGCCACGGAAGGAGTGCTGTATGGCGTTGAAGCTCATTTGGAGGTTTGTTAACACAGTGTCCAAAGAAGGGCCAGATGTATACAGGATGGTGTCGTCTGCGTAGAGGTGGACCAGAGAATCACCAGCAGCAAGAGCGACATCATTGCTATATACAGAGAAAAGAGTTGGCCCGAGAATTGAACCCTGTGGCACCCCCATAGAGACTGTCAGAGGTCCAGTCAACAGGCCCTCCGATTTGACACATTGAACTCTATCTGATAAGTAGTTGGTAAACCAGGCGAGGCAATCATTTGAGAAACCAAGGCTATTGAGTCTGCCGATAAGAATGCGGTGATCTACAAAGTCGAAAGCCTTGGCCAGGTCGATGAAGACGGCTGCACAGTACTGTCTTTTATCGATGGCGGTTATGATATCGTTTAGGTCCTTGAGCGTGGCAGAGGTGCACCCATGACCAGCTCGGAAACCAGATTGACCGCAGACCCATTACGGACGCAGGCAATGAGGCAGTGATCACGGAGATCCTGGTTGAAGACAGCAGAGGTGTATTTAGAGGGCAAGTTGGTAAGGATGATATCTATGAGGGTGCCCATGTTTACGGATTTAGGGTTGTACCTGGTAGGTTCCTTGATAATTTGTGTGAGATTGAGGGCATCTAGCTTAGATTGTAGGACGGCCGGTGTGCTAAGCATATCCCAGTTTAGGTTACCTAACAGTACAAACTCTGAAGATAGATGGGGGGGCAATCAATTCACATATGGTGTCCAGGGCACAGCTGGGGGCTGAGGGGGGTCTATAACAAGCGGCAACAGTGAGAGACTTGTTTCTGGAAAGGTGGATTTTTAAAAGTAGAAGCTCGAACTGTTAGGGCACAGACCTGGATTGTATGACAGAACTCTGCAGGCTATCTCTGCAGTAGATTGCAACTCCGCCCCATTTGGCAGTTCTATCTTGACGGAAAATGTTGTAGTTGGGGGTGGAAATGTCAGCATTTTTGGTGGCCTTCCTAAGCCAAGATTCAGACACAGCTAGGACATCAGGGTTGGCGGAGTGTGCTAAAGCAGTGGAATAAAACAAACTTAGGTAGGAGGCTTCTGATGTTAACATGCATGAAACCAAGGCTTTTACGGTTACAGAAGTCAACAAATGAGAGCGCCTGGGGAATAGGTGTAGTACTGGGGGCATCTCTACATCACTAGAGGAACAGAGGAGGAGTAGGATAAGGGTACGGCTAAAGGCTATAACAACTGGTCATCTAGTGCGTTGGGAACAAAGAATAAGAGGAGCAGATTTCTGGGCATGGTAGAATAGATTCAGGGCATAACGTACAGACAAGGGTATGGTAGGATGTGAGTACAGTGGAGGTAAACCTAGGCATTGAGTGAAGATGAGAGAGGTTGCATCTCTGGAGGCATCAGTTAAGCCAGGTGAGATCTCCGCATGTATGGGGGGTGGGACAAAAGAGCTATCTAAGGCATGTAGACAAGGCATAAAGCAATCACAGGTGTTGATCGGGAGAGCTAAGACAACAACGGGTAAATGGAGCGGCAGGTAGCCTAGGGGTTAGAGCGTTGGACTAGTAACAGAAAGGTTGCAAGGTCAGCTCGGGAATTCGATAAGGTAAAAATCTGTCATTCTGCCCCTGAACAAGGTTCCTAGGCCGCCATTGAAAATAATAATTTGTTCTTAACGGACTTACCTAGTTAAATAAAGGTAAAAAAATTAAAATGGGTAAATGGTGATGAATGGGCAGAGAGGGTCAGTTAGATACACACAGGACCTGAGTTTGAGGCTGGGGCTGACAGATAAACAGCTTTGCAGATGAGAACAACAGTCATTAACAACAGAACCAATCAATTCCTTCCATTACAGTAACACTAGCACTTAGCAATGACAGAGATGAATTGCAGCTTTTGGGTTGTCACTCGGGCAGGCAAAATCACATGAGCCACACAAACCAAGAGAATGTGGTCCTGCGTTGCTCACACAGAGCACGTTGTTAGCAACGCCACAGTCATGGATTCAAATCCCGCAAGGATCACATATACTAAAATATATGCAATCAATGTATTGTAAGTCACTTTGGATAAAAGTCTTCTAAATGGCATTTTTTAAAATTATTATATGAATGGGGGGGATACTAATAATTTGCTAGTGATGAATGCTAATGGCTAAAAAACGTAAATTATCTGGATTTGGGAGTGCAAATGGGGAGGCTGATAGAACTGTTTTTGTCTACTGCTGAACCACAAGCCTCGGATAGATTTAAATACATCCGAGATATTGGGAGTCAGAACAATGATGAACAGTGCCTTCAGAAAGTATTCATACTACTTTACTTTTCCCACATCTTGTTGGCTTACAGACTGAATTTAACCTTTTCATGTGTGAGTTCCAAATATCTCCAACGTTCGCCACAGCGTGAGTTTTTTTTATGTGAATGATGTCAGAATGTACTCACTGTTCTAAAATGTGATTGTTACGCAACAGGACAGTTAACCCGCGCTGACCTCAAATCAAGGCATGCTGCCTGCTAATTATCTATAGGCTATGTCTCAACTTGTCAATTTAAAATAATTTTCTAACATATTTGATTTTCTAACAACAGTTTGAATTTAGGTGTGTTCCGCCTCCTCTTTAATTCACTTAAGAAGTAGCCCATTTCACTGTTGCGGACAATTTATGTTTGAGGATTTACTGAGCAGGACAAACTTCTCTCTTCGATGAGAGCCCAAACACTTCCCCTGTGTTTCCCCTGATCAAGTATGAAGACATTGAGCATCTGTAGTCAGAACAGGCCTCGCACAAACTTTTTCCCACTGGTACATTTTCTGGCTGGCGACCGCATTGCCTCCATTGTTGTTTTCCTTACAAATAATAACTTTGGACATGTGTGCATGCGTTCCTATCAAAGTAAGTGCCTTATTTTCGGTATATCGTGTTGTCGTTTCTACTGCAGCATACCGTATGTATATATGGACCAAAATATATATACTGTTTTATTCACGTTTTCAAGTACTGTTGAGAAATCATACATTCCGATTCTTGTAATGGACACATATGATGTGTGTAAAATACTTTTTTGAAGGTTGTACTCATTATGATGAGCTAATGCTAAGTTATTTGCCAGCTATGTGTAACGCCATGTTTGTTGACATCATACAATGCATTCTGGTTGTCACGTAAGCGTATGTCAGACCAAGATATTCAAAAAAATGAGGTGAAGGGATATTTCACTCGACTGACTTATGGTGCTTTCAAGACAACTGGGAAATTTGAGGTCAAATCATGATGTCAGTGATCTTCAGGTCGGAAAGTCGGAGCTCTAGAAAGAGGCCCAAGTTGGATGACCGTTCAAAAATGTTTTTACAAGTCGGAGCTCATTTTTTCCCCAGATTTCCCAGTTGTCTTGAACACACTGAAGTCTGAGATTTCCGAGTTCCCAGTTGTTTTGAACATGGCATCCGATTGCAACTATGGTACCTCAGAGTTGCCAGCTCAGAATCCCCTTTCCAGGGGTTTTATTTTTATTTAGCATATAAACTTCTCCTGTGTTTGCCCCCCCTCCCATTTATTGATAAATCCCGCATTATATTAATATTTCCTTCAAGTCATGTGTTCCGGTTTATGTATCCACTAACAAGTACATAGAAAATTTGTATGCTGAAAAGTGGCCAAACTGAATATTTTTTCAGGAAATGGGCGCAGCCATCTTTGACTTTGTTTATTTGCGTCTTATAGTGAATGCTATTCTGGGATATGGGAGTTTTAACTTGTCAAATATTTAAAAAAAAACATCATAAAGAATTTAGCTGCTGTTAGCTTAGATGCATCTCATGGCGCCGGAGAAGATGGCTGACGTTTTACGTGCTACTAACCAATCATTTTTTTGCGTTGTTTGTAACTTATTTTTTTACTTATTCTGTACATAATGTTGCTGCTATCGTCTCTTACGACTGAAAATAACTTCTGGACATCAGAACAGCGATTACTCACCACGAACTGGCAGAAACTTTTTTTTTTAACGAGTCTGACACACCTGATGTGAAGGACATACTGCTTTCCCGGGAACAGGCCCAAATCCCCGTCATTTGCGTGAAGAGAAGACGGAGAAAAAGAGGTCGGGCTGCTTTCTGAGAATTTGTAGGCGATCGAATAAACCCCCACTGCCTTCCGTTCTACTAGATAACATGCAATCATTGGAAAATAAAATCGACGCCCGACGAGGAAGATTAAACTACCAATGGGACATTAGAAACTGTAATACCTTATGCATTACGGAGTCGTGGCTGAACGACAACATTATCAACATACAGCTGGCTGGTAATACGCTGTATCAGCAGGATAGAACAGCGGCGTCTGGTAAGACAAGGGGGGTCGGACTATGTATATTTGTAAACAACAGCTGGTGCACAATATCGAAGGAAGTCTCAAGGTTTTGCTCGCCTGAGGTAGAGTATCTCATGATAAGCTGTAGACCACACTATCTACCTAGAAAGTATTCATAAGACTCCTGAACATCTAATCAAATGTTACCCAGACTATTTGCATTGCCCACCCTCCACCCCCTCTTTTACGCCACTGCTACTCTGTTATTATCTATGCATAGTCACTTTAATAACTCTACCTACATGTACATTATACGCCAATTACCTCGACTAACTGGTGTCCCCGCACATTAACTCTGTACCGAGACCCCTTGTATATAGTCTCGCTATTGTTATTTTACTGATGCTCTTTAATTACTTGTTCCTTTTATATCTTATTTTTTAAACTGCATTGTTGGTTAGGGGCTTGTAAGTAAGCATTTCACTATAAGGTCTACCTACACCTGTTGTATTTGGCGCATGTGACTAATAACATTTTATTTTATTTGATAAACAATATTACACTTCTCCCTTGTGCTCACCAGAGGCGTGGTATATTGTAAACAAGTCTAGCTATTAGGTCGCTAACTTACAGTTGAAGTCGGAAGTTTACATACACCTTAACCAAATACATTTAAACTCAATTTTTCACAATTCCTGACATTTAGTCCAAGTAAAAATTCCCTGTCTTAGGTCAGTTAGGATCACCACTTTATTTTAAGAATGTGAAATGAGAGAATTATTTATTTCAGCTTTTATTTCTTTCAACACATTCCCAGTGGGTCAGAGGTTTACTCAATTAGTATTTGGTAGCATTGCCTTTAAATTGTTGAACTTGGGTCAAACGTTTTGGGTAACCTTCCACAAGCTTCCCACAATAAGTTGGGTGAATTTTGGCTCATTCCTCCTGACAGAGTGGGTGTAACGGAGTCAGGTTTGCAGGCCTCCTTGCTGACTTTTTCAGTTCTGCCCACACATATTCTATAGGACTGAGGTCAGGGCTTTGTGATGGCCACTCCAATTCCTTGACTTTGTTGTCTTTTAGCCATTTTGCCACAACTTTGGAAGTATGCTTGGGGTCATTGTCCATCTGGAAGACCCATTTGCGACCAAGCTTGAACTTGGTGACTGATGTCTTGAGATGTTGCTCCAATATATCCACATAATTTTCCTCCACATGATGCCATCTATTTAGTGAAGTGCACCAGTCCCTCCTACAGCAAAGCACCCCCACAACATGCTTCACGGTTGGGATGGTGTTCTTCGGCTTGTAAGCGCTTTTACGATCTTTGTCCCCATGTGCAGTTGCAAACCATAGTCTGGCTTTTTTTATGGTGGTTTTGGAGCAGTGGCTTCTTCCTTGCTGGGCGGCCTTTCATGTCGATATAGGACTCGTTTTACTGTGGATATAGATACTTTTGTACCTGTTTCCTTCAGCATCTTCACAAGGTCCTTTGCTGTTGTTCTTGGGATTGATTTGCACTTTTCACACCAAAGTACGTTGATCTCTAGGAGACAGAACGCGTCTCTTTCCTGAGTTGTATGACGGCTGCGTGGTCCCATGGTGTTTATACTTGCGTACTATTGTTTCTACAGATGAACATGGTACCTTCAAGCAAAGAGGCACTGAGGTTGAAGGTAGGCCTTGAAATACATCCACAAGTACACCTCCAATTGACTCAAATTATGTCAATTAGCCTATCAGAAGCTTCTAAATGACATCATTTTCTGGAATTTTTCAAACTGTTTAAAGGCACAGTCAACTTAGTGTATGTAAACTTCTGACCCACTGGAATTGTGATACAGTGAATTATAAGTGAAATAATCTGTCTGTAAACAATTGTTGGAAAAATGACTTGTTTCATGCACAATGTAGATGTCCTAACCGACTTGCCAAAACTGTAGTTCGTTAACAAGAAATTTGTGGAGTGGTTGAAAAACAAGTTTTAATGACTCCAACCTAAGTGTATGTAAACTTCCGACTTCAACTGTATGTTTGGTTTTTTGTTTTGACTGGATGTGGTCCGTGTGTTGTTTGGATGATGAAGTTCACATTTCTTTTACAATAAAAGGTGAAATTGAGGAATAAAGATGTGAAGACCTTTATTTCCCCTCAGTACAATTTTTTGTTGATGATGCTTTTCAGACAATAATGCTGTTCACACGTGTTTGTTGTATCATACGTTCTGTTGCTACTGTTCCAATCACATATTTGCAATGGTACGCTGCAGGGTCTACTCAACAATGATCCGAAATATGTGATCGTATGCGTCAAAACAAAGAAGGGAAGGGGGATTGTTTGGTTTCATAATAAGAGAGCGTTATCTGAATGCATGAGAGGAATCTATGCTTTCAGGGGGAAACCAAAACATGAACTTTGCTACGTTTCCTCCAAGATCTTACAGTCACAGCAGCCTACCGAAGGATGAAGGACGTGCAATGGAAGAAAAAGCATGTTGTGGTATTGTAAATTGGTGGTACCTGCGACAACCAAACTTGATGGACAATGTTGATTGGCAGGTGAACTGATGTCCAATGAGGTTACAAGGTTAAAGTTGGAGGTAGAGTCAGGTCAGCACCGTATTATCCAATAAGGTTGCGAGGTGAGCCCAACATGCACACCCCACATGGACATCACAAGAGTTTTTTTTTTCTCTTCGGGCACACGCTACAGAAGTTTAAAAACAATGGCGTGATGACGTTGTACAAAACTGTGCACAATTTTCAGGCCGCTTTGGCTTGTTAGTGCTACTTTCTGAACTACTGGCTGAAATTATACAAATCCTTTAAAACGCATCTTTAACATTCCTCTTGCAACATTGAATCCCAGTTTAACCAAATATAAGAGGTATATAAGTGACATCTGTCACACTTGCATTGCAATATCAGTGAGTATTTAAGGTAATGATTATTTTGATATGGTAATCATTCTGTGGAAAAATCAAACATTATTTACGGTAAGGTAGGTCAACTCTGTAGTGTCCAGCCAAGTGCCCTGAGACTTTAACTGACCCTTTTAACCTCTATGGGCTAGGTGGGACGCTAGCGTCCCACCCGTGGTGCACTCCATCAACAGCAGGTGCATTTCAAGAGCGGCAAATTTGAATCCAAATAAATGTCAAAATTCAAATTTTTCAAACATACAACTATTTTACACCCTTTGAAAGATAAACATTTCCTTAATCTAACCACGTTTTACGATTTCAAAAAGGTTTTACGGCGAAAGCATAAATTTAGAGTATGTTAGGACAGTACATTTACAAGAGTTGTGTGTAATGTTTTGTCAATTCAAAGACAGGGTCACCAAAACCATAAAACCAGCTAAAATGATGCACTAACCTTTTACAATCTCCATCAGATGACACTCCTAGGACATTATGTTAGACAATGCATGCATTTTTAGTTCTATCAAGTTCATATTTATATCCAAAAACAGCGTTTTACTATGGCATTGATGTTGAGGAAATCGTTTCCCTCCAATAACCGGCAGTCAATTCAACACCACAAATTAAATAATTAAAATTAGAAAACATTGGTAAAATATTATATTGTCATTTAAAGAATTATAGATTTACATCTCTTGAACGCAATCAACTTGACAGATTTAAAAATAACCTTACTGGGAAATCACACTTTGCAATAATCTGAGCACTGCGCCCAGAAAAATACGCGTTGCGATACAGACTAGACGTCATGTTGGGGAGATCTAAAATCGAAAATACTATGTAAATAATCCATTTCCTTTGATTCTCTTCATCAGATGTCACTTCCAGGTATCACAGGTCCATAACGAATGTAGTTTTGTTCAAAAAAGCTCATCATTTATGTCCAAAAATCTCCGTCTTGTTAGCACATGATCTAAGCCAGCCGGACTTCTCGTCATGAACGAGGGGGAAAAATATATTTACGTTCGTTCAAACATGTCAAACGTTGTATAGCATAAATCATTAGGGCCTTTTTTAACCAGAACATGAATAATATTCAAGGTGGACGAATGCATACTCTTTTATAACGTATTGGAACGAGGGTACCCAACATGAACTCGCGCGCCAGGTGTCTAATGGGCCATCATCGTTCCATGGCTCTTGTTCGGTCAGATCTCCCTCCAGAAGACTCAAAACACTTTGTAAAGGCTGGTGACATCTAGTGGAAGCAATAGGAAGTGCCAAAATATTCCTCAGCCCCTGTGTTTTTCAATGGGATAGGTTTAAAGGTAATACAACACATCAGGTATCCACTTCCTGTCAGAAAATGTCTCAGGGTTTTGCCTGCCAAATGAGTTCTGTTATACTCACAGACACCATTCAAACAGTTTTAGAAAATTTAGGGTGTTTTCTATCCATATGTAATAAGTATATGCATATTCTAGTTACTGGGTAGGAGTGGTAACCAGATTAAATCGGGTATGTTTTTTTATCCAGCCGTGTCAATACTGCCCCCTAGCCCTAACAGCTGAGCCAGCCTTACTGACTATACTGACCTGGGGAAGCAGGTAGCCTAGTGGTTAGAGCATTGGACTAGTAACCGAAAGGTTGCAAGATCGAATCGTTGAGCTGACAAGGTAAAAATCTGTCGTTCTGCCCCTGAACAAGGTAGTTAAAACACTGTTCCTAGGCCGTCATTGAAAATAACAATGTGTTCTTTACTGACTTGCCTAGTTAAATAAAGGTAAAATAAAAATTCCTGTGGCAGTGAACCATTGTGTTCTGCACTGCTGAGACAAGTCTAGTTAAATGTGAATGAAACAACAAGAGCAGAGTCATCACAGACTGGGTGTGTGTGTTTTGTGGCTGAGAGAGAGTTAATGCCACAGCCACTCTCTTTCAGGCCCATTCACTACTAACTCATGCCCGTGCCACCCCAAGGGCAGGAAGTGACACAAGCTAGGTCAAACTTAAGTGTATTTGAATAGGGCTGGACTAAAACAAATTTCAAGCACAATAGCTGCAGTGATAACATTAGTTATAGTGTTTGGCTGGGGGAGGAAGATATCAGGAGTTGAATTCAGGTTTTATATAAATTCCTACAAGTCTGCTGTAGCACAGGAAATGCTTGAATGAACATCTTCAAGTAACTGACTGCCAGGCTTGATGGCTGGTTTCGTGGCGAGATAGATAGATGGTGGCTCTTCCCGCTCCCAAGTCTGTGGTTTCCTACCTGCCTTTGTGCTCTATAAACACACAATGAAGACTGGACTCAGAGCCGATGACATAGGGCCCAGTAACCCAGCACGAAATCAACAGCGCCGTTTTCATTAGGCACCAAATGGAAGAAAACAGACTGAAACAGGATGAAACTACCCAGACTCCTATAAGCAGCGCAAATTTTTATTGTCCGTTGCAAATCTTTCTAAAAACGTTATGCCTCAAAGAATATGGCCCTGGCTCTAACGGCTCGCATGGAATGATAACAAATGAGAGGGTTTGTATCTGTGGCCTTAGCCACCGGACCACAGACTAAGCACATCAATTCCACACTGCTGCTTCAGAATCAATCAAATCAATCAAATTTATTTATAAAGCCCTTTTTACATCAGCCGATGTCACGAAGTGCTGTACAGAAATCTAACCTAAAACCCCAAACAGCAAGCGATGCAGATGTAGAAGCACTGTGGCTAGGAAAAACTCCATAGAAAGGCCAGAACCTAGGAAGAAACCTAGAGTGGAACCAGTCTCTGAGGGGTGGCCAGTCCTCTTATGGCTGTGCCGGGTGGAGATTACAACAGAACATGGCCAAGATGTTCAAACGTTCATAGATGCCCAGCAGGGTCAGATAATAAAAATCACAGTGGTTGTAGAGGGTGCAACAGGTCAGCACCTTAGGAGTAAATGTCAGTTGGCTTTTCATAGCCAATCATTCAGAGTTAGAGACAGCAGGTGCAGTAGAGAGAGAGTCCAAAACAACAGGTCCGGGACAAGGTAGCACGATGACAATGACATGAGTCTGACAGCCCCGGCCTAAAACCAGAGCCAAGCATTCGTATCAATCTGTCTGTTTCTGTCCCTTCATATAGGCATCAAAACTGATCAGAGGCCAGTTTGTAGTTAACAGATGATAGTATTGATCACTCAGCACTTCTAGCCTGACAATGTTTGGACAGCTGGGGAAATCTGTGTAGTTGTGTTGGTTGGGAAGTTTATCACGCGCACACGCACGCACGCGCACACACACAGCGTCACTAATGCCACTAATGGCTGGTCGGAACTCAAGAGTAAGTAAGCCCGGGATACTGGAATGCACTATTTCCCCATGCTTATCCTGCTTCCTGGCATCAGCGCAGTGAGACAGAGCATTCCATAAGTCAGGCTCACCCCCCTGCGCCCCCGATGGACCTCTCACCCTGCCCTCCCCAGTGATCCAATAAAAACATTGACGACAGGATGTTTCATCCTGAATGGAGAGATGGGGGTGGCTTGTACATGGAGTATTCCTCTGTGGAGTTCAAAACCGGACATAGGCCTAACTCAAGTGATCCCCGGTATGTGTTCTTAGGTGCATCATGAAGCAGGGGGCGGCCATTCATATCCACACAGCTGATGTGAGAGGAGGATTTTGTTCCCATCAATCAGTACACCTGATTCAACTAATCAAAGTCTTTGAATGATTTGTTTAATCAGGGTGGTTACTAGGGATGCACGATATATCGGTGAGCATATCGGAATCTGACGATATTAGCTAAAAATGCCAACATCGGCATCGGGCTGATGTCTATTTTAATGTCGATGTGCAAAACCGATGTCAAAGCTGACGTGCATACATCTATAACGTAAGTAGATGACGTATTGACGCCACGAAAAATACAACGCTACACAGAACAAAAGCCCACACTTCCAACAACCAAACAAGTTCAAGTTGAGCAGTCATTTGAAAGAGTAAGAAAATTTCAGCGAGACAACTCAAAGGCGAAATCCATTAATGCCAAGATAATGAAAAATATTATGCTACTTGCTATGGGCGTCACAACTGACATTTGGACCAGCGATGTCAGTCCCATGAGCATGCTGAGTCTGACAGCACAGTGGGTCGACGAGGATTTCATACTGAGCAAAGCTGTATTGCATGCTCAAGAATGTGATGGTTCTCATACCGCTGCTGCCATTTCAATGGCATTTGAGAACATGTTTGAAACTTGGAAACATGAACACACTCCTAGCGCCATTCGAACAACTGACTCGAGAAATAAGCTCAACTGAGTCTGCAGCAAACGTAATACCCTCTGTCATGGCATTGAAACTAGAGGTCGACCGATTATGATTTTTCAAAGCCGATACCGATAGCGATTATTGGAGAACCAAAAAAAGCAGATACCGATTAATCGGCCGATTTTAAAAATGTATTTGTAATAATGACAATTACAACAATACTGAATGAACACTTATTTTAACTTAATATAATACATCAATAAAATCAATTTAGCCTCAAATAAATAATGAAACAGGTTCAATTTGGTTTAAATAATGCAAAAACAAAGTGTTGGAGAAGAAAGTAAAAGTGCAATATGTGCCATGTAAAGAAAGCTAACGTTTAAGTTCCGCGATTATCTGAGGACAGCACCCCGTGTAAAAAAGCATACAAACATTTACCAGCCAAGTAGAGGAGTCACTAAAGTCAGAAATAGCGATAAAATTTATCACTTACCTTTGATGATCTTCATATGGTTGCACTCACAAGACTCCCAGTTACACAGTAAATGTTTGTTTTGTTTGATAAAGTCCCTCTTTATGTCCCAGAAACTCAGTTTTGTTGGCGCGTTTTGTTCAGTAATCCAATGGCTCCAAGGCTGTCACAACAGTCAGACGAATACATACTAAAAGTTCCAGTAAAGTTCGTTGAAACATGTCAAACGATGTTTATAATTAATCCTCAGGTTGTTTATTGTCTATATAATCAATAATATTTCAACCGGACAATACCGTTTTCAATAGAAAGGAAAAATAACAAACGGCGGGGCTTACGGGAGCGCGCCGAATCAGGTCTGCAAAGTTCCTCTGTCCTCTGACCAAAATGGCTGTTTATTCGTTGTTTTTCAAAATTAAAGCATGAAACCATGTCTAAAGACTGTTGACATCTAGTGGAAGCCATAGGAACTGCAATTGATTCCTAACCCATTGGATTCTCTATAGGCATTGAGTTGAATAATAGCCACATGAAAATAATTCCACTTCCTGAATGGATTTTTCTCAGGCTTTCGCCTGCCATATCAGTTCTGTTATACTCACAGACATTATTTTAACAGTTTTGGAAACTTTAGAGTGTTTTATATCCAAATCTACCAATTATACGCATATCCTAGCTTCTGGGCCTGAGTAACAGGCAGTTTACTTTGGGCACGCTTTTACATTTACATTTAAGTCATTTAGCAGACGCTCTTATCCAGAGCGACTTACACATTTTTTTTTCATCCGGAGGTGAAAATACTGCCCACTACCCTAGAGAGGTTTAACGGCGTAAAGCAGCCAAAACTGTCTCAACCCAGGCAGAAATTGGTTGAGTCAACGTAGTTTCCTTGCGTATTTCAACAAACATTTTAATGTATGATTTTCTTGTGTCAACGTGGCTAGTTGATTGAATTTGCAATGAGTCATAACCGTTCACAGGTTGACTCATTGTAAGGCATTTTTCAATTCCGTATTTTTGGTGTAGTAGGACTACCAACAAAATATCTGTGAACTGAGGAACAACATAGTCAGTTTAACTACAGTAAGTCCAACTTTATTGCGTTGAACGGCTGGTGCTCTATTGCTCTGCTGTAGTGGCTTTGAGGGGAGCTCACGCCCTGGTTTCACATTGCACCTAAATGTTAGCTTAGCTGTCTAGCACTCTGGCGTCGAAACAGCTGCAGAAAGAAACACATGCTACAGCAGGGTTTGTAAACCTCAGCTTATCCACACTCGACCAGACTATTTTCCTGACACATAGACACACACACACACACACACACACACACACACACACACACACACACACACACACACACACACACACACACACACACACACACACACACACACACACACACACACACACACACACACACACACACCTCCACATTCTAAAGCACAACAAAGATCCTGTAGGTGATTGCCATAGTTCTGTGCTAGTTTTTGGGAAAGAGAGCATGTGCTTCTGATTTGGGGTGAGGCCTTTTTGGTAATTCCTCCAATAACAATATGAAGCTGGGCCTCTTTCACTTGGATACACATGCACGTACACACACGCCCCAAAAGCTGATTTGAAAAAAATACACAAGCGATTGTCCACTATAGCTCAGACAGTATAACAACATACAACAGCATAATGTGCATAATATGTTGGCATTTCTGATGACCAAGGACCAGATTTGGAAATATTCACCACAAAAACAGGCCACAAATAACAACAAAATGTCAAAAGCATTGGCATTCAACAGCGTATGTGTATCAAATGCTAACTAGGTTAGCGTCAGGAGAACGAATGCTCTGACCATGATCCATTCCACACATTAAAAGGGGCATGAGGCAATGACATCAGAAACTCGCAATTTACTCAAACCCGTGGGGTTTGGTTATCTGCCTTAATGCCAGTAGTTGGCCTTCGGAGAGCACGGTATAAAAAACGAGCACAGTCGGGGTCCGTAAGCACTCCCTTTCCAATTGCAATTAATTCCGCACGAGGTCTGCCTACCATAGTAGTTTTAAATATTTAAGAGGAGTCAGAGCGAGACAGAGAAATACTTTTTTTTTTCTACTAGCACTGACTTTACTGATAGCTACCTTATTGAGGAATAATGTTCTTACTATTACTAGGATATGTGGTTGTCCCACCTAGCTATCTGAAGATGAATGTACTAACTTTAAGTCGCTCTGAATAGGAGCGTCTGCTAAATGACAAAAATGTGAATGTAGCGAGAGAGATCAGCACCAGCTGAATGAAGACATCAAATCCACTGACAGGGGATAAGGAATCAGGATCTTTAATCAGGGATTTGCGCTCAGCGCCAGATCAAGTAATAGAGTAGATTTTTCTTTGGTGACAAAAGTGCCATGCTTCATTACTGAACTAAGGGGATTCTGTAGGTTGATGTTTTAAGCATTAAAATTGAAGGGAAAAATATTAAAGCTAAAGGGCAATGGCTCCAAAGTTCAACCCATTTTTGGGGCAATACTTTACAAAGACCTCCTTCCAGGTTAACTCATGGGCTGAGTCTCAAATGGTACCCTATTCCCTAGTAGGGCCCTGCTCAAAAAGAGTGCACTATATTGGGTATCAGGTGCCATTTGTGATCACTCCTGCTGTTTCCCTTTAACCAAAAAGCAAGTATGCAACAGTGCATACTTGGTCATGTTGGTTTTGATTAGCACCTTACAAAGGATGTTTCATATTCAACTCAGTTAATACCTTACCACCATTAGTTGTGAAACTTATTCCATTTTCCATAGGTTGCCATTTTGAATCGCTGGATGTCGTACTATACAATAGACAACATAGGCCAAGGATTTTGTCTTAGTTGCGAGTATTAGTTGAGAAACCCATTCCATTTTCCATACACGACACATTTGAGAATCGCTGGTTATCGTATTATACATTAGCCTATATAGTATTTTTGTCATTTCCAGTATTAAATAGATCACTCCCTATCGTACAGCACATTCAGTTAAGTCAACCCCATCCATCTTAAACGCAGCCCATTCCAGTGGAAATAATGGGTCCTGCACCAATTAAACACCAAAGGATCTCACATGAATAATAGAGGCGCTATTTGGCTGGCTAACCTGATTTCAGCACACACATTTAATTACTGTGGGTCCATCTATTCCTGGGTGGGTTCTCCGTCATTTATCTCTCCCTTCTGAGGAGAAACCGCAGTTGGGGTTGGGGTGTGTGTGTGAGTGGTATATCAGAGACATTTTTTTATTTTTTATTATAATGTATGTGTGTATGTATTAGGGCTGGGTCATATATTGAATTCATTCAATTCATTCAAACGTATGTTTTAGCGCAATGCTTCAAATGCCTGTATCGCGAGAATAAAGGTTTTTATATTTTTCCTTTTTTTGAGCTTTCCGTCTTTTTGGTATTGTCTCCTTCGCTCCTTCTATGTCGTGTGCAGCTTTCCGTTTGCTATTTCAGCCACAACCATTGTTGACAGGTGTATAAAATCGAGCACACTGCCATGCAATCTCCATAGACAAACATCGGCAGTAGAATGGCCTTACTGAAAAGCACAGTGACTCGTGAATACAGTATATCGTGAATCGCCCATAACTTTGAAAAGATTGAGATATGATTTTTAGGCCATATCTCCAAGCCTAAGTGTGTATGTGTGTGATGCACATGTGCACATACGTGCATGTGGAGGTCCCTGACCTCCCATCTGATCTAGAATGGGCTACCCATTCTGTTCCCTTTGCCTGAGATGAAAAGGTGGATTGGACTAAGATGTATGACAGAAGACAAGCTTCCTTTTAAACATACAGACGTTTCAAATGTCTAGAATGTTCTTTTATGGATGAACAGATACTAGTCCACCCAAAGATGGAGGAATCGAAGTCGGGTGAAGTTGCCCCTAGATGCTGATCTTGGGTTAGTTTAGCATTTTCCCCACTAATGGTTAATGTTGGGGGAGGGGAAGTGGATCCTTTAATTATGATTATTTTTTATTTATTATTAAATTAAATTAATCCTAGATCTGTCCCCATGGGAAACTTCCCTATGAAGGTCACAACTAACAGTTTCTATATGAGAAAAGGCTAAATTGATTCCAATATTGGTCCAAACTCAAATGCCCACCTCTTTATATAAATGGAGTAATAATATACCTACTCATGTTATTATCTGTGTCAGTTACTAACACAACTATTATGTTTTTTGACTTGACACAAAAATGACTATGTACTAATACAATGCCGACATTCACCAATGCTTGCACATATAGGTATACTACATTTTTTAAACTTTATTTATAGATTTTTCAGATATAACAACAAAAACAGTACAACCACAACCCCTCATTCTCCATCCCCTCACTCCTCCAACCCTCCACTCTCTCCCTCCCTCCCATCCATCCATCCTCCCCCTCCCTCCCACCCACCCTCCACTCCCTCCCTACTAACTACCCACCCATCAAGGCATCTATAAAAGTAAGTTAAATAGGAAATAAAAACAGAAACAAACAGTAATAGAAACAAAAACAATGAAAAAACAAGTTCTATAAAAATTTGTATCAGCACAAATGGCCACTAGAACAGACATGACTGCTTACCAAACTATGCAAGTTACACTAAGTAAAAGACAGGCTCTCCACGTATTGTATTGATGGGGACCAGGTTAAGTCGAACTTTTGTCAGGACCCGTGCACTAGAGGTCGACCGATTAATCGGAATGGCCGATTAATTAGGGCCGATTTCAAGTTTTCATAACAATCGGAAATCGGTATTTTTGGACACAGATTTGTCCGATATTTTTATTTGGTATTTTTTTAGACCTTTATTTAACTAGGCAAGTCAGTTAAGAACACATTCTTATTTTCAATGACGGCCTAGGAACGGTGGGTTAACTGCCTTGTTCAGGGGCAGAAAGACAGATTTTTACCTTGTCAGCTCAGGGATTCAATCTTGCAACCTTACGGTTAACTAGTCCAACGCTCTAACCACCTGCTTTACATTGCACTCCACGAGGTTACACGAATGCTGTAAGAAGCCAAGGTAAGTTGCTAGCTAGCATTAAACTTATCTTATCAATCATAATCACAAGTTAACTACACATGGTTGATGATATTACTAGTTTATCTAGCCTGTCCTGCGTTGCATATAATCGCTTAGGTACACGTTGCTCCAACCATAAACATCAATGCCTTTCTTAACCTGTTAGGGCTAGGGGGCAGTATTGACACGGCTGGATAAAAAACGTACCCGATTTAATCTGGTTACTACTCCTGCCCAGTAACTAGAATATGCATATAATTATTGGCTTTGGATAGAAAACACTCCAAAGTTTCTAAAACTGTTTGAATGGTGTCTGTGAATATAACAGAACTCAAATGGCAGGTCAAAACCTGAGAAGATTCTGTACAGGAAGTACCCTGTCTGACCATTTCTTGGCCTTCTTTGCCATCTCTATCCATTACAAAGGATCTCTGCTGTTACGTGACACTTCCTACGGCTGCCATAGGCTCTCAGAAGGCGGCAAAGAGCTGAATCGTGGCTTTGCAGGCTCTGGCTGAAAAAAAGTAGCGCTTTTGGGTAGTGGCTGGTTACAGTACTGTGAGACTCACGCTCGTGCCCGCGTCGACCGAAAGCTTTGTTTTCTTTCCTCTGTTTACCTAAACGGAGATTCCCGGTCGGAATATTATCGCTTTTTTACGAGAAAAATGGCATAAAAATTGATTTTAAACAGCGGTTGACATGCTTCGAAGTACGGTAATGGAATATTTAGAATTTTTTTGTCACGAATTGCGCCATGCTCGTAACCCTGATTTACCATTTCGGATAGTGTCTGGAACGCATGAACAAAACGCCGCTATTTGGATATAACGATGGATTATTTTGGACCAAACCAACATTTGTTATTGAAGTAGCAGTCCTGGGAGTGCATTCTGACGAAGACAACAAAGGTAATCAAACTTTTGTAATAGTAAATCTGACTTTGGTCAGGGCTAAACTTGGTCGGTGTCTAAATGGCTAGCCGTGATGGCTGGGCTATCTACTGAGAATATTGCAAAATGTGCTTTCACCGAAAAGCTATTTTAAAATCGGACACCTCGATTGCACAAAGGAGTTCTGTATCTATAATTCTTAAAATAATTGTTATGTTTTTTGTGAACGTTTATCGTGAGTAATTTAGTAAATTGTTAGTAAATTCCCCGGAAGTTTGCTAGTTCTGAACATCACATGCTAATGTAAAAAGCTGTTTTTTGATATAAATATGAACTTGATTGAACAAAACATGCATGTATTGTATAACATAATGTCCTAGGATTGTCATCTGATGAAGATCATCAAAGGTTAGTGCTGCATTTAGCTGTCTTCTGGGTTTATGTGACATTATATGCTAGCTTGAAAAATGGGTGTCTGATTATTTCTGGCTGGGTACTCTGCTGACATAATCTAATGTTTTGCTTTCGTTGTAAAGCCTTTTTGAAATCGGACAGTGTGGTTAGATTAACGAGAGTCTTGTCTTTAAAATGCTGTAAAATAGTCATATGTTTGAGAAATTGAAGTAATAGCATTTCTAAGGTATTTGAAAAGTGCAAATCAATCCCAGAACAACAGCAAAGGACCTTGTGAAGATACTGGAGGAAACAGGTACAAAAGTATCTATATCCACAGTAAAACGAGTTCCATATCGACATAACCTGAAAGGCCTGAAGAAGCCACTGCTCCAAAACCACCATAAAAAAAAGCCAGACTACGGGTTTGCAACTGCACATGGGGACAAAGATTGTACATTTTGGAGAAATGTCCTCTGGCCTGATGAAAAAAAAATAGAACTGTTTGGCCATAATAACCATCGTTATGTTTGGAGGAAAAAGGGGAATGCTTGCAAAGAACACCATCCCAACCGTGAAGCACGAGGGTGGCAGCATCATGTTGTGGGGGTGCTTTGCTGCAGGAGGGACTTGTGCACTTCACAAAATAGATGGCATCATGAGGCAGGAAGATTATGTGGATATATTGAAGAAACATCTCAAGACAAGTTAAAGCTTGGTCGCAAATGGGTCTTCCAAATGGACAATGACCCCAAGCTTACTTCCAAAGTTGTGGCAAAATGGCGTAAGGACAACAAAGTCAAGGTATTGGAGTGGCCATCACAAAGACCTGACTTCAATCCTATTGAAAATTTGTGGGCAGAACTGAAAAAGCGTGTGCGAGCAAGGATCCTACAAACCTGACTGTTTTACACCCACTCTGTCAGGAGGAATGGGCCAAAATTCACCCAACTTATTGTGGAAAGCTTGTGGAAGGATACCTGAAACGTTTGACCCAAGCTAAACAATTTAAAGGCAATGCTACCAAATACTAATTGAGTGTATGTAAAGTTCTGACCCACTGGGAATGTGATGAAAGAAATAAAAGCTGAAATAAATAATTCTCTCTACTATTATTTTGACTTTCACATTCTTAAAGTAAAGTAGTGATCCTAACTGACCTAAGACAGGGAATGTTTACTAGGATTAAACGTCAGGAATTGTGAAAAACTGAGTTTAAATGTATTTGGCTAAGGTGTATGTAAACTTCCGACTTCAACTGTAAATTGAAAAATGTATCTCTAAAAAACATATTTGGGGAAAATCAAAGTTCAATAAAAGATGCATAAAATAAAGAACAAATTGGATCTAGAAAAGATGCTCAGACAATCTTAAAGGACAATAGCCTATATTAGAATTTCAATAAAAGCCGTTATTAAAATCAATGCATTTTCGCACTCCGTTTAAAAAAAATAAGAAAGTAATTTTCCTCCAGCTGAATATCTTTGCTAGATCCCATTTGTTCTTCATTTCATGCACCTTGGTTTAGGGGTAGGCTACTGTGTATTACTGTGGAGTGGGTAGCGACTGTACGAAAAATGTACTCACAAGCCTGTATTGGGTTATAGAACGAATTCTGAGAAAGAGAAAATGGCAGTGTGGATATAGGACACTAGAGTAAAAAACCCATCTCGGTGAACACAATTACTTCCTTTCCTTTTCATCGTCTATGGGCAACTTTCTGGCATAGCCACTGAAAATGTATGTGTACATGTTAAGCGAGTACGAGAACAAGACAAAGCTAATATGATACGATGATATGCATTTTTTTAATCACTTTCAACTCTGCTCTGCCAAAGTAAAGACTTTTTTAGGTGTGTTACACGGGGCTTGCATTTCAAGATTGCAAGTTAAATGGGATAGATTGAAAAAGATGATGAAGAACATTGAGGAAAAGGACATCAAATCTATGAGAATGTATTTATGTATGAAGCATGAAGTATTTCTAAAACTCAAAGTCATTGCTGTAATGACAGAGGGTGTGCCATTTATCAACAGGTAAAACCTGTCAAGCCTGTTACCTCATACAATATACATTTAGCTAAGAGCAAAAACACAGGCACAATTGGTTCAAAAGTTAGGATTATGGATATTGAAATTGTCTTCAATTAGCCTGCAGAGCATAAATCATTTTCAGTTTCAATCACAAAATGTGGCAATGAAGCATATAGAGAGTTATGACAGTGGTTAGACCTACTGTGTGTGTGTTCTGAACAATGTTACTTGACATTTGGTGAAATAAGAACATGCTATGACATGTTTATGACACTATTGTGACAGTGCAAATAAAGTGCTGTCAAATGTTGAGTGAATAGGCCTAAGCCTAATGTAAGTGGGTTGGACCGAAAAACAATGCTAAGTAGCCTATAAATACAAGAAGAGAGCCATTGGGGGTAATCATTAGCCAATTCTACTGTCATCATTGAGCCTGTGATTTCTGGGTTATTAGAGCAAATAGATTAGGCTGACATACTGTATACAGGTAACTGCCAGAATAAAGGAAACACCAACATAAAGTGTCTTAAAGGTCCAATGCAATCATTTTTTATCTCTATATCAAATCATTTCTGGGTAACAATGAAGTACCTTACTGTGATTGTTTTCAATTAAAAATTGTCAAAAAGAAACAAAAATAGCATCTTAGCAAAGAGCAATTTCTCAATCAATAATTTTGCTAGGACTGTCTGGGAGCGGTCTGAGTGGAGAGGAGAAAACTGAAAATTAGCTGTTAATGGCAGAGAGATTTGAAACTCTTTGTTTAATAGGCCTATTAACTAATTTACTTCATGGCAATGTCACCAGGGGTATAATCAGTAGTCCAAACAGTAAACTGGAGCTTCCATTGGTCAAATTCAGGTAGGTCCTTCCCAGTTTCGTTCCATTTTCTTAGGTTTAAGAAACGTTTTGCAACAGAATCGGTGTAATGAATACATCACAGGGAAAGCCAAAACTCCATCCCACCAAAACAGGCTTAAATGTCAGGCAGTCTTTTCAAACAACTCTTACACTAAAAGGGTATTATAATCATGTTCACAATATTATTCCAACTGCAGTGTGGAAATATATATTAAACACAGAAAAATCATGTTTTTGACTGCACTGGGTCTTTAATAGGGTATTGGGCCACCATGAGCTGCCAGAACAGGTTCAATGCGCCTTGTCATAGATTCTGCAACACTATTCTTCCACGTGAAATTCCGTTTTGTTGGTGGTGGAGGAAAATGCTGTCTCAGGCAGTGTTCAATAACGGAGGCACATAAAGATGGCGGCCCCCATGCACTTACCACAAATTCCTTGTTTATCTAAGTTCACCACATTGTACATTGCTCTCTGTCACTCTTTTTTTGGTATGGTCATTAGCAAAGTATAGCCTACATGATCCACGTTATGCTTCAAGATGCGGGAATTTGAAAAACCTAAAAGTATATTGTGCTGATTTATTGGCCCATGGAACCATATAGCGTGTTGTAGTTAAACTCAGTTGATAGTGCAAAAACAATGACATATCTGAATTATGCCATTTTTACACAGTTCGCAATTGGGTTGAGATCTGGTGACAGACACACACACACACAGCCTATGCTCCTTTGAGACACCTCTTTCAAAGTCACTGAGATCTCTTCTTCTATCCATGGTAGCCAAAATAATGGGCAATGGGTATTTTTTATACATGACCCTAAGCATGATGGGATGTTTTTTGCTTAATTAACTCAGGGACCACACCTGTGTGGAAGCACACGCTTTCAATATACTTTGTATTCGTTATTTACTCAAGTGTTTCCTTTATTTTGGCAGTTCCCTGTTGATTCGCGAGGCAGTTTCATTGACTGGCAAACAGATTTTCTAGCTCCATATCAAGTCTGTTTTGCCAAGCAGCTCTGGAATGTAGGCTATGGGTGGGTGGAATTCATATCAAACGGTTTATCTCGGTGAAAATAACTCCATGTAGCCTAGAATAACGGTTATCTGCATCAAATAACGGGAAAGTGTCCCGTTGAAAGTCAAGAGGGGACTACGCAAGGCAAACGCTTTCTATGGAGAGCAAAACAGTAATACAAGTAGGCGATTATTAGACTAAAGTAGGCTATTATTATTAACAAGCTAGCAATTTAGCCTATGCAATTACATATTTTTTTTGTCCAGAAAACGTTTGTTCAGTCTGCGTATAACATAACCTTCCGTGGGAGTAAGATAGCCTTATCGTCATGTTGTTCTTTGTTGTCGTACATTCTTAAAATAAACAAACAAACCAGACTACGAGAACAGACTTTGATTTAATAAATCCCGAGCAATTAAATGTCTAGTCCGAGTGACCTACACCAACAACAAACTCAACCAAATGTCATTCAGTTATGGATGTGTGAGGTTATTGATACAGACCATGGAACAGTTCTAAAAATGTAGCCTAGCTATCTTGTAACAACAATGTAACAACCACTCCGAATAGGAAACACTACTACAGACGCCCACTCACAAAGAAAAAGGATTACATGTGTGCTGGAAAATGTAAGTAGCTTAGCCTACCTTGGAACACAACTCGGAGAAGAACGGTCTATTTCCCACGTTGCAAAAAGGTTCATAGGCACGGGCATGGGACCATCTGACCCACCCGAACCCACGCCTCCTGCTCCAACCGCGGCTCCGGGAGCAGTAGCCATAGGTGCCGGGGGTGGTCCACCGATCCCGCCGCCGCTGCCTGGATTCAGGAAAGCGGCCCGCACTCCTCCTCTCTCTACGGCCGCCGCCATCATCGCCTCTCCCCGGGTAGCAGCAGGCTATAGGCTGTGATGCTTGCTCGCGAAGCCACTCTCCGCTATATCACAGAAAGTTGTCAATGTAGCAGGCAGCTCAAGGCTAGCAAATCGAGAGTGCTGAAACGTAGGCATTGGAACACAAATCTGGGCGGGGCGTATTCAGCACGCACACACAAAAACGAGGCAAGGTTCTACTATTGGACGCTAGGGGCGCCCGCAGACAGTCTGATTTTGCAAAGGCGCGGATCATTGGTTGATTGGAAATAAAAAATCAGAGCTGAATATGGTTGGATTATCAAAATATTATTTCAATTGAATTAACCTCAATGTGATTGTAGCTAGTAGACAATTATTAGTCTATGCATAATTATTGATTGGACATTTTATGACCATAGTAAGAAACGTTATACACTGCTCAAAAAAATAAAGGGAACACTTAAACAACACAATGTAACTCCAAGTCAATCACACTTCTGTGAAATCAAACTGTCCACTTAGGAAGCAACACTGATTGACAATAAATTTCACATGCTGTTGTGCAAATGGAATAGACAACAGGTGGAAATTATAGGCAATTAGCAAGACACCCCCAATAAAGGAGTGGTTCTGCAGGTGGTGACCACAGACCACTTCTCAGTTCCTATGCTTCCTGGCTGATGTTTTGGTCACTTTTGAATGCTGGCGGTGCTTTCACTCTAGTGGTAGCATGAGACGGAGTCTACAACCCACACAAGTGGCTCAGGTAGTGCAGCTCATCGAGGATGGCATATCAATGCGAGCTGTGGCAAGAAGGTTTGCTGTGTCTGTCAGCGTAGTGTCCAGAGCATGGAGGCGCTACCAGGAGACAGGCCAGTACATCAGGAGACGTGAAGGAGGCCGTAGGAGGGCAACAACCCAGCAGCAGGACCGCTACCTCCGCCTTTGTGCAAGGAGGAGCAGGAGGAGCACTGACAGAGCCCTGCAAAATGACCTCCAGCAGGCCACAAATGTGCATGTGTCTGCTCAAACGGTCAGAAACAGACTCCATAAGGGTGGTATGAGGGCCCGACGTCCACAGGTTGGGGTTGTGCTTACAGCCCAACACCGTGCAGGACGTTTGGCATTTGCCAGAGAACACCAAGATTGGCAAATTCGCCACTGGCGCCCTGTGCTCTTCACAGATGAAAGCAGGTTCACACTGAGCACGTGACAGACGTGACAGAGTCTGGAGACGCCGTTGAGAACGTTCTGCTGCCTGCAACATCCTCCAGCATGACCGGTTTGGCGGTGGGTCAGTCATGGTGTGGGGTGGCATTTCTTTGGGGGGCCGCACAGCCCTCCATGTGCTCGCCAGAGGTAGCCTGACTGCCATTAGGTACCAAGATGAGATCCTCAGACCCCTTGTGAGACCATATGCTGGTGCGGTTGGCCCTGGGTTCCTCCTAATGCAAGACAATGCTAGACCTCATGTGGCTGGAGTGTGTCAGCAGTTCCTGCAAGAGGAAGGCATTGATGCTATGGACTGGCCCGCCCGTTCCCCAGACCTGAATCCAATTGAGCACATCTGGGACATCATGTCTCACTCCATCCACCAACGCCACGTTGCACCACAGACTGTCCAGGAGTTGGCGGATGCTTTAGTCCAGGTCTGGGAGGAGATCCCTCAGGAGACCATCCGCCACCTCATCAGGAGCATGCCCAGGCGTTGTAGGGAGGTCATACAGGCACGTGGAGGCCACACACACTACTGAGCCTCATTTTGACTTGTTTTAAGGACATTACATCAAAGTTGGATCAGCCTATAGTGTGGTTTTCCACTTTAATTTTGAGTGTGACTCCAAATCCAGACCTCCATGGGTTGATAAATTGGATTTCCATTGATTATTTTTGTGTGATTTTGTTGTCAGCACATTCAACTATGTAAAGAAAAAAGTATTTAATAAGATTATTTAATTCATTCAGATGTAGGATGTGTTATTTTAGTGTTCCCTTTATTTTTTTGAGCAGTGTATATTATATAGGCTAATGATACAGTATATCAAATCCAATCAAATGTTATTGGTCACATACACGTGTTTAGCAGATGTAGCGAAATGTTTGTGCTTCTAGCTCTCGACAGTGCAGTAATATCTAACAAGTAATATCTAACAGTTTCACAATATATACCCAAAAAAACACACACATCTAAGTAAGGAATGGATTAAGAATATACATATACGCTACCGTTCAAAAGTTTGGGGTCACTTAGAAATGTCCTTGTTTTTGAAAGAAAAGCAAATTTTTTGTCCATTAAAATAACACAAAATTGATCAGAAATACAGTGTAGACATTGTTAATGTTGTAAATTACTATTGTAGCTGGAAACGGCAGATTTTTTTATGGAATATCTACATAGGCGTACAGAGGCCCATTATCAGCAACCATCACTCCTGTGTTCCAATGGCACGTTGTGTTAGCTAATCCAAGTGTATCATTTTAAAAGGCTGATTGATCATTTGAAAACCGTTTTGCAATTATGTTAGCACAGCTGAAAACTGTTGTTCTTATTAAAGATGCAATATAACTGGCCTTCTTTAGACTAGTTCAGTACACTGAGGGCATCAACATTTGTGGGTTCGATTACAGGCTCAAAATGGCCAGAAATAAATAACTTTCTTCTGAAACTTGTTAATCTATTCTTGTTCTGAGAAATGAAGGCTATTCCATGTGAGAAATTGCCAAGAAACTGAAGATCCTTCTAGACAGAGTTCCTCTGTTCAGTGTCTGTGTTCTTAGGCCCATCTTAATATTTTCTTTTTATTGGCATATCTGAGATATGGCTTTTTCTTTGCAACTCTGCCAAGAAGGCCAGCATCCCGGAGTTGCCTCTTCATTGCTGATTTTGAGACTGATGTTTTGTGGGTACTATTTAATGAAGCTGCCAGGTGAGGACTTGTGGCATCTGTTTCTCAAACTAGACACTCTAATGTACTTGTCCTCTTGCTCAGTTGTGCACCGGGGCCTCCCACTCCTTTTTTTATTCTGGTTAGAGCCAGTTTACGCTGTTCTGTGAAGGGAGTAGTACACAGCATTGTACGAGATCTTCAGTTTCTTGGCAATTTCTAGCATGAAATAACCTTCATTTCTCAGAACAAGAATAGACTGCCGAGTTTCAGAAGAAAGGTCTTTGTTTCTGGCCATTTTGAGCCTGTAATCAAACCCACAAATGCTGATGCTCCCGATACTGAACTAGTCTAAAGAAGGCCAGTTTTATTGCTTCTTTAATCAGAACAACAGTTTTCAGCTGTACTAACATAATTGCAAAACGGTTTTCTAATGATCAATTAGCCTTTTAAAATTATAAACTTGGATTAGCTAACAAAACGTGCCATTGGAACACAGGAGTGATGGTTTCTGATAATGGGCCTCTGTACACCTATGTAGATATTCCATAAAAAAATCTGCTGTTTCCAGCTACAATAGTAATTTACAACATTAACAATGTCTACACTTTATTTCTGATCAATTTGATGTTCTTTTAATGGACAAAAAAACATGCTTTTCTTTCAAAAACAAGGACATTTCTAAGTGGCCCCAAACCTTTGAACGGTAGTTTGTCAGAGTGGTATTGGACTAAGATACAGTGGCATAGTATAAAGTACAGTATACACATATGAGATGAGTGATACAATATTTACAAACAATTAAAGTGACACTTGATACCGTAGAATAGTATAGAGTACAGTTTACACATATGAGATGAGTAATGCAAGATACAGAGACATTAATAAAGTGGCTAGTGTTTAATTTCCTTGTGGCCAGTGATTCCTAATCTATGTCTATAGGTAGCAGCCTCTGTTGTGCTGGAGATGCCTGTTTAACAGTCAGTGGTGTAGTATAGAATACAATACAGTATATACATATGAAATGGGTGATGCAATATGTAAACACAATTTAAAAGTGACTAAGATACCGTAGAATAGTGTGGAGTGCGGTTTATACATGAGATGAGTAATGCTAGATACGGAAGATTATTAAAGTGGCTGGTGATCCATCTCTAAAAGTGGCCAGTGATTCCTAATCTATGTCTATAGGCAGCTGCCGCTGATGTGCTAGTGATGGCTGTTTATCAGTCTGATGGCCTTGAGATAGAAGCTGTTTTTCAGTCTCTCGGTCCCAGTCTCTCAGTCAGGGATCTTTCATTCACAATAAAAATTGCTTCAACAACCAATTATATATTCCTTAATATAAAATCCTACTCCTCTAAAAATGTTATTTTTTAGATATAAAAAAATCCGCTGTGTCACTTACACATTCCATTAACAGTTGGAAAAATATGGTTCTGTTACACTTCATTTGAAGGTCTGCATGTAATCTGTTTATAATATTGTTTATTACATAGTTTATTTTGTGTGTGCTTAATTTAGATTGATATTTGCACTTTTGGGACGTTTCCATTGGATCCATTGTACTGGGAAAACTAAATTACTTTATATGTAGGCTTATTTAACCCAGTTCTGATCCCCAACTGTAATTTCTGTCAGTATTGGTGCTGATGACTAATGAACAGCAGGGCTTGACTTGGTCCCAATTTACCCATAAGGAGCACCCACACCTTGTTTAGTGTGATGTAGTGCCCTCCAGTGGAAATCAAACATACATTGACTGCTCCTACTAATGTATTTATATGTGATTATCAAATAAAATAAAATAAAATTGTATTTGTCACATGCGCTGAATACAACAGGTGTGTAGACCTTACAGTGAAATGCTTACTTACAAGCCATTAACCAACAATTACGTTTTTAGAAAAATACCTAAGAAAATAAGAAATAAAAGTAACAAATAATTAAAGAGCAGCAGTGAAATAACAATAGCGATGCTATATACAGGGGGTACCGGTACAGAGTCAATGTGCGAGGGCACCAGTTAGTCAAGGTAATTGAAATAATATGTACATGTAGGTAGAGTTATTAAAGTGACTATGCATATGTAACAGTGTAGGTTCCGTCCCTCTCTTCGCCCCAACCCGGGCTCGAACCAGGGACCCTCTGCACACATCAACAACTGACACCCCACGAAGCATCGTTACCCATCGCGCCACAAAAGCCGTGGCCCTTGCAACGCAAGGGGAAACCCTACTTCAAGTCTCAGAGCGAGTGACGTCACTGATTGAAATGCTATTAGCGCGCACCACCGCTAACTAACTAGCCATTTCACATCGGTTACACATAGATAATAAACAGAGAGTAGCAGCAGCGTAAAAGAGGGGTCTGGGTAACCATTTGATTAGCTGTTCAGGAGTCTTATGGCTTGGGGGTAGATGCTGTTTAGAAGCCTCTTGGACCTAGACTTGGTGCTCCAGTACCGCTTGCCGTGCGGTAGCAGAGAGAACAGTCTATGCCTAGGGTGGCTGGAGTCTTTGACAATTTTTAGGGCCTTCCTCTGACACCGCCGTTATAGAGGTCCTGGATGGCAGGAAGCTTGGCCTCAGTGATGTACTGGGCCGTACCCACTACCTTTTGTAGTGCTTTGCATTTGGAGGCCGTGCAGTTACCATACCAGGCAGTGATGCAACCAGTAAGGATGCTCTCGATGGTGCAACTGTAGAACCTTTTGAGGATCTGAGGACCCATGCCAAATCTTTTCAATCTCCTGAGGGGGAATAGGTTTTGTCGTGCCCTCTTCACGACTGTCTTGGTGTGCTTGATGTGGACATCAAGGGACTTGAAACTCTCAACCTGCTCCACTACAGCCCCGTCATTGAGAATGGGGGCGTGCTCGGCCCTCCTTTTCCTGTAGTCCACAATCATCTCCTTTGTCTTGATCACGTTGAGGGAGAGGTTGTTGTCCTGGCACCACACGGCTAGGTCTCTGACCTAATCCCTATAGGCTGTCTCGTCGTTGATTATAGCTTGTATAGGAACATCACATGCATATCTTCTCCTCTGCTCATATCTGACATTTACAGTAAAGCATGCTAGTGTAGTTATAATACACTGTAACACTTGTCATAGGCATGCATATGACCCCTCAGAATGTCTTATTATCTTCTTATAACGATTCTGACTAAAATAACAGACATATTGAGTCAGTTGAACATGTGCTACACAGAGAGACATATTATAAGCCTTGTGATAAGACATTAAAATTACAAGGGCTCACACATGGTTATGTCAGCTAATAAAGCATTAAACCTGTTGGCATTACGTTAAGTGTTAGTGCAGTTCTCAAAGGAAATCATATTTCTAAACCAAAAATACTGGGTAGACAAGTGCACCAGCTCAGACCGTTCACCATCACTAATTGAATGAGAGACAAAACTTGAGGCAATACCCATTTTAAATTATTCAGTTTTCTTCTTCTTCATTGGATGATTGCTCCCAACTCATAGGAATCCTCATCCAGTTGACTACTATTGAAATCCTCAATCCTCAATAGGGAAACGAGTTGTTCAATACAAACCGTTCCGCCACGTAGAAAACATTCAAGCGAACTGAACCCACCTCAGTTTGGGAGATGGCAAATGTATTATATTCTCAGCCAGATTTAGAGCTCTCAACATGAAAAAAAATGAAAGAATTTAATAGAACTGGATGAGGACCCCTTTCTCTTGGTCACAGATGGATGAAATCAGTTCGTGCTTAAAGCTGAAGTTGTATCAAGTGTGCACACATTTGAATGGTGTCTCTGCGCTGCTCAGTTGACGTTTAGGAGAAAATCCTGTTGACAGTTCAATAAAATAGTGCCAATATTAAACAGTCACTAAGTATGATCAGATTTATTTTACAATGACAAAAAATCTAAAATGTTATAGTAAGTCATCTATAATTTGATTGTAATTATATTTCGAAAGCATTTGTCATTTCAAGCCCTATTGCCCCACTTTTGTTAGATAGTATTTGTACTATGTACTTGAGTCCTCAAAAGTGAGTACACCTCACCAATTTATATATTTTTTTTTACCAGAAAGATGAGTTCCAGACCTTTCTAAAACTATGCAACATTACCAGTTATTGTTTATGGCCATCTTATGAAACATTATTATGTTTAGGTAGGTCTTTTTAGGTGGAAATCTACATTTTGCCCTATCTTTTAATGGTTTAAACCCAATTTACGTACATATAGGCTACAAAAGGTGCCGTACACCAGGGCCAGGTTGCAAATCAAATCAGAGAACTACCTTGATGTTTTCAAGAACTTGTTTTTTCCCCTTACATTTCACAACATCTCACACCTGAGTTCCAATTGCTGTCGAAAGCAGATTTACCTTGAAAAATTAGGTACCTTAACATCAAACAAACCGCAATCAGATGGCAGTAAAAACTATTAGTATTTAACACCTGTCTACTAAAACAATTCACTGCAGAATAACCCCTTTTCCTATGCAAATTATTTAGCAATACTACAACTTGCTAAGCAATGTTCTATCTCTTCAGCAGTTTCTCAAAACATTGAGTTGTCTATTTGATTATCTAACATCCCAACATAATCCAAAATGTAATCACCCTCAGTAAATGTAATCACCCTCAGTAGTTTAGGATACATGGTAGATTCAGAGCAATAGATACATAGCGTGGTTTCAGTAAATTGATAGAAAAAACTCAGAAGCAGAAGGATGTGCTGACCAACTGGCAAGTGTCTTCACTGACATTTTCAATCTCTCCCTGTCTGTGTCTGTAATATCAACATGTTTCAAGCAGACCCCCATAGTCCCTGTGCCCAAGAACACTAAGGTAACCTGCCTAAATGACTACCGACCTGTGGCACTCACGTCTGTAGACATAAAATGCTTTGAAAGGCTGGTCAGTTTCAACTGTTCTGCCTGCGGCTATGGAACCCTGACCAGTTCACCGGACTTGCTACCTGTCCCAGACCTGCTGTTTTCAACTCTCTATACAGCAGGAGGGGTAGAGATACTCTGAATGATCGGCTATGAAAAGCCAAATGACATTTACTCCTGAGGTGCTGACCTGTTGCACCCTCGACAACCACTGTGATTATTATTATTTGACAATGCTGGTCATCTATGAACATTTGAACATCTTGGCCATGTTCTGTTGTAATCTCCACCCGGCACAGCCAGAAGAGGACTGGCCACCCCTCATAGCCTGGTTCCTCTCTAGGTTTCTTCCTAGGTTCTGGCTTTCTAGGGAGTTTTTCCTAGCCACAGTGCTTCTACATCTGCATTGCTTGCTGTTTGGGTTTTAGGCTGGGTTTCTGTACAGCACTTTGCGATGTCAGCTGATGTAAGAAGGGCTGATTGAAATTTGATTGATTGGTCATGGCTCACATCAACACCATTATCCCAGAAACCCTAGACCCACTCCATTTTGCATACCATTTTCCACATTGACTGACCAGAAATTCCACAAATTAACTTTTAAGAAGGCATACCTGTTAATTTAAATGCCTTCCTCATGAAGCTGGTTGAGAGAATGCCAAGAGTGTGCAAAGCTGTCATCAAGGCAAAGGGTGGCTTTGAAGAATCTCAAATATAAAATATATTTTTGATTTAACAGTTCTTTGGTTACTACATGATTACATAGAGTTGAAGTCGGAAGTTTACATACATAGACAAATACATTTAAGCTCAGTTTTTCACAATTCCTGACATTTAATCCTAGTTAAGATTCCATGTCTTAGGTCAGTTAGGATCACCACTTTATTTTAAGAATGTGAAATGTCAGAATAATAGTAGAGAGAATGATTTATTTCAGCTTTTATTTCTTTCATCACATTCCCAGTGGGTCAGAAGTTTACATACACTCAATTAGTATTGTGTAGCATTGCCTTTAAATTGATTAACGTGGGTCAAACATTTTGGCTAGCCTTCCACAAGCTTCCCACAATAAGTTGGGTGAATTTTGGCCCATTCCTCCTGACAGAGCTGGTGTAACGGAATCAGGTTTGTAGGCCTCCTTGCTCGCACATGCTTTTTCAGTTCTGCCCACAAATTTTCTATGGGATTGAGGTCAGGGCTTTGTGATAGCCACTCCAATACCTTGACTTTGTTGTCATTAAGTCATTTTACCACAACTTTGGAAGTAAGCTTGGGGTCATTGTCCATTTGGATGACCCATTTGCGACTAAGCTTTAACTTCCTGACTGATGTCTTGAGATGTTGCTTCAATATATCCACATAATTTTCCTCCTCATGATGCCATCTATTTTGTGAAGTGCACCAGTCCCACCTGCAGCAAACCACCCCAACAACATGCTTCACGGTTGGGATGGTGTTCTTCGGCTTGCAAGCGTCCCCCTTTTTCCTCCAAACATAATGATGGTCATTATGGCCAAACAGTTATATTTTTGTTTCATCAGACCAGAGGACATTTCTCCAAAAAGTATGATATTTGTCCCCGTGTGCAGTTGCAAACCATAGTCTGTCTTTCTTATGGCGGTTTTGGAGCAGTGGCTTCTTCCTTGCTGAGCTACCTTTCAGGTTATGTCGATATAGAACTCGTTTTACTGTGGATATAGATAGTTTTGTACCTGTTTCCTCCAGCATCTTCACAAGGTCCTTTGCTGTTGTTCTGGGATTGATTTGCACTTTTCGCACCCAAGTACGTTAATCTCTAGGAGACAGAACGCGTCTCCTTTCTGAGCGGTATGACGGCTGCGTGGTCTCATGGTGTTTATACTTGCGTACTACTGTTTGTACAGATGAACGTGGTACCTTCAGGCATTTGGAAATTGCTCCCAAGGACGAACCAGACTTGTGGAGGCCTACAACTTTTTTTCTGAGGTCTTGGCTGTTTTCTTTTGACTTTCCCATGATGTCAAGCAAAGAGGCACTGAGTTTGAAGGTAGGCCTTGAAATACATCCACAGGTACACCTCAATTGACTCAAATTATGCCAATTAGCCTATCAGAAGCTTCTAAAGCCATGCCATCATTTTCTGGAATTTTCCAAGCTGTTTAAAGGCACAGTCAATTTTGTGTATGTAAACGTCTGACCCACTGGAATTGTGATACAGTGAATTATAAGTGAAATAATCTGTCTGTAAACAATTGTTGGAAAAATTACTTGTCATTTTTTTGCCAAAACTATAGTTTGTTAACAAGAAATGTGTGGAGTGGTTGAAAAATGAGTTTTAATGACTCCAACCTAAGTGTATGTAAACTTCCGACTTCAACTGTATTACCTCAATTACCCCGACTAACCGGTGCACCCACACATTGACTCTGTACCGGTAACCCCTGTATATAGCCCCGCTATATTTATTTACTGCTACTCTTTAATTATTTGTTATTCTTATCGCTTACTTTATATATTTTTTAGGTATTTTCTTAAAAATGCATTGTTGGTTAAGGGCTTGTAAGCAAGCATTTCACTTTAAGGTCTACACCTGTTGTATTCGACGCAAGTGACAAATACTATTTGATTTTGGTGTTCCCTAGCTAGCACCACCATGTGGTCATTTGTGTGCCAATTTTTGAGTGAGTGCCAAATATGTAAAATATACTGTATGTACAGGCTGCCAAATATATGCTTGCATTGTGCTTTAAGGGAACATACAGTGGGTTACAAAATTATTGACAAAGATGTATAAAATAATAAAAAATACTTGGCTATATTGTACGCCAAAACAATTTGGGAAATTATATTATTTTCTACTAGTTCAATTGGTCAGAGAAAAATATTTCGTTTGACAAGTAATACAAACATTTCTCAAAAATGTAGATGTCAAATTTATTGACACCTATTGACACAAATGATTATAAGGGCACAAGGCGAGACCCAAATGCAGACACAGGAGGCAGATGGTTGAGCTCCGATATTTATCATAACAAAAGGGGTAAGCAAAAGCCAGGTCAGGGACAAGCGAGAGTTCATAAACCAGGTCAGAGTCCAAACAGTACCAGGTGATAGGCAGGCTCGAGGTCAGAACAGGCAGAGGTTCAGTGATGAGGTCCGTGATTGGTCTATCTACTGCAAAGATAGCCTGCAGAGTTCTGTATTACTATCCAAGTACCCAAACAATTCGAGCTTCTACTTCTAAAAATTCACCTTTCCAGAAACAAGACTCCCACTGTTGCTGCTTGCTATAGACCTCCCTCTGCCCCCAGCTGTTCCCTCGATACCATATGTGAATTGATTGCCCCCATCTATCTTCTGAGCTCGTGCTACTAAGTGACCTAAACTGGGACAAGCTTAACACCCCGGCCATCCTACAATCTAAACTTGATGCCCTCAATCTCACACAAATTATCAATGAACCTACCAGGTAGAACCCCAAATCCGTAAACACGGGCACCCTCATAGATGTCATCCTAACTAACTCGCCCTCCAAATACACCTCTGCTGTTTTCAATCAAGATCTCAGCGATCACTGCCTCATTGCCTGCATCCGTAATGGGTCTGCGACCAAACGACCACCCCTCATCACTGTCAAACGCTCCCTAAAACACTTCTGCAAGCAGGCCTTCTAATCGAGCTGGCCGGGGTATCCTGGAATGACATTGACCTCATCCCGTCGGTAGATGATGCCTGGCTATTCTTTAAAAGTGCCTTCCTCACCATCTTAAATAAGCATGCCCCACTCAAAAAATGTAGAACTAAGAAAAGATATAGTCCTTGGTTCACTCCAGACCTGTCTGCCCTTGACCAGCACAAAAACATCCTGTGGCGTTCTGCATTAGCATCGAATAGCCCCCGTGATATGCAACTTTTCAGGGAAGTTAGGAACAAATATACACAGACAGTTAGAAAAGCTAAGGCTAGCTTTTTCAAACAGAAATTTGCATCCTGTAGTACTAACTCAAAAAAGTTCTGGTACACTGTAAAGTCCATGGAGAATAAGAGCACCTCCTCCCAGCTGCCCACTGCTCTGAGGCTAGGAAACACTGTTACCACCGATAAATCCACTATAATTGAGAATTTCAATAAGCATTTCTCTACGGCTGGCCATGCTTTCCACCTGGCTACCCCTACCCCGGTCAACTGCCCGGCACCCTCCATAGCAACCCGCCAAACTCCCCACCATTTCTCCTTCACCCAAATCCAGATAGCTGATGTTCTGAAAGAGCTGCAAAATCTGGACCCATACAAATCAGACGGGCTAGACAATCTGGACCCTCTCTTTCTAAAATGATCTGCTGAAATTGTTGCAACCCCTATTACAAGCCTGTTCAACCTCTCTTTCGTATCGCCTGAGATTCCCAAAGATTGAAAAGCTGCCGCGGTCATCCCCCTCTTCAAAGGGGGTGACACTCTAGACCCAAACTGTTATAGACCTATATCTATCCTACCCTGCCTTTCTAAGGTCTTCGAAAGCCAAGTTAACAAACCGACCATTTCGAATCCCACCGTACCTTTTCCGCTATGCAATCTGGTTTCAGAGCTGGTCATTGGTGCATCTCAGCCACGTTCAAGGTCCTAAACGACATCATAACCGCCATCGATAAGAGACATTACTGTGAAGCCGTATTCATCGACCTGGCCAAGGCTTTTGACTCTGTCAATCACCACATTGGTTTCTCAAATGATTGCCTCGCCTGGTTTACCAACTACTTCTCTGACAGAGTTCAGTGTGTCAAATTGGAGGGCCTGTTGTCCGGACCTCTGGCAGTCTCTATGGGTGTGCCACAGGGTTCAATTCTCGGGCCGACTCTCTTCTCTGTATACATCAATGATGTTGCTCTTGCTGCCGGTGATTCTCTGATCCACCTCTACGCAGACGACACTATTCTGTATACTTCTGGCCCCTCTTTGGACACTGTGTTAACTAACCTCCAGACAAGCTTCAATGCCATACAACTCTCCTTCAGTGTCCTCCAACTGCTCTTAAATGCAAGTAAACTAAATGCATGCTATTCAATCGATCACTGCCCGCACCCTCTCGCCCGTCCAGCATCACTACTCTGGATGGCTCTGACTTAGAATACGTGGACAACTACAAATACCTGGGTGTCTGGTTAGACTGTAAACTCTCCTTCCAGACTCACATTAAGCATCTCCAATCCAAAATTAAATCTAGAATTGGCTTCCTATATCGCAACAAAGCATCCTTCACTCATGCTGCCAAACATACCCTCGTAAAACTGACCATCCTACCGATCCACGACTTCGGTGATGCCATCTATAAAATAGCCTCCAACACTCTACTCAACAAACTGGATGCAGTCTATCACAGTGCCATCCGTTTTGTCACCAAAGCCCCGTACACTACCCACCATTGCTACCTGTACACTCTCGTTGGTTGGCCCTCGTTTCATACTCATCGCCAAACCCACTGGCTATAGGTTATCTACAAGTCTCTGCTAGGTAAAGCCCCGCCTTATCTCAGCTCACGGGTCACCATAGCAGCACCCACTCGTAGCATGCGCTCCAGCAGGTATATCTCACTGTTCACCCCCAAATCCAATTCCTCCTTTGGTCATCTTTCCTTCCAGTTCTCTGCTGCCAATGACTGGAACGAACTGCAAAAATCTCTGAACCTGGAGACTCATATCTTCCTCACTAGCTTTAAGCACCAGCTGTCAGAGCAGCTCACAGATCACTGCACCTGTACATAGATGGGCTGTTTACAGATGGGCTATCTACCTACCTCATCCCCATACTGTATTTATTTATTTATCTTGCTCCTTTGCACCCCAGTATCTCTACTTGCACATTCATCTTCTGCACATCTACCATTCCAGTGTTTAATTGCTATATGTAATTACTTCGCCACCATGGCCTATTTATTGCCTTAACTTACCTCATTTGCACTCACTGTATATAGACTTTTTGTTTTCTTTTGTTCTACTGCATTATTGACTCTGTTTTGTTTATTCCATGTGTAACTCTGTGTTGTTGTATGTGTTGGATTGCTATGCCGGTAGGAAAGAAAACCGGTAGGAAATGTTATGCTGAAGCACTGAAATTCCCACAGAAGAACGTTAATTTGTAAGCAAACCAGCAACACAATTTTATTTTTTATTTTATTTAGGATAACCAGGGGCACACTCCAACACTCAGACATAATTTACAAACTAAGCATTTGTGTTTAGTGAGTCCGCCAGACCAGAGGCAATAGGGATGACCAGTGATGTTCTCTTGATAAGTGGATGAATTTGGGGTGTCAGGGAAAATGGATAAGTGGATGAATTTTGGGTGTCAGGGAAAATCTATGGAGTAAAAAGTACATTATTTTCTTTAGGAATGTAGTGAAGTAAAAGTTGTCAAAAATATAAATAGTAAAGAAAAGTGCAGATACCCCATAAAAACGACCTAAGTTGTCACGTCCTGGCCAGTATAAGAGTTAATTGTTACTGTAGTTTGGTCAGGACGTGGCAGAGGGTATTCGTTTTATGTGATCCGTGGTGGTGTGTTTGTTGTAGGGGATTTTAATTGTGTATTCCGGGGTTTTTGGGCACTGTTCCTTGTTATGTATGTCTATGATTGATCTAGCTGTTGTATGTCTATGTGTGGTCAATTGGGGTTGGGACTCTCAATTGAAGGCAGGTGTTGTCCATTTGCCTTTGATTGAGAGTCCCATATATTAGGATGTGTTTGTATGTGTCTTTTGTGGGAGATTGTTGTGTGCACTGCGTTTGTTTGAGCATGCCACACTGTTGCCGTTGTGAGTTTTGTTTTTTCTTCAAGTGGATACCTTACCTGTTTTTATCAGGAATAAACATGAGTGTCCACAATCCCGCTGCATTTTGGTCCTCCTTTCCTCAACACAACGAAATACGTGACATAAGTAGTACTTTAAAGTATTTTACTTAAGTACTTTATACCACTGGCTTGGAGTTCAAAACAGGTAACCCAAACTAAGCTAGTGTTATTAAAAGTGTTATTCAAACATTCAGTCAAAGTTTGAAGGAAATTATTAAATCTTTTGATGAATGATTAAAACTTTTATATTTTGTTCAAAACATTCACAACATTTAGAGAATGTTCTCAAAACGTTATTTAATTACCTTCAAATAACCTAGAATTTCCAATCTCAGAATGTTAATAAAACCTCCCATGAAAACTTTCAGGGAACCATTGTAAAATGTTCTCAGAACCTCTCTGCAACCAATAAATTAACATTCCCAGAACAGGCAAAATGTTCACTGGAAAGAACATAGAATAGATGAGTGAAAAGATCACTGTAAAGCTTGAGATTATCATAATAAACTGTTTTCAGGTGGGCCCTTGTGAATACCAGAATGCAACAAAGGAAGCCTGGTGCAAGGGCTTCAACAGAGTTCCTCCTCTGGATGAAAAAGCATTTAGAGACACTTTGTATGAGGTTGGCCCTATCGCTGTGTCTGTGAACGCCACACATCCCTCCTTCAAGTTCAACAAAGATGGTGAGCTCGGTGTCACCTATGATTTGATTTTTTTAACCTTTATTTAACTAGGCAAGTCAGTTAAGAACAAATTCTTATTTACAATGACAGCCAGCAGGGAACAGTGGGTTAACTGCCTTGTTCAGGGGCAGAATGACAGATTTTTAATTAGTTAGCTCAGAGATTTGATCCAGCAACCTTTCGATAACTGGCCTAATGGTCCAACCACTAGGCTACCTGCCGCCCTAAGTATACATGTACATTCGCGTCAAGGGTATACTCTCCAAAAATAGGTAATAGATGATCTCTTTTGAGATTGTAGTAGTTTAACATTATTGCATGGACTCTTCTGCAAATGTATTGCTACAATTTCAGGTGTGAACCATTAAAAACCTCTTTGGGCTAGGGGGCCGAATTTTCACATCCGGATGAAAAGCGTGCCCAAAGTAAACTGCCTGCTACCCAGGCCCAGAAGCTAGGATATGCATGTGCATATTATTAGTAGATTTGGATAGAAAACACTCTGAAGTTTCTAAAACGGTTTGAATAATGTCTGTGAGTATAACAGAACTGATTTGGCAGGCAAAACCCCGAGCACAATCCATCCAGGAATTATTTTGTTGTTGAGCTCAATGTGTTTTCCATTAGATTTCTATGGTAAGCCCTTTTTAATAGAAATATGCTTGCAGTTCCTATGGCTTCCACTAGATGTCAACAGTCTTTAGAAATTGGTTGTTTTTTTTTATTTTGAGAAATGAAGTATTCCTTTCCTTTCCATGTGTCACTCAGATAGACTCAAGTCTTTTGTTGCGAGCGACCTAGAATGCACTTCACTTTGTTTTTGTCCTGTATTGAGCACAGTATATCCTGTCTTAAATTTTATCGATTATTTACATTTTTGGATACCTAAGTTTGGATTAGGAACGTTGTTTGCAATGTTTGGACCAAGTTTCCAGGTAATTTATTAGATACTTTGTAGTCATGTTGGGTGAGTTGGAACCGGTGTATTTCTGAATCAAATGCACCAAATAAATTGGCATTTTGGGGATATAAAGAAGGAATTTATCGAACAAAAGGACCATTTGTGATGTTTCTGGGACATTTTGGAGTGCCAACAAGAAGATCTTCAAAGGTAAGGCATGAATTATATCATTATTTCTGACTTTTGTGTCGCACCTGGCTGGTTGAAATATGATTTTCATGTGTTTGTATGCGGGTGCTGTCCTCAGATAAACGCATGGTCTGCTTTCGCCGTAAAGCCTTTTTGAAATCTGACACTGCGGCTGGATTAACAAGAAGTTAAGCTGCATTTTGATGTATAACACTTGTATGTTTTATGAATTCTTATTATGAGTATTTCTGTTTTTGAATTTGGTGCGCTGCAATTTCACTGGATGTTGTCAAATCAATCCCGTTAACAGGATTCGAACGGGAATGAGGGTGAAAGGATCCCTAAGAGGGCAACAAATAAGTAAGAAGAACAAATACCCCTAGTCTTACCAATACCAGGCAATGGTTAACAAGCTAGTTTGAGGAGTACAAAGTTTCATTGTTGACAAAGATTTACAGCCCATGTAGGTCATACAGTGACAGAACTCATACTTTACATATAGAGACACATTAAAACATTACATACTTAAAGCAGGCATAACTTGCATAACTTGTTGTAATGCATTATAACGGCATAATGCATTATACCTGGATGCTTTAAGTAAAGTGTTACCATTACCTCTATTAAATTGTAAATAAATACATATGAATTGCACATTAACTCTTGTAGTGCTTCTTCTTTAGGAGTCCTCTACCAGCCTGACTGTTCAACAAGAACTAACCATGCTGTACTGGCTGTCGGGTATGGTATTTCTTACCTGGACTACTGGATTGTGAAAAACAGGTCAGTGTTTACTTTGAAAGTGTAAAGCCATCCAACAACTCAATATTAATGACATAGGGCAACATTTTTGATGCAGAAAATACAGTCAAACTCATCATAACCTGCCAGTGTGATTTAATTCTACACTTTTCTTCAGCAATTTGTGTTATAAAAAGGCCATCATTTATGCATTGATTTCTTTACCAAAAACCCAGTTAAATAATCCCCTTTTTATAACGCATATTGTTGAAGAAAAGTTCAAAATTAAATCATACTGCCTGGTTGTAACGGATTTTAATTGTATTCACATGTCATGTACATATCTAATGTAAATGTACACACACTCTCAGTACTAAGTATTCTTTAATTTCTCTGTTGGTTTTGCAGCTGGGGTACTGGTTGGAGAAGAGACGGGTACATTTTCATGGCCAGAGGATACAACCAGTGTGGAATTGCCAAGTGCCCAGTCTACCCTATTATGTGATTTGTGTATGTTGACACACTTGGAATCCTAGCTAGAGTGTGTGTAATTTTGGGGTGTAATTCATACGTTTGTGTAATTCATACATTGATCTCAATGCATGATTCCAATTTTAGTTTGATTAAGAGCACATTTAATTATTTTTGTGGGTAGTTGTTTCTTGTTTAGCTGTGTGTTTAGCTGTGTGCCTGACAGGACTGTTTTGGTCGTTCTTTTTGTTCAGTGTTCATTTATTTTAATAAAGAAGAAAATGAGCATTCACATCCCTGCTGCATTTTGGTCCAATTCCTACGATGGCCGTGACAATTGTACACTGCTCAAAAAAATAAAGGGAACACTAAAATAACACATCCTAGATCTGAATGAATGAACTAATCTTATTAAATACTTTTATCTTTACATAGTTGAATGTGCTGACAACAAAATCACACAAAAATAATCAATGGAAATCCAATTTATCAACCCATGGAGGTCTGGATTTGGAGTCACACTCAAAATTAAAGTGGAAAACCACACTACAGGCTGATCCAACTTTGATGTAATATCCTTAAAGCAAGTGAAAATGAGGCTCAGTAGTGTGTGTGGCCTCCACGTGCCTGTATGACCTCCCTACAACGCCTGGACATGCTCCTGATGAGGTGGCGGATGGTCTCCTGAGGGATCTCCTCCCAGACCTGGACTAAAGCATCCGCCAACTCCTGGACAGTCTGTGGTGCAACGTGGCGTTGGTGGATGGAGCGAGACATGATGTCCCAGATGTGCTCAATTGGATTCAGGTCTGGGGAACGGGCGGGCCAGTCCATAGCATCAATGTCTTCCTCTTGCAGGAACTGCTGACACACTCCAGCCACATGAGGTCTAGCATTGTCTTGCATTAGAAGGAACCCAGGGCCAACCGCACCAGCATATGGTCTCACAAGGGGTCTGAGGATCTCATCTCGGTACCTAATGGCAGTCAGGCTACCTCTGGCGAGCACATGGAGGGCTGTGCGGCCCCCCAAAGAAATGCCACCCCACGACTGACCCACCACCAAACCGGTCATGCTGGAGGATGTTGCAGGCAGCAGAACGTTCTCCATGGCGTCTCCAGACTGTCACGTCTGTCACATGTGCTCAGTGTGAACCTGCTTTCATCTGTGAAGGGCACAGGGCGCCAGTGGCGAATTTGCCAATCTTGGTGTTCTCTGGCAAATGCCAAACGTCCTGCACGGTGTTGGGCTGTAAGCACAACCCCCACCTGTGGACGTCGGGCCCTCATACCAGCCTCATGGAGTCTGTTTCTGACCGTTTGAGCAGACACATGCACATTTGTGGCCTGCTGGAGGTCATTTTGCAGGGCTCTGGCAGTGCTCCTCCTTGCACAAAGGCGGAGGTAGCGGTCCTGCTGCTGGGTTGTTGCCCTCCTACGGCCTCCTCCATTTCTCCTGATGTACTGGCCTGTCTCCTGGTAGCGCCTCCATGCTCTGGACACTACGCTGACAGACACAGCAAACCTTCTTGCCACAGTTCGCATTGATGTGCCATCCTGGATGAGCTGCACTACCTGAGCCACTTGTGTGGGTTGTAGACTCTGTCTCATGCTACCACTAGCGTGAAAGCACCGCCAGCATTCAAAAGTGACCAAAACATCAGCCAGGAAGCATAGGAACTGAGAAGTGGTCTGTGGTTACCACCTGCAGAACCACTCCTTTATTGGGGGTGTCTTGCTAATTGCCTATAATTTCCACCTGTTGTCTATTCCATTTGCACAACAGCATGTGAAATGTATTGTCAATCAGTGTTGCTTCCTAAGTCGACAGTTTGATTTCACAGAAGTGTGATTGACTTGGAGTTACATTGTGTTGTTTAAGTGTTCCCTTTATTTTTTTGAGCAGTATATTTTGGTCAGGGCGTGGCAGGGCTGTGTTTGTTTTGTGTTGTCGGGGTATTTGGGTATTCTATGTTTTGTATTTCTATGTTTTTTCCATGTTGTGTATTTCTTTGTGTTGGCCGGGTATGGCTCTCAATCAGGGACAGCTGTACATCGTTTTTGCTGATTGGGAGCCATACTTAGGTAGCCCTTTTTTCCACCTGTCTTTTGTGGGAAGTTGTTTTTGCACTGCTATGGTTAGCCTGCAATACTGTTTAGCTGTTGTTTGTGTTTTTTCATTTTCTTGTTTTGTGTAATGTTCTAATAAAAGTATTATGAGCATTCACGTACCCGCTGCATTTTGGTCTACTCAACACGACGGCCGTGACATAACCATTGATTCTTGAAGAATATAACTTATAAATGCCTCATGAGCTAGTTACACTGTCATAACCCCAAATAAATCTATTTTTTTACTCCAATGTTTGTAAACAATGTACTGTAAGTGGTCAATCCTTACATCCATAGCTCTCTCTATGAATTTGAGAATGGTTATATTTCTCCAGGCCCATCACTCAGCTTTTAAGGTAAGTATTATATCATGCTGTATTCTCTCGCTCTCGCTCGCTCGCTCGCTCTCTCTCGCTCGCTAAAGTATTATCAATAGGGACTTGCTTCATAAAGTACTGTAGGTCAAATTTATCCTCAGGTAGACTCCTTTCACAGGTAGTGTGTGCGTTTGCATGCCTGTAGTAGTTGTGAACAAGACATTTCCTAAACACTACTAGGACGTCATTTGACTCTCATGGTCTGCCAACAGATGGCAGAATTGTCCAGCAGTTGTGCTTTGTTGATTGAGGTTACACCATAGAGGTCGATAGAGGGGGCTTCTTTGCATCTGTGCCATAATGGCTTATGTGACCGCTTGGGCAGCTCCATTGAGGGCTTTCTCCATTTCAAAGCAGTACATTTCTTCTACTCCTACTTTTATTAGAGAAACTGAAAGGGTGCATACTGCCACTCTTAGTGAGTTGTCTGAATAGGTATAAAGCAAAGTTTGGTGATTTACTGCCACCTGCAGATATGTAATGTTTGCTCAGGAGTAAAATTAATTTGTTGACCCCTCCTTTACGTTACCCATAGGAAGTCCCACCCAGTTGACTACTTTAAAATGGTGAAAGTCCTCAATGGCGCTGCCAATGCTAAAATAGGCTTTGGGGCACTAGTGCTGTCTATGATTTACACTCAAAGCCTTACAATAGCACCACCAGTAGAGTGCGCCCTTTTACTTTTTGAATGACAGATCATCTACTGTTCATAACAATGTGCTTGCATTTCTGTTCATAACAATGTACTTGCATTTCTGTCTCAGTTCATCTAATCATATTTTTCTCAGGTCAATGGAAATGACTATGCCCAAATGAATTGGGCTCCTGGGTGGCGCAGCGGTCTAAGGCACTGTGTCTCAGTGCAAGAGGTGTTACTACAGTCCCTGTTTCAAATCCAGGCTGTATCACATCTGGCCGTAATTGGGAGTCCCACAGGGCAGCGCACAATTGGCCCAGCATTGTCTGGTTTTGGCTGGGGTAGGCCCTCATTGTAAATAAGAATTTGTTCTTAACTGACTTATCTAGTTAACCCTTGTGTAGTCTTAACATTCTGTATACTCCCCTTGTCCTAAGGGTAAAAAATGACCCGCCTTCACTAAACCCCTAAAACAAAGCAGCTTAATTGAATTTTAAACCCCAAATCTATTTTGCATGAAGAAACAACCTGTCATTCATCACAAACGTTGTGAATATCTGGGTTTTCCCTCTTCACAATGCAGAATGACTTCATTTAATCAGTGGACACCACTCGTTTTTATTACAACACACCTGTCATAATTGTTTTCTTTACTAAAGTAGAGGTTATTATTATTATTATTGCTAAAGGTACTGCATAGGTGTAAACATATTTTTTTGTTGTTGCAAGAAATCGCACTTGTATAGCCTAAGAAAGTAGAAGAAATGTGCAGAAAGTAGTTTTGAATGCATTTTATTGAAGGGAAACAATAAGTCTTAAACTTTTTGGGTAACATAGTGATATATTCTTATACAGTGTACAATGAGGAATACAACTACAAAATACTAGTCTTCGCCCATTTTTTTAACCATTGCCCCACCTACAAGGTGTATAAAGAACAACAATAAATAAGAATAAAATAAGATAATAGATTCAAAACAAAAACGTGAAGAACATAAATCAATCAATTCTAATTAGCACATGTAGGACAGTATGCAAGTGTGTGTGCATGGACTTTGCAGATATATATCTCACATGTGCAGCACTTTGGGGGGCAGAATTGGCATCTCCTCCTCTTGCCTGCCCCAGCTGCAGCCTCAGGTGGATCAGGACAAGATTCAGCCCCCTGAACAGCTTTCACAAGCGCTGCAGAGCCTGCTGTGCGGGGGAGGCGCTCCCTTCTTTGAATGTATGGGGTTACAAGTGCCTTTCCCAGCTGCTCCAGGAACACCTTCATTTTGTTTCGCTTCTCAGGCATCCAGGTAGGGTTGATCTTGTTCCATATCATGAAGGCATTGTATGAGGACACATCAACGATGTTATGGAAGATGACCAGGGGCCAGCGGGCAGTCATCCTCATGCAGCTGTAAGTTCCAATCACCTTGTCCAGGTTGTCCACGCCCCCTTTGTTGTGCTTGTAGTCCAGGATGATGGCTGGCTTCCTGTCCTCACAATCACTGATCTCAGCTGTTTTGTGCAGTGTGCTCAGGAGGACCACATTCTTGTTCCTCTTTGGGAGGTAAGAAACTAGAGTGGTGGTGGGGGTGAAGGCAAACTTTCATGAGAAGGCAAACTTTGATGAGAAGGCCTATCTCCTTCTTGTTGCAAGGAGTGCAGGGGGGATCTCAGGCTTGTTCTTTCTAACTGTGCCAACAATTGTGATCTTCCTCTTCAGGAGCTGCTGGCTGAGTTCATAAGAGGTGAAGAAATTGTCACACGTGACATTGTGCCCCCTCAGTCCATCTGTCACATCAAGCACAACCCTCATCCCATGGTACTTCTCTGGGCCTCCATTGGTCAGCTTCCTTGTGTAGACTTGCATCTTCCAAGCGTAGCTGGATTGTGCGTCACAGGCCACCCATATCTTGATGCCATACTTTGCTGGCTTGCTGGACATATACTGCAGGAAAGGACAGCGATCTTTTGACAAAAGAGATTAATATCAGTAATTAGTATCAGTGTCACAGAAAACATCACATAAATCAATGATATCACAGCAATACATAATAAAATTAACAGTGAAAATCACTTACATTGCACATATGAAAATAAAAATGTACTTCTGAATGGAACCAATTGCTCATTCACTGTTTCTTTAGGCCCAGGGTTGTAGAAGTATGGCTGACGCTCCACCCACTTCTCCCAGACCTCTCTTATGGCCGCCAGTTTGTCTCTCACACTTCTTGCAGGTCTTGACTCACGGTTATCAAATCGTATCATTCTTGAGAAAGTGTGAAAGACTTTCAATGGCATTGTGGCATGGAAAATCGCCCTTCCACTCTCTGCATCCCAGAGACTACATGTAGCTTTGCCTCGGGACCTATACACACCCACTAAGATTAGCAGCCCTATGCAGGCACGCAGGTCAATCTCATCCATCCTTATCCAGTTGTCTCCATATTTACGGAAACCCTCCGAATTGGTCATCTCCAGGAGGATTTTTTCGATGGCTGGTGTGATGAACATGTAGAATGTTGAGGTGATGTCCTGGGCATGGGCAACTGCATGTCTTGTGGGCCCTGGGGTCATCCTTATGACATTTTGTGCTGCCATCCTGCCCTGGTTGTCATATGGTGACAAGGACCATCTTATTTTGCTGTTCTTTAGCAAAAATGTTTCTCTTTCAGCTTGGGGGATTTCTTCATCTGAAGATGATGCATCGTGCTCTGGGTTGTATTCTTTTCCATCTACTTCTTCAGATACCTCCTCCTTTTCTAAATCATTGTTCTCTTGTTCCTCCTGGACATCTGAAAAAATCGAAATCACAAAAAATCACGTGTGTGTCTTTGTGGGTTTTGTGGTGTGTAAATGATTTTATAACTGCCGGGTTAAAAATTACCCTAAGACAATCTTTTTACCCTGGTGGTGTACATCTTTCATGGAAATATGAACAAATGCAATGTTTCAATTTTTCTAATGTTGGGGTCACTCTCTTTTTCAAGTTGAAAAAATATGATTTAGGGGGTTTTCTCTGCTGTTAAACATAGTGGTGGGTCATTTTCTACCCTTAAGACAACACAAGGGTTAAATAAAGGTTAAAAAACATTGCACACCAGGGGCCTAATTGATAAACGTTGGGTACACACAAAATATAACCCAAAACACGCAAAAGTTTAGAAAAACTGAACTTGAGAATGTGCTTATCCTCCCGCAAACTTTAGACCATGTCTGCTCACAGTTTCTAGTGGTTGAAGACTTGCATTGCAAGAAGGCAAAAGTAGCCTTGTAGTACAAATGGGGAATATAAGACACTTATTCAAAACAAAAGCACAGGTAAGCCTAGTTAAATATAATAAGATGTAATCATCTTAAAATAATTAGAAATAGGCATATATTTCCATGATCATTGCAGAATAAATTCCTCAACTTTTCTGACCTTGATGGTTTCATAGGCTACTCACAAAATAGCCTATAGGCAGGCACTACAACAAGTTAGAATAGGCTATCATTCGTCCCATCTCTCATTTAATTGGACCCACTTCCAAGTAGTAAATCAAGTAGATAAGCTATTTCAAGCAGCCTATTTTGCTTTATGCGATCCGATCCGATGCACAGTTTAATGGTACAACAGACGGTTTACCCTTTCCATTGACATTTGTAGGCTATGTCTGAAAACTGTAATGTGAAATGTGTTGCGTAGAAAAAGATTTCATTTATAAACATAATACACAATGCATTGTTATTCCCATACCAATATAAGAGATAATCAGACAAATTATGCTACCCTCTGCCTATTGGCTACTTAGCTTATTCAAGCCTGTTTCAAAATACAACACTGCCCCTTTAAGACAAAAACAAGCTCTTTACCTGACTCGCTTTTCAAAGATGTCTAGAAAGTACATGTTTTTTGTATCTTGCAGGAAGCAATCACTCACCTGTTGTTGACTACAAATGATCTATAACTGGGCTAATAACTCACTAACTAGCAAAGAATATGAACAAAATGTGCACACGTGGCTACATATATCATAACCATTGCAGAATAAATTCCTCACCATTTCTAGCCATGATGAGTTCATATTCCCGAAGTAGCCATACAACAAATTACCATGCGCATAATTTGGCCTTTAGGTTATTATAATTTATAGTTTTTGCTCTATGCAGACGACAGGGTGCGCGTTTTTTAACATACGGCGGCAGGTAGCCTAGTGGTTAGAGCGTTGCTGGAAGGTTGCCAGATCGAATCCCCAAGCTGACAATGTAAAACTCTGTTGTTCTGCCCCTGAGCAAGGCAGTTAAGCCACTGTTCCTAGGCCGTCATTGTAAATAAGAATTTGTTCTTAACTGACTTGCCTAGTTAAATAAAAAAATACAGTAGAAGTGAACAGCTGATCTTTTGCATTGAAGTGTACATTATTGCATTCAAATGATCTGTTTAAAGTTCCACAACAATTTACAATTGTTTTTGTCTTCCAGAAACGGTCAGATACAGAAAATGTTACTGAAAAAATAAATATTCTGCCAACATCTCCAAAGACAATTTATCAAGTTTGTCATTATACTCTATAGATATAAAAGTATGTGGACACCCCTTCAAATTAGTAGATTAGGCTATTTCAGCCACACCTGACAGATGTATAAAATCGATTACACAGCCATGCAATCTTCAAAGCAACACTTAGCGCGTAAAACCATCTGTCCTCGGTTGCAACACTTACTACCGAGTTCAAAACTGCCTCTGGAAACAACTTCAGCACAAGAAGAACTGTTTGTCGAGAGCTTCATGAAATGGATTTCCATGGCCGAGCAGCCGCACACAAGCCTAAGATCACCATGCACAATCCCAAGCGTTGGCTGGAGTGGTGTAAAGCTCGCCACCATTGGACTCTGGAGCAGTGGAAATGCGTGCTCTGGAGTGATGAATCACTCTTCATCATTTAGCAGTCCGACGGAGGAATCTGGGTTTGGTGGATGCCAGGAGAATGCTACCTGCCCCAATGCATAGTGCCAACTGTAAAGTTTGGTGGAGGAGGAATAATGGTCTGGGGCTGTTTTTCATGGTTCGGGCTAGGCCCTTTGATTCCAGTGAAAGGAAATCTTAACACTACAGCAAACAATGACATTCCAGATGATTCTGTGCTTCCAACTTTGTGGCAATAGTTTTGGGAAGGGCCTTTCCTGTTTCAGCATGCCACGTGCACAAAGCGAGGTCCATACAGTAATGGTTTGTCGAGATCGGTGTGGAAGAACTTTACTGGCCTGGACAGAGTCCTGACCTCAACCTCATCAAACACTTTTGGGATGAATTGAAACGCTGGCTGCAAGACAGGCCTAATCGCCCAAAATTCTCTTGTGGCTGAATGGAAGCAAGTCCCTGCGGCAGTGTTCCAACATTTAGTGGAAAGCCTTCCCAGAAGAGCGGAGGGTGTAGCAGCAAAGAGGGGACCAACTCCATATTAATGCCCATGATTTTGGAATGAGGTGTTCGATGAGCAGGTGTCCACATACATTTGGTCATGTAGTGTATTTCCTTTAGACACTGTCTTGGCCTAATTACTTCCAAAGTATACAGCAAATAAGGGCATTATTGTCACCATAAAATGTGTATGATGGGTGTTTTTCAGGCGGCGTTATAATGTTCGTTCACGCGTGCACCGTTTAATGACAGATCTGATTTAGTGTTAAATTTACTGTATGCAACAGTTAGAAATGAGGCCCCAGGCCTTTGGCTTTCTACAACATGCTGGATGGGTGCATAAACAAAAACAGCTGCCGAATTCGAGTACCAGAGTTAATGTGTTAAACGTACAATCTGCTATATTTACTTCATTCTAATAGTATTTCAATATGGATATATAATCCATTGATTCTGGAAGGCTATCACTTATAAATGCCGAATGAGTTTAATACAACTGTCTTACCCCATCATAACCCCAAAATCTGAGGTTGTTTTTCTCCGTTATTTGTAGGGGAGAGTGGGGTAAGTTGAGCCAAAGGGGTAAGTTGTGACACCCTTGTTTCTTGGAAACCATACAGAAAATGTATCATTTGACCAAATATATTTCGGAAGAGGTCATCATTTCATGGAGTCTTTGAAGGAAGAAATCATATGGAAATAAAGTGGTAAGAAAGTAATTTGTGTTAAGAGTTTTCAAGATGCTTTTATCTAAATCAAAGTGGATCATTTTAAGATTGTTCTATACATCAGTTTTGGTCTCTTTTATTTAACTAGGCAAGTGAGTTTTAAGAAGAAATTCTAATTTACAATGACAGCCTAACTCGGCCAAACCCTAATCCGGACGATGCTGGGCCAATTGTGCACCGCCCTATGGGACTCCCAATCACAGCCCGTTGTGATACAGCCTGGAATTGAACCAGGGTCTGTAGTGACACCTCTAGCACTGAGATTTAGTGATATTACAGCAGCGCCACTCAGGAGCCCGGGAGTCTCTATGAGCTTCAATATGAAAGTGCATCCTTGTGGCAGTGGCTGAGAAAATGGCAAGTTGAGCAAATTGAAGTGTTTTCTTCCCAGGCGTAATACAAAGCATTATCGTTGGGATATGAGGCCTGGCCTATGTTAAAAGTGCTTAAAAAGGGGTTGAGACTGTTCTAAAAAATGCTTAAATTGATTCAAAGACAAAACAAGCAATTGTGATTGTGTTTAATTGTCTTTGGGAAAGAAAGATTGAAATGGTTTTAAAAAAGTAGTGGTAATATTTAATTCAGTACAAACATTTTTGGTGGCTTAATTTACCCTGTCCTGTGGGTCAACTTACCCCATACCAGTGCTATGTTGCGCCGAGAGAATTTTTTTTGTTGGACAAGCTATATTTTCAAAACTGATTATTTCCAGGGATACACAACATCCTGAAATATATGTAGATATATTTGTAAGAACGAATACTATATTTAATGCTGAATGTAAAAAATGGCTCAACTTACCCCACTCTCCCCTAAAGCTTAAAAAAACTTTCATACTTTAGGGGAGATCTCATGGACTAACAGTCCTTGAATCCATAGTTCCATCTATGAATTGGAGAGGGATTATATTTCTCCAGCTTCTACCAAAACAAGTGATGGCATAGCTGCCATTTGACTGAAAAACAAATGAAGGACTCTGCCTTTAACGTCATGGCTATAAGCTCTGTAATATGGCGACCGTATTGGACACTCTTTGACTGCTGTCTGGTGCCCCAAATCAATAAAAAGCGACTTCGCTGTCACAGTACAAGACAGATGCACCAATACACCAGGGACGCTAATTAGCATGAAATGTTAACCTTGTGCAGTCCAACACCAACACTATTGTGTGCTCACTGTAATTAATTCACACACATGCAACTTATTATACATTTTTTGTACACTCCTTTAGGGGTTTCCATATGGAAGTGCGATGAATGTTTTATGAAGACTATATGTAAAGTGGAGCCCTTGGGTTGTGTCCCAAATGCCATTTTAGTGCACTACTGTCGACTAGGGCCCTTACGGGGCCTAACCCTATTTGGAATGCAACCTTGCCCTACTCTACAGTTTGTAATCGGTACTCCTGGGAGATAACCGAGCTGAAGCTGTATTTACTCAGCATGTCTGTCAAAACTGGTACCATCAAAACCACTTTGGTTCTTAATACTGGAGACGTGTACAGAATTTTAACAGGATGATTGCTCCCACCCATGATAGGCAGTGTACAGTTGCCAACGTGACTGACAGATTGCCGTGTCGAAACACACAAGCGATCCTACAAGCGATGACACAGGAGTTTGAATGCACACACACACACACACACACACACACACACACACACACACACACACACACACACACACACACACACACACACACACACACACACACACACACACACACACACACAGGAGAAGGATGGCACAGGAGGACGTGTGAGATACGAGATGTATTGTTTCACACGTTGTCGAGCCTTTGAAGCTATTGCTCTGGACACTGTTGCATGCTGGGAGGATGGAGACGTTCCTAAAAAACATCAGAGGGGGTCTCCCAGGGAGTCAGCGCTTGGTTGGTTGGTGTGTGTGTGTGTTTTGAGGCGGTCTACCACCTTGCAATTTACAAAACCAACTCTATGGTAAGCATTTGCCAGTTAATGATGGAGTCCGCAGAAATTTGGCACAAAATGTGGAAGGAAATACTACTTTATATACAGTAGTATTGAACAATGATTGATAATGGCCTGCGACCTCTGGCTGACATTGAGCTTCCCTGGAGGTCCGTTAGTGCTAGAGGGCTGGTGAGCTGAGTGAGTTTGCCAGCTGGCCCAAAGGGCTTAACGTCCTGTAGGGCCTAGCTGACTGTCAGCAAGACAATGTGTGAGAATCCTCCACTACGGTCTCCATATTAGGAATGTCTCATTCTCAGCAGGAGTTGCCTCTGATATGCCTCCTAATATAGACACCGTACTCCACAATTTCCTTAACAGTCTGAGATGGTCTTTACATAAGGGGAATAGGAATAGGAATAATAGGAATAATAATAGGAATATAATAGGAATAGATCATGCCTACAGTAGTTTGATTATGTCTATTTCGCGATCAGGTCATAGTTTACCAATCAAAAGGGGTCAAGGTCAACATGCTATTGATTTGGAATGGAATGACCGTCAATTCCTTTTTATGGTGTATTATAGTGTGTTCAATTCCTTAACAGCAAGTACATCTTTAAAAAGTATTGATGTCATCCATCTGACTAAACCTTCCATTACTCTGCCCCTAGTTTATTTATTTATTTAAGAGAATCTGGGAGGGAGGTAGGGGTGAGGGGAAGGTGCTGGATAATGCTCTGGACCTTGGTGACAGATTTGGCGGCCATTTAGGATTGAGTGTTCAGGGGAAAAATACTACCTTATGAGGGAGAACACAGTAAAAGTTGAAGCATTAACAATTAAATGTATTTATTCCTCTCTTGTCAAGGCATATGTATTTATACTTCTATGTACATTTTGTAAGACATTAACACTTCGACTATAGCCTATGACTTTGAGATCATAAGAACATGGTGTCATGTTAAAAAGGCACTATAATTTGCACTATAAAGCATTGAATTCACAAGGAAGCTATCAATAATTCATAAACCCTCAAAACCCATTGGTGAGACAAACATTTAAAAAAATCTTTATTATAATATTCGCTATTACAGTCCTCAGATATATCATGATTCATCTTGATCAGCCAAGGGGCCAGGAGCGGTCTAGAAGCACGGTTTCAACTGCTCCTACTGCCTTGCTTCGGTACTGGAGTTTAACTGACGCCTGTCCCAGAAATACAATTTCCATAGACGGCCACATAGAGAAATCATATTTGAAAATTCTTAATAAGACACTTTACTCATCACTTTTGTACATAAAACATCAATTGAATCATTGGAAGAATTGGTGCTGAGGCCAATTTCTTTTTCATCACTCACGGCTGAAGATATTTCAATTTTATATTAATCTAATGTCTGCCATGTTTTTGGATGACTTGATGACGTCGTCGCTGCTTGCGCTGCTGCCTGTGCGCACTGAGTGCTAGTGCAAATGTGAATTTGGGCCATGTGAACCGGATGCAACCCGGATATAGATGGTTCATGAATCGGTGTATGTGAAAGTTAGTAGTTTATGTTGAAAACAACGGTCGGGCATCTTGGACGCAGTCCCCAGCTATTTATACAGCAGTGTGATCAACTGTATAATTACAGTACAATGCAATGACTGGGCATACATGATGTCTCCTTTAACAGCGACTGTAATCTCAAAATAACTTATTTATGGTTCTATTGAATCCCCAAAAACATTTTTCATTGCTTCCGTGCCAATCCTTCAAGTGCATTTATTTTATTCAAGCTCAGAATATTTTATACATTTTAAGACATCAGAATTTGATAGACCAAATTAAATTGCTAATTTGCTACAAAATAATAACATTAAAAGGAGCCCCACTATCTTTTACCATGTCTTGTAACAAAATGACTGATTAATGTCGCAAATTCAAATAGATGGTTGTGTTATTTTTTATCAGGACTTTCTAAAAACTCTACCCCTCTCTGACTTTTGTGTTCCCTGGTACTTTGAAGTGTAGTGTTCTTGCCCTGACATGCTTTCGTCCTTTGCTGTTAGCCCTGGAAGCTGATCTAAGGTCAGTTTAGCTCATTTCCAGAAGATTGTTAAGGTTAGGATTTGGGGAGGGATAGCAAATTCTAGATCTGTGCCATATGTGACCCGATTCAGGAAACAAGGCGTATGTCGCAAGTCACAACTTCAGAGGAGAGCCGTTTGAATGTAAAATATATATTTTTTATCAAAATGTGTTTTTTGGCAGAAATGCCTTCTCGAACATGTGAACTTTCATGTGTCTTTATAACAAACTTGTATGCCATCTGTAAATTCGAATACAATTGTTAAATTACGAGCCGTCTGTCTATTTGAGCTTGTCAGTCTGTGTTGGTAATCCTGTCGAACGCGGCTTTAAAAAAAATGTATTGTGGAGTTGAGCTGCATAAGTGTTGCTCTCCATTTTCTGAAGGATCAAGTTTTGAAATCAGTGGAATTAGAGTATGATGGTTAAAGAGATGAAGAAAACACTTGTTTCCAGATTACATCTTCAAAACTTAGGGCAACCGTGGTATGACATTCCTGACAGGGAGACACATCCATGACGCATGTTGATGTATACGGGTAAGATAGTCTAGCGTTAGCTTGCTACATTCTCAGATATTACACGTTTCTAATTTTGACAGAAAGTGGTTTCAAGCTAAGGTGTACTGTTAGCTAGCTAGCTAACGTTAGCTGGCTTGCTCCCTAGCTGACGTTGTTATTTGTTTCCCAGAGCCGTTCGCTTTTCTAGTTAGAGCCTAATGTTAGGCAGTGTTGGCACTTTGTTCATTGTTGTTTAACTAGCTAACGTTAGCTGGCTGGCTAACATTACGTGACGTGTGTACAACACCTGTTGAATATGGCCAGTGTCAGTAAACGTCTGCAAAAAAGCGTAATGAAATTGTAGCCAGCAGAGATGGTTAGGCTGTTTTCATGTTATCCAGAGGTAAATAAATCATCGGCCAGAGCGTCAAGTGTGTGCTCGAGAGCGAAACGAGATAGGTGGGGCTAAAGCTTAAGAGGATGTGAACGATGTTGAATGGGTGTAGACAAAGAAGAGCTCTTCACTAGATACCAAAACATTCAAAGGTGATTTTCTCAAAAGTGCCCATTGTTCCTCAAATGCAGTGTATGATATACCATTTTGTAGCTCTGAGTCTCTACTTTTATCCAATGTAAAAACACCATTTCACATTTTGCTACATAAGCCTGAATCCAGGTGGTGAGTCACAAATGGCAACTTCTAACTGGAGCCCCAGAGGTCAGGATACTACCTCAATGCCCCCTGCCCTGGCAGAACCCTTTCCACAGAGGGTTCTACATGCATCCCAAAAGGGTTATACCTGGAACCAGAAAGGGTCCTGCCTTCTCCTATGGGGACAGCCGAAGAACCCTTTTAGAACCCTTTTTTGTAAGCGTGTATAACTGCTTATAACTCTGTTATGGCATGCTTATGACTGCATTACCACCATCGCACCAATAAGGTTCAGGTAATGTTTTCCCACAACAGCAGATGGATCTTAATAGAATGAGGCTCTCTCACCTCTCATCTTCACAGTCTAAACACGAAGCCAATCCGAACACAATTAAAACCACATAGTGTCAAGGGCCGTCCGCATCCATTAAAGTAACCTGTGAAGACTGCGAGGAAACGGACGGAAACGACAGAAACGAAGGGTCCCATGCACCGTGCGAGGGTTTTCAGATGACCTGTGCAGCTGTGGGAAAAGCGTAGGCAGGCAAAACTCACTGAAGCGTGAAGAAGAAGGATGCCATCTTTTGGAGCCGAGAGGCAATTACCCGCCTGGCTCCAGAACACCATAACAGTCCTTCTGACCTGGTTGTGTGCTGAGAGTCTCATACTGTATATACACACACTTTTTCACATAAATGTCCAAAGCACTTCCTAAGGGAAAACCTGGTACATACAGAAAGCTTTTTGACAACCGGAAGGCCAAGGAGTTGATGGAGGAGGCCATTTTGGATAAGATAAAAGATAAACAGACTGGTTAAAGTTATCAAAGCTGACTGAATTGTCCAGGGTAATGTCATACTTTGTGTAATTGAGTGTTGTGTTGACAGTCTTCCAACATTTGTATAAATTGTTTGATATTTCATTGTCCCTGATACGTGTTCCAGAAATGCCCGTCAAAACTATTATACTGTATTTGAAATCCTTGTATCTTGACTTTATTTATTCTGACAACTATTGTGTCTTATGGGAGTAGGCTGTTCTTTTGAAAGGTAAAGCGACCGTAACATTTTTGGAAAAATAATGTAGTGTTGACACATTGAAGACTCTTTGTCAAAATAATTTGGGATCTGTGAAGAATTTGTAACTTAAACCTGTTCATGACCTACAATGACTTTAAATAGTGTCAGTAACATAATAAACTGGAACACGTGATTTAGCGAATCCCCAAAGACTGTATCCGCACTGTGCTTGTAGCATTACTCACACACACATGCACACGCACACACATTTTACAAAAATCTAGGGGGGATGTATATTGGTCTAAGGATAGAAACTATAACATCAAACACTAATCGGTTTACCGCTAAACATACCCACATTTTATGGAGATTGAAATTTATTTCTTAGCCTGGATGCTAGGGACGAGACAATGAAAGTAACTGTTTCAGGTTTTACATACTTATTTCAGTTTATTTCTGATTTACAGTTACAAGCTCAAAGACATAAATAATAGAGGGATAGCGCCTTTTGGGCAAAGACAATGTGTGAGTTACTGGAACATTCATGGGTTCAAAATGAGTTCTATTAGCTCTTTGACAGCAGTGCTTTCAGCAGGTGGTGGATTAGAGAGGGAATTGAAACATAACATTCATCTTACATGTACTTTTGTCACTCCCTGATGTGTTTCACCTGTCTTTGTGCTTGTCTCCACCCCCCACCAGGTGTCTCCCATCTCCCCTCATTATCCCCTGTGTATTTATACCTGTGTTCTGATTGTCTGTTGCCAGTTCGTTTTGTTCGTCAAGCCTACCAGCGGTTTTCCCCTTGATCCTGTCTTTTCTAAAGTTCCTGTTTTCTAGGTTTCCCAGTTTTGACCATTCTGCCTGCCCTGAGCCTGCCTGCCGTCCTGTACCTTGTTCCACCACACGGGATTATTGACCTCTGCCTGCCCTGACCCTGAGACTGTCTGCCGTTCTGTACCTTTTGGACTCTGATCTGGATTACTGACCTCTGCCTGCCCTTGACCTGTCGTTTTGCCTGCCCCCTGTTCTAGTAATAAACTTTTGTTACTTCGACATTGTCTGCATCTGGGTCTTTCCTAAAACGCGATAGCTTTAGAATGAAAAGACAAAAAGCCCCATTCTGTTTTACTCTGTTCGGCTTGAAGGGCTGATCTAGGACTTCCGTACCCATGTAACCTTTTTCATTGTGTTCTAAAAGGCCCTTAGCAGTCCTACAAAACTTGTATTTAAAATGTGGGGAGCAACATCAGACAAGGGTTCTGGGGGACCTCCTCCATTGCTATTCAAATCTCTTTTGCCAAATTGCCATTCAAAGCTCATTTCATACATTTCTACAGTATGTAATTGGGCAATAAATTATGACATCACTAGACAAAAGTGTTGGGGAGAAACATTTAACATTGAAATGTATGTGTGTGCGTCCCTAGTCCCTTGCAGACCTGGATTTAAATAATATTTCAAGTCATTTCAGATACTTTATTATCACGTCTCAGGATATGAATCAGATGCAGACACAGGAGGATAGTTCGATTCTCAGAATATTTATTATTACAAAGGGGCAGGCAAAAGGCAGGTTGAAGGCAGGCAGAGGTTCGTAAACCAGGTCAGAGTCACGCAGGTACAGGACGGCAGGCAGGCTCAGGGTCAGGACAGGCAGAACGGTCAGAACCGGGTAGACTAGAAAACAAAAACTTGTACTGTATGCAAATGTACTGTATGCATATTTCTTAAGAATTAGTGATCATGAAGCTCTCATGAAAAGGAACTTGTTCTTTCATAACAGATGTTTAAATACAGGAACATGGTTAACTATGACCCTTATGTAATGCCTGCCTACCTATAAATATCAATAGGCTAGTTAGAGTAAAGAGGAAGCCTAAAAACTATAAACCGTTACATTGCTTTCATTTTCCCTTCCCATCAAGGCAGGAGCATTCAAACCCAGGTAACGACTTTATGTAGTTTTACAGCTTTACATTACTCTGCTGTCATCACAAGGTACTACTTCGATTTTTTTTTTACTCAGGCAAATAGCATACAATATAGCTCATATTTGCTCATCTTTATCAAGGGTCTCAATAATTTGGATGCATAATTAAAGCACATGCCTATATCAATATAACACATTAATATAACACATATTCTACGGAAAATATTACGAGCTAGACCATAGAAACCTTTATAGAGATGATAATTTAAACTAAATTCAGGCTTGGTTCCCTAAATTGAGGGCAGGCTACTCCAAGTCAAACATCAGGCTACTCCAAGTCAAACAATCAAATTTGATTTGTCACATTTGCCGAAAACAACAGGTGTAGACCTTACAGTGAAATGCTTACTACAAGCCCTTAACCAACAACGCAGTTTTAAGAAAATTCAACAAAAAAAGTAGAGATAAGAATAACAAATAATTAAAGAGCAGCAGTAAATAACAATAGTGGGGCTATATAGAGGGGGTATGGTACAGAGTCAATGTGCGGGGGCACCGGTGTCGAGGTAATTGAGGTAATATGTACATGTAGGCAGAGTTATTCACCGCATTTGGTGTGATGATTCTTAAATTTATTCCTTAGCCTATTATCGATTTTTTGGTATAATATATAATATTCCTTTCTCCAAAGGTAACATTTTCTTTGAAATTGTATGCCAAATCTGCTCTGTAGAAATCTTACCTTTGAATGATTTTTCTAAATAAAATCAATATGCTCAGGAACAAAATGGCTTTGTGATTTGTGCAAATGTATTGTATGCATATTTCATGAGAATTAGTGATCATGATATTCCTCTACATTGCTTTCATATTCTCCATAACATTTTTTACTCAGGCAACTATTCACGTTTACAAATGATCGAGTAATGTAAGTGTAAATGCTAACTCTGTGTGTGTGTGTGTGTGTGTGTGTGTGTGTGTGTGTGTGTGTGTGTGTGTGTGTGTGTGTGTGTGTGTGTGTGTGTGTGTGTGTGTGTGTGTGTGTGTGTGTGTGTAGGATGCAGATGAAACTCCTACTAATGGCACTGTGTACAGTGGTGTCCTCTTTCAATCAGCCACTGAGCACTGAGCTGGATGGCATCTGGGAGGAGTGGAAAACCCAACACGGCAAACAGTATTCCAAGGTTACTTAGAGCCTATGTTAAACACAGTATGCCAATCATACAGTATGAGTTAATCCTAAATTTCACTTAAATATGCACTACGCAGAGATTACGCTGCAATTTCCTGGTTGCAGGAAAATTGTAATATTTTGCCTAAATTCAGTTTAAAATCCAAACAAATCAAAATCCAAACACATGGTAACCAGGTGTTTATGTGAGTGTAGTGAAATGCTTGTGCTTCTAGTTCTGACTGTGCAGTAATATTTAACAAGTAATCTAACAATTCACTCAATTCTAAAGGGATGGAATAAGAATATGTACATATAAATATATGGATGAGTGATGATGGAGAGACATAGGCAAGATGCAATAGATGGTATAAAATACAGTATATACATATGAGATGAGTAATGTAAGATATGTAAACATTATTTAAAGTGACTAGGGATCCATTTATTAAAGTGGCCAATGATTCCGAGTCTGTACTGTGCAGCAGCCTCTCTGTGCTAGTGATGGTTGTTTAACAGTCTGATGGCTTTGAGATAGAGCTGTTTTTCAGTCTCCCGGGTCCCAGCTTTGATGCACCTCTACTAACATCACCTTCTGGATGGTAGCGGGGTGAAGAGGCAGTGGCTCGGGTGGTTATTGTCCTTGATGATCTTTTTGGCCTTCCTGTGACATCGGGTGCTGTAGGTGTCCTGGAGGGGAGGTAGTTTGTTTGACAAAACAAGCAAGTATAGTGTAGATAATCATTGTACCATCTAAACCTCTGTGAAATATAACCAAAAATATTGTATTTTCAGCTGTTTGAAGCTGGTTTACATAACCAAATGTAAAATATGCAAAAACGATATTAAGAAAGTGAAGCATAGAAAAAGCACATATAGAACAGATCTACAGTTTCTTAGACTTTCAATGAGAATGACAGATCTATAACTCCATGTGAATTTGGTCGGATCACCCAAAAAGTTCCATATTGCAGCTTTAAGTCAAATTTTGTGCCCAGCTAGCACATAATGTTCTGAGAACCCTATGTTTCTTAGAGCTTGGTGAGAGCATGGATGTCTATGGTTATTTTGCATAAAACCTTCCCACAACGTTCTGGGAATGGAGCAGGATATTTGCTTGGCTTTGAAACATTCTCAGCACATTTAAGGAACTTAAATAATTGTCTTGATATTTCCTTACTTTAACAGAACATTTCCTAAAAGCTCACAAGGATCGTACCCTTTTTTAAAATCTTCGCCTAAAATGACACTCAAATATAACTGTCTGTAGCTTAGGACCTGAAGCAGAGACAGCAGGGATTCAAACTGTAGATCCAGTTCCTACATTTGAATATAAAAATGTATTTTATCAAACAAAACTATGCTACCTTTTAGGATGACAAATCAGAGAAAGATTACTGAATGTAAGTACATTATTTACCTTCAGAGGTCAATGTATCAAACCAGTTGCCTTGATAAAAGCGTTTTGTTGTTGTGCACTCTCCTCAAACAATAGCATAGTATTTTTTCACTGTAGTAGCTACTATACATTGGACAGTGCAGTTAGATTAACAATAATATAAGCTTTCTGCCCATATAAGACATGTCTATGTCCTGGAAAGTTGGCTGTTACTTACAATGTAATTCTAGTCACTTTAGCGCACGTTAGCAACAACCATCCTGATTTAGGGATACCAATCCCATGTTCTTGGAACATTATCTAACTGGTTTGACATTGGGAATGTTCTCAAATAGTTTAGAGTACGTTAAGAAACAACGTTCTTCTGTGGGAATTTCAGTACTTCAGCACAATTCTTCCTACAGGTTTCCGTATGGTTCTAATTAAAGTAATGTTCTCAAATTGGTCAGAGAATGTTAAGAAACAAAATGTCTTCTATGGGAATTTTAGTACTTCACCATAACATTTTCTGCAGATTTCTTCATGGTTCTATTTAAAGTGTCCTCAGACCATTAATGTTCTCAGAACATTAAGAAAACTGTCCATAAAATCAACAAGAAATCTGTCGTAACATTCAAAGAACGTTCTAAGAATGTTATTTAAAAAATATACATTCCGTTTTCAGTGTCAACAAAACTCTCTATCTTGTTAAGTGTGTTTAGGTGTGTTGGCCGAGCCCACTAATTGCCCACACTTGAACTTAAATTAGTTCTTGGTTCCTTTGAAATGGGGTCTGTTTGAACAGCTTTGTATGAGTTTAAAAAACATGGCACGCTTCCTCCATGCTGGTGGCGCAGTGGACTTATTTCAATGATAGGGACCAGAGATCATAGGTTTGAATCGCACTGATGCTGAGCCACAATAAAAATGTTTTGGTGTTTGCATGATTAATGCCTAAGCAAATAAATGTCCACGTTGCCTCTCTGTGCTTGGAGTTCAAAACAGTTAACCCCATCCAGCGAAAAATCATATCGCCATTAGCATAACAAAATTTTATAAAAAAAAAAATTCAATTTTTTTTTCAAATTATATCGTTTTATAGATACACCTCTCCTGAATCGAACCACGTTGTCCGATTTCAAAAAGGCTTTACAGCAAAAGCAAAACATTAGATTATGTTAGAGGAGTATATCGTAAAAGTAGCCACATAGCCATTTTCCGACCAACCACATGCATCACAAATAACCAAAAAACAGCTAAATGCAGCACTAACCTTTGACAATCTTCATCAGATGACACACCTAGGACATCATGTTACACAATACATGCATTCTTTTGTTCGATAAAGTTCATATTTACATATAAAAACAGCATTTTACATCGGTGCGTAACGTTGACTAACTATTTTCCCTCAAATGCATCCGATGAAACAGAGCTACAATTTACTAAATTACTATTCGAAAACATTTTTAAAATGTAATATTGTCATTCTAAGATTTATAGATGAATATCTCTTGAAAGCACCTGTAATGCCAGATTTAAAAATAACTTTACTGGGTAATCACACTTTGCGATAAAAGGGGATGCGATACTCAGAACAATAGGTTAGCAATAGCAATAGGCTAGCCATCTTGGAACAATTGCATATCACATCTAGTCTTGCATACTATTGTCAATAATCCCTTACCTTTGGTTGTCTTCATCAGAAAGCACTTCCAGGAATCCCAGGTCCACAACAAATGTATTTTCGTTCGAAAAAATGACTCCTTTATGTTCCAAGAGCTTGTTCTTGTTAGCGCGTCTGAAGGCTGCTCCAAAACTTCCGTCGGCCACGGGACAGCCATTTCGAGAAAATGAATTTTTTTCCCATTTAGGTTAGTTCAAACATGTCAAACGTTGTATAACATAAATCTTCAGGGCGTTTTTCAACAAGAGAGCCAATAAGATTCGAGGGGGACGATTGCATTGTGTTTCAAAACATTTCGAAAGGGGAGGGTAACCAGGGGCGCCGGCGTCATAATGGTGATGGCCCTCTCTGTCTGACTACGTTCCACAGCGTCTCATTCATTCAGTTTTAACAGTAGAAGGCTTAAACCAATTTGTGAAGACTGGGGACATCTAGTGGAAGCAATAGGAAGTGCTCAATGAACCATAGCTCACGGTGTGATTAATAGGCAATGTGATGAAGTTGAGTTCGTAATTCAGAATTCCACTTCCTGTTTCCATCTGTCTCGGGGTTTTGACTGCCATATGAGTTCTGTTATACTCACAGACACCATTCAAACAGTTTTAGAAACTTTAGCGTGTTTTCTATCCACAAGTATTAATTATATGCATATCCTAGCTTCTGAGTTTGAGTAGGAGGCCGTTTAAAATGGGCACAAATCTTTTTCAAAAATCGCTTTAGCGCCCCCTATCCTAGGGGAACGCCAAGAGGTTAATCCAAACCAAGCTAGCAGTGCTATTAAAAGTCGTATTGAAACATTCAGTGAAAGTTTAAAGGAAATTATTCACAAACCTCCAAATAACTTTTACATTTCTTTCACATTTAGAGAATGTTCTCAAAACGTTATTTAATTACCTTCAAATAACTTTGAATTTCCGTTCTCATAACATTAATAAAACCACCCAGGAACATTTTCAGGGAATCATAGTAAAACATTATCAGAACCTCTCTGCAACCCAAAAATATACATTCCCAGAACAGGCACAATGTTCACTTCTGTTCTCAGAATCTTAAAAAAACATTCAGTTTTACCAGTCAGGAAATGTATGCCTTCATTCCCAGAACCAATGGGAAACCAAAAATGTATGTTCCCACAACTTCCAAGGAACCAAGTGTGCTAGCTGGGTGAAAATGTGACTTCAGTGGAAGTTTAGCATATGCATATCACCCTTGTGTTACGATTTGCACCATAGAGATTAATCATGATGTCAATAACTTGTGGGGCTTTTGGCTTGTCTTTCTCAGGTGGATGAGGGCTTCAGAAGGATGATCTGGGAGACAAACCAAGGCCTCATCCGTCAACACAACCTGGAGGCAGAAATGGGAAAGCACACCTTCACCCTGGGAATGAACCAGTTTGGAGACATGGTAAGACAACCGACAATTGTAATTGGATCAGCAATTGGATGAGCATGAAACATGAATTTAAGAAATATAAAAAATATAAATAGGAAAGAGAGCAGCTTTTACAGATTGTTTTACTAAGTCCCAGATAAAGGGGAAGTTCAGTATATTACAACTTAATATTAAAGAGGAACTGAACCCCAAAAATGACTTATCTGCTTGAAAAAGGCCTATATGGCATCGATAGTAGTAATAAACATAAATTCTAGTGCCAAAATTGATTAAAATGTGTAAGTAGGATTACTTTCGTCATAAAGTCAGTATTTTCCAAAACTGAGTTTTGTGAGATTTAACTTAACTTGAAATGTTATCACTTCAGAGGTAAATAGTTGGCCTACCTGTTTCTCCCATTGAAGACATTAGATGTCAGTTTGCTCCAGCAAGGCTAGGTAATATTGTGGGAAATACTGTATGCTGTATTGTAGACAGTGGAGATTTTAGAATGTAAATCTCGGTGGTGCAAACTCCCCACAAAAATGTTTATGCATGCCAGCAAAGCCACTACACAACACAACACTAATCAATACATTAATTGGACTATAATGGTGGCAAACGGTTAGGGCCTACATAAAAGGTGTCCCAACAGCAGAGTCTCAACAGCAGTCCCAACACCTTACTACTGCTACATCTGGCTGTCAGTGGAGTCTTGTCTGACAGCGAAACACTTCATTCAGCCGCATTTACTGCCTTTTAAAATAACATAGCTGATATGGCTGGCTTGCTTAAACAAATGTGGTTTCTACTGACAATTGAGATGTACAAACTATGGCATGAGGGGACGACGAGCAGATAAGAGGCAATCCGTAATTTTGATTAAGACATTACTGAGAGAGCTAGGACGGACGTATTCTCCCTGTACACCAAGTCAGAACCGTAGTCAATGAAAGGTCTAACAATATTCGATGCTGACATTTCTCTAAAACAGGCTATAAGCTACATGTGCACCACCAAGTCAGAAAAGAAGGCTAAATTATGAGGGGAAAGGGGACCAAATTATTAGGAGGACGCACACGGGCTACTAACAGCTTACTACACAACATACAAATAGTATTACTTTCTTAGCTACAGTATACATATCTCCCTGGCATATTACATCATTTTTGCAGCAACATACAATACATTTTTGGACTCACTTTGTTGTGCTGTGCTCACATGAACAGGAAGGTGGTGTGGCGGTCCTTCGTGGGCAAATTTTGTCATCAAACTTTGTCATCAAAGTCTCTCATTCTCTGGATTTATGGTGCTTTCAACTGGGAACTCGGGGAAAAAAACAAGTTCGAATCATGACGTTAGTGATCTTCAGGTCGGAGCTCTAGAAAGAGGCCCGAACCCCCAACTTGGAAGACTGAGTTGGATGACCGTTCAAAATATATTTTCCCAGTCTGAGCTCGTTTTTTCAGAGTTCCCACTCACTGAAGTCTGAGATTTCCCAGTTCCGAGTTTCCAGTTGTTTTGAAAGCGGCAGAAGTCATGCTGGATTGACAACATGGCCAATGTTGAATGTTTATCCTTTTAAACTTGGAAAAGAGACCCTTTAACCAAGACTTGGACATCCACTCCACTGAATAGCAGGCTTGCAGTTAGCCACTGATTCCTTCCAAACCACTCATTCTTGAATTTGCGATTTCCAAGTTTTTGTGAAATGTTTATGTCCAATGGCCGATGAGCAACGATACGTTTTATCTATAATTTCATCTTCATAATTTCTCTTCATATGACAAGTATTGAAAAGGATTTGCCAGTAGATTGTCGGCTTGATTCATGATCAAATCAAATCAAATTTATTTATAAAGCCCTTCTTACATCAGCTGATATCTCAAAGTGCTGTACAGAAACCCAGCCTAAAATCCCAAACAGCAAGCAATGCAGGTGTAGAAGCACGTTGGCTTGGAAAAACTCCCTAGAAAGGTTAGAACCTAGGAAGAAACCTAGAGAGGAACCAGGCTATGAGGGGTGGCCAGTCCTCTTCTGGCTGTGCCGGGTGGAGATTATAATAGAACATGGCCAAGATGTTCATAGATGTTCATAGATGACCAGCAGGGTCAAATAATAATAATCACAGTGGTTGTCGAGGGTACAACAGGTCAGCACCTCAGGAGTAAATGTCAGTTGGCTTTTCATAGCCGATCACTCAGAGTATCTCTACCACTCCTGCTGTCTAGAGAGTTGAAATCAGCAGGTCTGGGACAGGTAGCACGTCCAGTGAACAGGTCAGGGTTCCATAGCCGCAGGCAGAACAGTTGAAACTGGAGCAGCAGCACGGCCAGGTGGACTGGGGACAGCAAGGAGTCATCAGGTCAGGTAGTCCTGAGGCATGGTCCTAGGGCTCAGGTCCTCTGAGAGAGAGAAAGAAAGAATTAGAGAGAGCATACTTAAGTTCACACAGGACACAGGATAAGACAGGAGAAATACCCCAGATATAACAGATTGACCCTAGCCCCCCGACACATAAACTACTGCAGCATAAATACTGAAGGCTGAGACAGGAGGGGTCGGGAGACACTGTGGCCCCGTTTTACGATACCCCACGGACAGGGCCAAACTGGCCCTGATGATGACTGCTAGCTTGCAAGCTAAGATTTTGAAAGTAGTATGTTGAAATGATCAATCCAATCAAAGGTACTGTAGATATAACGTGGTTTGACATACTTGTATCTGTGGCCAATGACCTTGAGCCTTCTTGGATGGGCACTTCTAATGTAACTCTATGGCAGCACCCAAGAGGCTTGAATTTTTGAGCTCTCCCTGTAGATTTTGCGGTGACGCAGTGTCCCCATGAGTGACAGAACACTGAGCAAATCACGGTGCAACTAGAGAATATTAGCACTCCCTATGCTTGGAATTTTCACAGCCTGCCCCATCACCACAGAAAGCCCAGAGCTAGGCTGTAACACCTGATATTCAAGAAAGCAAAAAAGAGACCATCTTTGTATGCGGCTTTATTAACTCAATAATATATATATTTTTCATTGTTTGCAAACTGATATGTGACACATATTAATGGCAAAATAACATGCAAAACAGGCACAAAAATAAATAAATAATAATATATCCAGTGCATTCGAAAAGTATTCAGACCAGAAAAGTATTTTTTCCACATTTTGTTACATTACAGCCTTGTTCTAAAACTGATTACATAATTTTCCCCCTCATCAATCTACCCACAATACCCTATAATTACAAAGCAAAAACTGTTTTTTAGAAATGTTTACTAATTTATTAAAAATAATAAAGTTAAATATTTCATTTGCCGAAGTAGGTACTTTGTTGAAGCACCTTTGGCAGCGATTACAGCCTCAAGTAGCAAGATGGCGCCAGAGGGGAGAGTTGCCGTCTTATCGGCTCTTAAACAACCATGCTATTTTTTTTGTTTTTTCGCATTGTTTGTAACTTGTTTTGTACATAATGTTGCTGCTACCTTTTCTTATGACTGAAAAGAGCTTCTGGACACCAGAACTGGGATTAATCACCTCAAATTGGACGAGTTCTTCTTCAATGAGTTGGACGTGAGGGATATACTACAGACAGCCGACCCGGTCCAGATCCCCGTGATTTGCTGGAAAAGGAAACGTAGGTTTCGCAGAAAGAGATCAGGATGCCGTGTGAGGCGACGAGTGGCTAATCTGCCCTTGCCTTCTGTTCTGCTAGCTAATGTTCAATCGCTGGAAAATAAATGGGACGAACTGAAAGTATGTACACTACCGTTCAAAACTTTGGGGTCACTTAGAAATGTCCTTGTTTTTGAAAGAAAGCATTTTTTTGTCCATTAAAATAACATCAAATTGATCAGAAATACAGTGTAGACATTGTTATAGTTGTAAATCACTATTGTAGCTGAAGCAATACAACTGGCCTTCTTTAGACTAGTTGAGTATCTGGAGCATCATCATTTGTGGGTTCGATTACAGGCTAAAAATATCCAGAAACAAATAACTTTCTTCTGAAACTCATCAGTCTATTCTTGTTCTGAGCAATGAAGGCTATTCCATGTGAAAAAGAAACTGAAGATCCCGTACAACGCTGTGTACTACTCCCTTCACAGAACGGCGTAAACTGGCTCTAACCAGAATAGAAAGAGGAGTGGAAGGCCCCGGGGCACAACTGAGCAAGAGGACAAGTACATTAGAGCGTCTAGTTTGAGAAACAGACGCCTCACAAGTTCTTAACTGGCAGCTTGATTAAATAGTACCTCCAAGCACCAGTCTCAACGTCAACAGTGAAGAGGCGACTCTGGGATGCTGGCCTTCTAGGCAAAGTTGCAAAGAAAAAGCCATATCTCAGACTGGCCAATAAAAAGACTAAGACAGGCAAAAGAACACAGACACTGGACAGAGATAGACCACCTTTACTCCACACACAGAGATGTGTACAAAGCTCTCCCTCGCCCTCCATTTGGCAAATCTGACCATAACTCTATCCTCCTGATTCCTGCTTACAAGCAAAAATTAAAGCAGGAAGCACCAGTGACTCTGTCTATAAAAAAGTGGTCAGATGAAGCAGATGCTAAACTACAGGACTGTTTTGCTAGCACAGACTGGAATATGTTCCGGGATTCTTCTAATAGCATTGAGGAGTACACCACCTCAGTCACTGGCTTTATCAATAAGTGCATCGAGGACGTCATCCCCACAGTGACTGTACGTACATACCCCAACCAGAAGCCATGGATTACAGGCAACATTCGCACTGTGCTGAAGGGTAGAGCTGCCGCTTTCAAGGAGCGGGACTCTAACCCGGAAGCTTATAAGAAATCCCGCTATGCCCTCCAACGAACCATCAAACAGGCAAAGCATCAATACAGGACTGAGATCGAATCATACTACACTGGCTCCGATGCTCATTGGATGTAACGGGGCTTGCAAACTATTACAGACTACAAAGGGAAGCACAGCCGAGAGCTGCCTAGTGACACAAGCCTACCAGATGAGCTAAAAAACTTCTATGCTCACTTCGAGGCAAGTAACACTGAAACATGCATGAGAGGCCCCGGGAAAAGCTGAAAAGCTGTTCATGACAACTGTGTGATCACACTCTCCACAGCCGATGTGAGTAAGACCGTTAACCTCTATGGGCTAGGTGGGACGCTTGCGTCCCACCTACTCAACAGCCAGTGTAATCCCGTGGCGTGTTATTCAAATACCTTAGAAATGCTATTACTTCAATTTCTCAAACATATGACTATTTTACACCATTTTAAAGACAAGACTCTCATTAATCTAACCACACTGTCCGATTTCAAAAAGGCTTTACAACGAAAGCAAAACATTAGATTATGTCAGCAGAGTACCCAGACAGAAATAATCAGACACCCATTTTTCAAGCTAGCATATAATGTCACATAAACCCAAACCACAGCTAAATGCAGCACTAATAACCTTTGATGATCTTCATCAGATGACACCCCTAGGACATTATGTTATACAATACATGCATGTTTTGTTCAATCAAGTTCATATTTATATCAAAAACCAGCTTTTTACATTAGCATGTGACTAGCATGTGACTAGCATTCCCACCGAACACTTCCGGTGAATTTACTAAATTACTCACGATAAACGTTCACAAAAAACATAACAATTATTTTAAGAATTATAGATACAGAACTCCTCTATGCACTCGCTATGTCTGATTTTAAAATAGCTTTTCGGTGAAAGCACATTTTGCAATATTCTCAGTAGATAGCCCGGCATCACAGGGCTAGCTATTTAGACACCCAGCAAGTTTAGCACTCACCAAAGTCAGTTTTACTATAAGAAAAATGTTATTACCTTTGCTGTTCTTCGTCAGAATGCACTCCCAGGACTTCTACTTCAATAACAAATGTTGGTTTGGTCCCAAATAATCCATAGTTATATCCAAATAGCGGCGTTTTGTTCGTGCATTCAAGACACTATCCGAATGGTAAAGAAGGGTGACGAGCATGACGCATTTCGTGACAAAAAAATTCTAAATATTCCATTACCGTACTTCGAAGCATGTCAACCGCTGTTTAAAATCGATTTTTATGCCATTTTTCTCGCAAAAAAGCGATAATATTCCGACCGGGAAAGCGTGTTTACGTTCAAAGAGAGAGAAAATAAAAACATCTCGTGCCCTCGTGCACGAGCCCCAGTCTGATGGTCCTCTGACAGGCCACTATCCAAACGCGCTAATGGGTTTCAGCCAGGGGCTGCCTCGATATCATTCAGCTTTTTCCCGGGTTCTGAGAGCCTATGGGAGCCGTAGGAAGTGTCACGTTACAGCAAAGATCCTCAGTCTTCAATAAAAAGAGCCAAGATGAACAAGAACTTGTCAGACAGGCCACTTCCTGTAAGGAATCTTCTCAGGTTTTTGCCTGCCATATGAGTTCTGTTATACTCCCAGACACCATTCAAACAGTTTTAGAAACTTTAGGGTGTTTTCTATCCAAAGCCAATAATTATATGCATATTCTAGTTACTGGGCAGGAGTAGTAACCAGATTAAATCGGGTACGTTTTTTATCCGGCCGTGTAAATACTGCCCCCTATCCCCAACAGGTTAAACAGGTCAACATTCACAAGGCCGCTGGGCCAGACGGATTACCAGGACGTGTACTCCGAGCATGCGCTAACCAACTGGCAAGTGTCTTCACTGGCATTTTCAACCTCTCCCTGTCCGAGTCTGTAATACCAACATGTTTCAAGCAGACCACCATAGTCCCTGTGCTGAAGAACTCTAAGGTGACCTGCCTAAATGACTACCAACCCGTAGCACTCACGTCTGTAGCCATGAAATGCTTTGAAAGGCTGGTCATGGCTCACATCAACACCATTATCCCAGAAACCCAAGACCCACTCCAATTTGCATACCGCACCAACATATCCACAGATGATGCAATCTCTATTGCACTCCACACTTCCCTTTCCCACCTGTACGAAAGGAATACCTATGTGAGAATGCTATTCATTGACTACAGCTCAGCGTTCAACACCATAGTGCCCTCAAAGCTCATCACTAAACTAAAACCCTGGGACTAAACACCTCCCTCTGCAACTGAATTCTGGACATCCTGACGGGCCGCCCCCAGGTGGTAAGGGTAGGTAACAACACATCCGCCACGCTGATCCTCAACACGGGAGCCCCTCAGGGGTGCGTGCTCAGTCCCATCCTGTACTCCCTGTTCACTCATGATTGCACGACTAGGCACGACTCCAAAACCATCATTAAGTTTGCCTCATGACACAACAGTGGTAGACCTGATCACCGACAACGATGAGACAGCCTATAGGGAGGAGGTCAGAGAACTGACCGTGTGGTGCAAGGACAACAAGCTCTCCCTCAACGTAATCAAGACAAAGGAGATGATTGTGGACTACAGGAAAAGGAGGACCGAGTACGTCCCCATTCCCATTGACGGGGCTGTAGTGGAGCAGGTTGAGAGCTTCAAGTTCCTTAGTGTCCACATCATCAACAAACTAACATGGTCTAAGCACACTAAGACAGTCGTGAAGAGGGCACAACAAAACCTATTCCCCCTCAGCGGACTGAAAAGATTTGGCATGGGTCCTCAGATCCTCAAAAGGTTTTACAGCTGCACAATCAAGAGCATCCTGAAGGGTTGCATCACTTCCTGGTATGGCAACTGTTAGGCCTCCGACCGCAAGAGCGTAGTGCGAACGGCCCAGTACATCACCGGGGCCAAGCTTCCTGCCATCCAGGACCTCTATACCGGCGGTGTCAGAGAAAGGCCCTAAAAATTGTCAAAGACTCCAGCCACCCTAGTCATAGACTGTTCTCTCTGCTACCGCACAGCAAGCGGTACCGGAGTGCCAAGTCTAGGTCCAAGAGGCATCTAAATAGCTACTACCCCCAAGCCATAAGACTCCTGAATAGCTAATCAAATGGCTGCTGCTACTCTCTGTTATTATCTATGCAAAGCCACTTTAATAACTCTACCTACATGTACATAATTACCTCAATTACCTCAACAGCGGTGCCCCCGCACATTGACACATTGATTTGGAAAGGCACACACCTGTCTATATAAGGTCCCACAGTTGACAGTGCATGTCAGAGCAAAAACCAAGCCATAAGGTCGATGGTATTATCCATAGAGTTACGAGACAGGATTGTGTTCAGGCACAGATCTGGGGAAGGGTACCAAAAAATCTTCAGCATTAAAGGTCCCCAAGAACAGTGGCCTCCATAATTCTTAAACGGAAGGAGTTTGGAACCAACAAGAATCTTCCTAGGGATGGCGGCCAGGCCAAACTGAGCAATCTGAGTCTGGGAGGTGACCAAGAACCCGATGGTCACTCTGACAGAGCTCTATAGTGCTTCTGTGGAGATGGGGAACCTTCCAGAAGGACAACCATCTCTGCAGCACTCCAGACTGAGGCGAATGTTCACCTTCCAACAGGACAACGACCCTAAGCGCACAGCCAAGACAACGCAGGAGTGGCTTCGGAACAAGTCTCAGAATGTCCTTGAGTGGCCTAGCCAGAGCCCGTACTTGAACCCGATATAACATCTCTGGAGAGACCTGAAAATAGCTGTGCAGCAACGCTCCGCATCCATCCTGACAGAGCTTGAGAGGATATGCAGAGAAGAATGGGAGAAACTCCCCAAATACAAATGTGCCAAGCTTTTAGCGTCGTACCCAAGAAGACTCAATGCTGTAATCGCTGCCAAAGGTGCTTCAAGAAAGTACTGAGTAAAGGGTCTGAATACTTATGTAAATGTGATTTCAGTCTTATTTTATGTTTAATACATTTGCAAAAATGTCTAAAAAACAGTTTTTGCTTCGCCATTGTGTGTAGATTGATGAGGTCAAAAAAACTATTTAATCAGTTTTAGAATAAGGCTGCAATGTAACAAAAGATGAAAAAAGTCAAGGGGTCTGAATACATTCTAAAGGCATTGTAGGTTATGAATGACACCCCCTGCCCCCATTTGTCCAGACCACAGAGACACAGTACAATGCAGACGTATCTACACATTCATTGTTTTTTACAATATTTAATCAGTTTCTAGAATTAATGTTTTCTTGACTAAGGTGATCCATTAGGATGCCGATCCATTCTAGTTTTAATTCTGTGTTCCAGACGAATAAAGAGTACAACGCCTTGTTGACCGCTAATGATGCTGAAGATGTGAAAAGCCTGGATGGGATCCCCCTCTCTAAGTGGAACTGCAGTCTCTCAGCAGCTCCTGAGATGTGGGACTGGCGTCTATATGGATATGTGACTCCAGTGAAGAACCAGGTTGAAGAGCAACCTCTTTCATTTGTTCTCTCTCACTTTTGGGCGAATCCTAACTTCCACTTAAGTCGACATTTCCTTTAGTCTCCCATTGACATAATGCATGACTAAGTAAACATTTGACTTAACTGGAAGTTATTATTCTCCCCTTCATTTTTCTGGTATTGTACAGACACTGATATAGAAAGGATTAGAGAAGTGGGTAGTCTAGGTGCCACTTATTAGACATGACATGAAAAGCCACTTTCTCTGCATTTAGAAAGGTGACGAAACTGTACCTATGTTTCTTAGACACTGTTGACGTAGTGGCTTGATATGATGAGAAGCGACAGGAGTTTTTCCTGAGCACTTTACCAGGAAAAACATGCCGCCATAGCTCTAGAGGATAACTTCAAAGCACAATAGGGGAAATAAAATGGGTATTTTATCTAGCGGCATTGTGGATCTTGCTACGCATTTACATCTAGGCAATAGCTTCAAAGCAAAACAGTAGATATGACAACTATTTTATTTGATCTAGGGGTCTTGTGGATCTTGCTATGCATTTGCTGCAGTCGGAGCACTGGAGGGCCAGTTGTTCAAGCAGACAGGCAAACTGTTGCCTCTGAGTGAGCAGAACCTTGTGGACTGCAGTGGAGACTATCACAATCATGGCTGTGGTGGTGGCTTGGCCATGAGGTGTTTTAGTTACGTTTCAGATCATGGGATTATGTCGGAGAGGAAATATCCTTACACTGCAGAGGTACAATACAATATGTTACCATTAGGGTTGCAAAATTCTGGTAACTTTCCCAAAATTCTTAGGTTTTCCAGAAATCCCAGTTGGAAGATTCTTGGAATCAGGAGGGAATAACCATGAAACCAGGAATCATCCAACTGGTATTTCTGTAAAAAGTGGGAATTTTGGAAAGAACATAGAATAGATGAGTGAAAAGATCACTGTAAAGCTTGAGATTATCAAAATAAACTGTTTTCAGGTGGGCCCTTGTGAATACCAGAATGCAACAAAGGAAGCCTGGTGCAAAGGCTTCAACAGAGTTCCTTCTCTGGATGAAAAAGTGTTTCGAGACACTTTGTATGAGGTTGGCCCTATCGCGGTGTCTGTGAACGCCACACATCCCTCCTTCAAGTTCTACAAAGATGGTGAGCTAGGTGTCACACCTATGATTAGATGTGAACAAGTATACGTGTACATTCATGTCAAGGGTACGCTCTCCAAAAAGAGGTAATAGATTATCTCTCTTGAGATTGGAACAGTTCGACTTTACTGCATGGACTCTTCTGCAAACGTATTACTACAATTTAGGTGGGAACCATTAAGCAACAAATAAGTAAGAAGAGAAAATAGCCCTAGTATTACCAATACCAATGAATGGTCATACAGTGACAGAACTAATACTTGGAAACACTTTACTTGAAGAATCCAGGCATAACTTGTTATAACCATGTACGAGTCTTTATAATATTTATATTATATTTATATTATATTATATTTTCAACTGGTTATTTAGCCCGTATCACTATGAAATTATTATAATGTAAAGGGGTCATCATCATCATCATGACAACTCGTTATGCATTATAACTGCATAATGCATTATACCTGGATGCTTTCAGTAAAGTGTTACCATTACCTCTATTAAATTGTAAATAAATACATATGAATTGCACATTAACTCTTGTAGTGCTTCTTCTTTAGGAGTCCTCTACCAGCCTGACTGTTCAACAAGAACTAACCATGCTGTACTGGCTGTCGGGTATGGTAGTTCTTACCTGGACTATTGGATTGTGAAAAACAGGTCAGTGTTTACTTTGAAAGTGTAAAGCCATCCAACAACTCAATATTAATGACATAGGGCAACATTTTTGATGCAGAAAATACAGTCAAACTCATCATAACCTGCCAGTGTGATTTAATTCTACACTTTTCTTCAGCAATTTGTGTTGTAAAAAGGCCACCGTTTACGCATTACTCATCCAGCCAAATAACCCTATTATATTTTTTAATTTTTAAAAGAAAAGTTCCAAATTCAATCATACTACCAGGTAATTGATTTGAGTTCTATTCACACGTCATGTACATATCTCATGTAAATGTACACACACTCTCGGTACTAAGTATTCTTTAATTTCTCCATTGGTTTTGCAGCTGGGGTACTGGTTGGGGAAGAGACGGGTACATTCTCATGGCCAGAGGATACAACCAGTGTGGTATTGCCAGACACCCAGTCTACCCTATTATGTGATCTGTGTATGTTGACACACTTGGAATCCTAGCTAGAAATACAGTGCATTCAGAAAAAAATCAGACCCCTTGACTTTTTCAACATTTTGTTACATTACAGCCTTATTCTAAAATGTATTAAATATTTTTGTTTTCTCAAAAATATACACACAATACCCGGAAATGACAAAGTGTAAACAGGTTTTTAGAAATGTTTGAAAATGTATTACCAATAAAAAACAGAAGTATTCAAACCCTTTTCTATAAGACTCAAAAATGATCTCAGGTGCATCCTGTTTCCATTGATCATTCGTGAGATGTTTCTACACCTGGATTGGAGTCTGCCTGTGGTCAATTCAATTGATTGGACAGGCACATACCTGTCTAAGATCCCACAGTTGACAGTGCACGTCAGAGCAAAAACCAAGCCATGAGGTTGAAGGAATTGTCCGTAGACCTCAGAGACAGGATTGTATCGATGCACAGATCTGGGGAAGGGTATCAAAACATTTCTGTAGCTTTGAAGGTCACCAAGAACATAGTGGCCTCCATCATTCTTAAATGGAAGAAGTTTGCAAATGTTCACCTTCCAACAGGTCAACAACCCTAAGCACACAGCCAAGACAACGCAGGAGTGGCTTCGGGACAAGTCTCTGAATGTCCTTGAGTGGCCCAACCAGAGCCCGGACTTGAACCCGATATAACATCTCTGGAGAGACCTGAAAATAGCTGTGCAGCGACGCTCCCGATCCAACCTGACAGAGCTTGAGAGGATCTGCAGAGAATAATGGGAGAAACTCCCCAAATACAGGTGTGCCAAGCATGTAGCGTCATACCCAAGAAGACTCAAAGCTTTTAGATTGATTGAATTCATTTATAATAAAATAAATTCACAGCCAGGGTACCATAAATTGTGTTGTAAAATCCTTAGTTGCAATATCCATTTGTGGATGTATAAATTAATGGTATATACCCATTGATTCTTGAAGAATATAACTTATAAATGCCTCATGTCATACCCCATCAGCACCCAAAATATATATTTTTTACTCCAATGTTTATAAACAATGAAAGTGTAACAAACACTGTATAGCCTCAAAACATGGTTAACACTATAATGTTGATGTCATTGTTGGTCAGTCCTTGCATCTATAGCGCTGTCTATGAATTTAATGGTTACATTTCTCCAGGCCCATCACTCAGCGTTTAAGGTACAGTTGAAGTCGGAAGTTTACATACACTTAGGTTGGAGTCATTAAAACTAGTTTTTCAGACACTCCACAAATTTCTTGTAAACAAACTATAGCTTTGGCAAGTCGGTTAGGACATCTACTTTGTTCATGACACAAGTAATTTTTCCAACAATTGTTTACAGACAGATTATTTCACTTATAATTCACTGTATCACAACACCAGTGGGTCAGAAGTTTACATACACTAAGTTGACTGTGCCTTTAAACAGCTTGGAAAATTCCAGAAAATGATGTCATGGCTTTAGAAGCTTCTGATAGGCTAATTGACATCATTTGAGTCAATTACAGGTGTACCTGTGGATGTATTTCAAGGCCTACCTTCAAACTCAGTGCCTCTTTGCTTGACATCATGGGAAAATCAAAAGAAATCAGCCAAGACCTCAGAAATAATTGTAGAAATCCACAAGTCTGGTTCATCCTTGGGAGTTATTTCCAAATGCCTGCAGATACCACGTTCATCAGTACAAACAATAGTACGCAAGTATAAACACCATGGGACCACGCAGCCGTCATACCACTCAGGAAGGAGACGCGTTCTGTCTCCTAGAGATGAACGTACTTTGGTGCGAAAAGTGCAAATCAATCCCAGAACAACAGTAAAGGACCTTGTGAAGATGCTGGGGGAAACAGGTACAAAAGTATCTATATCCACAGTGTAATAAGTCCTATATCGACATAACCTGAAAGGCCGCTCAGCAAGGAAGAAGCCACTGCTCCAAACCCGCCATAAAAAAGCCAGACTACGGTTTGCAACTGCACATGGGGACAAATATCGTACTTTTTGGAGAAATGTCCTCTGGTCTGATGAAACAAAAATAGAACTGTTTGGCCATAATGACCATCATTATGTTTGGAGGAAAAAGGGGGAGGCTTGCAAGCGGAAGAATACCATCCCAACCGTGAAGTACGCGGGTGGCAGCATCATGTTGTGGGGGTGGTTTGCTGCAGGAGGGACTGGTTCACGTCACAAAATAAATGGCATCATGAGGAGGAAAATTATGTGGATATATTGAAGCAACATCTCAAGACATCAGTCAGGAAGTTCAAGCTTGGTCGCAAATGGGTCTTCCAAATGGACAATGACCCCAAGCATACTTCCAATGGTGTGGCAAAAACATGAGAATATTTGAATTTTTTTCTGGTGGAACTAAAATTAAGTAAATAAAAATATGTCAATATGAACACACTTATAAAATCAGCTTGAATATAACACACTCAAAATGAAAGTTCAGTAGCGAGACCAAGAATCGACACAGAAAAGTAACAAGAAACGCCCTCATAAACAGCTCTCGCCACCGTGTGGCAAAAAGTGGCGGCGCACTCACGTTAACTGACATCGGAAAGTTACTACCGTAACAGCACAATTACATCACTAAATAATCATACTATCACCACATACAATTAATAAACAGTATATTATATTTCCCCCACTCACTCATGCTACCAGGAGCTTCTTGAAAATTCAGCTTGTGCAGAATGCGAACCCATTCATATGCAGACGTTTTGCCTCTGGTGTGCATCAGCAACCACCGTACTTCTTGAAGCCGGCTTGATGATTCCTTCACGTGACGTCCAGCGAAGACAAGAAGACGTGTCTCGGCACCAGTGTAACAGATGCTAATCGTACTCTCCTTTCGTTGTGTTTTGTTCAAAGAAATCACCCCAGCCAGTGGTCCCAGTTAAGCATTATTCATTATCTGTAGTTAAATAGGAAACAGCACGTTAGTTGTGCAGTGCTAAATTATGTTGATGGCTGTCGATGGTTAAAAATATAGCATGAAAACAACTGTGTTAGCAGTGGGCTTAAGTGACCATTACATTGTTGCATGCTAGCTAACACACTTATATACAGCAATCATATACCAAAGCACATCCCAGAAAGCCCCTCATTCCCTAACAGGTACCATATACCCACACATATAAATCAGCAATGTACAGCAAACTTGTACACATTGTAAAATATAAAAATAGAATACAGTATTCAGAACGTGACCTACCTCTTGCGTGACATTTTCATGCTGGGGAGACCTGACGTTTGTGATCTCCACCCATCTCTAAGCGGGGCCAATAACAACACACCTTATTGTCATCGGAATTGAACCAACCAATAAGAATGCTTGAACATTAAATACACATTTCTTTAGAGGCAAGTGGAAACATAACCAACCCTGTTACACATGCAACTTATTATACATTCTTTGTACACTCCTTTAGGAGTTTCCATATGGAAGTGCTATGAATGTTTTATGAAGACTAAATGTAAAGTGGAGCCCTTGGGTTGTGTCCCAAATGCAATCTATTCCCATTTTAGTGCACTACTATCGACTAGGGCCCATACGGGGTCTAAACCTATTTGGAATGCAACCTTGCCCTACTCTACAGTTTGTAATCGGTACTCCTGGGAGATAACCGAGCTGAAGCTGTATTTACCCAGCATGTCTGTCAAAACTGGTGCCATCAAAACCACTTTGGTTCTTAATACGGGAGACGTGTGCAGAATTTTAACAGGATGATTGCGCCCGCCCACGATAGGCAATGTACAGTTGCCAACGTGACTGACAGATCGCTGTGTCGAAACACACAAGCGATCCTACAAGCGATGACACAGGAGTTTGAATGCACACACACACACAAACACAGGAGAAGAATGGCACAGGAGGACGTGTGAGATATGAGATAGATTGTTTCACACGTTGCTGAGCCTTTGAAGCTCTTGCTCCAGGCACTGTTGCATGCTGGGAGGATGGAGACATTCCTAAAAAACATCGGAGGGGGTCTCCCAGGGAGTCAGCGCTTGGTTGGTTGGTGTGTGTCACTGTGTGTGTGTGTGTGTGTGTGTGTGTGTGTGTGTGTGTGTGTGTGTGTGTGTGTGTGTGCGCGTGTGTGTGCGTGTGTGTGTGTGTGTGTGTGTGTGTGTGTGTGTGTGTGTGTGTGTGTGGTGTGTGTGTGTGTGTGTGTGTGTGTGTGTGTTGTTTTGAGGCGGTCCACCACCTTGCAATTTACAAAACCAACTCTACGGTAATCATTTGCTTAGTTTTAATAAGGAATGGAAATTGTAACATGCTTAGGGGAGAGAAACATGCAGAGGAATATTTTCCCCCACATGTCATTCAGGTAGTGTTGTGCAACAATTAACACTTACGAGGAAAACAGTGTTGTGGAGTAGGTAGAGAGGTTACCCCCCCCCCCCCCCCCCCAACTGACATAGGATCAGATATCTTCTCAATCTTCTAATGGTTAGATCGTGGGTGGGTGGGATAATCTAATCTCCAAGATCTGTAGTTACTGTAACACAGTGGGCTACTCTGCATAGCATCATTTTCAAATATTGAAAGGTGCTGCTGGTTCCTGGAACCAGTTAATGATGGAGTCCGCAGAAATGTGGCACAACATGTGGAAGGAAATACTACTTTATATACAGTAGTATTGAACAATGACTGATAATGGCCTGCGACCTCTGGCTGACATTGAGCTTCCCTGGAGGTCCGTTAGTGCTAGAGGGCTGGTGAGCTGAGTGAGTTTGCCAGCTGGCCCAAAGGGCTTTAACGTCCTGTAGGGCCTAGCTGACTGTCAGCAAGACAATGTGTGAGAATCCTCCACTACGGTCTCCATATTAGGAACGTCGCAGTCTCAACCTAAGTTATTTCATTCTCAGCAGGAGTTGCCTATGAATGCCTCCTAATATTGACACCGTACTAGTTCATGGTTAATCATTTTTGGTCTGGGAATAGTCGTTTTATACCATGGGCAAAATAGAACTATGAACTGACTTTTTTTTACCAATCAAACGGAGACAAGGTCAACATTCATTTTTATGGTGTATTATAGTGTGTGTTCAATTCCTTGACAGCAAGTATCTCTTTAAAAAGTATTGATGTTAGTATTGATGTCATCCATCTGACTTAACCTTCCATTACTCTGCCCCTATTGACAATAACGTGCATGGCTAAAACAAACATCCATCCAAAGTTCTCCATCCTTCCTGGTCAAATGGGCGCTATTAGCTTCTGAAATGGTGGTGATTGCCATAATATCCTAAATATTCTAGATTAATGTTTGATCAGTGCTGATACGATCATCACTGTAAAGTATTGAGGCAACGACCACGACAACAAAATCAATGCACACATCCCATTAGCCACGCTCCAATGGAGATTGGCTGAGAGGATGTCCTGTCACGTGGTTGGCCATTTTGTAACTGTGGCGGGTTGGTACAGTCTCTGTGACCCCTTCACAATCCAATCAATGACTCAGCAGGCTCCTAAATTATGGTCTTTAGGGTTGTGGGAGTGGGAGAGAGGGGCTTGAAGACAGGCTTTAATTCAATATGCATTGCATAAGAGGGGTGGGTAGAAATGAGTAATTATTATATGGTGGGTTAGGAGAGGTGAGCTGAGCTGAGCTGAGCTGAGCTGAGGAAAGAATTTTGTGGATTAGGAGAGAGTCTGGGAGGGAGGCAGGGGGGGGAAAGGACCAGTTAATGCTCTGGACCTTGGTGACAGAATTGGCAGCCATTTTGGATTGAGTGTTCAGGGGGAAATACTACCTTATGAGGGAGAACACAGTAAAAGTTGAAGCATTAACAATTAAATGTATTTATTACTCTCTTGTCAAGTCATATGTATTTATACTTCTATGTACATTTTTGTAAGACATTAACACTTCGACTATAGCCTATGACTTTGAGATCATAAGAACGTGGTGTCATGTTAAAAAGGCACTATAATTTGCACTATAAAGCATTGAATTCACAAGGAAGCTATCAATAATTCATAAACCCTCTAAACTCATTGGTGAGACATACATTTAAAAAAACTTTATTTTCATGATCGCTATTACAGTCCTCAGATATATCATGATTCTTCATGATCAGTCAAGGGGCCAGGAGCGGTCTAGAAGCACGGTTTCAACTGCTCCTACAACCTTGCATCGGTTCTGGGGTTTAACTGATGCCCGTCCCAGAAATCGAATTACCATAGACGGCCACTTTGAGAAATCATATTTGAAAATTCTTAATTAGACACTTTACTCATCATCTTTGTACATAAAACATCCATTGAACCATTGAAAGAATTGTTTCTGAGGCCGATTTCTTTTTCATCACTCACGGCCAAAGATATTACAATTTTCTAATAATCTAATGTCTGCCATGTTTTTGGATGACTTGATGACGCACTGAGTGCTAGTGCAAATGTGAATTTGGGCTGTGTAAACTGGATGCAACCCGGAAATATGTATGAATCAGTGTATGTGAACGTTAGTAGATTATGTTGAAAACAACGGTCGGGCATCTTGGACGCAGTCCCCAGCTATTTATACAGCAGTGTGATCAACTGTATAATTACAGTACAATGCAATGACTGGGCATACATGATGTCTCCTTTAACAGTGACTGTAATCTCAAAATAACTTATTTATGATTCTATTGACGACCCAAAAACCTTTTTGCATTGCGTCCGGGCCAATCCTTCAAGTGCATTTATTTTATTCAAGCTCAGAATATTTGATACATTTTAAGACATCAGAACTTGATAGACCAAATTAAATTGCTCATTTGCTACAAAATAATAACATTAAAAGGAGCCCCACTATCTTTTACCATGTATTGTAACAAAATGACTGATTAATGTTGCAAATTAAAATAATGAAACTTTAAATTATTAAGGATTTTAGATGGTTGTGTTATCTTTTTTATCATGATTTTCTAAAAACTCTACCCCTCTCTAACTTTTGTGTTCGCTGGAACTTTGAAGATTAGTGATCTTGCCCTGACATGCTTTCGTCCTTTGTTGTCTGACCCAGTGGGGAGTAAGGTAAAGTTGCCCCTGGAAGCTGATCTAAGGTCAGTTTAGCTTATTTCCTGACAATGGTTAAGGTTAGGATTTGGGGAGGGCAAGCCGATTTTAGATCTGTGTCAAAAGGGAACTTCTACCTGGAGCCCCAGTAGTTAGGTTACTACCCCGATGCCCCCTTCCCTGGCAGAAGTAAGTCAAGGCTTAGCTATACTCTTAGAAAAAAGGTGCTATCTAGAACCTAAAAGGGTTCTTCGGATGTCCCCATAGCAGAACCCTTTGAAGAACCCGTTTTGGTTCCAGGTAGAACTCTTTTGGTGCAGGTATAACCCTTTTGGGTTTCATGTAGAACACTTTCTACAGAGGGGCCTGCCTGAAACCACAAAGGGTTCTCCTATGGGGACAGCCGAAGAACCCTTTTAGAACCCTTTTTTGTAAGAGTGTATAACTGCTTATAACTCTGTTATGACATGCTTATGACTGCGTTACATCATCTCACCAAGAAGGTTCAGGTAATGTTTTCCCACAACAGCAGATGGATCTTAATAGAATGAGGCTCTCTCACCTCTCATCTTCACAGTCTAAACGCGAAGCCAATCCAAACACAATTAAAACCACGTAGTGTCAAGGGCCGTCCGCAACCATTAAAGTAACCTGTGAAGACTGCGAGGAAACGGACAGAAACGACAGAAACGAAGGGTCCCATGCACCGTGCGAGGGTTTTCAGATGACCTGTGCAACTGCGGGAAAAGCGTAGGCAGGCAAAACTCACTGAAGCGTGAAGAAGAAGGATGTCATCTTTTGGAGCCGAGAGGCAATTACCCGCCTGGCTCCAGAACACCATAACAGTCCTTCTGACCTGGTTGTGTGCTCAGAGTCTCATACTGTATATACACACACTTTTTCAGATGAGAGTCCAAAGCACTTCCTAAGGGGAAGACATGGTACATACAGAAAGCTTTTTGACAACCGGAAGGCCAAGGAGTTGATGGTTTGGTTGGAAGATAAACAGACTGGTTAAAGTTATCAAAGCTGACTGAATTGTCCAGGGCAATGTCTTACTTTGTGTAATTGAGTGTTGTGTCTACAGTCTTCCGACATTTGTATAAGTTGTTTGATATTTCATTGTCCCTGATACGTGTTCCAGAAATGCCCGTCAAAACGATTATACTGTATTTGAAATCCTTGTATCTTGATTTTATTTATTCTGACAACTATTGTGTCTTATGGGAGTAGACTGTTTTGAAAGGTAAAGCAACCATCATTTTTTTATTTATTATTGACTCCTTGTCAAAATAATTTGGGATCTGTGAAGAATTTGTAACTTAAACCTGTTTATGGCCTATAACGACTTTAAATAGTGTCAGTAACATAATGAACTGGAACACATGAGTTAGCGAATCCCCAAAGACTGTATCCTCACGGTGCTTGTAGCATCACACACACACACACACACACACACACACACACACACACACACACACACACACACACACACACACACACACACACACACACACACACACACACATTTTACAAAAGTCTAGAGGGGATGTATATTGGTCTAAGGATAGATACTGTAACATCAAACACTAATCGGTTTACCGCTAAAGACACCTGCATTTGGTGGAGATTGAAATTGATTTCTTAGCCCAGATGCAAGGGACGAGACAATGAAAGTAACCGATTTGTTTTGTGTGAAAAAATGTCAGGTTTTACACACTTCTGTCACGTCCTGACCCTAGTAAGATGTCATTTTCTATAGTAGAGTAGGTCAGGGCGTGACAGGGGTTGTTTTGGGTGGTTTTTCTATGTTCTCTATTTCTATGTTTAGTTCTAGTTTTCTATTTCTATGTTGGAGTTTTTCGGGATGATCTCCAATTAGAGGCAGCTGGTTCGCGTTGTCTCTAATTGGAGATCATATTTAAGTTGGGGTTTTTTCTATTGTGTTTGTGGGCAGTTGTATTCTGTTTAGTTGTGTTCTGTGTAGACTTCAGTACCTGACAGAACTGTTAGCTGTTTTTTTTCTCTTTGTTATTTTCTTTAGTGTTCTGAGTTTAAATAAACGTCATTATGAGCACTTAACACGCTGCGCCTTGGTCCCCTCTATACGACAGTCGTTACAACTTCTTTCGGTTTATTGCTGACTTACAGTTACGAGCTCAAAGACGGGAATAATAGAGGGGGTATCGCCTTATGGGCAAAAAAATGTGTGAGTTACTAGAACATTCATGGGTTTATAATGAGTTCTATTAGCTCTTTGACTTCTGCAGTGTTTTCAGCAGATGGGGTTAGAGAGGGAATTGAAACATAACATTCATCTTACATGTGTTTTAGAATGAAAAGACAGAAAGCCCCATTCTGTTTTACTCTGTTCAGCTTGAAGGGCTGATCTAGGACTTCCGTACCCATGTAACCTTTTTCATTGTGTTCTAAAAGGCCCTTAAATTAACATTCCTACAAAACTTGTATATAAAATGTGGGGTGCAAAATCAGACAAGGGATTTGGGGGACCTCCCCCATTGCTATTCAAATCTCTTTTGTCAAATTTCCATTCAAAGCTAATTTCATACATTTCTACAGTATCTAATTGGGCAATAAATTATGACATCACTAGACAAAGGTGTTGGGGAGAAACATTTAACATCGAAATGTATGTGTGTGCGTCCCTAGTCCCTTGCAGACCTGGATTTAAATAATATTTCAAGTCATTTCAGATACTTTATTATCACGTCTCAGGATATGAATCAGATGCCGACACAGGAGGCGGATAGTTCAATTCTCAGAATATTTATTATTACAAAGGGGCAGGCAAAAGGCAGGTCGAGGGCAGGCAGAGGTTCGTAAACCAGGTCAGAGTCAGGCAGGTACAGGACGGCAGGCAGGTTCAAGGTAGCCAGAATGGTCAGAACCGGGTGGACTAAAAAACAAAAACTTGAGAACAGGCGAAATGGGAAACATGCTGGTAAGACCTAACAAAACAAGTCGCACTGGCAACAGAAACAGAAAACAAAGGTGTAAATACACATGGGATAATGGGGGAAATGGGAGACACCTGGTGGGGGGTGTAGACAAGCACAAGACAGGTGAAACAGTTCAGGGTGTGACACTTTATATGTGCATGACTGACCTTGTCTGGCTTAATGGACCAATAGAATAGTCACAAAGCTGCAAACCCCACCCATCTAACACTTCAGGCTGACTAGGGAAAATGCTCAAAGTATTTGAGAGATGTCAAATAGTATTTGAACCCAGGTATAGTCCCTAGCGGAAATTATGCCCATGCATCTCTCCCAATGAGAAGTATTTAATCCAACAGCTGCCACAAATTAGGGTGCATCTGTAGGTATGTAAATATATGCTAATGTAGGCCTCTTTCCTCTCCCGCTGCTTTGAAGTAAGCTAGGGCAAGTGGATGGCTGAGAGTTTGGACTAGTTAGCATCAGGAAGCATGTGCCTGGAGGCTGATGCAGGCACTGTCCCTCGAGTCCTAATGAGACAGATTTATATAATCAGTAATTCACATATACACTCAGTTAACAATATAAATAGCCCCCATTATATTTAATTCATGAAGCCAATCAATGAATAATTGTTATATGTTGCTTAAATTAGGTACATTTCCTATTAAATTGGTTTTTTACCAAAACGGATGATCATTTTAAACTTAATAAGACTTTTTTGTTGTCCCACAAGGCTTTGAGAATTGTTTGGGGAGTTGTGTTTAATTCAACTTTAATTTAATTATGTGAAGTTTATCTCCAGGATTATAGTCTTATAGTCTATTTGACTTGGAGTTGAAGAAAACAGATACCTCCTTCAGTAGAGAAAGAGTAAGCATCTCATGTCAAGTACACAAGGAGAGAAAATGCCAGAAAAATGTGAACAAGTTTTATATCATGTGACAGCGTGAAATGCAAAGAACTGTGGGAAGCTGTGTGTCCGCAGTGTACATGCCTTTGGGTGCCAGATGCAATTTTACACTCATGAGTGGAATACTGAGGATTTTGGATGTGTGTGTGTTTGTGTGTGAGTATGTGCATGTGTGTATGCATGTGTGTCTGTGTGCATCTACATTACCTCTTTGCAAAATAAACACCCACACACTATGAAATATAAGCTGAAGATATAAGAGTGGACATTCAAAGTAAAGGAAGCCATGCTGAGAGAAACATATACGTAGGTAACGCTTCAGGCACCCTACTGTGAATATAAACCATAGACACATTCATAAACAGCTTAAGGCATTAGAAGCACCAATACAGTTTCAGTTTTGTTTTTGCAAAATAGATGCAATGCCAGGCTTGCAAAACATGTTCTATATCTGTTTTCCCCTATATGAATGACATTAAATAGCACAATCAAATGTCTGAACACATTACAAACACTCCTAATCTAAATCCTATTACAACAGTATAACCCTTGAAAACATGATATATATATTTTTAAGTCCCCTTGTGACCGCTGATAGGTGAGAGGAAAGGATTGTATATAGGGGTACATCTCAATAGTCTAAAGTGGCTTCCTCTCCTTTCCTCAAAAGCACATTCCTGGTGGCAACCACAACATTACTCTGACCTATCCTGTGTTTTGAGGTCAGTACAGAAAAAGGAGAGGAGGCCAGTTTTTAGATGCACCGCATGTTTCCACGTCACTGCTGGCACCTATTTAGTCCAAGTTGGAAAGGAAACTAGGGAAAGAACTACGCTATAAGAATATTTGGACCTAGACACTGGTTTTAGGTGTGCTTCTGAGGATATCTATAGCGGAGTAAATTGGGCTAATTTGATTCATCCGTTTGCATTTCCAGAGCATTTTTTCATGACTTTTTAATGTTTCCATCCCATCTAAAACTTCTAAAAATAACACATTTGTGGGTCAGATGATACATTTGTAAGATTTCTGGTGTCTGGGAATCTTGGTCTGATTATTGACTCACGTGGTCCTTAAAATGAAAAATGAAGATTCTGATGACTAATTGTGTCACAGTTGTGCCAAGCTGTCTGGATGTCCGTTTTTGATACACAGGGGAAACTGTTGAGCGTGAAAGTTTTGCAGTTCTTGACACAAACCAGTGTGCCTGTCACCTACTAGCATACCCCGTTCAAAGCCACATACACAATTGATGGCTCAATTGTCTCAAATCCTTCTTTAACCTGGCTCCTCCCCTTCATCTACACTGATTGAAGTGGATTCAATAAGTGACATCAAAAAGGGATCATAACTTTCACCTGGATTCACCCGGACAGTCTATGTCATAGAAAGAGCAGGTGTTCTTAATGTTTTATATACTCAGTGTACAATTTACAAATCAGCAAGTTGATTTCTGTAGGGTAGTAACTTTGAATGTTTGAATGAAAACCTTTAATCCATATGCATACTTAACATTTAATCGCAACAAAGTAATAAGGGGATCGCAATATTGGCTTATTGGCACCAGCGAACACAAACACCTACACAATGTTTGGTAATACACAGGTACAGTATGTGGCTGTGTATCATCGATTCTGTTTGATGCTCATCGACAGATGGACTTGTTCACATGTGTATGTTCCAACAATGGACCCATAGCAATACATGCACATTTGTGAGTCAAGCCAATCTGTCAATTAAGAAAAACAAAGCCTTCGAAAAACCCTGCCTGCTGGTAAGTCAGTGTTTACCAAAATGGGCTTGCAAAACTTGGTCATGCTGTTCTTTGCACACAAAAAAGCTGTGATAATTTCTCTTCCATGTGCCTCAGAAATTGTGCTGGTAGGCCTATTTCTTCTGTTCAAAAACATACATGTAAAGGGATTTTTTATAAAACGTAAGGGGTACATTTCCTATAGTCAAGCAAATGTGACTTACTATCCAATATGGTAATTAACTGTAGTACAGCAGGCTACATTAAACATCATTTTTCTTTCGGTGCTCTTTCTGTGAAGAAAAAGGTGACATGAACGATAGTGGTTACACACACCAATGTTCCCAAGAACCCCCCCCCCCCCCTCCACCACACTTACACAACCCACAGGTGATTACGGAAAGGAAAAAATATTATCTTCAAAGGGAGAAATTTACGATGGGACTTGAAGTGCCCGTAAACATAAATGGCCATCGTCAGTAATGGACGGCCTCTCTCCATGGGGTTCACTGGGTTGCGTCTCAAATAGCACCCTTTTCCCTACGGGCCTTAGTGAGAAGTACTGCCCTACATAGAGAATAGGGTTTAATTTGAGGCACAACCTGGGTATCTGCTGCAGCTCTCTACTTCTGTGCTCCTGAGTGCCTTCTTTGCCCCCGAGTGGCTCATGCGAGTCCAGATAAACAAATTAGGCACGTGGTATAACGTGTGGATTATACCACCCATACACATTTGACAGGACATATATCCTTCTTATGTATACAAACACATGCAGATGCAAATATTTATCACAGAAAACATGTAGCACAATTTTATAGATGTTAGATGTTATATCCGCATCCACGACCACAGCACGGCAGATGGATAGGGTACGCTTTTCTGACCGACCGTGACCATGGCCATTACTCTTGGTGGCACGGGACCCGGGCTCGCACCAGCTGGAAAATGGGCTTTTGGTTGGAGGCAGGCAGGGCCTTTAAAAGTAAGCCACATGGAGGGGCAATGAGGCACCAGTAACAGCTCTCCAGCTGGCAGGACCAATTTTTCACGGTAAAGGAAGAAATAGGTCAGCGCCAAGTAGTAGCCGAGCTGTTGCTAAGAATATCGCTAGGCCCAGTGGACATTTTAGAACTCCTAGGTACTTTATCTCCACAAGGTACAGGTGACTACTCTGTTGTGAGTTTCCAGTGTTTGCCCAGCCAATAAGACAACCTAATGCTCACAAACAGGTGAAATTGGGAAAAGTCACTTAGAGTACTGTAATTGTCACAAAAAACAAACATTTTTGCATGTCAAAATGATTTCCATACACCGTACGTGTTGGACACATTCCAATTCTACCCCTACTCACAAAAGTTGTCACTGGGATGATATGATTCATAGACTTATGATGTGCAATTTGAGCTGTATCAGGTATCAGATGATGCTGTGTTTGGATGGTGTTGAGTGCAATGTTGCCCAAATTGCTCACTGACACCTTAAATTCTGTTGATACAATTATGCGAGCAACAGAAATTCCACCCTTGTATCAAACAGTCACCCTTGTATTAAGACTCCAAAATCCACCAAAGGTATTTTTTCTCATTTTTTTCTCATTATTTCATCCAATTTATTGGAGGGTGAAGTCATATGTGTAATGCATGTTGTTGGCTGCTGTGGAACTGTTATATCGCCCTCATAGTTTATTGCCTCTTTGAGATAATATGATTTGAGAACCTCACAATTTGCATTTGCGTCTCCTGTTTCATTACAGTAATGGAGTTAGCTCTACTTTGTGCACTTTGTGCATTGAATAGAAGAAAGGGTCTGGTGCCAGTTGCAATTAAAGGAAGTTAGACACAATTGGAATTGAGAAGTCACTCCTTGTAGTTTCCATAGCAATAACCAACGGCATAAGACATTGGCGTTATAATCACTTGGAAATGAAATACAAACAAGCTGTTATTCCTTTTTGATATGTTCTAACATCCCTAGTCCCATTTTCCCTGTTAAAATATAATTACATTGTAAGTCAGAAAGCACTTTAGCTCTTGCTGAAAGCTTTCACAGAGTCATTGTGATTGATTGTACATAATTGTATATTTTGAAGTGGTTTCGGCTGTGATGATGTTGCTAGTGAGAAAAACCACAAGAATATCCAAACAAGTCATAACAAAACATGTAATAGAACCAAAGTGTTATTTTTATTAGTAATTCAAATTATTTTATTGTTATGGCACATTCAAATTGACAGATTAAACAACACATTAAAACATTTAAGAGATACAATTAAGAGTATACTAATGAAAAATAAGTGGTCACCTCAGTGAAACACCAATCCTGGTTTCAGGGAGTATTTCTTAGAAAAAGGAAACTACAGTTAAGGCAGAAAGAGACTAAATGATTTCCCTGCAGAGAGAGAGAGGCTACAAAGCACAATTAACACATGTATCTACTTGGTGGAAAACACTTTCCATTTCTACTCGGATACAGATAGTGCATTACTACAGTGGGTATGGACGATAGGCTGTCTGCTTCACTGGTGTTTAGAGAGTGTAATACAAGCATTCACGACAGGGAAAGTGGCTGGAGCCAATGACACGCGATCCAATAAACTGATGGCCGGTGCGGTGGCTTTACTGACATCCCCCTCCAACCCCGCTCAAGCCCCCCGCCTGTGCGCTCATATTTGGGAGTAATGCATCACATAACCTGTCCCCTGTGGGGTGTCTTAACAGTCTGATGTTAGGATTTATGCCAAGCGATCAAACATGCCTTATTAGCCTAGCATAGCCTAGCGCTGGGGCTAACGCTCCCCCACACTGGCTCAAAGACCTAGTGTGGCGCTAGCCCTCCCTCTCTCCTTCCCCATTTATTACTACATGCTTAATTAGTCTAGCGAAGCACTGGGGCTAGGCAGCTAGCACCTTCACACACTGCTAGCCCTCCCTCTTGCCCATTTATTATTACATGCTTAATTATCCTAGCGAAGCACTAGGGCTAGGCAGCTAGCACCTTCACACACTGCTAGCCCTCCCTCTCGCCCATTTATTATTTACGCTTGACGATCCCTCTGTTAATTCTGGAAAAGAGGAGTCTTTCATTAATTATGAAATAGCCTGTCTGTCCAAAAGGAGAGATTGTGATGTTGAGGTTCATGTAATGGCTTCTAATGAGTCGGCATGAATTATCAGCCATAGAAATAGGATTTCTGGAACAGGCATCCTCATTTAAGTCAATGGTCATGTTAATGTTCCATGATTCTATTTCTAAGTTATTGATGATTCTATTTCTATGCTCCCCTATCGCTATTGTTATAAATTATGTATAATTGCACCCACATTTTGTAGGGATGGTGGTATATTAAGTGCTCTGAGTATCTCGTCTCTCACCACTGTGATTCAGTGTTCCCTTAAAGAAATCAGTGCAAAGGTTCTGAAAGAGCAGCCAAGGCTTAGCCTTCCCCTTCTCCTCTCACACACACACGCACGCGCGCGCGCACACGCACACACACACACACACACACACACACACACACACACACACACACACACACACACACACACACACACACACACACACACACACACACACACACACACACACATGGAGCCGCTGGGGACGTGTGGATCACTCATTACACTGGAGTGTGTGTGGGGGTGTGTGTTACTCGTCTCAGTGAAGTGTGTATGCGATTTGTATGTCATTGAATCGCCCCCCGAGCGTCTTTGCCCTCCCCTGATAAAAGGAGGATCTCAACATCTGAGGGGTTGGGTGGACTTCACAGCAGGGATCAGTCACTCTGAAGAAGAGGGGCGGAGGGATTTAAAGAGCATGGGCCAGGAGTGGAAAAGAAGGGATGAAAAAAGAGAAGAGAACTTGATGGCAGGAGGCAGCTCATACATGACCATCACCATCGCTCCCTTACATCCCTGTCTCTCCTTCCCTTGCTCTCTCTCTCCTCCTGCAGCTGTGGCTTTCTGAGCATGCCTCTTCGACATCCAACGGCTGAGCACACACGAGTGGGGGAAGGAAGAGAAGCAAGAGAGGGGCGAAAAGAGATTCCATCAGACCTAGTTTGGGAAGGCACAGACAAACAGCACCTCAAGTAGGAGCAAGGAGGGCAAATATTTAGAGATTTTCACATTAAAGGACATTTGAAACTGGGAGAGTTGACAATGCTGTGACAATGTGATGGCCATTCGCAAGTCCTTTTCGGACGGGGAAAGAAGATGAGAAAGGAGTGAAAAGGGCTTTTCGTTGATGGCTGTGTGTCTCAATGGGCAGTGGGGCATGTCCGGCATTCGATGGTTCACCGCACTCCGTGGGACATTCTAGGACACTCACCTAGAACGGATCGTTGATCAAAGGGACACATTATTTTTATTGTTCCACCTGAATCTCCGCATTAGGAGCTTTCGGTCGTCTAGGGGAGAGCATCTTTGAAGTGAGAGCACTTGTTATTGAAAAGGACAAGAGGCTTGTTGTTTTTCAGGGATTCAACTTCAAAGATAAACTTTTCTAGGTCCTTTCTTTTTGAGGTTGCACACACAGGTCCCTGTTCCCTTCTATGAGTCAAAAGGGGTGTACGGGGGATGATTTTGTGGGTCAACAGAAAGAGAACGTTGGAATCGCAGTTGTTCGTTTCCTTTTGTCAACACAATATATTGGGAATATCACATTGTTGGGAACGTGTGAGGATTACAATGGAGACGAAATCTATAATTTGTTGCAGTGGATATCCAATACTCACATAATGAACCCTATCCATCATGTTTTTTCACTCCATGCCACTGTATGGAATTAGTGCTGGGGTTGGCAATTCCACATTGGCATCAAACCGGAAATATAATGCTGCGAATCATTATGATTGATTATGACTGGAGACGTAAGTGTAAGTGCATTGCTGAATCCATTGCGCTCTTTGTTACTGCTCGGAAGAGCTCCGGGAGAATTTTTTATGCGGCAACTTATCTACAATGTCCAACATCTAAAATGATATCAACCACTGACAGAATTACAAGAACATTAAAGTAATAAAAGAGCAATTCCCAGTTACTGCAGATACTAAAGGACTACAAATCGATGACGTGGAGGCATTGTGTTTAGAGTGTAGAGTTATAGAGTTAGGGCTAAAAATATTATATTTCGATTTTTATTAGGATCCCTAGGCAGCAATGCAGTTTCAAATGTACTCTGCTTGACTGTTTCCCTGCTTGCTGAGTACTGAATAGAGGTTGAAGGATAACTATTCATATTTATGAGGGTATTTTGGGGGAACTGATGGCAGGTCATGCAAGTGGACCTGACTTTGTACAAACAGTCATCTGATGGGAATACAACTATCTGAACCAAATGGTAGGATATACCTGATTCAACCAACAGGACTAAAATGAGCTGATGAACAGAGACAGTTACCACAAATTTATTATAATACCCAACCCTCTTTGAACCAAGGTTTTTGCTTTGACCCACAACTTTCATTAATTTTTTATTATTTATTTCTTAACTCTTTTTTTCTTGGAACTTCATTTTTGTTTGACCTTTGGTTTGTCTTTTGTCTTGGATCTTGGTTTCCCTTTTTTCCTGGACGTTCACCACCTGGTCAGTATGGTGCCACCACCACCCGCCAACAAGCTTCATGTGTGCTTGTCGGCCGTCTTGATCATGGGCAGCATGGCGCTGATGGACGCCTACTTGGTGGAGCAGAACCAGGGGCCCAGGAAGATCGGTGTGTGCATCATGGTCCTCGTGGGGGACATCTGCTTCCTCATTGTCCTACGCTATGTGGCTGTGTGGGTGGGTTCTGAGGTGCGGACCTCCAAGCGTGGCTACGCCATGATCCTATGGTTCTTCTATGTCTTTGTCCTGGAAATCAAGGTCTACTTCGTCTACCAGAACTACAAGGCCGAGGACGGAAAGGGGAGAAGTTTGGACGGTTGGACTGGCAGCGGCAGCGTGGACGGGGTGGCACGGAAAGCGCTGACATTGCTTCTGTCCATTTGCGTGCCCGTGGTCTACATCACGTTGGTGGCCATCGACCACATGGAGTACGTGCGGCCGCAGAAGAAGAAGGAGGAGATCCGGTGTCGACTCTTCTGGGTGGTGGTGGACTTGCTCGACGTCCTGGACGTGCAGGCCAACCTATGGGAGCCTCAGAGGAGAGGGCTCCCCCTATGGGTGGAGGGACTCATGTTCTTCTACTGCTACATCCTGCTGCTGGTGCTGCCGTGCGTGTCGCTGAGTGAGATCAGCATGCAAGGTGTGAACATCGTGCCCCATAAGATGATGCTCTATCCGATTCTCAGCCTGGTGACTATTAACATTATCACTCTCTTCATTCGAGGTGGGAACATGGTTTTCTATAGGGACTCCAGGGTGTCTGGGATACTGATGGGTAAAAATGTGATCGCCATTGTTCTCAAGACATGCAGTTTCGTCCAGTATCGGAGGCATCTCGGCGAGGTCCCGTCTCCCGCCCTTGGCGTAGAGATGCAGAAGAATTGCATTGTCCACGGCCCAAAAGTGACTATGCCTGTGCCCATGCCGATGCCCATGCCACCCCAAGTAGTGATTCAAGACTTCACAACGTTTCCCGAAGAGATGGTGTGTGTGAGTGACACAGAGGTTGAGCAAACGTGACACAGGTCTGGGTGAGAAAGTAATAAAGATACATAACACATTATAAGCTTTATTATAGGACATTATAAAATACTCATTCATGCGTATAACAAGTTATTAAGCATGATGCCTGCAGGGTTTTAGTAAAGTGTCACCAGAACAGTTGGCACAAGGAAGCAGTGTAGGGTCACGACAAGTAGGGTCACAACCATTTCCTTGGACCAGGGAGGAAATTACTATAGGGAGAAGTGAATGTGCCCCTCCCAATAATGATGATGTAATGAGGAACAAAAAACTAAAATGAAAGGTTAAAGGGATACTTATACTTGTATAAGATATTGTGCAGAACAAAGTATGATGCACCTTTTAATTTGGGGAGGATTTTTGTCTCTTTGTGCACCTGTAAAACTACCTAAAAATATTAATGTGAGGTGCTGGATACAGTAAATGAAAGATATTCCGCACACTCTCCTGATCATTGCTGTGTTTATTATTTATTTTAGTATTGTAAAGAGGCAGTTCAATGAACAGTAGAGTACCTTCACTCTGACCGATCCTCCTTTCCAAACTGTTTTTGTTCTAATGCTGTTTGAGCGTCAATGTGAACCATTTGTATCGAATGACTTGTCTTTGATAAATGAGCCCTGTATTGAAAGAGTTCAGGTTGCGGTTGTTATGTATTTTGCATTCGATTAAGCGATAAGCGTAACACTGAAGAGCTTTAAAAGAAAAAGGAGCAATTCAAAGCATTTCTTTTCCAATAATTTTGCTAAGAAAAGTTGGCTTTTTTCTTAGACAATTTCTTACTGTTCACTGTGGTCAACCAAATAAGATTTAAGAAAATACTTTAATGCGACTGGAATATGTGTACTCAAAAATAGGCCTTTATCAAATATGTATTGAATATGAAAATGAGAGATGTCTGCTAACTTGTTTTGACATGCGCTTATGAAGCTGAGCTTTAGAGGTAAGCTGATTACAAAGACAGATATTTGTTTTGAAAGAAGACGTTTTATCAAAGAGAGATATTCTACACACATTCGTGTTCAGACAGAGAAATCACAAGACAACTTCTGTCCTGTGAAAACTACATATTTTTTTATTATTGAGGCATGGCTGTTCTCTTCACTTCCTCCATTCACCCTTGGAAGATGCGTTGACCTTTTTCAAAAGTACAATTTCAGTATACATAAGAAAAACTATATCAAGTGCATAATTAACCCAAAGACATTGAATTTGGCAATCAGTGCTCCCTCAAAAAATAAGGACATGACGCCTCTGCATTCAGTGTTGGTAGAGAATATATTCCGACTCACAGTATGAGCTCTATGTTTGAGAAATGTAACTAATACACAATATCAAAATTCTGTTTACAGTTTTCTCAGAAAGACCATGCTGCATAATTGGTGTGGTATCCATGGCTACCAAATATCTTATGATGACTGTGATATCTGCAGTATGAGGAAGATAAGTTAACGATTATTTAACTGTCGCTAGCTAGATCATTATATTTCCTTCTGTATTGTTCTCTGATATTGTTTTACAATGCCTTTACATCAGCACTCTTCATTTACGGTTAGGCTTTGAACCCTTAAAAGCACATTATTTATAGAGTAAGTATTACAGTATGCAGGCAATGTTCAAACAAAATATTCCATCTCACAATTTATTCCTCACTTTTTGGACCCTAAGAGAAAATAATAAAATACAATAAACTTCATTTAAATATGATCAAGGACACAATGTACACTGCTGCAGGGCAGTTATTCATCCTTTAGGAGGTGTCTGTTGCTGAGGTTGTCTATAAGGAATGGGTAAGTGAAATGGAATTCATTGAAAGAACATCAACCATTAATAAGAGTTAATTATGGAATGCAGTTAATATAGAGTGCAGTGGTCTTAAGGTCCTCTGATGGGTCAAATTCTGACCCATACTCACACACGTATATTATATATGCACAAATACAGATGCAGTATTTTTTTGCACACGTTACATCACAGCACAGCATGCCACACTCGCCTGGGTCAAAATCACCTGCAGAAAATTGAAATAACAAATGCCACTCATCCTCATCAAAGTAATTAAAGTATTTTGTGCAAGACTTCATGACTTCACTGCAAAAACTGATGTTTGTCCAAAAGACGCAAACATCACTGCAGTCAAACATCCTATACCTATGAGGAATTCTTATGTGAGAATGCTGTTCATTGACTATAGCTCAGCGTTCATTAATATATGTAAATTCTGCGATGCAAGAACATTTTCAGCAACAACAGAGTGATCGAATTAAGAGTCTTTATCTGTAGTCCCCTCCAAGCTCGTCACCAAGCTCGGGACCCTGGGACTGAACACCTTCTGCAACTGGATCCTGGACTTACTGACAGGCTGACACCAGGTGGTGAGGGTAGGCAACAACACCTCTGCCACACTGACACTCAACACGGGGCCCCTCAGGAGTGTGTGCTTAGCCCCCTCCTGTACTCCCTGTTCACCCACGACTCCGTGGCCACGCATAACTCCAACACTATCATCAAGTTTGCACCCCAAAAGGTGCTTCCAGGAACCTTTTCCCTGAGGAATCTTCCATGTCCCATTTATTATATTATGAATATTAGTAATAATAACAATAATAATAATAATAATAATAATAACAATCGTACTATTAACAATAATAATAACAAAATTGATTAGCACACTTGTAAAGTCACACATTCATTTTATTGACTTTGAAAGTCACAGAAAACCAAACATGCAATCAATAAATAAAGTACAATGTCAACCGTTGACGAACGTTCATATTTGATGTGTATCGACAACAAGATAGGAGCCTATACTAAAAATGCAATAGTAATTATTGTCATCAACTATACCAACCAAAGACCCCATCTTACTGATGCAAATGATATGTTTACGAGAGTATTTCACAGGTCAATCATGTAGAGAAACTAACAAAGCATTAGCACATCAAATAACACCTTTATAAGTGGTTTCTAATTTTAGTAATTTGGCTGATACAACTGACCTCGTGTTACTTTGTGCTCTGGTCTCCTCTACAGCAAAAAGTTTGCCATTCAACATTTGTTTGTAATTTAACTCTCTCATCAATTGCCACAACACATTTCTGAATGCATAGCATAGTGCTTCTCCCCGATGCTGCATACTCAATGTTAAAAAGGAAATGGACCCCTATTGCCACTCCCAATCCCATGGAGATGTCCTCCTGCTCTTCAGTGAGTAGCTCCTCTCTGTCCAGGAAGAGTTGGATGTGGCTTAGAGGGATTCCCCTCTATTGGTACGGTAGGTAAGCTAACGTTTACTCACCTTGCCCGTCGATCCTTTGCAGTTGTCTCTCATCTGTTGTGTATCCAACCGTCCATGCACTTTTATTGTTTTTTATTTAACCTTTATTTAAACAGGGTCACATTGAGATTAAAAATCTATTTTACAAGAGAGCCCTGTACACATTACAATAAAAACAGAATATTAAAACATACACATGTGTATAAAACAATGTAATTCAGCAAACAATTAACAAAAATAAACATTTAATAAAACCAATCACATTCAACTACATAGAGGTCCTCAATCAATAATTTAAACTGCCTGAGTGGCGCCAGTACATCTAGCTGCAGTGAACTCTGCATATTGTTCCACAAATTAGGGGCAAAAAAACTAAACGCAGAATTTTCTGTGGAGACTGAAGGGATCTCTAGTGTTATCCATTCCTGTGAACGGTTTTGGTAAATTATTATTCTTATCTTAATTAATGAAGTTACATATAGAGGGAGTTTCTGTAAGATTACTTTGTAAATAAATAAAAGAGAATGCAGCTCTATTCTTACAGACAGAGAGGTCCATCCCACATTTTTATAGAGACTACAATGACGAGTCCTAAAATTGTCCCCTGTGATAAAACGTATTGCGGAATGGTAGACTGCGTCCAAGGGTTTCAAAACAGAGGTTGCCACATGCATGTTAACAATATCACCAAAATCCAAAACAGGGAGAAGCATTGCTTGAACAATCTTTCTCCTATTTTTAATACTAAGGAATGATTTATTTCTATATAAAAAAACAATCTTGGATCTTAGCTTAGTCAGATTTTTTATATGCTTTACGAAGGATAACATGTAATCCATCCAGACACCCAGGTACATATATTGAGAAACAAGCTCAATTTTGGCTCCATTTATAGCTGAAATATGCAGGTCCTCAGGGTCAACATTTTGTGACCTAGAGAACAGCATGAGCTTGGTTTTACTTGTATTCAACACTAATTTAAGATCTGTAAGTGATTTCTGAATTGAATCAAAGTCATGCAGAAGTTCATGAATGGCCTGCTGCACTGAGGTGGCACAGGAATACAAAACTGTGTAATTGGCATAGAAATGAATGCTACAAGAATTAACAGTGTTTGCTATGTCATTAATATACAAAGTGAACAATAATGGACCGTTAGGAACACCTTTTTGAATTTCAAGAAATTCTGATTTAACCCCATCTATCAAGATGGCCTGAGTTCTGTCGCTAAAATAATTCTGAAACCATAAACAGGCTGTATATCCAGGCAGGGGCGAAAATCTGATATCAACTTTGGAGGGGACAATTACATAAAATTTGCTCAAGAGCAATTCCTGAGGGGGACACCAAAAGTAGTGCTGTAACACATAGCCTACATTGTAATATGGTAAATGTATATTGAGGAACCAAAGAAATAAGGTGTTTGCCCGTACTCCTAACTACCGGTACCCAAAACTACACAACTAATCACAACAGCAATACCATTGCCTTTAACAAATCTTAGTTCAGTCACCAGTTTAAGTTGAGAGTGGGGGTATCCATGGCATTTTCCAATTATGTTCCTATTTTACAAGTCAAAAAAATGGAGAACCTTTCATAATGTTGCCAAACAAAGACTCAACAAACTTACCTGAGACTCCCTGTCTCTGCCAGTCTGTCCCTGCATATCTGTCCCCAACTCTGCTGTCTGTGTGCCATCTGTTGCCTGCTCTGCCTAATGACATCATTGTGAAACATTTCCATTAGAATTTCATTTCTTTCTTATGAACATTTTATCAACTAGTCTTTGAGATATTAGGCTACTAGGGTTCTTACTTTGCGTTTTGGTGTACTGAAAAATACTCTGATGTCCGTCTTTTATTTTTCTGCCATTTTTCTACCCGGCTGGCTGGCTGGCTACACACACACACAGTGTGTAGATTATTTACAGTAGGAGATGGGCTTCTATCATCTTATCTTTTATCATTCTATTTGGGCTTCGATCTAAAAGGTAGCTAGCAAATGTGAAACAGATTAAAATGACAAGAGTTGACAGCTGTATGAGTTCACCATTTACACAACATATGCTGCAACCTTTTGTAATTTTAATAGTTTGTTTCATATTGGCTGGCTTCCAACAATAGCTGAATTTGCAAAGCTAGCGAGCACCAATTCCGTTTCAGTGGTGTTTGCTATAATCTTTGCTACCCGGGTTAAATAAAGGTGAAATAAAATAAATAAATAAAAGTTCCCTTGCGACAATTTAGCTTTTGCAACGAGACCATTAAATATATTTAAGACAATGGTAGAAGAGAGTGTAGTTCTGTTCAGTTTGGACTTCAGTTTATCGCTTACCTTATCGCAGGGACTTTGAAGCACTAACTGACATCATCTGCATGCTGATCTTGGAATAAATTGACGATAGCAAAGATTCCATCTTTGACGAGGCCACATAAATGGAATAGGTACTAGCTAGCTTACTAGTTAATATTTGCGCGCTAGCTCTGCATATTCAGCTAGTGTGTGTGCGCGATTGACTGGATTAACCTCACTTCAGTTACGTTCATTGAGTGCCTTTCAGACAGTAGATACGACCCCTCTGTTACCTTGCCAACTAAGGAACTGGCAGTGGATCAAAACATTGTGAGGCAAAGGGTAGGGGGGTCGCAATCTTTTGAAACTTAAAAACGCGCTATTAAGTGTCTATAATCAGCACAATTGCTTTCATTGCGTATTATTGATATTATTTAAATTACATAGTTATGTTTCAGTGATATATTGGGGGGGACAAATCATATTTTTCCAAGGATGGGGGGGTCGTGTGTCCCCCGTCCCCCCCGGGATTTCCGCCCCTGTATCCAGGCCTACTCTTGATCATTTCTTCAGCAAAACAGAATGATCAATAGTGTTGAACGCCTTTGACAGATCAATAAACAAGGCAGCACAGCTCTTTTTAGCATCCAAGGTATTAACGAGATCATTAACAACTAGCGTGGTTGCTGTGGTAGTACTATGCCCAGGCCTAAACCCTGATTAGTTTATATTAAGAATGCAATTATCAGATAAAAAGGAACAAAGTTGTACATTAACCAAGGATTCAAGAATTTTAGCTAAAGAAGGTAGTCTTGAAATGGGGCAATAGCTGTCAAGATCATTTGTATCCCCACCCTTATGGAGTGGCAGCACATATGCGGATTTCCAAGCTTTTGGAGTACTTCCTGATAACAATGTTAAATTAAAAATGTAGGCTACTGAGCCAGCAATAAGGGGTGCTGCACACTTAAGCAGACCAGGATCCAAATGATCAGCCTTTGTGGATTGTTTTTGTCTAACGTTAACAAAGTATCCAGGACTTCTTTATCAGGGAATTTCCGAAAAGAAAACTCCTGACAAGCATTTTCAGTATCATTCAATAGATTTTCACCATCTACATCCAAACTACTCTTTTAAAGAGCTGGCTTTGAAATACATTCAAATATAAAGCCTGCAGAGATAAAATGGTGATTACTGTAAATGCATTAATGATATCAATTTATTGGGGGAGAAAAGATGAGATTACAACCCTTCAGTGATTTAACAGCTTTCCAAAAGTTTGCTGGGTTTCCTGTACATTCAGATATTGTATTAACATAATAATCAGATTTAGCTTTTTTAACTAGTTTTACACACACATTTCTCAACCGCCTAAAAGACTGCCAGTCTGGGCCCGAGTCTGTGAATCTAGCTTTGGCCCAGGCAGCATCTCTGTTGTGTATGACTTCAGATAGCTCTGGACTGAACCAAGGGCAAGACCGATTTTTAATTCTCAATTTTTTAAGGGATCATGTTTACCTACAATACAATTGAAAACATTTTAGAAGTGGTTCAGAGCCAACTCTGGCTCAGACACGAGAGGTATGTGGCAGAGTCTACAGTCAATCACGGACTACAAAAGGAAAACCATCCCCGTCGTGGACCACGATGTCTTGCTCCCAGACAAACTAAACAACTTCTTTGCTCGCTTTGAGGACAATACAGTGCCACTGACACGGCCCGCTACCAAAACCTGCGGCCTCTCCTTCACTGCAGCTAACGTGAGTAAAACATTTAAACGTGTTAACCCTCGTAAGGCTGCCGGCCCAGACGACATCCCCAGCTGCATCCTCAGAGCATGCGCAGACCAGCTGGCTGGTGTGTTTACGGACATATTCAATCAATCCTTATCCCAGTCTGCTGTTCCCACATGCTTCAAGAGGGCCACCATTGTTCCTGTTCCCAAGAAAGCTAAGGTAACTGAGCTAAATGACTATCACCCCGTAGCACTCACTTCCGTCATCATGAAGTGCTTTGAGAGACTAGTCAAGGACCGTATCACCTCCACCCTACCTGACACCCTAGACCCACTCCAATTTGCTTACCGCCCCAATAGATCCACAGACGACGCAACCGCAATCACACTGCACACTGCCCTAACCCATCTGGACAAGGGGAACACCTATGTAAGAATGCTGTTCATCGACTACAGCTCAGCATTTAACACCATAGTACAACTGGGTCCTGGACTTCCCCAGGTGGTGAGGGTAGGAAACAACATCTCCACCCCGCTGATCCTCAACACTGGGGCCCCATAAGGGTGCGTTCTCAGCCCTCTCCTGTACTCCCTGTTCACCCATGACTGCGTGGCCATGCAGGCCTCCAACTCAATCATCAAGTTTGCAGACAACACTACAGTGGTAGGCTTTATTACCAACGACAACGTGACGGTTTACGGGGAGGTGGTGAGGGCCCTCGGAGTGTGGTGTCAGGAAAATAACCTCACACTCAATGTCAACAAAACAAAGGAGATGATCGTGGACTTCAGGAAACAGCAGAGGGAGCAGCCAGGGGCGGAAATCCCGGGGGGGACGGGGGGGACACGACCCCCCCCATCCTGGGAAAAATATGATTTTTCCCCCCCAATATATCACTGAAACATAACTATGTAATTTAAATAATATTAATAATACGCAATGAAAGCAATTGTGCTTTCACGACCCCCCCACCCTTTGCTTCACAATGGTTTGATCCACTGCCAGTTCCTTAGTTGGCAAGGTAACAGAGGGGTCGTGTCTACTGTCTGAAAGGCACTCAATGAACGTAACTGACGTAAGGTTAATCCAGTCAATCGCGCACACACACTAGCTGAATATGCAGAGCTAGAGCACAAATATTAACTATTAAGCTAGCTAGTACCTATTCCATTTATGTAGCGTCGTCAAAGATGGAATCTTTGCTATCGTCAATTTATTCCAAGATCAGCATGCAGATGATGTCAGTTAGTGCTTCAAAGTCCCTGTGATAAGGTTAGCGATAAACTGAAGTCCAAACTGAACAGAACTACACTCTCTTCTACCATTGTCTTAAATATATTTAATGGTCTCATTGCAAAAGCTAAATTGTCGCAAGGGAACTTTTATTTATTTATTTTATTTCACCTTTATTTAACCCGGGTAGCAAAGATTATAGCAAACACCACTGAAACTGAATTGGTGCTCGCTAGCTTTGCAAATTCAGCTATTGTTGGAAGCCAGCCAATATGAAACAAACTATTAAAATTACAAAAGGTTGCAGCATATGTTGTGTAAATGGTGAACTCATACAGCTGTCAACTCTTGTCATTTTAATCCGTTTCACATTTGCTAGCTACCTTTTAGATCGAAGCCCAAATAGAATGATAGAAGATGATAGAAGCCCATCTCCTACTGTAAATAACCTACACACTGTGTGTGTGTGTGTAGCCAGCCAGCCAGTCAGGTAGAAAAATGGCAGAAAAATAAAAGACGGACATCAGAGTATTTTTCAGTACACCAAAACGCAAAGTAAGAACCCTCGTAGCCTAATATCTCAAAGACTAGTTGATAAAATGTTCATAAGAAAGAAATGAAATTCTAATGGAAATGTTTCACAATGATGTCATTAGGCAGAGCAGGCAACAGATGGCACACAGACAGCAGAGTTGGGGACAGCTATGCAGGGACAGACTGGCAGAGACAGGGAGTCTCAGGTAAGTTTGTTGAGGTTTTTTTTGGCAACATTATGAAAGGTTCTCCATTTTTTTGACTTGTAAAATAGGAACATAATTGGAAAATTCCATGGATACCCCCACTCTCAACTTAAACTGGTGACTGAACTAAGATTTGTTAAAGGCAATGGTATTGCTGTTGTGATTAGTTGTGTAGTTTTGGGTACCGGTAGTTAGGAGTACGGGCAAACACCTTATTTCTTTGGTTCCTCAATATACATTTACCATATTACAATGTAGGCTATGTGTTACAGCACTACTTTTGGTGTCCCCCTCAGGAATTTCTCTTGAGAAAATGTCATGTAATTGTCCCCTCCAAAGTTGATATCAGATTTTCACCCCTGGGAGCAGCCCCCTATCCACATCGACGGGACAGTAGTGGAAAAGGTGGAAAGTTTTAAGTTCCTCGGCGTACACATCACGGACAAACTGAAATGGTCCACCCACACAGACAGCGTGGTGAAGAAGGCGCAGCAGTGCTTCTTCAACCTCAGGAGGCTTGTCACCGCCTGGTATGGCAACTGCTCCGCCCACAACCGTAAGGCTCTCCATAGGGTAGTGAGGTCTGCACAACGCATCACCGGGGGCAAACTACCTGCCCTCCAGGACACCAACACCACCCGATATCACAGGAAGGCCAAAAAGATCATCAAGGACAACAACCACCCGAGCCACTGCCTGTTCACCCCGCTATCATCCAGAAGGCGAGGTCAGTACAGGTGCATCAAAGCGGGGACTGAGAGACTGAAAAACAGCTTCTATCTCAAGGCCATCAGACTGTTAAACAGCCATCACTAACTTTGAGTGGCTGCTGCCAACATACTGACTCATCTCTAGCCACTTTAATAATGAAAAATGTATGTAATAAATGTAGCACTAGCCACTTTAAACAATGCCACTTTATATAATGTTTACATACCCTACATTACTCATCTCATATGTATATACTGTACTCTATACCATCTACTGCATCTTGCCTACAGTGGGGGAAAAAAGTATTTGATCCCCTGCTGATTTTGTACATTTGCCCACTGACAAAGAAATGATCTGTCTATAATTTTAACGGTAGGTTTATTTCAACAGTGAGAGACAGAATAACAACAAAAAAATCCAGAAAAACGCATGTCAAAAATGTTATAAATTGATTTGCATTTTAACGAGGGAAATAAGTATTTGACCCCCTCTCAATCAGAAAGATTTCTGGATCTCAGGTGTCTTTTATACAGGTAACGAGCTGAGATTAGGAGCACACTCAACCTGTTGGGGCTAGGGGGCAGTATTGAGAATTTTGAAAAAAATATGTGCCCATTTTTAACTGCCTCCTACACCAACTAAGAAGCTAGAATATGCATATTATTGTTCAGGTTTGGATAGAAAACACTCTGAATTTTCTAAAACTGTTTGAATGGTGTCTGTAAGTATAACAGAACTCATATGGCAGTCAAAACCCTGAGACAAATTCTGACAGGAAGTGGATACCTGATGTGTTGAATTACCTTTAAGCCTATGCCATTGAAACACACAGGGGCTTATTAATTGTTGAGAACTTCCTATGGCTTCCACTAGATGTCACCAGTCTTTAGAAAGTGTTTTGAGTCTTATACTGTGAGAACTGAACGAACAAGAGCCTTGGAACGGTGATGGCCGATTAGACTTTTGCGCGCGAGTTCATGTTGGGTACTCTCGTTCCAAAACGTTTTAAAAGAGAATGCAAACGTCCGCCTTGAATATTATTCATGTTCTGGTTAAAAAAGGCACTAATGATTTATGCTATACAACGTTTGACATGTTTGAACGAACATAAATATTTTTTTTCCCCTCGTTCATGACGAGAAGTCCGGCTGGCATAGATCATGTGCTAACAACACGGAGCTTTTTGGACATAAATTATGAGCTTTTTCGAACAAAACTACATTTGTTATGGACCTGGGATTCCTGGAAGTGACATCTGATGAAGAGAATCAAAGGTAATGGATTATTTACATAGTATTTTCGATTTTAGATCTCTCCAACATGGCGGTTAGTCTGTATCGCAAAGCGTATTTTTTTGGGCGCAGTGCTCAGATTATTGCAAAGTGTGATTTCCCAGTAAGGTTATTTTTAAATCTGGCAATCCGGTTGCGTTCAAGAGATGTAAATCTATAATTCTTTGAATGACAATATAATATTTTACCAATGTTTTCGAATAGTAATTATTTAATTTGTTGTGCTGCTTGACTGGCGGTTATTGGAGGGAAACGATTTCCTCAACATCAACGCCATAGTAAAACGCTGTTTTTGGATATAAATATGAACTTGATAGAACAAAAAATGCATGCATTGTCTAACATAATGTCCTAGGAGTGTCATCTGATGGAGATTGTCAAAGGTTAGTACATCATTTTAGCTGGTTTTCTGATTTTGGTGACGCCGGTCTTTGAATTGACAAAACATTACACACAGCTATTGTCAATGTACTCTCCTAACATAATCTAACTTTATGCTTTTGCCGTAAAGCCTTTTTGAAATCGGACAACGTGGTTAGATTAAGGAGATGTTTATCTTTCAAAGGGTGTAAGATAGTTGTATGTTTGAGAAATTTGAATTATGACATTTAATTGTTTTCAAATTTGGCGGTCTTGATATTTCACCTGTTGTTGATTGGGTGTACCAGGGGTGGGACGCTTGCCCATAGAGGTTAAAGGGAGTGCTCCTAATCTCAGTTTGTTACCTGTATAAAAGACACCTGTCCACAGAAGCAATCAATCAGATTCCAAACTCTCCACCATGGCCAAGACCAAAGAGCTCTCCAAGGATGTCAGGGACAAGATTGTAGACCTACACAAGGCTGGAATTGGCTACAAGACCATCGCCAAGCAGTTTGGTGAGAAGGTGACAACATCTGGTGCGATTATTCGCAAATAGAAGAAACACAAAAGAACTGTCAATATCCCTCGGCCTGGGGCACCATGCAAGATCTCACCTCGTGGAGTTGCAATGATCATGAGAACGGTGAGGAATCAGCCCATAACTACACGGGAGGATCTTGTCAATGATCTCAAGGCAGCTACGCCGTGAAGGACTGAAATCCTGCAGCGCCCACAAGGTCCCCCTGCTCAAGAATACATATACATGCCCGTATGAAGTTTGCCAATGAACATCTGAATGATTCAGAGGACAACTGGTGAAAGTGTTGTGGTCAGATGAGACCAAAATGGACTTCTTTGGCATCAAGTCAACTCGCCGTGTTTGGAGGAGGAGGAATGCTGCCTATGACCCCAAGAACACCATCTCCACCGTCAAACATGGAGGTGGAAACATTATGCTTTGGGGGTGTTTTTCTGCTAAGGGGACAGGACAACTTCACTGCATCATTTGACGGGGCCATGTACCGTCAAATCTTGGGTGAGAACCTCCTTCCCTCAGCCAGGGCATTGGAAATGGGTCGTGGATGGGTATTCCAGCATGACAATGACCCAAAACACACGGCCAAGGCAACAAAGGAGTTTCTCAAGAAGAAGCACATTAAGGTCCTGGAGTGGCCTAGCCAGTCTCCAGACCTTAATCCCATAGAAAATCTGTGGAGGGAGCTGAAGGTTCGAGTTGCAAAACGTCAGCCTCGAAACCTTAATGACTTGGAGAAGATCTGCAAAAGGAGTGGGACAAAATCCCTCCTGAGATGTGTGCAAACCTGGTAGCCAACTACAAGAAACGTCTGACCTCTGTGATTGCCAACAAGGGTTTTGCCACCAAGTACTAAGTCATGTTTTGCAGAGGGGTCAAATACTTATTTCCCTCATTAAAATGCAAATCATTTTATAACATTTTCGATATGCGTTTTTCTGGATTTTTTGTTGTTATTCTTTCTCTCACTGTTCAAATAAACCTACCATTAAAATGATAGACTGATCATTTCTTTGTAAGTGGGCAAACGCACAAAATCAGCAGGGGATCAAATACTTTTTTCCCCCACTGTATGCCGTTCGGCCATCGCTCATTCATTAATCTTTATGTAATATTCTTTTTCATTCCTTTACACTTGTTGTGAAATTGTTAGATTACTTGTTAGATATTACTGCATGGTCGGAACTAGATGCACAAGCATTTCTTTTGACAAATACAATTTGATTTGATTTATAGATGTGTTACAATCAAAGTCATCAAAATAAATGTCACAAAAAAGGCCTGTTCATTGAAATGTTTAACATTTCTCATGTTGATAAAACGAGGTTTGGATCGAGGCATTCGTATGTCCCTGACACATGCAATGGGACATTGGACACTAATATCCAAAGCAAATACCCAACTCCCAGCATATTTCTTTGGAGTATTTGTAAATATGAGGTCAATCAAAGTCGATTTTGTAGGGTCCTTTAAGTTTGGACGAGTGGGCTTTGTAATCAGCTGGGTCAAATTTAGATTAGTACAAAAATAATTTTGACAATCAGCATCCTGCCTTCCCTGTGCAAGATTAAAATCTCCAGGTATCAACACGTCTGGGGTAATAAAAATGGCAATTAAATCAGTGAGTTCGTTTAGTGCACATTTCTTGGCGGAAGGTGGGCAATAGATTCCTATAACTGTTCTTCTTGCATATGAACACAACTGAAGACTTAAAACCAACAATTCAAATAGTTTAGGACTGGAAGTAGCCTTTAACAGAGACACAGAAAGAATATTCCTTGTTTAAATAGCGACACCACCACCTTTGCCTTTCCTGTCAGCCTGAAACCCAGTGTAACCATTCATAACAACATTAGAGTCCAGGGTTTTATCAGTTAACCAGGTCTCAGATACTATAAAAATATCAGTCTCTGCCTGAGGCCCAAATGTTGACATGATCAATTGTAGGTAATAAACTACGAATATTAAGATGTAAAAAAGTCAAACCTTTTCTGCATTTAAAATCATACGGAGTTTCAATACTTTGAGATTTCAGAACAACAGGATACTCAATCATTGGATTATACATATTAGGAAAAGAAAAGAAAGTAGGAATAGCAATGACATTTCTCCGGTTAGCACCAACATGTGGAACTCTCACAGTGACCAAAGAGGAGATGGTAAAAACTGACTTACATGTAATGCTAATATTGTCCTCATATAAATTTATTTGACAAACAACCTTTCCAATGTTTGATGACAACAGCCGGGAGCCATTTTCACCCAGGTGAATTCCGTCTTCCACAACGTAGCCAGGCCTATTCCAGAAGGCGTCAAAATTGTCGACGAAGGACATGCCCAAGTCCTTGGTCAAACGCATTAACCACTGGTGAAAAGACCAAAGATGGCTAAAACACTCAGTCCAATTAACAATTATATGTCCTGCTAATTTCTGCACACTCACACACATAAACACGCACACACACATTGACGCCACACACATTCACCTATATACGCTGCTGCTACTATTATTATTATATATTTTATTTCTCCTGCTGCCCAGTCATTTTACTGCTGCCCCAGCCTACATGTACATCGGTGCCTTCAGAAAGTATTCACATCCCTTTACTTATTTAAAATGTTGTTGGATAATTATTATTTATTTTCATTTTTTGTCAACAATCTACACAAAATACTGTGTCGTGTAACATTTGTAAAAAAAAATTCATAAAAATAAAACACTAATATATCTTGATTACATAAGTACTCAACCTACTTTCTGGGTAAGTCTCTAAGATCTTTACACACCTGGATTGTACACTATTTTTACATTATTCTTTTAAAAATTCTTCAAGCTCTGTCAAATTGGTTGTTGATCATTGCTAGACAGGCATAGATTTTCAAACTGATTTAAGTCAAATCTGTAACTAGGCCAATCAGGACCATTCATTGTTGTCTTGGAAAGCAACTCCAGAGTATATTCGGCCTTGTGTTTTAGGTTATTGTCCTGCTGAAAGGTGAAATTGTCTCCCAGTGTCTGTTGGAAAGCAAACTGAACCAGGCTTTCCTCTACTACTTTTCCTGTGCTTCGCTCCATTCCGTTTCTTTTTATCCTAAAAAAACTCCCTAGACCTTGTTGATTACAAGCATACCCATAACGTGATGCAGGTACCAGTATGCTTGAAAATAGGAAGAGTGGTACTCAGTGATGTGTTGTGTTGGATTTGCCCAAACATAACACTTTAGATTCAGGACATTAAGTTAATTTCTTTGCCAAATTTCTGTAGTTTTACTTCAGTGCCTTATTGCAAACATGATGCATGTTTTGGAATATTATTATTCTGCACAGGCTTCCTTCTTTTCATTTAGGTTATTGTTGTGGCGTAACTACAATGTTGTTAGTCCATCCTCAGTTCTCCTATCATAGCCATTAAACTCTGTAACTGTTTTATAGTCACCATTGGCCTCATGGTGAAATCCCTGAGCGGTTTCCTTCCTCTCTGCGAACTGAGATAGGAAGGACACCTGTATCTTTGTAGTGACGGGGTATATTGCTACACCATCAAATGTAATTAATAACTTCACCATGCTAAAAGGGATTATTTTTTACCCATCTACCAATAGGTGCCCTTCTTTGCAAGGCATTGAAAACCTCCCTGGTCTTTGAGTTTGAATCTGTGTTTGAAATTCCGTGATCGACTAAGGGACCTTTGTATGTGTGGGGTACAGAGATGAGGTAGTCATAAAAAAATAATGTAAACACTATTATTGCACTCAGATCGAGTCCATGCAACTTGTTTTGTGACTTAAGCACATTTTTACACCTTAACTTATTTAAGCTTGCCATAACAAAGGGGTTGACTACTCATTGACTCAAGACATGTTTAGCTTTCCATTTTTAATTTAACAAAAAACATAATTCCACTTTGACATTATGGGGTATTGTGTGTAAGCCAGTGACACATAATATAAATTGAATACATTTTTTATTCAGGCTGTAACAACAAAATGTGCAAAAAGTCATGGAGTGTGAATACTTTCATAAGGCACTGTCTTTACCCTGACTACCACTGTATTCCTGCATATTGCTAAGATAATGGTACTGATCTTGTATTTAATTAACATACATCGTCATGTGTTTTACTTCTCATGTGTTTTTATTCTTCGATTTGTTGTAAAGTCGTTTTTATTTTTAGATATCTGACCTAGGATTGATTCTGTACTCTTTAAGATCCTATTCTGGATTTTCTATTTTCTTACTTTTATTGAACACTGTATTGTTGAGAAGGAGCTTGTAACTAATCATTTCGCTGGACTGTTTTACATCTATTGTATGCTGTGAACGCAACAAATAAACTTTGATTTGATAACGCCTTAAAATGTGAGACTGGCTTGCCGAAATGCGAGATGAAGATATCGGGCTCATTCGCCTGTAGGACGCAATAAACTTGAGGATAAAGTTGATGCATTAACTTGTGTGAGGTTAAAGACTTTTCTCTCACATAGTCACGTAACATCTGCGCATGTGTATTGGTTCGCTTCACGCTGTTACAGCGTGGTAGCAACAGGACCAAAACAGCAGAGATGTTTAGCCTCACACTTTAAAGCTCTTAGTTGTTGCTGAAATTGACCCACTATGCTGTTTACTTTGTGCATCTATGTCATATCGTTGAATTTACCTTTAAAACAGAACGACAAAACAGAAACAAAACCGAAAGTGAAAAAACTGCCTGATTTGAGGATCAAACCCACAATGGAAGCTGTAAGCAAAGGTTTAAAGGAAAATGTCATAATTTCAACCTCATATTCATCATCTCCAGCACGACCCCGACGTCAACATATGTGAAAACGGTGGGTTGTTTGTTTTTGTAGTACACACAATTAGTGTATTTAGGTGAGACACATTAGGTGAGACAACAACACATCACAACTGTATCAAGTACATTTTCCCTCAACAAATTATTGATCAGCAAAGTCAGTTCTAGTGTGAAAAGAAAAGGGGGCGCCATGAGAGTTATATAAGATACTCTTCAAAGACGTAGGGTTTCAGATGTTTTTGAAATATGGGCAGGGACTCCGCTGTCCTGACTTTTGGGGGAAGCTTGTTCCAACATTGGGGTACCAGGACAGAGAAGAGCTGACCGGGCTGAGCGGAGCTGCCCTCCCATGTTGTTGATCCATCCTCAGTTCTCCTATCATAGCCATTAAACTCTGTAACTGTTTTATAGTCGCCATTGGCCTCATGGTGAAATCCCTGAGCGGTTTCCTTCCTCTCTGCGAACTGAGATAGGAAGGACACCTGTATCTTTGTAGTGACGGGGTATATTGCTACACCATCAAATGTAATTCATAACTTCACCATGCTAAAAGGGATTACTTTTTACCCATCTACCAATAGGTGCCCTTCTTTGCAAGACATTGAAAACCTCCCTGGTCTTTGAGTTTGAATCTGTGTTTGAAATTCCGTGATCGACTAAGGGACCTTTGTATGTGTGGGGTACAGAGATGCTCCATAGGCAAGCATCAGGGTCTTGAAGATGATTTGAGCTTTGACTGGAAGTAGTAGAGTGTGCAGAGGAGCGGGGTGACATGGGAGAATTTAGGAAGGTTGAACACTAGGCGGGCTGCGTCTAACTGGACTGGGGACAAGTCTGGACAAGTTGCAGGGGTTTGATGGCACAAGTGGGAAGGCCAGCCAACAGAGAGTTGTAATAGTCTAGACGGGAGATGACAAGTGCCTGGATTAGAACCTGCACCCCTTTCTGTGTGAGGAAATGTTGTAGAGCATGAACCTGCAGGAGTGAGTCACTGCTTTGATGTTTGCAGAGAATGGGGGGGGGAGTAGTTGAGTGTCACCCGCATAACAATGATAGGGAGACCATGTGAGGATATGACAGAGCTGAGCGACTTGGTGTAGAAAGAAAAGAGGAGAGGGCCTAGAACCAAGCCCTGGGGGAACACCAGAAGTGAGAGGACGTGGTCCAGACACAGATCCTCTCCACTCCACCTGGTAGGAGCGACCTGCTAGGTAGGATGCAATCCAGGAGTGTGTGGAGCCTGATACGCCAAACCCTGAGAGGGTGGAGAAGAGGATCTGATGGTTCACAGTGTCAAAGGCAGTGGATTGATCTAGGAGGATGAGAACAGAGGAGAGAGAGTTAGCTTTGGCAGAGTGGAGAGCCTCTGTGACACAGAGGAGAGCGGTCTCAGTTGAGTGAGCTGCCTTGAAGCCTGACTGGTTAGGGTCAAGAGGATCGTTCTGAGAGAGATAACGAGAGAGTTGGTCAGAGACATTACTCAAGTGTTTTGGAAAGAAAAGAAAGAAGGGATATCGATTTGTAGTTTTTGACATCAGAGGGGCCATGATTGTTTTTGCTGTTCTCCAAATAGAATTTTGAGTTTTTAAATTGTGTAGAAATGCAGTAAGTTTTTTTTATTTATCATATGAGATTTTTCACCGCCTTTTTTCACCTTGTAGGGTTGTTTTGAGTTATGTCACGTCTATGCTCAAATTTGCTAGCTAGCTAACCAACAACAGTAATGAGAGCCAAGAAGTGCTTACTGTTCAAATGTATTTATAAACAATAAACAATACACATTTGGAGACAAAATTACTTGTCAATAATCCTATGATTGTAAACCAACCCCATCTGTTTCCTGACAGTTCGATGAGCGCACATAATTTTTGTAAGTAAACATTCCACCCGTCTATGGATACTCGCACACGCAGAGCGTAGGGAGCAGGGGGCAGCGCTGTGAGCTGGGGAGAGAGCGAGACCAGCAGCTATTTAATTTTGGCAGAAGCAATCGTGTAGGGCAGGGCCTGAATGTTGCGGGCATGGAAGGGGTTTGGGCTTCAAATTCAGGCCCGTATTGGACTCATGTCACAACTGTCTTCGTCTTCTGAAGAAATAGAAAAGTCCTCATCTGACAAAGTAGACCAATATGCAGCGGATGTCATGTTCATCTTTGAATTTAATTAATCGCTAACGTGAACACTATACAAAAACAATAAACAACGACAGTGCAACAGTTTTGCAGGCTATCCAAAAACGCAGTGCAAAATCAATCTCCCACAAAAGACAAACACACCCTCATATATGGGACTCTCAATCAAAGGCAAATAGACAACACCTGCCTTCAATTGAGAGTCCCAACCCCAATGAACCCAAACATAGAAACAGACACACTAGACTCAACATAGAATACATGAAAATCAAACAGTGCCCAAAAACCCCGGAATACTTAAATCAAATGCCCTTTTTAGAAAACACCACCCCTAACCACATAAAACAAATACCCTCTGCCACGTCCTGACCAAACTACAATAACAATTAACCCTTATACTGGCCAGGACGTGACAACTCACAAATTCAGCTGCCCTCATCTCCTCCCTACAAATGTTTCGAAAAGAAGTCAAGCCTGGCTCTACCCACCATCTGACACACTCGCACAAACAAACCTGCAGAATTAACACTTAAATGTGTTAACCCTCGTAAGGCTGCAGGCTCAGACGTCATCCATAGCCGCGTCCTCAGAGCATGCACAGACCTGCTGGCTGGTGTGTTTACGGACATATTCAATCAATTCCTATCCCAGTCTGCTGTCTCCACATACTTCAAGATGGCCACCATTGTTCCTGTTCCCAAGAAAGCTAAGGTAACTGAACTAAATTACAATCGCCCCGTAGCAATCATTTCTGTCATCATGAAGTGCTTTGAGAGACTAGTCAAGGATCATATCACCTCCACCCTACCTGTTACCCTAGACCCACTCCAATTTGCTTACCGCCCCAATAGGTCCACAGATGATGCAATTGCCATCACACTGCACACTGCCCTATTCCATCTGGACAAGAGGAATACCTATGTAAGAATGCTGTTCATTGACTACAGCTCAGCATTCAACACCATAGTACCCTCCAAACTCATCATTAAGCATGAGACCCTGGGTCTCGACCTTGGGTCTCGACCCCACCCTGTACAACTGGGTTCTGGACTTCCTGACCGGCCGTCCCCAGGTGGTGAAGGTAGGAAACAACATCTCCACTCCGCTGATCCTCAACACTGAGGCCCCACACGGGAGTGTTCTCAGCCCTCTCCTGTACTCGATGTTCACCCATGACTGCGTGGCCATGCACACCTCTAACTGAAAACAAAAGAGATGATTGTGGACTTCAGGAAATAGCAAAGGGAGCACCCCCTATCCACATCGACAGGACAGCAGTGGAGAAGGTGGAAAGTTTTAAGTTCCTCGGTGTAAATATCACCGACAAACTGAAATGGTTCACGCACACAGACAGCGCAACAGCGCCTCTTCAACCTCAGGAGGCTGAAAAAATTGGGCTTGTCACCGAAAACCCTTACTAACTTTTACAGGTGCACAATTGAGAGCATCCTGTCGGGCTGTATCACCGCCTAGTACGGCAACTGCACTGCCCACAACCGCAGGGCTCTCTCTTCGAGGAGAGCCCTAGTGTTTCCGCAGTTCAAGCATGCAGACATTTGCACAGTCTTGCACAAACTGGCATATTTTCTGGCTGGCATTTACAGTTATATTCACATGTTTTCAAGTACTGGTGACAACTAATGCATTCTGACTATTGCACAGATTGTAATGGACACATATGATGTGTGTAAAATACTTTTTTGAAGGTTGTAATGATTGTAGTGAGCTAACGAAAAGCTATTTTCCAGCTTTGTGTGGCACCATGTTTGTTGACATTATACAATGCATTCTGGGTGTCACGTTCTGGGTGTCACTACTTCTGTGAATGTCTGAATATTGCGTCCGAAAATAAACAGGTCACATTCAGGACATAACTTTGTATGGACTGTGTTTGTGCAAAATGTTTCTGTGAAAAAAGAGGCCAGCTCAAATGCTGACTATTGTGTCAATCGAAACTGGATGTTGTAAATAAGTGTTGTAATCACACCAGTTTGAGCATACGCTGCAGGGACCACTGTAGTATGACCACACCCATTTGTTGGTACACGTGAAAAGGTTAAGCTAATATCATTCAAACTTTAAAATGTGCAGAATAGTCTGGATTGAGTTGCTTGTATACAAATCAAATTTCAAAATCAAATCAAATTTATTTTTATATAGCCCTTCGTACATCAGCTGATATTCTCAAAGTGCTGTACAGAAACCCAGCCTAAAACCCCAAACAGCAAGCAAAGCATGTGAAAGAAGCACGGTGGCTAGGAAAAACTCCCTAGGAAAAACTCCCTAGAAAGGCCAAAAACCTAGGAAGAAACCTAGAGAGGAACCAGGCTATGAGGGGTGGCCAGTCCTCTTCTGGCTGTGCAGGGTGGATATTATAACAGAACATGGTCAAAATGTTAAAATGTTAAAATGTTCATAAATGACCAGCATGGTCAAATAATAATAATCATAGTAGTTGTCGAGGGTGCAACAAGCACGTCCGGTGAACAGGTCAGGGTTCCATAGCCGCAGGCAGAACAGTTGAAACTGGAGCAGCAGCACGGCCAGGTGGACTGGGGACAGCAAGGAGTCATCATACCAGGTAGTCCTGAGGCATCCTCCGAGAGAAAGACAGAAAGAGAGAAAGAGAGAATTAGAGAGAGCATATTTAAATACACACAGGACACCGGATAAGACAAGAGAAATACTCCAGATGTAACAGACTGACCCTAGCCCCCCGACACATAAACTACTGCAGCATAAATACTGGAGGCTGAGACAGGAGGGATCAGAAGACACTGTGGCCCCATCCGATGATACCCCCGGACAGGGCCAAACAGGCAGGATATAACCCCACCCACTTTGCCAAAGCACAGCCCCCACACCACTAGAGGGATGTCTCCAACCACCAACTTACCGTCCTAAGACAAGGCCGAGTATAGCCCACAACGATCTCCGCCATGGCACAACCCAAGGGGGGGGGGGGGGGGGGCGCCAACCCAGACAGGAAGACCACGTCAGTGACTCAACCCACTCAAGTGACGCACCCCTCCCATGGACGGCATGGAAGAACACCAGTAGGCCAGTGACTCAGCCTCTGTAAAAGGGTTAGAGGCAGAGAATCCCAGTGGAAAGAGGGGAACCGGCAAGGCAGAGACAGCAAGGGCGGTTCGTTGCTCCAGCCTTTCCGTTCACCTTCACACTCCTGGGCCAGACTATACTTAATCATAGGACCTACTGAAGAGATAAGTCTTCAGTAAAGACTTAAAGGTTGAGACTGAGTCTGCGTCTCTCACATTGGTAGGCAGACCATTCCATAAAAATGGAGCTCTATAGGAGAAAGCCCTACCTCCAGCCGTTTGCTTAGAAATTCTAGGGACAATTAGGAGGCCTGCGTCTTGTGACCGTAGCGTACGTGTAGGTATGTACGGCAGGACCAAATCGGAAAGATAGGTAGGAGCAAGCCCATGTAATGCTTTGTAGGTTAGCAGTAAAACCTTGAAATCAGCCCTTGCCTTAACAGGAAGCCAGTGTAGGGAGGCTAACACTGGAGTAATATGATCAAATTTTTTGGTTCTAGTCAGGATTCTAGCAGCCGTATTTAGCACTAACTGAAGTTTATTTAGTGCTTTATCCGGGTAGCCGGAAAGTAGAGCATTGCAGTAGTCCAGCCTAGAAGTAACAAAAGCATGGATTAATTTTTCTGCGTCATTTTTGGACAGAAAATTTCTGATTTTTGCAATGTTACGTAGATGGAAAAAAGCTGTCCTTGAAACAGTCTTGATATGTTCTTCAAAAGAGAGATCAGGGTCCAGAGTAACGCCGAGGTCCTTCACAGTTTTATTTGAGACGACTGTACAACCATCCAGATTAATTGTCAGATTCAACAGAAGATCTCTTTGTTTCTTGGGACCTAGAACAAGCATCTCTGTTTTGTCCGAGTTTAAAAGTAGAAAGTTTGCAGCCATCCACTTCTTTATGTCTGAAACACAGGCTTCTAGCGAGGGCAATTTTGGGGCTTCACCATGTTTCATTGAAATGTACAGCTGTGTGTCGTCCGCATAGCAGTGAAATTTAACATTATGTTTTCGAATGACATCCCCAAGAGGTAAAATATATAGTGAAAACAATAGTGGTCCTAAAACGGAACCTTGAGGAACACCGAAATTTACAATTGATTTGTCAGAGGACAAACCATTCACAGAGACAAACTGATATCTTTCCGACAGATAAGATCTAAACCAGGCCAGAACTTGTCCATGTAGACCAATTTGGGTTTCCAATCTCTCCAAAAGAATGTGGTGATCGATGGTATCAAAAGCGGCACTAAGATCTAGGAGCACGAGGACAGATGCAGAGCCTCGGTCTGACGTCATTAAAAGGTCATTTACCACCTTCACAAGTGCAGTCTCAGTGCTATGATGGGGTCTAAAACCAGACTGAAGCGTTTCGTATACATTGTTTGTCTTCAGGAAGGCAGTGAGTTGCTGTGCAACAGCTTTTTCTAAAATTTTTGAGAGGAATGGAAGATTCGATATAGGCCGATAGTTTTTTATAATTTCTGGATCAAGATTCGGCTTTTTCAAGAGAGGCTTTATTACTGCCACTTTTAGTGAGCTTGGTACACATCCGGTGGATAGAGAGCCGTTTATTATGTTCAACATAGGAGGGCCAAGCACAGGAAGCAGCTCTTTCAGTAGTTTAGTTGGAATAGGGTCCAGTATGCAGCTTGAGGGTTTGGAGGCCATGATTATTTTCATCATTGCGTCAAGAGATACAGTACTAAAACACTTTAGTATCTCCCTTGATCCTAGGTCCTGGCAGAGTTGTGCAGACTCAGGACAATGGAGCTTTGGAGGAATACCCAGATTTAAAGAGGAGTCTGTAATTTGCTTTCTAATGATCATGATCTTTTCCTCAAAGAAGTTCATACATTTATTACTGCTGAAGTGAAAGCCATCCTCCATTTGCGAAGGCTGCTTTTTAGTTAGCTTTGCGACAGTATCAAAAAGAAATTTCGGATTGTTCTTATTTTCCTCAATTAAGTTGGAAAAATAGGATGATCGAGCAGCAGTAAGGGCTCTTCGATACTGCACGGTACTGTCTTTCCAAGCTAGTCGGAAGACTTCCAGTTTGGTGTGGCGCCATTTCCGTTCCAATTTTCTGGAAGCTTGCTTCAGAGCTCGTGTATTTTCTGTATACCAGGGAGCTAGTTTCTTATGACAGATGTTTTTAGTTTTTAGGGGTGCAACTGCATCTAGGGTATTGCGCAAGGTTAAATTGAGTTCCTCGGTTAGGTGGTTAACTGATTTTTGTCCTCTGACGTCCTTGGGTAGGCAGAGGCAGTCTGGAAGGGCATCAAGGAATCTTTGGGTTGTCTGAGAATTTATAGCACGACTTTTAATGCTCCTTGGTTGGGGTCTGAGCAGATTATTTGTTGCAATTGCAAACGTAATAAAATGGTGGTCCGATAGTCCAGGATTATGAGGAAAAACATTTAGATCCACAACATTTATTCCATGGGACAAAACTAGGTCCAGAGTATGACTGTGGCAGTGAGTAGGTCCAGAGACATGTTGGACAAAACCCACTGAGTCGATGATGGCTCCGAAAGCCTTTTGGAGTGGGTCTGTGGACTTTTCCATGTGAATGTTAAAGTCACCAAAAATTAGAATATTATCTGCTATGACTACAAGATCCGATAGGAATTCAGGGAACTCAGTGAGGAACACTGCATATGGCCCAGGAGGCCTATAAACAGTAGCTATAAAAAGTGAGTGAGTAGGCTGCATAGATTTCATGACTAGAAGCTCAAAAGACGAAAACGTCATTGTTGTTTTTTTTTTTGTAAATTGAAATTTGCTATCGTAAATGTTAGCAACACCTCCGCCTTTGCCGGATGCACGGGGGGTATGGTCACTAATGTAACCTGGGGGTGAGGCCTCATTTAACACAGTAAATTCATCAGGCTTAACCTGTTGGGTCTAGGGGGCAGCATTTGCACGTCTGGATAAAAAAAATGTACCCGATTTAATCTGGTTACTAATCCTACCCAGTAACTACAATATGCATATACTTATTATATATGGATAGAAAACACTCTAAAGTTTCCAAAACTGTTTGAATGGTGTCTGTGAGTATAACAGAACTCATTTGGCAGGCAAAACCCTGAGACATTTTCTGACAGGAAGTGGATACCTGATGTGTTGTATTGACTTTAAACCTATCCCATTGAAAAACACAGGGGTTTAGGAATATTTTGGCACTTCCTATTGCTTCCACTAGATGTCACCAGCCTTTACAAAGTGTTTTGAGTCTTCTGGAGGGAGATCTGACCGAACAAGAGCCATGGAACGATGATGGCCCATTAGACACCTTGCGCGCGAGTTGATGTTGGGTACCCTCGTTCCAATACGTTATAAAAGAGTATGCATTCGTCCACCTTGAATATTATTCATGTTCTGGTTAAAAAAGGCCCTAATGATTTATGCTATACAACGTTTGACATGTTTGAACGAACGGAAATATATTTTTTCCCCTCGTTCATGACGAGAAGTCCGGCTGGCTTACATCATGTGCTAACGAGACGGAGATTTTTGGACATAAATGATGAGCTTTTTTGAACAAAACTACATTCGTTATGGACCTGTGATACCTGGAAGTGACATCTGATGAAGAGAATCAAAGGTAATGGATTATTTACATAGTATTTTCGATTTTAGATCTCCCCAACATGACGTCTAGTCTGTATCGCAACGCGTATTTTTCTGGGCGCAGTGCTCAGATTATTGCAAAGTGTGATTTCCCAGTAAGGTTATTTTTAAATCTGGCAAGTTGATTGCGTTCAAAAGATGTAAATCTATAATTCTTTAAATGACAATATAATATTTTACCAATGTTTTCTAATTTTAATTATTTAATTTGTGACGCTGACTTGACTGCCGGTTATTGGAGGGAAACGATTTCCTCAACATCAATGCCATAGTAAAACGCTGTTTTTGGATATAAATATCAACTTGATAGAACTAAAAATGCATGCATTGTCTAACATAATGTCCTAGGAGTGTCATCTGATGGAGATTGTAAAAGGTTAGTGTATCATTTTAGCTGGTTTTATGGTTTTGGTGACCCTGTCTTTGACTTGACAAAACATTACACACAACTCTTGTAAATGTACTGTCCTAACATACTCTAAATTTATGCTTTCGCCGTAAAACCTTTTTGAAATCGTAAAACGTGGTTAGATTAAGGAGATGTTTATCTTTCAAATGGTGTAACATAGTTGTATTTTTGAAAAATTTGAATTTTGACATTTATTTGGATTCAAATTTGCCGCTCTTGAAATGCACCTGCTGTTGATGGAGTGCACCACGGGTGGCACGCTAGCGTCCCACCTAGCCCCAAGAGGTTAAGCCATGTTTCAGTCAGGCCAATCACATCAAGATTATTATCAGTGATTAGTTCATTGACTATAACTGCCTTGGAAGTGAGGGATCTAACATTAAGTAACCCAATTTTGAGATGTGAGGTATCACAATCTCTTTCAATAATGGCAGGAATGGAGGAGGTCTTTATACTAGTGAGATTGCTAAAGCGAACACCGCCATTTTTAATTTTGCCCAACCTAGATCGAGGCACAGACATGGTCTCAATGGGGAAAGCTGAGCTGACTACGCTGACTGTGCTAGTGGCAGACTCCACTAAGCTGGCAGGCTGGCTAACAGCCTGCTGCCTGGCCTGCACCCTATTTCATTGTGGAGCTAGAGGAGTTAGAGCCCTGTCTATGTTCGTAGATAAGATGAGAGCACCCCTCCAGCTAGGATGGAGTCCGTCACTCCTCAACAGGCCAGGCTTGGTCCTGTTTGTGGGTGAGTCCCAGAAAGAGGGCCAATTATCTACAAATTCTATCTTTTGGGAGGGGCAGAAAACAGTTTTCAACCAGCGATTGAGTTGTGAGACTCTGCTGTAGAGCTCATCACTCCCCCTAACTGGGAGGGGGCCAGAGACAATTAATCGATGCCGACACATCTTTCTAGCTGATTTACACGCTGAAGCTATGTTGCGCTTGGTGACCTCTGACTGTTTCATCCTAACATCGTTGGTGCCGACGTGGATAACAATATCTCTATACTCTCTACACTCGCCAGTTTTAGCTTTAGCCAGCACCGTCTTTAGATTAGCCTTAACGTCGGTAGCCCTGCCCCCTGGTAAACAGTGTATGATCGCTGGATGATTAGTTTTAAGTCTAATACTGCGGGTAATGGAGTCGCCAATGACTAGGGTTTTCAATTTGTCAGAGCTAATGGTGGGAGCCGTCGGCGTCTCAGACCCCACAACGGGAGGAGTAGAGACCAGAGAAGTCTCGGCCTCCGACTCCGACTCGCTTAATGGGGAGAACCGGTTGAAAGTTTCTGTCGGCTGAATAAGCGACACCGGTTGAGCATTCCTACAGCGTTTCCCTCCAGAAGCCATGAGAAAGATGTCCGGCTGCGGGGACCGTGCGAGGGGGTTTATACTAACGTTACTATCTGTACTTACTGGTGGCACAGACGCTGTTTCATCCTTTCCTACACTGAAATTACCCTTGCCTAACGATCGCGTCTGAAGCTGGGCTTGCAGCACAGCTATCCTTGCCGTAAGGCGATCGTTCTCCTGTATATTATAAGTACAACGACTGCAATTAGAAGGCATCATGTTAATGTTACTTAGCTTCGGCTGTTTGAAGTCCTGACGAACCATGTCCAGATAAAACCTCCGGGGTGAAAAAGTTGAATGAAAAAAGTTGAGTGAGGGAAAAAGTAAAAATATACGGTAATGAAAAAGTAAAAAACCGTCAGGTATCAAAGTAAGATCGGCAACAAAAACGCAGAGCAGCGTAAACAACATTTTGATAACATTTATACTTTCTAAACTATTTCTTCAACATTCTAAAGGTCCCAATGTTATGAACTCGCAGACTTCCAACATTCTACTCATTGTAAAAAAATAAAAATTTGACACAAATCAGCTACTTTGACCACTTTCCCAACACATTAGTGTCGTGTCTTTGGGGTACCATTAAACTGAAGACATGTTTATCAATTAACTCCCTGTAATTATTATCACGCGATTAAACTGATTAATCGTTTAATTGTAATCAACTAGGAGATCGGGGCACCAAGGAGAATATTCAGATTACAAAGTTATAATTTTCCTAACAGAAAACATACAAACAGTAATTATCGTCACAAAGGATTGGTATAGTAATGTGCCCTAATGGCTAACAGGCATGGCTGGTCTGTTAGACAATGGGTCATAAACGGTCAGCTGAGAAGGTACACAGAGTTCATTAATATTAACAATTGACAATTGAAGGCTCGCTCATTCGGGAACAATTGCAATCAATATATATTTACGCTCATGTGTGTCATCGGGATCCTTGTTGGAGAGTTTTGTCTGCGTTCTCTCTTTCTCTCTCTCTCGGTTAGAATGGCTCTTTCAGAGCGACATTCATTAATGTCGTCATAGAATGGATGTTTCGTTGGTCTTCGCGTTCGATGATATAATTTACTTAGCTGCAGACTAATAATTAATATCAAAGACTTGTTCTTATTCTGTCGGTCTCGATAGTCTAAAAGTTAACCACGTGGTGTAGTTCACTTTCAGTAGAGGAATTGGATGGCAAAACCTATTGGCCATGGAGTGGAGGCCTGGTCTAAAGAAATGTAAATCAGGGTGGGTTTTATAGTGACCCTTGAACAGGCTTGTCAAATGAAGCCTGGTCCTGTATGTGTCCCTGAGGGCGTGCCTATGACTGAGTTAGACTTGGTTACAGAAATACAATTCTATCACATTAACCTCTTGGGGCTATGTGGGACGCTAGCGTGCCACCCGTGGTGCACCCTATCAACAGCAGGTGCATTTCAAGAGCGGCAAATTTGAAACCAAATAAATGTCAAAATTCAAATTTTTCAAACATACAACTATCTTACACCCTTTGAAAGATAAACATCTCCTTAATCTAACCACGTCGTCCGATTTCAAAAAGGTTTTACGGCGAAAGCATAAAGTTAGATTATGTTAGGAGAGTACATTGACAATAGCTGTGTGTAATGTTTTGTCAATTCAAAGACAGGCATCACCAAAACCATAAAACCAGCTAAAATGATGCACTAACCTTTGACAATCTCCATCAGATGACACTCCTAGGACATTATGTTAGACAATGCATGCATTTTTTGTTCTATCAAGTTCATATTTATATCCAAAAACAGCGTTTTACTATGGCGTTGATGTTCAGGAAATCGTTTCCCTTCAATAACCGGCAGTCAAGTCAGCACCACAAATTAAATAATTCAAATTAGAAAACATTGGTAAAATATTATATTGTCATTTAAAGAATTATAGATTTACATCTCTTGAACGCAATCGACTTGCCAGATTTAAAAATAACCTTACTGGGAAATCACACTTTGCAATAATCTGAGCACTGCGCCCAGAAAAATACGCTTTGCGATACAGACAAACGGCCATGTTGGAGAGATCTAAAATCGAAAATACTATGTAAATAATCCATTACCTTTGATTCTCTTCATCAGATGTCACTTCCAGGGATCCCAGGTCCATAACGAATGTAGTTTTGTTCAAAAAAGCTAATCATTTATGTCCAAAAAGCTCCGTGTTGTTAGCACATGATCTAAGCCCGCCGGACTTCACTTCATGAACGAGGGGAAAAAATATATTTACGTTCATTCAAACATGTCAAACGTTGTATAGCATAAATCATTAGTGCCTTTTTTAACCAGAACATGAATAATATTCAAGGTGGACGAATGCATTCTCTTTTAAAACGTATTGGAACGAGGGTACCCAACATGACCTCGCGCGCCAGAGTCTAATCGGCCATCACCGTTCCAAGGCTCTTGTTCGGTCAGATCTCATAGTAGAAGACTCAAAACACTTTGTAAAGGCTGGTGACATCTAGTGGAAGCAATAGGAAGTGCCAAAACATTAATCAGCCCCTGTGTGTTTCAATGGCATAGGCTTAAAGGTAATTCAACACATCAGGTATCCACTTCCTGTCAGAAAATGTCTCAGGGTTTTGCCTGCCAAATGAGTTCTGTTATACTCACAGACACCATTCAAACAGTTTTAGAAACTTTTGGGTGTTTTCTATCCATATATAATAAGTATATGCATGTTCTAGTTACTGGGTAGGATTAGTAACCAGATTAAATCGGGTACGTTTTTTTTATCCAGCCGTGAAAATACTGCCCCCTAGCCCCAACAGGTTAACATCAGTACATAGCATCTCAATGTATTATAAAAGCTTTATCCTTATTAATACATTCTATACAACCATTATGATGCAAGTCTCAAGCTGAGGCTATTATATAAACAGTTTTATGGTAATATGGCTATATTGTCTCTTCTGAGTATCACAAAATTGTACCAAGCGGACCAGTTCGTAGCTGGATTCTTCACCAATCTCCCATACCTTCTCCAGAACACAAATGTCGCTTGGCTCCCCAATTCTGTGAGTTGGAAGAATTTCCTGTGTCTCTCTATGGGCCATGTGGCCAGAGACTCTCCTGGAATTTTACCACTCCTTCACACAGGGACTGGGTGGGGGGAAGGTACGTTGGGAAATGGTACAAAGGGGAGGGGGTCAACTGTCCTCCCTGTACCAAAAGAGGCCAACGTCATGACATTAGACAACAACTTAGAGCATATGAAATCTTAGTCTAGTTCTCTGCTTTTCAAATCTAAAATCAGAACAGAAATATATTCTACCAATCAAACGCCACAGCTGCAGCTGCATCAAAAACATTCACTCAAAAAATATATATCAAAAAAATACAAAATTGACCAATTTTGACCAACACTTTGCAAAGGAAGTCCCACAATTTTTTTTTATTTTGTTTTGAATTTTGTATAATTTTAAATTCAGAATAATTTTCTGTTGGCACTAACATCATTCCATTCTGCTGTTACCTTTGGTATAGGATGGACTGCTGAATAAACTGCAGGTTGTTCTTGGCTTGTAATATGATAGCAAATGTATCATTTCCTTAACCTGTTAGGGCTAGGGGGCAGTATTGACACGGCTGGATAAAAAACATACCCGATTTAATCTGGTTACCACTCCTACCCAGTAACTAGAATATGCATATACTTATTACATATGGATAGAAAACACCCTCAATTTTCTAAAACTGTTTGAATGGTGTCTGTGAGTTTAACCTGTTTAGGATAGGGGGCAGTATTGACACGGCTGGATAAAAAACATACCCGATTTAATCTGGTTACCACTCCTACCCAGTAACTAGAATATGCATATACTTATTACATATGGATAGAAAACACCCTAAATTTTCTAAAACTGTTTGAATGGTGTCTGTGAGTATAACAGAACTCAAATGGCAGGTCAAAACCTGAGAGATTCCTTTACAGGAAGTGGCCTGTCTGACCATTTCTTGAACTTCTTTTCCATCTCTATCATTTACTAAGGATCTCTGCTCTAACGTGACACTTCCCACGTTGTCCATAGGCGCTCAGAGCCCGGGAAAAAACAGAATGTCGTCATTCCAGCCCCAGGCTGAAACACATTATCGCCTTTCTCAAGTGGCCGATCAAGGGACACTGGGCTTATGCGCGTGACCCGACCGCCCCCGCCTTTGGGATTTTTTCCTCTGTTTGCCGAAAAGGAGATTCCCTGTCGGAATATTATCGCTTTTCTACGAGAAAAATGTCGTAAAAATTGATTTTAAACAGCGGTTGACATGCTTCGAAGTACGGTAATGGAATACTTAGAATTTTATTGTCACGAATTGCGCCATGCGCGCGACACTTCTTTACTATTTCGGATAGTGTCTGGAACGCACGAACAAAACGCCGCTATTCGGATATAACGATGGATTATTTTGGACCAAACCAACATTTGTTATTGAAGTAGCAGTCCTGCGTGTGCATTCTGACGAAGACAACAAAAGGTAATCAAACTTTTATAATAGTAAATATGATTATGGTGAGTGCTAAACTTGCCGGGTGTCTAAATAGCGAGCCCGTGATGCCTGGGCTATGTACTTAGAATATTGCAAAATGTGCTTTCACCAAAAAGCTATTTTAAAATCGGACATATCGAGTGCATAGAGGAGGTCTGTATCTATAATTCTTAAAATAATTGTTATGCTTTTTGTGAACGTTTATCGTGAGTAATTTAGTAAAATTTTAGCGAATTCCCCGGAAGTTTGCGGGGGGTATGCTAGTTCTGAACGTCACATGCTAATGTAAAAAGCTGGTTTTTGATATAAATATGAACTTGATTGAACAAAACATGCATGTATTGTATAACATAATGTCCTAGGGTTGTCATCTGATGAAGATCATCAAAGGTGAGTGCTGCATTTAGCTGTCTTCTGGGTTTTGGTGACATTATATGCTGGCTTGAAAAATGGGTGTCTGATTATTTCTGGCTTGGTACTCTGCTGACATAATCTAATGTTTTGCTTTCGTTGTAAAGCCTTTTTGAAATCGGACAGTGTGGTTAGATTAACGAGAGTCTTGTCTTTAAATGGCTGTAAAATAGTCATATGTTTGAGAAATTGAAGTAATAGGATTTTTAAGGTTTTGAAAATCGCGCCACAGGCTGGCAGTGGCTGTTACGTAGGTGGGACGAATTCGTCCCGCCTAGCCTAGAGAGGATAACAGAACTCAAATGGCAGGTCAAAACCTGAGAGATTCCTTTACAGGAAGTGGCCTGTCTGACCATTTCTTGAACTTCTTTTCCATCTCTATCATTTACTAAGGATCTCTGCTCTAACGTGACACTTCCCACGTCGTCCATAGGCGCTCAGAGCCCGGGAAAAAACAGAATGTCGTCATTCCAGCCCCAGGCTGAAACACATTATCGCCTTTCTCAAGTGGCCGATCAAGGGACACTGGGCTTAGGCGCGTGACCCGACCGCCCCCGCCTTTGGGATTTTTTCCTCTGTTTGCCGAAAAGGAGATTCCCTGTCGGAATATTATCGCTTTTCTACGAGAAAAATGTCGTAAAAATTGATTTTAAACAGCGGTTGACATGCTTCGAAGTACGGTAATGGAATATTTAGAATTTTATTGTCACGAATTGCGCCATGCGCGCTACACTTCTTTACTATTTCGGATAGTGTCTGGAATGCACGAACAAAACGCCGCTATTCGGATATAACGATGGATTATTTTGGACCAAACCAACATTTGTTATTGAAGTAGCAGTCCTGGGTGTGCATTCTGACGAAGACAACAAAAGGTAATCAAACTTTTATAATAGTAAATATGATTATGGTGAGTGCTAAACTTGCCGGGTGTCTAAATAGCGAGCCCGTGATGCCTGGGCTATGTACTTAGAATATTGCAAAATGTGCTTTCACCAAAAAGCTATTTTAAAATCGGACATATCGAGTGCATAGAGGAGGTCTGTATCTATAATTCTTAAAATAATTGTTATGCTTTTTGTGAACGTTTATCGTGAGTAATTTAGTAAAATTTTAGCGAATTCCCCGGAAGTTTGCGGGGGGTATGCTAGTTCTGAACGTCACATGCTAATGTAAAAAGCTGGTTTTTGATATAAATATGAACTTGATTGAACAAAACATGCATGTATTGTATAACATAATGTCCTAGGGTTGTCATCTGATGAAGATCATCAAAGGTGAGTGCTGCATTTAGCTGTCTTCTGGGTTTTGGTGACATTATATGCTGGCTTGAAAAATGGGTGTCTGATTATTTCTGGCTTGGTACTCTGCTGACATAATCTAATGTTTTGCTTTCGTTGTAAAGCCTTTTTGAAATCGGACAGTGTGGTTAGATTAACGAGAGTCTTGTCTTTAAATAGCTGTAAAATAGTCATATGTTTGAGAAATTGAAGTAATAGGATTTTTAAGGTTTTGAAAATCGCGCCACAGGCTGCCAGTGGCTGTTACGTAGGTGGGACGCAATCGTCCCACCTAGCCCATAGAGGTTAAGTTTAGTATTCAGCACTAGCACAAACTACAACTTTGTAAGTAAATTTGAATTAAAAATAAATGTGTAAATACATTTGTAAAGATCTACAGTAAGCAATTAGACCATTTCAACTTGAGGTTTGGCATATTACTTACACTACATGAGTATGTCAAAATCTCATTCCAAAATCATGGGCATTAAAATGGAGTTGGTCCCCCCTTTGCCGCTATAACATCCTACACTCTTCTGGGAAGGCTTTCCCCTAAACGTTGCAACATTGTTGTGGGGACTTGCTTCCATTTCGCCACAAGAGCATTAGTGAGGTCGGGTCCTGATGTTGGGCAATTAGGCCTGGGTACAATCCAATTCATCCCAAAGGTGTTCAATGGGGATAAGGTCAGGACTCTGTTCAGGCCAGTCAGGTTCTTCCACACCAATCTCGACAAACATTTCTCTATGGACTTCACTTTGTGCATGGGGCATTATCATGCTGAAACAGGAAAGGGCCTTCCCCAAACTGTAGCCACGAAGTTGGAAGCACAGAATCGTCTAAAATGTAATTGTATGCTTTAGCTTTAAGATTTCCATTCACTGGCCAAGGCCGAACCATGAAAAACAGCCCCAGACCATTAAACTTTACAGTTGCATTGGGGCAGGTAGTGTTCTCCTGGCATATGCCAAACCCAGATTCGTCCGTCAGACTGCCAGATGGTGAAGCATGATTCATCACTACAGAGAATGCGTTCCCACTGCTCCAGAGTCCAATGGTGGCGAGCTTTACACCACTCCAGCCGACGCTTGGCATTGCTCATGGTGATCTTAGGCTTGTGTGCAGCTGCTCAGCCATGGAAACCCATTTCACGAAGCTCCCAATGAACAGTACTTGTGCTGACATTACATCCAAAGTCAGTTTGGAACTAGTTAGTGAATGTTGCAGCCGAGGACAGACAATTTTATGCATTACCCTTCAGCACTCGGCGGTCCTGTTCTGTGAGCTTGTGTGGCGTACCACTTCGCGGCTGAGCCGTTGTTGCTCCTAGATGTTTCCACTTCACAATAACAGCATTTACAGTTGACCGTGGCAGCACTACCAGGGCAGAACTGACTTGTTGGGAAGGTGGCATCCGATGACAGTGCCACATTGAAAGTCACTGAGCTCTTCAGTAAGTCCATTCTATTGCCAATGTTTGTCTATGGAGATTACATGGCTGTGTGCTCGATGTTAAACAGCTGTCAGCAATGGGTGTGGCTGAAGTAGCCAAAGGTCCTTCCACCACTCTCTGTCTTTGGCCCATGTTGCGCTTCATCCTGCGAGAGACTAATCTTGGCCAGCTCATCCACCACAGTTCTGGGACAGGTAGTTTTAGGCCTACCAGGTTTTCTTTTCCCTGGTGGAGTCCACCTTAGGGCCATGTTTGGGTTTGTGATCCTGCTCCATCCGGAAATCATGGCCAAGCCAACACATTATTCTGACCTTGATTTGATGGGGGATGTTCTGGCTTTTGGCCTTCCTGTATAGTTCGAGGATGGTGATTTTATTTGGCCAGCAGCAGATTATTCTGAGGCATCCATTATGGAATGCCTCAACCTTCTTAATGTTCGCTTTGACGACCCGTGAACATTCAGACCCATACAACAGGACATACTTCCATTGCTGTTGTATAGGTGGTCCTTTGTTTTAAGGCTGTACTGTTTGGTATGGAGTTTGGAGAAGACAACCCAAGCTTTTCCCAATCTTGCCTTGATGTCCTTTTTGAGCCCCACTGTCTTTGCTGTTCAGGCTGCCCAGGTATGGGAAGTCATCCACAATACCCAAGTGTGCTTAAACTAATAGCACACAAATTATTGTATTTTTTCTTGTCTATATTGAATAAATCATTTAAACATTCACAGTGTAGGTTGGAAAAAGTATGTGAACCCCTAGGCTAATGACTTCTCCAAAAGCTAATTGGAGTCAGGAGTCAGCTAACCTGGAGTCCAATCAATGAGACGAGATTGGAGATGTTGTTTAGAGCTGCCTTGCCCTATAAAAACACCAACAAAATTTGAGTTTGCTATTCACAAGAAGTATTGCCTGATGTGAACCATGCCTTGAAAAAAAGAGATCTCAGAAGACCTACGATTAAGAATTGTTGACTTGCATGAAGGTGGAAAGGGTCACAAAAGTATCTCTAAAAGCCTTGATGTTCATCAGTCCACGGTAAGACAAATTGTCTACAAATGGAGAAAGTTCAGCACTGTTGCTACTCTCCCTAGGAGTGGCAGTCCTGCAAAGATGACTGCAAGAGCACAGTGCAGAATGCTCAATGAGGTTAAGAAGAATCCTAGAGTGTCAGCTGAACACTTACAGAAATCTCTGGAACATGCAACCATCTCTGTTGACGAGTCTACGATACACAAAACACTAAACAAGAATGTTGTTCATGGGAGGACACCACGGAAGAAGCCACTGCTGTCCAAAAAAAACATTGCTACACATCTGAAGTACGCAAAAGAGCACCTGGATGTTCCACAGCGCTTCTGCCAAAATATTCTGTGGACAGATTAAAACCTCTCTAGGGTATGTGGGACGCTACCGTCCCACCTGGACAACATCCGGTGAAAATGCAGAGCACCAAATTCAAAAACAGAAATACTCATAATAAAAATTCATATAACATACAAGTGTTATACATCAGCTTAAAGATGAACTTCTTGTTAATCCAACCGTTGTGTCAGATTTCAAAAAGGCTTTACGGCGAAAGCATACAATGCGATTATCTGAGGACAGCGCCCAGCACACAAATCATTACAAACAGTTACCAGTTACCAGTAGAGGAGTAACAAAAGTCAGAAGTAGTTGTGACTTAGATGAAGATCAGATCAATGTATAATTGTTTGTGTGTTATTAGTTTAAGCAGACTGTGTTTGTCTATTATTGTGACTTAGATGAAGATCAGATCAAATTTTATGACCAATTTATGTAGAAATCCAGGTAATTCCAAAGCGTTCACATACTTTTTCTTGCCACTGTATAAGCTCTGTGTCTTGTGTAGGCTTGCCCTGGCGTGACGTTTAGATAACCGTGTAAATTCTCTCTCGGACAAGGTGAGTTTTATTAATATTTTTGCCTTTACTCTCAAAAATGTGAAATGCTAATTAGCAACAGAGAAGACCACAGCAAGACTACAACTTCCAGCAGGAAGCTCCTGCACATCATCTCTAGTCGACATTGTCAGCTACTGTTCACCAGCGCGATCAGAGAACTGTGTCCAATCCATGAACTTATGTCCCCTTTCCCTGTCTTAACCAGCCACTGACTACACTTAAGGTAGCTAGTTAGCAGAGCAGTAGATCAAACAATGATTTTGTTTTACTTAGCCTAGATAATTGTTTGTACAGTATGTCTACTTTGGTGTCTATTTCAAAACTTATGGCATTTTTCAAGGCTGAGCATAAGATCATTAAAAGGGGAGAAGAACACTATAAGTCTGGCCATGTGGAGAAGTCTAGCTATAGTGAGGGGCAACTCACTGGTTTGGTCAAGGCCAGCATGAGGGATAAAGTTTGTCCTGTGTTGGTGAGTGTAGCTATTAAGTTAAGTTTTAGCTTCTTAGCAATACAGTGTGTTCTATACAGCTGTCAACATTCTACAAGGAAAGAGCCACTTTTTATAATCATTAACCAGATTGCCCCAGATGCCAGACTTCGATGAGTGATAACTCAGTTCTAGAATGTTGTCATTGATGAGAATGAATAAAAAAAATCTATTGCCATTCAGAAGTAACTTTGTTTAGACATCTAGCCTGTATTGTAGTTGCATGACCAGAGACAAATCTTCAAAGGCACAGTATTTATTTACTTGGGGTGGTACATGCATTCACAGTCTTGATTTATTGGATCCTTCTCACTATATGATTGATAAGTTAAATGAAAAAATCCCAAGTTATCAATTAAAAGTTTATGGAAAAACTTGTGAAAATGTGTTTATTAATTATTCTACAGCTGTAATGTCATCAATCAAATCAAACTTTATTTATATAGCACATTTCTTACAACAAATACATTTCAAGGTGTTCAAAGTCATGCATTGAAAGACATGTGGTACTTAAAATCTTTCCTTTTGGCAGGTGACCGGAGATTCTCTCTACCACATGCAAATGCCTCCATGGAGCTCATAAGTATAGCCTATTTTGGTGGTTCACAATATCGGCCGACCAACCCCAATTGGCACACCATGAGGAGAGAAAGGTTGATGGCAGCAATTATGGAGCAGTGGTTAGGGCCAAGCGTGTTACTCCGCCACTGCTAAAAAGGGTCCTCAGATCACAGTTGTTGGATGGGATGTCTGTAAAGTGGGGCACAAATAACGAAGAGGTGGGCATCAAACCTTCCGGTGAGGTATCAAGGTCAATGGCTACAGGGATGGATGTGCAGGAGTCAGGGCTTTGGGCCACGGGGTCTGGGATCCTGGGTGCCTCACCCGATGGTCTGGTATGCACCACAGCAGTGATGAAGGTCAAGTGTTCTTACGGTGCAAGAGACCTACCAAAGCTTCCACCACCATTCCCATCAGCGTGACGACTTCTGACAGACTCAAGATCCTCCTCCTGTCAGTACCTGTTTTCAGGGAAGCCAATGGTCCAAATATATTCCACATAGTTCAAACACACACACTAGGCTCCCAGAATTGGTTATATTACATACAAGTTTTGCTCAAAGCAGCCAACTAAAGTAATATAGTTAACAAATTCAATCTCAAAGGCTGGTCTGACTGAATCGCCTCAGTTTCGTTCAGTAGTACAGTGGGTACTGCGTACGGCCCAGAACATCACCGAGGCCAATCTTGCTGCCATCCAGGACCTTCATACCAGGCAGAGTCAGAGGAAGGCCCAAAAAATTGTCAACGACTCCAGCCACCCTAGTCATAGACTGTTCTCTCTGTTACCGCACGGTGTTACGCACGCCTCTAGAAAGAGGGAATGCAACACCCTGCTACAACTCAACTCTCCGTGGTGTAAAAAAGGTGTGGAAGTGTAGGTGTGAGCAAGGATGACAAAAAGGCAGAGAATACCGTTTACTGGGAATTTATTCCTTCACGCGGTAAGTTGTGGAATAGGGGCTGGACGGAACCAAAGCAAAGAAACTAAATATCAAAGCCCCCTCTCCTACCTTACCTGCCTACCCACTACTTACCTAACTAGCACCACCTGGTGCACTAACCAAAATACAGGGAATGGTCCGCCCAGGTCTTTCCTAGTGTGCATAGACAATAAAATTACTACGGGTATATGTATGCCCGCGGGCCTCTTGCCTAAGCACTCCCTAGGTGCCTCCCCTTCCCCCCGGGAACAAAGGAAACAGAATAACACAAATGTACAAACTACTTCACAACAAAACCTGAGAAAACACTAACCCAGGACATTCAAGAAAACTCTGAGCACTAAACACAGAACATAACAAGCTTACTCAGCAACAACTAAGTAAGTACATACCCAATTCTCTTTCTGAGAAACAACCAACATATATAACTTCTGCCATCAACCTCCTCTCTAAGCAAAAATCTCTGTGTCTCTCTTTCCCTGAGCAACAGCACACTGGCTTATATTGGGGTTGTTAATTGAGACAGCTGCGTCCTGACGAGGGGGCGGGGTCAGCTCTCCAATCAGCAATGGGGCCGACCAATCAGCTGCTTGGAGAATTTCAGGAAGCCATTACCTGAAACACACTCACAAATATACAAACTTCAACACAGAAACTGGGGAACGTAACACACGGCAAGCGATACCGGAGCATCAAGTCTAGGTCCAAGAAGCTTCTACCCCCAAGCCAAAAGACGCCTGAACGTCTAATCAAATGGCTACCCAGAGTATTTGCATCCCCCCTCTTCTACGCTTCTGCTACTCTCTGTTATTATCTATGCATAGTCACTTTAATAACTCTATCTACATGTACATATTACCTCAATTACCTCGACACCGGTGCCCCCGCACATTAACCCTGTACCGGTACCCCCTGTATGTAGCCCCGCTATTGTTATTTACTGCTGCGCTTTAATTATTTGTTATTCTTATCTATTACTTTTATTAGGTATTTTCTTAAAACTGCATTGTTGGTTAAGGGCTTGTAAGTAAGCATTCCACTGTAAGGTCTACTACACCTGTTGTATTTGGCGCACATGACAAATAACAATTGGTTTGATTTGATAGTACAACACAATTCACATTGCATTTTATCATAGGCATAGTGGGAATTGATCATACACAAATATTAAGGCTCCTAGAATAGATTATATTACATACAAGTTTTGCTCAAAGCAGCCAACTAATGTAATGTAGTTAACGTAAGTTCAATCACAAAGGCTGGTCTAAGTGCATCTCCTCACAGTTTCATTCAGTAGTACAACACAATTAACATTGCATTTTATCATAGGCACACTGGGAATTCATATCTGTGATGTTGAAATTATGTCATAACCCCCAGAGTGAGAGAGTGCATCACTTCCAGTAGATCTCCTTGCTGAGGGTGGCGTCGATCATGCACTGCTTCTCGTGGGGAGAGCCTGATGTTCCTCATGTCACGCCTCATGTCTAAAACATGGGAAAAGGCGACAAAGTCAAAATGTTGATGCATCAACAAATTAAATGTTTTACACAATTTTGTATCACATTTGATGAGTTACTGACCTGTCCGTCCACAGGCTCGATCTTCTGTAGTCTCCATAACCGGATTACACTGGCACAGGATGTCTATGCACCGGATGGCCTGAGGGATGCACTCTCTTTGGACTGGAAAACAAAGAGACATTTGGTCAGTGGTAGTTTTTTTTCCAATGCTGTATCATCATCTTTATCTGGACAGAAAACACATTTGTGACTCATTTCAGGAAACTAGGCGTATGTCGCGGGTCACTACTTCATAGGAGAGCCATTTGAACGTAAACTTTTTTTTTCATCAAAATGCTTTTTGTTTGGCAGAAATGCCTTCTGGAACACTTTCATGTGCCTTAATAACAAACTTGTATGCCATCTGTAAATACGAATCACATTTTTACATTACGAGCCCAGTTGGTAAGCCACAGAAAAAGTGAGCAACCTTCCCACTAGCCATGATTGGCTGAGAAAATGATTGGGCTGGACATGCCGAGAGAGGAGTTCAGATTGGTCTGCCATATAGAAGGCTTCTGTCTATTTGAGCTGGTCAGTCTATGTTGGTAATCCTGTCGAACGTGGCTTTTTTTAATGTATCGTGTAGTGGAGCTGCATAAGTGTTGATCGCCACTTTCTGGAGGATCGAGTTTTGAAATCAGTGGAATTAGAGTATGAGAGCTAAAGAGATGGAGAAAACACCTGTCTCCGGATTACATCTTCAAACTAAGGGCAACCATGGGCAAGGCATCCATGACAGCGTCCATCATGCATGATGATATATATGGGTCAGATAGTCTAGGTAGCTCCATGTTTAGATATTAAACGTTTCTAATTTTGACAGATAGTGGTTTCCTTTCAAGCTAAGGTAAACTGTTAGCTAGCTAGCTGACGTTAGCTGGCTGGCTCCCTAGCTAACGTTACGTGTATGATGTTATTATTCGTATCCCAGAGCCGTTTGCTTGGCTAGTTAGAGCCAATGTTACCTAGCTAACATCGTACCTGGTTGGTTAACTACCACTACCAGCAGATTCATGCAAGGCACAGTAACGTCATGAGTTGGCACTATGTCTATTGTTGTTTAACTAGCTAATGTTAGCTGGCTGGCTCGTTCGCTAGCTAACGTTACGTGATGTGTATGATCTTACACGTTGTTTACCTAGCTAGGTTCATTGTTTATCTAGCTAGCTACATGTCTTAAGCTAAAGTGTACTGTTAGCTAGCTAACTTTAGCTGGCTGGCTCCCTAGCTAAGGTTACGTGTATGATATTATTATTCGTATCCCCGAGCCGTTTACTTGGCTAGTTAGAGCCTAATGTTACCTAGCTAACATTGAACCTGGTTGGTTAACTCCCAGCAGATTCATGCAGGGTAGCAACGACATGATTTGGCACTATGTTCATTGTTGTTTAACTAGCTAATGTTAGCTGGCTGGCTCGCTAGCTAACGTTATGTGACATGTATGATCTTTCACGTTGTTTGCCTAGCTAGGTTCATTGTTTACCTAGCGAGCTAGCTACATGTCAAAGCTTGCAACAAGATGTATAGTTCTGTATGATAGACACATTAGTGGCTAATTAGCATTTCGTTTTGGGGGGTAATTACAGGTGAATATATTAATGAAAGTTACCTTGTCCGAGAGAGATTTTCGCGGTTATCAAAACATCACGGCAGGTTAAGCCAACATGAAACACAGACCTTATATGAAGTAGTTTTAAAATCCCCAGCTCAAAAATGTATGGTAAAAAAACGATTGGAACCATTTCTGAGTTCTACCGTTAGGTTTTATGGGTACTATGATTCATACTGTGGTACTCAATTCACATTGAGCTTGTAGTGCATTTAATACACTAAGAATTATTCCTTCAAAGTATGGATTTTGTGGTAACAAATTGTGGTAGTACATTCCTTCTAATTGGGTAACATGTAGATAATAACCATTGTAATTACCAGTAGTTACCATTTACAAGAAAGACAATTACCTTATTACAAGTATAGGCAACTCTGCAATTTCACAATGAAAGAAGCAATAAAGTGGTATCAAAGCTGGAAAATGCTATTACCTGTTTCCATTTTGTTCTAATGTTGTATCCTGTCCAAATCTCACAACTTAATAAGAACATGGCTTGTTACCCAGAAAGAGTTTGTATATGCATAACATTTCATAAGTTTTACATTTCAAAAGGCAGAATCAAGATGTTTCTGACAGAATCATTTCGCTAACAACCTCCTTTTAACCAAATTCTGGAAGTTCTAATCAACTTAATGTTAAAGCCTTGTGACCTTGATATTAAAACTCCATTGACTGTCTTGCAATGTTAGAAGACAAACCAGCGCAGAGCCTGTGGTCTAGTGGTAACTCCAAGACACTACTAAACATGTGTAACTCTTGATACTTTATTGGAGGATCACCATACAACATGTCAACCATACAACATTGCTACCATAAATTCTGATTATCATCATTTATCCACTAACTTGACCAATAATTTATCCTGTATCAGGACTTAAAATATCAGGACAAAGTATATATTCATGAATAAAACATATATTCTTCAGAATGTGGATGAGTTCTTCTCAGTACCAAAGTGTCAATCATTGATAGGTGGATGATGGATTGATTGAAGTAATGTTAGCAATTACATCAGAGGGGATAGCTGATTCCATATGAAGATCCTTGCATCTCCATTCTGGTCTACTCCTCATCCAAAAATATGTGGATTAAATGTAGTTTTAGAAATGCTTTATGGAAAATATATTTGTAAAAAACCTTTTCATTTACATTTACATTACATTTAAGTCATTTAGCAGACGCTCTTATCCAGAGCGACTTACAAATTGGTGCATTCACCTTATGATATCCAGTGGAACAACCACTTTACAATAGTGCATCTAAATCTTTTGGGGGGGGGGGGGGGTTAGAAGGATTACTTTATCCTATCCTAGGTATTCCTTAAAGAGGTGGGGTTTCAGGTGTCTCCGGAAGGTGGTGATTGACTCCGCTGTCCTGGCGTCGTGAGGGAGCTTGTTCCACCATTGGGGTGTCAGAGCAGCGAACAGTTTTGACTGGGCTGAGCGGGAACTGTGCTTCCTCAGAGGTAGGGGGGCCAGCAGGCCAGAGATGGATCAACGCAGTGCCCTTGTTTGGGTGTAGGGCCTGATCAGAGCCTGAAGGTATGGAGGTGCCGTTCCCTTCACAGCTCCGTAGGCAATCACCATGGTCTTGTAGGGGATGCGAGCTTCAACTGGAAGCCAGTGGAGAGAGCGGAGGAGCGGGGTGACGTGAGAGAACTTGGGAAGGTTGAACACCAGACGGACTGCGGCTTTCTGGATGAGTTGTAGGGGTTTAATGGCACAGGCAGGGAGCCCAGCCAACAGCGAGTTGCAGTAATCCAGACGGGAGATGACAAGTGCCTGGATTAGGACCTGCGCCGCTTCCTGTGTGAGGCAGGGTCGTACTCTGCGAATGTTGTAGAGCATGAACCTACAGGATCGGGTCACCGCCTTGATGTTAGTGGAGAACGACAGGGTGTTGTCCAGGATCACGCCAAGGTTCTTAGCACTCTGGGAGGAGGACACAAGGGAGTTGTCAACCGTGATGGCGAGATCAATAAAGATCCCAATTATAAGTGACTACCTTATAAAAACCTATTGTTGTAAGACCAGTATTTGACTACCTCAATTACAAATAAATGATTATAAATATTTCTGGTCCAAGTCTGGACCATAGTGCTAATCAACAGGAGAGATGGAGTTTGCCATGTTACACCCTCTGCCATCACCCTCTACTAACCTCCCCCTTTCACTATACTGAAGTTCATACAGAGACAGACAAGGAGAGGTTGGAGCAGGGGGCTGCCACACTGGGTGTCCGTGGAACAATTGTTGTGGGGGTTAAGTGCCTTGCTCAAGGGCACAACAGCAGGCAGCTTACTTCCAGATTTTTCTCATCAGACCCAGGATTTTAACTGGCAACTCTCCGGTTGCTTGCTCGCCCTTTCAAACTGCTAGGCTACCTGTCACCCTAGAAGAAAGCTTGTTGTATCCCCATTAATTTCAATGGAGGAATGCAGTCTTCAACAGTCTAAACAAAATTGTTTTGGGAGATAAAAACACATTTTATGGCTTATGCTAGGTTGAAGATGCCCATTATGATGCTCTAGTACTCACTCCAGCCTACTATACTAGCCCACTTTAACCAACTATAATAACTCCACACTTACAAACCACCCCCAAATAATTCACTTTAACTAACCCGTAGCCTATGACAAGCCTGTTCCTACCATTACTACTGCAGTCACTACCACTACTATTTCACAACCATAAATACTTCTAAACTAGTAAGCACACATTTTCTTTAGGAAATGTAATTTTCTAGTATTTAATTGTTTTTTAAAATGATTTTTGTTGACTTGTATGTGCTGTTCAGCTTCTAGCTTTTAGCTGCCAAGTACGGCCTATCACAGATATTCAAGGTTTAAAAAGGTTTCTAAAGTTTGTAATGACCACTTAAAAATGTCAGGCTTGATTTGCCCTAACTAAAAATGTATCAACCCATACAAAAATGTTCATAAATTATAATCCACATTTTCTGTTAGTACAGGATTATTTTCCTGCTGTGAGAAAATTGACAAATTAAGATCCTATATCTGTACATGTAATAATAATAATAAACTACTCCAACTACATACTAATAAGGTATCAAATACTACTAAGTGGCCAACACAAAGCAAAAAAGTCCCAAAACTGTTTATTTTCCCCAAAAACATTAGGCATTGAATTATTTTATTTTTTAAATGTACCATATGTATTTAAAGTATACTATAAAAGTGTCTTTTGATGCACATCTTAAGGTTTCACCGACTACTGCCCAATTTCCCATTGAAATGAATAGATCCCTGTAACGGAAGTTGTCATGGAGAGAAGACCAAGGCGCAGCAGATATGTGAATACTCATATTTAGTTACAAATAAGGAGTAAAGCATCCACTTAACAATACAATAACGGTGACAACAGCTACAGTTCTGCAGGCTAGAAACGCAGTGCAAAAAACAACCACCCACAACCCCAAAGAAAAACACACACACCTATATAGGACTTCCAATCAAAGGCAACTCAACACACCTGCCTTCAATTGGAAGTCCCAATCAACAATACAAACATTCCCCATACACAAAACTGCCATGTTCTGACCACAAAACTAAAACAATAGCTCCATCTGCTGGTCAGGACGTGACAGTACCCCCCCCCCCCCTCAAGGTGCAGACCCCGGAATGTACCTACCAACAGAAAACACCAACAAAAAACCCATAAACAATAACCCCTAAACAATAAGGGAGGGAAGGGAGGGTGGCTGCTGTCACCGACGGCACTGTGCTACACCCTCCCTCCCCAACCCACCTATCCTGGAGATGGCTCAGGTGCAGGACGTGGACCTCGCTCCACCTTCGGCGTCGCCCACTTTGGTGGCGCCGATAGCTGCGCCGGGCAGACGGGCCACTCGGGCTGACCCTGGCAGACGGACCACTCGGGCTGGGCCGGAGGGCAGGAGGGCCACTCGGGCTGGGCCGGAGGGCAGGAGGGCCACTTGGGCTGGGCCGGAGGGCAGGAGGGCCACTCTGGCTGGGCCGGAGGGCAGGAGGGCCACTCTGGCAGATCCTGACAGGCAGGGCACCCTGGCAGAACCGGGCAGGAGGGCCGCCCTGGCAGAACCGGGCAGGAGGGCCGCCCTGGCAGAACCGGGCAGGAGGGCCGCCCTGGCAGATCCGGGCAGTCTGGCCGCCCTGGCAGAACCGGGCAGTCTGGCCGCTCTGGCAGATCCGGGCAGTCTGGCAGCTCTGGCAGAACCGGGCAGTCTGGCCGCTCTGGCAGAACCGGGCAGTCTGGCCGCTCTGGCAGAACCGGGCAGTCTGCCCGCCAGACTGGCGGGCAGCTCTGGCGACTTACGACTGGCGGGCAGCTCTGGCGACTTACGACTGGCGGGCAGCTCTGGCGACTTACGACTGGCGGGCAGCTCTGGCGACTTACGACTGGCGGGCAGCTCTGGCGACTTACGACTGGCGGGCAGCTCTGGCGACTTACAACTGGCGGGCAGCTCTGGCGACTTACAACTGGCGGGCAGCTCTGGCGACTTATGACTGGCGAGGCTGGGCTGACACACTAGACTCCTGATGCGTGGGGCTGGTATTGGACGTGCCAGCCTGGAGACACGCACCTCCATGCTAGTGCGTCTAGCGGGAAACACCGGACCGAAAGGGCGCACTGGCGGTCTTGAGTGCAGGGTTGGCATCACCCCTTCCGGCTCGATGCTCACCTTGCCCTGGCACCTGCGGGGCGCTGGTACTGGGCGAACTGGGCTGTGCGTCCGTATAGGCGAGATGGTGCGTACCTCAGCGTAACATGACGCCCTCCACCTCATACGCACTTCCCTGTAGTCACGGGTAGCTGGCTTACGGCTCTTCCCTGGCCTGGCCAAGCTACCCGTGTGCCCCCCCAATTTTTTTTATTGGGGGTGCCTCTCGGGTTTCCTACCCAACCGTGTTCCAGCATAACGTTCCCGTTGGTTCCTCTGTCCAGCTGCCTCCACTCTCCTGAGTGCCTCCACCTGTTCCCATGGGAGGCGATCCCTTCCGGCCAGGATCTCTTCCCATGTGTAGGCTCCCTTGCCGTCCAGGACGTCCTCCCATGTCCATTCCTCCCTTTTCTTCTCCTGTGGCTTCCTCCTCTTCTGCTGCTTGGTCCTGGTTTGGTGGGTGGTTCTGTAACGGAAGTTGTCATGGAGAGAAGACCAAGGCGCAGCAGGTATGTGAATACTCATATTTAATTACAAATAAGGAGTAAAGCATCCACTTAACAATACAATAACGGTGACAACAGCTACAGTTCTGCAGGCTAGAAACGCAGTGCAAAAAACAACCACCCACAACCCCAAAGAAAAACACACACACCTATATAGGACTTCCAATCAAAGGCAACTCAACACACCTGCCTTCAATTGGAAGTCCCAATCAACAATACAAACATTCCCCATACACAAAACTGCCACGTCCTGACCCCAAAACTAAAACAATAGCTCCATCTGGTGGTCAGGACGTGACAATCGCTTAGCAGCATCACCTCTTCTATAAATGGGTGCATCTGTGCCTTATACCACAGAGTTTTCTTATACTCATACCCAGATTGAGTTGAATAGTCTACCAGCTGGACACACCAAATTATTCCAATGTGAAACACTTGGTAATATTTGGTTGAGACGATGATCAATGAGATTACAACCTACACTGAACAAACAACATGTAAAGTGTTGGTCCCATGTTTCATGAGCTGAAATACAGTGGCAAGAAAAAGTATGTGAGCCCTTTGGAAATTCCTGGATTTCTGCATAAATTGGTCATCAAATTTGATCTGATCTTCATCTAGGTCACAACAATGAACAAATACAATCTGCTTAAACTAATAACACACAAACAATAATACGTTTATGTCTTTATTGAACACACTGTGTAAACATTCACAGTGCAGGGTGGGAAAAGTATGTGAACCCTTGGGTTTAATAACTGGTTGACCCTCCTTTGGCAGCAATAAACTCAACCAAATGTTTTCTGTAGTTGAGGATCGAACCTGCACACCGATCAGAAGGAATTTGGGCCATTCCTCTTTACAAAACTGTTTCAGTTCAGCAATATTCTTGGGATGTCTGGTGTGAACTGCTCTCTTGAGGTCATGCCACAGCATCTCAATCGGGTTAAGGCCAGAAGGAGTATTTTCTTCTGTTGAAGCCATTCTGTTGTTGATTTACTTCTGTGTTTTTGGTCGTTGTCCTGTTACATCACCCAACATCTGCTGAGCTTCAATTGGTGGACAGATAGCTTTACACCTCCTGCAAAATGTCTTAATAAACTTGGGAATTCATTTTTCCATCAATGATAGCAAGCTATCCAGGCCCTGAGGCAGCAAAGCAGCCCCAAACCATGATGCTCCCTCCACCGTACTTTACAGTTGGGATGAGGTTTTGATGTTGGTGTGCTGTGCCTTTTTTTCTCCACATATAGTGTTGTGTGTTCCTTCCAAACAACTCAACTTTAGTTTAATCTGTCTACAGAATATTTTGGCTGAAGCACTGTGGAACATCCAGGTGCTCTTTTGCGAACTTCAGACGTGTAGCAATATTTTTTTGGGACAGCAGTGGCTTCTTCCGTGGTGTCCTCCCATGAACACCATTCTTGTTTAGTGTTTTACGTATCGTAGACTTGTCAACAGAGATGTTAGCATGTTCCAGAGGTTTCTGTAAGTCTTTAGCTGACACTCTAGGATTCTTCTTAACCTCATTGAGTATTCTGCATTGTGCTCTTGCAGTCATCTTTGCAGGACAGCCACTCCTAGGGAGAGTAGCAACAGTGCTTTTTGGTAGACAATGTGTCTTACCGTGGACTGATGAACATCAAGAATTTTAGAGATACTTTTGTAACCCTTTCCAGCTTCATGCAAGTCAACAATTCTTATTCTTAGGTGTTCTGAGATCTTTTTTCGAGGCATGGTTCACATCAGGCAATGCTTCTTGTGAATAGCAAACTCAAATTTTGTGTGTTTTTTATAGGGCAAGGCAGCTCTAAACAACATCTCCAATCTCGTCTCATTGATTGGACTCCAGGTTAGCTGACTCCTGACTCCAATTAGCTTTTGGAGAAGTCATTAGCCTAGGGGTTCACATACTTTTTCCAACCTACACTGAATGTTTAAATTATGTATGTATTCAATATAGATAAGACAAATACAATAATTTGTGTGCTATTAGGGTAAGCACACTTTGTTTTTCTATTGTTGTGACTTAGATGAAGATCAGATCAAATTGTATGAACAATATATGCAGAAATCAGGTAATTTCGAAGGGTTCACATACTTTTTCTTGCCACTGTAAAAGATCCCAGAAATGTTTAATATGCACAAAAAGCTTATTTCGCTCAAATGTTGTGCACAAATTTGTTTACATCTCTGTTAGTGAGCATTTCTCCTTTGCCAAGATAATCCATCCACCTGACAGGTGTGGCATTTCAAGAAGCTGATTATACAGCATGATCCGCACACAGGTGCACCTTGTGCTGGGGACAATAAAAATCCATTCTGAAAGGTACATTTTTATCAACACAATGCCACATTCCCACCAGACCTGTTGCCAGATAATTTAATGTTAATTTTTCTACCGTAAGCCACCTCCAACGTTGTTTTAGAGAATTTGTCAGTATGTTCAACCGGCCTCACAATCGCAGACCACTTGTATGGTATTGTGTGGGCGAGTGATTTTCTGATGTCAACATTGAAGCAGAGTGTCCATGGTGGCTGTGGGGTTATGGTATGGGCCTGCATAAGCTACGGACAACGAACATAATTGCATTTTATCAATGGCAATTTGACTGCTCAGAGATACCGTAATGAGATCCCGAGGAGTTCTACGGTGCAGTCGTGTGGACGATGAGGGAGGGAGGGTGGTGGCTTGCCTCTTACTGAAGGCCTCCCGGAGGCTTGGTCTGTTATTCCTGGCCGGATCCTATGGTGCGCTCATCGAGGGCTTGAATCTGCAGAGGGTTGGGACATTTCACACAGGGGATTTGTAATTCTCCGGTGAAGTATTGATCAATTAAATTATCCGGAGTCCACGAAGGCTTGAATCTGGTGCTGACGGTTGTCCCAGTGAAGGTTTGCAGGAAGTGACAGACGGTGACTGGTTAGCCGGGGGTGACTGCACAGCTCGTCAGGGTCTCCCCTTGTCCTGGCGAGCCCTTCCGTTTCCCGTCAGCTCTGGGCATGTCATATCACTTAAGGGCTGAGGATCTTGGGTTCCCGGTGCAGGTTCCCTGGTGGAACTACAACGACGCCTTGAGCACTGGGTGATGAAACTTGGGCATTGGCTCCTCCTGGGTTGGGGTTGGACTTTGGTTGGAGGGAGTCGGTAAGTGCCCGGAGGGTCTCTGATATCTGGAAGAGTTGTTCTTGCTGTCGCCCCAGCAGTGCTCCTTGGTGGGTTACAACATTCTTGATCTGGGTGATCTCTGCTGGGTCCATGTTGTAGGCTGAAGCTTGCTGTGATATGGTGAGGTTGGACCCAGGTGCAGAGAAGAGACCAGACAAGGAATCAGTGGTTAAGGATAAACATAATACTTTACTGAGAAATGGTAACGGAAGGGTCACAGCAACACTGGGAAAACAACAAACACTACGTCTTGAAAAGTCACTCAGGAGACAAACACACACGGCACATAATTCAAACATCAGCGACAAACAACAGAAAACACACCTCTTTTAACAGGGAAATCATAATGAGAAAATAGGACAACGCCTGAGTGTCATTAGGACGGTCTCTGCCGCCCTCTGGTGACAGGTGGAACCATGACAGATATACCCCCTAAATCTTATTAGCAATCAACAAATGTACATTGTTTAAAGCACAGTTTTACAGGTCTCAGTCACAAATGAGAGCTCCAATAAGCCCCCTTTGGTGAACAACATAGAATCATGATTCTTTTGAGGTTTCAGTTTATTGTTCGCTGGTAAGGGGTCCTGCCTGCCCCCGATGGTATGTGAATGAGAGGCTTGTTTAATCATGACTCTTTTCAGTTCATCCTTTGCCGGTAGGGGGTCCTGAGTAATCTGGGCATTACTAACTCGGGCAGGTTCTGTTCTGTTCTGACTGGAGATGCGCAAATGTCTGCATACTTGACCTGGGGGAAACACTGGTGGAGCGCTTGGGCTCTCATCGAAGAGAGAGGTTTGTCTGGCTTAATGTAGCTAATCCTCAACTTACATTAGCATAGCATGCCTCAAATGTAAATTGTCTGCCACAGTGAAATGGGCTACTTCTATGTAAATTAAGGTGGAATGCTCCTAATTTCAAACTGTTGTTTGAAAATAAAACAGTTGTTTAAATGATTTGAAATTGACAAGTTGAAACAGCATATACATAATTAGCAGGCAGCATGCTTTGGTTTGAGGGCAGTGCTGTCCTGTTAACCCTAAGAGTGAGCGCATTTGGACATCACGAGCATAATAAAACTCACACTGGGGGGAACGTTAAAGATATTTGGAACTTTCACATGAAAAGGTTAATGCCATAAAAAAAATGTATCTTTGCCAGAATCTCCTAATTTTTCATACCAATTCATTTTTTAAAGCACTGGACTCAACAATCATGCCATATATTTAGAGTTACAAAGCCCATCGTATTTGTAAAGCTCATATGCAAAAGTCCAAGGAAAGTTCAGTCCTAGGCCTATCCATCTTTATACATTACTACTGGGCTGCAAACACCATGGAGTTAAACAACTGGCATTTGAGCATCCCTGATGTGTTAGACACTGACACCCCCCTGTGGCTAAATATAGAATTCAGGACCAGAACAAATACCTCTCCTTCCAGCCATGCTTTTCTCCAAAGCAGAGTGCCCAAACAACTTTTTAAGAAACTCTTTAAACAATTCTAAACTAGAATAAGCCTGTTTATAAGGTACTTGATGCCTCTGTATACACCCTAATACTGTATGTTTTAATCATTCTTTTGTTCAATTACTGTCTGATAAGATGTTTGTTGAATGGAAGAAGGGTCTGGACACAATTGAAGACCTATACATAGAAAGGCAATTTATCATTTAACCAGTTAAAATTACTAATTTGAACTTCCCCACTATTTACAAGTCAGACACTATATCAAAGGGAAAATTCCAAACTTTGAAACCATCTCTGTGCAACCCCGCTGGCCATACAATGGTTGAATCAGCATTGTTTCCACGTCATTTCAATGAAATAATGTAGAACACCAATGTGGAATAGATGTTGAATTGACGTCTGTGCCCAGTGGGACATTCATTTTATGACCTCAACGTAAAGCATTGCTTAAACAGATTAAGCGTGTGCTAGTTGATACTTGGCCGTGAGGCTTTTGGTGTTAGCTAGCTAATGTTCACCCAGCTGGCTAATAGCCTAGCTAGCTAGTAGCACATTAGCCGAAGGCAACTGTGTGAATAGCGTTGTCTTCGGTCTTTGACCATAACACTGCGAGGTGTAGCTGGTCAGTTTAGCCAACGAAAACAAGAGAAGCTGTCTGGCCAGTAGTAGCTGGCTTTTCAGCATTGCTGTGAATTAGCCTTGACAGGCGTGAGCTAGCTCATTAGATGCCTTGCAGCTAATGGCTAACTGAAGTGAGCACTGTGTATGAATACTATAGCCATGAAGCAAGCCAGCTAGCAACCACCTCATGAGGCTAAGGGTAAGTTATAGCTAGCAAGGTGCTAGCTGAAGGGAACAGCATTGGTGCATTGTTCAACATTTCCCATGACGGTAATGCCGTGAGGCTAAACCGGTCAGTCTAGTCAACACAAATGAGCAAAAGTAGGTTTTACTAAATGAGAGAAGGGAGCTAGCAATACTGCAGTCTGGGCAGGTAGGGAACTCATTCCCGAGTTATCTAGCCATACTAATGCAACCATATGTGCAGGTAGGAATGCTAGTGTGATTTGCTTGCTTTCCTGTGAGCTAGCCACTTTAAGCTAGCTAGTAGAAGCCTCGTGTCTAATGCTAGCTAGGGTGAGTATAATAATGCGTAAGCTAGCGAGCAACTACGTAGGTTAAACTAGACGAGAAGGGAGTTAGCAATATTATTGTATTGCCATTAGTAATTCTAGTTTGGTTAGTCAGGAAGTTAAAGCTTGGTCTCAAATGGGTCTTCCAAATGGACAATAACCCCAAGCATACTTCCAAAGTTGTGGCAAAATGGCTTAAGGACAACAAAGTTAAGGTATTGGAGTGGCCATCACAAAACCCTGACATCAATCCTATAGAAAAAGTGTGGGCAGAACTGAAAAAGTGTGTGCGAGCAAGGATCCTACAAAGCTGATTCAGTTACACCAGCTCTGTCAGGAGGAATGGGCCAAAATTCACCTAACTTATTGTGCCCAAGAACACAAAGGCAACCTGCCTAAATGATTACAGACCCGTAGCACTCAAGTCCGTAGCCATGAAGTGCTTTGAAAGGCTGGTAATGGCTCACATCAACACCATTATCCCAGAAACCCTAGACCCACTCCAATTTGCCTACCGCCCAAACAGATCCACAGATGATGCAATCTCTATTGCACTCCACACTGCCCTTTCCCACCTGGACAAAAGGAACACTTACGTGAGAATGCTATTCATTGACTACAGCTCAGCGTTCAACACCATAGTACCCTCAAAGCTCATCACTAAGCTAAGGAACCTGGGACTAAACACCTCCCTCTGCAACTGGATCCTGGACATCCTGGTGGGCCGCCCCCAGGTGGTGAGGGTAGGTAGCAACACATCTGCCACGCTGATCCTCAACACTAGAGCTCCCCAGGGGTGCGTGCTCAGTTACCTCCTGTACTCCCTGTTCACCCACGACTGCATGGCCAGGCACGACTCCAACACCATCATTAAGTTTGCTGACGATACAACAGTGGTAGGCCTGATCACCGACAACGACGAGACAGCCTATAGGGAGGTCAGAGACCTGGCCGGGTGGTGCCAGAATAACAACCTATCCCTCAATGTAACCAAGACTAAGGAGATGATTGTGGACTACAGGAAAAGGAGCACCGAGCACGTCCCCATTCTCATTGACAGGGCTGTAGTGGAGCAGGTTGAGAGCTTCAAGTTCCTTGGTGTCCACATCAACAACAAATTAGAATGGTCCAAACACACCAAGACAGTCGTGAAGAGGGCACGACAAAGCCTATTCCCCCTCAGGAAACTAAAAAGATTTGGCATGGGTCCTGAGATCCTCAAAAGGTTCTACAGCTGCAACATCGAGAGCATCCTGACTGGTTGCATCACTGCCTAGCACGGCAATTGCTCGGAGCGCAAGGCACTTCAGAGGGTAGTGCGTACGGCCCAGTACATCACTGTGGCAAAGCTGCCTGCCATCCAGGACCTCTACACCAGGGTGTGTCAGAGGAAGGCCCTGAAAACTGTTCTCTCTACTACCGCATGACAAGTGGTACCGGGGTGCCAAGTGTAGGACAAAAAGGCTTCTCAACAGTTTTTACCCCCAAGCCATAAGACTCCTGAACAGGTAACCAAATGGTTACCCGGACTATTTGCATTGTGTACCCCCCCCCCCCCCCCCCCCCGCTACTCTCTGTTTATCTTATATGCATAGTCACTTTAACTATACATTCATGTACATACTACCTCAATTGTCCCAACCAACCAGTGCTCCCGCACATTGGCTAACCGGGCTATCTGCATTGTGTCCCACCACCCGCCAACCCCTCTTTTTACGCTACTGCTACTCTCTGTTCATCATATATGCATAGTCACTTTAACCATACCCACATGTACATACTACCTCAATAAACCTGACTAACCGGTGTCTGTATATAGCCTTGCTACTCTTATTTTCAAATGTCTTTTTACTGTTGTTTTATTTCTTTACTTACCTACGCACACACACACACACACACACACCTTTTTTCCCCCACTCTTGGTTAGAGCCTGTAAGTAAGCATTTTACTGTAAGGTCTACACCTGTTGTATTTGGCGCACGTGACAAATAAACTTTGATTTGATTTGAGACGCTTGTTGAAGGCCACCCGAAATGTTTGACCCGAGTTAATCAATTTAAAGGCAATGCTACCAAATACTAATTGAGTGTATGTAAACTTCTGACATACTGGGAATGTGATAGAAGAAATAAAATATGAAATAAATCATTCTCTCTACTATTATTCTGACATTTCACATTCTTAAAATAAAGTGGTGATCCAAACTGACCTAAAACAGGGACTATTTACTGGGATTAAGTGTCAGGAATTGTGAAAACTGAGTTTAAATGTATTTGCCTGAGGTGTATGTAAACTTCCGACTTCAACTGTTTATATATATATATATATATATATATATATATATATATATATATATATATATATATATATATATATATATATATATATATATATATATATATATAGCAACCACCTCTGAGCATATTCTCAGATGTATACAGGTGGACAGGAGTGTATACAGGTGGACAGGTGTGTATGGCTGGACTGATTGTTGCATACAAGAGTATATTGGTGGACAACTGTATAATGTGACATGAACATCATGCATGCCAAAGAGAAGTTAATAAAAAGGGTGAAGGCTAATTCCATGTCTCCTGTTAATTAGCATCATGGTTCCATCATCATCATCATCATCATCATCATCATCATCATGGATGATGATGTACCACGGACGATTCTTTCCTGGTCTCCATATGGAATCAACATAACTAACATTGCCCTACATGCATTCATCCATTCATGATGGCAATGTTGTATTGTGATCCTCCAATAAAATAGTCCTTTCACACATACATGTCTAGCAGTGTTTTTCATTCAATGTTAACATGACCATACAATTTCGGGTGATTATGGAGGCCGGGTCATCTGATGCAGCACTCCATCACTCTCCTTTGTCAAATAGCCCTTACCCAGCCCGGAGGTGGGTTTTGGGTAATTGTCCTGTTGAAAAACAAATGACAGTCCCACTAACCGCAAACCAGATGGGATGGTATGTCACTGCAGAATGCTGTGGTAGCCATGCTGGTTATGTGTACCTTGAATTCTAAATAAATCACTGTCAGTGTCACCAGCAAAGCACCATCACACCTCCTCCATACTTTACATTTGTGTATTTTTTTTTATTTAACCAGGCAAGTCAGTTAAGAACAAATTCTTATTTACAATGACGGCCTACACTGGCCAAACCTGGACGATGCTGGGCCAATTGTGTGCCGCCCTATGGAACTCCTAATCACAGCTTGGTTGTGATACGCCCTGGAATCGAACCAGGGTGTCTGTAGTGACGCCTCTAGCACTGAGATGCAGTGCCTTAGACCGCAGCGCCACTCGGGTGGGAACAACACATGCGGAGATCATCCGTTCACCTACTCTGCGTCTCACAAAGATACGGAGGATGGAACTAAAACTCTCAAATTTGGACTCATCTGACCAAAGGACAGATTTACACCGGTCTAATGTCCATTGCTCGTATTTCCTGGCCCAAGCAAGTCTCTTCTTATTGGTGTCCTTTAGTAGTGTTTTCTTTTGCAGCATTTTGATCATGAATGCCTAATTCACACATTATCCTCTGAACAGTTAATGTTGAGATGTGTCTGTTACTTGAACTCTGGGAAGCATTTATTTGGGCTGCAATTTCTGAGGCCGGTAACTCTAATGAACTTATCCTCTGCAGTAGAGGTAACTCTGGGTCTGCCTTTCCTCTAGTGGCGACTGCACTTGCAGAAACGTTAAATGTTCTTGACATTTTCCGCATTGACTGACCAGAAATTCCACAAATGAACTGTTAACAAGGCTTACCTGTTAATTGAAATGCATTCCTCCTGAAGCTGGTTGAGAGAAAGCCAAGGGTGTGCAAAGCTGTCATCAAGGCAAAGGGTGGCTTAGAAGAATCTCACATTTAAAATATATTTTGATTTGTTTAACACTTTGGTTACTACATGATTACATATGTAATGGGACGGCAGGTAGCCTACTGGGTAGAGTGTTGGACTAGTAAACAAGATTGCAAGATCGAATCCCTGAGCTGACAAGGTAAAAATCTGTTGTTCTTCCCCTGAACGAGGCAGTTTACCCACTGTTCCTAGGCCGTCATTGAAAGTAAGAATTTGTTCTTAACTTACTTGCCTACTTAAATAAAGGTAAAATTAATGTGTGATTTCATAGTTTTTATGTCTTCACTACTATTTTACAATCTAGAAAATAGCAAAAATTAAGAAAAACCCTTGAATGAGTAGGTGTGTCCAAACGTTTGACTGGTACTGTATACATATTTTATAGTAATTCAATTGCTGAGAGATTATGTTTTACAAGTAATACTTATTGGCACCCCTATTTTCAATAATGAAACTGAGCCTTTTTCTAAAATGTAGGAAAATGCAATTGGCTCAGAACAGGGCAGCACGACTGGCCCTTGGATGAAGATATAGTGGTGTGGGGGCTGTGCTTTTGCAAACTGGGTGGGGTTATATCCTGCCTGTTTGGTCCTGTCTGGGGGTATTGTCGGACGGGGCCACAGTGTCTCCCGACCCCTCATGTCTCAGTCTCCAGTATTTATTCTGCAATAGTTTGTGTTGGGGGGCTAGGGTCAGTCTGTTATATCTGGAGTATTTCTCCTGTCTTATCTGGTGTCCTGTGTGCATTTAATTATGCTCTCTCTAATTCTCTCTTTCTTTCTCTCGGGGGACCTGAGCCCTAGGACCATGCCTCAGGACTACCTGTGGACAACTGCGAAACATACAGAATGCTGCAATACGGGTACTGACCAAGACCAGACGGAGAGCACACATTAAATCGACTTTAAAGTCTCTGCACTGGCTGCCTGTGAGTTTTAGATTACATTTTTAACTATTCTATTCGTTTTTAAATGAATCCACAATTGTTCATGTCAAACATGCGTTTGAGTTTTGTACCCAGTAGGTCCTGCAGGTCGTCTGGAACTGGCCTTTTAACTATCCCAAAGCCTAGGACCAAGAGGCACAGAGAGGCAGCCTTTAGTTACTATGCCCCCAGCCTATGGAATAGCCAGCAAGAGAACCCGAGGGGTGCTGAAACTGTGTGCATTTTAAAAGAGATCTTGAAACACACCTTTGTAGCTTTGCATTTCCTTAGGGTGCTTTTTTAGTCTCAGTTTTATTGTTATTCTTTATTTTTTGATCCTCTTATGTATGTTTTGTAAGTATTTTTGTTTTCATTTTCATTGTTTTTATTTGTTATTTTTTCTGTGAATTGCGTTGCATTTCATGTCTGAAATGTGCGATATAAATCAAGCTTGATTTGATTTGATTAGACACATCCAGATACTCATCCAGATTACTTTTTTAGGGATGGGAGAGATTCCCAGAATATTGTGGACATGTTATTGGGACAGTATTACACCCAGTCTTAAATAATTGGATAACAAAAGTAGGCTATAATGATGAGAGTTGACAACTATTGACTATAGATGTGTGCTGTTTTCTGTTGATTTATACAGCTAGTGTCATAAGGGGAGGTTCAAGGCAGTTTGGATCATTTGCATACAGGGATGAGCCCAGGAATCTGGTGACAATGTGGAGGCAGTGGGCAGATAAAAAACATATTTTATGACCATGTGTAGACACAACAAATCCCAATCAAATAGTGATGATGACAACCACATGTTTATGGAAGGTTTAACCATTGCTTCTGTGCTCTCTGCTGTACTATTTGGCATGTTAGGACATACGGATGTCACTGTCCTTCAATAATCCAACATTTAAATAAAGATCTATGTGTTTAATGTACATTAACATAGATGTTTTTTTTCTCAAGAAATGTAAAGAAATTCAGTGTATTAATAAATACATAGAGGACATTCGTATGCGTTGGGAGTGATCAGCCGGTGATCAAAGAGCATTGTCTTCTTCAAAATGGTTTGCAAATGGCTGAGGGCAACCTCACCGGCATCCACTGGTCACAATGAATGACACCAAATATTTGAGTCCGCATATGAAGACCATGACCAAACCAAGACCAGTTTAAATAGAGAAAAACAAGATCTAGACCTAGACACAGACCAACCAAAGACTAAGGTAATTTCTGAGATCATGAGCCAAGAGCAATATTTAAATCAGGACATTGGTCCCAAGATCCAGACCCAGTGAGTTGAGAACATGATGAGTTAAAGACAGAATATATGTGGTCTTGAGTGGTCTCAGTACCACTAGAGCAATAGAGTAATCTTGAGTATAGTATAGTAGAGTTCAGTAGAGTATAGTTCAGTACAGTATAGTTTAGTACAGTAGAGTATAGTTCAGTACATTATTTTACATTTAATTAGGATCCCCATTAGCTGACGCCTTGATGTCAGCTAATCTTCCTGGGGTCCAACACAGAACTAAAAAGACATTAAAAACAATTACAATTTAAGTTACCAACATTGGTAACCTTTTACATTAAATTGCCCATATTTCTATGTAACTACACAGTAAATAATTGTAATAACAACATAGCAGTTATAGGTATTGCTACATAATTGCATAGTAATAGGGTTGTAGCAGTATCAGCTATTGCACAATTGGAACAAGCCAAGTAATTACACATCCACTTGCTGAAGGTTATTCCACATGTGTAATTCCTGATGTTATTACACATTCTCTTGTTCCACTATGTAACTAATGTTCTCTTTCAATTATTCGTTTCGATAGCTCACATGTGGGGGTTTGCTAAGACTTCTTACTCTCTCGGAAATAGCTATCACAAGCGTCTGTTGGAGACAGACAGGTAGAGTGTCGAATGAGGTGAGACCCTCACTTCCAAAAAGGAGCTACTCTCCCACCCTCTGGTTATTCTCACTTCTCTTCTTCACCAAGAGTATTTTTACTCTACCTCTAATCATATCGACTGGATACCGGTTTTCCTGCTTAAGTGCTTACAAGTGAACAATGGAGGATATCACTGTCGATAATAGGTCTTCAGGCCCTGTTGAGATAGCTAAGAGTACTAACCGGAAGGTTTTTGTTTTGTGTAGAAATTCCTTTTGTACTTCTCAGTCTCCATTGATAACTAGTGTCGCTGCTAGCTATTGAGACTCAGTTAGGCCACGCTGCAAGGCTAGCTTATCTAGCTCGCTGAGAGTTATCTAACCTGATAAGGGAATTTATATGTTTAAGGTAATGACTAAAGAATTCCACCCTGAAGCGTAATTGATGGATTGTGTAACATATATAATGAATAATTAGAATGATAAACTTCAGTCCAATAAGGTTTGGTCGAGACAAGTAGAAATGTGTGTGTGTGTGTCTTAAGAAAACACAGAGAACAATTAAACTATTCATGACCTGACCTGGTTAGAACTAGAACTTACGGCAGGAAAGGGAGTCCCGTCAAGGTCCCTCTAATCTCGGGGGGGATGGAACTGCCAGCTTTGTAGAGATAAACGAGTGATGAGGACTATGGGGAAAGATACATCCCACCTACTGTTTGTGTGTATGTATGTGCGTGTAGTAGGGAGGGAGTGAGTTATAAAATGGCATGTCTTTGTATTATGGACTTTAGAACGTTCTCGTGAATAAACTTTACGGACCTTTTGCATAAACTGAGTCTTTGCCTAATTATTATTAAACCCAGGGTCTTACAAACCTCGGGGATTAGTCAAAGCTTAAATAATTGTTTAGTTATAAATCATTGGGATTAAAAATTCTCCTGACAAACCTCAGAAAACCCTACCTGCAACATGGTAGCATTCCTAGCTCCCTTCTCTTGACTAGTTTAACCTACATTCACCCGTTGTTAACTAGACTGGCCGTCTCAGCCTTATGGCTCTGTCGGTCACGGGAGCATTCTATCTGAAGGCTAACTCTGCCCCCACACAGTTTCCTTCAGGCAACGAGCTAGCTACGGCACACCTTGACCATAAAGTAGTTGCTAGTTAGCTAAAGTCACATGCAAGTTAACTAAACTAGTATTACCACAGGATATACGGTAATATTGCTCGCTTCCTTCCCTGGTGTAGTTTAACCTACATTCATTTGTTTGTGTATCTGCTAGCTTGCTTATGCGTTACTATGCTAGAGAGAATACCATAGATGGCATGTGTCAAAAAGTGATTGATGACATATTATGTACATCCAGTCCTGATGTTCTCACGCTATCGAGTGAGTGTTTATGTAACCTGATAGTGCAGCTGTTTAGGGTAAAGCATGTGTTTGCAATAAAGCTGTCTTGATGTTTGATGTGTAATGGCCTTGTTGAAATGTGGAATGTGTTTGAACATTGAAAGAGGAGGGCAATGTTGTAGTGAGCTTATGTCTCTGCTGTTTAATGATCTTGTATATGAAACAGTAATTTCCGCGGTGGTAGGTATTGGTCAGTATAAGTGAAGAGCTGTGAACACTATGAGCGACAAGAAACCTCGAGAGATAAACCACAGAAGACTCTAAAGATAAAATAAATAAAACATGTCTCCTAGACCACTTATCGGTGTATTGTGTCCTTTGTGTCATGAACACAATGACAAAACCATTGAAGCCATTCTTTGTGAGGCCCCTGATTGTTTTAATGGTGTGGTGGATATCTGTGACGGTCATATGGGTTACATTTTCCAACCGAACGATTCAACAGTGAAGATTTTCACAAACTGCTGCCTCAACGCCGTTTTTCTCCTGTGTTGCGGATGAGAGAATGGCTTAAGATACAACTTGCTCTATGTCAGATTGAACAGGCCCTCAGTGGAACATCCCTGCCGGGGTACGCCTTGGAAGAGGAAGTCTGCGGGCGAGAGGATTTCAAAGCCATAAGAATATCTTCAGTGGCATATAGTCCGGACTCCAAAGTGACAATTTTAGGTTGTGCCGAATTCAATAGTTTAAATGCCACCAAATCAGTTAGTTCATATGTATTTTCAAAAGCCTGCACAGAGGTAAACTATTTTGTGCCTGTCTTTAGCTTTAGGTGGGGAGATTACTTTAAAGTCCTTGAAATGATGAAACATGTGGAAACTCTTTTACAACATCGTGAACATTTGCGTCAATGGGCTTTTCTGTCTTCAAGACAGAACATGGGCCTAAAGGCAAGAAGGTTGATCTATCCAGGAAAAGAAAACATACGAAACCTGGATGGAGCGGGATATCATGCGGGGAAGAGACAATGTCTGAACCGGGCACATCTTGAAGATGGTGATTTAGAGACCGATGGAGGTGTTGGTTTACCATAGATCCTCCCGCAGGCCTTTTTCTCTAAGAAAGGAATTACTTATAAAACATGTATATGTAGGATTGTTCAATAATGATGTGTAAGATGTATGCATTTATGCACTAAAGATAAAAAAAAATGTAATTTACATTGAATGAAATATCAGGCTCTCTCTGTCTCTCTCTCTCTCTCTCTCTCTCTCTCTCTCTGTGTGTGTGTGTGTGTGTGTGTAAGGATCTGCAGCGTCCGTGGGGGCTAATGACTACTGTCACCCCCAACATGTGGTTGGAACGATTTGACTAGTGCAGTGTTACCTAGCGAGCTACCTAGTTGTCTTTGTCATAGCTTGATAATTGTTAATTGATAATTGTTAGCTAGCCAGCCATCGAGGTTAGCTAGCCAGCTATTTCCGTCCCCCGCGACGCCATTTTTCCTAACCTAGCCAACTATTACCGACGAGCAGCATTGTTGAAACTAAATACACTACAAGGAACGTCTTGATTAGTGTTATGTTAGCTAGCTAGCTACAAAGTTGCTTTGTATCATGACAAGGTGTAGTACTGAAACTACCGAGGTTACCTAGCCAGCTACACGTTCAAAGTCAACAACGCAGCCACTGCTAGCTAGCCTACTCCACCAGCCAGCAGTACTGTATCATTTTAGTCAATAACATTTTTGCAACGTAAGCTTAACTTCCTGAACATTCGAGACGTGTAGTCCACTTGTCACTCCAATCTCATTTGCATTAGCGTAGCCTCTTCTGTAGCTTGTCTACTATGTGTCTGCCTATCCCTGTTCTCTCTCCTCTGCACAGGCCATACAAACGCTCCACACCGCGTGGCCGCTGCCGCTCTAACCTGGTGGTCCCAGCGCGCACGACCCACGTGGAGTTCCAGGTCTCCGGCAGCCTCTGGAACTGCCGGTCTGCGGCCAACAAGGCTGAGTTCATCTCAGCCTATGCTACCCTCCAGTCCCTAGACTTCCTGGCGCTGACGGAAACATGGATCACCACAGATAACACTGCTACTCCTACTGCTCTCTCCTCGTCTGACTACGTGTTCTCGCATACCCCTAGAGCATCGAGCCAGCGGGGTGGTGGCACTGGAATCCTCATCTCTCCCAAGTGGACATTCTCTCTTTCTCCCCTGACCCATCTGTCTATCTCCTCATTTGAATTCCATGCTGTCACAGTTACCAGCCCTTTCAAGCTTAACATCCTTATCATCTATCGCCCTCCAGGTTCCCTTGGAGAGTTCATCAATGAGCTTGACGCCTTGATAAGTTCCTTTCCTGAGGATGGCTCACCTCTCACAGTTCTGGGTGACTTTAACCTCCCCACGTCTACCTTCGACTCATTCCTCTCTGCCTCCTTCTTTCCACTCCTCTCCTCTTTCGACCTCACCCTCTCACCTTCCCCCCCTACTCACAAGGCAGGCAATACACTTGACCTCATCTTTACTAGATGCTGTTCTTCCACTAATCTCATTGTAACTCCCCTCCAAGTCTCCGACCACTACCTTGTATCCTTTTCCCTCTCGCTCTCATCCAACACTTCTCACTCTCCCCCTAGTCGGATGGTATTGCGCCGTCCCAACCTTCGCTCTCTCTCTCCCGCTACTCTCTCCTCTTCCATCCTATCATCTCTTCCCTCTGCTCAAACCTTCTCCAACCTATCTCCTGATTCTGCCTCCTCAACCCTCCTCTCCTCCCTCTCTGCATCCTTTGATTTCCTCTGTCCCCTATCCTCCAGGCCGGCTCGGTCCTCCCCTCCTGCTCCGTGGCTCGACGACTCACTGCGAGCTCACAGAACAGGGCTCCGGGCAGCCGAGCGGAAATGGAGGAAAACTCGCCTCCCTGCGGACCTGGCATCCTTTCACTCCCTCCTCTCTACATTTTCCTCTTCTGTCTCTGCTGCTAAAGCCACTTTCTACCACTCTAAACTCCAAGCATCTGCCTCTAACCCTAGGAAGCTCTTTGCTACCTTCTCCTCCCTCCTTAATCCTCCTCCCCCCCCCCCCCCCCGTCCTCCCTCTCTGCGGATGACTTCGTCAACCATTTTGAAAAGAAGGTTGACGACATCCGATCCTCGTTTGCTAAGTCAAACGACACTGCTGGTCCTGCTCACACTGCCCTACCCTGTGCTTTGACCTCTTTCTCCCCTCTCTCTCCAGATGAACTCTCGCGTCTTGTGACGGCCGGCCGCCCAACAACCTGCCCACTTGACCCTATCCCCTCCTCTCTTCTCCAGACCATTTCCGGAGACCTTCTCCCCTACCTCACCTCGCTCATCAACGCATCCTTGACCGCTGGCTACGTCCCTTCCGTCTTCAAGAGAGCGAGAGTTGCACCCCTTCTGAAAAAACCTACACTCGATCCCTCCGATGTCAACAACTACAGGCCAGTATCCCTTCTTTCCTTTCTCTCCAAAACTCTTGAACGCGCCGTGCTTGGCCAGCTCTCTTGCTATCTCTCTCAGAATGACCTTCTTGATCCTAATCAGTCAGGTTTCAAGACTGGGCATTCAACTGAGACTGCTCTTCTCTGTGTCACGGAGGCTCTCCGCACTGCTAAAGCTAACTCTCTCTCCTCTGCTCTCATCCTTCTAGACCTATCTGCTGCCTTTGATACCGTGAACCATCAGATCCTCCTCTCCACCCTCTCCGAGCTGGGCATCTCTGGCACCGCGCACGCTTGGATTGCGTCCTACCTGACAGGTCGCTCCTACCAGGTGGCGTGGCGAGAATCTGTCTCCGCACCACGTGCTCTCACCACTGGTGTCCCCCAGGGCTCTGTTCTTGGCCCACTCCTATTCTCGCTATACACCAAGTCACTTGGCTCTGTCATATCCTCACATGGTCTCTCATATCATTGCTATGCAGATGACACACAATTAATCTTCTCCTTTCCCCCTTCTGACAACCAGGTGGCGAATCGCATCTCTGCATGTCTGGCAGACATATCAGTGTGGATGACGGATCACCACCTCAAGCTGAACCTCGGCAAGACGGAGCTGCTCTTCCTCCCGGGGAAGGACTGCCCGTTCCATGATCTCGCCATCACGGTTGACAACTCCCTTGTGTCCTCCTCCCAGAGTGCTAAGAGCCTTGGCGTGACCCTGGACAACACCCTGTCGTTCTCCACCAACATCAAGGCGGTGACCCGATCCTGTAGGTTCATGCTCTACAACATTCGCAGAGTACGACCCTGCCTCACACAGGAAGCGGCGCAGGTCCTAATCCAGGCACTTGTCATCTCCCGTCTGGATTACTGCAACTCGCTGTTGGCTGGGCTCCCTGCCTGTGCCATTAAACCCCTACAACTCATCCAGAACGCCGCAGCCCGTCTGGTGTTCAACCTTCCCAAGTTCTCTCACGTCACCCCGCTCCTCCGCTCTCTCCACTGGCTTCCAGTCGAAGCTCGCATCCGCTACAAGACCATGGTGCTTGCCTACGGAGCTGTGAGGGGAACGGCACCTCCGTACCTTCAGGCTCTGATCAGGCCCTACACCCAAACAAGGGCACTCCGTTCATCCACCTCTGGCCTGCTCGCCTCCCTACCTCTGCGGAAGCACAGTTCCCGCTCAGCCCAGTCAAAACTGTTCGCTGCTCTGGCACCCCAATGGTGGAACAAGCTCCCTCACGACGCCAGGACAGCGGAGTCAATCACCACCTTCCGGAGACACCTGAAACCCCACCTCTTCAAGGAATACCTGGGATAGGATAAAGTAATCCTTCTAACCCCCCCCTTAAAAGATTTAGATGCACTATTGTAAAGTGGTTGTTCCACTGGATATTATAGGTGAATGCACCAATTTGTAAGTCGCTCTGGATAAGAGCGTCTGCTAAATGACTAAAATGTAAATGTAAAAAAATGTTGTGTGTGGGAGGTCGTTTGATTCCCTGCAGAGAAATATGTTGATAACCTTCTTTTCCAAGAAAGGAATTAAAGAATAATTATACATGTAAACATTTAAAGGATATAAATGACATTTATGTATTAACATTTTAGAAGAAAATAAAAGGGGTTTTAAAAAAGAAAAGTGTATTTATCTTCAATGAATGACCGCTCTTCCTATGTCTCTGTGTGTGTGTGTGTGTGTGTGTGTGTGTGTGTGTGTGTGTGTGTGTGTGTGTGTGTGTGTGTGTGTGTGTGTGTGTGTGTGTGTGTGTGTGTGTGTGTGTGTGTGTGTGTGTGTGTGTGTGTGTGTAAGGTCTTTGAAACAACTGTCTGAAAACAGTAGGGTGCTGTGGCGTCCAAGGTCCTCATGACCTCTGAACCTCCAAAAGACTTCTCAGCATTAACAACTTGAGGGGCAGCAAAAAATAAATAAAAAATGTCAGAATGATTATCAAGATGTGTCGGGGTGTGGTTGTCGCAAGCAATCAGGCCATTCTCTTAAACTAAGAGGATACCTGTCCCCTACTCCCCTGTAAGCAGAGAGTCCTTACATTTTCACATGAAGGACACAGTAGCTTTGCAGCTCTGAAGACAGAACAGCTGAAAGATAATCAGGGAATCCTTTATCCCACCATGGAGAATATTGACGGTGAGTTGGAAATTACAATATAATGAATGCTTTTTATATCTAAATAGGCTTGTTTATAAATATCAATATATTGTATATTATATAATGAATGTTTTTTAATACGGTATTATATAAACATATATATTTATATTTAATGAGAGGAGGGGTTATTGTTTCATGTTTTATTTATTTGTTAAATGAGAATGGACTAGTGTCTACATAGGGGTTCATCCCCAAAATGTTTTGGATAAAACCTAGTGTCTACGTAGGGGTTCATCCCCAAAATGTTTTGGATAAAACCTAGTGTCTACGTAGGGGTTCATCCCCAAAAAGTTTTGGATAAAACCTTGTGTCTACGTAGGGGTTTATCCCAAAATGTTTTGGATAAAACCTAGTGTCTACGTAGGGGTTTATCCCAATTTTTTTGGGATAAAACATATTTATCAGGCGGTTAAATAGCAATCATTAACTCAGAGAGGCTGTTGCCAACACTGAGACCCAATCACAGGACACTTTAATAAATGGATCACTTGTCACTTTAAACAAATTCTCATTTAAATAATGCCACTTTAATAATGGTTACATATATTAAATTAAGCATATCACACTGTATTTTATTCCATCTATTGCACCATGCCTATGCCGCTCGGCCACCGTTCATCCATATGTACATATTCTCATTCAGCCTTTTTAGATTTGTGTGTGTGTTATGTAGTTTGTGGGGAATTGTTAGATTTTGTGTGTAGTAGGTAGTTTTTGAGAATTGGTAGATATTACTTGTTAGATATTACTACACTGTCGGAACTATAAGCTATAAAATTAACATCTGCTAACACTGTGTATGTGACCATTAAAACTTTAATTTGCATGTGTTCTATGAACACACGCAAAGCAAAGCTATACTCAAGAGCGGACCAATGGCACCACCTAATGGATCAATGGCACCACCTCGTGGATATTCAGTTACCTAACCAAACATTACATGACTTTCATTTTAAATGTTGCTTGTTGAATGTAGCTAAAATGTTAGCATAAGAATAGCATAGATAAATATATATTTGATCATATTTACCACCTGCACACCCATTCTCTCTCTCTCTCTCTCTCTCTCTCTCTCTCTCTCTCTCTCTCAATGTATACCAAAGTAACAAATATTTAACAGTTGTTATATATATGGTTTTGCAGATATATTAAAACCGGAAGACATTCAATTTTCAGGTAATTCATTTATTACTATATGTTGTTTTTATGTCAATTGTATATACACTGCTCAAAAAAATAAAGGGAGCACTTAAACAACACAATGTAACTCCAAGTCAATCACACTTCTGTGAAATCAAACTGTCCAGTTAGGAAGCAACACTGATTGACAATACATTTCACATGCTGTTGTGCAAATGGAATAGACAACAGGTGGAAATGATATGCAATTAGCAAGACACCCCCAATAAAGGAGTGGTTCTGCAGGTGAGGACCACAGACCACTTCTCAGTTCCTATGCTTCCTGGCTGATGTTTTGGTCACTTTTGAATGCTGCCGGTGCTTTCACTCTAGTGGTAGCATGAGACGGAGTCTACAACCCACACAAGTGGCTCAGGTAGTGCAGCTCATCCAGGATGGCACATCAATGCGAGCTGTGGCAAGAAGGTTTGCTGTGTCTGTCAGCGTAGTGTCCAGAGCATGGAGGCGCACCCAGGAGACAGGCCAGTACATCAGGAGACGTGGAGGAGGCCGTAGGAGGGCAACAACCCAGCATCAGGACCGCTACCTCCGCCTTTGTGCAAGGAGGAGCAGGAGAAGCACTGCCAAAGCCCTGCAAAATGACCTCCAGCAGGCCACAAATGTGCATGTGTCTGCTCAAACGGTAAGAAACAGACTCCATGAGGGTGGTATGAGGGCCCGACATCCACAGGTGGGGGTTGTGCTTACAGCCCAACACCGTTCAGGACGTTTGGCATTTGCCAGAGAACACCAAGATTGGAAAATTCGCCACTGGCGCCCTGTGCTCTTCACAGATGAAAGCAGGTTCACACTGAGCACGTGATAGACGTGACAGAGTCTGGAGACGCCGTGGAGAACGTTCTGCTGCCTGCAACATCCTCCAGCATGACCGGTTTGGCGGTGGGTCAGTCATGGTGTGGGGTGGCATTTCTTTGAGGGGCCGCACAGCCCTCCATGTGCTCGCCAGAGGTAGCCTGACTGCCATTAGGTACCGAGATGAGATCCTCAGACCCCTTGTGAGACCATATGCTGGTGCGGTTGGCCCTGGGTTCCTCCTAATGCAAGACAATGCTAGACCTCATGTGGCTGGAGTGTGTCAGCAGTTCCTGCAAGAGGAAGGCATTGATGCTATGGACTGGCCCACCCGTTCCCCAGACCTGAATCCAATTGAGCACATCTGGGACATCATGTCTCGCTCCATCCACCAACGCCACGTTGCACCACAGACTGTCCAGGAGTTGGCCGATGCTTTAGTCCAGGTCTGGGAGGAGATCCCTCAGGAGACCATCCGTCACCTCATTAGGAGCATGCCCAGGCGTTGTAGGGAGGTCATACAGGCACGTGGAGGCCACACACACTACTGAGCCTCATTTTGACTTGTTTTAAGGACATTACATCAAAGTTGGATCAGCCTGTAGTGTGGTTTTCCACTTTAATTTTGAGTGTGACTCCAAATCCAGACCTCCATGGGTTGATAAATTGAATTTCCATTGATGATTGTTGTGTGATTTTGTTGTCAGCACATTCAACTATGTAAAGAAAAAAGTATTTAATAAGATTATTTATTTCATTCAGATCTAGGATGTGTTGTTTAAGTGTTCCCTTTATTTTTTTGAGCAGTATATTTTGTATACAGATATTTTTATATTATTTACGTCTATAGGATACCCGGCATTTACCCAGCTGTTACCTGCAATAATTGATTTGGATCATCAACCATCAGAAGTTATAATTATAGAAGACGATGATTTTGAGGAACAACCGAACGGCGGTGTATCTTTACTCAGTCCTACGCCCTCAAGATATTTTTGATGTGAGTCAAAAAATGAAATACATAATAATCTTTATACATTAAACATCTAGACATTCCGCTAGCGGAACACCTGCTCCAATATCCAATGACGGGCGTGGCGCGAATGACAAATTCATCAAAAATCCCAAAACTTCAATTTTTCAAACATATGACTATTTTATTTATATTTTAATGACAAGACTCTCCTTTATCTATTCACACTGTCCGATTTCAAAAAGGCTTTACAGCGAAAGCAAAACATTAGATTATGTCAGCAGAGTACCCAGCCAGAAATAATCAGACACCCATTTTTCAAGCTAGCATATAATGTCACAAAAAACAAAACCACAGCTAAATGCAGCACTAACCTTTGATGATCTTCATCAGATGACAACCCTAGGACATTATGTTATACAATACATGCATGTTTTGTTCAATCAAGTTCATATTTATATCAAAAAACAGCTTTTTACATTAGCATGTGACGTTCAGAACTAGCATTCCCACCGAACACTTCCGGTGAATTTACTAAATTACTCACGATAAACGTTCACAAAAAACACAACAATTATTTTAAGAATTATAGATACAGAACTCCTTTATGCACTCGCTATGTTCGATTTTAAAATAGCTTTTCGGTGAAAGCACATTTTGCAATATTCTGAGTAGATAGCCCGGCCATCACGGGCTAGCTATTTAGACACCCACCAAGTTTAGCCCTCACCAAAGTCAGATTTACTATTAGAAAAGTTTGATTACCTTTCCTGTTCTTCGTCAGAATGCACTCCCAGGACTTCTACTTCAATAACAAATGTTGGTTTGGTTCAAAATAATCCATAGTTATATCCAAATAGCGGCGTTTTGTTCGTGCGTTCAAGACACTATCCAAGGGTGATGAAGGGTTACGCGCCCGACGCGTTTCGTGACCAAAAAAATCGAAATATTCCATTACCGTTCTTCGAAGCATGTCAACCGCTGTTTAAAATAAATGTTTATGCTATTTTTCTCGTAAAAAAGCGATAATATTCCGACCGGGAGTCGTTGTTTACGTTCAAAGACGAAATAATAAAAACATGGGGTCGCCTCGTGCACGCGCGCGCCAGTCTCTGTACCTTGACCGACCACTATCAAAATGCGCTAATGTTTTTCAGCCAGGGCCTGCAAAGCCACGATTCAGCTTTTTGCCGCCTTCTGAGAGCCTATGGGAGCCGTAGGAAGTGTCACGTAACAGCAGAGATCCCTTGTTTTGGATAGAGATGATCAAGAAGGCCAAGAAATGGTCAGAGAGGGCACTTCCTGTACAGAATCTTCTCAGGTTTTGGCCTGCCAAATGAGTTCTGTTATTCTCACAGACAACAGTCAAACAGTTTTAGAAACTTTGGAGTGTTTTCTATCCAAAGCCAATAATTATATGCATTCTCTAGTTACTGGGCAGGAGTAGTAACCAGTTTAAATCGGGTACGTTTTTTATCCGGCTGTGAAAATACTGCCCCCTAGCCATAACAGGTTAAGCATTAGACAAAGTGTGTACACTATTTTAAAAATCTTGTGTTTACAGCTGACAGCCCCCAGACAAGAATACCCAAGGCATTATTGGCTCTACCATTGAATGACTTCGAGGGTAACGAAAATTACGATATTCTACCGTTCTGCACGGCCGGCTTTGACAAAACTCTAAACACCCCAAGAATCAAAGATTTGCCATACATATACACACCTTCAAGTAGCCCCAGCCATTCGGTGAATACTCCCGCGCCTACACCATATCCTGCACTGCTCCACAGAACTGTAGTTCAAATACACAGAACTGCATCACCTCTGCCCAGGAAAGCCGACTGGTCTGAAAACGATTGGATTCAAGAGCATGCTCTGTATGGATATGGTATGACCAGTTTTTATTAGAAAAAAATAATATGATGAAAGAATATGTTAAGGATAGGGGGCAGTATTTGCACGGCCGGATAAAAAAACGTACCCGATTTAATCTGGTTACTACTCCTGCCCAGTAACTAGAATATGCATATAATTAGTAGATTTGGATAGAAAACACCCTAAAGTTTCTAAAACTGTTTGAATGGTGTCTGTGAGTATAACAGAACTCATATGGCAGTCAAGACCCTGAGACAAATCCTAACAGGAAATGGAAATCTGATGTGTGGAAATCACTTCTAACCTTTGCCATTGAAACACACAGGGGCTTATTAATAATTTAGCACTTCCTAAGGCTTCCACTAGATGTCGACAGTCTTTACAAAGTGGGTTGAGTCTTCTATGGTACAAACTGACCCAAAGAGAGGCTGTGGAACTTGGTCACAGGGGGAGGGCCATTTACTACAATGACGCGGCCGCCCATGGCTACCCTCCCCTTTCGAAACGTTAAGTAAGACAATGCAATCGTCCGCCTTGAATATTATTGAAGCTCTGGTTGAAAAAAGCCCTAAAGATTTATGTTATACAACGTTTGACATGTTTGAACGAACTTAAATATATATTTGTTGCACATTTGTGACGACAAGTCCCGCGCACTACGGTACATTTTGAGTAGCCTTCGGAACGCCGGAACGCGCTAACAAGAAGGAACTATTGGGACATAAATTATTAACTTTTTCGAACAAAACTACATTTGTTGTGGACCTGGGATTCCTGGAATTGCCTTCTGATGAAGATAATCAAAGGTAAGGGAATATTTACAATAGTATTTTTGATGGTTGATGGTTCCAAGATGGCGCTAACATGAATTGCCTAGCCTATTTTTCTGAGCATACCAGTCGTTTATTGCAAAGTGTGATTTCCCAGTAAAGTTATTTTTAAATCTGGCAAAGCGGTGGCATTCACGAGATGTTAATCTATAATTCTTTGAATGACAATATTACATTTTAACAATGTTTTCGAATAGTAATTTTGTAAATTGTAGCGCTGATCCACCGGAAGCATTTGAGGGAAAAGATTTTCTGAACGTCACGCGCTGATGTAAAATGCTGTTTTTATATATAAATATGAACTTTATCGAACAAAAAATGCATGTATTGTGTAACATGATGTCCTAGGAGTATCATCTGATGAAGATTGTCAAAGGTTAGTGCTGCATTTAGCTGTGTTTTGGGTATTTGTGATGCATCTAGTTGCTTTGAAAATGGCTGTGTGATTATTTCTGGCTGGTTACTCTCCTAACATAATAATGTTTTGCTTTTGCTGTAAAGACTTTTTGAAATCGGAGAACGTGGTTCGATTCAGGAGAGGTGTATCTATAAAATGGTGTAAAATAATCATATGTTTGAGAAATTGAAGTAATAGCATTTATGAGGTATTTGTATTTCGCGCGACGCGATTCCACTGGTTCCAAGACAGGTTAAGGGTTAATGCCACATGATCAATGTTAGGCTTGCACAGATCGGGAGGACCTCATGAATGTTCCTAAGTTCGAATTGTGCTTCTAACCCTAACGGTTCTCCCGCTGTCACCCAAAAGCACCTGACATTCACGGTCGCTGCGCTCAGACCTAGCAAGCTACGGTCAAGCGGGGCATCTCGTTGAACTTGGCACAGCCTTGAGATTATGTTAATGCAATTGCAGGCTCTGTGTGTCTTTCAGCCAAGTACTGTGTCACTCCATCTTTCATGTGTGTGTGAGAGTTTTTTCTTTAACATCTGTTGGGAGAAATGACTGATTTACAGTTCATGAGGGCTGCCTAATCACACATATGAAGTTTTGGAAAGATCTGACCTTTTTAACCCTTCGAAACAGCCCCTATGACCCCAATGTAAGGCCCTTCCGGTTGGCACAGGAAGCTAAAAGTAAACACATATCCTGACTGGGGTATGCTCTTACAGAATTCTGAGTTTAAAGTCTTTACATTAACAACTGACTGATTTGCACAGGGTTGAATGCACTATTTCTCACAAACTGCAGGTTGGGTATGGCAAAACACTTTTAGGGTGATTTTAACCACTTCCGATTGCTCCAGGAAGCTTAGAATTGACACAAGTAGACCTCATAGTGGCCTGATGGATTGTCTCTTTCTACACTCACAATGTTGGCCCACTCCAGGGCTTTCCCTGAGAGGCACGACATGAAGGCAGATACACTCTCACGGCCCAAAGGAGCCGGGTGGACGGTTGCCAGGTAGAGCTCTAGCTGCAATAGGAAACCCTGGCAGCGTGCAGCCGTCCTGTAGTACTCTCGGGGAAAGGCGAGACAAATCCCACTTGGACCGGGTGAAGGGGAGGTGAGTAGTGGAGGCCTTGGTTGTGCTGGGGGAGGTGCTGGAGGAACTCCTTGTCTCTCCCAGCGGTCCATGGTTTGGACAACGCAGTCCATGGCGGCGACGAGATGGTGGATCATTGCCGCTTGCTCCTGGACGTACACCTCCTGCTGACTCCATATGGCGGTGTGGGATTCTGTAAGGGGGTGTGTAACTGGTGGCAGGGAAGTCAGACGCAGGAGGGCAGAACCAGGTTGTAGCCAGAGCAGTTTAATCCAAAAACCAACGGCATAAAAATACAACAGAATATGGGTACAATACCCGACACGCACCAGTAAACAAGTGCACAAGCACTAACAACAAACAATCCCACACAAAGACATGGGGGGAACAGAGGGTTAAATACACAACAAATAATGAGGGAAATGGAAACCGTGTGTAGGAAAACAAGACAAAACAAATGAAAAATGGATCGATGATGGCTAGAAGACCAGTGTCGCCGACCGCCGAACGCCGAACGCCGCCCGAACAAGGAGAGGAAACAACTTTGGAGGAAGTCGTGACACTTAGAGACTTATCCAGAAAGACTCACAGCTGTAATCACTGCCAAATGTGATTCTAAGATTTATTGTGAATACTTATGTAAATGAGATATTTCTGTATTTCATTTTCAATAAATTAGCAAAAATACCCAAAAACACGTTTTCACTTTGTCATTATGGGATATTGTGTGTAGAACCAGTGACTAATATTTTTTTTACATTTTTAATTCAGGATGTAGCTTAGCAGAAGATCCAGGATATGTTACTGCTGTTCACTCTACTGGGAGTGCTGTTATCAAGCTCACTCAATGAAGCTAACTCTCAAGACGGTACGTCTAGTGTGTGTGTGTGTGTGTGTGCATATGTGTACTACTATTACTGCTCAGTGTAATCTGATGTAATTTGCACTGCATGCACTGCATCTGTACTATGGTCAAGTTCACATTGTTACACAATAAAAACACTGAATGAAACATTATTATGAAACATATATGATGTCATTGAAACACTCTTAAAAATGTAAGATCAATAAAAAAAACGACTAAACATGTGTAATGCTTGATAGTTTATTGGAGGATCACAGTGTGACACGTCAACCATACAACATTGCACAAAGAAATTCTGATCATTAATATAAATCCGCTGTCTTGACGAAAAAACGACCATGTGTCAGGACATAAAGTACGTTTATGGATAAAACATATATTCTTCATTATGTTGATGAGTTCTTCTCAGTACCAAAGTACCAAAGAACTGTATTACTGTTTTGTTTTTTGTTAGTCAGTGATTGATGGATGGATGTTGGAATGATTCATTGAGGTATTGTTAGTGATGTCTTCAGAGGTGATAGTTGATTCCATATGGAGACTGAAAAGGATCCTTGGCATCCCAATTCTGGTCGCTTCTCACCCCACAATTTCCTTGGCTTTGTTCCAAAGCACGCTCCAAACTGGAATACAGTTTTAAATATGCTTTATAGAAAATACATTTTTAAAAAGGTAAAAATGTAAAAATGACTACGACATGTTGAATAAATATCCCATTTACCATTGACTACCATTTAAACCTATTGTTTTTAGGCCAGTATTTGACTACCATTTTAAAAAGAATTTGCCTCTATGAAACATGATGCTAATAAACAGTAGAGATGGAGTTAGCCATGTTGCTCCCTCCTCTTTCCCTACCACCCTCTGCTAACCTCCCGTTGTGACTTTACTGTTGCTCAGAAAGACAGACAGACCGATAGATAGATAGATAGATAGATAGATAGATAGATAGATAGATAGATAGATAGATAGATAGATAGGGGGGGCTCACATGGTGCTTCATCTTCAGAGGCGCTGGTCTTCAGAGCAGCCAACTTTGCCAAAAATGCAGCCTTTCCACTTTTTAGATCATCCTCCTGCAGGAGAGCTGAGGAAGAAAGATTTTCCATTTAACTAAATTCTATCAGATTAAATCCGGGCAGTAAAGTAGTACACATTCACAAACAAGACATACCTTCCTCAGAGTTATCTTCATTGAGGGAGCTTGCTAACAGGACACCCACTAGAGCGAACAGCAGTAACATACTCTGGATCTTCATCCTTTACTAAAGCACATAGAGCACAATATGTTAACACACACAAGACACACAGTGGGTCCTTTTACACTACCAAATGAAAGATCAGCAAGTTAGTATGGATCCCAGGTCGACCGTGTTACATTATACACATGTCCACCTACATCTCTCCATCCATTCCTACCTGTCCACTTGTATACACCTGCCCACTCTTATACACCTTTGCAAAGAAGATTCTCAGTGAAAACAAACATATCTCTTACAGTTGGACGATGCTGTCTGATTGATGGCTGTTTATCTGGATGATGTCTTCTGGTCTTCAGTAGTAGTGTGGTGTCTCTCTGCCCTCTGCAGCCCTGTTTTATACTCTTTCTGCAGCTACTGTACCTGCCCCATCCATCCACACCTCTCACAGCCGAATAACAAACAAGATGACATTACAGATAAGGCGATAACGGCAGTCATGCACAGCCTGAAGTGTATGACCTCCCTCCAGGCTATTTTCTTTTCAATATTATGGTTTCCTAGTAATTTCAACTACATTTGTGACTTAGAGCTTGGATAGCAAGTTGAGAGTGGAGTATATATACTTGTGATGTTGAGAACATGTTTTTGTCTGAATTACAGCTGTAACGACCCTTTGAGAAGAATTAAACTTGGTTAATCCTCTCTAGTGTTCGTGAGTTATTTGCTCTGAAAAATTTGAACCTAACGCTCTGTAGTAACTTGTGGTCGGAGGCCGAGCAGTTGCCATACCAGGAGGTGATGCAACCAGTCAGGGTGCTCTTGCTGGTGCAGCTGTAGACCTTTTTGAGGATCTGAGGACCCATGCCAAATCTTTTCAGTCTCCTGAGGGGGAATAGGTGTTGTAGGGCCATCTTCACAACTGTCTTGGTGTGTTTGGACAATGATAGTTTGTTGGTGATGTGGACACCAAGGATCTTGAAGCTCTCAACCTGCTCCGCTACTGCCCCGTCGATGAGAGTTGGGGCGTGCTCAGTCCTCCTTTTCCTCTAGTAAACAATCATCACCTTCGTCTTGATCATGTTGAGGGAGAGGTTGTTATCCTGGCACCACACCGCCAGGTCTCTGACCTCCTCCCTATAGGCAGTTGTCAGTGATCAGGCCCCTGAGTCTTCTTTTGTTATACCCAGTTTGGGTAAAAAAAACTATTTTTAGTACACAAAATGTTTTCTTGCTTCACAAGAGCATCTCTCCCCCTCTTTTCTCATTCTCTCCTCAGCAACAATGGAAAAAACCATTTGAGGCCCTTTGCACACCACCCATAGTCCATCTTGATTTGTCCAAACCGAGCACGCACCCTGCACGTGAACAGAAACTGTCCCAACATATTTTATATAACAGTATATAATAAGTTAACCAACATAGGCCCAACAGCTGTTGTAAAACCTAGAGCTTATGAAAATAAACAAATCTGATTAAATGTATACAACGTATACAAAATATATATCCACATATTATTATTGTTTAAACCATAGTTCTAAATACATGTTTTAACAGGGTAATACACTAGCATATAATGGGCCTTTGAAGACCACAGCACTCTGCGGCCAGAGCCTTAATTAATTACATTAAAGACCACAAAACTATAAGGTCTTTCACATAAGACTGTTATGATCGAGATGGATTCTTTCCACATCGATATGCAAAACGACATTTCAAAATATCATGCTTCAGGCTAGGCGTAATTGTCCAAAGCTCAGTTGTCCTGAGTCTGCACAACACTGCCAGGACCTAGGATCAAGGGAGACACTCAAGTTTTTTAATCGTATATATCTCTTGACATATTCATGAAAATAGTAATGGCCTCTAAACCTTCAACCTGCATACTGGACCCTATTCCAACTAAATCGAGTCTCCCATTAGTGCATTCACATAGGTGTACTTTTTGTCCAAGTAGGGAAATGGGAGTGAGGAGTGCAATAGAGATTGCATCATGTGTGGATCTATATCGAATCTCCCATTCCTCTCAGAAATATTAGAAAATGCTGTTGCGCAGCAACTCACTGCCTTCCTGAAGACAAACAATGTATATGAAACGCTTCAGTCTGGTATTAGACTTAGTGCTGCTTTTGCCATTATCGATCACCACATTCTTTTGGAGAGATTGGAAACCCAAATTGGTCTACAAGGACAAGTTCTGGCCTAGTTTAGATATTTTCCTGTCGGAAAGATAACAGTTTGTCTCTGTGGATGGTTTTTCCTCTGACAAATCAACCGCAAGCTTCGGTGTTCCTCAAGGTTCCGTTATAGGACCACTAGTGTTTCACTACATATTTTACCTCTTGGTGATGTCATTCGGAAACATAATGTTAACTGAAATGTATTTAGTGCTTTGTCCAGGTAGCCGGAAAGTAGAGCTTTGCAGTAGTCTAATCTATAAGTGACAAAAGCATGGGTTAATTTATCTGCATCATTTTGGACAGAAAGTTTCTGATTTGTGCAATGTTACGAAGATAGAAAAAAGCTATCTTTGAAATATTCTTGACATGTTCATCAAAAGAGAGATCAGGGTCCAGAGTAACGCCCAGGTCCTTCACAGTTTCATTTGAGATGACTGTACAACCATGCAGATGAATTGTCAGATCCAACAGAAGATCTCTTTGTTTCTTTCAATCTAGAACTAGCATCTCTGTTTTGTCTGACAATTTGTTGTCCTTCTGTTGCATCTCTATCTAAAATACAGCATCTGTGCTGTAATGTGACACTTTCTAAGGCTTCCATTGGCTCTCTAAAGCCGCCAGAAAGTGGAATGGGGTGTCTGCTGTCTCTGGGCAAAGTACAGCAGCAGAGTTTGTAAATGGTCAGCCTGGGGACAGTGAGACTGAGATGCGCATTCACGAGACTTCTCCATTTTTTTTCTTTCAGCCTTTGAATGAATGCAACGTTTCCCGGTTGGAATATTATCACTATTTTACGAGAAAAATAGCATAAAAAAAGATTTTAAACAGCGTTTGACATGCTTCTAAGTACGGCAATGGAATATTTCAATTTTTTTTGTCACGAAATGCGCTCGCGCGTTACCCTTCGGATAGTGACCTTGGATATAACTATGGATTATTTGGAACCAAAACAACATTTGTTGTTGAAGTAGAAGTCCTGGGAGTGCATTCTGACGAAGAACAGCAAAGGTAATCCAATTTTTCTAATAGTAATTCTGAGTTTAGTGAGCCCCAAACTTGGTGGGTGTCAAATTATCTAGCCTGTGATGGCCGAGCTATGTACTCAGAATATTGCAAAATGTGCTTTCGCCGAAAAGCTATTTTAAAATCTGACATGGCGTTTGCATAAAGGAGTTCAGTATCTATAATTCTTAAAATAATTGCTATGTATTTGGTCAATGTTTATCATGAGTAATTTAGTAAATTCACCGGAAGTTTTCGGTGGGTATGCTAGTTCTGAACATCACATGCTAATGTCAAAAGCTGGTTTTTGATATAAATATGAACTTGATTGAACAAAACATGCATGTATTGTATAACATAATGTCCTAGGAATGTCATCTGATGAAGATCATCAAAGGTTTGTGCTGCATTTAGCTGTGGTTTTGGTTTTTGTGACATATATGCTTGCTTTGAAAATGTCTGTGTGATTATTTTTGGCAGGGTACTCTCCTGACATAATCTAATGTTTTGCTTTCGCTGTAAAGCCTTTTTGAAATCGGACAGTGTGGTTAGATTAACGAGAGTCTTGTCTTTAAAATGGTGTAAAATAGTCATGTTTGAGAAATTGAAGTTATAGCATTTTTGAGGTATTTGTATTTCGCGCCATGCGATTCCACTGGCTGTTGAATAGAGTGGGACGGTCACGTCCCACCTCTAGACGTTCCGCTAGCGGAACACCTGCTCCAATATCCAATGATGGGCGTGGCGCGAAATACAAACTCCTCTAAAATACAAAAACTTCAATTTTTCAAACATATGACTATTTCACAGCATTTTAAAGATAAGACTCTCCTTTATCTAACCACACTGTCCGATTTCAAAAAGCCTTTACAACGAAAGAAAAACATTAGATTATGTCAGCAGAGTACCAAGCCAGAAATAATCAGACACCCATTTTTCAAGCTAGCATATAATGTCACAAAAACCCAGAAGAAAGCTAAATGCAGCACTAACCTTTTATGATCTTCATCAGATGACAACCCTAGGACATTATGTTATACAATACATGCATGTTTTGTTCAATCAAGTTCATATTTATATCAAAAACCAGCTTTTTACATTAGCATGTGACATTCAGAACTAGCATACCCCCCGCAAACTTCCGGGGAATTCGCTAACATTTTACTAAATTACTCACGATAAACGTTCACAAAAAGCATAACAATTATTTTAAGAATTATAGATACAGACCTCCTCTATGCACTCGATATGTCCGATTTTAAAATAGCTTTTTGGTGAAAGCACATTTTGCAATATTCTAAGTACATAGCCCAGGCATCACGGGCTAGCTATTTAGACACCCGGCAAGTTTAGCACTCACCAATATCAGCTTTACTATTATAAAAGTTTCATTACCTTTTGTTGTCTTCGTCAGAATGCACTCCCAGGACTGCTACTTCAATAACAAATGTTGGTTTGGTCCAAAATAATCCATCGTTATATCCGAATAGCGGCGTTTTGTTCGTGCGTTCCAGACACTATCCGAAATGGTAAAGAAGGGTCTCGCGCATGGCGCAATTCGTGACAAAAAAATTCTAAATATTCCATTACCGTACTTCGAAGCATGTCAACCGCTGTTTAAAATCAATTTTACGCCATTTTTCTCGTAGAAAAGCGATAATATTCCGACAGGGAATCTCCTTTTCGGCAAACAGAGGAAAAAATCACAAAGGCGGGGGCGGTCGGGTCACGCGCCTAAGCCCAGAGTCCCTTGATCGGCCACTTGAGAAAGGCGATAATGTGTTTCAGCCTGGGGCTGGGATGACGACATTCTGTTTTTTCCCGGGCTCTGAGCGCCTATGGACGACGTAGGAAGTGTCACGTTAGAGCAGAGATCCTTAGTAAAAGATAGAGATGGAAAAGAAGTTCAAGAAATGGTCAGACAGGCCACTTCCTGTAAAGGAATCTCTCAGGTTTTGACCTGCCATTTGAGTTCTGTTATACTCACAGACACCATTCAAACAGTTTTAGAAACTTTAGGGTGTTTTCTATCCATATGTAATAAGTATATGCATATTCTAGTTACTGGGTAGGAGTGGTAACCAGATTAAATCGGGTATGTTTTTTATCCAGCCGTGAAAATACTGCCCCCTAGCCATAACAGGTTAACTTCTTTGGGGTAGGGGGCAGTATTTTCACGTCGTGATGAAAAGCGTTCCCAGAGTAAACTGCCTGCTACTCAGGCCCAGAAGCTAGGATATGCATATTATTAGTAGATTTGGATTGAAAACACTCTGAAGTTTCTAAAACGGATTGAATGATGTCTGTGAGTATAACAGATCTCATATGGCAAGCGAAAAACCTGAGAAAAATCCAATCAGGAAGTGTGAAATCTGAGGTTTGTCGTTTTTCAAGTGATTGCCTATCCAATATACAGTGTCTGTGGGGTCATATTGCACTTCCTAAGGCTTCCACTAGATGTCAACAGTCTTTAGAATGTTGTTTCAGGCTTCTACTGTGAATGGGGAGAGAATAAGAGCTATTGGAATCAGGTGTCTGGAAAAATGTCATGAGCTCAGTCATGCGTGCGGCCGTGTGAGCAAGCTGAGTTCCTTTTCATTCCTGAAGACAAAGGAATTGTCCGGTTGGAATTTTATTGAAGATTTATGATAAAACATCCTAAAGATTGATTCTATACATCGTTTGACATGTTTCTACAAACTGTAATGCATTTTTTTTAAACTTTTCGTCCGGACTTAGTGCATGCGCCTTCTGCATTTGGAATAGTGAACTGAACGTGCGAACAAAAAGGAGGTATTTTGACATAAATATGGAGTTTATCGAAACACAACGAACATTTATTGTGGAACTGGGATTCCTGGGAGTGCATTCCGATGAAGATCATCAAATGTAAGTGAATATTTATAATGCTATTTCTGACTTTTGTTGACTCCACAACATGGCGGGTATCTGTATGGCTTGTTTTGGTGACTGAGCACTGTACTCAGATTATTGCAAAGTGTGCTTTCGCCGTAAAGCTTTTTTGAAATCTGGCACAGCGGTTGCATTAAGGAAAAGTTTTTCTTTAATTCTATGCGTAACAGTTGTATATTTTATCAACGTTTATGATGAGTATTTCTGTAAATTGATGTGTTCATTCGCCGGATGTTTTGGAGGCAAAACATTTCTGAACATTACACGCCAATGTAAAATGGGGTTTTTGGATATGAATATGAACTTTATCGAGCAAAACATACATGCATTGTGTAACATGAAGTCCTATGAGTGCCATCTGATGAAGATCATCAAAGGTTAGTGATTAATTTTAGCTGTATTTCTGGTTTATGTGACGCCTCTCCTTGCTTGGAAAATGGCTGTGGTTTTTCTTGTCTAGGTGCTGTCCTAACATAATCTAATGGTATGCTTTCGCCGTAAAGCCTTTTTGAAATCGGACACTGTGGTTGGATTAACGAGAAGTTTATCTTTAAAATGGTGTATAATACTTGTATATGTGAGAAATTGGAATTTGTTGTTTTGAATTTGGCGCTCTGCTATTTCACTGGCTACCGTCCCACATACCCCAGAGAGGTTAACCCCTGTGCGGCGAATCCAGCGAAAAATCATATCGCCATTAGCATAACAAAATTAAATAAAAAAATAAAAAATCATTTTTTTTTTCAAATTATATCGTTTTATAGATACACCTCTCCTGAATCGAACCACGTTGTCAGATTTCAAAAAGGCTTTACAGCAAAAGCAAAACATTAGATTATGTTAGAGGACTATATCATAAAAGTAGCCACATAGCCATTTTCCGACCAACCACATGCATCACAAATAACCAAAAAACAGCTAAATGCAGCACTAACCTTTGACAATCTTCATCAGATCACACACCTAGGACATCATGTTACACAATACATGCATTCTTTTGTTCGATAAAGTTCATATTTATATATTAAAACAGCATTTTACATCGGTGCGTAACGTTGACTAACTATTTTCCCTCAAACGCATCCGATGAAATAGAGCTACAATTTACTAAATTACTATTCGAAAACATTTTTAAAATGTAATATTGTCATTCTAAGATTTATAGATGAATATCTCTTGAAAGCACCTGTAATGCCAGATTTAAAAATAACTTTACTGGGTAATCACACTTTGCGATACTCAGGGGACGCGATACTCAGAACAATAGGCTAGCAATAGCAATAGGCTAGCCATCTTGGAACAATCGCATATCACATCTAGTCTTGTATACTATTGTCAATAATCCCTTACCTTTGGTTGTCTTCATCAGAAAGCACTTCCAGGAATCCCAGGTCCACAACAAATGTATTTTCGTTCGAAAAAATGACTCCTTTATGTTCCAAGAGCTTGTTCTTGTTAGCGCGTCTGAAGGCTGCTCCAAAACTTCCGTCGGCCACGGGACAGCCATTTCGAGAAAATGCATTTTTTTCCCATTTAGGTTCGTTCAAACATGTCAAACGTTGTATAACATAAATCTTAAGGGCGTTTTTCAACAAGAGAGCCAATAAGATTCGAGGGGGACGATTGCATTGTGTTTCAAAACGTTTCGAAAGGGGAGGGTAACCAGGGGCGCCGGCGTCATAATGGTGATGGCCCTCTCCGTGTGATTACGTTCCACAGCATCTCAGTCATTCAGTTTTAACAGTAGAAGGCTCAAACCAATTTGTGAAGACTGGGGACATCTAGTGGAAGCAATAGGAAGTGCTCAATGAACCATAGCTCACGGTGTGATTAATAGGCAACGTGATGAAGTTGGGTTCACAATTCAGAATTCCACTTCCTGTTTCCATCTGTCTCGGGGTTTTGACTGCCATATGAGTTCTGTTATACTCACAGACACCATTCAAACAGTTTTAGAAACTTTAGGGTGTTTTCTATCCACAAGTATTAATTATATGCATATCCTAGCTTCTGAGTTTGAGTAGGAGGCCGTTTAAAATGGGCACGAATTATTTTTAAAAATCGCTTTAGCGCCCCCTATCCTAGGGGAACGCCAAGAGGTTAACGCTAGACACGGCTGCTAGAATCTTGACTAGAACCAAAGAATGTGATCATTTTACTCGAGTGCAAGCCTCTCTACACAGGCATCCTGTTAAGGCTAGTGGTTTTACTGCTAACCTACAAAGCATTTCATGAACTTGCTCCTACCTTTCTCTCCGATTTGGTCCTGCCGGACATACCTACACGTACGCTTCGGTTACAAGACGCAGGCCTCCTTATTGTCCCTAGAATTTCTAAGAAAACACCTAGAGGCAGGGCTTTCCCCTATAGAGCTCCATTTTTATGGAATGGTCTGCCTATCCATGTGAGAGATGCAGACTCGGTCTCAACCTTTAAGTCTTTATTGAAGACTCATCTCTTCAGTAGGTCCTATGATTGAGTGTAGTCTGGCCCAGGGGTGTGAAGGTGAACAGAAAGGCACTGGAGCAACGAAATGCCCTTGCTGTCTCTGCCTGGTCAGTTCCCCTCTGTCCACCGGGATTCTCTGCCTCTAACCCTATTACAGGGGATGAGTCACTGGCTTACTGGTGCTCTATCATCCCGTCCCTAGGAGGGGTGTGTCATTTGAGTGGGTAGAGTCAAAGACATGATCTTCCTGTCCGGGTTTGGCGCCCCCCTCGGGTTTGTGCCGTGGGGGAGATCTTTGTGGGTTATACTCAGCCTTGTCTCAGGTTAGTAAGTTGGTGGTTGAAGATATCCCTCTAGTGGTGTGGGGGCCATGCTTATATACTGCCTGGTTGGCCCTGTCCGGGTGTATCGTGGGACGGGGTCACAGTGTCTCCTGATCTCTCCTGTCTCAGCTTCCAGTATTTATGCTGCAAATGTTTATGTGTAGGGGGGCTAAGGTCAGTCTGCTATGTCCGGAGTATTTCTCCTGTTTTATCCGGTGTCCTGTGTGAATCTAAGTATGCTCCCTCTAATTCTCTCTCTCTCCCTCTCCCTGCTGTTTTCGACTCTCTCTCTCTCTCTCTCTCTTCCGCACCAACTGTCTCTAAGTCTGAATGCTCGGCTATAAAAGCCAACTGATCTTTACTCCTGAGGTGTTGACCTGTTGCAACCTCTACAACCACTGTGATTATTATTATTATTTGACCCTGCTGGTCATCTATGAACGTTTGAACATCTTGGCCATGTGCTGTTATAATCTCAACCCGGCACAGCCAGAAGAGGACTGGCCACCCCTCAGAGCCTAGTTCCTCTCTAGGTTTCTTTCTAGGTTCCTGCCTTTCTATGGAGTTTTTCCTTGCCACCGTGCTTCTACAGCTGCATTGCTTGCTGTTTGGGGTTTTAGGCTGGGTTTCTGTATAGCACTTTGTGATGTAAAAAATGTTTTATAAACACATTTGATTGAATTTGATTGATTTCAGGCCTACCAGGTTGGCTTACTGGGTACTCATGTTTTTTTTGTTTTTTTTAAGGGGTCGATGAGCTTAATATTGCGGAAAGAATGTTGCTTCCATCAATGTAATTGTCTGCATCATTTCCAATCCCCCATATATTTTTGGGGTAAATATATATATCCATACACGCATGCATACATACACATATATACATACACATACCTATATAGACATACATACTTTTAAAAATAATATACCTTTATTATTATTCCCCGTAAACCCTACCACCGATCCCCCAATTGGAGTAAACTAATAAACACTTCGGCTTTTACCTTCAATTTATACATCTTATACACATTTTACAAACACAGTCTATTTTACAATAGTTATTTTTTGTTTGTTTTAGTCCTTCTATTTCTGATGTCCATCCAGTTTGATTTCTATTTGTAACTATTTCACAAAAGTTCTGAACCTACATACATTTTACAGACCCCGTATGTTTTACATTGGTTATCATGTTATTAGTCCCACCCTTCAGCTCCATTCAACCCCTCCCATCTATCTCTCAACATCATCCATTTCGGATTTCTATTTGCCATATATTTTTCAACTGTGCTGTGATGCTTCACAAAAGAATTGAACCTTTCTATTCTCATAGCTTCTACAGATTCTACATTAAAAATAAACATTTTTGCGAAAATAATAATTATATTATTGATTGATTGACTATGGCTTTTCAAATCACCCAGTATTGCTATCTGCAGCGTTAGTTCTAGGCAAATATTGCAAATCTTCAGCCATTCCTGGACCTGTGACCAAAAACGAGATACATATGGACAAAACCAAAATAAATGATCTAATGACTCTCCCTCCTCACAGCAGGGTACTCATAATGTTGGTTTATCTTGGCAGAGAACATGCCTTAGGCCAGGTATAGCTATTTAGTTAACTATTTCAATAATTATTTAGTAGTCATGACTTGCGGGTAGAAGCTGTTCAGGGTCCTGCTGGTTCCAGACTTAGTGCATCGGTACTGCTTGTCATGCGGTAACATAGACAACAGTCTGTGGAAATGTAACCTCTCAAATTCATAGAGAGGGCTCTGGGCTCCCGAGTGGTGCAGCGGTCTAAGTCTACTAATTATATGCATATTCTAGTTTCTGGGCAGGAGTAGTAACCAGATTAAATCGGGTACGTTTTTTATCCGGCCGTGAAAATACTGCCCGGATCCCAAAGAAGTTAAGATATAGGGGGCAGTATTTTCACGGCCGGATGAAAAACGTACCCAAATTAAACTGCCTACTACTCGGGCCCTGAAACGAGAATATGCATATAATTAGTAGATTTGGATATAAAACACTCTGAAGTTTCTAAAACTGTTTGAATGATGTCTGTGAGTATAACAGAACTTATATGACAGGCAAAAACCTGAGAAAAATCCAACCAGGAAGTGGGAAATCTGAGAATTGTAGTTCTTCTTTTGAATCCCTATCAAAACTACAGTGTCTGTGGGGTCACGTTGCACTTCCTAAGGCTTCCATTTTTTCATCCTTCTCCTGTTACTGGGCAGAAAATAGTAGCTCAGTCAATGAGTGGACTGCCCGAGGACAAAGGGCTTGGTGATGCACGAGCCTGCGAGGGGGCCATTCCTTCTTTTTCTCCTTGAATGAATACGCTATTGTCCGGTTGGAATATTATCGCGTGGACTGCCCGAGGACAAAGGGCTTGGTGATGCACGAGCCTGCGAGGGCGCCATTCCTTCTTTTTCTCCTTGAATGAATACGCTATTGTCCGGTTGGAATATTATCGCATGTTTACGTTAAAAATACCCTAAAGATTGATTGTAAACAACGTTTGACATGTTTCTACGAAAGGTAATGGAAATATTTGACTTTTCGTCTCTGGTACAGCGCTCGCGCGTTATGCCTTTGGATAGTGATCTGAACGCACGAACAAAACTGAGGTATTTGTACATAAATATGGATTATTTTAAACAAAAACAACATTTGTTGTGGAAGTAGCAGTCCTGGGAGTGCATTCTGACGAAGTTCAGCAAAGGTAAGAGAATATTTATAATACTAATTCTGAGTTTAGGTGACCCCAGAACTTGGCGGGTGTCTGTATAGCGTGCTGTGATGGCGAGCTATGTACTCAGAATATTGAAAAATGTGCTTTCGCCGAAAAGCTATTTTAAAATCTGACACAGCGGTTGCATAAAGGAGTACTGTATCTATAATTCTTAAAATAATTGTTATGTATTTTGTCAACGTTTATGATGAGTATTTTTATAAATTGATGTGCACATTCACCGAAAGTTTTGGTGGGAATACATTTTCTGAACATCACGCGCCAATGTAAAATGCTGTTTTTGGATATAAATATGAACTTTATCGAACAAAACATACATGTATTGTGTAACATGATGTCCTAGGAGTGTCATCTGATGAAGATCGTCAAAGGTTAGTGCTTCATTTAGCTGTGTTTTGGGTTTTTGTGACACATATACTTGCTTGGAAAATGGCTGTGTGGTTATCTTTGTCTATGTACTCTCCTAACATAATCTAATGTTTTGCTTTCGCTGTAAAGCCTTTTTGAAATCGGACAATGTGGTTACATTAAGGAGAAGTGTATCTTCAAATGGTGTAAAATAGTCATATGTTTGAGAAATTGAAATTATTCGATTTTGGATGTTTTGTATTTCGCGCCTTGCTGTTCCATTGGATGTTGGCTAGGCGTTCCGCTAGCGTCTGTCCTCAACAGGTTTTAAACCCAATTTGGGGAAAAAAATATTTTTAGTACACAATATTTTCCCGCTTCACAAGAGCATCTCTCCCCCTCTTTTCTCTTTCTCTCCTCAGCAACAATGGAAAAAACCTGAGAATCCCTCTGCACACCACCCATAGTCTATCTTGATTGGTCCAAACCGAGCACGCACTCTTCACGTGAATAGAAACTGTCCCAACATATTTAAAGTAGCAGTATATAATAAGTTAACCAACATAGGCTCAATAGCTGTAGTAAAACATAGAGTTTATGAAAATAAACAAATCTGATTAAAAACATACAACATATACATCCACATATTATTATTACTTAAACCATAGTTCTAAATCATGTTTTAACAGGGTATGACACTAGCATATAATGGGCTTTTGAAGACCAAATCACTCTATGGCCACAGCCTCTATTAATTACATTAAAGACCACAAAACTATAATGTATCGGCAGTCATATAGAGGGGACCAAGGCGCGGTGTGTTGAGTGCTCATTATTATTATTTAATGAAAAAATGAAACACTTTACAAAGGAACAAAACGACAGCAAACAGTTCCGTCAGGCAACAACCACAAAACAGAAAACAACTACCCACAAAACACCACAGAAAAACCCCAACTTTAATATGATCTCCAATTAGAGACAACACGAACCAGCTGCCTCTAATTGGAGATCATCCCAAAACTCAACATAGAAATAGAAAAACAAGAACTAAACATAGAAACAACAAACATAGACTGCCCACCCATATCACACCCTGACCTAACTACACAGAGAAAAAACAGCTCTCATAGGTCAGAGCGTGACATATAAGGTCTTTCACATAAGACCGTTATGATCGAGATGGATTCTATCCACATCAATATGCAAAACTATATTTCGAAATGTCATGCTCCAGGCTAGGCGTAATTGTCATGTCGTGCATACCAGGTTGGCTTACTGGGAACTCGTAATATTGGCTTATCTTGGCAGAGAACACGCTCTAGGCCAGGTATAGAAATTGCATCATACTTCAGTTCCACTCCCAACTGGAAATTGACAAAAAAGATACATATACACTTGGTAGTGTAACTCTACACACTCATTGCACAGTTTTCAAATTTTGCTTCCTTAAAATGTTATCTCAAAAGGGAATAAACCGATCTACACAACCTACTCCACAATTTCAAAGTTAAAGAAAAACTATAGAAACATTTTGTAAGTCTTCACACCCCCAGAGTTAATGTTCGGTGGAAGCACCTTTGATAGCCATTACAGCTGTGAATCATTTTTAGTAATATTGTACCAACTTTGCATTTTATCCAGTGTTTTTGTCCAAATTGCTAGAGCTCAATACATTTATGTGGGGGCCATTGATAGACAGCATTATTCAGGAATTAGGCTGGACCACTCAGGAACACGCAACACCCCTTGGAAAGCCATTCTGGTGTATTTGAGATTAAAAAATATATATTATAAAAATACAACTATATCTCATCCTCCATGTTTGTTTCTGTGCATGTTGGCAATGAGGAATGAAGTAGCTTGGTGTGTGTGAGGATAACGCTGGGAGACGAGAAACAAGTACAGGGAGTGAACATTTAATGAATAACAGACATGAAACAAAACACGTGGGAGCCCGACGAGCCGGTTGAGGCCTGGGAGCTCGACGAGCGTGCTGAGGTGTGGGAGCCCAACGAGACGGCTAAGGCGTGGGAGCCCAACGAGACGGCGCATGACTTGGGGTGGGAGCCTTTCGAGCCAACCAAGGCAAGGAAACCTCTCAAGTCAGCTAAGGCGTGGAAGTTTGACGAGCCAGCTGAGGCACCCCCGGTTCTTTCGACAGCGGCACACGGACCGACGTTACCAACCTAAACAAAAAACAAAACTCCCTGATGCTTCCAAAATTGGTGTCAGCATTCTGTGAGGACAGACACTGGGAGACGAGAAGCAAGTACAGGGAATGATCATTTAATGAATAACGGACATGAAACAAAACATGAACACCGTCTGGACAAGGGAAAAATAACGAAAATAATTAAGACACTGGGATGAAACTGAGGAATAGACAGATAAAGGGGAAGCAATCAAAAACGTGAAGGGGTCCAGGTGAGTCCAATGAAGCGCTGATGCTCATAACGATGGTGACATGTGTGCTCAATGATGGGCAGCCCTCGAGCAACAGAGAGGGGGAGCAGGAGCAGGCGTGACAGTGGGAAAGATTCTTAAGGGTTTTTCTACATAAAAGATCATACACAATTATTGCATTGTTGTCGTCACTGATGTTTTCCTGAGCTTTCAAATGTCTCTTAGACAGACTTAAAACAATTACAGCCAGATCATAGACATGGGTATAAGACAATGGGTGATGTTTTGTGGATGTTTTGTGGATATTACAATGCAGAGAGAAAGAAAATAAATAAATAATAGAAAACTAAGCATGTAATAATAAAAGTAATAATACATACACAATGAGTAATGATATCTTGGCAATATACACGGAATACCAGTACAGAGTTGATGTGCAGGGGTACAAGGTAATTGAGGTAGATACTGTATGTACATGTAATGTAACTAGGAATAAAGTCAATGCATATAGCCCAGGTAGCTATTTGGTTTTATGACTTGGGGTAGAGGCTATTCAGGGTCCTGTTGGTTCAAGACTTGGTGCATTGTCACTGCTTGTCATGTGGTAGCAGAGACAACAATCTGTAGAAATGTAATCACTCTCAAATTCATAGACAGAGCTATGGATGCAAGGACTGACCATCCATTATAGAAAAATTATAGTTTTAGCAATTTTTTCAGGCTCTATAGTGTTTGTTTACATTTACTTTGCATGCAAATATTGGAGTAAAACAAGTTTATATTTTGGATTCTGATGGGGTACAACAGTGGCATGAGGCATATATAAGTTATATTCTTCAAGAATCAAAGGGTACATATCATTAATTAATATGTCCAAACATGGATGTAGGAACTGCTGACTGCCCCTTTCAATTTCCGCCCAGGAAATAGTGTCTATAGGTGCTGTCACAAAGTTCAATTTCAACACAGTTGTCACTGACTAGTTGGATATTCATTTCCCACTGGGCCAACCTTTCCTGTACTTACAGCATTCTTATAAATTCATTTTCTATCAAGTTTTTCTTTGGCGGACCTCATTTTGTTGTTCAAAATCTTATTTTTGCCTTTAATGTTCCTGGACACTCCACATTCAGGAGGGGCAGGTAAAAGGAAGAGGGGTGGATTGCTTATGTACATGGAAGATAACATTAAATCCAATCTTATCGAATGGAAACATGCCAACGACCTTGAATGTATGGGGTTGAATGTCTTCCCTCCCTTCATATGTCTCTCACTATTATTGGCTTATATCGACCAACCAACATTTTATGCCTTGTTAATTGACCATCGAAATTACGTTCTTAAAGATGTGATCATAAGAAGGAGATCATCCTCATGGTCAATTTCAATATAAACTGGGAAAATAAAACTTGCAGGGAAAAACTCAGACCATTTCAACCTGAATCAAATAATAGAAGAACCAACCAGACTAACACATACATCCCAGACTCAAATTTGGATGGTGTTTATTAACAGACCTGAACGAATAACTAAGTCCTTTACTTAGTAACTGGCATATCTGACCAAAATACTACATTAGTGTTTAGAAAACTCACTAGAAAGAGATGTAATAACTATATCAATGTGCAACCGTAACATCAAATAATCCCTCAAAGTGAGCAGAGTAACTATGATGCAGCTATAAATCAAATTAACTGGTCTGATCTGTTATGCAATGAAGACCCAGACATAACATTCCGTCAGCTTTTGACAAAGTGAATACTTATTTTACTATGAAATTCCAACGTAAGCAAGACGTAAAACCTCTCTTCCATGGCTCAACAAGGACCTCTGGTGGCAAACTAGAGAAATTGAATCTTTCCTTGAAAAAAAGCACTGAAGTCTGGTCAGAATGATGACAGACATATATTTACCGCACTGAGAAAAAAGGTGGTAAGTAGTATAAAAAAGGTAAAAGCAGAATGCTTCCTCAGAGCGATCAATGAAGCTAAAGGAAATGGCAAAGTGATTTGGGAAAACCTCAACAAACTAACAAGTAGAGGAGCTGAAAAGTCAAAAAAGAAAACCACGAATTACAAGTTAATGGGATTCTAACTCAAAACTGTGATTTGATATCCACCCCTTTTAACAATTTCTTTGTAGACTTTGTTAGGAACTGGCTCAAATATTTTCAAAAAAGACCACTGCTCTCACCTCTATGGATAATAACAAACCAATATTCAGTATTCCAGAAATGTCAGCAACAGCAGTGGACAGTATTATTAGCTCCCTCAGGAACTCTAGAACAAAATATGTAAAGTGTCTTCAGAAAGTATACAAACCCCTCGACTTTTTCAAAATGTTGCTATGTTGCAGCCTGGATTAAAAAAAATTGATTACAATTTGTGTCAGACACAATACCCCATAATGCCAAAGTGGAATTATGTTTTCAGAATATTTACAAATTGATTAAAAATTAAAGCTGAAATGTCTTGAGTCAATACGTATTCAACCCCTTTGTTATGGCAAGCCTAAATCAGTTCAGGAGTGAAAATGTAAGTCACAAGAAGTTGCATGGAGTGTCTGAGTTACAGTTTTGACTTAAATCGGCATGAAGATCTATGGCAAGACTTGAAAATGGTTGTCTAGCAATGATCAGCAACCAATTTGACAGTGCTTGAAGAATTTCTTTAATAAAAATGTGCAAATATTGTACAATCCAGGTGTGCAAAGCTCTTACCCATAAAGACACAACTGTAATTGCTGCCAAAGGAGATTGTAACATGTATTGACTCAGGGGTGTGAATAGTTATATAAATGAGATATTTCTGTATTTAATTTCAATACATTTGCAAAAATGTCTAAAGACATGTTTTCACTTTGTAATTATGTGGTATTGTGTGTAGATGGGTGAGAAAAAATATATTGAATACATTTTGAATTCAGGCTGTAACCTAACAAAATGTGGAATAAGTCAAGGGGTATGAATACTTTCTGAAGGCACTGTATAAACTTTTGTTACTTTTAATCCCTTCGGTCACAATAGTGAAGAAAAAATAATTGTACTTTACAGGCTCTAGAGAAATTAAAGTTGTTCTTATCAATAAATAAGTCATATATTATGCATTAAGGTGTTTAGTGTGATTCTGAAAAGTTTCATATGATTTCTCAAAATGGTCACAAGACCACGAGCATCAATCTCCAAGGAGTACTTTTACAGACAAATTTCGCATCAGAAGTCTCTATTCAACAGCTCAAAAAACAAATACTTTGCTGAAAGTATTTTATTTGTAAATACTATAATGGTTAAAGGGTATAGTTTACATATGTGCCTTAATTTTCAATACATTGAATACTTGATGCACGTGGTATATGAACATATCTTAGTGGTCACATTTGTGACCAATGGGAAAATACAGTGGCTCAAACCAATTATATACACTGAGTGCGCAAAATATTAGGAACACCTGCTCTTTCCATGACATAGACTTACTAGGTGAATCCAGGTGAAGCTATGATCCCTTATTGATGTCACCTGTTAAATCTACTTCTACTTCTACTACTGTAGATGAAGGGGAGGAGACAGGTTAAAGAATATTTTTTAAGCTTTGAGACAATTGAGACATGGATTGTGTATGTGTGCCATTTAGAGGGTGAATGGGCAAAACAAAATATTAAAGTGCCTTTGAACGGGGTATGGTAGTATGTACAAGGCGCACCGGTTTGAGTGTGTCTTAAACTGCAACGCTGCAGTTTTCCGTGTCTATCAGGAATGGTCCACCATCCAAAGGACATCCAGCCAAGGCCTCAGCGCAATCCACCGGGCATCCAGCGGGAGGCCCCGAACTGCCCGCCGACATTTACTCAAAGCTGGTGGCTTGTCATTATTAATAGACAACAATAATTTTTTCCACACTCGCTTTATGGAATTCAAAATGACAATGCTTGTCTTTCATAATTTGATCAGTTATACTGGAATGTGTATTGTCAGTGTTTGTTGCTGACATGTCATGCCTTCGTTTGCTAATCCTGCCAATGAAAAAATCATTAAAGTAATCGGCAATATCAGTGGGTTTTGTGATGAACGAGCCATCTGATTCAATGAATGATGGCGCTGAGTTTTCATTTTAGATCCACATTTTTATTTAAGGTGCTCCAAAGCATTTTACTATCATTCTTTATATCATTTATCTTTGTTCATAGTATAGTTTATTCTTCTTTTTATTCAGTTTAATCACATGATTTCTGAATTTGTAGCACGTTTGCCATTCGATTGTGCAGCCAGACTTATTTGCCATTACTTTTACCTCATCCCTCTCAACCATAAAATGTTTCAAATCCACAGGGATTTAACCATTTTTATAGTCATTTTCTTAATGAGTGCATGCTTATTAGTAACAGGAATAAGCAATTTCATGGCTACTACACTATATTGTGATCACTACATCCGATGGATTTAGATACTGCTTTAAAGCAAATTTCTGCAGCATTAGTAAAGATGTGATCAATACATGTTGATGATTTCATTCCTGTGCTGTTTGTAACTACCCTGGTAGGTTGACTGATAACCTGAACCAGTTTGCAAGCACTGGTTACAGTTTGAAGGTTTTTCTTGAGTGGGCAGCTTAGCAATTTTTTGAAAAACGTCCAAAATGACCAGGGGCGCCCCCTATTGGATGGGCACGGGTGGGGGGTGCTCCCTACCCAACCGTAGACCGCTTGCTCCCCCCAAAATGCCAAACCATTTTTAAAATGTGCTTCTGATAACCCATTTCAATCACCAGGTGCATGGCTGTCCATTTGCAATATGTTTCAATTGGCATTTACCATCACGAATTTGACATGCTCAAAAATAATGCAGAAATGCAAAATTTACTGGCCCGATGAACTCGGGATGGCCGGGCAGTGATAGTGGTTCCTCTCCATTGCACGTTGTGTTGTTTTCATCATTTCCATTTGGTGATGTTTTTTTCACTGTTGAATCATATTGCAAATGGACAGTACATTTGCAATATGATTCAACAGTGAAAAATGTTTAAATGGGTATTTACCATCACGAATTTGACATGCTCAAAAAAAGCAGGAATGCAAAATTGACTGGCCCGATGAACTCGGGATGGCCAGGCAGTGACTGTGGTTCCTCTCCATCGCTCATTGGTGTTGATTTCAGAATGTCATTTTGGTGATGGTCTACCACTGTTTAAACATATTGCAAATGGACAAAAGTCAGCCAGCTAGTCACTGTCCATCAGTCAATTAGATATCATTCTGACACCAAACTGATACAAACTGACACCACACCCACTTTTTCCAACTCGTTTAGAAGCCAACTATCACATATTTCAGAGCAGGCCCAAAATTCACAATGCCTTCTGATTAAACCATAATAAAAATATAAAACACGTAGATAAGTTCTAGCTGCGCGTCCATTTCTGACATTATATGTAAGCCTATGTGAGGCAACCCCGAATCTCGAGTTTCGGCTCGATATGTCATTCGGTGCCCGAGCAACGACCTTAATTGGTGCTGAAAATCCAATTTTTCCGTGCGTTGCTACGGGGTCCTTGAATGAGCTAACGGACAGAAACTTTGGGGTCCATCTCTATGGGCGAAAGTTGTTTCAATGCACCTAGTCTTGCGACTCTGGGACTTTTCTAAATGTCGTCATTTTCCTAATGGTCAAAATGAATTGAAGTTATTGCAAATGTATGAGGCTTACATTGGGGTCAAGCGGGGCATCTCGTTGAACTCTGCACGGCCTAGAGACTACGGTGATGCTGTTTTTAGTGTTGATTTCAGTTTGTCAATTTGGTGATGGTTCATCACTGTTTAAACATATTGCCAATGTATAAAAGGTAACCAGCAAGTCAGGGTTCATCAGTCAATTAGATATCATTCTGACACCAAACCCACTTTTTCCAACTATCACATATTTCAGAGCAGGCCCATAATTCACAGTGCCTCCAGTTTAAACCATAATAAAAACGTAAAACACGTAGTTACATTCTAGCTGCGGGTCCATTTCTGATATTATGTGTGGCGACCCAGAATCCCGAGTTTCAGCTCGATAGGTCAATGGGCTGAGGCAGTTTCAATGCACCTAGTCTTGCGACTTTGGGACTTTTCCCATATGGAGTCCTGCTGACTCCATATGGCGGTGTGGGATTCTGTAAGGGAGTGTGTAACTGGTGGTAGGGAAGTCAGTCGCAGGAGAGAAGAACTAGGTTGTAGCCGGAGCAGTTTAATCCAAAAACCAACGGCATAACAATACAACAGAATATGGGTACAATACCCGACACGCACCAGTAAACAAGTGCACAAGCACTAACAACAAACAATCCCACACAAAGACATGGGGGGAACAGAGGGTTAAATACACAACAAATAATGAGGGAAATGGAAACCAGGTGTGTAATAAAACAAGAAAAAACTAATTAAAAATGAATAATGGATCGATGATGGCTAGAAGACCGGTGTCGCCGACCGCTGAACGCAGCCCGAACAAGGAGAGGAAACGACTTGGAAGTCGTGAGACTTATCCAGAAAGACTCACAGCTGTAATCACTGCCAAATGTGATTCTAAGATTTATTGTGAATACTTATCTAAATGAGATATTTCTGTATTTCATTTTCAATAAATTAGCAAAAATACCTAAAAACACGTTTTCACTTTGTCATTATGGGATATTGTGTGTAGAACCAGTCACTAATATTTTTTTTTCATTTTTAAATTCAGGATGTAGCTTAGAAGATCCAGGATATGTTACTGCTGTTCACTCTACCGGGAGTGCTGTTATCAAGCTCACTCAATGAAGCTAACTCTCAAGACGGTATGTCTCGTGTGTGTGTGTGTATGTTCATATGTGTACTACTATTACTGCTCAGTGTAATCTGATGTAATTTGCACTGCATGCACTGAATCTGTACTATGGTCAAGTTCACATTGTTACACAATAAAAACACTGAATGAAACATTATTATGTAACATATATGATGTAATTGAAACACTCTTAAAAATGTAAGATCAATAAAAAAACGACTAAACATGTGTAATGCTTGATAGTTTATTGGAGGATCACAGTGTGACACGTCAACCATACAACATTGCACAAAGAAATTCTGATCATTAATATAAATCCGCTGTCTTGACGAAAAAACGACCATGTGTCAGGACATAAAGTACGTTTATGGATAAAACATATATTCTTCATTATGTTGATGAGTTCTTCTCAGTACCAAAGTACCAAAGAACTGTATTACTGTTTTGTTTTTTGTTAGTCAGTGATTGATGGATGGATGTTGGAATGATTCATTGAGGTATTGTTAGTGATGTCTTCAGAGGTGATAGTTGATTCCATATGGAGACTGAAAAGGATCCTCGGCATCCCAATTCTGGTCGCTTCTCACCCCACAATTTCCTTGGCTTTGTTCCAAAGCACGCTCCAAACTGGAATACAGTTTTAAATATGCTTTATAGAAAATACATTTTTAAAAAGGTAAAAATGTAAAAATGACTACGACATGTTGAATAAATATCCCATTTACCATTGACTACCTTTTAAACCTATTGTTTTTAGGCCAGTATTTGACTACCATTTTAAAAAGAATTTGCCTCTATGAAACATGATGCTAATAAACAGTAGAGATGGAGTTAGCCATGTTGCTCCCTCCTCTTTCCGTACCACCCTCTGCTAACCTCCCGTTGTGACTTTACTGTTGCTCAGAAAGACAGACAGACAGACCGATAGATAGATAGATAGATAGATAGATAGATAGATAGATAGATAGATAGATAGATAGATAGATAGATGATAGATAGATAGCTCACATGGTGCTTCATCTTCAGAGGCGCTGGTCTTCAGAGCAGCCAACTTTGCCAAAAATGCAGCATTTCCACCTTTTAGATCATCCTCCTGCAGGAGAGCTGAGGAAGAAAGATTTTCCATTTAACTAAATTCTATCAGATTAAATCCGGGCAGTAAAGTAGTACACATTCACAAACAAGACATACCTTCCTCAGAGTTATCTTCATTGAGGGAGCTTGCTAACAGGACACCCACTAGAGCGAACAGCAGTAACATACTCTGGATCTTCATCCTTTACTAAAGCACATAGAGCACAATATGTTAACACACACAAGACACACAGTGGGTCCTTTTACACTACCAAATGAAAGATCAGCAAGTTAGTATGGATCCCAGGTCGACCGTGTTACATTATACACATGTCCACCTACATCTCTCCATCCATTCCTACCTGTCCACTTGTATACACCTGCCCACTCTTATACACCTTTGCAAAGAAGATTCTCAGTGAAAACAAACATATCTCTTACAGTTGGACGATGCTGTCTGATTGATGGCTGTTTATCTGGATGATGTCTTCTGGTCTTCAGTAGTAGTGTGGTGTCTCTCTGCCCTCTGCAGCCCTGTTTTATACTCTTTCTGCAGCTACTGTACCTGCCCCATCCATCCACACCTCTCACAGCCGAATAACAAACAAGATGACATTACAGATAAGGCGATAACGGCAGTCATGCACAGCCTGAAGTGTATGACCTCCCTCCAGGCTATTTTCTTTTCAATATTATGGTTTCCTAGTAATTTCAACTACATTTGTGACTTAGAGCTTGGATAGCAAGTTGAGAGTGGAGTATATATACTTGTGATGTTGAGAACATGTTTTTGTCTGAATTACAGCTGTAACGACCCTTTGAGAAGAATTAAACTTGGTTAATCCTCTCTAGTGTTCGTGAGTTATTTGCTCTGAAAAATTTGAACCTAACGCTCTGTAGTAACTTGTGGTCGGAGGCCGAGCAGTTGCCATACCAGGAGGTGATGCAACCAGTCAGGGTGCTCTTGCTGGTGCAGCTGTAGACCTTTTTGAGGATCTGAGGACCCATGCCAAATCTTTTCAGTCTCCTGAGGGGGAATAGGTGTTGTAGGGCCATCTTCACAACTGTCTTGGTGTGTTTGGACCATGATAGTTTGTTGGTGATGTGGACACCAAGGATCTTGAAGCTCTCAACCTGCTCCGCTACTGCCCCGTCGATGAGAGTTGGGGCGTGCTCAGTCCTCCTTTTCCTCTAGTAAACAATCATCACCTTCGTCTTGATCATGTTGAGGGAGAGGTTGTTATCCTGGCACCACACCGCCAGGTCTCTGACCTCCTCCCTATAGGCAGTTGTCAGTGATCAGGCCCCTGAGTCTTCTTTTGTTATACCCAGTTTGGGTAAAAAAAACTATTTTTAGTACACAAAATGTTTTCTTGCTTCACAAGAGCATCTCTCCCCCTCTTTTCTCATTCTCTCCTCAGCAACAATGGAAAAAACCATTTGAGGCCCTTTGCACACCACCCATAGTCCATCTTGATTTGTCCAAACCGAGCACGCACCCTGCACGTGAACAGAAACTGTCCCAACATATTTTATATAACAGTATATAATAAGTTAACCAACATAGGCCCAACAGCTGTTGTAAAACCTAGAGCTTATGAAAATAAACAAATCTGATTAAATGTATACAACGTATACAAAATATATATCCACATATTATTATTGTTTAAACCATAGTTCTAAATACATGTTTTAACAGGGTAATACACTAGCATATAATGGGCCTTTGAAGACCACAGCACTCTGCGGCCAGAGCCTTAATTAATTACATTAAAGACCACAAAACTATAAGGTCTTTCACATAAGACTGTTATGATCGAGATGGATTCTTTCCACATCGATATGCAAAACGACATTTCAAAATATCATGCTTCAGGCTAGGCGTAATTGTCCAAAGCTCAGTTGTCCTGAGTCTGCACAACACTGCCAGGACCTAGGATCAAGGGAGACACTCAAGTTTTTTAATCGTATATATCTCTTGACATATTCATGAAAATAGTAATGGCCTCTAAACCTTCAACCTGCATACTGGACCCTATTCCAACTAAATCGAGTCTCCCATTAGTGCATTCACATAGGTGTACTTTTTGTCCAAGTAGGGAAATGGGAGTGAGGAGTGCAATAGAGATTGCATCATGTGTGGATCTATATCGAATCTCCCATTCCTCTCAGAAATATTAGAAAATGCTGTTGCGCAGCAACTCACTGCCTTCCTGAAGACAAACAATGTATATGAAACGCTTCAGTCTGGTATTAGACTTAGTGCTGCTTTTGCCATTATCGATCACCACATTCTTTTGGAGAGATTGGAAACCCAAATTGGTCTACAAGGACAAGTTCTGGCCTAGTTTAGATATTTTCCTGTCGGAAAGATAACAGTTTGTCTCTGTGGATGGTTTTTCCTCTGACAAATCAACCGCAAGCTTCGGTGTTCCTCAAGGTTCCGTTATAGGACCACTAGTGTTTCACTACATATTTTACCTCTTGGTGATGTCATTCGGAAACATAATGTTAACTGAAATGTATTTAGTGCTTTGTCCAGGTAGCCGGAAAGTAGAGCTTTGCAGTAGTCTAATCTATAAGTGACAAAAGCATGGGTTAATTTATCTGCATCATTTTGGACAGAAAGTTTCTGATTTGTGCAATGTTACGAAGATAGAAAAAAGCTATCTTTGAAATATTCTTGACATGTTCATCAAAAGAGAGATCAGGGTCCAGAGTAACGCCCAGGTCCTTCACAGTTTCATTTGAGATGACTGTACAACCATGCAGATGAATTGTCAGATCCAACAGAAGATCTCTTTGTTTCTTTCAATCTAGAACTAGCATCTCTGTTTTGTCTGACAATTTGTTGTCCTTCTGTTGCATCTCTATCTAAAATACAGCATCTGTGCTGTAATGTGACACTTTCTAAGGCTTCCATTGGCTCTCTAAAGCCGCCAGAAAGTGGAATGGGGTGTCTGCTGTCTCTGGGCAAAGTACAGCAGCAGAGTTTGTAAATGGTCAGCCTGGGGACAGTGAGACTGAGATGCGCATTCACGAGACTTCTCCATTTTTTTTCTTTCAGCCTTTGAATGAATGCAACGTTTCCCGGTTGGAATATTATCACTATTTTACGAGAAAAATAGCATAAAAAAAGATTTTAAACAGCGTTTGACATGCTTCTAAGTACGGCAATGGAATATTTCAATTTTTTTTGTCACGAAATGCGCTCGCGCGTTACCCTTCGGATAGTGACCTTGGATATAACTATGGATTATTTGGAACCAAAACAACATTTGTTGTTGAAGTAGAAGTCCTGGGAGTGCATTCTGACGAAGAACAGCAAAGGTAATCCAATTTTTCTAATAGTAATTCTGAGTTTAGTGAGCCCCAAACTTGGTGGGTGTCAAATTATCTAGCCTGTGATGGCCGAGCTATGTACTCAGAATATTGCAAAATGTGCTTTCGCCGAAAAGCTATTTTAAAATCTGACATGGCGTTTGCATAAAGGAGTTCAGTATCTATAATTCTTAAAATAATTGCTATGTATTTGGTCAATGTTTATCATGAGTAATTTAGTAAATTCACCGGAAGTTTTCGGTGGGTATGCTAGTTCTGAACATCACATGCTAATGTCAAAAGCTGGTTTTTGATATAAATATGAACTTGATTGAACAAAACATGCATGTATTGTATAACATAATGTCCTAGGAATGTCATCTGATGAAGATCATCAAAGGTTTGTGCTGCATTTAGCTGTGGTTTTGGTTTTTGTGACATATATGCTTGCTTTGAAAATGTCTGTGTGATTATTTTTGGCAGGGTACTCTCCTGACATAATCTAATGTTTTGCTTTCGCTGTAAAGCCTTTTTGAAATCGGACAGTGTGGTTAGATTAACGAGAGTCTTGTCTTTAAAATGGTGTAAAATAGTCATGTTTGAGAAATTGAAGTTATAGCATTTTTGAGGTATTTGTATTTCGCGCCATGCGATTCCACTGGCTGTTGAATAGAGTGGGACGGTCACGTCCCACCTCTAGACGTTCCGCTAGCGGAACACCTGCTCCAATATCCAATGATGGGCGTGGCGCGAAATACAAACTCCTCTAAAATACAAAAACTTCAATTTTTCAAACATATGACTATTTCACAGCATTTTAAAGATAAGACTCTCCTTTATCTAACCACACTGTCCGATTTCAAAAAGCCTTTACAACGAAAGAAAAACATTAGATTATGTCAGCAGAGTACCAAGCCAGAAATAATCAGACACCCATTTTTCAAGCTAGCATATAATGTCACAAAAACCCAGAAGAAAGCTAAATGCAGCACTAACCTTTTATGATCTTCATCAGATGACAACCCTAGGACATTATGTTATACAATACATGCATGTTTTGTTCAATCAAGTTCATATTTATATCAAAAACCAGCTTTTTACATTAGCATGTGACATTCAGAACTAGCATACCCCCCGCAAACTTCCGGGGAATTCGCTAACATTTTACTAAATTACTCACGATAAACGTTCACAAAAAGCATAACAATTATTTTAAGAATTATAGATACAGACCTCCTCTATGCACTCGATATGTCCGATTTTAAAATAGCTTTTTGGTGAAAGCACATTTTGCAATATTCTAAGTACATAGCCCAGGCATCACGGGCTAGCTATTTAGACACCCGGCAAGTTTAGCACTCACCAATATCAGCTTTACTATTATAAAAGTTTCATTACCTTTTGTTGTCTTCGTCAGAATGCACTCCCAGGACTGCTACTTCAATAACAAATGTTGGTTTGGTCCAAAATAATCCATCGTTATATCCGAATAGCGGCGTTTTGTTCGTGCGTTCCAGACACTATCCGAAATGGTAAAGAAGGGTCTCGCGCATGGCGCAATTCGTGACAAAAAAATTCTAAATATTCCATTACCGTACTTCGAAGCATGTCAACCGCTGTTTAAAATCAATTTTACGCCATTTTTCTCGTAGAAAAGCGATAATATTCCGACAGGGAATCTCCTTTTCGGCAAACAGAGGAAAAAATCACAAAGGCGGGGGCGGTCGGGTCACGCGCCTAAGCCCAGAGTCCCTTGATCGGCCACTTGAGAAAGGCGATAATGTGTTTCAGCCTGGGGCTGGGATGACGACATTCTGTTTTTTCCCGGGCTCTGAGCGCCTATGGACGACGTAGGAAGTGTCACGTTAGAGCAGAGATCCTTAGTAAAAGATAGAGATGGAAAAGAAGTTCAAGAAATGGTCAGACAGGCCACTTCCTGTAAAGGAATCTCTCAGGTTTTGACCTGCCATTTGAGTTCTGTTATACTCACAGACACCATTCAAACAGTTTTAGAAACTTTAGGGTGTTTTCTATCCATATGTAATAAGTATATGCATATTCTAGTTACTGGGTAGGAGTGGTAACCAGATTAAATCGGGTATGTTTTTTATCCAGCCGTGAAAATACTGCCCCCTAGCCATAACAGGTTAACTTCTTTGGGGTAGGGGGCAGTATTTTCACGTCGTGATGAAAAGCGTTCCCAGAGTAAACTGCCTGCTACTCAGGCCCAGAAGCTAGGATATGCATATTATTAGTAGATTTGGATTGAAAACACTCTGAAGTTTCTAAAACGGATTGAATGATGTCTGTGAGTATAACAGATCTCATATGGCAAGCGAAAAACCTGAGAAAAATCCAATCAGGAAGTGTGAAATCTGAGGTTTGTCGTTTTTCAAGTGATTGCCTATCCAATATACAGTGTCTGTGGGGTCATATTGCACTTCCTAAGGCTTCCACTAGATGTCAACAGTCTTTAGAATGTTGTTTCAGGCTTCTACTGTGAATGGGGAGAGAATAAGAGCTATTGGAATCAGGTGTCTGGAAAAATGTCATGAGCTCAGTCATGCGTGCGGCCGTGTGAGCAAGCTGAGTTCCAAAGGAATTGTCTGGTTGGAATTTTATTGAAGATTTATGATAAAACATCCTAAAGATTGATTCTATACATCGTTTGACATGTTTCTACAAACTGTAATGCATTTTTTTAAAACTTTTCGGCCGGACTTAGTGCATGCGCCTTCTGCATTTGGAATAGTGAACTGAACGTGCGAACAAAAAGGAGGTATTTTGACATAAATATGGAGTTTATCGAAACACAACGAACATTTATTGTGGAACTGGGATTCCTGGGAGTGCATTCCGATGAAGATCATCAAATGTAAGTGAATATTTATAATGCTATTTCTGACTTTTGTTGACTCCACAACATGGCGGGTATCTGTATGGCTTGTTTTGGTGACTGAGCACTGTACTCAGATTATTGCAAAGTGTGCTTTCGCCGTAAAGCTTTTTTGAAATCTGGCACAGCGGTTGCATTAAGGAAAAGTTTTTCTTTAATTCTATGCGTAACAGTTGTATATTTTATCAACGTTTATGATGAGTATTTCTGTAAATTGATGTGTTCATTCGCCGGATGTTTTGGAGGCAAAACATTTCTGAACATTACACGCCAATGTAAAATGGGGTTTTTGGATATGAATGTGAACTTTATCGAGCAAAACATACATGCATTGTGTAACATGAAGTCCTATGAGTGCCATCTGATGAAGATCATCAAAGGTTAGTGATTAATTTTAGCTGTATTTCTGGTTTATGTGACGCCTCTCCTTGCTTGGAAAATGGCTGTGGTTTTTCTTGTCTAGGTGCTGTCCTAACATAATCTAATGGTATGCTTTCGCCGTAAAGCCTTTTTGAAATCGGACACTGTGGTTGGATTAACGAGAAGTTTATCTTTAAAATGGTGTATAATACTTGTATATGTGAGAAATTGGAATTATGAGATTTTTGTTGTTTTGAATTTGGCGCTCTGCTATTTCACTGGCTACCGTCCCACATACCCCAGAGAGGTTAACCCCTGTGCGGCGAATCCAGCGAAAAATCATATCGCCATTAGCATAACAAAATTAAATAAAAAATAAAAAAAACATTTTTTTTTTCAAATTATATCGTTTTATAGATACACCTCTCCTGAATCGAACCACGTTGTCAGATTTCAAAAAGGCTTTACAGCAAAAGCAAAACATTAGATTATGTTAGAGGACTATATCATAAAAGTAGCCACATAGCCATTTTCCGACCAACCACATGCATCACAAATAACAAAAAAACAGCTAAATGCAGCACTAACCTTTGACAATCTTCATCAGATGACACACCTAGGACATCATGTTACACAATACATGCATTCTTTTGTTCGATAAAGTTCATATTTATATATTAAAACAGCATTTTACATCGGTGCGTAACGTTGACTAACTATTTTCCCTCAAATGCATCCGATGAAATAGAGCTACAATTTACTAAATTACTATTCGAAAACATTTTTAAAATGTAATATTGTCATTCTAAGATTTATAGATGAATATCTCTTGAAAGCACCTGTAATGCCAGATTTAAAAATAACTTTACAGGGTAATCACACTTTGCGATAAAAGGGGATGCGATACTCAGAACAATAGGCTAGCAATAGCAATAGGCTAGCCATCTTGGAACAATCGCATATCACATCTAGTCTTGTATACTATTGTCAATAATCCCTTACCTTTGGTTGTCTTCATCAGAAAGCACTTCCAGGACTCCCAGGTCCACAACAAATGTATTTTCGTTCGAAAAAATGACTCCTTTATGTTCCAAGAGCTTGTTCTTGTTAGCGCGTCTGAAGGCTGCTCCAAAACTTCCGTCGGCCACGGGACAGCCATTTCGAGAAAATGCATTTTTTTCCCATTTATGTTCGTTCAAACATGTCAAACGTTGTATAACATAAATCTTCAGGGCGTTTTTCAACAAGAGAGCCAATAAGATTCGAGGGGGACGATTGCATTGTGTTTCAAAACGTTTCGAAAGGGGAGGGTAACCAGGGGCGCCAGCGTCATAATGGTGATGGCCCTCTCCGTGTGATTACGTTCCACAGCATCTCAGTCATTCAGTTTTAACAGTAGAAGGCTCAAACCAATTTGTGAAGACTGGGGACATCTAGTGGAAGCAATAGGAAGTGCTCAATGAACAATAGCTCACGGTGTGATTAATAGGCAACGTGATGAAGTTGAGTTCACAATTCAGAATTCCACTTCCTGTTTCCATCTGTCTCAGGGTTTTGACTGCCATATGAGTTCTGTTATACTCACAGACACCATTCAAACAGTTTTAGAAACTTTAGGGTGTTTTCTATCCACAAGTATTAATTATATGCATATCCTAGCTTCTGAGTTTGAGTAGGAGGCCGTTTAAAATGGGCACAAATAAATTTTTTAATCGCTTTAGCGCCCCCTATCCTAGGGGAACGCCAAGAGGTTAACGCTAGACACGGCTGCTAGAATCTTGACTAGAACCAAAGAATGTGATCATTTTACTCGAGTGCAAGCCTCTCTACACAGGCATCATGGGCTAGGTGGGACGCTAGCGTGCCACCCGTGGTGCACTCCATCAACAGCAGGTGCATTTCAAGAGCGGCAAATTTGAATCCAAATAAATGTCAAAATTCAAATTTTTCAAACATACAACTATTTTACACCCTTTGAAAGATAAACATCTCCTTAATCTAACCACGTTTTACGATTTCAAAAAGGTTTTACGGCGAAAGCATAAATTTAGAGTATGTTAGGACAGTACATTTACAAGAGTTGTGTGTAATGTTTTGTCAATTCAAAGACAGGGTCACCAAAACCATAAAACCAGCTAAAATGATGCACTAACCTTTTACAATCTCCATCAGATGACACTCCTAGGACATTATGTTAGACAATGCATGCATTTTTAGTTCTATCAAGTTCATATTTATATCCAAAAACAGCGTTTTACTATGGCATTGATGTTGAGGAAATCGTTTCCCTCCAATAACCGGCAGTCAAGTCAGCGTCACAAATTAAATAATTAAAATTAGAAAACATTGGTAAAATATTATATTGTCATTTAAAGAATTATAGATTTACATCTCTTGAACGCAATCAACTTGCCAGATTTAAAAATAACCTTACTGGGAAATCACACTTTGCAATAATCTGAGCACTGCGCCCAGAAAAATACGCGTTGCGATACAGACTAGTCGTCATGTTGGGGAGATCTAAAATCGAAAATACTATGTAAATAATCCATTACCTTTGATTCTCTTCATCAGATGTCACTTCCAGGTATCACAGGTCCATAACGAATGTAGTTTTGTTCAAAAAAGCTCATCATTTATGTCCAAAAATCTCCGTCTTGTTAGCACATGATCTAAGCCAGCCGGACTTCTCGTCATGAACGAGGGGAAAAAATATATTTACGTTCGTTCAAACATGTCAAACGTTGTATAGCATAAATCATTAGGGCCTTTTTTAACCAGAACATGATTAATATTCAAGGTGGACGAATGCATACTCTTTTATAACGTATTGGAACGAGGGTACCCAACATGAACTCGCGCGCCAGGTGTCTAATGGGACATCATCGTTCCATGGCTCTTGTTCGGTCAGATCTCCCTCCAGAAGACTCAAAACACTTTGTAAAGGCTGGTGACATCTAGTGGAAGCAATAGGAAGTGCCAGAATATTCCTCAGCCCCTGTGTTTTTCAATGGGATAGGTTTAAAGTCAATACAACACATCAGGTATCCACTTCCTGTCAGAAAATGTCTCAGGGTTTTGCCTGCCAAATGAGTTCTGTTATACTCACAGACACCATTCAAACAGTTTTAGAAACTTTAGAGTGTTTTCTATCCATATATAATAAGTATATGCATATTCTAGTTACTGGGTAGGATTAGTAACCAGATTAAATCGGGTACATTTTTTTTATCCAGAAGTGCAAATGCTGCCCCCTAGCCCTAACAGGTTAAGGCTAGTGGTTTTACTGCTAACCTACAAAGCATTTCATGAACTTGCTCCTACCTTTCTCTCCGATTTGGTCCTGCCGGACATACCTACACGTACGCTTCGGTTACAAGACGCAGGCCTCCTTATTGTCCCTAGAATTTCTAAGAAAACACCTAGAGGCAGGGCTTTCCCTTATAGAGCTCCATTTTTATGGAATGGTCTGCCTATCCATGTGAGAGATGCAGACTCGGTCTCAACCTTTAAGTCTTTATTGAAGACTCATCTCTTCAGTAGGTCCTATGATTGAGTGTAGTCTGGCCCAGGGGTGTGAAGGTGAACAGAAAGGCACTGGAGCAACGAAATGCCCTTGCTGTCTCTGCCTGGTCAGTTCCCCTCTGTCCACCGGGATTCTCTGCCTCTAACCCTATTACAGGGGATGAGTCACTGGCTTACTGGTGCTCTACCATCCCGTCCCTAGGAGGGGTGTGTCATTTGAGTGGGTAGAGTCAAAGACATGATCTTCCTGTCCGGGTTTGGCGCCCCCCTCGGGTTTGTGCCGTGGGGGAGATCTTTGTGGGTTATACTCAGCCTTGTCTCAGGTTAGTAAGTTGGTGGTTGAAGATATCCCTCTAGTGGTGTGGGGGCCATGCTTATATACTGCCTGGTTGGCCCTGTCCGGGTGTATCGTGGGACGGGGTCACAGTGTCTCCTGATCTCTCCTGTCTCAGCTTCCAGTATTTATGCTGCAAATGTTTATGTGTCGGGGGGCTAAGGTCAGTCTGCTATGTCCGGAGTATTTCTCCTGTTTTATCCGGTGTCCTGTGTGAATCTAAGTATGCTCCCTCTAATTCTCTCTCTCTCCCTCTCCCTGCTGTTTTCGACTCTCTCTCTCTCTCTCTCTCTCTTCCGCACCAACTGTCTCTAACTCTGAATGCTCGGCTATAAAAGCCAACTGATCTTTACTCCTGAGGTGTTGACCTGTTGCAACCTCTACAACCACTGTGATTATTATTATTATTTGACCCTGCTGGTCATCTATGAACGTTTGAACATCTTGGCCATGTGCTGTTATAATCGCAACCCGACAATTAGGAGGCCTGCGTCTTGTGACCGTAGCGTACGTGTAGGTATGTACGGCAGGACCAAATCGGAAAGATAGGTAGGAGCAAGCCCATGTAATGCTTTGTAGGTTAGCAGTAAAACCTTGAAATCAGCCCTTGCCTTAACAGGAAGCCAGTGTAGGGAGGCTAGCACTGGAGTAATATGATCACATTTTTTTTTTTTGGTTCTAGTCAGGATTCTAGCAGCCGTATTTAGCACTAACTGAAGTTTATTTAGTGCTTTATCCGGGTAGCCGGAAAGTAGAGCATTGCAGTAGTCCAGCCTAGAAGTAACAAAAGCATGGATTAATTTTTCTGCGTCATTTTTGGACAGAAAATCCTGATTTTTGCAATGTTACGTAGATGGAAAAAAGCTGTCCTTGAAACAGTCTTGATATGTTCTTCAAAAGAGAGATCAGGGTCCAGAGTAACGCCGAGGTCCTTCACAGTTTTATTTGAGACGACTGTACAACCATCCAGATTAATTGTCAGATTCAACAGAAGATCTCTTTGTTTCTTGGGACCTAGAACAAGCATCTCTGTTTTGTCCGAGTTTAAAAGTAGAAAGTTTGCAGCCATCCACTTCTTTATGTCTGAAACACAGGCTTCTAGCGAGGGCAATTTTGGGGCTTCACCATGTTTCATTGAAATGTACAGCTGTGTGTCGTCCGCATAGCAGTGAAATTTAACATTATGTTTTCGAATGACATCCCCAAGAGGTAAAATATATAGTGAAAACAATAGTGGTCCTAAAACGGAACCTTGAGGAACACCGAAATTTACAATTGATTTGTCAGAGGACAAACCATTCACAGAGACAAACTGATATCTTTCCGACAGATAAGATCTAAACCAGGCCAGAACTTGTCCATGTAGACCAATTTGGGTTTCCAATCTCTCCAAAAGAATGTGGTGATCGATGGTATCAAAAGCGGCACTAAGATCTAGGAGCACGAGGACAGATGCAGAGCCTCGGTCTGACGTCATTAAAAGGTCATTTACCACCTTCACAAGTGCAGTCTCAGTGCTATGATGGGGTCTAAAACCAGACTGAAGCGTTTCGTATACATTGTTTGTCTTCAGGAAGGCAGTGAGTTGCTGTGCAACAGCTTTTTCTAAAATTTTTGAGAGGAATGGAAGATTCGATATAGGCCGATAGTTTTTTATAATTTCTGGATCAAGATTCGGCTTTTTCAAGAGAGGCTTTATTACTGCCACTTTTAGTGAGCTTGGTACACATCCGGTGGATAGAGAGCCGTTTATTATGTTCAACATAGGAGGGCCAAGCACAGGAAGCAGCTCTTTCAGTAGTTTAGTTGGAATAGGGTCCAGTATGCAGCTTGAGGGTTTGGAGGCCATGATTATTTTCATCATTGCGTCAAGAGATATAGTACTAAAACACTTTAGTATCTCCCTTGATCCTAGGTCCTGGCAGAGTTGTGCAGACTCAGGACAATGGAGCTTTGGAGGAATACCCAGATTTAAAGAGGAGTCTGTAATTTGCTTTCTAATGATCATGATCTTTTCCTCAAAGAAGTTCATACATTTATTACTGCTGAAGTGAAAGCCATCCTCCATTTGCGAAGGCTGCTTTTTAGTTAGCTTTGCGACAGTATCAAAAAGAAATTTTGGATTGTTCTTATTTTCCTCAATTAAGTTGGAAAAATAGGATGATCGAGCAGCAGTAAGGGCTCTTCGATACTGCACGGTACTGTCTTTCCAAGCTAGTCGGAAGACTTCCAGTTTGGTGTGGCGCCATTTCCGTTCCAATTTTCTGGAAGCTTGCTTCAGAGCTCGTGTATTTTCTGTATACCAGGGAGCTAGTTTCAACAGTCTGTGGAAATGTAACCTCTCTCAAATTCATAGAGAGGGCTCTGGGCTCCCGAGTGGTGCAGCGGTCTAAGTCTACTAATTATATGCATATTCTAGTTTCTGGGCAGGAGTAGTAACCAGATTAAATCGGGTACGTTTTTTATCCGGCCGTGAAAATACTGCCCCGATCCCAAAGAAGTTAAGATATAGGGGGCAGTATTTTCACGGCCGGATGAAAAACGTACCCAAATTAAACTGCCTACTACTCGGGCCCTGAAACGAGAATATGCATATAATTAGTAGATTTGGATATAAAACACTCTGAAGTTTCTAAAACTGTTTGAATGATGTCTGTGAGTATAACAGAACTTATATGACAGGCAAAAACCTGAGAAAAATCCAACCAGGAAGTGGGAAATCTGAGAATTGTAGTTCTTCTTTTGAATCCCTATCAAAACTACAGTGTCTGTGGGGTCACGTTGCACTTCCTAAGGCTTCCATTTTTTCATCCTTCTCCTGTTACTGGGCAGAAAATAGTAGCTCAGTCAATGAGTGGACTGCCCGAGGACAAAGGGCTTGGTGATGCACGAGCCTGCGAGGGGGCCATTCCTTCTTTTTCTCCTTGAATGAATACGCTATTGTCCGGTTGGAATATTATCGCGTGGACTGCCCGAGGACAAAGGGCTTGGTGATGCACGAGCCTGCGAGGGCGCCATTCCTTCTTTTTCTCCTTGAATGAATACGCTATTGTCCGGTTGGAATATTATCGCATGTTTACGTTAAAAATACCCTAAAGATTGATTGTAAACAACGTTTGACATGTTTCTACGAAAGGTAATGGAAGTATTTGACTTTTCATCTCTGGTACAGCGCTCGCGCGTTATGCCTTTGGATAGTGATCTGAACGCACGAACAAAACTGAGGTATTTGGACATAAATATGGATTATTTTAAACAAAAACAACATTTGTTGTGGAAGTAGCAGTCCTGGGAGTGCATTCTGACGAAGTTCAGCAAAGGTAAGAGAATATTTATAATACTAATTCTGAGTTTAGGTGACCCCAGAACTTGGCGGGTGTCTGTATAGCGTGCTGTGATGGCGAGCTATGTACTCAGAATATTGAAAAATGTGCTTTCGCCGAAAAGCTATTTTAAAATCTGACACAGCGGTTGCATAAAGGAGTACTGTATCTATAATTCTTAAAATAATTGTTATGTATTTTGTCAACGTTTATGATGAGTATTTTTATAAATTGATGTGCACATTCACCGAAAGTTTTGGTGGGAATACATTTTCTGAACATCACGCGCCAATGTAAAATGCTGTTTTTGGATATAAATATGAACTTTATCGAACAAAACATACATGTATTGTGTAACATGATGTCCTAGGAGTGTCATCTGATGAAGATCGTCAAAGGTTAGTGCTTCATTTAGCTGTGTTTTGGGTTTTTGTGACACATATACTTGCTTGGAAAATGGCTGTGTGGTTATCTTTGTCTATGTACTCTCCTAACATAATCTAATGTTTTGCTTTCGCTGTAAAGCCTTTTTGAAATCGGACAATGTGGTTACATTAAGGAGAAGTGTATCTTCAAATGGTGTAAAATAGTCATATGTTTGAGAAATTGAAATTATTCGATTTTGGATGTTTTGTATTTCGCGCCTTGCTGTTCCATTGGATGTTGGCTAGGCGTTCCGCTAGCGTCTGTCCTCAACAGGTTTTAAACCCAATTTGGGGAAAAAAATATTTTTAGTACACAATATTTTCCCGCTTCACAAGAGCATCTCTCCCCCTCTTTTCTCTTTCTCTCCTCAGCAACAATGGAAAAAACCTGAGAATCCCTCTGCACACCACCCATAGTCTATCTTGATTGGTCCAAACCGAGCACGCACTCTTCACGTGAATAGAAACTGTCCCAACATATTTAAAGTAGCAGTATATAATAAGTTAACCAACATAGGCTCAATAGCTGTAGTAAAACATAGAGTTTATGAAAATAAACAAATCTGATTAAAAACATACAACATATACATCCACATATTATTATTACTTAAACCATAGTTCTAAATCATGTTTTAACAGGGTATGACACTAGCATATAATGGGCTTTTGAAGACCAAATCACTCTATGGCCACAGCCTCTATTAATTACATTAAAGACCACAAAACTATAATGTATCGGCAGTCATATAGAGGGGACCAAGGCGCGGTGTGTTGAGTGCTCATTATTATTATTTTATGAAAAAATGAAACACTTTACAAAGGAACAAAACGACAGCAAACAGTTCCGTCAGGCAACAACCACAAAACAGAAAACAACTACCCACAAAACACCACAGAAAAACCCCAACTTTAATATGATCTCCAATTAGAGACAACACGAACCAGCTGCCTCTAATTGGAGATCATCCCAAAACTCAACATAGAAATAGGAAAACAAGAACTAAACATAGAAACAACAAACATAGACTGCCCACCCATATCACACCCTGACATAACTACACAGAGAAAAAACAGCTCTCATAGGTCAGAGCGTGACATATAAGGTCTTTCACATGAGACCGTTATGATCGAGATGGATTCTATCCACATCAATATGCAAAACTATATTTCGAAATGTCATGCTCCAGGCTAGGCGTAATTGTCATGTCGTGCATACCAGGTTGGCTTACTGGGAACTCGTAATATTGGCTTATCTTGGCAGAGAACACGCTCTAGGCCAGGTATAGAAATTGCATCATACTTCAGTTCCACTCCCAACTGGAAATTGACAAAAAAGATACATATACAGTTGGTAGTGTAACTCTACACACTCATTGCACAGTTTTCAAATTTTGCTTCCTTAAAATGTTATCTCAAAAGGGAATAAACCGATCTACACAACCTACTCCACAATTTCAAAGTTAAAGAAAAACTATAGAAACATTTTGTAAGTCTTCACACCCCCAGAGTTAATGCTCGGTGGAAGCACCTTTGATAGCCATTACAGCTGTGAATCATTTTTAGTAATATTGTACCAACTTTGCATTTTATCCAGTGTTTTTGTCCAAATTGCTAGAGCTCAATACATTTATGTGGGGGCCATTGATAGACAGCATTATTCAGGAATTAGGCTGGACCACTCAGGAACACGCAACACCCCTTGGAAAGCCATTCTGGTGTATTTGAGATTAAAAAATATATATTATCCCGCTGAAAAAATACAACTATATCTCATCCCCCATGTTTGTTTCTGTGCATGTTGGCACTGAGGAATGAAGTAGCTTGGTGTGTGTGAGGATAACGCTGGGAGACGAGAAACAAGTACAGGGAGTGAACATTTAATGAATAACAGACATGAAACAAAACACGTGGGAGCCCGACGAGCCGGTTGAGGCCTGGGAGCTCGACGAGCATGCTGACGTGTGGGAGCCCAACGAGACGGCTAAGGCGTGGGAGCCCAACGAGGCGGCGCATGACTTGGGGTGGGAGCCTTTCGAGCCAACCAAGGCAAGGAAACCTCTCAAGTCAGCTAAGGCGTGGAAGTTTGACGAGCCAGCTGAGGCACCCCCGGTTCCTTCGACAGTGGCACACGGACCGACGTTACCAACCTAAACAAAAAACAAAACTCCCTGATGCTTCCAAAATTGGTGTCAGCATTCTGTGAGGACAGACACTGGGAGACGAGAAGCAAGTACAGGGAATGATCATTTAATGAATAACGGACATGAAACAAAACATGAACAGCGTCTGGACAAGGGAAACATAACGAAAATAATTAAGACACTGGGATGAAACTGAGGAATAGACAGATAAAGGGGAAGCAATCAAAAACGTGAAGGGGTCCAGGTGAGTCCAATGAAGCGCTGATGCTCATAACGATGGTGACATGTGTGCTCAATGATGGGCAGCCCTCGAGCAACAGAGAGGGGGAGCAGGAGCAGGCGTGACAGTGGGAAAGATTCTTAAGGGTTTTTCTACATAAAAGATCATACACAATTATTGCATTGTTGTCGTCACTGATGTTTTCCTGAGCTTTCAAATGTCTCTTAGACAGACTTAAAACAATTACAGCCAGATCATAGACATGGGTATAAGACAATGGGTTATGTTTTGTGGATGTTTTGTGGATATTACAATGCAGAGAGAAAGAAAATAAATAAATAATAGAAAACTAAGCATGTAATAATAAAAGTAATAATACATACACAATGAGTAATGATATCTTGGCAATATACACGGAATACCAGTACAGAGTTGATGTGCAGGGGTACAAGGTAATTGAGGTAGATACTGTATGTACATGTAATGTAACTAGGAATAAAGTCAATGCATATAGCCCAGGTAGCTATTTGGTTTTATGACTTGGGGGTAGAGGCTATTCAGGGTCCTGTTGGTTCAAGACTTGGTGCATTGTCACTGCTTGTCATGTGGTAGCAGAGACAACAATCTGTAGAAATGTAATCACTCTCAAATTCATAGACAGAGCTATGGACGCAAGGACTGACCATCCATTATAGAAAAATTATAGTTTTAGCAATTTTTTCAGGCTCTATAGTGTTTGTTTACATTTACTTTGCATGCAAATATTGGAGTAAAACAAGTTTATATTTTGGATTCTGATGGGGTACAACAGTGGCATGAGGCATATATAAGTTATATTCTTCAAGAATCAAAGGGTACATATCATTAATTAATATGTCCAAACATGGATGTAGGAACTGCTGACTGCCCCTTTCAATTTCCGCCCAGGAAATAGTGTCTATAGGTGCTGTCACAAAGTTCAATTTCAACACAGTTGTCACTGACTAGTTGGATATTCATTTCCCACTGGGCCAACCTTTCCTGTACTTACAGCATTCTTATAAATTCATTTTCTATCAAGTTTTTCTTTGGCGGACCTCATTTTGTTGTTCAAAATCTTATTTTTGCCTTTAATGTTCCTGGACACTCCACATTCAGGAGGGGCAGGTAAAAGGAAGAGGGGTGGATTGCTTATGTACATGGAAGATAACATTAAATCCAATCTTATCGAATGGAAACATGCCAACGACCTTGAATGTATGGGGTTGAATGTCTTCCCTCCCTTCATATGTCTCTCACTATTATTGGCTTATATCGACCAACCAACATTTTATGCCTTGTTAATTGACCATCTAAATTACGTTCTTAAAGATGTGATCATAAGAAGGAGATCATCCTCATGGTCAATTTCAATATAAACTGGGAAAATAAAACTTGCAGGGAAAAACTCAGACCATTTCAACCTGAATCAAATAATAGAAGAACCAACCAGACTAACACATACATCCCAGACTCAAATTTGGATGGTGTTTATTAACAGACCTGAACGAATAACTAAGTCCTTTACTTAGTAACTGGCATATCTGACCAAAATACTACATTAGTGTTTAGAAAACTCACTAGAAAGAGATGTAATAACTATATCAATGTGCAACCGTAACATCAAATAATCCCTCAAAGTGAGCAGAGTAACTATGATGCAGCTATAAATCAAATTAACTGGTCTGATCTGTTATGCAATGAAGACCCAGACATAACATTCCGTCAGCTTTTGACAAAGTGAATACTTATTTTACTATGAAATTCCAACGTAAGCAAGACATAAAACCTCTCTACCATGGCTCAACAAGGACCTCTGGTGGCAAACTAGAGAAATTGAATCTTTCCTTGAAAAAAAGCACTGAAGTCTGGTCAGAATGATGACAGACATATATTTACCGCACTGAGAAAAAAGGTGGTAAGTAGTATAAAAAAGGTAAAAGCAGAATGCTTCCTCAGAGCGATCAATGAAGCTAAAGGAAATGGCAAAGTGATTTGGGAAAACCTCAACAAACTAACAAGTAGAGGAGCTGAAAAGTCAAAAAAGAAAACCACGAATTACAAGTTAATTAATGGGATTCTAACTCAAAACTGTGATTTGATATCCACCCCTTTTAACAATTTCTTTGTAGACTTTGTTAGGAACTGGCTCAAATATTTTCAAAAAAGACCACTGCTCTCACCTCTATGGATAATAACAAACCAATATTCAGTATTCCAGAAATGTCAGCAACAGCAGTGGACAGTATTATTAGCTCCCTCAGGAACTCTAGAACAAAATATGTAAAGTGTCTTCAGAAAGTATACAAACCCCTTGACTTTTTCAAAATGTTGCTATGTTGCAGCCTGGATTAAAAAAAATGTATTACAATTTGTGTCAGACACAATACCCCATAATGCCAAAGTGGAATTATGTTTTCAGAATATTTACAAATTGATTAAAAATGAAAGCTGAAATGTCTTGAGTCAATACGTATTCAACCCCTTTGTTATGGCAAGCCTAAATCAGTTCAGGAGTGAAAATGTAAGTCACAAGAAGTTGCATGGAGTGTCTGAGTTACAGTTTTGACTTAAATCGGCATGAAGATCTATGGCAAGACTTGAAAATGGTTGTCTAGCAATGATCAGCAACCAATTTGACAGTGCTTGAAGAATTTCTTTAATAAAAATGTGCAAATATTGTACAATCCAGGTGTGCAAAGCTCTTACCCATAAAGACACAACTGTAATTGCTGCCAAAGGAGATTGTAACATGTATTGACTCAGGGGTGTGAATAGTTATATAAATGAGATATTTCTGTATTTAATTTCAATACATTTGCAAAAATGTCTAAAGACATGTTTTCACTTTGTAATTATGTGGTATTGTGTGTAGATGGGTGAGAAAAAATATATTGAATACATTTTGAATTCAGGCTGTAACCTAACAAAATGTGGAATAAGTCAAGGGGTATGAATACTTTCTGAAGGCACTGTATAAACTTTTGTTACTTTTAATCCCTTCGGTCACAATAGTGAAGAAAAAATAATTGTACTTTACAGGCTCTAGAGAAATTAAAGTTGTACTTATCAATAAATAAGTCATATATTATGCATTAAGGTGTTTAGTGTGATTCTGAAAAGTTTCATATGATTTCTCAAAATGGTCACAAGACCACGAGCATCAATCTCCAAGGAGTACTTTTACAGACAAATTTCGCATCAGAAGTCTCTATTCAACAGCTCAAAAAACAAATACTTTGCTGAAAGTATTTTATTTGTAAATACTATAATGGTTAAAGGGTATAGTTTACATATGTGCCTTAATTTTCAATACATTGAATACTTGATGCACGTGGTATATGAACATATCTTAGTGGTCACATTTGTGACCAATGGGAAAATACAGTGGCTCAAACCAATTATATACACTGAGTGCGCAAAATATTAGGAACACCTGCTCTTTCCATGACATAGACTTACTAGGTGAATCCAGGTGAAGCTATGATCCCTTATTGATGTCACCTGTTAAATCTACTTCTACTTCTACTACTGTAGATGAAGGGGAGGAGACAGGTTAAAGAATATTTTTTAAGCTTTGAGACAATTGAGACATGGATTGTGTATGTGTGCCATTTAGAGGGTGAATGGGCAAAACAAAATATTAAAGTGCCTTTGAACGGGGTATGGTAGTATGTACAAGGCGCACCGGTTTGAGTGTATCTTAAACTGCAACGCTGCAGTTTTCCGTGTCTATCAGGAATGGTCCACCATCCAAAGGACATCCAGCCAAGGCCTCAGCGCAATCCACCGGGCATCCAGCGGGAGGCCCCGAACTGCCCGCCGACATTTACTCAAAGCTGGTGGCTTGTCATTATTAATAGACAACAATAATTTTTTCCACACTCGCTTTATGGAATTCAAAATGACAATGCTTGTCTTTCATAATTTGATCAGTTATACTGGAATGTGTATTGTCAGTGTTTGTTGCTGACATGTCATGCCTTCGTTTGCTAATCCTGCCAATGAAAAAATCATTAAAGTAATCGGCAATATCAGTGGGTTTTGTGATGAACGAGCCATCTGATTCAATGAATGATGGCGCTGAGTTTTCATTTTAGATCCACATTTTTATTTAAGGTGCTCCAAAGCATTTTACTATCATTCTTTATATCATTTATCTTTGTTCATAGTATAGTTTATTCTTCTTTTTATTCAGTTTAATCACATGATTTCTGAATTTGTAGTACGTTTGCCATTCGATTGTGCAGCCAGACTTATTTGCCATTACTTTTACCTCATCCCTCTCAACCATAAAATGTTTCAAATCCACAGGGATTTAACCATTTTTATAGTCATTTTCTTAATGAGTGCATGCTTATTAGTAACAGGAATAAGCAATTTCATGGCTACTACACTATATTGTGATCACTACATCCGATGGATTTAGATACTGCTTTAAAGCAAATTTCTGCAGCATTAGTAAAGATGTGATCAATACATGTTGATGATTTCATTCCTGTGCTGTTTGTAACTACCCTGGAAGGTTGACTGATAACCTGAACCAGTTTGCAAGCACTGGTTACAGTTTGAAGGTTTTTCTTGAGTGGGCAGCTTAGCAATTTTTTGAAAAACGTCCAAAATGACCAGGGGTGCCCCCTATTGGATGGGCACGGGTGGGGGGTGCTCCCTACCCAACCGTAGACCGCTTGCTCCCCCCAAAAGGCATTACAAACCATTTTAAAAATGTGCTTCTGATAACCCATTTCAATCACCAGGTGCATGGCTGTCCATTTGCAATATGTTTCAATTGGCATTTACCATCACGAATTTGACATGCTCAAAAATAATGCAGAAATGCTAAATTTACTGGCCCGATGAACTCGGGATGGCCGGGCAGTGATAGTGGTTCCTCTCCATTGCACGTTGTGTTGTTTTCATCATTTCCATTTGGTGATGTTTTTTTCACTGTTGAATCATATTGCAAATGGACAGTACATTTTCAATATGATTCAACAGTGAAAAATGTTTAAATGGGTATTTACCATCACGAATTTGACATGCTCAAAAAAAGCAGGAATGCAAAATTGACTGGCTCGATGAACTCGGGATGGCCAGGCAGTGACTGTGGTTCCTCTCCATCGCTCATTGGTGTTGATTTCAGAATGTCATTTTGGTGATGGTCTACCACTGTTTAAACATATTGCAAATGGACAAAAGTCAGCCAGCTAGTCACTGTCCATCAGTCAATTAGATATCATTCTGACACCAAACTGATACAAACTGACACCACACCCACTTTTTCCAACTCGTTTAGAAGCCAACTATCACATATTTCAGAGCAGGCCCAAAATTCACAATGCCTTCTGATTAAACCATAATAAAAATATAAAACACGTAGATACGTTCTAGCTGCGCGTCCATTTCTGACATTATGTGTAAGCCTATGTGAGGCAACCCCGAATCTCGAGTTTCGGCTCGATATGTCATTCGGTGCCCGAGCAACGACCTTAATTGGTGCTGAAAATCCACTTTTTCCGTGCGTTGCTACGGGGTCCTTGAATGAGCTAACGGACAGAAACTTTGGGGTCCATCTCTATGGGCGGAAGTTGTTTCAATGCACCTAGTCTTGCGACTCTGGGACTTTTCTAAATGTCGTCATTTTCCTAATGGTCAAAATGAATTGAAGTTATTGCAAATGTATGAGGCTTTTTCTCGGTTTGAGAACCTTCTAGAGCCACATAACTCACCACACACTATCGACTTGAGCTCTAGAACAGGTTTCTAAAGTTTTAGTGCTCTAGGTCTGACGGTTCTTTGATAGTTCGAACGAAGGTAACTATTGCAGGCTCTGTGTGTCTTTCAGCCCCGCACTGTGTCACTTCATCCTACGTGTGTGTGTGAGAGAGTGTTTTTTCTTTGACATCTGTTGGGAGAAATGACTGATTTACAGTTCAAGAGGGTTGCCTAATCACACATATGGAGTTTTGGAAAGATCTGACCTTTTTAACCTGTTAGGGCTAGGGGGCAGTATTGACACGGCTGGATAAAAAACATACCCGATTTAATCTGGTTACCACTCCTACCCAGTAACTAGAATATGCATATACTTATTACATATGGATAGAAAACACCCAAAGTTTTCTAAAACTGTTTGAATGGTGTCTGTGAGTATAACAGAACTCAAATGGCAGGTCAAAACCTGAGAGATTCCTTTACAGGAAGTGGCCTGTCTGACCATTTCTTGAACTTCTTTTCCATCTCTATCATTTACTAAGGATCTCTGCTCTAACGTGACACTTCCCACGTCGTCCATAGGCGCTCAGAGCCCGGGAAAAAACAGAATGTCGTCATTCCAGCCCCAGGCTGAAACACATTATCGCCTTTCTCAAGTGGCCGATCAAGGGACACTGGGCTTATGCGCGTGACCCCGACTGCCCCCGCCTTTGGGATTTTTTCCTCTGTTTGCCGAAAAGGAGATTCCCTGTCGGAATATTATCGCTTTTCTACGAGAAAAATGTCGTAAAAATTGATTTTAAACAGCGGTTGACATGCTTCGAAGTACGGTAATGGAATTTTTAGAATTTTATTGTCACGAATTGCGCCATGCGCGTGACACTTCTTTACTATTTCGGATAGTGTCTGGAACGCACGAACAAAACGCTGCTATTCGGATATAACGATGGATTATTTTGGACCAAACCAACATTTGTTATTGAAGTAGCAGTCCTGGGTGTGCATTCTGACGAAGACAACAAAAGGTAATCAAACTTTTATAATAGTAAATATGATTATGGTGAGTGCTAAACTTGCCGGGTGTCTAAATAGCGAGCCCGTGATGCCTGGGCTATGTACTTAGAATATTGCAAAATGTGCTTTCACCAAAAAGCTATTTTAAAATCGGACATATCGAGTGCATAGAGGAGGTCTGTATCTATAATTCTTAAAATAATTGTTATGCTTTTTGTGAACGTTTATCGTGAGTAATTTAGTAAAATGTTAGCGAATTCCCCGGAAGTTTGCGGGGGGTATGCTAGTTCTGAACGTCACATGCTAATGTAAAAAGCTGGTTTTTGATATAAATATGAACTTGATTGAACAAAACATGCATGTATTGTATAACATAATGTCCTAGGGTTGTCATCTGATGAAGATCATCAAAGGTGAGTGCTGCATTTAGCTGTCTTCTGGGTTTTGGTGACATTATATGCTGGCTTGAAAAATGGGTGTCTGATTATTTCTGGCTTGGTACTCTGCTGACATAATCTAATGTTTTGCTTTCGTTGTAAAGCCTTTTTGAAATCGGACAGTGTGGTTAGATTAACGAGAGTCTTGTCTTTAAATGGCTGTAAAATAGTCATATGTTTGAGAAATTGAAGTAATAGGATTTTTAAGGTTTTGAAAATCGCGCCACAGGCTGGCAGTGGCTGTTACGCTTGCGTCCCACCTAGCCCATAGAGGTTAACCCTTCGAAACAGCCCCTATGACCCCAATGTAAGGCACTTTCATTTGGCACAGGAAGCTAAAAGTAAACACATATCCTGATTGGGGTATGCTCTTACAGAATTCTGAGTTTAAAGTATTTACATTAAGAACTGACTGATTTACACTGGGTTGAATGCACTATTTCTCACAAACTGCAGGTTGGGAATGGCAAAACACTTTTAGGGTGATTTTAACCACTTCCGGTTGCTCCAGAAAGCTTAGAATCGACACAGGTACACCTCATAGTGGCCTGATGGAGTGTCATTGAAGACAGGTTCATAAGGCATTCATAACCTACATAGGCTTTGGGTTGAATTTAGGGGAGCTGGAAATGTATTCCTTTGGGGAAAGGTGTCATTATAATCTGTGAGATGAAAAAACCCTGTTTTCACTGTTAAGGGTTAATGCCACATGGTCAAGGTTAGGCTTGCATAGACCGGGAGGACCATATGAACATTCCTTTGGTTGAATTGTCCTTCTAAGCCTAATGGTTCCGCCGCTGTCCCCCAAAAGCAAGTCAAATTTAGGGCCAGGCTTAATTTTGGGCCTACTTTTTTCATGGTTGCTGCGCTCAGAGCGAGCTACAGTCAAGCGGGGCATCTCGTTGAACTCTGCACGGCCTAGAGACTACGGTGATGCTGTTTTTAGTGTTGATTTCAGTTTGTCAATTTGGTGATGGTTCATCACTGTTTAAACATATTGCAAATGTATAAAAGGCAACCAGCAAGTCCATCAGTCAATTAGATATCATTCTGACACCAAACCCACTTTTTCCAACTCGCTTAGAAGCCAACTATCACATATTTCAGAGCAGGCCCATAATTCACAGTGCCTCCAGTTTAAACCATAATAAAAACGTAAAACACGTAGTTACATTCTAGCTGCGGGTCCATTTCTGATATTATGTGTGGCGACCCAGAATCCCGAGTTTCAGCTCGATAGGTCAATGGGCTGAGGCAGTTTCAATGCACCTAGTCTTGCGACTTTGGGACTTTTCTTTATGTCGTCATTTTCGTAATGGTCAAAATGAATCGAAGTTATTGCAAATGTACGAGGCTGTTTGGACATTCACCCGCCGCTCCACCCTCAGGCGGGTGGTCAAAGACTGCCCGTCTCCTTCTCCCCTCACAATGTTGGCCCACTCCAGGGATTTCCCTGAGAGGCACGAGACGAAGGCAGATACCCTCTCATGGCCCAAAGGAGCCGGGTGGACGGTTGCCAGGTAGAGCTCTAGCTGCAATAGGAAACCCTGGCAGCGTGCAGCCATCCCATAGTACTCCCGGGGAAGGGCGAGACGAATCCCACTTGGACCGGGTGGAGGGGAGGCGAGTAGTGCAGGCCCTGGTTGTGCTGGGGGAAGTGCTGGAGGAACTCCCTGTCTCTCCCAGCGGTCCATGGTTTGGACAACGCAGTCCATGGCGGCGCCGAGATGGTGGATCATTTCCGCTTGCTCCTGGACGCGCTCCTCCTGCTGACTCCATATGGCGGTGTGGGATTCTGTAAGGGGGTGCGTAACTGGTGGTAGGGAAGTCAGTCGCAGGAGAGAAGAACTAGGTTGTAGCCGGAGCAGGAGATCTTTTGGGATTCTGGGAATCTCTCCCATCCCTAAAAAAGTAATCTGGATGAGTATCTGGATGTGTCTAATCAAATCAAATCAAGCTTGATTTATATCGCACATTTCAGACATGAATGCAACGCAATTCACAGAAAAAATAACAAATAAAAACAATGAAAATGAAAACAAAAATACTTACAAAACATACATAAGAGGATCAAAAAATAAAGAATAACAATAAAACTGAGACTAAAAAAGCACCCTAATGAAATGCAAAGCTACAAAGGTGTGTTTCAAGATCTCTTTTAAAATGCACACAGTTTCAGCACCCCTCGGGTTCTCTTGCTGGCTATTCCATAGGCTGGGGGCATAGTAACTAAAGGCTGCCTCTCTGTGCCTCTTGGTCCTAGGCTTTGGGATAGTTAAAAGGCCAGTTCCAGATGACCTGCAGGACCTACTGGGTACAAAACTCAAACGCATGTTTGACATGAACAATTGTGGATTCATTTAAAAACGAATAGAATAGTTAAAAATGTAATCTAAAACTCACAGGCAGCCAGTGCAGAGACTTTAAAGTCGATTTAATGTGTGCTCTCCGTCTGGTCTTGGTCAGTACCCGTATTGCAGCATTCTGTATGTTTCGCAGTTGTCCACAGGTAGTCCTGAGGCATGGTCCTAGGGCTCAGGTCCACCGAGAGAAAGAAAGAGAGAATTAGAGAGAGCATAATTAAATGCACACAGGACACCAGATAAGACAGGAGAAATACTCCAGATATAACAGACTGACCCTAGCCCCCCAACACAAACTATTGCAGAATAAATACTGGAGACTGAGACATGAGGGGTCGGGAGACACTGTGGCCCCGTCCGACAATACCCCCAGACAGGACCAAACAGGCAGGATATAACCCCACCCAGTTTGCAAAAGCACAGCCCCCACACCACTATATCTTCATCCAAGGGCCAGTCATGCTGCCCTGTTCTGAGCCAATTGCATTTTCCTACATTTTAGAAAAAGGCTCAGTTTCATTATTGAAAATAGGGGTGCCAATAAGTATTACTTGTAAAACATAATCTCTCAGCAATTGAATTACTATAAAATATGTATACAGTACCAGTCAAACGTTTGGACACACCTACTCATTCAAGGGTTTTTCTTAATTTTTGCTATTTTCTAGATTGTAAAATAGTAGTGAAGACATAAAAACTATGAAATCACACATTAATTTTACCTTTATTTAAGTAGGCAAGTAAGTTAAGAACAAATTCTTACTTTCAATGACGGCCTAGGAACAGTGGGTAAACTGCCTCGTTCAGGGGAAGAACAACAGATTTTTACCTTGTCAGCTCAGGGATTCGATCTTGCAACCTATCGTTTACTAGTCCAACACTCTACCCAGTAGGCTACCTGCCATCCCATTACATATGTAATCATGTAGTAACCAAAGTGTTAAACAAATCAAAATATATTTTAAATGTGAGATTCTTCTAAGCCACCCTTTGCCTTGATGACAGCTTTGCACACCCTTGGCTTTCTCTCAACCAGCTTCAGGAGGAATGCATTTCAATTAACAGGTACGCCTTGTTAACAGTTCATTTGTGGAATTTCTGGTCAGTCAATGCGGAAAATGTCAAGAACATTTAACGTTTCTGCAAGTGCAGTCGCCACTAGAGGAAAGGCAGACCCAGAGTTACCTCTACTGCAGAGGATAAGTTCATTAGAGTTACCGGCCTCAGAAATTGCAGCCCAAATAAATGCTTCACAGAGTTCAAGTAACAGACACATCTCAACATTAACTGTTCAGAGGATAATGTGTGAATTAGGCATTCATGATCAAAATGCTGCAAAAGAAAACACTACTAAAGGACACCAATAAGAAGAGACTTGCTTGGGCCAGGAAATACGAGCAATGGACATTAGACCAGTGTAAATCTGTCCTTTGGTCAGATGAGTCCAAATTTGAGAGTTTTAGTTCCATCCTCCGTATCTTTGTGAGACGCAGAGTAGGTGAACGGATGATCTCCGCATGTGTTGTTCCCACCCGAGTGGCGCTGCGGTCTAAGGCACTGCATCTCAGTGCTAGAGGTGTCACTACAGACACCCTGGTTCGATTCCAGGGCGTATCACAACCAAGCTGTGATTAGGAGTTCCATAGGGCGGCACACAATTGGCCCAGCATCGTCTGGGTTTGGCCAGTGTAGGCCGTCATTGTAAATAAGAATTTGTTCTTAACTGACTTGCCTGGTTAAATAAAAAAAATACACAAATGTAAAGTATGGAGGAGGTGTGATGGTGCTTTGCTGGTGACACTGACAGTGATTTATTTAGAATTCAAGGTACACATAACCAGCATGGCTACCACAGCATTCTGCAGTGACATACCATCCCATCTGGTTTGCGGTTAGTGGGACTGTCATTTGTTTTTCAACAGGACAATTACCCAAAACCCACCTCCGGGCTGGGTAAGGGCTATTTGACAAAGGAGAGTGATGGAGTGCTGCATCAGATGACCTGGCCTCCATAATCACCCGACCTCAACCCAAATTGTATGGTCATGTTAACATTGAATGAAAAACACTGCTAGACATGTATGTGTGAAAGGACTATTTTATTGGAGGATCACAATACAACATTGCCATCATGAATGGATGAATGCATGTAGGGCAATGTTAGTTATGTTGATTCCATATGGAGACCAGGAAAGAATCGTCCGTGGTACCTCATCATCCATGATGATGATGATGATGATGATGATGATGATGATGATGATGATGATGGAACCATGATGCTAATTAACAGGAGACATGGAATTAGCCTTCACCCTTTTTATTAACTTCTCTTTGGCATGCATGATGTTCATGTCACATTATACAGTTGTCCACCAATATACTCTTGTATGCAACAATCAGTCCAGCCATACACACCTGTCCACCTGTATACACTCCTGTCCACCTGTATACATCTGAGAATATGCTCAGAGGTGGTTGCTATATATATATATATATATATATATATATATATATATATATATATATATATATATATATATATATATATAAACAGTTGAAGTCGGAAGTTTACATACACCTCAGGCAAATACATTTAAACTCAGTTTTCACAATTCCTGACACTTAATCCCAGTAAATAGTCCCTGTTTTAGGTCAGTTTGGATCACCACTTTATTTTAAGAATGTGAAATGTCAGAATAATAGTAGAGAGAATGATTTATTTCATATTTTATTTCTTCTATCACATTCCCAGTATGTCAGAAGTTTACATACACTCAATTAGTATTTGGTAGCATTGCCTTTAAATTGATTAACTCGGGTCAAACATTTCGGGTGGCCTTCAACAAGCGTCTCAAATCAAATCAAACCATGCTTTATAGAAAATACATATTTAAAAAGGTAAAAATGTAAAAATGACTACGACATGTTGAATAAATATCCCATTTACCATTGACTACCTTTTAAATCTATTGTTTTTAGGCCAGTATTTGACTACCATTTTAAAAAGAATTTGCCTCTATGAAACATGATGCTAATAAACAGTAGAGATGGAGTTAGCCATGTTGCTCCCTCCTCTTTCCCTACCACCCTCTGCTAACCTCCCGTTGTGACTTTACTGTTGCTCAGAAAGACAGACAGACCGATAGATAGATAGATAGATAGATAGATAGATAGATAGATAGATAGATAGATAGATAGATAGATAGATAGATAGATAGATAGATAGCTCACATGGTGCTTCATCTTCAGAGGCGCTGGTCTTCAGAGCAGCCAACTTTGCCAAAAATGCAGCCTTTCCACTTTTTAGATCATCCTCCTGCAGGAGAGCTGAGGAAGAAAGATTTTCCATTTAACTAAATTCTATCAGATTAAATCCGGGCAGTAAAGTAGTACACATTCACAAACAAGACATACCTTCCTCAGAGTTATCTTCATTGAGGGAGCTTGCTAACAGGACACCCACTAGAGCAAACAGCAGTAACATACTCTGGATCTTCATCCTTTACTAAAGCACATAGAGCACAATATGTTAACACACACAAGACACACAGTGGGTCCTTTTACACTACCAAATGAAAGATCAGCAAGTTAGTATGGATCCCAGGTCGACCGTGTTACATTATACACATGTCCACCTACATCTCTCCATCCATTCCTACCTGTCCACTTGTATACACCTGCCCACTCTTATACACCTTTGCAAAGAAGATTCTCAGTGAAAACAAACATATCTCTTACAGTTGGACGATGCTGTCTGATTGATGGCTGTTTATCTGGATGATGTCTTCTGGTCTTCAGTAGTAGTGTGGTGTCTCTCTGCCCTCTGCAGCCCTGTTTTATACTCTTTCTGCAGCTACTGTACCTGCCCCATCCATCCACACCTCTCACAGCCGAATAACAAACAAGATGACATTACAGATAAGGCGATAACGGCAGTCATGCACAGCCTGAAGTGTATGACCTCCCTCCAGGCAAATTTCTGGTCAATATTATGGTTTCCTAGTAATTTCAACTGCATTTGTGACTTGGAGCTTGGATAGCAAGTTGAGAGTGGAGTATATATACTTGTGATGGTGAGAACATGTTTTTGTCTGAATTACAGCTGTAACGACCCTTTGAGAAGAATTAAACTTGGTTAATCCTCTCTAGTGTTCGTGAGTTATTTGCTCTGAAAAATTTGAACCTAACGCTCTGTAGTAACTTGTGGTCGGAGGCCGAGCAGTTGCCATACCAGGAGGTGATGCAACCAGTCAGGGTGCTCTTGCTGGTGCAGCTGTAGACCTTTTTGAGGATCTGAGGACCCATGCCAAATCTTTTCAGTCTCCTGAGGGGGAAATAGGTGTTGTAGGGCCATCTTCACAACTGTCTTGGTGTGTTTGGACCATGATAGTCGGTGATGTGGACACCAAGGATCTTGAAGCTCTCAACCTGCTCCGCTACTGCCCCGTCGATGAGAGTTGGGGCGTGCTCAGTCCTCCTTTTCCTCTAGTAAACAATCATCACCTTCGTCTTGATCATGTTGAGGGAGAGGTTGTTATCCTGGCACCACACCGCCAGGTCTCTGACCTCCTCCCTATAGGCTGTTGTCAGTGATCAGGCCCCTGAGTCTTCTTTTGTTATACCCAGTTTGGGTAAAAAAAACTATTTTTAGTACACAAAATGTTTTCTTGCTTCACAAGAGCATCTCTCCCCATCTTTTCTCATTCTCTCCTCAGCAACAATGGAAAAAACCATTTGAGGCCCTTTGCACACCACCCATAGTCCATCTTGATTTGTCCAAACCGAGCACGCACCCTGCACGTGAACAGAAACTGTCCCAACATATTTTATATAACAGTATATAATAAGTTAACCAACATAGGCCCAACAGCTGTAGTAAAACCTAGAGCTTATGAAAATAAACAAATCTGATTAAATGTATACAACGTATACAAAATATATATCCACATATTATTATTGTTTAAACCATAGTTCTAAATACATGTTTTAACAGGGTAATACACTAGCATATAATGGGCCTTTGAAGACCACAGCACTCTGCGGCCAGAGCCTTAATTAATTACATTAAAGACCACAAAACTATAAGGTCTTTCACATAAGACTGTTATGATCGAGATGGATTCTTTCCACATCGATATGCAAAACGACATTTCAAAATATCATGCTTCAGGCTAGGCGTAATTGTCCAAAGCTCAGTTGTCCTGAGTCTGCACAACACTGCCAGGACCTAGGATCAAGGGAGACACTCAAGTTTTTTAATCGTATATATCTCTTGACATATTCATGAAAATAGTAATGGCCTCTAAACCTTCAACCTGCATACTGGACCCTATTCCAACTAAATCGAGTCTCCCATTAGTGCATTCACATAGGTGTACTTTTTGTCCAGGTAGGGAAATGGGAGTGAGGAGTGCAATAGAGATTGCATCATGTGTGGATTTATATCGAATCTCCCATTCCTCTCAGAAATATTAGAAAATGCTGTTGCGCAGCAACTCACTGCCTTCCTGAAGACAAACAATGTATATGAAACGCTTCAGTCTGGTATTAGACTTAGTGCTGCTTTTGCCATTATCGATCACCACATTCTTTTGGAGAGATTGGAAACCCAAATTGGTCTACAAGGACAAGTTCTGGCCTAGTTTAGATATTTTCCTGTCGGAAAGATAACAGTTTGTCTCTGTGGATGGTTTTTCCTCTGACAAATCAACTGCAAGCTTCGGTGTTCCTCAAGGTTCCGTTATAGGACCACTAGTGTTTCACTACATATTTTACCTCTTGGTGATGTCATTCGGAAACATAATGTTAACTGAAATGTATTTAGTGCTTTGTCCAGGTAGCTGGAAAGTAGAGCTTTGCAGTAGTCTAATCTATAAGTGACAAAAGCATGGCTTAATTTATCTGCATCATTTTGGACAGAAAGTTTCTGATTTGTGCAATGTTACGAAGATAGAAAAAAGCTATCCTTGAAATATTCTTGATATGTTCATCAAAAGAGAGATCAGGGTCCAGAGTAACGCCCAGGTCCTTCACAGTTTCATTTAAGATGACTGTACAACCATGCAGATGAATTGTCAGATCCAACAGAAGATCTCTTTGTTTCTTGCAATCTAGAACTAGCATCTCTGTTTTGTCTGACAATTTGTTGTCCTTCTGTTGCATCTCTATCTAAAATACAGCATCTGTGCTGTAATGTGACACTTTCTAAGGCTTCCATTGGCTCTCTAAAGCCGCCAGAAAGTGGAATGGGGTGTCTGCTGTCTCTGGGCAAAGTACAGCAGCAGAGTTTGTAAGTGGTCAGCCTGGGGACAGTGAGACTGAGATGCGCATTCACGAGACTTCTCCATTTTTTTTCTTTCAGCCTTTGAATGAATGCAACGTTTCCCGGTTGGAATATTATCACTATTTTACGAGAAAAATAGCATAAAAAAAGATTTTAAACAGCGTTTGACATGCTTCTAAGTACGGCAATGGAATATTTCAAGTTTTTTTGTCACGAAATACGCTCGCGCGTTACCCTTCGGATAGTGACCTTGGATATAACTATGGATTATTTGGAACCAAAACAACATTTGTTGTTGAAGTAGAAGTCCTGGGAGTGCATTCTGACGAAGAACAGCAAAGGTAATCCAATTTTTCTAATAGTAATTCTGAGTTTAGTGAGCCCCAAACTTGGTGGGTGTCAAATTATCTAGCCTGTGATGGCCGAGCTATGTACTCAGAATATTGCAAAATGTGCTTTCGCCGAAAAGCTATTTTAAAATCTGACATGGCGTTTGCATAAAGGAGTTCAGTATCTATAATTCTTAAAATAATTGCTATGTATTTGGTCAATGTTTATCATGAGTAATTTAGTAAATTCACCGGAAGTTTTCGGTGGGTATGCTAGTTCTGAACATCACATGCTAATGTAAAAAGCTGGTTTTTGATTTAAATATGAACTTGATTGAACAAAACATGCATGTATTGTATAACATAATGTCCTAGGAATGTCATCTGATGAAGATCATCAAAGGTTTGTGCTGCATTTAGCTGTGGTTTTGGTTTTTGTGACATATATGCTTGCTTTGAAAATGTCTGTGTGATTATTTTTGGCAGGGTACTCTCCTGACATAATCTAATGTTTTGCTTTCGCTGTAAAGCCTTTTTGAAATCGGACAGTGTGGTTAGATTAACGAGAGTCTTGTCTTTAAAATGGTGTAAAATAGTCATGTTTGAGAAATTGAAGTTATAGCATTTTTGAGGTATTTGTATTTCGCGCCATGCGATTCCACTGGCTGTTGAATAGAGTGGGACGGTCACGTCCCACCTAGCCCATAGAGGTTAACCTCTTACATCTAGACGTTCCGCTAGCGGAATACCTGCTCCAATATCCAATGATGGGCGTGGCGCGAAATACAAACTCCTCTAAAATACAAAAACTTCAATTTTTCAAACATATAAATATTTCACAGCATTTTAAAGATAAGACTCTCCTTTATCTAACCACACTGTCCGATTTCAAAAAGGCTTTACAACGAAAGCACAACATTAGATTATGTCAGCAGAGTACCAAGCCAGAAATAATCAGACACCCATTTTTCAAGCTAGCATATAATGTCACAAAAACCCAGAAGACAGCTAAATGCAGCACTAACCTTTTATGATCTTCATCAGATGACAACCCTAGGACATTATGTTATACAATACATGCATGTTTTGTTCAATCAAGTTCATATTTATATCAAAAACCAGCTTTTTACATTAGCATGTGACGTTCAGAACTAGCATACCCCCCGCAAACTTCCGGGGCATTCGCTAACATTTTACTAAATTACTCACGATAAACGTTCACAAAAAGCATAACAATTATTTTAAGAATTATAGATACAGACCTCCTCTATGCACTCGATATGTCCGATTTTAAAATAGCTTTTTGGTGAAAGCACATTTTGCAATATTCTAAGTACATAGCCCAGGCATCACGGGCTAGCTATTTAGACACCCGGCAAGTTTAGCACTCACCAATATCAGCTTTACTATTATAAAAGTTTCATTACCTTTTGTTGTCTTCGTCAGAATGCACTCCCAGGACTGCTACTTCAATAACAAATGTTGGTTTGGTCCAAAATAATCCATCGTTATATCCGAATAGCGGCGTTTTGTTCGTGCGTTCCAGACACTATCCGAAATGGTAAAGAAGGGTCGCGCGCATGGCGCAATTCGTGACAAAAAAAATTCTAAATATTCGATTACCGTACTTCGAAGCATGTCAACCGCTGTTTAAAATCAATTTTTACGCCATTTTTCTCGTAGAAAAGCGATAATATTCCGACAGGGAATCTCCTTTTCGGCAAACAGAGGAAAAAATCACAAAGGCGGGGGCGGTCGGGTCACGCGCCTAAGCCCAGAGTCCCTTGATCGGCCACTTGAGAAAGGCGATAATGTGTTTCAGCCTGGGGCTGGGATGACGACATTCTGTTTTTTCCCGGGCTCTGAGCGCCTATGGACGACGTAGGAAGTGTCACGTTAGAGCAGAGATCCTTAGTAAAAGATAGAGATGGAAAAGAAGTTCAAGAAATGGTCAGACAGGCCACTTCCTGTAAAGGAATCTCTCAGGTTTTGACCTGCCATTTGAGTTCTGTTATACTCACAGACACCATTCAAACAGTTTTAGAAACTTTAGGGTGTTTTCTATCCATATGTAATAAGTATATGCATATTCTAGTTACTGGGTAGGAGTGGTAACCAGATTAAATCGGGTATGTTTTTTATCCAGCCGTGAAAATACTGCCCCCTAGCCATAACAGGTTAACTTCTTTGGGGTAGGGGGCAGTATTTTCACGTCGTGATGAAAAGCGTTCCCAGAGTAAACTGCCTGCTACTCAGGCCCAGAAGCTAGGATATGCATATTATTAGTAGATTTGGATTGAAAACACTCTGAAGTTTCTAAAACGGATTGAATGATGTCTGTGAGTATAACAGATCTCATATGGCAAGCGAAAACCTGAGAAAAATCCAATCAGGAAGTGTGAAATCTGAGGTTTGTCGTTTTACAAGTGATTGCCTATCCAATATACAGTGTCTGTGGGGTCATATTGCACTTCCTAAGGCTTCCACTAGATGTCAACAGTCTTTAGAATGTTGTTTCAGGCTTCTACTGTGAATGGGGAGAGAATAAGAGCTATTGGAATCAGGTGTCTGGAAAAATGTCATGAGCTCAGTCATGCGTGCGGCCGTGTGAGCAAGCTGAGTTCCTTTTCATTCCTGAAGACAAAGGAATTGTCCGGTTGGAATTTTATTGAAGATTTATGATAAAACATCCTAAAGATTGATTCTATACATCGTTTGACATGTTTCTACAAACTGTAATGCATTTTTTTTTAAACTTTTCGTCCGGACTTAGTGCATGCGCCTTCTGCATTTGGAATAGTGAACTGAACGTGCGAACAAAAAGGAGGTATTTTGACATAAATATGGAGTTTATCGAAACACAACGAACATTTATTGTGGAACTGGGATTCCTGGGAGTGCATTCCGATGAAGATCATCAAATGTAAGTGAATATTTATAATGCTATTTCTGACTTTTGTTGACTCCACAACATGGTGGGTATCTGTATGGCTTGTTTTGGTGACTGAGCACTGTACTCAGATTATTGCAAAGTGTGCTTTCGCCGTAAAGCTTTTTTGAAATCTGGCACAGCGGTTGCATTAAGGAAAAGTTTTTATTTAATTCTATGCGTAACAGTTGTATATTTTATCAACGTTTATGATGAGTATTTCTGTAAATTGATGTGTTCATTCGCCGGATGTTTTGGAGGCAAAACATTTCTGAACATTACACGCCAATGTAAAATGGGGTTTTTGGATATGAATATGAACTTTATCGAGCAAAACATACATGCATTGTGTAACATGAAGTCCTATGAGTGCCATCTGATGAAGATCATCAAAGGTTAGTGATTAATTTTAGCTGTATTTCTGGTTTATGTGACGCCTCTCCTTGCTTGGAAAATGGCTGTGGTTTTTCTTGTCTAGGTGCTGTCCTAACATAATCTAATGGTATGCTTTCGCCGTAAAGCCTTTTTGAAATCGGACACTGTGGTTGGATTAACGAGAAGTTTATCTTTAAAATGGTGTATAATACTTGTATATGTGAGAAATTGAAATTATGAGATTTTTGTTGTTTTGAATTTGGCGCTCTGCTATTTCACTGGCTACCGTCCCACATACCCCAGAGAGGTTAACCCCTGTGCGGCGAATCCAGCGAAAAATCATATCGCCATTAGCATAACAAAATTAAATAAAAATAAAAAAAATCATTTTTTTTTTTCAAATTATATCGTTTTATAGATACACCTCTCCTGAATCGAACCACGTTGTCAGATTTCAAAAAGGCTTTACAGCAAAAGCAAAACATTAGATTATGTTAGAGGACTATATCATAAAAGTAGCCACATAGCCATTTTCCGACCAACCACATGCATCACAAATAACCAAAAAACAGCTAAATGCAGCACTAACCTTTGACAATCTTCATCAGATGACACACCTAGGACATCATGTTACACAATACATGCATTCTTTTGTTCGATAAAGTTCATATTTATATATTAAAACAGCATTTTACGTTGACTAACTATTTTCCCTCAAATGCATCCAATGAAATAGAGCTACAATTTACTAAATTACTATTCGAAAACATTTTTAAAATGTAATATTGTCATTCTAAGATTTATAGATGAATATCTCTTGAAAGCACCTGTAATGCCAGATTTAAAAATAACTTTACTGGGTAATCACACTTTGCGATAAAAGGGGATGCGATACTCAGAACAATAGGCTAGCAATAGCAATAGGCTAGCCATCTTGGAACAATCGCATATCACATCTAGTCTTGTATACTATTGTCAATAATCCCTTACCTTTGGTTGTCTTCATCAGAAAGCACTTCCAGGAATCCCAGGTCCACAACAAATGTATTTTCGTTCGAAAAAATGACTCCTTTATGTTCCAAGAGCTTGTTCTTGTTAGCGCGTCTGAAGGCTGCTCCAAAACTTCCGTCGGCCACGGGACAGCCATTTCGAGAAAATGCATTTTTTTCCCATTTAGGTTCGTTCAAACATGTCAAACGTTGTATAACATAAATCTTCAGGGCGTTTTTCAACAAGAGAGCCAATAAGATTCGAGGGGGACGATTGCATTGTGTTTCAAAACGTTTCGAAAGGGGAGGGTAACCAGGGGCGCCGGCGTCATAATGGTGATGGCCCTCTCCGTGTGATTACGTTCCACAGCATCTCAGTCATTCAGTTTTAACAGTAGAAGGCTCAAACCAATTTGTGAAGACTGGGGACATCTAGTGGAAGCAATAGGAAGTGCTCAATGAACCATAGCTCACGGTGTGATTAATAGGCAACGTGATGAAGTTGAGTTCACAATTCAGAATTCCACTTCCTGTTTCCATCTGTCTCAGGGTTTTGACTGCCATATGAGTTCTGTTATACTCACAGACACCATTCAAACAGTTTTAGAAACTTTAGGGTGTTTTCTATCCACAAGTATTAATTATATGCATATCCTAGCTTCTGAGTTTGAGTAGGAGGCCGTTTAAAATGGGCACGAATTATTTTTTTTAATCGCTTTAGCGCCCCCTATCCTAGAGGAACGCCAAGAGGTTAACGCTAGACACGGCTGCTAGAATCTTGACTAGAACCAAAGAATGTGATCATTTTACTCGAGTGCAAGCCTCTCTACACAGGCATCCTGTTAAGGCTAGTGGTTTTACTGCTAACCTACAAAGCATTTCATGAACTTGCTCCTACCTTTCTCTCCGATTTGGTCCTGCCGGACATACCTACACGTACGCTTCGGTTACAAGACGCAGGCCTCCTTATTGTCCCTACAATTTCTAAGAAAACACCTAGAGGCAGGGCTTTCCCCTATAGAGCTCCATTTTTATGGAATGGTCTGCCTATCCATGTGAGAGATGCAGACTCGGTCTCAACCTTTAAGTCTTTATTGAAGACTCATCTCTTCAGTAGGTCCTATGATTGAGTGTAGTCTGGCCCAGGGGTGTGAAGGTGAACAGAAAGGCACTGGAGCAACGAAATGCCCTTGCTGTCTCTGCCTGGTCAGTTCCCCTCTGTCCACCGGGATTCTCTGCCTCTAACCCTATTACAGGGGATGAGTCACTGGCTTACTGGTGCTCTACCATCCCGTCCCTAGGAGGGGTGTGTCATTTGAGTGGGTAGAGTCAAAGACATGATCTTCCTGTCCGGGTTTGGCGCCCCCCTCGGGTTTGTGCCGTGGGGGAGATCTTTGTGGGTTATACTCAGCCTTGTCTCAGGTTAGTAAGTTGGTGGTTGAAGATATCCCTCTAGTGGTGTGGGGGCCATGCTTATATACTGCCTGGTTGGCCCTGTCCGGGTGTATCGTGGGACGGGGTCACAGTGTCTCCTGATCTCTCCTGTCTCAGCTTCCAGTATTTATGCTGCAAATGTTTATGTGTCGGGGGGCTAAGGTCAGTCTGCTATGTCCGGAGTATTTCTCCTGTTTTATCCGGTGTCCTGTGTGAATCTAAGTATGCTCCCTCTAATTCTCTCTCTCTCCCTCTCCCTGCTGTTTTCGACTCTCTCTCTCTCTCTCTTCCGCACCAACTGTCTCTAACTCTGAATGCTCGGCTATAAAAGCCAACTGATCTTTACTCCTGAGGTGTTGACCTGTTGCAACCTCTACAACCACTGTGATTATTATTATTATTTGACCCTGCTGGTCATCTATGAACGTTTGAACATCTTGGCCATGTGCTGTTATAATCTCAACCCGGCACAGCCAGAAGAGGACTGGCCACCCCTCAGAGCCTAGTTCCTCTCTAGGTTTCTTTCTAGGTTCCTGCCTTTCTATGGAGTTTTTCCTTGCCACCGTGCTTCTACAGCTGCATTGCTTGCTGTTTGGGGTTTTAGGCTGGGTTTCTGTATAGCACTTTGTGATGTAAAAAATGTTTTATAAACACATTTGATTGAATTTGATTGATTTCAGGCCTACCAGGTTGGCTTACTGGGTACTCATGTTTTTTTTTTTTTTTTTAAGGGGTCGATGAGCTTAATATTGCGGAAAGAATGTTGCTTCCATCAATGTAATTGTCTGCATCATTTCCAATCCCCCATATATTTTTGGGGTAAATATATATATCCATACACGCATGCATACATACACATATATACATACACATACCTATATAGACATACATACTTTTAAAAATAATATACCTTTATTATTATTCCCCGTAAACCCTACCACCGATCCCCCAATTGGAGTAAACTAATAAACACTTCGGCTTTTACCTTCAATTTATACATCTTATACACATTTTACAAACACAGTCTATTTTACAATAGTTATTTTTTGTTTGTTTTAGTCCTTCTATTTCTGATGTCCATCCAGTTTGATTTCTATTTGTAACTATTTCACAAAAGTTCTGAACCTACATACATTTTACAGACCCCGTATGTTTTACATTGGTTATCATGTTATTAGTCCCACCCTTCAGCTCCATTCAACCCCTCCCATCTATCTCTCAACATCATCCATTTCGGATTTCTATTTGCCATATATTTTTCAACTGTGCTGTGATGCTTCACAAAAGAATTGAACCTTTCTATTCTCATAGCTTCTACAGATTCTACATTAAAAATAAACATTTTTGCGAAAATAATAATTATATTATTGATTGATTGACTATGGCTTTTCAAATCACCCAGTATTGCTATCTGCAGCGTTAGTTCTAGGCAAATATTGCAAATCTTCAGCCATTCCTGGACCTGTGACCAAAAACGAGATACATATGGACAAAACCAAAATAAATGATCTAATGACTCTCCCTCCTCACAGCAGGGTACTCATAATGTTGGTTTATCTTGGCAGAGAACATGCCTTAGGCCAGGTATAGCTATTTAGTTAACTATTTCAATAATTATTTAGTAAGATTCAAAAGGCACTCGCACATCTGAGCAATCTTGTTACAGGTGCATGGCAACAGTTGAAACAGGATGAATGAAAAAAGGAAACCGCACACTCTTCTTGATAGTATCACTGATATTTAATAAGCTTACGTATCGGCCTAACGGCCTTCGTCAGAGCTTTTGTGAATTTTCAGAAAACAGCACCTCTATGTAGACCTAGCCCCACCCACATCCGTTCCACGTATGGAAAGGGGTTGGAGGCAAAGGAAAAATAAATAAGTGCTACCATAGGCATTTCATCATTAAGTCCTTTAGGAAATAATGTCTGGAGGGTGAAAATCCAAAAACATTCTCTTTTGCTCAGAGTATTATTAATATCACCTCCCCTGTCTGATATCTTGACTTTCTCTATACCACAAAATCTAAAGGTAGAAATGTCATGCTTTTGGTCATTAAAATGTACTGCGACTGGATAATCCCTGTCGTTTCTCCTGATTGAACTTTTATGTTCACTAATTCTCTGTTTGAGAGAGCGGGGTGTATGTTATGTTGTGAATTTAAAATATGTTCCTATTTAAGATTACTTTGTTTTTTCGTATGATGTACCCAATGATTAATGAAAACTTGCTATGTCCTCGTTGTGATTTTATGGACGTGTTCGGTACGTCTTGTCTATACACTTTTGTAATATTTGTGAAATGCATATTGTTATGTTTGGTAGCACTTATTCATTTTTCCTTTGCCTCCAACCCCTTTCCATACGTGGAACGGATGTGGGTGGGGCTAGGTCTACATAGAGGTGCTGTTTTCTGAAAATTCACAAAAGCTCTGACGAAGGCCGTTAGGCCGATACGTAAGCTTATTAAATATCAGTGATACTATCAAGAACAGTGTGCGGTTTCCTTTTTTCAATAATTATTTAGTAGTCATGACTTGCGGGTAGAAGCTGTTCAGGGTCCTGCTGGTTCCAGACTTAGTGCATCGGTACTGCTTGTCATGCGGTAACATAGACAACGGTCTGTGGAAATGTAACCTCTCAAATTCATAGAGAGGGCTCTGGGCTCCCGAGTGGTGCAGCGGTCTAAGTCTACTAATTATATGCATATTCTAGTTTCTGGGCAGGAGTAGTAACCAGATTAAATCGGGTACGTTTTTTATCCGGCCGTGAAAATACTGCCCCGATCCCAAAGAAGTTAAGATATAGGGGGCAGTATTTTCACGGCCGGATGAAAAACGTACCCAAATTAAACTGCCTACTACTCGGGCCCTGAAACGAGAATATGCATATAATTAGTAGATTTGGATATAAAACACTCTGAAGTTTCTAAAACTGTTTGAATGATGTCTGTGAGTATAACAGAACTTATATGACAATTAAAAACCTGAGAAAAATCCAACCAGGAAGTGGGAAATCTGAGAATTGTAGTTCTTCTTTTGAATCCCTATCAAAACTACAGTGTCTGTGGGGTCACGTTGCACTTCCTAAGGCTTCCATTTTTTCATCCTTCTCCTGTTACTGGGCAGAAAATAGTAGCTCAGTCAATGAGTGGACTGCCAGAGGACAAAGGGCTTGGTGATGCACGAGCCTGCGAGGGGGCCATTCCTTCTTTTTCTCCTTGAATGAATACGCTATTGTCCGGTTGGAATATTATCGCGTGGACTGCCCGAGGACAAAGGGCTTGGTGATGCACGAGCCTGCGAGGGCGCCATTCCTTCTTTTTCTCCTTGAATGAATACGCTATTGTCCGGTTGGAATATTATCGCATGTTTACGTTAAAAATACCCTAAAGATTGATTGTAAACAACGTTTGACATGTTTCTACGAAAGGTAATGGAAATATTTGACTTTTCGTCTCTGGTACAGCGCTCGCGCGTTATGCCTTTGGATAGTGATCTGAACGCACGAACAAAACTGAGGTATTTGGACATAAATATGGATTATTTTAAACAAAAACAACATTTGTTGTGGAAGTAGCAGGCCTGGGAGTGCATTCTGACGAAGTTCAGCAAAGGTAAGAGAATATTTATAATACTAATTCTGAGTTTAGGTGACCCCAGAACTTGGCGGGTGTCTGTATAGCGTGCTGTGATGGCGAGCTATGTACTCAGAATATTGAAAAATGTGCTTTCGCCGAAAAGCTATTTTAAAATCTGACACAGCGGTTGCATAAAGGAGTACTGTATCTATAATTCTTAAAATAATTGTTATGTATTTTGTCAACGTTTATGATGAGTATTTTTATAAATTGATGTGCACATTCACCGAAAGTTTTGGTGGGAATACATTTTCTGAACATCACGCGCCAATGTAAAATGCTGTTTTTGGATATAAATATGAACTTTATCGAACAAAACATACATGTATTGTGTAACATGATGTCCTAGGAGTGTCATCTGATGAAGATCGTCAAAGGTTAGTGCTTCATTTAGCTGTGTTTTGGGTTTTTGTGACACATATACTTGCTTGGAAAATGGCTGTGTGGTTATCTTTGTCTATGTACTCTCCTAACATAATCTAATGTTTTGCTTTCGCTGTAAAGCCTTTTTGAAATCGGACAATGTGGTTACATTAAGGAGAAGTGTATCTTCAAATGGTGTAAAATAGTCATATGTTTGAGAAATTGAAATTATTCGATTTTGGATGTTTTGTATTTCGCGCCTTGCTGTTCCATTGGATGTTGGCTAGGCGTTCCGCTAGCGTCTGTCCTCAACAGGTTTTAAACCCAATTTGGGGAAAAAAATATTTTTAGTACACAATATTTTCCCGCTTCACAAGAGCATCTCGCCCCCTCTTTTCTCTTTCTCTCCTCAGCAACAATGGAAAAAACCTGAGAATCCCTCTGCACACCACCCATAGTCTATCTTGATTGGTCCAAACCAAGCACGCACTCTTCACGTGAATAGAAACTGTCCCAACATATTTAAAGTAGCAGTATATAATAAGTTAACCAACATAGGCTCAATAGCTGTAGTAAAACATAGAGTTTATGAAAATAAACAAATCTGATTAAAAACATACAACATATACATCCACATATTATTATTACTTAAACCATAGTTCTAAATCATGTTTTAACAGGGTATGACACTAGCATATAATGGGCTTTTGAAGACCAAATCACTCTATGGCCACAGCCTCTATTAATTACATTAAAGACCACAAAACTATAATGTATCGGCAGTCATATAGAGGGGACCAAGGCGCGGTGTGTTGAGTGCTCATTATTATTATTTAATGAAAAAATGAAACACTTTACAAAGGAACAAAACGACAGCAAACAGTTCCGTCAGGCAACAACCACAAAACAGAAAACAACTACCCACAAAACACCACAGAAAAACCCCAACTTTAATATGATCTCCAATTAGAGACAACACGAACCAGCTGCCTCTAATTGGAGATCATCCCAAAACTCAACATAGAAATAGGAAAACAAGAACTAAACATAGAAACAACAAACATAGACTGCCCACCCATATCACACCCTGACCTAACTACACAGAGAAAAAACAGCTCTCATAGGTCAGAGCGTGACATATAAGGTCTTTCACATGAGACCGTTATGATCGAGATGGATTCTATCCACATCAATATGCAAAACTATATTTCGAAATGTCATGCTCCAGGCTAGGCGTAATTGTCATGTCGTGCATACCAGGTTGGCTTACTGGGAACTCGTAATATTGGCTTATCTTGGCAGAGAACACGCTCTAGGCCAGGTATAGAAATTGCATCATACTTCAGTTCCACTCCCAACTGGAAATTGACAAAAAAGATACATATACAGTTGGTAGTGTAACTCTACACACTCATTGCACAGTTTTCACATTTTGCTTCCTTAAAATGTTATCTCAAAAGGGAATAAACCGATCTACACAACCTACTCCACAATTTCAAAGTTAAAGAAAAACTATAGAAACATTTTGTAAGTCTTCACACCCCCAGAGTTAATGTTCGGTGGAAGCACCTTTGATAGCCATTACAGCTGTGAATCATTTTTAGTAATATTGTACCAACTTTGCATTTTATCCAGTGTTTTTGTCCAAATTGCTAGAGCTCAATACATTTATGTGTGGGCCATTGATAGACAGCATTATTCAGGAATTAGGCTGGACCACTCAGGAACACGCAACACCCCTTGGAAAGCCATTCTGGTGTATTTGAGATTAAAAAATATATATTATCCCGCTGAAAAAATACAACTATATCTCATCCCCCATGTTTGTTTCTGTGCATGTTGGCACTGAGGAATGAAGTAGCTTGGTGTGTGTGAGGATAACGCTGGGAGACGAGAAACAAGTACAGGGAGTGAACATTTAATGAATAACAGACATGAAACAAAACACGTGGGAGCCCGACGAGCCGGTTGAGGCCTGGGAGCTCGACGAGCGTGCTGAGGTGTGGGAGCCCAACGAGACAGCTAAGGCGTGGGAGCCCAACGAGACGGCGCATGACTTGGGGTGGGAGCCTTTCGAGCCAACCAAGGCAAGGAAACCTCTCAAGTCAGCTAAGGCGTGGAAGTTTGACGAGCCAGCTGAGGCACCCCCGGTTCCTTCGACAGCGGCACACGGACCGACGTTACCAGCCTAAACAAAAAACAAAACTCCCTGATGCTTCCAAAATTGGTGTCAGCATTCTGTGAGGACAGACACTGGGAGACGAGAAGCAAGTACAGGGAATGATCATTTAATGAATAACGGACATGAAACAAAACATGAACAGCGTCTGGACAAGGGAAAAATAACGAAAATAATTAAGACACTGGGATGAAACTGAGGAATAGACAGATAAAGGGGAAGCAATCAAAAACGTGAAGGGGTCCAGGTGAGTCCAATGAAGCGCTGATGCTCATAACGATGGTGACATGTGTGCTCAATGATGGGCAGCCCTCGAGCAACAGAGAGGGGGAGCAGGAGCAGGCGTGACAGTGGGAAAGATTCTTAAGGGTTTTTCTACATAAAAGATCATACACAATTATTGCATTGTTGTCGTCACTGATGTTTTCCTGAGCTTTCAAATGTCTCTTAGACAGACTTAAAACAATTACAGCCAGATCATAGACATGGGTATAAGACAATGGGTTATGTTTTGTGGATGTTTTGTGGATATTACAATGCAGAGAGAAAGAAAATAAATAAATAATAGAAAACTAAGCATGTAATAATAAAAGTAATAATACATACACAATGAGTAATGATATCTTGGCAATATACACGGAATACCAGTACAGAGTTGATGTGCAGGGGTACAAGGTAATTGAGGTAGATACTGTATGTACATGTAATGTAACTAGGAATAAAGTCAATGCATATAGCCCAGGTAGCTATTTGGTTTTATGACTTGGGGGTAGAGGCTATTCAGGGTCCTGTTGGTTCAAGACTTGGTGCATTGTCACTGCTTGTCATGTGGTAGCAGAGACAACAATCTGTAGAAATGTAATCACTCTCAAATTCATAGACAGAGCTATGGATGCAAGGACTGACCATCCATTATAGAAAAATTATAGTTTTAGCAATTTTTTCAGGCTCTATAGTGTTTGTTTACATTTACTTTGCATGCAAATATTGGAGTAAAACAAGTTTATATTTTGGATTCTGATGGGGTACAACAGTGGCATGAGGCATATATAAGTTATATTCTTCAAGAATCAAAGGGTACATATCATTAATTAATATGTCCAAACATGGATGTAGGAACTGCTGACTGCCCCTTTAAATTTCCGCCCAGGAAATAGTGTCTATAGGTGCTGTCACAAAGTTCAATTTCAACACAGTTGTCACTGACTAGTTGGATATTCATTTCCCACTGGGCCAACCTTTCCTGTACTTACAGCATTCTTATAAATTCATTTTCTATCAAGTTTTTCTTTGGCGGACCTCATTTTGTTGTTCAAAATCTTATTTTTGCCTTTAATGTTCCTGGACACTCCACATTCAGGAGGGGCAGGTAAAAGGAAGAGGGGTGGATTGCTTATGTACATGGAAGATAACATTAAATCCAATCTTATCGAATGGAAACATGCCAACGACCTTGAATGTATGGGGTTGAATGTCTTCCCTCCCTTCATATGTCTCTCACTATTATTGGCTTATATCGACCAACCAACATTTTATGCCTTGTTAATTGACCATCTAAATTACGTTCTTAAAGATGTGATCATAAGAAGGAGATCATCCTCATGGTCAATTTCAATATAAACTGGGAAAATAAAACTTGCAGGGAAAAACTCAGACCATTTCAACCTGAATCAAATAATAGAAGAACCAACCAGACTAACACATACATCCCAGACTCAAATTTGGATGGTGTTTATTAACAGACCTGAACGAATAACTAAGTCCTTTACTTAGTAACTGGCATATCTGACCAAAATACTACATTAGTGTTTAGAAAACTCACTAGAAAGAGATGTAATAACTATATCAATGTGCAACCGTAACATCAAATAATCCCTCAAAGTGAGCAGAGTAACTATGATGCAGCTATAAATCAAATTAACTGGTCTGATCTGTTATGCAATGAAGACCCAGACATAACATTCCGTCAGCTTTTGACAAAGTGAATACTTATTTTACTATGAAATTCCAACGTAAGCAAGACGTAAAACCTCTCTTCCATGGCTCAACAAGGACCTCTGGTGGCAAACTAGAGAAATTGAATCTTTCCTTGAAAAAAAGCACTGAAGTCTGGTCAGAATGATGACAGACATATATTTACCGCACTGAGAAAAAAGGTGGTAAGTAGTATAAAAAAGGTAAAAGCAGAATGCTTCCTCAGAGCGATCAATGAAGCTAAAGGAAATGGCAAAGTGATTTGGGAAAACCTCAACAAACTAACAAGTAGAGGAGCTGAAAAGTCAAAAAAGAAAACCACGAATTACAAGTTAATTAATGGGATTCTAACTCAAAACTGTGATTTGATATCCACCCCTTTTAACAATTTCTTTGTAGACTTTGTTAGGAACTGGCTCAAATATTTTCAAAAAAGACCACTGCTCTCACCTCTATGGATAATAACAAACCAATATTCAGTATTCCAGAAATGTCAGCAACAGCAGTGGACAGTATTATTAGCTCCCTCAGGAACTCTAGAACAAAATATGTAAAGTGTCTTCAGAAAGTATACAAACCCCTCGACTTTTTCAAAATGTTGCTATGTTGCAGCCTGGATTAAAAAAAAATTATTACAATTTGTGTCAGACACAATACCCCATAATGCCAAAGTGGAATTATGTTTTCAGAATATTTACAAATTGATTAAAAATGAAAGCTGAAATGTCTTGAGTCAATACGTATTCAACCCCTTTGTTATGGCAAGCCTAAATCAGTTCAGGAGTGAAAATGTAAGTCACAAGAAGTTGCATGGAGTGTCTGAGTTACAGTTTTGACTTAAATCGGCATGAAGATCTATGGCAAGACTTGAAAATGGTTGTCTAGCAATGATCAGCAACCAATTTGACAGTGCTTGAAGAATTTCTTTAATAAAAATGTGCAAATATTGTACAATCCAGGTGTGCAAAGCTCTTACCCATAAAGACACAACTGTAATTGCTGCCAAAGGAGATTGTAACATGTATTGACTCAGGGGTGTGAATAGTTATATAAATGAGATATTTCTGTATTTAATTTCAATACATTTGCAAAAATGTCTAAAGACATGTTTTCACTTTGTAATTATGTGGTATTGTGTGTAGATGGGTGAGAAAAAATATGTTGAATACATTTTGAATTCAGGCTGTAACCTAACAAAATGTGGAATAAGTCAAGGGGTATGAATACTTTCTGAAGGCACTGTATAAACTTTTGTTACTTTTAATCCCTTTGGTCACAATAGTGAAGAAAAAATAATTGTACTTTACAGGCTCTAGAGAAATTAAAGTTGTTCTTATCAATAAATAAGTCATATATTTTGCATTAAGGTGTTTAGTGTGATTCTGAAAAGTTTCATATGATTTCTCAAAATGGTCACAAGACCACGAGCATCAATCTCCAAGGAGTACTTTTACAGACAAATTTCGCATCAGAAGTCTCTATTCAACAGCTCAAAAAACAAATACTTTGCTGAAAGTATTTTATTTGTAAATACTATAATGGTTAAAGGGTATAGTTTACATATGTGCCTTAATTTTCAATACATTGAATACTTGATGCACGTGGTATATGAACATATCTTAGTGGTCACATTTGTGACCAATGGGAAAATACAGTGGCTCAAACCAATTATATACACTGAGTGCACAAAATATTAGGAACACCTGCTCTTTCCATGACATAGACTTACTAGGTGAATCCAGGTGAAGCTATGATCCCTTATTGATGTCACCTGTTAAATCTACTTCTACTTCTACTACTGTAGATGAAGGGGAGGAGACAGATTAACCTGTTGGGTCTAGGGGGCAGCATTTGCACGTCTGGATAAAAAAAATGTACCCGATTTAATCTGGTTACTAATCCTACCCAGTAACTAGAATATGCATATACTTATTATATATGGATAGAAAACACTCTAAAGTTTCCAAAACTGTTTGAATGGTGTCTGTGAGTATAACAGAACTCATTTGGCAGGCAAAACCCTGAGACATTTTCTGACAGGAAGTGGATACCTGATGTGTTGTATTGACTTTAAACCTATCCCATTGAAAAACACAGGGGTTTAGGAATATTTTGGCACTTCCTATTGCTTCCACTAGATGTCACCAGCCTTTACAAAGTGTTTTGAGTCTTCTGGAGGGAGATCTGACCGAACAAGAGCCATGGAACGGTGATGTCCCATTAGACACCTGGCGCGCTAGTTCATGTTGGGTACCCTCGTTCCAATACGTTATAAAAGAGTATGCATTCGTCCACCTTGAATATTATTCATGTTCTGGTTAAAAAAGGCCCTAATGATTTATGCTATACAACGTTTGACATGTTTGAACGAACGGAAATATATTTTTTCCCCTCGTTCATGACGAGAAGTCCGGCTGGCTTACATCATGTGCTAACGAGACGGAGATTTTTGGACATAAATGATGAGCTTTTTTGAACAAAACTACATTCGTTATGGACCTGTGATACCTGGAAGTGACATCTGATGAAGAGAATCAAAGGTAATGGATTATTTACATAGTATTTTCGATTTTAGATCTCCCCAACATGACGTCTAGTCTGTATCGCAACGCGTATTTTTCTGGGCGCAGTGCTCAGATTATTGCAAAGTGTGATTTCCCAGTAAGGTTATTTTTAAATCTGGCAAGTTGATTGCGTTCAAGAGATGTAAATCTATAATTCTTTAAATGACAATATAATATTTTACCAATGTTTTCTAATTTTAATTATTTAATTTCTGACGCTGACTTGACTGCCGGTTATTGGAGGGAAACGATTTCCTCAACATCAATGCCATAGTAAAACGCTGTTTTTGGATATAAATATGAACTTGATAGAACTAAAAATGCATGCATTGTCTAACATAATGTCCTAGGAGTGTCATCTGATGGAGATTGTAAAAGGTTAGTGCATCATTTTAGCTGGTTTTATGGTTTTGTTGACCCTGTCTTTGACTTGACAAAACATTACACACAACTCTTGTAAATGTACTGTCCTAACATACTCTAAATTTATGCTTTCGCCGTAAAACCTTTTTGAAATCGTAAAACGTGGTTAGATTAAGGAGATGTTTATCTTTCAAATGGTGTAACATAGTTGTATTTTTGAAAAATTTGAATTTTGACATTTATTTGGATTCAAATTTACCGCTCTTGAAATGCACCTGCTGTTGATGGAGTGCACCACGGGTGGCACGCTAGCGTCCCACCTAGCCCCAAGAGGTTAAAGAATATTTTTTAAGCTTTGAGACAATTGAGACATGGATTGTGTATGTGTGCCATTTAGAGGGTGAATGGGCAAAACAAAATATTAAAGTGCCTTTGAACGGGGTATGGTAGTATGTACAAGGCGCACCGGTTTGAGTGTGTCTTAAACTGCAACGCTGCAGTTTTCCGTGTCTATCAGGAATGGTCCACCATCCAAAGGACATCCAGCCAAGGCCTCAGCGCAATCCACCGGGCATCCAGCGGGAGGCCCCGAACTGCCCGCCGACATTTACTCAAAGCTGGTGGCTTGTCATTATTAATAGACAACAATAATTTTTTCCACACTCGCTTTATGGAATTCAAAATGACAATGCTTGTCTTTCATAATTTGATCAGTTATACTGGAATGTGTATTGTCAGTGTTTGTTGCTGACATGTCATGCCTTCGTTTGCTAATCCTGCCAATGAAAAAATCATTAAAGTAATCGGCAATATCAGTGGGTTTTGTGATGAACGAGCCATCTGATTCAATGAATGATGGCGCTGAGTTTTCATTTTAGATCCACATTTTTATTTAAGGTGCTCCAAAGCATTTTACTATCATTCTTTATATCATTTATCTTTGTTCATAGTATAGTTTATTCTTCTTTTTATTCAGTTTAATCACATGATTTCTGAATTTGTAGTACGTTTGCCATTCGATTGTGCAGCCAGACTTATTTGCCATTACTTTTACCTCATCCCTCTCGACCATAAAATGTTTCAAATCCACAGGGATTTAACCATTTTTATAGTCATTTTCTTAATGAGTGCATGCTTATTAGTAACAGGAATAAGCAATTTCATGGCTACTACACTATATTGTGATCACTACATCCGATGGATTTAGATACTGCTTTAAAGCCAATTTCTGCAGCATTAGTAAAGATGTGATCAATACATGTTGATGATTTCATTCCTGTGCTGTTTGTAACTACCCTGGTAGGTTGACTGATAACCTGAACCAGTTTGCAAGCACTGGTTACAGTTTGAAGGTTTTTCTTGAGTGGGCAGCTTAGCAATTTTTTGAAAAACGTCCAAAATGACCAGGGGCGCCCCCTATTGGATGGGCACGGGTGGGGGGTGCTCCCTACCCAACCGTAGACCGCTTGCTCCCCCCAAAAGGCATTACAAACCATTTTAAAAATGTGCTTCTGATAACCCATTTCAATCACCAGGTGCATGGCTGTCCATTTGCAATATGTTTCAATTGGCATTTACCATCACGAATTTGACATGCTCAAAAATAATGCAGAAATGCAAAATTTACTGGCCCGATGAACTCGGGATGGCCGGGCAGTGATAGTGGTTCCTCTCCATTGCACGTTGTGTTGTTTTCATCATTTCCATTTGGTGATGTTTTTTTCACTGTTGAATCATATTGCAAATGGACAGTACATTTGCAATATGATTCAACAGTGAAAAATGTTTAAATGGGTATTTACCATCACGAATTTGACATGCTCAAAAAAAGCAGGAATGCAAAATTGACTGGCCCGATGAACTCGGGATGGCCAGGCAGTGACTGTGGTTCCTCTCCATCGCTCATTGGTGTTGATTTCAGAATGTCATTGTGGTGATGGTCTACCACTGTTTAAACATATTGCAAATGGACAAAAGTCAGTCAGCTAGTCACTGTCCATCAGTCAATTAGATATCATTCTGACACCAAACTGATACAAACTGACACCACACCCACTTTTTCCAACTCGTTTAGAAGCCAACTATCACATATTTCAGAGCAGGCACAAAATTCATGAATGAGCTAACGGACAGAAACTTTGGGGTCCATCTCTATGGGCGGAAGTTGTTTCAATGCACCTAGTCTTGCGACTCTGGGACTTTTCTAAATGTCGTCATTTTCCTAATGGTCAAAATGAATTGAAGTTATTGCAAATGTATGAGGCTGTTTCTCGGTTTGAGAACCTTCTAGAGCCACATAACTCACCACACACTATCGACTTGAGCTCTAGAACAGGTTTCTAAAGTTTTAGTGCTCTAGGTCTGACGGTTCTTTGATAGTTCGAACGAAGGTAACTATTGCAGGCTCTGTGTGTCTTTCAGCCCCGCACTGTGTCACTTCATCCTACGTGTGTGTGTGTGTGTGAGAGAGTGTTTTTTCTTTGACATCTGTTGGGAGAAATGACTGATTTACAGTTCAAGAGGGTTGCCTAATCACACATATGGAGTTTTGGAAAGATCTGACCTTTTTAACCCTTCGAAACAGCCCCTATGACCCCAATGTAAGGCACTTTCATTTGGCACAGGAAGCTAAAAGTAAACACATATCCTGATTGGGGTATGCTCTTACAGAATTCGGAGTTTAAAGTATTTACATTAAGAACTGACTGATTTACACTGGGTTGAATGCACTATTTCTCACAAACTGCAGGTTGGGAATGGCAAAACACTTTTAGGTTGATTTTAACCACTTCCGGTTGCTCCAGAAAGCTTAGAATCGACACAGGTACACCTCATAGTGGCCTGATGGAGTGTCATTGAAGACAGGTTCATAAGGCATTCATAACCTACATAGGCTTTGGGTTGAATTTAGGGGAGCTGGCAATGTATTCCTTTGGGGAAAGGTGTCATTATAATCTGTGAGATGAAAAAACCCTGTTTTCACTGTTAAGGGTTAATGCCACATGGTCAACGTTAGGCTTGCATAGACCGGGAGGACCATATGAACATTCCTTTGGTTGAATTGTCCTTCTAAGCCTAATGGTTCCGCCGCTGTCCCCCAAAAGCAAGTCAAATTTAGGGCCAGGCTTAATTTTGGGCCTACTTTTTTCACGGTTGCTGCGCTCAGAGCGAGCTACAGTCAAGCGGGGCATCTCGTTGAACTCTGCACGGCCTAGAGACTACGGTGATGCTGTTTTTAGTGTTGATTTCAGTTTGTCAATTTGGTGATGGTTCATCACTGTTTAAACATATTGCAAATGTATAAAAGGCAACCAGCAAGTCAGCGTTCATCAGTCAATTAGATATCATTCTGACACCAAACCCACTTTTTCCAACTCGCTTAGAAGCCAACTATCACATATTTCAGAGCAGGCCCATAATTCACAGTGCCTCCAGTTTAAACCATAATAAAAACGTAAAACACGTAGTTACATTCTAGCTGCGGGTCCATTTCTGATATTATGTGTGGCGACCCAGAATCCCGAGTTTCAGCTCGATAGGTCAATGGGCTGAGGCAGTTTCAATGCACCTAGTCTTGCGACTTTGGGACTTTTCTTTATGTCGTCATTTTCGTAATGGTCAAAATGAATCGAAGTTATTGCAAATGTACGAGGCTGTTTGGACATTCACCTGCCGCTCCACCCTCAGGCGGGCGGTCAAAGACTGCCCGTCTCCTTCTCCCCTCACAATGTTGGCCCACTCCAGGGATTTCCCTGAGAGGCACGAGACGAAGGCAGATACCCTCTCATGGCCCAAAGGAGCCGGGTGGACGGTTGCCAGGTAGAGCTCTAGCTGCAATAGGAAACCCTGGCAGCGTGCAGCCATCCCATAGTACTCCCGGGGAAGGGCGAGACGAATCCCACTTGGACCGGGTGGAGGGGAGGCGAGTAGTGCAGGCCCTGGTTGTGCTGGGGGAGGTGCTGGAGGAACTCCCTGTCTCTCCCAGCGGTCCATGGTTTGGACAACGCAGTCCATGGCGGCGCCGAGATGGTGGATCATTTCCGCTTGCTCCTGGACGCGCTCCTCCTGCTGACTCCATATGGCGGTGTGGGATTCTGTAAGGGGGTGCGTAACTGGTGGTAGGGAAGTCAGTCGCAGGAGAGAAGAACTAGGTTGTAGCCGGAGCAGTTTAATCCAAAAACCAACAGCATAACAATACAACAGAATATGGGTACAATACCCGACACGCACCAGTAAACAAGTGCACAAGCACTAACAACAAACAATCCCACACAAAGACATGGGGGGAACAGAGGGTTAAATACACAACAAATAATGAGGGAAATGGAAACCAGGTGTGTAATAAAACAAGACAAAACAAATTAAAAATGAATAATGGATCGATGATGGCTAGAAGACCGGTGTCGCCGACCGCTGAACGCAGCCCGAACAAGGAGAGGAAACGACTTGGAAGTCGTGAGACTTATCCAGAAAGACTCACAGCTGTAATCACTGCCAAATGTGATTCTAAGATTTATTGTGAATACTTATCTAAATGAGATATTTCTGTATTTCATTTTCAATAAATTAGCAAAAATACCTAAAAACACGTTTTCACTTTGTCATTATGGGATAATGTGTGTAGAACCAGTCACTAATATTTTTTTTTCATTTTTAAATTCAGGATGTAGCTTCGAAGATCCAGGATATGTTACTGCTGTTCACTCTACCGGGAGTGCTGTTATCAAGCTCACTCAATGAAGCTAACTCTCAAGACGGTATGTCTCGTGTGTGTGTGTGTATGTTCATATGTGTACTACTATTACTGCTCAGTGTAATCTGATGTAATTTGCACTGCATGCACTGCATCTGTACTATGGTCAAGTTCACATTGTTACACAATAAAAACACTGAATGAAACATTATTATGTAACATATATGATGTAATTGAAACACTCTTAAAAATGTAAGATCAATAAAAAAACGACTAAACATGTGTAATGCTTGATAGTTTATTGGAGGATCACAGTGTGACACGTCAACCATACAACATTGCACAAAGAAATTCTGATCATTAATATAAATCCGCTGTCTTGACGAAAAAACGACCATGTGTCAGGACATAAAGTACGTTTATGGATAAAACATATATTCTTCATTATGTTGATGAGTTCTTCTCAGTACCAAAGTACCAAAGAACTGTATTACTGTTTTGTTTTTTGTTAGTCAGTGATTGATGGATGGATGTTGGAATGATTCATTGAGGTATTGTTAGTGATGTCTTCAGAGGTGATAGTTGATTCCATATGGAGACTGAAAAGGATCCTCGGCATCCCAATTATGGTCGCTTCTCACCCCACAATTTCCTTGGCTTTGTTCCAAAGCACGCTCCAAACTGGAATACAGTTTTAAATATGCTTTATAGAAAATACATTTTTAAAAAGGTAAAAATGTAAAAATGACTACGACATGTTGAATAAATATCCCATTTACCATTGACTACCTTTTAAACCTATTGTTTTTAGGCCAGTATTTGACTACCATTTTAAAAAGAATTTGCCTCTATGAAACATGATGCTAATAAACAGTAGAGATGGAGTTAGCCATGTTGCTCCCTCCTCTTTCCCTACCACCCTCTGCTAACCTCCCGTTGTGACTTTACTGTTGCTCAGAAAGACAGACAGACCAATAGATAGATAGATAGATAGATAGATAGATAGATAGATAGATAGATAGATAGATAGATAGATAGATAGATAGATAGATAGATAGATAGATAGATAGATAGATAGATAGATAGATAGATAGATAGATAGATAGATAGATAGATAGATAGATAGATAGATAGATAGATAGATCACATGGTGCTTCATCTTCAGAGGCGCTGGTCTTCAGAGCAGCCAACTTTGCCAAAAATGCAGCCTTTCCACTTTTTAGATCATCCTCCTGCAGGAGAGCTGAGGAAGAAAGATTTTCCATTTAACTAAATTCTATCAGATTAAATCCGGGCAGTAAAGTAGTACACATTCACAAACAAGACATACCTTCCTCAGAGTTATCTTCATTGAGGGAGCTTGCTAACAGGACACCCACTAGAGCAAACAGCAGTAACATACTCTGGATCTTCATCCTTTACTAGAGCACAATATGTTAACACACACAAGACACACAGTGTGTCCTTTTACACTACCAAATGAAAGATCAGCAAGTTAGTATGGATCCCAGGTCGACCGTGTTACATTATACACATGTCCACCTACATCTCTCCATCCATTCCTACCTGTCCACTTGTATACACCTGCCCACTCTTATACACCTTTGCAAATAAGATTCTCAGTGAAAACAAACATACCTCTTACAGTTGGACGATGCTGTCTGATTGATGGCTGTTTATCTGGATGATGTCTTCTGGTCTTCAGTAGTAGTGTGGTGTCTCTCTGCTCTCTGCAGCCCTGTTTTATACTCTTTCTGCAGCTACTGTACCTGCCCCATCCATTCACACCTCTCACAGCCAAATAACAAACAAGATGACATTACAGATTAGGCGACAACGGCAGTAATGCACAGCCTGAAGTGTATGACCTCCCTCCAGGCATATTTTTGGTTAATATTATGGTTTCATAGTAATTCCAACTGAATTTGTGAACTGGAGCAACAATAGGGTTTTTACTTTACAAATGGGAGTAACACTTTACTTTAACCTTGTATACATAATACATTCATTTCACATTTAAGAAACCAATCGTTAAACCTTTTTATTGATTTTATTTAAACTTTATTTAATCAGGTTAGTCTTGTTGAGATAAAAATGACATATTCAAGAGAGACCTGGAACAAGACAGCAGCATCAACACATCAGTTTCAGACAAACAGGCAGATGACATCAACCAGATGAAAAAATATCAATATAAAAAGCAGCATGCCAGTAAAGTACATGTACAAAACACTAAATAAGAATGAACCAGTATTTTAGTCTTTGTTTTGCTAGCTATGTCCACCAAACAGCACTGCAGAGATCACAATGGTCAATTAGATGTCTCTTGTTAGTGACAAAACGAAGGGCTGCATGATACAGTTATAAGCCCTCAAATCAAGTCACATTTTATTTGTCACATGCCCCGAATACAACAGGTGTCGACCTTACAGTGAAGTGCTTACTTACAAGCCCTTAACCCCTGTGCGACATCCAGCGAAAAATCATATCGCCATTAGCATAACAAAATTTTATAATTATTTATTTTCTAAAAAAATTCTAATTATATCGTTTTATAGATACACCTCTCCTGAATCGAACCACGTTGTCCGATTTCAAAAAGGCTTTACAGCAAAAGCAAAACATTAGATTATGTTAGAGGAGTATATCGTAAAAGTAGCCACATAGCCATTTTCCGACCAACCACATGCATCACAAATAACCAAAAAACAGCTAAATGCAGCACTAACCTTTGACAATCTTCATCAGATGACACACCTAGGACATCATGTTACACAATACATGCATTCTTTTGTTCGATAAAGTTCATATTTATATATAAAAACAGCATTTTACATCGGCGCGTGACGTTGACTAACTATTTTCCCTCAAAAGCTTCCGGTGAAAAGGCGCTACAATTTACTAAATTACTATTCGAAAACATTTTTAAAATGTATTATTGTCATTCTAAGATTTATAGATGAATATCTCTTGAAAGCACCTGTAATGCCAGATTTAAAAATAACTTTACTGGGTAATCACACTTTGCGATAAAAGGGGATGCGATACTCAGAAAAATAGGCTACCGTTACAGGTCAGCGCCATCTTGGAACAATCGCATATCAAATCTACTCTTGTATACTATTATCAATAATCCCTTACCTTTGATTATCTTCCTCAGAAAGCACTTCCAGGAATCCCAGGTCCACAACAAATGTATTTTCGTTCAAAAAAGTTCATCCTTTACGTCCCAATAGCTTGTTGTTGTTAGCGCGTTCTGAAGGCTGCTCCAAAACTTTTTTTTAAAATTTACGTTCGTTCAAACATGTCAAACGTTGTATAACATAAATCTTTAGGGCTTTTTCAACCAGAGCTCCAATAAGATTCAAGGGGGACGATTGCATTGTCTTTCAAAACGTTTCGAAAGGGGAGGAGCGCCGGTAGCCAGGAGCGCCGGCGTCATAATGGTGATGGCCCTCCTCATGTGACCACTTTCCACAGCGTCTCATTCAGTCAGTTTTCACAGTAGGAGACTCAAACCACTTTGTAAAGACTGGGGATATCTAGTGGAAGCAATAGCAAGTGCTCAATGAACCATTGCTCACGGTGTGATTAATAGGCAAAGTGATGAAGTTGAGTCCGCAATTCAGAATTCCACATCCTGTTACGATCGGTCTCGGGGTTTTGACTGCCATATGAGTTCTGTTATACTCACAGACACCATTCAAACAGTTTTAGAAACTTTAGGGTGTTTTCTATCCACAAGTATTAATTATATGCATATCCTAGCTTCTGAGTTTGAGTAGGAGGCCGTTTAAAATGGGCAGGATTCTTTTTCAGAAATCGCTGTAGCGCCCCCTATCCTAGGTGACCGTCAAGAGGTTAAATAAACACAAATCAAAACACTCAAATAGGGAACAGGTGCAACCAATAAGACTAACAAACAGAAAAGGAAAAAAGGATCAGCGGCGGCTAGTAGGCCGGCGACGACGACCGCCGAGCGCCGCCCGAATAGGCAGGGGAGCCACCTTCGGTGGGATACGTGACAGTATCCCCCCCTGACGCGCGGCTCCCGCAGTGCGCCGCCACCGGCCTCGAGGGCGACTCGGAGGATGAGGCGCAGGGCGATCCCCATGAAGGCGGTGGAAATCCCTCAGTAGTGAGCGGTCCAAAATGTCCTTCACTGGTACCCAGCACCTCTCCTCCGCGCCGTACCCCTCTCAGTCGACGAGGTACTGTAGGCGCCCCACCCGATGTCTGGAGTCCAGAATGGCGCGTATCGTATACGCCGGGGACCCCCCAATGTCCAGAGGGGGTGGAGGGACCTCCGGCACCTCACCTTCCTGCAGGGGACCAGCCACCACCGGCCTGAGGAGAGACACATGAAACGAGGGGTTAATACGGTAATAAGGTGGAAGTTGTAACCGGTAACACACCTCGTTTATCCTCCTCAGGACTTTAAACGGCCCTACACACTGCGGCCCCAGCTTCCGGCAGGGCAAGCGGAGGGGTAGGTTTCGAGCCGAGAACCAGACTCGATCCCCTGGTGCAAACACAGGGGTCTCACTGCGGTGCTGGTCAGCGCTCTTCTTCTGCCGTCCACTCACCTTTGTTAGTGCGTCTTGGACTGCTTTCCAAGTGTCCTTTGAGCGCTGCACCCACTCCTCCACCGCAGGAGCCTCGGTCTGGCTCTGGTGCCATGGAGCCAGGACCAGCTGGTAGCCCAACACGCACTGAAACGGTGACATATTAGTTGATGAGTGACGGAGGGAGTTTTGGGGTACCTCTGCCCATGGGACGTATCTCGCCCACTCCCTGGGCCGGTCCCGGCGATACGTCCTTAGAAACATACCCACCTCTTGGTTCACTCTCTCCACCTGCCCATTACTCTCGGGGTGGAAACCCGAGGTCAGGCTGACCAAGACCCCCAACCGTTCCATGAATGCCCTCCAAACTCTGGACGTGAACTGGGGACCCCGATCAGAAACGATGTCCTCGGGCACCCCGTAGTGCCGGAAGACATTGGTAAACAGGGCCTCCGCAGTCTGCAGAGCCGTAGGGAGACCGGGTAACGGGATGAGACGGCAGGACTTTGAGAACTGATCCACAACGACCAGGATTGTGGTGTTTCCCTGAGATATGGGAAGGTCGGTGAGAAAGTCCACTGACAAGTGCGACCACGGCCACTGTGGAACGGGGAGGGGCTGTAATTTCCCTCTAGGCAGGTGTCGAGGAGCCTTGCTCTGAGCGCACACTGAGCAGGAGGAAACATAAAACCGCACGTCCTTTGCCAAGGTGGGCCACCAGTACTTTCCCCTCAGGCTCCGCACTGTCCTCTCGATCCCAGGGTGACCCGAAGAGGGGAGATTATGGGCCCATCGAATCAATCGATCACGGACACCAAGCGGCACGTACTGAACACCTGCTGGACACTGAGATGGTGCTGGTTCCAACCGTAACGCCCGCTCGATCTCCGCATCCACCTCCCAGACCACCGGTGCTACCAAGCATGACGCTGGGAGGATGGGAGTTGGATCGATGGCCCTCTCCTCTGTGTCATATAGGCGGGACAGCATGTCGGCCTTCGTGTTTAATGAACCTGGCCGATAGGAGATTGTGAACCGAAATCGGGTAAAGAACATGGCCCACCTGGCCTGACGCAGATTCAGTCTCCTAGCTGCCCGGATGTACTCGAGATTACGGTGGTCATTCCAGATGAGGAAAGGGTGCTTAGCCGCCTCAAGCCAGTGTCTCCACACTTTCAGAGCCTTGACTACAGCTAACAACTCCCGGTCCCCCATGTCATAGTTCTGCTCCGCCGGACCGAGCTTCCTAGAAAAGAAGGCGCAAGGGCGGAGTTTTGGTGGCGTGCCCGAGCGCTGTGATAGCACGGCCCCCACCCCAGTCTCGGACGCGTTCACCTCCACTATGAATGCCAAAGAGGGGTCTGGATGAGCCAGCACGGGAGCGTCGGTAAACAGTTCCTTCAGACGACTGAAAGCTCTGTTCGCCTCTGCTGACCAGCGCAAGCGCGCCGGACCCCCCTTCAGCAGTGAGGTAATGGGAGCAGCCACATGACCAAAGCCCCGGACAAACCTACAGGTAGTAATTGGCAAACCCTAAGAACCACTGCACCTCCTTTACCGTTGTCGGAGTTGGCCAATTACGCACGGCCTTAACGCGGTCACACTCCATCACCACCCCCGAGGTGGAAATGCGATACCCCAGGAAGGAAACGGCTCGTTTGGAAAACACACATTTCTCAGCCTTAAACTCTATGGGCTAGGTGGGACGCTTGCGTCCCACCTACGTAACAGCCACTGCCAGCCTGTGGCGCGTTTTTCAAAACCTTAAAAATCCTATTACTTCAATTTCTCAAACATATGACTATTTTACAGCCATTTAAAGACAAGACTCTCGTTAATCTAACCACACTGTCCGATTTCAAAAAGGCTTTACAACGAAAGCAAAACATTAGATTATGTCAGCAGAGTACCAAGCCAGAAATAATCAGACACCCATTTTTCAAGCCAGCATATAATGTCACCAAAACCCAGAAGACAGCTAAATGCAGCACTCACCTTTGATGATCTTCATCAGATGACAACCCTAGGACATTATGTTATACAATACATGCATGTTTTGTTCAATCCAGTTCATATTTATATCAAAAACCAGCTTTTTACATTAGCATGTGACGTTCAGAACTAGCATACCCCCCGCAAACTTCCGGGGAATTCGCTAACATTTTACTAAATTACTCACGATAAACGTTCACAAAAAGCATAACAATTATTTTAAGAATTATAGATACAGACCTCCTCTATGCACTCGATATGTCCGATTTTAAAATAGCTTTTTGGTGAAAGCACATTTTGCAATATTCTAAGTACATAGCCCAGGCATCACGGGCTCGCTATTTAGACACCCGGCAAGTTTAGCACTCACCATAATCATATTTACTATTATAAAAGTTTGATTACCTTTTGTTGTCTTCGTCAGAATGCACACCCAGGACTGCTACTTCAATAACAAATGTTGGTTTGGTCCAAAATAATCCATCGTTATATCCGAATAGCGGCGTTTTGTTCGTGCGTTCCAGACACTATCCGAAATAGTAAAGAAGTGTCGCGCGCATGGCGCAATTCGTGACAATAAAATTCTAAATATTCCATTACCGTACTTCGAAGCATGTCAACCGCTGTTTAAAATCAATTTTTACTACATTTTTCTCGTAGAAAAGCGATAATATTCCGACAGGGAATCTCCTTTTCGGCAAACAGAGGAAAAAATCCCAAAGGCGGGGGCGGTCGGGGTCACGCGCATAAGCCCAGTGTCCCTTGATCGGCCACTTGAGAAAGGCGATAATGTGTTTCAGCCTGGGGCTGGAATGACGACATTCTGTTTTTTCCCGGGCTCTGAGCGCCTATGGACGACGTGGGAAGTGTCACGTTAGAGCAGAGATCCTTAGTAAATGATAGAGATGGAAAAGAAGTTCAAGAAATGGTCAGACAGGCCACTTCCTGTAAAGGAATCTCTCAGGTTTTGACCTGCCATTTGAGTTCTGTTATACTCACAGACACCATTCAAACAGTTTTAGAAAATTTAGGGTGTTTTCTATCCATATGTAATAAGTATATGCATATTCTAGTTACTGGGTAGGAGTGGTAACCAGATTAAATCGGGTATGTTTTTTATCCAGCCGTGTCAATACTGCCCCCTAGCCCTAACAGGTTAACGTACAGGTCATGCTCCAGCAGTCGCCCAAGCACCTTGCGCACCAGGGATACATGCGCGGAGCGTGTGGCGGAATAGATCAGGATGTCATCAATATACACCACCACACCCTGCCCGTGCAGGTCCCTGAGAATCTCATCGACAAAGGTTTAAAAAACGGCTGGAGCGTTCTTTAACCCATACGGCATGACGAGGTACTCATAGTGGCCCGATGTGGTACTAAACGCGGTTTTCCACTCGTCTCCTCCCCGGATACGCACCAGATTGAACGCGCTCCTGGGATCCAGTTTCGTGAAAAAACGCGCTCCGTGAAATGATTCCACCGCCGTAGCGATGAGAGGTAGCGGGTAACTAAACCCCACTGTGATGGAATTTAGACCTCGATAATCAATGCACGGATTAAGACCTCCATCCTTTTTCTTCACGAAAAAGAAACTCGAGGAGACGGGTGACATAGAGGGCTGAATGTACCCCTGTCTCAGAGATTCCGTGACATATGTCTCAGTAGCCAGCATTTCCTCTTGTGACAATGGGTACACGTGACTCCTGGGAAGTGTAGCGTTTACCTGGAGGTTTATCGCGCAATCCCCTCGTCGATGAGGTGGTAATCTGGTCGCCCTCTTCTTACAGAAGGCGATAGCCAAATCGGCATATTCAGAGGGAATGCGCACAGTGGAAACCTGGTCTGGACTCTCCACCGTTGTCGCACCGATGGAAACTCCTTTACACCCGCCTGAACACTCCTCTGACCACCATCTGAGAGCCCCCTGTCGCCACGAAATATCAGGGTTGTGATTGGCCAGCCAGGGAATCCCCAGCACCACCGGAAACGCAGGCAAATCAATGAGGAAGAGACAAATCCGTTCCCCATGATCCCCCTGCGTTACCATGTCCAGTGGAACCGTGGCCTCCCTGACCAGCCCTGACCCTAATGGTCTACTATTTAAGGAGTGCACGGGAAAATGTTGGTCCAACGACACCAGGGGAATTCCTAGCCTTAATGCGAGCCCACGATCCATAAAATTTCCAGCTGCGCCTGAATCGACTAGCGCCTTATGCTGGAAAGAGGGAGAAAACTCAGGGAAAGTTATAAGTACAAACATATGGCCAACAGGAAGCTCTGGGTGAGGTTGGTGCTTACTCACCTGGGGTGAACGAGGAGTGCTCTGCCGGCCATCCCGATTCCCAGAGGAGCTCCTCCAGCACCGGTCGGCAGTGTGTCCTCTCCGACCACACCGGGTACAGGAGGAGCCTCCTCCTCCGGTCCCCCTCGATGCGGCCCCCCATAGCTCCATAGGGATGGGAGCTGGAGGACCTGTAGGTGGAACCAACAGGGCCCGTTCTGGATGCCTGCGGGCAGCCAGCAGGTTGTCGAGACGAATGGACATGTCAATAAGTTCATCCAGGGAGAGGGTAGTGTCCCGACAGGCTAGCTCCCGGCGGATGTCCTCCCGGAGGCTGCAACGATAGTGGTCCATCAGGGCCCTGTCGTTCCACCCCGCCCCAGCAGCCAAGATCCGGAACTCCAGAGCAAAGTCCTGTGCGCTCCTCGTCTCCTGCCGCAGGTGGAACAGCCGTTCACCCGCCGCCCGGCCTTCTGGTGGGTGGTTGAACACGGCCCGGAAACGGCGGGTGAACTCGGGGTAGTGATCCCTTACCGAGTCTGGGCCATACCACACTGCGTTGGCCCACTCCAGGGCACGACCCGTTAAGCAGGAGACGAGGACGCTCACGCTCTCCTCTCCCGAGGGAGTCGGATGAACGGTAGCCAGGTACAACTCCAGCTGTAGCAGGAACCCCTGGCACCCAGCCGCCGCTCCATCGTACTCCCTGGGGAGAGCCAGGCGTATGGCCCCGGATCCGGACGCCGGAGGAGGGTAGTAGGTGGAGGGGGAAGAGGAGCTGGGGATGAGGTAGGGAGGCCACTCCTCTCCCATCGGTCCATCCTCTCCATCATCTGATCCATGGCTGAACCGATCCGGTGGAGAATGCTGGTATGATGGAGGACCCTTTCTTCCATCGATGGGAGAGGAGGCGCGGCTACTCCTGCTGACTCCATAGCTGGTGCGGGATTCTGTCACGAATTGCTAGGAGTGGTGGTAGGAGTCAGGCGCAGAGAGCAGAGGTAGGGAAATAATGATTTATTTTCTCCGGTACAAAACGGTCAACGCCAACACAACAGGCGCGTGAACAAAATGACCAACCCAGTAATAACGGCGACACAGTCCGGAAAGAAAATCAAGGCGAAATAGCCAGCACATCCAAAAAGCACACTGACATAAAATAATCCCGCACAAACCTGGGCGGGCTAAACTGGCTTAAATAAACACAAATCAAGACACTCAAATAGGGAACAGGTGCAACCAATAAGACATACAAACAGAAAAGGAAAAAAGGATCAGCGGCGGCTAGTAGGCCAGCGACAACGACCGCCGAGCACCGCCCGAGCAGGCAGGGGAGCCACCTTCGGTGGGATACGTGACAGTAGCAGAGACAACAATTTCTAGAAATGTAACCATTCTCAAATTCATAGACATAGCTGTGGATGCGAGGACTGACCATCCATTACATCAAAATCATAGTTGTAGAATTCTTTTGAGGCTATATAGTGTTTGTTTACATGTACTTTGTTTACAAACATTGGAGTAAAACACGCTTATATTTTGGGTTCTGATGGGTTACAACAGTGGCATGAGACAAGAATCAATGTGTACATATCATTAATTAATGAGTCAAGAAATGTATGTAGCAACTGCTGATTGTCCTTTTAACCAATTTCCGCCCAGGAAATGGAGTCTATAAGTGCTGTCACAAAGTCCAAATTCAACACAGTTGTCATTGACTAGTTGGATATTGATTTCCCACTGAATACTTACAGCATTCTTATAAATTATTTTTCTATCAGGTTTTTGTTTATCAGACCTCATTTTGTTATTGAAAATGTTGACCTATTTTTGCCTTTAATGTTCCAGAATACTCCATATTCAGGAGGGCAGAGATGTATATTGCTTATGTACATGAAAGATAATATTACATGCAATATTATCGAATGGAAACATGCCAGTGACCTTGAATGTATGGGGTTGAATGTTTTCCCCTCCCTTCATATGTCTCTCAATGTTATTGGCTTAAATCGACCACCAACTTCTGATACCTTGTTTTTTGACCATATAAAAGAATGTGATCATAAGAAAGATATCATCCTCATGGCTTATTTCAATATAAACTGGGAAAATAAAACTTGCAAGAAAAAACTCAGCGATCACAGACCATTTAAACCTGACTCAAGTAATACACAGACCAACCAAAGTAACACATACATCACATACTCAAATTGGTATAGTGTTCACTAACAGACCTGAGCAAATAACGAAGTCCCTTAACTTAGTAACTGGCGTATCTGACCACAATGCTACATTAATGTTCAGAAAACTCGCTAGAAAGATATGTAATAAATATATCAATGTGCAACAGTAAGATCAAAGAATCCCTAAAAGTGAGCAGAGTAACTATGATGCAGCTATAAGTCAAATTGACTGGTCTGATCTGTTTTGGCATGAAGACCCAGAGTCTTTATGCATAACATTCTGTCAGCTTTTGACAAAGTGAATACCTCTTTTACCAGGAAATTCCACCGTAAGCCAAGACGTAAAACCTCTCTACCATGGCTTAACAAGGACCTCTCATTGCAGATGAGAGAACGGGATCTTTTCCTTGAAAAAAGCACTGAAGTCTGTTCAGAAGCAAAAGCAGAGTTCTTACTCAGAGTGATCAGTGAAGTGAAAGGAAATGGCAAAGTGATTTGGGAAAACCTCAACAAACTAACAAGGAGAGGAGCTGAAAAGTCCAAAAACCATCCCAGAATAAAAGTTAGACTGTAATTTGATATCCACCACTATTAACAATTTCCTTGTAGTGTCTGCCAGGGAACTGTCTCAAGGATTTTCAAACAAGACCACAACTCTCACTCCTATGGAAAATAACAAATCAATATTCAGAATATCCGAAATTTCAGGATCAGCAGTGGACAGTATTATAAGCTTCTTCACGAACTCTAGAACAATATGTTAACAGTGTCTTCAGAAATTATTCACATCCTCGACTCTTTCCAAACGTTATTGTGTTACAGCCTGAATTTGAAATGGATTAAATTGAGATTAGTCCATGGCCTACACACAATTCCCCTTAATGTCAAAGTGGAATTAAGTTTTTCGATTTTTTCACAAATTAATTAAAAATGAAAAAATGAAATGTCTTGAGTCAATAAGTATTCAACCCCTTTGTTATGGCAAGCCTAAATCAGTTCAGGAGTGAACATGTGCTTAATTCGTCACATAATAAGTTGCATGGACTCACTCTGTGTGCGAAAATAGTTTCTTCTATGACTACTTCATCTCTGTACCCCGCACATCCAATTATCTGTAAGGTTCCTCAGTCGAGCAGTGAATTTCAAACACAGATTCAACCACAGAGACCAGGGAGGTTTTCCAATGCCTCATAAAGAAGGGCACCTATTGGTACATGGATAGAAAAAAATGCAGACATTGAATATCCGTCTGAGCATGGTGAATTTATTAATTACACTTTGGATGGTGTATCGACACCTAGTCACTTCAAAGATACAGACGTCCTTCTTAACTCAGATTCCGGAGAGGAAGGAAACCGCTCAGGGATTTCACCATGAGGCCAATGGCGATTTTAAACCATTTACAGAGTTAAATGGCTGTGATTGGAGAACACCGAGTATGAATCAACAACATTGTAGTTACAAATAACCTAATTTACAGAGTGAAAAGAGGGAAGCCTGTACAGATAAAACATATTTCAAAACATGCATCCTGTTTGCAACAAGGCACTAAAGTAATACTGCAAAAAATGTGGCAAAGCAATTCACTTTTTCTTGAATACAAAATATTATGTTTGGGGGAAATCCAATATAACACATATCTGAGTATTACTCTCCATATTTTCATGTACAATGGAGGCTGAAACATTTTATGGGTATGCTTGTAATCGTTACATACTTGGGAGTTTTTGAGGATAAAAAAGAAACGGAATGGAAATAAGCACAAACAAAATCCTAGAGGAAACCTGGTTCAGTCTGCTTTCCACCTGACACTGGAAGATTAATTCACCTTTCAGCAGGAAAATAACATCATACACAAGGCCAAATCTACACTGGAGTTGCATACCAAGAAGACAGTGAATATTCCTGAGTGGAAAATCTACAGCAAGACATGAAAAATGGTTGTCGAGAAATGATCAACAACCAATTTGACAGAGCTTGAAGAATTTATAAAACAATATTATGGGAAAATATTGTGCAATCCAGGTGTGCAAAGTTCTTAGTGTAAGAGGGTGCGTAACTGGTGGCAGGGAAGTCAGACGCAGGAGAGCAGAACTGGGTAGTAGCCGGAGCAGTTTAATCCAAAAACCAAAAGCATAAAAATACAACAGAATATGGGTACAAAACCCGACGCGCACCAGTAAACAAGTGCACAAGCACTTACAACAAACAATCCCACAAAAAGACATGGGGGGAACAGAGGGTGAAATACACAACAAACAATGAGGGAAATGGAAACCAGGTGCGTAGGAAAACATGACAAAACAAATGGAAAATGAAAAATGGATTGATGATGGCTAGAAGACCGGTGAAGCCGACCGCCGAACGCCGCCCAAACAAGGAGAGGAAATGACTTCGGTGGAAGTCGTGACAGTACTCCCCCCCTTGACGTGCGGCTCCAGACACCGGCCTCGGGGACGACCCGGAGGGCGAGGTGCAGGGTGATCCGGACGGAGACGGTGGAACTCCCACGGCATTGAAGGGTCCAACACGTCATCCACCGGAACCCAGCATCTCTCCTATGGACCGTACCCCTCCCAGTCCACGAGGTACTGAAGGAACCTCGCCCGACATCTCGAATCCAGCATGGATTCGAACGGAGTACACCAGGGCTCCCTCGATGTCCAGAGGGAAATGAGGAACCTCCCGCACCTCAGACTCCTGGAGCGGGCCAGCCACCACCGTCCTGAAGAGAGACACATGGAACGAGGGGTTAACACGGTAATCGGGGGGAAGCTGTAACCTGTAACTTACCTCGTTCAGTCTCCTCGGGACTTTAAATGGCCCCACAAACCGCGGACCCAGCTTCTGGCAGGGCAGGCGGAGGGGCAGGTTTCGGGTTGAGAGCCAGACCCGGTCCCCCGGTGCAAACACCGGGGCCTCACTCCACTGGCTTTCTGGCGCAGCACGGCATGCTGAAGGTGAACATGAGCGGCGTCCCATGTCTCCTCCGCACGCCGAAATCAGTCGTTCACCGCAGGAGCCTCGGTCTGACTCTGATGCCAAGGAGCCAGAACCGGCTGATACCCCAGTATGAACTGGAAGGGAGAGAGGTTAGTGGAGGAGTGGCGGAGCGAGTTCTGGGCAATCTCTGCCCAGGGCACGAACGCCGTCCACTCTCCCGGCAAGTCCGGCTAATAAGACCTCAAAAACCTACCCATATCCTGGTTAACTCTCTCCACCTGCCCATTACACTCGGTGTGAAAAGCTGAGGTAAGGCTGATCGAGACCCCCAGACGTTCCATTAACCTGTTATGGCTAGGGGGCAGTATTTTCACGGCCGGATAAAAAATGTGCCCGATTTAATCTGATTATTACTCCTGCCCAGAAACTAGAATATGCATATAATTATTAGCTTTGGATAGAAAACACTCCAAAGTTTCTAAAACTGTTTGAATGGTGTCTGTGAGTATAACAGAACTCATTTGGCAGGCCAAAACCAGAGAAGATTCCATGCAGGTAGTGCCCTGTTTGACAATTTCTTGCCCTTCTTGATTATCTCTATTCAATACAGGGGATCTCTGCTGTTACGTGACACTTCCTACGGCTCCCATGGGCTCTCAGAAGGCGGCAAAAAGCTGAATCGTGGCTTTGCAGGCTCTGGCTGAAAAAAAGTAGCGCGTTTGGATAGTGGCTGGTCACAGTACTGTGAGACTCAGGCTCGTACCCTAGTCGACCCCATGCTTTATTTTCTTTCGTCTTTTTACCTAAACGCAGATTCCCGGTCGGAATATTATCGCTTTTTTACGAGAAAAATGGCATAAAAATTTATTTTAAACAGCGGTTGACATGCTTCGAAGTACGGTAATGGAATATTTAGAATTTTATTGTCACGAATTGCGCCATGCGCGCGACACTTCTTTACTATTTCGGATAGTGTCTGGAACGCACGAACAAAACGCCGCTATTCGGATATAACGATGGATTATTTTGGACCAAACCAACATTTGTTATTGAAGTAGCAGTCCTGGGTGTGCATTCTGACGAAGACAACAAAAGGTAATCAAACTTTTATAATAGTAAATATGATTATGGTGAGTGCTAAACTTGCCGGGTGTCTAAATAGCGAGCCCGTGATGCCTGGGCTATGTACTTAGAATATTGCAAAATGTGCTTTCACCAAAAAGCTATTTTAAAATCGGACATATCGAGTGCATAGAGGAGGTCTGTATCTATAATTCTTAAAATAATTGTTATGCTTTTTGTGAACGTTTATCGTGAGTAATTTAGTAAAATGTTAGCGAATTCCCCGGAAGTTTGCGGGGGGTATGCTAGTTCTGAACGTCACATGCTAATGTAAAAAGCTGGTTTTTGATATAAATATGAACTTGATTGAACAAAACATGCATGTATTGTATAACATAATGTCCTAGGGTTGTCATCTGATGAAGATCATCAAAGGTGAGTGCTGCATTTAGCTGTCTTCTGGGTTTTGGTGACATTATATGCTGGCTTGAAAAATGGGTGTCTGATTATTTCTGGCTTGGTACTCTGCTGACATAATCTAATGTTTTGCTTTCGTTGTAAAGCCTTTTTGAAATCGGACAGTGTGGTTAGATTAACGAGAGTCTTGTCTTTAAATGGCTGTAAAATAGTCATATGTTTGAGAAATTGAAGTAATAGGATTTTTAAGGTTTTGAAAATCGCGCCACAGGCTGGCAGTGGCTGTTACGTAGGCGTCCCACCTAGCCCATAGAGGTTAACCAGAACATGAATAATATTCAAGGTGGACGAATGCATTCTCTTTTAAAACGTATTGGAACGAGGGTACCCAACATGACCTCGCGCGCCAGAGTCTAATCGGCCATCACCGTTCCAAGGCTCTTGTTCGGTCAGATCTCATAGTAGAAGATTCAAAACACTTTGTAAAGGCTGGTGACATCTAGTGGAAGCAATAGGAAGTGCCAAAACATTAATCAGCCCCTGTGTGTTTCAATGGCATTGGCTTAAAGGTAATTCAACACATCAGGTATCCACTTCCTGTCAGAAAATGTCTCAGGGTTTTGCCTGCCAAATGAGTTCTGTTATACTCACAGACACCATTCAAACAGTTTTAGAAACTTTAGGGTGTTTTCTATGCATATATAATAAGTATATGCATATTCTAGTTACTGGGTAGGATTAGTAACCAGATTAAATCGGGTACGTTTTTTTATCCAGCCGTGAAAATACTGCCCCCTAGCCCCAAAAGGTTAATAACATTTTCAAATTTTGGTCATTTCTTTGCAGTTCCGGATTATTCCACGGGAGGGCGACTGGAATCATATTGCAAACGTAACATATATCACCGACCACGACACGGCTTTTTCTCCTAAACGGAAAAGACTTCGAAGACGAAACTCGGTGAACGTGGGTTTGGCATAATGGTCAGTTGGCCCCGAACAGGATGGAGTCGAGGCCTCGACGCTTTCCGAGTTAAGGCCATTTTTCTGGGATTGAAAGTCAAACATGAAAATAGAGTGCTGATTTGACCGCTTCACATCAAACTACATGAGCCTACGGTGTCAGGAGAAAAAGAACCATGCATTTACCAATGTTAATTTCAGAGAAATTGTACAATGGCACATTGGTGATATTCAACAATAGGAGTTTTTTTCAAATAAGTTACAGATCCAGTTGCATCGTGTTCAGATGAGTCCGTTAACGCGGGTTTCGGAGCTCTGTGAGATTTCTGTGATTTTCTGTGATTTTCTGAAACAACACACACTTGTTCAACCCTCTGTAAATAAGTCAGTTCTTAACAGAAAGACCTAAAACTCAATATTCTATAAGAGCCTAACGTTCAGCTTCCTGTGTCAACCAGAAGTGCCTTAAAATGGTGTTATAGGGGCTGTTTTGAAGAGTTAAAAAGGTCAGATCTTTCCACAACTTCATATGTGTGACTAGGCAACCCTCATGAACTGTAAATCAGTCATTTATCCCATCAGATGTCAAAGAAAAGCTCTCTCACACACTCACACAGCAAGGACGGAGTGACACAGTGCGGTGCTTAAAGACACAAAGAGCCTGCAATGGCATTACCATTATCTCTAGGCTGTGCCGAGTGCAATGAGACACCCCGCTTGACCGTAGCTCGCTCGGTCTGAGCGCAGCGACCGTGAGAAAACTAGGCCCAAAATGATGCCTGCACCAAATTGTCAAGTGCTTTTGGGTGACAGTGAGAGAACCGTTATGGTTAGAAGCACAATTCAACCTCAGGAGCGTTCCTGAGGTCCTCCCAATCTGTGCAAGCCCTGTGGCATTAACCCATCACAGTGAAAATAAGGTGTTTAGATCAAAAAGTGTGCAATGACTTCTCTCCCCATAGGAATACATTGACTATTCTCCTAAATTCAACCTGAAGCCTATGTGGGTTATGAATGCCTTATGAACCTGTCTTCTATAACAATCCATCAGGCTACTGTGAGGTCTACCTGTGTCGATTCTAAGGTTCCTGGAGCAACCGGAAGTTGTTAAAATCACCCTAGAGCTATTGTCATATAAGCAACCTGCAGATAGTGAAAATCACGCAACTCAACCATGTGTCATTCAGTCAATTCTTAAGGTAGAGGCTTCATATTCAGGGTTCTGTTTATGCCTACCCCAAAGACAACGTGTGTTGAGTATGAACTTCCTGTGACAACCGGAAGTTGTTAAAAACACCCTAGAGCTATTGTCATATAACCTGCACATTGTGAAAATCACGCAACTCAACCCTGTGTCATTCAGTCAATTCTTAAGGTAGAGGCTTCATATTCAGGATTCTGTTTATGCCTACCTGAAAGACAACGTGTGTCTATTCTTTTTGCAAAAAAAACTAAAACACACACACAGCTTGGCCATAGGGACATAGTGTGGGGCTTAGAGGCTTATACCGCCTTCAATAGTTACTTTCGTTCATACGATTCAAGAACCGTCAGACCTAGAGCTCCGAAACTTTAGAAACCTGTTCTAGAGCTCAAGTCGATAGTGCACGGTGAATTATGTGGCTCTAGAAGGTTCTCAGACCGAGAAACCGCCTTGTGCATTTGCAATATGTTCAATTCATTTTTAATATCACGGACATGGCGACATGTAGAAATGTACCAGAGTCGCAAGACTAGGTGCATTGAAACCGCCTCGGCCCATAGAGACAAACCCCAATGTCTCTGTCCGATAGCTCATTCAGGGACCCCGTAGTAACGCCCTGAACAAGTGGATTTTCAGCACCAATTAAGGCCATTGCTCGGGCACCGAATGACCTATCGAGCCGAAACTTGGGATTCGGGGTCACCTCACATAGGCCTACACATATTGTCAGAGCTGGACCCGCAGCTATAACGTAACTATGTGTTTTACGTTTTTTTTATGGTTAAAATTGAAAGCGCTGTGAATTATGGGCCTTCTCTGACTTATGTGATAGTTGGCTTCTAAAAGAGTTGGAAAAAGTGGATTTGGTGTCAGATGGTATCAGTTTGGTGTCAGAATGACATCTAATTGACTGATGGACGCTGACTGCTGGGTGACGAGCAATGGAGAGGAACCACAGTCACTGCACGGCCATCCCGAGTTCATCGGGCCAGTCAATTATGCATTTCTGCAGTATTTTTGAGCATGCCTAAATTCGTGATGCTAAATGCCCATTGAATCATATGGCAAACGTAACGCGCATTTGCAATATGATTCAACAGCAAAAAATATCACCAAAGTTGACATGATGAAATCAACACAACGAGCGATGGAGAGGAACCACAGTCACTGCACGCCCATCCCCAGTTCATCGGGAAAGTCAATTATGCATTTCTGCAGTATTTTTGAGCATGCCTAAATTCGTGATGCTAAATGCCCATTGAATCATATTGCAAACGTAACGCGCAATATTGCAAACGTAACGCGCATTTGCAATATGATTCAACAGCAAAAAATATCACCAAAGTTGACATGATGAAATCAACACAACGAGCGATGGAAAGGAACCACAGTCACTGCACGGCCATCCCGAGATCATCGGGCCAGTCAACTATGCATTCTGAGCATGTCAAATTCGTTAAAAATGTTAAAAGCAACAGAGTCCCACTTCTCCCTCATCATACATGACAAGTAGACCATCTGCGTTGATTCGTGGCTTAACATAGGGCTATATATCATTTGGGCAGTATAAATGCCATTTGGACCATGGTTCACTGACTTTTGGGTTTGGAAACCGACTTCCTATGATCGTACATGGCAAACGGACAAACATCCTGATTTGGCACATTCAATACTTTCCTACATGTATAATTGACAAAAAAAGAATTGGACATTTCATTTGCACATTTCTAATGGCATTTGGCCAAAAAAAGAAAAAATATGTCACTTTTGACTTCCTATGAAATCATATTCCAAATGCAAAAAACATATGCCTTATGCACAAGCAAATATGTCACTTTTGACTTCCTATGAAATCATATTCCAAATGCACAAAACATATGCATTATGCACAAGCAAATATGTCACTTTTAACTTCCTATGAAATCATATTCCAAATGCACAAAACATATGCCTTATGCACAAGCAAAAACAACCCAAAAAATTATGTCAATAAAATATGTCAAAAGTATGTCCATACAGCTCTTATACATGTGTAATTGACATAAAAATGTCATTTTTTCAAAATTTGACTCTTGGGTCTTGAATTGTGTTACATTTGCAATATGAAAATTCACTGTGGAGAGCTCTAGCCATTGGATATTTGCTGTGATTTGGCACATTCAATGCTTTCATAACTGACAAAAAAAGCATTGGACATGTCATTTTGCAAAAAAAAAGAAAAAAAAGTCACTTTTTTCCTATTAAATCATATTCAAAATGTACAAAACATATGCCTTGTGCACAAGCAAAAGCAACCCAAAAAACGACATCAATAAAAAAAACATCATAAGCATGTTCATACAGCTCTTATACATGTGTAATTGACATAAAAATCGAAGAAAAAAATCGAAAAATGGTCCAGAAACCACTTTTCTAACCTGTTAGGGCTAGGGGGCAGCATTGACACGGCTGGATAAAAAACATACCCGATTTAATCTGGTTACCACTCCTACTCAGTAACTAGAATATGCATATACTTATTACATATGGATAGAAAACACCCTAAATTTTCTAAAACTGTTTGAATGGTGTCTGTGAGTATAACAGAACTCAAATGGCAGGTCAAAACCTGAGAGATTCCTTTACAGGAAGTGGCCTGTCTGACCATTTCTGGAACTTCTTTGCCATCTCTATCATTTACTAAGGATCTCTGCTCTAACGTGACACTTCCCACGTCGTCCATAGGCTCTCAGAGCCCGGGAAAAAAGAGAATGTCGTCATTCCAGCCCCAGGCTGAAACACATTATCGCCTTTCTCAAGTGGCCCATCAAGAGACACTAGCTTATGCGCGTGACCCCGACCGCCCCCGCCTTTGGGATTTTTTCCTCTGTTTGCCGAAAAGGAGATTCCCTGTCGGAATATTATCGCTTTTCTACGAGAAAAATGACGTAAAAATTGATTTTAAACAGCGGTTGACATGCTTCGACGTACGGCAATGGAATACTTTGAATTTTATTGTCAGGAATTGCGCCAAGCGCGCGACACTTCTTTACTATTTCGGATAGTGTCTGGAACGCACGAACAAAACGCCGCTATTCGGATATAACGATGGATTATTTTGGACCAAACCAACATTTGTTATTGAAGTAGACGTCCTGGGTGTGCATTCTGACGAAGACAACAAAAGGTAATGACATTTTTATAATAGTAAATATGATTATGGTGAGTGCTAAACTTGCCGGGTGTCTAAATAGCGAGCCCGTGATGCCTGGGCTATGTACTTAGAATATTGCAAAATGTGCTTTCACCAAAAAGCTATTTTAAAATCGGACATATCGAGTGCATAGAGGAGGTCTGTATCTATAATTCTTAAAATAATTGTTATGCTTTTTGTGAACGTTTATCGTGAGTAATTTAGTAAAATGTTAGCGAATTCCCCGTAAGTTTGCGGGGGGTATGCTAGTTCTGAACGTCACATGCTAATGTAAAAAGCTGGTTTTTGATATAAATATGAACTTGATTGAACAAAACATGCATGTATTGTATAACATAATGTCCTAGGGTTGTCATCTGATGAAGATCATCAAAGGTGAGTGCTGCATTTAGCTGTCTTCTGGGTTTTGGTGACATTATATGCTGGCTTGAAAAATGGGTGTCTGATTATTTCTGGCTTGGTACTCTGCTGACATAATCTAATGTTTTGCTTTCGTTGTAAAGCCTTTTTGAAATCGGACAGTGTGGTTAGATTAACGAGAGTCTTATCTTTAAATGGCTGTAAAATAGTCATATGTTTGAGAAATTGAAGTAATAGGATTTTGAAGATTTTGAAAATCGCGCCACAGGCTGGCAGTGGCTGTTACGTAGGTGGGACGAATTCGTCCCGCCGGTCCCATAGAGGTTAAGGGGTGATAAGTTTTCAAAAAAAATCATTTTATCAAAATCTGACCCTTGGGTGTTGACTTGGGTATCATTTGCTGTATGAAAATCCACGGTGGAGCTCGCTCGCCATCTAAAGGAAATTTGGGGTGTTACAATTGGCAATCCCCATCGGAAAATTGCCATATGATTTGCACGGAGATGGACCGCTTTCGGTGGTATTTACAATTGTGTGTATGATTCGTGCTATGCCAATATGTTCCCATGTTATTTTGTCCAAATCAGGGGGGTTTTCCCTTACCGTTGGCACAGGAAGCTAAAAGTAAACACATATCCTCATTGGGGTAGGCTTTTACAGAATCCTGAGTTTTAAAGTCTTTACATTAAGAACTGACTTTGACACAGGGTTGAATGCACTATTTCTCACAAACTGCAGGTTGGGTATGGCAAAACACTTTTAGGGTGATTTTAACCACTTCTGGTTTCTCCAGGAAGCTTAGGATCGACACAGGTAGACCTCATAGTGGCCTGATGAATTGTCATCGAAGACAGGTTCATAAGGCATTCATAACCCACATAGGCTTTGGGTTGAATTTAGGGAAGCAGGCAATGTATTCCTATGGGGAGAGATGTCATTGTAATCTGTGAGATGAAAAACCCTGTTTTCACTGTAAAGGGTTAATGCCACATGGTCAAGGTTAGGCTTGCATAGATCAGGAGGACCTTATGAACATTCCTGTGGTTGAATTGTCCTTCTAACCCTAACGGTTCCGCCGTTGTCCCCCAAAAGCACCTGAAATTTAGGGCCATGGTTCATTTTGGGCCTACTTTTTTTCACGGTTGCTGTGCTCAGAGCGAGCTACGGTCAAGCGGGGCATCTCGTTGAACTCGGCATGGCCTAGAGACTATGGTGATGCCATTTTTAGTGTTGATTTCAGTTTGTCAATTTGGTGATGGTTCATCGCTGTTTAAACATATTGCAAATGTACAAAAGTCAACCAGCAAGTCAGCATCCATCAGTCAATTAGATATCATTCTGACACCAAACTGATACCATCTGACACCAAACCCACTTTTCCCAACTCGTTTAGAAGCCAACTATCACATATTTCAGAGCAGGCCCATAATTCACAGCGCCTCCAGTTTAACTTCTATGGGCTAGGTGGGACGCTTGCCTAACATCCGGTGAAATAGCAGAGAGAAAAAATTCTAAATACACAATTCGTAATATTAAACATTCTTGTAAATACATGTATTTTACATAATTGAAAAGTTTAACATCTTGTTAATCCAGCCACAGTGTCCGATTTCAAAAAGGCTTTGCGGTGAAAGCATACTATAATAATCTGAGGACGGCGTCCCGCAAACACAAGCATTACTAGCATTTTCCAACCAAGCATTAGCGTCACTAAAGTCAGAAATAGCAATAAAATAATCAATTACCTTTGAAGATCTTCTTCTTTTGGTGATACAAAAGGCCCAGTTTGTTCGATAAAATCCATTTTTATAGCATAACACAAAACATTTTCTAAACGGCTAGTGTCATGAATTCCGACTCCTTCAACTTTCCACGAAGCATTCGATGTAATTACTCCCGCTAAAAACACGTTTATCCAGTCATGGTTGGTTTCATTGCAATCCTCTGTTTGTTAGTAACACAACCATACTTGATTGTTCTTTTTGCGGGACGTATTGACCGAAAAGAACTGATTTGAACACACCAAACAATGACCTCATTGCAGGCCAATGATATGACCAGTGCTTCGTTGATTGACTGTATTTCGGACCAATGACCACTGATCGTCTTGAAATCTAGCTTGGTAGATAGCCAATGAGCTAAGGTAAACGGAAATATCTAATGGTTATATCCGGGATGACCAGCTCTTGAACGAAAGTCGAGCGTAACACAGCCATTCGCCATTGAAACTTCTACCTGCAGGAGCCACATTTGTTTGCGCGTAGCAGTTTTGAGTCGAGATAATTTTCAGCTATTTCATCGATAAAATTATGGCGAGTAAATCTGGAAAATCAAAGGCTAAGTCCAGGTATACAGATGTACATGACATAATTGATGAAATAGATAGAGATAGTGACACCAAATTACTTGAAGAGGAGTCGGAATGTGAGTCAAGTTTGGACTCCCAGTTTGAGGAAATGTTTTTGCATGGAGAAGACGCAATTTTGGACTGGTGAGTACCTCTCATGCCGTTGTTTATAATTAATAATATCAAATATTATTCATTTGAGTTCTTGGAGATATATATATATATATATTTTTTTTTTTTATATATATATATTTTGACATATATATATCAGTAATGAAATGTGTGAAGTACACATGGCCAAACATTATGAGTGTGTGTCTGTATATATTAGATACATGTAAAGAAATATCTAATATATGTTTTCCATGTATTTTATCTAGACATGGGGTTCACAACTCTATATATCATCTGTCTGTATATATAATATATTTTTTACATGTATTTTATCTAGACATGGGGTTCACAACTCTATATATAATCTGTCTGTATATATAAGATATTTTTTACATGTATTTTATCTAGACATGGGGTTCACAACTCTATATATAATCTGTCTGTATATATAAGATATTTTTTACATGTATTTTATCTAGACATGGGGTTCACAACTCTATATATAATCTGTGTGTCTGTGTCTTCACAGTCCTTCTGATTCTGACTGGGAGCCCCCACTGCCAAGGTGCCCATCCCCCACAGGAGCTGATTCATCTAGCCGGACCCCTGCTGTCTCCGGCTCCACACCTACCCCCACCCGGCCAGGTGTGAAGTCTGTGACAAAGAAGCGGAGGTGGGGCAAAGCTAAACCAGCAAACAGAGAGGAGGAGGGTCGTTGGCACTCTGTGCTGGTGGAGGATGTGGGCCACCTCCAGTATTCAGACGGAAAAAGGCCACCAGGATCTCAGCTGGACATGACCTCCAACTACAGCCCCATGCAACTTTTTCAACAGTTTTTTACATCTTCAGTTATTGATTCCCTTGTCTTCAACACTAATAAATATGGTGCTAAGAAGCAGGCAGGCAAAAAAGAGGCATGGAAGCCTATTTCCATGTCAGATATTTTTTGTTATTTATCAATGGTCATATACATGGGTCTAGTGAAGCTGAAAACCCTGAAACAGTATTGGAAAACTGCACCCCTCTATCAACTGCCTTTCCCCTGCACTGTCATGTCATGCAAAAGGTTTCTGACAATCTCACGGGCGCTTCATATCAGTGACCCAGAAGTTGACGAGGACAACGACAAGAAGCGAGGCACAGCAGGGTATGATAGGCTCTGCAAAATTAAACCTCTCTACCACAGTGTGGTTGAGGCCTGCAAGACCTATTTTCAGCCCGCCCAGAACCTTTCCATCGATGAGAGGATGGTAGCCTCAAAGGCCAGAATCAGCCTAAAACAGTACATGCGTAACAAACCAACTAAATGGGGTTATAAACTGTTTGTTTTGGCTGATTCTGCGTGTGCATACACGTGCAATTTTTTGGTTTATGAGGGGAAGAGCAGTTTTGCAACCGGTAAGGGACTCAGGTATGATTCTGTCATGGCATTATTAGATTTTTAACTGCTGGGGAAGGGCTACAAACTTTTTGTGGACAATTTCTACACAAGGCCTACCCTGTTCACAGACCTGAAGAAGCTGGATGTGTGGGCTTGTGGCACCATTCGGCCCAACAGAGTGGGCTTTCCAAAAACCAAGGAGAACGACATGGCTAAGCGGGCTGAGCGGGGTAGCATCCGATGGATTCGCCAAGATGGCCTGCTCTTTGTGAAGTGGATGGATACCAGAGAGGTGGTCATGTGCTCCAGTATCCACAAGTCCTTCAGTGGAGATCACGTCATCAGGCGTGTGAAGGGCGCTACTGGAGCATGGACAGACAAAAATGTCCCCATTCCTGGAGCTATCAAGGACTACAACAAGAGCATGGGGGGTGTAGACCTGTCAGATGCGCTGATAGGCTACTATAATGTGCTCCACAAGACCATGAAATGGTACAAGACTTTTTTCTATCATTTCATTGATATTGCTGTTGTGAATTCCTTCATCATACAGAAGGATATGGCCAAGTGCTGTGGAAAGCTCCCCATCTCACAGCTAGCCTTCCGAGAGCTGCTCATCCAGGAGCTTGCTGGCTACAGCAAGTCCACTGCAGCACCTTCTGTCCCCTCTACCTCTGTCCCTTCTACCTCTGTCCCCTCTACCTCTGTTCCCTCTACCTCTGTCCACTCTACCTATTCTGCTCCTTCAACCAGTGGTGTTCACCTGCCCAAATTCATCTCTGCAGGCATGAATGTGCCTCAGGGCAAAAAGGGCACAGTGGGGAGGCGACGCTGTGCCCTTTGTCACAGGAAATGTCCCATCACATGTACCACCTGCTCAGTAACTCTATGCTTTACAGCAGAAAGAGACTGCTATGGGCCATGGCACAAGCAGCCCAATTTTGTGTAGAGGACTGAGGGTCCTCACAATATTGTACATTGAATGTCTGTAAATAGTTACCCTTGTTATTAAAATGTTTCAACATTTTATATTAGTATTTTTTTTTTACTTTTTTTGAGGGGTGTGTTAGAATATAATTTTTGAATTTTGTATGTAGTTTTTTACATCAAAATGTATCACTGTACCAATTTGGCCACTTGGGTACATTTGGGTACATTTGTGTGGGACACCTGGGTGACTTCATGCTCAATGTCATGTAGCTCGCTCATTCCTGAAGATATGTGTCTGAAACTTTTCTCAGATACTGTTGCCCCCTTATGTTCTGCATAGAAATTATCCCCAGCATCCTATCTGAATGTTTGGCTGTTCCTGTTCAGTTGAAAGATGGTGCAACAAAAATAAAAACCAGAAAACATATGTTTGTTTCCTTATATTTTATTCTACCAGATCTATTGTGTTATATTCTCCTACATTCAATTCACATTTCCACAAACTTCAGAGTGTTTCCTTTCAAATGAAACCAAGAAAATGCATATCCTTGCTACTGGGCCTGAGCTACAGACAGTTAGATTTGGGTATGTCTTCAGGCGGAAATTAACCTGTTGGGGCTAGGGGGCAGTATTTGCACGGCAGGATAAAAAACGTACCCGATTTAATCTGGTTACTACTCCTGCCCAGTAATTGGAATATGCATATAATTATTGGCCTTGGATAGAAAACACCCTAAAGTTTCTAAAACTGTTTGAATGGTGTCTGTGAGTATAACAGAACTCATTTGGCAGGCCAAAACCTGAGAAGATTCCTTACAGGAAGTGGCCTGTCTGACCATTTCTTGCCCTCCTTGATCATCTCTAACAAATACAGGGGATCTCTGGCATGACGTGACACTTCCTACGGCTCCCATGGGCTCTCAGAAGGCGGGAAAAAGCTGAACGATGTAATTCCATCCCCAGGCTGAAACACATTAGCGCGTTTGGCAAGTGCTCTATCAGAGGGCCATTAGACTGAGGCTCGTGCATGAGGGGATAGCATGCTTTTACTTTCACTCTCTTTGTAATAAAAAACGATTTCCCGGTCGGAATATTATCGCTTTTTTACGAGAAAAATGGCATAAAAATTGATTTTAATCAGCAGTTGACATGCTTCGAAGTACGGTAATGGAATATTTAGAATTTTTTTGTCACGAAATGCGCCATGCTCGTGACCCTTATTTACCCTTTCGGATAGTGTCTTGAACGCACGAACAAAACGCCGCTATTTGGATATAACTCTGGATTATTTGGGACCAACATTTGTTATTGAAGTAGAAGTCCTGGGAGTGCATTCTGATGAAGAACAGCAAAGGTAATAACATTTTTCTAATAGTAAATCTGACTTTGGTGAGTGCTAAACTTGCTGGGTGTCTAAATAGCTAGCCCTGTGATGCCGGGCTATCTACTTAGAATATTGCAAAATGTGCTTTCACCGAAAAGCTATTTTAAAATCGGACATATCGAGTGCATAGAGGAGTTCTGTATCTATAATTCTTAAATTAATTGTTATGTTTTTCGTGAACGTTTATCGTGAGTAATTTAGTAAATTCACCGGCAGTGTTCGGTCGGAATGCTAGTCACATGCTAGTCACATGCTAATGTCAAAAGCTGTTTTTTGATATAAATATGAACTTGATTGAACAAAACATGCATGTATTGTTTAACATAATGTCCTAGGGTTGTCATCTGATGAAGATCATCAAAGGTTAGTGCTGCATTTAGCTGTGGTTTGGGTTTATGTGACATTATATGCTAGCTTGAAAAATGGGTGTCTGATTATTTCTGGCTGGGTACTCTGCTGACATAATCTAATGTTTTGCTTTCGTTGTAAAGCCTTTTTGAAATCGGACAGTGTGGTTAGATTAACGAGAGTCTTGTCTTTAAAATGCTGTAAAATAGTCATATGTTTGAAAAATTGAAGTTTTTGCATTTTTGAGGTATTTGAATATCACGCCACGGGATTACACTGGCTGTTGAGTAGGTGGGACGCAAGCGTAGAGGTTAAGAGAACTGGGGGGGTAGCCCAAACTTAAGCTGTTGAGGACAGACGTTCCACTAGCGGAACCCCGTTCCGCCTGCTGAACCCCGAGCCAACAGCCAATGGCATCGCACGGCACGAAATACAAAACCAACTAAATTACCACAATTCAATTTTCTCAAACAATCAACTATTTTACACCATTTTAAAGATAAGACTCTAGTTAATCTAAACACATTGTCCGATTTAAAAAAGGCTTTACAGCGAAAGCAAAACTTTAGATTATGTTAGGAGAGTACATAGACACAAATAATCACACAGCCATTTTCCAAGCAAGCATATATGTCACATAAACCCAAACCACAGCTAAATGCAGCACTAACCTTTGATGATCTTCATCAGTGTCACGTCCTGACCAGTATAAGGGTTATTTGTTATTGTAGTTTGGTCAGGACGTGGCAGAGGGTATTTTGTTTATGTGGTACGAGGTGGTGATTTTTGTAGTAGGGTGTTTGATTTATTATTTCCGGGTTTTGGTCTATGTTCTATGTTTTGTATCTCTATGTTCTTTCTGGTTTGTGGTATTTCTATGTGTAGGTTTATGGGGGGTTGGACGCTCAATTGGAGGCAGGTGCTTTCTCGTTGCCTCTGATTGACAGTCCTATATATGGGTAATTGTTTGGTGTAGTGTTGTGGGAGATTGTTTCTTGTTTTGCCTGTGTGAGCGGTACAAGACTGTTTTGTTGTTCGTGAGTTCGTTGTTTTGTTATTTTGGTGTTCACTTTGATTTCAAATAAATATCAAGATGAGCATTCACATTCCTGCTGCGTTTTGGTCCTCCATTCGAGACGACAACCGTGACAGAATCTCCCACCACAAACGGACCAAGCAGCGGAGGAAGGAGCAACAGGTGGACGTTGAGGAGCAAAGGGAATTTGATATGGACTGGCGGGAGAAATGGACCTGGGAGGAAATTCTGGACGAGGCTGGACCTTGGCACCAGGCTGGGGAATACCATCGCCCACGGGAGGAAATCGAGGCAGCCAATGAGGAGAGGCGGAGGTACGAGGCCTTGTACGCGCTGAGGGAGAAGCACGAGAGGCACCCCCAATAAAAATTTTTTGGGGGGGCACATGGGTAGTTTGGCTGGGCCAAGGATGAGCCATAAGCCAGCTACCCGTGTTTATATGGAGGACCGTATGGAGTGGAGGGCGCCGTGTTTTGCTGAAGTGCGCACAATCTCGCCCATACGCACGCACAGTCCAGTGCGAGTTATTCCAGCCCCTCGCAGATGCCGTGCTAGAGTGGGCTTCCAGCCTGGTAGGAGGATGCCTGCGCAGCGTGACTGGTCACCGGTGCATCTCCTAGGACCAGGCTACCCTATGCCCGCTCTATGCACGGCAACCATCAGGCCCCTGCACAGCCCAGTTCGCCCTGTACTAGTACCCCACTCGTACAGGGCTACTAGTTCCATCCAGCCAGGATGGGTTGTGCAGGAGGTGAAATCAAGACCGCCTGTGCGCCTCCATGGCCCGGTGTTTCCAGTTCCTGTTTCTCGTGCGGACCCAGAAGTGCGAAACCCCAGTCTGGCACGTCCAGTACCAGCACCACGCACCAGGCTTCCAGTGCGTCAGCCCAGTCCGACTCATCTTGTTCCCGCTCCCCGCACTAGCCCGGAGGTGCGTGTTCCCAGGCTGATACCTCCAGTACCAGCACCACGCATCAGGCTTCCAGTGCGTCAGCCCAGTCCGACTCGGCCTGTTCCCGCTCCCCGCACTAGCCCGGAGGTGCGTGTTCCCAGGCTGATACCTCCAGTACCAGCACCACGCATCAGGCTTCCAGTGCGTCAGCCCAGCCTCGAGAGTTCGGCAATAGTGTGCAGTCCAGAATATCCGGCAACAGTGTGCAGTCCAGAGTATCCGGCAGCAGTGTCTAGTCCGGAAGCGAGGGAGACTGCCTGCGATCCGGAACCGAGGGAGTCTGCCTGCGACCCGGAACCGAGGGAGTCTGCCTGCGACCCGGAACCGAGGGAGTCTGCCTGCGACCCGGAACCGAGGGAGTCTGCCTGCGACCCGGAACCGAGGGAGTCTGCCTGCGACCCGGAACCGAGGGAGTCTGCCTGCGACCCGGAACAAAAGGGGTCTGCCTGCGACCCAGAACAAAAGGGGTCTGCCTGCGACCCGGAACAAAAGGGGTCTGCCTGTGACCCGGGACCAAGGGGGTCGGCCTGCGACCCGGGACCGAGGGAATCTACCTGTGACCCGGAACCGAAGGGGTCTGCCTGTGATCCAGAACCGGGTGAGTCTGCCTATGACCCGGAACCAAGGGAGTCTATCAGCAACCCGGAACTGAGTAAGTCTATTGATGATCCAAAACTAAATATAAGTAACTGTGTTTCAAATGAGTCTGCCTACAGTATGGAATGGAAGAGGTCTGCCTACGAACCGGAACGAGGGGAGTCTGCCTATGGCCCGAAACTGATTAAGTCTGTCTGCATTCTGGAGGACAGTAGGCCGGAGCCTGAACCACCACCTGTATAGGTGGGTTGGAGAGGGGGGGTGTAGCACAAGTGCCGTCGGTGATGGCAGCCACCCTCCCTTCCCTCCCTTTAGTTTAGGGAGATTTTTTGTTGTTGATGTTTTTTTTATTTTTTTATTTACGAGGTGCATCCGGGGTCTGCTCCTTTGGGGGGGGGGTACTGTCACGTCCTGACCAGTATAAGGGTTATTTGTTATTGTTGTTTGGTCAGGACGTGGCAGAGGGTATTTTGTTTATGTGGTTCGAGGTAGTGATTTTTGTAGTAGGGTGTTTGATTTATTATTTCCGGGTTTTGGTCTATGTTCTATGTTTTGTATCTCTATGTTCTTTCTGGTTTGTGGTATTTCTATGTGTAGGTTTATGGGGGGTTTGACTCTCAATTGGAGGCAGGTGCTTTCTCGTTGCCTCTGATTGAGAGTCCTATATATGGGTAATTGTTTGGTGTAGTGTTGTGGGAGATTGTTTCTTGTTTTGCCTGTGTGAGCCTTACAGGACTGTTTTGTTGTTCGTGAGTTCGTTGTTTTGTTATTTTGGTGTTCACTTTGATTTCAAATAAATATCAAGATGAGCATTCACATTCCTGCTGCGTTTTGGTCCTCCATTCGAGACGACAACCGTGACAATCAGATGACACTCCTAGGACATTATGTTATACAATACATGCATGTTTTGTTCAATCAAGATCATATTTATATCAAAAACAGCTGTTTACATTAGCATGTGATGTTCAGAACTAGCATACCCACTGAAAACTTCCGGTGAATTTACTAAATTACTCACGATAAATGTTGACAAAATACATAACAATTATTTTAAGAATTATAGATACTGAACTCCTTTATGCAATCGCGGTGTCAGATTTTAAAATAGCTTTTCGGCGAAAACACATTTTGCAATATTCTGAGTACATAGCTCGGCCATCACAGCTAGCTATTTTGACACCCATCAAGTTTGGGGCTCACTAAACTCAGAATTAATATTCAAAAATGTGGATTACCTTTGCTGTTCTTCGGCAGAATGCACTCCCAGGACTTCTACTTCAACAACAAATGTTGTTTTGGTTGCAAATAATCCATAGTTATATCCAAATAGCTCCGTTTTGTTCGTGCGTTCAAGTTACTATCCGAAGGGTGACGCGCCGGCACATTTCGTGACAAAAAAATTCAAAATATTCCATTACCGTACTTCGAAGCATGTCAAACGCTGTTTAAAATACATTTTTATGCTATTTTTCTCGTAAAATAGCGATAATATTCCAACCGGGCGATGTTGTGTTCATTCAAACACTGAAAGAAAAAAATGGAGTCGTCTCGTGTAGACGCGCTTCAGTGTCATTGTTCTATGAAGGACCACTCACAAAAACCCCTGCTGTTTTTCGCCCAGAGACTGGAGAGCTCTCATTCCACTTTCTGGCGCCTTCTGAGAGCCAATGAAAGCCTTAGAAAATGTCACGTTACAGCAGAAATGCTGTATTTTTGATAGAGATGCCCTAGAAGGAGAACAAATTGTCAGACAGGGCACTTCCTGTATAGAATCTTCTCAGGTTTTGGCCTGCCATATGAGTTCTGTTATACTCACAGACACCATTCAAATAGTTTTAGAAACTTTAGAGTGTTTTCTATCCAAATCTACTAATACTTCTACTAATATATGCATATTCTAGTTTCTGGGCAGGAGTAGTAACCAGATTAAATAGGGTACGTTTTTTATCCGGCCGTGAAAATACTGCCCCTTATCCCAAACAGGTTAAAATGGTGTAAAATAGTCATATGTTTGAGAAATTGAAGTTATAGCATTTATGAGGTATTTGTATTTCGTGGCTGTTGACTAGGGTGTCCCACCTTGCACAGGGAGTTTAATTTGGGGAACAACCCCGATGATCAGGGTGGTCTTCCTGGCAGGGGTATGGAAGCTGACTTGGGCTGTGGGGTAGCGTTTGGTATACCCTTACCAGATGGATAAGTTGGTAGAGCTGGCCCCTCAGTGACTCCTCTTCGGCGCACTTCCAGTCATGAAACCTTTGACTCCGGTCTCTGGGGTTTAGCTGATAGCGGGACTGAATCTCCGCCTGCAAACATGCGTAATCCACGGCAGCCCCTTCCTCAATGTCTTAGTACGCTGCCTGTGCTTTGTTTGTGAGCAGGGGAGCTCACCGAAGGGTAAAGAAGGGTGACGCGCCTGTCGCGTTTCGTGACAAAAAATGTCAAAATATTCCATTACCGTACTTCGAAGCATGTCAAACGCTGTTTAAAATCAATTTTTATGCGATTTTTCTCGTTAAAAAGCGATAATATTCCGACCGGGAGTCGTTGTTTTCGTTCAAAGACAGAGAAAGTAAAATGGACTCTTCACGTGCACGCGCGCGCCCGTCTCATTGTTCTCAGATCAACCACTTACCAAATGCGCTACTGTTTTTCAGCCAGAGACTGGAGAGTCATCATTCAACGTTCTGGCGCCTTCTGAGAGCCTATGGGAGCCGTAGAAAATGTCACGTTACAGCAGAGATCCTTTGTTTTGGATAGAGATGATCAAGAAGGCCAAGAAATGGTCAGAGAGGGCGCTTCCTGTTTGGAATCTTCTCAGGTTTTTGACTGCCATATGAGTTCTGTTATACTCACAGACACCATTCAAACTGTTTTAGAAACTTTAGGGGGTTTTCTATCCAAATCAAACAATTATATGCATATTCTAGTTACTGGGCAGGAGTAGTAACCAGATTAAATCGGGTCCGTTTTTTATCCGGCCGTGCAAATACTGCCCCCTATCCCTAACACGTTAGCAATTTTTTGAAAAACGTCCAAAATGACCAGGGGCGCCCCCTATTGGATGGGCACGGGTGGGGGGTGCTCCCTACCCAACCGTAGACCGCTTGCTCCCCCCGAAAGGCATTACAAACCATTTTAAAAATGTGCTTCTGATAACCCATTTCAATCACCAGGTGCATGGCTGTCCATTTGCAATATCTTTCAATTGGCATTTACCATCACGAATTTGACATGCTCAAAAATAATGCAGAAATGCAAAATTTACTGGCCCGATGAACTCGGGATGGCCGGGCAGTGATAGTGGTTCCTCTCCATTGCACGTTGTGTTGTTTTCATCATTTCCATTTGGTGATGTTTTTTTCACTGTTGAATCATATTGCAAATGGACAGTACATTTGCAATATGATTCAACAGTGAAAAATGTTTAAATGGGTATTTACCATCATGAATTTGACATGCTCAAAAAAAGCAGGAATGCAAAATTGACTGGCCCGATGAACTCGGGATGGCCAGGCAGTGACTGTGGTTCCTCTCCATCGCTCATTGGTGTTGATTTCAGAATGTCATTTTGGTGATGGTCTACCACTGTTTAAACATATTGCAAATGGACAAAAGTCAGCCAGCTAGTCACTGTCCATCAGTCAATTAGATATCATTCTGACACCAAACTGATACAAACTGACACCACACCCACTTTTTCCAACTCGTTTAGAAGCCAACTATCACATATTTCAGAGCAGGCCCAAAATTCACAATGCCTTCTGATTAAACCATACTAAAAATATAAAACACGTAGATACGTTCTAGCTGCGCGTCCAGTTCTGACATTATGTGTAGGCCTATGTGAGGCAACCCCGAATCTCGAGTTTCGGCTCGATATGTCATTCGGTGCCCGAGCAACGACCTTAATTGGTGCTGAAAATCCACTTTTTCCGTGCGTTGCTACGGGGTCCTTGAATGAGCTAACGGACAGAAACTTTGGGGTCCATCTCTATGGGCGGAAGTTGTTTCAATGCACCTAGTCTTGCGACTCTGGGACTTTTCTAAATGTCGTCATTTTCCTAATGGTCAAAATGAATTGAAGTTATTGCAAATGTATGAGGCTGTTTCTCGGTTTGAGAACCTTCTAGAGCCACATAACTCACCACACACTATCGACTTGAGCTCTAGAACAGGTTTCTAAAGTTTTAGTGCTCTAGGTCTGACGGTTCTTTGATAGTTCGAACGAAGGTAACTATTGCAGGCTCTGTGTGTCTTTCAGCCCCGCACTGTGTCACTTCATCCTACGTGTGTGTGTGTGTGAGAGAGTGTTTTTTCTTTGACATCTGTTGGGAGAAATGACTGATTTACAGTTCAAGAGGGTTGCCTAATCACACATATGGAGTTTTGGAAAGATCTGACCTTTTTAACCCTTCAAAACAGCCCCTATGACCCCAATGTAAGGCACTTTCATTTGGCACAGGAAGCTAAAAGTAAACACATATCCTGATTGGGGTATGCTCTTACAGAATTCTGAGTTTAAAGTATTTACATTAAGAACTGACTGATTTACACTGGGTTGAATGCACTATTTCTCACAAACTGCAGGTTGGGAATGGCAAAACACTTTTAGGGTGATTTTAACCACTTCCGGTTGCTCCAGAAAGCTTAGAATCGACACAGGTACACCTCATAGTGGCCTGATGGAGTGTCATTGAAGACAGGTTCATAAGGCATTCATAACCTACATAGGCTTTGGGTTGAATTTAGGGGAGCTGGCAATGTATTCCTTTGGGGAAAGGTGTCATTATAATCTGTGAGATGAAAAAAAACCTGTTTTCACTGTTAAGGGTTAATGCCACATGGTCAAGGTTAGGCTTGCATAGACCGGGAGGACCATATGAACATTCCTTTGGTTGAATTGTCCTTCTAAGATTAATGGTTCCGCCGCTGTCCCCCAAAAGCAAGTCAAATTTAGGGCCAGGCTTAATTTTGGGCCTACTTTTTTCACGGTTGCTGCGCTCAGAGCGAGCTACAGTCAAGCGGGGCATCTCGTTGAACTCTGCACGGCCTAGAGACTACGGTGATGCTGTTTTTAGTGTTGATTTCAGTTTGTCAATTTGGTGATGGTTCATCACTGTTTAAACATATTGCAAATGTATAAAAGGCAACCAGCAAGTCAGCGTTCATCAGTCAATTAGATATCATTCTGACACCAAACCCACTTTTTCCAACTCGCTTAGAAGCCAACTATCACATATTTCAGAGCAGGCCCATAATTCACAGTGCCTCCAGTTTAAACCATAATAAAAACGTAAAACACGTAGTTACATTCTAGCTGCGGGTCCATTTCTGATATTATGTGTGGCGACCCAGAATCCCGAGTTTCAGCTCGATAGGTCAATGGGCTGAGGCAGTTTCAATGCACCTAGTCTTGCGACTTTGGGACTTTTCTTTATGTCGTCATTTTCGTAATGGTCAAAATGAATCGAAGTTATTGCAAATGTACGAGGCTGTTTGGACATTCACCCGCCGCTCCACCCTCAGGCGGGTGGTCAAAGACTGCCCGTCTCCTTCTCCCCTCACAATGTTGGCCCACTCCAGGGATTTCCCTGAGAGGCACGAGACGAAGGCAGATACCCTCTCATGGCCCAAAGGAGCCGGTTGGACGGTTGCCAGGTAGAGCTCTAGCTGCAATAGGAAACCCTGGCAGCGTGCAGCCATCCCATAGTACTCCCGGGGAAGGGCGAGACGAATCCCACTTGGACCGGGTGGAGGGGAGGCGAGTAGTGCAGGCCCTGGTTGTGCTGGGGGAGGTGCTGGAGGAACTCCCTGTCTCTCCCAGCGGTCCATGGTTTGGACAACGCAGTCCATGGCGGCGCCGAGATGGTGGATCATTTCCGCTTGCTCCTGGACGCGCTCCTCCTGCTGACTCCATATGGCGGTGTGGGATTCTGTAATGGGGTGTGTAACTGGTGGCAGGGAAGTCAGTCGCAGGAGAGAAGAACTAGGTTGTAGCCGGAGCAGTTTAATCCAAAAACCAACGGCATAACAATACAACAGAATATGGGTACAATACCCGACACGCACCAGTAAACAAGTGCACAAGCACTAACAACAAACAATCCCACACAAAGACATGGGGGGAACAGAGGGTTAAATACACAACAAATAATGAGGGAAATGGAAACCAGGTGTGTAATAAAACAAGACAAAACAAATTAAAAATGAATAATGGATCGATGATGGCTAGAAGACCGGTGTCGCCGACCGCTGAACGCAGCCCGAACAAGGAGAGGAAACGACTTGGAAGTCGTGAGACTTATCCAGAAAGACTCACAGCTGTAATCACTGCCAAATGTGATTCTAAGATTTATTGTGAATACTTATCTAAATGAGATATTTCTGTATTTCATTTTCAATAAATTAGCAAAAATACCTAAAAACACGTTTTCACTTTGTCATTATGGGATATTGTGTGTAGAACCAGTCACTAATATTTTTTTTTCATTTTTAAATTCAGGATGTAGCTTAGAAGATCCAGGATATGTTACTGCTGTTCACTCTACCGGGAGTGCTGTTATCAAGCTCACTCAATGAAGCTAACTCTCAAGACGGTATGTCTCGTGTCTGTGTGTGTATGTTCATATGTGTACTACTATTACTGCTCAGTGTAATCTGATGTAATTTGCACTGCATGCACTGCATCTGTACTATGGTCAAGTTCACATTGTTACACAATAAAAACACTGAATGAAACATTATTATGTAACATATATGATGTAATTGAAACACTCTTAAAAATGTAAGATCAATAAAAAAACGACTAAACATGTGTAATGCTTGATAGTTTATTGGAGGATCACAGTGTGACACGTCAACCATACAACATTGCACAAAGAAATTCTGATCATTAATATAAATCCGCTGTCTTGACGAAAAAACGACCATGTGTCAGGACATAAAGTACGTTTATGGATAAAACATATATTCTTCATTATGTTGATGAGTTCTTCTCAGTACCAAAGTACCAAAGAACTGTATTACTGTTTTGTTTTTTGTTAGTCAGTGATTGATGGATGGATGTTGGAATGATTCATTGAGGTGTTGTTAGTGATGTCTTCAGAGGTGATAGTTGATTCCATATGGAGACTGAAAAGGATCCTCGGCATCCCAATTCTGGTCTCTTCTCACCCCACAATTTCCTTGGCTTTGTTCCAAAGCTCGCTCCAAACTGGAATACAGTTTTAAATATGCTTTATAGAAAATACATTTTTAAAAAGGTAAAAATGTAAAAATGACTACGACATGTTGAATAAATATCCCATTTACCATTGACTACCTTTTAAACCTATTGTTTTTAGGCCAGTATTTGACTACCATTTTAAAAAGAATTTGCCTCTATGAAACATGATGCTAATAAACAGTAGAGATGGAGTTAGCCATGTTGCTCCCTCCTCTTTCCCTACCACCCTCTGCTAACCTCCCGTTGTGACTTTACTGTTGCTCAGAAAGACAGACAGACCGATAGATAGATAGATAGATAGATAGATAGATAGATAGATAGATAGATAGATAGATAGATAGATAGATAGATAGATAGATAGATAGATAGATAGATAGATAGATAGATAGATAGATAGATAGATAGATAGATAGATAGATAGATAGATAGATAGATAGATAGCTCACATGGTGCTTCATCTTCAGAGGCGCTGGTCTTCAGAGCAGCCAACTTTGCCAAAAATGCAGCCTTTCCACTCTTTAGATCATCCTCCTGCAGGAGAGCTGAGGAAGAAAGATTTTCCATTTAACTAAATTCTATCAGATTAAATCCGGGCAGTAAAGTAGTACACATTCACAAACAAGACATACCTTCCTCAGAGTTATCTTCATTGAGGGAGCTTGCTAACAGGACACCCACTAGAGCGAACAGCAGTAACATACTCTGGATCTTCATCCTTTACTAAAGCACATAGAGCACAATATGTTAACACACACAAGACACACAGTGGGTCCTTTTACACTACCAAATGAAAGATCAGCAAGTTAGTCTGGATCCCAGGTCGACCGTGTTACATTATACACATGTCCACCTACATCTCTCCATCCATTCCTACCTGTCCACTTGTATACACCTGCCCACTCTTATACACCTTTGCAAAGAAGATTCTCAGTGAAAACAAACATATCTCTTACAGTTGGACGATGCTGTCTGATTGATGGCTGTTTATCTGGATGATGTCTTCTGGTCTTCAGTAGTAGTGTGGTGTCTCTCTGCCCTCTGCAGCCCTGTTTTATACTCTTTCTGCAGCTACTGTACCTGCCCCATCCATCCACACCTCTCACAGCCGAATAACAAACAAGATGACATTACAGATAAGGCGATAACGGCAGTCATGCACAGCCTGAAGTGTATGACCTCCCTCCAGGCAAATTTCTGGTCAATATTATGGTTTCCTAGTAATTTCAACTGCATTTGTGACTTGGAGCTTGGATAGCAAGTTGAGAGTGGAGTATATATACTTGTGATGGTGAGAACATGTTTTTGTCTGAATTACAGCTGTAACGACCCTTTGAGAAGAATTAAACTTGGTTAATCCTCTCTAGTCTTCGTGAGTTATTTGCTCTGAAAAATTTGAACCTAACGCTCTGTAGTAACTTGTGGTCGGAGGCCGAGCAGTTGCCATACCAGGAGGTGATGCAACCAGTCAGGGTGCTCTTGCTGGTGCAGCTGTAGACCTTTTTGAGGATCTGAGGACCCATGCCAAATCTTTTCAGTCTCCTGAGGGGGAAATAGGTGTTGTAGGGCCATCTTCACAACTGTCTTGGTGTGTTTGGACCATGATAGTTTGTTGGTGATGTGGACACCAAGGATCTTGAAGCTCTCAACCTGCTCCGCTACTGCCCCGTCGATGAGAGTTGGGGCGTGCTCAGTCCTCCTTTTCCTCTAGTAAACAATCATCACCTTCGTCTTGATCATGTTGAGGGAGAGGTTGTTATCCTGGCACCACACCACCAGGTCTCTGACCTCCTCCCTATAGGCTGTTGTCAGTGATCAGGCCCCTGAGTCTTCTTTTGTTATACCCAGTTTGGGTAAAAAAAACTATTTTTAGTACACAAAATGTTTTCTTGCTTCACAAGAGCATCTCTCCCCCTCTTTTCTCATTCTCTCCTCAGCAACAATGGAAAAAACCATTTGAGGCCCTTTGCACACCACCCATAGTCCATCTTGATTTGTCCAAACCGAGCACGCACCCTGCACGTGAACAGAAACTGTCCCAACATATTTTATATAACAGTATATAATAAGTTAACCAACATAGGCCCAACAGCTGTAGTAAAACCTAGAGCTTATGAAAATAAACAAATCTGATTAAATGTATACAACGTATACAAAATATATATCCACATATTATTATTGTTTAAACCATAGTTCTAAATACATGTTTTAACAGGGTAATACACTAGCATATAATGGGCCTTTGAAGACCACAGCACTCTGCGGCCAGAGCCTTAATTAATTACATTAAAGACCACAAAACTATAAGGTCTTTCACATAAGACTGTTATGATCGAGATGGATTCTTTCCACATCGATATGCAAAACGACATTTCAAAATATCATGCTTCAGGCTAGGCGTAATTGTCCAAAGCTCAGTTGTCCTGAGTCTGCACAACACTGCCAGGACCTAGGATCAAGGGAGACACTCAAGTTTTTTAATCGTATATATCTCTTGACATATTCATGAAAATAGTAATGGCCTCTAAACCTTCAACCTGCATACTGGACCCTATTCCAACTAAATCGAGTCTCCCATTAGTGCATTCACATAGGTGTACTTTTTGTCCAGGTAGGGAAATGGGAGTGAGGAGTGCAATAGAGATTGCATCATGTGTGGATCTATATCGAATCTCCCATTCCTCTCAGAAATATTAGAAAATGCTGTTGCGCAGCAACTCACTGCCTTCCTGAAGACAAACAATGTATATGAAACGCTTCAGTCTGGTATTAGACTTAGTGCTGCTTTTGCCATTATCGATCACCACATTCTTTTGGAGAGATTGGAAACCCAAATTGGTCTACAAGGACAAGTTCTGGCCTAGTTTAGATATTTTCCTGTCGGAAAGATAACGGTTTGTCTCTGTGGATGGTTTTTCCTCTGACAAATCAACTGCAAGCTTCGGTGTTCCTCAAGGTTCCGTTATAGGACCACTAGTGTTTCACTACATATTTTACCTCTTGGTGATGTCATTCGGAAACATAATGTTAACCTCTATGGGCTAGGTGGGACGCTAGCGTGCCACCCGTGGTGCACTCCATCAACAGCAGGTGCATTTCAAGAGCGGCAAATTTGAATCCAAATAAATGTCAAAATTCAAATTTTTCAAACATACAACTATTTTACACCCTTTGAAAGATAAACATCTCCTTAATCTAACCACGTTTTACGATTTCAAAAAGGTTTTACGGCGAAAGCATAAATTTAGAGTATGTTAGGACAGTACATTTACAAGAGTTGTGTGTAATGTTTTGTCAATTCAAAGACTGGGTCACCAAAACCATAAAACCAGCTAAAATGATGCACTAACCTTTTACAATCTCCATCAGATGACACTCCTAGGACATTATGTTAGACAATGCATGCATTTTTAGTTCTATCAAGTTCATATTTATATCCAAAAACAGCGTTTTACTATGGCATGGATGTTGAGGAAATCGTTTCCCTCCAATAACCGGCAGTCAAGTCAGCGTCACAAATTAAATCATTAAAATTAGAAAACATTGGTAAAATATTATATTGTCATTTAAAGAATTATAGATTTACATCTCTTGAACGCAATCAACTTGCCAGATTTAAAAATAACCTTACTGGGAAATCACACTTTGCAATAATCTGAGCACTGCGCCCAGAAAAATACGCGTTGCGATACAGACTAGACGTCATGTTGGGGAGATCTAAAATCGAAAATACTATGTAAATAATCCATTACCTTTGATTCTCTTCATCAGATGTCACTTCCAGGTATCACAGGTCCATAACGAATGTAGTTTTGTTCAAAAAAGCTCATCATTTATGTCCAAAAATCTCCGTCTTGTTAGCACATGATCTAAGCCAGCCGGACTTCTCGTCATGAACGAGGGGAAAAAATATATTTACGTTCGTTCAAACATGTCAAACGTTGTATAGCATAAATCATTAGGGCCTTTTTTAACCAGAACATGAATAATATTCAAGGTGGACGAATGCATACTCTTTTATAACGTATTGGAACGAGGGTACCCAACATGAACTCGCGCGCCAGGTGTCTAATGGGACATCATCGTTCCATGGCTCTTGTTCGGTCAGATCTCCCTCCAGAAGACTCAAAACACTTTGTAAAGGCTGGTGACATCTAGTGGAAGCAATAGGAAGTGCCAAAATATTCCTCAGCCCCTGTGTTTTTCAATGGGATAGGTTTAAAGTCAATACAACACATCAGGTATCCACTTCCTGTCAGAAAATGTCTCAGGGTTTTGCCTGCCAAATGAGTTCTGTTATACTCACAGACACCATTCAAACAGTTTTAGAAACGTTAGAGTGTTTTCTATCCATATATAATAAGTATATGCATATTCTAGTTACTGGGTAGGATTAGTAACCAGATTAAATCGGGTAAAAAATGTATATCCAGACGTGCAAATGCTGCCCCCTAGCCCTAACAGGTTAACTGAAATGTATTTAGTGCTTTGTCCAGGTAGCCGGAAAGTAGAGCTTTGCAGTAGTCTAATCTATAAGTGACAAAAGCATGGCTTAATTTATCTGCATCATTTTGGACAGAAAGTTTCTGATTTGTGCAATGTTACGAAGATAGAAAAAAGCTATCCTTGAAATATTCTTGATATGTTCATCAAAAGAGAGATCAGGGTCCAGAGTAACGCCCAGGTCCTTCACAGTTTCATTTGAGATGACTGTACAACCATGCAGATGAATTGTCAGATCCAACAGAAGATCTCTTTGTTTCTTGCAATCTAGAACTAGCATCTCTGTTTTGTCTGACAATTTGTTGTCCTTCTGTTGCATCTCTATCTAAAATACAGCATCTGTGCTGTAATGTGACACTTTCTAAGGCTTCCATTGGCTCTCTAAAGCCGCCAGAAAGTGGAATGGGGTGTCTGCTGTCTCTGGGCAAAGTACAGCAGCAGAGTTTGTAAGTGGTCAGCCTGGGGACAGTGAGACTGAGATGCGCATTCACGAGACTTCTCCATTTTTTTTCTTTCAGCCTTTGAATGAATGCAACGTTTCCCGGTTGGAATATTATCACTATTTTACGAGAAAAATAGCATAAAAAAAGATTTTAAACAGCGTTTGACATGCTTCTAAGTACGGCAATGGAATATTTCAAGTTTTTTTGTCACGAAATGCGCTCGCGCGTTACCCTTCGGATAGTGACCTTGGATATAACTATGGATTATTTGGAACCAAAACAACATTTGTTGTTGAAGTAGAAGTCCTGGGAGTGCATTCTGACGAAGAACAGCAAAGGTAATCCAATTTTTCTAATAGTAATTCTGAGTTTAGTGAGCCCCAAACTTGGTGGGTGTCAAATTATCTAGGCTGTGATGGCCGAGCTATGTACTCAGAATATTGCAAAATGTGCTTTCGCCGAAAAGCTATTTTAAAATCTGACATGGCGTTTGCATAAAGGAGTTCAGTATCTATAATTCTTAAAATAATTGCTATGTATTTTGTCAATGTTTATCATGAGTAATTTAGTAAATTCACCGGAAGTTTTCGGTGGGTATGCTAGTTCTGAACATCACATGCTAATGTAAAAAGCTGTTTTTTGATATAAATATGAACTTGATTGAACAAAACATGCATGTATTGTATAACATAATGTCCTAGGAATGTCATCTGCTGAAGATCATCAAAGGTTTGTGCTGCATTTAGCTGTGGTTTTGGTTTTTGTGACATATATGCTTGCTTTGAAAATGTCTGTGTGATTATTTTTGGCAGGGTACTCTCCTGACATAATCTAATGTTTTGCTTTCGCTGTAAAGCCTTTTTGAAATCGGACAGTGTGGTTAAATTAACGAGAGTCTTGTCTTTAAAATGGTGTAAAATAGTCATGTTTGAGAAATTGAAGTTATAGCATTTTTGAGGTATTTGTATTTCGCGCCATGCGATTCCACTGGCTGTTGAATAGAGTGGGACGGTCACGTCCCACCTAGCCCATAGAGGTTAACCTCTTACATCTAGACGTTCCGCTAGCGGAACACCTGCTCCAATATCCAATGATGGGTGTGGCGCGAAATACAAACTCCTCTAAAATACAAAAACTTCAATTTTTCAAACATATGACTATTTCACAGCATTTTAAAGATAAGACTCTCCTTTATCTAACCACACTGTCCGATTTCAAAAAGGCTTTACAACGAAAGCAAAACATTAGATTATGTCAGCAGAGTACCAAGCCAGAAATAATCAGACACCCATTTTTCAAGCTAGCATATAATGTCACAAAAACCCAGAAGACAGCTAAATGCAGCACTAACCTTTTATGATCTTCATCAGATGACAACCCTAGGACATTTTGTTATACAATACATGCATGTTTTGTTCAATCAAGTTCATATTTATATCAAAAAACAGCTTTTTACATTAGCATGTGACGTTCAGAACTAGCATACCCCCCGCAAACTTCCGGGGAATTCGCTAACATTTTACTAAATTACTCACGATAAACGTTCACAAAAAGCATAACAATTATTTTAAGAATTATAGATACAGACCTCCTCTATGCACTCGATATGTCCGATTTTAAAATAGCTTTTTGGTGAAAGCACATTTTGCAATATTCTAAGTACATAGCCCAGGCATCACTGGCTAGCTATTTAGACAGCCGGGAAGTTTAGCACTCACCAATATCAGCTTTACTATTATAAAAGTTTCATTACCTTTTGTTGTCTTCGTCATAATGCACTCCCAGGACTGCTACTTCAATAACAAATGTTGGTTTGGTCCAAAATAATCCATCGTTATATCCGAATAGCGGCGTTTTGTTCGTGCGTTCCAGACACTGTGCGAAATGGTAAAGAAGGGTCGTGCACATGGCGCAATTCGTGACAAAAAAATTCTAAATATTCCATTACCGTACTTCGAAGCATGTCAACCGCTGTTTAAAATCAATTTTTACGCCATTTTTCTCGTAGAAAAGCGATAATATTCCGACAGGGAATCTCCTTTTCGGCAAACAGAGGAAAAAATCACAAAGGCGGGGGCGGTCGGGTCACGCGCCTAAGCCCAGAGTCCCTTGATCGGCCACTTGAGAAAGGCGATAATGTGTTTCAGCCTGGGGCTGGGATGACGACATTCTGTTTTTTCCCGGGCTCTGAGCGCCTATGGACGACGTAGGAAGTGTCATGTTAGAGCAGAGATCCTTAGTAAAAGATAGAGATGGAAAAGAAGTTCAAGAAATGGTTAGACAGGCCACTTCCTGTAAAGGAATCTCTTAGGTTTTGACCTGCCATTTGAGTTCTGTTATACTCACAGACACCATTCAAACAGTTTTAGAAACTTTAGGGTGTTTTCTATCCATATGTAATAAGTATATGCATATTCTAGTTACTGGGTAGGAGTGGTAACCAGATTAAATCGGGTATGTTTTTTATCCAGCCGTGTCAATACTGCCCCCTAGCCCTAACAGGTTAACTTCTTTGGGGTAGGGGGCAGTATTTTCACGTCGTGATGAAAAGCGTTCCCAGAGTAAACTGCCTGCTACTCAGGCCCAGAAGCTAGGATATGCATATTATTAGTAGATTTGGATTGAAAACACTCTGAAGTTTCTAAAACGGATTGAATGATGTCTGTGAGTATAACAGATCTCATATGGCAAGCGAAAACCTGAGAAAAATCCAATAAGGAAGTGTGAAATCTGAGGTTTGTCGTTTTTCAAGTGAATGCCTATCCAATATACAGTGTCTGTGGGGTCATATTGCACTTCCTACGGCTTCCACTAGATGTCAACAGTCTTTAGAATGTTGTTTCAGGCTTCTACTGTGAATGGGGAGAGAATAAGAGCTATTGGAATCAGGTGTCTGGAAAAATGTCATGAGCTCAGTCATGCGTGCGGCCGTGTGAGCAAGCTGAGTTCCTTTTCATTCCTGAAGACAAAGGAATTGTCCGGTTGGAATTTTATTGAAGATTTATGATAAAACATCCTAAAGATTGATTCTATACATCGTTTGACATGTTTCTACAAACTGTAATGCATTTTTTTAAAACTTTTCGTCCGGACTTAGTGCATGCGCCTTCTGCATTTGGAATAGTGAACTGAACGTGCGAACAAAAAGGAGGTATTTTGACATAAATATGGAGTTTATCGAAACACAACGAACATTTATTGTGGAACTGGGATTCCTGGGAGTGCATTCCGATGAAGATCATCAAATGTAAGTGAATATTTATAATGCTATTTCTGACTTTTGTTGACTCCACAACATGGCGGGTATCTGTATGGCTTGTTTTGGTGACTGAGCACTGTACTCAGATTATTGCAAAGTGTGCTTTCGCCGTAAAGCTTTTTTGAAATCTGGCACAGCGGTTGCATTAAGGAAAAGTTTTTCTTTAATTCTATGCGTAACAGTTGTATATTTTATCAACGTTTATGATGAGTATTTCTGTAAATTGATGTGTTCATTCGCCGGATGTTTTGGAGGCAAAACATTTCTGAACATTACACGCCAATGTAAAATGGGGTTTTTGGATATGAATATGAACTTTATCGAGCAAAACATACATGCATTGTGTAACATGAAGTCCTATGAGTGCCATCTGATGAAGATCATCAAAGGTTAGTGATTAATTTTAGCTGTATTTCTGGTTTATGTGACGCCTCTCCTTGCTTGGAAAATGGCTGTGGTTTTTCTTGTCTAGGTGCTGTCCTAACATAATCTAATGGTATGCTTTCGCCGTAAAGCCTTTTTGAAATCGGACACTGTGGTTGGATTAACGAGAAGTTTATCTTTAAAATGGTGTATAATACTTGTATATGTGAGAAATTGGAATTTGTTGTTTTGAATTTGGCGCTCTGCTATTTCACTGGCTACCGTCCCACATACCCCAGAGAGGTTAACCCCTGTGCGGCGAATCCAGCGAAAAATCATATCGCCATTAGCATAACAAAATTAAATAAAAATAAAAAAAATCATTTTTTTTCTTCAAATTATATCGTTTTATAGATACACCTCTCCTGAATCGAACCACGTTGTCAGATTTCAAAAAGGCTTTACAGCAAAAGCAAAACATTAGATTATGTTAGAGGACTATATCATAAAAGTAGCCACATAGCCATTTTCCGACCAACCACATGCATCACAAATAACCAAAAAACAGCTAAATGCAGCACTAACCTTTGACAATCTTCATCAGATGACACACCTAGGACATCATGTTACACAATACATGCATTCTTTTGTTCGATAAAGTTCATATTTATATATTAAAACAGCATTTTACATCGGTGCGTAACGTTGACTAACTATTTTCCCTCAAATGCATCCGATGAAATAGAGCTACAATTTACTAAATTACTATTCGAAAACATTTTTAAAATGTAATATAGTCATTCTAAGATTTATAGATGAATATCTCTTGAAAGCACCTGTAATGCCAGATTTAAAAATAACTTTACTGGGTAATCACACTTTGCGATAAAAGGGGATGCGATACTCAGAACAATAGGCTAGCAATAGCAATAGGCTAGCCATCTTGGAACAATCGCATATCACATCTAGTCTTGTATACTATTGTCAATAATCCCTTACCTTTGGTTGTCTTCATCAGAAAGCACTTCCAGGAATCCCAGGTCCACAACAAATGTATTTTCGTTCGAAAAAATGACTCCTTTATGTTCCAAGAGCTTGTTCTTGTTAGCGCGTCTGAAGGCTGCTCCAAAACTTCCGTCGGCCACGGGACAGCCATTTCGAGAAAATGCATTTTTTTCCCATTTAGGTTCGTTCAAACATGTCAAACGTTGTATAACATAAATCTTCAGGGCGTTTTTCAACAAGAGAGCCAATAAGATTCGAGGGGGACGATTGCATTGTGTTTCAAAACGTTTCGAAAGGGGAGGGTAACCAGGGGCGCCGGCGTCATAATGGTGATGGCCCTCTCCGTGTGATTACGTTCCACAGCATCTCAGTCATTCAGTTTTAACAGTAGAAGGCTCAAACCAATTTGTGTAGACTGGGGACATCTAGTGGAAGCAATAGGAAGTGCTCAATGAACCATAGCTCACGGTGTGATTAATAGGCAACGTGATGAAGTTGAGTTCACAATTCAGAATTCCACTTCCTGTTTCCATCTGTCTCGGGGTTTTGACTGCCATATGAGTTCTGTTATACTCACAGACACCATTCAAACAGTTTTAGAAACTTTAGGGTGTTTTCTATCCACAAGTATTAATTATATGCATATCCTAGCTTCTGAGTTTGAGTAGGAGGCCGTTTAAAATGGGCACAAATTATTTTTTTCAATCGCTTTAGCGCCCCCTATCCTATGGGAACGCCAAGAGGTTAACGCTAGACACGGCTGCTAGAATCTTGACTAGAACCAAAGAATGTGATCATTTTACTCGAGTGCAAGCCTCTCTACACAGGCATCCTGTTAAGGCTAGTGGTTTTACTGCTAACCTACAAAGCATTTCATGAACTTGCTCCTACCTTTCTCTCCGATTTGGTCCTGCCGGACATACCTACACGTACGCTTCGGTTACAAGACGCAGGCCTCCTTATTGTCCCTAGAATTTCTAAGAAAACACCTAGAGGCAGGGCTTTCCCCTATAGAGCTCAATTTTTATGGAATGGTCTGCCTATCCATGTGAGAGATGCAGACTCGGTCTCAACCTTTAAGTCTTTATTGAAGACTCATCTCTTCAGTAGGTCCTATGATTGAGTGTAGTCTGGCCCAGGGGTGTGAAGGTGAACAGAAAGGCACTGGAGCAACGAAATGCCCTTGCTGTCTCTGCCTGGTCAGTTCCCCTCTGTCCACCGGGATTCTCTGCCTCTAACCCTATTACAGGGGATGAGTCACTGGCTTACTGGTGCTCTACCATCCCGTCCCTAGGAGGGGTGTGTCATTTGAGTGGGTAGAGTCAAAGACATGATCTTCCTGTCCGGGTTTGGCGCCCCCCTCGGGTTTGTGCCGTGGGGGGAGATCTTTGTGGGTTATACTCAGCCTTGTCTCAGGTTAGTAAGTTGGTGGTTGAAGATATCCCTCTAGTGGTGTGGGGGCCATGCTTATATACTGCCTGGTTGGCCCTGTCCGGGTGTATCGTGGGACGGGGTCACAGTGTCTCCTGATCTCTCCTGTCTCAGCTTCCAGTATTTATGCTGCAAATGTTTATGTGTCGGGGGGCTAAGGTCAGTCTGCTATGTCCGGAGTATTTCTCCTGTTTTATCCGGTGTCCTGTGTGAATCTAAGTATGCTCCCTCTAATTCTCTCTCTCTCCCTCTCCCTGCTGTTTTCGACTCTCTCTCTCTCTCTCTTCCGCACCAACTGTCTCTAACTCTGAATGCTCGGCTATAAAAGCCAACTGATCTTTACTCCTGAGGTGTTGACCTGTTGCAACCTCTACAACCACTGTGATTATTATTATTATTTGACCCTGCTGGTCATCTATGAACGTTTGAACATCTTGGCCATGTGCTGTTATAATCTCAACCCGGCACAGCCAGAAGAGGACTGGCCACCCCTCAGAGCCTAGTTCCTCTCTAGGTTTCTTTCTAGGTTCCTGCCTTTCTATGGAGTTTTTCCTTGCCACCGTGCTTCTACAGCTGCATTGCTTGCTGTTTGGGGTTTTAGGCTGGGTTTCTGTATAGCACTTTGTGATGTAAAAAATGTTTTATAAACACATTTGATTGAATTTGATTGATTTCAGGCCTACCAGGTTGGCTTACTGGGTACTCATGTTTTTTTTGTTTTTTTTAAGGGGTCGATGAGCTTAATATTGCGGAAAGAATGTTGCTTCCATCAATGTAATTGTCTGCATCATTTCCAATCCCCCATATATTTTTGGGGTAAATATATATATCCATACACGCATGCATACATACATATATATACATACACATACCTATATAGACATACATACTTTAAAAAATAATATACCTTTATTATTATTCCCCGTAAACCCTACCACCGATCCCCCAATTGGAGTAAACTAATAAACACTTCGGCTTTTACCTTCAATTTATACATCTTATACACATTTTACAAACACAGTCTATTTTACAATAGTTATTTTTTGTTTGTTTTAGTCCTTCTATTTCTGATGTCCATCCAGTTTGATTTCTATTTGTAACTATTTCACAAAAGTTCTGAACCTACATACATTTTACAGACCCCGTATGTTTTACATTGGTTATCATGTTATTAGTCCCACCCTTCAGCTCCATTCAACCCCTCCCATCTATCTCTCAACATCATCCATTTCGGATTTCTATTTGCCATATATTTTTCAACTGTGCTGTGATGCTTCACAAAATAATTGAACCTTTCTATTCTCATAGCTTCTACAGATTCTACATTAAAAATAAACATTTTTGCGAAAATAATAATTATATTATTGATTGATTGACTATGGCTTTTCAAATCACCCAGTATTGCTATCTGCAGCGTTAGTTCTAGGCAAATATTGCAAATCTTCAGCCATTCCTGGACCTGTGACCAAAAACGAGATACATATGGACAAAACCAAAATAAATGATCTAATGACTCTCCCTCCTCACAGCAGGGTACTCATAATGTTGGTTTATCTTGGCAGAGAACATGCCTTAGGCCAGGTATAGCTATTTAGTTAACTATTTCAATAATTATTTAGTAGTCATGACTTGCGGGTAGAAGCTGTTCAGGGTCCTGCTGGTTCCAGACTTAGTGCATCGGTACTGCTTGTCATGCGGTAACATAGACAACAGTCTGTGGAAATGTAACCTCTCAAATTCATAGAGAGGGATCTGGGCTCCCGAGTGGTGCAGCGGTCTAAGTCTACTAATTATATGCATATTCTAGTTTCTGGGCAGGAGTAGTAACCAGATTAAATCGGGTACGTTTTTTATCCGGCCGTGAAAATACTGCCCCGATCCCAAAGAAGTTAAGATATAGGGGGCAGTATTTTCACGGCCGGATGAAAAACGTACCCAAATTAAACTGCCTACTACTCGGGCCCTGAAACGAGAATATGCATATAATTAGTAGATTTGGATATAAAACACTCTGAAGATTCTAAAACTGTTTGAATGATGTCTGTGAGTATAACAGAACTTATATGACAGGCAAAAACCTGAGAAAAATCCAACCAGGAAGTGGGAAATCTGAGAATTGTAGTTCTTCTTTTGAATCCCTATCAAAACTACAGTGTCTGTGGGGTCACGTTGCACTTCCTAAGGCTTCCATTTTTTCATCCTTCTCCTGTTACTGGGCAGAAAATAGTAGCTCAGTCAATGAGTGGACTGCCCGAGGACAAAGGGCTTGGTGATGCACGAGCCTGCGAGGGCGCCATTCCTTCTTTTTCTCCTTGAATGAATACGCTATTGTCCGGTTGGAATATTATCGCATGTTTACGTTAAAAATACCCTAAAGATTGATTGTAAACAACGTTTGACATGTTTCTACGAAAGGTAATGGAAATATTTGACTTTTCGTCTCTGGTACAGCGCTCGCGCGTTATGCCTTTGGATAGTGATCTGAACGCACGAACAAAACTGAGGTATTTGGACATAAATATGGATTATTTTAAACAAAAACAACATTTGTTGTGGAAGTAGCAGTCCTGGGAGTGCATTCTGACGAAGATCAGCAAAGGTAAGAGAATATTTATAATACTAATTCTGAGTTTAGGTGACCCCAGAACTTGGCGGGTGTCTGTATAGCGTGCTGTGATGGCGAGCTATGTACTCAGAATATTGAAAAATGTGCTTTCGCCGAAAAGCTATTTTAAAATCTGACACAGCGGTTGCATAAAGGAGTACTGTATCTATAATTCTTAAAATAATTGTTATGTATTTTGTCAACGTTTATGATGAGTATTTTTATAAATTGATGTGCACATTCACCGAAAGTTTTGGTGGGAATACATTTTCTGAACATCACGCGCCAATGTAAAATGCTGTTTTTGGATATAAATATGAACTTTATCGAACAAAACATACATGTATTGTGTAACATGATGTCCTAGGAGTGTCATCTGATGAAGATCGTCAAAGGTTAGTGCTTCATTTAGCTGTGTTTTGGGTTTTTGTGACACATATACTTGCTTGGAAAATGGCTGTGTGGTTATCTTTGTCTATGTACTCTCCTAACATAATCTAATGTTTTGCTTTCGCTGTAAAGCCTTTTTGAAATCGGACAATGTGGTTACATTAAGGAGAAGTGTATCTTCAAATGGTGTAAAATAGTCATATGTTTGAGAAATTGAAATTATTCGATTTTGGATGTTTTGTATTTCGCGCCTTGCTGTTCCATTGGATGTTGGCTAGGCGTTCCGCTAGCGTCTGTCCTCAACAGGTTTTAAACCCAATTTGGGGAAAAAAATATTTTTAGTACACAATATTTTCCCACTTCACAAGAGCATCTCTCCCCCTCTTTTCTCTTTCTCTCCTCAGCAACAATGGAAAAAACCTGAGAATCCCTCTGCACACCACCCATAGTCTATCTTGATTGGTCCAAACCGAGCACGCACTCTTCACGTGAATAGAAACTGTCCCAACATATTTAAAGTAGCAGTATATAATAAGTTAACCAACATAGGCTCAATAGCTGTAGTAAAACATAGAGTTTATGAAAATAAACAAATCTGATTAAAAACATACAACATATACATCCACATATTATTATTACTTAAACCATAGTTCTAAATCATGTTTTAACAGGGTATGACACTAGCATATAATGGGCTTTTGAAGACCAAATCACTCTATGGCCACAACCTCTATTAATTACATTAAAGACCACAAAACTATAATGTATCGGCAGTCATATAGAGGGGACCAAGGCGCGGTGTGTTGAGTGCTCATTATTATTATTTAATGAAAAAATGAAACACTTTACAAAGGAACAAAACGACAGCAAACAGTTCCGTCAGGCAACAACCACAAAACAGAAAACAACTACCCACAAAACACCACAGAAAAACCCCAACTTTAATATGATCTCCAATTAGAGACAACACGAACCAGCTGCCTCTAATTGGAGATCATCCCAAAACTCAACATAGAAATAGAAAAACAAGAACTAAACATAGAAACAACAAACATAGACTGCCCACCCATATCACACCCTGACCTAACTACACAGAGAAAAAACAGCTCTCATAGGTCAGAGCGTGACATATAAGGTCTTTCACATAAGACCGTTATGATCGAGATGGATTCTATCCACATCAATATGCAAAACTATATTTCGAAATGTCATGCTCCAGGCTAGGCGTAATTGTCATGTCGTGCATACCAGGTTGGCTTACTGGGAACTCGTAATATTGGCTTATCTTGGCAGAGAACACGCTCTAGGCCAGGTATAGAAATTGCATCATACTTCAGTTCCACTCCCAACTGGAAATTGACAAAAAAGATACATATACAGTTGGTAGTGTAACTCTACACACTCATTGCACAGTTTTCAAATTTTGCTTCCTTAAAATGTTATCTCAAAAGGGAATAAACCGATCTACACAACCTACTCCACAATTTCAAAGTTAAAGCTATAGAAACATTTTGTAAGTCTTCACACCCCCAGAGTTAATGCTCGGTGGAAGCACCTTTGATAGCCATTACAGCTGTGAATCATTTTTAGTAATATTGTACCAACTTTGCATTTTATCCAGTGTTTTTGTCCAAATTGCTAGAGCTCAATACATTTATGTGGGGGCCATTGATAGACAGCATTATTCAGGAATTAGGCTGGACCACTCAGGAACACGCAACACCCCTTGGAAAGCCATTCTGGTGTATTTGAGATTAAAAAATATATATTATCCCGCTGAAAAAATACAACTATATCTCATCCCCCATGTTTGTTTCTGTGCATGTTGGCACTGAGGAATGAAGTAGCTTGGTGTGTGTGAGGATAACGCTGGGAGACGAGAAACAAGTACAGGGAGTGAACATTTAATGAATAACAGACATGAAACAAAACACGTGGGAGCCCGACGAGCCGGTTGAGGCCTGGGAGCTCGACGAGCGTGCTGAGGTGTGGGAGCCCAACGAGACGGCTAAGGCGTGGGAGCCCAACGAGACGGCGCATGACTTGGGGTGGGAGCCTTTCGAGCCAACCAAGGCAAGGAAACCTCTCAAGTCAGCTAAGGCGTGGAAGTTTGACGAGAAAGCTGAGGCACCCCCGGTTCCTTCGACAGCGGCACACGGACCGACGTTACCAACCTAAACAAAAAACAAAACTCCCTGATGCTTCCAAAATTGGTGTCAGCATTCTGTGAGGACAGACACTGGGAGACGAGAAGCAAGTACAGGGAATGATCATTTAATGAATAACGGACATGAAACAAAACATGAACAGCGTCTGGACAAGGGAAAAATAACGAAAATAATTAAGACACTGGGATGAAACTGAGGAATAGACAGATAAAGGGGAAGCAATCAAAAACGTGAAGGGGTCCAGGTGAGTCCAATGAAGCGCTGATGCTCATAACGATGGTGACATGTGTGCTCAATGATGGGCAGCCCTCGAGCAACAGAGAGGGGGAGCAGGAGCAGGCGTGACAGTGGGAAAGATTCTTAAGGGTTTTTCTACATAAAAGATCATACACAATTATTGCATTGTTGTCGTCACTGATGTTTTCCTGAGCTTTCAAATGTCTCTTAGACAGACTTAAAACAATTACAGCCAGATCATAGACATGGGTATAAGACAATGGGTGATGTTTTGTGGATGTTTTGTGGATATTACAATGCAGAGAGAAAGAAAATAAATAAATAATAGAAAACTAAGCATGTAATAATAAAAGTAATAATACATACACAATGAGTAATGATATCTTGGCAATATACACGGAATACCAGTACAGAGTTGATGTGCAGGGGTACAAGGTAATTGAGGTAGATACTGTATGTACATGTAATGTAACTAGGAATAAAGTCAATGCATATAGCCCAGGTAGCTATTTGGTTTTATGACTTGGGGGTAGAGGCTATTCAGGGTCCTGTTGGTTCAAGACTTGGTGCATTGTCACTGCTTGTCATGTGGTAGCAGAGACAACAATCTGTAGAAATGTAATCACTCTCAAATTCATAGACAGAGCTATGGATGCAAGGACTGACCATCCATTATAGAAAAATTATAGTTTTAGCAATTTTTTCAGGCTCTATAGTGTTTGTTTACATTTACTTTGCATGCAAATATTGGAGTAAAACAAGTTTATATTTTGGATTCTGATGGGGTACAACAGTGGCATGAGGCATATATAAGTTATATTCTTCAAGAATCAAAGGGTACATATCATTAATTAATATGTCCAAACATGGATGTAGGAACTGCTGACTGCCCCTTTCAATTTCCGCCCAGGAAATAGTGTCTATAGGTGCTGTCACAAAGTTCAATTTCAACACAGTTGTCACTGACTAGTTGGATATTCATTTCCCACTGGGCCAACCTTTCCTGTACTTACAGCATTCTTATAAATTCATTTTCTATCAAGTTTTTCTTTGGCGGACCTCATTTTGTTGTTCAAAATCTTATTTTTGCCTTTAATGTTCCTGGACACTCCACATTCAGGAGGGGCAGGTAAAAGGAAGAGGGGTGGATTGCTTATGTACATGGAAGATAACATTAAATCCAATCTTATCGAATGGAAACATGCCAACGACCTTGAATGTATGGGGTTGAATGTCTTCCCTCCCTTCATATGTCTCTCACTATTATTGGCTTATATCGACCAACCAACATTTTATGCCTTGTTAATTGACCATCTAAATTACGTTCTTAAAGATGTGATCATAAGAAGGAGATCATCCTCATGGTCAATTTCAATATAAACTGGGAAAATAAAACTTGCAGGGAAAAACTCAGACCATTTCAACCTGAATCAAATAATAGAAGAACCAACCAGACTAACACATACATCCCAGACTCAAATTTGGATGGTGTTTATTAACAGACCTGAACGAATAACTAAGTCCTTTACTTAGTAACTGGCATATCTGACCAAAATACTACATTAGTGTTTAGAAAACTCACTAGAAAGAGATGTAATAACTATATCAATGTGCAACCGTAACATCAAATAATCCCTCAAAGTGAGCAGAGTAACTATGATGCAGCTATAAATCAAATTAACTGGTCTGATCTGTTATGCAATGAAGACCCAGACATAACAATCCGTCAGCTTTTGACAAAGTGAATACTTATTTTACTATGAAATTCCAACGTAAGCAAGACGTAAAACCTCTCTACCATGGCTCAACAAGGACCTCTGGTGGCAAACTAGAGAAATTGAATCTTTCCTTGAAAAAAAGCACTGAAGTCTGGTCAGAATGATGACAGACATATATTTACCGCACTGAGAAAAAAGGTGGTAAGTAGTATAAAAAAGGTAAAAGCAGAATGCTTCCTCAGAGCGATCAATGAAGCTAAAGGAAATGGCAAAGTGATTTGGGAAAACCTCAACAAACTAACAAGTAGAGGAGCTGAAAAGTCAAAAAAGAAAACCACGAATTACAAGTTAATTAATGGGATTCTAACTCAAAACTGTGATTTGATATCCACCCCTTTTAACAATTTCTTTGTAGACTTTGTTAGGAACTGGCTCAAATATTTTCAAAAAAGACCACTGCTCTCACCTCTATGGATAATAACAAACCAATATTCAGTATTCCAGAAATGTCAGCAACAGCAGTGGACAGTATTATTAGCTCCCTCAGGAACTCTAGAACAAAATATGTAAAGTGTCTTCAGAAAGTATACAAACCCCTCGACTTTTTCAAAATGTTGCTATGTTGCAGCCTGGATTAAAAAAAATTGATTACAATTTGTGTCAGACACAATACCCCATAATGCCAAAGTGGAATTATGTTTTCAGAATATTTACAAATTGATTAAAAATGAAAGCTGAAATGTCTTGAGTCAATACGTATTCAACCCCTTTGTTATGGCAAGCCTAAATCAGTTCAGGAGTGAAAATGTAAGTCACAAGAAGTTGCATGGAGTGTCTGAGTTACAGTTTTGACTTAAATCGGCATGAAGATCTATGGCAAGACTTGAAAATGGTTGTCTAGCAATGATCAGCAACCAATTTGACAGTGCTTGAAGAATTTCTTTAATAAAAATGTGCAAATATTGTACAATCCAGGTGTGCAAAGCTCTTACCCATAAAGACACAACTGTAATTGCTGCCAAAGGAGATTGTAACATGTATTGACTCAGGGGTGTGAATAGTTATATAAATGAGATATTTCTGTATTTAATTTCAATACATTTGCAAAAATGTCTAAAGACATGTTTTCACTTTGTAATTATGTGGTATTGTGTGTAGATGGGTGAGAAAAAATATATTGAATACATTTTGAATTCAGGCTGTAACCTAACAAAATGTGGAATAAGTCAAGGGGTATGAATACTTTCTGAAGGCACTGTATAAACTTTTGTTACTTTTAATCCCTTCGGTCACAATAGTGAAGAAAAAATAATTGTACTTTACAGGCTCTAGAGAAATTAAAGTTGTTCTTATCAATAAATAAGTCATATATTATGCATTAAGGTGTTTAGTGTGATTCTGAAAAGTTTCATATGATTTCTCAAAATGGTCACAAGACCACGAGCATCAATCTCCAAGGAGTACTTTTACAGACAAATTTCGCATCAGAAGTCTCTATTCAACAGCTCAAAAAACAAATACTTTGCTGAAAGTATTTTATTTGTAAATACTATAATGGTTAAAGGGTATAGTTTACATATGTGCCTTAATTTTCAATACATTGAATACTTGATGCACGTGGTATATGAACATATCTTAGTGGTCACATTTGTGACCAATGGGAAAATACAGTGGCTCAAACCAATTATATACACTGAGTGCGCAAAATATTAGGAACACCTGCTCTTTCCATGACATAGACTTACTAGGTGAATCCAGGTGAAGCTATGATCCCTTATTGATGTCACCTGTTAAATCTACTTCTACTTCTACTACTGTAGATGAAGGGGAGGAGACAGGTTAAAGAATATTTTTTAAGCTTTGAGACAATTGAGACATGGATTGTGTATGTGTGCCATTTAGAGGGTGAATGGGCAAAACAAAATATTAAAGTGCCTTTGAACGGGGTATGGTAGTATGTACAAGGCGCACCGGTTTGAGTGTGTCTTAAACTGCAACGCTGCAGTTTTCCGTGTCTATCAGGAATGGTCCACCATCCAAAGGACATCCAGCCAAGGCCTCAGCGCAATCCACCGGGCATCCAGCGGGAGGCCCCGAACTGCCCGCCGACATTTACTCAAAGCTGGTGGCTTGTCATTATTAACCTCTTGGGGCTAGGTGGTACGCTAGCGTGCCACCCGTGGTGCACTCCATCAACAGCAGGTGCATTTCAAGAGCGGCAAATTTGAATCCAAATAAATGTCAAAATTCAAATTTTTCAAAAATACAACTATGTTACACCATTTGAAAGATAAACATCTCCTTAATCTAACCACGTTTTACGATTTCAAAAAGGTTTTACGGCGAAAGCATAAATTTAGAGTATGTTAGGACAGTACATTTACAAGAGTTGTGTGTAATGTTTTGTCAAGTCAAAGACAGGGTCACCAAAACCATAAAACCAGCTAAAATGATACACTAACCTTTTACAATCTCCATCAGATGACACTCCTAGGACATTATGTTAGACAATGCATGCATTTTTAGTTCTATCAAGTTGATATTTATATCCAAAAACAGCGTTTTACTATGGCATTGATGTTGAGGAAATCGTTTCCCTCCAATAACCGGCAGTCAAGTCAGCGTCACAAATTAAATAATTAAAATTAGAAAACATTGGTAAAATATTATATTGTCATTTAAAGAATTATAGATTTACATCTTTTGAACGCAATCAACTTGCCAGATTTAAAAATAACCTTACTGGGAAATCACACTTTGCAATAATCTGAGCACTGTGCCCAGAAAAATACGCGTTGCGATACAGACTAGACGTCATGTTGGGGAGATCTAAAATCGAAAATACTATGTAAATAATCCATTACCTTTGATTCTCTTCATCAGATGTCACTTCCAGGTATCACAGGTCCATAACGAATGTAGTTTTGTTCAAAAAAGCTCATCATTTATGTCCAAAAATCTCCGTCTCGTTAGCACATGATGTAAGCCAGCCGGACTTCTCGTCATGAACGAGGGGAAAAAATATATTTCCGTTCGTTCAAACATGTCAAACGTTGTATAGCATAAATCATTAGGGCCTTTTTTAACCAGAACATGAATAATATTCAAGGTGGACGAATGCATAGTCTTTTATAACGTATTGGAACGAGGGTACCCAACATGAAGTAGCGCGCCAGGTGTCTAATGGGACATCACCGTTCCATGGCTCTTGTTCGGTCAGATCTCCCTCCAGAAGACTCAAAACACTTTGTAAAGGCTGGTGACATCTAGTGGAAGCAATAGGAAGTGCCAAAATATTCCTAAACCCCTGTGTTTTTCAATGGGATAGGTTTAAAGTCAATACAACACATCAGGTATCCACTTCCTGTCAGAAAATGTCTCAGGGTTTTGCCTGCCAAATGAGTTCTGTTATACTCACAGACACCATTCAAACAGTTTTGGAAACTTTAGAGTGTTTTCTATCCATATATAATAAGTATATGCATATTCTAGTTACTGGGTAGGATTAGTAACCAGATTAAATCGGGTACATTTTTTTTATCCAGACGTGCAAATGCTGCCCCCTAGACCCAACAGGTTAATAGACAACAATAATTTTTTCCACACTCGCTTTATGGAATTCAAAATGACAATGCTTGTCTTTCATAATTTGATCAGTTATACTGGAATGTGTATTGTCAGTGTTTGTTGCTGACATGTCATGCCTTCGTTTGCTAATCCTGCCAATGAAAAAATCATTAAAGTAATCGGCAATATCAGTGGGTTTTGTGATGAACGAGCCATCTGATTCAATGAATGATGGCGCTGAGTTTTCATTTTAGATCCACATTTTTATTTAAGGTGCTCCAAAGCATTTTACTATCATTCTTTATATCATTTATCTTTGTTCATAGTATAGTTTATTCTTCTTTTTATTCAATTTAATCACATGATTTCTGAATTTGTAGCACGTTTGCCATTCGATTGTGCAGCCAGACTTATTTGCCATTACTTTTACCTCATCCCTCTCAACCATAAAATGTTTCAAATCCACAGGGATTTAACCATTTTTATAGTCATTTTCTTAATGAGTGCATGCTTATTAGTAACAGGAATAAGCAATTTCATGGCTACTACACTATATTGTGATCACTACATCCGATGGATTTAGATACTGCTTTAAAGCAAATTTCTGCAGCATTAGTAAAGATGTGATCAATACATGTTGATGATTTCATTCCTGTGCTGTTTGTAACTACCCTGGTAGGTTGACTGATAACCTGAACCAGTTTGCAAGCACTGGTTACAGTTTGAAGGTTTTTCTTGAGTGGGCAGCTTAGCAATTTTTTGAAAAACGTCCAAAATGACCAGGGGCGCCCCCTATTGGATGGGCACGGGTGGGGGGTGCTCCCTACCCAACCGTAGACCGCTTGCTCCCACCAAAAGGCATTACAAACCATTTTAAAAATGTGCTTCTGATAACCCATTTCAATCACCAGGTGCATGGCTGTCCATTTGCAATATGTTTCAATTGGCATTTACCATCACGAATTTGACATGCTCAAAAATAATGCAGAAATGCAAAATTTACTGGCCCGATGAACTCGGGATGGCCTGGCAGTGATAGTGGTTCCTCTCCATTGCACGTTGTGTTGTTTTCATCATTTCCATTTGGTGATGTTTTTTTCACTGTTGAATCATATTGCAAATGGACAGTACATTTGCAATATGATTCAACAGTGAAAAATGTTTAAATGGGTATTTACCATCACGAATTTGACATGCTCAAAAAAAGCAGGAATGCAAAATTGACTGGCCGATGAACTCGGGATGGCCAGGCAGTGACTCTGGTTCCTCTCCATCGCTCATTGGTGTTGATTTCAGAATGTCATTTTGGTGATGGTCTACCACTGTTTAACCTCTATGGGCTAGGTGGGACGCAGGCGTCCCACCCGTGGTGCACTCCATCAACAGCAGGTGCATTTCAAGAGCGGCAAATTTGAATCCAAATAAATGTCAAAATTCAAATTTTTCAAACATACAACTATTTTACACCCTTTGAAAGATAAACATCTCCTTAATCTAACCACGTTTTACGATTTCAAAAAGGTTTTACGGCGAAAGCATAAATTTAGAGTATGTTAGGACAGTACATTTACAAGAGTTGTGTGTAATGTTTTGTCAATTCAAAGACAGGGTCACCAAAACCATAAAACCAGCTAAAATGATGCACTAACCTTTTACAATCTCCATCAGATGACACTCCTAGGACATTATGTTAGACAATGCATGCATTTTTAGTTCTATCAAGTTCATATTTATATCCAAAAACAGCGTTTTACTATGGCATTGATGTTGAGGAAATCGTTTCCCTCCAATAACCGGCAGTCAAGTCAGCATCACAAATTAAATAATTAAAATTAGAAAACATTGGTCAAATATTATATTGTCATTTAAAGAATTATAGATTTACATCTCTTGAACGCAATCAACTTGCCAGATTTAAAAATAACCTTACTGGGAAATCACACTTTGCAATAATCTGAGCACTGCGCCCAGAAAAATACGCGTTGCGATACAGACTAGTCGTCATGTTGGGGAGATCTAAAATCGAAAATACTATGTAAATAATCCATTACCTTTGATTCTCTTCATCAGATGTCACTTCCAGGTATCACAGGTCCATAACGAATGTAGTTTTGTTCAAAAAAGCTCATCATTTATGTCCAAAAATCTCCGTCTTGTTGCACATGATCTAAGCCCGCCGGACTTCACTTCATGAACGAGGGTAAAAAATATATTTACGTTCGTTCAAACATGTCAAACGTTGTATAGCATAAATCATTAGGGCCTTTTTTAACCAGAACATGAATAATATTCAAGGTGGACGAATGCATACTCTTTTATAACGTATTGGAACGAGGGTACCCAACATGAACTCGCGCGCCAGGTGTCTAATGGGCCATCATCGTTCCATGGCTCTTGTTCAGTCATATCTCCCTCCAGAAGACTCAAAACACTTTGTAAAGGCTGGTGACATCTAGTGGAAGCAATAGGAAGTGCCAAAATATTCCTCAGCCCCTGTGTTTTTCAATGGCATAGGTTTAAAGGTAATACAACACATCAGGTATCCACTTCCTGTCAGAAAATGTCTCAGGGTTTTGCCTGCCAAATGAGTTCTGTTATACTCACAGACACCATTCAAACAGTTTTAGAAACTTTAGAGTGTTTTCTATCCATATATAATAAGTATATGCATATTCTAGTTACTGGGTAGGATTAGTAACCAGATTAAATCGGGTACATTTTTTTTATCCAGCCGTGCAAATACTGCCCCCTAGCCCTAACAGGTTAAACATATTGCAAATGGACAAAAGTCAGCCAGCTAGTCACTGTCCATCAGTCAATTAGATATCATTCTGACACCAAACTGATACAAACTGACACCACACCCACTTTTTCCAACTCGTTTAGAAGCCAACTATCACATATTTCAGAGCAGGCCCAAAATTCACAATGCCTTCTGATTAAACCATAATAAAAATATAAAACACGTAGATACGTTCTAGCTGCGCGTCCAGTTCTGACATTATGTGTAAGCCTATGTGAGGCAACCCCGAATCTCGAGTTTCGGCTCGATATGTCATTCGGTGCCCGAGCAACGACCTTAATTGGTGCTGAAAATCCACTTTTTCCGTGCGTTGCTACGGGGTCCTTGAATGAGCTAACGGACAGAAACTTTGGGGTCCATCTCTATGGGCGGAAGTTGTTTCAATGCACCTAGTCTTGCGACTCTGGGACTTTTCTAAATGTCGTCATTTTCCTAATGGTCAAAATGAATTGAAGTTATTGCAAATGTATGAGGCTGTTTCTCGGTTTGAGAACCTTCTAGAGCCACATAACTCACCACACACTATCGACTTGAGCTCTAGAACAGGTTTCTAAAGTTTTAGTGCTCTAGGTCTGACGGTTCTTTGATAGTTCGAACGAAGGTAACTATTGCAGGCTCTGTGTGTCTTTCAGCCCCGCACTGTGTCACTTCATCCTACGTGTGTGTGTGTGAGAGAGTGTTTTTTCTTTGACATCTGTTGGGAGAAATGACTGATTTACAGTTCAAGAGGGTTGCCTAATCACACATATGGAGTTTTGGAAAGATCTGACCTTTTTAACCCTTCGAAACAGCCCCTATGACCCCAATGTAAGGCACTTTCATTTGGCACAGGAAGCTAAAAGTAAACACATATCCTGATTGGGGTATGCTCTTACAGAATTCTGAGTTTAAAGTATTTACATTAAGAACTGACTGATTTACACTGGGTTGAATGCACTATTTCTCACAAACTGCAGGTTGGGAATGGCAAAACACTTTTAGGGTGATTTTAACCACTTCCGGTTGCTCCAGAAAGCTTAGAATCGACACAGGTACACCTCATAGTGGCCTGATGGAGTGTCATTGAAGACAGGTTCATAAGGCATTCATAACCTACATAGGCTTTGGGTTGAATTTAGGGGAGCTGGCAATGTATTCCTTTGGGGAAAGGTGTCATTATAATCTGTGAGATGAAAAAACCCTGTTTTCACTGTTAAGGGTTAATGCCACATGGTCAAGGTTAGGCTTGCATATACCGGGAGGACCATATGAACATTCCTTTGGTTGAATTGTCCTTCTAAGCCTAATGGTTCCACCGCTGTCCCCCAAAAGCAAGTCAAATTTAGGGCCAGGCTTAATTTTGGGCCTACTTTTTTCACGGTTGCTGCGCTCAGAGCGAGCTACAGTCAAGCGGGGCATCTCGTTGAACTCTGCACGGCCTAGAGACTACGGTGATGCTGTTTTTAGTGTTGATTTCAGTTTGTCAATTTGGTGATGGTTCATCACTGTTTAAACATATTGCAAATGTATAAAAGGCAACCAGCAAGTCAGCGTTCATCAGTCAATTAGATATCATTCTGACACCAAACCCACTTTTTCCAACTCGCTTAGAAGCCAACTATCACATATTTCAGAGCAGGCCCATAATTCACAGTGCCTCCAGTTTAAACCATAATAAAAACGTAAAACACGTAGTTACATTCTAGCTGCGGGTCCATTTCTGATATTATGTGTGGCGACCCAGAATCCCGAGTTTCAGCTCGATAGGTCAATGGGCTGAGGCAGTTTCAATGCACCTAGTCTTGCGACTTTGGGACTTTTCTTTATGTCGTCATTTTCGTAATGGTCAAAATGAATCGAAGTTATTGCAAATGTACGAGGCTGTTTGGACATTCACCCGCCGCTCCACCCTCAGGCGGGTGGTCAAAGACTGCCCGTCTCCTTCTCCCCTCACAATGTTGGCCCACTCCAGGGATTTCCCTGAGAGGCACGAGACGAAGGCAGATACCCTCTCATGGCCCAAAGGAGCCAGGTGGACGGTTGCCAGGTAGAGCTCTAGCTGCAATAGGAAACCCTGGCAGCGTGCAGCCATCCCATAGTACTCCCGGGGAAGGGCGAGACGAATCCCACTTGGACCGGGTGGAGGGGAGGCGAGTAGTGCAGGCCTGGTTGTGCTGGGGGAGGTGCTGGAGGAACTCCCTGTCTCTCCCAGCGGTCCATGGTTTGGACAACGCAGTCCATGGCTGCGCCGAGATGGTGGATCATTTCCGCTTGCTCCTGGACGCGCTCCTCCTGCTGACTCCATATGGCGGTGTGGGATTCTGTAAGGGGGTGCGTAACTGGTGGTAGGGAAGTCAGTCGCAGGAGAGAAGAACTAGGTTGTAGCCGGAGCAGTTTAATCCAAAAACCAACGGCATAACAATACAACAGAATATGGGTACAATACCCGACACGCACCAGTAAACAAGTGCACAAGCACTAACAACAAACAATCCCACACAAAGACATGGGGGGAACAGAGGGTTAAATACACAACAAATAATGAGGGAAATGGAAACCAGGTGTGTAATAAAACAAGACAAAACAAATTAAAAATGAATAATGGATCGATGATGGCTAGAAGACCGGTGTCGCCGACCGCTGAACGCAGCCCGAACAAGGAGAGGAAACGACTTGGAAGTCGTGAGACTTATCCAGAAAGACTCACAGCTGTAATCACTGCCAAATGTGATTCTAAGATTTATTGTGAATACTTATCTAAATGAGATATTTCTGTATTTCATTTTCAATAAATTAGCAAAAATACCTAAAAACACGTTTTCACTTTGTCATTATGGGATATTGTGTGTAGAACCAGTCACTAATATTTTTTTTTCATTTTTAAATTCAGGATGTAGCTTAGAAGATCCAGGATATGTTACTGCTGTTCACTCTACCGGGAGTGCTGTTATCAAGCTCACTCAATGAAGCTAACTCTCAAGACGGTATGTCTCGTGTCTGTGTGTGTATGTTCATATGTGTACTACTATTACTGCTCAGTGTAATCTGATGTAATTTGCACTGCATGCACTGCATCTGTACTATGGTCAAGTTCACATTGTTACACAATAAAAACACTGAATGAAACATTATTATGTAACATATATGATGTAATTGAAACACTCTTAAAAATGTAAGATCAATAAAAAAACGACTAAACATGTGTAATGCTTGATAGTTTATTGGAGGATCACAGTGTGACACGTCAACCATACAACATTGCACAAAGAAATTCTGATCATTAATATAAATCCGCTGTCTTGACGAAAAAACGACCATGTGTCAGGACATAAAGTACGTTTATGGATAAAACATATATTCTTCATTATGTTGATGAGTTCTTCTCAGTACCAAAGTACCAAAGAACTGTATTACTGTTTTGTTTTTTGTTAGTCAGTGATTGATGGATGGATGTTGGAATGATTCATTGAGGTGTTGTTAGTGATGTCTTCAGAGGTGATAGTTGATTCCATATGGAGACTGAAAAGGATCCTCGGCATCCCAATTCTGGTCTCTTCTCACCCCACAATTTCCTTGGCTTTGTTCCAAAGCTCGCTCCAAACTGGAATACAGTTTTAAATATGCTTTATAGAAAATACATTTTTAAAAAGGTAAAAATGTAAAAATGACTACGACATGTTGAATAAATATCCCATTTACCATTGACTACCTTTTAAACCTATTGTTTTTAGGCCAGTATTTGACTACCATTTTAAAAAGAATTTGCCTCTATGAAACATGATGCTAATAAACAGTAGAGATGGAGTTAGCCATGTTGCTCCCTCCTCTTTCCCTACCACCCTCTGCTAACCTCCCGTTGTGACTTTACTGTTGCTCAGAAAGACAGACAGACCGATAGATAGATAGATAGATAGATAGATAGATAGATAGATAGATAGATAGATAGATAGATAGATAGATAGATAGATAGATAGATAGATAGATAGATAGATAGATAGATAGATAGATAGATAGATAGATAGATAGATAGATAGCTCACATGGTGCTTCATCTTCAGAGGCGCTGGTCTTCAGAGCAGCCAACTTTGCCAAAAATGCAGCATTTCCACCTTTTAGATCATCCTCCTGCAGGAGAGCTGAGGAAGAAAGATTTTTCATTTAACTAAATTATATCAGATTAAACCAGGGCAGTAAAGTAGTACACATTCACAAACAAGACATACCTTCCTCAGAGTTATCTTCATTGAGGGAGCTTGCTAACAGGACACCCACTAGAGCGAACAGCAGTAACATACTCTGGATCTTCATCCTTTACTAAAGCACATAGAGCACAATATGTTAACACACACAAGACACACAGTGGGTCCTTTTACACTACCAAATTAAAGATCAGCAAGTTAGTATGGATCCCAGGTCGACCGTGTTACATTATACACATGTCCACCTACATCTCTCCATCCATTCCTACCTGTCCACTTGTATACACCTGCCCACTCTTATACACCTTTGCAAAGAAGATTCTCAGTGAAAACAAACATATCTCTTACAGTTGGACGATGCTGTCTGATTGATGGCTGTTTATCTGGATGATGTCTTCTGGTCTTCAGTAGTAGTGTGGTGTCTCTCTGCCCTCTGCAGCCCTGTTTTATACTCTTTCTGCAGCTACTGTACCTGCCCCATCCATCCACACCTCTCACAGCCGAATAACAAACAAGATGACATTACAGATAAGGCGATAACGGCAGTCATGCACAGCCTGAAGTGTATGACCTCCCTCCAGGCAAATTTCTGGTCAATATTATGGTTTCCTAGTAATTTCAACTACATTTGTGACTTGGAGCTTGGATAGCAAGTTGAGAGTGGAGTATATATACTTGTGATGGTGAGAACATGTTTTTGTCTGAATTACAGCTGTAACGACCCTTTGAGAAGAATTAAACTTGGTTAATCCTCTCTAGTGTTCGTGAGTTATTTGCTCTGAAAAATTTGAACCTAACGCTCTGTAGTAACTTGCGGTCGGAGGCCGAGCAGTTGCCATACCAGGAGGTGATGCAACCAGTCAGGGTGCTCTTGCTGGTGCAGCTGTAGACCTTTTTGAGGATCTGAGGACCCATGCCAAATCTTTTCAGTCTCCTGAGGGGGAATAGGTGTTGTAGGGCCATCTTCACTACTGTCTTGGTGTGTTTGGACCATGATAGTTTGTTGGTGATGTGGACACCAAGGATCTTGAAGCTCTCAACCTGCTCCGCTACTGCCCCGTCGATGAGAGTTGGGGCGTGCTCAGTCCTCCTTTTCCTCTAGTAAACAATCATCACCTTTGTCTTGATCATGTTGAGGGAGAGGTTGTTATCCTGGCACCACACCACCAGGTCTCTGACCTCCTCCCTATAGGCTGTTGTCAGTGATCAGGCCCCTGAGTCTTCTTTTGTTATACCCAGTTTGGGTAAAAAAAACTATTTTTAGTACACAAAATGTTTTCTTGCTTCACAAGAGCATCTCTCCCCCTCTTTTCTCATTCTCTCCTCAGCAACAATGGAAAAAACCATTTGAGGCCCTTTGCACACCACCCATAGTCCATCTTGATTTGTCCAAACCGAGCACGCACCCTGCACGTGAACAGAAACTGTCCCAACATATTTTATATAACAGTATATAATAAGTTAACCAACATAGGCCCAACAGCTGTAGTAAAACCTAGAGCTTATGAAAATAAACAAATCTGATTAAATGTATACAACGTATACAAAATATATATCCACATATTATTATTGTTTAAACCATAGTTCTAAATACATGTTTTAACAGGGTAATACACTAGCATATAATGGGCCTTTGAAGACCACAGCACTCTGCGGCCAGAGCCTTAATTAATTACATTAAAGACCACAAAACTATAAGGTCTTTCACATAAGACTGTTATGATCGAGATGGATTCTTTCCACATCGATATGCAAAACGACATTTCAAAATATCATGCTTCAGGCTAGGCGTAATTGTCCAAAGCTCAGTTGTCCTGAGTCTGCACAACACTGCCAGGACCTAGGATCAAGTGAGACACTCAAGTTTTTTAATCGTATATATCTCTTGACATATTCATGAAAATAGTAATGGCCTCTAAACCTTCAACCTGCATACTGGACCCTATTCCAACTAAATCGAGTCTCCCATTAGTGCATTCACATAGGTGTACTTTTTGTCCAGGTAGGGAAATGGGAGTGAGGAGTGCAATAGAGATTGCATCATGTGTGGATCTATATCGAATCTCCCATTCCTCTCAGAAATATTAGAAAATGCTGTTGCGCAGCAACTCACTGCCTTCCTGAAGACAAACAATGTATATGAAACGCTTCAGTCTGGTATTAGACTTAGTGCTGCTTTTGCCATTATCGATCACCACATTCTTTTGGAGAGATTGGAAACCCAAATTGGTCTACAAGGACAAGTTCTGGCCTAGTTTAGATATTTTCCTGTCGGAAAGATAACAGTTTGTCTCTGTGGATGGTTTTTCCTCTGACAAATCAACTGCAAGCTTCGGTGTTCCTCAAGGTTCCGTTATAGGACCACTAGTGTTTCACTACATATTTTACCTCTTGGTGATGTCATTCGGAAACATAATGTTAACTGAAATGTATTTAGTGCTTTGTCCAGGTAGCCGGAAAGTAGAGCTTTGCAGTAGTCTAATCTATAAGTGACAAAAGCATGAATTAATTTATCTGCATCATTTTGGACAGAAAGTTTCTGATTTGTGCAATGTTACGAAGATAGAAAAAAGCTATCCTTGAAATATTCTTGATATGTTCATCAAAAGAGAGATCAGGGTCCAGAGTAACGCCCAGGTCCTTCACAGTTTGACACTTTCTAAGGCTTCCATTGGCTCTCTAAAGCCGCCAGAAAGTGGAATGGGGTGTCTGCTGTCTCTGGGCAAAGTACAGCAGCAGAGTTTGTAAGTGGTCAGCCTGGGGACAGTGAGACTGAGATGCGCATTCACGAGACTTCTCCATTTTTTTTCTTTCAGCCTTTGAATGAATGCAACGTTTCCCGGTTGGAATATTATCACTATTTTACTAGAAAAATAGCATAAAAAAAGATTTTAAACAGCGTTTGACATGCTTCTAAGTACGGCAATGGAATATTTCAAGTTTTTTTGTCACGAAATGCGCTCGCGCGTTACCCTTCGGATAGTGACCTTGGATATAACTATGGATTATTTGGAACCAAAACAACATTTGTTGTTGAAGTAGAAGTCCTGGGAGTGCATTCTGACGAAGAACAGCAAAGGTAATCCAATTTTTCTAATAGTAATTCTGAGTTTAGTGAGCCCCAAACTTGGTGGGTGTCAAATTATCTAGCCTGTGATGGCCGAGCTATGTACTCAGAATATTGCAAAATGTGCTTTCGCCGAAAAGCTATTTTAAAATCTGACATGGCGTTTGCATAAAGGAGTTCAGTATCTATAATTCTTAACCTCTATGGGTTAGGTGGGACGCTAGCGTGCCACCCGTGGTGCACTCCATCAACAGCAGGTGCATTTCAAGAGCGGCAAATTTGAATCCAAATAAATGTCAAAATTCAAATTTTTCAAACATACAACTATTTTACACCCTTTGAAAGATAAACATCTCCTTAATCTAACCACGTTTTACGATTTCAAAAAGGTTTTACGGCGAAAGCATAAATTTAGAGTATGTTAGGACAGTACATTTACAAGAGTTGTGTGTAATGTTTTGTCAAGTCAAAGACAGGGTCACCAAAACCATAAAACCAGCTAAAATGATGCACTAACCTTTTACAATCTCCATCAGATGACACTCCTAGGACATTATGTTAGACAATGCATGCATTTTTAGTTCTATCAAGTTCATATTTATATCCAAAAACAGCGTTTTACTATGGCATTGATGTTGAGGAAATCGTTTCCCTCCAATAACCGGCAGTCAAGTCAGCGTCACAAATTAAATAATTAAAATTAGAAAACATTGGTAAAATATTATATTGTCATTTAAAGAATTATAGATTTACATCTCTTGAACGCAATCAACTTGCCAGATTTAAAAATAACCTTACTGGGAAATCACACTTTGCAATAATCTGAGCACTGCGCCCAGAAAAATACGCGTTGCGATACAGACTAGACGTCATGTTGGGGAGATCTAAAATCGAAAATACTATGTAAATAATCCATTACCTTTGATTCTCTTCATCAGATGTCACTTCCAGGTATCACAGGTCCATAACGAATGTAGTTTTGTTCAAAAAAGCTCATCATTTATGTCCAAAAATCTCCGTCTTGTTAGCACATGATCTAAGCCAGCCGGACTTCTCGTCATGAACGAGGGGAAAAAATATATTTACGTTCGTTCAAACATGTCAAACGTTGTATAGCATAAATCATTAGGGCCTTTTTTAACCAGAACATGAATAATATTCAAGGTGGACGAATGCATACTCTTTTATAACGTATTGGAACGAGGGTACCCAACATGAACTCGCGCGCCAGGTGTCTAATGGGACATCATCGTTCCATGGCTCTTGTTCGGTCAGATCTCCCTCCAGAAGACTCAAAACACTTTGTAAAGGCTGGTGACATCTAGTGGAAGCAATAGGAAGTGCCAAAATATTCCTCAGCCCCTGTGTTTTTCAATGGGATAGGTTTAAAGGTAATACAACACATCAGGTATCCACTTCCTGTCAGAAAATGTCTCAGGGTTTTGCCTGCCAAATGAGTTCTGTTATACTCACAGACACCATTCAAACAGTTTTAGAAACTTTAGAGTGTTTTCTATCCATATATAATAAGTATATGCATATTCTAGTTACTGGGTAGGATTAGTAACCAGATTAAATCGGGTACATTTTTTTTATCCAGCCGTGCAAATACTGCCCCCTAGCCCTAACAGGTTAAACATATTGCAAATGGACAAAAGTCAGCCAGCTAGTCACTGTCCATCAGTCAATTAGATATCATTCTGACACCAAACTGATACAAACTGACACCACACCCACTTTTTCCAACTCGTTTAGAAGCCAACTATCACATATTTCAGAGCAGGCCCAAAATTCACAATGCCTTCTGATTAAACCATAATAAAAATATAAAACACATAGATACGTTCTAGCTGCGCGTCCAGTTCTGACATTATGTGTAGGCCTATGTGAGGCAACCCCGAATCTCGAGTTTCGGCTCGATATGTCATTCGGTGCCCGAGCAACGACCTTAATTGGTGCTGAAAATCCACTTTTTCCGTGCGTTGCTACGGGGTCCTTGAATGAGCTAACGGACAGAAACTTTGGGGTCCATCTCTATGGGCGGAAGTTGTTTCAATGCACCTAGTCTTGCGACTCTGGGACTTTTCTAAATGTCGTCATTTTCCTAATGGTCAAAATGAATTGAAGTTATTGCAAATGTATGAGGCTGTTTCTCGGTTTGAGAACCTTCTAGAGCCACATAACTCACCACACACTATCGACTTGAGCTCTAGAACAGGTTTCTAAAGTTTTAGTGCTCTAGGTCTGACGGTTCTTTGATAGTTCGAACGAAGGTAACTATTGCAGGCTCTGTGTGTCTTTCAGCCCCGCACTGTGTCACTTCATCCTACGTGTGTGTGTGTGAGAGAGTGTTTTTTCTTTGACATCTGTTGGGAGAAATGACTGATTTACAGTTCAAGAGGGTTGCCTAATCACACATATGGAGTTTTGGAAAGATCTGACCTTTTTAACCCTTCGAAACAGCCCCTATGACCCCAATGTAAGGCACTTTCATTTGGCACAGGAAGCTAAAAGTAAACACATATCCTGATTTGGGTATGCTCTTACAGAATTCTGAGTTTAAAGTATTTACATTAAGAACTGACTGATTTACACTGGGTTGAATGCACTATTTCTCACAAACTGCAGGTTGGGAATGGCAAAACACTTTTAGGGTGATTTTAACCACTTCCGGTTGCTCCAGAAAGCTTAGAATCGACACAGGTACACCTCATAGTGGCCTGATGGAGTGTCATTGAAGACAGGTTCATAAGGCATTCATAACCTACATAGGCTTTGGGTTGAATTTAGGGGAGCTGGCAATGTATTCCTTTGGGGAAAGGTGTCATTATAATCTGTGAGATGAAAAAACCCTGTTTTCACTGTTAAGGGTTAATGCCACATGGTCAAGGTTAGGCTTGCATAGACCGGGAGGACCATATGAACATTCCTTTGGTTGAATTGTCCTTCTAAGCCTAATGGTTCCGCCGCTGTCCCCCAAAAGCAAGTCAAATTTAGGGCCAGGCTTAATTTTGGGCCTACTTTTTCACGGTTGCTGCGCTCAGAGCGAGCTACAGTCAAGCGGGGCATCTCGTTGAACTCTGCACGGCCTAGAGACTACGGTGATGCTGTTTTTAGTGTTGATTTCAGTTTGTCAATTTGGTGATGGTTCATCACTGTTTAAACATATTGCAAATGTATAAAAGGCAACCAGCAAGTCAGCGTTCATCAGTCAATTAGATATCATTCTGACACCAAACCCACTTTTTCCAACTCGCTTAGAAGCCAACTATCACATATTTCAGAGCAGGCCCATAATTCACAGTGCCTCCAGTTTAAACCATAATAAAAACGTAAAACACGTAGTTACATTCTAGCTGCGGGTCCATTTCTGATATTATGTGTGGCGACCCAGAATCCCGAGTTTCAGCTCGATAGGTCAATGGGCTGAGGCAGTTTCAATGCACCTAGTCTTGCGACTTTGGGACTTTTCTTTATGTCGTCATTTTCGTAATGGTCAAAATGAATCGAAGTTATTGCAAATGTACGAGGCTGTTTGGACATTCACCCGCCGCTCCACCCTCAGGCGGGTGGTCAAAGACTGCCCGTCTCCTTCTCCCCTCACAATGTTGGCCCACTCCAGGGATTTCCCTGAGAGGCACGAGACGAAGGCAGATACCCCCTCATGGCCCAAAGGAGCCGGGTGGACGGTTGCCAGGTAGAGCTCTAGCTGCAATAGGAAACCCTGGCAGCGTGCAGCCATCCCATAGTACTCCCGGGGAAGGGCGAGACGAATCCCACTTGGACCGGGTGGAGGGGAGGCGAGTAGTGCAGGCCCTGGTTGTGCTGGGGGAGGTGCTGGAGGAACTCCCTGTCTCTCCCAGCGGTCCATGGTTTGGACAACGCAGTCCATGGCGGCGCCGAGATGGTGGATCATTTCCGCTTGCTCCTGGACGCGCTCCTCCTGCTGACTCCATATGGCGGTGTGGGATTCTGTAAGGGGGTGCGTAACTGGTGGTAGGGAAGTCAGTCGCAGGAGAGAAGAACTAGGTTGTAGCCGGAGCAGTTTAATCCAAAAACCAACGGCATAACAATACAACAGAATATGGGTACAATACCCGACACGCACCAGTAAACAAGTGCACAAGCACTAACAACAAACAATCCCACACAAAGACATGGGGGGAACAGAGGGTTAAATACACAACAAATAATGAGGGAAATGGAAACCAGGTGTGTAATAAAACAAGACAAAACAAATTAAAAATGAATAATGGATCGATGATGGCTAGAAGACCGGTGTCGCCGACCGCTGAACGCAGCCCGAACAAGGAGAGGAAACGACTTGGAAGTCGTGAGACTTATCCAGAAAGACTCACAGCTGTAATCACTGCCAAATGTGATTCTAAGATTTATTGTGAATACTTATCTAAATGAGATATTTCTGTATTTCATTTTCAATAAATTAGCAAAAATACCTAAAAACACGTTTTCACTTTGTCATTATGGGATATTGTGTGTAGAACCAGTCACTAATATTTTTTTTTCATTTTTAAATTCAGGATGTAGCTTAGAAGATCCAGGATATGTTACTGCTGTTCACTCTACCGGGAGTGCTGTTATCAAGCTCACTCAATGAAGCTAACTCTCAAGACGGTATGTCTCGTGTCTGTGTGTGTATGTTCATATGTGTACTACTATTACTGCTCAGTGTAATCTGATGTAATTTGCACTGCATGCACTGCATCTGTACTATGGTCAAGTTCACATTGTTACACAATAAAAACACTGAATGAAACATTATTATGTAACATATATGATGTAATTGAAACACTCTTAAAAATGTAAGATCAATAAAAAAACGACTAAACATGTGTAATGCTTGATAGTTTATTGGAGGATCACAGTGTGACACGTCAACCATACAACATTGCACAAAGAAATTCTGATCATTAATATAAATCCGCTGTCTTGACGAAAAAACGACCATGTGTCAGGACATAAAGTACGTTTATGGATAAAACATATATTCTTCATTATGTTGATGAGTTCTTCTCAGTACCAAAGTACCAAAGAACTGTATTACTGTTTTGTTTTTTGTTAGTCAGTGATTGATGGATGGATGTTGGAATGATTCATTGAGGTGTTGTTAGTGATGTCTTCAGAGGTGATAGTTGATTCCATATGGAGACTGAAAAGGATCCTCGGCATCCCAATTCTGGTCTCTTCTCACCCCACAATTTCCTTGGCTTTGTTCCAAAGCTCGCTCCAAACTGGAATACAGTTTTAAATATGCTTTATAGAAAATACATTTTTAAAAAGGTAAAAATGTAAAAATGACTACGACATGTTGAATAAATATCCCATTTACCATTGACTACCTTTTAAACCTATTGTTTTTAGGCCAGTATTTGACTACCATTTTAAAAAGAATTTGCCTCTATGAAACATGATGCTAATAAACAGTAGAGATGGAGTTAGCCATGTTGCTCTCTCCTCTTTCCCTACCACCCTCTGCTAACCTCCCGTTGTGACTTTACTGTTGCTCAGAAAGACAGACAGACCGATAGATAGATAGATAGATAGATAGATAGATAGATAGATAGATAGATAGATAGATAGATAGATAGATAGATAGATAGATAGATAGATAGATAGATAGATAGATAGATAGATAGATAGATAGATAGATAGATAGATAGATAGATAGATAGATAGATAGATAGATAGCTCACATGGTGCTTCATCTTCAGAGGCGCTGGTCTTCAGAGCAGCCAACTTTGCCAAAAATGCAGCATTTCCACCTTTTAGATCATCCTCCTGCAGGAGAGCTGAGGAAGAAAGATTTTTCATTTAACTAAATTATATCAGATTAAACCAGGGCAGTAAAGTAGTACACATTCACAAACAAGACATACCTTCCTCAGAGTTATCTTCATTGAGGGAGCTGGCTAACAGGACACCCACTAGAGCGAACAGCAGTAACATACTCTGGATCTTCATCCTTTACTAAAGCACATAGAGCACAATATGTTAACACACACAAGACACACAGTGGGTCCTTTTACACTACCAAATTAAAGATCAGCAAGTTAGTATGGATCCCAGGTCGACCGTGTTACATTATACACATGTCCACCTACATCTCTCCATCCATTCCTACCTGTCCACTTGTATACACCTGCCCACTCTTATACACCTTTGCAAAGAAGATTCTCAGTGAAAACAAACATATCTCTTACAGTTGGACGATGCTGTCTGATTGATGGCTGTTTATCTGGATGATGTCTTCTGGTCTTCAGTAGTAGTGTGGTGTCTCTCTGCCCTCTGCAGCCCTGTATTATACTCTTTCTGCAGCTACTGTACCTGCCCCATCCATCCACACCTCTCACAGCCGAATAACAAACAAGATGACATTACAGATAAGGCGATAACGGCAGTCATGCACAGCCTGAAGTGTATGACCTCCCTCCAGGCAAATTTCTGGTCAATATTATGGTTTCCTAGTAATTTCAACTACATTTGTGACTTGGAGCTTGGATAGCAAGTTGAGAGTGGAGTATATATACTTGTGATGGTGAGAACATGTTTTTGTCTGAATTACAGCTGTAACGACCCTTTGAGAAGAATTAAACTTGGTTAATCCTCTCTAGTGTTCGTGAGTTATTTGCTCAGAAAAATTTGAACCTAACGCTCTGTAGTAACTTGCGGTCGGAGGCCGAGCAGTTGCCATACCAGGAGGTGATGCAACCAGTCAGGGTGCTCTTGCTGGTGCAGCTGTAGACCTTTTTGAGGATCTGAGGACCCATGCCAAATCTTTTCAGTCTCCTGAGGGGGAATAGGTGTTGTAGGGCCATCTTCACTACTGTCTTGGTGTGTTTGGACCATGATAGTTTGTTGGTGATGTGGACACCAAGGATCTTGAAGCTCTCAACCTGCTCCGCTACTGCCCCGTCGATGAGAGTTGGGGCGTGCTCAGTCCTCCTTTTCCTCTAGTAAACAATCATCACCTTTGTCTTGATCATGTTGAGGGAGAGGTTGTTATCCTGGCACCACACCACCAGGTCTCTGACCTCCTCCCTATAGGCTGTTGTCAGTGATCAGGCCCCTGAGTCTTCTTTTGTTATACCCAGTTTGGGTAAAAAAAACTATTTTTAGTACACAAAATGTTTTCTTGCTTCACAAGAGCATCTCTCCCCCTCTTTTCTCATTCTCTCCTCAGCAACAATGGAAAAAACCATTTGAGGCCCTTTGCACACCACCCATAGTCCATCTTGATTTGTCCAAACCGAGCACGCACCCTGCACGTGAACAGAAACTGTCCCAACATATTTTATATAACAGTATATAATAAGTTAACCAACATAGGCCCAACAGCTGTAGTAAAACCTAGAGCTTATGAAAATAAACAAATCTGATTAAATGTATACAACGTATACAAAATATATATCCACATATTATTATTGTTTAAACCATAGTTCTAAATACATGTTTTAACAGGGTAATACACTAGCATATAATGGGCCTTTGAAGACCACAGCACTCTGCGGCCAGAGCCTTAATTAATTACATTAAAGACCACAAAACTATAAGGTCTTTCACATAAGACTGTTATGATCGAGATGGATTCTTTCCACATCGATATGCAAAACGACATTTCAAAATATCATGCTTCAGGCTAGGCGTAATTGTCCAAAGCTCAGTTGTCCTGAGTCTGCACAACACTGCCAGGACCTAGGATCAAGGGAGACACTCAAGTTTTTTAATCGTATATATCTCTTGACATATTCATGAAAATAGTAATGGCCTCTAAACCTTCAACCTGCATACTGGACCCTATTCCAACTAAATCGAGTCTCCCATTAGTGCATTCACATAGGTGTACTTTTTGTCCAGGTAGGGAAATGGGAGTGAGGAGTGCAATAGAGATTGCATCATGTGTGGATCTATATCGAATCTCCCATTCCTCTCAGAAATATTAGAAAATGCTGTTGCGCAGCAACTCACTGCCTTCCTGAAGACAAACAATGTATATGAAACGCTTCAGTCTGGTATTAGACTTAGTGCTGCTTTTGCCATTATCGATCACCACATTCTTTTGGAGAGATTGGAAACCCAAATTGGTCTACAAGGACAAGTTCTGGCCTAGTTTAGATATTTTCCTGTCGGAAAGATAACAGTTTGTCTCTGTGGATGGTTTTTCCTCTGACAAATCAACTGCAAGCTTCGGTGTTCCTCAAGGTTCCGTTATAGGACCACTAGTGTTTCACTACATATTTTACCTCTTGGTGATGTCATTCGGAAACATAATGTTAACTGAAATGTATTTAGTGCTTTGTCCAGGTAGCCGGAAAGTAGAGCTTTGCAGTAGTCTAATCTATAAGTGACAAAAGCATGAATTAATTTATCTGCATCATTTTGGACAGAAAGTTTCTGATTTGTGCAATGTTACGAAGATAGAAAAAAGCTATCCTTGAAATATTCTTGATATGTTCATCAAAAGAGAGATCAGGGTCCAGAGTAACGCCCAGGTCCTTCACAGTTTGACACTTTCTAAGGCTTCCATTGGCTCTCTAAAGCCGCCAGAAAGTGGAATGGGGTGTCTGCTGTCTCTGGGCAAAGTACAGCAGCAGAGTTTGTAAGTGGTCAGCCTGGGGACAGTGAGACTGAGATGCGCATTCACGAGACTTCTCCATTTTTTTTCTTTCAGCCTTTGAATGAATGCAACGTTTCCCGGTTGGAATATTATCACTATTTTACTAGAAAAATAGCATAAAAAAAGATTTTAAACAGCGTTTGACATGCTTCTAAGTACGGCAATGGAATATTTCAAGTTTTTTTGTCACGAAATGCGCTCGCGCGTTACCCTTCGGATAGTGACCTTGGATATAACTATGGATTATTTGGAACCAAAACAACATTTGTTGTTGAAGTAGAAGTCCTGGGAGTGCATTCTGACGAAGAACAGCAAAGGTAATCCAATTTTTCTAATAGTAATTCTGAGTTTAGTGAGCCCCAAACTTGGTGGGTGTCAAATTATCTAGCCTGTGATGGCCGAGCTATGTACTCAGAATATTGCAAAATGTGCTTTCGCCGAAAAGCTATTTTAAAATCTGACATGGCGTTTGCATAAAGGAGTTCAGTATCTATAATTCTTAACCTCTATGGGCTAGGTGGGACGCTAGCGTGCCACCCGTGGTGCACTCCATCAACAGCAGGTGCATTTCAAGAGCGGCAAATTGGAATCCAAATAAATGTCAAAATTCAAATTTTTCAAACATACAACTATTTTACACCCTTTGAAAGATAAACATCTCCTTAATCTAACCACGTTTTACGATTTCAAAAAGGTTTTACGGCGAAAGCATAAATTTAGAGTATGTTAGGACAGTACATTTACAAGAGTTGTGTGTAATGTTTTGTCAAGTCAAAGACAGGGTCACCAAAACCATAAAACCAGCTAAAATGATGCACTAACCTTTTACAATCTCCATCAGATGACACTTCTAGGTCATTATGTTAGACAATGCATGCATTTTTAGTTCTATCAAGTTCATATTTATATCCAAAAACAGCGTTTTACTATGGCATTGATGTTGAGGAAATCGTTTCCCTCCAATAACCGGCAGTCAAGTCAGCGTCACAAATTAAATAATTAAAATTAGAAAACATTGGTAAAATATTATATTGTCATTTAAAGAATTATATATTTACATCTCTTGAACGCAATCAACTTGCCAGATTTAAAAATAACCTTACTGGGAAATCACACTTTGCAATAATCTGAGCACTGCGCCCAGAAAAATACGCGTTGCGATACAGACTAGACGTCATGTTGGGGAGATCTAAAATCGAAAATACTATGTAAATAATCCATTACCTTTGATTCTCTTCATCAGATGTCACTTCCAGGTATCACAGGTCCATAACGAATGTAGTTTTGTTCAAAAAAGCTCATCATTTATGTCCAAAAATCTCCGTCTTGTTAGCACATGATCTAAGCCAGCCGGACTTCTCGTCATGAACGAGGGGAAAAAATATATTTACGTTCGTTCAAACATGTCAAACGTTGTATAGCATAAATCATTAGGGCCTTTTTTAACCAGAACATGAATAATATTCAAGGTGGACGAATGCATACTCTTTTATAACGTATTGGAACGAGGGTACCCAACATGAACTCGCGCGCCAGGTGTCTAATGGGACATCATCGTTCCATGGCTCTTGTTCGGTCAGATCTCCCTCCAGAAGACTCAAAACACTTTGTAAAGGCTGGTGACATCTAGTGGAAGCAATAGGAAGTGCCAAAATATTCCTCAGCCCCTGTGTTTTTCAATGGGATAGGTTTAAAGGTAATACAACACATCAGGTATCCACTTCCTGTCAGAAAATGTCTCAGGGTTTTGCCTGCCAAATGAGTTCTGTTATACTCACAGACACCATTCAAACAGTTTTAGAAACTTTAGAGTGTTTTCTATCCATATATAATAAGTATATGCATATTCTAGTTACTGGGTAGGATTAGTAACCAGATTAAATCGGGTACATTTTTTTTATCCAGCCGTGCAAATACTGCCCCCTAGCCCTAACAGGTTAAACATATTGCAAATGGACAAAAGTCAGCCAGCTAGTCACTGTCCATCAGTCAATTAGATATCATTCTGACACCAAACTGATACAAACTGACACCACACCCACTTTTTCCAACTCGTTTAGAAGCCAACTATCACATATTTCAGAGCAGGCCCAAAATTCACAATGCCTTCTGATTAAACCATAATAAAAATATAAAACACATAGATACGTTCTAGCTGCGCGTCCAGTTCTGACATTATGTGTAGGCCTATGTGAGGCAACCCCGAATCTCGAGTTTCGGCTCGATATGTCATTCGGTGCCCGAGCAACGACCTTAATTGGTGCTGAAAATCCACTTTTTCCGTGCGTTGTTACGGGGTCCTTGAATGAGCTAACGGACAGAAACTTTGGGGTCCATCTCTATGGGCGGAAGTTGTTTCAATGCACCTAGTCTTGCGACTCTGGGACTTTTCTAAATGTCGTCATTTTCCTAATGGTCAAAATGAATTGAAGTTATTGCAAATGTATGAGGCTGTTTCTCGGTTTGAGAACCTTCTAGAGCCACATAACTCACCACACACTATCGACTTGAGCTCTAGAACAGGTTTCTAAAGTTTTAGTGCTCTAGGTCTGACGGTTCTTTGATAGTTCGAACGAAGGTAACTATTGCAGGCTCTGTGTGTCTTTCAGCCCCGCACTGTGTCACTTCATCCTACGTGTGTGTGTGTGAGAGAGTGTTTTTTCTTTGACATCTGTTGGGAGAAATGACTGATTTACAGTTCAAGAGGGTTGCCTAATCACACATATGGAGTTTTGGAAAGATCTGACCTTTTTAACCCTTCGAAACAGCCCCTATGACCCCAATGTAAGGCACTTTCATTTGGCACAGGAAGCTAAAAGTAAACACATATCCTGATTGGGGTATGCTCTTACAGAATTCTGAGTTTAAAGTATTTACATTAAGAACTGACTGATTTACACTGGGTTGAATGCACTATTTCTCACAAACTGCAGGTTGGGAATGGCAAAACACTTTTAGGGTGATTTTAACCACTTCCGGTTGCTCCAGAAAGCTTAGAATCGACACAGGTACACCTCATAGTGGCCTGATGGAGTGTCATTGAAGACAGGTTCATAAGGCATTCATAACCTACATAGGCTTTGGGTTGAATTTAGGGGAGCTGGCAATGTATTCCTTTGGGGAAAGGTGTCATTATAATCTGTGAGATGAAAAAACCCTGTTTTCACTGTTAAGGGTTAATGCCACATGGTCAAGGTTAGGCTTGCATAGACCGGGAGGACCATATGAACATTCCTTTGGTTGAATTGTCCTTCTAAGCCTAATGGTTCCGCCGCTGTCCCCCAAAAGCAAGTCAAATTTAGGGCCAGGCTTAATTTTGGGCCTACTTTTTCACGGTTGCTGCGCTCAGAGCGAGCTACAGTCAAGCGGGGCATCTCGTTGAACTCTGCACGGCCTAGAGACTACGGTGATGCTGTTTTTAGTGTTGATTTCAGTTTGTCAATTTGGTGATGGTTCATCACTGTTTAAACATATTGCAAATGTATAAAAGGCAACCAGCAAGTCAGCGTTCATCAGTCAATTAGATATCATTCTGACACCAAACCCACTTTTTCCAACTCGCTTAGAAGCCAACTATCACATATTTCAGAGCAGGCCCATAATTCACAGTGCCTCCAGTTTAAACCATAATAAAAACGTAAAACACGTAGTTACATTCTAGCTGCGGGTCCATTTCTGATATTATGTGTGGCGACCCAGAATCCCGAGTTTCAGCTCGATAGGTCAATGGGCTGAGGCAGTTTCAATGCACCTAGTCTTGCGACTTTGGGACTTTTCTTTATGTCGTCATTTTCGTAATGGTCAAAATGAATCGAAGTTATTGCAAATGTACGAGGCTGTTTGGACATTCACCCGCCGCTCCACCCTCAGGCGGGTGGTCAAAGACTGCCCGTCTCCTTCTCCCCTCACAATGTTGGCCCACTCCAGGGATTTCCCTGAGAGGCACGAGACGAAGGCAGATACCCCCTCATGGCCCAAAGGAGCCGGGTGGACGGTTGCCAGGTAGAGCTCTAGCTGCAATAGGAAACCCTGGCAGCGTGCAGCCATCCCATAGTACTCCCGGGGAAGGGCGAGACGAATCCCACTTGGACCGGGTGGAGGGGAGGCGAGTAGTGCAGGCCCTGGTTGTGCTGGGGGAGGTGCTGGAGGAACTCCCTGTCTCTCCCAGCGGTCCATGGTTTGGACAACGCAGTCCATGGCGGCGCCGAGATGGTGGATCATTTCCGCTTGCTCCTGGACGCGCTCCTCCTGCTGACTCCATATGGCGGTGTGGGATTCTGTAAGGGGGTGCGTAACTGGTGGTAGGGAAGTCAGTCGCAGGAGAGAAGAACTAGGTTGTAGCCGGAGCAGTTTAACCTGTTGGGTCTAGGGGGCAGCATTTGCACGTCTGGATAAAAAAAATGTACCCGATTTAATCTGGTTACTAATCCTACCCAGTAACTACAATATGCATATACTTATTATATATGGATAGAAAACACTCTAAAGTTTCCAAAACTGTTTGAATGGTGTCTGTGAGTATAACAGAACTCATTTGGCAGGCAAAACCCTGAGACATTTTCTGACAGGAAGTGGATACCTGATGTGTTGTATTGACTTTAAACCTATCCCATTGAAAAACACAGGGGTTTAGGAATATTTTGGCACTTCCTATTGCTTCCACTAGATGTCACCAGCCTTTACAAAGTGTTTTGAGTCTTCTGGAGGGAGATCTGACCGAACAAGAGCCATGGAACGATGATGGCCCATTAGACACCTTGCGCGCGAGTTGATGTTGGGTACCCTCGTTCCAATACGTTATAAAAGAGTATGCATTCGTCCACCTTGAATATTATTCATGTTCTGGTTAAAAAAGGCCCTAATGATTTATGCTATACAACGTTTGACATGTTTGAACGAACGGAAATATATTTTTTCCCCTCGTTCATGACGAGAAGTCCGGCTGGCTTACATCATGTGCTAACGAGACGGAGATTTTTGGACATAAATGATGAGCTTTTTTGAACAAAACTACATTCGTTATGGACCTGTGATACCTGGAAGTGACATCTGATGAAGAGAATCAAAGGTAATGGATTATTTACATAGTATTTTCGATTTTAGATCTCCCCAACATGACGTCTAGTCTGTATCGCAACGCGTATTTTTCTGGGCACAGTGCTCAGATTATTGCAAAGTGTGATTTCCCAGTAAGGTTATTTTTAAATCTGGCAAGTTGATTGCGTTCAAAAGATGTAAATCTATAATTCTTTAAATGACAATATAATATTTTACCAATGTTTTCTAATTTTAATTATTTAATTTGTGACGCTGACTTGACTGCCGGTTATTGGAGGGAAACGATTTCCTCAACATCAATGCCATAGTAAAACGCTGTTTTTGGATATAAATATCAACTTGATAGAACTAAAAATGCATGCATTGTCTAACATAATGTCCTAGGAGTGTCATCTGATGGAGATTGTAAAAGGTTAGTGTATCATTTTAGCTGGTTTTATGGTTTTGGTGACCCTGTCTTTGACTTGACAAAACATTACACACAACTCTTGTAAATGTACTGTCCTAACATACTCTAAATTTATGCTTTCGCCGTAAAACCTTTTTGAAATCGTAAAACGTGGTTAGATTAAGGAGATGTTTATCTTTCAAATGGTGTAACATAGTTGTATTTTTGAAAAATTTGAATTTTGACATTTATTTGGATTCAAATTTGCCGCTCTTGAAATGCACCTGCTGTTGATGGAGTGCACCACGGGTGGCACGCTAGCGTCCCACCTAGCCCCAAGAGGTTAATCCAAAAACCAACGGCATAACAATACAACAGAATATGGGTACAATACCCGACACGCACCAGTAAACAAGTGCACAAGCACTAACAACAAACAATCCCACACAAAGACATGGGGGGAACAGAGGGTTAAATACACAACAAATAATGAGGGAAATGGAAACCAGGTGTGTAATAAAACAAGACAAAACAAATTAAAAATGAATAATGGATCGATGATGGCTAGAAGACCGGTGTCGCCGACCGCTGAACGCAGCCCGAACAAGGAGAGGAAACGACTTGGAAGTCGTGAGACTTATCCAGAAAGACTCACAGCTGTAATCACTGCCAAATGTGATTCTAAGATTTATTGTGAATACTTATCTAAATGAGATATTTCTGTATTTCATTTTCAATAAATTAGCAAAAATACCTAAAAACACGTTTTCACTTTGTCATTATGGGATATTGTGTGTAGAACCAGTCACTAATATTTTTTTTTCATTTTTAAATTCAGGATGTAGCTTAGAAGATCCAGGATATGTTACTGCTGTTCACTCTACCGGGAGTGCTGTTATCAAGCTCACTCAATGAAGCTAACTCTCAAGACGGTATGTCTCGTGTCTGTGTGTGTATGTTCATATGTGTACTACTATTACTGCTCAGTGTAATCTGATGTAATTTGCACTGCATGCACTGCATCTGTACTATGGTCAAGTTCACATTGTTACACAATAAAAACACTGAATGAAACATTATTATGTAACATATATGATGTAATTGAAACACTCTTAAAAATGTAAGATCAATAAAAAAACGACTAAAAATGTGTAATGCTTGATAGTTTATTGGAGGATCACAGTGTGACACGTCAACCATACAACATTGCACAAAGAAATTCTGATCATTAATATAAATCCGCTGTCTTGACGAAAAAACGACCATGTGTCAGGACATAAAGTACGTTTATGGATAAAACATATATTCTTCATTATGTTGATGAGTTCTTCTCAGTACCAAAGTACCAAAGAACTGTATTACTGTTTTGTTTTTTGTTAGTCAGTGATTGATGGATGGATGTTGGAATGATTCATTGAGGTGTTGTTAGTGATGTCTTCAGAGGTGATAGTTGATTCCATATGGAGACTGAAAAGGATCCTCGGCATCCCAATTCTGGTCTCTTCTCACCCCACAATTTCCTTGGCTTTGTTCCAAAGCTCGCTCCAAACTGGAATACAGTTTTAAATATGCTTTATAGAAAATACATTTTTAAAAAGGTAAAAATGTAAAAATGACTACGACATGTTGAATAAATATCCCATTTACCATTGACTACCTTTTAAACCTATTGTTTTTAGGCCAGTATTTGACTACCATTTTAAAAAGAATTTGCCTCTATGAAACATGATGCTAATAAACAGTAGAGATGGAGTTAGCCATGTTGCTCCCTCCTCTTTCCCTACCACCCTCTGCTAACCTCCCGTTGTGACTTTACTGTTGCTCAGAAAGACAGACAGACAGACCGATAGATAGATAGATAGATAGATAGATAGATAGATAGATAGATAGATAGATAGATAGATAGATAGATAGATAGATAGATAGATAGATAGATAGATAGATAGATAGATAGATAGATAGATAGATAGATAGATAGATAGATAGATAGATAGATAGATAGATAGATAGATAGCTCACATGGTGCTTCATCTTCAGAGGCGCTGGTCTTCAGAGCAGCCAACTTTGCCAAAAATGCAGCATTTCCACCTTTTAGATCATCCTCCTGCAGGAGAGCTGAGGAAGAAAGATTTTTCATTTAACTAAATTATATCAGATTAAACCAGGGCAGTAAAGTAGTACACATTCACAAACAAGACATACCTTCCTCAGAGTTATCTTCATTGAGGGAGCTGGCTAACAGGACACCCACTAGAGCGAACAGCAGTAACATACTCTGGATCTTCATCCTTTACTAAAGCACATAGAGCACAATATGTTAACACACACAAGACACACAGTGGGTCCTTTTACACTACCAAATTAAAGATCAGCAAGTTAGTATGGATCCCAGGTCGACCGTGTTACATTATACACATGTCCACCTACATCTCTCCATCCATTCCTACCTGTCCACTTGTATACACCTGCCCACTCTTATACACCTTTGCAAAGAAGATTCTCAGTGAAAACAAACATATCTCTTACAGTTGGACGATGCTGTCTGATTGATGGCTGTTTATCTGGATGATGTCTTCTGGTCTTCAGTAGTAGTGTGGTGTCTCTCTGCCCTCTGCAGCCCTGTTTTATACTCTTTCTGCAGCTACTGTACCTGCCCCATCCATCCACACCTCTCACAGCCGAATAACAAACAAGATGACATTACAGATAAGGCGATAACGGCAGTCATGCACAGCCTGAAGTGTATGACCTCCCTCCAGGCAAATTTCTGGTCAATATTATGGTTTCCTAGTAATTTCAACTACATTTGTGACTTGGAGCTTGGATAGCAAGTTGAGAGTGGAGTATATATACTTGTGATGGTGAGAACATGTTTTTGTCTGAATTACAGCTGTAACGACCCTTTGAGAAGAATTAAACTTGGTTAATCCTCTCTAGTGTTCGTGAGTTATTTGCTCAGAAAAATTTGAACCTAACGCTCTGTAGTAACTTGCGGTCGGAGGCCGAGCAGTTGCCATACCAGGAGGTGATGCAACCAGTCAGGGTGCTCTTGCTGGTGCAGCTGTAGACCTTTTTGAGGATCTGAGGACCCATGCCAAATCTTTTCAGTCTCCTGAGGGGGAATAGGTGTTGTAGGGCCATCTTCACTACTGTCTTGGTGTGTTTGGACCATGATAGTTTGTTGGTGATGTGGACACCAAGGATCTTGAAGCTCTCAACCTGCTCCGCTACTGCCCCGTCGATGAGAGTTGGGGCGTGCTCAGTCCTCCTTTTCCTCTAGTAAACAATCATCACCTTTGTCTTGATCATGTTGAGGGAGAGGTTGTTATCCTGGCACCACACCACCAGGTCTCTGACCTCCTCCCTATAGGCTGTTGTCAGTGATCAGGCCCCTGAGTCTTCTTTTGTTATACCCAGTTTGGGTAAAAAAAACTATTTTTAGTACACAAAATGTTTTCTTGCTTCACAAGAGCATCTCTCCCCCTCTTTTCTCATTCTCTCCTCAGCAACAATGGAAAAAACCATTTGAGGCCCTTTGCACACCACCCATAGTCCATCTTGATTTGTCCAAACCGAGCACGCACCCTGCACGTGAACAGAAACTGTCCCAACATATTTTATATAACAGTATATAATAAGTTAACCAACATAGGCCCAACAGCTGTAGTAAAACCTAGAGCTTATGAAAATAAACAAATCTGATTAAATGTATACAACGTATACAAAATATATATCCACATATTATTATTGTTTAAACCATAGTTCTAAATACATGTTTTAACAGGGTAATACACTAGCATATAATGGGCCTTTGAAGACCACAGCACTCTGCGGCCAGAGCCTTAATTAATTACATTAAAGACCACAAAACTATAAGGTCTTTCACATAAGACTGTTATGATCGAGATGGATTCTTTCCACATCGATATGCAAAACGACATTTCAAAATATCATGCTTCAGGCTAGGCGTAATTGTCCAAAGCTCAGTTGTCCTGAGTCTGCACAACACTGCCAGGACCTAGGATCAAGGGAGACACTCAAGTTTTTTAATCGTATATATCTCTTGACATATTCATGAAAATAGTAATGGCCTCTAAACCTTCAACCTGCATACTGGACCCTATTCCAACTAAATCGAGTCTCCCATTAGTGCATTCACATAGGTGTACTTTTTGTCCAGGTAGGGAAATGGGAGTGAGGAGTGCAATAGAGATTGCATCATGTGTGGATCTATATCGAATCTCCCATTCCTCTCAGAAATATTAGAAAATGCTGTTGCGCAGCAACTCACTGCCTTCCTGAAGACAAACAATGTATATGAAACGCTTCAGTCTGGTATTAGACTTAGTGCTGCTTTTGCCATTATCGATCACCACATTCTTTTGGAGAGATTGGAAACCCAAATTGGTCTACAAGGACAAGTTCTGGCCTAGTTTAGATATTTTCCTGTCGGAAAGATAACAGTTTGTCTCTGTGGATGGTTTTTCCTCTGACAAATCAACTGCAAGCTTCGGTGTTCCTCAAGGTTCCGTTATAGGACCACTAGTGTTTCACTACATATTTTACCTCTTGGTGATGTCATTCGGAAACATACTGAAATGTATTTAGTGCTTTGTCCAGGTAGCCGGAAAGTAGAGCTTTGCAGTAGTCTAATCTATAAGTGACAAAAGCATGAATTAATTTATCTGCATCATTTTGGACAGAAAGTTTCTGATTTGTGCAATGTTACGAAGATAGAAAAAAGCTATCCTTGAAATATTCTTGATATGTTCATCAAAAGAGAGATCAGGGTCCAGAGTAACGCCCAGGTCCTTCACAGTTTGACACTTTCTAAGGCTTCCATTGGCTCTCTAAAGCCGCCAGAAAGTGGAATGGGGTGTCTGCTGTCTCTGGGCAAAGTACAGCAGCAGAGTTTGTAAGTGGTCAGCCTGGGGACAGTGAGACTGAGATGCGCATTCACGAGACTTCTCCATTTTTTTTCTTTCAGCCTTTGAATGAATGCAACGTTTCCCGGTTGGAATATTATCACTATTTTACTAGAAAAATAGCATAAAAAAAGATTTTAAACAGCGTTTGACATGCTTCTAAGTACGGCAATGGAATATTTCAAGTTTTTTTGTCACGAAATGCGCTCGCGCGTTACCCTTCGGATAGTGACCTTGGATATAACTATGGATTATTTGGAACCAAAACAACATTTGTTGTTGAAGTAGAAGTCCTGGGAGTGCATTCTGACGAAGAACAGCAAAGGTAATCCAATTTTTCTAATAGTAATTCTGAGTTTAGTGAGCCCCAAACTTGGTGGGTGTCAAATTATCTAGCCTGTGATGGCCGAGCTATGTACTCAGAATATTGCAAAATGTGCTTTCGCCGAAAAGCTATTTTAAAATCTGACATGGCGTTTGCATAAAGGAGTTCAGTATCTATAATTCTTAACCTCTATGGGCTAGGTGGGACGCTAGCGTGCCACCCGTGGTGCACTCCATCAACAGCAGGTGCATTTCAAGAGCGGCAAATTTGAATCCAAATAAATGTCAAAATTCAAATTTTTCAAACATACAACTATTTTACACCCTTTGAAAGATAAACATCTCCTTAATCTAACCACGTTTTACGATTTCAAAAAGGTTTTACGGCGAAAGCATAAATTTAGAGTATGTTAGGACAGTACATTTACAAGAGTTGTGTGTAATGTTTTGTCAAGTCAAAGACAGGGTCACCAAAACCATAAAACCAGCTAAAATGATGCACTAACCTTTTACAATCTCCATCAGATGACACTTCTAGGTCATTATGTTAGACAATGCATGCATTTTTAGTTCTATCAAGTTCATATTTATATCCAAAAACAGCGTTTTACTATGGCATTGATGTTGAGGAAATCGTTTCCCTCCAATAACCGGCAGTCAAGTCAGCGTCACAAATTAAATAATTAAAATTAGAAAACATTGGTAAAATATTATATTGTCATTTAAAGAATTATATATTTACATCTCTTGAACGCAATCAACTTGCCAGATTTAAAAATAACCTTACTGGGAAATCACACTTTGCAATAATCTGAGCACTGCGCCCGGAAAAATACGCGTTGCGATACAGACTAGACGTCATGTTGGGGAGATCTAAAATCGAAAATACTATGTAAATAATCCATTACCTTTGATTCTCTTCATCAGATGTCACTTCCAGGTATCACAGGTCCATAACGAATGTAGTTTTGTTCAAAAAAGCTCATCATTTATGTCCAAAAATCTCCGTCTTGTTAGCACATGATCTAAGCCAGCCGGACTTCTCGTCATGAACGAGGGGAAAAAATATATTTACGTTCGTTCAAACATGTCAAACGTTGTATAGCATAAATCATTAGGGCCTTTTTTAACCAGAACATGAATAATATTCAAGGTGGACGAATGCATACTCTTTTATAACGTATTGGAACGAGGGTACCCAACATGAACTCGCGCGCCAGGTGTCTAATGGGACATCATCGTTCCATGGCTCTTGTTCGGTCAGATCTCCCTCCAGAAGACTCAAAACACTTTGTAAAGGCTGGTGACATCTAGTGGAAGCAATAGGAAGTGCCAAAATATTCCTCAGCCCCTGTGTTTTTCAATGGGATAGGTTTAAAGGTAATACAACACATCAGGTATCCACTTCCTGTCAGAAAATGTCTCAGGGTTTTGCCTGCCAAATGAGTTCTGTTATACTCACAGACACCATTCAAACAGTTTTAGAAACTTTAGAGTGTTTTCTATCCATATATAATAAGTATATGCATATTCTAGTTACTGGGTAGGATTAGTAACCAGATTAAATCGGGTAAAAAAAATTTATCCAGCCGTGCAAATACTGCCCCCTAGCCCTAACAGGTTAAACATATTGCAAATGGACAAAAGTCAGCCAGCTAGTCACTGTCCATCAGTCAATTAGATATCATTCTGACACCAAACTGATACAAACTGACACCACACCCACTTTTTCCAACTCGTTTAGAAGCCAACTATCACATATTTCAGAGCAGGCCCAAAATTCACAATGCCTTCTGATTAAACCATAATAAAAATATAAAACACATAGATACGTTCTAGCTGCGCGTCCAGTTCTGACATTATGTGTAGGCCTATGTGAGGCAACCCCGAATCTCGAGTTTCGGCTCGATATGTCATTCGGTGCCCGAGCAACGACCTTAATTGGTGCTGAAAATCCACTTTTTCCGTGCGTTGCTACGGGGTCCTTGAATGAGCTAACGGACAGAAACTTTGGGGTCCATCTCTATGGGCGGAAGTTGTTTCAATGCACCTAGTCTTGCGACTCTGGGACTTTTCTAAATGTCGTCATTTTCCTAATGGTCAAAATGAATTGAAGTTATTGCAAATGTATGAGGCTGTTTCTCGGTTTGAGAACCTTCTAGAGCCACATAACTCACCACACACCATCGACTTGAGCTCTAGAACAGGTTTCTAAAGTTTTAGTGCTCTAGGTCTGACGGTTCTTTGATAGTTCGAACGAAGGTAACTATTGCAGGCTCTGTGTGTCTTTCAGCCCCGCACTGTGTCACTTCATCCTACGTGTGTGTGTGTGAGAGAGTGTTTTTTCTTTGACATCTGTTGGGAGAAATGACTGATTTACAGTTCAAGAGGGTTGCCTAATCACACATATGGAGTTTTGGAAAGATCTGACCTTTTTAACCCTTCGAAACAGCCCCTATGACCCCAATGTAAGGCACTTTCATTTGGCACAGGAAGCTAAAAGTAAGCACATATCCTGATTGGGGTATGCTCTTACAGAATTCTGAGTTTAAAGTATTTACATTAAGAACTGACTGATTTACACTGGGTTGAATGCACTATTTCTCACAAACTGCAGGTTGGGAATGGCAAAACACTTTTAGGGTGATTTTAACCACTTCCGGTTGCTCCAGAAAGCTTAGAATCGACACAGGTACACCTCATAGTGGCCTGATGGAGTGTCATTGAAGACAGGTTCATAAGGCATTCATAACCTACATAGGCTTTGGGTTGAATTTAGGGGAGCTGGCAATGTATTCCTTTGGGGAAAGGTGTCATTATAATCTGTGAGATGAAAAAACCCTGTTTTCACTGTTAAGGGTTAATGCCACATGGTCAAGGTTAGGCTTGCATAGACCGGGAGGACCATATGAACATTCCTTTGGTTGAATTGTCCTTCTAAGCCTAATGGTTCCGCCGCTGTCCCCCAAAAGCAAGTCAAATTTAGGGCCAGGCTTAATTTTGGGCCTACTTTTTCACGGTTGCTGCGCTCAGAGCGAGCTACAGTCAAGCGGGGCATCTCGTTGAACTCTGCACGGCCTAGAGACTACGGTGATGCTGTTTTTAGTGTTGATTTCAGTTTGTCAATTTGGTGATGGTTCATCACTGTTTAAACATATTGCAAATGTATAAAAGGCAACCAGCAAGTCAGCGTTCATCAGTCAATTAGATATCATTCTGACACCAAACCCACTTTTTCCAACTCGCTTAGAAGCCAACTATCACATATTTCAGAGCAGGCCCATAATTCACAGTGCCTCCAGTTTAAACCATAATAAAAACGTAAAACACGTAGTTACATTCTAGCTGCGGGTCCATTTCTGATATTATGTGTGGCGACCCAGAATCCCGAGTTTCAGCTCGATAGGTCAATGGGCTGAGGCAGTTTCAATGCACCTAGTCTTGCGACTTTGGGACTTTTCTTTATGTCGTCATTTTCGTAATGGTCAAAATGAATCGAAGTTATTGCAAATGTACGAGGCTGTTTGGACATTCACCCGCCGCTCCACCCTCAGGCGGGTGGTCAAAGACTGCCCGTCTCCTTCTCCCCTCACAATGTTGGCCCACTCCAGGGATTTCCCTGAGAGGCACGAGACGAAGGCAGATACCCCCTCATGGCCCAAAGGAGCCGGGTGGACGGTTGCCAGGTAGAGCTCTAGCTGCAATAGGAAACCCTGGCAGCGTGCAGCCATCCCATAGTACTCCCGGGGAAGGGCGAGACGAATCCCACTTGGACCGGGTGGAGGGGAGGCGAGTAGTGCAGGCCCTGGTTGTGCTGGGGGAGGTGCTGGAGGAACTCCCTGTCTCTCCCAGCGGTCCATGGTTTGGACAACGCAGTCCATGGCGGCGCCGAGATGGTGGATCATTTCCGCTTGCTCCTGGACGCGCTCCTCCTGCTGACTCCATATGGCGGTGTGGGATTCTGTAAGGGGGTGCGTAACTGGTGGTAGGGAAGTCAGTCGCAGGAGAGAAGAACTAGGTTGTAGCCGGAGCAGTTTAACCTGTTGGGTCTAGGGGGCAGCATTTGCACGTCTGGATAAAAAAAATGTACCCGATTTAATCTGGTTACTAATCCTACCCAGTAACTACAATATGCATATACTTATTATATATGGATAGAAAACACTCTAAAGTTTCCAAAACTGTTTGAATGGTGTCTGTGAGTATAACAGAACTCATTTGGCAGGCAAAACCCTGAGACATTTTCTGACAGGAAGTGGATACCTGATGTGTTGTATTGACTTTAAACCTATCCCATTGAAAAACACAGGGGTTTAGGAATATTTTGGCACTTCCTATTGCTTCCACTAGATGTCACCAGCCTTTACAAAGTGTTTTGAGTCTTCTGGAGGGAGATCTGACCGAACAAGAGCCATGGAACGATGATGGCCCATTAGACACCTTGCGCGCGAGTTGATGTTGGGTACCCTCGTTCCAATACGTTATAAAAGAGTATGCATTCGTCCACCTTGAATATTATTCATGTTCTGGTTAAAAAAGGCCCTAATGATTTATGCTATACAACGTTTGACATGTTTGAACGAACGGAAATATATTTTTTCCCCTCGTTCATGACGAGAAGTCCGGCTGGCTTACATCATGTGCTAACGAGACGGAGATTTTTGGACATAAATGATGAGCTTTTTTGAACAAAACTACATTCGTTATGGACCTGTGATACCTGGAAGTGACATCTGATGAAGAGAATCAAAGGTAATGGATTATTTACATAGTATTTTCGATTTTAGATCTCCCCAACATGACGTCTAGTCTGTATCGCAACGCGTATTTTTCTGGGCACAGTGCTCAGATTATTGCAAAGTGTGATTTCCCAGTAAGGTTATTTTTAAATCTGGCAAGTTGATTGCGTTCAAAAGATGTAAATCTATAATTCTTTAAATGACAATATAATATTTTACCAATGTTTTCTAATTTTAATTATTTAATTTGTGACGCTGACTTGACTGCCGGTTATTGGAGGGAAACGATTTCCTCAACATCAATGCCATAGTAAAACGCTGTTTTTGGATATAAATATCAACTTGATAGAACTAAAAATGCATGCATTGTCTAACATAATGTCCTAGGAGTGTCATCTGATGGAGATTGTAAAAGGTTAGTGTATCATTTTAGCTGGTTTTATGGTTTTGGTGACCCTGTCTTTGACTTGACAAAACATTACACACAACTCTTGTAAATGTACTGTCCTAACATACTCTAAATTTATGCTTTCGCCGTAAAACCTTTTTGAAATCGTAAAACGTGGTTAGATTAAGGAGATGTTTATCTTTCAAATGGTGTAACATAGTTGTATTTTTGAAAAATTTGAATTTTGACATTTATTTGGATTCAAATTTGCCGCTCTTGAAATGCACCTGCTGTTGATGGAGTGCACCACGGGTGGCACGCTAGCGTCCCACCTAGCCCCAAGAGGTTAATCCAAAAACCAACGGCATAACAATACAACAGAATATGGGTACAATACCCGACACGCACCAGTAAACAAGTGCACAAGCACTAACAACAAACAATCCCACACAAAGACATGGGGGGAACAGAGGGTTAAATACACAACAAATAATGAGGGAAATGGAAACCAGGTGTGTAATAAAACAAGACAAAACAAATTAAAAATGAATAATGGATCGATGATGGCTAGAAGACCGGTGTCGCCGACCGCTGAACGCAGCCCGAACAAGGAGAGGAAACGACTTGGAAGTCGTGAGACTTATCCAGAAAGACTCACAGCTGTAATCACTGCCAAATGTGATTCTAAGATTTATTGTGAATACTTATCTAAATGAGATATTTCTGTATTTCATTTTCAATAAATTAGCAAAAATACCTAAAAACACGTTTTCACTTTGTCATTATGGGATATTGTGTGTAGAACCAGTCACTAATATTTTTTTTTCATTTTTAAATTCAGGATGTAGCTTAGAAGATCCAGGATATGTTACTGCTGTTCACTCTACCGGGAGTGCTGTTATCAAGCTCACTCAATGAAGCTAACTCTCAAGACGGTATGTCTCGTGTCTGTGTGTGTATGTTCATATGTGTACTACTATTACTGCTCAGTGTAATCTGATGTAATTTGCACTGCATGCACTGCATCTGTACTATGGTCAAGTTCACATTGTTACACAATAAAAACACTGAATGAAACATTATTATGTAACATATATGATGTAATTGAAACACTCTTAAAAATGTAAGATCAATAAAAAAACGACTAAACATGTGTAATGCTTGATAGTTTATTGGAGGATCACAGTGTGACACGTCAACCATACAACATTGCACAAAGAAATTCTGATCATTAATATAAATCCGCTGTCTTGACGAAAAAACGACCATGTGTCAGGACATAAAGTACGTTTATGGATAAAACATATATTCTTCATTATGTTGATGAGTTCTTCTCAGTACCAAAGTACCAAAGAACTGTATTACTGTTTTGTTTTTTGTTAGTCAGTGATTGATGGATGGATGTTGGAATGATTCATTGAGGTGTTGTTAGTGATGTCTTCAGAGGTGATAGTTGATTCCATATGGAGACTGAAAAGGATCCTCGGCATCCCAATTCTGGTCTCTTCTCACCCCACAATTTCCTTGGCTTTGTTCCAAAGCTCGCTCCAAACTGGAATACAGTTTTAAATATGCTTTATAGAAAATACATTTTTAAAAAGGTAAAAATGTAAAAATGACTACGACATGTTGAATAAATATCCCATTTACCATTGACTACCTTTTAAACCTATTGTTTTTAGGCCAGTATTTGACTACCATTTTAAAAATAATTTGCCTCTATGAAACATGATGCTAATAAACAGTAGAGATGGAGTTAGCCATGTTGCTCCCTCCTCTTTCCCTACCACCCTCTGCTAACCTCCCGTTGTGACTTTACTGTTGCTCAGAAAGACAGACAGACCGACAGACAGACAGACAGACAGACAGACAGACAGACAGACAGACAGACAGACAGACAGACAGACAGACAGACAGACAGACAGACAGACAGACAGACAGACAGACAGACAGACAGACAGACAGACAGACAGACAGACAGACAGACAGACAGACAGACAGACAGATAGATAGATAGATAGATAGATAGATAGATAGATAGATAGATAGATAGATAGATAGATAGATAGATAGATAGATAGATAGATAGATAGATAGATAGATAGATAGATAGATAGATAGATAGCTCACATGGTGCTTCATCTTCAGAGGCGCTGGTCTTCAGAGCAGCCAACTTTGCCAAAAATGCAGCATTTCCACCTTTTAGATCATCCTCCTGCAGGAGAGCTGAGGAAGAAAGATTTTTCATTTAACAAAATTATATCAGATTAAACCCGGGCAGTAAAGTAGTACACATTCACAAACAAGACATACCTTCCTCAGAGTTATCTTCATTGAGGGAGCTTGCTAACAGGACACCCACTATAGCGAACAGCAGTAACATACTCTGGATCTTCATCCTTTACTAAAGCACATAGAGCACAATATGTTAACACACACAAGACACACAGTGGGTCCTTTTACACTACCAAATGAAAGATCAGCAAGTTAGTATGGATCCCAGGTCGACCGTGTTACATTATACACATGTCCACCTACATCTCTCCATCCATTCCTACCTGTCCACTTGTATACACCTGCCCACTCTTATACACCTTTGCAAAGAAGATTCTCAGTGAAAACAAACATATCTCTTACAGTTGGACGATGCTGTCTGATTGATGGCTGTTTATCTGGATGATGTCTTCTGGTCTTCAGTAGTAGTGTGGTGTCTCTCTGCCCTCTGCAGCCCTGTTTTATACTCTTTCTGCAGCTACTGTACCTGCCCCATCCATCCACACCTCTCACAGCCGAATAACAAACAAGATGACATTACAGATAAGGCGATAACGGCAGTCATGCACAGCCTGAAGTGTATGACATCCCTCCAGGCAAATTTCTGGTCAATATTATGGTTTCCTAGTAATTTCAACTACATTTGTGACTTGGAGCTTGGATAGCAAGTTGAGAGTGGAGTATATATACTTGTGATGGTGAGAACATGTTTTTGTCTGAATTACAGCTGTAACGACCCTTTGAGAAGAATTAAACTTGGTTAATCCTCTCTAGTGTTCGTGAGTTATTTGCTCAGAAAAATTTGAACCTAACGCTCTGTAGTAACTTGCGGTCGGAGGCCGAGCAGTTGCCATACCAGGAGGTGATGCAACCAGTCAGGGTGCTCTTGCTGGTGCAGCTGTAGACCTTTTTGAGGATCTGAGGACCCATGCCAAATCTTTTCAGTCTCCTGAGGGGGAATAGGTGTTGTAGGGCCATCTTCACTACTGTCTTGGTGTGTTTGGACCATGATAGTTTGTTGGTGATGTGGACACCAAGGATCTTGAAGCTCTCAACCTGCTCCGCTACTGCCCCGTCGATGAGAGTTGGGGCGTGCTCAGTCCTCCTTTTCCTCTAGTAAACAATCATCACCTTTGTCTTGATCATGTTGAGGGAGAGGTTGTTATCCTGGCACCACACCACCAGGTCTCTGACCTCCTCCCTATAGGCTGTTGTCAGTGATCAGGCCCCTGAGTCTTCTTTTGTTATACCCAGTTTGGGTAAAAAAAACTATTTTTAGTACACAAAATGTTTTCTTGCTTCACAAGAGCATCTCTCCCCCTCTTTTCTCATTCTCTCCTCAGCAACAATGGAAAAAACCATTTGAGGCCCTTTGCACACCACCCATAGTCCATCTTGATTTGTCCAAACCGAGCACGCACCCTGCACGTGAACAGAAACTGTCCCAACATATTTTATATAACAGTATATAATAAGTTAACCAACATAGGCCCAACAGCTGTAGTAAAACCTAGAGCTTATGAAAATAAACAAATCTGATTAAATGTATACAACGTATACAAAATATATATCCACATATTATTATTGTTTAAACCATAGTTCTAAATACATGTTTTAACAGGGTAATACACTAGCATATAATGGGCCTTTGAAGACCACAGCACTCTGCGGCCAGAGCCTTAATTAATTACATTAAAGACCACAAAACTATAAGGTCTTTCACATAAGACTGTTATGATCGAGATGGATTCTTTCCACATCGATATGCAAAACGACATTTCAAAATATCATGCTTCAGGCTAGGCGTAATTGTCCAAAGCTCAGTTGTCCTGAGTCTGCACAACACTGCCAGGACCTAGGATCAAGGGAGACACTCAAGTTTTTTAATCGTATATATCTCTTGACATATTCATGAAAATAGTAATGGCCTCTAAACCTTCAACCTGCATACTGGACCCTATTCCAACTAAATCGAGTCTCCCATTAGTGCATTCACATAGGTGTACTTTTTGTCCAGGTAGGGAAATGGGAGTGAGGAGTGCAATAGAGATTGCATCATGTGTGGATCTATATCGAATCTCCCATTCCTCTCAGAAATATTAGAAAATGCTGTTGCGCAGCAACTCACTGCCTTCCTGAAGACAAACAATGTATATGAAACGCTTCAGTCTGGTATTAGACTTAGTGCTGCTTTTGCCATTATCGATCACCACATTCTTTTGGAGAGATTGGAAACCCAAATTGGTCTACAAGGACAAGTTCTGGCCTAGTTTAGATATTTTCCTGTCGGAAAGATAACAGTTTGTCTCTGTGGATGGTTTTTCCTCTGACAAATCAACTGCAAGCTTCGGTGTTCCTCAAGGTTCCGTTATAGGACCACTAGTGTTTCACTACATATTTTACCTCTTGGTGATGTCATTCGGAAACATACTGAAATGTATTTAGTGCTTTGTCCAGGTAGCCGGAAAGTAGAGCTTTGCAGTAGTCTAATCTATAAGTGACAAAAGCATGAATTAATTTATCTGCATCATTTTGGACAGAAAGTTTCTGATTTGTGCAATGTTACGAAGATAGAAAAAAGCTATCCTTGAAATATTCTTGATATGTTCATCAAAAGAGAGATCAGGGTCCAGAGTAACGCCCAGGTCCTTCACAGTTTGACACTTTCTAAGGCTTCCATTGGCTCTCTAAAGCCGCCAGAAAGTGGAATGGGGTGTCTGCTGTCTCTGGGCAAAGTACAGCAGCAGAGTTTGTAAGTGGTCAGCCTGGGGACAGTGAGACTGAGATGCGCATTCACGAGACTTCTCCATTTTTTTTCTTTCAGCCTTTGAATGAATGCAACGTTTCCCGGTTGGAATATTATCACTATTTTACTAGAAAAATAGCATAAAAAAAGATTTTAAACAGCGTTTGACATGCTTCTAAGTACGGCAATGGAATATTTCAAGTTTTTTTGTCACGAAATGCGCTCGCGCGTTACCCTTCGGATAGTGACCTTGGATATAACTATGGATTATTTGGAACCAAAACAACATTTGTTGTTGAAGTAGAAGTCCTGGGAGTGCATTCTGACGAAGAACAGCAAAGGTAATCCAATTTTTCTAATAGTAATTCTGAGTTTAGTGAGCCCCAAACTTGGTGGGTGTCAAATTATCTAGCCTGTGATGGCCGAGCTATGTACTCAGAATATTGCAAAATGTGCTTTCGCCGAAAAGCTATTTTAAAATCTGACATGGCGTTTGCATAAAGGAGTTCAGTATCTATAATTCTTAACCTCTATGGGCTAGGTGGGACGCTAGCGTGCCACCCGTGGTGCACTCCATCAACAGCAGGTGCATTTCAAGAGCGGCAAATTTGAATCCAAATAAATGTCAAAATTCAAATTTTTCAAACATACAACTATTTTACACCCTTTGAAAGATAAACATCTCCTTAATCTAACCACGTTTTACGATTTCAAAAAGGTTTTACGGCGAAAGCATAAATTTAGAGTATGTTAGGACAGTACATTTACAAGAGTTGTGTGTAATGTTTTGTCAAGTCAAAGACAGGGTCACCAAAACCATAAAACCAGCTAAAATGATGCACTAACCTTTTACAATCTCCATCAGATGACACTTCTAGGTCATTATGTTAGACAATGCATGCATTTTTAGTTCTATCAAGTTCATATTTATATCCAAAAACAGCGTTTTACTATGGCATTGATGTTGAGGAAATCGTTTCCCTCCAATAACCGGCAGTCAAGTCAGCGTCACAAATTAAATAATTAAAATTAGAAAACATTGGTAAAATATTATATTGTCATTTAAAGAATTATATATTTACATCTCTTGAACGCAATCAACTTGCCAGATTTAAAAATAACCTTACTGGGAAATCACACTTTGCAATAATCTGAGCACTGCGCCCGGAAAAATACGCGTTGCGATACAGACTAGACGTCATGTTGGGGAGATCTAAAATCGAAAATACTATGTAAATAATCCATTACCTTTGATTCTCTTCATCAGATGTCACTTCCAGGTATCACAGGTCCATAACGAATGTAGTTTTGTTCAAAAAAGCTCATCATTTATGTCCAAAAATCTCCGTCTTGTTAGCACATGATCTAAGCCAGCCGGACTTCTCGTCATGAACGAGGGGAAAAAATATATTTACGTTCGTTCAAACATGTCAAACGTTGTATAGCATAAATCATTAGGGCCTTTTTTAACCAGAACATGAATAATATTCAAGGTGGACGAATGCATACTCTTTTATAACGTATTGGAACGAGGGTACCCAACATGAACTCGCGCGCCAGGTGTCTAATGGGACATCATCGTTCCATGGCTCTTGTTCGGTCAGATCTCCCTCCAGAAGACTCAAAACACTTTGTAAAGGCTGGTGACATCTAGTGGAAGCAATAGGAAGTGCCAAAATATTCCTCAGCCCCTGTGTTTTTCAATGGGATAGGTTTAAAGGTAATACAACACATCAGGTATCCACTTCCTGTCAGAAAATGTCTCAGGGTTTTGCCTGCCAAATGAGTTCTGTTATACTCACAGACACCATTCAAACAGTTTTAGAAACTTTAGAGTGTTTTCTATCCATATATAATAAGTATATGCATATTCTAGTTACTGGGTAGGATTAGTAACCAGATTAAATCGGGTAAAAAAAAATTATCCAGCCGTGCAAATACTGCCCCCTAGCCCTAACAGGTTAAACATATTGCAAATGGACAAAAGTCAGCCAGCTAGTCACTGTCCATCAGTCAATTAGATATCATTCTGACACCAAACTGATACAAACTGACACCACACCCACTTTTTCCAACTCGTTTAGAAGCCAACTATCACATATTTCAGAGCAGGCCCAAAATTCACAATGCCTTCTGATTAAACCATAATAAAAATATAAAACACATAGATACGTTCTAGCTGCGCGTCCAGTTCTGACATTATGTGTAGGCCTATGTGAGGCAACCCCGAATCTCGAGTTTCGGCTCGATATGTCATTCGGTGCCCGAGCAACGACCTTAATTGGTGCTGAAAATCCACTTTTTCCGTGCGTTGCTACGGGGTCCTTGAATGAGCTAACGGACAGAAACTTTGGGGTCCATCTCTATGGGCGGAAGTTGTTTCAATGCACCTAGTCTTGCGACTCTGGGACTTTTCTAAATGTCGTCATTTTCCTAATGGTCAAAATGAATTGAAGTTATTGCAAATGTATGAGGCTGTTTCTCGGTTTGAGAACCTTCTAGAGCCACATAACTCACCACACACTATCGACTTGAGCTCTAGAACAGGTTTCTAAAGTTTTAGTGCTCTAGGTCTGACGGTTCTTTGATAGTTCGAACGAAGGTAACTATTGCAGGCTCTGTGTGTCTTTCAGCCCCGCACTGTGTCACTTCATCCTACGTGTGTGTGTGTGAGAGAGTGTTTTTTCTTTGACATCTGTTGGGAGAAATGACTGATTTACAGTTCAAGAGGGTTGCCTAATCACACATATGGAGTTTTGGAAAGATCTGACCTTTTTAACCCTTCGAAACAGCCCCTATGACCCCAATGTAAGGCACTTTCATTTGGCACAGGAAGCTAAAAGTAAACACATATCCTGATTGGGGTATGCTCTTACAGAATTCTGAGTTTAAAGTATTTACATTAAGAACTGACTGATTTACACTGGGTTGAATGCACTATTTCTCACAAACTGCAGGTTGGGAATGGCAAAACACTTTTAGGGTGATTTTAACCACTTCCGGTTGCTCCAGAAAGCTTAGAATCGACACAGGTACACCTCATAGTGGCCTGATGGAGTGTCATTGAAGACAGGTTCATAAGGCATTCATAACCTACATAGGCTTTGGGTTGAATTTAGGGGAGCTGGCAATGTATTCCTTTGGGGAAAGGTGTCATTATAATCTGTGAGATGAAAAAACCCTGTTTTCACTGTTAAGGGTTAATGCCACATGGTCAAGGTTAGGCTTGCATAGACCGGGAGGACCATATGAACATTCCTTTGGTTGAATTGTCCTTCTAAGCCTAATGGTTCCGCCGCTGTCCCCCAAAAGCAAGTCAAATTTAGGGCCAGGCTTAATTTTGGGCCTACTTTTTCACGGTTGCTGCGCTCAGAGCGAGCTACAGTCAAGCGGGGCATCTCGTTGAACTCTGCACGGCCTAGAGACTACGGTGATGCTGTTTTTAGTGTTGATTTCAGTTTGTCAATTTGGTGATGGTTCATCACTGTTTAAACATATTGCAAATGTATAAAAGGCAACCAGCAAGTCAGCGTTCATCAGTCAATTAGATATCATTCTGACACCAAACCCACTTTTTCCAACTCGCTTAGAAGCCAACTATCACATATTTCAGAGCAGGCCCATAATTCACAGTGCCTCCAGTTTAAACCATAATAAAAACGTAAAACACGTAGTTACATTCTAGCTGCGGGTCCATTTCTGATATTATGTGTGGCGACCCAGAATCCCGAGTTTCAGCTCGATAGGTCAATGGGCTGAGGCAGTTTCAATGCACCTAGTCTTGCGACTTTGGGACTTTTCTTTATGTCGTCATTTTCGTAATGGTCAAAATGAATCGAAGTTATTGCAAATGTACGAGGCTGTTTGGACATTCACCCGCCGCTCCACCCTCAGGCGGGTGGTCAAAGACTGCCCGTCTCCTTCTCCCCTCACAATGTTGGCCCACTCCAGGGATTTCCCTGAGAGGCACGAGACGAAGGCAGATACCCCCTCATGGCCCAAAGGAGCCGGGTGGACGGTTGCCAGGTAGAGCTCTAGCTGCAATAGGAAACCCTGGCAGCGTGCAGCCATCCCATAGTACTCCCGGGGAAGGGCGAGACGAATCCCACTTGGACCGGGTGGAGGGGAGGCGAGTAGTGCAGGCCCTGGTTGTGCTGGGGGAGGTGCTGGAGGAACTCCCTGTCTCTCCCAGCGGTCCATGGTTTGGACAACGCAGTCCATGGCGGCGCCGAGATGGTGGATCATTTCCGCTTGCTCCTGGACGCGCTCCTCCTGCTGACTCCATATGGCGGTGTGGGATTCTGTAAGGGGGTGCGTAACTGGTGGTAGGGAAGTCAGTCGCAGGAGAGAAGAACTAGGTTGTAGCCGGAGCAGTTTAATCCAAAAACCAACGGCATAACAATACAACAGAATATGGGTACAATACCCGACACGCACCAGTAAACAAGTGCACAAGCACTAACAACAAACAATCCCACACAAAGACATGGGGGGAACAGAGGGTTAAATACACAACAAATAATGAGGGAAATGGAAACCAGGTGTGTAATAAAACAAGACAAAACAAATTAAAAATGAATAATGGATCGATGATGGCTAGAAGACCGGTGTCGCCGACCGCTGAACGCAGCCCGAACAAGGAGAGGAAACGACTTGGAAGTCGTGAGACTTATCCAGAAAGACTCACAGCTGTAATCACTGCCAAATGTGATTCTAAGATTTATTGTGAATACTTATCTAAATGAGATATTTCTGTATTTCATTTTCAATAAATTAGCAAAAATACCTAAAAACACGTTTTCACTTTGTCATTATGGGATATTGTGTGTAGAACCAGTCACTAATATTTTTTTTTCATTTTTAAATTCAGGATGTAGCTTAGAAGATCCAGGATATGTTACTGCTGTTCACTCTACCGGGAGTGCTGTTATCAAGCTCACTCAATGAAGCTAACTCTCAAGACGGTATGTCTCGTGTCTGTGTGTGTATGTTCATATGTGTACTACTATTACTGCTCAGTGTAATCTGATGTAATTTGCACTGCATGCACTGCATCTGTACTATGGTCAAGTTCACATTGTTACACAATAAAAACACTGAATGAAACATTATTATGTAACATATATGATGTAATTGAAACACTCTTAAAAATGTAAGATCAATAAAAAAACGACTAAACATGTGTAATGCTTGATAGTTTATTGGAGGATCACAGTGTGACACGTCAACCATACAACATTGCACAAAGAAATTCTGATCATTAATATAAATCCGCTGTCTTGACGAAAAAACGACCATGTGTCAGGACATAAAGTACGTTTATGGATAAAACATATATTCTTCATTATGTTGATGAGTTCTTCTCAGTACCAAAGTACCAAAGAACTGTATTACTGTTTTGTTTTTTGTTAGTCAGTGATTGATGGATGGATGTTGGAATGATTCATTGAGGTGTTGTTAGTGATGTCTTCAGAGGTGATAGTTGATTCCATATGGAGACTGAAAAGGATCCTCGGCATCCCAATTCTGGTCTCTTCTCACCCCACAATTTCCTTGGCTTTGTTCCAAAGCTCGCTCCAAACTGGAATACAGTTTTAAATATGCTTTATAGAAAATACATTTTTAAAAAGGTAAAAATGTAAAAATGACTACGACATGTTGAATAAATATCCCATTTACCATTGACTACCTTTTAAACCTATTGTTTTTAGGCCAGTATTTGACTACCATTTTAAAAAGAATTTGCCTCTATGAAACATGATGCTAATAAACAGTAGAGATGGAGTTAGCCATGTTGCTCCCTCCTCTTTCCCTACCACCCTCTGCTAACCTCCCGTTGTGACTTTACTGTTGCTCAGAAAGACAGACAGACCGATAGATAGATAGATAGACAGACAGACAGACAGACAGACAGACAGACAGACAGACAGACAGACAGACAGACAGACAGACAGACAGACAGACAGACAGACAGACAGACAGACAGACAGACAGACAGACAGACAGACAGACAGACAGACAGACAGACAGACAGACAGACAGACAGACAGACAGACAGACAGACAGACAGACAGACAGACAGACAGACAGACAGACAGACAGACAGACAGACAGATAGATAGATAGATAGATAGATAGATAGATAGATAGATAGATAGATAGATAGATAGATAGATAGATAGATAGATAGATAGATAGATAGATAGCTCACATGGTGCTTCATCTTCAGAGGCGCTGGTCTTCAGAGCAGCCAACTTTGCCAAAAATGCAGCATTTCCACCTTTTAGATCATCCTCCTGCAGGAGAGCTGAGGAAGAAAGATTTTTCATTTAACTAAATTATATCAGATTAAACCAGGGCAGTAAAGTAGTACACATTCACAAACAAGACATACCTTCCTCAGAGTTATCTTCATTGAGGGAGCTTGCTAACAGGACACCCACTATAGCGAACAGCAGTAACATACTCTGGATCTTCATCCTTTACTAAAGCACATAGAGCACAATATGTTAACACACACAAGACACACAGTGGGTCCTTTTACACTACCAAATGAAAGATCAGCAAGTTAGTATGGATCCCAGGTCGACCGTGTTACATTATACACATGTCCACCTACATCTCTCCATCCATTCCTACCTGTCCACTTGTATACACCTGCCCACTCTTATACACCTTTGCAAAGAAGATTCTCAGTGAAAACAAACATATCTCTTACAGTTGGACGATGCTGTCTGATTGATGGCTGTTTATCTGGATGATGTCTTCTGGTCTTCAGTAGTAGTGTGGTGTCTCTCTGCCCTCTGCAGCCCTGTTTTATACTCTTTCTGCAGCTACTGTACCTGCCCCATCCATCCACACCTCTCACAGCCGAATAACAAACAAGATGACATTACAGATAAGGCGATAACGGCAGTCATGCACAGCCTGAAGTGTATGACATCCCTCCAGGCAAATTTCTGGTCAATATTATGGTTTCCTAGTAATTTCAACTGCATTTGTGACTTGGAGCTTGGATAGCAAGTTGAGAGTGGAGTATATATACTTGTGATGGTGAGAACATGTTTTTGTCTGAATTACAGCTGTAACGACCCTTTGAGAAGAATTAAACTTGGTTAATCCTCTCTAGTGTTCGTGAGTTATTTGCTCTGAAAAATTTGAACCTAACGCTCTGTAGTAACTTGTGGTCGGAGGCCGAGCAGTTGCCATACCAGGAGGTGATGCAACCAGTCAGGGTGCTCTTGCTGGTGCAGCTGTAGACCTTTTTGAGGATCTGAGGACCCATGCCAAATCTTTTCAGTCTCCTGAGGGGGAAATAGGTGTTGTAGGGCCATCTTCACAACTGTCTTGGTGTGTTTGGACCATGATAGTTTGTTGGTGATGTGGACACCAAGGATCTTGAAGCTCTCAACCTGCTCCGCTACTGCCCCGTCGATGAGAGTTGGGGCGTGCTCAGTCCTCCTTTTCCTCTAGTAAACAATCATCACCTTCGTCTTGATCATGTTGAGGGAGAGGTTGTTATCCTGGCACCACACCACCAGGTCTCTGACCTCCTCCCTATAGTCTGTTGTCAGTGATCAGGCCCCTGAGTCTTCTTTTGTTATACCCAGTTTGGGTAAAAAAAACTATTTTTAGTACACAAAATGTTTTCTTGCTTCACAAGAGCATCTCTCCCCCTCTTTTCTCATTCTCTCCTCAGCAACAATGGAAAAAACCATTTGAGGCCCTTTGCACACCACCCATAGTCCATCTTGATTTGTCCAAACCGAGCACGCACCCTGCACGTGAACAGAAACTGTCCCAACATATTTTATATAACAGTATGTAATATGTTAACCAACATAGGCCCAACAGCTGTAGTAAAACCTAGAGCTTATGAAAATAAACAAATCTGATTAAATGTATACAACGTATACAAAATATATATCCACATATTATTATTGTTTAAACCATAGTTCTAAATACATGTTTTAACAGGGTAATACACTAGCATATAATGGGCCTTTGAAGACCACAGCACTCTGCGGCCAGAGCCTTAATTAATTACATTAAAGACCACAAAACTATAAGGTCTTTCACATAAGACTGTTATGATCGAGATGGATTCTTTCCACATCGATATGCAAAACGACATTTCAAAATATCATGCTTCAGGCTAGGCGTAATTGTCCAAAGCTCAGTTGTCCTGAGTCTGCACAACACTGCCAGGACCTAGGATCAAGGGAGACACTCAAGTTTTTTAATCGTATATATCTCTTGACATATTCATGAAAATAGTAATGGCCTCTAAACCTTCAACCTGCATACTGGACCCTATTCCAACTAAATCGAGTCTCCCATTAGTGCATTCACATAGGTGTACTTTTTGTCCAGGTAGGGAAATGGGAGTGAGGAGTGCAATAGAGATTGCATCATGTGTGGATCTATATCGAATCTCCCATTCCTCTCAGAAATATTAGAAAATGCTGTTGCGCAGCAACTCACTGCCTTCCTGAAGACAAACAATGTATATGAAACGCTTCAGTCTGGTATTAGACTTAGTGCTGCTTTTGCCATTATCGATCACCACATTCTTTTGGAGAGATTGGAAACCCAAATTGGTCTACAAGGACAAGTTCTGGCCTAGTTTAGATATTTTCCTGTCGGAAAGATAACAGTTTGTCTCTGTGGATGGTTTTTCCTCTGACAAATCAACTGCAAGCTTCGGTGTTCCTCAAGGTTCCGTTATAGGACCATTAGTGTTTCACTACATATTTTACCTCTTGGTGATGTCATTCGGAAACATACTGAAATGTATTTAGTGCTTTGTCCAGGTAGCCGGAAAGTAGAGCTTTGCAGTAGTCTAATCTATAAGTGACAAAAGCATGAATTAATTTATCTGCATCATTTTGGACAGAAAGTTTCTGATTTGTGCAATGTTACGAAGATAGAAAAAAGCTATCCTTGAAATATTCTTGATATGTTCATCAAAAGAGAGATCAGGGTCCAGAGTAACGCCCAGGTCCTTCACAGTTTGACACTTTCTAAGGCTTCCATTGGCTCTCTAAAGCCGCCAGAAAGTGGAATGGGGTGTCTGCTGTCTCTGGGCAAAGTACAGCAGCAGAGTTTGTAAGTGGTCAGCCTGGGGACAGTGAGACTGAGATGCGCATTCACGAGACTTCTCCATTTTTTTTCTTTCAGCCTTTGAATGAATGCAACGTTTCCCGGTTGGAATATTATCACTATTTTACTAGAAAAATAGCATAAAAAAAGATTTTAAACAGCGTTTGACATGCTTCTAAGTACGGCAATGGAATATTTCAAGTTTTTTTGTCACGAAATGCGCTCGCGCGTTACCCTTCGGATAGTGACCTTGGATATAACTATGGATTATTTGGAACCAAAACAACATTTGTTGTTGAAGTAGAAGTCCTGGGAGTGCATTCTGACGAAGAACAGCAAAGGTAATCCAATTTTTCTAATAGTAATTCTGAGTTTAGTGAGCCCCAAACTTGGTGGGTGTCAAATTATCTAGCCTGTGATGGCCGAGCTATGTACTCAGAATATTGCAAAATGTGCTTTCGCCGAAAAGCTATTTTAAAATCTGACATGGCGTTTGCATAAAGGAGTTCAGTATCTATAATTCTTAACCTCTATGGGCTAGGTGGGACGCTAGCGTGCCACCCGTGGTGCACTCCATCAACAGCAGGTGCATTTCAAGAGCGGCAAATTTGAATCCAAATAAATGTCAAAATTCAAATTTTTCAAACATACAACTATTTTACACCCTTTGAAAGATAAACATCTCCTTAATCTAACCACGTTTTACGATTTCAAAAAGGTTTTACGGCGAAAGCATAAATTTAGAGTATGTTAGGACAGTACATTTACAAGAGTTGTGTGTAATGTTTTGTCAAGTCAAAGACAGGGTCACCAAAACCATAAAACCAGCTAAAATGATGCACTAACCTTTTACAATCTCCATCAGATGACACTTCTAGGTCATTATGTTAGACAATGCATGCATTTTTAGTTCTATCAAGTTCATATTTATATCCAAAAACAGCGTTTTACTATGGCATTGATGTTGAGGAAATCGTTTCCCTCCAATAACCGGCAGTCAAGTCAGCGTCACAAATTAAATAATTAAAATTAGAAAACATTGGTAAAATATTATATTGTCATTTAAAGAATTATATATTTACATCTCTTGAACGCAATCAACTTGCCAGATTTAAAAATAACCTTACTGGGAAATCACACTTTGCAATAATCTGAGCACTGCGCCCAGAAAAATACGCGTTGCGATACAGACTAGACGTCATGTTGGGGAGATCTAAAATCGAAAATACTATGTAAATAATCCATTACCTTTGATTCTCTTCATCAGATGTCACTTCCAGGTATCACAGGTCCATAACGAATGTAGTTTTGTTCAAAAAAGCTCATCATTTATGTCCAAAAATCTCCGTCTTGTTAGCACATGATCTAAGCCAGCCGGACTTCTCGTCATGAACGAGGGGAAAAAATATATTTACGTTCGTTCAAACATGTCAAACGTTGTATAGCATAAATCATTAGGGCCTTTTTTAACCAGAACATGAATAATATTCAAGGTGGACGAATGCATACTCTTTTATAACGTATTGGAACGAGGGTACCCAACATGAACTCGCGCGCCAGGTGTCTAATGGGACATCATCGTTCCATGGCTCTTGTTCGGTCAGATCTCCCTCCAGAAGACTCAAAACACTTTGTAAAGGCTGGTGACATCTAGTGGAAGCAATAGGAAGTGCCAAAATATTCCTCAGCCCCTGTGTTTTTCAATGGGATAGGTTTAAAGGTAATACAACACATCAGGTATCCACTTCCTGTCAGAAAATGTCTCAGGGTTTTGCCTGCCAAATGAGTTCTGTTATACTCACAGACACCATTCAAACAGTTTTAGAAACTTTAGAGTGTTTTCTATCCATATATAATAAGTATATGCATATTCTAGTTACTGGGTAGGATTAGTAACCAGATTAAATCGGGTAAAAAAAAAATATCCAGCCGTGCAAATACTGCCCCCTAGCCCTAACAGGTTAAACATATTGCAAATGGACAAAAGTCAGCCAGCTAGTCACTGTCCATCAGTCAATTAGATATCATTCTGACACCAAACTGATACAAACTGACACCACACCCACTTTTTCCAACTCGTTTAGAAGCCAACTATCACATATTTCAGAGCAGGCCCAAAATTCACAATGCCTTCTGATTAAACCATAATAAAAATATAAAACACATAGATACGTTCTAGCTGCGCGTCCAGTTCTGACATTATGTGTAGGCCTATGTGAGGCAACCCCGAATCTCGAGTTTCGGCTCGATATGTCATTCGGTGCCCGAGCAACGACCTTAATTGGTGCTGAAAATCCACTTTTTCCGTGCGTTGCTACGGGGTCCTTGAATGAGCTAACGGACAGAAACTTTGGGGTCCATCTCTATGGGCGGAAGTTGTTTCAATGCACCTAGTCTTGCGACTCTGGGACTTTTCTAAATGTCGTCATTTTCCTAATGGTCAAAATGAATTGAAGTTATTGCAAATGTATGAGGCTGTTTCTCGGTTTGAGAACCTTCTAGAGCCACATAACTCACCACACACTATCGACTTGAGCTCTAGAACAGGTTTCTAAAGTTTTAGTGCTCTAGGTCTGACGGTTCTTTGATAGTTCGAACGAAGGTAACTATTGCAGGCTCTGTGTGTCTTTCAGCCCCGCACTGTGTCACTTCATCCTACGTGTGTGTGTGTGAGAGAGTGTTTTTTCTTTGACATCTGTTGGGAGAAATGACTGATTTACAGTTCAAGAGGGTTGCCTAATCACACATATGGAGTTTTGGAAAGATCTGACCTTTTTAACCCTTCGAAACAGCCCCTATGACCCCAATGTAAGGCACTTTCATTTGGCACAGGAAGCTAAAAGTAAACACATATCCTGATTGGGGTATGCTCTTACAGAATTCTGAGTTTAAAGTATTTACATTAAGAACTGACTGATTTACACTGGGTTGAATGCACTATTTCTCACAAACTGCAGGTTGGGAATGGCAAAACACTTTTAGGGTGATTTTAACCACTTCCGGTTGCTCCAGAAAGCTTAGAATCGACACAGGTACACCTCATAGTGGCCTGATGGAGTGTCATTGAAGACAGGTTCATAAGGCATTCATAACCTACATAGGCTTTGGGTTGAATTTAGGGGAGCTGGCAATGTATTCCTTTGGGGAAAGGTGTCATTATAATCTGTGAGATGAAAAAACCCTGTTTTCACTGTTAAGGGTTAATGCCACATGGTCAAGGTTAGGCTTGCATAGACCGGGAGGACCATATGAACATTCCTTTGGTTGAATTGTCCTTCTAAGCCTAATGGTTCCGCCGCTGTCCCCCAAAAGCAAGTCAAATTTAGGGCCAGGCTTAATTTTGGGCCTACTTTTTCACGGTTGCTGCGCTCAGAGCGAGCTACAGTCAAGCGGGGCATCTCGTTGAACTCTGCACGGCCTAGAGACTACGGTGATGCTGTTTTTAGTGTTGATTTCAGTTTGTCAATTTGGTGATGGTTCATCACTGTTTAAACATATTGCAAATGTATAAAAGGCAACCAGCAAGTCAGCGTTCATCAGTCAATTAGATATCATTCTGACACCAAACCCACTTTTTCCAACTCGCTTAGAAGCCAACTATCACATATTTCAGAGCAGGCCCATAATTCACAGTGCCTCCAGTTTAAACCATAATAAAAACGTAAAACACGTAGTTACATTCTAGCTGCGGGTCCATTTCTGATATTATGTGTGGCGACCCAGAATCCCGAGTTTCAGCTCGATAGGTCAATGGGCTGAGGCAGTTTCAATGCACCTAGTCTTGCGACTTTGGGACTTTTCTTTATGTCGTCATTTTCGTAATGGTCAAAATGAATCGAAGTTATTGCAAATGTACGAGGCTGTTTGGACATTCACCCGCCGCTCCACCCTCAGGCGGGTGGTCAAAGACTGCCCGTCTCCTTCTCCCCTCACAATGTTGGCCCACTCCAGGGATTTCCCTGAGAGGCACGAGACGAAGGCAGATACCCCCTCATGGCCCAAAGGAGCCGGGTGGACGGTTGCCAGGTAGAGCTCTAGCTGCAATAGGAAACCCTGGCAGCGTGCAGCCATCCCATAGTACTCCCGGGGAAGGGCGAGACGAATCCCACTTGGACCGGGTGGAGGGGAGGCGAGTAGTGCAGGCCCTGGTTGTGCTGGGGGAGGTGCTGGAGGAACTCCCTGTCTCTCCCAGCGGTCCATGGTTTGGACAACGCAGTCCATGGCGGCGCCGAGATGGTGGATCATTTCCGCTTGCTCCTGGACGCGCTCCTCCTGCTGACTCCATATGGCGGTGTGGGATTCTGTAAGGGGGTGCGTAACTGGTGGTAGGGAAGTCAGTCGCAGGAGAGAAGAACTAGGTTGTAGCCGGAGCAGTTTAATCCAAAAACCAACGGCATAACAATACAACAGAATATGGGTACAATACCCGACACGCACCAGTAAACAAGTGCACAAGCACTAACAACAAACAATCCCACACAAAGACATGGGGGGAACAGAGGGTTAAATACACAACAAATAATGAGGGAAATGGAAACCAGGTGTGTAATAAAACAAGACAAAACAAATTAAAAATGAATAATGGATCGATGATGGCTAGAAGACCGGTGTCGCCGACCGCTGAACGCAGCCCGAACAAGGAGAGGAAACGACTTGGAAGTCGTGAGACTTATCCAGAAAGACTCACAGCTGTAATCACTGCCAAATGTGATTCTAAGATTTATTGTGAATACTTATCTAAATGAGATATTTCTGTATTTCATTTTCAATAAATTAGCAAAAATACCTAAAAACACGTTTTCACTTTGTCATTATGGGATATTGTGTGTAGAACCAGTCACTAATATTTTTTTTTCATTTTTAAATTCAGGATGTAGCTTAGAAGATCCAGGATATGTTACTGCTGTTCACTCTACCGGGAGTGCTGTTATCAAGCTCACTCAATGAAGCTAACTCTCAAGACGGTATGTCTCGTGTCTGTGTGTGTATGTTCATATGTGTACTACTATTACTGCTCAGTGTAATCTGATGTAATTTGCACTGCATGCACTGCATCTGTACTATGGTCAAGTTCACATTGTTACACAATAAAAACACTGAATGAAACATTATTATGTAACATATATGATGTAATTGAAACACTCTTAAAAATGTAAGATCAATAAAAAAACGACTAAACATGTGTAATGCTTGATAGTTTATTGGAGGATCACAGTGTGACACGTCAACCATACAACATTGCACAAAGAAATTCTGATCATTAATATAAATCCGCTGTCTTGACGAAAAAACGACCATGTGTCAGGACATAAAGTACGTTTATGGATAAAACATATATTCTTCATTATGTTGATGAGTTCTTCTCAGTACCAAAGTACCAAAGAACTGTATTACTGTTTTGTTTTTTGTTAGTCAGTGATTGATGGATGGATGTTGGAATGATTCATTGAGGTGTTGTTAGTGATGTCTTCAGAGGTGATAGTTGATTCCATATGGAGACTGAAAAGGATCCTCGGCATCCCAATTCTGGTCTCTTCTCACCCCACAATTTCCTTGGCTTTGTTCCAAAGCTCGCTCCAAACTGGAATACAGTTTTAAATATGCTTTATAGAAAATACATTTTTAAAAAGGTAAAAATGTAAAAATGACTACGACATGTTGAATAAATATCCCATTTACCATTGACTACCTTTTAAACCTATTGTTTTTAGGGCAGTATTTGACTACCATTTTAAAAAGAATTTGCCTCTATGAAACATGATGCTAATAAACAGTAGAGATGGAGTTAGCCATGTTGCTCCCTCCTCTTTCCCTACCACCCTCTGCTAACCTCCCGTTGTGACTTTACTGTTGCTCAGAAAGACAGACAGACCGATAGATAGATAGATAGATAGATAGACAGACAGACAGACAGACAGACAGACAGACAGACAGACAGACAGACAGACAGACAGACAGACAGACAGACAGACAGACAGACAGACAGACAGACAGACAGACAGACAGACAGACAGACAGACAGACAGACAGACAGACAGACAGACAGACAGACAGACAGACAGACAGACAGACAGACAGACAGACAGACAGACAGACAGACAGACAGACAGACAGACAGACAGACAGACAGACAGATAGATAGATAGATAGATAGATAGATAGATAGATAGATAGATAGATAGATAGATAGATAGATAGATAGATAGATAGATAGATAGCTCACATGGTGCTTCATCTTCAGAGGCGCTGGTCTTCAGAGCAGCCAACTTTGCCAAAAATGCAGCATTTCCACCTTTTAGATCATCCTCCTGCAGGAGAGCTGAGGAAGAAAGATTTTTCATTTAACAAAATTATATCAGATTAAACCCGGGCAGTAAAGTAGTACACATTCACAAACAAGACATACCTTCCTCAGAGTTATCTTCATTGAGGGAGCTTGCTAACAGGACACCCACTATAGCGAACAGCAGTAACATACTCTGGATCTTCATCCTTTACTAAAGCACATAGAGCACAATATGTTAACACACACAAGACACACAGTGGGTCCTTTTACACTACCAAATGAAAGATCAGCAAGTTAGTATGGATCCCAGGTCGACCGTGTTACATTATACACATGTCCACCTACATCTCTCCATCCATTCCTACCTGTCCACTTGTATACACCTGCCCACTCTTATACACCTTTGCAAAGAAGATTCTCAGTGAAAACAAACATATCTCTTACAGTTGGACGATGCTGTCTGATTGATGGCTGTTTATCTGGATGATGTCTTCTGGTCTTCAGTAGTAGTGTGGTGTCTCTCTGCCCTCTGCAGCCCTGTTTTATACTCTTTCTGCAGCTACTGTACCTGCCCCATCCATCCACACCTCTCACAGCCGAATAACAAACAAGATGACATTACAGATAAGGCGATAACGGCAGTCATGCACAGCCTGAAGTGTATGACATCCCTCCAGGCAAATTTCTGGTCAATATTATGGTTTCCTAGTAATTTCAACTGCATTTGTGACTTGGAGCTTGGATAGCAAGTTGAGAGTGGAGTATATATACTTGTGATGGTGAGAACATGTTTTTGTCTGAATTACAGCTGTAACGACCCTTTGAGAAGAATTAAACTTGGTTAATCCTCTCTAGTGTTCGTGAGTTATTTGCTCTGAAAAATTTGAACCTAACGCTCTGTAGTAACTTGTGGTCGGAGGCCGAGCAGTTGCCATACCAGGAGGTGATGCAACCAGTCAGGGTGCTCTTGCTGGTGCAGCTGTAGACCTTTTTGAGGATCTGAGGACCCATGCCAAATCTTTTCAGTCTCCTGAGGGGGAAATAGGTGTTGTAGGGCCATCTTCACAACTGTCTTGGTGTGTTTGGACCATGATAGTTTGTTGGTGATGTGGACACCAAGGATCTTGAAGCTCTCAACCTGCTCCGCTACTGCCCCGTCGATGAGAGTTGGGGCGTGCTCAGTCCTCCTTTTCCTCTAGTAAACAATCATCACCTTCGTCTTGATCATGTTGAGGGAGAGGTTGTTATCCTGGCACCACACCACCAGGTCTCTGACCTCCTCCCTATAGTCTGTTGTCAGTGATCAGGCCCCTGAGTCTTCTTTTGTTATACCCAGTTTGGGTAAAAAAAACTATTTTTAGTACACAAAATGTTTTCTTGCTTCACAAGAGCATCTCTCCCCCTCTTTTCTCATTCTCTCCTCAGCAACAATGGAAAAAACCATTTGAGGCCCTTTGCACACCACCCATAGTCCATCTTGATTTGTCCAAACCGAGCACGCACCCTGCACGTGAACAGAAACTGTCCCAACATATTTTATATAACAGTATGTAATATGTTAACCAACATAGGCCCAACAGCTGTAGTAAAACCTAGAGCTTATGAAAATAAACAAATCTGATTAAATGTATACAACGTATACAAAATATATATCCACATATTATTATTGTTTAAACCATAGTTCTAAATACATGTTTTAACAGGGTAATACACTAGCATATAATGGGCCTTTGAAGACCACAGCACTCTGCGGCCAGAGCCTTAATTAATTACATTAAAGACCACAAAACTATAAGGTCTTTCACATAAGACTGTTATGATCGAGATGGATTCTTTCCACATCGATATGCAAAACGACATTTCAAAATATCATGCTTCAGGCTAGGCGTAATTGTCCAAAGCTCAGTTGTCCTGAGTCTGCACAACACTGCCAGGACCTAGGATCAAGGGAGACACTCAAGTTTTTTAATCGTATATATCTCTTGACATATTCATGAAAATAGTAATGGCCTCTAAACCTTCAACCTGCATACTGGACCCTATTCCAACTAAATCGAGTCTCCCATTAGTGCATTCACATAGGTGTACTTTTTGTCCAGGTAGGGAAATGGGAGTGAGGAGTGCAATAGAGATTGCATCATGTGTGGATCTATATCGAATCTCCCATTCCTCTCAGAAATATTAGAAAATGCTGTTGCGCAGCAACTCACTGCCTTCCTGAAGACAAACAATGTATATGAAACGCTTCAGTCTGGTATTAGACTTAGTGCTGCTTTTGCCATTATCGATCACCACATTCTTTTGGAGAGATTGGAAACCCAAATTGGTCTACAAGGACAAGTTCTGGCCTAGTTTAGATATTTTCCTGTCGGAAAGATAACAGTTTGTCTCTGTGGATGGTTTTTCCTCTGACAAATCAACTGCAAGCTTCGGTGTTCCTCAAGGTTCCGTTATAGGACCATTAGTGTTTCACTACATATTTTACCTCTTGGTGATGTCATTCGGAAACATACTGAAATGTATTTAGTGCTTTGTCCAGGTAGCCGGAAAGTAGAGCTTTGCAGTAGTCTAATCTATAAGTGACAAAAGCATGAATTAATTTATCTGCATCATTTTGGACAGAAAGTTTCTGATTTGTGCAATGTTACGAAGATAGAAAAAAGCTATCCTTGAAATATTCTTGATATGTTCATCAAAAGAGAGATCAGGGTCCAGAGTAACGCCCAGGTCCTTCACAGTTTGACACTTTCTAAGGCTTCCATTGGCTCTCTAAAGCCGCCAGAAAGTGGAATGGGGTGTCTGCTGTCTCTGGGCAAAGTACAGCAGCAGAGTTTGTAAGTGGTCAGCCTGGGGACAGTGAGACTGAGATGCGCATTCACGAGACTTCTCCATTTTTTTTCTTTCAGCCTTTGAATGAATGCAACGTTTCCCGGTTGGAATATTATCACTATTTTACTAGAAAAATAGCATAAAAAAAGATTTTAAACAGCGTTTGACATGCTTCTAAGTACGGCAATGGAATATTTCAAGTTTTTTTGTCACGAAATGCGCTCGCGCGTTACCCTTCGGATAGTGACCTTGGATATAACTATGGATTATTTGGAACCAAAACAACATTTGTTGTTGAAGTAGAAGTCCTGGGAGTGCATTCTGACGAAGAACAGCAAAGGTAATCCAATTTTTCTAATAGTAATTCTGAGTTTAGTGAGCCCCAAACTTGGTGGGTGTCAAATTATCTAGCCTGTGATGGCCGAGCTATGTACTCAGAATATTGCAAAATGTGCTTTCGCCGAAAAGCTATTTTAAAATCTGACATGGCGTTTGCATAAAGGAGTTCAGTATCTATAATTCTTAACCTCTATGGGCTAGGTGGGACGCTAGCGTGCCACCCGTGGTGCACTCCATCAACAGCAGGTGCATTTCAAGAGCGGCAAATTTGAATCCAAATAAATGTCAAAATTCAAATTTTTCAAACATACAACTATTTTACACCCTTTGAAAGATAAACATCTCCTTAATCTAACCACGTTTTACGATTTCAAAAAGGTTTTACGGCGAAAGCATAAATTTAGAGTATGTTAGGACAGTACATTTACAAGAGTTGTGTGTAATGTTTTGTCAAGTCAAAGACAGGGTCACCAAAACCATAAAACCAGCTAAAATGATGCACTAACCTTTTACAATCTCCATCAGATGACACTTCTAGGTCATTATGTTAGACAATGCATGCATTTTTAGTTCTATCAAGTTCATATTTATATCCAAAAACAGCGTTTTACTATGGCATTGATGTTGAGGAAATCGTTTCCCTCCAATAACCGGCAGTCAAGTCAGCGTCACAAATTAAATAATTAAAATTAGAAAACATTGGTAAAATATTATATTGTCATTTAAAGAATTATATATTTACATCTCTTGAACGCAATCAACTTGCCAGATTTAAAAATAACCTTACTGGGAAATCACACTTTGCAATAATCTGAGCACTGCGCCCAGAAAAATACGCGTTGCGATACAGACTAGACGTCATGTTGGGGAGATCTAAAATCGAAAATACTATGTAAATAATCCATTACCTTTGATTCTCTTCATCAGATGTCACTTCCAGGTATCACAGGTCCATAACGAATGTAGTTTTGTTCAAAAAAGCTCATCATTTATGTCCAAAAATCTCCGTCTTGTTAGCACATGATCTAAGCCAGCCGGACTTCTCGTCATGAACGAGGGGAAAAAATATATTTACGTTCGTTCAAACATGTCAAACGTTGTATAGCATAAATCATTAGGGCCTTTTTTAACCAGAACATGAATAATATTCAAGGTGGACGAATGCATACTCTTTTATAACGTATTGGAACGAGGGTACCCAACATGAACTCGCGCGCCAGGTGTCTAATGGGACATCATCGTTCCATGGCTCTTGTTCGGTCAGATCTCCCTCCAGAAGACTCAAAACACTTTGTAAAGGCTGGTGACATCTAGTGGAAGCAATAGGAAGTGCCAAAATATTCCTCAGCCCCTGTGTTTTTCAATGGGATAGGTTTAAAGGTAATACAACACATCAGGTATCCACTTCCTGTCAGAAAATGTCTCAGGGTTTTGCCTGCCAAATGAGTTCTGTTATACTCACAGACACCATTCAAACAGTTTTAGAAACTTTAGAGTGTTTTCTATCCATATATAATAAGTATATGCATATTCTAGTTACTGGGTAGGATTAGTAACCAGATTAAATCGGGTAAAAAAAAAATATCCAGCCGTGCAAATACTGCCCCCTAGCCCTAACAGGTTAAACATATTGCAAATGGACAAAAGTCAGCCAGCTAGTCACTGTCCATCAGTCAATTAGATATCATTCTGACACCAAACTGATACAAACTGACACCACACCCACTTTTTCCAACTCGTTTAGAAGCCAACTATCACATATTTCAGAGCAGGCCCAAAATTCACAATGCCTTCTGATTAAACCATAATAAAAATATAAAACACATAGATACGTTCTAGCTGCGCGTCCAGTTCTGACATTATGTGTAGGCCTATGTGAGGCAACCCCGAATCTCGAGTTTCGGCTCGATATGTCATTCGGTGCCCGAGCAACGACCTTAATTGGTGCTGAAAATCCACTTTTTCCGTGCGTTGCTACGGGGTCCTTGAATGAGCTAACGGACAGAAACTTTGGGGTCCATCTCTATGGGCGGAAGTTGTTTCAATGCACCTAGTCTTGCGACTCTGGGACTTTTCTAAATGTCGTCATTTTCCTAATGGTCAAAATGAATTGAAGTTATTGCAAATGTATGAGGCTGTTTCTCGGTTTGAGAACCTTCTAGAGCCACATAACTCACCACACACTATCGACTTGAGCTCTAGAACAGGTTTCTAAAGTTTTAGTGCTCTAGGTCTGACGGTTCTTTGATAGTTCGAACGAAGGTAACTATTGCAGGCTCTGTGTGTCTTTCAGCCCCGCACTGTGTCACTTCATCCTACGTGTGTGTGTGTGAGAGAGTGTTTTTTCTTTGACATCTGTTGGGAGAAATGACTGATTTACAGTTCAAGAGGGTTGCCTAATCACACATATGGAGTTTTGGAAAGATCTGACCTTTTTAACCCTTCGAAACAGCCCCTATGACCCCAATGTAAGGCACTTTCATTTGGCACAGGAAGCTAAAAGTAAACACATATCCTGATTGGGGTATGCTCTTACAGAATTCTGAGTTTAAAGTATTTACATTAAGAACTGACTGATTTACACTGGGTTGAATGCACTATTTCTCACAAACTGCAGGTTGGGAATGGCAAAACACTTTTAGGGTGATTTTAACCACTTCCGGTTGCTCCAGAAAGCTTAGAATCGACACAGGTACACCTCATAGTGGCCTGATGGAGTGTCATTGAAGACAGGTTCATAAGGCATTCATAACCTACATAGGCTTTGGGTTGAATTTAGGGGAGCTGGCAATGTATTCCTTTGGGGAAAGGTGTCATTATAATCTGTGAGATGAAAAAACCCTGTTTTCACTGTTAAGGGTTAATGCCACATGGTCAAGGTTAGGCTTGCATAGACCGGGAGGACCATATGAACATTCCTTTGGTTGAATTGTCCTTCTAAGCCTAATGGTTCCGCCGCTGTCCCCCAAAAGCAAGTCAAATTTAGGGCCAGGCTTAATTTTGGGCCTACTTTTTCACGGTTGCTGCGCTCAGAGCGAGCTACAGTCAAGCGGGGCATCTCGTTGAACTCTGCACGGCCTAGAGACTACGGTGATGCTGTTTTTAGTGTTGATTTCAGTTTGTCAATTTGGTGATGGTTCATCACTGTTTAAACATATTGCAAATGTATAAAAGGCAACCAGCAAGTCAGCGTTCATCAGTCAATTAGATATCATTCTGACACCAAACCCACTTTTTCCAACTCGCTTAGAAGCCAACTATCACATATTTCAGAGCAGGCCCATAATTCACAGTGCCTCCAGTTTAAACCATAATAAAAACGTAAAACACGTAGTTACATTCTAGCTGCGGGTCCATTTCTGATATTATGTGTGGCGACCCAGAATCCCGAGTTTCAGCTCGATAGGTCAATGGGCTGAGGCAGTTTCAATGCACCTAGTCTTGCGACTTTGGGACTTTTCTTTATGTCGTCATTTTCGTAATGGTCAAAATGAATCGAAGTTATTGCAAATGTACGAGGCTGTTTGGACATTCACCCGCCGCTCCACCCTCAGGCGGGTGGTCAAAGACTGCCCGTCTCCTTCTCCCCTCACAATGTTGGCCCACTCCAGGGATTTCCCTGAGAGGCACGAGACGAAGGCAGATACCCCCTCATGGCCCAAAGGAGCCGGGTGGACGGTTGCCAGGTAGAGCTCTAGCTGCAATAGGAAACCCTGGCAGCGTGCAGCCATCCCATAGTACTCCCGGGGAAGGGCGAGACGAATCCCACTTGGACCGGGTGGAGGGGAGGCGAGTAGTGCAGGCCCTGGTTGTGCTGGGGGAGGTGCTGGAGGAACTCCCTGTCTCTCCCAGCGGTCCATGGTTTGGACAACGCAGTCCATGGCGGCGCCGAGATGGTGGATCATTTCCGCTTGCTCCTGGACGCGCTCCTCCTGCTGACTCCATATGGCGGTGTGGGATTCTGTAAGGGGGTGCGTAACTGGTGGTAGGGAAGTCAGTCGCAGGAGAGAAGAACTAGGTTGTAGCCGGAGCAGTTTAATCCAAAAACCAACGGCATAACAATACAACAGAATATGGGTACAATACCCGACACGCACCAGTAAACAAGTGCACAAGCACTAACAACAAACAATCCCACACAAAGACATGGGGGGAACAGAGGGTTAAATACACAACAAATAATGAGGGAAATGGAAACCAGGTGTGTAATAAAACAAGACAAAACAAATTAAAAATGAATAATGGATCGATGATGGCTAGAAGACCGGTGTCGCCGACCGCTGAACGCAGCCCGAACAAGGAGAGGAAACGACTTGGAAGTCGTGAGACTTATCCAGAAAGACTCACAGCTGTAATCACTGCCAAATGTGATTCTAAGATTTATTGTGAATACTTATCTAAATGAGATATTTCTGTATTTCATTTTCAATAAATTAGCAAAAATACCTAAAAACACGTTTTCACTTTGTCATTATGGGATATTGTGTGTAGAACCAGTCACTAATATTTTTTTTTCATTTTTAAATTCAGGATGTAGCTTAGAAGATCCAGGATATGTTACTGCTGTTCACTCTACCGGGAGTGCTGTTATCAAGCTCACTCAATGAAGCTAACTCTCAAGACGGTATGTCTCGTGTCTGTGTGTGTATGTTCATATGTGTACTACTATTACTGCTCAGTGTAATCTGATGTAATTTGCACTGCATGCACTGCATCTGTACTATGGTCAAGTTCACATTGTTACACAATAAAAACACTGAATGAAACATTATTATGTAACATATATGATGTAATTGAAACACTCTTAAAAATGTAAGATCAATAAAAAAACGACTAAACATGTGTAATGCTTGATAGTTTATTGGAGGATCACAGTGTGACACGTCAACCATACAACATTGCACAAAGAAATTCTGATCATTAATATAAATCCGCTGTCTTGACGAAAAAACGACCATGTGTCAGGACATAAAGTACGTTTATGGATAAAACATATATTCTTCATTATGTTGATGAGTTCTTCTCAGTACCAAAGTACCAAAGAACTGTATTACTGTTTTGTTTTTTGTTAGTCAGTGATTGATGGATGGATGTTGGAATGATTCATTGAGGTGTTGTTAGTGATGTCTTCAGAGGTGATAGTTGATTCCATATGGAGACTGAAAAGGATCCTCGGCATCCCAATTCTGGTCTCTTCTCACCCCACAATTTCCTTGGCTTTGTTCCAAAGCTCGCTCCAAACTGGAATACAGTTTTAAATATGCTTTATAGAAAATACATTTTTAAAAAGGTAAAAATGTAAAAATGACTACGACATGTTGAATAAATATCCCATTTACCATTGACTACCTTTTAAACCTATTGTTTTTAGGGCAGTATTTGACTACCATTTTAAAAAGAATTTGCCTCTATGAAACATGATGCTAATAAACAGTAGAGATGGAGTTAGCCATGTTGCTCCCTCCTCTTTCCCTACCACCCTCTGCTAACCTCCCGTTGTGACTTTACTGTTGCTCAGAAAGACAGACAGACCGATAGATAGATAGATAGATAGATAGACAGACAGACAGACAGACAGACAGACAGACAGACAGACAGACAGACAGACAGACAGACAGACAGACAGACAGACAGACAGACAGACAGACAGACAGACAGACAGACAGACAGACAGACAGACAGACAGACAGACAGACAGACAGACAGACAGACAGACAGACAGACAGACAGACAGATAGACAGACAGATAGATAGATAGACAGATAGATAGATAGATAGATAGATAGATAGATAGATAGATAGATAGATAGATAGATAGATAGATAGATAGATAGATAGATAGATAGATAGATAGATAGATAGATAGATAGATAGATAGATAGATAGATAGATAGATAGATAGCTCACATGGTGCTTCATCTTCAGAGGCGCTGGTCTTCAGAGCAGCCAACTTTGCCAAAAATGCAGCATTTGCACCTTTTAGATCATCCTCCTGCAGGAGAGCTGAGGAAGAAAGATTTTTCATTTAACAAAATTATATCAGATTAAACCCGGGCAGTAAAGTAGTACACATTCACAAACAAGACATACCTTCCTCAGAGTTATCTTCATTGAGGGAGCTTGCTAACAGGACACCCACTATAGCGAACAGCAGTAACATACTCTGGATCTTCATCCTTTACTAAAGCACATAGAGCACAATATGTTAACACACACAAGACACACAGTGGGTCCTTTTACACTACCAAATGAAAGATCAGCAAGTTAGTATGGATCCCAGGTCGACCGTGTTACATTATACACATGTCCACCTACATCTCTCCATCCATTCCTACCTGTCCACTTGTATACACCTGCCCACTCTTATACACCTTTGCAAAGAAGATTCTCAGTGAAAACAAACATATCTCTTACAGTTGGACGATGCTGTCTGATTGATGGCTGTTTATCTGGATGATGTCTTCTGGTCTTCAGTAGTAGTGTGGTGTCTCTCTGCCCTCTGCAGCCCTGTTTTATACTCTTTCTGCAGCTACTGTACCTGCCCCATCCATCCACACCTCTCACAGCCGAATAACAAACAAGATGACATTACAGATAAGGCGATAACGGCAGTCATGCACAGCCTGAAGTGTATGACATCCCTCCAGGCAAATTTCTGGTCAATATTATGGTTTCCTAGTAATTTCAACTGCATTTGTGACTTGGAGCTTGGATAGCAAGTTGAGAGTGGAGTATATATACTTGTGATGGTGAGAACATGTTTTTGTCTGAATTACAGCTGTAACGACCCTTTGAGAAGAATTAAACTTGGTTAATCCTCTCTAGTGTTCGTGAGTTATTTGCTCTGAAAAATTTGAACCTAACGCTCTGTAGTAACTTGTGGTCGGAGGCCGAGCAGTTGCCATACCATGAGGTGATGCAACCAGTCAGGGTGCTCTTGCTGGTGCAGCTGTAGACCTTTTTGAGGATCTGAGGACCCATGCCAAATCTTTTCAGTCTCCTGAGGGGGAAATAGGTGTTGTAGGGCCATCTTCACAACTGTCTTGGTGTGTTTGGACCATGATAGTTTGTTGGTGATGTGGACACCAAGGATCTTGAAGCTCTCAACCTGCTCCGCTACTGCCCCGTCGATGAGAGTTGGGGCGTGCTCAGTCCTCCTTTTCCTCTAGTAAACAATCATCACCTTCGTCTTGATCATGTTGAGGGAGAGGTTGTTATCCTGGCACCACACCACCAGGTCTCTGACCTCCTCCCTATAGTCTGTTGTCAGTGATCAGGCCCCTGAGTCTTCTTTTGTTATACCCAGTTTGGGTAAAAAAAACTATTTTTAGTACACAAAATGTTTTCTTGCTTCACAAGAGCATCTCTCCCCCTCTTTTCTCATTCTCTCCTCAGCAACAATGGAAAAAACCATTTGAGGCCCTTTGCACACCACCCATAGTCCATCTTGATTTGTCCAAACCGAGCACGCACCCTGCACGTGAACAGAAACTGTCCCAACATATTTTATATAACAGTATATAATAAGTTAACCAACATAGGCCCAACAGCTGTAGTAAAACCTAGAGCTTATGAAAATAAACAAATCTGATTAAATGTATACAACGTATACAAAATATATATCCACATATTATTATTGTTTAAACCATAGTTCTAAATACATGTTTTAACAGGGTAATACACTAGCATATAATGGGCCTTTGAAGACCACAGCACTCTGCGGCCAGAGCCTTAATTAATTACATTAAAGACCACAAAACTATAAGGTCTTTCACATAAGACTGTTATGATCGAGATGGATTCTTTCCACATCGATATGCAAAACGACATTTCAAAATATCATGCTTCAGGCTAGGCGTAATTGTCCAAAGCTCAGTTGTCCTGAGTCTGCACAACACTGCCAGGACCTAGGATCAAGGGAGACACTCAAGTTTTTTAATCGTATATATCTCTTGACATATTCATGAAAATAGTAATGGCCTCTAAACCTTCAACCTGCATACTGGACCCTATTCCAACTAAATCGAGTCTCCCATTAGTGCATTCACATAGGTGTACTTTTTGTCCAAGTAGGGAAATGGGAGTGAGGAGTGCAATAGAGATTGCATCATGTGTGGATCTATATCGAATCTCCCATTCCTCTCAGAAATATTAGAAAATGCTGTTGCGCAGCAACTCACTGCCTTCCTGAAGACAAACAATATATATGAAATGCTTCAGTCTGGTATTAGACTTAGTGCTGCTTTTGCCATTATCGATCACCACATTCTTTTGGAGAGATTGGAAACCCAAATTGGTCTACAAGGACAAGTTCTGGCCTAGTTTAGATATTTTCCTGTCGGAAAGATAACGGTTTGTCTCTGTGGATGGTTTTTCCTCTGACAAATCAACTGCAAGCTTCGGTGTTCCTCAAGGTTCCGTTATAGGACCACTAGTGTTTCACTACATATTTTACCTCTTGGTGATGTCATTCGGAAACATAATGTTAACTGAAATGTATTTAGTGCTTTGTCCAGGTAGCCGGAAAGTAGAGCTTTGCAGTAGTCTAATCTATAAGTGACAAAAGCATGGCTTAATTTATCTGCATCATTTTGGACAGAAAGTTTCTGATTTGTGCAATGTTACGAAGATAGAAAAAAGCTATCCTTGAAATATTCTTGATATGTTCATCAAAAGAGAGATCAGGGTCCAGAGTAACGCCCAGGTCCTTCACAGTTTCATTTGAGATGACTGTACAACCATGCAGATGAATTGTCAGATCCAACAGAAGATCTCTTTGTTTCTTGCAATTTGTTGTCCTTCTGTTGCATCTCTATCTAAAATACAGCATCTGTGCTGTAATGTGACACTTTCTAAGGCTTCCATTGGCTCTCTAAAGCCGCCAGAAAGTGGAATGGGGTGTCTGCTGTCTCTGGGCAAAGTACAGCAGCAGAGTTTGTAAGTGGTCAGCCTGGGGACAGTTAGACTGAGATGCGCATTCACGAGACTTCTCCATTTTTTTTCTTTCAGCCTTTGAATGAATGCAACGTTTCCCGGTTGGAATATTATCACTATTTTACGAGAAAAATAGCATAAAAAAAGATTTTAAACAGCGTTTGACATGCTTCTAAGTACGGCAATGGAATATTTCAAGTTTTTTTGTCACGAAATGCGCTCGCGCGTTACCCTTCGGATAGTGACCTTGGATATAACTATGGATTATTTGGAACCAAAACAACATTTGTTGTTGAAGTAGAAGTCCTGGGAGTGCATTCTGACGAGGAACAGCAAAGGTAATCCAATTTTTCTAATAGTAATTCTGAGTTTAGTGAGCCCCAAACTTGGTGGGTGTCAAATTATCTAGCCTGTGATGGCCGAGCTATGTACTCAGAATATTGCAAAATGTGCTTTCGCCGAAAAGCTATTTTAAAATCTGACATGGCGTTTGCATAAAGGAGTTCAGTATCTATAATTCTTAAAATAACTGCTATGTATTTGGTCAATGTTTATCATGAGTAATTTAGTAAATTCACCGGAAGTTTTCGGTGGGTATGCTAGTTCTGAACATCACATGCTAATGTAAAAAGCTGGTTTTTGATATAAATATGAACTTGATTGAACAAAACATGCATGTATTGTATAACATAATGTCCTAGGAATGTCATCTGATGAAGATCATGAAAGGTTTGTGCTGCATTTAGCTGTGGTTTTGGTTTTTGTGACATATATGCTTGCTTTGAAAATGTCTGTGTGATTATTTTTGGCAGGGTACTCTCCTGACATAATCTAATGTTTTGCTTTCGCTGTAAAGCCTTTTTGAAATCGGACAGTGTGGTTAGATTAACGAGAGTCTTGTCTTTAAAATGGTGTAAAATAGTCATGTTTGAGAAATTGAAGTTATAGCATTTTTGAGGTATTGTATTTTGCGCCATGCGATTCCACTGGCTGTTGAATAGAGTGGGACGGTCACGTCCCACCTAGCCCATAGAGGTTAACCTCTTACATCTAGACGTTCCGCTAGCGGAACACCTGCTCCAATATCCAATGATGGGCGTTGCGCGAAATACAACCTCCTCTAAAATACAAAAACTTCAATTTTTCAAACATATGACTATTTCACAGCATTTTAAATATAAGACTCTCCTTTTTCTAACCACACTGTCCGATTTCAAAAAGGCTTTACAACGAAAGCAAAACATTAGATTATGTCAGCAGAGTACCAAGCCAGAAATAATCAGACACCCATTTTTCAAGCTAGCATATAATGTCACAAAAACCCAGAAGACAGCTAAATGCAGCACTAACCTTTTATGATCTTCATCAGATGACAACCCTAGGACATTATGTTATACAATACATGCATGTTTTGTTCAATCAAGTTCATATTTATATCAAAAACCAGCTTTTTACATTAGCATGTGACGTTCAGAACTAGCATACCCCCCGCAAACTTCCGGGGAATTCGCTAACATTTTACTAAATTACTCACGATAAACGTTCACAAAAAGCATAAGAATTATTTTAAGAATTATAGATACAGACCTCCCCTATGCACTCGATATGTCCGATTTTAAAATAGCTTTTTGGTGAAAGCACATTTTGCAATATTCTAAGTACATAGCCCAGGCATCACGGGCTAGCTATTTAGACACCCGGCAAGTTTAGCACTCACCAATATCAGCTTTACTATTATAAAAGTTTCATTACCTTTTGTTGTCTTCGTCAGAATGCACTCCCAGGACTGCTACTTCAATAACAAATGTTGGTTTGGTCCAAAATAATCCATTGTTATATCCGAATAGCGGCGTTTTGTTCGTGCGTTCCAGACACTATCCGAAATGGTAAAGAAGGGTCGCGCGCATGGCGCAATTCGTGACAAAAAAATTCTAAATATTCCATTACCGTACTTCGAAGGATGTCAACCGCTGTTTAAAATCAATTTTTACGCCATATTTCTCGTAGAAAAGCGATAAAATTCCAACAGGGAATCTCCTTTTCGGCAAACAGAGGAAAAAATCACAAAGGCGGGGGCGGTCGGGTCATGCGCCTAAGCCCAGAGTCCCTTGATCGGCCACTTGAGAAAGGCGATAATGTGTTTCAGCCTGGGGCTGGGATGACGACATTCTGTTTTTTCCCGGGCTCTGAGCGCCTATGGACGACGTAGGAAGTGTCACGTTAGAGCAGAGATCCTTAGTAAAAGATAGAGATGGAAAAGAAGTTCAAGAAATGGTCAGACAGGCCACTTCCTGTAAAGGAATCTCTCAGGTTTTGACCTGCCATTTGAGTTCTGTTATACTCACAGACACCATTCAAACAGTTTTAGAAACTTTAGGGTGTTTTCTATCCATATGTAATAAGTATATGCATATTCTAGTTACTGGGTAGGAGTGGTAACCAGATTAAATCGGGTATGTTTTTTATCCAGCCGTGAAAATACTGCCCCCTAGCCATAACAGGTTAACTTCTTTGGGGTAGGGGGCAGTATTTTCACATCGTGATGAAAAGCGTTCCCAGAGTAAACTGCCTGCTACTCAGGCCCAGAAGATAGGATATGCATATTATTAGTAGATTTGGATTGAAAACACTCTGAAGTTTCTAAAACGGATTGAATGATGTCTGTGAGTATAACAGATCTCATATGGCAAGCGAAAACCTGAGAAAAATCCAATAAGGAAGTGTGAAATCTGAGGTTTGTCGTTTTTCAAGTGATTGCCTATCCAATATACAGTGTCTGTGGGGTCATATTGCACTTCCTACGGCTTCCACTAGATGTCAACAGTCTTTAGAATGTTGTTTCAGGCTTCTACTGTGAATGGGGAGAGAATAAGAGCTATTGGAATCAGGTGTCTGGAAAAATGTCATGAGCTCAGTCATGCGTGCGGCCGTGTGAGCAAGCTGAGTTCCTTTTCATTCCTGAAGACAAAGGAATTGTCCGGTTGGAATTTTATTGAAGATTTATGATAAAACATCCTAAAGATTGATTCTATACATCGTTTGACATGTTTCTACAAACTGTAATGCATTTTTTTTAAACTTTTCGTCCGGACTTAGTGCATGCGCCTTCTGCATTTGGAATAGTGAACTGAACGTGCGAACAAAAAGGAGGTATTTTGACATAAATATGGAGTTTATCGAAACACAACGAACATTTATTGTGGAACTGGGATTCCTGGGAGTGCATTCCGATGAAGATCATCAAATGTAAGTGAATATTTATAATGCTATTTCTGACTTTTGTTGACTCCACAACATGGCGGGTATCTGTATGGCTTGTTTTGGTGACTGAGCACTGTACTCAGATTATTGCAAAGTGTGCTTTCGCCGTAAAGCTTTTTTGAAATCTGGCACAGCGGTTGCATTAAGGAAAAGTTTTTCTTTAATTCTATGCGTAACAGTTGTATATTTAATCAACGTTTATGATGAGTATTTCTGTAAATTGATGTGTTCATTCGCCGGATGTTTTGGAGGCAAAACATTTCTGAACATTACACGCCAATGTAAAATGGGGTTTTTGGATATGAATATGAACTTTATCGAGCAAAACATACATGCATTGTGTAACATGAAGTCCTATGAGTGCCATCTGATGAAGATCATCAAAGGTTAGTGATTAATTTTAGCTGTATTTCTGGTTTATGTGACGCCTCTCCTTGCTTGGAAAATGGCTGTGGTTTTTCTTGTCTAGGTGCTGTCCTAACATAATCTAATGGTATGCTTTCGCCGTAAAGCCTTTTTGAAATCGGACACTGTGGTTGGATTAACGAGAAGTTTATCTTTAAAATGGTGTATAATACTTGTATATGTGAGAAATTGGAATTATGAGATTTTTGTTGTTTTGAATTTGGCGCTCTGCTATTTCACTGGCTACCGTCCCACATACCCCAGAGAGGTTAACCCCTGTGCGGCGAATCCAGCGAAAAATCATATCGCCATTAGCATAACAAAATTAAATAAAAATAAAAAAAATCTTTTTTTTTTTCAAATTATATCGTTTTATAGATACACCTCTCCTGAATCGAACCACGTTGTCAGATTTCAAAAAGGCTTTACAGCAAAAGCAAAACATTAGATTATGTTAGAGGACTATATCATAAAAGTAGCCACATAGCCATTTTCCGACCAACCACATGCATCACAAATAACCAAAAAACAGCTAAATGCAGCACTAACCTTTGACAATCTTCATCAGATGACACACCTAGGACATCATGTTACACAATACATGCATTCTTTTGTTCGATAAAGTTCATATTTATATATTAAAACAGCATTTTACATCGGTGCGTAACGTTGACTAACTATTTTCCCTCAAATGCATCCGATGAAATAGAGCTACAATTTACTAAATTACTATTCGAAAACATTTTTAAAATGTAATATTGTCATTCTAAGATTTATAGATGAATATCTCTTGAAAGCACCTGTAATGCCAGATTTAAAAATAACTTTACTGGGTAATCACACTTTGCGATAAAAGGAGATGCGATACTCAGAACAATAGGCTAGCAATAGCAATAGGCTAGCCATCTTGGAACAATCGCATATCACATCTAGTCTTGTATACTATTGTCAATAATCCCTTACCTTTGGTTGTCTTCATCAGAAAGCACTTCCAGGAATCCCAGGTCCACAACAAATGTATTTTCGTTCGAAAAAATGACTCCTTTATGTTCCAAGAGCTTGTTCTTGTTAGCGCGTCTGAAGGCTGCTCCAAAACTTCCGTCGGCCACGGGACAGCCATTTCGAGAAAATGCATTTTTTTCCCATTTAGGTTCGTTCAAACATGTCAAACGTTGTATAACATAAATCTTCAGGGCGTTTTTCAACAAGAGAGCCAATAAGATTCGAGGGGGACGATTGCATTGTGTTTCAAAATGTTTCGAAAGGGGAGGGTAACCAGGGGCGCCGGCGTCATAATGGTGATGGCCCTCTCCGTGTGATTACGTTCCACAGCATCTCAGTCATTCAGTTTTAACAGTAGAAGGCTCAAACCAATTTGTGAAGACTGGGGACATCTAGTGGAAGCAATAGGAAGTGCTTAATGAACCATAGCTCACGGTGTGATTAATAGGCAACGTGATGAAGTTGAGTTCACAATTCAGAATTCCACTTCCTGTTTCCATCTGTCTCGGGGTTTTGACTGCCATATGAGTTCTGTTATACTCACAGACACCATTCAAACAGTTTTAGAAACTTTAGGGTGTTTTCTATCCACAAGTATTAATTATATGCATATCCTAGCTTCTGAGTTTGAGTAGGAGGCCGTTTAAAATGGGCACAAATTATTTTTAAAAATCGCTTTAGCGCCCCCTATCCTAGGGGAACGCCAAGAGGTTAACGCTAGACACGGCTGCTAGAATCTTGACTAGAACCAAAGAATGTGATCATTTTACTCGAGTGCAAGCCTCTCTACACAGGCATCCTGTTAAGGCTTGTGGTTTTACTGCTAACCTACAAAGCATTTCATGAACTTGCTCCTACCTTTCTCTCCGATTTGGTCCGGCCGGACATACCTACACGTACGCTTCGGTTACAAGACGCAGGCCTCCTTATTGTCCCTAGAATTTCTAAGAAAACACCTAGAGGCAGGGCTTTCCCCTATAGAGCTCCATTTTTATGGAATGGTCTGCCTATCCATGTGAGAGATGCAGACTCGGTCTCAACCTTTAAGTCTTTATTGAAGACTCATCTCTTCAGTAGGTCCTATGATTGAGTGTAGTCTGGCCCAGGGGTGTGAAGGTGAACAGAAAGGCACTGGAGCAACGAAATGCCCTTGCTGTCTCTGCCTGGTCAGTTCCCCTCTCTCCACCGGGATTCTCTGCCTCTAACCCTATTACAGGGGATGAGTCACTGGCTTACTGGTGCTCTACCATCCCGTCCCTAGGAGGGGTGTGTCATTTGAGTGGGTAGAGTCAAAGACATGATCTTCCTGTCCGGGTTTGGCGCCCCCCTCGGGTTTGTGCAGTGGGGGAGATCTTTGTGGGTTATACTCAGCCTTGTCTCAGGTTAGTAAGTTGGTGGTTGAAGATATCCCTCTAGTGGTGTGGGGGCCATGCTTATATACTGCCTGGTTGGCCCTGTCCGGGTGTATCGTGGGACGGGGTCACAGTGTCTCCTGATCTCTCCTGTCTCAGCTTCCAGTATTTATGCTGCAAATGTTTATGTGTCGGGGGGCTAAGGTCAGTCTGCTATGTCCGGAGTATTTCTCCTGTTTTATCCGGTGTCCTGTGTGAATCTAAGTATGCTCCCTCTAATTCTCTCTCTCTCCCTCTCCCTGCTGTTTTCGACTCTCTCTCTCTCTCTCTTCCGCACCAACTGTCTCTAACTCTGAATGCTCGGCTATAAAAGCCAACTGATCTTTACTCCTGAGGTGTTGACCTGTTGCAACCTCTACAACCACTGTGATTATTATTATTATTTGACCCTGCTGGTCATCTATGAACGTTTGAACATCTTGGCCATGTGCTGTTATAATCTCAACCCGGCACAGCCAGAAGAGGACTGGCCACCCCTCAGAGCCTAGTTCCTCTCTAGGTTTCTTTCTAGGTTCCTGCCTTTCTATGGAGTTTTTCCTTGCCACCGTGCTTCTACAGCTGCATTGCTTGCTGTTTGGGGTTTTAGGCTGGGTTTCTGTATAGCACTTTGTGATGTAAAAAATGTTTTATAAACACATTTGATTGAATTTGATTGATTTCAGGCCTACCAGGTTGGCTTACTGGGTACTCATGTTTTTTTTTGTTTTTTTTAAGGGGTCGATGAGCTTAATATTGCGGAAAGAATGTTGCTTCCATCAATGTAATTGTCTGCATCATTTCCAATCCCCCATATATTTTTGGGGTAAATATATATATCCATACACGCATGCATACATACACATATATACATACACATACCTATATAGACATACATACTTTTAAAAATAATATACCTTTATTATTATTCCCCGTAAACCCTACCACCGATCCCCCAATTGGAGTAAACTAATAAACACTTCGGCTTTTACCTTCAATTTATACATCTTATACACATTTTACAAACACAGTCTATTTTACAATAGTTATTTTTTGTTTGTTTTAGTCCTTCTATTTCTGATGTCCATCCAGTTTGATTTCTATTTGTAACTATTTCACAAAAGTTCTGAACCTACATACATTTTACAGACCCCGTATGTTTTACATTGGTTATCATGTTATTAGTCCCACCCTTCAGCTCCATTCAACCCCTCCCATCTATCTCTCAACATCATCCATTTCGGATTTCTATTTGCCATATATTTTTCAACTGTGCTGTGATGCTTCACAAAAGAATTGAACCTTTCTATTCTCATAGCTTCTACAGATTCTACATTAAAAATAAACATTTTTGCGAAAATAATAATTATATTATTGATTGATTGACTATGGCTTTTCAAATCACCCAGTATTGCTATCTGCAGCGTTAGTTCTAGGCAAATATTGCAAATCTTCAGCCATTCCTGGACCTGTGACCAAAAACGAGATACATATGGACAAAACCAAAATAAATGATCTAATGACTCTCCCTCCTCACAGCAGGGTACTCATAATGTTGGTTTATCTTGGCAGAGAACATGCCTTAGGCCAGGTATAGCTATTTAGTTAACTATTTCAATAATTATTTAGTAGTCATGACTTGCGGGTAGAAGCTGTTCAGGGTCCTGCTGGTTCCAGACTTAGTGCATCGGTACTGCTTGTCATGCGGTAACATAGACAACAGTCTGTGGAAATGTAACCTCTCTCAAATTCATAGAGAGGGCTCTGGGCTCCCGAGTGGTGCAGCGGTCTAAGTCTACTAATTATATGCATATTCTAGTTTCTGGGGAGGAGTAGTAACCAGATTAAATCGGGTACGTTTTTTATCCAGCCGTGCCCCCGATCCCAAAGAAGTTAAGATATAGGGGGCAGTATTTTCACGGCCGGATGAAAAACGTACCCAAATTAAACTGCCTACTACTCGGGCCCTGAAACGAGAATATGCATATAATTAGTAGATTTGGATATAAAACACTCTGAAGTTTCTAAAACTGTTTGAATGATGTCTGTGAGTATAACAGAACTTATATGACAGGCAAAAACCTGAGAAAAATCCAACCAGGAAGTGGGAAATCTGAGAATTGTAGTTCTTCTTTTGAATCCCTATCAAAACTACAGTGTCTGTGGGGTCACGTTGCACTTCCTAAGGCTTCCATTTTTTCATCCTTCTCCTGTTACTGGGCAGAAAATAGTAGCTCAGTCAATGAGTGGACTGCCCGAGGACAAAGGGCTTGGTGATGCACGAGCCTGCGAGGGGGCCATTCCTTCTTTTTCTCCTTGAATGAATACGCTATTGTCCGGTTGGAATATTATCGCGTGGACTGCCCGAGGACAAAGGGCTTGGTGATGCACGAGCCTGCGAGGGCGCCATTCCTTCTTTTTCTCCTTGAATGAATACGCTATTGTCCGGTTGGAATATTATCGCATGTTTACGTTAAAAATACCCTAAAGATTGATTGTAAACAACGTTTGACATGTTTCTACGAAAGGTAATGGAAATATTTGACTTTTCGTCTCTGGTACAGCGCTCGCGCGTTATGCCTTTGGATAGTGATCTGAACGCACGAACAAAACTGAGGTATTTGGACATAAATATGGATTATTTTAAACAAAAACAACATTTGTTGTGGAAGTAGCAGTCCTGGGAGTGCATTCTGACGAAGATCAGCAAAGGTAAGAGAATATTTATAATACTAATTCTGAGTTTAGGTGACCCCAGAACTTGGCGGGTGTCTGTATAGCGTGCTGTGATGGCGAGCTATGTACTCAGAATATTGAAAAATGTGCTTTCGCCGAAAAGCTATTTTAAAATCTGACACAGCGGTTGCATAAAGGAGTACTGTATCTATAATTCTTAAAATAATTGTTATGTATTTTGTCAACGTTTATGATGAGTATTTTTATAAATTGATGTGCACATTCACCGAAAGTTTTGGTGGGAATACATTTTCTGAACATCACGCGCCAATGTAAAATGCTGTTTTTGGATATAAATATGAACTTTATCGAACAAAACATACATGTATTGTGTAACATGATGTCCTAGGAGTGTCATCTGATGAAGATCGTCAAAGGTTAGTGCTTCATTTAGCTGTGTTTTGGGTTTTTGTGACACATATACTTGCTTGGAAAATGGCTGTGTGGTTAACTTTGTCTATGTACTCTCCTAACATAATCTAATGTTTTGCTTTCGCTGTAAAGCCTTTTTGAAATCGGACAATGTGGTTACATTAAGGAGAAGTGTATCTTCAAATGGTGTAAAATAGTCATATGTTTGAGAAATTGAAATTATTCGATTTTGGATGTTTTGTATTTCGCGCCTTGCTGTTCCATTGGATGTTGGCTAGGCGTTCCGCTAGCGTCTGTCCTCAACAGGTTTTAAACCCAATTTGGGGAAAAAAATATTTTTAGTACACAATATTTTCCCGCTTCACAAGAGCATCTCTCCCCCTCTTTTCTCTTTCTCTCCTCAGCAACAATGGAAAAAACCTGAGAATCCCTCTGCACACCACCCATAGTCTATCTTGATTGGTCCAAACCGAGCACGCACTCTTCACGTGAATAGAAACTGTCCCAACATATTTAAAGTAGCAGTATATAATAAGTTAACCAACATATCAAATCAAATCAAATCAAATTTATTTTTATATAGCCCTTCGTACATCAGCTGATATTCTCAAAGTGCTGTACAGAAACCCAGCCTAAAACCCCAAACAGCAAGCAAAGCATGTGAAAGAAGCACGGTGGCTAGGAAAAACTCCCTAGGAAAAACTCCCTAGAAAGGCCAAAAACCTAGGAAGAAACCTAGAGAGGAACCAGGCTATGAGGGGTGGCCAGTCCTCTTCTGGCTGTGCAGGGTGGATATTAAAACAGAACATGGTCAAAATGTTAAAATGTTAAAATGTTCATAAATGACCAGCATGGTCAAATAATAATAATCATAGTAGTTGTCGAGGGTGCAACAAGCACGTCCGGTGAACAGGTCAGGGTTCCATAGCCGCAGGCAGAACAGTTGAAACTGGAGCAGCAGCACGGCCAGGTGGACTGGGGACAGCAAGGAGTCATCATACCAGGTAGTCCTGAGGCATGGTCCTAGGGCTCAGGTCCTCCGAGAGAAAGACAGAAAGAGAGAAAGAGAGAATTAGAGAGAGCATATTTAAATACACACAGGACACCGGATAAGACAAGAGAAATACTCCAGATGTAACAGACTGACCCTAGCCCCCCGACACATAAACTACTGCAGCATAAATACTGGAGGCTGAGACAGGAGGGATCAGAAGACACTGTGGCCCCATCCGATGATACCCCCGGACAGGGCCAAACAGGCAGGATATAACCCCACCCACTTTGCCAAAGCACAGCCCCCACACCACTAGAGGGATGTCTCCAACCACCAACTTACCGTCCTAAGACAAGGCCGAGTATAGCCCACAACGATCTCCGCCATGGCACAACCCAAGGGGGGGGGGGGGGGGGGCGCCAACCCAGACAGGAAGACCACGTCAGTGACTCAACCCACTCAAGTGACGCACCCCTCCCATGGACGGCATGGAAGAACACCAGTAGGCCAGTGACTCAGCCTCTGTAAAAGGGTTAGAGGCAGAGAATCCCAGTGGAAAGAGGGGAACCGGCAAGGCAGAGACAGCAAGGGCGGTTCGTTGCTCCAGCCTTTCCGTTCACCTTCACACTCCTGGGCCAGACTATACTTAATCATAGGACCTACTGAAGAGATAAGTCTTCAGTAAAGACTTAAAGGTTGAGACTGAGTCTGCGTCTCTCACATTGGTAGGCAGACCATTCCATAAAAATGGAGCTCTATAGGAGAAAGCCCTACCTCCAGCCGTTTGCTTAGAAATTCTAGGGACAATTAGGAGGCCTGCGTCTTGTGACCGTAGCGTACGTGTAGGTATGTACGGCAGGACCAAATCGGAAAGATAGGTAGGAGCAAGCCCATGTAATGCTTTGTAGGTTAGCAGTAAAACCTTGAAATCAGCCCTTGCCTTAACAGGAAGCCAGTGTAACATAGGCTCAATAGCTGTAGTAAAACATAGAGTTTATGAAAATAAACAAATCTGATTAAAAACATACAACATATACATCCACATATTATTATTACTTAAACCATAGTTCTAAATCATGTTTTAACAGGGTATGACACTAGCATATAATGGGTTTTTGAAGACCAAATCACTCTATGGCCACAGCCTCTATTAATTACATTAAAGACCACAAAACTATAATGTATCGACAGTCATATAGAGGGGACCAAGGCGCGGTGTGTTGAGTGCTCATTATTATTATTTAATGACAAAATGAAACACTTTACAAAGGAACAAAACGACAGCAAACAGTTCCGTCAGGCAACAACCACAAAACAGAAAACAACTACCCACAAAACACCACAGAAAAACCCCAACTTTAATATGATCTCCAATTAGAGACAACACGAACCAGCTGCCTCTAATTGGAGATCATCCCAAAACTCAACATAGAAATAGAAAAACAAGAACTAAACATAGAAACAACAAACATAGACTGCCCACCCATATCACACCCTGACCTAACTACACAGAGAAAAAACAGCTCTCATAGGTCAGAGCGTGACATATAAGGTCTTTCACATAAGACCGTTATGATCGAGATGGATTCTATCCACATCAATATGCAAAACTATATTTCGAAATGTCATGCTCCAGGCTAGGCGTAATTGTCATGTCGTGCATACCAGGTTGGCTTACTGGGAACTCGTAATATTGGCTTATCTTGGCAGAGAACACGCTCTAGGCCAGGTATAGAAATTGCATCATACTTCAGTTCCACTCCCAACTGGAAATTGACAAAAAAGATACATATACAGTTGGTAGTGTAACTCTACACACTCATTGCACAGTTTTCAAATTTTGCTTCCTTAAAATGTTATCTCAAAAGGGAATAAACCGATCTACACAACCTACTCCACAATTTCAAAGTTAAAGCTATAGAAACATTTTGTAAGTCTTCACACCCCCAGAGTTAATGCTCGGTGGAAGCACCTTTGATAGCCATTACAGCTGTGAATCATTTTTAGTAATATTGTACCAACTTTGCATTTTATCCAGTGTTTTTGTCCAAATTGCTAGAGCTCAATACATTTATGTGGGGGCCATTGATAGACAGCATTATTCATGAATTAGGCTGGACCACTCAGGAACACGCAACACCCCTTGGAAAGCCATTCTGGTGTATTTGAGATTAAAAAATATTTATTATCCCGCTGAAAAAATACAACTATATCTCATCCCCCATGTTTGTTTCTGTGCATGTTGGCAATGAGGAATGAAGTAGCTTGGTGTGTGTGAGGATAACGCTGGGAGACGAGAAACAAGTACAGGGAGTGAACATTTAATGAATAACAGACATGAAACAAAACACGTGGGAGCCCGACGAGCCGGTTGAGGCCTGGGAGCTCGACGAGCGTGCTGAGGTGTGGGAGCCCAACGAGACGGCTAAGGCGTGGGAGCCCAACGAGACGGCGCATGACTTGGGGTGGGAGCCTTTCGAGCCAACCAAGGCAAGGAAACCTCTCAAGTCAGCTAAGGCGTGGAAGTTTGACGAGCCAGCTGAGGCACCCCCGGTTCCTTCGACAGCGGCACACGGACTGACGTTACCAACCTAAACAAAAAACAAAACTCCCTGATGCTTCCAAAATTGGTGTCAGCATTCTGTGAGGACAGACACTGGGAGACGAGAAGCAAGTACAGGGAATTATCATTTAATGAATAACGGACATGAAACAAAACATGAACAGCGTCTGGACAAGGGAAACATAACGAAAATAATTAAGACACTGGGATGAAACTGAGGAATAGACAGATAAAGGGGAAGCAATCAAAAACGTGAAGGGGTCCAGGTGAGTCCAATTAAGCGCTGATGCTCATAACGATGGTGACATGTGTGCTCAATGATGGGCAGCCCTCGAGCAACAGAGAGGGGGAGCAGGAGCAGGCGTGACAGTGGGAAAGATTCTTAAGGGTTTTTCTACATAAAAGATCATACACAATTATTGCATTGTTGTCGTCACTGATGTTTTCCTGAGCTTTCAAATGTCTCTTAGACAGACTTAAAACAATTACAGCCAGATCATAGACATGGGTATAAGACAATGGGTGATGTTTTGTGGATGTTTTGTGGATATTACAATGCAGAGAGAAAGAAAATAAATAAATAATAGAAAACTAAGCATGTAATAATAAAAGTAATAATACATACACAATGAGTAATGATATCTTGGCAATATACACGGAATACCAGTACAGAGTTGATGTGCAGGGGTACAAGGTAATTGAGGTAGATACTGTATGTACATGTAATGTAACTAGGAATAAAGTCAATGCATATAGCCCAGGTAGCTATTTGGTTTTATGACTTGGGGGTAGCGGCTATTCAGGGTCCTGTTGGTTCAAGACTTGGTGCATTGTCACTGCTTGTCACGTGGTAGCAGAGACAACAATCTGTAGAAATGTAATCACTCTCAAATTCATAGACAGAGCTATGGATGCAAGGACTGAGCATCCATTATAGAAAAATTATAGTTTTAGCAATTTTTTCAGGCTCTATAGTGTTTGTTTACATTTACTTTGCATGCAAATATTGGAGTAAAACAAGTTTATATTTTGGATTCTGATGGGGTACAACAGTGGCATGAGGCATATATAAGTTATATTCTTCAAGAATCAAAGGGTACATATCATTAATTAATATGTCCAAACATGGATGTAGGAACTGCTGACTGCCCCTTTAAATTTCCGCCCAGGAAATAGTGTCTATAGGTGCTGTCACAAAGTTCAATTTCAACACAGTTGTCACTGACTAGTTGGATATTCATTTCCCACTGGGCCAACCTTTCCTGTACTTACAGCATTCTTATAAATTCATTTTCTATCAAGTTTTTCTTTGGCGGACCTCATTTTGTTGTTCAAAATCTTATTTTTGCCTTTAATGTTCCTGGACACTCCACATTCAGGAGGGGCAGGTAAAAGGAAGAGGGGTGGATTGCTTATGTACATGGAAGATAACATTAAATCCAATCTTATCGAATGGAAACATGCCAACGACCTTGAATGTATGGGGTTGAATGTCTTCCCTCCCTTCATATGTCTCTCACTATTATTGGCTTATATCGACCAACCAACATTTTATGCCTTGTTAATTGACCATCTAAATTACGTTCTTAAAGATGTGATCATAAGAAGGAAATCATCCTCATGGTCAATTTCAATATAAACTGGGAAAATAAAACTTGCAGGGAAAAACTCAGACCATTTCAACCTGAATCAAATAATAGAAGAACCAACCAGACTAACACATACATCCCAGACTCAAATTTGGATGGTGTTTATTAACAGACCTGAACGAATAACTAAGTCCTTTACTTAGTAACTGGCATATCTGACCAAAATACTACATTAGTGTTTAGAAAACTCACTAGAAAGAGATGTAATAACTATATCAATGTGCAACCGTAACATCAAATAATCCCTCAAAGTGAGCAGAGTAACTATGATGCAGCTATAAATCAAATTAACTGGTCTGATCTGTTATGCAATGAAGACCCAGACATAACAATCCGTCAGCTTTTGACAAAGTGAATACTTATTTTACTATGAAATTCCAACGTAAGCAAGACGTAAAACCTCTCTACCATGGCTCAACAAGGACCTCTGGTGGCAAACTAGAGAAATTGAATCTTTCCTTGAAAAAAAGCACTGAAGTCTGGTCAGAATGATGACAGACATATATTTACCGCACTGAGAAAAAAGGTGGTAAGTAGTATAAAAAAGGTAAAAGCAGAATGCTTCCTCAGAGCGATCAATGAAGCTAAAGGAAATGGCAAAGTGATTTGGGAAAACCTCAACAAACTAACAAGTAGAGGAGCTGAAAAGTCAAAAAAGAAAACCACGAATTACAAGTTAATTAATGGGATTCTAACTCAAAACTGTGATTTGATATCCACCCCTTTTAACAATTTCTTTGTAGACTTTGTTAGGAACTGGCTCAAATATTTTCAAAAAAGACCACTGCTCTCACCTCTATGGATAATAACAAACCAATATTCAGTATTCCAGAAATGTCAGCAACAGCAGTGGACAGTATTATTAGCTCCCTCAGGAACTCTAGAACAAAATATGTAAAGTGTCTTCAGAAAGTATACAAACCCCTCGACTTTTTCAAAATGTTGCTATGTTGCAGCCTGGATTAAAAAAAATTGATTACAATTTGTGTCAGACACAATACCCCATAATGCCAAAGTGGAATTATGTTTTCAGAATATTTACAAATTGATTAAAAATGAAAGCTGAAATGTCTTGAGTCAATACGTATTCAACCCCTTTGTTATGGCAAGCCTAAATCAGTTCAGGAGTGAAAATGTAAGTCACAAGAAGTTGCATGGAGTGTCTGAGTTACAGTTTTGACTTAAATCGGCATGAAGATCTATGGCAAGACTTGAAAATGGTTGTCTAGCAATGATCAGCAACCAATTTGACAGTGCTTGAAGAATTTCTTTAATAAAAATGTGCAAATATTGTACAATCCAGGTGTGCAAAGCTCTTACCCATAAAGACACAACTGTAATTGCTGCCAAAGGAGATTGTAACATGTATTGACTCAGGGGTGTGAATAGTTATATAAATGAGATATTTCTGTATTTAATTTCAATACATTTGCAAAAATGTCTAAAGACATGTTTTCACTTTGTAATTATGTGGTATTGTGTGTAGATGGGTGAGAAAAAATATATTGAATACATTTTGAATTCAGGCTGTAACCTAACAAAATGTGGAATAAGTCAAGGGGTATGAATACTTTCTGAAGGCACTGTATAAACTTTTGTTACTTTTAATCCCTTCGGTCACAATAGTGAAGAAAAAATAATTGTACTTTACAGGCTCTAGAGAAATTAAAGTTGTTCTTATCAATAAATAAGTCATATATTATGCATTAAGGTGTTTAGTGTGATTCTGAAAAGTTTCATATGATTTCTCAAAATGGTCACAAGACCACGAGCATCAATCTCCAAGGAGTACTTTTACAGACAAATTTCGCATCAGAAGTCTCTATTCAACAGCTCAAAAAACAAATACTTTGCTGAAAGTATTTTATTTGTAAATACTATAATGGTTAAAGGGTATAGTTTACATATGTGCCTTAATTTTCAATACATTGAATACTTGATGCACGTGGTATATGAACATATCTTAGTGGTCACATTTGTGACCAATGGGAAAATACAGTGGCTCAAACCAATTATATACACTGAGTGCGCAAAATATTAGGAACACCTGCTCTTTCCATGACATAGACTTACTAGGTGAATCCAGGTGAAGCTATGATCCCTTATTGATGTCACCTGTTAAATCTACTTCTACTTCTACTACTGTAGATGAAGGGGAGGAGACAGGTTAAAGAATATTTTTTAAGCTTTGAGACAATTGAGACATGGATTGTGTATGTGTGCCATTTAGAGGGTGAATGGGCAAAACAAAATATTAAAGTGCCTTTGAACGGGGTATGGTAGTATGTACAAGGCGCACCGGTTTGAGTGTGTCTTAAACTGCAACGCTGCAGTTTTCCGTGTCTATCAGGAATGGTCCACCATCCAAAGGACATCCAGCCAAGGCCTCAGCGCAATCCACCGGGCATCCAGCGGGAGGCCCCGAACTGCCCGCCGACATTTACTCAAAGCTGGTGGCTTGTCATTATTAACCTCTTGGGGCTAGGTGGGACGCTAGCGTGCCACCCGTGGTGCACTCCATCAACAGCAGGTGCATTTCAAGAGCGGCAAATTTGAATCCAAATAAATGTCAAAATTCAAATTTTTCAAAAATACAACTATGTTACACCATTTGAAAGATGAACATCTCCTTAATCTAACCACGTTTTACGATTTCAAAAAGGTTTTACGGCGAAAGCATAAATTTAGAGTATGTTAGGACAGTACATTTACAAGAGTTGTGTGTAATGTTTTGTCAAGTCAAAGACAGGGTCACCAAAACCATAAAACCAGCTAAAATGATACACTAACCTTTTACAATCTCCATCAGATGACACTCCTAGGACATTATGTTAGACAATGCATGCATTTTTAGTTCTATCAAGTTGATATTTATATCCAAAAACAGCGTTTTACTATGGCATTGATGTTGAGGAAATCGTTTCCCTCCAATAACCGGCAGTCAAGTCAGCGTCACAAATTAAATAATTAAAATTAGAAAACATTGGTAAAATATTATATTGTCATTTAAAGAATTATAGATGTACATCTTTTGAACGCAATCAACTTGCCAGATTTAAAAATAACCTTACTGGGAAATCACACTTTGCAATAATCTGAGCACTGTGCCCAGAAAAATACGCGTTGCGATACAGACTAGACGTCATGTTGGGGAGATCTAAAATCGAAAATACTATGTAAATAATCCATTACCTTTGATTCTCTTCATCAGATGTCACTTCCAGGTATCACAGGTCCATAACGAATGTAGTTTTGTTCAAAAAAGCTCATCATTTATGTCCAAAAATCTCCGTCTCGTTAGCACATGATGTAAGCCAGCCGGACTTCTCGTCATGAACGAGGGGAAAAAATATATTTCCGTTCGTTCAAACATGTCAAACGTTGTATAGCATAAATCATTAGGGCCTTTTTTAACCAGAACATGAATAATATTCAAGGTGGACGAATGCATAGTCTTTTATAACGTATTGGAACGAGGGTACCCAACATGAAGTAGCGCGCCAGGTGTCTAATGGGACATCACCGTTCCATGGCTCTTGTTCGGTCAGATCTCCCACCAGAAGACTCAAAACACTTTGTAAAGGCTGGTGACATCTAGTGGAAGCAATAGGAAGTGCCAAAATATTCCTAAACCCCTGTGTTTTTCAATGGGATAGGTTTAAAGTCAATACAACACATCAGGTATCTACTTCCTGTCAGAAAATGTCTCAGGGTTTTGCCTGCCAAATGAGTTCTGTTATACTCACAGACACCATTCAAACAGTTTTGGAAACTTTAGAGTGTTTTCTATCCATATATAATAAGTATATGCATATTCTAGTTACTGGGTAGGATTAGTAACCAGATTAAATCGGGTACATTTTTTTTATCCAGACGTGCAAATGCTGCCCCCTAGACCCAACAGGTTAATAGACAACAATAATTTTTTCCACACTCGCTTTATGGAATTCAAAATGACAATGCTTGTCTTTCATAATTTGATCAGTTATACTGGAATGTGTATTGTCAGTGTTTGTTGCTGACATGTCATGCCTTCGTTTGCTAATCCTGCCAATGAAAAAATCATTAAAGTAATCGGCAATATCAGTGGGTTTTGTGATGAACGAGCCATCTGATTCAATGAATGATGGGGCTGAGTTTTCATTTTAGATCCACATTTTTATTTAAGGTGCTCCAAAGCATTTTACTATCATTCTTTATATCATTTATCTTTGTTCATAGTATAGTTTATTCTTCTTTTTATTCAATTTAATCACATGATTTCTGAATTTGTAGCACGTTTGCCATTCGATTGTGCAGCCAGACTTATTTGCCATTACTTTTACCTCATCCCTCTCAACCATAAAATGTTTCAAATCCACAGGGATTTAACCATTTTTATAGTCATTTTCTTAATGAGTGCATGCTTATTAGTAACAGGAATAAGCAATTTCATGGCTACTACACTATATTGTGATCACTACATCCGATGGATTTAGATACTGCTTTAAAGCAAATTTCTGCAGCATTAGTAAAGATGTGATCAATACATGTTGATGATTTCATTCCTGTGCTGTTTGTAACTACCCTGGTAGGTTGACTGATAACCTGAACCAGTTTGCAAGCACTGGTTACAGTTTGAAGGTTTTTCTTGAGTGGGCAGCTTAGCAATTTTTTGAAAAACGTCCAAAATGACCAGGGGCGCCCCCTATTGGATGGGCACGGGTGGGGGGTGCTCCCTACCCAACCGTAGACCGCTTGCTCCCACCAAAAGGCATTACAAACCATTTTAAAAATGTGCTTCTGATAACCCATTTCAATCACCAGGTGCATGGCTGTCCATTTGCAATATGTTTCAATTGGCATTTACCATCACGAATTTGACATGCTCAAAAATAATGCAGAAATGCAAAATTTACTGGCCCGATGAACTCGGGATGGCCTGGCAGTGATAGTGGTTCCTCTCCATTGCACGTTGTGTTGTTTTCATCATTTCCATTTGGTGATGTTTTTTTCACTGTTGAATCATATTGCAAATGGACAGTACATTTGCAATATGATTCAACAGTGAAAAATGTTTAAATGGGTATTTACCATCACGAATTTGACATGCTCAAAAAAAGCAGGAATGCAAAATTGACTGGCCGATGAACTCGGGATGGCCAGGCAGTGACTCTGGTTCCTCTCCATCGCTCATTGGTGTTGATTTCAGAATGTCATTTTGGTGATGGTCTACCACTGTTTAACCTCTATGGGCTAGGTGGGACGCAGGCGTCCCACCCGTGGTGCACTCCATCAACAGCAGGTGCATTTCAAGAGCGGCAAATTTGAATCCAAATAAATGTCAAAATTCAAATTTTTCAAACATACAACTATTTTACACCCTTTGAAAGATAAACATCTCCTTAATCTAACCACGTTTTACGATTTCAAAAAGGTTTTACGGCGAAAGCATAAATTTAGAGTATGTTAGGACAGTACATTTACAAGAGTTGTGTGTAATGTTTTGTCAAGTCAAAGACAGGGTCACCAAAACCATAAAACCAGCTAAAATGATACACTAACCTTTTACAATCTCCATCAGATGACACTCCTAGGACATTATGTTAGACAATGCATGCATTTTTAGTTCTATCAAGTTGATATTTATATCCAAAAACAGCGTTTTACTATGGCATTGATGTTGAGGAAATCGTTTCCCTCCAATAACCGGCAGTCAAGTCAGCGTCACAAATTAAATAATTAAAATTAGAAAACATTGGTAAAATATTATATTGTCATTTAAAGAATTATAGATGTACATCTTTTGAACGCAATCAACTTGCCAGATTTAAAAATAACCTTACTGGGAAATCACACTTTGCAATAATCTGAGCACTGTGCCCAGAAAAATACGCGTTGCGATACAGACTAGACGTCATGTTGGGGAGATCTAAAATCGAAAATACTATGTAAATAATCCATTACCTTTGATTCTCTTCATCAGATGTCACTTCCAGGTATCACAGGTCCATAACGAATGTAGTTTTGTTCAAAAAAGCTCATCATTTATGTCCAAAAATCTCCGTCTCGTTAGCACATGATGTAAGCCAGCCGGACTTCTCGTCATGAACGAGGGGAAAAAATATATTTCCGTTCGTTCAAACATGTCAAACGTTGTATAGCATAAATCATTAGGGCCTTTTTTAACCAGAACATGAATAATATTCAAGGTGGACGAATGCATAGTCTTTTATAACGTATTGGAACGAGGGTACCCAACATGAAGTAGCGCGCCAGGTGTCTAATGGGACATCACCGTTCCATGGCTCTTGTTCGGTCAGATCTCCCTCCAGAAGACTCAAAACACTTTGTAAAGGCTGGTGACATCTAGTGGAAGCAATAGGAAGTGCCAAAATATTCCTAAACCCCTGTGTTTTTCAATGGGATAGGTTTAAAGTCAATACAACACATCAGGTATCCACTTCCTGTCAGAAAATGTCTCAGGGTTTTGCCTGCCAAATGAGTTCTGTTATACTCACAGACACCATTCAAACAGTTTTGGAAACTTTAGAGTGTTTTCTATCCATATATAATAAGTATATGCATATTCTAGTTACTGGGTAGGATTAGTAACCAGATTAAATCGGGTACATTTTTTTTATCCAGACGTGCAAATGCTGCCCCCTAGACCCAACAGGTTAATAGACAACAATAATTTTTTCCACACTCGCTTTATGGAATTCAAAATGACAATGCTTGTCTTTCATAATTTGATCAGTTATACTGGAATGTGTATTGTCAGTGTTTGTTGCTGACATGTCATGCCTTCGTTTGCTAATCCTGCCAATGAAAAAATCATTAAAGTAATCGGCAATATCAGTGGGTTTTGTGATGAACGAGCCATCTGATTCAATGAATGATGGGGCTGAGTTTTCATTTTAGATCCACATTTTTATTTAAGGTGCTCCAAAGCATTTTACTATCATTCTTTATATCATTTATCTTTGTTCATAGTATAGTTTATTCTTCTTTTTATTCAATTTAATCACATGATTTCTGAATTTGTAGCACGTTTGCCATTCGATTGTGCAGCCAGACTTATTTGCCATTACTTTTACCTCATCCCTCTCAACCATAAAATGTTTCAAATCCACAGGGATTTAACCATTTTTATAGTCATTTTCTTAATGAGTGCATGCTTATTAGTAACAGGAATAAGCAATTTCATGGCTACTACACTATATTGTGATCACTACATCCGATGGATTTAGATACTGCTTTAAAGCAAATTTCTGCAGCATTAGTAAAGATGTGATCAATACATGTTGATGATTTCATTCCTGTGCTGTTTGTAACTACCCTGGTAGGTTGACTGATAACCTGAACCAGTTTGCAAGCACTGGTTACAGTTTGAAGGTTTTTCTTGAGTGGGCAGCTTAGCAATTTTTTGAAAAACGTCCAAAATGACCAGGGGCGCCCCCTATTGGATGGGCACGGGTGGGGGGTGCTCCCTACCCAACCGTAGACCGCTTGCTCCCACCAAAAGGCATTACAAACCATTTTAAAAATGTGCTTCTGATAACCCATTTCAATCACCAGGTGCATGGCTGTCCATTTGCAATATGTTTCAATTGGCATTTACCATCACGAATTTGACATGCTCAAAAATAATGCAGAAATGCAAAATTTACTGGCCCGATGAACTCGGGATGGCCTGGCAGTGATAGTGGTTCCTCTCCATTGCACGTTGTGTTGTTTTCATCATTTCCATTTGGTGATGTTTTTTTCACTGTTGAATCATATTGCAAATGGACAGTACATTTGCAATATGATTCAACAGTGAAAAATGTTTAAATGGGTATTTACCATCACGAATTTGACATGCTCAAAAAAAGCAGGAATGCAAAATTGACTGGCCGATGAACTCGGGATGGCCAGGCAGTGACTCTGGTTCCTCTCCATCGCTCATTGGTGTTGATTTCAGAATGTCATTTTGGTGATGGTCTACCACTGTTTAACCTCTATGGGCTAGGTGGGACGCAGGCGTCCCACCCGTGGTGCACTCCATCAACAGCAGGTGCATTTCAAGAGCGGCAAATTTGAATCCAAATAAATGTCAAAATTCAAATTTTTCAAACATACAACTATTTTACACCCTTTGAAAGATAAACATCTCCTTAATCTAACCACGTTTTACGATTTCAAAAAGGTTTTACGGCGAAAGCATAAATTTAGAGTATGTTAGGACAGTACATTTACAAGAGTTGTGTGTAATGTTTTGTCAATTCAAAGACAGGGTCACCAAAACCATAAAACCAGCTAAAATGATGCACTAACCTTTTACAATCTCCATCAGATGACACTCCTAGGACATTATGTTAGACAATGCATGCATTTTTAGTTCTATCAAGTTGATATTTATATCCAAAAACAGCGTTTTACTATGGCATTGATGTTGAGGAAATCGTTTCCCTCCAATAACCGGCAGTCAAGTCAGCATCACAAATTAAATAATTAAAATTAGAAAACATTGGTCAAATATTATATTGTCATTTAACCTGTTAGGGCTAGGGGGCAGCATTGACACGGCTGGATAAAAAACATACCCGATTTAATCTGGTTACCACTCCTACGCAGTAACTAGAATATGCATATACTTATTACATATGGATAGAAAACACCCTAAATTTTCTAAAACTGTTTGAATGGTGTCTGTGAGTATAACAGAACTCAAATGGCAGGTCAAAACCTGAGAGATTCCTTTACAGGAAGTGGCCTGTCTGACCATTTCTGGAACTTCTTTGCCATCTCTATCATTTACTAAGGATCTCTGCTCTAACGTGACACTTCCCACGTCGTCCATAGGCTCTCAGAGCCCGGGAAAAAAGAGAATGTCGTCATTCCAGCCCCAGGCTGAAACACATTATCGCCTTTCTCAAGTGGCCCATCAAGAGACACTAGCTTATGCGCGTGACCCCGACCGCCCCCGCCTTTGGGATTTTTTCCTCTGTTTGCCGAAAAGGAGATTCCCTGTCGGAATTTTATCGCTTTTCTACGAGAAAAATGACGTAAAAATTGATTTTAAACAGCGGTTGACATGCTTCGACGTACGGCAATGGAATACTTTGAATTTTATTGTCAGGAATTGCGCCAAGCGCGCGACACTTCTTTACTATTTCGGATAGTGTCTGGAACGCACGAACAAAACGCCGCTATTCGGATATAACGATGGATTATTTTGGACCAAACCAACATTTGTTATTGAAGTAGACGTCCTGGGTGTGCATTCTGACGAAGACAACAAAAGGTAATGACATTTTTATAATAGTAAATATGATTATGGTGAGTGCTAAACTTGCCGGGTGTCTAAATAGCGAGCCCGTGATGCCTGGGCTATGTACTTAGAATATTGCAAAATGTGCTTTCACCAAAAAGCTATTTTAAAATCGGACATATCGAGTGCATAGAGGAGGTCTGTATCTATAATTCTTAAAATAATTGTTATGCTTTTTGTGAACGTTTATCGTGAGTAATTTAGTAAAATGTTAGCGAATTCCCCGTAAGTTTGCGGGGGGTATGCTAGTTCTGAACGTCACATGCTAATGTAAAAAGCTGGTTTTTGATATAAATATGAACTTGATTGAACAAAACATGCATGTATTGTATAACATAATGTCCTAGGGTTGTCATCTGATGAAGATCATCAAAGGTGAGTGCTGCATTTAGCTGTCTTCTGGGTTTTGGTGACATTATATGCTGGCTTGAAAAATGGGTGTCTGATTATTTCTGGCTTGGTACTCTGCTGACATAATCTAATGTTTTGCTTTCGTTGTAAAGCCTTTTTGAAATCGGACAGTGTGGTTAGATTAACGAGAGTCTTATCTTTAAATGGCTGTAAAATAGTCATATGTTTGAGAAATTGAAGTAATATGATTTTGAAGATTTTGAAAATCGCGCCACAGGATGGCAGTGGCTGTTACGTAGGTGGGACGAATTCGTCCCGCCGGTCCCATAGAGGTTAAAGAATTATAGATTTACATCTCTTGAACGCAATCAACTTGCCAGATTTAAAAATAACCTTACTGGGAAATCACACTTTGCAATAATCTGAGCACTGCGCCCAGAAAAATACGCGTTGCGATACAGACTAGTCGTCATGTTGGGGAGATCTAAAATCGAAAATACTATGTAAATAATCCATTACCTTTGATTCTCTTCATCAGATGTCACTTCCAGGTATCACAGGTCCATAACGAATGTAGTTTTGTTCAAAAAAGCTCATCATTTATGTCCAAAAATCTCCGTCTTGTTAGCACATGATCTAAGCCCGCCGGACTTCACTTCATGAACGAGGGTAAAAAATATATTTACGTTCGTTCAAACATGTCAAACGTTGTATAGCATAAATCATTAGGGCCTTTTTTAACCAGAACATGAATAATATTCAAGGTGGACGAATGCATACTCTTTTATAACGTATTGGAACGAGGGTACCCAACATGAACTCGCGCGCCAGGTGTCTAATGGGCCATCATCGTTCCATGGCTCTTGTTCAGTCATATCTCCCTCCAGAAGACTCAAAACACTTTGTAAAGGCTGGTGACATCTAGTGGAAGCAATAGGAAGTGCCAAAATATTCCTCAGCCCCTGTGTTTTTCAATGGCATAGGTTTAAAGGTAATACAACACATCAGGTATCCACTTCCTGTCAGAAAATGTCTCAGGGTTTTGCCTGCCAAATGAGTTCTGTTATACTCACAGACACCATTCAAACAGTTTTAGAAACTTTAGAGTGTTTTCTATCCATATATAATAAGTATATGCATATTCTAGTTACTGGGTAGGATTAGTAACCAGATTAAATCGGGTACATTTTTTTTATCCAGCCGTGCAAATACTGCCCCCTAGCCCTAACAGGTTAAACATATTGCAAATGGACAAAAGTCAGCCAGCTAGTCACTGTCCATCAGTCAATTAGATATCATTCTGACACCAAACTGATACAAACTGACACCACACCCACTTTTTCCAACTCGTTTAGAAGCCAACTATCACATATTTCAGAGCAGGCCCAAAATTCACAATGCCTTCTGATTAAACCATAATAAAAATATAAAACACGTAGATACGTTCTAGCTGCGCGTCCAGTTCTGACATTATGTGTAAGCCTATGTGAGGCAACCCCGAATCTCGAGTTTCGGCTCGATATGTCATTCGGTGCCCGAGCAACGACCTTAATTGGTGCTGAAAATCCACTTTTTCCGTGCGTTGCTACGGGGTCCTTGAATGAGCTAACGGACAGAAACTTTGGGGTCCATCTCTATGGGCGGAAGTTGTTTCAATGCACCTAGTCTTGCGACTCTGGGACTTTTCTAAATGTCGTCATTTTCCTAATGGTCAAAATGAATTGAAGTTATTGCAAATGTATGAGGCTGTTTCTCGGTTTGAGAACCTTCTAGAGCCACATAACTCACCACACACTATCGACTTGAGCTCTAGAACAGGTTTCTAAAGTTTTAGTGCTCTAGGTCTGACGGTTCTTTGATAGTTCGAACGAAGGTAACTATTGCAGGCTCTGTGTGTCTTTCAGCCCCGCACTGTGTCACTTCATCCTACGTGTGTGTGTGTGAGAGAGTGTTTTTTCTTTGACATCTGTTGGGAGAAATGACTGATTTACAGTTCAAGAGGGTTGCCTAATCACACATATGGAGTTTTGGAAAGATCTGACCTTTTTAACCCTTCGAAACAGCCCCTATGACCCCAATGTAAGGCACTTTCATTTGGCACAGGAAGCTAAAAGTAAACACATATCCTGATTGGGGTATGCTCTTACAGAATTCTGAGTTTAAAGTATTTACATTAAGAACTGACTGATTTACACTGGGTTGAATGCACTATTTCTCACAAACTGCAGGTTGGGAATGGCAAAACACTTTTAGGGTGATTTTAACCACTTCCGGTTGCTCCAGAAAGCTTAGAATCGACACAGGTACACCTCATAGTGGCCTGATGGAGTGTCATTGAAGACAGGTTCATAAGGCATTCATAACCTACATAGGCTTTGGGTTGAATTTAGGGGAGCTGGCAATGTATTCCTTTGGGGAAAGGTGTCATTATAATCTGTGAGATGAAAAAACCCTGTTTTCACTGTTAAGGGTTAATGCCACATGGTCAAGGTTAGGCTTGCATATACCGGGAGGACCATATGAACATTCCTTTGGTTGAATTGTCCTTCTAAGCCTAATGGTTCCACCGCTGTCCCCCAAAAGCAAGTCAAATTTAGGGCCAGGCTTAATTTTGGGCCTACTTTTTTCACGGTTGCTGCGCTCAGAGCGAGCTACAGTCAAGCGGGGCATCTCGTTGAACTCTGCACGGCCTAGAGACTACGGTGATGCTGTTTTTAGTGTTGATTTCAGTTTGTCAATTTGGTGATGGTTCATCACTGTTTAAACATATTGCAAATGTATAAAAGGCAACCAGCAAGTCAGCGTTCATCAGTCAATTAGATATCATTCTGACACCAAACCCACTTTTTCCAACTCGCTTAGAAGCCAACTATCACATATTTCAGAGCAGGCCCATAATTCACAGTGCCTCCAGTTTAAACCATAATAAAAACGTAAAACACGTAGTTACATTCTAGCTGCGGGTCCATTTCTGATATTATGTGTGGCGACCCAGAATCCCGAGTTTCAGCTCGATAGGTCAATGGGCTGAGGCAGTTTCAATGCACCTAGTCTTGCGACTTTGGGACTTTTCTTTATGTCGTCATTTTCGTAATGGTCAAAATGAATCGAAGTTATTGCAAATGTACGAGGCTGTTTGGACATTCACCCGCCGCTCCACCCTCAGGCGGGTGGTCAAAGACTGCCCGTCTCCTTCTCCCCTCACAATGTTGGCCCACTCCAGGGATTTCCCTGAGAGGCACGAGACGAAGGCAGATACCCTCTCATGGCCCAAAGGAGCCAGGTGGACGGTTGCCAGGTAGAGCTCTAGCTGCAATAGGAAACCCTGGCAGCGTGCAGCCATCCCATAGTACTCCCGGGGAAGGGCGAGACGAATCCCACTTGGACCGGGTGGAGGGGAGGCGAGTAGTGCAGGCCTGGTTGTGCTGGGGGAGGTGCTGGAGGAACTCCCTGTCTCTCCCAGCGGTCCATGGTTTGGACAACGCAGTCCATGGCTGCGCCGAGATGGTGGATCATTTCCGCTTGCTCCTGGACGCGCTCCTCCTGCTGACTCCATATGGCGGTGTGGGATTCTGTAAGGGGGTGCGTAACTGGTGGTAGGGAAGTCAGTCGCAGGAGAGAAGAACTAGGTTGTAGCCGGAGCAGTTTAATCCAAAAACCAACGGCATAACAATACAACAGAATATGGGTACAATACCCGACACGCACCAGTAAACAAGTGCACAAGCACTAACAACAAACAATCCCACACAAAGACATGGGGGGAACAGAGGGTTAAATACACAACAAATAATGAGGGAAATGGAAACCAGGTGTGTAATAAAACAAGACAAAACAAATTAAAAATGAATAATGGATCGATGATGGCTAGAAGACCGGTGTCGCCGACCGCTGAACGCAGCCCGAACAAGGAGAGGAAACGACTTGGAAGTCGTGAGACTTATCCAGAAAGACTCACAGCTGTAATCACTGCCAAATGTGATTCTAAGATTTATTGTGAATACTTATCTAAATGAGATATTTCTGTATTTCATTTTCAATAAATTAGCAAAAATACCTAAAAACACGTTTTCACTTTGTCATTATGGGATATTGTGTGTAGAACCAGTCACTAATATTTTTTTTTCATTTTTAAATTCAGGATGTAGCTTAGAAGATCCAGGATATGTTACTGCTGTTCACTCTACCGGGAGTGCTGTTATCAAGCTCACTCAATGAAGCTAACTCTCAAGACGGTATGTCTCGTGTCTGTGTGTGTATGTTCATATGTGTACTACTATTACTGCTCAGTGTAATCTGATGTAATTTGCACTGCATGCACTGCATCTGTACTATGGTCAAGTTCACATTGTTACACAATAAAAACACTGAATGAAACATTATTATGTAACATATATGATGTAATTGAAACACTCTTAAAAATGTAAGATCAATAAAAAAACGACTAAACATGTGTAATGCTTGATAGTTTATTGGAGGATCACAGTGTGACACGTCAACCATACAACATTGCACAAAGAAATTCTGATCATTAATATAAATCCGCTGTCTTGACGAAAAAACGACCATGTGTCAGGACATAAAGTACGTTTATGGATAAAACATATATTCTTCATTATGTTGATGAGTTCTTCTCAGTACCAAAGTACCAAAGAACTGTATTACTGTTTTGTTTTTTGTTAGTCAGTGATTGATGGATGGATGTTGGAATGATTCATTGAGGTGTTGTTAGTGATGTCTTCAGAGGTGATAGTTGATTCCATATGGAGACTGAAAAGGATCCTCGGCATCCCAATTCTGGTCTCTTCTCACCCCACAATTTCCTTGGCTTTGTTCCAAAGCTCGCTCCAAACTGGAATACAGTTTTAAATATGCTTTATAGAAAATACATTTTTAAAAAGGTAAAAATGTAAAAATGACTACGACATGTTGAATAAATATCCCATTTACCATTGACTACCTTTTAAACCTATTGTTTTTAGGCCAGTATTTGACTACCATTTTAAAAAGAATTTGCCTCTATGAAACATGATGCTAATAAACAGTAGAGATGGAGTTAGCCATGTTGCTCCCTCCTCTTTCCCTACCACCCTCTGCTAACCTCCCGTTGTGACTTTACTGTTGCTCAGAAAGACAGACAGACCGATAGATAGATAGATAGATAGATAGATAGATAGATAGATAGATAGATAGATAGATAGATAGATAGATAGATAGATAGATAGATAGATAGATAGATAGATAGATAGATAGATAGATAGATAGATAGATAGATAGATAGATAGATAGATAGATAGATAGATAGCTCACATGGTGCTTCATCTTCAGAGGCGCTGGTCTTCAGAGCAGCCAACTTTGCCAAAAATGCAGCATTTCCACCTTTTAGATCATCCTCCTGCAGGAGAGCTGAGGAAGAAAGATTTTTCATTTAACTAAATTATATCAGATTAAACCAGGGCAGTAAAGTAGTACACATTCACAAACAAGACATACCTTCCTCAGAGTTATCTTCATTGAGGGAGCTTGCTAACAGGACACCCACTAGAGCGAACAGCAGTAACATACTCTGGATCTTCATCCTTTACTAAAGCACATAGAGCACAATATGTTAACACACACAAGACACACAGTGGGTCCTTTTACACTACCAAATGAAAGATCAGCAAGTTAGTCTGGATCCCAGGTCGACCGTGTTACATTATACACATGTCCACCTACATCTCTCCATCCATTCCTACCTGTCCACTTGTATACACCTGCCCACTCTTATACACCTTTGCAAAGAAGATTCTCAGTGAAAACAAACATATCTCTTACAGTTGGACGATGCTGTCTGATTGATGGCTGTTTATCTGGATGATGTCTTCTGGTCTTCAGTAGTAGTGTGGTGTCTCTCTGCCCTCTGCAGCCCTGTTTTATACTCTTTCTGCAGCTACTGTACCTGCCCCATCCATCCACACCTCTCACAGCCGAATAACAAACAAGATGACATTACAGATAAGGCGATAACGGCAGTCATGCACAGCCTGAAGTGTATGACCTCCCTCCAGGCAAATTTCTGGTCAATATTATGGTTTCCTAGTAATTTCAACTACATTTGTGACTTGGAGCTTGGATAGCAAGTTGAGAGTGGAGTATATATACTTGTGATGGTGAGAACATGTTTTTGTCTGAATTACAGCTGTAACGACCCTTTGAGAAGAATTAAACTTGGTTAATCCTCTCTAGTGTTCGTGAGTTATTTGCTCTGAAAAATTTGAACCTAACGCTCTGTAGTAACTTGCGGTCGGAGGCCGAGCAGTTGCCATACCAGGAGGTGATGCAACCAGTCAGGGTGCTCTTGCTGGTGCAGCTGTAGACCTTTTTGAGGATCTGAGGACCCATGCCAAATCTTTTCAGTCTCCTGAGGGGGAATAGGTGTTGTAGGGCCATCTTCACTACTGTCTTGGTGTGTTTGGACCATGATAGTTTGTTGGTGATGTGGACACCAATGATCTTGAAGCTCTCAACCTGCTCCGCTACTGCCCCGTCGATGAGAGTTGGGGCGTGCTCAGTCCTCCTTTTCCTCTAGTAAACAATCATCACCTTTGTCTTGATCATGTTGAGGGAGAGGTTGTTATCCTGGCACCACACCACCAGGTCTCTGACCTCCTCCCTATAGGCTGTTGTCAGTGATCAGGCCCCTGAGTCTTCTTTTGTTATACCCAGTTTGGGTAAAAAAAACTATTTTTAGTACACAAAATGTTTTCTTGCTTCACAAGAGCATCTCTCCCCCTCTTTTCTCATTCTCTCCTCAGCAACAATGGAAAAAACCATTTGAGGCCCTTTGCACACCACCCATAGTCCATCTTGATTTGTCCAAACCGAGCACGCACCCTGCACGTGAACAGAAACTGTCCCAACATATTTTATATAACAGTATATAATAAGTTAACCAACATAGGCCCAACAGCTGTAGTAAAACCTAGAGCTTATGAAAATAAACAAATCTGATTAAATGTATACAACGTATACAAAATATATATCCACATATTATTATTGTTTAAACCATAGTTCTAAATACATGTTTTAACAGGGTAATACACTAGCATATAATGGGCCTTTGAAGACCACAGCACTCTGCGGCCAGAGCCTTAATTAATTACATTAAAGACCACAAAACTATAAGGTCTTTCACATAAGACTGTTATGATCGAGATGGATTCTTTCCACATCGATATGCAAAACGACATTTCAAAATATCATGCTTCAGGCTAGGCGTAATTGTCCAAAGCTCAGTTGTCCTGAGTCTGCACAACACTGCCAGGACCTAGGATCAAGTGAGACACTCAAGTTTTTTAATCGTATATATCTCTTGACATATTCGTGAAAATAGTAATGGCCTCTAAACCTTCAACCTGCATACTGGACCCTATTCCAACTAAATCGAGTCTCCCATTAGTGCATTCACATAGGTGTACTTTTTGTCCAGGTAGGGAAATGGGAGTGAGGAGTGCAATAGAGATTGCATCATGTGTGGATCTATATCGAATCTCCCATTCCTCTCAGAAATATTAGAAAATGCTGTTGCGCAGCAACTCACTGCCTTCCTGAAGACAAACAATGTATATGAAACGCTTCAGTCTGGTATTAGACTTAGTGCTGCTTTTGCCATTATCGATCACCACATTCTTTTGGAGAGATTGGAAACCCAAATTGGTCTACAAGGACAAGTTCTGGCCTAGTTTAGATATTTTCCTGTCGGAAAGATAACAGTTTGTCTCTGTGGATGGTTTTTCCTCTGACAAATCAACTGCAAGCTTCGGTGTTCCTCAAGGTTCCGTTATAGGACCACTAGTGTTTCACTACATATTTTACCTCTTGGTGATGTCATTCGGAAACATACTGAAATGTATTTAGTGCTTTGTCCAGGTAGCCGGAAAGTAGAGCTTTGCAGTAGTCTAATCTATAAGTGACAAAAGCATGAATTAATTTATCTGCATCATTTTGGACAGAAAGTTTCTGATTTGTGCAATGTTACGAAGATAGAAAAAAGCTATCCTTGAAATATTCTTGATATGTTCATCAAAAGAGAGATCAGGGTCCAGAGTAACGCCCAGGTCCTTCACAGTTTGACACTTTCTAAGGCTTCCATTGGCTCTCTAAAGCCGCCAGAAAGTGGAATGGGGTGTCTGCTGTCTCTGGGCAAAGTACAGCAGCAGAGTTTGTAAGTGGTCAGCCTGGGGACAGTGAGACTGAGATGCGCATTCACGAGACTTCTCCATTTTTTTTCTTTCAGCCTTTGAATGAATGCAACGTTTCCCGGTTGGAATATTATCACTATTTTACTAGAAAAATAGCATAAAAAAAGATTTTAAACAGCGTTTGACATGCTTCTAAGTACGGCAATGGAATATTTCAAGTTTTTTTGTCACGAAATGCGCTCACGCGTTACCCTTCGGATAGTGACCTTGGATATAACTATGGATTATTTGGAACCAAAACAACATTTGTTGTTGAAGTAGAAGTCCTGGGAGTGCATTCTGACGAAGAACAGCAAAGGTAATCCAATTTTTCTAATAGTAATTCTGAGTTTAGTGAGCCCCAAACTTGGTGGGTGTCAAATTATCTAGCCTGTGATGGCCGAGCTATGTACTCAGAATATTGCAAAATGTGCTTTCGCCGAAAAGCTATTTTAAAATCTGACATGGCGTTTGCATAAAGGAGTTCAGTATCTATAATTCTTAACCTCTATGGGTTAGGTGGGACGCTAGCGTGCCACCCGTGGTGCACTCCATCAACAGCAGGTGCATTTCAAGAGCGGCAAATTTGAATCCAAATAAATGTAAAAATTCAAATTTTTCAAACATACAACTATTTTACACCCTTTGAAAGATAAACATCTCCTTAATCTAACCACGTTTTACGATTTCAAAAAGGTTTTACGGCGAAAGCATAAATTTAGAGTATGTTAGGACAGTACATTTACAAGAGTTGTGTGTAATGTTTTGTCAAGTCAAAGACAGGGTCACCAAAACCATAAAACCAGCTAAAATGATGCACTAACCTTTTACAATCTCCATCAGATGACACTCCTAGGACATTATGTTAGACAATGCATGCATTTTTAGTTCTATCAAGTTCATATTTATATCCAAAAACAGCGTTTTACTATGGCATTGATGTTGAGGAAATCGTTTCCCTCCAATAACCGGCAGTCAAGTCAGCGTCACAAATTAAATAATTAAAATTAGAAAACATTGGTAAAATATTATATTGTCATTTAAAGAATTATAGATTTACATCTCTTGAACGCAATCAACTTGCCAGATTTAAAAATAACCTTACTGGGAAATCACACTTTGCAATAATCTGAGCACTGCGCCCAGAAAAATACGCGTTGCGATACAGACTAGACGTCATGTTGGGGAGATCTAAAATCGAAAATACTATGTAAATAATCCATTACCTTTGATTCTCTTCATCAGATGTCACTTCCAGGTATCACAGGTCCATAACGAATGTAGTTTTGTTCAAAAAAGCTCATCATTTATGTCCAAAAATCTCCGTCTTGTTAGCACATGATCTAAGCCAGCCGGACTTCTCGTCATGAACGAGGGGAAAAAATATATTTACGTTCGTTCAAACATGTCAAACGTTGTATAGCATAAATCATTAGGGCCTTTTTTAACCAGAACATGAATAATATTCAAGGTGGACGAATGCATACTCTTTTATAACGTATTGGAACGAGGGTACCCAACATGAACTCGCGCGCCAGGTGTCTAATGGGACATCATCGTTCCATGGCTCTTGTTCGGTCAGATCTCCCTCCAGAAGACTCAAAACACTTTGTAAAGGCTGGTGACATCTAGTGGAAGCAATAGGAAGTGCCAAAATATTCCTCAGCCCCTGTGTTTTTCAATGGGATAGGTTTAAAGGTAATACAACACATCAGGTATCCACTTCCTGTCAGAAAATGTCTCAGGGTTTTGCCTGCCAAATGAGTTCTGTTATACTCACAGACACCATTCAAACAGTTTTAGAAACTTTAGAGTGTTTTCTATCCATATATAATAAGTATATGCATATTCTAGTTACTGGGTAGGATTAGTAACCAGATTAAATCGGGTAAAAAAAAAATATCCAGCCGTGCAAATACTGCCCCCTAGCCCTAACAGGTTAAACATATTGCAAATGGACAAAAGTCAGCCAGCTAGTCACTGTCCATCAGTCAATTAGATATCATTCTGACACCAAACTGATACAAACTGACACCACACCCACTTTTTCCAACTCGTTTAGAAGCCAACTATCACATATTTCAGAGCAGGCCCAAAATTCACAATGCCTTCTGATTAAACCATAATAAAAATATAAAACACATAGATACGTTCTAGCTGCGCGTCCAGTTCTGACATTATGTGTAGGCCTATGTGAGGCAACCCCGAATCTCGAGTTTCGGCTCGATATGTCATTCGGTGCCCGAGCAACGACCTTAATTGGTGCTGAAAATCCACTTTTTCCGTGCGTTGCTACGGGGTCCTTGAATGAGCTAACGGACAGAAACTTTGGGGTCCATCTCTATGGGCGGAAGTTGTTTCAATGCACCTAGTCTTGCGACTCTGGGACTTTTCTAAATGTCGTCATTTTCCTAATGGTCAAAATGAATTGAAGTTATTGCAAATGTATGAGGCTGTTTCTCGGTTTGAGAACCTTCTAGAGCCACATAACTCACCACACACTATCGACTTGAGCTCTAGAACAGGTTTCTAAAGTTTTAGTGCTCTAGGTCTGACGGTTCTTTGATAGTTCGAACGAAGGTAACTATTGCAGGCTCTGTGTGTCTTTCAGCCCCGCACTGTGTCACTTCATCCTACGTGTGTGTGTGTGAGAGAGTGTTTTTTCTTTGACATCTGTTGGGAGAAATGACTGATTTACAGTTCAAGAGGGTTGCCTAATCACACATATGGAGTTTTGGAAAGATCTGACCTTTTTAACCCTTCGAAACAGCCCCTATGACCCCAATGTAAGGCACTTTCATTTGGCACAGGAAGCTAAAAGTAAACACATATCCTGATTGGGGTATGCTCTTACAGAATTCTGAGTTTAAAGTATTTACATTAAGAACTGACTGATTTACACTGGGTTGAATGCACTATTTCTCACAAACTGCAGGTTGGGAATGGCAAAACACTTTTAGGGTGATTTTAACCACTTCCGGTTGCTCCAGAAAGCTTAGAATCGACACAGGTACACCTCATAGTGGCCTGATGGAGTGTCATTGAAGACAGGTTCATAAGGCATTCATAACCTACATAGGCTTTGGGTTGAATTTAGGGGAGCTGGCAATGTATTCCTTTGGGGAAAGGTGTCATTATAATCTGTGAGATGAAAAAACCCTGTTTTCACTGTTAAGGGTTAATGCCACATGGTCAAGGTTAGGCTTGCATAGACCGGGAGGACCATATGAACATTCCTTTGGTTGAATTGTCCTTCTAAGCCTAATGGTTCCGCCGCTGTCCCCCAAAAGCAAGTCAAATTTAGGGCCAGGCTTAATTTTGGGCCTACTTTTTCACGGTTGCTGCGCTCAGAGCGAGCTACAGTCAAGCGGGGCATCTCGTTGAACTCTGCACGGCCTAGAGACTACGGTGATGCTGTTTTTAGTGTTGATTTCAGTTTGTCAATTTGGTGATGGTTCATCACTGTTTAAACATATTGCAAATGTATAAAAGGCAACCAGCAAGTCAGCGTTCATCAGTCAATTAGATATCATTCTGACACCAAACCCACTTTTTCCAACTCGCTTAGAAGCCAACTATCACATATTTCAGAGCAGGCCCATAATTCACAGTGCCTCCAGTTTAAACCATAATAAAAACGTAAAACACGTAGTTACATTCTAGCTGCGGGTCCATTTCTGATATTATGTGTGGCGACCCAGAATCCCGAGTTTCAGCTCGATAGGTCAATGGGCTGAGGCAGTTTCAATGCACCTAGTCTTGCGACTTTGGGACTTTTCTTTATGTCGTCATTTTCGTAATGGTCAAAATGAATCGAAGTTATTGCAAATGTACGAGGCTGTTTGGACATTCACCCGCCGCTCCACCCTCAGGCGGGTGGTCAAAGACTGCCCGTCTCCTTCTCCCCTCACAATGTTGGCCCACTCCAGGGATTTCCCTGAGAGGCACGAGACGAAGGCAGATACCCCCTCATGGCCCAAAGGAGCCGGGTGGACGGTTGCCAGGTAGAGCTCTAGCTGCAATAGGAAACCCTGGCAGCGTGCAGCCATCCCATAGTACTCCCGGGGAAGGGCGAGACGAATCCCACTTGGACCGGGTGGAGGGGAGGCGAGTAGTGCAGGCCCTGGTTGTGCTGGGGGAGGTGCTGGAGGAACTCCCTGTCTCTCCCAGCGGTCCATGGTTTGGACAACGCAGTCCATGGCGGCGCCGAGATGGTGGATCATTTCCGCTTGCTCCTGGACGCGCTCCTCCTGCTGACTCCATATGGCGGTGTGGGATTCTGTAAGGGGGTGCGTAACTGGTGGTAGGGAAGTCAGTCGCAGGAGAGAAGAACTAGGTTGTAGCCGGAGCAGTTTAATCCAAAAACCAACGGCATAACAATACAACAGAATATGGGTACAATACCCGACACGCACCAGTAAACAAGTGCACAAGCACTAACAACAAACAATCCCACACAAAGACATGGGGGGAACAGAGGGTTAAATACACAACAAATAATGAGGGAAATGGAAACCAGGTGTGTAATAAAACAAGACAAAACAAATTAAAAATGAATAATGGATCGATGATGGCTAGAAGACCGGTGTCGCCGACCGCTGAACGCAGCCCGAACAAGGAGAGGAAACGACTTGGAAGTCGTGAGACTTATCCAGAAAGACTCACAGCTGTAATCACTGCCAAATGTGATTCTAAGATTTATTGTGAATACTTATCTAAATGAGATATTTCTGTATTTCATTTTCAATAAATTAGCAAAAATACCTAAAAACACGTTTTCACTTTGTCATTATGGGATATTGTGTGTAGAACCAGTCACTAATATTTTTTTTTCATTTTTAAATTCAGGATGTAGCTTAGAAGATCCAGGATATGTTACTGCTGTTCACTCTACCGGGAGTGCTGTTATCAAGCTCACTCAATGAAGCTAACTCTCAAGACGGTATGTCTCGTGTCTGTGTGTGTATGTTCATATGTGTACTACTATTACTGCTCAGTGTAATCTGATGTAATTTGCACTGCATGCACTGCATCTGTACTATGGTCAAGTTCACATTGTTACACAATAAAAACACTGAATGAAACATTATTATGTAACATATATGATGTAATTGAAACACTCTTAAAAATGTAAGATCAATAAAAAAACGACTAAAAATGTGTAATGCTTGATAGTTTATTGGAGGATCACAGTGTGACACGTCAACCATACAACATTGCACAAAGAAATTCTGATCATTAATATAAATCCGCTGTCTTGACGAAAAAACGACCATGTGTCAGGACATAAAGTACGTTTATGGATAAAACATATATTCTTCATTATGTTGATGAGTTCTTCTCAGTACCAAAGTACCAAAGAACTGTATTACTGTTTTGTTTTTTGTTAGTCAGTGATTGATGGATGGATGTTGGAATGATTCATTGAGGTGTTGTTAGTGATGTCTTCAGAGGTGATAGTTGATTCCATATGGAGACTGAAAAGGATCCTCGGCATCCCAATTCTGGTCTCTTCTCACCCCACAATTTCCTTGGCTTTGTTCCAAAGCTCGCTCCAAACTGGAATACAGTTTTAAATATGCTTTATAGAAAATACATTTTTAAAAAGGTAAAAATGTAAAAATGACTACGACATGTTGAATAAATATCCCATTTACCATTGACTACCTTTTAAACCTATTGTTTTTAGGCCAGTATTTGACTACCATTTTAAAAAGAATTTGCCTCTATGAAACATGATGCTAATAAACAGTAGAGATGGAGTTAGCCATGTTGCTCCCTCCTCTTTCCCTACCACCCTCTGCTAACCTCCCGTTGTGACTTTACTGTTGCTCAGAAAGACAGACAGACCGATAGATAGATAGATAGATAGATAGATAGATAGATAGATAGATAGATAGATAGATAGATAGATAGATAGATAGATAGATAGATAGATAGATAGATAGATAGATAGATAGATAGATAGATAGATAGATAGATAGATAGATAGATAGATAGATAGATAGATAGATAGATAGATAGATAGATAGATAGATAGATAGATCACATGGTGCTTCATCTTCAGAGGCGCTGGTCTTCAGAGCAGCCAACTTTGCCAAAAATGCAGCATTTCCACCTTTTAGATCATCCTCCTGCAGGAGAGCTGAGGAAGAAAGATTTTTCATTTAACTAAATTATATCAGATTAAACCAGGGCAGTAAAGTAGTACACATTCACAAACAAGACATACCTTCCTCAGAGTTATCTTCATTGAGGGAGCTTGCTAACAGGACACCCACTAGAGCGAACAGCAGTAACATACTCTGGATCTTCATCCTTTACTAAAGCACATAGAGCACAATATGTTAACACACACAAGACACACAGTGGGTCCTTTTACACTACCAAATGAAAGATCAGCAAGTTAGTCTGGATCCCAGGTCGACCGTGTTACATTATACACATGTCCACCTACATCTCTCCATCCATTCCTACCTGTCCACTTGTATACACCTGCCCACTCTTATACACCTTTGCAAAGAAGATTCTCAGTGAAAACAAACATATCTCTTACAGTTGGACGATGCTGTCTGATTGATGGCTGTTTATCTGGATGATGTCTTCTGGTCTTCAGTAGTAGTGTGGTGTCTCTCTGCCCTCTGCAGCCCTGTTTTATACTCTTTCTGCAGCTACTGTACCTGCCCCATCCATCCACACCTCTCACAGCCGAATAACAAACAAGATGACATTACAGATAAGGCGATAACGGCAGTCATGCACAGCCTGAAGTGTATGACATCCCTCCAGGCAAATTTCTGGTCAATATTATGGTTTCCTAGTAATTTCAACTACATTTGTGACTTGGAGCTTGGATAGCAAGTTGAGAGTGGAGTATATATACTTGTGATGGTGAGAACATGTTTTTGTCTGAATTACAGCTGTAACGACCCTTTGAGAAGAATTAAACTTGGTTAATCCTCTCTAGTGTTCGTGAGTTATTTGCTCAGAAAAATTTGAACCTAACGCTCTGTAGTAACTTGCGGTCGGAGGCCGAGCAGTTGCCATACCAGGAGGTGATGCAACCAGTCAGGGTGCTCTTGCTGGTGCAGCTGTAGACCTTTTTGAGGATCTGAGGACCCATGCCAAATCTTTTCAGTCTCCTGAGGGGGAATAGGTGTTGTAGGGCCATCTTCACTACTGTCTTGGTGTGTTTGGACCATGATAGTTTGTTGGTGATGTGGACACCAAGGATCTTGAAGCTCTCAACCTGCTCCGCTACTGCCCCGTCGATGAGAGTTGGGGCGTGCTCAGTCCTCCTTTTCCTCTAGTAAACAATCATCACCTTTGTCTTGATCATGTTGAGGGAGAGGTTGTTATCCTGGCACCACACCACCAGGTCTCTGACCTCCTCCCTATAGGCTGTTGTCAGTGATCAGGCCCCTGAGTCTTCTTTTGTTATACCCAGTTTGGGTAAAAAAAACTATTTTTAGTACACAAAATGTTTTCTTGCTTCACAAGAGCATCTCTCCCCCTCTTTTCTCATTCTCTCCTCAGCAACAATGGAAAAAACCATTTGAGGCCCTTTGCACACCACCCATAGTCCATCTTGATTTGTCCAAACCGAGCACGCACCCTGCACGTGAACAGAAACTGTCCCAACATATTTTATATAACAGTATATAATAAGTTAACCAACATAGGCCCAACAGCTGTAGTAAAACCTAGAGCTTATGAAAATAAACAAATCTGATTAAATGTATACAACGTATACAAAATATATATCCACATATTATTATTGTTTAAACCATAGTTCTAAATACATGTTTTAACAGGGTAATACACTAGCATATAATGGGCCTTTGAAGACCACAGCACTCTGCGGCCAGAGCCTTAATTAATTACATTAAAGACCACAAAACTATAAGGTCTTTCACATAAGACTGTTATGATCGAGATGGATTCTTTCCACATCGATATGCAAAACGACATTTCAAAATATCATGCTTCAGGCTAGGCGTAATTGTCCAAAGCTCAGTTGTCCTGAGTCTGCACAACACTGCCAGGACCTAGGATCAAGGGAGACACTCAAGTTTTTTAATCGTATATATCTCTTGACATATTCATGAAAATAGTAATGGCCTCTAAACCTTCAACCTGCATACTGGACCCTATTCCAACTAAATCGAGTCTCCCATTAGTGCATTCACATAGGTGTACTTTTTGTCCAGGTAGGGAAATGGGAGTGAGGAGTGCAATAGAGATTGCATCATGTGTGGATCTATATCGAATCTCCCATTCCTCTCAGAAATATTAGAAAATGCTGTTGCGCAGCAACTCACTGCCTTCCTGAAGACAAACAATGTATATGAAACGCTTCAGTCTGGTATTAGACTTAGTGCTGCTTTTGCCATTATCGATCACCACATTCTTTTGGAGAGATTGGAAACCCAAATTGGTCTACAAGGACAAGTTCTGGCCTAGTTTAGATATTTTCCTGTCGGAAAGATAACAGTTTGTCTCTGTGGATGGTTTTTCCTCTGACAAATCAACTGCAAGCTTCGGTGTTCCTCAAGGTTCCGTTATAGGACCACTAGTGTTTCACTACATATTTTACCTCTTGGTGATGTCATTCGGAAACATAATGTTAACTGAAATGTATTTAGTGCTTTGTCCAGGTAGCCGGAAAGTAGAGCTTTGCAGTAGTCTAATCTATAAGTGACAAAAGCATGAATTAATTTATCTGCATCATTTTGGACAGAAAGTTTCTGATTTGTGCAATGTTACGAAGATAGAAAAAAGCTATCCTTGAAATATTCTTGATATGTTCATCAAAAGAGAGATCAGGGTCCAGAGTAACGCCCAGGTCCTTCACAGTTTGACACTTTCTAAGGCTTCCATTGGCTCTCTAAAGCCGCCAGAAAGTGGAATGGGGTGTCTGCTGTCTCTGGGCAAAGTACAGCAGCAGAGTTTGTAAGTGGTCAGCCTGGGGACAGTGAGACTGAGATGCGCATTCACGAGACTTCTCCATTTTTTTTCTTTCAGCCTTTGAATGAATGCAACGTTTCCCGGTTGGAATATTATCACTATTTTACTAGAAAAATAGCATAAAAAAAGATTTTAAACAGCGTTTGACATGCTTCTAAGTACGGCAATGGAATATTTCAAGTTTTTTTGTCACGAAATGCGCTCGCGCGTTACCCTTCGGATAGTGACCTTGGATATAACTATGGATTATTTGGAACCAAAACAACATTTGTTGTTGAAGTAGAAGTCCTGGGAGTGCATTCTGACGAAGAACAGCAAAGGTAATCCAATTTTTCTAATAGTAATTCTGAGTTTAGTGAGCCCCAAACTTGGTGGGTGTCAAATTATCTAGCCTGTGATGGCCGAGCTATGTACTCAGAATATTGCAAAATGTGCTTTCGCCGAAAAGCTATTTTAAAATCTGACATGGCGTTTGCATAAAGGAGTTCAGTATCTATAATTCTTAACCTCTATGGGTTAGGTGGGACGCTAGCGTGCCACCCGTGGTGCACTCCATCAACAGCAGGTGCATTTCAAGAGCGGCAAATTTGAATCCAAATAAATGTCAAAATTCAAATTTTTCAAACATACAACTATTTTACACCCTTTGAAAGATAAACATCTCCTTAATCTAACCACGTTTTACGATTTCAAAAAGGTTTTACGGCGAAAGCATAAATTTAGAGTATGTTAGGACAGTACATTTACAAGAGTTGTGTGTAATGTTTTGTCAAGTCAAAGACAGGGTCACCAAAACCATAAAACCAGCTAAAATGATGCACTAACCTTTTACAATCTCCATCAGATGACACTCCTAGGACATTATGTTAGACAATGCATGCATTTTTAGTTCTATCAAGTTCATATTTATATCCAAAAACAGCGTTTTACTATGGCATTGATGTTGAGGAAATCGTTTCCCTCCAATAACCGGCAGTCAAGTCAGCGTCACAAATTAAATAATTAAAATTAGAAAACATTGGTAAAATATTATATTGTCATTTAAAGAATTATAGATTTACATCTCTTGAACGCAATCAACTTGCCAGATTTAAAAATAACCTTACTGGGAAATCACACTTTGCAATAATCTGAGCACTGCGCCCAGAAAAATACGCGTTGCGATACAGACTAGACGTCATGTTGGGGAGATCTAAAATCGAAAATACTATGTAAATAATCCATTACCTTTGATTCTCTTCATCAGATGTCACTTCCAGGTATCACAGGTCCATAACGAATGTAGTTTTGTTCAAAAAAGCTCATCATTTATGTCCAAAAATCTCCGTCTTGTTAGCACATGATCTAAGCCAGCCGGACTTCTCGTCATGAACGAGGGGAAAAAATATATTTACGTTCGTTCAAACATGTCAAACGTTGTATAGCATAAATCATTAGGGCCTTTTTTAACCAGAACATGAATAATATTCAAGGTGGACGAATGCATACTCTTTTATAACGTATTGGAACGAGGGTACCCAACATGAACTCGCGCGCCAGGTGTCTAATGGGACATCATCGTTCCATGGCTCTTGTTCGGTCAGATCTCCCTCCAGAAGACTCAAAACACTTTGTAAAGGCTGGTGACATCTAGTGGAAGCAATAGGAAGTGCCAAAATATTCCTCAGCCCCTGTGTTTTTCAATGGGATAGGTTTAAAGGTAATACAACACATCAGGTATCCACTTCCTGTCAGAAAATGTCTCAGGGTTTTGCCTGCCAAATGAGTTCTGTTATACTCACAGACACCATTCAAACAGTTTTAGAAACTTTAGAGTGTTTTCTATCCATATATAATAAGTATATGCATATTCTAGTTACTGGGTAGGATTAGTAACCAGATTAAATCGGGTAAAAAAAAAATATCCAGCCGTGCAAATACTGCCCCCTAGCCCTAACAGGTTAAACATATTGCAAATGGACAAAAGTCAGCCAGCTAGTCACTGTCCATCAGTCAATTAGATATCATTCTGACACCAAACTGATACAAACTGACACCACACCCACTTTTTCCAACTCGTTTAGAAGCCAACTATCACATATTTCAGAGCAGGCCCAAAATTCACAATGCCTTCTGATTAAACCATAATAAAAATATAAAACACATAGATACGTTCTAGCTGCGCGTCCAGTTCTGACATTATGTGTAGGCCTATGTGAGGCAACCCCGAATCTCGAGTTTCGGCTCGATATGTCATTCGGTGCCCGAGCAACGACCTTAATTGGTGCTGAAAATCCACTTTTTCCGTGCGTTGCTACGGGGTCCTTGAATGAGCTAACGGACAGAAACTTTGGGGTCCATCTCTATGGGCGGAAGTTGTTTCAATGCACCTAGTCTTGCGACTCTGGGACTTTTCTAAATGTCGTCATTTTCCTAATGGTCAAAATGAATTGAAGTTATTGCAAATGTATGAGGCTGTTTCTCGGTTTGAGAACCTTCTAGAGCCACATAACTCACCACACACTATCGACTTGAGCTCTAGAACAGGTTTCTAAAGTTTTAGTGCTCTAGGTCTGACGGTTCTTTGATAGTTCGAACGAAGGTAACTATTGCAGGCTCTGTGTGTCTTTCAGCCCCGCACTGTGTCACTTCATCCTACGTGTGTGTGTGTGAGAGAGTGTTTTTTCTTTGACATCTGTTGGGAGAAATGACTGATTTACAGTTCAAGAGGGTTGCCTAATCACACATATGGAGTTTTGGAAAGATCTGACCTTTTTAACCCTTCGAAACAGCCCCTATGACCCCAATGTAAGGCACTTTCATTTGGCACAGGAAGCTAAAAGTAAACACATATCCTGATTGGGGTATGCTCTTACAGAATTCTGAGTTTAAAGTATTTACATTAAGAACTGACTGATTTACACTGGGTTGAATGCACTATTTCTCACAAACTGCAGGTTGGGAATGGCAAAACACTTTTAGGGTGATTTTAACCACTTCCGGTTGCTCCAGAAAGCTTAGAATCGACACAGGTACACCTCATAGTGGCCTGATGGAGTGTCATTGAAGACAGGTTCATAAGGCATTCATAACCTACATAGGCTTTGGGTTGAATTTAGGGGAGCTGGCAATGTATTCCTTTGGGGAAAGGTGTCATTATAATCTGTGAGATGAAAAAACCCTGTTTTCACTGTTAAGGGTTAATGCCACATGGTCAAGGTTAGGCTTGCATAGACCGGGAGGACCATATGAACATTCCTTTGGTTGAATTGTCCTTCTAAGCCTAATGGTTCCGCCGCTGTCCCCCAAAAGCAAGTCAAATTTAGGGCCAGGCTTAATTTTGGGCCTACTTTTTCACGGTTGCTGCGCTCAGAGCGAGCTACAGTCAAGCGGGGCATCTCGTTGAACTCTGCACGGCCTAGAGACTACGGTGATGCTGTTTTTAGTGTTGATTTCAGTTTGTCAATTTGGTGATGGTTCATCACTGTTTAAACATATTGCAAATGTATAAAAGGCAACCAGCAAGTCAGCGTTCATCAGTCAATTAGATATCATTCTGACACCAAACCCACTTTTTCCAACTCGCTTAGAAGCCAACTATCACATATTTCAGAGCAGGCCCATAATTCACAGTGCCTCCAGTTTAAACCATAATAAAAACGTAAAACACGTAGTTACATTCTAGCTGCGGGTCCATTTCTGATATTATGTGTGGCGACCCAGAATCCCGAGTTTCAGCTCGATAGGTCAATGGGCTGAGGCAGTTTCAATGCACCTAGTCTTGCGACTTTGGGACTTTTCTTTATGTCGTCATTTTCGTAATGGTCAAAATGAATCGAAGTTATTGCAAATGTACGAGGCTGTTTGGACATTCACCCGCCGCTCCACCCTCAGGCGGGTGGTCAAAGACTGCCCGTCTCCTTCTCCCCTCACAATGTTGGCCCACTCCAGGGATTTCCCTGAGAGGCACGAGACGAAGGCAGATACCCCCTCATGGCCCAAAGGAGCCGGGTGGACGGTTGCCAGGTAGAGCTCTAGCTGCAATAGGAAACCCTGGCAGCGTGCAGCCATCCCATAGTACTCCCGGGGAAGGGCGAGACGAATCCCACTTGGACCGGGTGGAGGGGAGGCGAGTAGTGCAGGCCCTGGTTGTGCTGGGGGAGGTGCTGGTGGAACTCCCTGTCTCTCCCAGCGGTCCATGGTTTGGACAACGCAGTCCATGGCGGCGCCGAGATGGTGGATCATTTCCGCTTGCTCCTGGACGCGCTCCTCCTGCTGACTCCATATGGCGGTGTGGGATTCTGTAAGGGGGTGCGTAACTGGTGGTAGGGAAGTCAGTCGCAGGAGAGAAGAACTAGGTTGTAGCCGGAGCAGTTTAATCCAAAAACCAACGGCATAACAATACAACAGAATATGGGTACAATACCCGACACGCACCAGTAAACAAGTGCACAAGCACTAACAACAAACAATCCCACACAAAGACATGGGGGGAACAGAGGGTTAAATACACAACAAATAATGAGGGAAATGGAAACCAGGTGTGTAATAAAACAAGACAAAACAAATTAAAAATGAATAATGGATCGATGATGGCTAGAAGACCGGTGTCGCCGACCGCTGAACGCAGCCCGAACAAGGAGAGGAAACGACTTGGAAGTCGTGAGACTTATCCAGAAAGACTCACAGCTGTAATCACTGCCAAATGTGATTCTAAGATTTATTGTGAATACTTATCTAAATGAGATATTTCTGTATTTCATTTTCAATAAATTAGCAAAAATACCTAAAAACACGTTTTCACTTTGTCATTATGGGATATTGTGTGTAGAACCAGTCACTAATATTTTTTTTTCATTTTTAAATTCAGGATGTAGCTTAGAAGATCCAGGATATGTTACTGCTGTTCACTCTACCGGGAGTGCTGTTATCAAGCTCACTCAATGAAGCTAACTCTCAAGACGGTATGTCTCGTGTCTGTGTGTGTATGTTCATATGTGTACTACTATTACTGCTCAGTGTAATCTGATGTAATTTGCACTGCATGCACTGCATCTGTACTATGGTCAAGTTCACATTGTTACACAATAAAAACACTGAATGAAACATTATTATGTAACATATATGATGTAATTGAAACACTCTTAAAAATGTAAGATCAATAAAAAAACGACTAAACATGTGTAATGCTTGATAGTTTATTGGAGGATCACAGTGTGACACGTCAACCATACAACATTGCACAAAGAAATTCTGATCATTAATATAAATCCGCTGTCTTGACGAAAAAACGACCATGTGTCAGGACATAAAGTACGTTTATGGATAAAACATATATTCTTCATTATGTTGATGAGTTCTTCTCAGTACCAAAGTACCAAAGAACTGTATTACTGTTTTGTTTTTTGTTAGTCAGTGATTGATGGATGGATGTTGGAATGATTCATTGAGGTGTTGTTAGTGATGTCTTCAGAGGTGATAGTTGATTCCATATGGAGACTGAAAAGGATCCTCGGCATCCCAATTCTGGTCTCTTCTCACCCCACAATTTCCTTGGCTTTGTTCCAAAGCTCGCTCCAAACTGGAATACAGTTTTAAATATGCTTTATAGAAAATACATTTTTAAAAAGGTAAAAATGTAAAAATGACTACGACATGTTGAATAAATATCCCATTTACCATTGACTACCTTTTAAACCTATTGTTTTTAGGCCAGTATTTGACTACCATTTTAAAAAGAATTTGCCTCTATGAAACATGATGCTAATAAACAGTAGAGATGGAGTTAGCCATGTTGCTCCCTCCTCTTTCCCTACCACCCTCTGCTAACCTCCCGTTGTGACTTTACTGTTGCTCAGAAAGACAGACAGACCGATAGATAGATAGATAGATAGATAGATAGATAGATAGATAGATAGATAGATAGATAGATAGATAGATAGATAGATAGATAGATAGATAGATAGATAGATAGATAGATAGATAGATAGATAGATAGATAGATAGATAGATAGATAGATAGATAGATAGATAGATAGATAGATAGATAGATAGATAGATAGATAGCTCACATGGTGCTTCATCTTCAGAGGCGCTGGTCTTCAGAGCAGCCAACTTTGCCAAAAATGCAGCATTTCCACCTTTTAGATCATCCTCCTGCAGGAGAGCTGAGGAAGAAAGATTTTTCATTTAACTAAATTATATCAGATTAAACCAGGGCAGTAAAGTAGTACACATTCACAAACAAGACATACCTTCCTCAGAGTTATCTTCATTGAGGGAGCTGGCTAACAGGACACCCACTAGAGCGAACAGCAGTAACATACTCTGGATCTTCATCCTTTACTAAAGCACATAGAGCACAATATGTTAACACACACAAGACACACAGTGGGTCCTTTTACACTACCAAATTAAAGATCAGCAAGTTAGTATGGATCCCAGGTCGACCGTGTTACATTATACACATGTCCACCTACATCTCTCCATCCATTCCTACCTGTCCACTTGTATACACCTGCCCACTCTTATACACCTTTGCAAAGAAGATTCTCAGTGAAAACAAACATATCTCTTACAGTTGGACGATGCTGTCTGATTGATGGCTGTTTATCTGGATGATGTCTTCTGGTCTTCAGTAGTAGTGTGGTGTCTCTCTGCCCTCTGCAGCCCTGTTTTATACTCTTTCTGCAGCTACTGTACCTGCCCCATCCATCCACACCTCTCACAGCCGAATAACAAACAAGATGACATTACAGATAAGGCGATAACGGCAGTCATGCACAGCCTGAAGTGTATGACCTCCCTCCAGGCAAATTTCTGGTCAATATTATGGTTTCCTAGTAATTTCAACTACATTTGTGACTTGGAGCTTGGATAGCAAGTTGAGAGTGGAGTATATATACTTGTGATGGTGAGAACATGTTTTTGTCTGAATTACAGCTGTAACGACCCTTTGAGAAGAATTAAACTTGGTTAATCCTCTCTAGTGTTCGTGAGTTATTTGCTCAGAAAAATTTGAACCTAACGCTCTGTAGTAACTTGCGGTCGGAGGCCGAGCAGTTGCCATACCAGGAGGTGATGCAACCAGTCAGGGTGCTCTTGCTGGTGCAGCTGTAGACCTTTTTGAGGATCTGAGGACCCATGCCAAATCTTTTCAGTCTCCTGAGGGGGAATAGGTGTTGTAGGGCCATCTTCACTACTGTCTTGGTGTGTTTGGACCATGATAGTTTGTTGGTGATGTGGACACCAAGGATCTTGAAGCTCTCAACCTGCTCCGCTACTGCCCCGTCGATGAGAGTTGGGGCGTGCTCAGTCCTCCTTTTCCTCTAGTAAACAATCATCACCTTTGTCTTGATCATGTTGAGGGAGAGGTTGTTATCCTGGCACCACACCACCAGGTCTCTGACCTCCTCCCTATAGGCTGTTGTCAGTGATCAGGCCCCTGAGTCTTCTTTTGTTATACCCAGTTTGGGTAAAAAAAACTATTTTTAGTACACAAAATGTTTTCTTGCTTCACAAGAGCATCTCTCCCCCTCTTTTCTCATTCTCTCCTCAGCAACAATGGAAAAAACCATTTGAGGCCCTTTGCACACCACCCATAGTCCATCTTGATTTGTCCAAACCGAGCACGCACCCTGCACGTGAACAGAAACTGTCCCAACATATTTTATATAACAGTATATAATAAGTTAACCAACATAGGCCCAACAGCTGTAGTAAAACCTAGAGCTTATGAAAATAAACAAATCTGATTAAATGTATACAACGTATACAAAATATATATCCACATATTATTATTGTTTAAACCATAGTTCTAAATACATGTTTTAACAGGGTAATACACTAGCATATAATGGGCCTTTGAAGACCACAGCACTCTGCGGCCAGAGCCTTAATTAATTACATTAAAGACCACAAAACTATAAGGTCTTTCACATAAGACTGTTATGATCGAGATGGATTCTTTCCACATCGATATGCAAAACGACATTTCAAAATATCATGCTTCAGGCTAGGCGTAATTGTCCAAAGCTCAGTTGTCCTGAGTCTGCACAACACTGCCAGGACCTAGGATCAAGGGAGACACTCAAGTTTTTTAATCGTATATATCTCTTGACATATTCATGAAAATAGTAATGGCCTCTAAACCTTCAACCTGCATACTGGACCCTATTCCAACTAAATCGAGTCTCCCATTAGTGCATTCACATAGGTGTACTTTTTGTCCAGGTAGGGAAATGGGAGTGAGGAGTGCAATAGAGATTGCATCATGTGTGGATCTATATCGAATCTCCCATTCCTCTCAGAAATATTAGAAAATGCTGTTGCGCAGCAACTCACTGCCTTCCTGAAGACAAACAATGTATATGAAACGCTTCAGTCTGGTATTAGACTTAGTGCTGCTTTTGCCATTATCGATCACCACATTCTTTTGGAGAGATTGGAAACCCAAATTGGTCTACAAGGACAAGTTCTGGCCTAGTTTAGATATTTTCCTGTCGGAAAGATAACAGTTTGTCTCTGTGGATGGTTTTTCCTCTGACAAATCAACTGCAAGCTTCGGTGTTCCTCAAGGTTCCGTTATAGGACCACTAGTGTTTCACTACATATTTTACCTCTTGGTGATGTCATTCGGAAACATAATGTTAACTGAAATGTATTTAGTGCTTTGTCCAGGTAGCCGGAAAGTAGAGCTTTGCAGTAGTCTAATCTATAAGTGACAAAAGCATGAATTAATTTATCTGCATCATTTTGGACAGAAAGTTTCTGATTTGTGCAATGTTACGAAGATAGAAAAAAGCTATCCTTGAAATATTCTTGATATGTTCATCAAAAGAGAGATCAGGGTCCAGAGTAACGCCCAGGTCCTTCACAGTTTGACACTTTCTAAGGCTTCCATTGGCTCTCTAAAGCCGCCAGAAAGTGGAATGGGGTGTCTGCTGTCTCTGGGCAAAGTACAGCAGCAGAGTTTGTAAGTGGTCAGCCTGGGGACAGTGAGACTGAGATGCGCATTCACGAGACTTCTCCATTTTTTTTCTTTCAGCCTTTGAATGAATGCAACGTTTCCCGGTTGGAATATTATCACTATTTTACTAGAAAAATAGCATAAAAAAAGATTTTAAACAGCGTTTGACATGCTTCTAAGTACGGCAATGGAATATTTCAAGTTTTTTTGTCACGAAATGCGCTCGCGCGTTACCCTTCGGATAGTGACCTTGGATATAACTATGGATTATTTGGAACCAAAACAACATTTGTTGTTGAAGTAGAAGTCCTGGGAGTGCATTCTGACGAAGAACAGCAAAGGTAATCCAATTTTTCTAATAGTAATTCTGAGTTTAGTGAGCCCCAAACTTGGTGGGTGTCAAATTATCTAGCCTGTGATGGCCGAGCTATGTACTCAGAATATTGCAAAATGTGCTTTCGCCGAAAAGCTATTTTAAAATCTGACATGGCGTTTGCATAAAGGAGTTCAGTATCTATAATTCTTAACCTCTATGGGCTAGGTGGGACGCTAGCGTGCCACCCGTGGTGCACTCCATCAACAGCAGGTGCATTTCAAGAGCGGCAAATTGGAATCCAAATAAATGTCAAAATTCAAATTTTTCAAACATACAACTATTTTACACCCTTTGAAAGATAAACATCTCCTTAATCTAACCACGTTTTACGATTTCAAAAAGGTTTTACGGCGAAAGCATAAATTTAGAGTATGTTAGGACAGTACATTTACAAGAGTTGTGTGTAATGTTTTGTCAAGTCAAAGAAAGGGTCACCAAAACCATAAAACCAGCTAAAATGATGCACTAACCTTTTACAATCTCCATCAGATGACACTTCTAGGTCATTATGTTAGACAATGCATGCATTTTTAGTTCTATCAAGTTCATATTTATATCCAAAAACAGCGTTTTACTATGGCATTGATGTTGAGGAAATCGTTTCCCTCCAATAACCGGCAGTCAAGTCAGCGTCACAAATTAAATAATTAAAATTAGAAAACATTGGTAAAATATTATATTGTCATTTAAAGAATTATAGATTTACATCTCTTGAACGCAATCAACTTGCCAGATTTAAAAATAACCTTACTGGGAAATCACACTTTGCAATAATCTGAGCACTGCGCCCAGAAAAATACGCGTTGCGATACAGACTAGACGTCATGTTGGGGAGATCTAAAATCGAAAATACTATGTAAATAATCCATTACCTTTGATTCTCTTCATCAGATGTCACTTCCAGGTATCACAGGTCCATAACGAATGTAGTTTTGTTCAAAAAAGCTCATCATTTATGTCCAAAAATCTCCGTCTTGTTAGCACATGATCTAAGCCAGCCGGACTTCTCGTCATGAACGAGGGGAAAAAATATATTTACGTTCGTTCAAACATGTCAAGCGTTGTATAGCATAAATCATTAGGGCCTTTTTTAACCAGAACATGAATAATATTCAAGGTGGACGAATGCATACTCTTTTATAACGTATTGGAACGAGGGTACCCAACATGAACTCGCGCGCCAGGTGTCTAATGGGACATCATCGTTCCATGGCTCTTGTTCGGTCAGATCTCCCTCCAGAAGACTCAAAACACTTTGTAAAGGCTGGTGACATCTAGTGGAAGCAATAGGAAGTGCCAAAATATTCCTCAGCCCCTGTGTTTTTCAATGGGATAGGTTTAAAGGTAATACAACACATCAGGTATCCACTTCCTGTCAGAAAATGTCTCAGGGTTTTGCCTGCCAAATGAGTTCTGTTATACTCACAGACACCATTCAAACAGTTTTAGAAACTTTAGAGTGTTTTCTATCCATATATAATAAGTATATGCATATTCTAGTTACTGGGTAGGATTAGTAACCAGATTAAATCGGGTACATTTTTTTTATCCAGCCGTGCAAATACTGCCCCCTAGCCCTAACAGGTTAAACATATTGCAAATGGACAAAAGTCAGCCAGCTAGTCACTGTCCATCAGTCAATTAGATATCATTCTGACACCAAACTGATACAAACTGACACCACACCCACTTTTTCCAACTCGTTTAGAAGCCAACTATCACATATTTCAGAGCAGGCCCAAAATTCACAATGCCTTCTGATTAAACCATAATAAAAATATAAAACACATAGATACGTTCTAGCTGCGCGTCCAGTTCTGACATTATGTGTAGGCCTATGTGAGGCAACCCCGAATCTCGAGTTTCGGCTCGATATGTCATTCGGTGCCCGAGCAACGACCTTAATTGGTGCTGAAAATCCACTTTTTCCGTGCGTTGCTACGGGGTCCTTGAATGAGCTAACGGACAGAAACTTTGGGGTCCATCTCTATGGGCGGAAGTTGTTTCAATGCACCTAGTCTTGCGACTCTGGGACTTTTCTAAATGTCGTCATTTTCCTAATGGTCAAAATGAATTGAAGTTATTGCAAATGTATGAGGCTGTTTCTCGGTTTGAGAACCTTCTAGAGCCACATAACTCACCACACACTATCGACTTGAGCTCTAGAACAGGTTTCTAAAGTTTTAGTGCTCTAGGTCTGACGGTTCTTTGATAGTTCGAACGAAGGTAACTATTGCAGGCTCTGTGTGTCTTTCAGCCCCGCACTGTGTCACTTCATCCTACGTGTGTGTGTGTGAGAGAGTGTTTTTTCTTTGACATCTGTTGGGAGAAATGACTGATTTACAGTTCAAGAGGGTTGCCTAATCACACATATGGAGTTTTGGAAAGATCTGACCTTTTTAACCCTTCGAAACAGCCCCTATGACCCCAATGTAAGGCACTTTCATTTGGCACAGGAAGCTAAAAGTAAACACATATCCTGATTGGGGTATGCTCTTACAGAATTCTGAGTTTAAAGTATTTACATTAAGAACTGACTGATTTACACTGGGTTGAATGCACTATTTCTCACAAACTGCAGGTTGGGAATGGCAAAACACTTTTAGGGTGATTTTAACCACTTCCGGTTGCTCCAGAAAGCTTAGAATCGACACAGGTACACCTCATAGTGGCCTGATGGAGTGTCATTGAAGACAGGTTCATAAGGCATTCATAACCTACATAGGCTTTGGGTTGAATTTAGGGGAGCTGGCAATGTATTCCTTTGGGGAAAGGTGTCATTATAATCTGTGAGATGAAAAAACCCTGTTTTCACTGTTAAGGGTTAATGCCACATGGTCAAGGTTAGGCTTGCATAGACCGGGAGGACCATATGAACATTCCTTTGGTTGAATTGTCCTTCTAAGCCTAATGGTTCCGCCGCTGTCCCCCAAAAGCAAGTCAAATTTAGGGCCAGGCTTAATTTTGGGCCTACTTTTTCACGGTTGCTGCGCTCAGAGCGAGCTACAGTCAAGCGGGGCATCTCGTTGAACTCTGCACGGCCTAGAGACTACGGTGATGCTGTTTTTAGTGTTGATTTCAGTTTGTCAATTTGGTGATGGTTCATCACTGTTTAAACATATTGCAAATGTATAAAAGGCAACCAGCAAGTCAGCGTTCATCAGTCAATTAGATATCATTCTGACACCAAACCCACTTTTTCCAACTCGCTTAGAAGCCAACTATCACATATTTCAGAGCAGGCCCATAATTCACAGTGCCTCCAGTTTAAACCATAATAAAAACGTAAAACACGTAGTTACATTCTAGCTGCGGGTCCATTTCTGATATTATGTGTGGCGACCCAGAATCCCGAGTTTCAGCTCGATAGGTCAATGGGCTGAGGCAGTTTCAATGCACCTAGTCTTGCGACTTTGGGACTTTTCTTTATGTCGTCATTTTCGTAATGGTCAAAATGAATCGAAGTTATTGCAAATGTACGAGGCTGTTTGGACATTCACCCGCCGCTCCACCCTCAGGCGGGTGGTCAAAGACTGCCCGTCTCCTTCTCCCCTCACAATGTTGGCCCACTCCAGGGATTTCCCTGAGAGGCACGAGACGAAGGCAGATACCCCCTCATGGCCCAAAGGAGCCGGGTGGACGGTTGCCAGGTAGAGCTCTAGCTGCAATAGGAAACCCTGGCAGCGTGCAGCCATCCCATAGTACTCCCGGGGAAGGGCGAGACGAATCCCACTTGGACCGGGTGGAGGGGAGGCGAGTAGTGCAGGCCCTGGTTGTGCTGGGGGAGGTGCTGGAGGAACTCCCTGTCTCTCCCAGCGGTCCATGGTTTGGACAACGCAGTCCATGGCGGCGCCGAGATGGTGGATCATTTCCGCTTGCTCCTGGACGCGCTCCTCCTGCTGACTCCATATGGCGGTGTGGGATTCTGTAAGGGGGTGCGTAACTGGTGGTAGGGAAGTCAGTCGCAGGAGAGAAGAACTAGGTTGTAGCCGGAGCAGTTTAACCTGTTGGGTCTAGGGGGCAGCATTTGCACGTCTGGATAAAAAAAATGTACCCGATTTAATCTGGTTACTAATCCTACCCAGTAACTACAATATGCATATACTTATTATATATGGATAGAAAACACTCTAAAGTTTCCAAAACTGTTTGAATGGTGTCTGTGAGTATAACAGAACTCATTTGGCAGGCAAAACCCTGAGACATTTTCTGACAGGAAGTGGATACCTGATGTGTTGTATTGACTTTAAACCTATCCCATTGAAAAACACAGGGGTTTAGGAATATTTTGGCACTTCCTATTGCTTCCACTAGATGTCACCAGCCTTTACAAAGTGTTTTGAGTCTTCTGGAGGGAGATCTGACCGAACAAGAGCCATGGAACGATGATGGCCCATTAGACACCTTGCGCGCGAGTTGATGTTGGGTACCCTCGTTCCAATACGTTATAAAAGAGTATGCATTCGTCCACCTTGAATATTATTCATGTTCTGGTTAAAAAAGGCCCTAATGATTTATGCTATACAACGTTTGACATGTTTGAACGAACGGAAATATATTTTTTCCCCTCGTTCATGACGAGAAGTCCGGCTGGCTTACATCATGTGCTAACGAGACGGAGATTTTTGGACATAAATGATGAGCTTTTTTGAACAAAACTACATTCGTTATGGACCTGTGATACCTGGAAGTGACATCTGATGAAGAGAATCAAAGGTAATGGATTATTTACATAGTATTTTCGATTTTAGATCTCCCCAACATGACGTCTAGTCTGTATCGCAACGCGTATTTTTCTGGGCACAGTGCTCAGATTATTGCAAAGTGTGATTTCCCAGTAAGGTTATTTTTAAATCTGGCAAGTTGATTGCGTTCAAAAGATGTAAATCTATAATTCTTTAAATGACAATATAATATTTTACCAATATTTTCTAATTTTAATTATTTAATTTGTGACGCTGACTTGACTGCCGGTTATTGGAGGGAAACGATTTCCTCAACATACATTGCCATAGTAAAACGCTGTTTTTGGATATAAATATCAACTTGATAGAACTAAAAATGCATGCATTGTCTAACATAATGTCCTAGGAGTGTCATCTGATGGAGATTGTAAAAGGTTAGTGTATCATTTTAGCTGGTTTTATGGTTTTGGTGACCCTGTCTTTGACTTGACAAAACATTACACACAACTCTTGTAAATGTACTGTCCTAACATACTCTAAATTTATGCTTTCGCCGTAAAACCTTTTTGAAATCGTAAAACGTGGTTAGATTAAGGAGATGTTTATCTTTCAAATGGTGTAACATAGTTGTATTTTTGAAAAATTTGAATTTTGACATTTATTTGGATTCAAATTTGCCGCTCTTGAAATGCACCTGCTGTTGATGGAGTGCACCACGGGTGGCACGCTAGCGTCCCACCTAGCCCCAAGAGGTTAATCCAAAAACCAACGGCATAACAATACAACAGAATATGGGTACAATACCCGACACGCACCAGTAAACAAGTGCACAAGCACTAACAACAAACAATCCCACACAAAGACATGGGGGGAACAGAGGGTTAAATACACAACAAATAATGAGGGAAATGGAAACCAGGTGTGTAATAAAACAAGACAAAACAAATTAAAAATGAATAATGGATCGATGATGGCTAGAAGACCGGTGTCGCCGACCGCTGAACGCAGCCCGAACAAGGAGAGGAAACGACTTGGAAGTCGTGAGACTTATCCAGAAAGACTCACAGCTGTAATCACTGCCAAATGTGATTCTAAGATTTATTGTGAATACTTATCTAAATGAGATATTTCTGTATTTCATTTTCAATAAATTAGCAAAAATACCTAAAAACACGTTTTCACTTTGTCATTATGGGATATTGTGTGTAGAACCAGTCACTAATATTTTTTTTTCATTTTTAAATTCAGGATGTAGCTTAGAAGATCCAGGATATGTTACTGCTGTTCACTCTACCGGGAGTGCTGTTATCAAGCTCACTCAATGAAGCTAACTCTCAAGACGGTATGTCTCGTGTCTGTGTGTGTATGTTCATATGTGTACTACTATTACTGCTCAGTGTAATCTGATGTAATTTGCACTGCATGCACTGCATCTGTACTATGGTCAAGTTCACATTGTTACACAATAAAAACACTGAATGAAACATTATTATGTAACATATATGATGTAATTGAAACACTCTTAAAAATGTAAGATCAATAAAAAAACGACTAAACATGTGTAATGCTTGATAGTTTATTGGAGGATCACAGTGTGACACGTCAACCATACAACATTGCACAAAGAAATTCTGATCATTAATATAAATCCGCTGTCTTGACGAAAAAACGACCATGTGTCAGGACATAAAGTACGTTTATGGATAAAACATATATTCTTCATTATGTTGATGAGTTCTTCTCAGTACCAAAGTACCAAAGAACTGTATTACTGTTTTGTTTTTTGTTAGTCAGTGATTGATGGATGGATGTTGGAATGATTCATTGAGGTGTTGTTAGTGATGTCTTCAGAGGTGATAGTTGATTCCATATGGAGACTGAAAAGGATCCTCGGCATCCCAATTCTGGTCTCTTCTCACCCCACAATTTCCTTGGCTTTGTTCCAAAGCTCGCTCCAAACTGGAATACAGTTTTAAATATGCTTTATAGAAAATACATTTTTAAAAAGGTAAAAATGTAAAAATGACTACGACATGTTGAATAAATATCCCATTTACCATTGACTACCTTTTAAACCTATTGTTTTTAGGGCAGTATTTGACTACCATTTTAAAAAGAATTTGCCTCTATGAAACATGATGCTAATAAACAGTAGAGATGGAGTTAGCCATGTTGCTCCCTCCTCTTTCCCTACCACCCTCTGCTAACCTCCCGTTGTGACTTTACTGTTGCTCAGAAAGACAGACAGACCGATAGATAGATAGATAGATAGATAGACAGACAGACAGACAGACAGACAGACAGACAGACAGACAGACAGACAGACAGACAGACAGACAGACAGACAGACAGACAGACAGACAGACAGACAGACAGACAGACAGACAGACAGACAGACAGACAGACAGACAGACAGACAGACAGACAGACAGACAGACAGACAGACAGACAGACAGACAGACAGACAGACAGACAGACAGACAGACAGACAGACAGACAGACAGACAGACAGACAGACAGACAGACAGACAGACAGACAGATAGATAGATAGATAGATAGATAGATAGATAGATAGATAGATAGATAGATAGATAGATAGATAGATAGATAGATAGATAGATAGATAGATAGCTCACATGGTGCTTCATCTTCAGAGGCGCTGGTCTTCAGAGCAGCCAACTTTGCCAAAAATGCAGCATTTCCACCTTTTAGATCATCCTCCTGCAGGAGAGCTGAGGAAGAAAGATTTTTCATTTAACAAAATTATATCAGATTAAACCCGGGCAGTAAAGTAGTACACATTCACAAACAAGACATACCTTCCTCAGAGTTATCTTCATTGAGGGAGCTTGCTAACAGGACACCCACTATAGCGAACAGCAGTAACATACTCTGGATCTTCATCCTTTACTAAAGCACATAGAGCACAATATGTTAACACACACAAGACACACAGTGGGTCCTTTTACACTACCAAATGAAAGATCAGCAAGTTAGTATGGATCCCAGGTCGACCGTGTTACATTATACACATGTCCACCTACATCTCTCCATCCATTCCTACCTGTCCACTTGTATACACCTGCCCACTCTTATACACCTTTGCAAAGAAGATTCTCAGTGAAAACAAACATATCTCTTACAGTTGGACGATGCTGTCTGATTGATGGCTGTTTATCTGGATGATGTCTTCTGGTCTTCAGTAGTAGTGTGGTGTCTCTCTGCCCTCTGCAGCCCTGTTTTATACTCTTTCTGCAGCTACTGTACCTGCCCCATCCATCCACACCTCTCACAGCCGAATAACAAACAAGATGACATTACAGATAAGGCGATAACGGCAGTCATGCACAGCCTGAAGTGTATGACATCCCTCCAGGCAAATTTCTGGTCAATATTATGGTTTCCTAGTAATTTCAACTGCATTTGTGACTTGGAGCTTGGATAGCAAGTTGAGAGTGGAGTATATATACTTGTGATGGTGAGAACATGTTTTTGTCTGAATTACAGCTGTAACGACCCTTTGAGAAGAATTAAACTTGGTTAATCCTCTCTAGTGTTCGTGAGTTATTTGCTCTGAAAAATTTGAACCTAACGCTCTGTAGTAACTTGTGGTCGGAGGCCGAGCAGTTGCCATACCAGGAGGTGATGCAACCAGTCAGGGTGCTCTTGCTGGTGCAGCTGTAGACCTTTTTGAGGATCTGAGGACCCATGCCAAATCTTTTCAGTCTCCTGAGGGGGAAATAGGTGTTGTAGGGCCATCTTCACAACTGTCTTGGTGTGTTTGGACCATGATAGTTTGTTGGTGATGTGGACACCAAGGATCTTGAAGCTCTCAACCTGCTCCGCTACTGCCCCGTCGATGAGAGTTGGGGCGTGCTCAGTCCTCCTTTTCCTCTAGTAAACAATCATCACTTTCGTCTTGATCATGTTGAGGGAGAGGTTGTTATCCTGGCACCACACCACCAGGTCTCTGACCTCCTCCCTATAGTCTGTTGTCAGTGATCAGGCCCCTGAGTCTTCTTTTGTTATACCCAGTTTGGGTAAAAAAAACTATTTTTAGTACACAAAATGTTTTCTTGCTTCACAAGAGCATCTCTCCCCCTCTTTTCTCATTCTCTCCTCAGCAACAATGGAAAAAACCATTTGAGGCCCTTTGCACACCACCCATAGTCCATCTTGATTTGTCCAAACCGAGCACGCACCCTGCACGTGAACAGAAACTGTCCCAACATATTTTATATAACAGTATATAATAAATTAACCAACATAGGCCCAACAGCTGTAGTAAAACCTAGAGCTTATGAAAATAAACAAATCTGATTAAATGTATACAACGTATACAAAATATATATCCACATATTATTATTGTTTAAACCATAGTTCTAAATACATGTTTTAACAGGGTAATACACTAGCATATAATGGGCCTTTGAAGACCACAGCACTCTGCGGCCAGAGCCTTAATTAATTACATTAAAGACCACAAAACTATAAGGTCTTTCACATAAGACTGTTATGATCGAGATGGATTCTTTCCACATCGATATGCAAAACGACATTTCAAAATATCATGCTTCAGGCTAGGCGTAATTGTCCAAAGCTCAGTTGTCCTGAGTCTGCACAACACTGCCAGGACCTAGGATCAAGGGAGACACTCAAGTTTTTTAATCGTATATATCTCTTGACATATTCATGAAAATAGTAATGGCCTCTAAACCTTCAACCTGCATACTGGACCCTATTCCAACTAAATCGAGTCTCCCATTAGTGCATTCACATAGGTGTACTTTTTGTCCAGGTAGGGAAATGGGAGTGAGGAGTGCAATAGAGATTGCATCATGTGTGGATCTATATCGAATCTCCCATTCCTCTCAGAAATATTAGAAAATGCTGTTGCGCAGCAACTCACTGCCTTCCTGAAGACAAACAATGTATATGAAACGCTTCAGTCTGGTATTAGACTTAGTGCTGCTTTTGCCATTATCGATCACCACATTCTTTTGGAGAGATTGGAAACCCAAATTGGTCTACAAGGACAAGTTCTGGCCTAGTTTAGATATTTTCCTGTCGGAAAGATAACAGTTTGTCTCTGTGGATGGTTTTTCCTCTGACAAATCAACTGCAAGCTTCGGTGTTCCTCAAGGTTCCGTTATAGGACCACTAGTGTTTCACTACATATTTTACCTCTTGGTGATGTCATTCGGAAACATACTGAAATGTATTTAGTGCTTTGTCCAGGTAGCCGGAAAGTAGAGCTTTGCAGTAGTCTAATCTATAAGTGACAAAAGCATGAATTAATTTATCTGCATCATTTTGGACAGAAAGTTTCTGATTTGTGCAATGTTACGAAGATAGAAAAAAGCTATCCTTGAAATATTCTTGATATGTTCATCAAAAGAGAGATCAGGGTCCAGAGTAACGCCCAGGTCCTTCACAGTTTGACACTTTCTAAGGCTTCCATTGGCTCTCTAAAGCCGCCAGAAAGTGGAATGGGGTGTCTGCTGTCTCTGGGCAAAGTACAGCAGCAGAGTTTGTAAGTGGTCAGCCTGGGGACAGTGAGACTGAGATGCGCATTCACGAGACTTCTCCATTTTTTTTCTTTCAGCCTTTGAATGAATGCAACGTTTCCCGGTTGGAATATTATCACTATTTTACTAGAAAAATAGCATAAAAAAAGATTTTAAACAGCGTTTGACATGCTTCTAAGTACGGCAATGGAATATTTCAAGTTTTTTTGTCACGAAATGCGCTCGCGCGTTACCCTTCGGATAGTGACCTTGGATATAACTATGGATTATTTGGAACCAAAACAACATTTGTTGTTGAAGTAGAAGTCCTGGGAGTGCATTCTGACGAAGAACAGCAAAGGTAATCCAATTTTTCTAATAGTAATTCTGAGTTTAGTGAGCCCCAAACTTGGTGGGTGTCAAATTATCTAGCCTGTGATGGCCGAGCTATGTACTCAGAATATTGCAAAATGTGCTTTCGCCGAAAAGCTATTTTAAAATCTGACATGGCGTTTGCATAAAGGAGTTCAGTATCTATAATTCTTAACCTCTATGGGCTAGGTGGGACGCTAGCGTGCCACCCGTGGTGCACTCCATCAACAGCAGGTGCATTTCAAGAGCGGCAAATTGGAATCCAAATAAATGTCAAAATTCAAATTTTTCAAACATACAACTATTTTACACCCTTTGAAAGATAAACATCTCCTTAATCTAACCACGTTTTACGATTTCAAAAAGGTTTTACGGCGAAAGCATAAATTTAGAGTATGTTAGGACAGTACATTTACAAGAGTTGTGTGTAATGTTTTGTCAAGTCAAAGACAGGGTCACCAAAACCATAAAACCAGCTAAAATGATGCACTAACCTTTTACAATCTCCATCAGATGACACTTCTAGGTCATTATGTTAGACAATGCATGCATTTTTAGTTCTATCAAGTTCATATTTATATCCAAAAACAGCGTTTTACTATGGCATTGATGTTGAGGAAATCGTTTCCCTCCAATAACCGGCAGTCAAGTCAGCGTCACAAATTAAATAATTAAAATTAGAAAACATTGGTAAAATATTATATTGTCATTTAAAGAATTATATATTTACATCTCTTGAACGCAATCAACTTGCCAGATTTAAAAATAACCTTACTGGGAAATCACACTTTGCAATAATCTGAGCACTGCGCCCAGAAAAATACGCGTTGCGATACAGACTAGACGTCATGTTGGGGAGATCTAAAATCGAAAATACTATGTAAATAATCCATTACCTTTGATTCTCTTCATCAGATGTCACTTCCAGGTATCACAGGTCCATAACGAATGTAGTTTTGTTCAAAAAAGCTCATCATTTATGTCCAAAAATCTCCGTCTTGTTAGCACATGATCTAAGCCAGCCGGACTTCTCGTCATGAACGAGGGGAAAAAATATATTTACGTTCGTTCAAACATGTCAAGCGTTGTATAGCATAAATCATTAGGGCCTTTTTTAACCAGAACATGAATAATATTCAAGGTGGACGAATGCATACTCTTTTATAACGTATTGGAACGAGGGTACCCAACATGAACTCGCGCGCCAGGTGTCTAATGGGACATCATCGTTCCATGGCTCTTGTTCGGTCAGATCTCCCTCCAGAAGACTCAAAACACTTTGTAAAGGCTGGTGACATCTAGTGGAAGCAATAGGAAGTGCCAAAATATTCCTCAGCCCCTGTGTTTTTCAATGGGATAGGTTTAAAGGTAATACAACACATCAGGTATCCACTTCCTGTCAGAAAATGTCTCAGGGTTTTGCCTGCCAAATGAGTTCTGTTATACTCACAGACACCATTCAAACAGTTTTAGAAACTTTAGAGTGTTTTCTATCCATATATAATAAGTATATGCATATTCTAGTTACTGGGTAGGATTAGTAACCAGATTAAATCGGGTACATTTTTTTTATCCAGCCGTGCAAATACTGCCCCCTAGCCCTAACAGGTTAAACATATTGCAAATGGACAAAAGTCAGCCAGCTAGTCACTGTCCATCAGTCAATTAGATATCATTCTGACACCAAACTGATACAAACTGACACCACACCCACTTTTTCCAACTCGTTTAGAAGCCAACTATCACATATTTCAGAGCAGGCCCAAAATTCACAATGCCTTCTGATTAAACCATAATAAAAATATAAAACACATAGATACGTTCTAGCTGCGCGTCCAGTTCTGACATTATGTGTAGGCCTATGTGAGGCAACCCCGAATCTCGAGTTTCGGCTCGATATGTCATTCGGTGCCCGAGCAACGACCTTAATTGGTGCTGAAAATCCACTTTTTCCGTGCGTTGCTACGGGGTCCTTGAATGAGCTAACGGACAGAAACTTTGGGGTCCATCTCTATGGGCGGAAGTTGTTTCAATGCACCTAGTCTTGCGACTCTGGGACTTTTCTAAATGTCGTCATTTTCCTAATGGTCAAAATGAATTGAAGTTATTGCAAATGTATGAGGCTGTTTCTCGGTTTGAGAACCTTCTAGAGCCACATAACTCACCACACACTATCGACTTGAGCTCTAGAACAGGTTTCTAAAGTTTTAGTGCTCTAGGTCTGACGGTTCTTTGATAGTTCGAACGAAGGTAACTATTGCAGGCTCTGTGTGTCTTTCAGCCCCGCACTGTGTCACTTCATCCTACGTGTGTGTGTGTGAGAGAGTGTTTTTTCTTTGACATCTGTTGGGAGAAATGACTGATTTACAGTTCAAGAGGGTTGCCTAATCACACATATGGAGTTTTGGAAAGATCTGACCTTTTTAACCCTTCGAAACAGCCCCTATGACCCCAATGTAAGGCACTTTCATTTGGCACAGGAAGCTAAAAGTAAACACATATCCTGATTGGGGTATGCTCTTACAGAATTCTGAGTTTAAAGTATTTACATTAAGAACTGACTGATTTACACTGGGTTGAATGCACTATTTCTCACAAACTGCAGGTTGGGAATGGCAAAACACTTTTAGGGTGATTTTAACCACTTCCGGTTGCTCCAGAAAGCTTAGAATCGACACAGGTACACCTCATAGTGGCCTGATGGAGTGTCATTGAAGACAGGTTCATAAGGCATTCATAACCTACATAGGCTTTGGGTTGAATTTAGGGGAGCTGGCAATGTATTCCTTTGGGGAAAGGTGTCATTATAATCTGTGAGATGAAAAAACCCTGTTTTCACTGTTAAGGGTTAATGCCACATGGTCAAGGTTAGGCTTGCATAGACCGGGAGGACCATATGAACATTCCTTTGGTTGAATTGTCCTTCTAAGCCTAATGGTTCCGCCGCTGTCCCCCAAAAGCAAGTCAAATTTAGGGCCAGGCTTAATTTTGGGCCTACTTTTTCACGGTTGCTGCGCTCAGAGCGAGCTACAGTCAAGCGGGGCATCTCGTTGAACTCTGCACGGCCTAGAGACTACGGTGATGCTGTTTTTAGTGTTGATTTCAGTTTGTCAATTTGGTGATGGTTCATCACTGTTTAAACATATTGCAAATGTATAAAAGGCAACCAGCAAGTCAGCGTTCATCAGTCAATTAGATATCATTCTGACACCAAACCCACTTTTTCCAACTCGCTTAGAAGCCAACTATCACATATTTCAGAGCAGGCCCATAATTCACAGTGCCTCCAGTTTAAACCATAATAAAAACGTAAAACACGTAGTTACATTCTAGCTGCGGGTCCATTTCTGATATTATGTGTGGCGACCCAGAATCCCGAGTTTCAGCTCGATAGGTCAATGGGCTGAGGCAGTTTCAATGCACCTAGTCTTGCGACTTTGGGACTTTTCTTTATGTCGTCATTTTCGTAATGGTCAAAATGAATCGAAGTTATTGCAAATGTACGAGGCTGTTTGGACATTCACCCGCCGCTCCACCCTCAGGCGGGTGGTCAAAGACTGCCCGTCTCCTTCTCCCCTCACAATGTTGGCCCACTCCAGGGATTTCCCTGAGAGGCACGAGACGAAGGCAGATACCCCCTCATGGCCCAAAGGAGCCGGGTGGACGGTTGCCAGGTAGAGCTCTAGCTGCAATAGGAAACCCTGGCAGCGTGCAGCCATCCCATAGTACTCCCGGGGAAGGGCGAGACGAATCCCACTTGGACCGGGTGGAGGGGAGGCGAGTAGTGCAGGCCCTGGTTGTGCTGGGGGAGGTGCTGGTGGAACTCCCTGTCTCTCCCAGCGGTCCATGGTTTGGACAACGCAGTCCATGGCGGCGCCGAGATGGTGGATCATTTCCGCTTGCTCCTGGACGCGCTCCTCCTGCTGACTCCATATGGCGGTGTGGGATTCTGTAAGGGGGTGCGTAACTGGTGGTAGGGAAGTCAGTCGCAGGAGAGAAGAACTAGGTTGTAGCCGGAGCAGTTTAATCCAAAAACCAACGGCATAACAATACAACAGAATATGGGTACAATACCCGACACGCACCAGTAAACAAGTGCACAAGCACTAACAACAAACAATCCCACACAAAGACATGGGGGGAACAGAGGGTTAAATACACAACAAATAATGAGGGAAATGGAAACCAGGTGTGTAATAAAACAAGACAAAACAAATTAAAAATGAATAATGGATCGATGATGGCTAGAAGACCGGTGTCGCCGACCGCTGAACGCAGCCCGAACAAGGAGAGGAAACGACTTGGAAGTCGTGAGACTTATCCAGAAAGACTCACAGCTGTAATCACTGCCAAATGTGATTCTAAGATTTATTGTGAATACTTATCTAAATGAGATATTTCTGTATTTCATTTTCAATAAATTAGCAAAAATACCTAAAAACACGTTTTCACTTTGTCATTATGGGATATTGTGTGTAGAACCAGTCACTAATATTTTTTTTTCATTTTTAAATTCAGGATGTAGCTTAGAAGATCCAGGATATGTTACTGCTGTTCACTCTACCGGGAGTGCTGTTATCAAGCTCACTCAATGAAGCTAACTCTCAAGACGGTATGTCTCGTGTCTGTGTGTGTATGTTCATATGTGTACTACTATTACTGCTCAGTGTAATCTGATGTAATTTGCACTGCATGCACTGCATCTGTACTATGGTCAAGTTCACATTGTTACACAATAAAAACACTGAATGAAACATTATTATGTAACATATATGATGTAATTGAAACACTCTTAAAAATGTAAGATCAATAAAAAAACGACTAAACATGTGTAATGCTTGATAGTTTATTGGAGGATCACAGTGTGACACGTCAACCATACAACATTGCACAAAGAAATTCTGATCATTAATATAAATCCGCTGTCTTGACGAAAAAACGACCATGTGTCAGGACATAAAGTACGTTTATGGATAAAACATATATTCTTCATTATGTTGATGAGTTCTTCTCAGTACCAAAGTACCAAAGAACTGTATTACTGTTTTGTTTTTTGTTAGTCAGTGATTGATGGATGGATGTTGGAATGATTCATTGAGGTGTTGTTAGTGATGTCTTCAGAGGTGATAGTTGATTCCATATGGAGACTGAAAAGGATCCTCGGCATCCCAATTCTGGTCTCTTCTCACCCCACAATTTCCTTGGCTTTGTTCCAAAGCTCGCTCCAAACTGGAATACAGTTTTAAATATGCTTTATAGAAAATACATTTTTAAAAAGGTAAAAATGTAAAAATGACTACGACATGTTGAATAAATATCCCATTTACCATTGACTACCTTTTAAACCTATTGTTTTTAGGCCAGTATTTGACTACCATTTTAAAAAGAATTTGCCTCTATGAAACATGATGCTAATAAACAGTAGAGATGGAGTTAGCCATGTTGCTCCCTCCTCTTTCCCTACCACCCTCTGCTAACCTCCCGTTGTGACTTTACTGTTGCTCAGAAAGACAGACAGACCGATAGATAGATAGATAGATAGATAGATAGATAGATAGATAGATAGATAGATAGATAGATAGATAGATAGATAGATAGATAGATAGATAGATAGATAGATAGATAGATAGATAGATAGATAGATAGATAGATAGATAGATAGATAGATAGATAGATAGATAGATAGATAGATAGATAGATAGATAGATAGATAGATAGATGATAGATAGATAGATAGATAGATAGATAGATAGATAGATAGATAGATAGATAGATAGATAGATAGATAGACAGACAGACAGACAGACAGACAGACAGACAGACAGACAGACAGACAGACAGACAGACAGACAGACAGACAGACAGACAGACAGACAGACAGACAGACAGACAGACAGACAGACAGACAGACAGACAGACAGACAGACAGACAGACAGACAGACAGACAGACAGACAGACAGACAGACAGACAGACAGACAGACAGACAGACAGACAGACAGACAGACAGACAGACAGACAGACAGACAGACAGACAGACAGACAGACAGACAGACAGACAGACAGACAGACAGACAGACAGACAGACAGACAGACAGACAGACAGACAGACAGACAGACAGACAGACAGACAGACAGATAGATAGATAGATAGATAGATAGATAGATAGATAGATAGATAGATAGATAGATAGATAGATAGATAGATAGATAGATAGATAGATAGATAGATAGATAGATAGATAGATAGATAGATAGATAGCTCACATGGTGCTTCATCTTCAGAGGCGCTGGTCTTCAGAGCAGCCAACTTTGCCAAAAATGCAGCATTTCCACCTTTTAGATCATCCTCCTGCAGGAGAGCTGAGGAAGAAAGATTTTTCATTTAACAAAATTATATCAGATTAAACCCGGGCAGTAAAGTAGTACACATTCACAAACAAGACATACCTTCCTCAGAGTTATCTTCATTGAGGGAGCTTGCTAACAGGACACCCACTAGAGCGAACAGCAGTAACATACTCTGGATCTTCATCCTTTACTAAAGCACATAGAGCACAATATGTTAACACACACAAGACACACAGTGGGTCCTTTTACACTACCAAATGAAAGATCAGCAAGTTAGTATGGATCCCAGGTCGACCGTGTTACATTATACACATGTCCACCTACATCTCTCCATCCATTCCTACCTGTCCACTTGTATACACCTGCCCACTCTTATACACCTTTGCAAAGAAGATTCTCAGTGAAAACAAACATATCTCTTACAGTTGGACGATGCTGTCTGATTGATGGCTGTTTATCTGGATGATGTCTTCTGGTCTTCAGTAGTAGTGTGGTGTCTCTCTGCCCTCTGCAGCCCTGTTTTATACTCTTTCTGCAGCTACTGTACCTGCCCCATCCATCCACACCTCTCACAGCCGAATAACAAACAAGATGACATTACAGATAAGGCGATAACGGCAGTCATGCACAGCCTGAAGTGTATGACATCCCTCCAGGCAAATTTCTGGTCAATATTATGGTTTCCTAGTAATTTCAACTGCATTTGTGACTTGGAGCTTGGATAGCAAGTTGAGAGTGGAGTATATATACTTGTGATGGTGAGAACATGTTTTTGTCTGAATTACAGCTGTAACGACCCTTTGAGAAGAATTAAACTTGGTTAATCCTCTCTAGTGTTCGTGAGTTATTTGCTCTGAAAAATTTGAACCTAACGCTCTGTAGTAACTTGTGGTCGGAGGCCGAGCAGTTGCCATACCAGGAGGTGATGCAACCAGTCAGGGTGCTCTTGCTGGTGCAGCTGTAGACCTTTTTGAGGATCTGAGGACCCATGCCAAATCTTTTCAGTCTCCTGAGGGGGAAATAGGTGTTGTAGGGCCATCTTCACAACTGTCTTGGTGTGTTTGGACCATGATAGTTTGTTGGTGATGTGGACACCAAGGATCTTGAAGCTCTCAACCTGCTCCGCTACTGCCCCGTCGATGAGAGTTGGGGCGTGCTCAGTCCTCCTTTTCCTCTAGTAAACAATCATCACTTTCGTCTTGATCATGTTGAGGGAGAGGTTGTTATCCTGGCACCACACCACCAGGTCTCTGACCTCCTCCCTATAGTCTGTTGTCAGTGATCAGGCCCCTGAGTCTTCTTTTGTTATACCCAGTTTGGGTAAAAAAAACTATTTTTAGTACACAAAATGTTTTCTTGCTTCACAAGAGCATCTCTCCCCCTCTTTTCTCATTCTCTCCTCAGCAACAATGGAAAAAACCATTTGAGGCCCTTTGCACACCACCCATAGTCCATCTTGATTTGTCCAAACCGAGCACGCACCCTGCACGTGAACAGAAACTGTCCCAACATATTTTATATAACAGTATATAATAAGTTAACCAACATAGGCCCAACAGCTGTAGTAAAACCTAGAGCTTATGAAAATAAACAAATCTGATTAAATGTATACAACGTATACAAAATATATATCCACATATTATTATTGTTTAAACCATAGTTCTAAATACATGTTTTAACAGGGTAATACACTAGCATATAATGGGCCTTTGAAGACCACAGCACTCTGCGGCCAGAGCCTTAATTAATTACATTAAAGACCACAAAACTATAAGGTCTTTCACATAAGACTGTTATGATCGAGATGGATTCTTTCCACATCGATATGCAAAACGACATTTCAAAATATCATGCTTCAGGCTAGGCGTAATTGTCCAAAGCTCAGTTGTCCTGAGTCTGCACAACACTGCCAGGACCTAGGATCAAGGGAGACACTCAAGTTTTTTAATCGTATATATCTCTTGACATATTCATGAAAATAGTAATGGCCTCTAAACCTTCAACCTGCATACTGGACCCTATTCCAACTAAATCGAGTCTCCCATTAGTGCATTCACATAGGTGTACTTTTTGTCCAAGTAGGGAAATGGGAGTGAGGAGTGCAATAGAGATTGCATCATGTGTGGATCTATATCGAATCTCCCATTCCTCTCAGAAATATTAGAAAATGCTGTTGCGCAGCAACTCACTGCCTTCCTGAAGACAAACAATATATATGAAACGCTTCAGTCTGGTATTAGACTTAGTGCTGCTTTTGCCATTATCGATCACCACATTCTTTTGGAGAGATTGGAAACCCAAATTGGTCTACAAGGACAAGTTCTGGCCTAGTTTAGATATTTTCCTGTCGGAAAGATAACGGTTTGTCTCTGTGGATGGTTTTTCCTCTGACAAATCAACTGCAAGCTTCGGTGTTCCTCAAGGTTCCGTTATAGGACCACTAGTGTTTCACTACATATTTTACCTCTTGGTGATGTCATTCGGAAACATAATGTTAACTGAAATGTATTTAGTGCTTTGTCCAGGTAGCCGGAAAGTAGAGCTTTGCAGTAGTCTAATCTATAAGTGACAAAAGCATGGCTTAATTTATCTGCATCATTTTGGACAGAAAGTTTCTGATTTGTGCAATGTTACGAAGATAGAAAAAAGCTATCCTTGAAATATTCTTGATATGTTCATCAAAAGAGAGATCAGGGTCCAGAGTAACGCCCAGGTCCTTCACAGTTTCATTTGAGATGACTGTACAACCATGCAGATGAATTGTCAGATCCAACAGAAGATCTCTTTGTTTCTTGCAATCTAGAACTAGCATCTCTGTTTTGTCTGACAATTTGTTGTCCTTCTGTTGCATCTCTATCTAAAATACAGCATCTGTGCTGTAATGTGACACTTTCTAAGGCTTCCATTGGCTCTCTAAAGCCGCCAGAAAGTGGAATGGGGTGTCTGCTGTCTCTGGGCAAAGTCCAGCAGCAGAGTTTGTAAGTGGTCAGCCTGGGGACAGTGAGACTGAGATGCGCATTCACGAGACTTCTCCATTTTTTTTCTTTCAGCCTTTGAATGAATGCAACGTTTCCCGGTTGGAATATTATCACTATTTTACGAGAAAAATAGCATAAAAAAAGATTTTAAACAGCGTTTGACATGCTTCTAAGTACGGCAATGGAATATTTCAAGTTTTTTTGTCACGAAATGCGCTCGCGCGTTACCCTTCGGATAGTGACCTTGGATATAACTATGGATTATTTGGAACCAAAACAACATTTGTTGTTGAAGTAGAAGTCCTGGGAGTGCATTCTGACGAGGAACAGCAAAGGTAATCCAATTTTTCTAATAGTAATTCTGAGTTTAGTGAGCCCCAAACTTGGTGGGTGTCAAATTATCTAGCCTGTGATGGCCGAGCTATGTACTCAGAATATTGCAAAATGTGCTTTCGCCGAAAAGCTATTTTAAAATCTGACATGGCGTTTGCATAAAGGAGTTCAGTATCTATAATTCTTAAAATAACTGCTATGTATTTGGTCAATGTTTATCATGAGTAATTTAGTAAATTCACCGGAAGTTTTCGGTGGGTATGCTAGTTCTGAACATCACATGCTAATGTAAAAAGCTGGTTTTTGATATAAATATGAACTTGATTGAACAAAACATGCATGTATTGTATAACATAATGTCCTAGGAATGTCATCTGATGAAGATCATGAAAGGTTTGTGCTGCATTTAGCTGTGGTTTTGGTTTTTGTGACATATATGCTTGCTTTGAAAATGTCTGTGTGATTATTTTTGGCAGGGTACTCTCCTGACATAATCTAATGTTTTGCTTTCGCTGTAAAGCCTTTTTGAAATCGGACAGTGTGGTTAGATTAACGAGAGTCTTGTCTTTAAAATGGTGTAAAATAGTCATGTTTGAGAAATTGAAGTTATAGCATTTTTGAGGTATTGTATTTTGCGCCATGCGATTCCACTGGCTGTTGAATAGAGTGGGACGGTCACGTCCCACCTAGCCCATAGAGGTTAACCTCTTACATCTAGACGTTCCGCTAGCGGAACACCTGCTCCAATATCCAATGATGGGCGTTGCGCGAAATACAACCTCCTCTAAAATACAAAAACTTCAATTTTTCAAACATATGACTATTTCACAGCATTTTAAATATAAGACTCTCCTTTTTCTAACCACACTGTCCGATTTCAAAAAGGCTTTACAACGAAAGCAAAACATTAGATTATGTCAGCAGAGTACCAAGCCAGAAATAATCAGACACCCATTTTTCAAGCTAGCATATAATGTCACAAAAACCCAGAAGACAGCTAAATGCAGCACTAACCTTTTATGATCTTCATCAGATGACAACCCTAGGACATTATGTTATACAATACATGCATGTTTTGTTCAATCAAGTTCATATTTATATCAAAAACCAGCTTTTTACATTAGCATGTGACGTTCAGAACTAGCATACCCCCCGCAAACTTCCGGGGAATTCGCTAACATTTTACTAAATTACTCACGATAAACGTTCACAAAAAGCATAAGAATTATTTTAAGAATTATAGATACAGACCTCCTCTATGCACTCGATATGTCCGATTTTAAAATAGCTTTTTGGTGAAAGCACATTTTGCAATATTCTAAGTACATAGCCCAGGCATCACGGGCTAGCTATTTAGACACCCGGCAAGTTTAGCACTCACCAATATCAGCTTTACTATTATAAAAGTTTCATTACCTTTTGTTGTCTTCGTCAGAATGCACTCCCAGGACTGCTATTTCAATAACAAATGTTGGTTTGGTCCAAAATAATCCATTGTTATATCCGAATAGCGGCGTTTTGTTCGTGCGTTCCAGACACTATCCGAAATGGTAAAGAAGGGTCGCGCGCATGGCGCAATTCGTGACAAAAAAATTCTAAATATTCCATTACCGTACTTCGAAGGATGTCAACCGCTGTTTAAAATCAATTTTTACGCCATATTTCTCGTAGAAAAGCGATAAAATTCCAACAGGGAATCTCCTTTTCGGCAAACAGAGGAAAAAATCACAAAGGCGGGGGCGGTCGGGTCATGCGCCTAAGCCCAGAGTCCCTTGATCGGCCACTTGAGAAAGGCGATAATGTGTTTCAGCCTGGGGCTGGGATGACGACATTCTGTTTTTTCCCGGGCTCTGAGCGCCTATGGACGACGTAGGAAGTGTCACGTTAGAGCAGAGATCCTTAGTAAAAGATAGAGATGGAAAAGAAGTTCAAGAAATGGTCAGACAGGCCACTTCCTGTAAAGGAATCTCTCAGGTTTTGACCTGCCATTTGAGTTCTGTTATACTCACAGACACCATTCAAACAGTTTTAGAAACTTTAGGGTGTTTTCTATCCATATGTAATAAGTATATGCATATTCTAGTTACTGGGTAGGAGTGGTAACCAGATTAAATCGGGTATGTTTTTTATCCAGCCGTGAAAATACTGCCCCCTAGCCATAACAGGTTAACTTCTTTGGGGTAGGGGGCAGTATTTTCACGTCGTGATGAAAAGCGTTCCCAGAGTAAACTGCCTGCTACTCAGGCCCAGAAGATAGGATATGCATATTATTAGTAGATTTGGATTGAAAACACTCTGAAGTTTCTAAAACGGATTGAATGATGTCTGTGAGTATAACAGATCTCATATGGCAAGCGAAAACCTGAGAAAAATCCAATAAGGAAGTGTGAAATCTGAGGTTTGTCGTTTTTCAAGTGATTGCCTATCCAATATACAGTGTCTGTGGGGTCATATTGCACTTCCTACGGCTTCCACTAGATGTCAACAGTCTTTAGAATGTTGTTTCAGGCTTCTACTGTGAATGGGGAGAGAATAAGAGCTATTGGAATCAGGTGTCTGGAAAAATGTCATGAGCTCAGTCATGCGTGCGGCCGTGTGAGCAAGCTGAGTTCCTTTTCATTCCTGAAGACAAAGGAATTGTCCGGTTGGAATTTTATTGAAGATTTATGATAAAACATCCTAAAGATTGATTCTATACATCGTTTGACATGTTTCTACAAACTGTAATGGATTTTTTTTAAACTTTTCGTCCGGACTTAGTGCATGCGCCTTCTGCATTTGGAATAGTGAACTGAACGTGCGAACAAAAAGGAGGTATTTTGACATAAATATGGAGTTTATCGAAACACAACGAACATTTATTGTGGAACTGGGATTCCTGGGAGTGCATTCCGATGAAGATCATCAAATGTAAGTGAATATTTATAATGCTATTTCTGACTTTTGTTGACTCCACAACATGGCGGGTATCTGTATGGCTTGTTTTGGTGACTGAGCACTGTACTCAGATTATTGCAAAGTGTGCTTTCGCCGTAAAGCTTTTTTGAAATCTGGCACAGCGGTTGCATTAAGGAAAAGTTTTTCTTTAATTCTATGCGTAACAGTTGTATATTTAATCAACGTTTATGATGAGTATTTCTGTAAATTGATGTGTTCATTCGCCGGATGTTTTGGAGGCAAAACATTTCTGAACATTACACGCCAATGTAAAATGGGGTTTTTGGATATGAATATGAACTTTATCGAGCAAAACATACATGCATTGTGTAACATGAAGTCCTATGAGTGCCATCTGATGAAGATCATCAAAGGTTAGTGATTAATTTTAGCTGTATTTCTGGTTTATGTGACGCCTCTCCTTGCTTGGAAAATGGCTGTGGTTTTTCTTGTCTAGGTGCTGTCCTAACATAATCTAATGGTATGCTTTCGCCGTAAAGCCTTTTTGAAATCGGACACTGTGGTTGGATTAACGAGAAGTTTATCTTTAAAATGGTGTATAATACTTGTATATGTGAGAAATTGGAATTATGAGATTTTTGTTGTTTTGAATTTGGCGCTCTGCTATTTCACTGGCTACCGTCCCACATACCCCAGAGAGGTTAACCCCTGTGCGGCGAATCCAGCGAAAAATCATATCGCCATTAGCATAACAAAATTAAATAAAAATAAAAAAAATCTTTTTTTTTTTCAAATTATATCGTTTTATAGATACACCTCTCCTGAATCGAACCACGTTGTCAGATTTCAAAAAGGCTTTACAGCAAAAGCAAAACATTAGATTATGTTAGAGGACTATATCATAAAAGTAGCCACATAGCCATTTTCCGACCAACCACATGCATCACAAATAACCAAAAAACAGCTAAATGCAGCACTAACCTTTGACAATCTTCATCAGATGACACACCTAGGACATCATGTTACACAATACATGCATTCTTTTGTTCGATAAAGTTCATATTTATATATTAAAACAGCATTTTACATCGGTGCGTAACGTTGACTAACTATTTTCCCTCAAATGCATCCGATGAAATAGAGCTACAATTTACTAAATTACTATTCGAAAACATTTTTAAAATGTAATATTGTCATTCTAAGATTTATAGATGAATATCTCTTGAAAGCACCTGTAATGCCAGATTTAAAAATAACTTTACTGGGTAATCACACTTTGCGATAAAAGGAGATGCGATACTCAGAACAATAGGCTAGCAATAGCAATAGGCTAGCCATCTTGGAACAATCGCATATCACATCTAGTCTTGTATACTATTGTCAATAATCCCTTACCTTTGGTTGTCTTCATCAGAAAGCACTTCCAGGAATCCCAGGTCCACAACAAATGTATTTTCGTTCGAAAAAATGACTCCTTTATGTTCCAAGAGCTTGTTCTTGTTAGCGCGTCTGAAGGCTGCTCCAAAACTTCCGTCGGCCACGGGACAGCCATTTCGAGAAAATGCATTTTTTTCCCATTTAGGTTCGTTCAAACATGTCAAACGTTGTATAACATAAATCTTCAGGGCGTTTTTCAACAAGAGAGCCAATAAGATTCGAGGGGGACGATTGCATTGTGTTTCAAAATGTTTCGAAAGGGGAGGGTAACCAGGGGCGCCGGCGTCATAATGGTGATGGCCCTCTCCGTGTGATTACGTTCCACAGCATCTCAGTCATTCAGTTTTAACAGTAGAAGGCTCAAACCAATTTGTGAAGACTGGGGACATCTAGTGGAAGCAATAGGAAGTGCTTAATGAACCATAGCTCACGGTGTGATTAATAGGCAACGTGATGAAGTTGAGTTCACAATTCAGAATTCCACTTCCTGTTTCCATCTGTCTCGGGGTTTTGACTGCCATATGAGTTCTGTTATACTCACAGACACCATTCAAACAGTTTTAGAAACTTTAGGGTGTTTTCTATCCACAAGTATTAATTATATGCATATCCTAGCTTCTGAGTTTGAGTAGGAGGCCGTTTAAAATGGGCACAAATTATTTTTAAAAATCGCTTTAGCGCCCCCTATCCTAGGGGAACGCCAAGAGGTTAACGCTAGACACGGCTGCTAGAATCTTGACTAGAACCAAAGAATGTGATCATTTTACTCGAGTGCAAGCCTCTCTACACAGGCATCCTGTTAAGGCTTGTGGTTTTACTGCTAACCTACAAAGCATTTCATGAACTTGCTCCTACCTTTCTCTCCGATTTGGTCCGGCCGGACATACCTACACGTACGCTTCGGTTACAAGACGCAGGCCTCCTTATTGTCCCTAGAATTTCTAAGAAAACACCTAGAGGCAGGGCTTTCCCCTATAGAGCTCCATTTTTATGGAATGGTCTGCCTATCCATGTGAGAGATGCAGACTCGGTCTCAACCTTTAAGTCTTTATTGAAGACTCATCTCTTCAGTAGGTCCTATGATTGAGTGTAGTCTGGCCCAGGGGTGTGAAGGTGAACAGAAAGGCACTGGAGCAACGAAATGCCCTTGCTGTCTCTGCCTGGTCAGTTCCCCTCTCTCCACCGGGATTCTCTGCCTCTAACCCTATTACAGGGGATGAGTCACTGGCTTACTGGTGCTCTACCATCCCGTCCCTAGGAGGGGTGTGTCATTTGAGTGGGTAGAGTCAAAGACATGATCTTCCTGTCCGGGTTTGGCGCCCCCCTCGGGTTTGTGCAGTGGGGGAGATCTTTGTGGGTTATACTCAGCCTTGTCTCAGGTTAGTAAGTTGGTGGTTGAAGATATCCCTCTAGTGGTGTGGGGGCCATGCTTATATACTGCCTGGTTGGCCCTGTCCGGGTGTATCGTGGGACGGGGTCACAGTGTCTCCTGATCTCTCCTGTCTCAGCTTCCAGTATTTATGCTGCAAATGTTTATGTGTCGGGGGGCTAAGGTCAGTCTGCTATGTCCGGAGTATTTCTCCTGTTTTATCCGGTGTCCTGTGTGAATCTAAGTATGCTCCCTCTAATTCTCTCTCTCTCCCTCTCCCTGCTGTTTTCGACTCTCTCTCTCTCTCTCTTCCGCACCAACTGTCTCTAACTCTGAATGCTCGGCTATAAAAGCCAACTGATCTTTACTCCTGAGGTGTTGACCTGTTGCAACCTCTACAACCACTGTGATTATTATTATTATTTGACCCTGCTGGTCATCTATGAACGTTTGAACATCTTGGCCATGTGCTGTTATAATCTCAACCCGGCACAGCCAGAAGAGGACTGGCCACCCCTCAGAGCCTAGTTCCTCTCTAGGTTTCTTTCTAGGTTCCTGCCTTTCTATGGAGTTTTTCCTTGCCACCGTGCTTCTACAGCTGCATTGCTTGCTGTTTGGGGTTTTAGGCTGGGTTTCTGTATAGCACTTTGTGATGTAAAAAATGTTTTATAAACACATTTGATTGAATTTGATTGATTTCAGGCCTACCAGGTTGGCTTACTGGGTACTCATGTTTTTTTTTGTTTTTTTTAAGGGGTCGATGAGCTTAATATTGCGGAAAGAATGTTGCTTCCATCAATGTAATTGTCTGCATCATTTCCAATCCCCCATATATTTTGGGGGTAAATATATATATCCATACACGCATGCATACATACACATATATACATACACATACCTATATAGACATACATACTTTTAAAAATAATATACCTTTATTATTATTCCCCGTAAACCCTACCACCGATCCCCCAATTGGAGTAAACTAATAAACACTTCGGCTTTTACCTTCAATTTATACATCTTATACACATTTTACAAACACAGTCTATTTTACAATAGTTATTTTTTGTTTGTTTTAGTCCTTCTATTTCTGATGTCCATCCAGTTTGATTTCTATTTGTAACTATTTCACAAAAGTTCTGAACCTACATACATTTTACAGACCCCGTATGTTTTACATTGGTTATCATGTTATTAGTCCCACCCTTCAGCTCCATTCAACCCCTCCCATCTATCTCTCAACATCATCCATTTCGGATTTCTATTTGCCATATATTTTTCAACTGTGCTGTGATGCTTCACAAAAGAATTGAACCTTTCTATTCTCATAGCTTCTACAGATTCTACATTAAAAATAAACATTTTTGCGAAAATAATAATTATATTATTGATTGATTGACTATGGCTTTTCAAATCACCCAGTATTGCTATCTGCAGCGTTAGTTCTAGGCAAATATTGCAAATCTTCAGCCATTCCTGGACCTGTGACCAAAAACGAGATACATATGGACAAAACCAAAATAAATGATCTAATGACTCTCCCTCCTCACAGCAGGGTACTCATAATGTTGGTTTATCTTGGCAGAGAACATGCCTTAGGCCAGGTATAGCTATTTAGTTAACTATTTCAATAATTATTTAGTAGTCATGACTTGCGGGTAGAAGCTGTTCAGGGTCCTGCTGGTTCCAGACTTAGTGCATCGGTACTGCTTGTCATGCGGTAACATAGACAACAGTCTGTGGAAATGTAACCTCTCTCAAATTCATAGAGAGGGCTCTGGGCTCCCGAGTGGTGCAGCGGTCTAAGTCTACTAATTATATGCATATTCTAGTTTCTGGGGAGGAGTAGTAACCAGATTAAATCGGGTACGTTTTTTATCCAGCCGTGCCCCCGATCCCAAAGAAGTTAAGATATAGGGGGCAGTATTTTCACGGCCGGATGAAAAACGTACCCAAATTAAACTGCCTACTACTCGGGCCCTGAAACGAGAATATGCATATAATTAGTAGATTTGGATATAAAACACTCTGAAGTTTCTAAAACTGTTTGAATGATGTCTGTGAGTATAACAGAACTTATATGACAGGCAAAAACCTGAGAAAAATCCAACCAGGAAGTGGGAAATCTGAGAATTGTAGTTCTTCTTTTGAATCCCTATCAAAACTACAGTGTCTGTGGGGTCACGTTGCACTTCCTAAGGCTTCCATTTTTTCATCCTTCTCCTGTTACTGGGCAGAAAATAGTAGCTCAGTCAATGAGTGGACTGCCCGAGGACAAAGGGCTTGGTGATGCACGAGCCTGCGAGGGGGCCATTCCTTCTTTTTCTCCTTGAATGAATACGCTATTGTCCGGTTGGAATATTATCGCGTGGACTGCCCGAGGACAAAGGGCTTGGTGATGCACGAGCCTGCGAGGGCGCCATTCCTTCTTTTTCTCCTTGAATGAATACGCTATTGTCCGGTTGGAATATTATCGCATGTTTACGTTAAAAATACCCTAAAGATTGATTGTAAACAACGTTTGACATGTTTCTACGAAAGGTAATGGAAATATTTGACTTTTCGTCTCTGGTACAGCGCTCGCGCGTTATGCCTTTGGATAGTGATCTGAACGCACGAACAAAACTGAGGTATTTGGACATAAATATGGATTATTTTAAACAAAAACAACATTTGTTGTGGAAGTAGCAGTCCTGGGAGTGCATTCTGACGAAGATCAGCAAAGGTAAGAGAATATTTATAATACTAATTCTGAGTTTAGGTGACCCCAGAACTTGGCGGGTGTCTGTATAGCGTGCTGTGATGGCGAGCTATGTACTCAGAATATTGAAAAATGTGCTTTCGCCGAAAAGCTATTTTAAAATCTGACACAGCGGTTGCATAAAGGAGTACTGTATCTATAATTCTTAAAATAATTGTTATGTATTTTGTCAACGTTTATGATGAGTATTTTTATAAATTGATGTGCACATTCACCGAAAGTTTTGGTGGGAATACATTTTCTGAACATCACGCGCCAATGTAAAATGCTGTTTTTGGATATAAATATGAACTTTATCGAACAAAACATACATGTATTGTGTAACATGATGTCCTAGGAGTGTCATCTGATGAAGATCGTCAAAGGTTAGTGCTTCATTTAGCTGTGTTTTGGGTTTTTGTGACACATATACTTGCTTGGAAAATGGCTGTGTGGTTAACTTTGTCTATGTACTCTCCTAACATAATCTAATGTTTTGCTTTCGCTGTAAAGCCTTTTTGAAATCGGACAATGTGGTTACATTAAGGAGAAGTGTATCTTCAAATGGTGTAAAATAGTCATATGTTTGAGAAATTGAAATTATTCGATTTTGGATGTTTTGTATTTCGCGCCTTGCTGTTCCATTGGATGTTGGCTAGGCGTTCCGCTAGCGTCTGTCCTCAACAGGTTTTAAACCCAATTTGGGGAAAAAAATATTTTTAGTACACAATATTTTCCCGCTTCACAAGAGCATCTCTCCCCCTCTTTTCTCTTTCTCTCCTCAGCAACAATGGAAAAAACCTGAGAATCCCTCTGCACACCACCCATAGTCTATCTTGATTGGTCCAAACCGAGCACGCACTCTTCACGTGAATAGAAACTGTCCCAACATATTTAAAGTAGCAGTATATAATAAGTTAACCAACATAGGCTCAATAGCTGTAGTAAAACATAGAGTTTATGAAAATAAACAAATCTGATTAAAAACATACAACATATACATCCACATATTATTATTACTTAAACCATAGTTCTAAATCATGTTTTAACAGGGTATGACACTAGCATATAATGGGTTTTTGAAGACCAAATCACTCTATGGCCACAGCCTCTATTAATTACATTAAAGACCACAAAACTATAATGTATCGACAGTCATATAGAGGGGACCAAGGCGCGGTGTGTTGAGTGCTCATTATTATTATTTAATGACAAAATGAAACACTTTACAAAGGAACAAAACGACAGCAAACAGTTCCGTCAGGCAACAACCACAAAACAGAAAACAACTACCCACAAAACACCACAGAAAAACCCCAACTTTAATATGATCTCCAATTAGAGACAACACGAACCAGCTGCCTCTAATTGGAGATCATCCCAAAACTCAACATAGAAATAGAAAAACAAGAACTAAACATAGAAACAACAAACATAGACTGCCCACCCATATCACACCCTGACCTAACTACACAGAGAAAAAACAGCTCTCATAGGTCAGAGCGTGACATATAAGGTCTTTCACATAAGACCGTTATGATCGAGATGGATTCTATCCACATCAATATGCAAAACTATATTTCGAAATGTCATGCTCCAGGCTAGGCGTAATTGTCATGTCGTGCATACCAGGTTGGCTTACTGGGAACTCGTAATATTGGCTTATCTTGGCAGAGAACACGCTCTAGGCCAGGTATAGAAATTGCATCATACTTCAGTTCCACTCCCAACTGGAAATTGACAAAAAAGATACATATACAGTTGGTAGTGTAACTCTACACACTCATTGCACAGTTTTCAAATTTTGCTTCCTTAAAATGTTATCTCAAAAGGGAATAAACCGATCTACACAACCTACTCCACAATTTCAAAGTTAAAGCTATAGAAACATTTTGTAAGTCTTCACACCCCCAGAGTTAATGCTCGGTGGAAGCACCTTTGATAGCCATTACAGCTGTGAATCATTTTTAGTAATATTGTACCAACTTTGCATTTTATCCAGTGTTTTTGTCCAAATTGCTAGAGCTCAATACATTTATGTGGGGGCCATTGATAGACAGCATTATTCATGAATTAGGCTGGACCACTCAGGAACACGCAACACCCCTTGGAAAGCCATTCTGGTGTATTTGAGATTAAAAAATATTTATTATCCCGCTGAAAAAATACAACTATATCTCATCCCCCATGTTTGTTTCTGTGCATGTTGGCAATGAGGAATGAAGTAGCTTGGTGTGTGTGAGGATAACGCTGGGAGACGAGAAACAAGTACAGGGAGTGAACATTTAATGAATAACAGACATGAAACAAAACACGTGGGAGCCCGACGAGCCGGTTGAGGCCTGGGAGCTCGACGAGCGTGCTGAGGTGTGGGAGCCCAACGAGACGGCTAAGGCGTGGGAGCCCAACGAGACGGCGCATGACTTGGGGTGGGAGCCTTTCGAGCCAACCAAGGCAAGGAAACCTCTCAAGTCAGCTAAGGCGTGGAAGTTTGACGAGCCAGCTGAGGCACCCCCGGTTCCTTCGACAGCGGCACACGGACTGACGTTACCAACCTAAACAAAAAACAAAACTCCCTGATGCTTCCAAAATTGGTGTCAGCATTCTGTGAGGACAGACACTGGGAGACGAGAAGCAAGTACAGGGAATTATCATTTAATGAATAACGGACATGAAACAAAACATGAACAGCGTCTGGACAAGGGAAACATAACGAAAATAATTAAGACACTGGGATGAAACTGAGGAATAGACAGATAAAGGGGAAGCAATCAAAAACGTGAAGGGGTCCAGGTGAGTCCAATTAAGCGCTGATGCTCATAACGATGGTGACATGTGTGCTCAATGATGGGCAGCCCTCGAGCAACAGAGAGGGGGAGCAGGAGCAGGCGTGACAGTGGGAAAGATTCTTAAGGGTTTTTCTACATAAAAGATCATACACAATTATTGCATTGTTGTCGTCACTGATGTTTTCCTGAGCTTTCAAATGTCTCTTAGACAGACTTAAAACAATTACAGCCAGATCATAGACATGGGTATAAGACAATGGGTGATGTTTTGTGGATGTTTTGTGGATATTACAATGCAGAGAGAAAGAAAATAAATAAATAATAGAAAACTAAGCATGTAATAATAAAAGTAATAATACATACACAATGAGTAATGATATCTTGGCAATATACACGGAATACCAGTACAGAGTTGATGTGCAGGGGTACAAGGTAATTGAGGTAGATACTGTATGTACATGTAATGTAACTAGGAATAAAGTCAATGCATATAGCCCAGGTAGCTATTTGGTTTTATGACTTGGGGGTAGCGGCTATTCAGGGTCCTGTTGGTTCAAGACTTGGTGCATTGTCACTGCTTGTCACGTGGTAGCAGAGACAACAATCTGTAGAAATGTAATCACTCTCAAATTCATAGACAGAGCTATGGATGCAAGGACTGAGCATCCATTATAGAAAAATTATAGTTTTAGCAATTTTTTCAGGTTCTATAGTGTTTGTTTACATTTACTTTGCATGCAAATATTGGAGTAAAACAAGTTTATATTTTGGATTCTGATGGGGTACAACAGTGGCATGAGGCATATATAAGTTATATTCTTCAAGAATCAAAGGGTACATATCATTAATTAATATGTCCAAACATGGATGTAGGAACTGCTGACTGCCCCTTTAAATTTCCGCCCAGGAAATAGTGTCTATAGGTGCTGTCACAAAGTTCAATTTCAACACAGTTGTCACTGACTAGTTGGATATTCATTTCCCACTGGGCCAACCTTTCCTGTACTTACAGCATTCTTATAAATTCATTTTCTATCAAGTTTTTCTTTGGCGGACCTCATTTTGTTGTTCAAAATCTTATTTTTGCCTTTAATGTTCCTGGACACTCCACATTCAGGAGGGGCAGGTAAAAGGAAGAGGGGTGGATTGCTTATGTACATGGAAGATAACATTAAATCCAATCTTATCGAATGGAAACATGCCAACGACCTTGAATGTATGGGGTTGAATGTCTTCCCTCCCTTCATATGTCTCTCACTATTATTGGCTTATATCGACCAACCAACATTTTATGCCTTGTTAATTGACCATCTAAATTACGTTCTTAAAGATGTGATCATAAGAAGGAGATCATCCTCATGGTCAATTTCAATATAAACTGGGAAAATAAAACTTGCAGGGAAAAACTCAGACCATTTCAACCTGAATCAAATAATAGAAGAACCAACCAGACTAACACATACATCCCAGACTCAAATTTGGATGGTGTTTATTAACAGACCTGAACGAATAACTAAGTCCTTTACTTAGTAACTGGCATATCTGACCAAAATACTACATTAGTGTTTAGAAAACTCACTAGAAAGAGATGTAATAACTATATCAATGTGCAACCGTAACATCAAATAATCCCTCAAAGTGAGCAGAGTAACTATGATGCAGCTATAAATCAAATTAACTGGTCTGATCTGTTATGCAATGAAGACCCAGACATAACAATCCGTCAGCTTTTGACAAAGTGAATACTTATTTTACTATGAAATTCCAACGTAAGCAAGACGTAAAACCTCTCTACCATGGCTCAACAAGGACCTCTGGTGGCAAACTAGAGAAATTGAATCTTTCCTTGAAAAAAAGCACTGAAGTCTGGTCAGAATGATGACAGACATATATTTACCGCACTGAGAAAAAAGGTGGTAAGTAGTATAAAAAAGGTAAAAGCAGAATGCTTCCTCAGAGCGATCAATGAAGCTAAAGGAAATGGCAAAGTGATTTGGGAAAACCTCAACAAACTAACAAGTAGAGGAGCTGAAAAGTCAAAAAAGAAAACCACGAATTACAAGTTAATTAATGGGATTCTAACTCAAAACTGTGATTTGATATCCACCCCTTTTAACAATTTCTTTGTAGACTTTGTTAGGAACTGGCTCAAATATTTTCAAAAAAGACCACTGCTCTCACCTCTATGGATAATAACAAACCAATATTCAGTATTCCAGAAATGTCAGCAACAGCAGTGGACAGTATTATTAGCTCCCTCAGGAACTCTAGAACAAAATATGTAAAGTGTCTTCAGAAAGTATACAAACCCCTCGACTTTTTCAAAATGTTGCTATGTTGCAGCCTGGATTAAAAAAAATTGATTACAATTTGTGTCAGACACAATACCCCATAATGCCAAAGTGGAATTATGTTTTCAGAATATTTACAAATTGATTAAAAATGAAAGCTGAAATGTCTTGAGTCAATACGTATTCAACCCCTTTGTTATGGCAAGCCTAAATCAGTTCAGGAGTGAAAATGTAAGTCACAAGAAGTTGCATGGAGTGTCTGAGTTACAGTTTTGACTTAAATCGGCATGAAGATCTATGGCAAGACTTGAAAATGGTTGTCTAGCAATGATCAGCAACCAATTTGACAGTGCTTGAAGAATTTCTTTAATAAAAATGTGCAAATATTGTACAATCCAGGTGTGCAAAGCTCTTACCCATAAAGACACAACTGTAATTGCTGCCAAAGGAGATTGTAACATGTATTGACTCAGGGGTGTGAATAGTTATATAAATGAGATATTTCTGTATTTAATTTCAATACATTTGCAAAAATGTCTAAAGACATGTTTTCACTTTGTAATTATGTGGTATTGTGTGTAGATGGGTGAGAAAAAATATATTGAATACATTTTGAATTCAGGCTGTAACCTAACAAAATGTGGAATAAGTCAAGGGGTATGAATACTTTCTGAAGGCACTGTATAAACTTTTGTTACTTTTAATCCCTTCGGTCACAATAGTGAAGAAAAAATAATTGTACTTTACAGGCTCTAGAGAAATTAAAGTTGTTCTTATCAATAAATAAGTCATATATTATGCATTAAGGTGTTTAGTGTGATTCTGAAAAGTTTCATATGATTTCTCAAAATGGTCACAAGACCACGAGCATCAATCTCCAAGGAGTACTTTTACAGACAAATTTCGCATCAGAAGTCTCTATTCAACAGCTCAAAAAAACAAATACTTTGCTGAAAGTATTTTATTTGTAAATACTATAATGGTTAAAGGGTATAGTTTACATATGTGCCTTAATTTTCAATACATTGAATACTTGATGCACGTGGTATATGAACATATCTTAGTGGTCACATTTGTGACCAATGGGAAAATACAGTGGCTCAAACCAATTATATACACTGAGTGCGCAAAATATTAGGAACACCTGCTCTTTCCATGACATAGACTTACTAGGTGAATCCAGGTGAAGCTATGATCCCTTATTGATGTCACCTGTTAAATCTACTTCTACTTCTACTACTGTAGATGAAGGGGAGGAGACAGGTTAAAGAATATTTTTTAAGCTTTGAGACAATTGAGACATGGATTGTGTATGTGTGCCATTTAGAGGGTGAATGGGCAAAACAAAATATTAAAGTGCCTTTGAACGGGGTATGGTAGTATGTACAAGGCGCACCGGTTTGAGTGTGTCTTAAACTGCAACGCTGCAGTTTTCCGTGTCTATCAGGAATGGTCCACCATCCAAAGGACATCCAGCCAAGGCCTCAGCGCAATCCACCGGGCATCCAGCGGGAGGCCCCGAACTGCCCGCCGACATTTACTCAAAGCTGGTGGCTTGTCATTATTAATAGACAACAATAATTTTTTCCACACTCGCTTTATGGAATTCAAAATGACAATGCTTGTCTTTCATAATTTGATCAGTTATACTGGAATGTGTATTGTCAGTGTTTGTTGCTGACATGTCATGCCTTCGTTTGCTAATCCTGCCAATGAAAAAATCATTAAAGTAATCGGCAATATCAGTGGGTTTTGTGATGAACGAGCCATCTGATTCAATGAATGATGGCGCTGAGTTTTCATTTTAGATCCACATTTTTATTTAAGGTGCTCCAAAGCATTTTACTATCATTCTTTATATCATTTATCTTTGTTCATAGTATAGTTTATTCTTCTTTTTATTCAGTTTAATCACATGATTTCTGAATTTGTAGTACGTTTGCCATTCGATTGTGCAGCCAGACTTATTTGCCATTACTTTTACCTCATCCCTCTCAACCATAAAATGTTTCAAATCCACAGGGATTTAACCATTTTTATAGTCATTTTCTTAATGAGTGCATGCTTATTAGTAACAGGAATAAGCAATTTCATGGCTACTACACTATATTGTGATCACTACATCCGATGGATTTAGATACTGCTTTAAAGCAAATTTCTGCAGCATTAGTAAAGATGTGATCAATACATGTTGATGATTTAATTCCTGTGCTGTTTGTAACTACCCTGGTAGGTTGACTGATAACCTGAACCAGTTTGCAAGCACTGGTTACAGTTTGAAGGTTTTTCTTGAGTGGGCAGCTTAATGAAAGCCAGTCAATATTTAAATCACCCAGAAAATATACCTCTGTTGATATAACATACAATATCAAGCATTTCACACATATTATCCAGATACTGACTGTTAGCACGGTGGTCTATAGCAGCTTCCCACCAGAATGAGCTTTAGGTGAAGCAGATGAACCTGTAGCCATGTTACTTCAACAATATTTAACATGAGATCCTCTCTAAGCTTTACAGGAATGTGGTTCTGAATATAATCAGCAACACTTCCACCATTGGCATTTCTGTCTTTTCTGTAAATGTTTTAACCATGTATTGCTACCACTGTCAAAGGTGTTATCTAAGTGAGTTTCAGAGACAGTCAGAATATGAATGCCATCTGTTTCTAGCATGTTATTAATTTCATGAACCTCGTTTCTTAGGCTAAATATGTTAATGTGGGAAGCATTGGATTCAACATAGGCCAGCATCCCTGTGGAACCTTGTAGAGTCCGTGCTCTGATGAATTAAGAAGGTGTTCCTAATGTTTTGTACACTGTCTATATTTAATCATAACAGATTATTTATTTTTTTCAGTAGATTGAGTTGGGTTATGGATATACTTGATCAAGATGATCTTACCATAATCCATTAGACTTTACATAAAAAAGTAAAAATTAAATAGATATTTTGTTATTTCAGGGAGAATTGGCAATGTATATGTAACATAACAGTATAGCTTCCGTCCCTCTCCTCACCCCAACCTGGGCTTGAACCAGGGACCCTCTGCACACATCAACAACTGACACCCACGAAGCATCGTTACCCATCGCGCCACAAAAACCACAGCCTTTTTGTCTCCCTTTTGCTCTCTCCAAACGTGTGCGCGCGCACACACACACACACACACACACACACACGAAAGTGTTATTGGTTGTGATTTCCTGATTTTCATCATGTGATAATTTAGGGGTTTTCCAGCACACATCAACAACTGACACCCACGAAGCATCGTTACCCATCGTGCCACGGCCCTTGCAAAGGGGAACAACTACTTCAGGTCTCAGAGCGAGTGACGTCACCCGATTGAAACGCTATTAGCGCGCACCACCGCTAACTAGCTAGCCATTTCACATCGGTTACATATACACCCATAAACTGAATAGTGTAATAACTTTTAACATATTTAATGTCAATAGGTTTGTTTAGTGTTTCTTGCACAATGGTAGATCTGGTTTATGTGAGTTTTGGGACATAGCCACAGGTATTGGGCTGAGATATGCAGCTGTAGATCTGGTTTATGTGTTAGTATTTAGACTCAGGCAAAGGTGTAGACCTGGTTTTGTAGGAGTACTGGAGCTGAGTTACAGGGGTAGACCTGGTTTACAGTTTATGAGTATTCAGTCTTCGTCACATTTAGACCTGGCTTAGTTGACTAATTGGGTTCAAGCACAGGTGCAGACTTTGTCTGAATTTATTTATTGGAGCTGAAATACAGGTGTAAACCTGGTTTGTCTGAGTATGACCATGGATTTACCTGGTTTATGTAAGTAATGGGGTGTAGGGATAGACAAGGCTCATACAGGTAATGGGTCTGGATGGACATCTATTGCCCATTCAAATCTATTCTGGCAACAAGTTTGTGGTAGGAAAAAAGCGGGCTAGGGTAGATATTATAGAATTGTATTATGAGTTTATCTATGAAATGATTAGCGTATACTGGTCAGAGGTCACAGGATTAAGATATGCAAACAGCAAGGTTGGGATGTGCGGCGAATAACTGGATATACTTTAGGTGTCTGTTGGTGAATTGCGGAATACAGGCCTAAGGAATTTGGGCAACAGGGCTGAGATAGGCAAGTAATAGGGATGAGGTGTATTGGCAAAGGAACTTGGGTCTATGAGTAACAAATAGGGATTGAGGGCTAGGATATGGGTTTATCGGTACTTGATTGGATCAATATTAGAGTATTGGCATGTGATTGTCTTCGAACACTGAAAAACATCCAATGTTGTTTTAAAGGACATTACACTTTAACCCGGTATTTCCCACCAAAATCCGGAAGTGTTACAAAGCATATAAAAAGGCCTATGTCTGGATTTGATTACAGCTTTGATCGAAAATTCAAGACGGATGCTACCGGAGCCTGATGAGCCATACATTAAATACATTTAATGAGCCAAAGCCCAAAAAAGCCCAAATGATTGTGTGTCGTTATCCAAAACATATACTGTATGTTATAGGCTATTGCACATCATGCACGACAGAAAAACATAAAAGCCCATAGATGTAGCTATCTATATTCTCTCTTGGGTAAATAAATGAAACTAGCTCCAGTAGGCTAATCTTTTGGAGTGTGAACTGTATTACTGTATTGTATTATACTGTATTATATGGACTGGAATTATGCACCTTGTTCAAACCATGATAAAGCAGGGAGATAACGTGATTCTGGTGCAGCACCTGCAGCATACAAAGTTACAAGTATAGGCTAGCGAATTTAATTTTAATTATGAAGTATAATAAGGCCTATTTGTATAATTATCAGGCTGATGCATATATACCTTTCAAAATATTTCCCATAATGTTATTAGCCTACCTCCTCTTCCTCTCTGTTGTTGCTTCATTCCTTCCTCGCTTTCAACAGTTAAATGAAATACATTTTGTTATCCTTATCTTCATCATTCTAAAGACATCCTTGAATAATATAGGACTAGAGTTATATGCAAAAGGCTTTCATGTCTCTTCACGAGGACTGAATGGTTATGGGCCTGAAAAAATAACTGCTATAACCTACTGCCATTGCACGTTCACTCTTCTTTCAAACTATCATTGAGTTCTATTGGCGGCTGTTTTAACATCCAGCAAATAAGAGCTTGCGTCCCTCTTTGAATAGTCTATTGGTATGAAAAATGCAAAAAAAATATTGTCCATCAAGTTATTCCAGTCTAGGTTTCCCTGCATGGGATTCTAAGAGCTAAGGAGAGTTTTAGGAGAGAGGCCAGCGGAGCACAGGTGCGTACCTATTGCGCAAGAGACAGAGGCTATAAGTTAGAAGTCTATTATGTATAACCCATCATTAATGAGCTAAATATAAGGCTAATACTACATTGAATGTTTTACCTGAAAGAGGTAGGCTAGGGCATCTATATAGAGCTATATATGACAGGATTATCTATTTTGGATGCAATTTGAATGGAGTTGATGGAGAGAGAGAAAGATTGCCAGAGTGCTTGCACGTGCACTGATTGACACACAATTAATACAATGGTATTCAAGTGATAGGCTGTTTTGAAACTGCAGCTGCAATAAAAAATATAAAAAACGTTATAATACAAAAAAATGTGACCCCCGAAAGCTAGATGGAGATGAGTAAATTAGACACACATTCGGTCTTTATATTACTGTAGCATAGACTATGCTGCAGCAAATGCAGGCCTACCTGTCATAAGAAAAAAAGTTGACATGATGAATTGATAGGTCTACATGCATTGTGAACTGCACTCCATACTGAGATGGGCTGTCTGTCCCTTGTCGGAGCATTGATGATTCATCATGCAGAGAGAAGCCAGATTTAGACACTGCATACAATTTAACAGTTCCATGTTTAAATCAAATCAAATGTTATTTGCCACATGCGCCGAAAACAACAGGTGTAGACCTTACAGTGAAATGCTTACTTACAAGCCCTTAACCAACAATGCAGTTTTAAGAAAAAATTGTGTTAAGTAAAAAACAGATAAGTAAAAATGTTTAAATAAAAGCAAAAAGTAATTAAAGAGCTGCAGAAAAATAACAATAGCGAGGCTATATACAGGGGGTTAGTCGAGGTAATTGAGGTAATATGAATATGTAGGTAGAGTTAAAGTGACTACGCATAGATAATCAACAGAGAGTAGCAGCAGCGTAGACTTGGCGCTCCGGTACCGATTGCTGTGTGGTAGCAGGGAGAACAGTCTATGATTTGGGTGACTGCACTTTTTGACATTTTTTAGGGCCTTCCTCTGACACCGCCTGTTATAGAGGTCCTGGATAGTAGGAAGCTTGGCCCCAGTGATGTACCTGGCCGTCAGCAGTACTCTCTGTATTGCCTTGCGGTCGGAGCCCGAGCAGTTGCCATACCAGGCAGTGATGCAACCAGTCAGGATGCTCTCAATGGTGCAGCTGTAGAACATTTTGAGGATCTGAGGACCCATGCCAAATATTTTCAGTCTCCTGAGGGGGAATAGGCTTTGTCATGCCCTCTTCATGACTGTCTTGGTGTGTTTGGACCATGATAGTTTGTTGGTGATGTGGACACCAAGGAACTTGAAGGTCTCAACCTGCTCCAATAGACAGCTACGAAGAATATAGATGAAAACTCTCTTGGTAAATAGTGTGGTCTACAGCTTATCATGAGATACTCTACCTCAGGCGAGCAAAACCTTGAGACTTCCTTAGTTTTGTGCACCAGTGTTTCAATTACATCATAATATTGTTTTTCACCTATATTTGTTATGCCCTGATTTTTTTTATAAAGAGACGGCCATGAAGAATAGACTATTACATTCTTAGATCCACAGAAAGCTGCAGAGCTGTAGAATACAGTGGACTGGTCCATATGTGTGTGAAACTTACTGAATTGGCACATCACAGGCTCAAATACATCATAAAAACATGATATTGTCTATATGTTGAGTATCAAATGAGTAATGCATTACAATTGTAAATTTAAATCCTTTCCAAGTATCGTTCCATGACAGTACATTAATGATTACTTATACTGTTGTGTTAATGATAAAACAAAATCACCAAAATGTAATTACGGTGGAGACAAAAACAGTGGTACCACATACGGAACTCTGTCTAGGCCCTTTACTTTCATAAGCAATGAAAATTGAGAATGGACAGTGTTGTCATTTTGTGGTGTAGTAACGTTTCCATCCATTGGAGGGCAAAGGATGACGCTAGATTGTTAGATACACACACTGATGTGAGTTTAAGTGGGTGTAAACTTCTTAACTGCTTCCTTTCCAAGTGAAGTGATGCGTTTAAGACCTCAAAAGTAAACTTTAGTTCCTTAAGTATTCAGACCCCTTGACTTTTTACATATTTTGTTGGGTTACAGTCTTATTATAAAATTGATTAAATCGTTTTTATTCCTCATCAATCTACACACAATACCCCATATTGACAGAGCAAAAACAGGTTTTTAGAAATGTTTCAAATGTAAAAAAAATTATAATAATATCACATTTACATAAGTATTCAGACCCTTTACTCAGTACTTTGTAGAAGCACAATTGGCAGAGATTACAGCCTTTAGGCTTCTTGGTTTCTCCCATTCTTCTCTGCAGATGCTCTCAAGCTCTGTCAGGTTGGATGGGGAGTGTCGCTGTTTTCAGGTCTCTCCAGCGGTGTTCGATCATGTTCAAGTCCGGCTCTGGCTGGGCCACTAAAGGACATTCAGAGACTTGTCCCAAAGCCACTCCTACGTTGTCTTGGCTGTGTGCTTAGGGTCAATGTCCTGTTGGAAGGTGAACCTTCACCACAGTCTGAAATCCTGAGCGCTCTGGAGCAGGTTTTCATCAAGGATCTCACTGTACTTTGCTCCGTTCATCTTTCATCTTGCCCTTGATCCTGACTATTCTCCCAGTCCGCTGAAAAACATCCCCAAAGCATGATGCTGCCACCGTAGGAATGGTGCCAGGTTTTCTCCAGATGTGACGCTTGGCATTCAGGCCGAAGAGTTCAATCTTGGCTTCTGTCTGGTCACTCTACCATAAAGGCCTGATTGGTGGAGTGCTGCAGAGACGGTTGTCCTTCTGGAAGGTTCTCCCATCTCCACAGAGGAACTCTGGAGTTCTGTCAGAGTGACCATCGGGTTCTTGGTCACCTCCCTGACCAAGGCCCTTCTCCCCCAATTGCTCAGTTTGTCAGGTCTAGGAAGTTTTGGTGGTTCCAAACCTCTTCCATTTTAGAATGATGGAGGCCACTGTGTTCTTGGGTATCTTCAATGCTGCAGACATTTTTTGTTAACCTTGTGCCTCGACACAATCCTGTCTCGGAGTTCTATGGACAATTCCTTTGACCTCATGGCTTGGTTTGTGCTCTGACATGCACTGTCAACTGTGGGACCTTATATAGACAGGTGTGTGCCTTTCCAAATCATGTCCAGTCAATTGAATTTACCACAGGTGGACTCCAATCAAGTTGTAGAAACATCTCAAGGATGATCCATGGAAACAGGATTCACCGGAGCTCAATTTCAAGTCTCATAGCAAATGGTCTGAATACTTATGTAAATAAAGTATTTCAGTTTCTATTTGTAATAAATTTGCTAACATATCTAAAAACCTGCTTCCGTATTGTGTGTAGATTGATGAGGAAAAAAAGTAATTTAATCAATTTTAAAATAAGGCTATAACGTAACAAAATGTGGAAAAACTCAAGGGGTCTGAATACTTTCTGAATGCACTGTATCTACAGTACTTTTGTGAAGTGAAACATCAGGGTGATTGTCTGTGGAGTATGGAAGTGGAACTGAGACTAGTGTGATGGCAAGGTTAGATATTTCACAATCACAGTGCTCTGCTGGAGGGAGAAGTCTCCATGACCGACTCCTCTGACTGTTATTTTGTTTTTTGATTAAGATGATTAATTTGATAATATGTAAGCAATGATTTATAATTGATTTTGAGGTCAATGTCAAAATAAGTACATATAGCTGGGGAATTCCAACGTTATGGACATTACATTTGCATGCAAAATCACAACTTTAATGTCTCAGAATAGAGAAACAAAATATAAATTAAACTTTTGATCTGTGTGTCTATAGTAGTCCTTAGGGGAGTGTATACCCAAAACGGCAGACTTCTAAATATTGGCATATTAAAGAAATGAAGCAAATGAGAGACATTATGGACATTACATGAAATGGACAAGCTTTTTTGGGAGACTAAACATATTCGCAAAAGTCTGAGTTTACACGACGACAGTGTTGCAGTACTCAAGTCCAGGAATCTGATTCAATTTTCATGACTTGTGACTCGACTTGGACTCGACCATTGTTGACTTGGAGTTGGACAAGCCTTCTCGACCATTGGTGACTTGGATTTGGACTCGCCTTCTCGACCATTGGTGACTTGGACTTGCCTTCTCGTGACTTGTATTTCCACTTGCACTGGATCGGCTAATCTGATAAGCAGAATATGAGCAGCACTGGATGCACAGAGTGGCGAGGGTTCTGTTCTCTCGCTGCTGGAAGGACATGCACAGCCTACATCAGCTGATGAGCTGCAGGGGCTCAAGCGATGATTATGGGCAGGCGGGCTTCGCTCAGACGCTTACTCCGATCATAGGCTACACATCGTGCAAGTGACTTTCCTGCTCCCCTGTAACCACCAGTCACAAGCCAAATATTTAGCTTTGCCTGGTTAAGAAACACAAACAGCTTTGCGAAATTGCAAACAATAGTATTGAGTTTAATTGTAAAACAACAGTCTAGCTCTCTTTCCCCTTCACTAGGCCTATAGAAAAGTAGGCTGTCTTTGAATTTGTGACTTGGACTTGTGACAGGGGACCTGAGACTCGACTCGGACTCGAGGTTTAGTGACTCGACTAAAACAATTTTAGTTGCAGTTGCAGGTTGCAAGTGACATCATCTCAAGCAACTTTGCTGTTACATGAAGCAACTCAAACACGATTAAATTTGCATGCAACAGCCAATCAAATTGAAGCTGCTTCTGTCATATTGTTTGAGAATTCTAAACTCACTCCATGTCATCTTCTACATTACATCGTGATTTCACAAATTAGTTGTTTATCCAACTGTTTCATTATTGTATAAGGATTGATTTAGACAAAATGCTGGCTGTACAATTTATCTAGCTAGACACAATTTCATTGCCAGCCCTGTTTGATCAAGTCAGCTAGCAATGAGCTAACCAAGCTAGCAACAAATTTGCTAGCTAGTGTATGTTGAACAATTTCAGAAGCTCTGGGACTGGGAAGGCGCACTGGAGGCCTGGTGGGTGGAGCCGGGACAGGTGGCACCAGACTGGTGACACGGACCTCAGGGCGAGTGCGGGGAGCAGGCACAGGACGTACCTGACTGGGGACACGCACTTCAGGAAGAGTGCGAGGAGCAGGCAGAGGACATACTGGGCTGTGGAGGCGCACTGGCGACACAGTGCGTAGAGCCGGCGCAGGATATCCTGGACCGAGGAGACGTACTGGAGACCAGGAGCGCTGAGCCGGCACAACCCGTCCTGGCTGAATGCCCACTTTAGCCCGGCAAATGCGGGGAGCCGGCAACGATCGCACCGGGCTGTGAATGCGCACTGAAGATACAGTGCGCTTCACCGCATAACACGGTGCCTGACCGGTCACACGCTCCCCACCGTAAGCACGGGGAGTTGGCTCAGGTCTAAACCCTGACTCCGCCAATCTCCCCGTGTGCCCCCCCCACCCCACCCCCCAATTTTTTGTGGAGCTGCCTCTCGGGCTTCCGTTGTCGTTCTAACTCCTCGTATCATCGCCGATCTTTCCTCGCTGCTTCCACCTGTTCCCATGGGAGGCGATCCCATCCGGCCTGGATCTCCTCCCACGTCCAGGATCCTTTGCCGTCCAGGATGTCCTCCCATGTCCACTCCTCCTGGCCACGCTGCTTGGTCCGTTTTTTATGGGATCTTCTGTTACGTTCGTCTGAAGGATGAGACCAAGGTGCAGCGTGGCAGGCGAACATTTTCTCTTTATTAAATGAACACCGTAAAAACAACAAATACAAAAACGAACGAAAGTTCTGCAGGCTTACAAAGCAGCTATACAAAAACAAGATCCCACAAAAACCCAGTGGGAAAAGGCTGCCTAAATATGATCCCCAATCAGAGACAACGAAAGACAGCTGCCTCTGATTGGGAACCATATCAGGCCAACATAGAAATACAAAACATAGAAATATATAATCTAGAAGAGATCTAGTTGTGAAGAGTAAACATACATTTCTAGGAGCAGTTTCCCAGAAAGAGTTTAATTTAAGTCAGGACTTGGCTAATTCTTCTTAAATTAATCCAGATAAAAAAAAATGCTTTCTGAGATGTTGCTTAACTTCAGATTAATTAGTTCTAGACTGGGGAGTCCCAGACTAAGGTAAGTAAAGACTAACCAGTTAATCTTTGTGAAGCTTAATTAGATTAATGATGTGCACTTGGTGCTGACCAGAGGCTGCTTCAAAAATTTACATTACATTACATTTAAGTCATTTAGCAGACGCTCTTATCCAGAGCGACTTACAAATTGGTGCATTCACCTTATGATATCCAGTGGAACAACCACTTTACAATAGTGCATCTAAATCTTTTAAGGGGGGGGGTTAGAAGGATTACTTTATCCTATCCTAGGTATTCCTTAAAGAGGTGGGGTTTCAGGTGTCTCCGGAAGGTGGTGATTGACTCCGCTGTCCTGGCGTCGTGAGGGAGCTTGTTCCACCATTGGGGTGTCAGAGCAGCGAACAGTTTTGACTGGGCTGAGCGGGAACTGTGCTTCCTCAGAGGTAGGGGGGCCAGCAGGCCAGAGGTGGATGAACGCAGTGCCCTTGTTTGGGTGTAGGGCCTGATCAGAGCCTGAAGGTATGGAGGTGCCGTTCCCTTCACAGCTCCGTAGGCAATCACCATGGTCTTGTAGCGGATGCGAGCTTCAACTGGAAGCCAGTGGAGAGAGCGGAGGAGCGGGGTGACGTGAGAGAACTAAAAAATAAAAATCAGGGATTGGACACGAATCCATAAGCATTTTGTGGAATTGGAGAAAGTCACCTAAACCAAACAATGGACGGAGGTAAAAGAAAACGTTAAAATAATTTCAGTGGCTGAAATACCCTTTTGAAGCGAATTGTGTCAAACTACCCAATTACTGAAAAAAAACAGCATCAACAGAAAACAAGAAAAAGAATGCCTGGACTACCATTTGTAATGAATTCAGCTCATATTAAAAAATAAACAAAAGGATGCTACGATGACTTCAGGTAAGATACTGTATTAATTGTTGGCCCACTTTTACAAATCAAAGTCACTTTTAAACGTTAGTTTTCTTGTGTAGCACAACACAGTGGGACGTAAATGTATTTGTGTGACAAATTTAACACAAATAATGTCATATATTTATTTTATCTAACCTTTTTTAACCAGGAAAAGCCCACTGAGACCCAGAGTCTCTTTTTCAATGGAGACTTGGCCAAGAAGGCAGCAACAATCAATACATGACATAATTAAAACATACAACAATACAATACAACACAACATGATCCAGCCTAAAAAAAGCATTTACACTCCTCCATAAGTCTCCCATCAATATTTTTAATTCATTCAGTGGCACTAACATATCTAGATGAAGCATGGATTGTAGACTATTCCATGCCTCTGGTGCACAAGAAGAGAAGGCAGTCTTGCCTAATACTGTGAATGTCCTGGGGACTTTAGGTAGCAACCACCTAGCAGACCGGGTATGGTAACTGCTGGTAGTGAAAGAGACCAGACTATAGAGGTAAAGAGGGAGTTTACCCAAAAGGGCTTTGTAGATGAACACATACAAATGTATCTTTCTGCGCACATAAAGTGAGGTCCCACCTACCATTTGGTACAAGGTGCAATGGTGGGTGAGTGACTTGGCATGTGTAATAAAGCGCAAGGATGCATGATGAACAGAGTCCAGTCTCTGTAAGATGGAGGTTGCATGCATATACAACAAGTCACCATAATCAATTACAGAGAGAAAAGTGGCCTGAAGAAGCTTCTTTTAGCCATAAGCGGGAAGCAAGCCTTATTACGAAAATAAAAACCTAATTTAAATTTAAGCTTTGTCACAAGATTATCTGTATGAACTTTAAAGGATAACTTGTCATCCTACCATATACCTAGGTATTTGTAGGATGACACTTTTTCAATGGATAAGCCACCAGATGTGACCATGCTAACCTTCTCTGTAATTACTAATATAATTTATATATCTAAGGTACTGTGTAAACACATAAAACTCTAACCCTGATGATGGCCATTTGGACAGTTCAGATGTGGGACCGTTCCAGTCCTCATTTTGTAGGACACATTCATTCAACATGTGTGACATCCCCGGACTGCAGGGAATATGTAATGTTGTCAGTCATCTCTTGCACTCCCATAATAAAAAATGATGTATCAGCTCAACTCTTGAAGACATTTCTAGAGGCAGATGATCACCATAGCTTGGAGGGGATAAGACAGGATGAAGGCAGCAGCCAGGAGGGAGGATTGTCTTCCAGCCCCGGTTAGTGACACAAAGACATGCATGAGAAACTGACCATGGGATTTCCTGAGCAAAAACTCATGCATTTAAAAGAAGAGCATGATATGAAGATGAAAATCATGTTTAGTTGGCAATGGAGGAGGAGGAGAGGAACATGAAGCATCAGCAGTACCAATGTTTTTCTCGAACCAGCACCAGTTTGGTATCCCGATATTTCCATTTGTGAATTAAAAACCTTTTTGTTACCAATCCATGGCTATTGTGTGCTTATATCACTTCTTTGTTGTCAGAAGTGCTTTATAGCAAAAGCATCTCTGCAGTGTTCACCATTTCTGTCAAGATTCTGCCTCAAGCCATGGGAACAAATGGGTAATCTTCATCTTCAGTGCGAAGGATCTGGGCTGCCATGCTGTTTAAGGTATTTGTAAAGCACTGCTGTTGCTATTATGACAATGCTGCATCTTCTTGGTTGAAATTGCAATGTGTTTCTGAGACACTGGAAACGACTCTTCTATTTGGTATTTTATTAGGATCCCCATTAGCGGTTGCAAAAGCAGCAGCTACTCTTCTTGGGGTCCACACAAAACATGGCATAATATAAACTCAGCAAAAAAATAAACGTCCTCTCACAGTCAACTGTGTTTATTTTCAGCAAACTTAACATGTGTAAATATTTGTATGAACATAACAAGATTCAACAACTGAGACATAAACTGAACAAGATCCACAGACATGTGACTAACAGAAATTGAATAATGTGTCCCTGAATAAAGGGGGGGGGGGGGGGGGCAAAATCAAAGGTAAATCATACACAGGTAGGCAAACAGGCAGGTGAATCAATACTAGGACTGAAGGCTATAACTGGTTCTCACAAACGAGCTAGGCAAAGGCGTAGTAGAGTCAAAACGAACAATACCTCACAAAGCACAAAAACCTCAATATCAGCTGCGTATACGGTATATACGGAAACGGTCACAAAAATTGATTTAATCAAAATCATTCAGTGGGTTGCTCCTGTCTATAACCGCCCTTCTGTCTAGCCTTGGTGGTGCTCTTTGATCAATATCCATTAATCTGAAGTTAAACCTGCCTTTGGCCAGGTTTAATTTAAGCTTTCACTTAGATCTACATTAATTCTAATCGTCCTTCTGGAAATCAGACTTTTCTAAATCTAGACTAGGGCAAGTCTAAGACTATTTTAAACCATGTCTGAGAAATGTAATTTTAGTTAGTCTAGTTTAAAAGTAAAATTTAGTCTAGGATCAGGCTTAATCTGTGTCCGCGAAACCGCCCCATAGAGTTTGTTTTATGGTAGGATCAAGATGGTCAGATTTATATTTAGATACTGCATGTTGAAATTAATTCTGGAACATTTAATGTTTCATTAGCATCATGGCAAAATGAAAATGTCTAGTAACCCATGTTGGTATAAGTGTTGCACGAAAACACGGGAGTATATGACTGAACTCTTTGTTCTTGCTATCAGCAAAACAAGAGCTGTCAAGACATGGTAAGGGGATGAGCTATAGCCATAGGAATTTGAGGTCATGAAGCTACAGTACATAAGACAGTTGGTTCTTGGAACAGTAAATGGACAGGGCTGTTTCATGCCTTTTGTATTATTGGTCCTCATGGTGTTGACCCAAAGTCAATTGACTTCAGTTGAGCCTCGAGAGAAAGGGTGCACTGGGTGTAAGGCTAAAATACAAACATGAGAAGAGTGTTCATTTGTGAGAGTGAGCAAGTTAGCATGGCATAATGGTGTCGTGTTCATAAATCAAAGAGGGAATTTCCATACATCTTGTACAAGCCAAATATGTGAACAGAGTTCCACCAGAGTATAGAATTACCAAGTGAAATATATTTGACAAAACAAAAATACTCTTCCTTCTACAAAACCCCAATCCATCTTCATGAAACAAAAACAGGTATTTTCTCCTGTTCCTATGAGAACAAACTACATTGTATAAGTCCCAGTTGTAAGGGCTGTCGTCCTGTAGAGAAGACCAAGATGCAGCAGAGGTTGTGGATTCATTATGAATATTTAATAAAATGAACCACTAAACAAAACATCAAACAGCAACGATAGCAAACAGTCCTGTCTGGTCAAAAACGAATGAGACAGAAAACAATCCCCCACAAAACCCAAAGGAAAAACATGCTCCTTATGTGTGACTCCCAATCAACAACAACGAACTTCAGCTGTGCCTGATTGGGAGCCACACACGGCCCAAAACAAAGAAATACAAAAAACCTAGAAAAAGAACACACCCAATGTAACACCCTGGCCTAACCAAAATAAAGAACAAAAACCCCTCTCTATGGCCAGGGCGTTACACCAGTCCACAAACAGTTTATGCCTATGGCCTATAACATGGAAAAGACCTGTAAGGGATTGCCAAAGAAGTACAGAGGATGTTACAGTAGCCTGATGTAGTTTGACCCGTAGATAGGACACCTGGTTGAAATCAAGTGGAAGCCTGAGGCCTGAGTAAGCACAATGTGTTTCCTATGCGTGTCTGTAAATGTTTGGACTGTGAATGTGGAACTAGAAAAAGAAGTGGAAAATTGCATTGGATTTTGTTACTCCTCAAAACAAACTCATAGCGATTGTTATGAAAAAAGTGTGAAAACTGTTAGAAACGACAATTGATTCTTGAGGCATATTTGAGAACAAGCAAATACCCTCACCTTTTGTACTTTTGGAACAAACATTTGACAATTTGACCAGTTATGGAGAGAGATAAAGAGAGAGAGGGAGAAAAAGAGAGAGAGAGCAGACTGCAGACGTGAGATCTAGAGGTGCTTCATGTTTGTTGTTCTTGTTAAAAGCATTACCTCATTGTCCAGCTGTGACTGAGTTGGCGAGAGCAGAATGAGAGAAAGTGGGAGCGAGTGAAAGAGCGAGCGAGCGAGAGGGAGCATTTACCCCTCTGTTACTCTACTCATATCTGAGCACGGAGCTTTTTGTTTGGGGAGGAAGTTTTTACAGCTCCAGTTTACAACCCTCAGTCACTCTGACTCTGCCCAGCCCTTGACAGAAAGTGGTGACCTCACTCCTTTTTAATGAAACTTCCCCCCTCTCTTTCCCTTCCTATTTTTTCTTTTTTCTAAGAGAGCAGCCAGGCAGCAAGCCAGACACTTTCCCTTTTCACTCAGTTCTCTCTCTCTTCACTCAGCTCTCTCTCTCTCTCTCTTCACTCAGCTCTCTCTCTCTCTCTCTCTCTCTATCTGTCTCTCTCTCACTATTGGCTTGGTGGCTGCTCAGAAGAGGCACTCCTCCCTCCTCGGCTTCTCACATTGGTTTCCCCTGACATGACACAGGCTCAGTTGATAACTTAGAAACAGACAGGACGGGACGTCCTATTGTGTGTCCTGTACTTGTCTTCCTCTCCGTGAGGTGCAAGGAGGCGGGTGGCTTTTTGAGTCAGTTTTTCTCCTGACAATTCTTTGGGGAAAAGAGCATTGTTCATTTGAGGATTCGTCTTGTTTTTCCTCTCATTCTGAACTTCTGATACTGGACTTTGCAGTAGATGAGGTGAGATATCTGTATTGTTTTGTGATTCTTGTCACAGTATGCCCATCTAGACTACACTGCAGAGCTATCAAAAACCATGTCTGAGGGTGTCGTCAGAAAAATCCAACCCTTTACCATTGGGACCAGGCTGTCTGTCCCCTCCGAAGCCAAATGCCAGGAGTTTGTGGACGTCTATCTGCCGAAGTCTGCTGCTCCAAACAAGTTGGAGCTACAGAACAACCTACACGACCAAATGTCCCTTTACGTGGGCCAGTCCCAGGGGTGGCCTGGGACTGGGAACTCGGAACTCCCACAAGTGGCCGCCCAGGTCTACGCTTCAACACCAGAGGGACATCAGGATGAGCGAGTGGAGGAGGACACGAATTCTGTGTCCCCCACTGCATCCTCTAGGTCCATCAGGAAGATTGCTATTTGCAGGAATGCCGAGACAGTCCCCGACGTGTCCTTGTGTGACTCTGAAATGGCCACCTCAGTCAGTTCCACGTCGGAGACCATCCGAAGCAACTACAACAGTGTTCACCCAAAACTGCCATCCTTGATAGTAGAGGACGACTTGGATAAGAGGTTCAACTCTCAGTCTAAGGTAACCTTGGATTACAGTTGTGTTATTCATGGTGTCTCACATGTTATTGAGTTAGGATAGGCTGCAAGCCAGCACCAACTAATTTACATTTCAAATCACTTGGTTCAAATTAATTGGCTTTATATGAAATAGAAATGGTGAATGTCTCAACCAGTGTTGTTATGGACATTGGTTTTGTTTCTGTTGGCCATTCTCAAGCTTTCTGAAAGCAAATTAATTGACTTGTTTACTTTAAAGAAAGTAAGTCCAGAGCCAAATGGCAAAAGAAGAATTGGGAATTAAATCCATAACCACAAAACCCAGTGTTAGTAATGTTTTGTTTTTCTCCCTCATTTCACATACCATGTAATGCTCTCATTACGTAATTGTTTTTTCACATACTAATAATTACTGAATTTGCGTTACTGACTAAGCTGAGTAACAACATCAGAATCTTTCCGTTTAACGCCTTCCACCCTTCCACCCTGCAACACAAGACACTTTTTCTTTGTCTGTTACCAAAAGCAACATGATATAAACACCATAACGTGCATTGTTCCAGCATGAAACCTCCACACACACTCACACACACACACACACACACACACACACACACACACACACACACACACACACACACACACAATGTGTGCACTATTACTTCAGTGTTGCATTATCCACACTGTACTCTCGAGCTATGAGATCATCAGCAGGCTTTCATTAGCAAGGCAAAAGGCCACATTTCGAATGAACTGGTTATTTCCACAGAATAAACGACTACCAATTCCATAATTGAAGGGGTTGCGTGATGAAAATAGCAATCAGGCACATTGCGTTGGTGGATATAATGATGCCAAACTGAAGTTGTACCTGTGATTAAGTGTTTCTCCAAATCCACAGCTGGCAAACGGTTATTTCAAAATTTGCGATTGCCTTTCGGAATTTAAGGGGATCCCGATTGTATTTAATAGTGACACTGAACAACTATTTGTGGAACAAGCATGCCAAAATAAGCTTACAGATAAAGAAGATAGTGTACTTAATATCACATACCATGTTAAGATGCATATTTTATGCACTCAGAAAGCAGGACAGTGGGATGGGAAAAGGAACTGGAACAGCGAAAAGAGGAGCAATTATTTTGAGATGAGATCATGGTTTTGGCTCTCTTTCGCTCTTCATGTCGGCCCTGTGTAGGTGGGCTGGCTGAGTCACACAAAGCCTGCGTTATCTCATCGCTGTGTTTAGTACACAAGTTCCATTTTTTTCACCAGGATTGAGTATAGCTCTGGGGGTCAGTTTTTGGGCATCTGTCTGTACATTTCCCTGTTTCTCATGACAATGTCTACATCTCTTGAAGTTTTCAACCTTTCAAGTACCCAAGACTACATAGACACATTGTTTATAGCTTTGTGTATAGCCAAGCTATCCAAAGACTGCAGGGTATGTGCATTCAGTTTTGTGGTCTTTTGTAGCCTACCTGCGGCTTGAACTACCAAGGTACATGGAAGTCTTGCAACATGGTGAAACCTGCGCAACAGTGCTTACAGTGATACGTTATTGTAAAACATTCTAAAAGCTCATATACAAGCTTATCAATGCATCATAATGCATTATAATTGTAAGTTTTAAGTAAACTGTTACCAAAGTTTGTATTTCACTGCAGAAAATACAGTACATTACATTCCAGGAAAACAAACATCTGTCTAAGATGAAAACCAGGCAAGCCTAACAAGTTTCAGATTATTGTGGAGACTATAGGGAACCAGCAGCAGGTTGCTCCATGATTTAGCTACACACAGCAATGATGTAAGAGGTCTCAGAAAGATAATATGCATCATTCAACATTTTGCATGAGGTCATCAGTACAGAATGCACCGGCATGGCAAAAGAGAGAACGGAGACAGACATGGAAAAGGTTCCACGAGCTTAAGGTTATGAAACCGCAAAGATGGAGTAGTGCTCTGCAGCTCGCAGAAAATTATTAATTGCAAAGTAGCAGAAGTAAATGAAATGAAATGAATGTATCGCCTGTAGTGATTTCACAGCTATGGCAAAAAATACATTATTTTCACATTTTTATGTTACAGATACTGATAACCATCTGTATAATGCATGACCTTGCTAATCGTGCAGTAAAGCACTTGCGATAACCATTCAAAACACATCATGGGTACTTTTAAAAGCACTTATAAATGAATAACAGCTACATTCCTAATACATTACACTACAACTCATGGATCCCTACAACAGCCTATGTACTGCAAATAATTAAATGACCATACAGAAATCCTTTGTAACGCATTACACACAGGTGGTTCGTATATACACCAAACAAAAATATAAACGCAAAATGCTACTATTTCTAAGATTTTACTGAGATACAGTTCATATATGGAAAGTTGTCAATTTAAATACATTCGTTAGGCCCTAATCTGTGGATTTCATATCACTGGGAATACAAACATGCATCTGTTGGTCACAGATACCTTAAGAAAAATGGTAGGGGCTTGGATCAGAAAACCAGTCAGTATCTGGTGTGACCTCTATTTGCCCCATGCAGCGTGACACATCTCCTTCGCATAGAGTTGTTCAGGCTGTTGATTGTGGCCTGTGGAATGTTGTCCCACTCCTCTTGAATGGCTGTGCGAAGTATCTGGATATTGGCGGGAGCTGGAACACGCTATCATACACATCAATCCAGAGCATCCCAAACAAAGCTCAATGGGTGACATGTCTGGTGAGTATGCAGGTCATGAAAGAACTGGGACATTTTCAGTTTCCACGAATTGTGTACAGATCCTTGCGACATGGGGCTGTGCATTATCATTTTTGCACCCCAGTATCTCTACTTGCACATCATCATCTGCACATCTATCACTCCAGTGTTAATGCCTCTATGGCCTATTTATTGCCTTACCTCCCTACTCTCCTACATTTGTACACACTGTACATGGATTTTTCTATTGTGTTATTGACTGTACGTTTGTTTATGTGTAACTCTGTGTTGTTGTTTTTGTCACAATGATTTGCTTTATCTTGGCCAGGTCGCAGTTGTAAATGAGAACTTGTTCTCAACTGGCCTACCTGTTTAAATATAGGTGAAATAAAAAATAAAAAAATAAAATCATGCTGAAATATGAGGTCACGGCGGCAGATGAATGGCACAACATTTCTGGGATATTTTATTTCAGCTCATGAAACATGGGACCAAAACTTTACATGTTGCGTTTATATTTTGGTTCAGTGTATATTGGTTCAGTGTGTATAAATATATATATATACAGTTGAAGTCGGAAGTTTACATACACCTTAGCCAAATACATTTAAACTCAGTTTTCCACATTTAATCTTAGACAAAATTCCCTGTCTTAGGTCAGTTAGGATCACCACTTTATTTTAAGAATGTGAAATGTCAGAATAATAGTAGAGAGAATGATTTATTTCAGCTTTTATTTCCTTCATCAAATTCCCATTGGGTCAGAAGTTTACATACACTCAATTAGTATTTGGTAGTGTTGCCTTTGAATTATTTAACTTGGGCCAAATGTTTTGGGTAGCCTTCCACAAGTTTCCCACAATAAGTTGGGTGAATTTTGGCCCGTTCCTCCTGACAGAGCTGGTGTAACTGAGTCAGGTTTGTAGGCCTCCTTGCTTGCACACGCTTTTTCAGTTCTGCCAGCAAATTTTCTATAGGATTGAGGTCAGGGCTTTGTGATGGCCACTCAAATACCTTGACATTGTTGTCCTTAAGCCATTTTGCCACAACTTTGGAAGTATGCTTGGGGTCAATGTCCCTTCAGAAGACCCATTTGCGACCAAGCTTTAACTTCCTGACTGATGTCTTGAGATGTTGCTTCAATATACCAACATCATTTTCCTTTCCTCATGATGCCATCTATTTTGTGAAGTGCACCAGTCCCTCCTGCAGCAAAGCACCCCCACAACATGATGCTGCCACCCCGTGCTTCATGGTTGGGATGGTGTTCTTCCTCTTGCAAGCCTCCCCCTTTTTCCTCCAAACATAACGATGGTCAATATGGCCAAACAGTTCTATTTTTGTTTCATCAGACCAGAGGACATTTCTCCAAAAAGTATGATCTTTGTCCCCATGTGCAGTTGCAAACCGTAGTCTTGCTTTTTTATGGCGGTTTTGGAGCAGTGGCTTCTTCCTTGCTGAGTGGCCTTTCAGGTTATGTCGATATAGGACTCGTTTTACTGTGGATATAGATACTTTTGTACCTGTTTCCTCCAGCATCTTCACAAGGTACGTTGCTGTTGTTCTGGGATTGATTTGCACTTTTCGCACCAAAGTATGTTCATCTCTAGGACACAGAACACGTCTCCTTCCTGAGCGGTATGATGGCTGCGTGGTCCCATGGTGTTTATACTTGCGTACTATTGTTTGTACAGATGAACGTGGTACCTTCAGGCATTTGGAAATTGCTCCCAAGGATGAACCAGACTTGTGGAGGTCTACACATTTTTTTCTGAGGTCTTGGCTGATTTCTTTTGATTTTCCCATGATGTCAAGCAAAGAGGCGCTGAGTTTGAAGGTAGGCCTTGAAATACATCCACAGGTACACCTCCAATTGACTCAAATGATGTCAATTATCCTATCAGAAGCTTCTAAAGCCATGACATCATGTTCTGGAATTTTCCAAGCTGTTTAAAGGCACAGTCAACTTAGTGTATGTAAACTTCTGACCCACTGGAATTGTAATACAGTGAATTATAAGTGAAATAATCTGTCTGTAAACAATTGTTGGAAAGATTACTTGTGTCATGCACAAAGTAGATGTCCTAAACGACTTGCCAAAACTATAGTTTGTTAACAAGAAATTTGTGGAGTGGTTGAAAAACGACTTTTAATGACTCCAACCTTAGTGTACGTAAACTTCAGACTTCAACTGTACATGCACTCAAGTGTCAGAACCATGCATTGAGTATACTGGTTCACAGGTTCTTCCTTTATAATGACCTCTATAGGATGGACATCAGTACGAGACGCTTGACGTGGAGACCGACCACAAGGGAGAGAAGAGGAAGAGACTGCAACAGATAGAAGGCAACAAAATCCCTTCCCGAGAGAACACCGTTAACCAAACGTAGGTTCCATTTTTTACTGAGCAAGATATATATCAGTAACACCTTACTTTGATTAAAAAATAAAGCAATAACAGTAAGAAATGACAGGCCCTAAACTTTGATATATTAATGATAAATCATGGCCACTCGTGATTTATTATAGTTTTTTTATTTCTCTATGACTAAATCAAATCACATTTTATTTGTCACATCCGCAGAGTACAACAGGTGTAGACCTTACAGTGAAATGCTTACTTACAAGCCCTTAACCAACAATGCAGTTGTTGGTTAAGGGCTTGTAGAAAAAAAGTGTTAAGAAAGTTTTTACTTAAATAAACCGAAGTAAAACATTTTTTTTTTTTAAATAACACAAATTGAAAAATAACAAATAATCAAGGAGCAACAAAAAAATAAAAGTAGCGAGGCTATATATAGGGGGTACCGGTACTGAGTCAATGTGCGGGGGTACCGGTTAGTTGAGGTAATTGAGGTAATACGTACATGTAGGTAGAGGTAAAGTGACTATGCATGGATAATAAACAGAGAGTAGCAGCAGGATAGAAATGGGGGTGGGGGGACAAAAATTGGATTGGATTTGAAATAGTCTGGGTAGCCATTTGATTAGCTGTTCAGGAGTCTTATGGCTTGGGGGTAGAAGCTGTTAAGAAGCGTTTTGGACCTAGATGTGGCACTCCGGTACCGCTTCCAATGCGGTAGCAGAGAGGACAGTCTATGACTAGGGTGGCTGGAGTCTTTGGCAATTTTTTGGCCTTCCTCTGACTCCGCCTGGTATAGAGATCCTGGATGGCAGGAAGCTTGGCCCCAATGATGTACTGGGCAGCACGCACTACCCTCTGTAGTGCTTGTGGTTGGAGGCCGAGCAGTTGCCATACCAGGCGGTGATACAACCATTCAGGATGCTCTCAATGGTGCAGCTGTATAACTTTTTGAGGATCTGAGGACCCATGCCAGATCATTTCAGTCTCCTGAGGGGGAATATGCATTGTCGTGCCCTCTTCACGACTGTCTTGTTGTGTTTGGACCATGATAGTTTGTTGGTGATGTGGACACCAAGGAACTTGAAGCTCTCAACCTGCTCAACTACAGCCCCGTCGATGAGAATGGAGGCGTGCTTGGTCCTCCTTTTCCTGTAGTCCACAATCATCTCCTTTGTCTTGATCACATTGAGGGAGAGGTTGTTATCCTGGCACCACACTGCCAGGTCTCTGACTTCCTCCCTATAGGCTGTCTCATTGTTGTCTGTGATCAGACCTACCACTGTTGTGTCGTCAGCAAACTTAATGATGGTGCTTGGGCATGGAGTCATGGGTGAACAGGGAGTACAGGAGGGGACTGAGCATGCAACCCTGAGGGGCCCACATGTTGATGATCAGCGTGGCAGATGTGTTGTTGCCTACCCTTACCACCTGGGGGCGGCCCATCAGGATGTCCATGATCCAGTTGCAGAGGGATGGGTTTAGTCTCAGGGTCCTTAGCTTAGTGATGAGCTTTGAGGGCACTGTGGTGTTGAATGCTGAGCTATAGTCAATGAATAGCATTCTCACGTAGGTGTTCCTTTTCTCCAGGTATGAAAGGGCAGTATGGAGTGCAATAGAGATTGCATCATCTGTGGATCTGTTGGGGTGGTATGCAAATTGGAGAGGGTCTAGTGTTTCTGGGATAATGTTGTTGATGTGAGCCATGACCAGATTTCAAAGAACTTCATGGCTACAGACGTGAGTGCTACGGGCCAGTAGTCATTTAGGCAGGTTACCTTGGTATTCTTGGGCACAGGGACTATGGTGGTCTGCTTGAAACATGTTGGTATTACAGACTCGGTCAGGGACAGGTTGAAAATGTCAGTGAAGCCACTTGCCAGTTGGTCAGCGCATGCTCGGTGTACATGTCCTTGTAATCGGTCTGGCCCTGCGGTCTTGTAAGTGTTGACCTGTTTAAAGGTCTTACTCACATTGGCTGCGGAGAGCGTGATCATACAGTCGTCCGGAACAGCTGATGCTCTCATGCATGCTTCAGTGTTGCTTACCTCAAAGCGAGCATAGAAGTGACTTAGCTTGTCTGGTAGGCTTGTGTTACTGGGCAGCTCGCGGCTGTGCTTCCCTTTGTAGTCCGTAATAGTGTGCAAGCCCTGTCACATCCGACGAGCGTCGGAGCCAGTGTAGTACGATTCAATCTTAGTCTTTTATTGACTCTTTGCCTGTTTGATGGTTCGTCGGAGGGCATACCGGGATTTCTTATAAGAGTCTAGGTTAGAGTCCCGCTCCTTCACTAGGCTACATATACTTTGTCCTTGGTGCTATGGATGTATATTTGTTATGGCTACCGTTAACATGTTGTTTTCCTAGCTACTACTATGTAACTACAGCGTTCCATGTTTTGTAACATTACTTGGTCTGACTTGAATTATTCTGCCATCCATCTTGGATTTCAAGTCATATCTGGGAATTTGACCCCCATGGGATCCCATTGCCAAAGCACTGAACTAGATACTGTATCTCTTTGGTAGCTGCCTGAGGTTCCAGTCACTGTTAAGAAACTATCACCAAGACCTCAAACTTGCTCTGGACGTCTCCTCCTTCTACCAACAGGCTGACAACATCATCTGCACCATCAACAGGAAGGTAAAAAGGCAGAATAGGAATTTGCACAAGAGTCCTATTTTGCACCAGTGATCCTTTAAAGGTACAACCTGCAATATTTACATGCTGTTAAATGTTTATTTCAATTGATTAATTCTTGAAAAATATATGCGCCATGAGCTTAGTACAACTGTCCCCATCATAACATCATAACCCCAAATATAAATTGTCCCAAGGCTCTCCAAATGATCATTGTTTTGTAAATACACGTTATTACACTTATTATCATAAGATTGACTCTATATTATTTTTGTGTTTGGTAGAGAAGTGTCCTGTCTGGATCAGATAACCAGGGGAGCTGCGGTCAGACAGAGATCTACAATATTGCCAGCCAAATCACGGTGAGTGGCATGTGGGGAAAAATGTAGCTCAAAATAATGAATACATTTATGGTGAAATGCAGTAACGCATCATTCATACATCAGGGTTGTGTTCAATTCCATTTCAAGTGAAATACTAGTAATTTAAAAAAGTTATCATTGAAAAAATAACCCCCCAAAAAATGAATTGAATGTCACTGTTTCACTGAATTTCAAAGAAATGCACTACAACTGTAATGTATGGTCTTGGCACATGCTCAGTACTCAAGCCTACTAAGTAGAGAGAAACACAGAGAAACTATCATAAGACAGTGAAACATAACACAATAATCTAGACTATTCCTTCCTAGACCTTCTCTGGATCTTTTTGGGGCGTATCCCCCTTAACCATAGAAGAAGCCTTCTATGACGTGATGTTATACTGAGAGACTTATATTTCCCTCACTAACTTTAAACATCAGCTATCTGAGCAGCTAACCGATCGCTGCAGCTGTACATAGCCCATCTGTAAATAGCCCACCCAATCTACCTACCTCATCCCCATATTGTTTTTATTAACTTTTCTGCTCTTTTGCACACCAGTATTTCTACTTGCACATCATCATCTGCTCATCTATCACTCCAGTGTTAATTTGCTAAATTGTAATTACTCTGCTACTATGGCCTATTTATTGCCTTACCTCCTCACGCCGTTTTCACACACTGTATATAGACTTTTTTTTTTCTATTGTGTTATTGACTGTACGCTTTTTTATTCCATGTGTAACTCTGTGTTGTTGTTTGTGTCACACTGCTTTGCTTTATCTTGGCCAGGTCGCAGTTGTAAATGAGAACTTGTTCTCAACTAGCCTACCTGGTTAAATAAAGGTGAAATAAAAGAAAAAAATACATCTGTGTTCCATCTAACCATAGCCTTCCATTTTAAAGAGTGTGGGTCGTTTTCCAAGACTGTAAATCAACACCAAATGAATTGTGTCACCTTCTTCCACTGCCCCCATCCCCTCCCTCGACCACTCTCTCTCCAGATGCTGAACGAGACTGTTTCACGCCTTTCGTACCTCCACCCTACCCTGGCTGCCAGAGTGACACGGAAGCAGGCTGAGGTGCAGGAGAGTTGGGGCCTGCTCCAGGAGGGTAGCGGGTAAATATGGGTCCCTAAAGCTCATATCGTTTCTTTGTCTGTGTCTCTAATGCAGCGTTTCCCAATATCGGTCCTCGGGACCCCAAGGGGTGCACGTTTTGGTTTCTGGCCTTACACTACACAGATGATTAAAATTATCAAAGGTTGATTAGTTGATTATTTGAATCAGCTGTGTAGTGATTGGGCAAAAAACAAAATGTGCACCCAAGGCCCATGCGACTCTGGTCAAAAGTAGTGCATTATATAAAGAATAGGGTGCCATTTTGGGATACCCTATAAAGTCCTTATATTATATGATCTTATACAGTGTTTCCAAACTCCAGTCCTTGAGTACCCCCAACAGCACACATTTGTTGTAGCCCTGGACAAAAACACCTGATTCAACTTGATGATTACCTGAGAAGCAGAATCAGGTGTGCTTGTCCAGGGCCACAACAATGTGGATTGTTGGGGGTACTCGGGAAACACTGATCTAATATCACATTATCTAGGGGTGTGTTACAAGGATGCCAGCTATCACCGTATCTATATATTATGGCAATATTTGCTATAAATGTAAGATCAAATACTAACATTACAGGATTTTGAGAATGTTTGCAACGTTCACACATGGTCCCCGTTTGGTTGGAAAATGCTGGTTGTAACATCATAATTCCTGAAACACCTGATTTAACTGTGACAGGGCTGGCCGATGCCCTTCACATAAAAAAGGTTTCACTAAAAGAACTGGAATGGTTTCTTCCAAACTTTGATATTTATTTTCAATAAATATATAAATACAAAAACAGGCTTTAAAATGCTAAAAACATGGACTAAAAGATAAGCCCAAGATAATAAAATAATAATCTTCACTGGTCTATCCTTGCTTACCTCTCTTCCCCACTGGGGCTCTCCCACAAACATTTAAACATCTGTAGCTCGTTATCTCATTTAGTGGGAGGGGCCTACAATTACCTCTTTAGCCAATACCTATTCAGACACAAACACTCAATTACTACACACTTCACTGGTTCAGGTAAAATGGTGGAATGAGATCTCAACTGTGTCATGATATGAATAATGTATGTTGAGCAGGAACCTGGAATACAATTAACATAGAAATAAACACTCACAAATACTACTTCAATTAGGGGCAAGGTTCAAATGTTCAAGTGAGGATGTGTTCGCATCACTCAACTCTGTGGCTTTATTGAAGACTGTGTATATTTCCCTCCTGAAACCACCGTCTGAGAACCAGGTTTCTTACCTGTAGCCTATTTTTCAGTGGTGGAAAAAGTACCCAATTGTCATACTTGAGTAAAAGTAAAGATGTCTTAACCTCTCTAGGGCATGTGGCACCAAATCGTCCCACCTACACAACAGCCAGTGTAATCCCGTGGCGCGATATTCAAATACCTTAGAAATGCTATTACTTCAATTTCTCAAACATATGACTATTTTACACCATTTTAAAGACAAGACTCTCGTTAATCTAACCACACTGTCCGATTTCAAAAAGGCTTTACAACGAAAGCAAAACATTAGATTATGTCAGCAGAGTACCCAGCCAGAAATAATCAGACACCCATTTTTCAAGCTAGCATATAATGTCACATAAAGCCAAACCACAGCTAAATGCAGCATTAACCTTTGATGATCTTCATCAGATGACAACCCTAGGACATTATGTTATACAATACATGCATGTTTTGTTCAATCAAGTTCATATTTATATCAAAAACCAGCTTTTTACATTAGCATGTGACTAGCATGTGACTAGCATTCCCACCGAACACTGCCGGTGAATTTACTAAATTACTCATGATAAACGTTCACAAAAAGCATAACAATTATTTTAAGAATTATAGATACAGAACTCCTCTATGCACTCGATATGTCCGATTTTAAAATAGCTTTTCAGTGAAAGCACATTTTGCAATATTCTCAGTAGATAGCCCGGCATCACAGGGCTAGCTATTTAGACACCCAGCAAGTTTAGCACTCACCAAAGTCAGATTTACTATAAGAAAAATGTTATTACCTTTGCTGTCTTCGTCAGAATGCACTCCCAGGACTGCTACTTCAATAACAAATGTTGGTTTGGTTCAAAATAATCCATAGTTATATCCAAACAGCGGCGTTTTGTTCGTGCATTCAAGACACTATCCGAAAGGGTAAATAAGGGTGACGAGCATGGCGCAATTCGTGACAACATTTTTTCTAAATATTCCATTACCGTACTTCGAAGCATGTCAACCGCTGTTTAAAATCAATTTTTATGCCATTTTTCTCATAAAAAAGCGATAATATTCCGACCGGGAATCTGCGTTTAGGTAAACAGACGAAAGAAAATAAAGCATGGGGTCGACTCGGGCACGCGCCTAAGTCCATAGTACTCTGATCGGCCACTTGCCAAAAGCGATAATGTGTTTCAGCCAGAGGCTGCCTCGATATCGTTCAGCTTTTTCCCGGGCTCTGAGAGCCTATGGGAGCCGTAGGAAGTGTCACGTTAGAGCAAAGATCCTCAGTCTTCAATAAAAAGAGCCAAGATGAAACACAACTTGTCAGACAGGCCACTTCCTGCATGGAATCTTCTCAGGTTTTGGCCTGCCATTTGAGTTCTGTTATATTCACAGACACCATTCAAACAGTTTTAGAAACTTTAGGGTGTTTTCTATCCAAAGCCAATAATTATATGCATATTCTATTTAATGGGCAGGAGTAGTAACCAGATTAAATCGGGTACGTTTTTTATCCGGCCGTGTCAATACTGCCCCCTAGCCCTAACAGGTTTTAATGGAAAAGGACTCAAGTAAAAGTGAGTCACCCAGTAAAATACTACTTGAGTAAAACTCAGAAAGTATTTGGTTTTAAGTATCAAAAGTAAATGTAATTGATTAAATATACTTAAGTATCAAAAGTAAAAGTTAAAAAAATTATAATAATTCAAATTTCTTATATTAAGCAAACCAGACGGCACAATTCCCATGTTTTATTTAATTTACTTACGGATAGCCAGGGGACACACTCCAACACTCCAACATAATTTACAAACAAAGCATTTGTGTTTAGTGAGTCCGCCAGATCAGAGGCAGTAGAGACTACCAGGGATATTCCTGTCCTGCTAATCATTCAAAATGTAACAAGCACTTTTGGGTGTCAGGGAAAATGTATGGAGTAAAAAGTTCATTATTTTCTTTAAGAATGTAGTGAAGTTACCCAAAAATGTATTTTTAATATTTACTTAAGTACTTTACACCATTGCTATTTTTCACTCCCTAAAACCGTTTACATTTGGTAGTGCTGAATAAAGTCATCAATGGAGGTCACCAATAACTGAGTTAGCGAGCCTTTGCTACAGTATAATGATACAAAATGGGCAGCCCTTTTGACCCAACCCACACGTCGACTCCGAACTTTCATGTTGATAAACATTACTTAACAGTTTACGTCAGGATGAACTCATGGAAAATGTATTCCAGATGAAAAGGTTTGATGTTTACAATTGGATTAATGGGAAACATACTCGGTGAATAAGATGATGTATTGTTTTCCTACTAACACTCTTGTTGTGTAACTAACAAGACATTCTGGCATTAGAACCAATGCCCTAATGGCAACTGAAGCCGACATTGAAATTATTCTTGCCCTAATAAGCCATAGTCTGAGTTTCACTCACAGCAAATGCAGTCCAGATAATCGCCATGGAATCAATTCGGGGGAATTCATTCTTGACATTCTCTTTGTATTATGCAATGCTTTAACTTTAAGCATGACACGGATTTCGCAAGCCCCTGTGTTTCAGTAAACGTGTTCTGTGTAGGAGCTGGAGCGACAAGTGTATGCCAAAATTAGATATGGATGAATATAGAGAAAGACATTTTGAGGGGAGATTATACTATACGATAAACCTGCTCCTAATTTCTTCAGCAGATGTGTGCAGAGTGCCTCATAAGTATGGTATGGCCTAGTAACCAGGGATACAAACGGATGTAGCTTATAAAGCTTATTGAACAGAAGTATACTGGTCAGTTACCATCAACTGCGGGTTAAATGCACTTCTGCATTTAAAGTTACATTTTGGAAGTTTAATTACAAATGTTCTACCTCAGATTTTGGATTTAAACTGTATGGTTTACAGAGGCACCAACATATTTCTTAACCCATTGAACCATACAATTCTAAGTTTTAGGGTATCAAACTTTTGAAATATAAACAACTGACCCACATTCCAAGCATATGTGTGGAGAGGTGTGCCCATTTCTGTCCAGTGAGTATCTGTATCACAAACTTTGTATTTTTGTTGTAAGGGCGGAAATGGGCTCTCTTCTGTTAAAACTGGAAATAGGTTTCCTTAACGGACGGCAATGAGAAAGAACGCTTGAATTAAAGACAACCGACAAGACATGACATACACAAAGTGTTCCTTTTTGATTGCGAGATTTCTGACTCCTCCCAGCTGTTCCCTCTCTGTTTAATAGTTTATTTCTAAAACAAAAGCACTTTCCTGAAACCAGGACCTCACCCATTCAGAGGGGTGTGACATCATTACTTTGTACCCCTGCCAGCCCCAGTCAGTCACTCCAAGGACAAAGCCTTCTGTCTGTTCAGATTGTCATGGTTGCATAACATGTTGTTAGCTAATTCAGCATATCTGGTGGATCCAGTCAGTGTTGTTCATCCTTGGATTTCTGAGTCATGTGACACATCTCCAAGCAGAAGTGCTCTAGACATGTTGAGGAGTGCTCAAACTTGTGGGTATGACTCAAAAACCCTAAAGAATATACAGTAAAACTGATTAAGAGGCATCCGCAGCTGCTACAAATTATCCACTTTGGACATATTGTCTCTAATGCATGACAATAGGTGCTAAGCCTTGGTTAAGTGGTATCACTCCCGTCGCTATGTACCACGGCCCTGGAGACCAGAGTTCAATCTTCGTGTCCACCCTTCTGACCTCTCCCCCACATCTATCTACCCCTTGGTTTCCAATCTGCCTACATAAAAAGCACTAAATACAGTGTGTTTTATTTTAACACTCCACACCACAATGCTTTTCTCTCATCTTGTTTGTGGTGCTGGAAATAAAAGCCTCAGGAAAAACAATTTCCCTAGTGTATCACTGGGGTGTATACACCAATGTTTGCTGTGGAGAATGATCATAATATTGTTAATTGTAAAAGACTACTCCCGGACACACGATTACCTCTGCATGTTTATTGTTGTCAACGTTTCGGACGGAGACTTTTCTCAAGACAATTTTGAGTCAGGTCTCTAACCGAAACTACAACAACAGCAAAAACAACATGCAAAACCTTTCAAAAGTTTTTGAACACCTACTCATTCAAGGGTTTTTCTTTATTTAGACTATTTTCTACATTGTAGAATAATAGTGAAGACATCAAAACTATGAAATAACACATATGGAATCATGTAGTAACCAAAAAGTGTTAAACAAATCAAAATATATTTTATAATTGAGATTCTTCAAATAGCCACCCTTTCCCTTTGGTTGAGGTCGGGTGATTGTGGAGGACAGGTCATCTGATGCAGCACTCCATCATTCTCCTTGGTAAAATAGCCTTTACACAGCCTAGAGGTGTGCTGGGTCATTGTCCAGTTGAAAAACAAATGATAGTCCCATTAAGCCCAAGCCAGATGGGATGGGGTATCGCTGCAGAATGCTGTGGTAGCCATGCTGGTTAAGTGTGCCTTGAATTCTAAATAAATCACAGACAGTGTCACAAGCAAAGCACCTCCACATCATAACACCTCCTCCTCCATGCTTTATAGTTGGAAATATACATGCAGAGATCATCCGTTCACCCACACCACGTCTCACAAAGACACGGCAGTTGGAACCAAAAATCTCCAATTTGGACTCCTCACCAAAGGACAAATTTCCACCCGTCTAATGTCCATTGCTCATATTTCATGGCCCAAGCAAGTCTCTTCTTCTTATTGGTATGCTTTAGTAGTGGTTTCTTTGCAGCAATTCAACCATAATGGCCTGATTCACAAAGCCTGATTCACACAGATGTGCCTGTTACTTGAATTCTGTGAAGCATTTATTTGGGGTGCAATTTCTGAGGCTGGTATCTCTAATGAACTTATACTCTGCAGCAGAGGTAACTCTGGGTCTTCCATTCCTGTGTTGGTCCTCATGAGAGCCAGTTTCATCATAGCGCTTGATGGTTCTTGCAAGTGCAATTGAAGAAACTTTAAAAGTTCTTGAAATGTTCCGTGTTGACTGACCTTCACGTCTTAAAGTAATGATGGACTGTCGTTTCTCTTTGCTTATTTGAGCTGTTCTTGCCATGATATGGACTTGGTCTTTTACCAAATAGGGCTATCTTTTGTATACCCCCCTACCGTGTCACAACACCACTGATTGGCTGAAACGCATTAAGAAGGAAAGACATTTCTCAAATTAACTTTTAAGAAGGCACACCTGTTAATTGAAATGCATTGCAGGTGACTACCTCATGAACCTGGTTGAGAGAATGCCAAGAGTGCGCAAGCTGTCATCAAGGCAAAGGGTGGCTATTTGAAGAATCTCAAATATAAAATATTTTTGGATTTGTTTAACACTTTTTTGGTTACTACATGATTCCATATGTGTTATTTCATCATTTTGATGTCTTCACTATTATTCTACAATGTAGAAAATAGTAAAAAATAAAGAAAATCCCTTGAATGAGTATGTGTTCTAAAACGTTTGACCGGTAGTGTATGTGCTAGATTGGTCTTTTACAGTGAGCTTGTTCTTGCTTTATCATGATTTTGGCCCATTCACTCACATGAACCATTCTATTTCATTACCAATGAACCTAGCACTGAGTGTCAACTGGCCTTACGAATGAGGTAGGGTAGGGTCACTATCATTGATAGAACCAGTGTTACAATAAGTAACCCATAATGTTTTGCCATGCAGGAGCGAGTGGCCAGATTTGCCCACCACCCTTGCCATAGACTTCTCCTGTGATGAACCTGGCCCACTGAGTCAAACCAGAGATCCGGAACATGAGGCCCAGAGGATCATAGGAAAGGACATCAAAGAGGAACAGAACCCTCTCAAAGGGTTCGAGGTCAGCAGATCCATTTGTCAAATAACTAGGAAATTCATGTTAAAAGTAGTTTAAGTGAAAGTTCACTCAAATTACAAAATCAAGATAGTTCACCCAAATTCCAACATTATATATAGGTTTCCTTAACTTTTAAGCAGTCGATTAAAAACGAATACGTCATTTTGTAATATGGGGTGTAATTTGGGTGAACTATGAAAAGAGGAACTCATCAGAATAGGTGGTACTTGATACCTCTGTAAAATAGTAGAATTACTCTAATTATATGACCTACTAATGACCTGTGTAATTTCCTTTTTTGTAGAACATGAAAGACTGTGGGGTCCCCATGAAGCTGACTGTTAGTCAAGTTGAAGAACAGCCTTCCAAAAGCTATACCCGAGTCTCCTGTGACACCACCAGCAATGACTTGACTAGAAGACTGTGTGTGGAGAGGCAAAGGTATAGACTTTCATCAGCTTCTTGTTTTTTGAAACCAGATGAAATTGTTGATGACACTTTAAGCAGAACATTAAGTTAATGTAACGTTTTCTTGCTTTGCAGAAAGGACCAGACAAACCATTCGAACACTTGTTCTCCAGGTTGCCAATCAGAACTTGGTATTCAGTTGCAAAATTCTACCACATCTGCTGATAAGGTAGTTATGGACTGATTTCTGGTGTTTCTTGCTACAACAATACTAATACTTTAGAGTAAATATCCAATGGCAATGTTCGCGTGATAAACAGGGTGTGTTGATTTTAACTGGGTTTACAACTTTGAAGGTTGTAAACATCGAGAGTGAACCCCCAGTGTACTGTAGATTTCCTTTATCTGCAATTGATTGAATTTGGGCCTGGATGCATCCCACTGGGTTAACCAAACGTCACTTCCTCCTCTTGTTTTCTCTCTTCCTCTCCAATTTCCTCATTTCCTCTTCCTTTCCTGTTTCTTGATGGTTGAAGACTCTGTCATGGATGAAAGACAACCTTGCTATGTCAACCCCCAGCCACCACACAGCCAGTCTGAGTGGTCCAGAGGTGACTAAAAACCTGCCAGCTGATATTTACCAGGACAATGTTGTTTCGAACACGATCTGCTTAGACTTGTCCAAGAGAGTACATCTTGTAGCTTTTCATTGCATAATATTCAGTCCTTGCAATGGTACCTATTGGATTCAGAAAGTTGTACATTTGTTAATATATACTGAACAAAAATATAAATGTAAAGTGTTGGATCCCATGTTTCATAAGCTGAAATAAAAGATCCCAGAATTTTTCCATTTGCACAAACATTATTTCTCTCAGATTTTGGGCACAAACTTGTTTACATCCATGTTAGTGAGCATTTCTCCTTTGCCAAGATAATCCATCCACCTGACAAGTGTGGCATATCAAAAAGCTGATTAAACAGCATGATCATTACATAGGTCCACATTGTTGTGGGGACAATAAAAGGCTACTCTAAAGTGTGCAGTTTTGCCACACAACACAATGCCACAGATGTTTCAAGTTTTGAGGGAGAGTGCAACTGGTATACTGACTGCAGGTATGTCCCCCAGAGCTGTTGCCAGATAATTGAATGTCCATTTCTCTACCATAAGCCGCCTCCAACGTTGTTTTAGAGAATTTGGCAGTATGTCCAGCCGGCCTCACAACCGCAGACCACGTGTAACCACACCAACCCAGGACATCTACATCCAGCTTCTTCACTTGCGGGATCGTCTGAGACCAGCCACTCAGACCGCTGATGAAACTGTGGGTTTGCACAACCGAAAGAAATTCTGCACAAACTGTCAGAAACCGTCTCAGGGAAGCTCATCTGCTTGCTCGTCATCCTCACCAGGGTCTTTACCTGACTGCAGTTTGGTGTCATAACCGACTTCAGTGTGCAAATGCTCACCTTAGATGGCCACTGGCACACTGGAGAAGTGTGCTCTTCATGGATGAATCCCGGTTTCAACTGTACTGGGCAGATGACAAATAGCGTGTATGGCATTGTGCGGGTGAGCGGTTTGCTGATGTCAACATTGTGAACAGAGTGCCCCATGGTGTCGGTGGGGTTATGCTGTTTTGCTGTTGACATCAGCAAACCGCTCAGCCGCAGGCATAAGCTACGGACAACAAATAAAATTGCATTATACCGATGCCAATTTGAATGCCATGACGAGATCCTGAGACCCATTGTCGTGCCATTCATCCGCCGCCATAACCTCATGTTTCAGCGTTAAAATACACAGCCCTGTGTCGCAAGGATCTGTACACAATTATTGGAAGCTGCAAATGTCCCAGTTCTTCCATGGCCTGCATACTCACCAGACATGCCATTCATTGAATGTTTGGGAATACGACAGCGTGTTCCAGTTCCCGCCAATATCCAGCAACTTCGCACAGCCATTGAAGAGGAGTGGGACAGCATTCCACGGGCCACAATCAATAGCCTGATCAGCTCTATGCGAAGGAGATGTGTTTCGCTGCATGAGGAAAATGGTGGCCACACCAGATACTGACTGGTTTTCTGATCCATGCACCTACATTTATTAAAGGTATCTGTGACCAACAGATCCATATCTGTATTTCCAGTCATGTGAAATCCATAGATTAGGGCCTAATTTATTTATTTCAATCGAATGACTTCCTTATATGAACTGTAAACTTGGTAAAACCTTTGAAATTGTTGCATGTTGCGTTTTATATTTTTGTTCAGTATATGTATGATGAGATTTGCAGGGGCTATCAGAGTTGGGGTCATTAATTCTGGCAAAGGGTTTAAATTGATCTGATAAATCAAGGACACTACTTTCATTATCAGGATTATCCAATTCATTAATATAATTTACAATTCAGAAATGTATCAATTATTATATTTTATCCTACAAAATGACATACTAGACTAGAGCAAACATTCATGTTCCTTGCTTTGGGACAGGAAAAGCCAGGGTCAACCCAAGGCCAGCACCAAGGTTGTATGAAGATGGAAGATCTCCTTGGCCAAGTGGAAACGTTATGGGAAGTTCTGAGGAGAAGACTTCATAGAAGCATGATTTATTCAAACAGCTCTGAGAGGCTCAACTTGGAGGTATTGCTTATTTGTGTCTACATACTGGTCTGGGCTTGTATTCATAGTGTCTAAGTATGAGTGCTGATGTAGGATGAGTTATGTATTTTAGATAATAATTAGTAAGATTACATGGATAGGGGGACCTGACCCTAGATCAGCACTCCTATTCTGAGATGCTCTTTGGTCCCCAGAGGGCAATTTATGCAGCATTGAAGACAAATCCATGCTATCCTTTGTAGAGGGATGACAATCATGAGACAGACAAGGATCGGCTCGAAGGACGCCTGTCAGAATACAGTGCAACCACGGAAAACGTGGAATTCTGGAGCGTCCCAGATGTCAAGGATCTCTCTGAGACATTGGAGGAAAACGACAGAGGAATGCTGACAGAGCTGCTGAGGTGTCTTGACCAGGATGAAAACTTTGATCATTGTGAGGTAGAGCGACAGGTAAGGTTTCAGCTTTATCCGTTTACGTGGTTTTCCAATACCGCTTTATTCATGTCCTTTTTGCAACTCTGTTTTCTCAAACCTCCATAAAAGGAAGGTAGGGGTGTGTTTTTTTCTAGATACAGACACTCCCACTAAAACTCCCATTAGACCTCAACAAGACATGGTCACTGGCCTTGCAGGCAAAGCTAACCACACTCCAATTCTATCACCAGATAACTTATTAGATTAATACAACCACAATCTACCAAAATACTGAGTAATTTATTTGACTATCATGGCAGACCCTTACTGGACAAATGGATGACCAGGGGTGCATGGACTACCCTATGGAGGACCTTGGTGAAGCAGTGGAGAAAAGAGGACATTCCCTCTATCAAAGTCAAGACACCCAAGAACTTATGAGTCAGGTAGGAGTTGATTGAACAGTTTTTTATTTGGATGTGGTCCTCTGTTGTTAGTAGTTGGTAGAGCATGGTTCTTGCAACGCCAGGATAGTGGGTTTGATTCCCAGGACCACTCGTAAGTAAAATATGCACGCTTGACTGTAAGTCCGTTTGGACAAAAGTGTCTGCTAAACGGCATATATTATTGTTTTCTGTTGCTTTTAACAAAAAACACCACAGATTAGCACACTGTGCTTGTAGAGTTTCACAAACTGAACAATAGCAACAGAAACATAGCCTGATTTTACTAGCATTGACTGGTTGAAGTAGTGCAACCAGTCAATGCTCATAAAATCAGGCTGTTTCTGTTACTAGTTTTCAGTTTGCGAAATTCTATAAGCACAAAGTGATTTTTTACCTATTAGATCAAATAAAATCTGTGATGCCCCCTCTCTTCTCTCCTACTAGCACTCAACACTGACGCTGCACATCAACCAGCTCTTGTCCAGGTGTGCAGAGTTCAGCATGGACATTCTGGACACTGAGACAGACATGGCGGTCAGATGTGAGCCCTATAGTTCTGAACTCGAGGGGCTGCAGGAGCAACAGGATGAGCTAGAGGTATATACAGTACATGTATATACACAACCGTTCAAGAGTTTGGGGTCACTTAGAAATGTCCTTGTTTTTGAAAGAAAAGCTATTTTTTTGTCCATTAAAATAACATGAAATTGATCAGAAATACAGTGTAGACATTGTTAATGTTGTAAATAACTATTGTAGCTGGAAACGGCTGATTTTTAACTGAATATCTACATAGGCGTACAGAGGCTCATTATCAGCAACCATCACTCCTGTGTTCCAATGGCACGTTGTGTTAGCTAATCCAAGTTTATCATTTTAAAAGGCTAATTGATCATTAGAAAACCCTTTTGCAATTATGTTAGCACAGCTGAAAACTGTTGTTCTGATTAAAGAAGCAATCAAAAAGAAGGCCAGCATCCTGGAGACGCCTCTTCACTGTTGACTTTGAGACTGGTGTTTTGCTGTTTAATGAAGCTGCCCCCAAAAAATTGCTTTTCTAAGTGACCCCAAGCTTTTGAACGGTAGTGCGCACACACACACACACACACACACACACACACACACACACGCAAGAAAGTGTGAACCTGGATTTCTACATAAATTTGCCCAAGAATTTGATCTGATCTTCATCTAAGTCACAACAATAGACAGTCTGCTTATACTAACACACAATTATACGTTTTCATGTCTTTATTGAACACACCGTGTAAACATTCGTAGTGTAGGGTGGAAAAAGTAAGTGAACCCTTGGATTTAATAACTGGTTGACCCTCCTTTGGCAGCAATAAACTCAACCAAACGTTTTCTGTAGTTGCGGATCAGACCTGCACAACGGTCAGATGGAATTTTGGACCATTCATCTTTACAAAACTGTTTCAGTTCAGGAATATTCTTAGGATATCTGGTGTCATGCCACAGCATTTTAAAATCGGGTTGAAGTATATATTTTTGAATAATCTAAGTAGCCATCCTTTGCCTTGATGACAGCTTTGCACACTCTTGCCATTCAACCAGCTTCACCTGGAATGATTTTCCAACAGTCTTGAAGGAGTTCCCACATATGCTGAGCACTTGTTGGCTGCTTTTCTGTCACTCTGTGGTCCAACTCATCCCAAACCATCTCAATAGGGTTGAGGTTGGGTGATTGTGGAGGCCAGGTCAAATAGCCCTTACACAGCCTGGGGGTGGGTTGGGTCATTATCCTGTTGAAAAACAAATGATAGTCCCACTAAGCCCAAACCAGATGGGATGGCGTATTGCTGAAGAATGCTGTGGTAGCAATGCTGGTTAAGTGTGCCTTAAATTCTAAATAAATCACAGTGTCACCAGCAAAGCACCCCCACACCATCATACCTCCTCCTCCATCCTTCACGGTGGGAACTACACATGTGGTGATGATCCGTTCACCTACTCTGCATCTCACAAAGACAAGGCGGTTGGAACCAAAAATCTCAAATTTGGACTCATCATACCAAACGACAGATTTCCACCGGTCCATTGCTTGAGTTTCTTGGCCCAAGCAAGTCTCTTCTTATTATTGATGTACTTTAGAATTGTTTTTTGTTTTTTTCACGCAGTCTCCTCTGAACAGTTGATGTTGAGATGTGTCTGTTAATTGTGAATAATTTATTTGGGCTGCAATTTCTGAGGCTGGTAAAGCTAATGAACATCCTCTGCAGCAGAGGTAACTCTGGGTCTTCCTTTCCTGTGGTGGTCCTCATGACAGCCAGGTTCATCATAGCGCTTGGTTTTGTGTATTGACCGACCTTCATGTCTGAAAGTAATGAACTGTCGTTTCTCTTTGCTTATTTGAGCTGTTTTTGCCATAATATTGGAAAAGCATTACAGGTGAAGCTGGTTGAGAGAATGCCAAGAGTGTGCAAAGCTGCCATCAATGCAAATGGTGGCTACTTTGAAGAATCTCAAATATAAAATATTTTGGTTACTACATGATTCCATATGTGTTATTCATAGTTTTGATGTCTTCACTATTATTCTACAATGTAGAAAATAGTATAAATAAAGAAAAACCCTTGAATGAGTAGGTGAGTCCAAACCTTTGACTGGTACTGTATGAATACACACACACACATACTTGAAGTCGGAAGTTTACATAAACTTAGGCTGGAGTCATTAAAACTCGTTTTTCAACCACTAGACAAATTTCTTGTTAACAAACTATAGTGTTGGCAAGTCGGTTAAGACGTCTACTTTGTGCATGACACAAGTCATTTTTACAACAATTGTTTACAGACAGATTATTTCACTTATAATTCACTGTTTTACAATTCCAGTGGGTCAGAAGTTTACATGCACTAAGTTGACTGTGCCTTTAAACAGCTTGGAAAATTCCAGAAAATTATGTTATGGCTTTAGAAGCTTCTGATAGGCTAATTGGCATCATCAGAAAAAAGTCTGGTTCATCCTTGGGAGCGGTTTCCAAACGCCTGAAGGTACCATGTTTATCTGTACAAACAATAGTACACAAGTATAAACACCATGGGACCCCACAGCTGTCATACTGCTCAGAAAGGAGACGTGTTCTGTCTCCTAGAGATGAACATACTTTGGTACGAAAAGTGCAAATAAATCCCAGAACAACAGCAAAGGACCATGTGAAGATGCTGGAGGAAACAGGTACAAAAGTATCTTTATCCACAGTAAAGCAAGTCTATATCGACATAACCTGAAAGGCCGCTCAGCAAGGAAGAAGCCACTGCTCCAAAACCGCCATAAAAAAAGCTAGACTACGGTTTGCAACTGCACATGGGGACAAAGATCGTACTTTTTATAGAAATGTCCTCTGGTCTGATGAAACAAAAATATAACTGTTTGGCCATAATGACAATTGTTATGTTTGGAGGAAAAAGGGGGATGCTTGCAAGCCGAAGAACACCATCCCAACCGTGAAGCATGGGGGCGGCAGCATCATGTTGTGGGGGTGCTTTGCTGCAGGAGGGTGTGGTGCACTTCACAAAATAGATGGCATCATGAGGAAGAACAATTATGTGGAAAGATTGAAGCAACATCTCAAGACATCAGTCAGAAAGTTAAAGCTTGGTCGAAAATGGGTCTTCCAAATGAACACTGACCTCAAGCATACATCCAAAGTTGTAGCAAAATGGCTTAAGGACAACAAAGTCAAGGTATTGGAGTGGCCAATGCCCTGACCTCAATCCTATAGAACATTTGTTGGCAGAACTGAAAAAGTGTGTGCTAGCAAGGAGGCCTATAAACCTGACTCAGTTACACCAGCTCTGTCAGGAGAAATGGGACAAAATTCACCCAACTTATTGTGGGAAGCTTGTGGAAGGCTACCCGAAACGTTTGACCCAAGTTAAACAATTTAAAGGCAATGCTACCAATTACTAATTGAGTGTATGTAAACTTTTTTTTTACACCATTATTTAACTAGGCAAGTCAGATAAGAAGAAATTGTTACTTTCAATGACAGCCTAGGAACAGTGTGTTTATTGCCTTGTTCAGGGGCAGAACAACAGATTTTTACCTTGTCAGCTCAGGGATTTGATCTTGCAACCTTTCAGTTACTAGTCCAATACTCTAACCACTAGGCTACCTGCCGTCCAGAAACTTCTGACCCACTGGGAATGTGATGAAAGAAATGAAAGCTGAACTAAATAGTTCTCTCTAGTATTATTCTAACATTTCACATTATTAAAATAAAGTGGTGATCCTAACTGACCTAAAACAGGTAATTTTTACTAGGATTAAATGTAAAGAATTGTGAAAAACTTACACCTTGGACAAATACATTTAAAGTATGTAAACTTCAGAATTGAACTGTACATACATACATACATACACTACCGGTCAAAAGTTTTAGAACACCTACTTATTCAAGTGTTTTTCTTTATTTTTTATATTTTGTACATTATTGTGCACCACATCATGGGTCTCCCGGTCATGGCTGGCTGTGACACAGCCTGGATCGAACCCGGGTCTGTAGTGATGCCTCAAGCACTGCGATGCAGCGCCTTAGACCGCTGCGCCACTCGGGAGGCCAGCCTCCATCATTCTTAAATGGAAGAAGTTTGGAACCACCAAAACTCTTCCTAGAGCTGGTCGCCCAGACAAAAACTGAGCAATTGGGGGAGAAGGGCCTTGGTCAGGGAGGTGAACAAGAACCCAAGTCACTTTGACAGAGCTCCAGAGTTTCTCTGTGGAGATGGGAGAACCTTCCAGAAGGACAACCATGTCTGCAGCACTCCACCAATCAGGCCTTTATGGTAGAGTGGCCAGACAGAAGCCACTCCTCAGTAAAAGGCACATGACACCCCACTTGGAGTTTGCCAAAAAGGCACCAAAGGATTCGGACCATGAGAAACAAGATTCTCTGGTCTGATGAAACCAAGATTGAATTCTTTGGCCTGAATGCCAAGCGTCACTTCTGGAGGAAACCTGACACCATCCCTATGGTGAAGCATGGTGGTGGCAGCATCATGCCGTGGGATGACTAGTCAAGGACTAGGAGACTAGTTAGGATCGAGGCAGAGAGATCCTTAATGAAATCCTGCTCCAGAGCACTCAGGACCTTAGACTGGGGCGAAGGTTCACCTTCAAACAGGACAACGACCCTAAGCACACAGCCAAGACAATACAGGAGTGGCTTCGGGACAAGTCTCAATGTCCATGAGTGGCCCAGACAGATGCCGGACTTGTACATCTCTGGAGAGACCAGAAAATAGCTGTGCAGCGACGCTCCCCATCCAACCTGACAGAGCTTGAGAGGATCTGCAGAGAAGAATGGGAGAAACTCCCCAAATACAGGTGTGCCAAGCTTGAGGCATCATACCCAAGAAGACTCAAGGCTGTAATCATAAAAACATGGTTTTGCTTTGGGGTATTGTGTGTAGATTGATGAGGTGGGAAACTATTTCATCAATTTTAGAATAAGTCTAACGTAACAAAATGTGGAAAAAGTTAAGGGGTCTGAATACTTTCTGTATGCACTGTATAGTCCACTATCTTCAGAGATATTGTGTATGCTTCAGTTTGCTTTAACTCTCTATTGCATTGTATTCAACTTTTTTTCTTTGAATTGTCAGATCTCATCTCAGATTCATAGACTTTACACCTGTGTTAAAACTCCGAACACCATTAATGAAAGGATAGTTCTCTCAAACTATCCAGCAGATACCTGTCAATGGTGTATGCTTGGCTATCCAGTCATGGTACATGATGAGTTCAATCATACTAGCCATGGTAGCCCTCTGTAGAATGAAAGACCTGGAAAAAATAGATTTTGTTTTCATAGCAGAATGCAACCCTATGTCCATTATCTAGCATAAGATTATGACAGGCGTTATTAGTTCAGAACTCGCTAAATTTGATTGGTTTTGAGCCTCTGTCAGGCTTAAAAACTCTGATGCAAGAATATTCAAGTCACCTGCAAAAGTGTAATTGTTTCACATAAAACATACAGTATGATCTTCTTTCAGAGGGACTATCAGGTCATAAAAGAGGAGGTGGAAGAGATGGAGGGACTGGCTTTGCGACTACAGGTCCTCCTACCTGACATGACAGGGGCTTTGGGGGAGGACATCCTTGCGACCCAGCAAGCTTGGGAGGAGTTGGGCTGGAGCATGGCAGAGAACCAATGCCACCTCCAACAACTTCAGCAACTGAAAGACTTTCTTAGGGCCTACCTGGCCATGATGTGAGCAATTACACATACAGTAGGATGTCAAATATTGTTATTGGTACAATTAGTTCTTGATACAACTGAAATGTTGTGCCTGTTTTGTCCTGAATAATGCACATGTATATGTTTAGTGCTCATGAATATGCTTATTATGTTTATTGTAATAACCACAATGTACCTACACAATGTACCTACCCCTCTCTTTCTCTCTCTCCGATGTCTCCCCTACAGCTCATGGACAGAGGACACGGAGACTTGCATTTTCTCAGAGGCTTCAGTCCAGCAGTGGAGATTGGCAGAATCAAGTGTTCCATCTGAGCTAGATATGACGATAGAGCAGAAGTTTGACGAGTTTGACAAGCTCGCTGCTGCTGGGCAGAAGCTTATCAAGGAGCGACATCACTTGGCAGATATTGTGAGTTCTTTTACAACAGGGGTCACGAACATATTTTGCCCTGTGGACCACAGCCTTTGAAAAGACTGATTAATTAAATGATTTGTACTTTCACTTGTTTAAAAAAAATGGAACTAGCCTAGTTGCACAAACCCCAATGACCCAACCATTAGAAGAGACTGAAAATATCTGGCAACTGTTTTATACAGATAAAGGAGAGGACTGAGGAACTGCAAAGCATGCTGGGACGGATCCTGGTGTACTGGAGGGCACAGAAAGACCAGCTGGGTCGGGAGAGGTCAAGCGATTCAAGAAGAAGTGATGCCCCTCAAGGAGACGCAACCAGATTTTCACAAGGTCAACCCCAGGTAGGATATCCCTGCTACCCCCTAAAAAAGGTATAATAATTATAATAAATGAATAAATAAAAAAAGGATATCCCTGCTTTCACAACAATATGATATTTATTCGTTGTAACAAATTCTTTCAGAACAATACCATGGTTCTATTGAAATTAGACACATTTAAAGCACTGAACTACATCGCTGTTGTGAAGCTACTGTAATAATGTGTATAGAAGAACAAATGCTTTCTGACGATGTTCTACCTGCCCAAATCTTGGCAAAATATGCTCCTAAGGGTCAACGCTTTTTGCACAAAACCCTTAAATAATTTTAAAAAAAATACTTGAAATAGGAGTTATTGAACAAAATCTTTGGTTTTCTTTGTAGAATTTATCCTCTCTGGCAGAACACAACAAGTCCTCTGAAAGCCTGTCCACAAAGCACAGGCTGATGGTGGCAAGCCGGTTTGAAGGACCACAAAAATCCCAACCGGGGATAGGTCACCATGCAGAAAACTTTGCCAAGCCAGTAAACGTAACACCACACGTCCCCTTGGCTGTGGCCGTCAACTCGCCCAGCATTACCCTTGAAGAGCCCTGTGCTACTGTCACCCCACTGGGCAGCAGCATCAACCTCATCCTCAGTTTTGACCAACAGCCACCAGGGGGCGGTCTGCAACGGGGGCCAGTGGAGCCAAAGCAGGCAGTGGAACCTGTGCATAGGGTGAGTACAGATCACCACATATTCATATCTACATACCACAAGACAACATCAACCAAATTAAAAAGGGAAGATGCAAAGTTTTGGACAACGGTCAGATTTGAATTCTGTTGCAGTTAATGTCTGTAAGCAGGTAGTTGACCTAACGTGTATGATGATGTTATACTGTCAAGTCTACCGAAAAGTCACAAATACACTACATGGCAAAATTTGTGGATTCGGCTATTTTAGCCACACCCGTTGCTGACAGGTGTATAAAATCGAGCACACAGCCATGCAATCTCCGTAGACAAACATTGACAGTAGAATGGCTCGTACTGAAGAGCTCAATGACTTTCAGTGTGGCACCATCATAGGATGCCACCTTCCAAACAAGGCCCCACTTTCTAGTTTAAGCATGACAATGCCCCCGTGCACAAAGCGAGGTCCATACAGAAATGGTTTGTCGAGATCGATGTGGAAGAACTTGACTGGCCTGCACATAGCCCTGAACTCAACCCCATCAAACACCTTTAGGATGAATTAGAATGCCGACTGCGAGCCAGGCCTAATCACCCAACATCAGTGCCCAACCTCACTAAAGCTCTGGTGGCTGAATGGAAGCAAGTACCCACAGCAATGTTCCAATATCTAGTGGAAAGCCTTCCCAGGTGAGTGGAGGCTGTTATAGCAGCAAAGGTGGGGACCAACTCCATATCAATGCCCATGATTTTGGAATGAGATGTTCGACGAGCAGGTGTCCACATACTTTTGTGTATTTTAAGGCCGATAAACCTATCCCCACAGCTAATAATACAAAACATCTTGTAGAACCTCAAGGAGGTTCATGCACATTTCTACTGTGTTTATCTTAAAAAGCTTTAGATTGGGACTGGGATAGGGAGAGCTGATCCTAATGGCTTAGAGCAGCTATTAGTAAAGGAATGTGCTGTAAGATTTCTGTACGGTCCCCCATTCCAGAAGTGGTATTTCATCAACTTGGCTCACACTCAGTGGATTAGTCATGGTCAAGCCATTGCCACTGCAGCTGGGTATGAGACCACCTCATCTCCATGTGATTTTCATAAGGTTTGCGGAATGTATGATCCCATTTCGAAGGCTTGCAGCTGAAGTGATGTCTTAAAATAACATACAGTATTTTTATACAGAATCAACTACATATTTCATAAAGTATGCACGAGTATCAGAAATTGGTTCTCCGTAAATTAATCTAAGATGTCTTTGATCATGGTTGCATAAGCATTTAATTTCAAGGAACATGAAAGTCACATTTTGCAGAGTTTTGTATTTTAATACATCTAATTATCGTAATCTTTTTTCAGGTGAGCACCTATCTGCAAGTCACAGATGGAAGTCCTGTTGTTGAAGACATGGCATCGTCTCATGTTACTGACACGAGCCACGTGTTAACCACCTTTTCCACAAGCTCAATCAACGCTACTTTCATACCCCAAGTCAGGACTGGCTTGCTCCCCACCTTACCCAGAACCAGTTCCACCTCTACATTAAACCTGAAGGGACCGATGAAGAGGAGGAAGAAATTGACACACAGGCACACTGAGACTGGAATTGTCGCAATGCCCAAGCCAGACGGGGTTACTACCGTGCCCACCAATGTCACACACAGAGCTTACACCTGGCCACTGGAGGATAAGAAGGAATGCCATGCCACACAAGGGAGTCCAGTTAATACAGAACTCCAACTGTATATCAAAAATAATTCTGTGGTGAGTGTCATGGATGGCAACTCTTCAGGCACGTCAAGCATTCCTACCGTTCCTACCATCCTGGGGCATTTTTTGCATGGACCCAATGAGATGACCATTAGGCAAGACAAGAACCACTATGGCGTTATCCCTCTTGGGTCGATATTGAGTTTTGACCTGCCCAAGGATTGGGGGAAAATCTCACAGATAAGTGCAAAAGACCTCACAACTGAGAAAGTGCCTTTTGAAGCCAATGGAGACCATGCCAGTCCACCTTTGAATCTGTACAGACCATCAGGCTCAAACACACTCGGTCAGACTCACGTATTGTCCAAAGTAATTGGACAGACTTTCACCCTCAGTCCAGAGAAGGAAAGGCATCTTGAAGCTGATGGGGACTGTAGACCGTTAGGCTCAAATACACTCAGTCTAACTCAGAAAGTGATTGGGCAGAATTTCACCCTCAGTCCAGGGGAGGAAAGTATATGCAAAGCAGGGGACTTTGCTGTTCTAAATGGTTCACCTTTGAATCTATACAAATTGGCAGACTCAAATACACTCAGTCAGAGTCACAAAGTGATTGGACATACTTTCGCCCTCAGTCCGAAGGAAGAAAAGAGCTGCGAAACAGCTAGGCAGGACTCGCAGAAGGTCAGCTCAGAGTCTGTTTCTCTTTTGGTTCAGTGTATCTCGCTACCTGAGAAAGACGACATCTATCAAGACCTAAGAAGCGCCACAAGGAGTCCTGCCCTTGCTGCTGGACATGAGAACATTTTCTCCAGCACTGTTGGCATCCATGATGAGGATACGGTTGAGATTTCCATTCCAGTAGCCATTTTGGACTCTAACAAGCAACGCACTGAACCAAACTGCAGCAGCTCGATGATGCATGACCACACCCGCACTGAACCGTCACAGAACCACAAGCCCAACTGTTTAAGTGTTCACACTAAGATTCAAGACCTCAATAACCACATATACTTCCCTTCTGCAAAGAGGCAATTCGCTTTCCAAAGTGACCTTCGAGTTGTAGAGATCAAGGGCTTGTCTACTGTGTCTGAAGACTCCACATGGATGGGCGAGCGCAGTTCTGGACGAGTCATTGTGTGCTCTGAGGACAACTGTTGCGTGTGCTCCGACAGCCCCGCACCAATAATGGTATTGGGAAAAGAAACTTCACCCAAAAGAGAACAAGATCATATTCATTCTGATCATTGGCAGTTTGAGGAGGAGGAAGAGGAGCTGGAGGATATTTGGAATTGCACAGACCGTGAAAGAGCACCTTGAATTACTGTGGTCCATAAATCTGAGGTACGTAGATCAACAAAAGTGTCCATTTATAGTTTGGGGTCACTTAGAAATGTCCTTGTTTTTTAAAGTAAAGCAAATTTTTTGTCCATTAAAATAACATCAAATTGATCAGAAATACAGTGTAGACAATGTTAATGTTGTAAATGACTATTGTAGCTGGAAACGGCAGATTTTTTATTGAATATCTACGTAGGCGTACAGAGGCCCATTATCAGCAACCATCATTCCTGTATTCCAATGGCACATTGTGTTAGCTAATCCAAGTTTATCATTTTAAAAGGTAATTATTAGAAAACCCTTTTGCAATTATGTTAGCACAGCTGAAAACTGTTGTTCTCATTAAAGAAGCAATAAAACTAGCCTTTTTAGACTAGTTGAGTATCTGGAGCATCAGTATTTGTGGATTCGATTACAGGCTCAAAATGGCCAGAAACAAAGACCTTTCTTCTGAAACTCATCAGTCTATTCTTGTTCTGAGAAATAAAGGCTATTCCATGCAAGAAATTGCCAAGAAACTGAAGATCTCGTACAAAGCTGTGTACTACTCCCTTTACAGAACAGCGCAAACTGGCTCTAACCAGAATATAAAGAGGAGTGGGAGGCCCCGGTGCACAACTGAGCAAGAGGACAAGTACATTAGAGTGTCTAGTTTGAGAAACAGATGCCTCACAAGTCCTCAACTGGCAGCTTCATTAAATAGTACCCACAAAACACCAGTCTCAACGTCAACATTGAAGAGCCGACTCCGGGATGCTGGCCTTCTAGGCAGAGTTGCAAAGAAAAATCAATATCTCAGACTGGCCAATAAAAATAAAAGATTAAGATGTGCAACAGAACACAGACACTGGACAGAGGAACTCTGCCTAGAAGGCCAGCATCCCGGAGTAAACTCTTCACTGTTGACGTTGAGACTGGTGTTTTGCGGGCATTCTTTTATTGCTTCTTTAATCAGAACAACAGTTTTCAGCCGTGCTAACATAATTGCAAAAGGGTTTTCTAATGATGAATTAGCCTTTTTAAATGATAAATTTGGATTAGCTAACACAACGTGCCATTGGAACACAGGAGTGATGGTTGCTAATAATGGGCCTAAGTACGCCTATGTAGATATTAAATAAAACAATCAGCTGTTCCCAGCTAGTTATTTTAATGGACCAAAAATGTGCTTATCTTTCAAAAACAAGGACATTTCTAATTGACCCCAAACTTTTGAAAGGAAGTGTATCTGCACCTAAAAAACACACAAAATGCATCTGCAGTAGTGTAATATACATACAGTCGTGGCCAAAAGTTGAGAATGACACAAATATAAATTTTCAAAGTCTGCTGCCTCAGTTTGTATGATGGCAATTTGCAAATACTCCAGAATGTTATGAAGAGTTATCAGATGAATTGAAATTAATTGCAGTCCCTCTTCGCCATGAAAATGAACTGAATCCCCCAAAAACATTTCCACTGCATTTCAGCCCTGCCACAAAAGGACCAGCTGACATGTCAGTGATTCTCTCGTTAACACAGGTGTGAGTGTTGATGAGGACAAGGCTGGAGATCACTCTGTCATGCTGATTGAGTTCGAATAACAGACTGGAAGCTTCAAAAAGAGGGTGGTGCTTGGAATCATTGTTGTTCCTCTGTCAACCATGTTTACCTGCAAGGACACACGTGCCGTCATCAATGCTTTGCACAAAAAGGGCTTCACAGGCAAGGATATTGCTGCCAGTAAGATTGCACCTAAATCAACCATTTATCGGATCATCAAGAACTTCAAGGAGAGCGGTTCAATTGTTGTGAAGAAGGCTTCAGGGCGCCCAAGAAAGTCCAGCTAGCGCCAGGACCGTCTCCTAAAGTTGATTCAGCTGCGGGATCGGGGCACCACCAGTACAGAGCTTGCTCAGGAATGGCAGCAGGCAGGTGTGAGTGCATCTGCACGCACAGTGAGGCAAAGACTTTGAGGATGGCCTGGTGTCAACAAGGGCAGCAAAGAAGCCACTTCTCTCCAGGAAAACCATCAGGGACAGACTGATATTCTGCAAAAGGTACAGGGATTAACCTGCTGAGGACTGGGGTAAAGTCATTTTCTCTGATGAATCCCCTTTCCGATTGTTTGGGGCATCCGGAAAAAAGCTTATCCAGAGAAGACCAGGTGAGCGCTACCATCAGTCCTGTGTCATGCCAACAGTAAAGCATCCTGAGACCATTCATGTGTGGGGTTGCTTCTCAGCCAAGGGAGTGGGCTCACTCACAATTTTGCCTAAGAACACAGCCATGAATAAAGAATGGTACCAACACATCCTCCGAGAGCAACTTCTCCCAACCATCCAGGAACAGTTTGGTGATGAACAATGCCCTTTCCACCATGATGGAGCACCTTGCCATAAGGCAAAAGTTATAACTAAGTGGCTCGGGGAACAAAACATCGATATTTGGGGTCCATGGCCAGGAAACTCCCCAGACCTTAATCCCATTGAGAACTTGTGGTCAAGCCTCAAGAGGTTGGTGGACAAAAAAAACCCCATAAATTCTGACAAACTCCAAGCATTGATTATGCAAGAATGGGCTGCCATCAGTCAGGATGTGGCCCAGAAGTTAACCTCTTACATCTAGACGTTCCGCTAGCGGAACACCTGCTCCAATATCCAATGATAGGCGTGGCGCGAATTACAAATTCCCAAAAAATCCCAAAACTTCCATTTTTCAAACATATGACTATTTTACACCATTTTAAAGACAAGACTCCTTTATCTAACCATACTGTCCGATTTCAAAAAGGCTTTACAACGAAAGCAAAACATTAGATTGTGTCAGCAGAGTACCCAGCCAGAAATAATCAGACACCCATTTTTCAAGCTAGCATATAATGTCACAAAAAACAAAACCACAGCTAAATGCAGCACTAACCTTTGATGATCTTCATCAGATGACAACCCTAGGACATTATGTTATACAATACATGCATGTTTTGTTCAATCAAGTTCATATTTATATCAAAAAACAGCTTTTTACATTAGCATGTGACGTTCAGAACTAGCATTCCCACCGAACACTTCCGGTGAATTTACTAAATTACTCACGATAAACGTTCACAAAAAACATAACAATTATTTTAAGAATTATAGATACAGAACTCCTTTATGCAATCGAGGTGTCCGATTTTAAAATAGCTTTTCGGTGAAAGCACATTTTGCAATAGTCTGAGTAGATAGCTCGCCATCACAGGCTAGCTATTTTGACACCCATCAAGTTTGACCCTCACCAAACTCAGATTTACTATAAGAAAAATTGGATTACCTTTGTTGTTCTTCGTCAGAATGCACTCCCAGGACTTCTACTTCAATAACAAATGTTGGTTTGGTTCAAAATAATCCATAGTTATATCCAAATAGCGGCGTTTTGTTTGTGCGTTCAAGACACTATCCAAGGGTGACGAAGGGTTACACGCCCGACGCGTTTCGTTACAAAAAAATTCTAAATATTCCATTACCGTACTTCGAAGCATGTCAACCGCTGTTTAAAATCAATTTTTATGCTATTTTTCTCGTAAAAAAGCGATAATATTCCGACCGGGAGTCGTTGACTTCGTTCAAAGACGAAAGAATAAAAACATGGGGTCGGCTCGTGCACGCGCCTCAGTCTCATTGTACTCAGATCGACCACTATCAAAATGCGCTAATGTTTTTCAGCCAGGGGCTGCAAAGACATCATTCAGCTTTTTCCTGCCTTCTGAGAGCCGTAGGAAGTGTCACGTTACAGCAGAGATCCTCAGCTTTCAATAAAGAGAGTCAAGAAGCCCAAGGAATGGTCAGAGAGGGCACTTCCTGTACAGAATCTTCTCAGGTTTTGGCCTGCCAAATGAGTTCTGTTATACTCACAGACACCATTCAAACAGTTTTAGAAACGTTGGAGTGTTTTCTATCCAAAGCTAATAATTATATGCATATTCTAGTTTCTGGGCAGGAGTAATAATCAGATTAAATCGGGTACGTTTTTTATCCGGCCGTGAAAATACTGCCCCCTATCCATAACAGGTTAAATGACAGCATGTCAGAGTGGATTGCAGAGGTCTTGAAAAAGAAGGGTCAACACTGCAAATATTGACTCTTTGCATCAACTTCATGTAATTGTCAAGAAAAGCCTTTGACACTTATGAAATGCTTGTAATTATACTTCACTATTCCATAGTAACATCTGACAAAAATATCTAAAGACACTGAAGCAGCAAACTTTGTGGAAATGAATGTGTCATTCTCCAAACTTTTTGCCACAACTGTACATTCTTGCATCAATTTTTCTACACACAAACCAACTGATTTCTGAGGTGGCTCTTTTCCACATATGCAAGTTTGAGGTGCGAGTTGGGTAAATGCAATGGCTTGTAGAACTAAATCAAGTTATACATGGACACCGCATTAGGAAAAGCTTGTTGTGTATGTGTGTCTGTTTTAACACAGATATAGCCTGAACATTCTGAGTGAACCATTGTCTGAAATCGATTGAACTGGTTTTGCCTTGAACAACTCAATTTTAATCTTTAACATATTCTCATGATGTTCCTTCTCCCACCAGGTGGTGCCCATGCCACACTGACGTACAGACCAGTGACCAACCAGCCAGAGATTAAAGTGACCCTAAACGTAAAGCGTCTCAGAGTAGGAGTGCTGATCTCGGATTAGTTTGCCTTTTAGAACAAAATTAATAAGATTATATGGACACATCCTAGATCTGCACTCCTACTCTGAGATGCTTTGTGGGATATGGATACAGATCTAGGATCAGCTTATTCTCCCACTTTTCCCAACTTTGACTCCAAATGGACTTTTACTTCACATTGCCTCAGTGACACGATTATCGTGTGCAAGCAGCCGTGGTGGAAAAAGTATTAAATTGTCATACCTTAATAGAAAATGACTCAAGTAAAAGTGAGTCACCCAGTAACATATTATTTGAGTAAAAGTCCAAAAGTATTTGGTTTTAAATAGACTTAAGTATCAAAAGTAAATGGAATTGCTAAAATGTACTTAAGTGTCAAAAGTAAAAGTATAAACCATTTCAAATTCCTAATAATAAGCAAACCAGATGGCACAATTTGAATATAAATATCTTATTTGACAGATAGCCGGGGGCACACTCGAACCCTCAGACATAATTTACAAACTAAGCATTTGTGTTTAGTGAGTCCGCGAGATCAGAGGCAGTAGGGATGCCCAGGGATGTCTTGAAAATGTGCAAATTGGACCATTTTCCTGTCAAAATGTAAGAACTACTTTTGGGTGTCAGGGACAATGTATGGAGTAAAAAGTACATTATTTTCTTTAGGAATGTAGTGAAGTAAAATTAAAAGTTAAGTTAATTAAAAGTTGCCAAAAATATAAATAGTAAAGTACAGACACCCCAAAAAACTACTTAAGTAGTACTTTCAAGTATTTTTACTTAAGTACTTTACACCCCTGGCAAGCAGTCTGCAAGAATCTCACTACAGGAGACTGAAAACATCCATACAAGACCAAAGGAGTCATGAATGTATTGTGATGCCACATTGTACAAAAGGATTCATGTCTTCTTTTTGTCTGTGTAATACTTTGATGGGAATGGTTCTTTAATGGAAATTGGCTGGAATTCCACATATTAAACTCTTAACTGGGATTTCGACTAGGTATCCTCATCCCTTTTAAAAAATAAAGTTTTATTTAACCCTTATTTTACCAGGTAAGTTGAACACATTCTCATTTACAGCAACGACCTGGGGAATAGTTACAGGGGAGAGGAGGGGGGGATGAATGAGCCAATTGGAAGCTGGGGATGATTAGGTGGCCATGATGGTATGAGGGCCAGATTGGGAATTTAGCCAGGACATCAGGATTAACACCCCTACTCTTATGATACGTGCCATGGTATGTTTAGTGACCACAGAGAGTCAGGACACCCGTTTAACTTTACATACCAAAGACGGCTTTCCACTCAATAATTGATGGATGTCAATGGCCAATGGAGGGCCGAAGCACTACAGTCTTCTTTGTGACTCTTTCCATTGGTTACTGGCTGTTAACATGACTTGAGTGTATGATACAACATAAAACAATATAACATTACTGTATTGAAGCAATCAGACACATGTAGGGTCACAAATAGTGCAATACACTGAACTGAATGGACTTACCCCATTGAATACCATACAAGATGATCAAAATGTATTTGCTCTGTCTTATTTCTTTGAACTGTGTATGAATTGCATGCAGGGCACATAAAGAAACGGCTATTTTAATCTGCTGTACAGCAGACTATCACTTATAATTTTAATTACTTTTGTAAAAAAATAAATAATAATAAAGCAAAGAATTTGCAGTCTCTTCATATTGAATTGGTTTGTCAGTTCATTAGTTGTAATAGAGAGACCTTTTTCAGGTTATCATGAAGAAGTTCAACCTCTCATACTCTTTCAATGAATTTGGAGTATCTAGGAAGATTGGCTTTAGGAGTAGATATTTTAGATGGTCAGGCTCAGATATATTCACTTTATTACTGTTACAAAAAGCAAGACAACTTGTAGTCCAATTCGTGGCTCTGCAAACTTCCAGTTGGGGCCAGTAACGGACCATTTAAGAGCCTTCATTTATATAGGCTACTTTATGTGGACACAATCTAGGCCATTACGTAATTCATTGTCGAGCAGCACTGGAAAGATAATGTGTCACTACTATTATTTATGCTCATTTTTCATTACTGTATGATCATTCTTTCTGCATTCTTTGTGTATGTTTCAGTAATTACAAGTGATGATTGACATCTCAGAGAACAAACGAGCAACAACGTCACGGTAGGTCAGCCTATCCCTAAACAAATGACCGCATGGGGGAGGCGGGACTTCTGCCGATTCTGCCAGCGCGACTCAACAGAAACTAGTTGTATTAGACACACAGCTAGGCCTATTGATACAGTTCATGAATTGTAGGGACGGGGCTTTGTCTAGTTACAATTGCTTAAAGTCACTGATAAACACAGTTTATTCTTCAACTAGGATGTAAAGCCTGCAAGTTAATCGTTTTGGATAAAATGGGATTGGAGTTATCTAGATCTCGTCGGAGGTAAGATATTTTTCATTGAGGTGTTGCTTTTTGTTGTTGAAGTAATTCGATTAAAGTAGCCAAACTTGTAAGAATAACACTTTGGCATAAATTGATTTGAAAGCTGTTCAACTTGTATCATAAACGAATGCAACTTTCTAAATCGGCCTGACCATCTAAATCTGGTGTGGAATGGTGAAAACAACAACGAGATCTGAAAAAGGTTTTCGATTCTATTGTGTTGCGAGTTCGCTCTCAACAGCGGGCTCTTCTAGCCCAAATTACATTAACTTTTCATTAGAAGCACAACACAGTTCATAAATTATAAACTGGACTGATATTTTGTAGCCACAATTGTTACGATAGGGCTTCGTGATTCTACGAATAACATTGCTCGCGCAACTTCAACTTATTTCCTTTGAGTCCAATTTTGATTGTTTGCGCAAAACTCACTGCATGTTCTGTTGGATTCAAATGTAAGAAGTAAAAACAGTGGTGCCTGGACAAGTGGTTATACAAACATTTTGCCAAAACTATACTAACATTTTTGTGAATAATTCTGAGAAACAGTGACATACACACCTAAAGTGATAAATCCCATATTGGTCTTTCAGTCAGGACAAGCTGTGCATGTAGTCTAAAGGCGTCCACATACTTCCCATCTGGAACAGTTCGTGCATATATACGACATGACGTTTTGGTCTTCCGCGAGTTTTTTCGGCTGTTCGTGCGCACATTTCTTTTCTTGAGGCAAGCCGAAGATAACGCCCCTTCATTAGTGATTGGTCAACCGTAGGGATTCTTCAATGAATTGTTTGTAATTCAAGGACTAATGGTTTTATGCAAAATAAATGACTTAAATACTACACCAAACATCTTAGTTAATGTAAAATTGCCCAACTACGATCTCCTTGGCAAAAAAAGTTAAAATGAATGACATTTCTTCACTTATCTTAGATTATTTCAGACTATTTTGAGGAAGTGTATCTGGCTAGGCGTTTCGAGATGCAGTTTTTTTCTTGTTTTTCAAGCGAAGGTCTTAAAAGGGAGTATACAAGCACCCTCGTTTGGTTCGCCTAGCCGAAGCATGCAGAAGGCTTAAATGTGTCTGCATGCTTCCCGTCCGAAATAATAACATTTTGTGATGTTTTGGTCTTGAGCAAGGGTTTCTTCGGCTGTTCGTGCACACACATTTTGAGGCAAGCCGAATTTCGGTAGCCAAAGTCTACGCCCCTTTGTCGGTCATTGGTCAACAGTAGGGATTCTCAAATTGTGTTTTTTTGTCATTCAACGATAGACGACTTTTTTCACTTGAGAAATACTGCACCAAAAAAAACGTTGTTGTATTTCAAATTGCGAGATTAAGATCTCCTCAGCTAAAAAGTAAAAATTAATGACAGATTTCTTGAGTTATTTAAGATTCATTCTGACATTGGAGGAAGTGTATGGCTATGGCGCCTCATGATTGACAAACAGTACATTTGCTGCTTTATTCTTGTTTTAAGCGAAGGTTTTTTAAGGGAATATGTGAGCACACTCGTTTGGCTAGGTGCCAGCTGAACTGAAGCATGCGAAAGCCTTGATAGTTATCCCATGATCATGTTTCCATTCCTTTACATTTCACATAAGTCATTGGATGAAGGCGTCATCTGTACAGGGGAGTTGTATTATGAGCCCCGACACTCGTTCTGAACTTTTTTATAAATATAAAATATAAATATTTAACCAGGTAGGCCAGCCAGTTGAGAACAAGTTCTCATTTACAACTGCGACCTGGCCAAGATAAAGCAAAGCAGTGCGACACAAACAACAACACAGAGTTACACATGGAATAAACAAACATGCAGTCAATAATACAATAGAAAGGTGTATATATACAGTGTGTGCAAATGAGGTAGGGTGAGGCAATAAATAGGCCATAGTGGCGAAATAATTATAATATAGCAATTAAACACTGGGGTGATAGATGTGTAGAAGATGAGTGTGCAAGTAGAGATACTGGGGTGCAAAGGAGCAAAATAAATAACAGTATGGGGATGAGGTAGTTGGATGGGCTATTTACAGATGGGCTATGTACAGGTGCAGTGATCTGTGAGCTGCTCTGACAGCTGGTGCTTAAAGTTAGTGAGGGAGATATGAGTCTCCAGCTTCAGAGATAAAAAAAAAAAAAAGTGCAGTTCAATCCAGTCATTGGCAGCAGAGAACTGGAAGGAAAGGCAGCCAAAGTAGGAATTGGCATTGGGGGTGACCAGTGAGATATACCTGCTGGAGCGCGTGCTTCGGGTGGGTGCTGCTTAACATGCATTGCTTGTGGTACAGTTTTGGAAGTATAATGACCTTATCTTTCATATCAGCGAGAAACGTTCAATTGATACACACCTTTTATAGGGTTAGTGTTCCCACAAGGCCATATCTCCGTGTTACAGCAAGTGTTTACAGAAGAAATACGTAAGACAGAGGGACCACTGTGCTATTTAGCTATCTAGCATGCTCCGAACACCTGTGTGTAACGGAAGAAGGTCGCTAGAAACGTCACATTGGCTACAACTGTGATAATGCTGGTTAAAACAATGTGTATTTTGCATTTGTGAAATTATTTTGTTGGGATGTGAAAGTAAAGTGGTTTATGTTTCTAGGACCGTATTGCAATTAGATGGAGCATTTGGCTGTTTTGGCAGCCAGAGCCAGCCTACCTCTGAAAATAACATGAGGTCCTTTGACCTTTAGGAGTAACGGTAACGTTAGGCTTCTTAAGAGTACATCTTGGGACTGCTAATAGTAGATCTACTATTGAAACACATAAATAAGTCTGTCAACTGAGTCAGAAATTCACAGGTTTCAGATTTGCGCCATGTTTTTTTTCTCAAGTTTTCGCTCAAACACTTAAAAAAAAAAAAAGAAAATCTAATGTTGTTGTTTTGCGTAAACCACATCAGGAGACAACTTTTGAGATCGGGGAAAAATCTAAGACATTTTGTATTTTTGAATGTAGTTACCCTTTATTTCAAGGGCTCTGGTACCTAACACTGTGGTTAGTGGTGTTTCTGTAGCACATGAGATGGAGTTTGCAAAACAAATGGCTACTGGATTGATAATAATAATCATGATATTATTTTGTAAGGTAGGCATAGGCTACATTGTTGCTAGTTAATGTTTAATTGAGAAGGTTTTTGGGAAAGCCTTTCCATCTACCTGAGGACGTTTAGGCCTATCATTAGCATTGCTACATTTTTCCTGTTCCTTAATTGTTTGAAACCTGGACATTTGATTTCATATTATGAGGCATTTCTAACCTTGTTCAAAGTAGCCTATAGCCAAAATTCCACCATAGAAATGTGGAGGCAATTTATTTTATAAAACTTTCCTCATATGCGTTCTCCTGTTCAATTGGTTTTCTTTCCACTTTCTTTCATTGTCCAGCCAAAGGCATTGTCTTAGTCATATTAGCAACCCATGATGGTTGTTTCATCTTTAGATCCCTTTCTACATTTCAAATGGATATTTCTGTCTCTGATGGTATGCATCCTGGGCATATGTATCCTGGGCATTAAGAAGTGAGTATACGCAATGACCACTGAAAAATAAATGGTTATATGCCGTATACTTGCGTATACCCTCCACTACACCACTGAGTATGCCTTCTCAAATTGGCTAAGTTTGCTCAACAAGACATTTTGTGTAGTTTCTAATGAAACTGTCCTAAGTATGTAGGCTGTTGCTTGTGTTTTGATAGTGTAATAATGATAACATAGTGATATCATCATCACTATGCTATCAAAATAAGTCTCATACACACAAGCGTACATGAGGACAATTTATCAACTGTTCTAGCTGGTACCTGTGTAAGGGTTTGGGTTATATTGAAGCCATGTCTGTTTCTTCTACCTAGTGTGGCAGTGCTAACCTTGACAGTCCAGCTGTTGTCTTCATCAGCCTACAATGCGGTACTTTTGATTTCAGACTTTTGGAGAAACACCTGCTAAGTACATCTGCGTATAGCCCGCTGATGTGTTGCGTGTTTGAGATGTCAAACACAATGACTTGTGAAGTGGTTTATCGGCCATGAGAAAACGAATCTGACAGAAAAGCTCAACTTTGGGGAAAAAAAGGTGTAGTTTTCTCCAGGATAGACCTTGGTAGTTCAAGAGGCAGCCAAGAATACAGTAGCCTAGATTATCATTCAAACCGAGTTCACAATGCAAAATCATCTCCTTATGCTTGGTCAAGTCAAGATCCCTTTTTGTTTTGGGGACTTAATATTTCGGAAAACCTATGAGGATCCCTACAAAAAATGGCTATGGGAACAAGGGAAGTGCTGTGGTCCTTTGGCTCCCATAATCCTTCCACTCATGAACATGCCTAAAATGCTCATAACTGGCAACCAATACTAGCCTGCATACCCTCCTCATATGGCTAAAATCAATAGCATTTGTATTGCCAAGCGCCTGAGAAGACAAGCTTAAGGGTGATTTGTTTGGCCAGATTAGCTCCTTTTATCTGAATTTGCAAAAGTGCCTGTCAGCACTCAAGCCCGCTCAATGGGGCTCCAAGTTTCTTTACCAGAGGCAGCTAATTAAAAAGCATAGCTTTTGTTTCCACTCAGTTTTCTAATCCTGTTCCTGGAATGCTGGACAGCTGAGACGAGCCAAGCCCGTTTATAGATGCAGCCCACACTCCAGAGCAGTGTATTCAGTGTATTTTATGTATGCATTAAGGTACCCTTAAGCAGGCCAGGGAAAGTCGTTCCCTCTGCAAGGTGTTCACTGTAGATGAAAGTAATCCACAAATCCCTATCTGCATTCCCCTTTTCCTCCTCCCCACTCTTGATGTTTGAAAACCCAGAGTACTTCTTACTGTAGGGCATTGGAGTGTAATGTTAGCTGGATCTTGTTTGCGAGTCGAGGTTCTCTACTTATCTCCATATTCCCCACCTCTTTGTACTCCTGCTTCTTTGGTTCCCCCGGGGAGGTTAAATAATTGGAGTGTGATCTCATTGCCAGTATCCTACATGGCAGGGAAGATCATGTGCATAGTTTGCATGATTATAGATAATTGAGTGAGAGAGAATCAATCCGGATGTGTTTCGTGTTCCTCCAAACAAGGTCAAGAGAGGAAGGACTAAGTGCCATACTCCTGTAGACTAAACAAGTTATCCTATTGTCCTTCACTTGACCTTTTACTTACCCTGCCCAGTAGTGTACTGTACATATATTTCAATTCCTAACCAGGTGTCTGCAACTTTGTGCCGCACACATTTCTTTCTCTATACACAAATCCTGTCTGGTGCAGAACAGGAAAATGGCCACTGGCGATAGGAGAGTCTGCACATCGAATCATCCACATGTGTAACCTGAGTGCAGGCCAGCTTGTAGACCTATTTCAATGTGCATGACTAGAAAGGCTGCATGATAGTGTTACAGACAAGGGGTTTTAGAACTGGGTAAACACATTTTAAAACGGCCTTTATCAGCTCTGTTATGACCCGGTATCAGGTAACACGGGAATGCATGGACGCAGACTGGGATTAGCGAGCCGGGGCCATCTGTGCGAAGGACAGTGGTAGCCAGGCCTTTTCTTGGTGTCCCTGCATGGAGTCCGGAAGTCTATGCTGGAACACCCGTTGATGTCCTTATGCATCTGGGCCACCCTGGGGTCTTTAATGATTTGATTTCACCATGGAGCTGGAGGGAGGAGCTGCCTCCACAATCACCTCCCTTCATTCCCAATTCTCCATACAGCAGGAGAAAGGAGACTGTGGCCAGGCAGGCGCCACACCTCCGTAAACTCCACAGAGAGTTAAGTTGCAGGTCGATTAAGAAACATCTCCTTCCCCATGATGGCAGCGGAGAGCCCTAAAGAGGTGATGCCAGCTCGGGGAAAGGCCTCTCACTTCTGCTCTACTGATCGCGGTGACATTTAAACGTGAATCACCTGGTCTTAGCACCCTGCTTTGCCAGCGCAGCTAGTCAGTCACAGGGGCCATAGCCCTTGTGGGGTGAAAAATGGGATTAACAGGTTTACCAGTGCAGACTGCTTTATTCGCTCATCTTGTTTGTGTGTTTAATCTATTATTAGCTGTAATTACTATACGGCGACTGTGGGCCTGCATGGTGTCTGGGCTGGCTCCATAAACTGGTCAGGTGACTTAGGTCACAGACCACGGTCAAGGTTTAAGTTCAGTTAAGTGGATTGGCTTAATTTAAGTGAAGGATTTAAACCAATGAAATATTTAAATACTGAAGCAACCTTTTGATGAACTTTTAGCTTTTCAAAGAATGCTAAATCATTTCTGGTGTGTAATATGTCAGCATTTCTTCATAGCTATGGCTCTGTGGGTCCTTGGAGAAATAACAATGACTTGAATCAACACTACTGCTATTCTAATATGCTCCTGTAAGGAAGGATAACATTTAGCCTACTCTTCTGTTGTAACCCCATTCCCAGTCTCTGTAGCAGTTTGTAGCCTCTACGCTATCATCTGAAATTCTCTCTAGCCAGCACCACAGACTCCCAAGGGAGTGGATCAAGCTGCTGGCAAGGCCTTTCCCAAACATGCAGCCATCTGCCTCGACACCTGACACCATAGCCCACACTGCAATCCAGTTCGACTTCTCCTCAGAGACACGTTTGTTTCTATTAAAGACTGTTTAAAAACTGACGACCAAGCATTATCACCACCAATAGAATAGATAGCCCATCTCCATTCATAAGTCATCCACACGTTCCTTTCTTTTCTGGGTGAAAATAATCTGTTGACAACATGTTTATTATTTGAAAATGGCTGTGGACTGCTATGGATGTGGACCACTCAAGTGTGCCTGAATGCTTGTGCTTTGGCTGGGGAAGCTTTTAATCAACCTCCAATCGCAGTACCTACTGGATGTGTTGCAAATTAAATGTGACAAATGGGTGCTGTGTGCTTTTTTTTTGCTGACAAGTATAATTGAGGACTTTGGGCCTTGGTACATTTATTTGTTTCATTGGTTTGTGCAAAGGGAATTTTTGACTGATGTACTGAGTTTATTTTAGTAACATTTTAATTTGGCTGAATGTATGGTTATTGAATCTTTGAGTTAGTAGTAATAATAGGCCAATGCTGATACAGTTGCTAAGTACACCCTTTGTTTCCAGAGTGCTCAGTATAGGTAATTGTAAGATCTTAAGACATTTTGAACTTTACATCAGACTACTAACAAAGACAAGTGCAACGTTGCTCAAAACGAACTGTGTTTAAAGTAGACAGCCACCTTTAATTTCCCCAAGGTTGAAGGTGTTTTCAGGATGTCAGCAAACGCCTCCGGGTGAAAATGTGAAGAATTTCAGCTCTGAATAAACCTCTAATTGACAGGCACTTCCTCAGTTGGCGTCCACTGGGGAACCACAAAACAACGAATCGAGCTTGATAGGTCTATGGAAAAGAAAGAGCAGACTTATGCTATTGTAGAAACACCTGCCAAAAGGTTGGTGAAGCATCACCAGTTGTTGTCATGGAGGTGTATGCTGTAGAAAAGCAATCAAAAGACAGACTGTGGGTTTATTTAGTGTTATGGCACTTGGAGGCCTTCGTAACTATTGAGTAGCGATGAGCTACAAAGCAGTAGAGTGGGTGTCTACAGAGACGAGCATCTGGGGCTTGTCTTAACTGGTCAAATCAAAAAAGGTTAGCACATTTGGTCACCTTCTCGTTTTAAGTTATCTATTGGATCTTGACAGCTATGCTGACAAGTTTCTTGTGTCTTTCTCTTTAACACTTTAGTAATGGATTTGAGGATTGGGCAAGGCTTTTTTCAGATGACAGTTTCAGTGACAATGGTTCTGCAATTATTAGTGAATGACAAGCGACTTTGTTGTTGTATTAATGCATACATTAGCCCTTGGGGTACATTACTCTCCATTTCTATGCTTTGCGTCGTATTTGTTTGCTCGATTTACTAATCGTAGTTTATTACATTTAGTCCCTCAGAGCTATCAACTCCAAATGAGAATCCCACAGTTTGTGTTATTTCAGCAACGACATGGGAACCATTTAGTATTTCCATTTTTCATTGCCAGAGGAGACAATAACTTTCGAGCCATTTGTCTAAGAATTAATGAGGATGTAGACTAAATGTCCTTGTGATGACAATAGAGTACAAATAATGTTGTTTGTGGCCTACGATTCCCTCCATATTACACTGATGTGATTTCCCATGACATTTCTATTTTTCTTTGTGGGTTTGTTTGTGTGGGTGGATGATGAGCCGTGTATCCTAAATGAATTCATGTAATCCTCCTTAACCTTTCTCTTGTGCTGTAAAGGAAGATTTGTTTGCTCTGACTGCTTTAATATGAAAGTATTGTTATTCTTTGTAATTTACAGTGGATAGTGATAAAAAATAGTGCAACAATATCCTTTTTCTGGAATACACTATCATTAGAATGATTTTTGGGATAATGACAGCATGACACTGGGTGGGTTATGGCATTGTTAGACCCATTTGTAGACAGCAACACATTTCATGGGATGGCAGATGGACTCATGATTTTGGGGGTCAAGGTGCAAGTGCCCTCAATGTGGCTGACCCACGTCTGTCAATTATAGTTTTAAATTCAATCAATGATTTGCCTAGTTAATTAAAGGTTAAAATAAAAAATCAGAAGGCTGCGATAAAGCCTTTTCTGTTTGTTTGGCTCCCAGAGCGACGTATTCACCTAATCCCTATAGGATGCTGACGTCGAACTATGATAGGTCACTCACATAACCCTTGTATAACCCCGGGAATCCTCCAATTCTCTGAGGACTTGCATGTCAAAAGTAAAAGTCCTGTAAATGACCAATCACTGCCCTGAAGTTCTCCCCTTAGTGTCGCTAAGTTGCAGGGCCTGATTTACTAAGTCTTTATAAGGGCTTGCACCTGTACAGCTGTCTTCCAAATTAAATATTTGTAAACGATTAAGAGGGAATAAAAATGTTCTTATAAGTGTCATTTGGCTTAATGACCTTTCATGACTGAAACATTTTAAAGGGCAAGGGCTAAAATAAAGGATACCATGCAAAAGTAGTCACAGTTTTCAATCTTTCAGATAAAAAACGAAGCCCACCTTACCAGTTATTTTCATATAAAGTCAGAAAAGCAAAGTCTGCCATGTCATTGACTCAGAAGTCAAGCTTGTGATAACCTCTCTGGCCATGCTACGGTTAACTGCAGCTCCTCTGAGGCGAGACAACCTGGGGGAATGTGTTGTGTTTTCTCCGGCCCAGAGCAGAAGGGGCTTACTGGCCCCAGCCTCGAACGGGAGATAAAAAGAAGATTACCGGCCTTCCCTCCCTGCATTCCTTCCCCTCATTGAGGCGAAAGTGCCATCTCAATAGGAAGCCCTTTGGAAGCCCTCTGGGATCTGCTTTGACATTCCTGGATCACTTGAGTCTTTTATCTCCACTGATATCGTTTATGAATTGGGATGGGAAGTCATCTCATCAAGTGCTGGCGAGCAGAGCTGGCTAAGGGAAATTATGGGTGTGCTGATATTGGCAGGAAGTTGTTTGTCGCTGGTAGTTTTAAAGGACGAGTACTAGCAAACACAAAATCAGTCTTTGTGAATTTTTTTGGCAGACAATTCGAAAGGTAGAAAAAGATGACACCATATTGGTGGTTCAGCTATTATAGGAACCAAGAAGGACTTACTTAGTTGGAGGATAGTGCTTGGAACACCAAGGGTGTGGGTTTGATTCCCTTTTTGGCCACATGTACTGGAGGCCTAAGTGGCTTTGGATGCTAAACAACCATATTGCCCTAATGGTTTTGATTACTGTCACAATGGTGGCTTGCATGTTAGAGAAATGATTTGAATCTGACAATTTCGTCTTATTCAGGCTATCAGACTAATGCATGACTACCAACTAGGGCCGGGTGACATATAGAATTATACATCGCCACTCACAACAAAGACGAACGGCAACTTCTTCCTTTCCGACAAGCAGTTTCAACTCGCTATTTGCATTTGAGGTTTGGTCCAACAGAGTCGTTCATATGGACACCGAAACGCTTAGACACTATTTTACTGTAATAGACGAGGACTTAACCTTTCTGATGATACCCTTTTTATATGTCAACTATCAACATGTAGAACAGAGCAGAACCTACTAAAACGAGAGTATCAATGAACATGACTGTGGAAAATGTATGCTTAGTTTCTGTCGTGCGTGGCATTGCGGTTCCACGTACCGCTAGCATCATTTTAGCCACAAACTGATGTGCTAGCTGTCTAGTCTGTTTTTATAAATTAGCATAAAAATACACATTTATGTAAGGAATTGGCAACTCGTTCTGAGAAATAAGGATCTTCTCCAGGTAGGCCACTTGATTTCAATATCTTAAAGTGAACAGGCTATGTTGTTCAAACAGTTGGAAATGGACAGGAGGCTCTATTCATAACAGTTCAAATGTTCTACCTCGTTAGCAAGCAAATAGATCCACGTTGTCTAGACTTCTATAAAGATGAGCTGTCTACTCACAAGCACGTGGCCTTGTGCTCGAGGGCTTGTGTATGAGACCTGTGTTCTATAATGCCTGCTACAACAAGTTGGACATTATTAGTGGATGCGCATGGTTCTGGTTAAATTTGTAACCAAAAATCAAAATTTTCATAGACATACTTGAAAGCCAGATCAGTGATTGTAGCAAAAAAAATGCAGATTAATAATGAAACTATTTGTGGGTGTTATTATTGTGGAAGGCTTATATTTAGCCTAGGTATAATATTACATGCCCTGAATTCATTAGATTATTCCTGACTGTTTCAAATGCAGTGCATTGACCTTTTAATTGTCCAACAGCTTATTTAGAGAAAACGTTACAGAAATTGAGACGTATTCCATAAGTTTGGAAAAAATCTAAATATGATTTTTAGGCCATATCACCAGCCCTACTACCAACCAGCTAGAGTCATGAGACCTCATGACCGATGTTTCGTTATGTAGTCATTTACCAACAGTGTGAACTACTCCTAGTGGCTTTGGATTGGTATCGAGTATTGTTTCTGTTGTCATGCTTTTTTAATCACAGTTTCCCTATAGGTTTTAAAATCTTCTGTTTTGTTTACACCATCTGTGTATTTTGGTTATTTTTCTGATCCACATGTCTTTCAAATCTCCAAACGTTTATCCCTGCCACCACACTAAACTGTTTACTCACTGTTTGCTGCTCCCAAAAGGGATTTTGTAAGAAGCTTTGGGGATACAATAACACATTTCTTTTGGTACCGACCCTTTGAAATGTTATTGCGTAACTAAGTCTTCTAAATCGTCTTCACTTTTGGGAGCAGCTGCTCTGCTACCTTTTGGATGTGTTTGTAGAGGGTCCTCAGCAAGAGATTTGATTTCACATAGGCTTTTTTATGGATTGAATTCATAATTCATGGTTTACGTATTTATTGCCTTAGTATAACAGCTTCACATACCAAAAAAACTGTTTTTCTCTTGTTGCTGGCATTGCACTCAATTCTGCCACGCGCATCCAGCCGGATAACATTGACACTAAGTTGACCCCGCTAACCAGGAAGCCCATCGATATCCCATTTCGGCCATCCACTCGAAGCCATTCCGGCAACTGTGGAAATGATATAGTGAACATGCTAACTGTGCTCATCGCCCTCGCGACGAACCGCTGATGAACCAGCGCCGTCACGTGGGGGAGTACCCCGTTCGACAAAGGGAACCATTAGATGGAAGACGACCCAGTCCTCTTCGAGGTTAATTGGAATTATGGTCACTAATCAAGTGCGGCGACGTGGACCCGGGAGCAGTTAACAGGTTTAGTTAGTTGCAACGGCAGAGAATGGTTGGTGACCGGAATCACCATATAACATGCCCTTTGCGTAGTTTGCTATAGTAATCACTCCCAATAGTATGACTTTTTATTGATTTAGGATGATGGTGTCTTCATACGTGATTATTCAATGGTCATTTCTGGCCAACAAGGCCATGAACACTCAAAGGCCATAGGTCAAATCGCAGAAAGAGCCACTGTGGTGGCACTGTTCAAATTCCCACCATAATGGGCAGAAATGCTCTTCTGATTATCATTCATGGGGCAAGGGTTTTGGTATGTGTTAAGGCTATCTATGGGGCTAGTCTATTCATGTGTGATATAGACATCTAGCATAAATGTCTGAAAATCTTGGCTCTCATCTGCATGGTCCATGTGTTGTTGGATTGCTGGGTCATAATGTGCGAATTTGTCGTAATTGGAAAATCGTGTGTTGAGTGGGTGTTTGTGTTACTAGACTAGACTGTTGTGTTTTGGTGTCTGGTTTATATATGGTGTGTGTGGGAGCAGGGATTTGTAGGGCTGACTAATCCTCCCTTACTCAGCACTCATTGTGCACTTTCAGAGTAGAGCAAACGGCTCCAAAACACACACAGGCATTTGAACTAGTAATGTAACACCAGAAAAATATTTTATTGTTATAGTCGTCACTGCCTTGAACTATTCTGCTGCATATAACAAGTCAGCGTTTCCCAAAAGCCTCATGTGCTCTTTTCCCCTCTTTCTTTCCTAACCGAGGATACACATTTTTATCTGACTGCCTGCCTCCTTTAAAAAGTCAAGTCTTGCAGACTACATGAGATCATTAGCTCTGAACGACTCGAGAGGTCAAAGGTGACCACTCTTCAGAGACTCTGGACATACTGCTCCAGGAGACATGTTCGCTGAAGGAAGCCTCGATGCAGGCAGGCCCCATGCCCGCCCCCAAATTATTTTCCCTGAGGAGAGAAGTGGTGGGGGGTGGAGGGAGAAGTAAAAGGGGGGTTAGAGTAGCACTGTCTTGGTTGAGGCTTTCCAGACCTGCCTCCGGGTCGGGGATGGGCTCTGATGTACCCAATGGGGCATTAAACATGCATTCTCTTTCTCTCACTCACTCGCTCCACTCTTCCTCTGTCATTGTCTTATTTCTGTTCTCCGTCTCTTGAGGCTTTTAGTCTGCTCTCTCCCTCAGTCAATCTTTTATTTCTTCAGTGGCTGTCTGCTGTCTTCTCTCACTCTACTAATGATTTCTCTGTTTTCAGATGCTCAGTTATCGCTCTTTCTCTCTGTCATTCAGTCTGACCTCTACTCTTCCTTTGTAGGGCCTCACTTGCAACCCCTCTTTTCCCTCTTTGTTTTTTATTTGGCCCCCTTTTTCTCTCAAATTTTGAGCTTGTCTCATCGCTGCAACTCCCTAACGGGGTCGGGAGGCGAAGGTCGAGTCATGCGTCCTCCGAAACATGGCCCGCCGAACCACGCTTCTTAACACCCTCCCGCTTAACTCGGAAGCCAGCCGCACCAATGTGTCGGAGGAAGCACTGTTCAATTTATTGTAAAGTGTGGGATTAAGCTTATGCCAGACTTAGCCTACGTTTGAACCTCTCCCTTATTAATTTCAAAGTATGTTCATGACCGAATTTTCATATAAATCATCTAAAAAAAAAATAAAAAAATCATATTAACCCCTCTTGCAGAATATGCTTTGGCAAGATTTTGAGTAATGCAATAAATATCAAAATATTCTATATAAAAAAATGGAGTGGCAAAGACTCCAGTGGTCATTCATAATTCATTGAATAATATTAGATGTTTGGTGAATCTATGTTTTATTATTCCTGGTAGATACTACTGGTTATGATTGCAGACAGAGCCCAGAGAATGGGACGGTGCAATATTGAATCAATCATATTTTGATAAGGTGCCTGCATGGGGATGTCTACCTCACCCAGAGATATGCCCATACTGTAGAGATGCACCTAGCGTACTGAAACTTCACTGTAGGCATAATACAGATATTGCCATCTAGACTTGCCCTAGCAAACAAATACATTACATTAGCTACCTAAATGTGAAGTAAACTCAACTGAGGAGTAATCGAAAATTGAGTTTTTGTTTTGTTTGTATTTTACCCCTTTTTTCGCCCCAATTTCGTGATATCCAATTGCGATCCAATTACGGTCTCATCGTTGCAACTCCCCAACGGGCTCGGGAGAGGCGAAGGTGGAGTCACGCATCCTCCGAAATTTGACCCGCCAAACCGCGCTCCTTAAAACTTCTTATGGCTTGAATCCCGTTAGCAGGATCGATATGACGACAGCCAGTGAAAGTGCAGGGCGGCAAATTCAAAACAACAAAAATCTCATAATTAAAATTCTTCAAACATACAAGTATTATACACCATTTTAACCTGTTGGGTCTAGGGGGCAGCATTTGCACGTCTGGATAAAAAAAATGTACCCGATTTAATCTGGTTACTAATCCTACCCAGTAACTAGAATATGCATATACTTATTATATATGGATAGAAAACACTCTAAAGTTTCCAAAACTGTTTGAATGGTGTCTGTGAGTATAACAGAACTCATTTGGCAGGCAAAACCCTGAGACATTTTCTGACAGGAAGTGGATACCTGATGTGTTGTATTGACTTTAAACCTATCCCATTGAAAAACACAGGGGTTTAGGAATATTTTGGCACTTCCTATTGCTTCCACTAGATGTCACCAGCCTTTACAAAGTGTTTTGAGTCTTCTGGAGGGAGATCTGACCGAACAAGAGCCATGGAACGGTGATGTCCCATTAGACACCTGGCGCGCTACTTCATGTTGGGTACCCTCGTTCCAATACGTTATAAAAGGCTATGCATTCGTCCACCTTGAATATTATTCATGTTCTGGTTAAAAAAGGCCCTAATGATTTATGCTATACAACGTTTGACATGTTTGAACGAACGGAAATATATTTTTTCCCCTCGTTCATGACGAGAAGTCCGGCTGGCTTACATCATGTGCTAACGAGACGGAGATTTTTGGACATAAATGATGAGCTTTTTTGAACAAAACTACATTCGTTATGGACCTGTGATACCTGGAAGTGACATCTGATGAAGAGAATCAAAGGTAATGGATTATTTACATAGTATTTTCGATTTTAGATCTCCCCAACATGACGTCTAGTCTGTATCGCAACGCGTATTTTTCTGGGCACAGTGCTCAGATTATTGCAAAGTGTGATTTCCCAGTAAGGTTATTTTTAAATCTGGCAAGTTGATTGCGTTCAAAAGATGTAAATCTATAATTCTTTAAATGACAATATAATATTTTACCAATGTTTTCTAATTTTAATTATTTAATTTGTGACGCTGACTTGACTGCCGGTTATTGGAGGGAAACGATTTCCTCAACATCAATGCCATAGTAAAACGCTGTTTTTGGATATAAATATCAACTTGATAGAACTAAAAATGCATGCATTGTCTAACATAATGTCCTAGGAGTGTCATCTGATGGAGATTGTAAAAGGTTAGTGTATCATTTTAGCTGGTTTTATGGTTTTGGTGACCCTGTCTTTGACTTGACAAAACATTACACACAACTCTTGTAAATGTACTGTCCTAACATACTCTAAATTTATGCTTTCGCCGTAAAACCTTTTTGAAATCGTAAAACGTGGTTAGATTAAGGAGATGTTTATCTTTCAAATGGTGTAACATAGTTGTATTTTTGAAAAATTTGAATTTTGACATTTATTTGGATTCAAATTTGCCGCTCTTGAAATGCACCTGCTGTTGATGGAGTGCACCACGGGTGGCACGCTAGTGTCCCACCTAGCCCCAAGAGGTTAAAGCTTTACTTCTTGTTAATCCAGTCACACTGTCTGATTTCAAAAAGGCTTTACGGCGAAAGCAAACCATATGATTATGTTAGGTCAGCGCCGACACAAAAAACACAGCCATTTTCCAGCCAAAGAGAGGAGTCACAAAAAGCAGAAATAGAGAAAATGAATCACTAACCTTTGATGATCTTCATCAGATGACACTCATATGACTTCATGTTACACAATACATGTATGTTTTGTTCGATAAAGTTCATATTTATATCCAAAAATATCAGTTTACATTGGCGCATTATGTTCAGTAATCTTTTGCCTCAAACATCCGGTGATTTTGCAGAGAGCCACATCAATATACAGAAATACTCATCATAAATGTTCATGAAAATACAAGTGTTATACATGGAACTTTAGATAAACTTCTCCTTAATGCAACCGCTGTGTCAGATTTCAAAAAAGCTTTACCGAAAAAGCAACAATCTGAGTACGGCGCTCAGACACAAAAACTTGCCATACAATATATCTGCCATGTTGGAGTCAACAATAGTCAGAAATAGCATTATAAATATTCACTTACCTTTGATGATCTTCATCAGAATGCACTCCCAGGAATCCCAGGTCCACTATAAATGTTTGTTTTGTTCGATAAAGTCCATCCTTTATGTCCAAATACCTCCTTTTTGTTCGCGCCTTCAGTTCACAAATCCAAATTCCCGACGCACATATCAGGCGAAAACTAAAAAATGTCCATTACAGTTCGTAGAAACATGTCAAACTATGTATAGAATCAATCTTTAGGATGTTTTTATCGTAAATCCGCAATAAAGTTTTAACCGGAGAAATCCTTTGTCTTCAGAAATGCAATGGAACTGAGCTACCTCTCACGTGAGCACGCAGGCCTGAGCCTCATGCCCTGCTGGCAGTGTTCTGACTCCAGGAGCTCTTATTCATCCCCACCTTACAGTAGAAGCCTCAAACAAGGTTCTAAAGACTGTTGACATCTAGTGGAAGCCTTAGGAAGTGCATAATGACCCCACAGACACTGTAGTTTGGATAGGGAATCAATTGAAAAACTACAAACCACTTCCTGTTTGGATTTTTTCTCAGGTTTTTGCCTGCCATATGAGTTCTGTTATACTCACAGACATCATTCAAACAGTTTTAGAAACTTCAGAGTGTTTTCTATCCAAATCTACTAATAATATGCATATCTTAGTTTCTGGGAGTGAGTAGCAGGCAGTTTACTCTGGGCATGTCAGTCATCCAAGCTACTCAATACTGCCACCATCCATAAGACGTTAATGCACGCTTAACCCGGAGGAAGGAAACATCGTTCAACTGACGACCAAAGTCAGCCTGCAGGTGCCCGGCCCGCCACAAGAAGTTGCTGGAGTGCGATGAGACAAGTAAAGCCCACTCCCCTACCAAACCCTCCCCTAACCCGGACAACGCTGGGCCAATTGTGCGCCGCCCTATGGGACTACCGGTCACTGCCGGTTGTGACACAGCCTGGGATCGAACCCAGGTTCTGTAGTGACGCCTCAAGCACTGCGATGCAGTGCCTTAGACCGTTGCACCTCTTGGGATGCCTTAAATTGGAGACTTTTAACTTGAAAACGTGCAGGATACCTAATGTACTTGTCCTCTTGCTCAGTTGTGCACCTGGGCCTCCCACTCCTCTTTCTATTCTGGTTAGAGCCAGTTTACGCTGTTTTGTGAAGGGAGTGGTACACAGCGTTGTACGAGATCTTCAGTTTCTTGGCAATTTGTCGCATGGAATAGCCTTTATTTCTCAGAACAAGAATAGACTGACGAGTATCAGAAGAAAGGTCTTTGTTTCTGGCCATTTTGAGCCTGTAATAGAACCCACAAGTGCTGATGCTCCAGATACTCAACTAGTCTAAAGAAGGCCAGTTTTATTGCTTCTTTAATAAGAACAACAGTTTTCAGCTGTGCAAATGTAACGGATGTGAAATGGCTAGTTAGTTAGCGGTGGTGCGCGCTAATAGCATTTCAATCAGTGACGTCACTCGCTCTGAGACTTGAAGTAGGGTTTCCCCTTGCATTGCAAGGGCCGCGGCTTTTGTGGCGCGATGGGTAACGATGCTTCGTGGGGTGTCAGTTGTTGATGTGTGCAAGGGTCCCTGGTTCGAGCCCGGGTTGGGGCGAAGAGAGGGACGGAACCTACACTGTTACACAAACATAATTGCAAAAGGGTTTTCTAATATTCAATTAGCCTTTTATAAACTTGGATTAGCTAACACAACGTGCCATTGGAACACGAGTGATGGTTGCTGATAATGGGCCTCTGTAGATATTCCATTAAAAGTCAGCCATTTCAAGCTATAATAGTAATTTGCAACATTAACAATGTCTACACTGTATTTCTGATCAATTTGATGTCATTTTAATGGACAAAAAATGTGCATTTCTTTATTAAACAAGGACATTTCTAAGTGACCCCAAACTTTTGAACGTTGTGTGTGTGTGTGTGTGTGTGTGTATCGATGGATAGATTAGATAGATAGCAACCCATTGTTCCCCGAGAGCCGAAGACGTGGATGTCGATAGAGGAAGCCCCCCGCACCTCTCTGATTCAGAGCGGTTGGGTTAAATGAGGAAGACACATTTCAGTTGAATACATTCAGTCCTTATATATGAGATCCGTAATTGTTTTTCGGTTTTAGAGTTGTTTAAGGTTTCAAAAATGCAGCACCAGTCAAAAGTTTGGACACCTACTATTTCAAGGGTTTTTCTTTATTTTTCTACTATTTTCTACATTGTAGAATAATAGTGAAGATGTCAAAACAATGAAATTACACATATGGAATCATGTAGTAACCAAAAAAGTGTTAAACAAATGAAAATATACTTATATTTGAGATTGTTCAAATAGCCACCTTTTGCCTTGATGACAGCTTTGCACACTCTTGGCATTCTCTCAACCAGCTTCATGAGGTAGTCACCTGGAATGCATTTCAATTAACAGGTGTGCCTTCTTAAAAGTTAATTTGAGAAATGTCTTTCCTTCTTAATGCGTTTGAGCCAATCAGTTGTGTTGTGACAATGTAGTGGTGGTATACAGAAGATGGCCCTATTTGGTAAAATACCAAATCCATATTATGGTAAGAACAGCTCAAATAAGAAAAGACAGCCCATCATTACTTTAAGACGTTTTAGGTCAGTCAATCCGGAAAATGTCAAGAACTTCGAACGTTTCTTCAAGTGCTATAACGAAACTGTCTCTCATGACGACCGCCTCAGGAAAGTAAGACCCAGAGTTATCGCTGCTGCAGAGGATAAGTTCATTCGATTTTCCAGCCCAAATAAATGCTTCACAGAGTTCAAGTAACAGACACATCAACTGTTCAGAGGAGACCGTGTGACTCAGGCCTTCCTGGTTGAATTGCTGCGAAGAAACCACTACTAAAGGACACCAATAATAAGAAGAGACTTGCTTGGGCCAAGAAACTCAAGCAATGGACATTAGACGGGTGGAAATCTGTCCTTTTTAGTCCGAGTCCAAATGTGAGACTTTGGGTTCCAATGTCCACGTCTTTGTGAGACGCAAAGTAGGTGAACGGATGATCTCCGCATGCATGGTTCCCACCGTGAAGCATGGAGGAGGTGTGATGAGGTGTGATGGTGTGGGGATGCTTTTCTGGTGACACTGTCAGTGATTTTATTTAGAATTTAAGGCACACTTAACCAGCATGGCTACCACAGCATTCTGCAGCAATACACCATCCCATCTGGTTTGGGCTTAGTGGGACTATCATTTGTTTTTCAACAGGACAATGACCCAACACTGCTCCAGGCTGTTTAAGGGCTATTTGACCAAGAAGGAGAGTGATGGAATACTGCATCAGATGACCTGGCCTCCACAATCACCCGACCTCAATCCAATTGAGGTGGTTTGGGATGAGTTGGACCGCAGAGTGTCCAACTCAAGGAAAGGCAGCCAACAAGTTCTCAGCATATGTGGGAACTCCTTCAAGACTGTTGAAAAAGCATTACAGGTGAAGCTGGTTGAGAGAATGCCAAGACTGTGCAAAGCTGTCATCAAGGCAAAGGGGGGTTACTTGGAAAAATCTAAAATATATGTTGATTTATCACTTTTGGTTACTACATGATTCCTTATTTGTTATTTCATAGTTTTGACGTCTTCACTATTATTCTACATTGTGGAATATAGTAAAAATAAAGAAAAACCCTTGAATGAGTAGGTGTGTCCAAAGTTTTGACTGGTACTGTATGTAATTTTCTTAACCCATCTATTCACTAAATTACAGCATAGGTTTCAAGTATCCTGCTAGCTAGTCTTGGTTATTAGTCTGGTGACTGATTTTGATTTAAAGTGACTGATTTAAAATTATATATGACATTAGAATTATGCCTTAATCAATTACCTAGATGGATCAACTTCTTACTTTCACTTGTATCGACAGGTCAGTGGTTAGAAATATATGTTTATGATTCTGAGAGTTAATTACCTTATGTCAAACCATGGAAATGTGATGAGCATGACGAGTTTGCCGTTTTGTGAGGAGAATAAAAACGTTTTTTTCAATCAAGAGACGAGGAGCACGCATGACAAGGACAGCTGGAGCACACCTGATTGGTTGGGTTAAGCATGAATAGTAATTGAAATTGGGGAATACCATCTCCTACTACGTTCCCATTAAAGTGAGATGAGAAAATTATGGCTAATATTGTACGGCAAAGTATTGTGGTTGTGCAACATTGCGATGGTCACTCATGGTTCATTGTCATACATTCCTAACCAATCGCATTAATTATTCAAATCGACACCACATGAAATTATGGCTGATTAGTACATTTGTTGAAAGTAATGAGCATTGCAAACCAGAAGCATGGCGATTTTTGTGCACTTCTCGTCAACTGTTACTTCCGTCCCAAGGCTGTTACTCCCGCCCCACTGGCAGGTACAGAAGTAACGTTCACACAGCACACGTGAGCTGTCCAGAGCAAAAAGAAGCACCCATCAATCTACTCTCTGAGCTTATTTATTTTAGGGAAAATGTTTTGCCTCCAATAGTGAACGTACTAGCATATGTTGGTTACTGTTGATAGTCTGCAAAAAGAAAGCTACAAAAAGACACCTAGCATTTGTCTTGGCTAGCCTACTTTAGCCATGTCTTTCACTTTTGGAAAGTTTATCTTAAAGGGGCATCTTCTCAATTACATACTTTAGAAACAGAAATGAATGCAACTAATATAATACAATTCTAAAGAATAAAGTAATTACTTACATTGCTAAATTATATTACACCACTTTTTTAAATGCATATAATAACCAAATGTAGCTTGTTAATAGCTGAATATGGAGCAAAAGCATGCCAACCCTATAGGTACTGCATGACCCCATAAGAGCTACACCATGTCCGGGCCAGTAGATATTCTGTCCGGGCCAGTAGATATTCTGTCCGGGCCAGTAGATATTCTGTCCGGGCCAGTAGATATTCTGTCCGGGCCAGTAGATATTCTGTCCGGGCCAGTAGATATTTTGTCCGGGCCAGTAGATATTTTGTCCGGGCCAGTAGATATTTTGTCCGGGCCAGTAGATATTCTGTCCGGGCCAGTAGATATTCTGTCCGGGCCAGTAGATATTCTGTCCGGGCCAGTAGATATTCTGTCCGGGCCAGTATATATTTTGTCCGGGCCAGTAGATATTCTGTCCGGGCTAGTAGATATTCTGTTCAGGCCAGTAGATTTTTGGCCAACTGGTCCAGGTGAGAGAAAAAGTTCATGTTGGACCCTGGCGTGTTTCATATGCAGCTACGGAGTGGTGGCCGCATAAGCTATTTACTGTACTCTGATTTTACAAATAGCCATCTTGACTAGTTTATAAAAGATGTCAAACTGACTGAATAAAGTCGTTCTCCTAATGATGCTTACAGTGCTGGGAAGAAGTATCTGCCCCCTTTCGGATGTTCTCGAATTGCATATTTCTTATGCTGAATGTTGTCAGATCTTCAACCAAAACATAATATTAGATAAAGGAAACCGGAGTTTACAAAAAAATTATAACTTTTATTAATTAAATAAATAAAAGTATGCGACACCCAGTTCCCCTATGTGAAAAAGTAATTGCTCTGCATTTGGTTGCTGTCATTGCAGATAAAGTTGGCACAACCAGTTATTGAGTGTAAGGGGGCAATTACATTTTCACACAGGGGCATTGGGTGTTGAATAACTTTGTTTATGAAATAAGTATGTCATTCTTGTGTTATTTGTTCACTCAGGTTCCCTTTATCTAATATTAGGTTTTGGTTCAAGATCTGACAACATTCAGCAACATTCATTATCAAAAATATTTGTAAAAACAGAGAAAATCAGAAAGGGAGGAAATACTTTGTCACTGCACTGTATATGATATTTTCGAAGATATTGATATAGGTCTACAGATTTCATCCAAGTGTTGACAATGGAGTAGTCATCTGCTGCTTTCTGTGTCGCAAAGCCCATGTTTAACACCTGCTTCATTCTTCAATCATACCTGTATTGCAAATAGCTGAGAAAATGCCTATTAAAAGGATGCTTGACGCCTGTGGAAGTCCACTGACTCAAATGCAGTCAAAATGAAGTTTTCTGTGTTTTTATATCATATTGTACAACAGTTGATGCAAGTAAAAGTGTGAAAACATTTGATCAGTGTTATTTCTTGACAGTTGCTGGTTGAAAAATGCAATCTAGCATTACACCATGCCCAAACCGGATGCGAGCATGCGTCCGCCATCGTGTGCAAATTGATTTTGTCCCCCCACACCAAATGGGATCACGACACACAGGTTGAAATATCAAAACAAACTCTGAACCAATTATATTAATTTGGGGACAGATCGAAAAGCATTAAACATTTATGGCAATTTAGCTAGCTAGCTTGCAGTTGCTAGCTAATTTGTCCTATTTATCTAGCTATTTTGCTGTTGCTAGCTAATTTGTCCTGGGATGTAAACATTGAGTTGTTATTTTACCTGAAATGCACAAGGTCCTCTACTCCGATAATTAATCCATGGGGAGCCGGGCCGGCTACTTTTTCTATTTGGCTGGTTTCTCCATGTGCTTGTGGAAAACACTGCAATAGTCATTGGTCAGTTTGCAGAAAGATCTGCTGTGCGGCTATACAAATTCACTCCACCATGTACAGGTGTGCTCTTCTGCTATCAGTCTGGAACAGGAAAACAAACATACTGTAAAAGGGAGTTCTGAAACTTCAGTTCGTGACTCACACACACCCTGTCTCAGGGCGGCAGGTAGCCTAGTGGTTAGAGTTAGGGGCCAGTAACCGCAAGGATGCTAGTTCGAATCCCAGAGCCGACTAGGTGAAAAATCTGTTGTTCTGCCCTTGAGCAAGGCACTTTAGCCTAATTGCTCCAGGGTCGCTGTCAATAATGGCTGATCCCTGGCCGTGACCTCACTCTCTGAGGGTGTCTCATTGCTATATGCAAAAAATACATTTCCATTTTCGCACCACACACTTCTACAGGTTACTCTTGTATATGTGTGACCTGTAATAACAAAGACGAACAAAAACCTAGTCAGGCAGCACAGATATCCTCGTCCCGTATCTGTTTTTGCTGCCAGCCCTATGGCCATGACAGCCACCACAGGATTTGCCTACAGCCTACTATGCAGCTCAGACAAACACGCGAAAAGGTTAGAGCATGGAGGCCAACCAACTAAAATGTTTGGGTCTAGCCTTAAAGAAAGACCCAGTCCTTCAGAGGCCGACTGTACTTTCTCAGCGAGACCTAAATGTCAAACAGAAATGTCTAATATGCCGCTGTAACCACCACAAGAGAACCCCTGGTCTGTCTGTCATTAGCATCAAGCTTCCCGTTCACTTCAGAGTTGATATAATGCAGGTGTTCTGGCTCCGCGGAGGGGGGAGACGGTAATTAAAGCTAGCGATGGCTAAATTGCTTACGTCGTTAGCGTTGCATGCAAGCAGCCTCGCTCGCATTCTGTGCCACCCCTGTGGGTGTGTGAGATGGAGTTTAGGATGGGAGTTTTGAGAGTCCGTGAAGACAAATGAACCGTTTTATTTATATTTTCACCGTATAGTAGTGGATATGTGCACGATAAAGCAAGCCTGGTTGATGAAACCTACAGTTGACTTTGTAAAAGTTAGACTGCGCTTTTTCTTCTTTCCCTAGATGAGGAATGGACATACCATACCCCTCCACTAGCATACAAAGGAATGGAAATAACTTGCTCTACATTGAACTTCAGCTCGGTAGCCATATTTACGAGACCTTAACCTGTTTGGGCTAGGGGGCAGTATTGAGAATTTTGGAAAAAATATGTGCCCATTTTTAACTGCCTCCTACACCAACTCAGAAGCTAGAATATGCATATTATTGTTCAGGTTTGGATAGAAAACACCCTAAAGTTTCTAAAACTGTTTGAATGGTGTCTGTGAGTATAACAGAACTCCTATGGCAGGCAAAAACCTGACAAGGTTTCATGCAGGAAGTGGCCTGTTTGACAAGGAGTCGTGCGTCTTGCATCTGTTTATTGAAGAGTAAGGATGTTAGCTGTAACGTGACAATTCCCAGGGCTCCAATAGGCTCTCAGGACCCGGGAAAATCATGAAGGTTGACGAGGCAGCCTCGGGCTGAAACAGATTATCACCTTATTCAAGTGTCCCATTAGGTGACAATGGAATGAGGCGCGTGCGCGATTAGCCCCCGTGGAGTATTTTCATTAGGCTGTTTAGTTTATTGCAGATTCCCGGTCGGAATATTATCGCTTTTCTACGAGATAAATGGCATAAAAATTGGTTTTAAACAGCGGTTGACATGCTTCGAAGTACGGTAATGGAATATTTAGACATTTTTTGTCACGCCATGCGCCATGCGCACGACCGTGGATTACCATTCGTATAGTGTCTAGAACGCACGAACAAAACGACGCTATTTGGATATAACTATGGATTATTTGGGACCAAACCTACATTTGTTATTGAAGTAGAAGTCCTGGGAGTGCATTCTGACGAAGAACAGGAAAGGTAAGACATTTTTCTTATAGGAAATGTGATTATGGTGAAGGCTAATCTTGCCGGGTGTCTAAATAGCTAGCCGTGATGGCTGGGCTATGTACTTAGAATATTGCAAAATGTGCTTCATCCGAAAAGCTATTTTAAAATCGGACATATCGAGTGCATAGAGGAGTAATGTATCTATAATTCTTTAAATAATTGTTATGCTTTTTGTGAACGTTTATCGTGAGTAATTTAGCAAACTGTTAGTAAATTCCCCGGAAGTTTGCGGGGGGTATGCTTTTTCTGAACGTCACATGCTAATGTAAAAAGCTGTTTTTTGATATAAATATGAACTTGATTGAACAGACATGCATGTATTGTATAACATAATGTCCTAGGTGTGTCATCTGATGAAGATCATAAAAGGTTAGTGCTGCATTTAGCTGTGGTTTGGGTTTTTGGTGACATTATATGCTAGCTTGAAAAATGGGTGTCTCTCTGGGCACTCTCCTGACATAATCTAATGTTTTGCTTTCGTTGTAAAGCCTTTTTGAAATCGGACAGTGTGGTTAGATAAACGAGAGTCTTGTCTTTAAATAGCTGTAAAATAGTCATATGTTTGAGAAATTGAAGTAATAGTATTTCAAACGATTCAAAAATCGCGCCACTGGATTAGACTGGCTGTTACGTAGGTGGGACGAATTCGTCCCGCCTAGCCCATAGAGGTTAAACAGTTATGTTTTGCTCCAGAGAAAGCCTTTCATTCTGTTACAAAGTTTATGATCATTTGTGTGTCAGTAGGTACATTTTTTTGGGACCATGCCTGTACACACACACACACACACACACACACACACACACACACAACACTTTAGCGTGGATTAATGTGTGCTAGCCCGACAGGCATGAAAGTCTTCCTGCTTTTAGGCTCTTGCCATCTAAGATGACGAGGTGAATACAGCATGATAAATCTTGAAAGCAAAGGCACCATCTCTTTATCTTTTTCTTCCAGCTTATGTCCTTTACACAGGGCCCTCTGGGAGAAAAAAAATCTACCCCTTCCCCCCCTTCAACCCACTCACACAAACGCAACACACCCTTTACTCAAGTGGACCACGAACTCGTAGCTTGTTGACATTGGCTCAGCGGGCTGCCGAACAGTTGGCACATCACTTCTTTAACATGGGAGTGTCAGGTGGTAGAAACATCTGCTGGCTATCCCCCCCCCCCCCCCAAAACACTCCCACTCTTGGTTTCCCACACACATGCCCAACCACCAGATGTGTTGAAGCAATGCCACACTTTATACAGGCTTGAAAGAGCTTTAAATTACAGTCTATCCCCCTCTAAAATGTTTTCCCAACAGGCCTTAAGCCAAACAGAGAGGCACATTCTGTCAATCAAATTCCTCTTCAATGATACGGTGCGCGCCTTCCCAGCCGACCGGTTGCTGTCGCTGAAGAAAATAGTCCAATCGGGTTGGTTGTTGCCTGGAGACGGGGAAGAAGAGAGGCATAAACATACTCACTGTGATCATACAATCTCCATCTCTCCCTGTTTATCTCTACCTCATATACTTCCACTCTCTTCACAATTCCATTATTGTCTAATCATTTTGTTACCCTTCCCTCTTTCCTGCACTATTTAACTTCAAACCCATGTGAATTATTGCATGTGAGAGTAGTTGAATGACCCTGCTTTCACACTCCGTCACCAGTCCAGCAGATCACTCAACTTGTGGCTGGCACTGCTTTCATCTGCACATGGTGGGTAACTAGGTCATGTTTGTTAGGTGACAAACAGAATAACACAGACTGAAACAGGGAGGCACTACCTGTACTTGTCCAATAAGAAACTCATTTTTGTTTTCCATTGCAAAATGTTTGCGTTGCGTGGTGGCCTATTGCACACATCAAGGGAGAATGACTGCCCCCTCTCATTGAAGCCACGAAAGTTTAAGGCCAACAGCAATACATAATGCATTGTCAGCAAAAAACAGGATCCTCCATTATAGTGAATTGAAAAACATTTGGGGAGTTTCTCCCATTCTGCAGATCCTCTCAAGCTCTGTCAGGTTGGATGGGGAGCATCGCTGCACAGCTATTTTCAGGTCTCTTCAGAGATGTTCAATCGGGTTCAAGTCCAGGCTCTGGCTGGGCCACTCAATGACATTTAGAAACTTGTCCCGAAGCCATTCCCCCGTTGTCTTGGCTGTGGGCTTAGGGCCGTTGACCTGTTGAAAGGTGAACCTTCGCCCAAGACTGAGGTCCTGAGCGCTCTCTGTACTTTGCTCTATTAACCTTTCTCTCAATCCTGACTAGTCTCTCAGTCCGTGGTGCTGAAAAACATCCCCACAGCATGATGCTGCCACCACCATTCTTCACCGTAGGGATGGTATTGGCCAGGTGATGAGCAGTGCCTGGTTTCCTCCAGACATGATGCTTGGCATTCAGGCCAAATAGTTCAATATTCAAACCAGAGAATCTTTATGTGAGAATCTTTGAGTCCTTTATGTGCCTTTTGGCAAACTCCAAGTGGGCTATCATGTGCCTTTTTTACTGAGTGGCTTCTGTCTGGCCACTCTACAATAAAGGCCTGATTGGTGGAGTGCTGCAGAGATGGTTGTCCTTCTCCACAGAAGAACTCTAGAGCTCTGTCAGAGTGACCGTTTTTGGTCACCTCCTTGACCAAGGCCCTTCTCCCCCAATTGCTCAGTTTGGCCAGGCAGCCAGCTCTAGGAAGAGTCTTGGTGGTTCCTAACATCATCCATTTAAGAATGATGGAGGCCACAGTGTTCTTGGGGACCTTCAGTGCTGCATACATTTTTTGGGGGTACCATTCCCCAGATCTGTGCCTCGACACAATCCTATCTTGGAGCTCTACAGACAATTCCTTCAACATCATGGCTTGGTTTTTGCTCTGACATGCACTGTCAACTGCGGGACTTTGTATAGACAGGTGTGTGCCTTTCCAAATGATGTCCAATCAATTGACTTTACCACAGATGGACTCAATTCAAGTTGTAGAAGCATCTCAAGGACGATCAATGGAAACAGGATGCACCTGAGCTCAATTTCGATGGAAACAGGATGCACCTGAGCTCAATTTCGAGTCTCATAGCAAAGGGTCTGAATACTTAACCTGTTTTCACTTTGTCCTTATGGGGTATTGTGTGTAGATTGAGAATTAAAAAAAAATATATATATATTTATTTATATATATATATATTTTTTATATATATTTTTATATATTTATATATATATATATATATTTTTTATATATATTTATATATATATTTTTATATATTTATTTATTTCACCTTTATTTAACCAGGTAGGCAAGTTGAGAACAAGTTCTCATTTACAATTGCGACCTGGCCAAGATAAAGCAAAGCAGTTCGACAACATACAAAAACAGAGTTACACATGGAGTAAAACAACATACAATCAATGATGCAGTAGAATTTTTTTTAATTTAAAAATAAATAAATAAATAAAAAATAAATAAAAATAAGACTATATACAATGTGAGCAAATGATGTGAGATAAGGGAGGTAAAGGCAAAAAAATGCCATGGTGGCAAAGTAAATAAAGTACAGCAAGAAAAACACTGGAATGGTAGATTTGTAGTTTGAAGAAAGTTCAAAGATAAAATATAAATAATATGGTGCAAAGGAGCAAAATAAATAAAATAAATAAATACAGTAGGGGAAGAGGTGGTAGTTTGGGCTAAATTATAGATGGGCTATGTACAGGTGCAGTGATCTGTGAGCTGCTCTGACAGCTGGTGCTTAAAGCTAGTAAGGGAGATAAGTGTTTCCAGTTTCAGAGATTTTTGTAGTTCGTTCCAGTCATTGGCAGCAGAGAACTGGAAGGAGAGACGACCAAAGGAGGAGTTGGCTTTAGGGGTGACCAGAGAGATATACCTGCTGGAGCGCGTGCTACAGGTGGGTGCTGCTATGGTGACCAGTGAGCGGAGATAAGGGGGGACTTTACCTAGCAGGGTCTTGTAGATGATCTGGAGCCAATGTGTTTGGCGACGAATATGAAGCGAAGGCCAGCCAACGAGAGCGTACAGGTCGCAGTGGTGGGTAGTATATGGGGCTTTGGTGACAAAACGGATGGTACTGTGATAGACTGCATCCAGCTTGTTGAGTAGGGTATTGGAAGCTATTTTGTAAATGACATCGCCGAAGTCGAGGATTGGTAGGATGGTCAGTTTTACGAGGGTATGTTTGGCAGCATGAGTGAAGGATGCTTTGTTGCGAAATAGGAAGCCAATTCGAGATTTCACTTTGGATTGGAGATGATTGATGTGAGTCTGGAAGGAGAGTTTACAGTCTAACCAGACACCTAGGTATTTGTAGTTGTCCACAAATTCTAAGTTAGAACCGTCCAGAGAAGTGATGCTGGACAGGCGGGCAGGTGCAGGCAGCGATCGGTTGAAGAGCATGCATTTAGTTTTACTTGTGTTTAGGAGCAGTTGGAGACCACGGAAGGAGAGTTGAATGGCATTGAAGCTCGTCTGGAGGATTGTTAACACAGTGTCCAAAGAAGGGCCAGAAGTGTACAGAATGGTGTCGTCTGCGTAGAGGTGGATCAGAGATTCACCAGCAGCAAGAGCGACATCATTTATGTATACAGAGAAAAGAGTTGGCCCAAGAATTGAACCCTGTGGTACCCCCATAGAGACTGCCAGAGGTCCAGACAGTAGGCCCTCCGATTTGACACACTGAACTCTGTCAGAGAAGTAGTTGGTGAACCAGGCGACGCAATCGTTTGAGAAACCAAGGCTACTGAGTCTGCCGATGAGGATGTGGTGATTAACAGAGTCAAAAGCTTTAGCCAGGTCAATGAATACGGCAGCACAGTATTGTTTCTTATCGATGGCGGTTACGATGTCGTTTAGGACCTTGAGCGTGGCTGAGGTGCACCCATGACCAGCTCTGAAACCAGATTGCATAGCGGAGAGGGTGCGGTGGGATTCGAAATGGTCGGTAATCTGTTTGTTGACTTGGCTTTCGAAGACCTTAGAAAGGCAGGGTAGGATGGATATAGGTCTGTAGCAATTTGGGTCAAGAGTGTCACCTCCTTTGAAGAGGGGGATGACAGCAGCTGCTTTCCAATCTATGGAAATCTCAGACGACACGAAAGAGAGGTAAAACAGGCTAGTAATAGGGGTTGCAATAATTTCGGCAGATAGTTTTAGAAAGAAAGGGTCCAGATTGTCAAGCCCAGCTGATTTGTATGGGTCCAGATTTTGCAGCTCTTTCAGAACATCAGCTGAATGGATTTGGGAGAAGGAGAAATGGGGGAGGCTTGGGCGAGTAGCTGTGGGGGGTGCAGTGCTGTTGAATGCAGTAGGGGTAGTTAGGTGGAAAGCATGGCCAGCCGTAGAAAAATGCTTATTGAAATTCTCAATTATAGTGGGCTTATCGGTGGTGACAGAGTTTCCTATCCTCAGTGCAGTGGGCAATTGGGAGGAGGTGTTCTTATTCTCCATGGACTTTACAATGTCCCAGAACTTTTTAGAGTTGGAGTTGCACGAAGCGAATTTCTGTTTGAAAAAGCTAGCCTTGGCATTTCTAACTGCCTGTGTGTATTGGTTTCTAACTTCCCTAAAAAGTTGCATATCGCGGGGGCAGTTCGATGCTAATGCAGAACGCCACAGGATATTTTTGTGTTGGTTAAGGGCAGTCAGGTCTGGGGAGAACCAAGGGCTATATCTGTTCCTGGTTCTAAATTTCATGAAAGGGGCATGCTTATTTAAGATGGAGAGGAAGGCATTTTTTTAAAATAACCAGGCATCCTCTACTGACGGGATGAGGTCAATATCCTTCCAGGATACCAGGGCCAGGTCGATTAGAAAGGCTTGCTCGTTGAAATGTTTCAGGGAGCGTTTGACAGTGATGAGTGGAGGTCGTTTGACCGCTGACCCATTACGGGTGCAGGCAATGAGGCAGTGATCGCTGAGATCTTGGTTGAAAACAGCAGAGGTGTATTTAGAGGGCACGTTGGTTAGGATGATATCTATGAGGGTGCCAGTGTTTGCGGCTTTGGGGTTGTACCTGGTGGGTTCATTAATAATTTGTGTGAGATTGAGGGCATCAAGCTTGGATTGTAGGATGACTGGGGTGTTAAGCATGTCCCAGTTTAGGTCACGTAGTAGCACGAGCTCTGAAGATAGATGGGGGGCAATCAGTTCACATATGGTGTCCAGAGCACAGCTAGGGGCCGAGGGGGGTCTATAGCAGGCGGCAACGGTGAGAGACTTGTTTTTGGAGAGGTGGATTTTTAAAAGTAGAAGTTCAAATTGTTTGGGTACAGACCTGGATAGCAGGACAGAACTCTGCAGGCTATCTCTGCAGTAGATTGCAACACCGCCCCCTTTGGTCGTTCTATCTTGTCTGAAAATGTTGTAGTTAGGGATGAAGATTTCAGAGTTTTTGGTGGACTTCCTAAGCCAAGATTCAGACACAGCTAGGACATCCGGGTTGGCAGAGTGTGCTAAAGCAGTGAATAAAACAAACTTAGGGAGGAGGCTTCTAATGTTAACATGCATGAAACCAAGGTTATTACGGTTACAGAAGTCATCAAAAGAGAGCGCCTGGGGAGTAGGAGTGGAGCCAGGCACTGCAGGGCCTGGATTCACCTCTACATCCCCAGAGGAGCAGAGAAGAATAAGTATGAGGGTACGGCTAAAAGCTATAAGAATTGGTCGTCTGTGACGTCCAGAATAGAGAGAAAAAGGAGCAGGTTTCTGGGGGCGATAAAATAGCTTCAAGGTATAATGTACAGACAAAGCTATGGTGGGATGTGAGTACAGAGGAGGTAAACCTAGGCATTTAGTGATTATGAGAGAGATATTGTCTCTAGAAACATCATTGAAACCAGAAGATGTCATAGCATGTGTGGGTGGAGGAACTGAGAGGTTGGATAAGGTATTATGAGCAGGGCTAGAGGCTCTACAGTGAAATAAGCCAATAAACACTAACCAGAACAGCAATGGAGAAGGCATATTGACATTAAGGAGAGGCATGCTTAGTCGAGTGATCAAAGGGTCCAGTGAGATTCAGACAGCTAGCCGGGCCATAGGTAGCAAGCTGGTGGAAGATGGGAGGGAGGTCTGTTTTTAGCCACCTCGTGCGTTTCCGTCTGTGGGTTCCGTGTGGAAGGGGGGGGGACCTGTCCAAGTTGGCAAAATAGTTAGTTATAGTGGCCCAAGAAAAAGTGTCCGATAGACCTATTCAGATCGCAGCCGAAAAGACAGCTAACGATTAGCGGGCCGCAGATGGGCGATCAGGTTACGTCGCGACGGAGGGGCCAGTTGGATAACTCCCTTGGGCAGATAACGTCGGTGGTCCAGTCGTGAAGACCCGATGGGGCTCCGCATCGGCAGTAAAACGGGTCAGGATAGGTGAGTTGTAGCCCAGGAGACACTTCAGCTGGCTAGCTCAGGAATAGCCCAGGAGTGGCTGACGGAACTCTTCAGCTGGCTAGCTGGCTAGCTCCGTAATAATGTGTGTTAATTCCATGACCGACGTTGCCAATAGTCACTCAGGTAGCAGCTAGTTAGCTGCAAGATCCAGGTGTAAATGTCCAGAGCCTGCGGTAGAAATCGGGGAAAGGAGAGAGAATAGGTCCGGTATGCTCTGGTCTGAGTCGCGCTGTACAAAAACTGGCAATAGCTTTTCGAGCTAATGGATAGCTGAGGACAGCTAACCGTGGCTAGCTGAACTTCAACTTTAGCCAGTGAAAATGGCTAACCTCTTGCTAGCTTCTGTTGTGGAATTCAGATGAGGTAAATAATACTTTCTTTTTTAAATTGGTGAGGCGGGTTGTAGGAGAGTGCTTTGAGGTTGAGTTTTTAGAATAAATAAAATATATATATATATATATATATATATATATATATATATATATATATATATATATATATATATATATATATATATATATATATATATATATATATATATATAAAAAAAAGATAAGTGAAGAAGAAATATGTAAATATATATATACACGGGACACGACAAGAGGAGGGTAGAGGACGTCTGAACTGCTACGCCATCTTGGATACTGATGGGTATATATATATATCACATTTTTTTATTTTTTTATATATATACTACCATTCAAAAGTTTGGAGTCACTTAGAAATGTCCTTGTTTTTGAAAGAAAAGCACTTTTTTTTTGTCCATTTAAAATAACATCAAATTGATCAGAAATACAGTGTTGACATTAATGTTGTAAATGACTATTGTAGTTGGAAACGGCTGATTAAAAAAAAATTATAATAATAAAAAAAAGAAAATGGAATATCTTATCAGCAGCCATTACTCCGGTGTTCCAATGGCACGTTGTGTTAGCTAATCCTAGTGTATCATTTAAAAGGCTAATTGATCACTAGAAAACCCTTTTGTAATTATGTTAGCACAGCTGAAATCTGTTGTTCCGATTAAAGAAGCAATAAAACTAGCCTTCTTTAGAATAGTTGAGTATCTGGAGCATCAGCATTTGTGGGTTTGATTACAGGCTCAAAATGGCTAGAAACAAAGACCTTTCTTCTGAAACTCAGCAGTCTATTCTTGTTCTGAGAAATGAAGGCTATTCCATGCGAGAAATTGCCAAGAAACTGACGATCTCGTACAACGCTGTGTACTACTCCCTTCACAGAACAGCGCAAACTGACTCTAACCAGAATAGAAAGAGGAGTGGGAGGCCCATGGTGCACAACTGAGCAAGAGGACAAGTACATTAGAGTGTCTAGTTTGAGAAACCGACGCCTCACAAGTCCTCAACAGGCAGCTACATTAAATAGTACCCGCAAAACACCAGTCTCAACGTCCCCAGTGTCGAGGCGGCTTTTCGAAGGACATTTCTAAGTGAACCCAAACTTTTGAACGGTAGTGTATGTTTTAGAATAAGGCTGTAACGTAACAAAATGTGGAAAAAGTTAAGGGGTCTGAGTACTTTCCGAATGCACTGTATGTCATTGAACCAATTATTTTAAAATCACACACAGATTAAGTTATAAGGATAATTGAGTTTGTAATGGCAGCCTGCAGTACCCCGGTCAGCCATGAGTTACTCAATGAGAGGGGCTGCGCTGAGCAAGTTTGCAACCTCACTTTCAAGAGTAGCTCAAACTGCTCATGTTATGTTTCCATGAGATGCCATCTAAACCAATTTAATTTGGCTGTCTTCACACAGAAATGAGTAGTGTCACATGACTGATGGCTTTGTCCATTAATATATACAGTCATTGGCACACACCCAGATAAAGAGGATTATCCACACCCCCTCTTTCAAGTGGAAACTACGCCATATATATACAATTATGTGGACACCTTCAAATGAGTGGATTTGGCTATTTCAGTCACACCCATAGCTGACAGGTGTATAAAATTGAGCACAGAGCCATGCAATCTCCGTAGACACGCGTTGGCAGTAGAATGGCCTTACTTAAAAGCTCATTGACTTTCTACATGGTACCGTTATAGAATGCCACCTTTCCAACAAGTCAATTCATCAAATTTCTGCCCTGTTAGAGCTGCCCCGGTCAACGGTAAGTGCTGTTATTGTGAAGTGCAAACGTTTAGGAGCAACAACGGCTCAGCCGCCAAGTGGTAGGCCACACAAGCTCACAGAACGGGACCATCGAGTGATGAAGCGCGCAGCGCGTCTGTCCTCGGTTGTAACACTCACTACCGAGTTCCAAACTGCCTGTGGACGCAATGTCAGCACAGCTTTTCTCTACAGTGATTGATTAATCATGCTTCACCATCTAGCAGGCCGACGGACTAATCTGGGTTTGGCAGATGCCAGGAAAACGCTACCTGCCCCAATGCATAGTGCTAAATGTAAAGTTTGGGGAAGGCTCTTTCCTGTTTCATCATGACAATGCCCCCATGCACAAAGCGAGGTCCATACAGAAATGATTTGTCGATCGGGGAGAGGGGGGACTTGAATGGCCTGCACAGAGCCCTGACCTCAACTCCATCGAACACCTTTTGGGTGAATTGGAACGCCGACTGTGAGCCAGGCCTAATCACCCAACATGAGTGTGCGACCTCACTAATGCTGTTGTGGCTGAATGCTGTGGAGACTTGCTTCCAATGTTCCAACATCTAGTGGAAAGCCTTCCCAGAAGAGTCGAGCAGGTGTCCACATACTTTTGGTCATGTAGTGTATGTTGATAAACAGTCTGGGGTCACCAGGGTCATTCAGGTCTTGTTAGTCTCTGGTTGTTGTGGCTGCAGAGTGAACATGTCCAAATACAGTGGGGGAAAAAAGTATTTGATCCCCTGCTGATTTTGTACGTTTGCCCACTTACGAAGAAATGATCAGTCTATCATTTTAATAGTAGGTTTATTTGAACAGTGAGAGACATAATAACAACAAAAAATCCAGAAAAACGCATGTCAAAAATGTTATAAAATGATTTGCATTTTAATGAGAGAAATAAGTATTTGACCCCTCTGCAAAACATGACTTAGTACTTGGTGGCAAAACCCTTGTTGGCAATCACAGAGGTCAGACGTTTCTTGTAGTTGGCCACCAGGTTTGCACACATCTCAGGAGGGATTTTGTCCCACTCCTCTTTGCAGATCTTCTCCAAGTCATTAAGGTTTCGAGGCTGACGTTTGGCAACTCGAACCTTCAGCTCCCTCCCCAGATTTTCTATGGGATTAAGGTCTGGAGACTGGCTAGGCCACTACAGGACCTTAATGTGCTTCTTCTTGAGCCACTCCTTTGTTGCCTTGGCCGTGTGTTTTGGGTCATTGTCATGCTGGAATACCCATCCACGACCCATCTTCAATGCCCTGGATGAGGGAAGGAGGTTCTCACCCAAGATTTGACGGTACATGGCCCCGTCCATCGTCCCTTTGATGCGGTGAAGTTGTCCTGTCCCCTTAGCAGAAAAACACCCCCAAAGCATAATGTTTCCACCTCCATGTTTGACGGTGGAGATGGTGTTGTTGGGGTCATAGGCAGCATTCCTCCTCCTCCAAACACTGCGAGTTTAGTTGATGTGAAAGAGCTCCATTTTGGTCTCATTTGACCACAACACTTTCACCAGTTGTCCTCTGAGTCATTCAGATGTTCATTGGCAAACTGCAGATGGGCATGTATATGTATTCTTGAGCAGGGGTCACCTTGCGGGCGCTGCAGGATTTCAGTCCTTCACGGCGTAGTGTGTTACCAATTGTTTTCTTGGTGACTATGGTCCCAGCTGCCTTGAGATCATTGACAAGATCCTCCCGTGTAGTTCTGGGCTGATTCCTCACCGTTCTCATGATCATTGCAACTCCACGAGGTGAGATCTTGCATGGAGCCCCAGGCCGAGGGATATTGACAGTTCTTTTGCGTTTCTTCCATTTGCGAATAATAGTACCAAATGTTGTCACCTTCTCACCAAGCTGCTTGGTGATGGTCTTGTAGCCCATTCCAGCCTTGTGTAGGTCTACAATCTTGTCCCTGACATCCTTGCAGAGCTTTTTGGTCTTGGCCATGGTGGAGAGTTTGGAATCTGATTGATTGATTGCTTCTGTGGACAGGTGTCTTTTTTACAGGTAACAAGCTGCGGTTAGGAGCACTCCCTTTAAGAGTGTGCTCCTAATCTCAGCTCGTTACCTGTATAAAAGACACCTGGGAGCCAGAAATCTTTCTGATTGAGAGGGGGTCAGATACTTATTTCCCTCATTAAAATGCTAATCAATTTAAAACATTTTTGACATGCATTTTTCTGGATATTTTTGTTGTTATTCTGTCTCTCACTGTTCAAATAAACCTACCATTAAAATTATAGACTGATCCTTTCTTTATCAGTGGGCAAACTTACAAAATAAGCAGGGGATCAAATACTTTTTTCCCCCAGTGTATGTATTCGGATATTTTTGGTGTTAGGAGAAGAAAAGGGTTGACCTAAAAACGTTGTCTTTCTCCTGTTCTCTATCTCCTTCATGTCTGTCGTTCGGTCTCCATTTGTATCTCTCCCCCTCTTATTATTCCCCTTATTGCTTTTTCTCCCTCCCTCCTCTCTTCATCTTTATCAATCCCACTCTTATTCCTTCTCTTTTCTTTGCGTCTGTCCATTTCAGCCTCACTCTTTCTTATTTCTGTCTCGTCCTCTCTCTGCCCACAGACAACACATAATTGACAGCTGTCTGATTTGGGAGGCAGTGATCTACAGCACTCCACCAGACTGAAATGCTACCCACACACACACACACAGTCCATTTACTCACACTCCTCCCTCACCCACAGAGATCTATTTAAAAAGACAGACTGTCTGTTGGAAAGTTTTCAATGGGGTGTGGAGAACAACCACCGGTGATTCGTGTTTTGTGTTAAATGTGGATTAGTATAATGCGGACCACATATTTTACGACAAAGGAGAGTGGTTGAGGGTTAGACACCTAAATATGTTTTGAAGAGACAAGCTTTCTAAAAGCTTTTACGAATCTGCTGTTGCGTGATTGAGCAAAAGACTGACAAAGTAATCCTAAAATTGTATCCACTGGGACTGGCTTTCACTGACTTTTTTTCAGAGGCTTAAACCATTAACGTTGCGTGAGATCTTGCGTGGCATTTGATGCACTCTGAAACGATAAGTAACAATGACGCTAGTTTTTAATATTGCATGTGTGACTCCTAAGCAGAGTGCGAAATACACTGTGACATTAGGGAAGGTGGGGGCTGGTCTGTATTGAGTGCACACGCTTGCACAATTGTTTTTTTTATGGGCCTAATAATAAACACGTAATTTAAACAGTCAAAATGATATTTTCATCTGATTGTCCAGTCAATAAAATAAAAGTAGGGTCCATGTACACTCTAAAATAATTCCAGTATACATAACTGCATGTATACTCGCACCAATTTATGAATGGAAATGGACATCTGTAACATTCAGCCATTGCCATTGATTAGGCCTACATTAACTGATGCGTCTTGCTGACAAATGTAACTTTTTTGTAGCTTGAAAAGCTGGGACATCTAAAATGCGGCTGAAACTTTCCTGGGGAAAACGGGATGATCACCCTAACACACACGGTCAACTTATAAAACCAGTCTACAATGTGTATTACCATGAACTCCTCCTAATAGGCCTACTGGTAGCGAATGTGTACTGGTAAAAATAAATTGTGCTTAATGTGTTAATAATGCTTGGGGTCTTTACAGATCATGTGAGATAAGACTACCTTTCCTTACATTTAATTACATTCATGACAGTGTTAAGCGTCATTTTTAAGCATTTAACAATTGAACTTAAACCCTGTATAAATCATTGATCTTAGATATCTGGGAAAATGTCCTGTATGTGTAGCTATGCCTGTTTCACAGTGAAAACCGTTCTCATGGGCACAAATCCAAAAATAACGTAGGCCTATGCCATTTGCAAAATCGAATGCTTCTAACCGAAGGTTAACTATATGCCTACTGTCATTAACGTATACTTGTTGGATGGATTGGATGCCCATTGGTGTCCAGCTGTAGGCTAGTTCTCTAGTGATAGTGTCAACCATCAGTTGATAAAGGAAAGAAAACAAATATTTATAGAAAATTTAATACCTTAACTTCTATGGGCTAGGTGGGACGCTAGCCTCTCACCTGCGGGACACATATCCAGTGAAATATCAGGGTGGCAAATTCAAAAACAACAAAATGTCATAATTCAACTTTCTCAAACATACAACTATTTTACACCATTTAAATATACACTTCTCCTTGATGTAACCACATTGTGCGATTTCAAAAAGGCTTTACAGCGAAAGCAAAACGTTAGATTATGTTAGGAGAGTACATAGACAAAAATAATCACACATCCATTTTCCAAGCAAGGACATGTGTCAATAAAACCCAAAACACAGCTAAATGAAGCACTACCTTTGACGATCTTCATCAGATGACACTCCTAGGACATTATGTTACACAATACATGTATGTTTTGTTTGATAAAGTTCATATTTATATCCAAAAACAGCATTTTACATTGGCGCGTGATGTTCAGAAAATGTATTCCCACCAAAACGTCCGGTGAATGTGCACATCAATTTACAAAAATACTCATCATAAACGTTGACAAAATATATAACAATTATTTCAAGAATTATAGATACAGTACTCCTTTATGCAACCGCTGTGTCAGATTTTAAAATAGCTTTTCGGCGAAAGCACATTTTTCAATATTCTGAGTACATAGCTCAGCCATCATGGTGAGCTATTCAGACACCCGCCAAGTTCGGGGCAACCTAAACTCAGAATTAGTATTAGAAATATTCTCTTACCTTTGCTGATCTTCGTCAGAATGCACTCCCAGGACTGCTACTTCCACAAGAAATGTTGTTTTTGTTCTAAATAATCCACATTTATGTACAAATACCTCCATTTTGTTCGTGCGTACAGATCACTTATGCAAAGGCATAACGCGCGAGCGCGGAACGAGAGACGAAAAGTCAAAATGTTCCATTACCGTACTTAGAAGCATGTCAAACTCTGTTTAAAATCAATCCTTATGGTATTTTTTACGTAAAATTGCGATAATATTCCAACCGGACAATAGCATATTCATTCAAGAAGAAAAAGAAGGAACGGCGTGACCGCGCATATCCAATCCCTTTGTTGCCAGGCAGACCACTCAGTAACTGAGCTCCTATTATCTGCCCGGTGACAGGAAAATGCTCAAACCACTTTCTGAAGGCTTTAGAAGCCTTAGGAAGTGCAACGTCCCCCACAGACATTGTAGCTTCGATAGAGAATCAAAAGAAGAACTACAATTCTCAGACTTTCCATTTCCTGCTTGGAGTTTTCTCAGGTTTTTGCCTGCCATATGAGTTCTGTTATACTCAGACACCATTCAAACAGTTTTAGAAACTTCAGAGTGTTTTCTATCCAAATCTACTAATAATATGCATATTCTAGTTTCTGGGCCAGAGTAGTAGCCTGTTTAAATTGGGTACGTTTTTCATCCGGCTGTGAAAATACTGCCCCCTAGCCCAGACAGGTTAAGGCACGTAGAACACCAGTACCCGCATGCACCTGAAACAAAGCAATGAGCACTAAACAGCTGCCTGACAAAAGCCAACAATGGTAAATCAACAGCTTTTTTAAGGATACATGGCAAACAAATGGTGAAAATGAGGAAGTACAAAGCAAACCCTATGCGCAAAGGAGCTCAGCTGTGGCCGAAATTCAGCACTACTACTACAGCGCCACCACATACAAACGGTTTAAACCATGACTGAGAGGTGGGGGTGTTTTCACTTTAATTTTCATATTTACCACTGTAAAACATACCACTGCATTTTAAGCATGTAGAAGAATGATTAAATTAGCATTACTTACAGCTCCCCCCCACCCTAGAGTCTAAACAAACTGAACGATATTTCTCTTTTTGCCTGTTTTAGGTTGCACCAGACAGACGTTTTCAGGGCTTGATTCTGAGCACACAGAATCAAGCCCTCGGCATCAAACCCTGTATTGTAAGATGTTTATACAGTTACGACCAGTGTAAAACAGATGAAGAAGTGTTACTTATTGACTTAGAGACCGATCTCTCTAGTCTGTCTAAATAGAGGCACTGGTGGCGGTGTACTTGAGGATTAAGCAGAAGCATCATGCTCTTGTCGAGGATGTTTCTCTTAGACTTTGGTTGATCCCAGATGATCTCTTGTCAGACTTGGTAACGCTTCCAAAACACGCTCCCAAGTGAAAGGGAGTGGGGAGGTGAATTTAGTGCAGACACGCATGCATGTACACACACACACACACACACACACACGTATACCCATACACATACACACCGGCCAAAATCGCGACCTCCGCTTGTGATCTCTATGAAAAATCTCTCTCCCTCCATACCTTTGTCCTATTCTTTCGCTGCAATCCACAGGAAGTCAAAAATATGCAGCCACAGCATATGGCCCATAGAAGGTCCTATTTGAAGCTCTGAAAGCACCAGATCCTTTGCCTCCTTTGCGTCTTTCTTTTTAAACCTCAGGAATTTAAAGGGGTGCAGTTCTTTTATTTTGCACCCCAACCCCCCCCCCCCCCAGAATAAATTGAAAGGCCCTTCTTCAATCCTGCTGTTCCCCCTCTAAAGACTCTTTCAGTCCCTCAGAAATTGGGGGGTTGCGCCGTGGACCGGGGTTATTGTGGGCGACACAATCAGGTTGTATCTGCCGTCCTGATAAGCTGAATGTCACGGTGTCCATTTTCTCTATACACATGCTAATGCCTCCCAATCAGTTCGGCAGTTGGAGACGTTGTCAAAAGGAGGATAGAGGATTATCAGTTGGGGCGAAGCTACACGAGCTGCAATCAGGCATTCACTCCATTTTTTTTTTCTCTCTCTCTCTCTCTCATGTACTATATATTCACTATGGAAGAAAAAAAAACAGACAAGCAGCTGCCCTAATTGCGGGTCAAATCTTTACCAGTGGAGGTAATAAGAGAAGAGCCTGTGGCATTATTCATAATGTGAATGAATCATTAAAAAGGCTACCAGATTTTGGTTGGAAAAAGCCTAATTACATTTAGTTAATTGCATTTGACATGGTGTCACAAACTCTTCACAAAAGTTTAAAATGTAAAAGATTGCAGTGTTTATAGACTCTTAAACCTCAATTTAATGCAGGTAAATAATAGAGCAGTACATGAAATTCCATATGTTTGGGTAGGATGCAGCTGTGTTGTCTGCTATTAGAGACACCTGAAACCCCACCTCGTTAAGGAATACCTAGGATAGGATAAAGTAATCCTTCTAACCCCCCCCCCCCCCCCCCCTTAAAAGATTTAGATGCACTATTGTAAAGTGGTTGTTCCACTGGTTGTTCCATTGGTGAATGCACCAATTTGTAAGTCGCTCTGGATAAGAGCGTCTGCTCAATGACTTAAATGTAAAATGTAAATGTGTCTCAGGTTGTTTGCATGTCTCCAAATTGTTTTTGACCAATGCGAAGTGTGTGTTTGCGTGTGTGGGACTGTTAAGTGCTAAGGGCATATCCTCCCCCTACACTTGCAATCTCATCACTCCCCCCCCCTTTCCTTCTAGCCGTTGCCAGGTTTGAGTGTTCCAAGTTGTGTGTGTTGGTCTCATTTCCATATGGAGTATCAAAGAAATCATCATGTTCAGAACAAATGTACATGTTTTGGAAATGTCAACTTCCCAGGTTTTCCTATGCATCCATCTTAACTGTAATAACTAATCCGTGGAACTAATTGCTTCCAACTGCCATTTTCCAGTGACAAAACAAGCCTTGTACTCTTGTGAAAATTCCTCTTGAATCAGTAGAACTACTAAATCTGCCCCTCTCCTACTGTAGCTACACAGTTGCCAAGTCTTGCTTCTCCTGCCAACTGGGAAGGTGCTTTCCCCCGCCTCACTCCAGTGTGTGTGTGTCGTCTGATCACGAAAGGGTGTCAGTTGAGAGAGGATGCAGCAGGACACCCTACATGTGTTGTTATGCAAATTAGGTGATTCCTTTGCCAAATTAACATTGGGGACAGGAGTTGTGGGGTTGAGAGTTTCGGGGGGGGGGGTCGGCATTTGTTCAGGGAGGAAACACACTGGGGGTAGCTAGCTACACGTCCCGTCCCTCTCACAGTAGGGTGTGAGGGGAGTCTCGCTAGCTCTCTGTTCAGTGCTCCCTCAGTCACCAGATGGTTGATTATTTTGAGGGTGGATGGATGTACTTCTACTTAAAGGTGTTATTGTTTGACAACTAGGCCTAGCTATAGGCCGATATGGGATGACTGACTGGACTTCATTCAGGCAAAGCAGAGCGACTGGAATGTGACCAAGCTACCTGCTGCTCTGTTTTTTCTTCTTCTCCTTTTTCATCTTTGTAGGAGACTTCAGTTGCCACCTCTCTTTCTCCTGTTTTTCATGAGCATTCTAGCATGAATGATTCCTCCTTGTTCCCGCCCAATGGGGTTAATTTTATGTCAACAGACAATGCAACAGGCGGCTTTCCTCAAATATCTCTCTGGGAAAATGCTGGCAGTAAATAGGCTTGCAAAAAACAGCCTGTCCATCTTCTCGTTTAGCTCTCCCCCTCTCTGTCTGCTGCCATTGTCATTGGAGATAGCGCTGCCCTTTTTAGTATAAAATCAATATAGAAATGAAAGGGAACACCAAGGCTGTGTGCGGGCACCGAGCTTGTTCTTGTGTGTTTTGTGCACACCCTCCTATGTGCCCAGAAGCAAAGTGTCTGCAACAGCAGCAAGTGACGAGCCCAAAACCAGCCGTGTTATGAGTGGGCAACCCAACCGATGTCATCAACCGAGGGCTGACCCATTTCTTTCCTGTTTCTTGTTACGCAGCAAACGGTTACCACCACGCAGACACATTTGTCCACAGGCCTGTGTATGCTGAAAAGTTCATATTTGTGTAGCTGCTGTACAGTTTAGTGGAGAGAAAAAAATCATGTCCTACTACTGTTTTCCTCGCTTTTGTTTTTAAGACGAGTGGCAAGATGCAGTGACACAGTAAACTGTCTTATATTCGAGCACCTGTCCTTTCCGAACAATGCCTGACCAACCTGCGAGCCTGTAATCTGTATCTTCAGGCTCACCTGTAGTCCATTTCCTCAAACAGTCTCGTTCCAGACCGTGTCCCCTTCACCAACAGGGCTTTTTCCCTCCCAACCTGGTTCTGAGAGACTGCCCTATATGCTGGTCTTGTCTTCAAGCTCATCTTTTAAAAATGATGCTCTCAAAGGATTGATGCTGCATTTTCAGGTGATTTCGTCGTTTTTTTCATTTCAACGAATTGCAGAAACTTAAGCCATTTCACGAAGAGTCTGCTGCTTACATAGTGGCCCCACAGGACCTACGTTTTTGGTTTAGTGTGCTGAAGTTTTAAAAACGAAACAGGAAAAGCACAGCGCATGATTTGAGCCTTTATAGGTAGACACAGCAACAGTCTGCAGATGAAAGGTTTTGGGTCTTGGGCATCCCATCCTTGTGCTATAGTTATGAAACTCGTTCCATGTCGTTTGGTAACAACACAGTCACATCCCAGTCACATCCCCGTCTGGTCCTTAGCCTCTAAGAGAGTGCCATTGTTGCATGCTGCAAGGCATGCTGGTAGGCATTACGTTAAAGGTTAGAAATTACAATAACTGAGCCTTAACACACTTAATTGCCCCCGAATTCCAGTGCTTCCTGTTAAGGGAAATAAGGAGAAGAACGTGGGAGTGTTTCCCAGCATGAGAAGTCCAGATGGGGGAGTTGAACAAAATGTCAGACCCCCTAAAAGAAACAAACAAAAAGACAACACTGTCCTAGTCCAGCAGTTCCATCTCAGCTGGGAGCTCCTTGCGTGGGCTCTTAAGTGATCGAGCCTGGAGAACCATGTTGCTAATCAAACAATAGCCCAATATACAGTTCCCATAACTTGTTGAAAGATGTCATCTGTGCTTTATCTATGCAAACAAACCCCCTTATCTTGGTTTCACCTGGCAGCTTGCCTAGAGCTCAGCTGTGGAGGGTTGTGTTGGCCGGGAGTTAGCTCTCAGGGTGAAAAGGGCTTCTGGTGAGTTCTGGCCTTGATTTATTTGAACAGCTGATCCAAGTCAACTGGGCCAGTCAGCAGAGACAGAGCATAGCCATCCCACTTTCAATAAAAGTCAACGAGAGCTTTATTGGCAGCCCCTCGCATTGACTACTTGGTTTGCCAAAAACTGCTGGAGACTGCAGACATAGGCTGATTTGAAAGTAATGATACAGTACTTTATACTCCAACATGAATACCTGTACCATGTACATTAGGATATGGCAGAGCAACCACTGTGAAATAGCCCTTGGCCCAACCTTTTGAAGTATTCCAGGGTGGGTGCTGAGGGGTATACTACAAAGCAGGATCAATGAGTTTGCCAGCTAACTTTGATAAACAACCATAAATCAATTTTAATGAAGGAATCTAAACTTTTGTGTTTTTGGTTGTTGACTTGATTAGACTATGCCCATTTCAAAGTATTTTAGGCAAGTTAGTTGGCAAGCTCATTGATCCTGCTTTGTAGTATACCCCTGGGGTCTGTTTTATATAGTAAGCAGAAAGACCGACAGAAGAGAAAATATCCACAACAATAACAAAACCAATGTTAACGTCCAGATGCACTATTTCCCCCCCTAGAACCTTGCCAGGGGTCCGTCTTTCATTTAGCCCCTGCAGAGCCATCGGTGTTTACGTTCACTTCCTTGATGTTCTGCATTTACTGTCTATTTGTTTATTTTCGGCCTTGCTCCATACCTTCATTGGGCCCACCTACTGCCACTGCCCCTCTTCACTAGCTACAGCCCCACAACTAAACCATGTTCTTGACGGACGACCAACCTCTCCCACCCCCCAACCAACCTGCCTTCCTGAGAGAGTAGTCATTTTAAACTACACACATACTATTTTGCCTCTGCTTCGGGAATCAAAATCAAACGTACACATGCATGTCGTGGTGGAGTGCATATTGAAGGACCGCACTGGAATGTGTATGTGAACTGATCCCCGTCTGTACCCCCCCCCCCCCCCCCCCGCCTGCCTCCACTTGGAATAAATCCTGGCGAAATTCCCCCTGACACGGAAGGCATTAGGGCTTGCGACTGTGTGTATCTCGTAGTTCTTCCAGGGGCCTAGAATGCCTGGGTGCTTAGTGCACCTAACAAGGCAGAACAGACAAGCAGTGGGAAGATGGATGGGGAACCCGCTAGCTTAGCTCTGTCTTATTGATGTGTGAGGGTATGCGAGTACCAGGTTGGGTTGCCAGTTAAAGGGATGCACCCATGTACGGTGTTGGAAGCGGCCTTGACTCCATTGTATTCTTGCCCCCTGGTTTGGATACGGTCCTAATCAGCCGCTGGAGACATGAGCGCGTTGATTTCGAAGGCTTCACTGCATATTGCGGTCAATCCCTCTGTGTGAATTTGAATCTCGTTTTGTACTCTTCCCCCCCCCCCCCCCCCCCCCAAAAAAAATACATACAGGATGTTTTACTTTCTTGAATCATTCTTAATGGTAAAGATAAAGCTCACATTGAACCATTTTTGTCCAGCAGGGACAAAACAGCCAATCAAATAACTTCTATATTTATTCTGGGTGGTTTACCTTTTTATTTAACATGAGGGCTGAATTCATGGAGTGGAATGAGACTTTAATAACAGGTTATACAGGCAGGTGTCGACTACACTACAGGTGACATTGTTTGGTTGGAACATCTCTTTCTAAATTGGAACTCATTCTAATGGATGACATCAAAAAAGTGGACATGTCAAAGTAGAACAAAGGAATGATGGCGTTGTCTGTCTCTGGGGCTTTTGGAACTGGACAGCGTAAGCTTCCACTGCTCACTGACCTCCTTTCTCTGTCATTGTTTTTGCCCACCTCATCATACCTCCAAGTGGAGGTCCGTCTGTCTGCCTTCCCTAATCTGCACCCAATGTTCCCAAAGGACATCGCCACTTGCGCCAGTGAGCTCGTTCCCGTGGTTAATGAAGTCTGATGATAAATGGACTGCATGAGCATTTCCAAAATGTCACTGAAGAACTGTAGTACTGAAAATAATAGCTTCATCGCATAAGAATATAGCTCAAGTACAATTTCCAGATCACATATAAATCTATAGTTCAGTGTAACAGTATGTGAAATTGATTTGAGCCATGCAGACAGACATAACAAGTACAGGCCTAGCTCATTTCTAGATGCCACACACCATTCATCTCAAACTCTCTCAAATCACGGAATCCAATATCCAGTACTGACATCTACTTCACTGTACCACTGTCAGGGTACACGGGAGTGTCCATTTTATAGATTTCAACCAAAACAACATTACCCTGCCTCCCAGCTAAATGTTGCTCCAAGACCATGTCACTACCCTAGCATTTGCGCTGTTCCCTCATTGATTACCGTTATGTTTGGGTGAACAACCGGCTCGGTGTGCCCCGCTGGTTCGTGGTACCAACTGGAGCAGTTCTGTCATTAACCAGCAGTGGCGAGACTGTAGCCTACATTCAGGCTGACGTTTGATGGACGGTGTCATCTGTTCATTTGTGACCACGTTTGTCTGTTTTTATTTGTTTTCTTTCCCCCTTTTTAGATGGTCTTATTTTAAAGACCATCTAGGGACGGATTGATGCCCGAACACGTTTGTGCAATTTATCTGACTCTTGATCATTACTATTTTGTTTGTATTGCAATTGTCGGTCTCTCCATAAAAACATATTGCTTAATTTAGTGCTGTATGTACTTTTCTGTACCCACAAAAATATTTACATTTACGTCATTTAGCAGACGCTCTTATCCAGAGCGACTTACAAATTGGTGCATTCACCTTATGATATCCAGTGGAACAACCACTTTACAATAGTAAATATGAGACGTATTACAACACAAACATTGACATATTGAAGAATCAAGCGTCCGATGCAGTGCAGCATCATACTAGCTTGTCCTAACTTCCAGCATCAATCACACCCAACTGCAGCATCAGTCAGACTCTTGATGGCCGATAGGAAGTATACATACTGATATGTAAAGCAGTATGAAATTGTAGCTCTAAACCGTATCCACGTGATTCGGCTTTGTAGATCAAATAACTGACTCAAGCCTTAGAACCAAAGTTGTCCTCTTATGGCAAGGCAGGAACCTTTCAGAAGATTCATGATGAGTACTGAAGGGGAAAAAAAGGATGTCACAGGCTGTTTTCATCTCGCGCTTTCATGATCTGTTTGCTCTCAAGCGGTCAGACATCAAGGCCATGCATTTTTAATGAGGACCCTTTTCTCATATTCCATCTCTTCCTTATTTTATTCGGGTGTTTTTAATAATGGAATAGGGCATCATTGGGGGCGGATGGCATCGGTTGCTCCGCCTTGGGCCCCCTCAGTGTTCCGTGTCCAATCATAGCACGGCTGCCTCTGTAGTGATTGCAAATAACTTTTACACCTTGATGTTATGAATGCTTAATGCTCGTTTTAAACAGCCGTCTGTTAGAGGTGTTTCTGCACTGATTAGTGCGCAATAGTCTGTCTGGCTCTTGCTGAGACTGTTTGGTTATAAACTAGTCAGTAAAGGTCCATGGAGTTGGAATGGATGTGGCGCTTTCAAAAGTGTCCTATAACAAATTCAACAAACCCAAGATGAGTTACTTTATTCTAGTTATCATACTCTTTTATTTTTTATTATAATTTTTGTACACTATTTAAGGTAACCTTAATTCAAATGAGCATCCAATCAGTACCATTCAATACAATGAGGCAAGAGACACAGATGAAAGGATAAGGACTCTTTATCCTCAAAGGGTAGGGGGACTGTTCCGTCTGGTCAAAATTTTGGGGCCCATGTAGTGAATAGGGTGCCATTTGGGATGTATTCAGACTGGTATTTTCCAACATTGTATTAGCAACATAGCTCAGGCAGTAGGAAACGCTCTCATCCATTTCTATGCAGATGAAACAGTCTTATACTCAGCTGGCCCCTCCCTGGATTTTATGTTAGAATCGCTCTACAACAAAGCTTTCTTAGTGTCCAACAAGCTTTCCCTGCCCTTAACCTTGTTCTGAACCACTCCAAAACAAAGGTCATGTGGTTTGGTAAGAAGAATGTCCCTCTCCCCACAGGTGTGATACTTCATCTGAGGGTTTAGAGCTTGAGGTAGTCACCTCATACAAGTACTTGGGAGTATGGCTAGATGGTACACTGTCCTTCTCTCAGCACATCAAAGTTGCAGGCTGAAGTTAAATGTAGACTTAGTTTCCTCTATCGTAATCGCTCCTCTTTCACCCCAGCTGCCAAACTAACCCTGATTCAGATGACCATCCTACCCATGCTAGATTACGGAGGTGTAATTTATAGGTCGGCAGGTAAGGGTGCTCTCGAGCGGCTAGATGTTCTTTACCATTCGGCTATCAGATTTGCCACCAATGCTCCTTATAGGACACATCAGTGCACTCTATACTCCTCTGTAAACTGGTCATCTCTGTATAGCCGTCGCAAGACCCAGTGGTTGATGCTTATTTATAAAACCCTCTTAGGCCTCACTCCCCCCTATTTGAGATATCTACTGCAGCCGTCATCCTTTACATACAACACCCGTTCTGCCAGCCACATTCTGTTAAAGGTCCCTAAAGCACACACATCCCTGGTCTTCTTTTCAGTTCACTACAGCTATCAACTAGAACGAGCTGCAACAAACACTCAAACTGGACAGTTTTATCTCAACCTCTTCATTTAAAGACTCAATCATGGGCACTCTTACTGACAGTTGTGGCTGCTTTGTGTGATGTATTGTTGTCTCTACCTTCTTGCCCTTTGTGCTGTTGTCTGTGCCCAATAATGTTTGTTCCCTGTTTTGTGCTGCTACCATGTTGTGTTGCTACCATGCTGTGTTGTCATGTGTTGCTGCCATGCTATGTTGTTGTCATAGGTCTCTCTTTAGGTAGTGTTGTGTTGTCTCTCCTATCGTGATGTGTGTTTTGTCCTAATTTATTAATCCCAGCCCCCGCAGGAGGCCTTTTGTTAGGCCGTCATTGTAAATAAGAAATTGTTCTTAATTGACTTGACTAGTTATAAAAAGTTTAAATAAAAAAATATGAAAATACCCCCTGGTGTTAAATTTGTCGACGTTTACTACAGGAAATGGTGAATTATGGATATTCAAATCAGGTATGAATATACATTTCTCCTTGTTCAAGAACATTGTAGCCTATTTTGAAATAAATCCTCTGAATAATGTAACTACCTTAACATCAACACACCCACTCTTTTTAACATTTTTAATAAGGGCAATTCCACAGTAATGCTGTCACAGTTCTTATTAGTATGACTTTGAAATGCATACAGTACTTATCAGGAAGGTTGAAATGTTGGTCACATGTTCACACGGTTAATCACATTCCAAGATGACTAACTACATACTGGTTCAGTTGGCTGTTTTCTGCTGTTTTCTGAAATCCTGCCCTCCTCAACTTTAAAATTATAAATGACTCCACTGTCCAGAGGCAGTGTGATAAATAGTTGACTTTGAGAGAGAGGGGATGATTCGCACGACATTGTTACTCCTCTCTAAGACCTGGAAGGCATTCATTGTGAGTTTAAGAAGTGTTCGCTGTCTGCATGATTGTTTTTGTTGTTGCATAGACGGTTTGTCATGTTACATTAATACAGATCAGATAACTGCGCTAAATCTTTCAAATTCAACAAGGTTGTGGGCCATTTACAGGCATGTAGCTCGCAGCACCTAGAGACATGAAATAATTAATTCTGAATTATTGCAAATGAGCCGTTGAACTTGAAAAGGCCTTTCATCTTTCAGCCACACCATTCCCAGTGTGTTAAAAGCTGCCAAAAACCCTATCAAAGCAATACAAATGTCTTTTTGTTCTAGTTTTGGTACATGGACATTGTTTGTAGGCCTTCGATCCGATTGATTTAACCGAAATAGCAATGAAATAGCGATTGATGTTCATTATGTTTAGGCCTTTGCACAAATTGAAGGTGAAATGCAATTTTAGGCCTGTTTTTATTTTGATGTTATAATTTTTATGAAATTAACCATGTTTTGTTTCTCACTTTAAGATCTGAATCCACAAAGGATCACCATGTGGCTGTTATTGGCTTGATGTGGACCAGGAAAGGATCTTCACCTTCTATGCTGCGCTGTCCTTCAGAGACCCAAGCAGATCTGTCAATCTAATCCTTTTCTATGGATTATGGACCTGGCGAAGTGAAACCCCAGATTTGGGTTTTTGTCTAATACTACATGGTAGCAGTTTCCAGAACAAATGGCTTGTATTGGAAATCAGTCATGAAATTTGGGACTGTAAGGTGCCTGTACACAGGATATGAATGTGCCTAGCCTCTGGACTGAGGACATAGCGAATCTTGCTGGAGTAGGTGGTAAACCAAAGGGCTCCAATTATTTCATGCAGTCGGACAACCCGTTCAACAAGAAACTCCAAGCGTTAAAGGGGCCCATGGGACCTCCAAACGCCAACGTGCAAGGAACGCCAGCCATGCCCAAGATGGGTGTCCGGGCGAGGGTGTCGGACTGGCCCCAGCGAAAGGATGGCTGGGAGTCACAGCCTCCGCCACGCTATGACAGCCTGGTGCCGACCTTCCAGAAGGGACCGTCAAAACTTAGCACAGAGGTCATCCTCCAAAAGAGCCAGGAGTTGCTCAGTACCGAGTTCCCAGAAACCAAGTATCCACTGTGCGACCTCCTGAGCCACTCCCCCATGAAGGGCTTCCCCGGGATCAAGAGGAGCAACAGTGAGGTCACCATTAGCGACATCGGTGCTGAGGACTTGGATCACACCACCATCAACCCCAACACTGGGGCCACCTTGCGCCGTGAGTATGGGAGCACATCATCTCTCGACAAGCAGGGTCTGTCCGGCGCCAGCGAAGGTTTTGTGGGCACCCTGAGGGGCTACCACATGGAGGACCGCTCGGACCAACCCAGCGCGCCTCCTCCCCAGAGTTTCCCGGAGCTGATGCGTCTCAACACCACCCTGTCGCCCAGCCTACAGACGGCCGCCCAGATTGCGCGAGGCGACATTGTCTGCATCCCGGGCTACGACTACGTGGACAGCTCCCTGCTTTACAGCCGTGAGCGGGAGAAGTCCTTCATCCAACGCATGAAGGCGGAGAAGGCTGACACCTCCATCTTCCGGAGGCTGCGGAACGTGAAGAGCGAGGGCGAGTACCTGGACCAGGAGGACGGAGGGCGCTTCGGAAGGCCCCTGAGCTTCCAGAAGTGCTTTGCCCACTACGACGTGCAGAGCGTCCTCTTCAACATCAGCGAGGCGGTGGCCAACCGCGCCGACCTGGGTCGCAGGAAGAACACTACCACTGGGGCATCGGCCGCCTCTCAGTGCCAGGCCCCGGCTTCTGGGCTGGGAGACAGCGCCACGCCAATTCCCATCTGTGATTCGCCCGTAGGCAGCTGCGAGGAGCTGGGTCACAAGGCCAGCATGGACGCAGATGAGGGGGATGGGAAGAGCAATACCCTGGTGCTCAGCTGCCCGTACTTCCGTAACGAGACTGGTGGCGAGGGCGAGAGAAAGGTGGCCCTGAGCAAAGCCAGCAGCGCCAGCTATGGGAGCGGAGACTATGCTCCTAGCTATGGGGGTGGAGGACAAGGCTACTCTGTGGAATCATCGCTCAGCACCCGGTGCACCAACGCAGGGGTGTCGGTGCTCGAGGTGTCAAGGGAGAGCCAGGCCTTCCACAGGGACATGTACAAGCGCTACATAATCGAACACATTGATCAGGGGGCCTACTACTACCACAAGTACTTTTACAATAAAGGTAAGAGAGGCATTGACTACTTACCTATTACTAAATTGTTTCCTTACTATAAAGTACTCTAGCAACTTAAAGAAAGAGCCAGATGGGGCTTTTCAGTTTTTCAAGATAATTTACAATGTGCTTTGCAGTGTTTACAAATGCATAACGTTAGCAGACACGCCATAGAATCAAGCCATATGTAGCTAAATTTGAGTGTTGCTGAATATCTATGACCTGCTCATTGAATGAGGAAATAGTTTACTGGAGTAGACATCAACATGATACCTGAGATAGCAGGATACATGTAAAATCTGCAATTTTCCACTTTGCATTTTGGACTGCATAAATATAGCTTGTTAGTTGACTGTGACTTCCATGGCAATTAGATGTCCCTTAGGCAATGTCACGCACTGACATAAGGTGAACAACTCTTGAAGCTAGTCACGCTTGAGTCACCGCCGCAATGCAGCGCATGAGTTTTTCCCTCTACATTTGTCAGTATCCATAGGTTGAAAATACAAAATACCCAAGATGTTGCTAATAGCTTTTTTTCAGCCATTTTACAGACTTGAACTAAACTTGAAGATGGGCGATTCCACACCTGCGTAGGTGGAAAATATTTTTGGTATCTCAGATTGTTCTGGCAATCCTCACATAGAAACTTCATTGGGAGGAAGAATGTTTGACATGCATTTTACTTTTGTATCACAATCATGAAAAGATCATAAATCATGATGAAAGTGTCTATTTCAGGCCCTTTTTAGATCTTTACATGCCTCCTGTAAGACCTTATGATCTGTGAGCCGTACATGATACAGACATCTTGTTGTCATTATACTCCTCATTTCCATCCACAGTTTTTATGCGAGTAAAGTCATTTGTGTTTGTGTGTGTGTAATCACGACAGCTATGATGGAAACTGGAAGTTTTGGGAGAATTTTTGAAATGCAGACAGATTATTTATTTGTCATTTTTGTATCTTTATTTCACTAGGAAAGTCGGTTAAGAACAAATTCTTATTTACAATGACAAAATTTGGAAAAAGTCAAGGAGTCTGAATACTTTTCAAATGCACTTTATTGAATATTATGTGTATCCTATCAATTAAAATGAGCAATTTGGGTGCAATTAATTAGCTATCTTAGAGATATAAAAAAAAAGGCATTCCTGAAACATTTTATAGACTATCTTAACTGTTTCTATGCTACAGATAAGATTTCAGAACAATCTGAGATGGTGGATGTCATGGCTTGCTGAAATGACTCTAGGGTAGGATCCAAGGGTCTTTTTAAAGGGAGAGTTCAGTGAAATAAAAAATTCTGATATTTCTTTAAGAACGATATGGGCAAGGCGAGAATACAATCCACACTTTAGCTTTGTCTGCTAGTTCATCTCTCCTAGTCCATAAACTTCTTTCAAGGTAATACAAATCTATAATTATGTAATTTCACTGAAATGTCCCTTTAAAGGGTCTATAAAATCCAGTTGGCTATGGGTCGTCAGAGCTGTCAACCAGCCCCAGCTCAGCCTGTAGCAGAAGGCCTTTATCACCCAGGGCTGTCTCATCGATCCCCCTCAACCGATCTGCACCAAATCCCTTCTCAGGTGGTTTGAGTAGTAAATAAATCATTTACAGTGCATTTGGAAATTATTCAGACCCCTCGACTTTTTCCACATTTTTTAAAGTTACAGCCATATTCTAAAATTGATTACATAGTTTTTTCCCCCCTCATAAATCTACACACACTACCCCATAATGATTAATTTATAAAAATATATATATAAAAACTGAACATTTACATGAATATTCAGACCCTTTACTCAGTACTTTGTTGAAGCACCTTTGGCAGGGATTACAGCATCACGTTTTCTTGGGTATGACGCTACAAGCTTGGCACACCTGTATTTGGGAAGTTTCTCCCATTCTTCGCTGCAGATCCTCTCAAGCTCGTCAGGTTGGATGGGGAGCGTCGCTGCACAGCTATTTTCTGGTCGCTCCAGAGATTTTATCTTGGTTTCAAGTCCGGGCTCTGGTTGGGCCACTCATGGACATTCAGAGACTTGTCCCGAAGCCTCTCCTGCATTATTTTGGATGTGTTCTTCGGGTCGTGTCCTGTTGGAAGGTGAACCTTCGCCCCAGTCTGAGGTCCTGAGCGCTTTGGAGCAGGTTTTCATCAAGGATCTCTCTGTACTTTGCTCCGTTCCTTTGCTCCGTCCTTCTGGAAGGTTCTCCCATCTCCACAGAGGAATTCTGGAGCTCTGTCAGTGACCATCAGGTTCTTGGTCACCTCCCTGAGCAAGGCCCTTCTCCCCTGATTGCTCAGTTTGGCCGGGTGGCCAGCTCTAGGAAGAGTCTTGGTGGTTCCAAACTTCTTCTATTTAAGAATGATGGAGGCCAATGTGTTCTTGGGGACCTTCAATTCTGCAGAAATGTTTTGATACCCTTCCCTCGATCTGTGCCTCGACATAATCCTGTCTCGGAGCTTTACGGCCAATTCCTTCGAACGCATGGCTTGTTTTTTACTCTGATCTGCACTGTCAATGGTGGGACCTTATATAGACGTGTGCCTTTCCAAATGATGTCCAGTCAATTGAATTCACCACAGGTGGACTCCAATCAAGTTGTCGAAACATGTCAAGGATGATCAATGGAAACAGCATGCACCTGAGCTCAATTTTGAATCTTGTAGCAAAAGGTTCTGTTTATTTTTAATAGTTTTGCCCATATTTTCTATAAACCTGTTTTCGCTTTGTCATTATGATCTATTGTGTGTAGATTGAGGACATTTTTTATTTAATACATTTTAGAGTAAGGCTGTAAAGTAACAAAATGTGGAGGAAGTCAAGGGGTCTGAATACTTTCCGAATGCACTGTATAAAAAATAAATAATATAGACCATTGAAGCTCTTGGGATTTTTGTTTTTGTGGGACAACAAACTCCATATAAACTGATCAAAAGTATGTGGACACCTGCTCATCTCATTCTGAAATCATGTGCATTAATATGGAGTTGGTCCCCCATTTTCTGCTACAACTGCCTCCACTCTTTTTGGAAGGCTTTCCACTAGATGTTGGAACATTGCTGCAGGGACTTGCTTCCCTTCAGCCACGAGCATTAGTGAGGTCAGCCACTGATGTTAGGCGATTAGGTCTGGCTCGCAGTCGGCGTTCCAATTCATTGTGAGCATGTGTGGCCTACCACTTCACGGCTGAGCCGTTCTTGCTCCTAGACGTTTTCACTTCACAATAACAGCAATTACAGTTGACCGGGGCAGCTCTACCAGGGCAGAAATTTGACGAACTGACTTTTGGAAAGGTGACATCCTATGACGGTACCACGTTGAAAGTCACTGAGCTCTTTAGTAAGGCATTTCTACTGCCAAAGCTTGTTTATAGAGATTTACATTTACATTTACATTTAAGTCATTTAGCAGACGGTCTTATCCAGAGCGACTTACAAATTGGTGCATTCACCTTATGATATCCAGTGGAACAACCACTTTACAATAGTGCATCTAAATCTTTTAAGGGGGGGGGGGGTAGAAGGATTACTTTATCCTATCCTAGGTATTCCTTAAAGAGGTGGGGTTTCAGGTGTCTCCGGAAGGTGGTGATTGACTCCGCTGTCCTGGCGTCGTGAGGGAGCTTGTTCCACCATTGGGGTGCCAGAGCAGCGAACAGTTTTGACTGGGCTGAGCGGGAACTGTGCTTCCTCAGAGGTAGGGGGGCCAGCAGGCCAGAGGTGGATGAACGCAGTGCCCTTGTTTGGGTGTAGGGCCTGATCAGAGCCTGAAGGTATGGAGGTGCCGTTCCCTTCACAGCTCCGTAGGCAATCACCATGGTCTTGTAGCGGATGCGAGCTTCAACTGGAAGCCAGTGGAGAGAGCGGAGGAGCGGGGTGACGTGAGAGAACTTGGGAAGGTTGAACACCAGACGGGCTGCGGCGTTCTGGATGAGTTGTAGGGGTTTAATGGCACAGGCAGGGAGCCCAGCCAACAGCGAGTTGCAGTAATCCAGACGGGAGATGACAAGTGCCTGGATTAGGACCTGCGCCGCTTCCTGTGTGAGGCAGGGTCGTACTCTGCGAATGTTGTAGAGCATGAACCTACAGGATCGGGTCACCGCCTTGATGTTAGTGGAGAACGACAGGGTGTTGTCCAGGATCACGCCAAGGTTCTTAGCACTCTGGGAGGAGGACACAAGGGAGTTGTCAACCGTGATGGCGAGATCATGGAACGGGCAGTCCTTCCCCGGGAGGAAGAGCAGCTCCGTCTTGCCGAGGTTCAGCTTGAGGTGGTGATCCGTCATCCACACTGATATGTCTGACAGACATGCAGAGATGCGATTCGCCGCCTGGTTATCAGAAGGGGGAAAGGAGAAGATTAATTGTGTGTCGTCTGCATAGCAATGATAGGAGAGACCATGTGAGGATATGACAGAGCCAAGTGACTTGGTGTATAGCGAGAATAGGAGAGGGCCTAGAACAGAGCCCTGGGGGACACCAGTGGTGAGAGCGCATGGTGCGGAGACAGATTCTCGCCACGCCACCTGGTAGGAGCGACCTGTCAGGTAGGACGCAATCCAAGCGTGGGCCGCGCCGGAGATGCCCAACCCGGAGAGGGTGGAGAGGAGGATCTGATGGTTCACAGTATCAAAGGCAGCAGATAGGTCTAGAAGGATGAGAGCAGAGGAGAGAGAGTTAGCTTTAGCAGTGCGGAGAGCCTCCGTGACACAGAGAAGAGCAGTCTCAGTTGAATGCCCAGTCTTGAAACCTGACTGATTAGGATCAAGAAGGTCATTCTGAGAGAGATAGCAGGAGAGCTGGCCAAGGACGGCACGTTCAAGAGTTTTGGAGAGAAAAGAAAGAAGGGATACTGGTCTGTAGTTGTTGACATCGGAGGGATCGAGTGTAGGTTTTTTCAGAAGGGGTGCAACTCTCGCTCTCTTGAAGACGGAAGGGACGTAGCCAGCGGTCAAGGATGAGTTGATGAGCGAGGTGAGGTAGGGGAGAAGGTCTACGGAAATGGTCTGGAGAAGAGAGGAGGGGATAGGGTCAAGTGGGCAGGTTGTTGGGCGGCCGGCCGTCACAAGACGCGAGATTGCATGGCTGTGTGTTTGATTTTTACCTGTCAGCAACGGGCCTGGCTGAAATGTCAGAATCCACTAATAGATATAGATGTGTACTTTAACATGACTAAAACCAAATCACAACTGTGTAGAAATGTTAATCGACCTACATTTATACAGTTTCTTGACTGTGTCCAGCTCGCTAATAACCACATCATTTAAAGCTAGAGAGTCAGGAGTAAATTTTGACACCGAGGAAATGGTGCGGCCCGCTGAACCGCGTTGAAGTCCAAATGTGGCCCCCGGGGAAAAATTCTTTTGACACCCCTGGTCTAGGGAGTGAAGAAAAACACTTCATCCTAGGGATGAATTTAATGAAACCCGTACTGAAGTTAATGGAACTACAAAGACTGTTTTTTCTGCAGTGCAGGTTTCAGTTTCGGACAGTGCGGGTTTCAGTCCGTGCAGGTTTTATTGAAATGAGCCTGTAGTTACATGTCTTTTGCAACCCTACATGTCAATTAATTAGTAAAGGGATCATTACTACATGAAATGTATCTGTCTACTCATTGATTTATTGATACACTAGGTTTAGGCATATCTTTATGGGTTAGCATGTATTTGATGAATTTGATCTACTTTTCTGGCTTTGCTAGTGTTATAATCTATGATGTGTAGGCCCTATTCATGGAGTTTAAGGAATGCAAAGGAATGTCCAATCAGGCAAATCATGTTAAGCTGAACTGTGTTTGTTGCATGTCTGTTTTTACCTTTGACCTGTAAGCCAGAGTGCCAAAGCCAAATTTGTATTTTATGTGAATTTAATGGAAAATAAAGATTTCTTATGTTATCATAATCCAAACCGCAGCTAACGTTTGTGTTGCACCGTCGTTTACCATTTACCCTCAGATCACCAGAACTACTTTGGCACGGATGAGAACTTGGGCCCCGTGGCGGTCAGTATCCGCCGGGAAAAGCTGGATGAGGGAAAGGAGGGAGCACAGTACAACTACCGGGTCACCTTCCGGACAAGCGAGGTAAATAATCGAAAAGGGGAGATGTCGCGTAAGGCTGAGAGTGTCCTAAAATGTATGCTATACACAGGTTCTTACTGTGGACTCTGACATTGCTAACCAGCAGGCAAAATGAATTCTGAAGTGGTAGAATGTTGTCATACCGTCATACATAATGAATAATCAATTAGTTATCAGACCACAAATGGTGTGAAACAGAAAATAACTCAAGATTTGAATTCAAACTAAACCAAGTGCTTCCATAGAATCCCCCCCAAAATATCAACTCTGTAGATAATCGTAACATAACCGAAAGGTACAACTTTTCTGAGATGATGCACAGTGGACTAGATAAGCAGACATTTTGTATTATCATACCAATGGGACATTAAACAACTTTTAATCCGGCAAGTTAATGGGGAAAGTTTGATCCCACGATATGTTAGTTTTCCTATGAGATACTGTAAGTGGGGAGTTTGTAGTTGCACTTTTTATGACACGCTAATGCTAAAAGCTAATCTATTTAGTTTTACTAAAAGCTAATTCCCTATGCAACTTAATCCAGAGAACTGGGAGAGAGACGTTTAACTGTGTGCAGCGGGAAATTGAAGCTCTTTGGGGAGGCACTCTTCACTAGTATCCTAGTTTACTACTCCATATATCACCCATGTTTCTTATATATTACAGTAATTTGTCTCTTATGTTTTCTTCCTGATGTAGTTTACTTTATTTTCTATTCATAATTTGTAAGCATTTTCCATTAAAAAAACTGAATTCTTCTTTAATAACAAAATCATAGCTACATTACTTAAGACAGCCAAACACTTCAATGATTCCACTCACTTAATGTGTTACAAACATTCTTTTGGATCATGTTGCTCTTGAAACATGGGTGCAGAAAATTTAAACTGTTAATAACAACTTTCACGAATGAGCCTTTATAAATGCTTACACTTTATGAATGACTTTCAATGTTGTAACTAAAAGCTTATGAATAGTAATGATTGTAATGCCTAGAAGTGCTTAATTCTTAAGACTAAGCCGTTGGGGAATTCTAAGCTGACATATGGAATTGTTTTAAGAATGTCATACCATGGATCATCCTTTTACTACTGTAGCCCATAGAAACGCATTGAATTACACGTTCAGAAATAGCAAAAAATACACAAAAAATGTATCATAAGGAATAAGGTTTTGAAGTGTATGTCCTTTATCTAGGAGATATAAGAAAGCTCAGGAAATATTGTAGTTTTTTTACTAATTTGGCACAACTACCTCCATACTTGCATTCATTCATTTGTTTGGGTTACCGTTAGACGAGTCCCGTGACACTTGTGAATACTGTAAAGCAAAATGGAGAACACCATCCTGTTCGTGTAAGTCTCCCCTTTCTACAGTGGGGTCATATTAGTTTGTAGCCCAAATGGTTTGGACACTACAGACAAACGTTGGTACATCAGTGTTACCGACTTTAGACGAGTCCCGTGACAAACTGTTCGGATGCTACAGACGGAGAAGACCGATTTTCAGGATGTCTCCTGGTCTGACAAACAGTGCTGTAGCTCTGCCACTTTTCTCCACTGATGTGGAAGGGTGACATAGGCGATGTGGTGGATTGAGATGCAGCCCATGCAACCAAAAAAACACATCTCTAGCTTAAACTGACGGATTTTGATGGACACTCTAGGGGGTTAAACTTTTGCAAATAATCAAATAGTAATTTCTAACTTATTTGCAACTTTATTCATGAAAGTTTTGTAAATTGTTACTCAAAATCCAACTCAACCGTCAAGGCTAGACCCCCAGCTAACCTCCAGCCTCTCTCTCTCTGTCCTCCCCAGCTCACCACTCTCCGAGGGGCCATCCTGGAAGACGCCGTGCCCTCCACCGCCAAGCATGGCATGGCCAGGGGCCTACCACTGAAGGAGGTGCTGGAGTATGTGGTCCCAGAGCTGAACATCCAGTGTCTCAGGCTGGCCACCAGCTCGCCCAAGGTCCCTGAGCAGCTCCTCAAGCTGGACCAACAGGGGGTGAGTGATCATAGACACAGTCGCTAGTGAAAGTTTACACACCTCTTGCACAGTCTTCACATTGTGCTGATTGAAAATTTTTTTTTTTTTAAATGTATCAACCTACTCCACATTTTCAAAATATATGTGTGTGTGTGTGTGTGTACAGTTGAAGTTGGAAGTTTACATACACTTAGGTTGGAATCATTGAAACTCGTTTTTCAACCACTCCACACATTTCTTGATAACAAACTATAGTTTTGACAAGTCAGTTAGGACAGCTACTTTGTGCATGACACAAGTAATTTTTCTAACAATTGTTTACAGACAGATTTATTTCACTTATAATTCACTGTATCACAATTCCAGTGGATCAGACGTTTACATACACTAAGTTGACTGTGCCTTTAAACAGCTTGGAAAATTCCAGAAAATGTCATGGCTTTAGAAGCTTCTGATAGGCTAATTGACATCATTTGAGTCAATTGGAGGTGTACCTGAGGATGTATTTCAAGGCCTACCTTCAAACTCAGTGCCTCTTTGCTTGACATCATGGGAAAATCATAAAAAATCAGCCAAGACCTAAAAAAAAAAAATTATAGTCCTCCACAAGTCTGGTTCATCCTTGGGAGCAATTTCCAAATGCCTGAAGGTACCACGTTCATCTGTACAAACAATAGTACGTAAGTATAAACACCATGGGACCACGCAGCTGTCATACCGCTCAGGAAGGAGACGCTTTCTGTCTCCTAGAGATGAACATACTTTGGTGCGAAAAGTGCAAATCAATCCCAGAATAACAGCAAAGGACATTGTGAAGATGCTGGAGGAAACCGGTAAAAAAGTATCTATATCCACAGTAAAACGAGTCCGATATCGACATAACCTGAAAGGCCGCTCAGCAAGGAAGAAGCCACTGCTCCAAAACCGCCATAAAAAAGCCAGTCTACGGTTTGCAACTGCACATGGGGACAAAGATGGTACTTTTTGGAGAAATGCCCTCTGGTCTGATGAAACAAAAATAGAACTGTTTGGCCATAATGACTATCGTCATGTTTGGAGGAAAAAGGGGGTGCTTTGTTGCAGGAGGGACTGGTGCGCTTCACAAAATAGATGGCATCATTACGAAGGAAAATTACGTGGATATATTGAAGCAACATCTCAAGACATCAGTCAGGAAGTTAAAGCTTGGCCACAAATGGGTCTTCCAAATGAACAATGACCACAAGCATACTTCCAAAGCAAAATAGCTTAAGGACAACAAAGTCAAGGTATTTGAGTGGCCATCACAAAGCCCTGACCTCAATCCTATAGAAAATTTGTGGGCAGAACTGAAAAAGTGTGTGCGAGCAAGGAGGCCTACAAACCTGACTCAGTTACACCAGCTCTGTCAGGAGGAATGGGCCAAAATTCACCCAACTTATTGTGGGAAGCTTGTGGAAGGCTACATTAAATGTTTGACCCAAGTTAAACAATTTAAAGGCAATGCTACCAAATACTAATTGAGTGTATGTAAACTTCTGACCCATTGGGAATGTGATGAAAGAAATAAAATCTGAAATAAATCATTCTCTCTACTATTATTATGACATTTCACATTCTTAAAATAAAGTAGTGATCCTAACTGACCTAAGACACAGAATATTTACTAGGATTAAATGTCAGGAATTATGAAAAACTGAGTTTTAAATGTATTTGGCTAAGGTGTATGTAAAGTTCCAACTTCAACTGTATATATACTTGGTGAAAGCACCTTTGGCAGCCATTGCAGCTGTGAATCATTTTGAAAAATGTTCTTCGACCTTTGCACAACTCTTAGGGCAACATTTATCCATTGTTTTTATCAAAATAGTCAATTTGGTTGGGAATCATTGGTGGGCAGCAATATTCAAACCTTTCTGGTGTCATTCTGGTGTGTTTTTTGGCATGTGTAATTAACCTGCTGAAAAATAACATTTCTACCCCAGGGTTAGGTTTGCAGAAGACTGAGGTGGGTTTTCATCTAACTTTTTACCTGGGCTTTGCTAATTCTACATTTCTTTTGATCCTAACAAATTCCCTCTTCTTGGAGTCACCTTTCTGCTGATCTCAGGGCAGTTCAATTGACTTAATGGTTGCAGTTAAGCTCACTAAAGTTAATGGAAGTACTGATGGAGTTTCATAATAAAGCCACAGTTCATAACAAAAGATTCTAACCTGCTCTGCATCGTAACATTGCTTATGGTAGAGCATGGCGCTTGCAATGACAGGATAATGGGTTCAATTCACCCGACCAACAATACCCCCCAGAAAATGACGCGTGCGTGGCTGTAATTTGCTTTGGATAAAAGGATCTTCTAAATGTTATATATTTTTTTATTATTATACACCCCCGGGAAACTATTGAGCGTGAAAAACCCAGGAGTTTGCAGCATTGCAGTTCTTGACACAAACCTGTATGCCTGGCACCTACTACCATACCCTGTTCAAAGGCACTTCATTATTTTGTCTTGCCCATTTACCCTCTGAATGGCACACACATACAATCTATGTCTCAATTGTCTCCAGGCTTACAAATCCTTCTTTAACCTGTTTGCGCAGTAGGCTAAATGAATCATGTGCATTTTGGCTAAGCTTGAATAGCCCTGCCAATGTTGTTGTTCTTGGTATATGATCACACTGGTAATAGATAACTTGTTGTATTACTTGAGGCACAGCTGAGTGAGCGTAATTAGCTTTCGCTGTACTGATGGCCTGCATCTGATGGTCAGTCGGAGGGAGGGAGGGGGCAGCAGTGAGAGAGCTTCGATGCAACCAAGTTTATTATTTTTTTTAAAGTACATTGTGCTGTGTAAAAACTCTTGGATCAGTGCTAGCGGTGAGGCAGCCTCTCACCGTCTCTCCGCTCTCCCTCCCTCCCACTGAGAAAAGGGGACACAGCCTTCCAGCTAATAGCGAAATTCATGTTGTTACTCCTATGATCAGAGAAAATGAAATAAAATATACACAAGCCGCTAATAATAACCACGCAGGCTTATCGAAACACTTTGCTAAACTCGTTATTGCAGCTGCAGTGCTGGTTGTAGCGTGAGTGGAAGTAGGGAGAACACATTTGATGGCTTATCAAAGTGAAAAAAGTGTTGACAGTGTTGAATAACAACTTAAACATGAACTTACACATAAAACAGCAGCAGTATTCGTTGAGTGTCTCCAGTCATGATTTTAAGTTTTGAAATCTCATAGTATCAACTTTGCTGTGCGCTCTAGACTTTTTAGTGTCTGTGGCTCGAGGGAACTGTGCAGACACAGTGATCTGAGCTATCTGATTGGCCAGTGGTAAGCCTATAGGTGCGCTTAATTTGTTCTCTGGGCCAACCGGTTGGGCGGAGTTCTTCATTCAGACACATGAAATGATTCAAAATAGGCACTATTTGCCTTTCCGGTGCTAGGACTGCTGAATCAAGTGCACACCGCCGACAGCACCAAACAAATCCAAAAAAAGAATTACAGAAATGTTTGGTGGTTGACTAGGAATGCCTTGGAGATTGACGGATCAGTTGGTGACCACAAGTCTAAAAGAAACAAATTGTTTCTTAGCAAAGAGCAAGTTTTCATACAATACTTTTGCTAGGACTGTCTGAGTGGGGAGGGGTAAACTAAAAACGAGATGTTATTGTCACAGAGGTTTGGGATTCACTTTCTTGTTGGTCTATTAACTAATTTACCGCCTGGTTATATAACCAGGAAGGCCAAATCTCCTTCCCACCAAAACCTTCAGACATTTCTGGCGATCTTTTCACATAGCTCTTACACTAAAAGGGCATTATCATTTTCACAGTATTATTCCAGCCTCCATAGTGTGGAAATACATATAAAACACAGGATTTTGACTGCATTGGGGCTTTTAATGTGACCCGTAAATGACTAAGGTATTGCAATTGAGTGCACAATATGACACATCTTAACACAATCACATATCTTATACATCACTGTTGTCACAAGTAGGTATTTCCGCTTACAACAAGGGATTACACTGCAGATTGTGATTTGCTTTACTGTGTTAAGCAAAATCCCAGATATGGAGTTTGCTGTTTTTGAGCCCTTATCATCAATCAAGCACAGCATACTGCCTTTCGGGCTATGTCTGGCACAGTGGGAAACCAGGAAATTGTACAAATACGCAACTCACCACTCAGTCAGAGGCTAGATTTAATGACATTTATTTTCCCAATTATGACTACCATGCAAAGAAATCCAATTGCCACCGTCTGAGGGGTTTTCTCCCATTCTAGTAATTATATTTCTATGCTACCATGGCTCCGGTATCTAGTATCAGTATGGTGGAATATTCACTCATCTCTGGACAGGGGAAAAACAATAAGCGGTATTGCCATGTACTTGGATTTCTGGGTAACCAGAGACGTGCATCAAGACAGATCAATCCCTAAAGCAAGTAACAGCAGGGGGAGAAATGGCATCAGGGTGCAATATCAGAGTATTGATGAGATCAAGTTTCATACAAGCCTCTTTCATTTGGGGAGCGTGGCAGGTGGTTTGTAAATCTATTGGAGCAAAGCTGGTGAGAGGCGAGGAGGAGGAATTTTGACCTCAAGGAATGTCTAGGGGTCAACTCTCTTATTCCTCAATTTGATTAAGTTTAATTCCATGTTCTTTAATTCAACTAAGTTTAATTATGTTACATTTCATTGATGTGATAATATCATGAGCTTTCGCCGGTTATATCTACTGTAAGTAGGACTGGAATGCTATTATTGTTAGCTACTCGTTAAGCAACCGTGGAGATACGTAGTAAAGACAACCATCAATGGCAATCTAACTTCGCTTTACCAGCAGTACTTCCCCTATCCCCCTCAAGTGTGAATCATTTACTAAGGCGGCACAGCTTCCGTTCCCCTTATCCAAAACAATATAGCCTCAACCCCCACTGAATTCTTGCAGTGTTGCCACGACATTGGGAGAGATGGGAAGAGATCAGCCAAGCAAATTGAGACTTCTCGATTTAATGCATTTTTCTTTTGACCGCTCGTCTCGTCATCTTGCCTAGCTGTGAGCAGTGAGCACCTCCCCCCCACTGTCCTTCTTTGAGTTTCGCAAGGGTCTGCTGATCCTGGTCTCGCGCACCCCCCCGTCCCCTCCAAGCCTCCCCCACACACAAAAAACCCAGTTTCATCCTACAGCATTTCTAAGATTAATAAATTATTCAGGACCAACCGTTAGGTGTGGTCTGAGGGCCACTCACACAAATTATTTCCTCTTTGTGTGCGTCAACTCCTCTGATAGCACACTTAGCGCTAGCCATCTGAACAATCTCAGCACCTGGTGTCAGGTAATAGGTGTTGATAGCAGGAGATAAAATGCGCTGGGCTGGTACACCGCTTGATATATCCTTCCCTCCCTGAGTGCTTACAGGGGCGTTTCAGTCTAATTTGACACCATGCACCGGCAACCGTCTCTGGAGCTACAGAGCATTTCAATCAAGAGTGTAGATAAGGAGGAATGCATCGTTGAATACTGTATGTCCCATCTGTGTTGCTCTGAAGTAACGTGTCTTTTGAAAAATAACACCTGCTATAATTTGGTCATGAGCCCAAGCATTTGGAGAAATGTTTCATAAGCGTTATGCCAGTTACCTTTTATAAGATTTGAATTGAGATTAAAAAAATATATATTTATTATCGTATAATAAACAGACATTCAGGTAGACATAGGCAGGTCATAACCTCAGGTTCTTCCACACATTAGCATAGCATAAACAGATATTGGGCAGACATTGGCATGTCATAACCCCACCCCTATTGTTCTTTGTCATTCCAGTTGAGCTTCCAGCACAAGGTGGGCATCATGTACTGCCAGGCGGGCCAGAGCACCGAAGAGGAGATGTACAACAATGAGAGCGCCAGCCCCGCCCTGGAGGAGTTCATGGAGCTGCTGGGCCAGAGGGTCAGGCTGAAGGGCTTCACCAAGTACCGGGCCCAGCTGGACAACAAAAGTAAGAGTTCATGACTCAACACACACATTTGTTTTATATATTTTATTATCATTTAATGTATCATATGCTTGATAAATGTTCAATAAATTAGAGGATGAGGGCCCAGCTGGACACATACTGTACATCCTCTTGTACAGACCAACTGAAAAGAAGAATAATTCAGTTTTGAATTATATATCTTTTGATGGGAGTAAACTTGGAAGTTTGAAAAAATGTGGTAGATTGCAAAAAAAACATTCAGAAAAAAGTCCATGTCTCTCTGTACACTGAAAAATGCTTGAGGCGTTACATGGCCAGGATTTTTTTTTGAACACTTAATACGATTTTTATTATACGCATAAGTGGTGTTGGAGGGCCGGTAGGAGGCACCCTGTCCTCTGGTCTATATCACAGGGCAGTGACTGGGGACATTGCTCTGTGTTAGGGTGCTGTCTTTCGGATGGGACGTTAAACGGGTGTCCTGACTCTCTATGGTCACTAAAGATCCCATGGCACTTATCGTAAGAGTAGGGGTGTTAAACGTCATCCGTGAAGAGGCGACTCTGGGATGCTGGCCTTCTAGGCAGAGTTCCTCTGTCCAGTGTCTGTGTTCTTTGCCCATCTTAATCTTTTCTTTTTATTGGCCTGTCTGAGATATGGCTTTTTCTTTGCAGCTTTGCCTAGAAGGCCAGCATCCCGGAGTCACCTCTTCACTGTTGACATTGAGACTGGTGTTTTGCGGGTACAATTTAATGAAGCTGCCAGTTGAGGACTTGTGAGGCGTCTCTTTCTCAAACTAGATACAGTAATGTACTTGTCCTCTTTCTCAGTTGTGCACCGGGGCCTCCCACTCGTCTTTATATTCTGGTTAGAGCCAGTTTGCGCTGTTCTGTGAAGGGAGTACAGCGTTGTATAAGATCGTCAGTTTCTTGGCAATTTCTCGCATGGAATGAATAGCCTTCATTTCTCAGAACAAGAATAGACTGACAAGTTTCAGAAGAAAGTTCTTTGTTTCTGGCCATTTTGAGCCTGTAATCGAACCCACAAATGCTGATGCTCCAGATACTCAAATAGTCTAAAGAAGGCCAGTTTTATTGCTTCTTTAATTAGAACAACAGTTTTCAGCTGTGCTAACATAATTCCAAAAGGGTTTTCTAATGATCAATTAGCCTTTTAAAATTATAAACTTGGATTAGTTAACACAACGTGCCATTGGAACACAGGAGTGATGGTTACTGATAATGGACATCTGTACGCCTATGTAGATATTCCATAAAAAAAACTGCCGTTTCCAGCTACAATAGTCATTTACAACATTAACATTGTCTACACTGTATTTCTGATCAATTTGATGTTATTTTAATGGACAAAAAATTTGCTTTTCTTTCAAAAACAAGGACATTTCTAAGTGACCCCAAACCTTTGAACGGTAGTGTATATACTGTACAGACAGATAAGACAGATGCAACAATTTGAAAGATTTTACTGAGTTACAGTTCATATAAAGAAATCAGTCAATTGAAATAAATTCATTAGGCCCTAACCTATGGATTTCACATGACTGGGAAGGGGTGCAACCATGGGCGGGCCTTGGAGGCCCAGCCAATAAGAATACATTTTACCCCACAAAAGGGCTTTAATACATAAGCTGCATCTGTGTAATGATCATGCTGTTTAATCAGCTTCTTGATATGCCACACCTGTCAGATGGATGGATTATTTTGTCACAGGAGAAATGCTCACTAACAGGGATGTAAATACATTTGAGCGCAAAGCTTTAGATAAATACGGTTTCTGCGCGTATGGAAAATTGCAGGGATTTTTTTTATTTCAGCTCATGAAACATCGGACCGACACTAGATATTGCGTTTACATTTTTGCTCAGTGTATATTAATATAGATATAGAGATTTCTGTATATCTCTCTGCTGAAATATAGGAATTTAGAAATAGGCCTACCATTGGGCAGTTCAGTCAAATAAAAGATGGGCTGGTCGCATGCACTCCATGTTAAGTTCCCCACTCTGCTTGGTAGAGAGGCAGTCTATAGTTATTATGCCCCCAGCCTCTGGAATAGCCTGCCAGAGAACCTGAGGCGGGCCAAACCTGTGGACAAATATTTAAGAGATCTTAAAACTCATCTTTTTAGCTTTGCTTTTCCTTAGGGTGCTTTTTAGTTATTCAGTTTTTGTCACACTTTAGTTTTTATTCTTGTTTGTTGTGTAGTAAATATTTCAGCTTTTCTTTTCCTTGTTATTTTTATTCATTTTTTTCCTGTGAAGCACATTGCGTTGCATTCCATGTCTGAAATGAGCTGTATAAATAAAGCTTGATTCGACTTGGTGTCTGTGAATAAACCCGGGTGGGTCTGTCTATATAGACCATAGCAACACTCTCTATAAATGAATTGTCATGTGTACTCTGTTGGTTCTATTTGCTTTGCAGTTGTAAGCAACATCTTACATAAGGCTCTTGGGAAAAGTATTCAGATAACAGTTTTTTGATTAATGGGCTATTCTGGAGGTCTGGAATTCAGTTACAGCAGTCAAGATTTTAAGCCATCTTAAAGCTGTGTCCGTCTGTCCATCCTGATTCCTGGAAATGACACGCAATCTGCCCAGCGTTCATGTAAAGCCACCTATACAGGAACGATGGCCAGTGTCGTTTCCAAGCACTGGGGAAAGAGAACGGGACATTTAGAAATACCCAGAAACAGACTGGCCATAGGGCATTTCAGGCAAATGCAAGATTGGCTGATCTGTCTTAAAACAGTATTATTGTTATTTGACTAATAATGGGAGGCCCCAAGGAAACGAATGGTCCAGAGTGTTGGAAATGCCAATTTCTGGTCCCAGTCCGTCCCTGGCAATACCACAGGATTATTATTGCTCTATACAATGATCTTATTGCAGATCATGTAATTAGATTTTTTTTTCTCCAGAGACTACAGTATTACATTATTTTAAATTCTGTTGTTTAGAATGTCCCTGTCTGAGCTGGTCTGACCTAAATTCTTTGTTTGGGTGTTCCAGCGGATTCCACTGGAACACATTCTCTCTACACTACTTACAAAGACTATGAGCTGATGTTCCACGTGTCCACACTGCTCCCCTACACCCCCAACAACAGACAACAGGTGAGTGGACACTGGAAGTCTATGGCTATCTGCTAGCATGCATATCTATTTTATTGCATGGGCCGCGTCTCAATCCACCGGATCCGCCAGGGGACAGCCTTCCAAATGTGCAGTGGAAGGTGGCTGAGCTTACAGCTGTGTTTGTCAGACCCAAAAAATTGGGTTAAATATGTGCAAAAATAATATGTATGAATCGGTTATCAATGTGTTTCTATGGGCTAAGTGTAGTGAGCCCAAATTCAAAATTTGGGATACATAAAGGGGTTCTAAAATTCAACATCAAATAGCCAAATGATCCTTGCTATGACCATCTTAAAACAATTCCAAATGTTAGCTTAGTGAAACCCCCCCCCCCCCCGGAAACTCAAGTCAAGCGAAAAAAATTGATGCTGCTCTGAAAAAAGTATATTTTTCTCTAACTGCAACCCTTTTTTATCATCATTATAGTGATCATTATCATGAACATTCCTTATAGTTTCTACCCCTTTACTACAACTGGTAGCTTGCCATGTTGGTCCTTTAGTCACAATCTGCTCTCCAATATTAGAAATTGGCACTCATCATTTCGGAGTTGTGCATAATTTCCCCCAGTCAGTGACTTGTTAATTGGAAATGCTATTGCTGGAGATGTTGCCACGACAACAATTTCGCATGCACTCCTCAATTAAATTCCCCACTCTGCTTGGTGTCTAAATATGCCTGGGTGGGTCTTTCCATCTAGACCATAGCAACATGGTCTATAAATGAATTGTCATGTGCACCATGTTGATTCTATTTGCTTTGTAGTTGTAAGCAGTATCTTACGTAAAGCTCTTGGGAACAGCATTCAGATTATTGTTTTTATATTTTTTTTATTTTTTTATATATATATATATATATATATATATGACACAATTTCTCTAGTTAATATTGCCTGCTAACATGAATTTCTTAACTAAATATGCAGGTTTAAAAAAATATACTTATGTGTATGGATTTTAAGAAAGGCATTGATGTTTATGGTTAGGTACATTCGTGCAACGATTGTGCTTTTTTCGCGAATGCGCTTAAATCATCCCCCGTTTGGCGAAGTAGGCTGTGATTCGATGATAAATTAACAGGCATCGCATTGATTATATGCAACGCAGGACAAGCTAGTTAACCTTGTAATATCATCAACCATGTGTAGTTAACTAGTGATTATGTGAAGATTGATTGTTTTTTATAAGATATGTTTAATGCTAGCTAGCAACTTACCTTGGCTCCTTGCTGCACTCGCGTAACAGGTGGTTAGCCTGCCACGCAGTTTCCTCGTGGAATGCAATGTAATCGGCCATAATCGGCGTCCAAAAATGCCGATTACCGATTGTTATGAAACTTGAAATCGCACCTAGTTAATCGGTCGACCTCTAATTCAATTATGTTTTTTTTAATTAATGGACAATTCTGGAGGTCTGAAATTCAGTTACAGTAATAAAGATTTTAGGCCATCTTAAAGCTGTGGCCCTCTGCAGAGTATGTCCAAGGAATCAGGGTTGACAAACTGCCCCGCGTTCATAGAAAGCCACCTATACAGGAATTAGGGCCAGTGTCATTTCCAAGCTCTAGGGAAATTAGAACGGGCCAAATGTCTTGTGCATAGCATGTGTCTTGGGCCTTGATTATCAGGATTTGAAGTTTCATTCCTCCCCTGGGATCCCATTTGATTTCTGAGATTAGCTGCAACCCCCCTGCCGCCCCCCCCCCCCCCCCCCCCCCCCAAAAAAAAAGGTCTGCAATGGGCCCCTTGATCCGGCCTATTCCACCACTTATCCCGTTTGTTTACCACCTACACCAAGGGACTTAACAGACTATGGCCTCCTGATGAGGAGGCTATCGCCCTGTTAGAAACCTCTGGACCCTAGCCACTGCCTTTAGCACTTCTGTTGATTTGGCAAGGATATGATTGGTGTAAGCAATATGACAGTACTGTAGCTCCCACATGCCCTCTGATAGACTCCAAATGAACAGGTTTTACTGTCCTCCATATCCTTTCCTTGACCACTTAACAGCTTGACTCGTGATAAAGGATGGGATATATTACCACCATGTAGGTCATCAGCCTTTTGAGACCATTGAGACACTGTCATAGTCTCTCATGTACTGTAAGGGCATTTACTTTTCTGAATTCTAATGTGCTTTTTCTTTTCCGTTTCCTTTTCTTGCCATTTAGCTACTGAGGAAGAGACACATTGGAAATGACATTGTCACCGTCATCTTCCAGGAACCTGGTGCTCTTCCCTTCACTCCCCAAAACATTCGCTCACACTTCCAGCACGTGTTCGTCATCGTCAAAGTCCACAACCCTTGCACAGAAAATGTTTGCTATAGGTGAGCAAAGCAGACCACCGATACTTCTAGAACACTTGGTGTGAGAGATGTGTAGAGCTAGTTTACATTAACTTGCATTTATTCAATCATTCATGTACCTAAGGGCCCAATTTCAATAAGGCTGGAATCCAATCATTACAAGAGTCAATCATTCAGAAGTACCTCTTAATGATTGTTGAATCAAGTGAATCAACTCCCAAAATAATTTTCTTCGGTCATCGTCACTGCCGTGTATATTCCCACCCAAGCCGACAGTCAGGGAACTACACTTTTCTATGTGCAACCTGGAAACCGCTTATTCTGAGGCCGCATTTATTCTAGCTGGGGACTTTAATAAAGGAAATCTGAGGAAAACGCTACAGAAATTCTATCAACACATCTCCTGTGCTACATGCGCAACACAAACCGTGGATCATTGCTATGCAAAACAGGAACAGGAAGCTCCTGTGGTATGGACTGCTCAATGTTGCTCCGACCAATTGAAATCTATGCTTCAAGATTGTTTTGATCACGCGGAACTGGAAATATTCTGGGTCACCTCTGAGAACAGTATTTACGTACACACTGACTCGAAGAATGGGTTAATAAGGAAGTGCATAGAGGATGTTGTTCCCACTGTGATGATTAGAACTAGTCCAAACCAAAAACCATGGATAGATTGCAGCATTCGCGCAAAACTCAAAGCGCGAACCATCGCATTTAACCATGGCAAGGTGACTGGGAACATGGACGTGTACAAGCAGACCAGCTACGACCTCAGTAACACAATCAAGAGGCAAAACAACAGTACACAGTGGATTTGCATTAAATGGCTCAGACATGATACATATGTGACAGAGACTCCAGACAATCACCGATTTATGAAGGGAAAACCAGCCACGCCACGGACATCTACGCCTCACTCCTGGACGGGCTAAACGCCTTCACCCGCATCGAGGAAAACGACATCGAGCCCCCGACATGGCCACCGACACTCACGAGGACTCTGTGCTTTCGTTCTCTGTGGCCGACGTGAGTAAGTAATTTAAGTGTTAACCCTTGCAAGACTGCCAGGGCCACGTCCTCAAAGCATATGCAGACCAGCTGGCTGATGTGTTTATGGACATATTTCATCTCCATATCCCAGTCTGTTGTTCCCACTTGCATCAAGATGTCCACCATTGTTACTGTACCCAAGAAAGTGAAGGTAAATGACTATCGCCCCTTGCACTCACTTCTGTCATCATGAAATTCTTTGAGAGGCTAGTTAACCTGTTGGGTCTAGGGGGCAGCATTTGCACGTCTGGATAAAAAAAATGTACCCGATTTAATCTGGTTACTAATCCTACCCAGTAACTAGAATATGCATATACTTATTATATATGGATAGAAAACACTCTAAAGTTTCCAAAACTGTTTGAATGGTGTCTGTGAGTATAACAGAACTCATTTGGCAGGCAAAACCCTGAGACATTTTCTGACAGGAAGTGGATACCTGATGTGTTGTATTGACTTTAAACCTATCCCATTGAAAAACACAGGGGTTTAGGAATATTTTGGCACTTCCTATTGCTTCCACTAGATGTCACCAGCCTTTACAAAGTGTTTTGAGTCTTCTGGAGGGAGATCTGACCGAACAAGAGCCATGGAACGGTGATGTCCCATTAGACACCTGGCGCGCTACTTCATGTTGGGTACCCTCGTTCCAATACGTTATAAAAGGCTATGCATTCGTCCACCTTGAATATTATTCATGTTCTGGTTAAAAAAGGCCCTAATGATTTATGCTATACAACGTTTGACATGTTTGAACGAACGGAAATATATTTTTTCCCCTCGTTCATGACGAGAAGTCCGGCTGGCTTACATCATGTGCTAACGAGACGGAGATTTTTGGACATAAATGATGAGCTTTTTTGAACAAAACTACATTCGTTATGGACCTGTGATACCTGGAAGTGACATCTGATGAAGAGAATCAAAGGTAATGGATTATTTACATAGTATTTTCGATTTTAGATCTCCCCAACATGACGTCTAGTCTGTATCGCAACGCGTATTTTTCTGGGCACAGTGCTCAGATTATTGCAAAGTGTGATTTCCCAGTAAGGTTATTTTTAAATCTGGCAAGTTGATTGCGTTCAAAAGATGTAAATCTATAATTCTTTAAATGACAATATAATATTTTACCAATGTTTTCTAATTTTAATTATTTAATTTGTGACGCTGACTTGACTGCCGGTTATTGGAGGGAAACGATTTCCTCAACATCAATGCCATAGTAAAACGCTGTTTTTGTATATAAATATGAACTTGATAGAACTAAAAATGCATGCATTGTCTAACATAATGTCCTAGGAGTGTCATCTGATGGAGATTGTAAAAGGTTAGTGTATCATTTTAGCTGGTTTTATGGTTTTGGTGACCCTGTCTTTGACTTGACAAAACATTACACACAACTCTTGTAAATGTACTGTCCTAACATACTCTAAATTTATGCTTTCGCCGTAAAACCTTTTTGAAATCGTAAAACGTGGTTAGATTAAGGAGATGTTTATCTTTCAAATGGTGTAACATAGTTGTATTTTTGAAAAATTTGAATTTTGACATTTATTTGGATTCAAATTTGCCGCTCTTGAAATGCACCTGCTGTTGATGGAGTGCACCACAGGTGGCACGCTAGCGTCCCACCTAGCCCCAAGAGGTTATTAAGGATCATATCACCTCTACCTTACCTGAAACCCAGACCCACAACAATTCACATATCGCTTCAACAGACCCCGGGCGATTGTCATTGCACTGCACCCTGCCCAATCCCACCTGAACAAGATAAATACCTACAGTACCAGTCAAAAGTTTGAACTCACCTACTCATTCCAGGGTTTTTCTTTATTTTTAATATTTGTAGAATAATAGTGAAGACATCAAAACTATGAAATAACACATATGGAATCATGTAGTATCCAAAAAAGTTTAAAAAAAATCGAAATATTTTTTTATATTTGAGATTCTTCAAAGTAGCGACCCTTTGCCTTGATGACAGCTTTGCACACTCTTGACATTCTCTCAACAAGCTTCATGAGGTAGTCACCTGGAATTCATTTCAGTTAACAGGTGTGCCTTAAAAGTTAATTTGTGGAATTTCTTTCCTTCTTAAAACCTCTATGGGCTAGGTGGGACGCTAGCGTCCCCCCCGTGGTGCACTCCATCAACAGCAGGTGCATTTCAAGAGCGGCAAATTTGAAACCAAATAAATGTCAAAATTCAAATTTTTCAAACATACAACTATCTTACACCCTTTGAAAGATAAACATCTCCTTAATCTAACCACGTCGTCCGATTTCAAAAAGGTTTTACGGCGAAAGCATAAAGTTAGATTATGTTAGGAGAGTACATTGACAATAGCTGTGTGTAATGTTTTGTCAATTCAAAGACAGGGTCACCAAAACCATAAAACCAGCTAAAATGATGCACTAACCTTTTACAATCTCCATCAGATGACACTCCTAGGACATTATGTTAGACAATGCATGCATTTTTAGTTCTATCAAGTTCATATTTATATCCAAAAACAGCGTTTTACTATGGCGTTGATGTTGAGGAAATCGTTTCCCTCCAATAACCGGCAGTCAAGTCAGCACCACAAATTAAATAATTAAAATTAGAAAACATTGGTAAAATATTATATTGTCATTTAAAGAATTATAGATTTACATCTCTTGAACGCAATCGACTTGCCAGATTTAAAAATAACCTTACTGGGAAATCACACTTTGCAATAATCTGAGCACTGCGCCCAGAAAAATACGCGTTGCGATACAGACTAGCCGCCATGTTGGGGAGATCTAAAATCGAAAATACTATGTAAATAATCCATTACCTTTGATTCTCTTCATCAGATGTCACTTCCAGGTATCACAGGTCCATAACGAATGTAGTTTTGTTCAAAAAAGCTCATCATTTATGTCCAAAAATCTCCGTCTTGTTAGCACATGATCTAAGCCCGCCGGACTTCACTTCATGAACGAGGGGAAAAAATATATTTACGTTCGTTCAAACATGTCAAACGTTGTATAGCATAAATCATTAAGGCCTTTTTTAACCAGAACATGAATAATATTCAAGGTGGACGAATGCATTCTCTTTTATAACGTATTGGAACGAGGGTACCCAACATGAACTCGCGCGCCAGAGTCTAATCGGCCATCACCGTTCCATGGCTCTTGTTCGGTCAGATCTCACAGTAAAAGACTCAAAACACTTTGTAAAGGCTGGTGACATCTAGTGGAAGCAATAGGAAGTGCCAAAACATTAATCAACCCCTGTGTGTTTCAATGGCATAGGCTTAAGGGTAATTCAACACATCAGGTATCCACTTCCTGTCAGAAAATGTCTCAGGGTTTTGCCTGCCAAATGAGTTCTGTTATACTCACAGACACCATTCAAACAGTTTTAGAAACTTTAGGGTGTTTTCTATCCGTATATAATAAGTATATGCATATTCTAGTTACTGGGTAGGATTAGTAACCAGATTAAATCGGGTACGTTTTTTTATCCAGCCGTGAAAATACTGCCCCCTAGCCCCAACAGGTTAATGCGTTTGAGCCAAACAGTTGTGTTGTGACAAGGTAGGGGAGTATACAGAAGATAGCCCTATTTGATAAAAGACCAAGTCCATATTATGGCAAGAACAGCTTAAATAAGCAAAGAGAAACGACAGTCCATCATTACTTTAAAACATGAAGGTCAGTCAATCCGGAAAATGTTAAGAACTTTGAACGTTTCTTCAAGTGCAGTCGCAAAAACCATCAAGCGCTATGATGAAGCTGGCTCTCATGACGACCGCCACAGGAAAGGAAGACCCAGCGTTACCCCTGCTGCAGAGGATAAGTTCATTTGAGTTACCCCCCTCAGAGTTTGCAGCCCAAATAAATGCTTCAGAGTTCAAGTAACAGACACATCTCAACATCAACTGTTCAGAGGAGACTGTGTGAATCAGGCCTTCATGGTCGAAATGCTGCAAAGAATCCACTACTAAAGGACACCAATAAGAAGAGACTTGCTTGGGCCAAGAAAGACAACTTTTGAAGAATCTTAAATATATTTTGATTTGTTTAACACATTTTTTGGTCACTACATGATTCCATATGTGTTATTTCATAGTTTTGATGTCTTCACTATTATTCTAATAGTAAAAATAAAGAAAAACCTTTGAATAAGTTGGCGTGTCCAAACTTTTGACTGGTACTGTATGTAAGAATACTGTTCATCGATTACAGCTCAGGGCCCAGGGTCTGAACCCTTCCCTGTGCAACTCGGTCCTGGACTTCCTGACGGGCCGACCCCAAGTGGTAAGGGTAGGCAACAACACCTCCGCCACGCTGATCTTCAACACAGGGGCTTCACAGGAGTGTGTGCTCAGCCCAAGGACCTCAGCCACCCGGGCCACAGCCTGTTCACCCCGCTACCATCTTGAAGACAGCTGGGACCGAGAAACTAAGAAACAGCTTCTATATCCAGGCCATCAGACTGTTACAGTCCCGACTAGCCGGCCTCCACTCAGTTCCCTGCCCTGAACCTTATTCACTGTTCTAGCCGGCTGCCATGCGGTACTCTACCCTGCGCCTTAGTGACTGCTGCCCTATGTACATAGTCATTGAACACTGGTCACTTTAATAATGTTTACATACTGTTTAACCACTTTATATTTACAGCGCATTCGGAAAGTATTCAGACCCCTTGACTTTTCCCACATTTTGTTAAGTTACAGCCTTATTCTAAAATGTATCAAATTCACTGTTTTCCTCATCAATCTACACACAATAACCCATAATGACAAAGCAAAAACAGGTTTTTAGGAATCTTTGCAAATAAAAAAAATAATTAATTAACAGATGCATTATTTACGTAAGTATTCAGATCCTTTGCTATGAGACACGAAATTGAGCTCAGGTGCACCCTGTTTCCATTGATCATCCTTGATGTTTCTACAACTTGATTGGGGTCCACCTGTGGCAAATTCAATTGATTGACCATGATTTGGAAAGGTGCACACCTGTCCATATAAGGTCCCACAGTTGACAGCGCAGGTCAGAGCAAAAACCAAGCAATGAAGCCGAAGAAATTGTCCATAGAGCTCCGAGACAGGACTGTGTCGAGGTACAGATCTGGGGAAGGGTACCAAAAAAATGTCTGCAGCATTGAAGGTCCCCAAGAACAATGCCCTCCATCATTCTTAAACAGAAGAAGTTTGGAACCACCAAGACTCTTCCTAGAGCTGGCCACCCGGCCAAACTGAGCAATCGGGGGAGAAGGGCCTTGGTCAGGGAGGTGACCAAGAGCCCGATGGTCATTCTGACAGAGCTCCAGAGTTCCTCTGTGGGGATGGGAGAACTTTCCAGAAGGACAACCATCTCTGCAGCGCTCCACCAATCAGGCCTTTTTATGGTAGATTGGCCAGACGGAAGCCACTCCTCAGTAAAAGGCACATGACAGCCCACTTGGAGTTTGCCAAAAGGCACCTAAATGACTCAGACCATGAGACACAAGATTCTCTGGTCTGATGAAACCAAGATTGAACTATTTGGCCTGAATGCCAAGCGTCACATCTGGAGGAAACCTGGCACCATCCCTTCAGTGAAGTGTGGTGGCAGCATCATGCTGTGGAGATGTTTTCAGCTGCAGGGACTGGGAGACTAGTCAGGATTGAGGGAACGATGAATGACGCAAAGTACAGAGGGATCCTTGATGAAAACCTGCTCTGGAGTGCTCAGGACCTCAGACTGTGGGCTAAGATTCACCTTCCAATAGGACAATGACCCTAAGCACGCAGCCAAGAAAATGCAGGAGTGGCTTCGGGACAAGTCTCAATGTCATTGAGTGACCCAGCCAGAGCCCGGACATGAACATGATCAAACATCTCTGGAATGACCTGAAAATACCTGTGCAGCGACCCTCCCCATCCAACCTGACGAGCTTGAGAGGATCTGCAGAGAAGAATGGGAGAAACTCCCCAAATACAGGTGTGCAAAGCTTGTAGCTTCAAACCTAGGACTGGAGGCTGTAATTGCTGCCAAAGGTGATACAACAAAGTACTGAGTAAAGGGTCTGAATACTTTTGTAAATATAATATTAACGTTTTTTTTACTTTTAATAAATAAATACAAATGTTAAACTGTTTTTTCTTTGTCATTATGGGGTATTATGTGTAGATTGATGAGTGAAAAATAAGGCCGTAATGTAACAAAGTGGAAAAAGTCAAGGGGTCAGAATACTTTCAGAATTCACTTTATATACTGAATTCTAGTCATGGCTCAATCTGTATAACTACTGCTGTACAATACTGTCCATACTGCCTTTACACATCATTTATATGTATGTGTATATATATTCCAGTCTCTTGACATTGCTAGTTTTTTTCTTGATTGTGTATTTTACGATTTTTAATTGCTAGCTATTACTGCACTGTTGGAGCTTGAAACACAAGCATTTTGCTGCACCTGTGATAACATCTCCAAATCTGTTTTGATTTCATTTTGATTTGGATATGCTGCTGTACAATTCAAAGAAACTTCAGAAAATCCACTACAATGATTTCCGGGCCTTACTGTTAGAGGACCTGAGTGTTGAATCAGAATTCTGATCATACAGAAACACCAGTTGCTTGTCACTACCTACACCACTGTGAGGGTTGAAATGACCCCTATTTGTTTAAACTGAAACCAAACCTCTGTTTATAATAGAGCATTATAAAAGTATGCTAGTGTAGTCCATTATATTCACACAATGGAACAGATCTCCCAACAGATCTCTCTCAAATGTATTGTTATGACCTATTTGTGTTACTTAGAAAAGATTATGATGCAAAACGACAGAGGGATTAAAATGGCTGTTTGTCTTTATTGTTTTAGTGTGGCGGTCACCAGATCTAAAGACGTGCCCGCCTTCGGTCCTCCTATCCCGCAGGGGGTGTTCTTCCCAAAGTCGGCCATGTTCCGGGACTTCCTCCTGGCCAAGATGATGAACGGCGAGAATGCGGTGCATAAGTCGGACAAGTTCCGCGCCATGGCCATGCGCACGCGCCAAGAGTACCTGAAGGATTTGGCCGAGAACTTTGTAAGCGCCACCCCTGTGGACTCTTCAGCGGCCAAGTTCAGCTTCATCTCGTTGGGTGTCAAGAAGAAGGAGCGCAGCCGACCCCGGCGGAACGCCCACCTCCAGAGCTACGGGGCGGTCACTTGGGCCGTGGTGGCCCGGGACTTTGGCCAGTCGGCAGACATTGGCTGCTTGCTGGCCATCTCCAATGAGTTTGTGGTGCTGATCGAAGAGGCATCCAAGGAGGTGGTGTTCAACTGCTACTGCCGCGACGTCCTCGGTTGGAGCGCAACATCCGGGAGCGTCCGGCTTTTCTACGAGCGAGGCGAGTGTGTGGTGTTCTCCACGCAGGAAGGATGCTGGGACGATGTCCGGGAGATCATGCAGAGGTTGGAGGTAAGAAGGTTGTGTGGGAGGCTTAAAGACAACATAATTCAGTGCTACACATCCTGTACACAGATTAAGCCTAATCCTGGACTAAAAAGCATTTTCAATTAAGATTTTCCATTGAGATTGATTTTTAGTCAAGGCTTAATTTGTGTCCGGGAAACCCCGCCTCAATGTTTAAACCAGGGGTCGTCAATCGGACCCACAAGGAACATATCTGATTCAACTTCTCCAAGTATTTACTGAAGAGTAGGTTTAGTTGATCACTTGGTTTTGTTCTTCTTGGCTGTACCCACACTGGCCCAGGGAGAAGATTGACAACCTCTGCCTGAGACATATTTATCATAAGACACTTGCATAAAACCTTGTACCTCAGTATTTGGCTGCGTTTCGACAGCCAGCCCAATTCAGATTTTTTTTTCTTAACTAATTGATATTTTGACCAGTCAGATCAGCTCTGTAAAAAATCTGATGTGAAAAGATTTTGTTAAGCTAAATAGTTTACTATGAGTGAACACTGCAGTGAGATGATTACTCAAGTCCTGGGAGCCAGCCCAAGTCACAGCAGTTTAGTCAGCAGGTCAGCAGATGTCCCCCATTATACCGCCACTTTACCTCAGCCTCACAACAATATGTTTGTTGTTAAAAGTTACTGTTCTTGAATCACTGGTGGTAATAAAGGCCTGCCAGGGCGTGTACTTTCCTCCTGCTTTTTTCCCACGAATTGATTGAGTCATTTGGTTGATAATTGTATTATTTAGGGGGAGTGACGAGAGGTCGTATGGGGTCGGGTGTCCCTGAGCTCTCTATCCCAAGCCCTTTTAATTTCGTTTAAATTAGATTATCCAAAGGTGTCTAAAGCCTCTGCTAGGGTTGTCACAATGCCATTCGCCTCAGACTCCCAGGCTTTAAGATGCTAAAAAGGGGTGAAGAACTGAGGAATCTGGATGAAAAATAGTGACACGTTGCCACTCCAAACAGAGCTAGTGTTTTTTAACCTTTGGCATCGTGACAACCCTAATCTCTGCAGAGCTTGACATTGTGCAATTGGCTGGTTTATTCTGAAATTATCTAGGTATTTCTTCTGTTGTTGGCAAACTTTTTTTGTCAAATCCCGTAACTGTTTCCTGCACTTCAAGAGGCCAGCTCAGGCCACGTTTGGACAATATTCTGTTTTTGTTGCCAAGTTTGATTGAATGGAGCTCTTAGTCCTTTCAACCAACTTTATAATGGAAAGGGAGAATAATTTAAGTTCTCATCAGCTTCGGTGCTATTTAGGTTTTGTATTTGTGTGGATTAGGTCAAACCACAACGTCACGGAAAGGCAGTAATTAGCAACTTTAACTGGGGTAAAGGTTGATCTACATTAGGGCTTATAAGGTAATGCTCATAACTTTTCAAAACAGTTGCCAACATGGATAAACCCTAATAAAGCCATTAGATCAAAGTAGACTGAAATTTACTCTCTTGGTCATGTCGCCCTAGATTGTCACCCGGGGCTGCGAGACAGTGGAGATGACCCTCCGGCGGAACGGTCTGGGCCAGCTGGGATTCCACGTCAACTTCGAGGGTGTGGTGGCAGACGTGGAGCCCTTCGGCTTTGCCTGGCAGGTGGGTCTCCGTCCGGGCAGCCGGCTGATGGAGATCTGCAAGGTGGCCGTGGCCACACTGTCCCACGAGCAGATGATCGACCTGCTGCGCACGTCCAACACGGTCAGTGTGGTCATCGTCCAGCCCCATGAGGACGGCACACCCAGGAGGTAGGTTAATTCTTACATCTAGATGTTCCGCTAGCGGAACACCGCTCCAATATCCAATAATAGGGCGTGGCGCGAATTACAAACTCCTCGAAAATCCGAAAACTTCAATTTTTCAAACATATGACTATTTTACACCATTTTAAAGACAAGACTCTCCTTTATCTAACCACACTGTCCGATTTCAAAAAGGCTTTACAACGAAAGCAAAACATTAGATTATGTCAGGAGAGTACCCAGCCAGAAATAATCAGACACCCATTTTTCAAGCTAGCATATAATGTCACAAAAACCAAAACCACAGCTAAATGCAGCACTAACCTTTGATGATCTTCATCAGATGACACTCCTAGGACATTATGTTATACAATACATGCATGTTTTGTTCAATCAAGTTCATATTTATATCAAAAAACAGCTTTTTACATAGCATGTGACGTTCAGAACTAGCATTCCCACTGAACACTTCCGGTGAATTTACTAAATTACTCACGATAAACGTTCACAAAAAACATAACAATTATTTTAAGAATTATAGATACAGAACTCCTTTATGCAATCGCTATGTCCGATTTTAAAATAGCTTTTCGGTGAAAGCACATTTTGCAATATTCTGAGTAGATAGCCCGGCCATCACAGGCTAGCTATTTTGACACCCACCAAGTTTGGTACTCACCAAACTCAGATTTACTATAAGAAAAATTGTATTACCTTTGCTGTTCTTCGTCAGAATGCACTCCCAGGACTTCTACTTCAACAACAAATGTTGGTTTGGTTCCAAATAATCCATAGTTATATCCAAATAGCGGCGTTTTGTTCATGCGTTCAAGACACTATCCGAAGGGTTACGCGCCGGCGCGTATCGTGACAAAAAAATTCAAAATATTCCATTACCGTACTTCGAAGCATGTCAAACGCTGTTTAAAATACATTTTTATGTGATTTTTCTTGTAAAATAGCGATAATATTCCGACCGGGAGACGTCGTTTTCGTTCAAAGACTGAAAATGTAAAATGGACTCTCTACGTGCACACGCGCACCCGTCTCATTGTTCTCAGATCGACCACTATCCAAATGCGCTACTGTTTTTCAGCCAGGGACTGCAGAGTCATCATTCAACGTTCTGGCGCCTTCTGAGATCCTATGGGAGCCTTAGAAAGTGTCACGTTACAGCAGAGATCCTCTGTTTTCAATAAAGAGGCAAAAGAAGGCCAAGAAATGGTCAGAGAGGGCACTTCCTGTTTGGAATCTTCTCAGTTTTTGGCCTGCCATATGAGTTCTGTTATACTCACAGACACCATTCAAACAGTTTTAGAAACTTTAGGGAGTTTTCTATCCAAATCAAACCATTATATGCATATTCTAGTTTCTGGGCAGGAGTAATAAACAGATTAAATTGGGTACGTTTTTTATCCGGCCGTGAAAATACTGCCCCCTATCCATAACAGGTTAAACACCACTTCCTCCTTCTTTGTACTTAACTTAAACTAGGCTAAATAGCTCTTACAAAAACAGCTGTCCCAAGCGTTGTTTATTCTTTCACTGAACAAAAATGTAAACGCAACATGCAACAATTTCAACGATTTTACTGTGTAACAGTTCATATAAGGAAATTGGTCAATTGAAAGAAATTCATTAGGCCCTTATGTATGGATTTCACATGACTGGGCAGGGGCACAGCTATGGGTGAGCATGGGACTTGGGAACCTGGCCCAGCCAATCAGAATGAGTTTTTCCCCACAAAAGGGCTTTATTACAGACAAATGCTCCTCCGTTTCATCACCTGTCAGAGTGGCTGGTCTCAAATGATCCCGAAGGTAAAGAAGTTGGATGTGGAGGTCCTGGACTGGCGTGGTTACACGTGGTCTGTGTTTGTGAGGCAACAGCTCTGGTGGACATTCCTACAGTCATCATGCCAATTGCACACTCCCTCAACTTTAGACATCTGTGGCATTGTGTTGTGTGACAAAACTGCACATTTTTAGAGTGGCCTTTTATTGTCCCCAGCACAAGGTGCACCTGTGTAATGATCATGCTGTTTAATCAGCTTCTTGATATGCCACATCTGTCAAGTGGATGGATTATCTTGGCAAAGGAGAAATGCTCACTAACAGGGATGTAAATTAGGGATGCACGATATATCGGTGAGCATATTGGAATCGGACGATATTAGCTAAAAATGCCAACATCGGCCTCTAGTTTAACGCCGATGTGCAGAACCAATGTCAAAGCTGAAGTGCATACGTATATAACGTAAGTAGATGACTTAATGACGCCACGAAAATACAGCGCTACACAGAACAAAAGCAGAAAAATACTAAGCGCACACTTCCAACAACTAAACAAGTTCAAGTTGAGCAGTCATTTGAAAGAGTAAGAAAATTTCAGCGAGACAACTCAAAGGCGAAATCCATTAAAGCCAAGATAATGGAATTCATTATGCTACTTGCTATGGGCGTCACAACTAACATTTGGACCAGCGATGTCAGTCCCATGAGCATGCTGAGTCTGACAGCACAATGGGCCGACTAGGATGTCGTACAGAGGAAAGCTGTATTGCATGCTCAAGAACCTGCTGGTTCTCATACCACTGCTTTCAATGGCATTTGAGAACATGTTTGAAACTTGGAAACATGAACACACTCCTAGCGCCACTCGAGAAATAAGCTCAACTGCATCTGCAGCAGACGTGATACCCTCTGTCATGGCATTGAAACGCCTGCTCAACAAAACTGCCGACACAGACCGTGGGGTTAAAACGTACAAAAGTACTCAAGGCTGTGAATAAGCGATTCGGTGGTATTCTCTCTGAGCTTCTTTACTGTGTCGCCACCATGCTCAATGCTAGGTACAAGGACTGCTACTTCGATGCAGACAAGAAACAGGGTTTACATGAAATGTTACATACACAGCTGGACAAGATGGAAACGGACACAGTGACAGTGCGCACCGAGGAAGAGAGATCATGGACGGACAGAGAGCTGAAACTTCACTGCTTGACATGTATGATGAAATCCTGGTTGAGAATGAAATGACTGAACAAATGCACAATGAAACAGCAGAGCAAGTAAGTGAAAGAAATAGGTTTTGATTATGTTTTACTGGTAATGGGGACATGTAAATTCCAACAAAATAACTTTTTGGTGTGTGTGTCTGTGTGCAACCTTTTATTTAACTAGGTAAGTCAGTTAAGAAAAAATCTTATTTACAATGACAGCCTACCCCTGCCAAACCCGGATGACGCTGGGCCAATTGTGGGCCGCCCTATGGGACTCCCAATCACGGCCGGATGTGATACAGCCTGGATTCGAACCAGGGACTGTAGTGACTCCTCTTGCACTGAGATGCAGTGCCGTAGACCGCTGTGTGTGTGTGTGTGTGTGTGTGTGTGTGTGTGTGTGTGTGTGTGTGTGTGTGTGTGTGTGTGTGTGTGTGTGTGTGTGTGTGTGTGTGTGTGTGTGTGTGTGTGTGTGTGTGTGTGTGTGTAACTACACTGCTCAAAAAAATAAAGGGAGCACTTAAACAACACAATGTAACTCCAAGTCAATCACACTTCTGTGAAATCAAACTGTCCACTTAGGAAGCAACACTGATTGACAATACATTTCACATGCTGTTGTGCAAATGGAATAGACAACAGGTGGAAATTATAGGCAATTAGCAAGACACCCCCAATAAAGGAGTGGCTCTGCAGGTGGAGACCACAGACCACTTCTCAGTTCCTATGCTTCCTGGCTGATGTTTTGGTCACTTTTGAATGCTGGCGGTGCTTTCACTCTAGTGGTAGCATGAGACGGAGTCTACAACCCACACAAGTGGCTCAGGTAGTGCAGCTCATCCAGGATGGCACATCAATGCGAGCTGTGGCAAGAAGGTTTGCTGTGTCTGTCAGCGTAGTGTCCAGAGCATGGAGGCGCTACCAGGAAACAGGCCAGTACATCAGGAGACGTGGAGGAGGCCGTAGGAGGGCAACAACCCAGCAGCAGGACCGCTACCTCCGCCTTTGTGCAAGGAGGAGCAGGAGAAGCACTGCCAGAGCCCTGCAAAATGACCTCCAGCAGGCCATAAATGTGCATGTGTCTGCTCAAACGGTCAGAAACAGACTCCATGAGGGTGGTATGAGGGCCCGACGTCCACAGGTGGGGGTTGTGCTTACAGCCCAACACCGTGCAGGACGTTTGGCATTTGCCAGAGAACACCAAGATTGGCAAATTCGCCACTGGCGCCCTGTGCTCTTCACAGATGAAAGCAGGTTCACACTGAGCACATGTGACATACGTGACAGAGTCTGGAGGCGCCGTGGAGAACGTTCTGCTGCCTGCAACATCCTCCAGCATGACCGGTTTGGCGGTGGGTCAGTCATGGTGTAGGGTGGCATTTCTTTGGGGGGCCGCACAGCCCTCCATGTGCTCGCCAGAGGTAGCCTGACTGCCATTATGTACCAAGATGAGATCCTCAGACCCCTTGTGAGACCATATGCTGGTGCGGTTGGCCCTGGGTTCTTCCTAATGCAAGACAATGCTAGACCTCATGTGGCTGGAGTGTGTCAGCAGTTCCTGCAAGAGGAAGGCATTGATGCTATGGACTGACTCGCCCGTTCCCCAGATCTGAATCCAATTGAGCACATCTGGGACATCATGTCTCGCTCCATCCACCAACGCCACGTTGCATCACAGACTGTCCAGGAGTTGGCGGATGCTTTAGTCCAGGTCTGGGAGGAGATCCCTCAGGAGACCATCCGCCACCTCATCAGGAGCATGCCCAGGCGTTGTAGGGAGGTCGTACAGGCACTTGGAGGCCACACACACTACTGAGCCTCATTTTGACTTGTTTTAAGGACATTACATCAAAGTTGGTTCAGCCTGTAGTGTGGTTTTCCACTTTAATTTTGAGTGTGACTCCAAATCCAGACCTCCATGGGTTGATAAATTGGATTTCCATTGATTATTTTTGTGTGATTTTGTTGTCAGCACATTCAACTATGTAAAGAAAAAAGTATTTAATAAGATTATTTATTTCATTCAGGTCTAGGATGTGTTGTTTAAGTGTTACCTTTATTTTTTTGAGCAATATATTTAACTCTACTAGAATGCATAAAAGGCCGCAAAATGACATGTCAGGACATGTTAGCCGTCACATCAATCAAGTTATGACGGCACTGCCGTACTCTTCATGTCACCTATTGAGCATGTTTGGGATGCTCTGGATCGATGTGTACGACAGCTTGTTCCAGTTCCCGCCAATATCCAGCAACTTCGCACAGCCATTGAAGAAGAGTGGGACAGCATTCCACAGGCCACAATCAACAGCCTGATCAACTCTATGTGAAGGAGATGTTGCACTGCATGAGGCAAATTCACCAGATACTGACTGGTTTTCTGATCCACGCCCCTACCTTTTTTTTAAGGTACCTTTGACCAACAGATTCATATCTGTATTCCCAGTCATGTGAAATCCATAGATTAGGGCCTAATGAATTTATTTCAGTTGACAGATTTTTTTTGTTGTTCTTTATATGAACTGTAACTCAGTAAAATCTTTGACATTGTTGATTTGTATTTTTGTTCAGTGTACGTAGCGCATTACTTTTGTCCAGAGCCCTATGGGCCTGTGCCATTTGAGACTGGGCCAACATGTATGAATCAAGACCGGGTTTTCGTGCTGTGCCATTTTTTTGGGACATTCCAAGGGAGTCGTTGGGTTGGTTGGTGAACTGTTGTGTTGAGAACTTGAGACTTGCCAAATCATGTTTTAACAGGAATCAAGCAGGGTGAAAGTGAGAACATTATCCATTGTTTTGTACTGTATGTGCGTTAGGAACATTTCTGGGAGCTTTTATTTTAGCTCATGAAACATGGGACCAACACTTTACATTATTTTTGTTCAGAATAGGAAATAGGATGCCTTTTGGGACCCAGACTTTTGGGACTTGGCTAGTTCAAAGCTAATGATCTCTGTAGTCATGACCTCAAGGGCTTGTTAAATTAATCAATGTTGTCTATTAATGTTATGTTTTGTGTGGATCCCTGGATGAGTAGCTGCTGCTTTCGCAACCGCTAACGGGGATCCAAATAAAATACTAATACCAGTGTTATTGATGTCAATCGGCCACAGGCTTAGTCAATGCAGCTCATATCCATCAGCAAATGTTTAACATATTTAACTGTAGCAAAGTAGCAGTAAATAGGGATGAAGTTGGACACAAGTTAGCAGCGACTGGTCCCAAATACAATGGGAAGTTTGCACTCATAATATTGGGTTAATACCATATTCTGACATTTAAATCAAACAAGAAAGAGGTGGAACGGTGCTATACCAGTTTGGAAATGGACGTATCAATTAGTGAGGTTTGAGGAAAAAATGTAACGGGCTGTGAAAAATCTCTTAAAATGCAGTCCATCTGCCAAATCTCAACTTAACTCTCCCATTGACTTACAGTATAGCCTATTTGGCAAGTAAGAGGATTCACACTTTTTACATTAGATGCACTTAATAACACGGTAACAACACTTACTCATGCTCTTACAGTATAATGTAAGTACATGTACTTCACCGTTTTAAGATTGTTTTGTAAGACGCTGAATTGCTAATGTGTCATTTGATTTATTCTATCAGGAGCTGCTCGGAGATGTACCGCGTCCCCGTGGTGGAGTACAAGACCACCACGGCTGCCGGCTGGCACCGCGTCTCGACCGCCCCGGGTGGCGGCCCATCCATGTCCCGGGCCTCCCCCACACAGGGCCCCAGCCCCGGGCAGCAGATGTTCCACTACGCTCAGGGGGCCATCTCCCGCAGCACCTCCTTCGACAGGAAGCAGCAGGACGGGACCAGGTACACCTCAGCACCCACCTCCATCTTCATTGACTCATAGTTCCTAGTTCAAACGCCCTAGATCAGAGGTACTCAAATTTGAGCCTGGAGTGCCAAAGTGCTGCCGGTTTTCTTTTTGAACAGAGTAAACTCATTGTCACTGGTTGGTTAGAGATTCCACTCACGAGCACTGTCTTAATCAGTCCCTGCTTAGAGCGAAGAATTTACATCAGCAGTACTTGGAGACCAAAATCTGGAGACCAGATTTGAGTATCCCTGCCTTTGACACTCATAATCATGCTCAGTGTGTCACCAAAAGAAACTTGAGGTACACTACCGTTCAACAGTTTGGGGTCACTTAGAAATGTCCTTGTTTTTGAATGAAAATAAAATGTTTTTTCCATTTTTTAAAATAGTGTAGACATTGTCAATGTTGTAAATGACTATTGTAGCTGGAAACGGCTGGTTTTTAATGGAATATCTACATAGGCGTACAGAGGCCCATTATCAGCAACCATCACTCTTGGCCTTCTAGGCAGAGTTGCAAAGAAAAAGCCATATCTCAGACTGGCCAATAAAAATAAAAGATTAATATGGGCAAAAGAACACAGACACTGGACAGAGGAACTCGGCCTAGAAGGCCAGCATCCCGGAGTCACCTCTTCACTGTTGACGTTGAGACTGGTGTTTTGCGGGTACTATTTAATGAAGCTGCCAGTTGAGGACTTGTGAGGCGTCTGTTTCTCAAACTAGACACACTAATGTACTTGTCCTCTTGCTCAGTTGTGCACCGGGGCCTCCCACTCCTCTTTCTATTCTGGTTAGAGCCAGTTTGCGCTGTTCTGTAAAGGGAGTAGTACACAGAGTTGTACGAGATCTTCAGTTTCTTGGCAATTTCTCGCATGGAATAGCTTTCATTTCTCAGAACACAAATAGACTGACAAGTTTCAGAAGAAAGTTCTTTGTTTCTGGCCATTTTGAGCCTGTAATCGAACCCACAAATGCTGATGTTCCAGATACTCAAATAGTCTAAAGAAGGCCAGTTTTATTGCTTCTTTAATCAGAACAACCGTTTTCAGCTGTGCTAACATAATTGCAAAAGGGTTTTCTAATGATCAATTAGCCTTTTACAATGATAAACTTGGATTAGCTAACACAACATGCCATTGGAACACAGGAGTGATGGTTGCTGATAATGGGCCTCTGTACGCCTATGTAGATATTCCATAAAAAATCTGCTGTTTCCAGTTACAATAGTCATTTACAACATTAACAATGTTTACACTGTATTTCTGATCAATATGATGTTATTTTAATGGACCAAAAATGTGCTTTTCTTTCAAAAACAAGGACATTTCTAAGTGACCCCAAACGTTTGAATGGTAGTGTATATTACATCAAACATGCTTCCTTGCTTGGCATAAACAGTCACTCAGATTTCATATACATATACAGATTTGCTGACCAATCATGTCTGACTCCTCCCAAGGACCTGTGCTAATAATTGAATAGGACTCATTGCTGACCTGTTTTTGTTAGTGAAATTGTATAATTTTCCCGACGGACACAATGGCACCTCTATCCTTAGTATCACTGACACTGCACAACATTAGCATAGGCCGTGCATAATGAGGTCAAGGTTTTTGTAATGTGATTAGCATAAAATTAAGTGGCAAATACATGACTGGGAAACTGAGACTGCTCTGACAGGAAGAAAAACAAGATGGCGGAAGGGGCATGTTCATTAGGGAAAGCAACTGAGTGTTTTAAAACGATTTGCAATGGAAAACAGGAATGAGCTTTTGTTATTTGACAAGTCTAGGTAAACCATCCCTGTTTGTCTGTTTTCTACCGTTGATCCCTAATGAACTCGACCCAGCTCTAATTCCAGCTAACATACTGTAACTACTATACTTAAAGCAGTGTTTCTCACAGACATTGCTTCAGATGGTATTTGCACACACAGTGGGTACCAGAACAAAAAAAAACTGAATCAATGCTGAATGTAGATGATAAGCACTCTTTGGCACTTGATATAATACTACCAGAAAAACAAACAGAAGAGACTAAGGTTTTTCCTAGTTTTTGCCCATATGTTTGGTCATGTTTTATGGAGTGATTTTAGTGGCAACAGAATTGATCAGAATTTGTATTATGAAATGTTTAATTTTGTTGGCACTAATATCACTCCATAAGCACCTACTTTTTCACTCTGTCTATGAGGATTGAGGATCGACCTCCCATGTTGTGCCCCTGTTACTGAACTTGGCACACAGCATGGAAGGTGGTGAGGGGTTGAGGGCAGGGGGCTGTGGGGTTAGCTAGCAGGGCGTCAAGACATGTGAATGTTTTATTGAGCTCCTGAGTGTTGAGGCTCTTGTTTGCAGCCCTGCACTGCCCCTCTGCTGTGGTCTGTTCTCAATCGTCTGACGCGTGCGCACGCACACACACACACACACACACAGCGACAGTAAGGCTACCTCAGCACTGGTCTTTCGGGCAGTGTTGCATTACATGTCAGCTATGCAAGGGTGCATCAGGTTGAACGCGCGTGTGTGTCCATGCCATGCGTATGTGTGGTGTTTCATCTAATCAGTGTGTGCATGTCCTTTTACAACTGTGTGACAACTGTGTGTGTGCATGCAAGCATACTGGTATGTGTGTGTATATGTGGGAGTAGTGCATTTTTGTGGGATGAGTTTGACCTTTTGTAAAAAGAAAAGCACAGCCTATTGGCTGTCATTTTTCCTTATTGTGGCGGAAAATTGAGATGAAGTGATTCCCTTCTAGTCAATGGTTTCTCAGGAATGACTCTGACATAGATTGTCCTCTCAGGAGTGAAAACTCTATTTTCAGATTGGAGTGTCCTTGTAAATGTCTGTATGAAAGACTTTACAAGTCTACACTGAGTGTACAAAATATTGTGAACACCTGCTCTTTCCATGACATGGACTGACCAGGTGAATCCAGGTGAAAGCTATGTTCTCTTATTGACACAACTGTGGGAAGCATTGGAGTCAACATGGGCGAGCATCCCTGTGGAACGCTTTCAACACCTTGTAGAGTCCATGCCCCGACGAATTGAAGCTGCTCTGACGGAAAGGGGGGGTCAACTCAATATTAGGAAGGTGTTCTTAATGTTTTGTACAGTCAGTGTATATTATAGACCTGTTTGCAACAATATAAACTGTCCTTAACAGACATGTCTCTCTCTTGGAGACATGGGCATTTCATATGGACTGTACTTCACACAGAAGAGGTTAGTGTTCATTGTTGGGTATTTGTATACTTTTAAAGCAAAATAGGTGGTTTGCTTCGCTACAAACTCTTCTGGTGTCTGATATTTCCCTCATTAAACTTAAGATGTCATGAGTTAAGATGTCAACCCTGCTTTGGCACCAAATGGTGAATTTATTTCGCCTTTATTTTATCAGGGATTCATACTGAAACCAAGATCTCTTTTACAGATGACACCCTGAATTACATAAATTACAGAATATACCCACATTAAAATATAAATGTAAGCAGAAAGAAAAACACGGTCATAAAAAATTAAAAAAAAACACTTTCATCAGTAATAAGGTCCTCAATCAGCTTTCTGAATTACCCTAGAAGCACCAGAACATCACATCTAAAAACAATTTAAAGATTGTTCCACAAAGTAAGGTGCAAGAAAACTAAAAGCGGAGTTACCTAACTCTGTAGAGACCAAAGGAATTTCCAGAGTTCGCCATCCCTGAGACCAGGTGTCTAAAGTTTAGTAATGATGTTAGATACAGTGGGACTTTATGTAAAAGGGCTTTATAAATGACATCAGAGGGCCTTCCAACTTTCTGGTAGAGAATGAGTACTAAGTGATGAGTACTAAAATTGTCGGCCGTAATAAAGCGCAGAGTGCTATGGTAGACTCCAACTAAGGCTTTAGTGAACCTAAAGTCCTGACCCACTGGTCATTGTCCTTATTTTATTATTTGGGTTTTAGTTAGCGCTTGTGAGCTACACTTAGGTGGGGATAGCTTTTAGAACAAAGTTTAGAATTTTCATTGTCACTGAAATGTCTTGAAAATCAAACCATATTGAGTAACAAAATGAAAATGACCACGTATTTCCAAGACACTAGCCTTCTCAGTCTACTTTTCGGACCAGACCAGTTGATATAGTAACACATTGGTTCTTATTAACACTGTGGAGCGTACCGGGAGTCACCACACCATTACCAGCAGGAAATATAAAAACCGGTTTCTGGGTTATGATTCATGTAACATTACATTTCCCCCACCCTTTTACCATACCATATTTGTCATATGTGACACTTTTGTCTGGGTTCTACAGAAAAAACAGACGTGATAGACTCTGAGGTAGTACAATGGAACCATTAAGGTGACATGTTTTCCTAAGGGAAACAAGACATGGAGACACTGCATATGTTTGTGTGGGGGTTGTTTGAATTCAAACACTTTGTGGCTTCCACTCCTAGTTGGAGCTTCGCCAGCTAATTAAGAGGGAGTGGGACTCAATTTGCAGCTGCCAACGCCTTGCGAAGCAGGCCTGCTCCAAAGCTGCTGAATATGCAAGATTATCCTCCCTTTCACACCACCTCATCCCTTACTCCCAGCCCTACAATATATACCCTCTATTATGCGCACTTACCCATTGCACATTTACGATCCCATCTCAGCTTTTCCATATGATCCGGGATTCTGTGTTTTTTTCGAGGACTCAGCGTTCCTCCCGGGCCGGCGGGGGAGTCAAGTTTCACGAGTCGGAGGATCGAGCATCTCCCACTCTCATGGAGGCTTGGAACAGTCTGTTCAGGCTAAGAATAACACCTTGCCTAGCTGCGTACTTACGCTATGTTCCCCTAGTATTTCCCCAAACACTCTCCATAATTGGATGGGATTCTAGTAGTCCAGTTACTATTTATCGTCACTGTCTAATGGTTGACCTACTATTTGTATTGTCAGTATCGAATAATAAAAAATAAAACATTCTATCTACACTGTGTAAGTTGACATTTGGCACAATGCACATGATGATACACAAAACAAACAAACATCAGGAGCACATGTATCATATGTCCAGACTAGGTGATGAGTTGTATTGACACGCCTGACATTGTCATGAAGGCTCTTTGAGAATAACATGAGTGATAACGTGGTCGTTTAGCAGATGTGTTTCTCCAAAGTGACCCACCCTGTGGGAAATTTTAGTTTTGTCTGCTAGGTACAGTCAAAGTGTTTCCTTAGACCTGGAGTGTGTGGACCTTTTGAGAATCCAACTAACAACTAACCCTTTCCATTCAACAGGGCCATTGAAGCTGTAGCCTACAGCTGGGAACCTTTGGCGGTCGAGGCCCATTTGGTTAAACATCCCCTAAACGTTCTTTTGTGGTTTTCAGGGTACTGCAGGAATATGAGATATCCCCTACGGCCTCCTGTAGTAGTCGGGAACCTGGACAGCTGTACTGCAGCTCCCCCAGCAACCAGTCCACGTCCAGTGACCCCGGACCCTGTGGCACCTGGTCCCAGAAGGCTGGATACATTAACGGGTAAGTGCATTAGGGCACAGCGCTGCGGTGCACATTTTATGACAGCTATGGTGTATATTTTAAGACACTCTCAACCTCATGCCTCACCACTCGATGGAGAGTTACATACACAGCAGACTGGGTTTGAATACAATAATATTCAAATACTGTATCTGCGCTTGATTGAGCTTGTCTGGGGCAATGGTGCCAATGGAATAGTACCAAAAGTAGAAACCCCGCCCACCTATCAGTTTAAAGGGATAGTTCAGTCCAAAATCAAAGTTTGTTAGATGTTTACGTTCCTCAAAATAATCAAGTCCATATTTGATGGCATCTGTTGGAGGAATCTACTGACCCCAAGCACAAATGAATGGGAGAGATGGCTGTCATCTAATAAGGTGCTTTTCTTTGCTCCTAGATTAGATCAACTTTATTATCCTAACAGGGGGAAATTCATTTGGTAATGTGCTTAAAAAGACAAAGTACATACTACATAGAAACGCAGAATAATTCACAATTAAAATTCATATGAAAAGTGCAACAGTCTACATATTTACATCGAAAGTTCAATACATATTTACACTCCTATCAACCCTCTTAAACCAGACTATCCCCTCCTGTGCATAGATGGCACATAATCTATACAGAAAGAGGACCATAAAAATAATACTATGGTCATTTTGCATTTTTATCCAAAGCGATTTTCAGAACTGTTCAGCATTCACAGTGACCAATAGTGTGTATGAATCAATCAAATTCAATCACATTTATTTTAAACCACTTTTTACCTCCGCCATTGTCACAAAGTGCTTTACGTATATTCAGCATAGTGTATATATTCAATACAGTGACCATATATTCAGTATATGTAGTAGGACCAGTCATGTGTCATATGATAGGCCGTCTCCTCTATCTAGGACAGAACAATGCCATTACCACCCCCCTCATCCTGGTTCTTCCAGGACCCCCATTCCTTGACCTTCTGCAGTCCAGACAAGTCTATAGTCGCCAGGCCAGAGGCACCAGCCGGACCCTGGCTCTCAGGTTGCAAGGCATTCCTTCAATATCCCCACAGCACCCAGACACATTGTGGAAATGTGTCTGGGCAGCCTACAGTTTAACGGATACTGTTACACACCAAGGGAAAGGTTTGAAATAGCTCAGTGTGACTAGCCAAGTGGTGAGGAACAGTGAAACAATGGCCAGTGGTGCGAAAAGCAGGAAGTGGGGTGGATAAGGATTGCAATGCACTTTAAAGGTTCCAATGCAAATCAATGGCAAAGCATTGAGGATGCTGTGGGAGAAGATTAATTTAAACCCATTTTCTCAATTGTAATGTTTGTGAGCCATGATATGCTGGTTAGCGTTCTCTTTTCTCTTTGAGGAATGAGATAAGGACAATTCTCATTTGACATAATTATTGCATTGAAAGTTGATACAGTTGTGATTAGGTAAGGCATGGGTAGGCAACCCTGTTCTTGGAGTGCTGCAGATATTGCAGGATTTTGCTCTAACTAGGTACCACACCTTACCAACTGAGGTAATTGGTCAGTTAAATTATTGCCTAAATTCAAAACACCTGGTCTTCCAGGTTGGTTAAATCAAAAACATGAAGTGCCTAACTCACTCCAGGAGCAGGGTTGCCAACCCCTGTGGTAGGATCTGGCAGCTCTACAATGGATCATAAAGTTTCGGGTCAGTTGAAAAAAAATGAGTCTGTTCGGGCAACAACAAAACAAATGGCTGACCTGCGCGTCACTGACCCTCTTCGTGGTTAGAATGTTTAACAAAGACGTCATATCTTGCCTCCCTCTTTTGAAGATTTAAACCAGTTTGCTGATACCTCTAGCTTTATGTCCTATCCTTCTTTCGTGCACCTGTAGATGCCAGTCCCCTGCACTGCACCTGGACCAGCCGAGCGACAAGGAGGGAGAGGGCCGGAGAGAAGGGGAGCCCAAGCTGGAGAGGACCAGATCTGCAGGTATGGGTTACTCTTCTTCATCACCAGCATCATCATCATCGTCACCATCCATAAGCATCATCATGTAATCACCAATATCATCATCATCATCATCAACTGTGCTATGAAAGAGACTCGCCAGTCAGTAGAAATGCAGCAAAAAGGTCAGCTGGAGACAGACAAAACAGAAAGGAATATTAACTGTCATTCTTACAGATTCAAGATTGTCATTCACATTAAGTTTTACCAAACGTGTCATGTTGTGATATCAACAAATGACAAATGTGCTTTCATAGCCTATACCTTAAAATAGAATAACTAAATAACTGCCATTCCAATTCATTTTTTGGCATTTCAGGAACTGCATTGAAAAAATGGCAGTAATGGCAGCTAGAGTCATATTCATTCGTTCACACTATAGCAAAAGATTTTGTAATGGGAAATGGAAACAAGCGTTTCTTATTGGACACATTCAGGTAGTCCCTCCCCACTTTAATCTGTTTGCTTCCATTTGGTTCCTAGTGAATATTACCCAGTTCAAGTCCTGAATATATGAAGAGTTGACCTGACATCAATTCTGATGGACAGTGTCGTAGAAATTGTACCACAAGTATCTTAATGAGAAAATTATACCTAAAAGAAAACAATCACAAATTGTCTTCCTCTTTTGCAGAGGCCAAGTGGCACCATCCCTCCACGAAGATTCTGAACATGAGGGAGAGAAGCCAGCCGAGACAAGGAGCAAAGGACTCCCCCAATAAATACCAACATGTGAGTACTCATACTTGGAAAGAGTTAGTGATTTCAAAGTTTAATGAGGGTTTCCAGGTTGACTTTGATTTTACAATGTAATGCTTTTTTCTTGTCATGTTGGATTTGGGTTAGTTTGTTGCGTCTGTCATCTCGTGCAATAGCCTACATTTGAGCGTCAATGGGAAGGAAGTATGTCTTGTAACACTGTTTCAGGACAAAATCAGTTAGTTGTAAGACCCTTTAAATAAATAAATCATATGTTTCTTTGGTTTCATATGAAACCAATGACAAAACATCATGGCCATTTGGTGAACATATCCCATAGGTCTTTGTCTTGTTAATCGACAAAGGCTTTGGTAGACCTACCTATGCGCCCCCAGAGCACCTTATCCCCCAACTAGCAACATGCATGGTCGGTTTGGACCGCAACACGACACCCTTGACAGATGGGCCATGATAGGCCATGATACGGTACGTATTGTCATCTGATCTTTAGGGTCGCACCTAGCTGTAGAGAACGGCTCGGTTACCCATACAGCCCCAAGCCTACACAGTACAATGGTGTGTAGCGCTATGCCTGCAGGGAACGAGGCCCGCCTCCTCTCGTCCTTGACGGATCAGGCTAGAAAAGGTCAGCTTACCCTTGTCGGTGGTGACGTTTTTGCTAACAGCAAACTGTCGCTTCGGATTTATTCTCCTGTACTACCCCCCACACACACACCTAATCTGAAATAAATTAAAATGTGTATTGAAAGTAATGGTGACGCATGGTGAATATCGATTCATATGCATTCTTTTTTTCATTAATATTACTATGAATGAGGAAGCATCCCAACAATTGGCCCTGGAAAAATATTGCATAGTTCGAAGCTTGAAGGGATGCTGCTGCTTTTGCTGAAGAACAGAAAGAGGGGTAGAATGTATTTGTCTCCCTATGCAGAGCGCATTAAAGTTTCATATGCACTGTAAAGGCTGCCAAACATTTCCAGGGTCCCAATTCCATAATTCTCAAGTTTTAAGCGGTTAATATATTCTGAACCGGTGAATAAATCCACAATGTGTTTTTCCGCTTTTATCTGAGATTTGAATGAATTGTGGCGTAAGAATACATAGCTTATGTATCATCGTTTTTTAATGTATACTAGTTGTCGAAATCCTTGTTTCCTCAATTCCTCTCAAAGCTCATTGGAGGTCGGAGGGAGGGGTCTTGGATCCTTTACTCCAATGTGCTTTGAGAGGAACTGAGGAAACAAGGACGGAGGAAGCAAGGATTTGACCGTTAATTTTCAGACACAAATGAATGGCGCTAACCACTAACTATTGCTGTGTTTGATCTCCCAGTCTGGCTCCAGTCACTCCAGCAGCAACACTCTCTCCAGCAATGCCTCCAGTGGCAGCAGCGACGACAAGCGCTTCGGCTCGGGCGACCCCATGGACCCCGATGCCCTGGGCCTCATCTACATCAAGGGTGCGTCCACCGACAGCGGCATCGACACGGCGACTTGCATGCCCCCGCCGCCTCCCCCTCTACCTGGCTGCAGCGGAGGTGGCGTACCGGGGGTCTCGGCCGGCCGACCAGTCCCCCAGGATGCCCGAGGGGAGCAGTGGGTAGTGGAGTACTCCGGAACGGGGGGCTACCACGGAGCGGGGACACCGGAAGAAGGGTTGACGTCACAAGGCTACAGCACCCAGGCCACTTCGGCTGGGCACGTAACGGACGGGAGCCTGGGCGACCTGAGCGAGATTTCCTCCATGTCCAGGTAAGATAAAGTTCCCCTAAGTACAGATCTAGGATCAGCTTCCCCTCCCCTAGTCCATTAGTGGGGAAACCGCAAAACTGACCTATGATCAGCATCTAGGGGTAACTTCACCCTACACCAAGAGGCTGACTGGATCCCTCTTGTCTGACCAGTGCCTGAATTGTGGCCACGGCTCACCGATACAGAGTACCAGCATCTGAAATGTTGTTCTGCTTGATTATCGGATTATATTGTAGAATATTCACTCTAAAATGAACCCTGGTGTACTGTAAAATGGAAATCAGTTCTGGTACCTTTTTCATTCCAGTTCAACCACTCCCAATGACACTTCATAATGTGAGGTCAAACTGCCCCTGTTTTCAATGTCTGTCATTATTGGATGCGAGTTATTTTTGCTCTAGGCATGTACACACATTACACATTGGCATGATGAGTAAGCAGGGACGGACAGGGACAAAAAAAACAGCCCTGGACTTTGACCTAGACTGGCCCACCACAACCAGCCCGCGGATATTCCACTGCCGACGTACACACGTGTACACACACCAGGCCCTAATACCACCACCTGCATCACAGCTACTGTACGCTAATGCAGTACTATAGTGCTACAGAACTCACATACTGTACACTGTTATAAGAGTTCTACAGAACACATCCTGAATTGTCATGGTTGAACAACATCCCATCATCTGAAGCCGAGCGTAAAACAGAGAAGGTATAATAGGTAGAATACTCAGTGAGACAGAGCACTGGCTGGCTTCACTATGTCAAAGTAGTAGACAACACTACTGCAGACAGCACAGTGAACCAGGAAAAAGACACCTGAAGTTTGGGTGTAAAGTGAATGGTAAGTAGGAAAAATATGTCCTTGGCTAACTTACCGGACGAGCAGTTTTCTCAGCAGCTCACCTTACTCTAGCTTAGCACACAAATTCAGTTGTATTCATCGTTTTAGCTAGATTATAAGTACAGCAACGTAGTGGAAACAATAGCTTTATAGTCTGAATGAATCTTCATAAAATTAATAAATAAAAGGCGGCTGTGCTGTGTCAAAGACTGACTTTACAAGCATTTCACTACACCCGCAATAACATTGCTAAATATGTGTATGCGACCAATAAAATGGGATTTGACTAATGACAATAGTAGGGCTTCAAACAAACACAAGTACATAGTAAAAATATGATTAAAATATGAAATATCATATGTTGTAGTTCCTATTCAACTAAAGTTGAGGAATATGGATTGAAATGACTATGGCTGGCATGCACATTCATCAACAAACTGTCTGACTGGCATCATGTTACTGGTATAGTTAGTTAGCCTACTTAGTTTGCCCAATATTGATGTTGTGTTATCCACGTCTCCCTCCCTGCCCTGGATCCCCTTTGCCTACCGCTTCGGCTGCACTGACTTTTTCATGTGCTATGCTCACAATCGTCGGCTATGCTGTCCTCTACTTCTGCTAGAACTCTTTGTCCCGGGGCTGTGGCATCCCCCTTGGCATGGGCTACATGCACGTTGACGTTAGCACTAGCACTAGTAGCAGCACTACTGAATAAGTCGGTTAATTTCCTACATTTGGCTGCATCTGACTCAAGAGACTTTTTTTGTCTCTTAACTTTCCGGCCCCACCTTAGCGTTTTTTTCTTTTTTGTGGTGATGGTGTTACTTTTCCATGTTGATTTTGGAGTTTTACTAAGCGGACTTCTCTTTATAGCTAGCTCAACTTCTCGTGAACGGGAGCCTCTGCTCCCTCTAGTTTTTCTCCATGCTACTTGGTTCACTCTCGCTACGACTCTCTGGTTCATTCGTATACTGTCTGGGCTGTGTTCGTGAAAGGAAATGTTTGGAATGTTGCAGATAGTAATGTAATAAATAGAGCTGACATGATTCCCTGTAGTGTTAGCCATTTTGGTGCTCCAGATGGCTAGTCCACTACTGTAAGGCTAAATAGGTAATTGTTGCAAGGCTGTGCCTGCACAATAAAAATGTTTATTCACATCAGCATCGATAATGACGCAGCTAAAGTAGCCAGCTAACCTACTTAGCCAGCAACTAAGCAAAAACCACCATGTTGTCATCATCACAGAATCTCCCCACCAGATTCCCAACCCATTATTTTTTCACTTCCTCTCCAAGCTTGTGCACAGTAGCCTGGATTCAAGGTTACCTTTCCAACAATTAATGTCCTTCGTTTTTGGGTTAGATCGAATATAACAGAGTTTACAGTTTCCTGCCCTCCATTTTGGGGTCAGACAGGATGAGCCCAAATCTGCAGTTTCCTGCTGGGCCAGGCTGAGGGGTGACACCAGTACCTCAATTTTGGGGTCAGATAGGACTAGATATAGTCTTAATTTTCATGCTGTTTCAGTCGGTGACATTTCAGAGCGGTGACATAACGTTCTCCATTTTAGGTCAGACTGCATGAGCCGAACTGCAGTTTCCTGCCAGACCAGACTAAAAGTAACCTCGTCCTCCAGCTATTGCGCACAGCCTATATAAGCCTGGGATATCAACCACTCTAAGTTGGCCTTAGTCGGAGTGGCCATAGAATTCTATGGAAGTACTCTACTGAGTAAAGTATTTGTCATTTACACGACTGCGAGGCGTGGCTCTGTGCTTATGGTGTGCTAGTGTACAGGGGAGGGTTAGGGGGAAAGTGTTCTGGGAGATGATTGGTTGGTAGATTAAGCCGATTTAAACAAATGCCTGTGCGCTGGGAGTTTCTCCAGGCTCTCTGTATTGGCTAATGAAGGCCGAGTTGGATGTGTTGGTCCACCAGACATGCATCTGGGGCGAAAGTGTCTGGGAACAAGATTATGCTAAAAGGTGATGACCGGTCTGCCATGTTGTGGCAGGCTCACTGTGGCCATGGCATGATCCTGCCTCCCCCGCAGTGGGCACAATGCAGCATTTAATGAGGTGTGACACATTTGCCCTTCGCTGCCAGCGGCACCAGTGCAGTGTCATCATGCTCCAATTCGTATCATCACTATGTTGTCCGCATAGGCAGGGTTGGCATTAATTCTGCTGTAGTAGGCTAGTGGAGTCATAGGAGTTGGGATCAAAACCTGCTCCGAGAACCACACAGTGCCCATCGTGAGGAGAACCACTGATATGGGTAGCAGGGTTTGGGTCAGTTCAATTCAGGAGGGGAATAATCCCTCCTGATTATCCCATGACTTGACTGATATAAAATGGACTGACCCCAAACCGTGGATTTTTGGTAGCCACTCATATTTGACGTAATTGGCCAACTGTGATCACATGTTTCTTTCTCTGTTTTCCTAGTGGCTCACGGCACTCTGGCAGCCCCTCGGAACGTGGTCCTAAGACCTCCACCTCGGTTGACTCTTCCAAAGTCTACATACTCTCCTCCGGCAGCACGGTGACAGGGGTGGGGCTTAATGCTGCCGTCCACGCCCGCCAATCACCAGGCAAAGAGTATCTGATTGGCTGGAAGAAAGCCGAGGATGGCTCTCCAATGGAGGATCCGGGCAGGCCAAAAGACTACAGGTGAGTAAATAAGCAGTGTTTTGTTGAGTTGTATTCTTACTTGGACATAAAACTTGCTCCTGGAGCGCTGTCAATATGTTCTACAGCATCATAATAGTTGCCAGTGCCACACATCCTTTTTCTCCCTCCCACTGACACGTTTTCAGCCTCAACTCTCAGTAAACCGTTGAAATAAAGCCTGTCGTCCTATTTTAATAAAGAAGCCACAAGTAGGTACGCTTGTCAACTTTACTAGTACTTTCCTGCTAACCTTTGGCCAGGTTGAGGGTCTTTCTTGGTTAAGTTAACTGAACTGGAAAGAAAGATGACGTGCTGACAAACTGTCTGCTTTGGTCCCGTTGAAAAGGTTGCAAGTCATACTGCCATATTAACCTACCCATTTTAGACAGGTTCTGTTCAAAGGGGACAGCCATATTAAAAGTAACCACTGATGACCTGATGCTCTGACAGAATCCTCTTGACACATGTCCTATCTTATTAATAAGTAGGAGTTGAAGCAGAGTCCTCGAGTACGGTCTCTCATTTAGCTAGTGTCAAGTGTCCATCGGCTTGTGTGACCTTTTCTGTTCACAAAACAGCCCCCGTAGTGGGCATAGTGCCCCCAAAATAAAAACAACATTTTAGATGGAAGGGACTGCACATAGCTAAAACAAAACAAGTTTGGATTGCTGCATCTACACTACATGACCGAAAGTAGGTGGACACCTGCTCGTCGATCATCTCATTCCAAAATCATGGACATTAATATGGAGTTGGTCCTCCCTTTGCTGCTATAACAGCCTCCACTCTTCTGGGAAGGCTTTCCACTAGATGTTGGAACATTGCTGCAGGGGACTTGCTTCCATTCAGCCACAGAGCATTAGTGAGGTTGGGAACTGATGTTGGGTGATTAGGCCTGACTCGCAGTCGGTGTCGCAATTCATCCCAAAGGTGTTCGATGGGATTGAGGTCAGGGCTCTGTGCAGGCCAGTCAAGTTCTTCCACACCGGTCTTGACAAACCATTTCTTTATGGTCCTCGCTTTGTGCATGGGGGCGTTGTCATGCTGAAACAGGAAAGGGCCTTCCCCAAACTTGCCACAAAGTTGGAAGCACATAATCGCCTAGAATGTCATTGTATGTTGTAGAGTTAACGTTTCCCTTCACTGGAACTACGGAGCCTAGCCCGAACCATGGAAAAACAGCCCCAGACGATTATTCCTCCCCCACCAAACTTTTAACACTATGCATTGGGGCAGGTGCGTTGTCCCAGCTTCCATCAATGTAATTGTCTGCCTCTTTTCAAATCCCCTATATATACAGTACCAGTCAAAAGTTTGGACACACCTACTCATTTCAGGGTTTTTCTTTATTTTGGCTATTTTCTACATTATAGAATGATAGTGAAGACATCAAAACTATGAAATAACACATGGAATCATGTAGTAACCAACAAAGTGTTGAACAAATCAAAATATATTCTACATTTGAGATTCTTCAAAGTAGCCACACTTTGCCTTGATGACAGCTTTGCACACTGTTGGCATTCTCTTAACCAGATTCATGAGGTACTTACCTGGAATGCACTTCAATTAACAGGTGCGCCTTGTTAAAAGTTAATTTGTGGAATTAACTCTAATGAACTTATCCTCTGCAGCAGAGGTGCTTCCTTTCCTGTGGCAGTCCTCATGAGAGCCAGTTTCATCATTGCGCTTGATGGTTTTTGCAACTGCACTTGAAGAAACTTTCAAAGTTCTTGAAATGTTCCGTATTGACAGACCTTCATGTCTTAAAGTAATGATGGACTGTCATTTCTTTTTGCTTTTTTTGAGCTGCTCTTGCCATAATATGGACTTGATCTTTTACCAAATAGGGCCATCTTCTGTATAGTACCCCTATCTTGTCACAACACAACTGATTGTCTCAAACACATTAAGAAGGAAATAAATTCTACGTCCGTTGGACTGCCAGATGGTGAAACGCGAGTCATCACTCCAGAGAACGCATTTCGGCGAGCTTTACACCACTCCAGCCGACGCTTGACATTGCGCATGGTGATCTTAGCCTTGTGTGCGTCTGCTCGGCCCATTTTATGAAGCTCCAGATGAACCGTTCTTGTGCTGACGTTGCTTCCAGAGGCAGTTTGGAGCTCGGTAGTGAGGGTTGCAACCGAGGATAGACAATTTTTTTTTACTTGCTACGCACTTCAGCACTCGGCGGTACCGTTCTGTGAGCTTGTGTGGCTTACCATTTCGCAGCTAAGCCGTTGTTGCTTCTTGACGTTTCCACTTCACAATAACAGCACTTACAATTGACCGAGGCAGTTCTAGCAGTGTCGAAATTTGACAAACTGACTTGTTGGAAAGGTGGCATCTTTTGACGGTTCCAGGTTGAAAGCCACTGAGCTCTTCAGTAAAGCCAATTTACTGACACTGTTTGTCTATGGAGATTGCATGGCTGTGTGCTCAAATTGAATAAACCTGTCAGCAACGGGTGTGGCTGAAATAGCTGAATCCACTAATTTGAAGTGGTATCCACATAGTTTTGTGTATATAGTGTAGGAGTAGCATTCATGGACATTCTTTTGCTGTTATATTATATCATGGCATGACAGGTTTCATTGTAACTGTTATGGTTGGTGGAGGATAACAAGAGTAGAGCAGAATTTTCATCCAGACTTTACATCACATTGGCCTTATTCCAAGGTAACTATGTAATTAGTTTGTACTAGGTATGCAAGAACAAGTAGTTAGTGTACTTACCCCTGTGCAGAAACGTTTAACACAAAAGTAACAGGTTTATTACATAGTCTGCTTTATAAGGCCAATGTTATTTGAGGTATGACTGTATTTTCTTCCTAAGTAGCATAGACATTTTGACAGCTATATACTTGCATATCAGCCATATACAGCTTTTGTTTACATCTCAATGTACATTACCATTATTTCCCTCCTTTTTTCACTTGGGGTTTTCTACATCAGTGGAGTGGAAGGCGTATTGTCTTTCCTACTAAAGACTCTAACACTGAGATCCAGGTACACCAGCTTTACGGAACCCTGCTTGGTTCAATAAACCTCTATGCACGCTTTATTTTACATTCCTCTATTTACATAGTATTTACTAAGAAATGACATTATAAAATTGGGATTATATCATATTTACCTGTTTCTTTGAGATTCAAATCACCATTTGGTTGTGTGGAAGTCTCTTTTAAGTTAAGTGCATAATTTCTTCATAAATATTGGGCAGAGCCCGGTTGAAATGGGGTGGTAAAATAAATCTACCCACTTTGTCACTCGCATGGTGTCTGTACACAACGCAACCTGTGCCTTCCGTGACACCCCACCCCCACTCTGTGTGTTTACCTGGAAACGGCTACTCCCCAAACTAGATGCCCTCCAGTTGAAGAACTGTGATTGACTGGTTCCGAACAGCGTATTGTAAAAGATTACTCCCCCGTGTGTGTGTGTGTGTGTGTGTGTGTGTGTGTGTGTGTGTGTGTGTGGTGTGTGTGTGTGTGTGTTGAGATTCAACCTTCACTAACCCTTTACAGTAGTTCTTGTAGTATCCTTCTTTCTTATGACCATGTTTATTATTTTGTTCTTCCCAAAGAGGTGTGTAATGTACAGCCTGGTCTTACTTCTGTTAGCTTTATGCTTCTATTTTTGGTCTTACTGTTTTTGCTCTTACTGTTCAGTCTCCCACACGTGTCACTGCCCCCTCCTTTACCTCACCTTTTGTGTGCAAATCACAAATTACCCCCTATTCCCCATGTAGTGTACTGCTTTTGACCAGGAATGGGGTGTTATAAACTTATAAGCTCGTCTCTAATGCAACTCTCTTACCTTTGTTTTTGCCCCCATCTACACCCACTCCCTGCCTGTTTCTCATCCCTCTCTCTCATTCTTCCCTCCTTTCTCCACCTCTCTTTCTCTCTACCCCCACTTTCTCTCTACTCTCACTCACTACATTCTCTACCTTACCATCTTCCTTCATTTATGCCTTTTTCTCTCTCTACCCTATTTCACTTTCTTTTCTCTCTTCCGCCTCTTCGTCTCCCCCTCCCTCCCTCTCTCTATTGCATCCCCCATCCTCCCCTGGGGAGCAGGCTACGGGCCATGCTGGGTGCAGACGGCCAGCTCCAGCAGGTCCAGCCCAGCCTGACCAGAGAGGCCTTCCTGAAGATGATGCTGCCCGACAGTCCCCCCGAGGAGGGGGGTCGTGGCAAGGTGAGCCAATGCTCCCTCTAGTTTTTGTCCACACTAATTGGTTCCCTATCTCTCCAACTCTCTGGTTCCTTCGTATACTGTCTGGGCTGTGTTCAGTGAAAGGAAATGTTTGGAATGTTGCCGATAGACATGTAATGCATAGAGCTGACATGATTCTCTAGTGTAGTGTTCCCCGTTTCCTCCTCTGACAATGAGTGTCTTGCTTTAATTTCCTTCCCTCCTTCAGTCGGCTCCTTCCTCCGCTTGACATAATCCATTCGGATTGCTTGTGATATTAAAAATCAAGGCTGGCACCGTTTTCAAATGAACTGAAATTAAAACCAAGGGTGGTTATAAGGCGCCAGACTCACGCTAACCTTTTCCTAGCACAGATTCCCTCCGCTTATCGAAAGGTTAATTTAGACGTCTCCCGTTCATTGCCACCAGCCATGGCGACTAGCGTCGGGGGAAAAAGCCCACCACTTGATGCAAGGCTCTTGGGTAATTAGAAGAAGAAGAAAATGTGGCCAGGAAACAAGGGTGGAGGTGGAATGGGAAGGGGAAGGGGTTGATACAAATGGATTTGATCTGGGAGCTAGCAAGCTGCAGACCTCTCTTCTTCAGACCTCTTTGTTCACTGATTGAAAAATACATCACAGGAACAAAAGAAAATGGCTGCCAGCAACATAAGTCAATAGTCTTGACATATCCTCCTGTAATAGATGGAAGATTTGTCTATCATTATCTGAAGCCCTGCATTGATACCAACTACTATGCACAGGGAAGCTATTGTCAGATAATTGAGGGGAAATTATTGGCTCTCATTTTTGGCACTGTGGTACACCGAAGTTACTGTTTTGCCAATTTTGTGGAAGATTCAAGCTGTTTTTTTCCTAGTTTAGCACATACCAGTTGGCGCTTTAATCACTCCTTCCATTGTGCAGCCCTCCGAGATGTAAAATGTCAATGAATATTCTGTCACCCTTTTTCCCTCCCTCATTTTCTCTATCTCTTCCCGCAGAGTCTGACTGGTCCTGGCGGCCTGCCCATGTCCCCGCGGAGGTCCCTGTACCGGACCCTGTCGGACGAGAGCCTGTGCAGCAGCCACAGGAAAACCCTGTCCCTGGTCAGCTCCCGGAGCTCTCTACTGGACCAGGCCCTGCCCAACGATATCCTGTTCAGCACCGCCGCTGGGCCCTACCACAGCACCCTGCCACCTCGCATGAACCTCGGCCACAGCCATGGGGCGCCGCTACACAAGAGTGAGTGAGACTACGCCACCTAGCTGGCTAGATAGCTAGGTCTTGTCGGTTGTGAGCATAGAATTCAATAGAACAGATAGATACTAGATACTTTAATGTATCTCTATGGTTGAGAGGGAATAGGGTTGGTCAACCTTTCCCCTGGAGAGCTACAGAATGTATACGCTTTTGTTCCAGTCCTGCTCTAACCCACCAGATTCAACAAATACCGTTTTTACCTTAGAATCAGTGTTAAAGTACCAAAGTCTGCTTTACATTTATTATATATTAGTGAAACCTTGGAGTACATTTCATTGATTCGGACGTTCAATTAGGAATGGAACACGTGTTACGAAATCATTCATGTATCTGCCAAAGATGGAATGCTCCTGAGGTGTAGAAACAAGGCAAATGGTGCTGAGTGGAAAGCTGCGTTCACCTACTCCTGAAAAGTACTTAAAGGCCCACTCTGTGATATTTACAGCCACTTTTATATTTCTCCAGCCCCATTCCTCAGCTTTATAGTGAACAAAGTGGCGGGGCAGCCATTTTGATTTTCAAATTAAGGAGTGGGCCATAGAAATAAAAAATATCTAACTGTGAGCTCATTGTGGTCAATTAAATGCAAACGCCCTTGCCAATCTGAAGCTGAACTTTACGAGACCTATCGTAAAAGCTACAGCGTATGCCACTTTCAATTTCCCATCTGTCTTGTATTAGGTGAGAATTCATAGGTGTTAAATTGATGCAAACCGATTTTAAAAAGCTTAGTCTTTTTTTTTTTAAACACAGTAAGATATTGGATATTTTCCACTGGGAAAAACATCCCAGTGTGTGCTCATTGAGTAGGCACGACATTAACCCTTTCACTGTCGGTCCTCCTTGCGTTCTTTGTTGTATTTCACAATGAGAAAAAGGGGCTGCTAATCCAGTCCTTATGAAAGGAATACCCCTCCCCCACAATTGAGGGTGGAGGTGTGTGTAAATATGTGGTTGCTGTGTCTTATTTAACTCTGTGGGGGGGGGGGCTCAGAAACCAAAATTAAGGATCATAAATCTCCAGCTGTGTGCGAGATTAAGTTACCCATGTGTGCGTATGTGTGTTTTTATGCACACATTTGTGTGCCTAGGTTTGTGTGAATCTGTACGCCAAAGCTGACCCCTGTGGGCGTCCCCTAGATGCAGGTTAATTGTCTGTCTGGCGGGGGGAAGCTCCCCCTTCGTCTCCGTCCTCTAATCAGCTTTCAACAGCAGACTGTGACATTGGGTTAAAAAAAAAGTAACCGTGTTCTTGGCAGTTTTCCAAGCAGGACTGCAATTGTTTAGCATTTTTTTTCACATTTTGGGAGGGGGGGGAGACTCGCAAATTGAACAGGGTGAATTGTATTTGCTTAAGGGGAGTCGCAGATGCCTCTGAAAAATGTGTGTTAAGGTGAGAGATGTTTGTGTTACGCTTTGGTGGAAAGTGCCCATCTTTCATTCGTTTAGAGTATCATCTTATTTAAACTGTATATTTGAAATGTATGTTTTTACTGACTTTGAAACCTAAAACCCCTGAAATTACTTTGTTAAAGGAGCAGGTGTTCCAAGTGGAGAATGGATGAGCACTGATGTCTCATTATCGGAAGACAGGAGAGGGAGGGAGGGAGGGAGGGAGGGAGGGAGGGAGAAAGAAAAAAAAAAAGGAAGGAGGGAAGAGGGAGGGAGGGAGCACCAACTGTTCCCTTCACCCAAATCGGTGAGGCTGTTGCTCACTTATCTAAACCGAATTGTCTCATCTCTACAGATGAGCTGTGGTTCTCTGACAGCTCCCTGGCCGACCGCTGCAAAATGGCCGATGGTAGTCTAATGCCCCTCCCGGAAGCAGTGTCTGGCCTGGATTGGTCCCATCTTGTTGATGCCGCAAGGGCTTTTGAAGGTAATATAACGTCTAGATTCATCATACTCCCGCATGGCATTAAACAAAACTGTGTACTTATTCATTGTTTGACCTTTTGATGCTCCCAAAAGCTTACCCAACTAACAATTAACATTGCCTACAACAGTATGGAATGTTTTTGTCAGGTACCCATTTGGTTGTGATGTGAAAGGGAATCTTCAGAAGGGGAATCTTCACATTTGTTGGACCATTTTCATTCAAGCGAGATACGTTTGAACAATGTTGAAAGGAAAACGTTATCAGTGTTGTAACCCAACCTTCACGGAACATCCCTATGGACGGACTTTCTTAAAGCACTTAAAACCTGGACCAACAAAGGCTATGGGGATGTTATCTCCATACCTACCAGAAACATTGTTCCCTAACCTACCAGAAATGCTCTGGGAACACAGAAATGTTAGCTAGGTGTAAGTGGTACATGATTAACATTTTCTGCTACCAAGGTGTCGTGCTGTCAAATCTTTTGTCCCCAGTTTTCATCAGGCTTTCAGCGCGTTAACTGTTATCCTTTTGTTCACTCAATAGGACAATTCCTGGCCTTTATTCAGTGTCTAAATTGTACTCAATGTTTTTTTACCGCTCTGGTCAATTTAGGTATCTAATTTGGCGTGAAAGACCATTATAAAAAATATAGATATTTTCTCATAATGTTCAGATGTGATTTCATTGTCCGTCGTCCAATTAAAGTGACTGGACATTCATTCAAATTGATCCCCAATATCATCTTGACCCAGTCAAAATCTTCAGTCTCTCCCATTGTCTGTGTCTGCCTTGAACTCAGTCTGTCTACCGCGAGGTGCTAATTAGCAGGAAGTGGAAGGAGAGCGAGAGTATTTGGGGACTTGAGAAACTAAGCATTATCACAATGGAGCGCACAGCAAGGAACCATTTTGCCAAATTACTCAAACCCACTTTGCGCTGTAATTGCACCCTTTACTTGCACACTTTCTCTGGCAATTATAGCTTCGCTACCTCGGTCAACTGTGTTCAGGGGTAGCTGGGGGGTGTTTTTCTGGTAACCTGGAATGACTTGGTTTTAAATGTAACCTTTATTTAACTAGGCAAGTCAGTTAAGAACAAATTCTTATTTACAATGACGGCCTAAGAACAGTGGGTTAACTGCCTTGTCCAGGGGGAGAACGACAGATTTTTACCTTGTCAGCTAGCAACCTTTTGGTTACTGGCCTAATGCTCTAACCACTAGGCTACTTGCCGCCCGCTAGACTACCTGAGCTACAGAGTGATGTACTCCCGATTTTGTATTTATTATAATTATTTAAAAAATTCTTCCTTCATGACCAACTGATGTTTATAGACTGGATAGGTTGGAACTGGTGACCACATTTCTTTCACCCTGAGCAACGAGGGGTGGGGCCGGGGACTCCATTGACTAGCATTGGGCTGCACAGCAGCCTTCGATTTGCATAGAAGTCAACAACAGAGAAAAGAGGGGGAACTAATTTGCTCGGAGAGTCGTTGGAGTGCTGACCCTGGCATTATTAGCCCAGGCTTGTTGTGTCATTTAGTTGGCTTGTTTAGTTTCGTGGTGCTCGCTGTGTGTTCTCAAGGCAGTGTTGCTAAGCACGCAGAAACTCTAGCATGCTAGCCCTCATTAGCATGCCCAGGGCAAAGGGCGTGGTTTGCATTAGTAGCAACTAGCGAGCATTATTTCTGTTTCCGTAGACCCACGCATACTAGAACAGGACAAATGGTTCACATTCACAGTCAAGAGTGCAGCGAAACAGACACGACATAGACATTCCTTTCTCCTTACGTTGCTCATTCTTCAGTTGTGATTCATATTTATCAATGATAACTTAACCTCAAGATTTATCTAAGACCGTTTCTTTTCCATATTGAACATTACAGAAAGAATGCCATGGGATGTTTTTCTTGTTTCCAACTCGATATAGGCTAGTCTTTTTACTGAAGGAAAATGAATACCTGACTCTGTTATACATCTCCCTCTTCTTTACTTTCTCCCTTGCCCTCTTTTGTATTCTTTATTTTCCACTATGGTAATCACTTCACCTGTGATTCACTTCAATCAGCGTTAAGCCAATGTTGAGACTGTCAATTAAAACAGAGAGTGATTGTTAAAAGGGAGAAAGAGTGATGTGTAATTATGGGTGAGATTTTCACAGCTTCAGTCTCTCGCTTGGCTCTCCGAAGCAACTTCAGTGAGACACTTATCTTTAGTGAGAACCACTTTCATCTCTCTTCCCTCTCTCGCTCTTACCTCTCACTCGCACTTCCCTTTTTCTCTCTCCCCTCTTCTCACTCCTTAGCGGGAACAATCTTAGAGAGAACAGCTCCCATCCCTTTCCCCTTCTCCCTCCTTTCTGTCCTCAAATACTACATCCGTGTCACCTCTCAACACCTTCCAACTATTGAGAAGACAGGCGCAAGTGGGGGATGGTTGGTGCTGCCCTTTTGCTAGAAACTTAACCTCAATTTCCTCACTAAGACCCTCGGCTTTCTAAATTGATATGTGATGCCGACTCGGACATCTGCTAGGCTATTCTGACTTCTCACAAGCTTAGTCTGTTTTTTTCTTGTTTTCTTCGTTATCCAGAATTGTCCTATGCTCTTTATCTGGAAGGTAACAATAGTGTGCTGTGCCGTGTCTGTTACTAAGAAAGGCTACTGGCTTCCAGTGTTTCTCAACTCGGCAACCCATCGGACTGCAATTTGTTCTAGCCCAGTGCTAACGCACTTGATTCAACTAACCACGGGCTGTTTGAGTTGTTGACTAGTTGAATCAATTGTGTTAGTGTTGCACTAGAACACAAATGTGCAGTCATGTGGGTCTTTACAGCTGGAGTTGAGAATAACAGGCTTACAGTGCCTTCGGAAAGTATTCAGACCCCTTGACTTTTTCCACATTTTGTTACGTTACAGCCTTATTCTAAAAATGATTACATTGTTTTTTCCCCCTCATCAATCTACACACAATACCACATAATGACAAAGAAAAAACAGGTTTTTAGAAAACATTTCACGTTTATACAAAAATAAATAAAACTGAAATAGGACATTTACATAAGTATTCAGTCCCTTTACTCAGTACTTTGTTGAAGCACCTTTGGCAGCAATTGCACAATCGAGTCTTCTTGGGTATGGCGCTACAAGCTTGTCACACCTGTATTTGGGGAGTTTCTCACATTTTTCACTGCAGATCCTCTCAAGCTATGTCAGGTTGGATGGGGAGCGTTGCTGCTCAGTTATTTTCAGGTCTCCAGAGATGTTCGATCGAGTTCAAGTCCGGGCTCTGGCTGGACCACTCAAGGACATGCAGAGACTTGTCCCAAAACGGCTACTGTGTTGTCTTGGCTGTGTGCTTAGGGTCGTTTTCCTGTTGGAATGGGAACCTTTGCCCCAGTCTAAGGTCCTGCGCGCTCTGGAGCAAGTTTTCATCAAGCATCTCTCTGTACTTTGCTCCGTTCATCTTTGCCTCGATCCTGACTAACTCCCAGGCCCTGACGCTGAAAAACATTGCCACAGCATGATGCAGCCACCACCATGCTTCACCGTAGGGATGGTGCCAGGTTTCCTCCAGATGTGACGCTAGGCATTCAGGCCAAAGAGTTCAATGGTTTCATCAGACCAGAGAATCTGAGAGTCCTTTAGGTGCCTTTTGGCAAACTCCAAGCTGGCTGTCATGTCCCTTTTACTGAGGAGTGGATTCTGTCTGGCCACTCTACCATAAAGGCCTGGTTGGTGGAGTGCTGCTAAGATGGTTGTCCTTCTGGAAGGTTCTCCCATCTCCACAAAGGAACTCTGGAGCTCTGTCAGAGTGACATTTTTACATTTATATTCATTTTAGTCATTTAGCAGATGCTCTTATCCAGAGCGACTTACAGTAGTGAATGCATACATTTCATACATTTCATTTCATGTATTATTATTATTATTTTTTTTTTTTTTTTTTGTACTGGCCCCCCATGGGAATCGAACCCACAACCCTGGCGTTGCACACACCATGCTGGCGTTGCAAACACCATGCTCTACCAACTGAGCCACAGGGAAGATGATGTGACCATCGGGTTCTTGGTCACATCCCTGACCCAGGCTCTTCTCCCCAGATTGCTCAGTTTGGCCGGGTGGCCAGCTCTAGGATTAGTCTTGGTGGTTCCAAACTTCTTCCATTTTAATAATGATGGAGGCCAGTGTGTTCTTGGGGATCTTCAATGCTGCAGAAATGTTTTGGTACCCTTCCCCAGATCTGTGCCTCGACACAATCCTGTCTCGGAGCTCTACGGACAATTCTTTTGATCTAATGACTTGGTTCTTGCTCTAACATGCACTGTCAACTGTGGGACCTTATATAGAAAGGTGTGTGCCTTTCCAAATCATGTCCAATTAATTGAATTTACCACAGGTGGACTTCAATATAGCCTAGTGGTTAGAGCGTTGGGCCAGTAACCGAAAGGTTGCAGGATCGAATCCACGAGCTGACAAGGTAAAAATCTGTCGTCCTGCCCCTGAGCAAGGCAGTTAACCCACTGTTCCCTGGGTGCCGAAGACGTGGATGTCGATTAAGGCAGCCCCCTCCCACACCTCTCTGATTCAGAGGGGTTGGGTTAAATGCAGAAGACACACTTCAGTTGAAGGCATTCAGTTGTACAACTGACTAGGTATCCCCCTTTCCCAATCAAGTTGTAGAAACATCTCAAGGATGATCAATGGAAACAGGGTCCACCTGAGCTATGAGACTCGAAATTGAGCAAAGAGTCTAAATACTTGTGCAAATAATTTTTTATAAATTTGTAAAAATGTAAAAACCTGTTTTCACTTCGTCGTTATAGGGTATTGTGTGTAGATTGCTGAGGATTTTTTAAATCCATTTTAGAATAAGGCTGTAATGTAACAAAATGTGGAAAAAGTCAAGGGGTCTGAATACATTCCAAAGGCACTGTATATTATACTGTGAGTGGGGCCTTAACTGTGTGAAGTCCAGTTTGCTCTCATATTTAACCCGCCGCCTGCACGTGCGACCCTCTTCACCCACCGAGAGAGTGGATCCAATTGTTATATACAGTGCCGTGAAAAAGTATTTGCCCCCTTTCTGATTTCCCTATTTTTGCATATTGTTGATACCGAATGTTATCACATCTTAAACCTTTATTTAATATTAGGTTTTGTTGAAGATCTGATAACGTTCTGTAAGAAAAAATATGCAAAAAATAGCGAAAATTAGATAGTGGGGAAAATACTTTTTGCACAGCATTGTCACTCAAAAATGATTGCTTTTAGAATAGACCCTGGCAAAGGTTTAGGGATGGGGGAGCTAACCATAGCACCTCAACAGGATCCATTCTGCTCTACATCGCTTCCTATTAATCATGCTCTCCACCTCCATGGTTGCAAGAATGGACTGCTTAAAAGGGCTTCACCAGAATATGCCTTTCCTTAGAACATTGCTTTTGGAACATTTAAGCACTACTGTAGCTTACTTGCACTGAAAGTGGACTAAACACCGTGTGGGTAGCTGAACTGTATCTGAGGGATGTGCTGTCTCCTCTCGTGTTTTCAGGTCTGGAGCTCGACAAGGATGCCAGTCGTCTGTGTGATAAAGACAGTCAGAAAGACTCACTAGGTGACATGACATTTTGCTCAACACAGCTCTACTCTTTTTTTTTAAATAAATGTTTCCCTCTTCACTGGAATTACTTGACTTTTACTACTACTCTAGTTACTCTAGCTTCTTTCACCTTTACTGCCATTGGTGCTTTTGCTATTACCTCTATAACTCCTACACTTTTATTTAGTATGAAACCAAATCCAATTAGGGTTTCTACTAGCATTTCTGTCAATACTACCAGAGCTACTACTACAACAGCTAATGCTTCTGTCACACTACAGCAGCTACTACTACCACTACCATTGTACTTCTACCACTACCTTCTACTACTAGCTGCCTAGTACCTCTGCCTAGTGTTACCTCAACCCCTTCTTCTATTGTGATGTTTTCTCCTGCTTACTTTTGTTCCAGCCTAGCACTAAAACGCCTGATTAAACTGCTGTCCTCTTCTAATATGACATTTCTAAGCAGTTAAGAACATTCTTAAAGTCGAGATGTGTGTCATGGTATTTCAAGATGCACTATGCAGAAATCGCTCCGCCATTGCCTGGTTGCTAAAATTCTAATAGTTTGCCTAATTTCAGTTTGAGACAAAACAAGCAAGTATATAGTGTAGAGAATCATTGTACCATCTAAACTGCTGTGAAATGTATTTTCCATAACTGAAAATATTGTACACTGAACAAAAATGTAAAGTGTTGGTCCCATGTTTCATGAGCTGAAATAAAACATCCCAGAAATGTTCCATATGCACAAAAGTTTATTTCTCTCAAATTGTGTGCTAAAATTTGTTGACATCCCTTTTAGTGAGCATTTCTCCTTTGCCGAGATAATCCATCCACCTGATAGGTGTGGCATATCAAGAAGCTGATTATACGGCATGAATATTACACAAGTGCACCTTGTGCTGGGGTCAATAAAATGCCACTCTAAAATGACACAAGTTTTGAGGGAGCATGCAATTGGCATGCAGACTTCAGGAATGTACACCAGAGCTGTTGCCAGAGAATAGAATGTTCATTTCTGTACCATAAGCCGCATCCAATGTCGTTTTAGAGAATTTGGCAGTACGTCCAACCAGCCTCACCATTTGTATGGCGTCGTGTGGGCGAGCGGTTTACTGATATCAACGTTGTGAACAGAGTGCCCAATGGTGGTAGTGGGGCTATGGTATGGGCAGGCATAAGCTATGGACAACCAACACAATTGGCAATTTGAATGCACTGAGATACTGTGACAAGATCCTGAGGCCCATTGTCATACCATTCATCCGCCACCATCACCTCATGTTTCACAATGATAATGCACAGTCCCATGTCGCAAGGATCTGTACACAATTCCTGGAAGCTGAAAATGTCCCAGTTCTTTCATGGCCTGCATACTCACCAGACATGTTTGGGATGCTCTGGATCGGCGTGTATGAACGCATGTTCTAGTTCCCGACAATATCCAGCAACTTCGCACAGCTATTGAAGAAGAGTGGGACAACATTCCACAGGCCACAATCAATAGCCTGATCAACTCTATGCGAAGGAAATGTGTCGAAACTGCATGAGACAAATGCTGGTCACACCAGATACTGACTGGTTTTCTGATCCACGCACCTGCCTTTTTTTTTAAGGTGTCTGTGACCAACAGAAGCATATCTGTATTCCCAGTGATGTGAAATCCATAGATTACGACCTAATTATTATTTTTTCAATGGATTGATTTCCTTGTATGAAATGTAACTCAGTAAAGTCTTTTTGAAATTGTTGCATGTTGCTTTTTATATTTGTATTCAGTGTATTTTCAGCTGTTTGAAGCTGGTGTACAAAAACTAAGTAAAAGTCGCAAAACAAAACTCAAGAATGGGAAGCATAGAAATAGAGCACATAGAACAGATCTACCGCCCAAAAGTTACATATTGCAGCTTTAATAGTATTGTTTGTGTGTGTTTCTTTAGCAGCGGACCAGGGTTCACTCTGCTCCATGTTGGACGTGGAGCAGGCCCAGCAAGCCATGGAGCTCTCCCATGAGCTGAGTCGGAGGGTGGCTGCGTCGGAGGCCGCCGCTCTGAAGGCAGGGTAGGTGTACTGCGCCTTTGGGTGGGGCAGGCAGTTAAAGGAGCTTGACTTAGCAGAGAAGGGGATTTAGTTATTGAAGGTCTTACATATACGTATGTTTAACACTACTTACTGACTGAATGCACTGACAAAAGCATGAATGCCGAAACATTGTTCATCCTCTAAAGGTGTGTGTGTGTGTGTGCTTTTTTTTCTCACTCTGAGGTTGGTGTAATACGGTGAAATTGTGAACATTATGATAATGCCCTTCTAGTGTAAGAGCTTTTTGAAAAGGCTGCCTAAAATTTCAGCCTGTTTTGGTGGGATGGAGTTTTGGTAAATTAGTTAATAGACCGATAAGAAAGAGTTCCAAACCTCTCTGCCCACTCAGACCTCTCATAGACAGTCCTAGCAGTCTTTGCTTAAAAAAATTGCTCTTTGCTAAGAAGCTATTTTTGTTTCTTTTTGACCATTTTAATTGAAAACAATCACAGTAAGGTGCTAAATTGTTAACCAGAAATGATTTGATATTGAGATAAAAACGGCTTCATTGGACCTTTTTAAGATGAACTAATAACTACACCAATTTTCATAAATTACCTTCACTCTGATTTTGATTGTGGACCCGCAACACTGTTCACTTAAATATGTTTTAAGTCCGTGACCTGGTCACACCTGAAGTTTGCAAGTAAACAATGCCGGTGTTTATCAGTTGTTAAGCTTCGCTTCATAGAGTGGTCTGATTTTGATGCTGTATAAAAGCATATACCATCGAAGACAGACATGACAAAGAGCTCAATTTCTATAAGACTGCTCTTTAGACTTGCAAAACTTAAAGAAGCCTGTCTCTCTATCTCTATATAGGGATGGCTCTCCTGCTCTGCTCACGGGCAAAGTCCTCCAACTGGAAGAGATCCTCAGACAGCTTCAGTTCGACCTCAGAAAGGTAAAGTCAACTCGCTATCGTGTCCAGTGACCCACTTAGCATATATAACAATAATAACATGGTCATTTTAGCAGATTAATTTATCCGAAGTGATGTGCAGCTAACACATGAATCAGTATACTACTATGATGTACTAGAATGGTCTATACAATTTAGCTGTTCTAAAATGTACGCTTCTCTGTTGGTGTATTTTGTAAATCATACAACCACAGCAGGCAAAACCGGTTGTCATGGTGAGGTTGTATATTGATTGTAAAAGGACGTTTTGTCTGTCTTTTCAGCAACCAGAAAAATATGTCTTTATCGGACCAGATAAACAACCAGAATATGATTGCTTTCCCCATGATGTGTTGACGTCGTCATATAATATTCATCTTTACCTGGTTGTAACAGAGACCAGTTGTTTGTAATCTGGTTATACGTCTTCTCATTCAGATCAGTGTACAACCAGACAATTATGTCATAATGAAGATAAATGTTGTCCTCTGTGCCAAATGGTGATCATATGTAAAGCCAATGCCGTCATGCCAGGTTGCGTAATAACCTGTATGTGTTCCATCACCACAGGAGCAAGAGGACAAGGCCATGTTGCAGGAGCAGGTCCAGCACTTGCGTCAGGACAACATGCGTCTGCACGAGGAGAGCCAAACTGCAGCCGCCCAGCTCAGGAGGTTCAGTGAATGGTTCCTACACTCGGTCGACAACAAGAAGCCCTGAGAGAAAAAAAGAAAGAAAAAAACACTGACACGTACACACACTGCAACATGGCCGTTAACTCCACATTACCTGAGCCAGTGGCATGTCAAGAGGGACGATGTCTGCAGTGATTCAAAGTGAATAGCCATCGCATGAGAACGAGAAGTTGCGATTTAGCGTGCTAATGGTAGTAGCGTTGTTTTGAAATCAAAACAACAACATGAATTAGTGTAAATATACCAAGGGGCCGGGGGGAGGGTAAAGGAATACATTTATAGAAGGTTTAGATAAAGGGGAGGAAGGGAAGAATGTAGCAGACCTCATGTTTTTGGCTATTTGCTTATAGGAAGGAACATGTGAATTTAAAACAAATGAATGTAACTTATGTGAAATCTATATTCTTTTGCCGAATAAGGCAAATGTAAAACGTATCAGTTCCCTCAGTAAACAACAATGAAAAGAAGTTCACCCAAATAAAATGACTCAACTTTACCTTGACTTTTAATGTATTATAAAACAAACAGGAAATTACTAAGGTGTTACAAGGTTCTTGTATAAAAAAAGCTAATCTTTAGTAAGTTTTGTAAAGTACTCCACTGTTTTGAACAAAAAAAATAGAAATTGTCCTAGCAATAAATATGGTGATAGTCACAAAACTGTTATTAATGGTTAGCACTGATTGTGGTGTTGTTGAGATTGCGGTTGTATTGGATTTCTTGGAAGTGTTTATTTTGCAGGAACAAAAACGTGCCTGACTTTAACCAGTAGTGTATGGATACTGTAGTCTTTTCTGTTGTTGTAGTCCCTCGTCCTTTTCCAACCCCACGCCTTGTCCACTACTCTCACTAATGATGTCTACCATGATATTATTACCTTTTTATTTTTGCCACAGAGAAAAGTATTCTTATGCAGTTGACCCCGAACACTTGCGGGTACACAAGGTACCGCCAAGTGTATGAATGATGTATTTTCAATGCCAAAATGTGTTTGATGGTCTTTGTACAGTACTTCAGAGAAAGTGTCTTGTATTTAACACTCTTATTTAAATTTACCCTCCAAATTGTTTATTTTAATATTGAGTATTTTGTTCCTTTCTGCACTAAAAAAGATTAATGGCTCCTTATTGGTAATATCTGTATAGTTGGCAAGAGATAAGATATAAATACTATATACATATAAAGGGTTATTTCTGGGAAGTCCAACGTTTGGATGCTGCTAGAATACAGCCTGTTGTTTTGTATGCCTTTCTTTCTTTGTAAGGTGTTTTGTTAAAGATGGGACAAAAGGTTTGCTTTTTTAATAAATGTAGGATGTTGGAAAAACAAAATGGACTCAACAGTGTCATTTAATTCCAGCGACAATGTTTGTGAGTATTAAGGTATTTTTTTTGTAAAGTTCGGTGCTGTTTTGCGGACAGAAAATGTCTTAGAGACAGCCTATAGTATGTCCCTGATGAACTGGTTAGTTGACATTATTGACAAAAATCGACTATAATCAGTGCCACAGTGTTTGATAAGTGCCATGCAGTCATTTGGAGTATTGAATTATGGGTAACACTTGTACAGGGATCACATATTAGGCACAATTGGGAATCTGCATAGTAGCAGATGTGCCTTTTTTATAGGTCAGGCCATTATTCAAAACGGCTCTCTAAAGGATCTAGCAAAAGTGATGCCTGGCTGGCTGGAAGCAGGTGTTCTGGAGTGTAGCACACTGTCATCATATCTTATTAGACCCAGATGGGCCACCAGTGTCCACAAGCATCACCCATATGAACCTTTTGAATTATTCATGGTTTGGAAGAAATATCATTCTATTCCTTTCGAAATAGAATTTTCAGATCTGGATCCTGGAGCCATGTGGAACTAATAAAGAAATAGAAATGTGTGTGTGTGTATATATATATATATATATATATATATATATATATATATATATATATATATATATACACACACACACACTACTGTTCAAAAGTTTGGGGTCACTTAGAAATGTCCTTGTTTTTGAAAGTAAAACACTTTTTTGTCCATTATTAAAATAACATCTCATTGATCAGAAATACAGTGTAGACATTGTTAATGTTGTAAATTACTATTGTAGCTGGAAACGGCAGATTTTTAATGGAATATCTACATAGGCGTACAGAGGCCCATTATCAGCAACCATCACTCCTGTGCACGTTGTGTGGTTTTCTAATGATCAATTAGCCTTTTAAAATGATGTACTTGGATTAGCTAACACAATGTGCCATTGGAACACAGGAGTGATGGTTGCAGATAATGGGCCTCTATACGCCTATGTAGATATTCCATTTAAAAAAATCAGCCGTTTCCAGCTACAATAGTCAATTACAACATTAACGATGTCTACACTGTATTTCTGATCAATTTGATATTTTAATGGACAAAAAAAAATGTTTTTCTTTCAAAAACAAGGACATTTCTAAGTGACCCCAAACCTTTGAATGGTAGTGTATATTTGCCCCAAAATGATGGTACTGTAAAGTATTTGGCTCAGAGGTATCTTGTACCGGAGTAGGCTACTAGCTCATATGGCAAGGTGGCACAAGTGAAATTTTGCTCCGAGTGCAAATATCTGTCAACCTTTCCTCTTGTACTGTAGAATTCACACAATATTAATCTCACTATAATTGTTTTTATTCCTTTTCGGTTAGACTTCACATATTGGAAAGTTTTGTGTGTTGAGAAATCCGAGCATAGAATTTTCCTAAAACCCCACACAACCAAACTAGTAAACCAGTCTCTTATGAAAACCTCAAATACATTTTGAAAACAAGTACTAGATTTGGTCGACAGCAGTTTAACTCTCATGTCCAACTAAGAAGGCAACATACTCTCATTGTGTCCAACAGATGAGCCATTATGTATGTCAGATGGAGAACATTCCCATCCCTTAGGGACAATAGCCTGTGGTTTGGTGGGAAAGTCTGTACAGTTGTCAGCCCAGCCTGACTACAACAGTAGGCCTATGTCCCAGATGGCTCTCCTGCAGCCTCCAGCCACCCAATTTAGGTCCCATTACCTCACCTCTCTCCATATGGTTTGACCGCAGATGTAAAAAGTGCAGATGTAAAAACCGAGAGACACACACCCACTCGCACATGCAATTGGGAGCAGGCATGCACGTCATTGAGGTCCAGGAGGAGTAGCAAGGTTTGGTTGGAGATGAAGAAGAGAGTTCAAAAAATGAGGGCCCGCGAGAAACAGAAAGGAGAGGAGGAGAGACGTTGAGGAGAAGAGAGATGAAACAGGAGAGGCATCCTGCAAGGAGGGGAAGACAAATGGGCCAAGGAAATAGTTCAAAGGTTTTTTTGTTTAAGATGAATAGAAGAGAAAAAGGAGAAGTTGGATGGATGGAGTGCCATTGTCACCCCCTTTACTCTAGCTCAAGTTTCACCTTCCATTTCAAAACCCCAGCGTTCTCCTCACTGGAGCCGACCAGAGTATTTTCATTATTGATTAAGCACTTTGGTGGTTGCGTGGGAAACGTATGGAGCACCTGCCGCATGACGAAGTGCTGTTAAGATGAGAGCCCCGACCCGAGGAATCTGACACGAAATGAGAAGACGCTGTGTCCCGTCCCTCCCAATGACTTAATGGAACAACACTTTACAAAGATGCTTGCAAAGCACAAGGCATGCTTAATCCCGAACAGAAGCATACAACCGAAGGGACAAAGAAAGCTACACAGTGTTGTTAGTGCCGGAGTTTGTCATGGAGAGGGATCTATAACTCATAGATTCGATGACCTGGTTTCACAAAAAAATGCTTTGAGAGAGGGGAAAAAGATCAATGCATTGGCGTTTTTCACTGTGTTCTACACACACAATGGAAAGCAGGGAGTGTAGAGAACGATCAGAGACCTCTACAGCTCGGGGTGAAGCTGCAAATTGCACAATGTTTTCAGCAGTGGTGCCCCGAAGGTTTGCGCTTTCTAGGCCAGAGTGAATTCTCAGCAGTGAGCCTTAGGTCAAAATGAGAACATTTTACAAAAATAATAATGGGAATGCAACGGTAATTTGGAGTATATTGTTGTGTATGTGACCGACCATGTATAGAAGCTTCACCTAAGCATCATTCGGCCTCCATCATCTTTTCTCTTCACTGCGTAGTCATTTCAAATAAGTTGGAACATTGTTTCTGCCCCAAACTAATCAAGGTCTTGACGATAAGTTGAGTAGTTGGAACCGTTAAAATGGGGTCTTTAAAATAATAATCCTTCAAATGAAATATTTACACATAAGCTGTAGAAGTTCAAATCTACAGCGCAACGTGTATGTTTATGGGAAGAAACCAAAGTGAGCTAGAGGTCACCATTCATTTCACTTCAGTATGCCCCCTTTTCTTTTCATCAATTAGATATGTAAATTAAGCAGTCAATAAACCATTGTAACAAACAGTAATTAAGCGTTAGATAGTAACCGTAGTTGTAGTGGTTGGTGAACAGTACAGTATGTATGTGTGTGGTGAGTGGTGAGCATGCGTGAGGATGTATGGGTGAGCATGCTTGTGAGGATGATTTACATACCTAAAAAAAACTATTTCAGGAAAGTTCACAGGAAGGTCAGTGAAAATGAGCCACATCAATTGGTAAAGGATTTCCATTTTGTTTCAGATTTTGGCCCTGGATCTCATAATTACAAGATTATTTCAGTCAAAAAAAAGTTGAATTTGTTTATTGGAACATATAGGCCTATAGCGCTTTTAGTTACAGAAAGATACATACAGTACAGGAGTCCATAAGCACAGACAAAGGATATCAGGGATCTGGAAAGATTCTGTATGGAGGTCTAATATCCCTCCCAATGTGTTCTCCAATCTCATAAAACATTTTAGAAAAAGCCTCAGTGTTATTATCCTTGCAAGGGGAGGATGCTGCAGTATTGATAATAGGGAATCCAATAATTTTGCCCCAATCTTTTTGAGATTTGTTTTATTACTTGTTAAACAAAATATATTTCTCTGAGCAATTGTATTAGTATATAATAATATATTTTTACATTTTTAGCTCAGTATTTGTATTATTTATTTTATACAGTCGTTTTTTGCTCATCTTTATCAAGGGTGCCAATAATTCCGGACTCCACTGTCTATGTAAGAGGGTACACAGGACCTTTGTGTCTGACCTTTCAGTACATTAAATGCAGACTCAGCGTTATGACGTAGATGCAGAAAGTTAACAGCATAGTAGGTCAATTTCCACAACAACTAAGCGCGTACATCTCTGCTGTTTTGAACAGCGTGAAGTGAACAAGTGCACATGCGCACATACTGTGTGACTGTGTGAGAGCGAAGTCTTGCATCTCGCTCATCGCAATATCTGCGGTGCCGCTCGAGTCTACCTTTAAGTAAGCATTTCATAATAAAATACAATACAACTGTTATTGCAAAATGGAAATGTGTCTGCTGTATTATGTTTTTTTCCCCCAACCCCTTCGGACATATGAACATACACGAGAGCCTGGAAGCAGCACAGGGTCAGCACACGGTCAGCTAAAGAGGAGCACCCTGGAGCAGTTTAGGGATTAAGTCCCTTGCTCAATGGCATAACGGCAGTAGGTGGCACCTCTCTCCCGCCAGATTGTTCCCCGTCAGCCCTGGAATTTGAACCGGCAACCCTTTTGTTTACTGGCCTGCTTCTCCAGCCTTGAGGCTACTGCCTCAGAAAAACGAAACATATTTTGGTCCCAGTTTAAGCTAAATATTATTTATAAAGGCTTTATATAGCATACATAAAGATCAAGGCAGACATAAACATAAAGATAAGCACCACAACAATGCGTCACAAGTCATCTTTAAGCCTATGTCATATTCAGTAAATGGTGTATAAAGGGTACATAACCTTTCCCACAGTATGGTGAATTTATGTACGCTACATAAAGCCTTTATAAGTTGTACTTCGTTTAAAGTGGCACCCTTTTTTTTCAATAAAGTGTTTAAAGTCACTAACAGGCTTATGTTATGAGCTATACGTGCATGGGATAATGACTTGAACAAAAGGATCAACTAGATCTGCTCTGAGTTGTTGTACTTTGACTTTCCCACAGGATGTATCACCATAGAAACTCAGCATTCCTTTTATAATCGGCACTAGAACACATAAAAAGAATATGGCTTCTACTGTGGCATCGATGCATTAAAAACTGTCAGTGTCTCTCACAACCACAATACTGGTCCACACATGGCGACAATCCAATCGAGAGAGCCACAGGTCCAGATGTCAGTGTCTCTGTGTACACTACATTTCCCCTCTGATCTCCAAGAGATCCTGCAGGCACATATTTCTGTCTATTTTTCTGCATAGGTTATCTAAACATAGGTATTGACCTGTTCAATTGTCATTTAAATGAATGATCCACATTGATTCTTTAACAATGTTTATGCTCTTAGGAGTTTAGTACAGTGGTATATTCTATCATAACCCAAGAATTAAAGCAATTTTGGTATTTTCTAAAGTCTGGCAACCTTGCCAGCAAGCATGCAAGCTCAGATAGTTAGACAAGCTACTTTAACTTGACTGATAGCCTGAAATGGCTTGGTAGCTAGTTTTGAGGTTGGGAGATTGGGAACCTGTCTAGCTGGCTAGTTAAAGCCAACTTCATAAAATTGCTAGGCATTACAGAGAAACACCAAAACGGTTTTATTATTCATCAAAAAGGAATCAATAGGCTAACATAGCTTGATCAAATTAATTCACAAACATACCTCCTACCTTTGCGCCGTGCTGCACCTTGGAAGAAACCCTGACAGATATTTTTTGTATAAATAATTGTGATCAAACTTAAAAATTAAGTTTAGTCATTAATTTAACATCTGGAAAATTAAGAAACAGGACAAATCTGAGGGGGCACATGCCCTTGCGCCCCCTATGGGCATGACGCCTCTGGGTGTGCTGTAATTCCGCATCAGCCAGTGGGTTTTGTAATCGACACCATTTATGTGTGACGGAGAATGGATGTCTTTGTCTCCTCTGGACTGGAGAAATAAAAGGCTTATAACAAATCCCCGTGGAGATACCGCCTGTTCCATCTGTTTTTCTCTTGCTGAAAACATCTGGGCTCGAATTCATATAATACTTAAGAAAAAAACGCAAGAAGCGTCTGGTCTCTGCTTTTCTCTAGTATCTGTATCCAGAGTTATTCCTTAGTAGACAGTAAGGAGATTTCTTTTCCCACATTTTGTTGTGTTACAGCCTGAATTAAGAGATTTTAGATTTTTTTTGTCAATGGCCAATACACAATAGCCTTGTTCACGAGACGTGCTACCTTGTCCCGGACCTGATGTTTTCGACCCTCTCTCTCTACCGCACCTGCGTCTCTAACTCTGAATGATCGGCTATGAAAAGCCAACTGACATTTACTCCTGAGGTGTTGACCTGTTGCATCCTCTACAACCACTGTGATTATTATTATTTGACCCTGCTGGTCACCTATGAACGTTTGAACATCTTGGCCATGTACTGTTATAATCTCCACCCGGTACAGCCAGAAGAGGACTGGCCACCCTCAGAACCTGGTTCCTCTCCAGGTTTCTTCCTAGGTTCTGGCCTTTCTAGGGAGTTTTTCCTAACCACCGTGCTTCTACATCTGCATTGCTTGCTGTTTGGAGTTTTAGGCTGGGTTTCTGTATAGCACTTTGTGACGTCGGCTGATGTAAGAAGGGCTTTATAAATACATTTGATTGATTGATTGATTAATGTCCAAGTGGAATTATGTTTTTTGAAATGTTTACAAATTCATTAAAAGTGAAAAGCTGAAATGTCTTCAGTCAATAAGTATTGAACCCATTTGTTTTTGCAAGCCTAAATAAATTCAGAGTATACATTTGCTTAACAAGTCACATAATACGTTGCATGGACTCTGTGTGCAATAATAGTGTTTAACAGTATTTTTTAATGACTACCTCATCTCTGTACTCCACACATACAATTATTGGTAGGTCCCTCGGTCGAGCAGTGAATTTCAAACACAGATTCAACAACAAAGACCAGGGAGGTTTTCCAATGCCTCACAAAGAAGGGCACCTATTGGTACATTCAATATTCCTTTGAGCATGATGAAGTTATTAATTACTCTTTGGATGGTGTATCAAGTTAAAGTTAAATGTTAAATAAAATAAAATAAATAAAAAAATACACCCAGTCACTACAAAGATACAGGCGTCCTTCCTAACTCAGTTGCTGGAGGGGAGGGAAACCGCTTAGGGATTTCACCATGAGGCCATGAGTGACTTTAAAACAGTTACAGAGTTTAATGGTTGTAATAGAAGAAAACTGAGGATGGGTCAACAACATTGCAGTTACTCCACAATACTAACCTAATTGACAGAGTGAAAAGAAGGAAGCCTGTAAAGAATACTATTTTGGCAAAGTGTTATGTTTGGGGCTTATGCAATACATCACATTACCAGGTACCACTTTCCATATTTTCAAGCATAGTGGTGGCTGCATTATATTATGGGTATGCTTGTAATCTTTAAGGACTGGGACATTTTTCAGGATAAAAATTAAACGGAATGGAACTAAGCACAAGCAAAATCCTAGAAGAAAACCATGTTCAGTCTGCTTTCCTCCAGACACTGGGAGATGAATTCACCTTTCAGCAGGACAATAACCTAAAACACAAGGCTAAATCTACACAGTTTTGAATGAAATCTGCTTGAAAATTTATGGCAAGACCTGAAATTGTTTGTCTAGCAATAATCAACAACCAATTTGACAGAGCTTGAAAAGAATAATGGGCAAATTGTGCACAATCCAGCACTTAGAGACTTACCCAGAAAGACAGATTTTTACGTTGTCAGCTCAGGGATTTGACCCAGCAACCTTTACAGTTACTGGCCAATGCTCTAACCACCAGGATACCTGCCGCCCTTGATCATGTTTGGTACTTACTATATAATGTTGTTGTAAACTGTAGAATACTATACTACAAACTGTATTATACCTCAATCATGTAGTGCTTACTTTAGAATTTTCTCGTATACTGTGTAGAATATTATACTCCACCCTGTAGTATTCCTTGATTGTGTAGTGCTTACTAGATTTTTTTGTATACTGTAGAATACTATACTACACACTGTAGTATCACTTGATCATGTAGTGTTTACGTTTACATTTAAGTCATTTAGCAGACGCTCTTATCCAGAGCGACTTACAAATTGGTGCGTTCACCTTATAATATCCAGTGGAACAACCACTTTACAATAGTGCATCTAAATCTTTTAAGGGGGGGTAGAAGGATTACTTTATCCTATCCCAGGTATTCCTTAAAGAGGTGGGGTTTCAGGTGTCTCCGGAAGGTGGTGATTGACTCCACTGTCCTGGCATCGTGAGGGAGCTTGTTCCACCATTGGGGTGCCAGAGCAGCGAACAGTTTTGACTGGGCTGAGCGGGAATTGTGCTTCCTCAGAGGTAGGGAGGCGAGCAGGCCAGAGGTGGATAAACGCAGTGCCCTTGTTTGGGTGTAGGGCCTGATCAGAGCCTGAAGGTACGGAGGTGCCGTTCCCCTCACAGCTCCGTAGGCAAGCACCATGGTTTTGTAGCGGATGCGAGCTTCGACTGGAAGCCAGTGGAGAGAGCGGAGGAGCGGGGTGACGTGAGAGAACTTGGGAAGGTTGAACACCAGACGGGCTGCGGCGTTCTGGATGAGTTGTAGGGGTTTAATGGCACAGGCAGGGAGCCCAGCCAACAACGAGTTGCAGTAATCCAGACGGGAGATGACAAGTGCCTGGATTAGGACCTGCGCCGCTTCCTGTGTGAGGCATGGTCGTACTCTGCGAATGTTGTAGAGCATGAACCTACAGGATCAGGTCACCGCCTTGATGTTAGTGGAGAACGACAGGGTGTTGTCCAGGGTCACGCCGAGGCTCTTAGCACTCTGGGAGGAGGACACAAGGGAGTTGTCAACCGTGATGGCGAGATCATGGAACGGGCAGTCCTTCCCCGGGAGGAAGAGCAGCTCCGTCTTGCCGAGGTTCAGCTTGAGGTGGTGATCCGTCATCCACACTGATATGTCTGCCAGACATGCAGAGATGCGATTCGCCACCTGGTTGTCAGAAGGGGGAAAGGAGAAGATTAATTGTGTGTCATCTGCATAGCAATGATATGAGAGACCATGTGAGGATATGACAGAGCCAAGTGACTTGGTGTATAGCGAGAATAGGAGAGGGCCTAGAACAGAGCCCTGGGGGACACCAGTGGTGAGAGCACGTGGTGCGGAGACAGATTCTCACCACGCCACCTGGTAGGAGCGACCTGTCAGGTAGGACGCAATCCAAGCGTGGGCCGCGCCGGAGATGCCCAGCTCGGAGAGGGTGGAGAGGAGGATCTGATGGTTCACAGTATCAAAGGCAGCAGATAGGTCTAGAAGGATGAGAGCAGAGGAGAGAGAGTTAGCTTTAGCCTCCGTGACACAGAGAAGAGCAGTCTCAGTTGAATTCCCAGTCTTGAAACCTGACTGATTAGGATCAAGAAGGTCATTCTGAGAGAGATAGCAAGAGAGCTGGCCAAGGACGGCACGTTCAAGAGTTTTGGAGAGAAAGGAAAGAAGGGATACTGCTCTGTAGTTGTTGACATCGGAGGGATCGAGTGTAGGTTTTTTCAGAAGGGGGGCAACTCTCGCTCTCTTGAAGACGGAAGGGACGTAGCCAGCGGTCAAGGATGAGTTGATGAGCGAGGTGAGGTAGGGGAGAAGGTCTCCGGAAATGGTCTGGAGAAGAGAGGAGGGGATAGGGTCAAGTGGGCAGGTTGTTGGGCGGCCGGCCGTCACAAGACGCGAGATTTCATCTGGAGAGAGAGGGGAGAAAGAGGTCAAAGCACAGTGTAGGGCAGTTTGAGCAGGACCAGCGGTGTCGTTTGACTTAGCAAACGAGGATCGGATGTCGTCAACCTTCTTTTCAAAATGGTTGACGAAGTCATCCGCAGAGAGGGAGGGGGGGGGGGAGGGGGAGGAGGATTCAGGAGGGAGGAGAAGGTAGCAAAGAGCTTCCTAGGGTTAGAGGCAGATGCTTGGAGTTTAGAGTGGTAGAAAGTGGCTTTAGCAGCAGAGACAGAAGAGGAAAATGTAGAGAGGAGGGAGTGAAAGGATGCCAGGTCCGCAGGGAGGCGAGTTTTCCTCCATTTCCGCTCGGCTGCCCGGAGCCCTGTTCTGTGAGCTCGCAGTGAGTTGTCGAGCCACGGAGCAGGAGGGGAGGACCGAGCCGGCCTGGAGGATAGGGGACAGAGGAGATCAAAGGATGCAGAGAGGGAGGAGAGGAGGTTTGAGGAGGCAGAATCAGGAGATAGGTTGGAGAAGGTTTGAGCAGAGGGAAGAGATGATAGGATGGAAGAGGAGAGAGTAGCGGGAGAGAGAGAGAGCGAAGGTTGGGACGGCGCAATACCATCCGAGTAGGGGCAGAGTGAGAAGTGTTGGATGAGAGCGAGAGGGAAAAGGATACAAGGTAGTGGTCGGAGACTTGGAGGGGAGTTGCAATGAGATTAGTGGAAGAACAGCATCTAGTAAAGATGAGGTCAAGCGTATTGCCTGCCTTGTGAGTAGGGGGGGAAGGTGAGAGGGTGAGGTCAAAAGAGGAGAGGAGTGGAAAGAAGGAGGCAGAGAGGAATGAGTCAAAGGTAGACGTGGGGAGGTTAAGGTCACCCAGAACTGTGAGAGGTGAGCCATTCTCAGGAAAGGAACTTATCAAGGCGTCAAGCTCATTGATGAACTCTCCAAGGGAACCTGGAGGGCGATAAATGATAAGGATGTTAAGCTTGAAAGGGCTGGTCACTGTGACAGCATGGAATTCAAATGAGGAGATAGACAGATGGGTCAGGGGAGAAAGAGAGAATGTCCACTTGGGAGAGATGAGGATTCCAGTGCCACCACCCCGCTGGCTCGATGCTCTAGGGGTATGCGAGAACACGTAGGCAGACGAGGAGAGAGCAGTAGGAGTAGCAGTGTTATCTGTGGTAATCCATGTTTCCGTCAGCGCCAGGAAGTCTAGGGACTTGAGGGTAGCATAGGCTGAGATGAACTCAGCCTTGTTGGCCGCAGACCGGCAGTTCCAGAGGCTGCCGGAGACCTGGAACTCCACGTGGGTCGTGCGCGCTGGGACCACCAGGTTAGAGTGGCAGCGGCCACGCGGTGTGGAGCGTTTGTATGGCCTGTGCAGAGGGGAGAGAACAGGGATAGACAGACACATAGTAGACAAGCTACAGAAGAGGCTACGCTAATGCAAAGGAGATTGGAATGACAAGTGGACTACACGTCTCGAATGTTCAGAAAGTTAAGCTTACGTTGCAAAAATGTTATTGACTAAAATGACGAAAATGATACAGTACTGCTGGCTGGTGGAGTAGGCTAGCTAGCAGTGGCTGCGTTGTTGACTTTGAACGTGTAGCTGGCTAGGTAACCTCGATAGTTTCAGTACTACACCGTGTCATGATACAAAGCAACTTTGTAGCTAGCTAGCTAACATAACACTAATCAAGACGTTCCTTGTAATGTATTTAGTTTCTACAATGCTGCTCGTCGGTAATAGTTGGCTGGGTTAGGAAAAATGGCGTCGCGGGGGACGGAAATAGCTGGCTAGCTAACCTCGATGGCTGGCTAGCTAACCTCGGTAATTACTAAACTACACAATTATCAAGCTATGACAAAGACAACTAAGTAGCTAGCTAGCTAACACTGCACTAGTCAAATCGTTCCGTTGTAAAGTATTAGTATCTACAGCGCTGCTAGTCGGTAACGGTTGGCTAGCTAGCAGTGGGTTAATGATGACTAGGTGTGTTGACTAAGTCTGGCGCCGCGTCACGGCTGGCTAGCTCACCTCGATAATTACTCAAACTACACAATTATCTTAGATACAGAGACACTTTTGTAGTATACTCTAGAATACTATACTACACACTGTACTATCCCTCAATCATGTGTAGTACTTACTATAGAATTTTGTAGTACATTGTAGAATACACTGCATACTGCAGTATCCCTCAATCATGTCTAATACTTAGGATGGAATTTTGTAGTATACTATAGAATATATAGAATAATAATAACCCAATAACAAACCTCTTTGCCAATAAGAGATAGTTTTAGTTTTCCCCTCAGACCAATCCGAGAAAGTCCTAGCAATAGTTTTGCTTTTTTTTTACCCATATCCCAATTTGTGCCACCCACGAGTGAGAAACATACAGTTGAAGTCAGAAGTTTACATATACTTAGGTTGGAGTCATTAAAACTCGTTTTTCAACCACTCGACAAATTTCTTGTTAACAAACTATAGTTTTGGCAAGTCGGTTAGGACATCTACTTTGTGCATGACACAAGTAATTTTTCCAACAATTGTTTACAGACAGATTATTTCACATATAATTCACTGTTTAACAATTCCAGTGGGTCAGAAGTTTACACACACTAAGTTGATTGTGCCTTTAAACAGCTTGGAAAATTTCAGAAAATGATGTCATGGCTTTAGAAGCTTCTGATAGGGTAATTGACATAATTTGAGTCAATTGGAGGTGTACCTGTGGATGTATTTCAAGGCCTACCTTCAAACTCAGTGCCTCTTTGCTTGACATCATAGGAAAGTCAAAAGAAATCAGCCAAGATCTCAGATTTTTTTTTTGTAGACCTCAACAAGTCTGGTTCATCCTTGGTAGCAATTTCCAAATGCCTGAAGGTACCACGTTCATCTGTACAAACAATAGTACGCAAGTATAAACACCATGGGACCATGCAGCCGTCATAGCGCTCAGGAAGGAGACGCATTCTGTCTCCTAGAGATGAATGTACTTTGGTGCGAAAAGTGCAAATCAATCCCAGAACAACAGCAAAGGACCTTGTGAAGATGCTGAAGGAAACAGGTACAAAATTATCTATATCCACAGTAAAACGAGTCCTATATCGACATAACCTGAAAGGCCGCTCAGCAAGGAAGAAGCCACTGCCAAAACCGCCATAAAAAAGCCAGACTACGGTTTGCAACTGCACATGGGGACAAAGAACGTACCTTTTGGAGAAATGTCCTCTGGTCTGATGAAACAAAAATGGAACTGTTTGCCCATAATGACCATCATTATGTTTGGAGGAAAAAAGGGGAGGCTTGCAAGCCGAAGAACACCATCCCAACCATGAAGCACGGGGGTGGCAGCATCATGTTGTGGGGGTGCTTTGCTGCAGGAGGGACTGGTGCACTTCACAAAATAGATGGCATCATGAGGATGGAAAATTATGTGAATATATTGAAGTCTCAAGACATCAGTCAGGAAGTTTAAGCTTTTTCGCAAATGGGTCTTCCAAATGGACAATGACCTCAAGCATACTTCCAGAGTTGTGGCAAAATGGCTTAAGGACAACAAAGTCAACAAGGTATTGGAGTGGCCATCACAAAGCCCTGACCTCAATCCCATAGAAAATGTGTGGGCAGAACTGAAAAAGCTTGTGCAAGCAAGGAGGCCTACAAACTTGACTCAGTTACACCAGCTCTGTCAGGAGGAATGGGCCAAAATGCACCCAACTTATTGTAGGAAGCTTGTGGAAGGCTACACGAAATGTTTAACCCAAGTTAAACAATTTAAAGGCAACGCTACCAAATACTAATTGAGTGTATGTAAACTTCTGACCCACTGGGAATGCGATGAAATAAATAAAAGCTGAAATAAATCATTCTCTCTACTATTATTCTGACATTTCACATTCTTAAAGGAAAGTGGTGATCCTAACTGACCTAAAACAGGGAATTTTTACTAGGATTAAATGTCAAGAGTTGTGAAAAACGGAGTTTAAATGTATTTGGCTAAGGTGTATGTAAACCTCCGACTTCAACTGTACATGCCAAGTATAGACTGTATATTGTGTTCCCTTCAGGTAATAGAAAAGAGCAGAAGCTCTAAACTCTCCATTCAGACTCAAGTCCTACCTACGTACAGGTTATGGAAAATGTATTATTTTAGTATTTGTCCAGTACGTTTCCTCAAGGAGAAAGCCCCCACTTCTATGACAAAGATAATAAAGCTAAAACACTAGGGTAAATAATGCAGTATTGTCCGCAAAAACACTACAGTAAATACTACAGTATACTACAGTCACTAAAACAGCAGATTTTTTGCTCCTGCTGCGTTGGGCTCTGTTCAGTGTTAGCTTCTTATTTCATCTTTCTAGCCAGAGCCCTTCAACATTACTGCAATACAAGTCGCTGCCGGCAGCTAGCCACCTGACTGACATATCTTTAAGTGACTATTTACCAGTTGTGCACTCATTCTCCGAGAGTTGTTTTTTTGTTCGTTTAGGGCATGTCTGTAGACACCGCATGAGTCGCGGGATGGTTTTAAAATGGCCTCTTGTCCGGTATCTCGCAAAAACATTGTCGGCTGCGTATCTAGTTCCCTACTTGACCCGACTATGAGTTGGGGTAGTTCGTTTCACGTCTCAGGCCCCCGGCCTGTGCCGCGAGTTGGCGGTGTTAGCCGTTTGAGAGAAATCATATAAAATTGTATTTGTCACATACACATGGTTAGCAGATGTTAATGCGAGTGTAGAGAAATGCTTGTGCTTCTAGTTCCGACAGTGCAGTAATATCGAACAAGTAAGTGGTGAATGTGCTGCTAAAAAGGCAAATCCGGAAGGCAAATCCGGGTAACGCAGGCAAACATAACGAAGAAACCACTGTTCATGATCCCATTTGTTAGCAAAGAGGCAGGCACGGTTAGAACTCAGTCAGAAAAATAATATAGCCTGAGCTATCTGAGCTTTAATCAAATGCTGGGAACAATATTACATGTTGACCCGTAATTGATTTTCTTTATTGTGTACAAAATATATATTTGTATTATTATTTATTTTTATTACCAAGGTCCGGACATTGGTGTCCTCATATGTAGTTACAGCTCTGCTGATAATGGTTAGCAACTTTGCATAGCTGAAACAAGCAGCAGACTTGAAACAAATAGTCTGCAAACTTCCAAGTGCAACAGTGAGGGATGCACAGTGGAAATCTAACTCACCAGAGGCTGACTGTAACAGTCATATGCTGCGGGTGACCTGGTTACTGTGCCAACAAATCATGTCATCGGCAATGAAGTTGCCACAAAGACAAGGCCTTCTTCTCAAATCCCCTGAGCATTGCGTCAGTATACAATACAAAACACAACATCCATTTCCCTTACGCACGCACACATCCACAAACACACAAGGCCAGACGGCCTCCAATGAGAAACATGAAAGCGTTCCAGAGGGATGCTTGCCCATGTTGACTCCAATGCTCTCCGCATGTGGTGGACCATTCTTGATACACACGAGAAACTGTTGAGCCTGAAAAACCCAGCAGCGTTGCAGTTCTTGACACACTCAAACCGGTGCGCCTGACAACTACTACTATACCCTGTTCAAAGGCACTTAAATCTTTTGTCTTGCCCATTCACCCTCTGAATGGTACACATACACAATACAAGTTGTCTCAAGGCTTAGAAATCCTTCTTTATCCTGTGTCCTCCCCTTTATCTGCACTGATTGAAGTGGATTTAATAAGGGATCATAGCTTTCCCCCCCACATGTTACGTATTTACTAATCAAATGGCCACCCGGACTATTTACATTACCCCCCTGCCCATTGTTTTTAGACTGCTGCTACTCGCTGTTTATTATTTATGCATAGTCACTTTACCCCTACCTACATGTACAAATTACCTCAACTAACTTGTACCCCCGCACATTGACTCGGTACTGGTACCCCCTGCATATAGCCTCGTTATTGTTATTTTATTGTGTTACTGGGATTTATTAAAAAATATGTTTTACTTGAGTTTATTTATTTATCTTAACTTAACTATCTTAACTTAACTAATTTCTTGAACTGCATTGTTGGTTACTTGGAAACTAAGCATTTCACGGTTGTATTTGGTGCATTTAACAAATAACATTTTATTAAATTTTATTTGACTCACCAGGTCAGTATATGTCATGGAAAGAGCAAGTGTCCTAATGTTTTGTACACTCAGTGTATATATGCCATTTAGCAGACGCTTTTATCCAAAGCGACTTACAGTCATGCGTGTACTATCCTGGCATGGCAAGCCCCATGTTCTACCAACTGAGCTACAAAACCACGTACTCTGTGTACCAGAGTGGCCTTATTCAGCCAGTAAGGCTTTTTATCTAATTTCATGGTTCAACAATGTGTCATTGAAGCTGGCTTTTTAGGAATGGTTATGTTTGCCCACCTTTTTTTTAATCTGTTAAAAAAAACAGAAAAACATTATTTTTAGTGCCCCGTATGAGGAGAGTTTTGTCCACCCCCAACGCTTCTTTTCAAAGGGCTCTGATACATTCCACTTTAGGCTTCACTACCCTACAAGCTTCTGACATATAATTTGTACTGTGCGTCCTTAACTTATTCATGAAAATCCATTTGGCTTTTTGCAAAACAGCTTAATACACTGACCAATGTTCAAGGGATTTTAGGCCAAATTAAATGTTTCATTATATCTCTCACAAGCAATTGGAGTCGTAAATGAAATAGGTTTTGAAGAATGGCTTGATTGCCTTTTGTAGCCTAGCCAACCCAGGTCACCCGTGATACAGGTCAGTATTCAACATCCATCCATGTCTGAGAATGTTGGGAAATGACGTGGAAACCAGCCACTAGGGGCAATATTGAGTGCTGCCTCTGATTCCAAAGGTTTCAAGTTCGAATCCATTTTTACATTTTACATTTTTAGTCATTTAGCAGACGCTCTTATCCAGAGCGACTTACAGTAGTGAATGCATACATTTAATTTCATACATTTTTTTTCCTGTGCTGGCCCCCCGTGGGAATCGAACCCACAACCCTGGTGTTGCAAACACCATGCTCTACCAACTGAGCTACAGGGAAGGCCGAATCCAGCGATATAACGTTTTTTTATTTTTGTTTTAAGCCTATCCCAAACCTTAACCGTTACCTTAACTATTGGGAGTTAATGCCAAAACGTAACCTTAAACACTTTGACATTTTACATTTGTAACAACTTTGAAATTTGACGTTTGAGAAACATGGGTGAACGTCTAATTTTGGCATGAGACTGTGAGAGCTTGTTGGAAATAAAACAGAATGCAGAACACCATTTTGTTAGAGTTGCCTATAGTTCTGTGTCCCCTAAATCAGGCAGGCACATTCCTTCAAATGATGTGGGAGTGCCCTGCAGTTAAATGCTTCTGGGACAAAGTTACAAAATGTGTTTCTAAGTGCATGAATGTAAATATTCAATGCTTTGGATCTACTATGTTACTTAACGATGATAGCTCCTTGAATCTCTAAAACAATCAGAGATAATTAATGTTGGCAGGCAGCACTGGCACAGGAGGTGGGTGGTTGGACGGAGACATGTTGGAATGGTGGGGTTGGGATCGGAGGTTGGGGGGAGGCTCACTTCTTTTTGTTTCTCTTCCTTTACCTGCTATATTTATACTTTGTATTTATGTAAAAACAAAAGGCAGCCCAAAGGTATATATATGTACAGTATGTGTAAATTAACGACTGGAAAAAAATGAATGGAAAATAAAATATGAATTGACTATGAAATGATATGATATGTATGTGTATATTGTACCTAAACAATTTTGTTCTCACACAAAAGAAAGCGCATGTAGTTGTTGGAATACTCTAGGAGTAAAGGTGGTGGCAGCGCAACTAAACCGCTGAGAAGAAAAACACCAGGAAAGGATTTTGTGTTAGGACATACACGTGTTACGTATTTCAAAACCTTAACAATCTGAAACTGGTTCAGATTCCTCTGTGAGATGATGTTGACCACATCTTCGATTCTCATAATACAGGCTCTTCACATACAGGCACATCCCAGTTATCTGCAGTGTCATAGTCACTCATGCCTCAACTCTGGAGGATTCTGATCCCATGATCACAGTAACAGGCCACATTTAGAGGCCACATGTATTTACAGTAGTAACGAATTACATGTGACAAGCACAGTAAATGAACCTATTCCTGTGTTGTCATGTTTTGACTATGTGTCTCTGTCACCTCCATCAGTAAACCGTGGGCGATATGAACTGGCCCAGGCAAAGAACTGTGGGAAAAGTGATTCACGCTTTGTTTATAGCCAAGATAAGTGGATAATGTAGCTGGAACCCTGCTTTCATGGTTCTGTAGAATTTTCTATAGCGAATTTAATAAAGATAATTCTTTGAAGGGCCATTTCCCCTCGAAATATACTGTAGATTGAATTAAATGGAACTGATGGAATGGTGCGATATAGAATATTGATGCTTCAATAGAGAACAATAGAAATCCTCGTGATAACATCTGAAGGAAAAGGAGTGATGGAAAATGTACACTGAGTGTTCAAAACATTGAGAACACCTGCTTTATCCGTGACATAGATTGACCAGGTGAATCCAGGTGAAAGCTATTATCCCTTAAATTATTGTTGATGTCACTTGTTAAATCCACTTTAATCAGTGTAGATGAAGGGGAGGAGACAGGTTAAAGAAGGATTTTTAATCCTTGAGACAATTGAGACATGGATTGTATGTGGGCCTTCCAGAGGGTGAATGGGGTATGGTAGTAGGTACCAATTAAGGTGCCACCAACCGCCTTTGAACGTGGTATGGTAGTAGGTACCAGTGTTTTTCACGCTCAACATTTTCCCGTGTGTATCAAGCGCAGGAGGTTGGTGGCACCTTAATTGTGGAGAACGGGCTTGTGGTAATAACTGGAGCGGAATCAGTGGAATGATATCAAATAAATTAAACACCTAGTTTGATGCCATTCTATTTGCTCCGTTTTAACGAGCCTCTCAGCAGCCTCCACTGGTATCAAGAATGGTCCACCACCCAAAGGACATCCAGCCAACTTGACACGACTGTGGGAAGCATTGCAGCCAACATGGGCCAGCATCCCTGTGGAACGCTTTCAAGTCATGTTTCTCATTGGAGGCCATTTTAGAACCGTGGACATGTTTAATAGAAACCAGTTAAATCTATGCAAATATTTTGAATTTCATCTCTCACAACTCTTATGATTGTCCAATGATAACAATGCTGTGGTTTAGAACTTGGTAGTACACAGCTTTATGGCTTCATTTTTACATGGATCTTATTGCTGAATGTTAAAGGGACACTTCATTAAGCATCACCAGTGTCAATATTATATGAAATATTTTTAACTACAGAATGTAGAAAATCATCATTGTCAAATGTGTAGACAGACTGTTATGATGCTGGAGATATTAAATACGTGTTTTAAAAAAATGAGGTGTCCCTTGAACTTTAAAAAAAATCATTCCGAACTTTATTTGTTCCTTTGCAGGTCTTTAGTGCAAGCTCTCCCTTCTTAATCTTTTGGTAGAAAAAAAGTGTTCCCATTTGTCATATCCAATTCATGTTAAAACTTTTTAAAAAACAGCTTGGCAAAGGTCATTGGCCAAGAGCAAGACACTTTTGAAGCGAGCGCAGCACAGTGATGGATTCTTCGAGCTGTTTGTGTACAACAAAACAAATTAATTGCAAGCCTTGTCACAAAGCACCACAAAGCATTGACAGATAACCATTCTAAAAATAACTAGGAGAGAGACCTTCACTGTGGTTTTCCTCCAACTGAGCATCCTGGTTCATTTGCATAGAAAAATGGACTGGAGAGCACCCAATCTCTCTCTCTCTCTCTCTCTCTCTCTCTCTCTCTCTCTCTCTCTCTCTCTCTGTGTGTAATGTAGCCAATAGGAGAGAAATGGGGTCAGTTTTAGCTCTTATTTTTAGAGGGTTGATGATGCACCTTCAATAAGATAAATGGTCTCTACTTCTGGTCTTAGTTGACAAGTACAAGGTTGATGAGGAAAACGTCTCCCACCAAGGGGAGGTAAGCCTCCCCTTGGCGCACTCACACACACGCACGCACACACACATTTACTCTTATAGGGCCTATACTGAGCGCTGGTAAGGGGTCTAAGAATGCTGTCTTTAGTGCCTGGAGGAACTGAGATTCCCCCATGCCGTCTAACCTGTCAATCATTTTGATTGACAGAAAAGGAGCCACAGGCCTTGTTTCAGCCGTCAGTCTCCTGTCTGTTCCGATCATTTCTCCTCAAAGACATCAACCTTCCACTGGCTTCACCACCCATCCAACAATCATGTGTCCATACTGTTGTCAGTTTATGTAGATTGTCTCTGTGTTTCTTCTTGGATCTCCTCTCCCATGGTCTGCCGTCGTCACGTTTACCTTTTCTTCTTTTTCAATTAATCCATATTTAATTTTAAGAATTTGTGCCATTTTGTGCAGATTCTATGAGAAATAGTGGAGACATACTGATATTGTTAAAGTAATTATGTAGGATAGTGGCTGGAGGATACAATGACAGTCCTACATTTGTTTGTTTCTCACTCACTAAAAAAGGACCATTGTCCAAAAGACTGGCCCAACATTTTTAAAACAGACATGCATGGGCAGCACAACCAAAGGGCACATTTAAGGTACCCTTTTTGTCCTAAGGCACCGGTTGCTACCCAGTTAGGAACATAGCGTGGCTGCCACACACTGTTGCCATGGGATCAATATTTAATGTCTTCCTTCCATTTCCTCATACTGCCTCTGTTTATTGTGCAACTGGCATTACGACCGGCTCAGCAGGACCCTGCAATGGCTTCCTTTTTTAGGATGCTCCCCTCTTGCATTCTCCTTTGTTGACTTGTCATTCCCTGGTCCGGTTGATGAGGAGAAGTGAAAGAACATTTCTTTATTTTGTCTGTCGCAAAGCAGAGGAGAGAAACGGCCTTTGGGTGACACTGTGGTTTTCCTCCAACTGAGCATCCTGGTTCATTTGCATATGGGTTTTGTCAATCTGTCAGAGTTTGTGTGGAGATCGTGGACATTTTTTTTTCTCTGTCTTTCCCTTCAATTTAGATTCTTGTGAGATTGAGGTAGACCTTCTCTGTTTGCTTTGTGGAGGTCATTTGCATGTCGTAAATTAGCATAAACAAACGTACTGTAATGTCTGAATAGGCAGGCATGGGAACGAGGTAGTGTTGGCGGGTTTTCCGTCTCTATGGATCCGTTTTATATCAATTCTTCATCAGATTATTCTGAATTTGTGATCATTCATCTTTGTTTTATGTTTATTACATGGAAAATGTATTAATTCAGCCTGGTCTCGTCTGATGTTTCTGACAACTCTATAGCATAGCATGACAACAATAGTCGATTTAGGAAATGCGCTAATGTAACGGAGGTGGCTCGTTGATACAAGCTCATGTGATAAGTAACCTTGCCTAAAACCTGGAGAATTCTCTTAGCTCAGTAGCGTAACACAGTCGTGTGACATACAGCAGACCCAGGTTCAAATCCAGTCAATCACACTAAGTTATCATGGTGATTAGAGTGAGAATATGGGCCTGGTCAAAAGTAGTGTGCAACCCTAGATTGAGACATAGACACAACACGTATATATGAACACTCCAAAACCGTTAAACTGACACATTGTAGTGGTGGGAGTCCATTTTTGACACAGCACCGAATACATTATCCAAACTTATGCAGTGTTTCCGACTGAAAAGAAAACTACTGGTTCATGCGAAGAACAACAATTGTGTGCGTGTGTCTGCGCCAATGTGTGTGTGTGCGTGCGTGCATGTGTGGTAATACTGAGTACCTAACAGCACCAATAGGACAATGCCCCTAGACATTTGTGTACTTGCTATATAGATGTGTGTAGGCAGGCACCCATCTTAGCCCCCCTGCTGTAACACATCGAGAGGCATCAGCTTGAGTGAGACCAGGTCTCACACTCATTTACAGCCTAACACAGTGTGGTTTGCTCCAGGGACCCATCTGCAGAGGAAGTCCTATAGGACTTGGCGCATATAGAGTAGAATAGAATATAGAAAAGTAATATAGATAAATAAAATATCGCGTGAAAAAAAAACTGGGAATTTCATGTTCGTTTTTTGCATGTACATTGGTGAGGGTGATGCAATGTGGTCCTGTGTGGCTCAGTTGTTAGAGCATGGCACTTTCAATGCCAGGGTTGTGGGTTTGATTTCCATGGGGGACCAGTTCGAATGAAAATGTACGCACTCACTGCCGTAAGTCACTCTGGATAAGCGTGTCTGCTAAATGACTAAAATGTTGTTTTTTTTAAAAGCCTTATAATGAATCACGTGACTCATTTGTTAGTTGGGGAAGGAGCAGGTGGGCTGATCTAATGATGACATTAATGTTTCATGAACATGCCTGGAGGAACTGTCCTCATGAGGAAAAGTAGAACTTTGCTATCTCAAGGGGCCATTGTATGAATCTGCTCTAATGTTTTCCTATTCAACTGCATGTAGGTGCCATCTGCAGTACTAAGAACTCTGTGGTGATATACTGAGGCTTGTTATAGCCTTGTGTTACTGACACAGATATTTTACAATTGGGACTTACTACACCTAAACGCTTCCACTCTATACAGTAGTAGGTCATTGAAATCGTATGCCTATGCTTATGCTTTGAAAGAGCGACAAGGCCAAGCTTTAATTAGCTGGCGATGCATAGCAATGAAATCACTCGAGTGTCACGTCAGGTAATTAATAAGTCGATTAGAGATGACCCCAAGAGGTTAGTACCAATGACAAGTCAATAAGCTACACTATGACCCCAATGAAGAAAATGACCTTTGCTTGCAGCATATATAACGTATTAACAACGTCTGATTAATGCTAATCAGTGCTAATTCAATAGGTCGTCATTAAAAGATCAAGACTGTGACAAAAACAAAGACACATTCTCACTCAGTCACTACAGCCTTGAGAAGGAGATGGTGAAATGGCCCTATCTCCATTGCTGGATCGAGCAGACACCTTATTGATAGTGTCAGAGTGACCCCTTCTGGCATTGAGACAATTAGTCGGCCATGACAGGTGGTCCCATAGGGACTTACACACCCAGCACTGTTAGACAGCTAGCTACTACAAACCAATGAACAAGGAACTTGACGCCAAGGACATAGAGAAGTGGAGGGAGCCTCATTGTGGCCATATGTCCCAATGGGGATGAAGGAGGATTAAGTAAGTAATGAACAATGAATAGTAGGAGTCTAGGGAGTACTTGATCTAACAGTGCTATTATCTATTAGTCTCTAGTACTGTACAGTAAGACATACATCTTATCATAATTTGTAGTTTCTAATTGGTACATTCTGGAATTCATCAACAACAACAAAAAAATCGACACACTTTCAATAAACTTGACAGTAAAATAGACACAATATCAGAGGGCTGCTAGGGGTTTGCTTGTGGTGGAGTTCGGAGGGATTGTGGAATTGCTAACAAGCCTGCTCCTCGGTATACATTCCACACACAAGGCATCATGCAACCTATTTTCTGGAGGAGGCACTCATGGCCAAATTCAATGTCTTAGAATTAACTCAGCATAAAATAATCTGTATTTTCAGCATTCAAACGGATACGCATTCTGTTTCAGTAGGCATGACGTCCCTGACACACACCACACCATACCACACACAAATGGTTCTGGCAACATTAATATGGCTTGCGTCTCTTCTCTGTAGTCAGTGAGAGCAGGGGTGCTGGATGGAAGATTGCTCTCTTGGAAATTCCGCCTGCTGCCTTGCTGCTGCTTTTTGCCTAATGGCTGGACGTTATGCAGATGTTCTCCTCGGGGTGAGCTGCCTGCATCCCTGGGATATTGTCTGCATCGCATCTTGTAAATAGGTCAGGCTGTCTTCAGCTGTTGTCAAGCAGTTTCTCTCTCTGACACACTTTCCAGGGCATATAACTCATGTCCTTCCCTAAGTGCTTTAGTGTACTAGAAGATAGTAGTATAGGCATTCCTCAGGGATCTGTTCATAGTCTTCTGATGTTCCTTTAGTGGTCCCCTATGATCCAAGAAGAACAAAACATCCCCCTGCCACATATTTTCTCACATGTTCATTTGGGCACTATCAGCAGGCGTTATGATATTTGATGTCTTCTAGATTTTTTTCCCTTTAGATATCTTTTTGTTTGCCCTTTAGATTGAATGTGTTGCTCGGGGGTTTGTTTGTGCTTATGCTTATCCCTGAACATGGCACATCGTTGTAGGCTACTATGTAAAATCTGCAAGTCTGATTACAGAACCTTGCGGTATACACCCCAAAATGTTTGCAGCATACAGTACATTAACTTAACATTGCCGAAAAGATCAAGGTGCAAGACCACCTTGGTGGCATTTCAGGTAGGTTTTTTTTGGAGTCGTGCTGTGCAGATTAGACATTGTGTGATCTGATCATTTCTACAGAGTGATGGCAGAAAAGACCACCTGGAACAGCACCCTATTTTACCCTGTATTAACAACGCATTCACCTGGGAGATCACATGACTGTATAGTATGGAATTAGCACCTATGCACCAAAACACAAGTAGCCCCCAGTCCGCATGATGTACACTTATGTAATGCATAGGCTTCTATGGATTATCTACCACCACGTATATATTACAAGTCACACGATTCTATGAAACAATCCAGGTAAAACAAGGGGGAATCGTAAATACATGGACTGCTTATACAACACTGATCCTATGGTTGAGGAGGTCAAAGCTAGGTTAAGCCAGGGTTAGGGATAGAATGAAAGATCATGCCCCCCTTGCTCACAGTTTGTAGATTATTAAATCCCCTGGTTTTAAAGGCTCACTTTGTGATTTATATACCAGTTTCTGATCATTTAAAATGATCTTTATAGCAAATCAAGTGGTGAGGCTGCCAGTTTGTTGTTGCAAATTAAGGAGTGGGTCTTTAACGGTTGTCTTTGCAGCTCTAATAGGTTATTACTCCAATCATAGTGTGTTGTTGCATCATCGCTCAGTTTTTTTATGCAATATCGTTAAGTGAGGTTGCTTTCCTTTTCTGCTACAACCAATGGATATATTCCAAGTATATCATAAGTATCACCTATTCTAAGAGCCTAAGGATATGCTGCATATTGTTAGCTGTTATGGCATTGGTAGCATTTTGTATGCACTTCCAGGTTTTAAAGAAAAAACAAAGGGGGTGCTAGGACCATCTGTGCCTGCTTTCTCTCACCCTCTCGTGCTGAAATCCTTGTCCTTGGCATCAGTTGGCATCGCCTTGGCATCTGGAGCCTCTTGTGTAGCCAGATCCCTGCACCCTATTCCCTATATATTGCACTACTTTTGTCCAGGGCCCATAGGGCTCTGGTCAAAAGTAGTGCACTATATAGGGCCCTCAAACTCAACTCTGCACTTTGAAGCCAGTTCCACTGCCTTTTTTTATTGTTCCCCTCTAATCAGGGACTGATTTAGACCTGGAGCACCAGGTGGGTGCAATTAATTATCAGGTAGAATAGAAAACCAGAAGACTCCGGACCTCGTAGGGAGTACCCATGATATAGGGAATAGGATTCCATTTGGGACAACCCCCAGTAATTTGAACATGTTGGTACATACCATATGCAGGAACATACATTAAATGTGATGTCATACAATATAATACACAGGTACAAATGTGATCCACCTAAATATATGGATAGTGCATCATCAATAAATAAGTCATACACAACAAATTGCCGCACCACCAATCGCAGTATACATTGTCCGCAATGCACATTTTAAAGGCAATGTTTTCATGTTCACAGAGACCACAAATATGGTAAAAGCTGCATTTGTTGGCAATTGTACATTGTCTTTAAATGGCGGATTGTTTAAATCCATGATCGAATTGAATTCTGGCCTCAATCAATAAATATGCATTACGAGGACAATACATAGTGATTGTCTAGCGATACCTGTGTCTAGATCCACGTTAGGTTTTGTATAGGTTTTGAGGTCAGTTCTAACCTCTTCATTTATGCAGATAGGACTAATGAACTATTTGACATTCATGAGTCAGTACTGTATGTCCCCGTTTTTCATGAAACATGGTAAATATATTTATGCAACTTTTTGGAGTCTGTCGGAGTGCTGTTTTATATGCCTTGCTGGCTATTGAGAGTCCGAGTGGGGTTTGCCTGTCGTACACATTTCTGCAGTGTGTGCATTGAGAGATGCCCTCTGAGCAAGCCCATCACCATATGCCTCTCAACCCTCTAGGGAAAGTATCCATCTCCATTCACTGATATTGATGTGTGTGTGTGTGTGTGTGTGTGTGTGTGTGTGTGTGTGTGTGTGTGTGTGTGTGTGTGTGTGTGTGTGTGTGTGTGTGTGTGCGTGTGTGTGCACATGTGGGTGTGCAATACACATACACACACACTCTCTCTCTCTTTATATCTCCTCCTCTCTCTCTCTCTCTCTCTCTCTCTCTCTCTCTCTCTCTCTCTCTCTCTCTCTCTCTCTCTCTCTCTCTCTCTCTCTCGTCTCTCTCTCTCTCTCTCTCTCTCTCTCTCTCTCTCTCTCTCTCTCACACACACACACAGACACACTCGTTCTCTCTCTATCCGAAAGAATTGCAGTACCTTTTGAAAATTGAGACCCACCTGCCATTAAATGCCTAGGGATCCAATATGACCTTGGGTATTTGAGCAGGGTCACAACGCTTCTATAGTGTTACTCAATAGTGGAGTCCATTACAAAGAGGTCTTGACATCATTATCACCACATGGCGGGCATTTTCCCGCCTCTATTTCATCCTAATAGTCTCTCTAATGAAACCATAGACATGGTGATACAGCTGAGCCTCCTTTACTCACAGACACAGTTCCCTACCTTCTGGGCCTAAATACATAACCTAAAGGAAGACCAATCAAAGAAAGAAAGATATGTTTCTTAATGTAGCATGAAAGTAATTTCAGCGGCACTTTAATGATAATTGTTTCTGGATCATCTGAAACGTTTACAGTAGGTTTAATAAAGGATCATCTCGACTTCTCAAGTGTTTTGATATCGAATACATCTAATGAAATATGAAATTGAGACTGGAGAGGACTGCTTTGGGTTTGCACAGTAGATTGTGTGGGGATCTCTCTCTTTCTCTCTCTCTTTCTCTCTCTCTCTCTCTACATATCTAAGCTCCTGGCTGATGGATTAGTCATTGACAGAGAGACAGAGAGGAGGATTTGAGAAGATGGAGAAAGATGCAGAAGAGAGGAGTGGAAGGCTGGGGAACGAACAGTAGCCTAATTAGAAAGGCGAGGAGGGGCACGATGAGCGATGAGTGGAGCCAGGCTATCTGGGCCCTAAATAGAACACATTTTCACGTGTTAAGTAGCAAATGCCCCCGCCGTCAGAATGGTCTGACTTCAAAGTAAAGTGTTTCGCTTTGAACAGAAGAGTTTCCAAATACACAGTGCCAGCTTATACTGTGAAGAGTAGACACGTCATATTCGTACATTAAATTGTTAAGCTAAGAACTGAGACTTGCTGTTGGCTAAGTAGAAGAGCAAGAATGGCTACTATTTTTGAATGTGTTTGAGATGATGAGAATCAAAGACAGGTGCATGGAAATGGTTCTCTTGTAATACAATGATTTCCCTCCTGCAACTCCCCTTATCTTATCTACAGTATCTCCCTTGTCATATGAAACAGCAAGAATAAAATTCTACATTGTTAGACAATTGTATGATATAAAATGACTTGAGATTTTACATGATATTGCAAACACCTCCTACAACAATGCAAGGAAAACAGGACAATGGAAATTTGCAGGTGTAAATTAAATGAAACTAACAGCGTTTTCCGGCAATTTAAGTCAATCATGGTTGCTTGTTTGCCGATTGGCTGAGGCTTCAGGCAGCAGCAGGCAACAGGAGTTATTTTTGAACGAAATTGTAATTAAAGATACAGCACACACACACAAACCCATTTAAAAATATTCCCAACATGCTGGAACACCTATTATGTTGAGCCAATTATCCGTATTTCATTTCACAAGGTTAACTAGAACGACATACAGACTTGTAAAAGGATGGTAGCAGACAGAGAATAATAACATATGGAACCAAAAAATATAATTCCTAGTTGCTAAGGTAACAGCAACCTAGCTCCCCAATTAAAAGGTAGCAGTGATAACTAACATGGTATGAAAAAGCATCCTATTCAATCGAAAATTACCATCTTCATTAACCTGAAGACTCATGTTAGCTCCCCAAACTAATGACTAGGCTTTGGCTCAGAGAGCTAACCCATTCTAGTGACGCCCAAGAGACCCAAATTCGCCCAGCTGGTCCTACTCACGTCACCAAATTTGGCGATAGAAGTTGCAGCTAGAACCAATAGAGGTCACACTGTCTCGAGATCAGGGCACTTGGGGCCATCACAAACAACACTGTCCGACTAACTCCGCCATTAAAACCTTTACTGTGTCTCCCTTTCAGAGGATGTAGTTTGCGTCCCAAATTACTCCCCATTCCTTATATAGTGCACTTCTTTTGACCAAGGTCCTCTGTTCAAAAGTATTTAGACAATATTGTGCAATTTCGAATGCAGCCGTAACCTTCCCCAAACAAACAACCCCCCTTTCCACCCGTCCGCTCTGCCATTTGCTTTGTTATTTTAGCTTCTTCTTTCTCTTTCTCTATCTGTCTCTCTCTCCCTCACTTAGGGAGACAGATGGAGGGATGAGGTGGGGGGCAGAACACAACTCACGATTTCCGCTGAAGGCTGTAGGCCTGAAGGACTCTATATGACTGATTTGAACAAGATCAGCTTTAAAAGCATAGTTCTCTGATTGTTTTTGTTTATTATTGTTTATTTCACATTCAATAGGCTTTGAATTTTTTGGTATTTTCACTCGTTTTTGAGATCAAAAAAGGTGATAAGAATTGATAAAAAAACATTACATTTACAGTACCAGTCAAAAGTTTGGACACACCGACTCATTCAAGGGTTTTTCTTTATTTTTCACTATTTCCTACATTATAGAATAATAGTGAAGACATTAAAACTATGAAAAAACACATATGGAATAATGTAGTAACCAAAGAAGTGTGAAACAAATCAAAGTATATTTTATATTTGAGATTCTTCAAAGTAGCCACCCTTTGCCTTGATGACAGCTTTGCACACTCTTGGCATTCTCTCAACCAGCTTCATGAGGTAGTCAGCTGGAATGCGTTTCAATTAACAGGTGTGTCTTGTTAAAAGTTCACCTATGATGGTCAGCAAGGTTACAGAGGAAGCAGCGTAGGACAGGTCCGGGGTAGAAAACCCTACCACTGTAGGGGCCCAAGGCGATTGCTTTCGGCACCTCTAGCAGCTCTCCCGTCCTTACCCTCCTCAACTTCACCTTGTACTTTCTCACTTCGTACCAGATACCATACTTATCTACAGGCTTCACAGCTGGATGTAGAATGGTGCAATACCTCTCAGTGAAGCAGTCGACATCTTCGTCAGCCACTCTTCCCATCCAGAACTTCTTCTCATCAATGTTCATTGACGATTACACCTGCCAGTGCTTCCACTTCTCATCCTGTGACTTGGTTGCATAGACTTCCAGGAAGTGGTGCAAAGGCGTCTCTGTGTTGAAAACTACCCACTGGGCACAGATGTCAGTTCAATATCTAGTTTTGATTTACATTTGGTTGGGTTGTCAACTAATGTGAATTCAATGTGAAATTAACAAAACATTTCACCCTGTCATTGGATTTAGGTTAAAAGTTGGGGGGGAAATATGAAATTCCCTTACGCAAATCCAATTTCTTTGTATTTTTTTTATGGAGTGGAAACGTTGATTCAACCAGTTTTTGCCCAGTGGGTAGTTCATGTCCTTCCTAAAGGCTATGCAGCTATAGAAGTCACTGGCGTTAATCCATTAATTCCCTACATAGTCTGCTGGGGGCCTGGCCTTCTATGTGAAAGATTCAAAACAAGAGGGTATAAAGAAGAATTGTTGGACAATTGCCTTAAGAGAGATAGAAAAACTGAGTGGAACACATTACTGCATTAACGTTAAAGGAATCCCTCTCCTCCCTCTGCAACTTTGGTGTCCACCTACAGTCCTATTTCAAGGTCGATCGACGAAACGGTTAACAGACATTGACACATATTACACAGTGACTCCAGCTTTGGTAAAGCGTTTGAATCCCCCCCGAGATTTTGCTATAAGAGACCCTCAAATTTATGAGATTGTTTAGTAAGGTCAGATTGCCTAAGAAAAAAGTATCACAGTTTATGTCTATCATTCCCGATGGCAATTTCCCTTCTCACAACTGTCCACTGTTATGCCATGATCACCACATTTGGGTGAGATGATAAAGGTTTGAGGTAGAATAACATGTAACATGAAATACATTGTATATCTCCTTAAGTGTTCCTGTAACTTTTATTATGTGGGTAAAACCAAACGTGAACTTAATACAAGGATATGTGAGCATAAGAGCTCCATTTGTAACCATGATGAAAAATCACCTGTTGCCAAGCATTTCAACAGCCATAATCATGAACTAAGTGCCTTACGTTACAGTTTTTCTCAATTGCTAAAACACAATTTCTGAAACCTTGCTCCATTTCCTGAAAACATTACACACAAAACCTCATCTTCAAGCGCTATTTACATAACCTCTGACTCCAGACAGGCAAAATGAAACATTCGCCTCAAAACAGTTTTACCTGTGTTCAAAATCAAACACTGCTCTCAAATCATAAACAAAGTGATCAAAATGATATACACTCTCAAGCAGTCAGTAAACAATACACCGAAAAACAGAAAACACATTGTTCAAAACATACAATTCTCAGGGAGAAGTACATTTTTAATGTAAAAAAAATATTTATATTTTTCCGTCATTCTCTTTTGGCGAACGAAAACATGTTCTATCATAGTAGCTCAAAATTGATCAGAAATTACTACTCTGCTTTGCTCTTTGCAATTTTGTTTTTTGTTCTTCCTCCTTGTACCCCTATTTTTACAGTACTGTACCCTGCATCTCACAAACTTGTCCTTTGTCTCTGTGATACTGTAATTCTTGTTCTTTGTTGATATGAACCTGCAACCAGTCAAAATCTATTGAGCAGTCAGTACTGTTAATAAATGGAAAGCACAATGTTCAGGGCCATACAATTTGTCCATTGTACAGTATACAGCCTACAATGCACTGTACTACAGTATACAATTCTAAAAGGGACAAAAATCAAAGGAGTAAACATGTGATCAATGTGCTTCTTCTTGTCTTTGGGCTGGGTCAGGCCAGAGCACTTCGTCGACATCACAAGCAACATTGTACCTCCTGAGGCAATGGGGGAAGAAGCCGCTTGTGTGCCGTATCCAGCCCTGACATGATTCCTCACCTATATCACCACAGGCTAAATCCATGGCTTGCAGCAGATTTACTCTGGTGTAGGGTTGTCTATCATACACTTTCCATCTCCAAGAGGAGAAAAACTCCTCAATCGGATTCAGGAAAGGCGAGTATGGAGGGAGGTACAAGTTCATAAACTGCCCATTGATGTTAAACCATTCCCTTACCTGAGCAGCTCGGTGGAAACTGACATTGTCCCACACTATCACATAGGTGGGAATGGGATTCTCATTTAGCTCTTGACCCTGCTGCTCTTGAACCTGCTGCTCAAATAAAATATCTCTTAGATTGGCAATAAATCTTAGAAGGTGCTGGGTGTTATATGGCCCGAGTGTAACATGGTGATGTAGAACACCATGGTTGCTGATAGCAGCACAGATTGTGACATTGCCACCTCGTTGACTAGGGACTTCAACAATGGCCCGCTGTCCAATCATGTTTTGGCCTCTCCTTCTCCTCTTTGTTAGATTGAAGCCTGCTTCATCGACAAAGATGAACTCATGGGGTCTGTCCAAGGATTCCAAGTCAAATATTGTCTGCGTAGAAATACAATATACTGTATGTAGGATTTTGTAAGTCGTACAGAGACAGTGCTATACTGTAGAGTACAATTAGGCCTACTGTATGCACTTCTGATTCACATACATTGTATGTACTGAAGAGTAATGTCATTCACATAGTATGTGTTAGTACTGTAGACAATCTGGATAACAGTACATTTTTCTGAATGTACACTTACTTGCACATACTGAGCTCGCAGTTCTTTCACCCTTGGTGAGTTGCGCTCAAAAGGTACTCTGTATACTTGTTTCATTCGCATCCTGTTACGATGGAGGACACGGTCAATTGTGGAAATGCTCACACTGTCTATTCCCTGGAAGTGTGTGTTGTCTTGTATCACTCGTTCCTGGATTTCTCTGAGTCGTATTGCATTATCTTGAAAGACCATGCCAACTATAATGGCCTCTTGCTCCCGAGTGAATATAGCTGTCCTTCCACCTGCATGTGGCAGCCTTGCAATTCTACAAAAAGTAGTTGTGCAGTTACAAAACATATTCATGCAGTACAATACATACAGTGATTGACTTTACAAATGTCTATTGAAACAGCTGCATATAGTGTAGTACAGTAAATTTGCAATTACAAAAATACAGTAGTATACTGTACCTGTTCTCGTCTCTGAATGTCCTTACTATGGTGGACACAGAAAATCGGCTCAAACTGGGTTGCACTCTAAGTCCTGCTTCCCTCATTGTCAGTCCATGGACAAGAACATGGTCTATAACTGCTGCTCGAATTTCATCAGATATTTCCACTCTTTGTCTTCCACTTCCTCGCCCTCCTCCTCCTCTTCCTCCTCGTCACCCACCTCGCATACGCACTCGTCCTCGTCCTCTCACATTGTTTCTTCTATCCATTCTCAGACTTTCTCCTTCCCACCTTCAACAACCTGTTTGCTCTCTGAATTGGCTTACATTGGTTGTGTCGCATCATTTGAAACAGGTTAAATCAATTTTGAGTGGTTGTGTTCAATCAATGACATGTGTTCTCTATTTGTATTTGATTGTTGCCACTTGTGTTTACCAGTATGGATGACATGTGCATTAGAGTGCAGAATGTGTTTTGAGAATGAGAATGTGTTTAGAGTTTTGCTGAAAAGTCTAAGTGAAATCTGCAAATTCTGTTTTACCATGTGAAATGGTTTAAGGTATTGACAACAGACTGCATAATTAGCTAAATGAGTCCAGGCAACTGAGAACTTTGTTCAGCCAATGGGTTTTAGTGTTTTAGCAATTGAGAAAAACTGTAATACATGTATTGAATTGGTGAAGGCGCCACATAGGGGAGGAGATAGGGATAAATTACTTCTCCAAAGAGATACATATTGGCTAGACCGCTTGGGCACTCTTGCCACAGCAGGCCTTAATGAGGAATGGTATTCTTTTTTTTGTTGTTTTTTGTAGTAGGTTATAAATAGGCCAAACATTTAGGTAATGACATCATAATGTATTTATATTGTGTGTCTATCTCTATTTGATTTTTATGTTTCCCCCACAGCTCCCTCTGCTGGGATCTCTTGATTGGGACAATACTGACTGTGAATTTATAATTATGCCCACCTGTATGGTATTGTTCTTGTGACATTGATTGCCGTTGCCTTGAACGCAGAAGAAGGGCTCATACCCGAAACGTTCATGGGGCATTAAAATATGTCAGTTTAAGTTCATTTACCAGAGTGCTGTCCTATTTCTGTTCCTTGGCCTCGCCTTCCCCAACATATCTCAGCCGGGCCCGGCGCTGGCCAAAGCGGCCAGAACTGAGAGAGCCATGATGGTAAGGCTTAGTTTGGCTGATCACTGTGGGAAATAGGGAGGGTGGACCAGGGCTTTCTGCCCGCGTCCAGACATGGTGTTCACTAGTTGAGTTCAGGTGAATTGCCTCTTCCTCTTCCTGACATGGTGTTCACTAGTTGAGTTCAGGTGTATTGCCTCTTCCTCTTCCTGACATGGTGTTCACTAGTTGAGTTCAACTTCCCTCCTCCCTCCATCAGAGGAAGACTAATAAGGAGAACCAGGGAGTGTTCAGGGTCCGAGCTAAGTGGATGGCGGCTGTGTTTATTGTTGTGGAACGGTGAGTCATACTAAATAAGCTCTTCTGAGCTATTTGGGCGACCTACTGACAACCTCTCTCCACACTCCTCTCTCTCAGTACCTAACAAAAATAACTGTCCCTGCATCCATAGTGCCAAGATAGATTATGAATTATAAATAGATTGCTCTTAGTAGTAGTGTTGTGAAGGAAAACACGCTGTTATCTAAACCTGGATCTCAAGGATCTAAATACTGTGGACCCAAAGGTATTTAATACTTTTTCCTTGTTGTTTTTCAGAGAGAGGTGAAGATAGCGAGATAAATGAAAGGGGAAATGTAGGATTAAAATGGGGAACCTACAGGCAGACCTGGGATCAGAACCAATGTCTTTAGGGGTAATATTGGGTCCAGATAAATGAAAGGGGAAATGTAGGATAAAAAAGGGGAACCTACAGGCAGACCTGGGATCAGAACCAATGTCTCTAGGGGTATTATGGGGTCCAGAGTGGGCTGCACTGCCATTTGACCAGACTGCAGCACAGTCTATGATAGTCTCATTTCCCTTGAGACCAATAATCTAAAAGGACTTGACGGATGAAATGCTATTGAAATTTGAGAGGTTGAATACTGCTTGTTAACTGATTCTGTGTATCTATTTAACAGGTTCCCTGACCTAATGCAGAACACCTGTGCTTCACTAATTAAAAAGGAGGTGTGGCTTCTGCTATTCAGGAAATAGCCAGAGTAGAGAGAGATAGCTAGGAGAGCAGCTGCAGTCTTAACTCCCATATCAACTCCTAGCCTCGGCCTACCCCTTAGCTAGGCACTTGTGTAGATCTGAGAAGATTGCATAGATGTAAGCAATATATTGGTAGCTCCATCTTGCCCTCTGATAGGCCTGGTGGAATTGTGGCCATATTGCAGAGACATATCCAATCCTCTCAGATCTAATGCCTACAGGACAGGGACTAGGGGTTCATTTGGTATTCAGGAAACCCATACCTGTCGCCCCCCAAAAAACTGTCACATATAGTTCACATCCAAGCATGACCCAATATGGTAAAGAAGCACACAGGGAAAGAAACACACAACTGCTGTAGGTTGTATTCATTAGGGCACACCATAGCAAAACATTTCAAAACATGCAACGATAATGACCGTTTCTTATAGGATGAGTTCAGGTTATACCTCCCTGTTTTATAATACCTCTCCGTTTTCTTCCATTTTGTGCCCAGTGAACACAGCCCAGATGAAGGGAGTACTAGATTAATTCCAGCTGTTTGCTTGGATATATCTGCAGGCTTGCAAAAGAACCCCTCCAAATGACTTCTTCTCTTCTCCTTGCCTTAAGCCCTTATTAAACTAACATTAGCTATGTTTCCATGACCTTGTCCATAGATTTTTTTGTCAACATTTAGATATTTTGCATAGAAAATAAATGGGACAATTGCTTGCTAGGGTGCATTGCCATTTAACTATCTTGTGTCGATGAAAACATCTGGATGTAATGACGTCACATCAAAAAAAAAATGTGTTTCCATTTAACCATTTAGGCAAATTGCACATTAATAAACTGCCGACAGCATGTATGCCATCCCACCTATCGCTTTCATGTCTCAGGTAGCCCGCGTAAGCCAGCATGGATAGAATGCAATAATTGACTAATTGACTAATAATTCTTATGTGCCAACTTATCGTCACGGCCCGTGCCATGGTGAAACTTGCACTCCTGTAGATCTGAAATAATTGGACGGTGAAATTTGCCGGCCAAGCAGAAAAGCAAGGTGAAGCAATTCGGGCATTCTTGAAAGTCAGGACAATCCACAGTATCGAAATAGTAGCTGAAGAAATTGATTTTGCAAGCAGTAGGCATTAAGAATTAAATATGGGGTGAAGCTTTATAGTTATGTGATGACATCAGGTGCCCCGCATACCTTAAAAATGATTTGTCAATCACCATTTATTCGAAAAACACAGTTTCATCATAATTTGTCTCAATAAAGAAAGTTCAATAAACAGGGCCTGTTCTGGCCATTCTGCCGCCCTAGGTGAGACAAAAATATATTTTTTGAGACAATGCTTCTGTCGAATAAACCTGGGTCAATGGAAACCTGCCTAATGACTTACAGTAACTGGACACACAAGCATGCATGTGCGCGCACACAGATTGATATGGAATATAGTCATTAGTCGGTTACTGCACTGACAGGACTGTCACACCCTGATCTGTTTCACCTGTCTTGTGCTTGTCTCCACCACCCACCTGGTGTCCCTCATTTCACCCCATTATCCCCTGTGTACTTATACCTGCGTTTCCTGTTGGTCTGTTGCCAGTTCATCTTGTCTTGTCAAGTCTTACCAGCGTGTTTTCCAGTATCTCTAGTTTCTGTTTTCTAGTCCTCCTGGTTCTGATCATTCTGCCTGACCTGACCCTGAGCCTGCCTGCCATTCTGTCCCTGATTGACACTTTTTTGGATTACCAACCTCTGCCTGTAACAATGCCTTCTCGTAGGAGGGGGGGGGGGGGGGGGGGGGCGTAGGAATCAGGAGCAGGAGAGCAAAGCAGTTCCAGTGGTACACAGCGTTTAATATGGCGGTCCCGAACACACAAATACAAACAAGTGGGAAAAACGCGCACAAACGTAATCGCCACCCACAAGGAATAAACCGCACACACGGAGGAGAAACCTCGACTCCAAAAACAAAATCTCGAAAGCACACGGTAACATATACCGAAAAATAAATCGAAACCCCGTGGTGCAGGCACGCACCCCGAACAGCAATACACACAAATAATTCCGCACAAAGCCTAGCATGCAGCGGCGTGTATATAAACCCACCGAAATCAACTAAACTGAACACAGGTGTGAAAAAACAGACAGACACAAACGAAAAGGAAATTGGGATCGGTGGCAGCTAGTAGGCCGGCGACGACGACCACCGAGCACCGCCCAAACAAGGAGAGGAGCCACCTTCGGTGGAAGTCGTGACACTGCCAGCCCTGACCCTGAACCTGACTGCTGTTCAGTCCCTGATTGATGCTGTCTTGGATTACCGACCCCTGGACCTGCTGTTTGCCTGCCTCCCTGTTTTGTAATAAACATCTGAGATTCGAACTCACAGTCTCCTGTGTCTGCATCTAGGTCTTATCGTGAGTCGTGTTTGTACAAACTGACCCTGCATTCCGCCAAGGATTCCAGACCTTGGTGGAATGCCCATGATTGCAATTTCAATACATTGCTGGAGCAATTCCGCAGATTGTCTATTAGGCAGCCAGCCACAACAGTAACCTCCCAGCCTCTCAGTAACCCCGCTGTCAGCAGCGTGTCTCTCCAGCCCACCCCGGCTTCCCGAGAACCCCGCTTACCTCCTCCGGAGCGCTACGCTGGAGATTCAGGAAACTGTTGGGTGTTTCTCTCCCAGTGCTCCCTCATCTTCGAGCTGCAGCCCTCTTCTTTTCCCTCAGACCTCTCAAAGATAGCGTACCTTATAACGCTGATGTCCAGGAGGGCTCTCGCCGGGAAGCTACACCAGCTACGTCAAGACTTCCGTAGTGTGGCAGACTATGCAGTCGATTTCCTTACGTTGGCCGCCGAGAGTGCCTGAAACCCGGAATCCCTATTCGACACATTCCTGCATGGATTATCGGAGGAGATTAAATACGAGATCGGGCCTGTGTGTCGCTCGCTCACGCGGAAACATTGGCCTCATAATCTGAAGCGGGCGAGGATGGTGACACTGCAGGAAATCAAATGACCACAGTCAATGAAACAGCTACCATGGCTGACGTGCCTTGTGTCGTTGGGCCACCAGTTAGAACGTCACACTGACATACTGACATCCCTGATGCTGTACCCCAAATGACATGGGGGTTGTTAGAGATTGGAGGGTATATGTTACATGTATTTGGGCATGCTATCCTGGTATGGTATGGCATGCTAGCATCGTGTGCTATCATTCGTGGTTTGATTAGACTGGATAGAGATGAATTGTTTATTGTTCCCTATGGAGAGATTGAGCTGCAGTTGACATGTCACTAGTTTGCCATGCTTTGTGTTAAGGGTATCATGTGTCCATCTTCTTGGTAGCTCTGAAAGGCATGCAAACTGTGTGTGCATGTGCATGTTTTATAGCCATGGAATATGCACCTATTCTTGGGAGCCATAGATTTTGATCATGTATCTTATCAAAAGCCGTGAAGTCTTCACTGACATGTTCTAAGTAAGTGAGTGTGCATATATGTTTTTGAAGAGATGCACAGTAGTCCCGTAATTACTGAAAATGTGGAAGAAATTATATTTATATATTTAATACATTTCACGGCGTTAAACTACCACTAACTTGTGATAGTCTTAACCATCTGCGTCTGCTGCATACCAATTCAGTTTGAGTTCATTAAAGAGCAATGCAATTGAAAAAACCCTAAGAATGCACTATTATCTCATTTTAACATATGATCACGTAAAGCAAAATGGCAGTGCATTCACATCCTGCCTTTTAAGAGGTTAAAATTCTATACTACAGTATATCATCATAAGCAATTGTTTAATCTCAAACACAAAACACAGATTAAGAATTTCCCTTGAGCTGAAATAGTAGGGAGATATCTGACTGACTAGTATAGATATAGACTAAATGAGATTATATGTCTCAGATAAATCTTGACATTTTTTTAATCCTTGCAATAAATGATCTTATATTGAATATTAGGATGAAATTATTTCTATAGACTGAATTGAACTAGGGTCAACGTCTTTAGTGGAATTCCAATAACGCAATCACTTTTGGATTATCGGGTTGAATTATTGTCACACCCTGACCTGAGAGAGACGGTTTATTTCTATATTTTGTTAGGTCAGGGTGTGGGGTGGGCATTCTATGTTTTATATTTCTATGTTTTGGCCAGGTATGGTTTCCAATCAGAGGCAGCTGCCTATCGTTGTCTCTGATAGGGAACCATACTTAGGCAGCCCTTTTTCCCTCCTTGAGTTGTGGGATCTTGTTTTTGTACTGCTTTGTAAAGCCTGCAAGACGTGATGGTCATTTACCAATGTTTATTATTTTGTTTAAGTGTTCTGAGTAAAAATAAATATCAAGATGAACACTTACCACGCTGCACCTTGGTCTACTCCTTTGGACAACCGTTACAATTATAGACAGCATACAGTATACTTTATGTCATAATGTTTGCCTAAGAGAGAGAACAGGGTTGTGTACTGTTAATAGACTTTTGTTTCTGGATATTCATGCTCTTGAGTGACATAATTTCTTCATTGGTCATCTTTGGTAAAATAATTTTAGTAAAACAGATTACAGCCCATGCTGATAATATGTTTACTTGCCTTTTATGGTGCATACTATAATTATAGTATCAACAAATGGCACAGACATATCAAAGAGGTATAACCATGCTAGGGTATATTGATAGTTGCAGTTAGTATTTGTAACGATTGATTGAAATAACTTTTCAGTAGATTCATTTTGGTGTCATGTATTTAATATTTTGAGAGTCTTAATGGATTTTTCAAATGAAATGTCTTATTTTGGCCAAAGTGTTTCAGTTTGGGGCTGCGTGTTAATTGTTTTGAAAAAGTGAATTCTGTTTGGACAAATGTGTTCAAGCAATCAAAAAACTGTAATCAAAAGTTAGCAAAAATAAACCATTTTCATTTGTGATTCCGACACTGTAGTCCCTGTCACTGCTTTGAGGCAATGGAGTAAATCAAGAAAGTGATTTGAAAAGGCAGTGGGTGGCCCAAATATCTGCCCTATTATAATCCACCCAGACATAGCCATGAGATATTCTCTGGTAGTCTAATTTCAACATTCAGACAACGTAAATGAAATACCCCATTATAGATAATTGGCTTCCTATCACCTCATCTAGGGTTTTGCTAACACCTTTGTAAGAAGTGAATTATCTTTAGGTTACCATGGCAGCCCTTGGTCGGGGTGTTAGTACGTGTGTGTGTGTGTGTGTGTGTGTGTGTGTGTGTGTGTGTGTGTGTGTGGTGTGTGTGTGTGTGTGTGTCGAAGTGTAAGTTAGAGGTGTGAGATCATAATAACAAGCTGAAACTACGGTGCCCAAGAGATGGCATGCACCGTAGCTGTGCTGCAAGATCATGTAACCATTTTAGGCACAGTTTGAAAAAATTGTGCTTTATACTATAGATAATTGGCTTCCTATCACCTCATCTAGGGTTTTGTGTTAGCAAAAAAGATTAAATATAAAGATTAAATAACATTTTCCGTAATTGGCCAAGGTTTGGGTCAATTCCATTCTCTAAATTCAATTCAAGAGCTAAAGTGAAATTCAAAACATGATTCATAATTATTTCATATCAGGTCTTTTGAAATCTTTGTTAGAATTGACTTGCAAATTCAAATTTCAAATTGAAGTCAATTTGAATTAATTTGCAAAATCTCTGTTAAAGGTCTCCTCTCATCCATATAGCCGTGTTTATTTAAAAAAAAAATGCAACAGTTGGCATGGTAAATATGAGACAAATAGAGGAGGAATGACAGAATTGAATGTTGCCAATTGGGGATTCAAACTCACAACACCAGGGGGGACATGCTTGGTTCAAAATCAGCAGCACTACCACTAGACCAGCCCCAAGCACTTTGGCTGTGTTGTTTTGATCACTTTACATGGCTTGATAATACATGACCATCTGGTGTTTTTTGATTCATCAACATACAAGTGGTCTGCGTCCCAAATGACACCCTATTCCCTGTAGTGCTCTACTTTTGCCAGAGTCCTATGTGTCCTGGTCAAAAGTAGGGCAGTAAATAGAGAATAGGGAGTCATTTAGGATGCAGAAGCGTTTTCTGAATTGTCGGATATCGAGTAGTTTGTGGTGGGCACTTGAAAACGTGCTGGTGCTCAGCCTGATATCTTAATCATTTCAATTGGATTGAGCTTCTGGTGAAAGACTGTAGCAAAATCTAGAATGGAGTGCCCTTGAGTGAAGAAGGCCTTTGGGGACTGTCGTGTGGTCCCCTACTCTGTGTGTGGGAATAAATTAAAATTCTATTCCATAAATTTTTATTGCATGAACAGAACAGCAATGTGTTCCTCAGGTTTTACATTTTGTTGTATTACAGTGAAGTTACTTTGTCCTCAGACTAATAAACAGATTTTGGCCTAAAGAGGCAGTGGGCCTAAGAGACATAGACATGTGTGCTACCTCTGGGCAATTAATTCATTTAATGTATCACTTAAAGGGCAATTCTGACACTTTTCAACCTCATATTCATCATCTCCAGCACCAAACCAGTGTTTACATATGATATGTGGTGGGGCAGACCAGGGGGTTTGGTCAAGATGTTTACACAGATCAGACACAGACAGAATTGTATTAGCTTGGTTTCAAGGGTGTTCATTTAAATAACAAACAAAGTGAAAAGAATAGGTCTCCTCCAGGAGACCTCCTCCGGGATACCGTCTTTTGGGCTCCGGGGTCTTGCTGTATCCTGTGGAGAACAAAACCGAGCTCCCTCCGTTATCTCTGGTACTGAGCACGACTATACGGGAGTAACCTCTCTTCACCCAGTCCCTATCCCCGTGTGCTGCCCTTCTGGCAGCTTTATGGGACTGGTCCAGCTGGTGAGCTATCAGCCACTTGATTACTCACCAACCACAATCAGACCCAATTCGTCCTGGCCAAAGAGCCCATCGAGACCTGGTACGTCCAGCAGAGGGAGCCATCGCTGCATATATGGAGACTCCGGCTAACCTGCTGTAACCCCCTCCTCTTAGCTCTGTCGGGGAGGGGGCTGTCGTCAGTGCGAAATATGTCTCCGATCTCGATAGGGCATCAGGGTGAAGTAGGTACCCAACAGGTAATACTTGAATGTCTATCGCCCACTAGGCACTCTTTCTCGACAATAGAGTATTTTTTCTCTGGGTATCAGCTTTCAGCTTATGTACATGATGGTGTGCTCCTCCCAATCGTGTACCTGGGACAGGACGGCCCCTAGTCCCATGTCGCATGCGTCCGTCTGGACCAACGTCGGTAACTGGAAATCGGGTGTTACGAGAATCGGATGGGAGCACAGCGCTTTCTTCAGGCGCTTGAATGCCGCTTCAGTCTCGTCCTGTCCATTTCACTGTTTTCGGGAGGCGGGCCCTGGTTAGATAGGTAAGGGGGAGGCTATAGCCATAAAGTTGGGGATAAACCAGCTGTAGTATCCTGCCAGTCCCAGGAAGGACTTGACCTGTGTCTTGGTGCGTGGAATGGGCCAGTCACATACCGCATATACCTTCCTCTCCTGGAGTTTGATGTTCCCCCGTCCGATCAAACACCCTAGGTACTCTACCTCCTTGAACCCTAGCTTGCATTTCTTGGGGTTTGCTGTCAACCCAGCTTGCCTGAACGCGTCCATCACCCCCTGGATGTGCGTCAGGTACTCTTCCCAACCTTGGCTGTGGATGATGATGTCATACAAATAGGCTGCTGTGTACTGTTGGTGGGGTAGTAGGACTTGGTCCATCAGGTGCTGGAATGTGGGTGGGGCTCCGTGGAGACCGAATGGGAGCACTAGGTACTGATATAAGGCATCCGGTGTCAAAAAAACGGCATCATTACAGAAGCGCAGGCTACCGTTTGGTTTGGGCACCAACACGATGGGGCTGCATCATGCGCTGTGGAACTCTTCGATGACCCCCATCCTCAGCATAACCTTCACTTCCTGCTTGAAGGGCTTCTTTTGGGCCTCGGGGATCCGATATGGCTGATATCCGATATGTGGTGTTCAATGAAGGCCGTGTGGCCCGGCTTCTCGGAGAACACCGCTGCGTTCCGATCGACAAGCCCCCGGAGCGTTTGCTTCTGGGCTGGGTCGAGGTCCTAATTGCTCGGGACCACCACTGGTACCGTTGGCATCCTGGGTCCCAACCATAACACGGCCAAGGCTGTCCTGTCATAACACCTCTTAAATAGGTTCACGTGGTAAATCTGTTGGGGTTTCCGCCTCCCCGGCTGCCGTACGTGATACTTGACAGGTCCCAGCTTCTCTATCACCTCGTATGGCCCGTGCCATGTTGCCAGGAACTTACTTTCTGCTGTGGGGATTAAGACCAACACATTGTCTCCCACCTGGAATTCTCAGGGCTGGGTTCCCCGATTGTAGACCTGGGATTGGGCACATTGGACCCTTCTTCTCCATATGTTCCCTTACCACTGGCCATATGGCTGTCACCCGCTCCCTCATCGTCTCCACGTGTTCTACCACACTGAGTAAGGGGGCGGCTGGACTTCCCACACCTCCTTGGCGAGGTCAAGTAGGCCGTGTGCCCTCCACCCATAGAGGAGTTCAAAAGGGGAAAACCTGGTGGATGACTGGGGCACTTCTCGGACCAAGAACATTAGGTGGGAGAGTAGATGGTCGCAGTTCTTCCCGTCCTGCTCGATGACCTTCCGCAGCATTTGTTTGAGCATTTTATTGAACCGCTCACCGAGCCCATCCATCTGCGGGTGAAAGACGGAGGTCTAGATCTGCAGAAGAGCACACAAATCTTTAATTAGACAGGACATAAACTCGGTAACTTGGTCGGTCAGGATCTCGTTCGGGATGTGCACCCGGCTAAAGAGGTGGAACAGTTCTCTGGCAATTCCCTTGGAGACTGCCGCCCTTAGGGAATGGGCTCGGGATACCGGGTGGCATAATCTACTATACTATTACCAGGATGTACCGGTGTCCTTGTGCCGTTTTTACCAGGGGTCCTACTATGTCCATGGTGATGCGTTCAAAGGGCACCCCGATCAGTAGAGGGACCAGCGGGTTTTGGAAGTGTGCTTTTGGGGCAGTGATTTGACACTCCGGGAAGCTGTGACAATAGTCTTCCACAGCACTCCTCATCCTGGGCCAGTGAACCGATATGTTCCCAGGTCTTCTCCATTCCTAGGTGCACCACCAACAGATCTGTGTGGGTTGAATAACTGTTCCCACGAACTGTCGGGGCAGCCACAGTACCCCTTGAAGTTCCCCTGTTGGTGCGACACCTGATAGAAAAGGTTATTCTTGATTTGGAAATGGGGGTATCACCAGTCACTCACCCCCGGAAGTAGCTGGCCATCCACTGCTATCACTTGGGCTGTGGCGGCATTCAAGTTCGGATCCTCCCACTGGGCAGTACCGAACTGTCCCCTCAGTTGGCCCATGACGGGTGTCTCGGCTGGTCCCTCGAAATCAATGAGGGGAGGATGTGCTCCTCCTCCAGTTGTTCACCGGCTGGGGTCGGGTTCTGGCAGCCCATCCACCTCCGACTCTGGACCCGTATATCCGGACCCGTTTGTCAAACGCTTGCTTCTGGGCTGCGCAGGTGATGGGTTGTCCTCACTCTCGTCTCCCGCCGGCTCATAGATTTTTCCTCAGCTCATACCTCCACAGTGCCGTGAAGAGCGGACAATCTCGTCCCATAAGGAGAGGTACAGGCAACTCCGGTACGGCACCCACCATCATCTGGCAGCTCCCTTGTGGCGTCACGATTTTGGCTTGTACGGTCGGATACCGCTTGGTGTCACCGTGGACACAGGAAACGGACATCTCCCTGCCACGTTCAGTCCCCTGGGCCAGCAGGCCCGTGTCTATGAGCATAACTACACTCCCGGAGTCCAATAGAGCTTCAGTGTTGTGTCCGTCGACTTTCACCTATGATCATGGCTACCGTTAGTTTGTGGTGCTCCCAACAGGAGGTGACATAGTTCCCTGCATGGCCCACCTCGTCTGGCCCACCTCGCCTTCTGGCTTGCTGATGGCATCAACTCCTCTCGAGCCGGGCAATTCCATGCAAGGTGCCCCTGGGCGCCACACTCAAAACACCTTTTTGGTCTCCATCTACCAGGGGGTTTGGTCAAGACGTTTACACAGATCAGACACAGACAGAATTAACACGGTTTCAAGGGTGTTTATTGAAAAAACAAAGAATAGGTCTCCTCCAGGAGACCACCTCCGGGATACCGTCTTTGAGGCTCCGGGGTCTTGCTGTATCCTGTGGGGAACAAAACCGAGCTCCCTCCATTATCTCTGGTACTGAGTGCAATTTTCAATGTACTGATACTATGGCATCGGTACATCGAAAATCTCTTCCCATTTATTTTGCAACCTGTATGACACGCTGTCATCATTTTTGTCCTCAAATGGAACTGGTATATTTTTCTATTTATGCCAATTCCTTTCAGCCAATTTATATCTTTAAAATATGGCAGGCAAACAAGTTCCCTACATTTTCCATTTTCCACTTGCCTCCTCCATTTTTGTGGTAATGCTGAAATCAGTTGGTAAAATTGGATTGAGCAGATATTCTCATATATTTTCATTAGCTGCATCCGTTTCGATTCATAATATCCTTAATAAATATAATATCATATTATTTTTTTGATAAAGAACGTTTTTTTATTCATCAGTACATTTGAGTTTAACCATCAAATATGTTGTAATATTTGTTCTCTCTTTTCTGGAGGATAAAACTGAAATTGTAACTATCTTTGTATGGCTTCTTTAATCTTGCATCTAGACGTTCCGCTAGCGGAACGCCTCACCAATATCCAATGGAAGAGCGTGGCGCAAAATACAAAAACCTTAAAAATGCAATAACTTCAATTTCTCAAATATATGACTATTTTACACCATTTGAAAGATAAGACTCTCAATAATCCAACCACATTGTCCGATTTCAAAAAGACTTTACAACGAAAGCAAAACATTAAATTATGTCAGGAGAGTACCCTCCCAAAAATAATCACACAGCCATTTTCAAAGCAAGCATATATGTCACAAAAACCCAAACCACAGCTAAATGCAGCACTAACCTTTGATGATCTTCATCAGATGACACTCCTAGGACATTATGTTATACAATACATGCATGTTTTGTTCAATCAAGTTCATATTTATATCAAAAAACAGCTTTTTTCATTAGCATGTGATGTTCAGAACTAGCATACCCACCGAAAACTTCCGGTGAATTTACTAAATTACTCATCATTAACGTTCACAAAATACATAACAATTATTTTAAGAATTATAGATACAGAACTCCTTTATGCAATCGCTATGTCAGATTTTAAAATAGCTTTTCGGTGAAAGTACATTTTGCAATATTCTGAGTACATAGCTCAGCCATCACAGGCTAGCTATTCAGACACCCGCCAACTTCAGGGCTCACTAAACTCAGAATTACTATTAGAAAAATTGTATTACCTTTGCTGTTCTTCGTCAGAATGAGCTCCCAGGACTTCTACTTCAACAACAAATGTTGTTTTGGTTCCAAATAATCCATAGTTATATCCAAATACCTCTGTTTTGTTCGTGTGTTCAGGTCACTATCCAAAGGGTAACGCGCGAGTGCATTTCGTGACAAAAAAATTCAGAATGTTCCATTACCGTACTTAGAAGCATGTCAACCGCTGTTTAAAATACATTTTTATGCAATTTTTCTCGTAAAATAGCGATAATATTCCAACCGGACAATGCTGTATTAATTCAAAGAGGGAAAGAAAAAAATGGCAAGGTCTCGTGAATGCGCATCTCCATTCTCTCTGTCACCAGGTAGTCCACTGACAAACTGAGCTGCTGTTATCTGCCCAGAGACAGGAGACGCGTCAATCCGGTTTCTGAAGGCTTTAGAGAGCCAATGGAAGCCTTAGAAAGTGTCACGTAACAGCACAGATAGTGTATTTTCGATAGAGATGCAACAGAAGGACTACAAATTGTCAGACAGGCCACTTCCTGCTTGGAATCTTCTCAGGTTTTTGCCTGCCATATGAGTTCTATTATCCTCACAGACACCATTCAAACAGTTTTAGAAACTGTAGAGTGTTTTCTATCCAAATCTACTAATAATATGCATATTCTCGTTTCTGGGCAAGAGTAGTAACCAGTTTAAATCGGGTACGTTTTTTTATCCGGACGTGAAAATACTGCCCCCTATCCCAGACAGGTTAAGAAAGGATGATACTTTAAATAAAATTTAATTTCAATTAGTCGGAAATGTGAAGTTGTTATCTGTATAAAGGCAAAAAGGGCATTTTATAACAAAGGATGAGCTTTTCTTAATAATCTACTGGAGAACCATTTTGGGTTTAAGTATAACTTATGTATGAGTGAAGCTTTTAGTGAGAGGTTTAACTTCTCTAGGGCCGGCGGGACGAAATCGTCCCACCTACGTAACAGCCAGTGGAATCCTGTGGCGCATTATTCAAATACCTTAGAAATGCTATTACTTCAATTTCTCAAACATATGACTATTTTACACCATTTTAAAGACAAGACTCTCGTTAATCTAACCACACTGTCCGATTTCAAAAAGGCTTTACAACGAAAGCAAAACATTAGATTATGTCAGCAGAGTACCCAGCCAGAAATAATCAGACACCCATTTTTCAAGCTAGCATATAATGTCACAAAAACCCAGAAGACAGCTAAATGCAGCACTAACCTTTGATCTTCATCAGATGACACACCTAGGACATTATGTTATACAATACATGCATGTTTTGTTCAATCAAGTTCATATTTATATCAAAAAACAGCTTTTTACATTAGCATGTGACGTTCAGAACTAGAACTTTGCGGGGGGCAAACTTCCGGTGAATTTACTAAATTACTCACGATAAACGTTCACAAAAAGCATAACAATTATTTTAGGAATTATAGATACCGAACTCCTCTATGCACTCGATATGTCCGATTTTAAAATAGCTTTTCGGTGAAAGCACATTTTGCAATATTCTAAGTACATAGCCCGGCATCACAGGGCTAGCTATTTAGACACCCAGCAACTTTAGCACTCACCAAAGTCAGATTTACTATAAGAAAAATGTTATTACCTTTGGTGTTCTTCGTCAGAATGCACTCCCAGGACTTCTACTTCAATAACAAATGTTGGTTTGGTCCCAAATAATCCATTGTTATATCCAAATAGCGGCGTTTTGTTCGTGCGTTCAAGACACTATCCGAAAGGGTAAAGAAGGGTGACGAGCATGGCGCATTTCGTGACAAAAAAATTCTAAATATTCCATTACCGTACTTCGAAGCATGTCAACCGCTGTTTAAAATCCATTTTTATGCCATTTGTCTCGTAAAAAAGCGATAATATTCCGACCGGGAATCTGCATTTAGGTAAACAGACGAAAGAAAATAAAGCATGGGGTCGACTCGGGCACGCGCCTAAACCCATTGTCCTCTGATCAGCCACTTGCCAAAAGCGTAAATGTGTTTCAGCCTGGGGCTGCCTCGATATCATTCAGCTTTTTCCCGGGCTCTGAGAGCCTATGGGAGCCGTAGGAAGTGTCACGTTACAGCAAAGATCCTCAGTCTTCAATAAAAAGAGCCAAGATGAACAACAACAGTATAACAGAACTCATATGGCAGGCAAAAACCTGAGAAGATTCCTTACAGGAAGTGGCCTGTCTGACAATTTCTTGCCCTTCTTGATTATCTCTATCCATTACAGAGGATCTCTGCTGTTACGTGACACTTCCTACGGCTCCCATGGGCTCTCAGAAGGCGGCAAAAAGCTGAATCGTGGCTTTGCAGGCTCTGGCTGAAAAAAAGTAGCGCGTTTGGGTAGTGGCTGGTTACAGTACTGTGAGACTCAGGCGCGTGCCCGCGTCGACCCCATGCCTTGTTTTCTTTCATCTGTTTACCTAAACGCAGATTCCCGGTCGGAATATTATCGCTTTTTTACGAGAAAAATGGCATAAAAATTGATTTTAAACAGCGGTTGACATGCTTCGAAGTATGGTAATGGGATATTTAGAAATCTTTTGTAACGAATTGCGCCATGCTCGTGACCCTTATTTACACTTCGGATAGTGTCTTGAACGCACAAACAAAACGCCGCTATTTGGATATAACGATGGATTATTTTGAACCAAACCAACATTTGTTATTGAAGTAGCAGTCCTGGGAGTGCATTCTGACGAAGAACACCAAAAGTAATCAAACTTTTGTAATAGTAAATCGGAGTTTGGTCAGGGCTAAACTTGGTCGGTGTCTAAATGGCTAGCCGTGATGGCATGGCTATCTACTGAGAATATTGCAAAATGTGCTTTCACCGAAAAGCTATTTTAAAATCGGACATATCGAGTGCATAGAGGAGTTCTGTATCTATAATTCTTAAAATAATTGTTATGTTTTTTGTGAACGTTTATCGTGATTAATTTAGTAAATTCACCGGAAGTTTGCTAGTTCTGAACGTCACATGCTAATGTAAAAAAGCTGGTTTTTGATATAAATATGAACTTGATTGAACAAAACATGCATGCATTGTATAACATAATGTCCTAGGGTTGTCATCTGATGAAGATCATCAAAGGTTAGTGCAGCATTTAGCTGTGATTTTGTTTTTGTGACATTATATGCTAGCTTGAAAAATAGGTGTCTGATTATTTCTGGCTGGGTACTCTGCTAACATAATCTAATGTTTTGCTTTCGCTGTAAAGCCTTTTTGAAATCAGACAGTGTGGTTAGATTAACGAGAGTCTTGTCTTTAAAATGCTGTAAAATAGTCATATGTTTGAAAAATTGAAGTTTTCGGATTTTAGAGGAGTTTGTATTTCGCGCCACGCCCATCATTGGATATTGGAGCAGGTGTTCCGCTAGCGGAACGTCTAGATGTAAGAGGTTATACTCACAGACACCATTCAAACAGTTTTAGAAACTTTAGGGTGTTTTCTATCCAATCACAATAATTATATGCATATTCTAGTTACTGGGCAGGAGTAGTAACCAGATTAAATCGGGTACGTTTTTTATCCGGCCGTGTCAATATTGCCCCCTACCCCCAACAGGTTAAAGCTTGAAAATGTAAGAATTTTAGCCCCCCAAACTCATACTCATTATAAAAATAGGCACATTGAATTTTGTCTGGCTTAGCATTCCAAATAAAACGAGTTGTCTAAAGTAGGCAATGTCATTAGAAAGTACAGTTGAAGTCGTAAGTTTACACTTAGGTCATTACAACTTTTTTTCAACCACCCCACAAATTTCTTGTTAACAAACTATAGTTTTGGCAAGTCGGTTAGGACATCTACTTTGTGCATGACACTAGTAATTTTTCCAACAATTGTTTACAGACAGATTATTTCACTTATAATTCACTGAATCACAATTCCAGTAGGTCAGAAGTTTACATACACTAAGTTGACTGTGCCTTAAACAGCTTGGAAAATTCCAGAAAATGATGTCATGGCTTTTGAAGATTCTGATAGGCCAATTGACATAATTTGATTCAATTGGAGGTGTACCTGTGGATGTATTTCAAGGCCAACCTTCAAACTCAATACCTCTTTGTTTGACACCATGGGAAAATCAAAAGAAATCAGCCAAGACCTCAGAAAAAAATATAGACCTTGGGAGCAATTTTCAAATGCCTGAAGGTACCATGTTCATCTGTACAAACAATAGTATGCAAGTATAAACACCATGGGACCATGCTGCCATCATACTGCTCAGGAAGGAGACACGTTCTTTCTCCTAGAGATGAACGTACTTTGGTGTGAAAAGTGCACATCAATACCAGAACAAAAGTATCTATAACCACAGTTAAACGAGTCCTGTATCAACATAACCTGAAAGGCCACTCAGCAAGGAAGAAGCCACTGCTCCAAAACCTCAATAAAAAAGCCAGAATACGGTTTGCAACTGCACATGGGGACAAAGATCATACTTTTTGGAGAAATGACCTCTGATCTGATGAAACAAAAATGGAACTGTTTGGCCATAATGACCATCATTATGTTTGGAGGAAAAAAGGGGAGGCTTGCAAGCCGAAGAACACCATCCCAACCGTGAAGCACGGGGGTGGCAGCATCATGTTGTTGGGTTGCTTTGCTGCAGGAGGGACTGGCGCACTTCACAAAGTAGAGGGAGGGAAAATTATAATATATTGAAGCAACATCTCAAGACATCAGTCAGGAAGTTAAAGCTTGGTCACAATTGGGTCTTCCAAATGGACAATGACCCCAAGCATACTTCCAAAGTGTTGGCAAAATGGCTTAAGGACAACAAAGTCAAGGTATTTGAGTGGCCATCACAAAGCCCTGACCTCAATCCTATAGAAAATTTGTGGGCAGAACTGAAAAAGCATGTGCGAGCAACGAGGTCTACAAACCTGACTCTGTTACACCAGCTCTGTCAGGAGGAATGTGCCAACATCCACCCAACTTATCGTGGGAAGCTTGTGGAAGCCTACCCGAAACGTTTGGCCCAAGTTAAACAATTTAAAGGCAATGCTACCAAATACTAATTGAGTGTATGTAAACTTCTGACCCACTGGGAATGTGATGAAAGAAATAAAAGCTGAAACAAATCATTCTCTCTACTATTATTCTGACATTTCACATTCTTAAAATGAAGCGGTGATCCTAACTGACCTAAGACAGGGAATTTGTACCAGGATTAAATGTCAGGAATTGTGAAAAACTGAGTTTAAATGTATTTGGCTAAGGTGTATGTAAACTTCCGATTTCAACTGTAAGTAAACTGTGATAGGACCAAAGAGTTAATCAATGTGATTTTTACATAAATAGACAAGTAAATGGTTTCAGAATCTTATCTATTTTTGCTAACTTTCTATTGAAATTGATTGTGGCTAGTTCATTAATATTTTTGGAGATGTGAATGCCAAGTATGTCTATTTCACCATCCCCCCATTTTATTGGTAAACTACATGGTAGTGTAAACACACTTTTTATGGTACACTTGTCATAATTAGGTTTTAGTCCAGAGAGGCTAGAAAAGTGATCAAGATCTTCAATGACAGTGTACAGGGATCCAGATTGCGGACTTAAGAAAAAACTAGAGTCATCGGCATACATTGACACTTTTGTTTTTATCCCCTGGATTTCTAACCCCGAGATGTTTTTGTTTGATCTAATTTTAACAGCTAGCATTTCAATGGCCTTAATACATAGATATGGAGACAACAGACAGCCTTGTTTTACTACTCTTAAAAGCTCAATACTTTCTGAGAAGTTTACTATTTTGCATCTGGGGTTGCTGTACATAACTTTAACCCATTGTATAAGAGATTCACCTAAATGAAAGTAATCCAGGCATTTAGATATAATTTCTAGTCATACTTTATTAAATGCCTTTTTAAAATCTGCTATGAAGGCCAGGTCTGGTATCTTTGATGTTTCATAATGTTCAATTGTTTCAAGTAATTGTTGTATATTATGTCCAATATATTGTCCATGTAAAAAAAAACTGTCTGATCAGGATGAACAATATATGGTAAAACCTTTTTTGTTCGATGTGCTATTCATTTCACCAGGATTTTCGCATCACAACATTGGGTCCTGTTTTAGTAGTAGTAATGAAATCAGACCTTCTTGTTGAGTACCTGAAAGTCTACCATTTTGTATAGGAGTGATTAAAACATGCTAATAATGCATCTTTGAGTACATAAAAAAAGGTCTGACATACCTCTACCAGTATAGCATCAAGCCCTGGAGTTTTTCCACACTAAAAATATATTATTGCCTCAAAGTTCGTTTTCTGTAATTTGGCCTTCACACTTGTATTTTTGTAAATGTGTTAATTTTACATTATTATTATTACTATTAGGAAAGAAATCCTTACAGTTAACATCATTCAGTGGAAATGGAGGAGACTGAAAATAAAACATTTCCTTAAAATATTTTGCTTCCTCTTTCAAAATATAATTTAGTGAATCATGGACGACTCCATCATTTGTAACGAGTTTCTGTAAATTGTTTTTGGTAGCATTTCACAATTTTTGTAATACATTACACTTGATCATTCTTGAATAAGTATCTCCATTTATGTTTGTTTTCCTCTAACCTATTTTGTGCTTATATAGTACAGTTTCCATTACCATCTACCTGCGGTGTTACTTCCTATATTTCCTTTATTAGTCTAATCTCTTTTAACCTAAACTGTTTTTGTTTCAAATCAGAGTATTGTATTGAATGGCCTCTAAAAGTACATTTAAAAGTGTCCCATAGAATAAGGGGATCTGCTGTACCTATGTTGTGCAAAAAAGCCAGACAAATTTTCATCCAATAGGCTTTGATTAAATTACATTTACATTTTACATTTACATTTTAAATCTACAATAGCCACGTATAAATTCTGTAAGAGTTATATGGAGGCCAATTAGATGGTGTTCCGATCACATTCGGTCTCCTATTCATACTTTTTTTTTTTACTTTTGATGCCAGCAAGAATGAGACTAGGAAGTAATTAAGATGGCTAGCTTGATTTAGCCTCCTCCATGTATCTCCCACTCAGCCTCCATATATCATCTAGTTCTAATGTATCCATGATCTTCGTGATCTCCTTAAGTGCTTGAGGGTGATAGTTGTTGTGTGATTTCATTTACAATCAGTTCAAAATGTGTATTAATTAGTATAATCACCCCTATATTTCTCCCTCCCAGTCCTTTTTCCACTCAACCTCATCTATATTTGTAGAATTCATTTCCTGTAAACAATAGATATTATATTCTTTCTCTTTTAGCAAGGTAAAAATGTAACTTCTTTTTTTATGATATGCTAAGCCATTACAATTATAACTGGCTATAATTATTTCCCCACTTACCATAATGATACCCAAGTTTCAATTATACATACCACAACCACAATGTTTTAACTTTTGTGTTGTCATTGGGTAGAACTATTTTACTTAATATTTTTTTCCGACAAAACTTAGAAATGCGCCGTTTCATATATGAAGAGTTTATTTCAAAAATGCTATATCCACCAATTTTCCACAGTTGTTTTTTCACAAAAAGACATCGCTTATGGGTACTGTCACGGCTGTCAAAAGGAGAGGACCAAGGTGCAGCATGTGTGTAGTTCCACATTTTATTTACTCTGTGAAACTATGGAATACATCAAATAACTGAAATGACACAACAACAAACCGTGACGCAGAGGAGAAACAAACACTACTCAAAAATAATCACCCACAAAACCCAGGAAGAAAAACCCCTTCTTAAGTATGATCTCCAATTAGAGACCATGGTCAGGACGTGACAGGTACCTTCATGTGTGTGTAAAATAAAACTTTTTCTCAGATTTTTTTATTCATTTATTTTAGATGTGTGTTATAAAGTTTGTGTTTTTTTAATGGAATTTTTATATACTGTACATTTGATGGTGATATGTGGTTGTTTCACCTAGCTATCTTAAGATCAATGCACTAACTGTAAGTCGCTCTGGATAAGACCATCTGCTAAATTACTAAAATGTCAAATGTAAATGTTTTACCTACAGATCTAATATTACTTTATTAAATATTGATGTCAAAAATGTATAATTTCTACAGTTCTTTATAAAAAATGTAGTTATTTGTTACATTTGACTGTGTAAAACCTAGCAGTACAATTTATTTCTCTGAGAGTGAGGTGGATATATACTAGTGTTTGCAAAAAAACATTATTTGTCTCTCTGAAATTAAACCACCAAGTGCTAGATTTCAAACAAATACATGTCTGTCATTTAACAACCCCATACCATGATTAGATAGTGAGAAAACACATGAACTGAAAATGGATGTATAATGTTTTGGAATTAAATTCTTCATATGTTGACATTGGTATTGTGCTGGAGATGATGGAAATGAGGTTGAAAAGTGGTGGAGTTTCCCTTTACTTGCAAAGCCAGGACACTGTCGTGGACCTTGAAGAGAGGATCAGTGCACTATCTGTCTACTCTCACAGGTACACACACATGCTACACTTTCCCTATGTGTCTCCCCTTTGTGTCTGAGCCACTTTCGGCTCACTGGAGTTGAGATCTAATTACCCAGCATCACTATGGCAGCTCCCTGTGTCTCATCAACTCCCCATCGCTGGGTGCCCCATTGCATTGCGGCAATTGCCCTCACTGCTTGCCACCGCCACCACACACTCTGTGTTTGTTCATTCCTGCTGTGCGATGACAACTAAATAGGTTTTCAATGATTCATGTCTGCCCCCAGTATAAAGTGAGTAGATTTTGGTCAGAGACTAGATCTTGCATAACAAAGTGTTCTTAATTCTTTAGGATGTTTCTGTTGGCATGTTTTTTGTCAGCCATTTTGGGAGTTGATTTGTTCATCAAAAATGTTTTGCTTTTCTTATCTGCCTTCCTCTCTGCTACATCCCCTTCTGGTCCAATCGGCATTGTGATCTAATTACGTATCACAGCATCCCCTTTGGCACCTTCTGGAATGTCTTATCAACAGTTCATCACCGGTACCCGACTGCATCGTGGGAGTCGGCTACTCGCCACCACGCGCTCTGTGCCTCTGACTCTGCATCCTAAATGGCACCCTATTCCTTATATAGTGCACCACATTTGACCAGATCCATATGGCTTCTGGTCCTGTAAGTCGCTCTGGAAAAGAGCATCTGCTAAATGACTAAAATATAAATGTAAAAAGTAGCACAATATGTAGGGAACAGTGTGTCATTAGGGATACAACGTCTGTTTTGGACAGAATAAATGTCATGAAATAAAAACAATGTGCCACGCAGTTCATTAAGCACCAAACAGAATAAAACAGACTGCCACAGAGCGGGAATACCTGGACCTACTACAGAAGTTTTTAAATAATTAAAAATAAATCACTAATATATCTTGATTAGATAAGTATTCAACCTCCTGAGTCAATACATGTTAGATTCACCTTTGGCAGTGATTACAGCTGTGAGTCTTTCTGGGTAAGTCTCTAAGAGTTTTCCACACCTTTATTGTGCAACAGAAATACCTTATTTACATAAGTATTCAGACCCTTTGCTATGAGACTCGAAACTGAGCTCAGGTGCATCTTGTTTCCATTGATCATCCTTGAGATGTTTCTACAACTTGATTGGAGTCCACATATGGTTAATTAAATTGTTTGGAAATTATTTGGAAAGGCACTCACCTGTCTATATAAGGTCTCCCAGTTGAAAGTGCATGTCAGAGCAAAAACCAAGCCATAAGGTCGAAGGAATTGTCCGTAGAGCTCCAAGACAGGATTATGACGAGGCACAGATCTGTGGAAGGGTACTAGTGGCCTCCATCATTCTTAAATGGAAGAAGTTAGGAACCACCAAGACTTTTCCTAGAGCTAGCCTCCCGGCGAATCTAAAGCAATTGGGAGATTGGGAGATGGGAGAACCTTCCAGAAGAACATCCATCTATGCAACATTCCAGGCCTATATAGTAGAGTGGCCAGATGGAAGTCACTCCTCAGTGAAAGGCACATGACAGCTAGCTTGGAGTTTGCCAAAAGGCACCTAAAGGACTCTCAGACCATGAGCAACAAGATTCTCTGGTCTGATGAAACCAAGAATGAACTCTTTGAACTGAATGCCAAGAGTCACATCTGGAGGAAACCAGGCACTATCCCTACGGTGAAACATGGTGGTGGCAGCATCATGCTGTTGGGATGTTTTCAGCAGCAGGGACTGGGAGACTAGTCAGGATTTAGGGAAATATGAACAGAGCAAAGTACAGAGAGATCCTTGACAAAAACCTGCTCCAGAGTACTCAGGACATCAGACTGGGGCAAAGGTTCCCCTTCCAGCAGGACAACGACCCTAAGCACACAGCCAAGGCAACACAGGAGTGGCTTTGGGGCAAGTCTCTGAATGTCCTTGCGTGGCCCAGCAGAGCCCGGACTTGAACTTGATCAAACATCTCTTCACCTGGAATGCATTTCCAACAATCTTGAAGGAGTTCCCCTAATATGCTGAGCACTTATTGGCTGCTTTTCCTTCACTCTGCCACCCAACTCAACCCAAACCATCTCAATTGGGTTGAGGTCAGGTGATTGTGGAGGCCAGGTCATCTGATGCAGCACTCCATCACTCTCCTTCTTGGTCAAATAGCCCTGACACAGCTTGGAGGTGTGTTGGGTCATTGTCCTGTTGAAAAACAAATGATAGTCCCACTAATCGCAAACCAGATGTGGATGTCATATTGCTGCAGAATGCTGTGGTAGCCATGCTGGTTAAGTGTGCTTTGAGTTCTAAGTTCCTTTCCTGAGGATGGCTCACCCCTCACAGTTCTGGGTGACATTAACCTCCCTACGTCTACCTTTGACTCATTTCTCTCTGCCTCCTTCTTTCCACTCCTCTCCTCTTTTGATCTCACCCTCTCACCGTCCCCCCTACTCACAAGGCAGGCAATACGCTTGACCTCATCTTTACTAGATGCTGTTCTTCTACTAATCTCACTGCAACTCCCCTCCAAGTCTCTGACCACTACCTTGTATCCTTTTCTCTCTCGCTCTCCTCCAACACTACTCACTCTGCCCCTACTCAGATGGTATTGCGCCGTCGCAACCTTCGCTCTCTCTCTCCTGCTACTCTCTCCTCTTCCATCCTATCATCTCTTCCCTCTGCTCTATCCTTCTCCAACCAATCTCCTGATTCTGCTTCCTCATCCCTCCTCTCCTCCCTTTCTGCATCCTTTGACTCTCTATGTTCCCTATCCTCCCGGCTGGCTCGGTCCTCCCCTCCTGCTCCGTGGCTTGACGACTCATTGTGAGCTCACAGAACAGGGCTCCGGGCAGCCGAGCGGAAATGGAGGAAAACTAGCCTCCCTGCGGACCTGGCATCTTTTCACTCCCTCCTCTCTACATTTTCTTCCTCTGTTTCTGCTGCTAAAGCCACTTTCTACCACTCTAAATTCCAAGCATCTGCCTCTAACCCTAGGAAGCTCTTTGCCACCTTCTCCTCCCTCTTGAATCCTCCTCCCCTCCCCTCCCCCCCTCCTCCCTCTCTGCGGATGACTTTGTCAACCATTTTGAAAAGAAGGTTGACGACATTCGATCCTCGTTTGTTAAGTCAAATGACACCGCTGGTCCTGCTCACGTTGCCCTACCCTATGCTTTGACCTCTTTCTCCCCTCTCTCCAGATGAAATCTTGCGACTTGTGACGGCCGGCCGCCCAACAACCTGCCCCGCTTGACCCTTTCCCCTCCTCTCTTCTCCAGACCATTTCCGGAGACCTTCTCACCTCGCTCATCAACTCATCCTTGACCGCTGGCTACGTCCCTTCCATCTTCAAGAGAGCGAGAGTTGCACCCCTTCTCAAAAAACCTACACTCGATCCCTCTGATGTCTACAACTACAGACCAGTATCCCTTCTTTCTTTTCTCTCCAAAACTCTTGAGCGTGCCGTCCTTGGCCAGCTCTCTTGCTATCTCTCTCAGAATGACCTTCTTGATCCAAATCAGTCAGGTTTCAAGACTGGTCATTCAACTGAGACTGCTCTTCTCTGTGTCACGGAGGCTCTCCACACTGCTAAAGCTAACTCTCTCTCCTCTGTTCTCATCCTTCTAGACCTATCTGCTGCCTTTGATACTGTGAACCATCAGATCCTCCTCTCCACCCTCTCTGAGTTGGGCATCTCCGGCGCGGCTCACTCTTGGATTGCGTCCTACCTGACAGGTCGTTCCTACCAGGTGGCGTGGCGAGAATCCGTCTCCGCACCACGTGCTCTCACCACTGGTGTCCCCCAGGGCTCAGTTCTAGGCCCTCTCCTATTCTCGCTATACACCAAGTCACTTGGCTCTGTCAAATCCTCACATGGTCTCTCCTATCATTGCTACGCAGACAACACACAATTCATCTTCTCCTTTCCCCCTTCTGATAACCAGGTGGCGAATCGCATCTCTGCATGTCTGGCAGACATATCAGTGTGGATGACGGCTCACCACCTGAAGCTGAACCTCGGCAAGACGGAGCTGCTCTTCCTCCCGGGGAAGGACTGCCCATTCCATGATCTCGCCATCACGGTTGACAACTCCATTGTGTCCTCCTCCCAGAGTGCTAAGAGCCTTGGCGTGACCCTGGACAACACCCTGTCGTTCTCCGCTAACATCAAGGCGGTGACCCGATCCTGTAGGTTCATGCTCTACAACATTCGCAGAGTACGACCCTGCCTTACACAGGAAGCGGCGCAGGTCCTAATCCAGGCACTTGTCATCTCCCGTCTGGATTACTGCAACTCGCTGTTGGCTGGGCTCCCTGCCTGTTCCATTAAACCTCTACAACTCATCCAGAACGCCGCAGCCCGTCTGGTGTTCAACCTTCCCAAGTTCTCTCACGTCACCCCGTTCCTCCACACACTCCACTGGCTTCCAGTTGAAGCTCGCATCTGCTACAAGACCATGGTGCTTGCCTACGGAGCTGTGAGGGGAACGGCACCTCCATACCTTCAGGCTCTGATCAGTCACTACACCCAAACAAGGGCACTGCGTTCATCCACCTCTGGCCTGATGGCCCCCCTACCTCTGCGGAAGCACAGTTCCCGCTCAGCCCAGTCAAAACTGTTCGCTGCTCTGGCACCCCAATGGTGGAACAAGCTCCCTCACAACGCCAGGACAGCGGAGTCAATCACCACCTTCCGGAGACACCTGAAACCCCACCTCTTTAAGGAATACCTGGGATTGAATAAAGTAATCCTTCTACCCCCCCCCCCCCCCAAAAAAAAAGATATAGATGTACTATTGTAAAGTGGTTGTTCCACTGGATATCATAAGGTGAATGCACCAATTTGTAAGTCGCTCTGGATAAGAGCGTCTGCTAAATGACGTAAATGTAAATGTAAATAAATCACTGACAGTGTCACCAGCAAGCAGCCCCACACCATCACACCTCCTCCTCCATGCTTCACGGTGGGAACCACACATGTGGAGATCATCCGTTCACCTATTCTGTGTCTCACAAAAGCACGGCGGTTAGAACCAAAAATCTCAATTTGGACTCATTAGACCAAAGGACATATGTCCACCGGTCTAATGTCCATTTCTCATGTTTCTTGGCCCAAGCAAGTCTCTTCTTCTTATTGGTGTCCTTTAGTAGTGGTTTCTTTGCAGCCATTTGACCATGAAGGCCTGATTCACACAGTCTCCTCTGAACAGTTGATGTTGAGATCTGTCTGTTACTTAAACTCTGTGAAGCATTTATTTTTGGCTGCAATTTCTGAGGCTGGTAACTCTAATGAACTTATCCTCTGCAGCAGAGGTAACTCTGGGTCTTCCTTTCCTGTGGCGGTCCTCATGAGCCAGTTTCATCATAGCGCTTGATAGTTTTTGCAATAATGACAAAGCTGTTTTTGCTTTGTCATTATTGTGTGTAGATTGATGAGGGGAAAAAACAATTTCATAAATTTTAGTATGCGGCCGTAACGTAACAAAATGTGGAAAACATCAAGGATTCTGAATACTTTCCAAATGCACTGTAAGTCAAAACTGTAACTCAGCCCCTCAGGAACATTCACTGTCTTCTTGGTAAGCAACTCCAGTGTAGATGTGGCCTTGTTTTAGGTTATTGTCCTGTTGAAATGTGAATTTATCTCCCAGTGTCTGGTGGAAAGCAGACTGAACCAGGTTTTGCTCTAGGATTTTGCCTGAGCTTAGCTCTATTATGTTTATTTTTTATCCTGGAAAGCTTCCCAGTTAACGCATACCCATAACATGATGCAGCCACAACTATGCTGGAAAATATGGAGAGTGGTACTCCGTAATGTGTTATGTTTAGGGTAATTCCAATACAACACTTTGTATTCAGGACAAAAAGTTAATATCTTTGTCAAATGTTTTGCAATATTACTTTAGTGCCTTGTTGCAAACAGGATGCATGTTTTTGAATTTTTTATTCTGTACAGGCTTGCTTCTTTTCACTATGTCAATTAGGTTAGTATCGTCTAATAACTACAATGTTGTTGATCCATCCTCAGTTTTCTCCTATCACCGCCATTAAACTCCATAACTGTTTTAAAGTCGCCGTGGGCCTCATGGCGAAATCCCGTAATGGTTATCTTCCTCTCCAGCAACTGAATTAGGAAGGTCGTTTTTATCTTTTTAGTGACTGGGTGTATTGATACACTATCCAAAGTGTAAGCTACAGCCTTCCCTGTAGCTCAGTTGGTAGAGCATGGTGTGTGCAACGCCAGGGTTGTGGGTTCGATTCCCACGGGGGGCCAGCACAAAAAAAAAAAAAGAAATGTATGCATTCACTACTGTAAGTCGCTCTGGATAAGAGCGTCTGCTAAATGACTAAAATGTAAAATGTAATTAATAAATTCACCATCCTCAAAGTTTTTTTTTTTTTACCATATACTAATAGGTGCCCTTCTTTGCAAAGCAGTGGAAAACCTCCCTGGTCTTTGTGGTTGAACCTGTGTTTTGAAATTCACTGCTCGACTGAGGGACCTTACAATTATCTGTGTGGGGTACAGAGTTGACGTAGTCATTCAAAAATCATGTTAAACACTATTATTGCACACATAGTGAGTCCATGCAACGTATTATGTGACTTGTTAAGCAAATATTTACTTCTGAATTTATTTAGGCTTGCCATAAGAAAGGGTTTGAATACTTATTGACTCAAGACATTTCAGCTTTTCATTTTTAATTAATTTGGAAAAAGGTAAAAACATAATTCCACTATGACATTATGGGGTATTGTGTGTAGGCCAGTAACCAAAAAATAAGAATGTAATCGATTTTAAATTCAGGCTGTACCACAACAGAATGTGGGAAAAGTAATCAAGGGTGTGAATACTTTCTGAAGGTACTGTACACTTTTAGGCCCTAAATTCTGTTTTCAACTACTTGTATGGCTCAAAGATAACTACAGTATACCTCAGGAACCCAGGGCTCCAGCTCAGATAAGTTGACCTAGAGTACAGTGCTGTGCGAGTACAGCTCAGTCCAGTGCCTAAGATTGAATCTGTCATCTGATATATTTCCCACACTATAAACTGACCATGCTGATCTTGTGATCCCCAGTGTTCCATCCTCATCCATCCCAGCATTGTTTTGCCCCATTCCAGTGTTAATTTGCTCCAGCGCAGCCCAATGTGTTCTGGCCTTTCAGTCTCCACTGTACCTAACCAAGTATGGCATGCTTGTGCAATTCACCCCATCCACACAAACATTCACGTGTGCACATACACGCACACACATATCCCTTCTCCCCAGAGAACTAGCCCCTAGGCCCCCATGTTCTTAATTTATCCTGCTGTGCAAGTATTGCTGTCTGGATATATTGAAGCAACGTCTCAAGACATCACTCAGGAAGTTAAAGCTTTTTCGCAAATGGGTCTTCCAAGTGGACAATGACCCCAAGCATACTTCCAAAGTTGTGGCAAAATGGCTTAAGGACAACAAAGTCAAGGTATTGGAGTGGCCATCACAAAGCCCTGACCTCAATCCTATAGAAAATGTGTGGGCAGAACTGAAAAAGTGTGTGCGAGCAAGGAGGCCTACAAACCTGACTCAGTTACACCAGCTCTGTCAGGAGGAATGGGCCAAAATTCAACCAACTTATTGTGGGAAGCTTGTGGAAGGCTACCCGAAACGTTTGACCCAAGTTAAACAATTTAAAGGCAATGCTACCAAATACTAATTGAGTGTATGTAAACTTCTGACCCACTGGGAATGTGATGAAAGAAATAAAAGCTGAAATAAATCATTCTCTCTACTATTATTCTGACATTTCACATTCTTAAAATGAAGTGGTGATCCTAACTGACCTAAGACAGGGAATTTGTACTAGGATTAAATGTCAGGAATTGTGAAAAACTGAGTTTTAATGTATTTGGCTAAGGTGTATGTAAACCTCCGACTTCAACTGTACATTTCTTCCCCAAAACATATTTGAAATTGATTTTGTAGCTCAATAACCTGGTTTTAAGTCACTTTGACATCAATGGTTGTTCATGATCAGAAGCCCGTTTCTAACATGAGAAATGATAAATAAAATGTGTTGGTGCTCATCGGCAATTGGACATAAACATTACACAACAAGTTAGAAATTCAACAGTGAGTGGTTCGGAAGAATCAGAGGTTAACCATGGGCCAGAAAAGGTTGAATACATTGGCAATGCTATCGATCCAGCATGACTTCTGCCGCGTTCAAAACAACTGGAAACTCAGAACTGGGAAATCTCAGACTTCAGTGAGTTCAAAACAACTGGGAACTCGGAAAGAAAATGAGCTTCGACTGTAAAAAATACATTTTGACCGGTCATTCAACTCGGAATTCTAAGTCGGGAACTCTGGCCTCTTTCTAGAGCTCCGACCTGAAGATCACTGACATCATGATTCAACTTTGTTTTTTTCAGAGTTCCCAGTTGTCTTGAAAGCACCATAAATCCAGAGAATGCCACACTTTGATGACAAAGTTTGATGACAAAATTTGTCCACAAAGGATCGGGCCGCCTTCCTGTTCAAGTGAGCACAGCACAATTTCGTGACTTTACTTTCATTAATCTGATGACTGTTATTTATCTGTTATTTATCAAGAGTGGTTGTTTAAAAAGTTACCATCTCCCGAATTAAACTCTAAAGGTCTTTACCTATCACATCCATAAAACAGTCAACGTATTTGTCACGTCCTGACCAGTATAAGGGTTATTTGTTATTGTAGTTTGGTCAGGACGTGGCAGAGGGTATTTGTTTTATGTGGTTCGGGGTGGTGGTTTATTTAGTAGGGCGTTTGATTTATTATTTCCGGGTTTTGGTTTATGTTCTATGTTTTGTACTTCTATGTTCTTTCTGTGTTGGTATATTTCTATGTTTAGGTTCATGGGGGGTTGGACTCTCAATTGGAGGCAGGTGCTTTCTCGTTGCCTCTGATTGAGAGTCCTATATATAGGTAATTGTTTGGTTTAGTGTTTGTGGGAGATTGTCTCTTGTTTTGCGTGTGTGAGCCTTACAAGACTGTTTAGTTGTTTGTGAGTTCTTCGTCGGTTTTGTTATTTTGGTGTTTTTTGGTTTAAATATCAAGATGAGCATTCACATTCCTGCTGTGTTTTGGTCCTCCATTCCAGACGACAACCGTGACAGTATTAATCATAACCTCTTATCATATCATCATTCTGAACAGTCGTAATCTCCTGCATCTGCAAAAACTCCAGCGTTACTTATGATTCAGTACTACACAGGGAGAGAAAGAGAAAAATAAACACTTATCGTTGATACATTATCGTGTTGAGGTTCAAACTTCCAACCATTTCAAACGTGTAGCTACCGCTACACGATTTTGTAGTCTAATGTTAATTTCTTTACCAATCCTTTTATGCACTCTGGTCGAGAAGGATGGTTCCGTCAGGCTGAAACACTCTGACCTCACTCTGGGTGTGGCTACTTACTGTGCAAGATTTATAGGAGACAAATTCTCTCTTATGACTCCTAAAATCACATTCCTATTAAAACAAAAATTCTTTATATACTTTTCGAGTTACAGTATTTCCTTTATAACACTTTTACATGACATCACATAAACAAAATAAAAACCAATATGACATTAGTTTTCTATAGATCATCTCTGACCATTCCCACGTTCTTATGTTAGAAATATTGTTCCAGTACTCGCTTTAGAAACTGTTAGATCGGGCAGGAAGACTGTGTAGACAAAGGAACATTCCTGTGTGGATTTTGAAGAGGGATGTTCTCTCTCCTCTCCTTTAATTTACGACAGGGTGTGAGCCGTTAACCCCCCAGTAGCTCCCTCCTCCCGCCTATGGGTGAGAGAGGGTCTGGTTACTGTCATCCATTACCAAGCTGACCTGAATGCTGCTGCATAAATGATGTAATATGCCAGGGAGATATGTATACTGTAGCTAAGAAAGTAATACTAAGTGTATGTTGTGTAGTAAGCTGTTTGTAGCCCATGTGCCTCACCCTAATAATTTGGTCCCTTTCCCCCTCCTAACTTAGCCTACTGTTCTGACTTGGTGGTGCACATGTAGCTTATAGCCTGTTTTAGAGAAATGTAATTGAATATTGTAAGAGCTTTCACGTTCTGCTTATAATACGGTTATGACTTGGTTTACAGGGCGAATAATGTAAGAACGGCCCATGTTCTGAATGATAATTTTTTTACAACTCTTTTTATTAGCATTTTCTTTCACAGTTACAATAAACAATGTTTGCACATGTGTTTTTATACATTGGATATACCATGGGAACATGCTTTTTAAATGAGGTAGGAATGTGTTAACCCATATGAAATTATTAAATACTTAAGTAATACTTTCCTAACGAAACATACATTAGGAACAACAAGGCACACAAATAAAATAAAATAAAACTAGTCTTCAAAACTAATAGAAAAATTGTAATAGTAAGACAGACTAATATTAAACACTCACAGGTGTTCGATCAATTAAATACAAAGCTTAGGTAGGCAGTTTACTGTAGAGTAGAGGGAAATTGTAGTGTCTCTACGTTGGTAAAGAATGGTTCCCACATCCGGTAGAATTATAGGGTATATTTTACCTTCTCTAATTTATTAAAGTGTAAGACATCTTTAATCCACACAAAATGAGAGGGAGGGGTGGGCGACTTCCACAGAAGTCTTGCCAACATACTCACAAAGGCTGCAAAGTCAGATATGTATTTTGGTAATATTATAGTATTTTATTTTATTTATTTATTTCACCTTTATTTAACCAGGTATGCCAGTTTAGAAGAAGTTCTCATTTACAACTGCGACCTGGCCAAGATAAAGCAAAGCAGTGTGACAAAAACAACAACACAGAGTTACACATGGGATAGACAAAAGTACAGTCAATAACACAATAGAAAAATCTATATACAGTGTGTGCAAATGTAGTAAGATTAGGGAGGTAAGGCAATAAATAGACCATAGTGGCGAATTAATTACATGTTAGCATTAACACTGGAGTGATAGATGTGCAGATGATGATGTGCAAGTAGAGATGTTGGGGTGCAAAAGAGCAAAATAAATAACAATTTGGAGATGAGGTAGTTGGGTGGGCTATTTACAGATGGGCTGTGTACAGGTGCAGTGATCGGAAAGCTGCTCTGACAGCTGATGCTAGTGAGGGAGATATAAGTCTCCAGCTTGAATGACTTTTGCAATTCGTTCCAGTCATTGGCAGCAGAGAACTGGAAGGAAAGGCGGCCAAAGAGGTATTGGCTTTGTCGGCAAGGTATATCAGGTATTACCCCAAATAATGATGTTATAGCAGTAGGAGCAAAAGGCACTTGTAATAATTTACACATGGTATCAAAGATGGCAGACCAGTAGTTATGTAGAGAAGAGCAGGACCAAAACATTTGTATTAATGAAGCAGGGGCTTGCCGACACCTGTCGCAAACAGGGTCGACATCAGGATAGATCTTAGAAAGCCTGAGTTTAATAGCTGCGAATGAAGGATTGTGAAGAGAGTACATTTGATCATAGCTATAAGAAATAATACCTTTTACTGTTGGGGATGGTGTGAAAAATGCATCAGGGGAGGGCCCACAGGAATAGTGGGGAATTGAGAGGTCATGTCATGGACAAACCTGAGCACTTGTAGATATGTAAAGAAATGACTATTCGGAAAATAGAATTTAGCTGAGAGTTGTTGGAACGATGCAAACGTGCCGTCAATATACAATGGCATTGAGGAATACACCACCTCAGTCATGGGCTTCATCAATAAGTGCATCGATGACGTCGTCCCCACAGTGATTGTGCGTACATATCCCAACCAGAAGCCAGGGATTACAGGCAACATCCGCATCGAGCTAAAGGCTAGAGCTGCTGCTTTCAAGGAGCGAGAGACTACTCCGTACGCTTATAAGAAATCCCGCTATGCCCTCAGACGAACAATCAAACAAGCAAAGCGCCAATACAGGATTAAGATTGAATCTTACTACACTGGCTCTGATGCTCGTCGGATGTGGCAGGGCTTGAAAACTATTACAGACTACAAAGGGAAACCCAGAAGCGATCTGCCCAGTGACGCGAGTCTACCAGATGAGATAAATGCCTTTTATGCTCGCTTCGAGGCAAGCAACACTGAAGAATGCACGAGAGCACCGCTGTTCTGGATGACTGTGTGATAACACTCTCGGTAGCTGATGTGAACAAAACATTTAAACAGGTCAACATTCACAAAGCCGTGGGGCCAGACGAATTACCAGGACGTGTACTCAAAGCATGCGCGGATCAACTTCACTGACATTTTCAACCTCTCCCTAACCGAGTCTGTAATACCTACATTTTTCAAGCAGACCAGCATAGTCCCTGTGCCCAAGAAAGCGAAGGTAACCTACCTAAATGATTACCGCCCTGTGGCACTCACGTCGGTAGCCATGAAGTGCTTTGAAAGGCTGGTCATGGCTCACATCAACAGCATCCTGCCGGACACCCTATACCCACTCCAATTCGCATACCGCCCCAACAGATCAACAGATGATGCAATCTCAATCGCACTCCACACTTCCCTTTCTCACCTGGACAAAAGAAACACCTATGTGAGAATGCTGTTCATTGACTACAGCTCCGCATTCAAACCATAGTGCCCACGAAGCTCACCAGTAAGCTAAGGACTCTGGGACTAAACACCTCCCTCTGCAACTGGATCCTGGACATCCTGACGGGCCGCCCCAGGTGGTAAGGGTAGGCAACAACACGTCTGCCATGCTTATCCTTAACACTGGGGCCCCTCAGGGGTGTGTACTTAATCCCCTCCTGTATTCCCTGTTCACCCACGACTGCACGGCCAGGCACAACTCCAACATCATCTTTAAGTTTGCTGATGACACAACAGTGGTAGGCCTGATCACCGACAACGATGAGACAGCCTATAGGGAGGAGGTCAGAGACCTGGCAGTGTGGTGCCAAGAAAACAACCTCTCCCTCAACGTAATCAAGACAAAGGAGATGATTGTGGACTACAGGATAAAGAGGACCGAGCACGCCCCCATTCTCATCAACGGGGCTGTAGTGGAGCAGGTTGTGAGCTTCAAGTTCCTTGGTGTAAGCATTTCACTGTTGTATTCGGCGCATGTGACTAATACAATTTGATTTGATGTTAGTTTGTACATCTCAATTGTCAGTAGAAACCTCATTTCTTTAAGCAAGTCAGTCATATCAGCTACAGTACCAGTCAAAAGTTTGGACACACTTACTCATTCAAGGGTTTTTCTTTATTTTGACTATTTTCTACATTTTAGAATAATAGTGAAGACATCAAAACTATGAAATAACACATATAGAAACATGTTGTAACCAAAAAAGTGTTAAACAAATCAAATTATATTTTATATTTGAGATTCTTCAGTATCCACCTGTCACGTCCTGACCAGTATAAGGGTTATTTGTTATTGTAGTTTGGTCAGGACGTGGCAGAGGGTATTTTGTTTATGTGGTTCGGGGTGGGAGATTGTTTCTTGTTTTGCCTGTGTGAGCCTGACAAGACTGTTTTGTTGTTCGTGTGTTTTTTCGGTTTGTTATTTTGGTGTTCTCTTTATTTAAAAATAAATAACAAGATGAGCATCCACATTCCTGCTGCGTTTTGGTCCTCTATTCCCGACGACAGCCGTTACACCACCCTTTGCCTTGATGACAGCTCTTGGCATTTTCTCAGGCAGCTTCATGAGGTAGTTACCTGGAATGCATTTCAATTAGCAGGTGTGCCTTGTTAAAAGTTAATTTGTAGAATTTCTTTGCTTCTTAATGCGTTTGAGACAATCAGTTGTGTTGTGACAAGGTAGGGTTGGTATACAGAAGATAACCTTATTTGGTAAAAGACCAAGTCCATATTATGGCAAGAACAGCTCAAATAAGCAAAGCGAAACGACAGTCCATCATTACTGTAACACATGAAGGTCAGTCAACGCGGAACATTTCAAGAACATTGAAAGTTTCTTCAAGTGCAGTCACAAAAAACATCAAGCGCTATGATGAAACTGGTTCTCATGAGGACTGCCACTGGAAAGGAAGAACCAGAGTTACCTCTGCTGCAGAGGATATTTTCATTAGAATTACCAGCCTCAGAAATTGCAGCCCAAATAAATGCTTCACAGAGTTTAAGTAACAGACAGATCTCAACATCAACTGTTCAGAGGAGACTGTGTGAATCAGACCTTCATGTTTGAATTTCTGCGAAGAAACCACTACTAACGGACACCAATAAGAAGAAGAGACTGGCTTGCGCCAAGAAACATGAGCAATGGACAACAGACCGGTGGAAATCTGTCCTTTGGTCTAATGAGTCCAAATTTGAGATTTTTGGTTCCAACTGCCGTGCCTATGTGAGACAGAGTAGGTGAACGGATGATCTCCACATGTGTGGTTCCCACCATGAAGCATGAAGGAGTAGGTGTGATGGTGTAGGGGTGCTTTGCTGGTGACACTGTCTGTGATTTATTTAGAATTCAAGGCACACTTAACATCATGGCTACCACAGCATTTTGCAGCTATACGCCATCTCATCTGGTTTGCGTTTAGTGGGACTATCATTTGTTTTTCAACAGGACAATGACCCAACACAGCTCCAGGCTGTTTTAAAGGCTATTTGACCAAGAAGGAGAGTGGCAGAGTCCTGCATCAGATGACCTGGCCTCCACAATCACCCGACCTCAACCCAATTGAGATGGTTTGGGATGAGTTGGACTGCAGAGTCAAGGAAAAGCACCCAACAAGTGCTCAGCATATGTGGGAACTCCTTCAAGACTGTTGAAAAAGCATTACAGGTGAAGCTGGTTGAGAGAATGCCAAGAGTGTGCAAAGCTGTCATCAAGGCAAAGGGTGGCTACTTTGTGTTATTTCATAGTGTTGGTGCTGAAAAGAAATCTCTGCTGTTGGGACAGCTTTATGTAGGCCCTAACAGTTTGTGGGCACATTTTGTCACCTTTATAGTGCAATGAATGTATTGTTTAGTGTTGTGTTGTGTTGTGTAGTAGCTTTACTGGCATGCATCTGAAAAGAAATTGGGGAATTTGCCCCACCAAGATTTACAAGCTAAAATTGCCAGTGACGGCAGGTATAAACAGGGCTAAAGATAACTACAGTACACTGCAGGAACACAGGGCTCCAACTCAGATAAGTTGACCTAGAGTACAGTGCTGTGCGAGTAGAGCTCAGTCCAGTGCCTAAGAGGGAACCTGTCATCTGATATCTCTTCCACACTGTAAACTCACCATGCTGATCCTGTGATCCCCAGTGTTCCCTCCTCATCCATCCTAGGGTTGTTTTGATCTATCCCAGCGTTGATTTGCTCCAGCGCAGCCCAATGTGCTCTGGCCTTTCAGTCTCCACTGGACCTAACCAAGTATGGCATGCTTGTGCCATTCACCCCTTACACACACACACACACACACACACACACACACACACACACACACACACACACACACACACACACACACACACACACACACACACACACACACACACACACACACACACACACACACACACACACACACACACACACACACACACTAACCCTTCTCCCCAGAGAACTAGCCCCTAGGCCCCCATGTTCTTAACGTATCCTTCTGTGCAAGCATTGTCTTCTAGCTCCTCTTCCTCCCTCAGCCGGGAGGTTGTTTGGAGTATTAAGATTGATAGGAAGTCAGGACTGTCCAAGCTCTTCCTTTGCAGTGTCCCCTGGTTGGCATGCATTACATTTCTTGCCCAAAACATCTCCTAAAAGGATTTTGTAGCTCAATAACTTTGTTTGAAGTTACTTTGACATGACTGATTGGGCATGACATTTAAAGCCCTATGTTTCAGAGGGTTAACCATGCAGGTTAGGTTTATTAAGTATCAGTTCTCATAGTAATGTGCACCATAAGTAACAAACTGATTTCACAATTTGCACTTCATCACATTAGTTACATTTTTTACAAATACTGGTCTGATGGTTATGATCCGTTTGCTGCTGTAGCCTACATTTCCTTGAGAGGGTGTCATTTTTTGTAAGAAAATTACTCAAACTTCTAAATGAAACTGGGCCATGCCAATTAAGTCACGCATTATTTTAACAGTGACAATGTGCCAAGTTCCCCTACTCGGTCTTAAAAGGATGGTTCATCAATTTTACATATTTGTTTGGCTACTTTAACAAAATCAAAGTATCGATTGCGGTCACTCCATGTCCATAAACTGCTTTTAAGGTAAGGAAACACATTTCTAAATATGTAAATTCACTGAACTGTCCCTTTTTAAAATAACTAAATAAGTCACAACAAAAAATAATTATTCAATATCTACGTGCAGTCCCTGTGGAGTTTTGCTTGCTTGCTTCAGGAGATTATAATGTGAGTAATTGGACACACACTTGTCCTGCTGTCATGTCAAGATCTATCCGCCGGTCAGGAAATGCCCTTCTGAGCTACTAACTCACTGACTCATACTGTAGGCTCAGTGGAGATGAATTGAGCATGTGAAGTGAGTGCGTAAATGCCGAATTGGGGGCTTTTGGATGAAATATTTAATCCACTATGAGTGAATGTAATGTTTCTCAACATCCTTCAATGATATTTCTCTATCCTCTGTGAAGTCGAATGTCTCTAGTCTCAACATCCTTTTTGAGTTGTGTTCTTGTGCCTGTGGGGGTTCTATGCTTCCCTTTCATTGATTTCATTTCTGTGGTTGTGTCCGCATTCCAAATAGTCAGCTGATTGGGTATGCGGAAATAATTGATGTTACACGGATAAGAGGAATACGGCTAATACTTTATGCTCCATTTACCACAGCCCAAGTGTTTATTTCACCTGATTGCATAAAAGACAATGGTGGAGGGAGCATCATGGAGGAATGGTCCAAAATTCCTCCTGACCCTTGTGTAGGTCTGATCCGCAACTACAGAAAATGTTTGGTTGAGGTTATTGCTGCCAAAGGATGGTCAACCAGTTATTAAATCCAAGGGTTCACATACTTTTCCCAACCTACGCTGTGAATGTTTAAATGATGTATTCAATATAGACAAGAAAAATACAATAATTTGTGTGTTATTAGTTTAAGCATATTGTGTTTGCCTATTGTTGTGAGTTAGATGAACATCAGATCAATTTGTATGACCAATTTATTCAGAAATCCAGGTAATTTCAAAGGGTTCACATACTTTTTGCCACTGTATATATGTGATACGGTAAGAACTCTATGTGCTCTCCTCTCACCTGTGCTAACCCTTCCTTGTCACCTGTGCTACCTATGCATACAAGACCAGTGACCAATGACCAACATATAGTGCCCTCTAGTGTACAAAACAAGTAAAAATAACCCTTGACAGACAACATATATATCATAAACAGGCCAAAATGGCTCCTACAGACAGGGAAACGTGTAGAGTGTAAGAAATGTAGAACGTGTTTTTAAAGGGGCAATCTGGGATTCCAAAAAATGGATGTACCAATCCCAGATTGTCCCTTTAAAAGGGCAGTCACTCCATGTCGGTTTGAAAAATAACAAAGCGACACCCTGCCACTGATTTGGTAAACAGCTTAGGGGTGGAGCTGGAGAAATGTAACGCCTCTCAAACTCATGGACAGAGCTATAGATACAAGGACTGACCATTCATAATATCAAATGTATAGTTTTAACCATGTTTTGAGGCTATACAGTATTTGTATACATTAACGTTGTTGGATTAAAACAAGCTTATATTTTGAGTTCTGGTGGGGCACTACAGATGAACTAAGCTCATGAGGTATCTATAAGTTACAGTATATTCTTCAATAATGAAGGGGTATATGTGACCCGATTCAGGAAACTAGGCGTATGTCGCAAGTCTTGACTTCACAGGAGAGCCGTTTGAACATAAAAAATATTTGTTTTATCAAAATGCGTTTTTGGCCAGAAATGCCTTCTTGAACATGTGAACTTTCATGTGCCTTAGTAACAAACTTGTATGCCATCAAACTTGTATGCCATACGAATACAATTGTTAAATTATGAGCCTTGTTGGTTAAGCCACAGAAAAAGTCAGCAACCTTCCCACTAGCCATGATTGGCTGAGATAATGAGTGGGCTGGACATGCCGAGAGAGGAGTTCGGATTGGTCTGCCATAGAAGCTCTTCAGTCTGTGTTGGTAATCCTGTCGAACGCGGCTTTTTAAAAATGTATTGTGTAGTGGAGCTGCATAAGTGTTGCTCTCCACTTTCTGGAGGATCAAGTTTTGAACTCAGTGGAATTAGGGTATGATAGCTAAAGAGATGGAGGAAACACCTGTCTCGGATTACATCTTCAAACTAAGGGCAACCGTGGCATGGCATTCCTGATGGAGAGACGGGTCAATGCACAATGATGTATACAGGTAAGATAGTCTAGCGTTAGCTAGCTACATTTTCTGATATTACACGTTTTCTAATTTTGACAGAAAGTGGTTTCATTTCAAGTTAAAGTGTACTGTTAGCTAGCTAGCTAACGTTAGCTGGCTGGCTCCCTAGCTGATGTTATCATTTGTTTCCCAGAGCCATTTGCTAATCTAATTAGCTAACATTGAACATGGCTGGTTAGCTCCCAGTACTGTGGCATTGTTGTTTAACTAGCTAATGTTAGTTGGCTGGCTTGTTAGCTAACGTTATGTGACTTGTGTGAACTTACACTTTGTTTACCTAGCTAGGTACATTGTTTACCTAGCTAGCTATATGTCTTAAGCTAAAGTGTAATGTTAGCTAACTAGCTAACGTTAGCTGGCTGGTTCCCTAGTTGACATTATTATTTGTTTCCCAGAGCCATGTGCTGTTCTAGTTAGAGCCTAATGTTAGCTAACTAACATTGAACATGGTTGGTTAGCTCCCAGCACTGTGGCATTGTTGGCACTGTTCATTGTTAAACTAGCTAACGTTGGCTGGCTGGTTGGCTCGTTACGTGACGTGTATACAACACCCTTTGAATATGGCTGGTGTCAGTAAACGTCTGCAAAAAAGTGTAATGACATTGTTGCCAGCAGAGCTGGTTAGGCTGTTTTCATGCTATCCAGAGGTAAACAAATCATCAGCCAGCGTGTCAAGTGTGCGCTTCGAGAGTGAAATGAGATGGCGGGGGGCTAAAGCTTTGGGTGAGGGTGTGAATGATGCTGAATGGGTGTAGACAAAGAAGAGCTCTACAATACATAGCAAAGCATCCAAAGGCGATTTTTTTCAAAAGTGAGTTTACAAGTTGATCAACTTTCAAAGCAGAATTACTTTCCCACTATTTCTCAACATTTGTGTATGATATACCATTTTGTATCTCTGAGTCTCTACTTTTATCTAATGTAATAAACTAAATTTCAAATTTTGCTACATAAGACCGAATCCAGCTGGTGAGTTACATATATCATTCATTTAAACCTCTAAATGGATGTAGCAATTGCAGATTGCCCCTTTAAGTCTTGAATTTCTAATGTAAATGCACCAAGCAAAATGTAATTGAAGTACAGAATTCCATTGAGCACCATACTGTACATTACAGGACAAGTACAGTCCAATAAAAGGTGAAGTCCTTCAGCAGTCACCTAAAAAAACACCCAAAAAGGAAAAGAAAATGTCCTACAGAGAGAGAGTCACAGAGTAAAATACCAGTAAAAGAACCGTTTCTATTTTTACCACTGCACCAAAAAATCTTACCACTCTGGGTTTTTACCAGAGTGATATAATGGAATAATGGAAGCATGCAATGACAACGTTACTACATAGTTGTCTGTTGTTGCAGCTGGAACTTCCATCAGAGAAAGCTATTTGAGGATGACTGGAGGTCCTGTCTCCCCCGGGGCTACGCTTCAGGCTTGCCCGCCTCTGAACATCGACATCTCAAAGTGGAGCCTGAAGTGAACAAAGATTTTACAGCAGAGAGATCAACGACGCAGCTGCATACACGCCTCCATCACTCAACAAGCATAAACGAAACAATGACTTACTGAAGCAGTGTTCTCCACTTCACAGTTCTGATCTTAGAAATCTGTACATTGACAGTGTGTGCATTCTTTTATTCCAGCTCAATATTAAATCACCTAGTTTAATGATTCAGCTAATCCACTAATCATGGTCTTGGTCATTAGTTGACGAGACAAGTCAGGTGTGTTGGTACTGGGTTGAGACTAAAGCCCAAACATACTGCAGCCCTCCATGAATAGGGCTGAAGGACACTGACTTAAAGGGACAACACCCTCCAAAATCAAACTTTGTCAAAACAAGTCTAATGTCAAGATGAGTTCATGTCCCAGGAGATCTGTTTTGTAGATCCAGCTCTATGGCACAATCCAAATTGAATGAATAAGGTAATCACCATAATTTCCACATTTGCGGTGCTTATCTTTTCCATTAATTTGGGGTTGGGCTGGATCTACAAACAAATGGTGTTTTACAAAAAAGGTGCTGTCTAGAACCTAAAAGGGTTCTTTGGCTGTCCCCATACTATAGGAGAACCTTTTCAAGAACCCTTTTTTGTTCCAGGTAGAACCCTTTTGGGTTCTATGCAGAACACTTTCTACAGAGGGTTCTACCTGGAATCCAAAAGGGTTCTACCTGGAACCAAAAAGGGTTCTCCTATGGTGACAGCTGAACAACCCTTATGAAACCCTGTTTTCTAACATGCTGACAACACCGCTCGCATCGTGTGAGCAAGCGTTGCAAAATAAATGTACACATACATGTTATTCAATCATTGCACCCACACTGCTCGTGCGCGTTAACGGACGTCTGCGTGGCCAGGTGCTAAAATAGAACTTTGTTCTATTTGTGACGCTGGACGTGCTGCAAGTCCCGCCTCTCCCATCTACTCATTGGTTTTTAGGAGCGTATACCTACATGGGTGATTGAAAGACGAACTGAGGTCCACACTCCATGCCAGTTGGTAGTGGTAATGCACCTTAAAGTTGATTGCCAACCGCCATATGAAGACCAAAGAAGAAGAAGAAGCCTGAAGGAGGAGAGATTACTAGAAACAAACGTTTACCATTTCATTTGTGGATTAACCTGTTGGGGCTAGGGGGCGGTATTTGCACAGCCGGATAAAAAACATACCCGATTTAAACTGGTTACTACTCTTGCCCAGAAATGAGAATATGCATATAATTAGTAGATTTGGGTAGAAAACACTCTAAAGTTTCTAAAACTGTTTGAATGGTGTCTGTGAGTATAACAGAACTCATATGGCAGGCCAAAACCTGAGAAGATTCCATACAGGAAGTGCCCTGTCTGACAATTTGTTCTCCTTCTGCGGCATCTCTATCGAATATACAGCATCTCCGCTGTAACGTGAAATTTTCTAAGGCTTCCATTGGCTCTCAGAAGGCGCCAGAAAGTGGAATGACATCTCTCCAGTCTCTGGGCGAAAAACAGCAGGAGATTTTGTGAGTGGTCAGGCTGAGAACAGTGACACTGGAGATGCACGTTCATGTGAATTCTCCATGTTTTTCTTTCTCTCTTTGAATGAATACAACGTCGCCCAGTTGGAATATTATCGCTATTTTACGAGAAAAATCGCATAAAAATTTATTTTAAACAGAACTCCTTTATGCAATCGCTATGTCAGATTTTAAAATAGCTTTTCGGCGAAAGCACATTTTGCAATATTCTGAGTACATAGCTCAGGCATCACAGGCTAGCTATTCAGACACCCGCCAACTTCGGGGCTCACTAAACTCAGAATTACTATTAGAAAAATTGGATTACCTTTGCTGTTCTTCGTCAGAATGCACTCCCAGGACTTCTACTTCAACAACAAATGTTGTTTTGGTTCCAAATAATCCATAGTTATATCCAAATACCTCCGTTTTGTTCGCGCGTTCAGGTCACTATCCAAAGGGTAACACGCGAGCGCATTTCGTGACAAAATAATTCTACATGTTCCATTACCGTACTTAGAAGCATTTCAAACGCTGTTTAAAATAAAAGTTTATGCAATTTTTCTCGTAAAATAGCGATAATATTCCAACCGGAAAAAAATGGCGAGGTCTCGTGAACGCGCATCTCCAGTCTCTCTGTCACCAGGCAGTCCACTGACAAACTGAGCTGCTGTTATCTGCCCAGAGACAGGAGACGCGTCAATCCGGTTTCTGAAGGCTTTAGAGAGCCAATGGAAGCCTTAGAAAGTGTCACGTAACAGCACAGATACTCTAATTTCGATAGAGATGCAACAGAAGGACTACAAATTGTCAGACAGGCCACTTCCTGCTTGGAATCTTCTCAGGTTTTTGCCTGCCATATGAGTTCTGTTATACTCACAGACACCATTCAAACAGTTTTAGAAACTTTAGGAGTGTTTTCTATCCAAATCTACTAATAATATGCATATTCTCGTTTCTGGGAAAGAGTAGTAACCAGTTTAAATCGGTTACGTTTTTTTATCCGGCCGTGAAAATGCTGCCCCCTATCCCAGACAGGTTCATGTTTTTTGACCTGTCCCCAAATTAATATAGTTGGTTCAGAGTTTGTTTTGATATTTTAACCTAAGTGTCCTGATCGCGTCCTGTGTGGGGGGACAGAATCAACATGCGCGCCATGGCGAACACGGACGCACACGCACGTACGGTCTGGTCAGCAGGTAGGAGTGTATTCTAGTGACAACCATAGCGAGCATGTCAGTAAGCTCTCACAGCATACCCATTAGGCTTCGCTGCTCTTGGTGGAATGGCTTTAGATTTTGACTGAGGGATGCAAGATTGCTCATTTGAAACCATCCCTTCCTCTGCCTACAAGACAGTACAATGAGAATTTTGTACATCTATGATTCCATCGTATTGGTCAGACAGCATAACGTGATAACTTGGCATGGTATCATTCTGCAATATGACGATAGTAATACAACCAATTTGGAGGCCTTTCCTCCCTGTATGACTTGATAATGAACTTACAGTACTTGACATAGAGTATATTCCGATATTCGATGAATATAATTTTCATAGATGCTAGATTGCAAAACTTTATGCCTCAAAAAGGTTGAGGAAAATTGAAATTGTCACATTCTGTATGACATTTAAATGACTTTGCAATGCTAAAGGCTTGTAAGGGGACAGGCATTGTCAAGCATGTACACACACAAACACACACAAACACACACACACACTTTCTGTCATGTCATTGGTCTATTGGGACCTTGCGTGAGAACAAGAAGGTTTGAATCTTAAATGCATTTAACCTCCAGCCTGGAATGGCTGTTAATTTCACTGGGTTAATTTGATTATTGATGCATGAACAGACAATACCCACCCACACATTCCCATCCACACACACATATGCAAGCGTGTACGGTCGCACATGCGCACATACACACACACGCAGACACACACACGTCATTCAACAAGCCTCTGTATACTCAGACTGGCTGATAAGAATACACACTGACAAATATCATCACAAGCACACACTCACACACACCGAACACACACACACACACCAAACACACACACCAGTGCCTGCCCACTGGGCACAGACGTCAGTTCAATGTCTATTTTTGAATTAAATTTGGTTGAGTTGTCAACTAACGTGAATTCAACAAAAAATGTTACCATGACATTGGATTTAGGTTAAAAGTTAGGTGAAAAAAACCTCAAAATTCCCTTATGTTGTTGACGTTTTGGAAACCCAATCATTTTCCCACATTGATAACATAAAAATAATATAATGACGTGGAGACAACACTGATTCAACCAGTTTTTGCCCAGTGGGTGGCTGCCAAAGAGCCCCTGTCACTGGCATCCCCCTGGCAGCGGTGGAATTTCAACACTGATCTCCTTCCACGCAATAAGCTACTGTCACCTCCGTGAACAGTCACAAGTCTCAGCTCCTCCAACGCCAGCCATGCTATATACACACACACACACACACACACACACACACACACACACACACACACACACACACACACACACACACACACACACACCTACACACAAACGTGTGCTCGCACACACACAGAGACACACCCCGATACACACACACACACACCCCAACACACATACACACACAAACACACACAGATACCCCCGTTCCACACACACTGCCCCCATATGCACACACGGCAGCCCCAGAAATGTCAAGTGGAAAGGAAGGCGCCTTGTCACAAAGGCCAAGCCAACTACTGTAAAGGTCAGTTCCAGAATCCACCTCTCAAATGGAACCCTATTCCCTATGTAGTACACTTCTTTTGACCAGGGCCCATAGGGCTGTAGTCAGAAGTAGGGCACTATTTAGGAAATGGATTGCCATTTGGGACACAGTCACAGACTTCCTGGAGATAGCCGTCATTAACTGTCAAACTGAAAAGAAGGTCTTCATGTACCATTTTACTATGTACTTTTTAAAAATAAAACCTGCTGTAAGTGATGTGGGTAAGTGTTTTAGGTCACAACTACCATAACTGCTTTTTCCTGTGCAGTAAAGTAACGTGTTACCCATGAAAATATAGTGTAATTGAAAAATATGATTCTAGTTCTTTGGATTTCAAAGGCAATGGAGGGAGGGGCTTGCGTTGAGAAGTGCTGTCTTTGTTTTCCTTCTTTTGATACAGTTTTTTACAAGTGAACCATAAATCAAATGAAAAGAGCAGCCACAATTCTAACCGACAGACAATAATATCTGTTGTACACAATACTGTACATTTCTAGCTGAGCATTCTGTAATGGGGCCCTTCAGAACAGACTCCTGATTAAAGTTAGATGGGATTCTTGGTATCCTAGATGACCTATGCCCTTAAAGGTGAAAGGCAAAGGATTCCTGGTTTGACATTTAAAAAAATAAAAATACAGATAAATATATTACATTTTGTTTAGACTCGAGCGATACTTTTCTATGTGTGAGCATGCGTGTGCTTTCTATCAACACAATGGGAAAGGAAAGCAAGCGCATGCTCGCACATGGAAAAGTATCGCTCGAGTCCAACATAATGGATTATAAGGTTGTGAAATTCAGAATGACACATGTTCATGTGTACAACATCTAAAGACCTACATCTCTATACTGAGAGCTTTGCCATTTCTAAAATCAAATCAAACTTTATTTGTCACATGCGCCGAATACAACAAGTGTAGACCATACCGTGAAATGCTTACTTACAAGCCCTTAACTAACAGTGCAGTTCAAGAAAAGTTAAGAACATTTTTACGAATAAACTAAAGTAAAAAATTACAAATTAAAAGTAACACAATAACAAACAGTAACGAGGCTATGTACAGGGGGTACCGGTACCAAGTCAGTGTGCGGGGGTACAGGTTAGTTGAGGTAATTTGTAGATGTAGGTAGGGGTGAAGTGACTATGCATAGATAATAAACAGCGAGTGGCAGCAGTGTACAAAACAAATGGAATGGAGGGGTGGTCAATGTAATAGTTTGTGGCCATTTGGTTAATAGTTCAGCAGTCTTATGGCATGGGGGTAGAAGATGTTAAGGAGCCTTTTGGTCCTAGACTTGGTGCTCCGGTACCACTTTCCGTGTGAAAGCCAAGAAAACAGTCTATGACTTGGGAGACCAGAGTCTCTGACAATTTTATGGGCTTTCATCTGACACGCCTATTATATAGGTCCTGGATTGCAGGAAGCTTGGCCCCAGTGATTTACTGGGCCGTACGCACTACCCTCTGTAGCGCCTTACAGGTCAAAGGCCGAGCAATTGCCATACCAGGCGGTGATGCAACCATTCAGGATGCTCTCGATGGTACAGCTGTGGAACTTTTTGAGGATCTGGGGACCCATGCCAAATCTTTTCAGTCTCCTGAAGGGGAAAAGGTTTTGTGTGCCCTCTTCACGACTGTCTTGGTGTGTTTGGACCATGATAAATCGTTGGTGATGTGGACACCAAGGAACTTGAAACTCTCGACCCGCTCCACTACTGCCCTGTTGATGTTAATGAGGGCCTGTTCGGCTCGCCTTTTTCTGTAGTCCACGATCAGCTCCTTTGTCTTGCTCACATTGAGCGAGAGGTTGTTGTCCTGGCACCACACTGCCAGTTCTCTGACCTCCTCCCTATAGGCTGTCTCATCATTGTCGGTGATCAGGCCTACCACTGTTGTGTCATCAACAAACTTAATGAAGGTGTTGGAGTTGTGTTTGGCCACGCAGTCGTGGGTGAACAGGGAGTACAGGAGAGAACTAAGTACACACCCCTGAGGGGCCCCAGTGTTGAGGATCAGCGTGGCAGATGTTTTGTTGCCTACCTTTACCACCTGGGGGCGGCCGTCAGGATGTCCAGGATCCAGTTGCAGAGGGAGGTGTTTAGTCCCAGAGTCCTTAGCTTAGTGATGAGTCGTGGGCACTATGGTGTTGAACGCTGAGCTGTAGTCAATGAACAGCATTCTCACATAGGTGCTCCTTTTGTCCAGGTGGGAAAGGGAAGTGTGGAGTGTGATTGAGATGACATCATCTGTGGATCTGTTGGGGTGGTATGCAAATTGGAGTGGGTCTAGGGTATCCGGGAGGATGCTGTTGATGTGAGCCATGACCAGCCTTTCAAAGCACCTCATGGCTACCGACGTGAGTGCTACGGGGCCGTAATCATTTAGGCAGGTTACCTTCGCTTCCTTGGGCACAGGGACTATGCTGGTCTGCTTGAAACATGTAGGTATTACAGACTCAGTCAGGGAGAGGTTAAAAATGTCAGTGAAGACACTTGCCAGTTGGTTCGCGCATGCTTTGAGTACACGTCCTGGTAATCTTTCTGGCCCCGCGGCTTTGTGAATGTTGACCTGTTTAAAGGTCTTAGTCACATCGGCTACCGAGAGCCTTATCAAACAGTCATCCAGAACAGCTGGTGCTCTCGTGCATGCTTCAGTGTTGCTTGCCTCGAAGCGAGCATAAAAGGCATTTAGCTCGTCTGGTAGGCTCGCGTCACTGGGCAGCTCGCGTCTGGGTTTCCCTTTGTAGTCTGTAATAGTTTTTAAGTGTTCCTGAAGGGGTTGGCTTTAAAGCAAAAACGACACATTTCGGTGATCTGAAAGCCCTCTCACAAAAACTTTTGACACGCCAGTGATTGAAAGATCAATCCCAAAGTGTTCAACCAACATGCCAAACTCTAACTTTGAATCTATCTTGACATTTACACTGTCCCTTTTACTGTCAAAAGAAGTTGCAGAATCGAGTCACTCAAGTGTTGATTTTTCCTTCAAATGTGACAAATAAGCTGGCCCACTTTCCTGCTGAGAAGATACCCTGCCAAGCATTTACGACGTCCTGCTATTTCTCTAAATATTTCTATGCTCTCCCTAGACATGGAGGGAGAAATGCTTGCAGTAGCAGCAGCAGCAGTGATACCTCAACGACTCATGCCAGTTGTCCCTAGACATTGATCTTGGGTCAGTGTTGCATTTCACCCAATAATGGTTAAGGTTAGTATTTGGGGAGGAGAAGCTGATCCTAGATCTGTACCTAGAGGAAACTTCACCCTGGAGCACCTCAGTGACTCACGTTCCAGAACAGGGAGAATGGTCCCAGACGGCACTGTGTGATGATGTCATAAGCCCTGGAGCGGCTCCTGAAAGCAAAAGGAAGACAGGTATGCATTAGCCCCTTAAACCAGACTGAGTGAGCCCAGCGGCCAATCTGGTTGAGTTCAGCAGTCAATAATGTTGACCATGCTAGGCATGCATAGCTACATATTCCAAAATTAAAAGTGTAGAATTCAGACTTGGGATAGTAATGTTTATGCCACTGCCTTCATTTATAAGTACATGCACAAACACACACAAGCACACCCCTCATAGTACACAGTAGGCCTATTTTACAGCGTCACTCACAACTGGGGCAAGAAGCCACGGGAGAAAATAACATTTGGAAAAAACTACAAATATAAAGCAGTCTGTGAAAGAGACAGGAAGCATTATGAATTCACAAAAAAAACATGGGAAATCTCTGGAAGCATGTGCTACTTGAGTAATGGTGTGAAAAGTAAAACTTGCAACAAATAACCCTCACACGAGCAAGGCAAATTTAACCATTTGGGACTTGAATCAGCCTAGTGCTTAAAGATTCATTACTTAAGAATCAGGTCGCTGTGCTGCCACCCCAAAACACTGTGACATGCAGACTGGTAGTAGCTAGAAAACAAACTAAATAAATAAAAAGAAGGAAATTACAATAAAGTCTTGGCAGTGATGGCTTGACTACTGTAAACTCACAGGCAGCCAATGCAGAGACCTAAAAACCGATGTAATGTTTGCTCTCCGTCTGGTCTTGGTCAGTACCCGTGCTGCATCATTCTGTATGTTTTGCAGTTGACCAATGGCTTTCTTGGGTAGACCAGACAGGAGAGCTTGACTACTGTAATACTCTCCTGTCTGGTCTACCCAAGAAAGCCATTGGCAAAACATACAGAATGCTCCAGCACGGGTACTGACCATGACCAGACGGAGAGCACACAGTACACCGGTTTTAAGGTCTCTGCACTGGCTGCCTGTGAGTTTCAGAATTCATTTGAAGATTATTTTATTGGTTTTTAAATCAATCCACAATTGTGCACCCCAATACATGTCAGAAATGCTTTTATGTGTCCAGTAGGTCCCTCAGGTCCTCTGGCACTGGCCTTTTAACCATCCCAAAGTCATAGAGAGGCATTCTTTAGTTATTATGCTCCAGGCCTCTGGAATAGCCTGCCAGAGAACCTGAGTGGGGCCGAAACTGTGGACATATTTAAAAGAGATCTTAAAACACATATTTTTAGCTTTACTTTTCCTTAGGGTGCTTTTTTAGTTTTTCAGTTTTGTCATAATTTTTTTTTAATCTTATGTTTGTTGTGTAGTAAATATTTCAGCTTTTATTTTCTTTTTTTTTCCTTCTGTGAAGCACATTGCGTTGCATTCCATGTCTGAAATGTGATCTATAAATAAAGCTTGATTTGATGGGTCTCAGACATATGTTTTTTTTGCATGTGCTCGCTGTTTAGGTATATTTTAAAATAAACCACAACCAATTACATCTGTGAGAATAATAAACCAATAAGCACACTTAAAATAAACTGTAATAATAAGCATAACCTTAACCATAGCAATAAACTTAAGGATAACCATAACCATGTAACTTGCTCCATTTTTGCAATACTGTGCATGCATTTTCACCATAAGCATAACCATATGACTTCCTCCATTTTCCCCATACTGTAGCCTACATGCATTGATTATAGCTTGTGAAATCCAGCCGACTGGAAACTTTGACCACTAGATGAATCAAGTGTACAGAATGTTTTAACCAAGATCATGAACCTTCCATTCACACGCAAACACACACGCGGAGAGATACTTTATGCCTGCAGATAATGGCCAAACCCGATGTAGCCAGAAAAGAGAGAGAGACAGAGAACAGAGAGCGAGAGAGAGAACAGAGAAAAAGGAGAGAAGAGAGAGGGAAAAGGTCACACCAATTAAGCAACACAGAGGTGGCGGAGAGTTCTCCAAATCGTGTCGTGGGGAGGCCAAGCGTGAGGTCCCTGACAGAGGCAATGCTCAACACTGACTCATCAAAAACAGGAGGGATAGATCAAATAAACAACCAAAAAAAGAAAAAACATGTTTTTATTTTGACTATGGTTCCGGGCAACTGCTGTCCCTTGGCTCTCAGCTCTCACATATATTTCACTTTGCAACGGGGGTGATTTCTGTTTACAAATTTCACATGCGCCAAAGTGATGCAACTAGGGCACACTGGCAGATGGGAGAGGTTAGTTTGTGTAAATCATGAGAGGACGAGCCCCTCCCCACCGACTACTAGAGGCACAGTGAAGCGCAGATTGTCAACCAGACAGACGCCTTGTTGACCTGTTGCAATGCATTCATCCACCAGGCGGGAGCGTAACTACTCAAAATCTAAATTGGAGCAATGATGAGCCCAAGTTTGGGTCGTGTTCATTAGGACATTCAACAGAAAATGTTTTTAAATGTTTTAAAACAAGCTGTTCTTATTGGACAAGTACAGATAGTACCTCCCCATTTCACTCTATTTAGGTGCGTTTCCCTCCGTTTCATGCCTACCCAACACAACTATGGTCTAGTTGTAGTGCTAAGGCGAACCTGCCCATCAAACTGGGACAAACATCAAACGTATGTCTGGAAGCGCAATGTAGAAAAACCCACTATCTGTGTCTAACAACTGAACACTGGTCTGAGTTACAGTAAGCATAGATGATGCTTGTTTAATTTCATTAACCTCGACAACACTGCAGAAATAGTGACTTCAGTCGATTGATGTGGTTCTTTTTCAAACAGTTTTGTAGTGACATTTTATTTTCTATCTGTACTGTACTGTATGTATGTAAGACTGAATTTGCTGAGCACCAATTGCCTGTATTACAGCGACCTCTACTGGAAGCATGTGTGGTTTTCGTGACAGCTCTTTTGAAGTGATGAGATGACAGACATCTTTGTTATGATGATAATAACATCATTGACTTGACGTTTGACATCAAGATATGCTGTGATGTTTGTGTGACACTGGATATTTCATTAAATAGTGCAGGAAAAATAAATACTATGCGATATCTTTACATTTGTATGTTTTCACCAGTAGATCTGTTTTTCTCTTATTTTGCACTTTGTTTCCTCTCTTTACATTTTAGCAGACGCTCTTATCTAAAGCGACTTACAGTAGTGAGTGCATTCATATCATTTCATGCATTTTTTTTTTTGTACTGGCCCCCCGTGGGAATCGAACACACAACCCTGGCGTTGCACACACCATGCTCTACCAACTGAGCCACAGGGAAGACCTCTCTTATATTGTGAACTTTAGTTATGATGATTAGCACCCAACCACAGAATTATAGACAATACAATATCACCTCAAAATAATCTCCATCCAGTACATTTGATACACTGTGACACCGAGGGAAAAAACAAGGGAAAGGTTGTAGCCTATACATTAACTGTAAATCATCAAGCACATATAAACGACCAGAAAAGTAGCTGAGCCACAAAATCAACACAGTTTAGCCAGCATTTCACCAACTAGATGAGACTCTTAATGACAACCATGAACACAAATGAGGTCATATGAGGTCTTGAGCGGCCCATCAGTAAACAATAGCTACAGGCCCAATAGCCACAGGAAGGAGGGTTTAGCACTTGGATCTATTTTTACTACGGCAATTAACATCAAAGAATGTGATATCTCTCCATTCTTTGGCCACAGTCTGACACGTAGCTTCGTCGAATGTTGGATGGCTCCTTTCAACGCTGCTGCTATCACTTGGCTTGTCTCTATCTGTTGCAAGAGCATACCTCCACGATACAGATAGAAGGGAGATTGTGGTGTGAGAGAGGAAGGGAGAGGGAGATATAAAGAGAGAGCAAGAGAGAGAGTGTGTGTGTGTGTGTGTGTGTGTGTGTGTGTGTGTGTGTGTGTGTGTGTGTGTGTGTGTGTGTAAAACCTTCTTGTGAAAACCTTCTTATAACCTTATAATAATGTTATTTCATAACCACAATAGAAAGAGTATACAGAGTATACTGTATGGGAAATGTATCAGTGGAGTTCAGGGTTGGGGTTGGGGTCAATTCCAGGAAGTAAACTGAAAGTCCAATCCCCCCCCCAAATTTTTTGGGTTTTATCTTATAGGAGGCAATGAGGAAATTTGAATTGATATTGGAGAATTTACTTTTTGTATTGACTGAATTGATGGAGTTGCTACAGTAAACTTTGTGCTCTCTTTAAATGTGAACCTTTGCACTCTATGCTAGTTCAGGAAACACTGTTAATATCTCATTGGACATTTTCATTTCTTTACTGAAACAAAAAAAACATGTTTAGAAGCGTGTTTAAGACGTAAAAATTGAATAATGTGTCCTAATTAACAGTTTTATTTCATAAAGACCATGTTTTTGGGCCATCTTTCCATCATACATGTGTTTATGTCTTTTATGAAATTACTGTATATTGAGTTGCCACAACTTAATTGGTTTAAAGTGTGTTGAGTTGTTGCAACTTAATAGGATTAGTGCAATCGGTTTCCTTAAGCCATTTGAGTAGCAAGTTTTCATGTTCAAGTGAGCTTGTGAGGACAGACGCTGGGAGACGAGAAGCAAATGCATGGAGTGAATATTTAATAAATAACAGACATGAAACAAAACAGGGACAACGTCTGGACAATGGGAACAAGACGACATTAATGCAGACACAGGGAAGAAACTGAGGAAGTGACAGATATAGTGGAGGCAATCAATAAGGTAATAGAGTCCAGGTGAGTCCCATGAAGCGCTGATGCCCATAATGATGGTGACAGGTGTGCGTAATGATGGGAAGCCTGGCGCCATCGAGCACCAGACAGGAGGAGCGGGAGCATGCGTGACAGAGCTTAACTCATTTGTGTTAGCCAACTTCACTCAAAAGTGTTATGTTACAATAACATAGTATATTTAAGTAAAGTCGACAACATTTCAGTACACTTCACTTAATTATTCAGGTAAAGTCAACACCACTGTGTACACCATTGTGTAATTTGGGGCGGCAGGTAGCCTAGTGGTAGAGCGCTGGGTCAGTAACCAAAATGTTGCTAGATCGAATCCTCGAGCTGACAAGGTAAAAATCTGTCGTTCTGCCCCTGAACAAGGCAGCTAACCCACTGTTCCTAGGCTGTCATCGTAAATAAGAATTTGTTCTTAACTGACTTGCCTAGTTAAATAAATAAATCTTACATTTACGTTGTTTATTTAAGTACGGTTAACAAGAACACTTGTTATGCTTACTCAAACATCGGCAGTATAGTATACTCAAATTAGATATTTTTTTAACTCAAATTTTTCAATGCAAATCGGTTTCCTCAAATCATTTGAGTAAAATTAACTAATCAGGTTTTACAGTGCCAGTTGCCCTATGCATGCATGGGTGCATGTGAAAATATGTTATAAATATGTTTGGGAAAACCTGTTTATTACCTCATAACAATGGGGTAGAGTATAGCTGTCCTATGGCCTGAAACATTGCTGACATTTGTCTACCTTATGACAATCTTATGTCTACCTTATGACTTACGACAGGGTAGTTATGTCTAGCTTATGACAAGTTGTTATGTTTACCTTGTGACAGAGAGGTGCCTGGCAGTGCCCATGGTTGTGTGATTCGTGGGACCGTTTGGTTTATTTAAGGTGACGAGGAGAAAGGGAAGATAAAAAGAGAGAGAGCGAGAGAGAGAGAAAAGACAGCACACCTGACTTCCTCCACAATAAACAGTTGGGATCCATCCCAAATGGCACCCTATTTCCTATGTAGTGCTTAGGGCTCTGGGCCATAGGGCTCTGGTCAAAAGTGCATTAGATAGGGAAGAATACAGGGTGCCATTTCAGACGCAACCTCGAAAATGAGCTGGCGTGGTAGGCGGCCAAGAATATTAAAACGCCTACCCAAATCGACAAAGCCTCAACAAGACACCGGGTCCCTTGTTTTCCATGGGAGCGGTGAACCGCATAAGCGACACAAAAATGAGGACAAAACAGAGACGGTTAAATAGTATATTAATGACCTCCAGCTTTTGCGGCACCTTCTAAAATGATTGGTATATTGTGATACCCTCTAATGGAGGTGGTAATAGAGCAGCATGTAGATAGGGGCAGGAATTTATATCTGGTATGCATCTGATTAAAAAAAACCCAGTGCTCTTATCACTTTGGGTCGACTGGCCCTTTCTTAGCGAGACAATACCTCATAGACTGAGAGATGTGGGAGTTTATGTGGGTCGTGAATGTGCTGTTGTTTGAGTCCTCTCTCCACGTTCTCTTTAAATGCTTACGCCCTTCTACTGTAAAGGTATGGCTTATTCAAAGCCCCCATGTGAGAATAATGGATAAATTGCAAAGATTTAAGGATAGCTTGGACCATTTATCCATAAATAGGCTGGGTTCATTCTATCCAATCATTGATTATGATTTTGACTCTGCCTCCATAATGAGCTGGTGTTGTGCACTTTTCATTCATAACACTGCAAAAGGTCACTTTCAGACAGCTGTTTTGCATATACGTGCATCGGAGAGGTACACACAACTGCAAGCCAAAACTGGCAATGCAATACTGTGACGCTTCCAACACCAGGTCTACCTGCAGGTGCCAACGTCAGTACCGCCATGGCAGGCCCTAACAAAGCGTTCAGTGTTGGGGCGAGCAAAGTCGCTGCCGCCGTCAGATTGAGCGGAAAGGACAAGGTGAGTTATTGCCAAACATACCCTGTGCCCCAGAGCCAATGTTGTTGAGTCATTGTATATGTGACAGTAAAGTGGGCCAAATAAGCAACTGAGGAGATGACAGTAAGGCTGGCCATGAAGTGAATTTAATAGGCCTACCTACTATCCAAACATACTGTACCAGTCAAAAGTTTGGACACACCTACTCATTCAAGGGTTTTTCTTTATTTTTACTATTTTCTACATTGTAGAATAACAGTGAAGGCATCAAAAGTATGAAATAACACATATGGAATCATTTTGGGTCATTGTCTTGTTGAAAAACATATGATAGTCCCACTAAGCCCAAAACAGATGGGATGGCGTATCGCTGCAGAATGCTATGGTAGCCATGCTGGTTAAGTGTGCCTTGAATTCTAAATAAATCACAGACAGTGTCACCAGCAAAGCACCCCCACACCTTCACACCTCCTCCTCCATGCTTCACGGTGGGAACCACACATCATCCGTGGAACCAAAAATCTCAAATTTGGCTTCCTCAGACCAAAGGACAGATTTCCACCAGTATAATGTCCATTGCTGGTGCTTCTTGTCTCAAGAAAGTCTCTTCTTCTTATTGGTGTCCTTTAGTAGTGGTTTCTTTGCAGCAATTCGACTATGACGTCCTGATTCACACAGTCTCCTCTGAACAGTTGATGTTGAGATGTGTCTGTTACTTGAACTCTGTGAAGCATTTATTTGGGCTGCAATCAGAGGTGCAGTTATTTTAAAGAATTTATCCTCTGCATTTATCCTCTGAATTTATCCTCTGAATTTATCCTCTGAATTTATCCTCTCAGAGGTAACGCTGGGTCTTCCTTTCCTGCGGCAGTCCTCATGAGAGCCAGTTTCATCATAGCGCATGATGGTTTTTGCAACTGCACTTGAAGAACCTTTCAAAGTTCTTGACATTTTCCGGATTGACTGAACACGATGTCTTAAAGTAATAATGGACTGTTGTTTCTCTTTGCTTATTTGAGCTGTTCTTGCCATAATATGGACTTGGTCTTTTACCAAATACCGTAGAGCTATCTTCTGTATACCACCCCTATCTTGTCACAAAACAACGGATTGGATCAAACGCATTAAAAAGCAAAGACATTCCACAAATTAACTTTAACAAGGCACAACTGTTAATTTAAATGCATTCCAGGTGACTACCTCATGAAGCTGATTAGAGAATGCCAAGAGTGTGCAAAGCTGTCATCAAGGCAAAGGGTGACTACTTTGAAGAATCTCAAATATAAAATATATTTTGATTTGTTTAACACTTTTTATGGTTACTACATGATTTCATAGTTTTGATGTCTTCACTATTATTCTACAATGTAGAAAATAGTACAAATAAAGAAAAACCCTTGAATGAGTACGTGTTTCCAAACTTTTGACTGGTACTGTACAACGGGGTATTTCAGAATTCAGAGGTGATCGAGTGTATTATAAGGATGTTATAACTACTTATGAGTTGTTATGACAGTTTACAGCAAGTGTTATAATGCACTACAAGGGTAGACCTATCATAAAGCATTATAAATGCATGTGCCTCATAGAAAGTTACTAAAAGTTGTTGTGAAAATAGCCTCCCTTAGCTTATCTAAGATAGCATTAGCAGGAAAAGTTCCAGCAAGCCAACTGTTACTCAGACAGACCTTATCAAAGCACTTTTCATATCAGGGATAATTACGCCCCAGATGTAGCCACTGAGAGATGTTAATGGTTACTGTGCAAACAACAACCACTATAAAGACTTTCCCTGTGGGAGAACATAACATCTTAACCTTTAGGTTTTACAATGTATAATTCAAGTTAAAACTCTACAGTGTTCAAAAGTAGTCAACTGTATTAGTGTTAATTTTCTATTCTTTACAGTTACTGAAGCTCCCTGAAATCTAACACTAATAGTGTTAAATGTAACACTAAAAAGTGTCTATATTGTTCCACACTACACAGAGGTAGCTAACACCGTGTGGTACTTAACAACATCTAAAAAATGTTGCTGTGAGATAACTGCCACAATGTTGGGCTGTCGATCAATTTAGAAAAGTTGATGAAAACTATATTATTTTTTAAGAAAGCTTGAATTGTTGGGAAAGGGCAAGTGGTCAAGTCAGCTTAGATGAAAAAGCAATTACCCCGGGACTGTAATCTAAAATTAACTTCAAGATAACTACAGTAAAAAGCAGTTGGAAAAGCCCCTAATGTTCCCTTCAAAAACATGGCAGACAATATGTCTGCCCCAGACCAATTCTCTACCTCTCTCTAAGATAGCAATGGGAAATAATAATCTTTGAGTAATTTTTTTGTCTTATCCAAGGGTGGCATGTCATAATCAGTGCCTTGGCATACTTCATGTGGTGGCTGAGTTGGCCCTAGTCTAGTGCCTAGAAGAAACTTGGTAACACTTTCTAGTGTTATAATTTACAATAAATATATCATAAGGCATTATGCAATTTTAAGGTATGTGTGCCTCATAGAAAGTGTTACCAAACGTTTCTACTTGGTGATTTGTGTTGTTTTAATTACATTTTTATCCCTCTGATTATACTGCAAAATGTGTATTATCCCTATCCAAATATTTTTGTTGTTGTTGATATTTTAACCATATTTTATTTCAAGTGCATGCTCAACTTTTTAAATGCCCCAACACCCTTTAATTCCAAAGTTGAGCATTATAATTTTGCCTTTAGCAATGATACACTTCCAATTCACGGTTAATTATAACCCTGGCGACAGTAAGGTTGCAGGTTGGTCTTCCTTGATTTTACAATGAAACACATTCATGTCTTTCTCTTCAGGAGAGGTGAAGGTCGAGTGCTATATGAGGTCCTCCTCTCTAAAAAGACTGAAGCCAACTGTGTACGTGCAGCCAGACTCCAGTTCCAACAGTTCCTGTAAGAGTGCCAGTATTTACCAAGCAGGTGTTCAACTCGGTTTAATATTAATCCTAATTTATTATATGCTGCTGGTGTAGTGGAATTTCTAGGTAAAGGAACACGACCTTTCGTCAGTATCTATTTTCAGTGAATGAGTCAAACATCAATGGGTAGTGAACTGCTGTCAACAGTTTTGATAAGGTGTTGCTGTTTATTATCATTACGGTCCAGGTATTTCTGGTTTATGATGTAGGAGATATATTTCAGATTTTCTGATTATTATGATATTATATTTATAATGTTGCATCATATGTTTAAAATCAACTCTGAATATATAGTTGTTTTAATGTTAGGCTATAGTCACTCTTCATCCTAGTATAAAAGTCCATTTGATGAATGACAGCATATTTGGATGAGTGTCCAAAATAGGCTAATTTCATATTGCAACTTAAAAAAGCTTAATTGCTGGTCAAAACACTTTCTATTTAATTATGAAAAGAAGATTGGGAACATGAAATCATGGAATGTACCTAACGACTTCATAACACATTCATAATTTTGTAACACATTTATAGGCAGTAAACATTACATGCTTATGTAAACAACCACTTTAAATAGAAAATAATGAGTGGTTATAGCTTTAATAATGATCTGAATAATAAAAACAACAGCGAATTGGAAAAAACGGCACGCTTTGTTTCTACCTTTGAATGGGCCTTGGCCCTCAGCGGTTGGCTCTGGCCTCGTTATGCTGACGTCAGGGGTTGGGTTACTTTGGACTACGTGTGGAGTGAAGTTGAGGGGGGAGGGGGTGGGGTACGGTGCGTCGGCGCCATGCGACTCGACCAGAACGACACACTGCAAACGAGAGTCAGACAATTGGTTATGTCGTGCTCAAACAATATTTTATCTATTACGAAACCCAAAAGGAGGGCAATTCACCACGTGATTAAATAATTTAGCTGGGATGCCGCCGCTCTCCAATTTCGTTTGTATTGTTTTAGGAGTCTTCCAAAACTTACACGGTAGCAGCGCGTGAAAAGAGCTAGGTTTAAAGGGGTGCTCGCTCTACCTTAAGCATGGAGACGGAGAGCGTAAAGGAAAGCGCCGTCGTGACCGATTTGGACAGGGACCAGCAGTATTGTGAGCTTTGTGGAAAGATGGAAAACCTGCTTAAATGTGGACGATGTCGGAACTCGTTCTACTGTAGTAAAGAACACCAGAAATCGGACTGGAAGAAGCACAAGCAGTTTTGTAAAGAGGCCGGAAAAGCTCAGTGTCAGACGCAGCCCGAATCAACACAACAGCCCGCACGGACTGCGAAAGGAGGGCAAGGCAAGCAGTTAAAAAAGAAAAGCACCGAGCAACAGAATGACACAGCTTCTCAGAGCACCACAAACACTGGACGTTCAAATCCGCCTGCAGATGGCGAAAGAATGAAAGATTTGATCACTTCGGCAACTCGCTCGGGTAGTGTGTCTGACAGCAAGCAGACTGGGGAAGGAATTAAGCTCAGCTATAAGACCAACGGACAAACGATGTCCCCCCCGCAGAAACTGGCTATGAACTATATCGTTCCATGTATGAATAAGCATGGCATCTGTGTTGTTGACAATTTCCTTGGAGAAGAGACTGGACTGAGTATTTTGGAAGATGTGAGAGCCCTCCACAAGACTGGTAAATTTACTGACGGACAGTTGGTTAGTCAAAGAAGCGACTCCACTAAAGATATACGAGGAGACAAAATAACTTGGACTGAAGGAAGAGAGCCTGGTTGTGAGAAGATAGCCTTTCTCATGAGTCGCATGGACGACCTGGTCCGACACTGTAATGGTAAACTGGGAAACTACAGAATAAATGGAAGGACGAAAGTAAGTAAACACTGAAAGTGAGTTGCACATTATTATTAGATGTTAACTTATTGAAATAGTTGTTTATCTTCTCCATTTAGGCCTATTAAAAAGATATGAGTCTTAAACATTTATTTTTGCAGCAACATAATAATCATAATATTGAAAACAGGAATCAAATATTTAAAAATGTGTAATAATGATGGTATAAATATGGTATCATTAATTATACTATTATAAGAATATATAATACATATAATCGTATAATAACATATGCCTATTTTTAATATAATAATTAATAAGAGTAGGCCTATACAACAGTGCATTTGGAAAATATTCAGACCCCTTGATTTTCCCCCACATTTTGTTATGTTACTCTAAATTCTAGATTCTAAAATGTATTAAATTGTTTTTCTCTCCTCAATCTACACACAGTACCCTATAATGACAAAGCAAAAATGTTTTTATAAAATTTAGCAAATGTATAAAAAAAAAACTGAAATATCACAGTTTACATACATTTTTTATTTAACCTTAGCTAAGTCAGTTAAGAACAAATTCTTATTTACAATTACGGCCTACACTGGTCAAACCCGGACGACGCAGGGCCAATTGTGCACCGCACTATGGGACTCCCAATCACGGCTGTATCACGGTTGTGATCCAGCCTGGATTCCAACCAGGGTGTCTGTAGTGACGCCTCTAGCCCTGAGATGCAGTGCCTTAGAACGCTGCGCCACTCGGGAGCCCAGTATTCAGACCCTTTACTCAGTACTTTGTTGAAGCACCTTTGGCAGCGATTACAGCCTCAAGTCTTCTTGGGTAGGACACTACAAGCTTGGCACACCTGTATTTGGGGAGTTTCTCTCATTCCTCTCTGCAGATACTCTCAAGCTCATGTCAGGTTGGATGGGGAGCATCGCTACACAGCTACTTTCAGGTCTCTCCATAAATATTCGATTGGATTCAAGTCCAGGCTCTGGCTGTGCCACTCAAGGACATTCAGAGACTTGTGAACCTGTGTGCTTAGGGTCATTGTCCTGTTGGAAGGTGAACCTTCACCCCAGTCTGAGGTCCTGAGCGCTCTGGAACAGGTTTTCATCAAGGATCTCTCTGTACTTTGCTCTGTTCATCTTTCCCTTGATCCTGCCTTTTGGCAAATTCCTTAAAGGCCTGATTGGTGGAGTGCTGCAGAGATGATTGTCTTTCCGGAAGGTTCTCCCATCTCCACAGAGGAACTCCTGAGTTCTTTCAGAATGACCATCAGGATCTTGGTCACCTCCCTGACCAAGGCCCTACTAACCCGATTGCTCAGTTTGGCTGGGCGGCCAGCTCTAGGAAGACTCTTGATGGTTCCAAACTTCTTCCATTTAAGAATGATGGAGGCCACTGTGTTCTTGGGGACCTTCAATGCTGCAGACATTTTTGCTCTGACATGAACTGGTCAACTGTGGGACCTTATATAGACAGGTGTGTGCCTTTGCAAATCATGTCCAATCAATTGAATTTACCACAGGTGGACTCCAATCAAGTTGTAGAAACATCTCAAGGATGATCAATGGAAACAGGATGCACCATAGCTCAATTTCGAGTCTCATAGCAAAGGGTCTGAATACTTATGTAAATAAAGTATCTGTTTTTTATTTTTAATAAATTAGGAAACATTTCTAAAAACCTGTTTTCGCTTGGTCATTATGGGGTATTGATGAAGAAAAACATGAATTTCATACATTTTAGAATAAGGCTGTAACGTAACAAAATGTGAAAAAAGTCAAGGGGTCTGAATACATTTCGCATACACTGTATAAATGAGAATATTAAAGTATTGTAGCGAATTCGGAAAGTAGCCCTGATATGACTAGAACCGTGGTCTGCAGCTGTGAGGCCGGTTGGACGTACTGCCAAATTCTTTAAAGCGACATTGGAGCCAGTTTATGGTAGAGAAATAAACATTCAATTCTCTGACAACAGCTCTGGTGGACATTCCTGCAGTCAGCATGCCAATTGTCCCCAGCACAAGGTGCACCTATGTAATGATCATGCTTGTTTAATCAGCTTCTTGATATGCCACACCTGTCAGGTGGATGGATTATCTTGGCAAAGGAGATATGCTCACTGACAGGGATGTAAACAAATTTGTGCACAAAATTGGAGAGAAATACACTGTGTGGAACATCTCTGGAATTTTTTATTTCAGCTCATGAAACATGGGACCAACACTTCACACGTTGCGTTAATATCTCGTGTCTCGTGTGGCTCAGTTGGTAAACCATGGTGTTTGCAACGCCAGGGTTGTGGGTTCGATTCCCATTGGGGACCAGTACGGAGAAGAAAAAAAAAAAATGTATGAAATGTATGCATTCACTACTGTAAGTCGCTCTGGATAAGAGCGTCTGCTGAAATGTAGATGTGAAATATATATATTTTCTAGTGTAAATAGTACAGACCCCCCCCCCCCAAAAAAATACTTAAGTAGTACTCTAAAGTAATTTTACTTAAGTACTTTACACCACTACTTGAAACAAAACAGAATCACAATAAAATGACTTGGTGCTTATTGAATTGTTAAATTAATAAATGTAACTATTACTACGATATGCTACTTTCCATATGCTAGGATATTTTAGTTACAGGACAAAAAAAAGTTACAAAAAAATGCATGAAATTAAATGTATTCAATACTGTAAGTCGCTCTGGATAAGAGCGTCTGCTGAATGACTAAAATGTATATGTAAAAAAAACTGAGAGAACGGGGTATTCCCTATTACTGAGGAGTCCAGATTCTCTTTCCCTCCACCACCACCTCCCTTTTTTTGTAGGGATAATGGAGCTCTGTCGTCCTAACAGAGGTTTTTCAGTTTATTTATGAGGAAAGTGGTGGCGGGTGCAAGATTTGATCCCATGCAGTTATTGGCCATGTGTGCTTGGTGGACTACAGCACAGCTACTGTGCCACACACCCTAACAACCTCACTCTTAAACAGTAGAACCGCTGGGCCTCGAGGGACCCCCCTTCAAGCTAATGAGGAGTCATTCTGACTGCAACATTCTAACAGTGTAATTTATATATTTCATATATGCTATCGCAAAACATATTATTTAGTTGTGTTTATGAAAGCCTTGGGTAACATTAGAATACGATTATTTTATTTCAAATAACACATTTTCATTAGTTTATAACAGAAAACACCCAAATAAACTGTATGCTGTATGTAAAAACAGAAAACACCCAAATTCAAGTGTTAAATCCATTTTATTTGTGGATTGCCATTGTTACAACGGTGAAACAGAAAGGATGTGTGTTCGAACACGGTAACAGCTTTTTATAATGACAAAATAAAATAAATACCCCAACCACCAAGACACACGGTCAGCAAGACGTGTGGTCAGATGATGAAACATCATTATAAGCACCAAGTGGCCTTGATAAATAGTAAAAAATCATAACAAAAGCAATAATGGCATTATAATGAATGTGTCTATGACAGCAGTCAAAAACAGTTAATTATTGTCAGCTCGTGCTTACATTGTGTGTACTTTCACTTGCTTGACACACTGACATACAGTGCATTCGGAAAGTATTCAGACCCCTTGGCTTTTTCCACGTTTTGTTACAGCCTTATTCTAAAATATATACATTTAATTCTAGACATTTTTGTAAATGTATTAAAAATATAAAAAGATACCTTATTTACATAACTATTCAGACCCTTTGCTACGAGACCCAAAATTCAGCTCAGGTGCATCCTGTTTCCGTTGATCGTCCTTGAGATCGATTCTACAACTTGATTGGAGTCCATCTGTGGTAAATACAATTGATTGGACATGATTTGGAAAGGCACACACCTGTCTACCTGTCTATATAAGCAAAAACCAAGAAATGAGGTCGAAGGAATTGTCTGTAGAGCTCAGAGACAGCATTGTGTCGAGGCACAGATCTGGGGACGGGGTACCAAAACATGTCTGCAGCATTGAAGGTCCCCAAGAACACAATGGCCTCCATCACTCCAATAAAGTTTTATAGAAAGTTAACAAAAATAGATAAGATCTTGCTACCATGGAAAGGCAAATGCCTTTTATTTGTGGAAAAATCACCCTGATTTAGTCATGTCCCAGTTTACCTATTTGTTTATGGTCTTGCCTACACCTAATGAACAGTTTTTTTTATTATATGGAGAGAAAAAAAAGATTCCATTTTATTTGGAACGGCAAGCCAGAAAATAATTAAAACGGGCCTATTTATATAATGAATATGAATTCGGAGGACAGAAATGAATAAATATTAAAGCATTAGATCTCTCACTGAAGGCTTCAGTCATATAAAAGTTATACTTAAATCCAAATTAGTAACAATGTCTCTGTTCAAGAAAGGCCTTTTTCCCTTTATTCTGATTACAATCTCTCACTTTCAGATATTTGAAAAGGAAATAATCTCCCAAATATCGCTATTTTTAAAACACCATAAAGTTGGTTGCAATTTCAATTTAATCCACCAGAAAAGACAGAACAAATAATACTCAGAACAAATAATACTCAAATAAACTCAAATAAACTCAAATATGCTAATTGATTAAAAAAATATATATTTAAAAACAAAACATTTTTAAAAGGCAATCTTCATAAATTATATCATAAATACAAATGGTAGAGTTATGTCATACATACTTTTTTTCTGGGTGTTCGCAAGCTCATGTTTTTTATTCATACATGCAGCTAACAAAAATGTATATTTCTGCTCTACCCAAAATTACAACCAACTAATTGCAGCATTACTGCAAAAATGGAAGAGGAAAGTGGAAGGGGAAAGCGTAAGTAACTTGTCTGTCGGCCCTGCGTTAAAGACCATAATTGGTTAAAAAAATAGTGATAAATCAAAAAGTATACCAGTTTAATTTAAGGACCAAAAAATTGGTAGCCGTGCCATATGGATTGCAAAATAGTTGGGAAGAGATTTTTTGACGTACCGATTCCATGGCAAATGGTTTCTGAACTGATACGCAAAATGAGGCCGGATTCAAAACGTATATTTTTTTCAATTTAAATTATTATACAAAATTCTTGCAATCAATAGAATGTTATTTATATGGGGGATACAACTTTCCCAGCTCTGCAGATTTTGCTGTGAAGAGGCAGAATCATTAGATCATTTGTTTTGGTACTGTCCATATGTAGCTTGTTTTTGGTCATAGATCCAGGAATGGCTGAAGATTTGCAATATTTACCTGGAGCTAACCCTGCAGATAGCACTACTGTGTGATCTGAAAAGTCATAGTCAGTCAATCAATAATATAATAATACTTTTAGCAAAAAAATGATTTTCAATCTGTAGAAACAATGAGAATAGAAAAGGTTCAGAACTTTTGTGAAACATCACAGCACAGTTGAAAAATATGGTAAATAGAAATCCAATATGGATGGTGTTAAGAGATAGATGGGAGGTTTTGAATGGAGCTGAAGGTTGGGACTAATAACAACAAAGATAACTAATGTAAAACATACTGTGCCTGTAAAACGAATATAGGTTGAGAACTTTTTTTAAAAGAGCGGAGTTTGAGAGATATGGCAAATAGAATGGGCATCAGAAATAGATGGAAGAGGTTGCGGGTAGAGGAAGGACAGGAGTAAAAACAAACAAAATAGAACTATTGTAAAATAGACTGTCCATAAAATGTATATAGTATGTACAGTATAAGATGGAAAAACAGGCGTAAGTGTTGTTGTTCACTAGTTTGCTCCAATTGTGGGAGGGGTGGTAGGGTAATAAAGGAAATATATAAAAAAATTAAAGATATGTATGTATATATTTGCTAAAAAAAATATATGGGGGATTGGAAATGATGCAGACACGTACAATTGATGGAAGCTACAATCTACCCCCCCCCCCCCCCAATGAATACCAACTATTTGGCCCAAATGCCAAGTGTCACGTCTGGAGGAAACCTGGCACCATTCCTACGGTGAAGCATGGTGGCAGCATCATGCTGTGGGGATGTTTTTCAGCGGCAGGGACTGGGAGATTCGTCAGGATCGTGGGAAAGATGAACTGAGCAAAATACAGAGAGATCCTTGTTGAAAACCTGCTCCAGAGCGCTCAGAACATCAGAATGGTGCGAAGATTCACATTCCAACAGGGCAACAGCCCTAAGCACACAGCCAAGACAATTCAGGAGTGGCTTTGGTTCAAGTTTCTGAATGTCCTTGAGAGGCCCGGACTTGAACCCGATCGAACATCTCTGGAGAGACCTAATAATAGCTGTCCAGTGACGCTCCCCATCCAACCTGACAGAGCTGGAGAAGAGAACGTGAGAAACTCCCCAAATACAAGTGTGCCAAGCTTGTAACGTCATACCCAAGAAGACTCGATGCTGTAATTGCTGCCAAAGGTGCTTCAACAAAGTTTTTATTTTGACTATTTTCTACATTGTAGAATAACAGCGAAGACATCAAAACTATGAAATAACACATATGGAATCATGTAGTAACCCCCCAAAAAATATATTTTATATTTGAGATTCTTCAAAGTAGCCACCCTTCGCCTTGATGACAGCATTGCACACTCTTGGCGTTTTAACAACCAGCTTTGTGAGGTAGTCAGTTTGAATGCATTTCAATTAATAGGTGTGCCATGTTAAAAGTTAATTTGTAGAATTTCTTTCCTTAATGCTTTTTAGCCAATCAGTTGTGTTGTAACAAGGTAGGGGTGGTATACAGAAGACAGCCCTATTTGGTAAAAGACCAAGTCCATATTATGGCAAGAACAGCTCAAATAAGCTGAAATAAGTAGAAAATAGTAAACATTAAGAAAACCCCATGAACGAGTAGGTGTGTCCAAACGTTTGACTGGTACTGTATTAAAGTTTATAAAAACATGTTTTTGCTTTGTCATTATGGGGTATTGTGTGTAGATTGATGAGGGAACAAACAATTTCATCAATTTTAGAATGTCTGTAACGTAACAAAATGTGGAAAAGGTCAAGGGGTCTGAATACTTTCCGAATGCACCGTACCTTTGTTTGGTTGTAATGCGTAATAGTCTTCGGTTCTCTCTTTGTTGTGTCCTCGTTGTCTTGTCATTCTTCAGCCATATTGTGGAGTACAATTGCTGTGCAAGTGCCTTATTTTGCACAGAGGGATCTCCCACCTCACTTTGTTCACGGTGCCTTCCAATGACAGTGGAGTAAAGAAATTGTCCATGGTGACATTTCTCCACTTGCCAACCCTGATATAGGGTACATAACATTTTGTAGATTATAATTAGAACAGATCAGTACAATAGAATGGCCCATCCTGTTCTTCATTCACAATTGGCGATTACATAATTATGCATTGTTCACTTTCCCTTGCTCATCAACCCATTCACCCCCATCATACGTTACTTAATTTATTTAATCTGTTTTTATATGTGTTGAATTAGTTCCTGGTATAGTTCAGGTTTAGCTCCGAGGCAATTATTGGGGTGATTATCAGCTGGGCACTGCACTTTCAACTGTCGGGAAAAGGAGGGCCAATGGGGAATAACCATTCACTCCAGTTCTGTTTGTGATAATAAGATTCTAACACCGACAGTGTGTTATATAGACTTATTTAGGAAAGGTCAAGAACGGAGGGGGGATGGGCATGACTTCAAAAATGGCAGAGTAATAAAAATGTAATTCATGGGCAGTCAAAAGTGTTAAGCCTAAAACAGATAGAAAGGATTCAGCGATGGCTGGCCACTGACAATTTTTTTTACCCTTTGTCCGCCCTGAACAAGGTTATACATGTATCTGGGAATGACGGCCAATCGCTCATGTCCAACTAAGAGCGAGGATGCGGCAGACACCTGTGGGCGATGGTCGACCACTGACGGTGTTGGACTGATCGTCGGTTCTGATACGTCCCGTACTTTATGACTGAGTTCCTGCCCGACTTTATTGCTTTATTGGTATTTAACATAAGCGAACCAATTACCTCCAGAAGTCACATAACTAGTTAACCTCTCTAGGGTACGTGGCACCAAATCGTCCCACCTACGTAACAGCCAGTGTAATCCCGTGGTACGTTATTCAAAAACCTAAAAAATGCAAAAACTTCAATTTTTGAAACATATTACTATTTTACACCGTTTTAAAGACAAGTCTCTCGTTAATCTAACCACACTGTCCGATTTCAAAAAGGCTTTACAACGAAAGCAAAACATTAGATTATGTCAGCAGAGTACCCAGCCAGAAATAATCAGACACCCATTTTTCAAGCTAGCATATAATGTCACATAAACCCAAACCACAGCTAAATGCAGCACTAACCTTTGATGATCTTCATCAGATGACAACCCTAGGACATTATGTTATACAATACATGCATGTTTTGTTCAATCAAGTTCATATTTATATCAAAAAACAGCTTTTAACATTAGCATGTGACTAGCATTCCCACCGAACACTGCCGGTGAATTTACTAAATTACTCACGATAAACATTCACAAAAAGCATAACAATTATTTTAAGAATTATAGATACAGAACTCCTCTATGCACTCGATATGTCCGATTTTAAAATAGCTTTTCGGTGAAAGCACATTTTGCAATATTCTCAGTAGATAGCCCGGCATCACAGGGCTAGCTATTTAGACACCCAGCAAGTTTAGCACTCATCAAAGTCAGATTTACTATAAGAAAAATGTTATTACCTTTGCTGTCTTCGTCAGAATGCACTCCCAGGACTTCTACTTCAATAACAAATGTTGGTTTGGTTCAAAATAATCCATAGTTATATCCAAACAGCGGCGTTTTGTTCGTGCGTTCAAGACACTATCCGAAAGGCTAAATAAGGGTGACGAGCATGGCGCAATTCGTGACAAAAAAATTCTAAATATTCCATTACCGTACTTCGAAGCATGTCAACCGCTGTTTAAAATCAATTTTTATGCCATTTTTCTCATAAAAAAGCGATAATATTCCGACCGGGAATCTGTGTTTAGGTAAACAGACGAAAGAAAATAAAGCATTCGGTCGACTCGGGCACGCGCCTAAGCCCATAGTACTCTGATCGGCCACTTGCCAAACGCGATAATGTGTTTCAGCCAGAGGCTGCCTCGATATCGTTCAGCTTTTTCCTGGGCTCTGAGAGCCTATGGGAGCCGTAGGAAGTGTCACGTTAGAGCAAAGATCCTCAGTCTTCAATAAAAAGAGCCAAGATGAAACAACTTGTCAGACAGGCCACTTCCTGCATGGAATCTTCTCAGGTTTTGGCCTGCCATTTGAGTTCTGTTATACTCACAGACACCATTCAAACAGTTTTAGAAACTTTAGGGTGTTTTCTATCCAAAGCCAATAATTATATGCATATTCTAGTTACTGGGCAGGAGTAGTAACCATATTAAATCGGGTACGTTTTTTATCCGGCCGTGTCAATACTGCCCCCTAGCCCTAACAGGTTAAGATTGAACACGTGGACTTTATTTAAGTGTCACATAATCTGAGAGATACACACACCTGTTCTGAAAGGCCCCAGAGTCTGCAACACCAATAAGCAAGGGGCACCACCAAGCAAGCAGCACTATGAAGACCAAGGAGGTATCCAAACAGGTCAGGGACAAAGTTGTGAAGAAGTACAGATCAGGGTTGGATTCTAAAAAAATATCAGAAACTTTGAACATCCATTAAATCCATTATTATTATTATTTTATTTTTTTAAATATGGCACCACAACAAACCTACTAAGAGAGGGCCGCCCACCAAAACTCACGGACCAGGCAGAGGGCATTAATCAGAGAGGCAGCAAAGAGACCAAAGATAACCCTGAAGGAGCTGTAAAACTCCACAGCGGAGATTGGAGTATCTGTCCATAGGACCACTTTAAGCTGTACACTCCACAGAGTTGGGCTTTACGGAAGAGTAGACAGAAAAAAGCCATTGCTCAAAGGAAGAAATAAGCAAATACATTTGATGTTTGCCAAAAGACATGTGGGAGACTCCCCAAACATATGGAAGAAGGTACTCTGGTCAGATGAGACTAAAATTGAGCTTTTTGGCCATCAAGGAAAACGTTATGTCTGGTGCAAACCCAACACCTCACATCACCCCGAGAACATCATCCCCACAGTGAAGCATGGTGGTGGCAGCATCATGATGTGGGGATGTTTTTCATCAGCAGGGACTGGGAAACTGGTCGGAATGATGGATGGCACTAAATACAAGGACATTCTTGAGGAAAACCTGTTTCAGTCTCCTATGACCAGGTAGCCCGGTCAGAGGAGTCGAGGAGCGCGTCCAGGAACACGCGGTAATGCTACATCATCTCGGTGCCATGATGGATCGCATTGTCCAGACCATGGACCGCTGGGAGAGACAGGAAGTCTGGATGGAACGACAGGGCCCTCATCGACCATTATTGATGCAGCCTGCATGAGGACGTCCGACGGGAGATGGCCTGCAGGGATGCCACCATCACCTTTGACCAACTGGTGGATCTGTCCATCCGGTTGGATAACCTGCTGGTCACCCGTGGAGGTTCTGAGGGTGTTCTGTCGGTTCTATCTCCCAGCACTCCCGCTCCGGTGCCCATGGAGTTGGGAGGGGCTGCGCGTAGGGAAGCTGGAGGAGGGGCTTTCACGTGCACCATCTGTGGCCGCAGAGGGCACACTGCCGGTCGGTGCCGGGTTGGTCCCTCTGGGAGTCGAGGCAGCGCACTCTGGCGTCACCCCAGGTGAGTCTGCAACACTCTCATCCAGAGTCCTCTGTTGTCCACCCGTTTGTATCCGTTTGTTTCCCTGAGTTTTCCCCGCATTTGGCGCTCGTCGATTCAGGCGCAGCTGGGAATTTTATCGACAGAGCGTTAGCTCTTAGTTTAGGGATCCCCATTATTCCTGTGGTTAGACCTTTCCCAGTTCATGCTCTGGCTAGTCGACCATTAGGGTCCGGGCTAATCAGGGAAGCAACCATCTCCCTGGCCATGGAGACGCAGGGGGGTCACGAGGAGAGAATCAGTCTCTTTCTCATTGACTCTCCTGCGTTTCCCGTGGTACTAGGCCTTCCCTGGCTGGCTCGTCATAACCCCACCATTTCCTGACAACAGAGGGCTCTCACGGGGTGGCCGCGAGAGTGCTCGGGGAGGTGTGTAGGGGTTTCCGTTGGTGCTACCATGGTGGAAAGTCCAGACCAGGTCTCCACCGTGCGCATTCCCCCAGAATATGCCGATTTGGCTCTCGCCTTCTGTAAAAAGAAGGCAACTCAATTACCACCCCATCGACGTGGGGGGATTGTGCGATAAATCTCCTGGTAGACGCTGCACTTCCCAGGAGTCACGTGTATCCCCTGTCGCAAGCGGAGACTGTGGCTATGGAGACATATGTCTCCGAATCCCCGCCTCCTCGAGTTTCTTTTTTGTGAAGAAGGATGGAGGTCTGCGCCCGTGCATTGACTATAGAGGTCTCAATCAAATCACGGTGAGATACAGTTACCCCGCTACCTCTTATCGCCACGGTGATTGAGTCAATGCACGGGGCGCGCTTCTTCACTAAACTGGATCTCAGGAGTGTGTACAACCTGGTGCGTATCCGGGAGGGAGATGAGTGGAAGACGGCGTTTAGTACCACCTCAGGGCATTATGAGTACCTCGTCATGCCGTACGGGTTGATGAATGCTCCAATCCTGTCTTCCAATCCTTCGTAGATGAGATTTTCAGGGTGTAGTGGTGTATATCGATGACATTCTGATATACTCCGCTACACGCGCCGAGCATGTGTCCTTGGTGCGCAAGGTACTTGGACGACTGTTAGAGCATAACCTGTACGTCTCCTTCCTAGGGTATCGCATTTCCACATCAGGGGTGGAGATGGAGAGCGACCGCATTGCAGCCGTGCGTAATTGACCGACTCCCACCACGGTAAAGGAGGTGCAGAGATTTTTAGGGTTTGCCAATTACTACCGGAGATTTATCCGGGGTTTTGGCCAGGTGGCTGCTCCCATTACCTCACTGCTGAAGGGGGGGTCCTGTACGTCTGCAGTGGTCGGTTGAGGCGGACAGGGCTTTTGGGCACCTAAGAGCTATGTTTACCTCGGCTTCCGTGCCGGTCCATCCAGATCCCTCTTTGGCATTCATAGTGGAGGTGGACGCGTCCGAGGCTGGGATCAGAGCCGTGCTCTCTCAGTGCTCGGGCACGCCACCGAAGCTCCGCCCCTGTGCTTTCTTCTCGAAGAAGCTCAGCCCGGCGGAGCGGAACTATGATGTGGGGGACCGTGAGCTGTTGGCTGTGGTTAAGGCTTTGAAGGCGTGGAGACATTGGCTTGAGGGGGCTAAACACCCTTTCCTCATCTGGACTGACCACCGCAACCTGGAGTACATCCAGGCAGCTAGGCGACTGAATCCTCGTCAGGCAAGGTTGGCCATGTTCTTTACCTGTTTTGTGTTTACACAGAGGAGCGGCCCATGGATCAAACGCCCATTCTCCCGGCCTCATGCCTGGTAGCGCCGGTCGTGTGGGAGCTGGACGCGGACATTGAGCAGGCGTTGCGTACAGAGTCCACTCCACTCCAGTGTCCCATCAGTGCGTCAGTACGTTCCGTCTGCTGTCCGTGACCAGTTTATCTATTGGGCCTACACATCACCCTCCTCTGGTCATCCGGGGATAGGTCGGACGGTGCGCTGTCTGACTGGGAAGTACTGGTTGCCCACCTTGGCTCGGGACGTGAGGGTTTATGTTTCCTCCTGCTCGGTGTGCGCCCAGTGTAAGGCTCGTAGAGACCTGCCCAGAGGTAAGCTACATCTCTTACCCGTTCCACAAGCGCCTTGGTCACACCTGTCGGTGGATTTTCTAACGGATCTTCCTGGTCGTTGTGGATCGATCCTGGTCGTTGTGGATCGTTTCTCTAAGTCCTGTCGTCTCCTCCCTCTGTCCGGTCTCCCTACGGCCCTACAAACTGCGGAGGCTCTGTTTACACACGTCTTCCGGCACTACGGGGTGCCTGAGGATATACTGTCTGATCGAGGTCCACAGTTCACTTCATGAGTCTGGAGGATGTTCATGGAACGTCTGGGGGTCTCGATCAGCCTAAATAAAACATATTTTGCATCTTCAAAATGGTAGGCATGTCGTGTAAATCAGATGATACAAATCCCCCCCAAAAAATCCATTTTAATTCCAGGTTGTAAGGCAACAAAATAGCAAAAATGCCAAGGGGGTGAATACTTTCGCAATCCACTGTATAGCCATCTGATGCCCAACTGCACAGTCAATGACATGGCACGCAACCGTTGGTACACATCTAGTCGTGAGATCAGTCTTCACCCCTCCACCAGACAGAACTGTACTAGGGTTACGATATTGTACTGTGTTATTCATCCAGTCAATCCACACACACCAGCTGAACCACGCTGCTAGTATGCACTCATTAAGCCTTATCGCTTGACAAACTTTGAAGTCTTAACCATTCTATGTACAGTGTTGGTGTGTACTGTTAACCGGTTGACCGGTGATGCAAAATAATTCAATGCAAAGCAATTCGAATACCTTTGATTGAGCTGTATGGAGAGCAATGCAAGCGTAATTGCTGCCCTGCTCATGTCCCCTTGACTTTGGATGTGTAGTGGACCTTGGCCCCTTGTGCCTCTCTCACCAGCTGTTAAATGGCAGTCTACTGCCAAACTCTCATGGTTTATCATTACTTCATTCCACAGTCTGCCCCCGTCGAGAGGACTAGTTCACTAAGGTATGCATCTGTTGTGGCCCCTATAGGTTCTTGCCAGGGGTTCATTGCAAAGTCCACAGGCCCACCACTCAAGCTCAACACATGGGGCCCACCCCCTCTTAACACATACAAACTCAATGTTTTGAGGTTTGAAGATGTACCCAAAAATGAGCTGTTATGTGCACTTATCTCCAGTTTGGAATCTGCTCAATAGGGGTTTAAAAGGTAGAGGCTCAGCCAAACTGCTATGTATCTTCTCTCTCTATTGTTCTGAACTCTCTGATATAAAAACTTGAGACCATTTCTTTAAACAGGGACTTCCTGGCAGGCTGCACCCTATGCTACTGATAGGACGTATTTGAGTCATCCATCGCCAGGACGACCTTCACATTTCCTGCATGCGAGGAACACCCCTTTACCGCCAGCTTTGGGCCCTTACTCAAAAAGGTTGTGTTTAGAGGACAATTGCCTTAAAGACACACTTTGGAAGTTTAGTTCTCATTGTTTAAGTCAAATTGTGGCTTGGATGTTGGTTGCATGTTTCATATGCATATTATACGTTAATACATGCATTTCCTGTTTTCACACAAATCCATGAAAAAAATATTAGGGAAACAATGTATGCTTTTGCTCATGGTTGTGAAAAATGTCCAAGTCCAATTAGGTCATTTCTGGACATTGGGCTATTTCAGTCCATTTAGGGTACCCCTTTGGCTCAAGAGCACCTCCCGGCAGATGTTACATATAGCCTCTTTAAGTTAGACCAATAGAGAAAAAAGACACTGATGTAACTGCCATTTTGTTTGGGGGTGTGTCTCTGAACCCTTCGAGCTGCTATAGTTCTCTCAACACTGTTGGCTAGCAAGGTGACTGAGTTTGTTCCGACACAGCTGTGAAGAAGGACGACCCCTGATAGATCCAGTGACTGTTTGGACTGTAGATTGGATTGCTTCCCTTATCAGTCTCTATACACAGACAGACATATGCATGAAGCTCAACTTTGTCTGCCATGGAAAACAGTGCAGCTCTGCTTGCTTGTAACGCAATCCCCAGATTCTATGAACTTTACTTCTCGGTGTCTAACCAAACAAACAACTTCTAAACTACTCGGAGAATGTTGCTTTTGGAACCCGAACATGCTCTGTGTCTTGATGTATCTTCTGTCTATAATGATTGGTTCTGTGGGGAATGCAAAAACAACATTTCACTACAGGGAATGCAAAAACAACATTTCACTACAAGAAAAGCCTGGCTTTTGTGGTTACTAAAATTGGTATCTGGTGTCAAGATCTCAAAGTAATATGAAATTACAGTAATACTACACTGGAAACAACACTATGGTATGGGGTTAAAGGAAAACAATCATCTCCCTAGAGTACAGATAGGGCTTTCAAGTGAAATTTGATAGGAAGTAATCCGCCCTGCAAGCTTAAATAGCGGCTTGTTTATTTTCTATAATAATTTGACGTTTGCCTCAGTCGTTAGTTTGTGAGAAGCAGAGAAGTGTCCAGGCTTGAAGGTTTCATTTTTAAATTTTCCGGGTGTTAGGCCTGAACAGTAGGAAAATAAACAGACTGACCATGATATTGTGCGCCGGGTATTCAGACTCCCCTGCCATATCCGCTAACAAATTGAAAAGAAACTATCATTATTGTTTCCTAATTGATTGTTTTCCAGCGGTCCTGGGACTTTGCACAAAACGCACTCCGTCAAGGTCTAAAGAACAAGAAAATCTCCCCTTTCTGTGATTGCAAGGCTTTGACTTATTTGGCAGAAAAAAAATTGTACATCAATGTTTTTTGTCGCTTGTCACTATTTTGAAAAATACATTTATCACCCAAAGTGTTGGGAGCCTAACACGCTAAAGTTTTCTTGATTGATGGACTTTGACATTTTAAAATGTGTTCATTTATCAACACTTTACAAAGTTAATTTAACGCTTTTCCGGGTAATTATATGTACATGTTGAAAGTGTTTATTTGAGCACTGTGGGTGTTAAAATTGCTTAGGAGATTTTCCTGTATACTTTCCTGTTTGACAATTCAAAGGACATGTCAACTGCAATTGATAGACTTTTGTACAAATTCAAGGAAATTGGCAACAGTCCAATGCAGCTGGTCCAGTTTCATCTGTCAGTTTGCTCAGCCGTGTCATCTCCTTGTGGCCGTGCACTACAACAGGATGTTTGAGAGGCGCCAAAGCAGCACTTTCTGCAGACACTGATACGGGCAGCAGGGCCATACTGATTTCTCTGACCATTAGCACAATAGCATGTTAGCACCTACTAGACAATGAGGAAATGCTCAAGTTACTCGGCAAAGAATTGTACACTACCCCTTTCCCCTTAACATGGCCCATTGCATACATTTGGGATCCACCTGCGATCCCTAAAGAATCTTACTTATGGAGACCTACAAAATGCAGTGGTCCACACATGGTAATGGGAAGCCTATGGAATAATTCCTCCTGGTTGTGCATACTGGTTGTCTCAGGCCTCAAAAAATCCTAAAACCTTTGGTGAGTTACTGGCTGCCTTAGGATTGTTTGAACCTGTCCTGGCAGTTTCCCCACCATTTTTATCCTGTCTAGGAAGCGCTATTGATTCATTTAGGGGCTTGTTTGGACGGGCAGTGATGCAATGGGTTGACCCTCACAGGCTAAATGCTAATGGACGCTAAAACAGCAATTTAGGGAATGTAAACAAAACAGGTTGAGCTCTCTAGTGAGACACATAGATGGTTTATCCAGGGTTGTGTTCATTAGTCCATAAACTGTGGAAAGCTGACCAATACCGGGATGGACTACGTGGACTTGGCCAATAAGAAACACGCATTTTCATTTTTCGTTGCAAATAAAGTTCTGTTGCATGCCCTAATGAACACAACCCTGGTGACTGGGTCTGTCAACCTCTACATAGAGGTTGACAGACCTCTATGTAGAGGGTTGGAGCTCTGGCACAATGGTGGGTTGGAGCTCTGGCACAATGAAATGCCTAATGCCTCCATTTACATTCTACGGTGGAGATGCACAGGCTAAGGACAGCCCATTTTGCCAAATTATTTTAATTCAGAAGACCGAGGCTACTCCATTCGCCCAGAACTCACAGTGGCACTGTAGACTCACTGTGGAAAGTCCCCCTCGGGACAGTCGGTGAAACTGACAGGAAATAAGAGTTTGTTACTCTGTTTCAGAGGTTATTTAAGAAAATGTTCACGTCATAGCAACGTATCGGATCCTTGAGTGCTTGAACTCCTTATCCGTGCTGCAGCTCATATGTGAAAACAAAATGAATCCTGGTCCAAATGGGTTCTCATGTGCTTCTGAAATGAAATGACGTTGCTTTACCAATGGAGTGGGGCTACCGACTTTCGTCTCCAGCTGCACAGAAAGCTTTGATATGATGGCACAACTCGTTGTAACAAATTCTTACAGTAGTGCAATGTTCTTCAATTCTGATCTTGGGGGACCCACAGCTTTTGCACATTCAAGCCCCTGATAAGTTGAATGTGGTGTGTTCAGCACTGGGATAGAACAGAAATGTCCACACCCTGGGTTGGTCCCCAGGACCTAAATTGTAGAACACTGCTGTAAAGAAGAGCATATTTATTGACTTTGAATATTGCAGGCAATTTCAAACGTAGATGAGTTGCTTCGTGATCTAAGTGAAGTTGCATTGAAAGAGTGAAAACAGTTGCTTTTTAAAACAGCTGCTTCATATAAATCCAGCTTAAGGCATAAAACAGTGCACATCCTTCTTGAAAGTCAGTCTCACTTTAAAAGGTCACTTTGAAGGCAGTTCAGGTCCTTCATCTCAAACACTACATGTCTGTGTCAGACAGTAACTCATGTAGCATAAACTGCACACTGCGGGGGTTGTGCATGACCCGTCTCAATCCTCAATTGGCTCGCTAACCTCCCTCTCTTGACCATAACAAATGTGTTTACTCCAACACCGGTTGAGCCTGGCCTGGATGCTCTTCTAGTGCCAGGGCTAGTCCCCACTCCCCGCTAGAGGAGCAGCAGCCAGCTAGAAAACAGACAGGCAGCATCACGCACCGCACGTAGCACGAACATTAAAATAAAGCCTGTCTGGATGGGCTCCAGCTGCCGACACAGCCACCGCTGAGTTTAGATCAGTTCCTCTTCACCCTGAAGTAGGCTTGGGCAGTATACCATTTATACCATATCCCGCAGTGGAGGCTGCTGAAGGGAGGACGGCTCACAATAATGTCTGGAACGGAGTGAATGGAATGGCATCAAACATATGGAAAGAATGTGTTTGATGTATTTGATACCATTCCACTAATTCGGCTCCAGCCATTACCACGAGCCTGTCCTCCCCAATTAAGGTGCCACCAACCTCCTGTGGTATACCGGGGTATTGAAAAAAGCCACAGGATGTTTTTTCAATACCGTCAAAACTATTTCTATTAAGTTTTTCACAAATATTTGTAGCTAACTTTTAACCATTTTACACCTACCAACAAACGGATGTGATCATTCTACAGTGGTCCCTGTTGCGTACGATCATACCTCTTGATTAGAAAGCTTATTTTGAACGTCCATTTTCGATTGACACAACAATGAGCATTTGAGCTGGCCACACTTTTTTCCACAAACATTTTGCACAAACACAGTCCTTACAAAGTTATGTCCAGAATGTGACCAGTTTATTTTTGGATGGAATGATCAGACATTTACAGAAGTAGGTACAGCATAACACAATCATACAAACAAGAAAAAATGTAGGCTACATTTGTTCTAGCGCTAAGTGAGGAAAGATTGAAGTAACACAAGCGGTCATATTTTTATAACTCTCGGCTGATAGAAACTACAATATGAATTAGCTAATAGCAATGACTATTTATAATTAATCACATTACGGGTGAGCTCACGACTGATCGAAATAATTGAGTAAAACACTTTCTAGAACGTAATCTGACGATGGGTAGTTTGTGCGCACCGCCATGCTTGTTTTTTTCTCGCATCAACCAAAGATAAGGAGACAAGATGAGTCTGTTCGGTTTATAGTACAACCTTCAAAAAAGTATTTTTCACACATCATAGGTGTCCATTACAATAAATGCAATAATCGGAATGCATTATTTGTCACTAGTACTTGAAAACATGTGAATAAAACTGTAAATACATTATGCTCCATACATACAGTATGTATGCATGTATGTATGCGCCTACAGTAGAAACAACACGATATACAAAAAAATAAGAAACTTACTTTGATAGGAACGCACACATGTCCAACGTTATTATTTGTAAGGAAAACAACAAGCAAGGCAAAGCGAGTGCCAGCAAGAGAATTTTCCAATTCTTGCAAGACTGCGCAATATATGCATATTTGATCTGCGCAAACATGAGTGAAGTTTATCTGGCTCAGTAAAGCCTCAAACATAAATTGTCCGCAACGCTGAAATGGGCTACTTCTATGTGAATTAATGAGGAGGCGGAACACACCTCAATTCAAACTGTTGTTAGAAAATACAACTTGCTAGAAAATAATTTGAAATTGACAAGTTTAAACATAGCCTATAGATAATTAGCAGGCAGCGCGTGTTAACTGTCCTGTTGCGTAATAATCACATTTTAGAACAATGAGTGCATTCTGACATCACGTGCATAAAACAAGTCACGCTGGGGCGACCATTAGAGATATTTGGAACTCACTTGTGAAAAGGTTAAGTTAATACCAGCAGTCAACTTGTGTTATACGTTAGGAGATAAAGCAAATTGCGTTCTTAATTTCACCTGTCACATTATGAAGCTTACCGTAGTTCCCCAGAACAGTTTAGCCAGTCGCGTGTTTGTTTTTAAATAGCACAGCAGGAGCCGGTATGTCCATAGCGTTCTATATCTATCGGCGTGTCTCAGTTGTGTGGCGAACACATGAGGTGATGAAGTTACACTTGTATGTAATTCACTACTAATGGCTTTCTGCCAGATGTCAAAAACTCTGGATCTGCACAGTTACAATTTTTTCCCTGTGCTTCCTATTAGCATTTTTTCCTCCTCTGTTCTTTCTCCATCTGCTTGGTTTACACATACTGCTCTTCCTTCAGAAAAGCATGCGTCACATCTTTGTTCATTTGCACAATTCCCCTAGTTCACTTTTGCTTGTAAATGTCCATACTCACTGAAAATGACATTTGGTAGCTACTAACTTGTATAACTCTGAGCTCGATTTCCCTGTCTTTGCAATTAGTTTGTTCGTGTTTCACCCGTTAGCAGTTAGACACTGTTAGCTATGTGATTTTGCTATTAGTTTGTGCTAATTTTGTTAGCATTTTATAATAGACGGTCAATTAGCTTTTCTCGTATTTTTAGCTCCCCCTTGTGTGCTATGCCGGTAATATCGTAAATCTCGGGATGAGAGGAGGACGGTATGAAAATCTGGATACTACCCATGTCTACTCTGGAGGTGGCGCGGTGTCAGAGATCGAGTAGGATGAGAGAGCGGGAGACATCACTTACTCACACACACACACTGAGGTGCATTCACACAGACACACACTCACTTTCAAACGTTGAACCATGCAATTACACAGAAAGACTGAAACATGCACAGACACCCTCACCTTCAGACACACAAACACAGGAATACTCAGACATTTACACTCAGATACAGATACACTCAGTCAGATAGGGACACACTCACTCCAACTGTGTGCAAAGACTGGAGTGTTGAAGCGCATTATGTGCAATGCCTATAAGTGCAATATAGCCCATTCCATTTGTGTGGCCTTATACAGTTCAGAGCTGTGACCCATTTATGCATTGTGCCTACAGTAAGCGAGTACCTCGCTTAAATACATGTCTATGGCATAACGCATACATTGGCTTTCTCACATCTGCTTGCAGCAGTGCGGTATAAAATGTAACTGATCACCATCAACTTTATTAACATAAAACATTCATTAAACATCTGGAAAATAAAGTAACAAGAGCAGCAATTTCAGGTCACAGTTACCAAATTACCCTATAACAGTCTTGTGATGCATATTAAGTGCTTACAGTATGAGATGTTTCTTGCGTTTTGTAGACCGCTGTTGTCATAATATGGTATGCGTAGGGTTGCAAAACTTTTAATCAATTCCCTGGTTTTTCCAAAATCCCTGTTGGTGGATTCCTGGATTCAGGAGCAAAAAAGCAGGAAATCCATAATCCTCCAACCAGGATTTCTAGAAAACCATGGAATTTATTGAAAGCTTCCCCAATTTTACAACCCTAGGTTTTGTACGGGCACTGCCTGTATGAAGGTGGTATTGCTGCCAACCCCCTCACCCTTTCTCTCCATTCACCTGCCCTCTTTCAATGGGGGCACTAGAGAAATCGCTCTTGCACAGAGCTGATAGGAGGCATAGCATGGCATGCGAGACATGACCACCAGAAGCCAAATGACGCAATGTCCACATAATGTAAACCCCCACGGCTCACCACCCCACTCCCCCTCTCGCACTGAGTGAAACCTCTGACGCACTTCAGCCCCACACTCAATGTCTTCAAATGGCATCTGACGTTATCTTCCGCATGTACCCGTTCACTCCCTCGACTTGCGTCAGCCCTTGGAGCCGTGTTAGCTTTGTCCCGACTCGTCTTTTGTTTTTGTTTGCGTGTGTCGGTGGTTCCCTCCATTTCGAGCTCAGCTTGCACCTGCCAGCAGGAAAAGCGCTAATGGTTGGATAACAGTTGAAATAATGGCGAGTGGATTGTGGGGGCTGTCATGCATAGCCTGTCACTGACTGCCGGCTGCAGCATGGTGATCACTCTACGGAATCCGAGGGCGAGCGCGGGGGAGATCGAAGCAGCGTCATTTATATTAAAAAAAAGTCAAGTCATTTAGCCGAAGCTCTTATCCACAGTTCCTTAGAGTATTTAGGGTTAAGTGCCTTGCTCAAGGGCACATCAGATTTTTCACCTAGTCGGCTCGGGGATTGGAACCAGCGACCTCTGTTACTGGCCCAATGCTCTTAAAACGCTAGGCTACCTGCCGCCCTATCCTGATGAGCTAAGCAGAAAAATTTCAAACAATAGCAGTGGGCCTTTTTTTTTTTTTCAATTTTCTGCCTCCCTCGTTCCGACCTCGACATTCCAAAACTTTCGGGGATGGATTGTTCTGTTGTGCAAAACAAAATAAATCAAGACCTTGGTTATCACAAAGTCTGGCCTTCGCTTTTACAGCATGGTCTCCACACAGACAGACAACCACACGCACACACAACGTTGATCACCATCGCCTGTCCCAGTTAGACTCAAAGTCTGACCCAGAGCGCCGGTGACCTATTTCGTGACCTCAGACCCCCCCTTTCCTCTCTTTGATTTCCTTTCTTTTGCGTGCGGGCCTCTCTTAAATAAAAAAAGACGAGGGGGTTTCCACCATCTGGAAATGACCCTGGCGGAGAGGCGTGAACGGGAGACGTGCAGAACATCCTGGTGGTTAACAGCCTCCGGCCCCCCTCATCTCGTCTCACCCCACCTCTCCGTCCCCCTCCACAGATGGAAAAGAGATCAGAAGGCCTTCCAGTTCACAAATAAGCACATACAGAGAGAGCCCGGTAATCTGGGGAAAACAGCACTGTAAGCAGTCTCATGTCATAGTATCATACAGTCCTGTGGGGTGGTGGGTTACACTCTGGCCATTGTTGACAGTCTAAGAACCTATCGGATTTCTGTTATCAGTGTAGCATAGTTATGATTATTGCTATAGTAACTTGACAGGGATATCGTTTGGAAAGCAGTTCCAATTCAGAGTGTTGTCAGTTTGCCTACTTTGGAATTGAATGATTTGTCGCATCAATGTTTTCTGTTTCTGTGATTAGATATGAAATATATGCTAACACTTTATTTGGATAGTCCCAAATAAATGGTTTGTACATGATTTGTAGATGTTCAATAACATTTCAACTAACTATCCACTAACCCTAGCCCTAATCTTAACCTTAGCAAGTAGTTGCTTATCAATAGTTGTCCCCCCATGATTAAATGAGTCCCCGTACGTTCGTTCGTCACACGCGATTTCTCAGACACCACTGGACTGATTTTGACGAAAACTTAGGTGAATGATGTGTTTTGCCATAGAGATCTGGCATTTACAAAATTACACATTCAGCCCTTTAGAATTTTGTGGGAAAAAAACACTTAAACGCTACGCCTATGGCACAGAATGACCTATCTGCACAAAACTTGATGTGGCATCTATAGACAGAAGTCTCTTAATGCAATATTTTCCAGACTAGTACCCAAAACATGGCCGCTATTGACCAATAAACATTCACGTGGGCTTGGTCTTGCAAATTAATACATATAAATCAGTCAAGGATATTCGTATTGTAACAACATTTGGTACACATGTTGTAAACACTGTCAAGACACAACATATGCGAGAACATTCTTATTGACCCACATGGTGGCACTATAATGGGCACATATCTCTTGATCTGTTTGACTCCGAGTGATTAAATTTGGCACACACGCTCAGGGATATGATAGCTAACCCATGCAATGTCTCAGACACCACTGGCCCGATTTTGATTCAACTTGGGTGAATGATGCATCTTGCCATAGAGATCTGTCATTTATAAAATGACACTGATTGATCCAAGGGAGGTGCAGCATCGTTCGTAGGGGGACGACATGTTCACTTTTGCCTTGTTTGTTGAAAGTTTGACCATCTGTACTTTCAAGTTGTATTGTCACATGCACAAAGACAGTGAAAAGCCTTTTTTTGCAAGCTCTTTCCTAACAATTAATTAATCAATATCAGAGCACAGTGCCATCTCTTTTGATCTGTAGATCATCTATATGGGACTATCCAAATAAAGTCTGACAAAAATATACTACTTCGCGACTACTCAATTGTAGCGTATGTTCTTGGAAGTACTATACATCTCCAATGACCAAGCAAAATGCATGTGTGTGTGTCCCTCCCCTCCACTTTGGCCCGGTCCCATGGCAATACCCGTGCACTAAAAGGATGTATCCATTTATAAAAATAAAAAAATTAAGATGCATCTGTTCATAAAATGTTTTAAAAAGTACAAATCCACCCACGGTTTGTTACGTAACAACTTGTGCCTGTGACCCAGAGACCGACATAATAAAGGGGGAAAATGCCTCGCAAGCCAACAGTTCTGACCTATTGTTTTCTAACACTTGAAGTAAAGGCCTGACTGATGACACAGCAAAAACAACTTGGCTACTCCGATTAGCCTCTTTTCTTTCAAATCAGCCCAGCAAGTGTGTCACTCGAATGACCAAGCAAAATGCATGTGTGTGTGTCCCTCCCCTCCACTTTGGCCCGGTCCCATGGCAATACCCGTGCACTAAAAGGATGTATCCATTTATAAAAATAAAAAAATTAAGATGCATCTGTTCATAAAATGTTTTAAAAAGTACAAATCCACCCACGGTTTGTTACGTAACAACTTGTGCCTGTGACCCAGAGACCGACATAATAAAGGGGGAAAATGCCTCGCAAGCCAACAGTTCTGACCTATTGTTTTCTAACACTTGAAGTAAAGGCCTGACTGATGACACAGCAAAAACAACTTGGCTACTCCGATTAGCCTCTTTTCTTTCAAATCAGCCCAGCAAGTGTGTCACTCGCGCCTCTGCGTCGTCTTTCACATATCAGCAATTATGAATAACAAGCTCGCCTTTTATGTTTGTGAATCTCTTTTTTGTTAGCGTGCTTTGAACAGGAATAATTGAGTATATACACTTTTTATACACATGCATTTCAATTGCAGTATTGTCCATTATGAAGCAACAAGACTTCTTAAATGACATGACAATTTCATAATAGGAAATATGCTGTTCTATTATATACTTTACCAGAGTGTAGCCTAGTCATGGAGGCAAGTATTCTGAAATGACATAGAATAGCGTGTTAAAAAGGGGTCACTTTAAACAATTGGCTATGCGTTAATCATTTGTTGTGAAATGCATTGTAATGATTGTCACATTTAAAAGTGAATTTGGAAAGCAACAGCCAAGCAACTGAATTGCATCTGCAATGATATCCTGAACCGGCGTAATTTATTGCTAACTTGCATGGACATCTCAGAAATAGGTGTTGAAAGTATGTCTACTGTCGGGAAGCATTTTTACCTTCTGTGACAACTTTTACGACACTGTCAAAATGGCCACACAAAATATTTCCTCCTGACATGTCCTTCTTGTGTTCTTTTTCAGGCTATGGTGGCCTGTTACCCAGGCGACGGGACTGGGTATGTACGTCACGTGGATAACCCTAACGGCGATGGGAGATGTGTAACGTGTATTTACTATCTCAATAAAGACTGGGAGGCTAAGGTATGTCAAAACAATGAACTGAAAGCAAAACTTTATGTCCAATATTTAGTTTATACTAACCCAAAATTTGGCACATTACTTATTTTTCTGGTTGTAAACTGGTTCTCTGTTTGAGGAGACTTCACCGGGTGAAGAAGTATTTTTCATGACAAGATCTAGATGGCATGGGAAAGACTACATATTTTGGTCAAATTCTAACCAGTAAAAACAATTCTGGTTCCTAAAAAAAAACAGTAGATCTATACAAGGCCTATTCAGCAAAGATGCCATAATGACATCATTGCAATCAGTTTTCTCTGCTGGGAACAACACTGTGGCTTTGAATATTGACTCTGTTAATTCCATGCCAGTCACCCTTTAGAGTTCAGTTTCTGGATGTAATCCCAAAGTTCACCAACCAGCCCACTAAATGAGTTTAAGCGGAGGAGAGAAGCATTGATCGATTAAGGGGAAAGGGGGGTGTCTAAACAGGATTAATCCCATACATACTGTACACTGACTCCATTGCCTGACTACCCAAACTCCTTGCTCCAGAAACCAATGAGAGCCAGAACACATGTTGGTAAAGCGTTGTTTTGAAAATGTATCATTGGCTTTGAAACGCTGATTGGTTAGAGATGATCCAGTCTGATGACTTTTGTTTTGTAAAGCGTCCCTCATTTTGACGTCACCACAGACGACTTCAACGATGGCAGTCTGACCGAAGTATGTACCAAACAATAGAGCAGCGGAAGAATTCAGTTTGAGTCGTCAGGTAACTGACTCCATACCATATGTATGGTGTCCATATTAGGACAGTCTCTGATAGACAAAGCAGAGGGATACCAACACCTTGTGAATCTGAAGCTGTTCTAATATGACAACCATACATGCTACGGTGTGACAAGTGATGACAAAAGCAATTTGACATGGCTGACTATGGAGTCCTGTTGGGATGGAAAACATGTAATGGACACAGTCTGCATAATTTACAGCTAATGTGGGCACTTACTGCTATTACATTTTCATCTCAATTGCACAAATAATACACACAATCCCACACACACAGGCATTCATGCACCAAAGGGGGTGGCAGTAACTTCTAGAACAAACCCCAGGGCTACCACTAGAACATTGTGATTGCAGGTGGAAACTATGCTGGAATGGGAATGACAGGCAGGCATGTCCTCTCACTCTCCCACTCTGACGTTGTGGGCCTTAATTCTAATACGATAGCTCCCTCCCTGCTCTTTCCCCCTTATCTTTGCCATTGCTGACCCTCCTCTCAGATCTGAAAGAATTAACGTGAATAGGGAGATAAGGAGTTATCAGTTTAGAATCCACTAGTGGGGCCATATAGTAGGGCTGCAGCCTAGGTCCTTGTAAGACTCGACAGAAGAGAAGCTGTCAGTCTCACTGCCCTACAGGCCTGGTCTAAGATTAGCAGCTAATTATTGAATTAGGACCACTTAGAGATCTTACCTGGGTCATGTTCAGTAAGGAGAAAACAGAGTGAAACAAGGGGAATTACCTAAACTTTTACAATAAAGACACAGATTTTAATTTACTGTTGTGTAATTTCCCTATGGTGTGCCCTACTGAGCACGACCCTAAACTTGCAAATGCCTCACCATCGGGCATCCCAAACATTTTGTTGTAGCCCTGAACCAGCACACCTGATTCACCTAATCAAGGGTTTGAGGATTAGTTGAATCAGGTGTGCTAGCTCTGGAATATCACATTTATGGAATGGTTGGAGGTCTCCATGGAATAGTTTGAGGAATGCTGGAGAAGTTGATGCATCATCAGTGTTTCCCACTTCCAGTCATCCAGTACCCCCGGACAAGCACACCTGATTCAACTTGTCAACTAATCATCAAGCCCTCAATTAGTTGAATCAGGTGCGTTTGTCTTGGGCTACAACAAAAATGTGTGCTGTTGGGGGTACTCGAGGACCAGGGGTTGGGAAATATTTAAGCAATAATGCCTGAGAACTCGGGAATTATTGTCTGACAGCTCCCAACAAGGGTTGTTCTGAGAACCTAGGCGAAGCCAAGGGCCGGGATACAGCCCATGGAGGGAGTTGTCACACGATAATTCCCGGGTATGAGGGTGTTATTGCTTTTAAAAACGTTTGCCAACATATTTACACAAATATTTTACCTTAAAAATATTATTTTAACAAGTAAATTTGTTTTTGCATTCTGAAATTGCTACCCAAGCGGGCTGGTCATTAGTTCTTTTCTCATGGTTTGACCCAGTCGTTAATTCAAATAATTATATTCATTCGACGTTGCTATGCTAAACAAATCATTAGCATGTAGCTAGCTAGCAGAGATTCAATAATGATGAGAGACAAGAACCTCAATTTTTGTTTTTTTATTTTTATTTCACCTTTATTTAACCAGGTAGGCTAGTTGAGAACAAGTTCTCATTACAACTGCGACCTGGCCAAGATAAAGCAAAGCAGTGCGACACAAACATCAACACAGAGTTACACATGGAATAAACAAACATACAGTCAATAATACAATAGATTAAGTCTATATACAGTGTGTGCAAATGAGGTAGGATAAGGGGGGTGAGGCAATAAATTGGCCATAGTGGCGAAATTATTACAGTATGACAAATTAAACACTGAGGTGATAGTTGTGCAGAAGATGAGCTTGCAAGTAGCGGTACTGGGGTGCAAAGGAGCAAAATAAATAAAATAAATAGCAATATGGTGATGAGGTAGTTGGACGGGCTATTTACAGATTGGCTATGTACAGGTGCAGTGATCTGTGAGTGATTTTTGCAGTTCGTTCCGGTCATTGGCAGCAGAGAACTGGAAGGAAAGGCAGCCGAAGGAGGAATTGGCTTTGGGGGTGACCAGTGAAATATACCTGCTGGAGCGTGTGCTGCGGGTGGGTGCTGCTATGGTGACCAGTGAGCTGAGATAAGGCGGGGCTTTACCTAGCAACGACTTATAGATGACCTGGAGCCAGTGGGTTTGGCGACGGATATGAAGCGAGGACCAGCCAACGAGAGCATACAGGTCGCAGTGGTGGGTAGTATATGGGGCTTTGGTGACAAAACGGATGGCACTGTGATAGACTGCATCAAATTTGCTGAGTAGAGTGTTGGAGGCTATTTTGTAAATGACATCGCCAAAGTCAAGGATAGGTAGGATAGTCAGTTTTACTAGCGTATGTTTGGCAGCATGAGCGAAGGATGCTTTGTTGCGAAATAGGAAGCCGATTCTAGATTTAATTTTGGATAAATAATGATTTAATAAATATCCAATAGGCATACATAGGCAACAACTATTATGGTTGGCAAGTCCAAGCTAACCAAGCTAGTTGGTGATGTTAATAGTGATGTTTCCGTTGATGGCACACGAATGGAAGAACTGGCCATGGTCCTGGCAATGGTTAGTGACAGCCAGTGTTTGCCTCTTCTTTGGCGGAGAATCGGACATCCCTCACATTGTTGCCAGCTAAAATGTCACTCCAGCACTTTCTGTTCTCCATGTTAGGGGCTGCCAAAAACCCTTAAATGAGCTCTCTCACCGATGGCCACACACATAGATTATTTCCTGTTGTCCCACATATCAACCAATCAGCATCCAGGGTCCAAACAACCTGTTTTATAATGATCTACATTATGAACTCTACTAAGAGGTAGATACCCGGTAGATACTTCCAGTGGGTCTTAATAGCTGCTAATACACTGAAGAAAAATATTTACGCAACATGCAACAGTTTCAAAGATTTTACTGTGTTACTGTTCATATAAGGAAATCAGTCAATATGAAATAAATTCATTAGGCCCTAATCTATGGATTTCACATGATAGGGAATACAGATATGCATCTGTTGGTCACAGATACCTGAAAAAAAAGGTAGAGGCATAGATCAGAAAACCAGTCAGTATCTGGTGTGACCTCCATTTGCCTCATGCAGCATGTCATATCTGCTTCGCATAGAGCTGATCATGCCGTTGATTGTGGCCTGTGGAATGTTGCCCCCTCCTCTTCAATGGCTGTGCGAAGTTGCTGGATATTGGCGGGAACTGGAACACACTGTCGTACACGTCGATCCAGAGCATCCCAAACCTGCTCAATGGGTGACATGGCTGGTGAGTATGCAGGCCATGAAAAACTGTGACATTATCAGCTTCCAGGAATTGTGTACAGATCCTTGTGACATGGGGCCGTGCATTATCATGCTGAAACGTGAGGTGATGGTGGTGGATGAATGGCACAACAATGGGACTCAGGATCTTGTCACGGTATCTCTGTGCATTCAAATTGCAATCAATAAAATGCAATTGTGTTTGTTGTCCGTATCTTATGCCTGCCACCGCCACCATGGGGCACTCTGTTCACAACGTTGACATCAGCAAACCGTTCACCCACAGGACGCCATACACGCTGTCTACCATCTGCCTAGTTCAAGACCTTGGTGAGGACAACAAGCACGAAGATAAGCTTCATTGAGATGGTTTCTGACAGAAATTCTTTGGTTGTGCAAACCCACAGTTTCATCTGCTGTCCGGGTGGCTGGTCACAGATGATCCCGCAGGTGATGAAGCTGGATGTGGAGGTCCTGGGCTGGCGTGGTTACACGTGGTCTGCGGTTCTGAGGTCAGTTGGATGCGCTTCCAAATGATCTAAAACGTCATTGGAGGTGGGTTATGGTAGAGAAATGAACATTTGATTCTCTGGCAACAGCTCTGGTGGACATTCTTGCAGCCAGCATGCCAATTTCACACTCACTCAAAGCTTGACACATCTGTGGCGTTGTGTGACAAAACAGCAAATTTTATAGTGACCTTTATTTTCACCAGCACAAGGTGCACCTGTGTAATGATCATGCTGTTTAATCCGTTTCTTGATATGCCACACCTGTCAGGTTGGTGGATTATCTTGGCAAAGGAGAAATGCTCACTAACAGGGATGTAAACAAATGTGTGCCAAAATGTGAGAGAAATAATATTTTGGTGCGTATGGACGATTTCAGGGATATTTTATTTCTGCTCATGAAACATGGGACCAACACTTTACATGTTGCAATTATATTTTTGTTCAGTATATTTCAGAGCACATAATAGGATGTTAGATTACACCAAGACTTGGTCTGTGCCATCTACAGCAGTGTTAATCTTGGTCCTTGGGACCCAAAGGGGTGCACATTTTAGTTTTTGCCCTAGCACTACACAAATCCACTAATCAAAGGTTTGAGGATGAGTTGATTAGTGGAATGACGTGTGTAGTGCTACGGCAAAGCAAAAATGTCCAGCCCTTTGGGTCCCCACAACCAGGATTAAGAAACACTGATCTACAATATGGGTTTATTAACAGATTGATTAACAGACCAAGTTTCTAAAAGGAGGCCTGGGTAAGTCCAGATGTGGCTTCAGTTATGGATAAATATACTTTATAAGACAAATTGGGACTGCAGGATGAATTAGAAAGTATGTGTGTTTGGTGCCATTTACACCATGTAGATACTCAGGGTGTTTCCACACTTGGTCCCTTCCAGACAATTTTCGCTTAATTTTTTTTGTGCAGTGTGAACACTGCAAAGGAACTCAGACGCCTCAAAAGAGACCCCATATGGAAAGATGTTTTAACATAAATACATTACATTTTTATATCAATAATTGTCTTCCTTTATATCAATAATTTAATTTCTTATATCAATAATTGAATGTTTTATATCCCCAAAAACGATTTATTAATATAAAAATGGATTTTTATAAATAAAAAAAATCTATATTTTTATTATTGATATGCTTTGAAAAATATATATATATATACAAAAATGATTTATCAATATCAAAATTATCAATATCAATATTTATCAATATCAAAATTATTTATATATATATATATAATTTTGATATTGATAAATCATTTTTGTATATCTATAATTCTATGATAACGACCTTCATGGGGGCAGGATTACATTTGCATGCTGCTACATATCTTCCCTGCTCCCAACAGGAAGACACAGCAACATGGCCGCACGTGTATTTCACCAAGTTAGGAGCGTTGCAGCAAAGATGCGCAGGACGCCGTGACCCTAACCCTGTTGCTACAGTAATATAGACATTATGTAGGCCTAAGCACAGCTCTTCTGGCACTGTTGAGGAGCAGCAGTGGATAGTATTTTCAGGGAGGAAAAAAAGTTTGCAGGGGGAATCGAATTCACAAACACCGGTTTCTCCATTGAATCCTATTGGGAGTTATTGATATAAAAAAAATAGAATTTCAATGAATACATGTTAAAACAGCTTTCCATAGCCCACCACGTGATCTCGAGAGGTTGCTTGAATTCCGGTTCCCTTTTTTAGGGCAATTTAAGCTCCTGAGGTTCGCTTTTCATTATTCCCGCACCAGACTAGGCTACTGCAACACGGTTTCCCCTGACATAACCCCTCACATTGGTGTCACCAAACAAAAGAGAGATGGTGTGCAGGTTCGCAAAAAAAAGTGCTGTTTTTTTTATATTGATTAGCTATTGTCAATATGCAATATGTGATCTATAGGCTAAGGGAGCTTCATAAGCTGTTGATTCAACAACATATTTGGTGAGAATCACAACAGGGTACAAAATCAATTCTAGCTCTTAAAGGGGCAGTAGCCTACATTGGGTGTACATTTTCAATTACAGCATTATTTAATCTGCAGTTATGCTTCTGCTATTTATACTGCTCAAAAAAATAAAGGGAACACTTATACAACACATCCTAGATCTGAATGAAAGAAATAATCTTATTAAATACTTTTTTCTTTACATAGTTGAATGTGCTGACAACAGAATCACACAAATCCAACCCATGGAGGTCTGGATTTGGAGTCACAGTCAAAATTAAAGTGGAAAACCACACTACAGGCTGATCCAACTTTGATGTAATGTCCTTAAAACAAGTCAAAATGAGGCTCAGTAGTGTGTGTGGCCTCCACGTGCCTGTATGACCTCCCTACAATGCCTGGGCATGCTCCTGATGAGGTGGCGGATGGTCTCCTGAGGGATCTCCTCCCAGACCTGGACTAAAGCATCCGCCAACTCCTGGACAGTCTGTGGTGCAACGTGGCGTTGGTGGATGGAGCGAGACATGATGTCCCAGATGTGCTCAATTGGATTCAGGTCTGGGGAACGGGCGGGCCAGTCCATAGCATCAATGCCTTCCTCTTGCAGGAACTGCTGACACACTCCAGCCACATGAGGTCTAGCATTGTCTTGCATTAGGAGGAACCCAGGGCCAACCGCACCAGCATATGGTCTCACAAGAGGTCTGAGGATCTCATCTCGGTATCTAATGGCAGTCAGGCTACCTCTGGCGAGCACATGGAGGGCTGTGCGGCCCCCCAAAGAAATGCCACCCCACACCATGACTGACCCACCGCCAAACCGGTCATGCTGGAGGATGTTGCAGGCAGCAGAACGTTCTCCACGGCGTCTCCAGACTCTGTCACGTCTATCACGTGCTCAGTGTGAACTTGCTTTCATCTGTGAAGAGCACAGGGCGCCAGTGGCGAATTTGCCAATCTTGGTGTTCTCTGGCAAATGCCAAACGTCCTGCACGGTGTTGGGCTGTAAGCACAACCCCCACCTGTGGACGTCGGGCCCTCATACCACCCTCATGGAGTCTGTTTCTGACCGTTTGAGCGGACACATGCACATTTGTGGCCTGCTGGAGGTCATTTTGCAGGGCTCTGGCAGTGCTTCTCCTGCTCCTGCTTGCACAAAGGCGGAGGTAGCGGTCCTGCTGCTGGGTTGTTGCCCTCCTACGGCCTCCTCCACGTCTCCTGATGTACTGGCCTGTCTCCTGGTAGCGCCTCCATGCTCTGGACACTACGCTGACAGACACAGCAAACCTTCTTGCCACAGCTCGCATTGATGTGCCATCCTGGATGAGCTGCACTACCTGAGCCACTTGTGTGGGTTGTAGACTCCGTCTCATGCTAGCACTAGAGTGAAAGCACGACCAGCATTCAAAAGTGACCAAAACATCAGCCAGGAAGCATAGGAACTGAGAAGTGGTCTGTGGTCCCCACCTGCAGAACCACTCCTTTATTGGGGGTGTCTTGCTAATTGCCTATAATTTCCACCTGTTGTCTATTCCATTTGCACAACAGCATGTGAAATTTATTGTCAATCAGTGTTGCTTCCTAAGTGGACAGTTTGATTTCACAGAAGTGTGATTGACTTGGAGTTACATTGTGTTGTTTAAGTGTTCCCTTTATTTTTTTGAGCAGTGTATTTTGTTACTAATTGTCACGTCCTGACCATAGAAAGATGTTATTTTCTATGGTAGAGTAGGTCAGGGCGTGACAGGGGGATTTTTTTCTATATTTTCTATTTCTATGTTTAGGTTCTAGTTTTGTATTTCTATGTTGGGGTTTTGTTTGAGATGATCTCCAATTAGAGGCAGCTGGTCCTCGTTGTCTCTAATTGGAGATCATACTTAAGTAGGGGTTTTTCCACCTGGGTTTTGTGGGTGATTCATTTTGAGTAGTGTATGTTTCACCTCTGTGTCACGGTTTGTTGTTTTTTTGTCATTCAGTTTATTTATGTATTGCATAGTTTCACAGTATAAATAAAATGTGGAACGACACACACGCTGCACTTTGGTCCGCTCATTCCTACGACAGCCGTGACACTAATAATATTTACATTGCCTTCAGAAAGTATTTTGTTGCTGGCCAACACACAATACCCCATTATGTCAAAGTGGAATTGTTTTGTCAAAATCTTCGCAAATGAAAAGCTGAAATGTGAGTCAATAAGTTTTCAAACCCAGTGTTTAACATGGTTTTTGAATGAATACCTAATCTCTATACCCCACACATACAATTATCTGTAACGTCCCTTCAGTCGAATTTCAAACACAGATTCAACCACAAAGATCAAGGTTTTCCAATGCCTTGCGACGAAGGGCACCTATAAGTAGATGGGTAAAAATATCCCTTTGAGCATGGTGAAGTTATTAATTACACTTTGGATGGTGTATCAATGAGGCCAATGGTGACTTAAAACAGTTAAAGTTTAATGTCTGTGATAGAAGAAAACTGAGGATGGATCAACAACATTGTAGTTACTCCACAATACTAACCTAATTGACAGAGTGAAAAGAAGACAAGCTGTACAGAATACAAATATTTATTAAAAATGCATCCTGTTTGCAACAAACTTTTTGTCCTGAATCCAAAATGTTGCACAATCCAGGTGTGGAAAGGTCTTAGAGACTTACCCAGAAATACTCACAGCTGTAATATTTTGTGTAGGTCGTTGACACAAAATGACAATTAAATCAGTTTTAATCCCACTTTGTAACACAACAAAATGTGGAAAATGTCAAGGAGTGTGAATACTTTCTGAAGGCACATGTTAATAGGATATTCTGATAAAAAATGATTGTCTAATCTTTTAACTAAATGCAATCGATTAGCTTCCAAAATATAAGTAGGTATGTCTAGCTGTCCGATAACGGATGGAATGGCTTGTCTTGCACTTTGTAAAAATCCTGAGTGCATTGAGTGAATGTTAGAAAAATGTCTTGGTTCCTTTCTAAACATATCAATTTGAATGCAGAGAGGACTCGGATCACAGAATAGGTGAAGTGAACTGGCAAAATAGTTGAGTCCTCATTTTAAAGGCAGGGGCAGTGTGAATACAAAGTGAACCGAGTTCACTTTAAAGAGGACTGTGAAATCACCCTCAAAGAGCTCGGTCAAAGAGCTCGGTTCGGTGCTGTTTCTAGTAGAAACCATGTTGTAGACCGATTGTTACCTCGTACATATAAAAAATAAGTTAAACGGTATTTCCACATTTTTTTTCTGTTAACTTTATAAGCTCACAGTGGGTAACAAAATTGGAGGCATAGCTGTGATTTACTATGAAGGAAACAGCCAAGAGGACACAAGTTGTGGTACCAAGAGAGTACAGGGCACTTATTTACAAATACCTGCACAATGAAATGGCCAATCTCTGAATAGAGAGAGTATTTGGTTAGCCAATCTATTAGCACATAAAGTAAACTAAAAGTGATTGAGGTAATGTTTAACTGATTTTCAATCATGTAAGCACAAGGTATCATTTGCCCTTTTAAGTGTATCCACATGGCACTATGGAGTGATATTAGAGCTGACAGAAATAGAATCTGAATTGAATCATTTTGAATCATTTGAAAATGATTGAGATCAGATAAAATTTCTGTTGGCACTAAAATCACTCCAAATAGCAATACCTTCCCTTTTAGTTATTTTCTACTTATGATGTAGGGTTAAGACCAAGTTACTACTCTCTCATACCCACTAGTTCCTCATCATTCCCCAGCCCCCCTTAGGAGGCGAACAGTTAACTTGATCCCCCAGAGAAGCTTGGGGAAACGTGCATGTTCGAAGGTCAACAGACCCCGCTCTCATGTCTTCTTCACACACTGCACACACTGCACACACACATCGGACCCCACGCAGTCACACGCAAACACACACACACACCCCTCACACATACCTGTCACACACCGGCCCCCAAGCAAACCTGCATTCATAAGTTATGTAAATCACGGCGTGCAGATTCCTCATAGCTATGTTTAGCACCAGGTTAACCCACAGGAAAAAGCCATTCTCCTTTTAACATTTTCACACCCTTAACATTTCTATCCTGCGTGTTTCAAGGTGTGTGTGTGTAGGGATGCGTGTGCACCTATGTGTGTATGCATGCATTTATTTGTATGTGTTGAGATGTGTGATATATGGCCAATATACCACAGATAAGCGCTGTTCTTAAGCACAACGCAACACGGAGTGCCTGGACACACCCCATAGCCATATTTTTATTTAAATAGGCAAGTCAGTTAAGAACAAAATCTTATTTACAATGACGGGCTACCGGGGAACAGTGGGTTAACTGTCTTGTTCGGTGGCAGAACGACTGATTTTTACCTTGTCAGCTTAGGGATTCCATCCAGCAACCTTTCGGTTACTGGGCCAACGCTCTAACCACTAGGCTACCTGTCGCCCCATATATCACAAACCCCCGAGGTGCCTTATTGCTATTATAAACTGGTTACCAATGTAATTAGAGCAGTAAAAATAAATGTTTTGTCATACCTGTGGTATACGGTCTGATATACCACAGCTGTCAGCCAATCAGCATTCAGGGCTAGGGCCATTCCCCCCAGAAATGTCCGGGAGCTTGCAGGTGCCTTGGTGGAAGAGGGTAACATCTCACAGCAAGAACTGGCAAATCTGGTGCAGTCCATGAGGAGGAGATGCACTGCAGTACTTAATGCAGCTGGTGGCTGCATTAATGCACCAGGTACTGACTGTAAATTTGGATTTTGACCCCCCCCCCCCCCCTTTGTTCAGGGACACATTATTCAATTTCTGTTAGTCACCTTGTCTGTGGAACTTGTTCAGTTTATGTCTCACTTGTTGAATCTTGTTATGCTCATACAAATATTTACACATGTTAAGTTTGCTGAAAATAAACGCAGTTGACAGTGAGGACGTTTCTTTTTTTGCTGAGTTTACTTCCTCATTCCTCCCCGCTATTTGCCTAACAAGTGGTTAATTTAGCCACAACTGAAGGTGAATCTGGTACAAATGGTTTGAACCAAAATGCAGCCCTGTTTCGCTCCCGAACCTCATATCACTTTTTTTTCTGCACAGTCAGGATCACGTCATACACTACATGGACAGAAGTATGTGGACACCCCTTCAAATTAGTGGATTTCAGCTACATCCGTTGCTGACAGGTGTATAAAATCGAGCACACAGCCATGCAATCTCCATCAGTGACTTTCAACGTGGCACCGTCATAGGATGCCACCTTTCCAACAAGTCAGTTTGTAAAATTTCTGCCCTGCTAAAGCTGCCCCGATCAACTGTAAGTGCTGTTATTGTGAAATTGAAACGTCTAGGAGCAACATAGGCTCAGCCGCGAAGTGGTAGGCCACACAAGCTCACAGGATGGGACAGCCGAGTGCTGAAGCGTGTAGAGCGTAAAAAACGCCTGCCCTCAGTTGCAACACTCACTACAGAGTTCCAAACTGCCTCTGGAAGAAATGTCAGCACAATACCTGTTTGTCGGGAGCTTATTGAAATGGGTTTCCATGGTCGAGCAGCCGCACACAAGCTTAAGATCACCATGCGCAATGCCAAGCGTCAGCTGGAGTGGTGTAAAGCTCGCCGCCATTGGACTCTGGAGCAGTGGAAACGCGTTCTCTGGAGTGATGAATCACGCTTCACCATCTGGCAGTCTAACAGACGAATCTGGGTTTGGCTTATGCCAGGAGAACGCTACAGTATCTGTATGCTACAGCAGATGATTCTGTGCTTCTAACTTTGTGGCAACAGTTTGGGGAATGCCCTTTGCCCGGCCTGCAAATATATATATTTAAATATATATTTAAATATATTTAATTACAAAGGTTATTGTTCAATGATATTTGCAATTGCTAATGAAACTTGGTGCTTGGTTTCCCTGCGGAAGATTGTTAATATGACAATGTACCTTGCTGCAGCATGGCATTTTCAAAAAAGTAATGTTTCAATGTCCAGAACGGTAGGTGTTTTTAAAGGTTTTTATTCCATTTGATTTTTCTTTCTATTCGCACCTTTTGCTGTTTTATGAGGGGATATGTTCTTTGACAAATCAAAATGGGGGAATACAATTTTAAAAATTTCTGAATTAATTAATTAATTATTGGATAAGTTTGGATAATTTATTGATGTCACACATGACTTGTTTTGTCTCGCAGGAACATGGAGGAATCCTGAGGATTTTCCCAGAGGCCAAGGCACAGTTCGCCGACATCGAACCCAAGTTCGACCGCCTGCTCTTCTTCTGGTCGGACCGGCGGAACCCCCATGAGGTGCAGCCAGCATACCACACCAGGTAAGGTGATCTCTTAGCTTGACCTCTGACCTTTTGACCGCAGAGAAAATGTCATATTCCTGACCTTCGACCCAGGGTTGTCTGCTTGTCTTCCATCACAACCCCACACCTCCTGTTTTGTCTTTCTTATTGTAATGTCATATAAGTAAAGCATCCGTCAGGCCATTTTAAGAACTTGGTTGAAGCGTGAATTGTGACATAGTTTACATTAGGTTAATGCATGCCTTGATCTATGAACAGACATTATTGTAAAGTGTTACCACATTAAGCAACACCACCAACACTATCCAGCTTTAATATATTTGAAAATGCTCAATACTGTTAGAATAGTTGGACCATGACAAATGGTTGGGTAGTGTTAGGTATGTATACCTATTATGTGAATAATTGTATGTTAGTTGACCTCTCTTTTTCGTTGTCTCACTCGCTGTCCAGGTATGCCATAACAGTGTGGTATTTTGATGCCGATGAACGAGCTCGGGCCAAGGAGAAATACCTAACAAGTAAGATGGAGTCCTGGGCACGTATTCATAAAATGTCTCAAAGTAGGAGTGCTGATCTAGGATCAGTTTTGCCTTTCGGATCCTAATAAATAAGATAAAATGATCCTAGATCAGCACTTGATCTTAAATCAGCACTGTGAGACTAAGACGCTTTATGACTACAGGACCATAGTGATCATCATATGAAATAATAATTTATAGGAATTTGTTCTTAACTGGTTGAATAAAATGTAACTCCCCCGCTCTCCCTCCTTCTCTATTCTGTCCTATAGGTGCAGGAGAAAAGGGAGTAAAGGTAGAATTGAACAAGCCGTCGAATCTGAGCTAATATGAGAGAAGCGGTTGGTCCTGAGGCGCCACTGCCATCACCTGCTGCTGCTGTGGACAGATTCGGAAAGAGGGATGGATGGAGGGAGGGAAGGAAGGAAATAAGAAGGATGGTGGGATGAAGAGGAGAGCGACGAAAGAAACCAACTCGGACTAGTCCGCTTTCTTTACACTTATTATCCAAAGTTGACACACACACAACACATACACACACACACACAGACCCTGAATGTGATGTCATTGCACTGCAAGGACTCATCATTATTTCCCAAGTTTCTGTTTTTGCTTGTTGCTTTGATGTTTTTGGCTTTATTATGTGTAGAATGCCAGTGTAAAAATTAGCTTTGGAGAAAAAAAATATGTACGGGGTGAGCCGAATGCAAAGAAATTATATTCTTGTGAATTTTGGGGGTGATGTAAGAAGGGTACCCATATGTGCTTATCTGTCAGACGGGTTGTCATGGTCTCCATCTGGATGGATCTCTCACTGTTAAAAAAGGTACAGAAGACTGTGTATGATGTCCCTCGACAGGAGGTTGTGACACACTGTCCGGCTATTGCCTGATGCACACTATCAGGCCGACTCAAACCGTACTGTGCTGATTTGGATACTTTCTTTTCACATGATCCTTTGCAGCACGGTCCTAGTAAATGAGGATGATGCGTAACCACGCCAGAACAGTACAATACAGTACAGTATGGTTTGGCTTAGTAGAGTGAAAAGGCTATTAATAGCTTAAGCTGCACTGACTCGAATACGATAGAAGTTTTCCCGTTTGTGCAAACGGGCTGTAGTGATTTTCACATTGCAGGCGTATGTTGATTGCGGTGCTGTTCTGTGTCCTGGCATCCATTGTTTGGTAACTGGGTCCTGTTCATTAGCCACCAAACAGAAGAAAATGGACTGAAACTGACGTGCTCGTTCTCCGTTGCAAAGCATTTTAAAACGTTTCCTTATTTGCCCTTATGAACACGGCCCTGTGTACGTTACAGGAGCATCCTAACCTGCGATCAGAGATCTGTCTGTTGTTGCAGACGTAATATCACCGTTGTCTTAAAAACCAAAAACGGACACCTACCTATTAGCCTTGCAGCGACCTTGCAGCTCTGAAGTTTAGTTTTGAATAAAAAGGCTGATTTTGTAAGTGCAGTTTGAGTCTGCGGCTGTATCGTCTCGTCATTGCAGCGTGTGTGGGATGTGTGTGTGTATCTGCACGTATGCATTTGTGCGATTCTTTCTCTGACCACTGAGCCGAGATTGAAAGTGAGTGAGAGAGATTGTAATAATACAGTCATGACTATTCTCTCCGGCTATACACCATCGCCATCATGTGGTCACAAAACCATAAAGGATTCATTCCTGTTAAGGCACATCTGACCAATGAGTTTATCAACAGGAGAATTGGCAGACCTAACTGAATGCGGCCGGTATCCTAGCGGTTAAGAGCGTTGGGCAAGTATCCGAAACGTTGATTTGAATTTTTGCCTTTCTGCCCTTGAGCAAGGCAATAACCCCCAACAACAACTGCGCCGTTGACGTTGATCTGATCAAGGCAGCCCCCCGCACCTCTCTGATTCAGATGGGCTGTGTTGAACGCATTCAGTTGTGCAACTGATTAGGTTTTCCATTTCTCCATCCACCCTAAAACATACCACAGGACCTTTGCATGTGATTTTGTTTAAACTGTATTTATTTGCCATTGATCTATTCATTTATCAATAAATCAGGTGACAAGTAAATAAGACAACATTTAGAGAATAAATGGTTTCTTGAGATAAACATGTATGTATTGTTTGCATCAAGTTTAAAATATATGTTCCGGTAAATAATTACAGACTTTTCAATTGGTTTCATTATAAAGGGCAAGCTCAATCAAGCACAGCTGAAATATTAGAATTTTTTTCACCCATGTCTGAATATCTCTTCATTGCAGTCTCCTCAGGAACTTCTCTTCCCAGACCATGTCTCACATCACACCCACAGGAAAGCCAAGGATATTTTTCTAGCCCCTACTCTTTTGGTTTTTACAAGTGTATGAAGGAATAAGATGGGTGCAAGTAATATGGAGGAAACTCCCCAAATAAACAAGAAATTACAGAGCTGTTAGAGGTTGAGTGAGTAAGAGAGTCTGGCTTGTTCTGCTCTAACCAGGAGTATGGTCCCTACTATCAGGAGCAGGGCAGGGGCCCACCTATTGCATTCCGAAAAAACACCAAAATCATTCATGATTTTGGGTTTACATCAAGGGCAACCAAGAAGACAAAGATCAGATGAACAGTACAGGCCAGGATGATAAATGTTCTGCCAATGACCGTCACCCTGTCTTTGGACAAATTCCACTTGAGGTATTCAGTGCACTTGGCCCTGACAATGGACCCCAACACCCACAGAGTTCCAATGATGCTGGAGATGGAGGTGATGGCCAAAGCTACTACCCTACTGTAATGGGGAAACAGAATAATTGCCCGGTAGGACAAAGCAAAGGTCACTAATGTCACAGGCCGGCTCATAGCCTGTGGCAAAAATGAGACGACATCAACAACCGGTATAGGCCAATTCAAAAAGTTCTTTATTATAAAACAAAACTATTAACTCTAAACAAAGAAAAAGGAATGAGGTGTGGAAATGTCATAATGTAGGGTGTATGTAGGGTGCATGGATGCGTGAATATGTGTGTGTAAACATGACTGAGTGGAAACTAAATACACCAACAAAGGATCAAACAAAACAGGATCATACCTGGAGGAGCAGGGAGAGAGAGAGCAAGCCAAGCGAGAAGCCAGAGAGGTTAGTGGAGCAGTTTGTTAAATACCCTGAGCCCAGGTGGCAATCACTAACGATCCTCCTTTGACCGGCAGGGGGAACCGCCCCTGCACTGCAGAGGAGGAGCCGTGACACTAAGGAGATCATCCACCCTGCCACTCCCTGGGTGTTGACCACAAACTCCATCCAACTCCTGCTTCAGTGGGGCTTTAGGAGATATTGGAGGGGTAGACAGTTCTGTACAGCAGTTCTGTACAGTTCTGTACAGCAAGGTCCCCCTGGTCAGGAGCAAGGATGAGGTCCCCCACCTGATGTAAAGCCCTCAGCTCACTCCTCTGGGCAATCAAATGAGTTGTGGAAGTTTCAGATGATGTTTCTGGCTATCCAGGAGAAAGGGATGAGGAAGAGAGTTCCAGTTAGAATCACTATGGCCTTGGACTTTTGACTCTTGATGTGGTTGGTGCACTTGACCCTGATGAGCAGCATCACCCCCAGAACCCCGGACATGATGGAGATGATGATCAGGGCTCTGGAGGCCTGCAGGTCCTGAGGTAAGGCCAGCATGGAGTCGTAGACCTTACACTGTATCTAGCCTGTGCTCTTGGTCACACATCTCATCCACAGGCCCTCCTAGATGAAAAGGTTGTCTCCTATGTTTGTCTCTATCCAAGTGGGGAGTGTGCAGACCACAATGGTCATGTTAAATCCTATGACTCCCTCTCTTCTATACCAGCCCTTTCTGGAGGAAAGGTGATACAGAAAAAGTAATTCCAGAACAACAAATAGGTAAACACTTCAGAGGATTTCCTAAAAGATGTACAACCAAGTTCTAGAATGGCATATTCTTCCACTTTGAGTTTCACAGACCTCCGTTGCTGAAGTTTTCTGTGCGATTAGAGTGCAGAGCCCAGAATCCCAGTGTGCTTTACTGTGGTGTCAAAAATGAGGCTGTCATGGAAACACAAACTATTAATAAAGACGTGGTTATACATTTTCATTGTATTTATTATTGATATTTTTATTTATATTAGAAAGTAATTTGTCATTATGTGATACCAACAATTATAAGTGGACAGGCACAGCTATATCCTTTTAGGTTCTTATTCCAAACACTGCTTGATGTGGCCTCCACACAGGGAGCCATAACTTCCATCTGCTGTAGCACACAGAAACCAATGGTGCATATAAACACTAGATGACTGATGGGTGGCGCTGTTTTGAAGTCACTGCGTCACCATTTTTGTACCCCTCCACCAGTGTAAAAAAGGAAGTATTCTTTTTTTGTCAAGCATATTATATTACAGACACCTTAATGCATACTTTTAAATTGTATTATATGAACAAACAAAACAACAACACATTTTTTTTCCTTGAAGTACAATTCTTAGAGAGTATGAATGTTACTGTTCACTCTACAGCAAATAAATAGTTAAATATATGTAATTTTACCCTTGAAACATTAAATTGAAATAATGTAGCATTCCATTTATTCCTATGGAGGACTGCTCTTTCTGAGAAGTACCAATATGGTGGACAGTGGCTTTAAAGTCTATCAATGGCCAATACATATCAATTAGCAATCTAGTGTTTTAAAATCAAATCAAATGTATTTTTATATAGCCCTTCGTACATCAGCTGATATCTCAAAGTGCTGTACAGAAACCCAGCCTAAAACCCCAAACAGCAAGCAAAGCATGTGAAAGAAGCACGGTGGCTAGGAAAAACTCCCTAGGAAAAACTCCCTAGAAAGGCCAAAAACCTAGGAAGAAACCTAGAGAGGAACCAGGCTATGAGGGGTGGCCAGTCCTCTTCTGGCTGTGCAGGGTGGATATTATAACAGAACATGGTCAAGATGTTAAAATGTTCATAAATGACCAGCATGGTCAAATAATAATCATAGTAGTTGTCGAGGGTGCAACAAGCACGTCCGGTGAACAGGTCAGGGTTCCATAGCCGCAGGCAGAACAGTTGAAACTGGAGCAGCGGCACGGCCAGGTAGACTGGGGACAGCAAGGAGTCATCATACCAGGTAGTCCTGAGGCATGGTCCTAGGGCTCAGGTCCTCCGAGAGAAAGACAGAAAGAGAGAAAGAGAGAATTAGAGAGAGCATATTTAAATTCACTCAGGACACCAGATAAGACAAGAGAAATACTCCAGATGTAACAGACTGACCCTAGCCCCCCGACACATAAACTACTACAGCATAAATACTGGAGGCTGAGACAGGAGGGATCAGAAGACACTGTGGCCCCATCCGATGATACCCCCGGACAGGGCCAAACAGGCAGGATATAACCCCACCCACTTTGCCAAAGCACAGCCCCCACACCACTAGAGGGATGTCTCCAACCACCAACTTACCGTCCTAAGACAAGGCCGAGTATAGCCCACAACGATCTCCGCCATGGCACAACCCAAGGGGGGGCGCCAACCCAGACAGGAAGACCACGTCAGTGACTCAACCCACTCAAGTGACGCACCCCTCCCATGGACGGCATGGAAGAACACCAGTAAGCCAGTGACTCAGCCCCTGTAAAAGGGTTAGAGGCAGAGAATCCCAGTGGAAAGAGGGGAACCGGCAAGGTAGAGACAGCAAGGGCGGTTCGTTGCTCCAGCCTTTCCGTTCACCTTCACACTCCTGGGCCAGACTATACTTAATCATAGGACCTACTGAAGAGATAAGTCTTCAGTAAAGACTTAAAGGTTGAGGCTGAGTCTGCGTCTCTCACATTGGTAGGCAGACCATTCCATAAAAATGGAGCTCTATAGGAGAAAGCCCTACCTCCAGCCGTTTGCTTAGAAATTCTAGGGACAATTAGGAGGCCTGCGTCTTGTGACCGTAGCGTACGTGTAGGTATGTACGGCAGGACCAAATCGGAAAGATAGGTAGGAGCAAGCCCATGTAATGCTTTGTAGGTTAGCAGTAAAACCTTGAAATCAGCCCTTGCCTTAACAGGAAGCCAGTGTAGGGAGGCTAGCACTGGAGTAATATGATCAAATTTTTTGGTTCTAGTCAGGATTCTAGCAGCCGTATTTAGCACTAACTGAAGTTTATTTCGTGCTTTATCCGGGTAGCCGGAAAGTAGAGCATTGCAGTAGTCCAGCCTAGAAGTAACAAAAGCATGGATTCATTTTTCTGCGTCATTTTTGGACAGAAGATTTCTGATTTTTGCAATGTTACGTAGATGGAAAAAAGCTGTCCTTGAAACAGTCTTGATATGTTCTTCAAAAGAGAGATCAGGGTCCAGAGTAACGCCGAGGTCCTTCACAGTTTTATTTGAGACGACTGTACAACCATCCAGATTAATTGTCAGATTCAACAGAAGATCTCTTTGTTTCTTGGGACCTAGAACAAGCATCTCTGTTTTGTCCGAGTTTAAAAGTAGAAAGTTTGCAGCCATCCACTTCTTTATGTCTGAAACACAGGCTTCTAGCGAGGGCAATTTTGGGGCTTCACCATGTTTCATTGAAATGTACAGCTGTGTGTCGTCCGCATAGCAGTGAAATTTAACATTATGTTTTCGAATGACATCCCCAAGAGGTAAAAATATATAGTGAAAACAATAGTGGTCCTAAAACGGAACCTTGAGGAACACCGAAATTTACAATTGATTTGTCAGAGGACAAACCATTCACAGAGACAAACTGATATCTTTCCGACAGATAAGATCTAAACCAGGCCAGAACTTGTCCATGTAGACCAATTTGGGTTTCCAATCTCTCCAAAAGAATGTGGTGATTGATGGTATCAAAAGCGGCACTAAGATCTAGGAGCACGAGGACAGATGCAGAGCCTCGGTCTGACATCATTAAAAGGTCATTTACCACCTTCACAAGTGCAGTCTCAGTGCTATGATGGGGTCTAAAACCAGACTGAAGCGTTTCGTATACATTGTTTTTCTTCAGGAAGGCAGTGAGTTGCTGTGCAACAGCTTTTTCTAAAATTTGAGAGGAATGGAAGATTCGATATAGGCCGAAAGTTTTTTATAATTTCTGGATCAAGATTCGGCTTTTTCAAGAGAGGCTTTATTACTGCCACTTTTAGTGAGCTTGGTACACATCCGGTGGATAGAGAGCCGTTTATTATGTTCAACATAGGAGGGCCAAGCACAGGAAGCAGCTCTTTCAGTAGTTTAGTTGGAATAGGGTCCAGTATGCAGCTTGAGGGTTTGGAGGCCATGATTATTTTCATCATTGTGTCAAGAGATATAGTACTAAAACACTTTAGTATCTCCCTTGATCCTAGGTCCTGGCAGAGTTGTGTAGACTCAGGACAATGGAGCTTTGGAGGAATACCCAGATTTAAAGAGGAGTCTGTAATTTGCTTTCTAATGATCATGATCTTTTCCTCAAAGAAGTTCATAAATTTATTACTGCTGAAGTGAAAGCCATCCTCCATTTGCGAAGGCTGCTTTTTAGTTAGCTTTGCGATAGTATCAAAAATAAATTTCGGATTGTTCTTATTTTCCTCAATTAAGTTGGAAAAATAGGATGATTGAGCAGCAGTGAGGGCTCTTCGATACTGCACGGTACTGTCTTTCCAAGCTAGTCGGAAGACTTCCAGTTTGGTGTGGCGCCATTTCCGTTCCAATTTTCTGGAAGCTTGCTTCAGAGCTCGTGTATTTTCTGTATACCAGGGAGCTAGTTTCTTATGACAGATGTTTTGAATTTTTAGGGGTGCAACTGCATCTAGGGTATTGCGCAAGGTTAAATTGAGTTCCTCGGTTAGGTGGTTAACTGATTTTTGTCCTCTGACGTCCTTGGGTAGGCAGAGGCAGTCTGGAAGGGCATCAAGGAATCTTTGGGTTGTCTGAGAATTTATAGCACGACTTTTAATGCTCCTTGGTTGGGGTCTGAGCAGATTATTTGTTGCAATTGCAAACGTAATAAAATGGTGGTCCGATAGTCCAGGATTATGAGGAAAAACATTAAGATCCACAACATTTATTCCATGGGACAAAACTAGGTCCAGAGTATGACTGTGGCAGTGAGTAGGTCCAGAGACATGTTGGACAAAACCCACTGAGTCGATGATGGCTCCGAAAGCCTTTTGGAGTGGGTCTGTGGACATTTCCATGTGAATGTTAAAGTCACCAAAAATTAGAATATTATCTGCTATGACTACAAGATCCGATAGGAATTCAGGGAACTCAGTGAGGAACACTGCATATGGCCCAGGAGGCCTGTAAACAGTAGCTATAAAAAGTGAGTGAGTAGGCTGCATAGATTTCATGACTAGAAGCTCAAAAGACAAAAACGTCATTTTTTTTTTTTTTTGTAAATTTAAATTTGCTATCGTAAATGTTAGCAACACCTCCGCCTTTGCCGGATGCACGGGGGTATGGTCACTAGTGTAACCAGGGGGTGAGGCCTCATTTAACACAGTAAATTCATCAGGCTTAAGCCATGTTTCAGTCAGGCCAATCACATCAAGATTATTATCAGTGATTAGTTCATTGACTATAACTGCCTTGGAAGTGAGGGATCTAACATTAAGTAACCCAATTTTGAGATATCACAATCTCTTTCAATAATGGCAGGAATGGAGGAGGTCTTTATACTAGTGAGATTGCTAAAGCGAACACCGCCATTTTTAATTTTGCCCAACCTAGATCGAGGCACAGACACGGTCTCAATGGGGAAAGCTGAGCTGACTACGCTGACTGTGCTAGTGGCAGACTCCACTAAGCTGGCAGGCTGGCTAACAGCCTGCTGCCTGGCCTGCACCCTATTTCATTGTGGAGCTAGAGGAGTTAGAGCCCTGTCTATGTTCGTAGATAAGATGAGAGCACCCCTCCAGCTAGGATGGAGTCCGTCACTCCTCAACAGGCCAGGCTTGGTCCTGTTTGTGGGTGAGTCCCAGAAAGAGGGCCAATTATCTACAAATTCTATCTTTTGGGAGGGGCAGAAAACAGTTTTCAACCAGCGATTGAGTTGTGAGACTCTGCTGTAGAGCTCATCACTCCCCCTAACTGGGAGGGGGCCAGAGACAATTAATCGATGCCGACACATGTTTCTAGCTGATTTACACGCTGAAGCTATGTTGCGCTTGGTGACCTCTGACTGTTTCATCCTAACATCGTTGGTGCCGACGTGGATAACAATATCTCTATACTCTCTACACTCGCCAGTTTTAGCTTTAGCCAGCACCGTCTTTAGATTAGCCTTAACGTCGGTAGCCCTGCCCCCTGGTAAACAGTGTATGATCGCTGGATGATTAGTTTTAAGTCTAATACTGCGGGTAATGGAGTCGCCAATGACTAGGGTTTTCAATTTGTCAGAGCTAATGGTGGGAGCCGTCGGCGTCTCAGACCCCACAACGGGAGGAGTAGAGACCAGAGAAGTCTCGGCCTCCGACTCCGACTCGCTTAATGGGGAGAACCGGTTGAAAGTTTCTGTCGGCTGAATAAGCGACACCGGTTGAGCATTCCTACAGCGTTTCCCTCCAGAAGCCATGAGAAAGATGTCCGGCTGCGGGGACCGTGCGAGGGGGTTTATACTAACGTTACTATCTGTACTTACTGGTGGCACAGACGCTGTTTCATCCTTTCCTACACTGAAATTACCCTTGCCTAACGATCGCGTCTGAAGCTGGGCTTGCAGCACAGCTATCCTTGCCGTAAGGCGATCGTTCTCCTGTATATTATAAGTACAACGACTGCAATTAGAAGGCATCATGTTAATGTTACTTAGCTTCGGCTGTTTGAAGTCCTGACGAACCATGTCCAGATAAAACCTCCGGGGTGAAAAAGTTGAATGAAAAAAGTTGAGTGAGGGAAAAAGTAAAAATATACGGTAATGAAAAAGTAAAAAACCGTCAGGTAGCAAAGTAAGATCGGCAACAAAATGCACAGCAGCGTAAACAAGTCTGCAAGTATGTGTGTCATTCAGAGGGTGAATGGGCAAGACAAAAGATTTAAGTTGTGACGAACCTCCCCTTTAATACATCATTGATACAAACCACTACAGCAGGGTTCCCCAACTGGGGATCTTTTCTTGTTTTAATTTTATTGTTGGACATAAGACTGTAAAAACACCAGGAAATCAGCTCCAAGTGATTTTAATTTTGGAAATCTGTTCCGAACTATTCCCACGCATTATAGACACATAATTGTATACAAATGTAAGCATGGTTTGAAATGATCTGTTTGTGATTCTTGTGGTCAAATTGCAGTCTACAAATGATTTGTAAAATACCCGGAAATTTAGAAAATTACAGGGAACTTTGCAACCCTAATAGTATAGTAAGTAAGTACTACTGAAACACATAGTTATCCAACAATTCATAATAGTATTTTGGGTCATCTCCAGGATTTCAGTCTTACCTTGTGGCACAGCATAGCAGCACATGAAGATCATCAGAAGCCATGTCTGCAGTTACATTTTGTAGTTTCTGTTGGAGTAAGCCCCAATGTTATGGACACATCCTCAAAGAATGTTCCTATTTATAATTTAGAAAATGGACTGAAAATGGGAGGGACTACCTGTGTGCTCTTATGAATGCCAGCCAGACAATTTTATTTTATCTTTATTTAACTAGGCAAGTCAGTTAAGAACAAATTCTTATTTTCAATGGCGGCCTAGGAACAGTGGGTTAACTGGCTTGTTCAGGGGTAGAACGACAGATTTTTACCTTGTCAGCTCAGGGATTCGATCTGCCACCCCATACATTCCCCACTTCCTTGATATTGGTGTCACGTCCTGACCAGCAGAGGGAGGTATGGTATCAGTTTTGGGTCAGGATGTGGCAGGTTTTTTGTATGTTAAGGGGTTTGTGTTGGTGATTAGACTCCCAATTGAAGGCAGGTGTGTTGAGTTGCCTTTGATTGGGAGTTCTATATAGTGGTGTGTGGTTTTCTTTGGGGTTGTGGGTAGTTGTTCTTGCACTGCGTTTTTGTATGCCTGTAAGACTGTGTCTGTCGTGTGTATTGTTTTTCCAGTGGATGCTTTACTCCTTTTTTGAATTAAAACATGAGCATCCACATACCCGCTGCAGTTTGGTCTATTCAACACGGCACCTTTTGTGACAATTGGTCTAGATTAGAAAATAGCGTCATCTGAGAATCAAAGTTCATATGATTGATCGACATTGCCAGTTTATCAAGATGTTGGATGTTCTGCCATCTGCCAATTTCTAGGTCAACAGGTGTATTCATCAGCATTATCACACAGTTAGTAGGTAATGGTATTATTGGGCAAACATCATAGAAATTCTATAGAGAGTCTGAGCAAACTTTTAAAGTTCAAATGCAGCTGTTTTTATCTCAATATCAAATCATGTCTGGGTAATAAGTAAGTACCTTACTGTATTTGCTTTCAATTAAAATTGTCAAAAATAAACAAAAATAGCTTCTTAGCAAAGAGCAATTTCTCAAGCAAGAATTTTGCTGGGACTGTCTGGGAGTGGTCTGAGTGGGGAGGGGAAAACTAAAAACTAGCTGTTATTGGCAGAGAACTCCATTTCTTATTGGTCTATTAACTAATTTACCAACTGGTGATGTCACCAGGCAGGCCAAAACTCCACCCCACCAAAACATGCTGAAATTTCAAGCTGTCTTTTTAAACAGCTCTTACACTAAAAGGGCATTATCATCATTTTCACAATTTCACATTATTATTCCAACCTCATAATGTGGAAATATGTTTAAAACACAGGGAAGCAGGTTTTTGACTGCACTGGTCCTTTAACAACTGGTGGACAGCTTCTGCCACGGATTTGAACTTTATTCCTTCTCTATGGTTTTCTCTCACACAGATGTGATGCCACTTTAATAGACATAAAGCAAAGTTTAAGTTTAATTGTACACTGTAACTGTTCAATTAAAATTACATTTTTTAAAGCTCATATTCTGTTCACACATCAAAATAATGTTGTTGACTTGTACCTGAGACCAAAGCATAAATTGAAGAGATTTTTTTTTTTAAAACCACACCTCAAACTTGTACCTGAAACAGACGGTTTCAAAAAGACTTGCTATTTCTTGATATTGTGTGAGTTCATACTTTTGCCAAAACGTAACATTTTCCGTTTGGCTGGACTTGAAAATCAGCTCTTTACTTTAAATTTATAATGACTGGCATACACCCACACAACTCTGTTTGTGAATGGGGCAAGCAGTGGTGCGCAGCAATGCTAGCTAGCTTAAGACATTGTCAAGCGGACTGTCACTTCTGTTTGCAAGGTAGAGAGCCCTGTAGTGCCGGCCAAGCCAATAAGCGGCATAAGCTAAATTTCTTAGTGCATCGGCAGTTTTCCACTTCTTATGTCAGTCACTGATAGTTACTGAATTAGCCCATGTCAGCTAACATTCTTTAGATTGCTAGGTAGTTTGACTAGCCAGCTATCTAAACCTTGTATTAATCATGTCCGAATTACCCAGGGGCCCTGACCTCCAGGGAGCCCCCATTGATTTTTTTTGTCAGTCTCACTCAGACATTATATGAACATGGCATTAGTCTTGGCAAAATGTAGAATTGCATGAAATTAGCTTCAAAACTGCAACAACAAAAAAATGTAACTGCACTGTTGGTTAAGGGCTTGTAAGTAAGCATTTAACGGTAAGGTCTACACATGATTTGATTTTCCCTCCAACTACGCAAAATGCGTAGAATTGCAGGAAATTAGCTTTAAAACTGCAAAATTGTCTCTCCGTCGCATGGCAAAATAAGTAGAACTGCATGAAATGAGGTTTAAAATGGCAAAATGTTCTTTCTGCCCCATGGCAAAATGAGGAGAATTGTATGAAATTTGTAACTGTCCAATGAAAATCTCATTTAAAAAAGTTAATATTCTGTTCATTCACAACCAAATAATGTTGTTGACTTGTCCTTTACTTCTACTTGTGACCAAAGCATAAATAAAAAATTTAATAAAACACCTCAAACTTGTATCTAAAACAGACAGTTAATAAAATGCTTGCTATTGCCTGATATTATGTGACCTCTGTTTACGTGTCATGAATATTTATGGTTCTTTGTTAAAACCTTTAAGGCCATAGTCTCACCAGTCAGGTACCTATCCAGTTCACACCTGACTGAAGTTTTTGGTGTAACCACTAAATTGACCACTTTGACACTAAAACCAGGGGACCTTACAAGCTTTACTCTGGAACTAAATAACTGTTTTTCCAAGATGCAGAAAAAGTTTGTTATCTGAAAGCCATTTAGTGATATTGGATAACTCTGCACTAAGGATCTCTTCTACTGAGGCTTTGTTCTTATTGGACACCAGTAGAGCAGAGTCATCCACATTCAGAAGCAAATGATGAGCATTTTCTGATTTCATATCGTTAAGGTATAGTAAGACGAGAAGTGGGCCAAGGATGCTCCCCTTTGGGACCCCACACCTAATCTCCTTCGCACTAGAATGTTTTCCATTAACATCCACCATTTGGTCTCTACCTGTTCAATAGGATTTAACCCAGTCAATGGACCTGCATTACCATTCCACAAAATTTCCCGGTCAACTTCTTTCCCTGGTCAACCCATGCGACAATCTAAGTAACATAATACAAAAATCCCCTTCAAAATGCGTCAATTTAAGCTAGAGATATTGTCTCAATCCATCGAATCTGCCTATTTCGGCCTTCCACATCTGCAGTGGAATCAAATCAAATTTTATTTGTCACTGTCAAAATGTGCGCAACTGGTCGAAGGAAGTCAGGTGCAGGAGAGCAGAGATGAGTGAACAGGCACACTTTATTCAGGTAGAGGAAAACAGCCGGACGCAACTGCGTCACAACACTCCAGCCCAAGGAAAAAAGCGATAGCGCACAAATCACACAAATAGGTACAAAATAACAAAACCACGGGTTACAACAATACCCGGCGCAAAACCAGCCTGTCGCGTCACACACGTAACGAATGAACAATACCACACACAGACATGGGGGGAAGAGAGGATAATATACACGTAGAGTAATGAGGGGATGTAAACCAGGTGTGCGGGAAAATAAGACAAAACAAATGTAAAATGAAAGGTGGCGCGGCGATGGCTAGAAAACCGGTGACGTCGACCGCCAAACGCCGCCCGAACAAGGAGAGGGACCGACTTCGGGCGGAACTCGTGACTCACATGCGCCGAATACAACAGGTGTAGACCTTACCGCGAAATGCTTACTTACAAGCCCTTAACCAACAATGCAGTTTTAAGAAAAATAATAGTTAAAAAAATATATATGTACTAAATAAACTGTAATGGGAATTTTTATGTTTGTGCTTTTCTTATAACTAATTTCTGTGTTCCATTCATGTGCTGTTCTATAAAACTATTTCTGTGTTCATGCAAGTGGCTGACTGTACAAATCCTCACTATCAGTAGCTGCAATTTGGCAGTACGCCCAGACCTTGTTTTGAGTACAAACTGAAGATATCTCAGTTTCCAGTGGTGGAAAAAGTACCCAACTATCATACTTGAGTAAAAGTAAAGATATCTTAATAGAAAAGGACTCAAGTATAAGTAAAAGTCACCCAGTAAAATTCTACTTGAGTAAAAGTATAAAAGTATTTAGTTTAAAATATACTTAAGTACCAAAAGTAAAAGTATAAATAATTTCATATTCCTTATATTAAGCAAAGCAGATGGCACCATTTTCTTTTCTTTTTTTACGGAAAGCCACGGGCACACTCCAACATTCAGATATCATTTACAAATGAAGCATGTGTGTTTAGTGAGTCCGCCAGATCAGAGTCAGTAGGGATGACCAGGGATGTTCAGTTGATAAGTGCATGAATTTGTCTATTTTCCTGTTCTGCTAAGCATTCAAAATGTAACGAGTACTTTTGGGTGTCAAGGAAATTTATGGAGTAAAAAGTACAATAATTTCTTAAAGGAATGTAGTGAATTAAAAGTAAAAGTCATCAAAAATATAAACAGTAAAGTAAAGTACAAACTACTTAAGTAGTACTTTAAAGTATTTTTACTTAAGTACTTTACACCACTGTCAGTTTCAAGGTCTCAGCTTAGAGAGAAGAAGCCTTATGAGGTGTTGTTCTGCTAAATCATGCATGTATAACTTCTCTGTGTGTAGCCGTATATAAGACAACTGCTGAGACTCCACAAGGGAGCTCCTGATTGACATGTGTACTATGGTGCACTGGAAACTTCAGGAAGATTGCCCATTATTTAGTTTCTCTAAGGACCCAGAAAACAGAGGCAGTGGGAGAACCTATTCAAGTAAGTAAATATATGTTGAAAGTGATCAAAACGATGTATTATAGCTAGCTTGCTACACAAATGAGCTGTTAATGTTTATGTTTGCTATTTAGCTAACTTTACATACTGTATAGCTAGCTAGCTACGTTAATTAAATATCACCAGCTTAGTAACTTCATATTTGTAACGTCTGCTTCCAACTCACACCCTCAAACATGTAGATCGCAGCTCACTTTCCAGACCACACTTTCAAACACATAGATCCCCTGAACACAGCTCACTCTCCAGATCCCAATCATCTGAATTCTAATCACCTGTTCACACACCTGTATGTCATTATCACACACTATTTAGTTCACTGTGAGGTATTGTTTGTTTTGTGACACACGTCATTCAGAGCTCTGTTTTTCCCATGATTTACTCCTCCCATGTATGATAGTTTTTGCCTGCCTCACTAACAATGCCTTTTGCCTATTCCCTGCCTGTATTTTAGCCTATCGAATTTCCTGTTATCTACCCATTGCCTGATCTCCCGGACTATGTTACTAGCCTTCTCCCTGCCTGTACTGTTGCCCTTTTGGACCCCCTGTGTATGACCTTCTGCCTGCCCCTGGACCCAGCTACCTGCCTCCTCCTGTGGTCCTTTGCAATAAACACCTGCTGTGCCCTGCGCTTGAAACCAGCTCTCTGTCTCCCCTCATGTTCATTACAATATTAGCTAGTTAGCTATCTACATGTATTTGTCATTGTAACTCCAAATGTATTTGTAGGTAGCTAGCTAACAGCCATGGAAGAGGGTGAAAGGGTTAGCTAACACTTCCAGCTGTCAGAGAAGGGGAAGTAGGCTACTCTGGATAGGGCAGGTAACTTTGTGGGAGGTCATTATGAAACTATTCTCCAGTTCCAGTCCCAAGCTCGAAAAACAGAGGACAGAGAACTATAGCAACATAATATTCAGGGGTACAAATTGAACACGCTAACCACTGCTTTTAATCAGGGCAAGGTGACCGGAAACATGACCGAATACAAACAGTGTAGCTATTCCATCCACAAGGCAATCAAACAAGCTAAGCGTCAGTACAGAAACAAAGTGGAGTCGCAATTCAACGGCTCAGACACAAGAGGTATGTGGCAGGGTCTACAGTCAATCACGGACTACAAAAGAAAAACCAGCCCCGTCGCGAATCATGATGCCTTGCTCCCAGACAGACTAAACAACTTTTTTGCTCGCTTTGAGGACAGTACAGTGCCACTGAGTAAAACATTTAAACGTGTTAACCCTCGCAAGGCTGCAGGCCCAGACGGCATCCACGGCCGCGTCCTCAGAGCATGCGCAGACCAGCTGGCTGGTGTGTTTACAGACATATTCAATCAATCCTTATCCCAGTCTGCTGTCCCCACATGCTTCAAGAGGGCCACCATTGTTCCTGTTCCCAAGAAAGCTACGGTAACTGTGCTAAATGACTACCGCCCATTAGCACTCACTTCCGTCATCATGAAGTGCTTTGAGAGACTAGTCAAGGACCATATCACCTCCACCCTACCTGACACCCTAGACCCACTCCAATTTGCTTACCGCCCCAATAGGTCCACATATGACGCAATCGCCATCACACTGCACACTGCCCTAACCCATCTGGACAAGAGGAATACCTATGTAAGAATGCTGTTCATCGATTACAGCTCAGCATTTAACACCATAGTACCCTCCAAACTCGTCATTAAGCTCGAGACCCTGCGTCTCGACCCCGCCCTGCGCAACTGGGTCCTGGACTTCCTGACGGGCCGCCCCCAGGTGGTGAGTGTAGGTAACAACATCTCCACCCCGCTGATCCTCAACACTGGGTCCCCACAAGGGTGCGTTCTCAGCCCTCTCCTGAACTCCCTGTTCACCCACGACTGCGTGGCCATGCACGCCTCCAACTCAATCATCAAGTTTGCAGACGACACTACAGTGGTAGGCTTGATTACCAACAACGACGAGACGACGTACAGGGAGGAAGTGAGGGCCCTTGGAGTGTGGTGTCAGGAAAATAACCTCACACTCAATGTTAACAAAACAAAGGAGATGATCGTGGACTTCAGGAAACAGCAGAGGGAGCAGCCCCCATCTACATTGACGGGACAGTAGTGGAGAGGGTGGAGAGTTTTAAGTTCCTCGGCGTACACATCACGGACAAACTGAAATGGTCCACCCACACAGACAGCATGGTGAAGAAGGCACAGCAGCGCCTCTTCAACCTCAGGAGGCTGAAGGAATTCGGCTTGTCACCAAAAACACTCACAAACATTTACAGATGCACAATCGAGAGCATCCTGTCGGGCTGTATAACCGCCTGGTACGGCAACTGCTCTGCTCACAACCATAAGGCTCTCCAGAGGGTAGTGAGGTCTGCACAACGCATCACCGGGTGCAAACTACCTGCCCTCCAGGACACCTACACCACCCGATGTCACAGGAAGGCCAAAAAGATCATCAAGGACAACAACCACCCGAGCCACTGCCTGTTCACCCCGAAGGCGAGGTCAGTACAGGTGCATCAAAGCGGGGACCGAGAGACTGAAAAACAACTTCTATCTGAAGGCCATCAGACTGTTAAACAGCCATCACTAACATTGAGTGGCTGCTGCCAACACACTGTCTCAACATCAGCCACTTTAATAATGGAAAAATTTATGTAATCAATTTATCACTAGCCACTTTATATATATAATGTTTACTTACTCTACATTACTCATCTCATATGTATATACTGTACACTATACTATCTACTGCATCTTGCCATCTTGATGTAATTAAATGTATCACTAGCCACTTTAAACAATGCCACTTTGCATAATGTTGTCATACCCTACATTACTCATCTCATATGTATATACTGTACTCTATACCATCTACTGCATCTTGCCTATGCCGTTCGGCCATCACTCATTTACACATTTGTATGTACATATTCGTATTCATTCCTTTACACTTGTGTGTATAAGGTAGTTGTTGTGAAACTGTTAGGTTATATAACTTGTTAGATATTACTGCATGGTCGGAACTAGAAGCACAAGCATTTCGCTACACTTGCATTAACACCTACTAACCATGTGTATGTGACAAATAAATTTGATTTGATTTGATTACCTAACTTGAGTATAATGCAGCCTGTTTCTTTGAGATGTTTTCTGTCCTCAGATATAGAGAGCAGTCAAACCCTGTCTGCAGATGAAGAGATCCCAATTAATGTCCCACGAGAATAAGGGTACATCCTTGTAAACCATGGATTAAATGTTAGCAAATTTTGTGAACAAAAAGTTTAAAAGTCACACAATGTATAAAGCTATTACAACTGGAGCAGGCCAACCCTACTGGGTGTGCAGGCATATGTTCCAGCCCAGCACTAACACACCTGATTCAATGTATCAAACCTAATTAGTTAATAATCAAGTGTGCTATTGCTGCTGGGCTGGAACAGATGTCTGCTCACTCTGGTATTTACATTTTTTGTTTACCTGAAGTTATGTTTTAGTAATAATAGCCTACTTGTTACTAAAAAGTCTAACCTTTACATTTGAGTTAGCTTACTTGTACACTATGAAAATGTTGATTCTTTGAAATTAAGTGTTTAAAATTGTTTTAATTAACAATTTTCAAGATGAACTAGTGTTGATGTTGATTAATCACAGATCACAATCCTGCAATAAGGGAATCTGGGGAAGGGAATCTGTCTCTCATTTGTCTGTGTTTCTGTGTTATATTCTCAAATTAACATTACCTTTTTGTTCAGTCATAAGCTCTCCAATTAGTTTTATTTGATTGTAAAGGATATCAGCCATGTGAACCCATTTTGCAGCTGATATTGGCATGCAACGCCAATGCAGCCATAGGCCTACAGCAGTAGTTCCCAACTCCAGTCCTTGAGTACCCCCAACAGCACACTTTTGTTGGGGGTACAAACGTACTTGATTCAACTAATTGAGGGCCTGATGATTAGTTGACAAGTTGAATCAGGTGTGTTTGTCTGCGCATAAGATGAAACTGTATTGTTGGGTGGGTACTCGACGACCGGAGTTGGGAACCACTAGCCTACAGTATGATGGTATTAGAGACAATTTATGCTTGATCCGAAAATGTGGTTGGAGGCGCTGTATAGATGGTGGTATACAATTTCGGAGCCTCCAGAGGCATGCAGAGTCCAAATTGAGCTCCGTACCGCTTTGCCGTGCGCCTCTCAAATTTTGTAACAATGTGAAGGGCTTCGTATTGACATGATTGGATGACGGTAGGTGGGGTCGGGAGGTCGTGTATAAACACAAACTCACTTTTGTAAAACACAGGGCCAGTGGTATAGTGGAGGGTTTACCCCGGAATAAACCATATACCACATTTTTTTCAGCGGGTATTGTGTATACTCACTTCTTAAACCCTACTGATGAATATACACAGTTGAAGTCGGAAGTTTACATACACCTTAGACAAATACATTTAAACTCAGTTTTTCACAATTCCTGACATTTTACCTGTTGTGGAAAGACATTCAGTGATCTCATAATTAAAATTTCTCAAACATACAAGTATTATACACCATTTTAAAGATAAACTTCTCGTTAATCCAACCACAGTGTGCAATTCCAAAAAGACTTTACGGCGAAAGCATACCATTAGATTATGTTAGGACAGCGCCTAGACAAGAAAAACCACACAGCTGTTTTCCAAGCAAGGAGAGGCGTCACAAAAACCAGAAATATAGCTAAAATTAATCACTAAGCTTTGACTATCTTCTTCAGATGACACTCCCAGGACCCAATGTTACACAATACATGTATGTTTTGTTCGATAAAGTTCATATTTATATCCAAAAAACCCATTTTACATTGGGGCGTAATGTTCAGAAATGTTTTGCCTCCAAAACATCCGGTGAATGAGCACATCAATTTACAGAAATACACATCATAAACTTTGATTAAAGATACAAGTGTTTTACATAGGATTAAAGATAAACTTCTCCTTAATGCAACTGCTTTGTCAGATTTCAAAACAGCTTTATGGCGAAAGCACATTGTTCAATATTCTGAGTACAGCGCTCAGCCATCAAAGCAAGCTATACAGTTACCCGCCAAGTTGTGGAGTCAACAAAAGTCAGAAACAGCGTTATAAATCTTCACTTACGTTTGCTAACCTTCGGCGGAATGCACTCGAAAGACTCCCAGTTCCACAAGAAATGTTTGTTTTGTTCGATAAAGTCCATATTTATGTCCAAATACCTCCATTTTGTTCGCATGTTTACTTCTAGCAAAGGCTAGGCGAAAAGTCAAAAAAGTTCCATTACAGTTCGTAGAAACATTCAAACGATGTCCATAATCAATATTTAGGATATTTTTGTCATAAATCTTCAATAATATTCCAACCGCACAATAGCGTATTGAATACAGAAAAAAAAGAAAGAACGGCGCACTTTACGTGACCGCGCGAGAGTGCACTAATGTCTTTCAGGAAGCCTGTTGTTTTGAGAGCTCTTATTCGATTCCCTGTCAAATTACAAGCCTGAAACCATTTCTAAAGACTGTTGACATCTGCTGGAAGCATTAGGAAGTGCAATTTGACCCCACAGACACAGCATATTAGAAAGGCAATCACTTAAAAACTACAACCCTCAAAATCATCCCACTTCCTGGTTGGATTTTCATCAGGTTTTTGCCTGCAATATGAGTTCTGTTATACTCACAGACATTATTTTAACAGTTTTGGAAACTTTAGAGTGTTTTCTATCCAAATCTACACATTATATGCATGTCATAGCTTCTGGGCCTGAGTAACAGGCAGTTTACTTTGGGCAACTCATTCATCCAAATTTCCAAATACTGCCCCCTAGCCTGAAGACGTTAATCCTAGTAAAAATTCCCTGTCTTAGGTCAGTTAGGATCAACACTTTATTTTAAGAATGAGAAATGTCAGAATAATAGAAGAGAGAATGATTTATTTCAGCTTTTATTTCCTTCATCACATTCCCAGTGGGTCAAAAGTTTCCATACACTCAATTAGTATTTGGTAGAGTTGCCTTTAAAATGTTTAACTTGGGTCAAATGTTCCAGGTAGCCTTCCACAAGCTTCCCACAATAAGTTGGGTGAATTTTGGCACATTCCTCCTGACAGAGCTGGTGTAACTGAGTCAGGTTTGTAGGCCTCCTTGCTCGCACACGCTTTTTCAGTTCTGCCTACAAATTTCCTATGGGATTGAGGTCAGGGCTTTGTGATGGCCACTCTGATACCTTGACTTTGTTGCCCTTAAGCCATTTTGCCACAACTTTGATAGTATGCTTGGGGTAATTGTCCATTTGGAAGACCCATTTGCGTTATTGACTGTACGCTTGTTTATTCCATGTGTAACTCTGTGTTGTTGTTTGTGTCGCACTGCTTTGCTTTATCTTGGCCAGGTCCCAGTTGTAAATGAGAACTTGTTCTCAACTAGCCTACCTGGTTAAATAAAGGTGAAATAAAATAAAAATAAAATTTGCAACCAAGATTTAACTTCCTGACTGATATCTTGAGATGTTTCTTTAATATATCCACATAATTTTCCTTTCCTCATGATGCCATCTATTTTGTGAAGTGCAGCAGTCCTTCCTGCAGCAAAGCACCAACACAACATGATGCTGCCACCCCTATGCTTCACGGTTGGGACGGTGTTCTTTGGCTTGCAAGCCTCCCCCTTTTTCCTCCAAACATAATGATGGTCATTATGGCCAAACAGTTCTATTTTTGTTTCATCAGACCAGAATACATTTATCCAAAAAGTAATATATTTGTCTCCATGTGCAGTTGCAAACCGTAGTCAGGCTTTTTTATGGCTGTTTTGGAGCAGTGGCTTCTTCTTTGCTGAGCGGCCTTTCAGGTTATGTCGATATAAGACTCGTTTTACTGTGGATATAGATACTTTTGTACCTGTTTCCTCTAGCATCTTCACCAGCTGATGTTCTGCGATTGATTTGCACTTTTCGCACCAAAGTACTTTAATCTCTAGGAGACAGAACACATCTCCTTCTTGAGCGGTATGACGGCTGCGTGGTCCCATGGTGTTTATACTTGCACACTATTGTTTGTACAGATGAACGTGGTACCTTCAGGCGTTTGGAAATTGCTCCCAAGGATGAACCAGACTTGTGGAGGTGTGCAATTTTTTTTCTGGTACACCTCCAATTGACTCAAATGATGTCAATTAGCCTATCAGAAGCTTCTAAAGCCATGACATAATTTTCTGGAATTTTCCCAGCTGTTTAAAGGCACAGTCAGCTTAGTGTATGTAAACTTCTGACCCACTGGAATTGTGATACAGTGAATTATAAGTGAAATAATCTGTCTGTAAACAACTGTTGGGAAAATTACTTGTCTCACGCACAAAGTAGATGTCCTAATCAACTTGCCAAAACTATAGTTTGTTAACAAGAAATGTGTGGAGTGGTTGAAAACCTAAGTGTATGTAAACGTCCGACTTCAACTGTATATATACAGTGTTGTAACGATGTGCAAATGGTTAAAATACAAAAGGGAAAATAAATAAACATAAATATGGGTTGAATTTACAATAGTGTTTGTTCTTCACTTGTTGCCCATTTCTTGTGGCAACAGGTCACAAATCTCGCTGCTGTGATGGCACACTGTGGTATTTCAACCAGTAGATATGGGAGTTTATCAAAATCGGGTTTGTTTTCAAATTCTCTGTGTAATCTGAGGGAAATATGTTTGTCTAATATGGTATTACATTTGGCAGGAGGTTAGGAAGTGCAGCTCAGTTTCCACCTCAATCCGGGGGCAGTGTGCACATCTCCTTCCACCTCTCATCCGTGACCATAAATCGTTAGTGGTCGCCATATGAGGTAGAGTATCAATTCGTTAACACACTGTAGGCGAACAAAAGAGTTTGCTCCTCTCCTTGATTGCTTCCTCCGGTGGATGATACTCAGGTATATCTTATCGCGGAAGAGTTTAGAAATCCGCCACACCCAATTTGAATGAGCTGTTGTTTGCTACTTAATTAGGGATAGGGGGCAGTATTTTCACGGCCAGATAAAAAACGTACCTGATTTAATCTGGTTACTACTCCTGCCCAGAAACTAGAATATGCATATAATTAGTAGATTTGGATAGAAAACACTCTAAAGTTTCTAAAACTGTATGAATGGTGTCTGTGAGTATAACAGAACTCATATGGCAGGCCAAAACCTGAGAAGATTCTATACAGGAAGTGCCCTGTCTGACAATTTGTTCTCCTACTAGGGCATCTCTATCAAAAATACAGCATCTCTGCTGTAACGTGACATTTTCTAAGGCTTCCATTGGCTCTAGGAAGGCGCCAGAAAGTGGAATGAGAGCTCTCCAGTCTCTGGGCGAAAAACAGCAGGGGTTTTTGTGAGTGGTCCTTCTGAGAACATTGACACTGGAGCGCGCGTGCACGAGACGACTCCATGTTTTACTTTCATTGTTTGAACGAATACAACGTCGCCCGGTTGGAATATTATCGCTATTTTACGAGAAAAATCGCATAAAAATGTATTTTAAACAGCGTTTGACATGCTTCGAAGTACGGTAATGGAATATTTAGAAATTGTTTGTCACGAAATGCGTCACCCTTCGGATAGTGACTTGAATGCACGAACAAAACGGAGCTATTTGGATATAACTATGGATTATTTCGAACCAAAACAACATTTGTTGTTGAAGTAGAAGTCCTGGGAGTGCATTCTGATGAAGAACAGCAAAGGTAATCCAATTTTTCTTATAGTAAATCTGAGTTTGGTGAGTGCCAAACTTGGTGGGTGTCAAATTAGCTAGCCGTGATGGCCGGGCTATCTACTCAGAATATTGCAAAATGTGCTTTCACCGAAAAGCTATTTTAAAATCTGACACCGCGATTGCATAAAGGAGGTCTGTATCTATAATTCTTAAAATAATTGTTATGTTATTTGTGAACGTTTATCGTGAGTAATTTAGTAAATTCACCAGAAGTTTGCGGTGGGTATGCTAGTTCTGAACAACACATGCTAATGTAAAAAGCTGGTTTTTGATATAAATATGAACTTGATTGAACAAAACATGCATGTATTGTATAACATAATGTCCTAGGAGTGTCATCTGATGAAGATCATCAAAGGTGAGTGCTGCATTTAGCTGTGGTTTTGGTTTTTGTGACATATATGCTTGCTTTGAAAATGGCTGTGTGATTATTTTTGGGAGGGTACTCTCCTGACATAATCTAATGTTTTGCTTTCGTTGTAAAGCCTTTTTGAAATCGGACAATGTGGTTAGATAAAGGAGAGTCTTGTCTTTAAAATGGTGTAAAATTGTCATATGTTTGAGAAATGGAAGTTTTTGCATTTCTGAGGTATTTGTAATTCGCGCCACTCTATACCATTGGATATTGGTGAGGCGTTCCGCTAGCGGAACGTCTGTCCCTAACAGGTTTTAACCTTATATCTATAAAATGTCTAGCACAACTAACTACATTTAGTTCGACCTCTTTACACATGTATTGTGGAATTCCTCCTCTGTAAACATAATTTGCCTGCTAGTGGAGCAGGAGAGTCTCATTTCATACAAGTGCATGTTTCCATGTTACCTCTCCTCGCCTCCTCTCCTCGATGACCTTTGACCTTTTTCAAAAAGAGGTGAGGAGAAGATGGAGGAGAGGAATTTAGCAAATCCAATTGAGATTCTCCCTAGGCCTTTTTCTCAAATGGATATCATTGACTCCTCACGTCCTCTCCTCACCTCCTTTTTAAATTGTGCTAATGCATTGTCTAGATTTCGGTATACTAATACTGGGCATGCATTTGTTTGTTGCAGCAGCCACCTTTGCTACAATGTAGTCTTAGACGCTCATTGTGTGTAATCCGCCGCCCAGCATTAAAACAGTTTAATTAAAAAAAGCTTGTTTATCAATGAAAGTCGCATGATTCGGAATCTAACTTTAAAGACTAAAAGGAAAGAATAACAAGGCAACAGTAAACATGTCGTCAATGGCAAGATGCATCATTCACCCAAGTTTAGTCAAAATCGGCACAGTGGTGTCTGAGAGATCGCGTGTGACTAACTAACATGTGCACTGTACGTACTGACGTACGAACGGACGGAGACAGATCCATAGTCCCCCTCCGATTTCATCGCGGGGGACAATGAGTGAATCAACAAAGCTTAATTTATTTCCACACAAACTTAGTTTATTGTCGAATTAACCAATAATGTCATAATCATATAGTATCCAGTATTTCAAATCTGTTGCTTTCAACTGCTCCTTTTACAGACATGTTTGCCCATAAAAGGGCATACAGTGGCGTCACACCCCCAACACACCTCCAGAGAGTGGCCAATCGGTGTCTGCATCTTGCACCCCTTACACCTGCCCACAACCCCCTGCTCGTTTCCCCGTCCACTTGACTCCGCCCCCTGTCTCTGCTGACTGATGAGCTTCTCGAGGGCTTTCTTCGTGGCTGGGTCGCCACAGTGTGCAATGCCTTTCACCGCCACCCGCTTGGGGTCTTTAACGCAGTCCTCCTCATGCCCAACGACGGTGGAGGGCAGCCAGGCAGTATCATAACCGCTCTGTTGCCACGAGTGCCACATTGCAACATTTTGTCCATCTATCTTCTTCACGCGGCCCACCCGGACCTTCAGCTGCAGTACCACGTGTTCCCCAGGGGGGCACCCACTAGGGTAGCCCTGCGCCTTGGCTATGTCCCGGCTGCAATAGACCCCCGGGCCCAACGTACCCCCCGCAGAGGGCCGGAAACCCCCTGTGATGATGGCTCGAGCGCTGTCACGGTGGGTGCCGTGGTACATGGTGTAGCCTTGTCTGCCCCGTGGTGCCTGACCAGGTTTCAGGACAATCTGCTTCTCAACCACAGCCTCCCAACCGCTGAACTGCACCAACTTCGCTGGCATGGCTCTAACAGACACACAGTTGACACCAATTTGTAAACAGATGAGATCAATCAATCAAATGTATTTATAAAGACCTTTATAAATCAGTAGTTATCACAAAGTGCTTTACAGTAACCCAGCCTAGACCCCAAAGTGCAAGCAAAGCAGAAGTGAGAGCACAGTGACAAAAACTCCCATGAAGGAACCTGGAGAGGAGCTCAGTTCAGAGAGAGGGGTGGCCTATCCTCTCCAGGCTGTACCGGGTTAGGCTATATGTGTTGTACACACACATCAAAACATATTGAAGACACAGACATAGAGGTTTTCTTTTCTAAAATCTCCCCACTCAAATTATTATTTACTCAAGTATGTTTCCATGATTTATTCCACCAGAAATTCTAATTCGAACCGTACAGCTGAAGATCCGCTTTATAGGGCTATTGACAAAGGCAATGCTCCCGCAGTTGCGGATACTGCATTCACGGTAATTGCTGCATATGTTGCTCAATCAGAAATTGTCTTTAAACGTGAACTACAACGCAGATATTCTCCGCTACTGCTTGAATCAAGCCCTAAGTGTGCTAATTTGACAACAAATTAGGAGATCATAATGTATACAAGGTGCCACTGAACACTTCCTTTTGCCTGAACTAAACTCCAACTTCTCTGTCCATAAAGAGTATGTTGTATAGTCACCACCAGGGCTGGGATCAGTTCAGGGATTAATTGAATTCAAATCTCCCATAATTTCCTGTATTATGAAGACTTTTCATTTTCCTGAACTAACAGAATTAATATCAACCCTGATCACCATAGCACCTGTACTGCGGTAATTTGACAGGACAGTGAGAAAGCAAAACATACATATAGATAGTAACACCAATAAATGCAGTACAGTATAGTTACAACTATAGAAAATCTCAAATCTATGCCTTATAGATCCCAATATTGTGCAACTCACTGGCTGTGGATAAGTTGCTAAAATATTATTACAGTGTTTCTACCTTTCTCTCGTGATTAACCTACCTTTTTTGCCTCCAATGTTTTGACAGTGTTTCTCAGATAGTTTCACTTTCGATTTTTCAGCTCAACTCTGCTTCCTTTAGTGGCATTCATGGACGTCACTCACAATAGAATCTCTTCAAACAATATCCTGTTTGCTTTAGAGATCACATTCACTTTCATTTTAATATGATGTACACAGAATCCCTCATTCTTGTATTCATGCTATTCTATATCTTAAGGTAAGACCAAAGGCCCATTCTCATGGTCAGACATGCTAGGCAATATCGTCCTCTAGTGATTTTTTGGGGATACAGCATGTAGTATTTTATCATTGGTCATCAGGGTTGGGGTTAATTCCATTTCAAATCCAGTCGATTCAGAAACTAAACCAGATTCAAATTACACATTTTTTCATTGAAAAACATTTAAGAGAATAGGAATTGGAATTTCAGTGTGTGTATATAAATATATTATTTACAAATTCATCTCATATTTATGATTTTATATGGGAATCAAAAAGTTTTCATGAATGTTCACCATGTGCTAATCAGCACTGTCAACAGACCCCATTATGACATGTAACCCTTGCCATGATGTCATTGCTGGTTCCATCTGACTGGCAAAATTCAATTTCCACTCATTTCATGATAGATCTCTCACAGAGATAGGTTAAGTTCTTATTTAGAGAGTGCTAATATTTATCATCAATGGCTTATCGAGGAAGAGAAACAAGTGAGTTTCACAAACTCCAGAAGGAGAACTCTCAGATGAAGAGCGTCATCGAAAACTTGAGGAAGAAAAACATGGCTTTAAACCGACAGGGTGACCAGAACAAGATTTCAAGTTTTGTAAGGCTCATCAGTTTTTCAAAAGTTTTTCAAAAATATCACTGTGTTTATTTTATGGTTTCATAGATATACAATAGGCCTACATCCATTACATCTTTAGCTTAAAAGCTTTATATGACACAGTAGAAACTATTTTGACTACTTCATTTCTGCTATTCATTTCATACTGTACCATTGTGATCCAGGGCTATCAGGAGAACTACTCAATCCCAGAGGGCCATCGTGACTTCATCAGTGATGCCAGACTTCTGCAGATGCAGAGAGCTGAGAGAGAGGCCATGGAAGTAAAGCAAAGAAAGATAAGTGCTGTCCACGAGAATTATGTCCGTACTGCTCTCATTGTGGTTGGCAGCACCTTTGCGCACCACTTTGTCCCCTCTATTCAGTGCATTCCGCACCTGAAAGCTCCACTGAGGCCTTTGCCACGAAGGCTTGAACACATAGCTCTTGCCCCACTGAAGAATGTGGTGGGGGTGGACGGAGCCCAAGTTCGACCCGGATCTCACTCTCTGGAGTCCATCCAGGTAAAGAAGTCATTCAGTAGCGTGCGTCCTGTTCCCGTCCCTCCCACTGGAGCTCCCTCCAAGATGGGCAAGAAGAAGGGCAGGCAGGGAGTCATGGTCCTGAAAGTCCAGTCAGACCAGGGCTGTGCTGACAGCAATGGACCCATTGACCTGTTGGAGGAGGTGAGGGCCATCGAGGCTCACTTGAAGGAGGAGGCCTGGAAGGTAGGATGGACTTTGAATTTATTGTAAATGTGCAAATTTGCAGTTCGGGATTATACTTTGACTGATAAATTGCCAAAACAGACAGTGGTTCCATGTCTTAGGATACTAGAATAGATCCTAGAATACAGGATCTCTCTATGTATTAGTTTATGTTAATAGGTCTATATGTATTTCTATGATGGGAGCATTCTTTTCTGGTCTACGCCGAAGGTGGTACATGAGGTGAAGGCCATGCATGGGCAGGAGAAGTTTGGGCTCGGTTATGTCCATGGGGGAAATAGACACCAGCTCTCTGGAAAGCCTGAGCTCAGTGGATATGAACACCCCTGCAGAGCTCCGTGACTACTTGGATATCAGGAGATGACGCTAGGTAGATTTATAGGAAGACAGTAGGAAGGGACACAAATGGCTTTTCATAGAACTTTTTTTCTCCAGCTTAGCCCAGGGCTAATACATTTTTCCACACTTGCTTTGCCTGTTTCACAGTGAGATAACCTTTGCTCAAGGCTCAACAGCTTCTACCCCCAAGCCATAAGACTCCTGAACAGCTAATCAAATGGCTACCCAGACTATTTGAATTGCTGCTCTTTAATTATTTGTTACTTTTCTTTCCTTTTTTTTAACTTGTCTATTTTTTACTCAACACGTATTTCTCTTTAAACTGCATTGTTGGTTAAGGGCTTGTAAGTAAGCATTTCATGGTAAGGTCTACACCCGTTGTATTCGGCGTGTGTGATAAATACAATTTGATTTGATTTGAACTGGACCCTGCTTCTGATCATGGTGAGCACCAAAAAATGTGTGCTAAATTTAGAGTTATATGATATCATAATGAACTAAGATGTTCTAGTGTTAAAAGCTACAAACAGATATGGAAATGAATAAATACATAAATAAATATATACAGTTCACAAAGAGATAGATGTCTGCTGTCAACCCATAGACAAGAAGGCAGCCAGTGAGCCAAAGGGACAAATAAAGAAGAATCAGGACCAGGCCAGATTGCAGCCCCTGTCCAACCCAGAGCAGGCCCTGACTAAGACCTTCAAGCTACTCCGCTCTGCCTCTGATGACTGGTGAGCATTCACTGTAGACAAGACCATGGGAGCTAGGCTAAAGGAAGCAGAGTTTAGTGTCCTTGGAAATGTAGATTTGAGATACGGAGCGTAGGCACTTCAAAAATTACAACACCGGAGTCCTAATTGATGAACATCATCATGATGTTTTTGGAAAATGTTGTGGAAATTGCTTACGTTTATTTCACTGAATTGCAGGGAGAAGAAGATTGAGGGTTTGACCTCTCTCTTGTGCGATGGCTCAGAACCACATGGATATCCTGATGCCTAAACTCCATGATATCTGCCTTGCCATTATAAATAAGGTAGCTGTATTAATTCACTGCCATGTTCATTCATCTGCACAAATCTGCTACATTTGGAGAACAAGTCAAGACAAATTATTGTGTCATGTTTCTGATGTTCATAGGTTGTACTGCTCAACATTAATAGCTGGGCCGGTGGCCATAGCTGCCATGGCCATAGCTGCCATGGCCACACTGGGTGACATGTACGTCCACCTTCAGAGGGCCATGGACAGTGAGGTGGAGGTGACAGCACGCGTGCAGATCTCACTCTTTGGTCCTTTAAAACCCTGCTGTATGTAAAATATTGTGTGCTATAGCTTGGAAAATAAATAAATATGACTCATAATGATATTTGTTTCCAACATTACGGCTGTATTCCTAAAGAAATTAAATCTGCTTTGTGTTTTGGATACTGGTATCGTCCCGGCCCTAATTAGCAGTGGATGTGTGTCATCTCTACACAAAAACATTTGTTAACACTTTATATGAAAGTGATTCTCCAGAGCAGGGCCGGCTCTAGCCTCTTGGGGCCCTAAGTGAGATTTAATTGTGGCCCCCCTCTTGACGGCGGAGAGAAACATGTACATTTTAAAGTTAATTTCCTGCAATTCGACACATCTTGCCATGGGATGATATATCTTTCACATACTTAGGACTAAATGGGAGTTTATTCTATTAGATGAACAGATAATGAACATGTGGCCTTCGTGATGGCGAATATGCAAGCGATCTATATTTTTGAGTTATGGCAATCGACTCGTATTAATGATTTGATCAAAAAAGGCAAGAATGTTCTCACATTTGATTCGAATAGGGATTCAATTCTTCAGTACTGGCAATATACACTAAGTACACCAAACATAAGGCGGTGGGAGGGGTCCGGTGAACACGTCAGTGTTCTATGGCCGCAGGCAGAACAGCAGAAACAGGGTCAGCAGCACGACCAGGTGGACTAGGGACGGGGACAGCCAAGAGTCGTCAGGCCAGGTAGTCTTGAGGCATGGTCCTAGGGCTCAGGTCCTCTGGGAGAGGAGATAGAGATGGGAGAATTAGAGGGAGCATATCTAAGATCACACAGAACACCAAATAAGAAAGGAGAAGTACACCAGATATAACAGAATGACCCTAGCCCCCGTCCAAATGCACTTAAATATTTTGTCTTGCCCATTCACCTTCTGCATGGCACACATACACAATCCATGTCTCAAAAAAAATAAATCCTTATTTAACCTGTCCCCTCCCATTAATTTACACAGCTTGAAGTAGATTTAACAAGTTACATTAATAATTGGATTCACCTGGTCAGTCTGTCATTGAAAGAATAGGTGTTCTTAATGTTTTGTATACTCAGTGTATTGGCATGCATAAGAAAAAAAATATTCTAAAGTTTGCTGTGTTTTTACTCGGGGAAAAACGAATAGCAACACTAGCGATGAACTTCTCAGAGGACATCAGAGCGCAAAATAGAGCAATTGCAAGCAGAACTTAAAGCATATGAAAAAGAGCATGAAAAAGGTCATTTCTTGGGCAGCAGGTAGCCTAGTGGTTATAGTGTTGGGCCACTAACTGAAAGGTTGCTAGATCAAATCCCCGAGCTGACAAGGTAAAAATTGGTCGTTCTGCCCCTGAACAAGGCAGTTAACCAACTGTTCCTAGGCCGTCATTGAAAATAAGAATTTGTTCTTAACTGACTTGCCTAGTTAAATAAAGGTTAAAATTTTATATGATGCGCAGCGAGGTTTGTTAGAACAGAGCACAAATAGGCTCCAAAGCAACCTGTCATTTGAAATGATGAGTGCTTCTTACAGTCACTTTCTCCTGTTGTTTACGAAAATACTTTTAATTCAAATCATATAGTTTGGTTTCAATACTTCAAAACCAAATGGTAGGTGATATATCAGCCAATCAGCATTCAGGGCTCGAACCACCCGGTTTATAATTTCAAATATAAACTGGGTGGTTCGAGCCCTCTGCGTTGCGTCGTGCATAAGAACATACCTTATATGTGGTATATTGGCCATAAACCACACCCCCTCGGGCCTTATTGCTTAAATATGCAGTTTTTATGATGCAGTGATCTTTGATATATATTATATTAATCTGACTGATTTAATAAAACCACATCTGAAGTTGCTATTGACCAATCCAATCAGATAAACTGACTATTTTCGGTTAATTGAAATGTGAATTCATTTGTGATATCTTGATGTACCTTCAGTTCTGTGTTTTGCTCTTACACAAAAGAATGGAGCATTCCTTTCTAACTTGCCTGCAGCGAAGGTGTTACCTAAGTACATTTGCATGTCTAAAGCAAAAGACAATGCTACCTGCCAAACAGACAACCCTGAAGTGATGCTGCTAGGCCCATTAACTGCTGGTCTGAAGATTTTTTGTATTTGTATTCATTATGGATCCCCTTTAGCTGCTACTCTTCCTGGGGTCCGGCAAAATTAAGGCAGTTATACAATTTTAAAAACATTACAATACATTCATTACAGAATTCCCAACACACTAGGTGTGAGCCCTCTGGCCCATACTCCACTACCACATATCAACAACGCAAAATCCATGTGACCGTGTGTGTGTATAGTGCATATTGTATCATGTGTTTGTATGCATGTGTCTGTGCCTATGTTTGTGTTACTTCACAGTCCCCGCTGTTCCATAAGGTGAATCTGCTTTTTAAATCAGATTCTACTGCTTGCATTAGTTACCTGATGTGGAATAAAGTTCCATGTAGTCATGGCTCTATGTAGTACTGTGCGCCTCCCATAGTCTGTTCTGGACTTGGGGACTGTGAAGAGACCTCTGGTGGCATGTCTTGTGGGGTATGCACGGGTGTCTGAGTTTAAACAGAGCTCGTTACCTTCAGCTTGTCAATACCTCTTACAAAAACAAGAAATGACGAAGTCAATCTCTCTTTTCTTCCACTTTGAGCTATGAGAGATTGACATGCATGTCATTAATGTTAGTTCTTTGTGTACTTTTAAGGGCAAGCCGTGCTGCCCTGTTCTGAGCCAACTGCAATTTTCCCAAGTCCCTCTTTGTGGCATCTGACCACATGACTGAACAATAGTCCAGGTGCGACAAAACCAGGGCCTGTAGGACCTGCCTTGTTGATAGTGTTGTTAAGAATGCAGATCAGCGCTTTATTATGGACAGACTTCTCCCCATCTTAGCTGCTGTTGTATCAATATGTTTTGACCATGACAGTTTACAATCCAGGGTTATTCCAAGCAGTTTAGTCACCTCAACTTGCTCAATTTCCACATTATTCATTACGAGATGTAGTTGAGGTTTAGTGAATGATTTGTCTAGTGACTACAGTGCTGGCCATCCAGATTGTTTTGAACACTTCTGTCTGATCCAGAATCAGATGTATTCAAGGGAGGATTGTATAGGGCGGCCCAGCCCCTAAGTGACTCTTTACACTGTATGGAAGAATTTCCTCTGTGTTGTCTTAGGAATGCTGCATTATCTCACCAACCCCCTCGTCACCACTCTGGGTAGCAGAGTTTCAGTTGTCTTTACATCCGTAGGTCTGAAATCTGATTGGAAGTTCACTTTTACAGTAACCTATTGGTCAACAACTCACATTTTTTACTCTAACAACTCAGAGACTTTTAAAAGAGTCTTAGATTCATTGTCTCTCTCTTTTTCTTTGTTCCTGGCCTGCGCTAGTGAGATACACTCTCTCCACCCCAGGAACTCTTGGGGCATGGCCTTTCAGGCTATAACTTCTCTCTCTCTATCCCTCTGATCATGCATAAAGTATTGCATTGTAATGTTTGTTAATGCCTTGTAACTTAAGTTTTATGCCTTGTATATGATTTCATAATGTTAAATATCTGCCTTTCCACTCTCAGACCAATTCTTGCTAGTCAATGGCAACTCATTGCCTAATGCTTGCTTGCATATTTTACTTATCTTTATAGAGTCAGATAAACATTCTAATATATAAATACTTATATATCAAATACTACCACACTACAAAGTCAATCAATTTAATATTAATATACACCATCACAAATATGATCATTTGTCCATTTAGGCAAGTCTTAAACGTTATGATATTAAGAAAATGTCTTTCAAAATAACAGAATAGCATATGTTGAGTTTAATTATGTTATTGGGCTTAGTTAGCCAAAGCTGGACTTCAAGTTCAGTCTGCAATGAAGTCGAAACGGTCCTATGGCAATATGTTTTCACCGTGGTGACGGAAAAGGGATATGGCTTGAAAACATATCTCAATCCAGGGTTTTCAGGTCTCGCTGTACTCCTAATTGTCCCATTATCCAAGCCTCGAAATTGAGAAGATTGAAATACTGCTAGTTTTTAATGAACTGCCTTTTTCATCAGCATGCTAGGTTATTCCACAACACTTCCGGCAGCAACTCACCCCAATGCTAGACGTCACATTTTTATGGAATCACATTTCTTTTGTTATGTCTTATACCTCCTTGTGTTGTGTATTTCTTCTTTTACCATGGCATGATTTATATTATTTTTAGCCATTGGTGGAGAGGTACTTTCTACTGTTGTGGCTAGCTTTTGGGGAGTAACAAACCATTTATAAACATTTATAAAGTATTTATAGTGAACACTTTAGATTAGGGGGTATTAGTGAGGTACTGAGGTATTAGTGCATGTACTCCCATTCATAAATGCACTCATTAACAATGAATAAATACACCATTCATGACATTTATAAATACATGTATAAATATGTATATAAATGGTGAGTCAAACCATTAATCAACCATTAACGAATGCCTTCTAAATACAAATTGTGAACATGCTATAATTAATAAGGTGTTTGATAATCTTTTAAATCATTATTAAATCATTTAAAATAGCATTTATAAATGTGTAAATAACTATTTAGAGATTGCTTATTGACATTTACAAATGTAGGAATAATGATTAATAAATGGTAAGTAAACTCTTTACAAACAGTTAATAAATGGTATATTGATTATACTGAACATTTTGATCCATCGATGAAACTTCATCAATACAATCCATTATCATTCGTCTTCTAACTCATGTATCTCTATGACCTGTAACTGATGTGCTCTGTTTGTCCTTCTTCAGCCACCATAACGCTGCGGTGAGGAGCTGCACTGCTCAGCTCCTGGAGAGACTGGCTGAGGTCATGGGGATGGCTCGTCTCCTGTCGGGGAGGAAAGACCTCACTGACCGTTTCTTGATTGTCGTAAGTAAACTGGCTGTGGACCCTGCACAGGAAATCAGGTGGGAAGTTCATCCAGTATAGTTGCTTGCTTAAGCATAATGGCCGGCCTAAACTAAGGCCGGGATTCAATCCATGGCTCGTTATAGCACTAGACCGCCGACAATGCAGCTTTTAAAAGGTAATTTACACTTGAGTCGACATCTGCAGCGTTTACCACAAATACAAATTGAAATTGCCTTTAAAAGCCATATTGTCGGCTGTCTAGAGCATCTACGCTAAAGGGTGTCATGGATTGAATTGCAGCCTCCACTAAACCCATCTAAAGACAGAATGCCTTGAAGAAAATGAAGTAGCGGAAGCACTTCAGGTATTCCAAAACAACGATAGGTACTGTTGGAGGGGAATAGTAATTGAAAACCAAAAGGAAAAATTATAAACACAAATATGTGCTAAGTGGCATAGGAAAATCCAAGTCTGGGCACTCATGTGGGTTTGAAAGTTAAAAAGCCAAAGGATTAGCTGAAGCCAAAGCCAACAGCTTTTGCCAAAAGCTTTTTACCTTTTAAACCCACACAAATGCCTGGGCTTTGACTTTTTATGTCACGTAGCACCTATTTGTGGATATAATATTTCCTTTTGCTTTTCATTTAAAGACTGAAAGTCTTTATGTCAACCCCTTTCAAACATCAAACAGATCCTAATACACATTACAAATTGAACACTGTCAATCTTCAGACACAACAACCAGACAAAACAACCACACAACTGAAGACAACACTTGGATGACCCCTGGGTGACCCCAGACTGATTATCAATGTAGTTGCCATTTTGGTTGTGTTTGTTAGGGCACAAAACTTGTACTGTTTGCGTTTAAAAAACAATGTAAATGAGTCCAAATAGTCAGTACCTGATTCAGTTTCCTTCCTTCTGTTTGGTGCCTAATGAAGACAACCCTACTTGATCACAATGGTCGGCCTGAGCCAAGCGCTGTGCAGATTCGCTAAGATTTTCATAATAACAAATGGTTAATGCCCAGTTGTTAGATAGTTGAGATGATTTGTAGATCAGGTATTGCGGTGTATTACTCAAACAGACCCTTTTGCAAATTCCACCTAATGTATGTCTTATTTTTGATGGGATATTTTTGCCATCAATTGAGTACTGTTCTTAATCACAGACAGCAGAAATTATTTGATATGTCACACGTTTAAGATGATATAAATATCTTTGTCCGCAGGCATCATGGTCACAATATCTTGAGAAACGTGGCCACAAATGGCGACTTTGCTAAAATGTGGGACAAATTCTCTCAGAGGAAAGAGCGAGAATCCTTGAGGGAGGTCATCTCAAAGGTTAACCTCAAAGAAAGGTACATTCTCTCTGGATGATTTGAAGAAGTATTACAAATGAGCTGATATGATTACAGAAATCCAATCCCACTAGGCACAGACGTCAGTTCAATGTCTAGTTTTGATTTAAATTTGGGAAATCAACCAAAATAGTAAGGTTAAAAGTTGGGTGAGAAATTACTTGATGTTGATGCCTTTTTGAAAATCCAATCGGGTTTTCCACGTTGATTCACCATCATCACATATATTTTTTGTTGTTGTTGAAATGACATAGAAACAACATTGATTCAATCAGTTTTGGCCCAGTGGGATGAGTTTAATATACTGTAAGAATCTATCTTTCTGTCTTTTCTCTTTTTCAACAGGAATATCTAAATAATCGCCAACTTGACTATATATTTGTGTCTAAATATTTGCACTTCCCAACTTGACTATTATCCCCTCAGGTCCCCAAACTCCAATATTTTGGCTCATTCTAAGAAATGTTACACTATCATCCAAACCCCCATGTAAACGCATCTTTAAGCTGCACTGACTCCTTGTCCAAGTCCTGAATCCACTATAAGGCAATATGTACCACATTCAAAACACTAAATGACCTTGCCTCGAAGTGCCTATCTGATCTACCAGCCCAATAGTGGTCTACTGAAACCGTACTCACCATCTCAGGGGGTGCTCAGATCATCAACCACTGACCTCCACACCATCCTCAAAACCAGCAGTCCTCTTTTGGAGGCAGATTGGTCAGTGCTCCTGTATGGCACCAACATTGTGGATTTTCATCCAATACTTCTGGACTATGAGAACATTCTTTGGACAATAAAATGAGGTGAAATGGAAGCTGGCTACAGTCTCAGTTTTATTCTCCAAGACAGTGTGAGGATGTGTAACAACAATACCTATGGTTTAACTTGATGAACAGGGCCAGATTACCGAACGGGCACACAGGACACCCACCTCCAGGGAATTTCATCATAACATACAAAACTAAAAGTAAAGTGGATGTATATAACAGTATGTGGACGTTTTACAATTCGTGAGTTTGTTTCATAATTTGTGGACATGTTTTATATCAATCTGTGCTCATTTTGTAGAAATTTGTGAGCATTTTTTATAATTTTTTTTACATTTGGTGGACATGTTATATCAATTTGTGAGCATGTTTCAGTAATTAATGGGCACGTTTTATATTACATGGGCACGATTTAAAAAATAAATCATAATTTGTGTCACCTCCCGGGCTCTGTAAATTGCTCAGAATGACCTTACTTGAATTTATCAAGTTCCTTCAGACGTAGAAATGTGATTAAGTGCTTACCTTGAGTGAAAAACACAGTAGCAAGATTACATGCAGACCAGACAATGTTGATTTTGTCCCCCCACACCAGACGCGATCAGGACACGCAGGTTGAAATATCAAAACAAACTCTAAACCAATTATATTAATTTGGTATAAGTCGAAAAGCATTAAACATTTATGGCAATTTAGCTAGCTAGCTAGCTAGCTAGCTTGCTGTTGCTAACTAATTTGTCCTGGGATATAAACATTGGGTTGTTATTTTACCTGAAATGCACAAGGTCCTCTACTCCGACAATTAATCCACAGATAAAACGGTCAACCGAGTTCGTTGACGCGCGCGACCATTGTGGGTGCAATGATTGAATAACATGTATGTGTATATTTATTTTTGCAATGCTCGCGCATGCGACACATCCGGTCTGGTCAGCATGTTACAGAGATAGACAGGACTCCAGTCGTGTCATACCGCAAAACACCACTAGATGGCGGGCATACTATTTGCATAGATGGGACTACCCAAGAATTCATGTGAAATCCATTCATGAGAACATTTTAAGAAAGGGAAAGGGAGATACCTAGTTAGAGCACAAGTGGAAAAGCTTTGTCACTGGTGGGGACAAAAACAATGTTTGCTTCTTTCCGCCACACATTACAACAGTGGTTGTAATTTCTGTTATGTTTGATTATCCCTGGATTTGAGCTTTGTTGCCCTTGTTTACAGTCATCTAAATGATGCTCAAGTAAAAGATGGTGCCTCGCGAACACGACCACCCAGAGTTTCCACCATTGGTTTCTACATCCAGCATCTAATGTTGCATTTCCATACAGGATTTACCCCAGTGATTTACCCATGTATCCAGTAGACCTGCTTTCACTTGGGGCCAAGGCAATGCTCTGTGTTCTTTTCAGCTGTCATTTACATAACAATGGCTAACTGTGAACTTTAACACCTTCTCACAAATCAACAGACTTGAATGATTCAGAGGTTGTTGATTCCCTCGCCATAAGTCTTGAGAGCTGACGTTAACATAAAACACTGGCGAAACTATGGCGTTGGGGTAAGTCTATATGAAAAAGCACCACTAGAGGGAGCCATATTCCAAAATATGATCCTGGATCCGCAAATCTATCAGCAAGGTTCAAAAATCCTACAAGGTCTTAGTCTCACATCAGAATTAGACGTTCATCCATGTTTCTCAAACTTTCCCAAACGTAAGTTTAGGCATTAACTCCGAAATCTTAAAGTTAGGCATTAACTCCGAATGGTTAAGGTACGGGGTAAGGTTTGGGATAAGCTTAAAACCAAAATATCAAAAACGACTTTCTATCGCTGTATTCAACCATGAAATCAGAGGCAGATGCTTATCCACATCCACAATGTCCGAGCAAAACCGAAACGTAAGGTAACAGCGCTCACTGTTGCACCTAGTGGCCAGTTTCCACGCCATGGATGGACGTCGAATACTAACATCTCACTGGTGATCTGCCTGCAAAACTCTGATTCCATCCCAGTCTGGCTCAGCTCAGCGAATATAGTAATTGGACATTTGAAAACGTAGCTAATGCAATTCAAGGATATTGTTGTTTCCTGAACTGAGTGAACTCATGAACTGCATTTGACCTCAATTTCAGAGTTAATTGAGTTGAAATGGAATGAAGGCCAACCCTGCTAACCATGGTCCTTCATTGCAAAGTCGACCTTTCCCATCAAAACCACAAGCCCCCATCCTTGTCTATAGTGCCTTCAGAAAGTATTCATACCCCTTGACTTATTCCACATTTTGTTACAGCCTGAATTTAAAATGGATGAAATATATGTTTTTCTCTCACCCAGCTACACACAATACCCCATAATGAAAAAGTGAAAACATATATCAAGAAATGTTTGCAGATATATTGAAAATTAAATACAGAAATATCTCATTTACATAAGTATTCATACCCTTGAGTCAATACTTTGTAGAAGCACCTTTGGCAGCGATTACAGCTGTGAGTCTTTCTGGGTAAGTCTCTAAGAGCATTCCATACCTGGATTGTGCAACATTTGCCCATTATTAATTTCAATATTCTTCAAGCTCTATATCAGGCGGTGTCAGAGGAAGGTCCTAAAAATTGTCATAGACTCCAGCCACCCAAGTCATAGACTGTTCTCTCTGCTACCGCACAGCAAGCGGTCCCGGAGAGCTAAAAGGCTCCTTAACAGGTTCTACCCCTAAGCCAAAGCACTGCTGAAGAGTTAATCAAATGGTTACCCGGACTATTTGCTTTGACCTCCTTGTTTTATTCATATTTATTCTTATTTTCTGCACTGACTCTCTTGCACAGGCTCGAAATACATTCACCTGACTCTAACCATACACTGACACTCCAAAACACACACACACACACACATTGACCCCCCCCCCCCCCCCCCCCCGATCCACCGATCCAGTCTGTTCAGGACTGAGTAAACATAAAGGTCATAGTCCAGTATGGGACAGACATGGGAACTGAAAGATGAAAATATGACATTTTTTGTTAGTCTTTCTGTAGAGAAAACATCCTAAGGGTATTTTTTGGTGAACAGAATACAACATATTTTTCGTCCTCTAAATTGTGATCAAGAGACCTACAGTATTTCAGTCGATGCCAGTCAATGTCAGATACAGTCACTCTTTGAAGAGAGTGAATGCTTGTTATAATACACAAGACAAAAGTTACATCAGGAAAATGTAAGATATTCTTGTGTGTAGACCACATAAACAATGCCCATTTTTGAACACACATTTCCAAAACAATGAACAGTAAAAGCAAAGAAGCTATCGACACATTTCAACGAGCTGACCTGGACAGGGTGACTGCAGTGCAACGGCTTTGCCGCAAGCTTACAAAAATGACCACAAGAATGTACTAGTCTCAACCCCTTAGCCTCCTAATGCAATGAATAGCATTACATAAGCTTTCCCTGATTGCCCCATAGTACAGACCTGGGATGTTTTGTTTTTGATTAGGGATAGAAAGGAAGAAAGAGTGGATACTGGATACAATGAAAGAAAGGAACCCCATTTCCCTGACAATAAAGTGCCAAAAATAGCCAGCAGCACTTTGTATTGTCTGGGACCCCGACCTGATTCCAATCTTTAGCCGAAATAGCACTTCTCTCCATTGCTATAGCCCTTTGAAAGCCTATTCATGATTTATTTAAACCCAGGAAATGACCATTATAGTATGGGTTCTCCAGTTCAACACGAATAAAAAAAAAAATGGTTTGTGTGCCATTTGATGGCCATTATGCTTATTGAGTTTTGAATCAAATTTCCCCATGGTAAATATACATGAATTAATAGTTTTTTGTACTGTATTTAGAGGGTGATAAGAGGTTATAGTCTGGGGCACTTGTTTCAATCACTGTGATTTATTGTTGGGCGTATTGTGAGGCATCCGTTGGTCGGGTGGTCCTCGCAGCTTGTGTTGGCAGGGCAGGTCCTTCTCCTTCATTGTGATTCAAGTGCTCGGCTTTGTCCATTGTTCCTTCCAGGCTGATATTAGCTGCTTTTCAACCACTGGGTCGGGGGCAAAGGACCTTGAATGGTGATTAGGCCCAATATTAATGTCCTCTCCTACATCCACACACAAACATGTCAGGAAGGATATTTTGCGAATATTTGAGATAGCTAGGATGGAGATTGAGAAATATCCCCGGCGATTCGTCTTGAGTGTATGTGAGCCTGTTACATTTGACAGAAATCCTTGAGGAATTTCAGTCGAGGAGTTATAGACTAGTTGTTGAGTGTCAAACAATGTGGAGTTCACAAGCGGTGATAGATTGCAAAGTTGAAAAGTGTTTAATTAGATTGCAGACTGAGGTAAACAATATTATTCGGTTGCACTTGGATTAGAAGGTATGGTTGAAGTGGAACAACAGCCCATACACTATTATCTAACACTTCTGTATAGGGATCACATCCTAGGCACTCATTTGCAATATAAGTAACAAATTGGCCTTTATTGGGTATCGTTAGACATTTATTAGGTATTTACTCAGTGTTTTCTTATTCTAACATTAGAAGTCATGGCAAATAATACCTAATACGGGCCTAATTAGATATCAATACACACTTATAAATATAATGAGTGCCTAGTATGTGATCCATATACTAAAGTGTCACCCATAGTTCCATCCTGTTTTGAAAGTCAATTAGAAGTATATTGTAAATTAAGCATTGTTCATATACATTAAAAGGATAAATTAACCATATGACTCTTGGGATGTTTTTCTTTCTCCCTGACAAGTGGCATTCATTTGGTTTGTCTAAATAGAAAGAGGGCCATTCGCCTGAGAATCGTGTACCTTCACAACAACAACAGCCAAGGGTGAAGTGAACACATGGCAGCCCTAATACAGACCCCTATATTCATGACCTGACTGAGCTCCCCTTTACATTTGTCTCCACTGTTCTCCAGGCTTCGCCTTTCCTTTTCAAGCCTGTTTTGAGCTGTGTTGTTTTGAGGGGCTAAGGAGAGGTCTGGAGTTTTTTTTTTAAGGAGAATGAATTAGATTATTGTTCCATTGGGCTTGAGATGGCGAGCGACAGACGGCGTGCTAGGCAGTCGGCCCCCCAGGTGGACACACCCTTCTACGTCTTTTCCCCCATTTATCAGAGGTTCCCGGAATAGCAGTCCCAACTCGGGAAAACAGCCAGTGCTAAGCCGCATCCTCACCCTCTCATTCCGATTCATGGAATGAATTCTTTCCATTCTTCCATTGTCCCTTTCAGAATCCTTCGATCTTAAAAACAAGTTCACAATGCCCAGCGCATCATGAATACCCAATAAAAAGCCCATTGCTCCACGGTAAACTGAACCTGAAGAAAAGGTGCCCGGAAAATAGTTCTGCTTTCCCCAGAGTTCTTTAGCATGGAAACCATCTGTGCACTCCAGCCCCTCCAGCAACTCCTTTGCTCCCAGCGTGAATGGGATAATTGAGTCTTGGATAGAGTCCGGAATAGAGCATGGGCCCTGATTTGTATTCTTTAGAAGCCGAGTGGCTCTTCATTTCACACCACATCTGCCACCTCCACTACCTCCTCCTACTAATCCCCATTCAGCACCCAATCATTTACCACACTCAATTAACCCTTAATAATCCCCACATAGAAAACACTGCGGCTCCATCACGCACACCCACAACCCCACCCACCATGGAAAAGTGGCGACAAATGAGACTTTAGTGACTGTTTTCTTTAGAAAGGGGAGGGGACACAATAGAGATTGATGGCACTCTCATGCCACCGGGTCCTCCCCTCAACCCCACCCCAGGTCCTCATGAGAAGGGATTGGGCATTGAAAGGGACGGCCGTACCATGGCAGCAGCAGCTGTTGATAATCTGGCGAGAGGCTGCTGGCAGCCTGGCGTGCTTCTTGCTCTATTTGTCAGCCATTGTTCCACCAATGAGCACGGGCTATTCAGTCCAGCGTTACAATTAATTGGCTGTAATTACAATGGGGGCCCCTAAGGCCCAAACAGCATTAAAGGGGACCATAAGAAACTTGCAGAATGGACTAAATGCCAATGGTGTGGCATTGTTGTCGACTGATGTCAGGGCTCTCTTTTAATCCCCATTATGATTGCATGGCCATCATCATTGACCGAGTGAAATGGAATTGAAATCCCTTTTGAATAAGGCACGGTGTGGATGCTAATATGCTACTAATATCCCTGCAGTCAGAAGCTATGGCCACCGCGAACAACAACACCAAGTATTCGTTCAACCAACGTGTTTCAACTCTGCTGTATCAGGGAGGTATTTCTTATATCAGTGGTTGTATGGCCAGCTGTTGCGCTTGAATCCATGAAACCTGTGACCTTGGAAATGTAGATGTCAGTGGTTTGAAAATAATAGTTGAATTTACTTTGGCTTATCTCCTGGTTACGCACATCATTTTTAGAATAAATGCTAAATTAATATTATGTACATACATTGTAGTCATTTTGCATCATGTTTATGAAAAAGTTAGATCAACACTTTGATGGAACATTAAAACAAAATATTCCTTATCATTACACAACAGAGCTACCTGCTGAGATAGTGGAATAGAAACTGGTGAAACTACAACATTTGAATCAGTTTCAATTAATGTATTTCACACAAAAAATGTATACTGCCATTGCTAAAGTATTTCCTCATCATATAGAACACGCAGTGCTGGGCGCCTGCAGGCTGACCTCGGACGTCAGTTGAATGATGTTTCCTCAGACACATTGGTGCAGCTGGCTTCCGGTTTAAGCGGGCAGGTGTTAAGAAGCGAGGTTTGGCAGGTCATGTTTCGGAGGACGCATGACTCGACCTTCGCCTCCCGAGCCCGTTGGAGAGTTGCAGCGATGAGACAAGATCGAAATTGGGCAGGAAAAGGGGGTACAACAAAATTATAAAGACAATGCAGTGCTGTTCATTTAACCTCTTTTGGCGCATGAACCGCTAGCGGGATACCTACGACATCATCCGGTGACATTGCAGAGCGCGAAATCTTAATACAAAAATTGTAATATTAAACATTCATGAAAATACAAGTGTCATACATCATTTATTAGCTTAATTTATTGTTAATCCAACCGCATTGTCAGATTTCAAAAAGGCTTTACGGCGAAAGCACACCATGTGATTATCTGAGGACAGTGCCCTACATCAAAATAATTTTTCAACCAGCACAGGCGTCACAAAATCACAAATAGCGATTAAATAAATCACTTACCGTTGAAGATCTTCCTCTGTTTGCAATCCCAAGGGTCCCAATTACACAATGAATGGTCTTTTTGTTTGATAAAGTCCTTCTTTATATCCAAAAAAGTCAGTTTAGTTGGCGCCAATGATCTCAGTAATCCACTCGTTCAACATGCATACAAATGAATCCAAAAAGTTACCAGTACAGTTGGTCCAAACAAGTCAAACGATGTTTCTAATTAATCCTCAGGTACTCTAATATCTAAATAAACGATCATATTTAAGACGGAGAATAGTATTTTCAATAGGCAAGATAAATAACGAAGAGCGCGCACCTCATTCACGCGCCAACAAGACTACTTTTCTAATGAGAGACACCTTGTAGTTCTTCCAACTACTTGCTAATTTTTCAAAAAACAAGCCTGAAACCCTTTCTAAAGACTGTTGACATCTAGTGGAAGCCATAGGAACTGCAATCTGGGTCCTATCTATTTCTATTTCCCATAGGCTAGCACTGAAATGGCCTGTGACCTCAAAAAACAAATGTCCGGATGGACTTTCCTTGGGTTTTCTCTTGCCATATCAGTTCTTTTATACTCACATACATTATTGTAACAGTTTTAGAAACATCAGAGTATTTTCTATCCAATGCTACCAAGTATATGCATATCCTAGCTTCTGGGCCTGAGTAACAGGCAGTTTACTTTGGGCACGTCAGTCATCCGAAATTCCGAACAAAAACCAGTCTCCAAAACAGGTTCATTTAAATGCCACTTCACTCACTAACACAGGAATTGTTAGTGTAGCCTATCATGATCCAACCACTTGAAGGTCCACTCATCTGTCACGTCTCTCTGTTTCTGGCCCCCTTTTGTCCTCTCTGTCTCCATTGCGGCACTTTCCATTCCATAGTGATATCTAATAAAATTATGCATAGGCTTCTAACAGAAACTAGGCAAATAGAAAGACATGGAGGACTGCTTCAGACCTGGGTCCAAATAGTATTTGTTCTATTTCAAATGCTTCAGCTGTGCCTGATTGAGCTTGCCAAAATGGAAACAATGGAATAAGTCCCAAAAATGTAAACCCCTCTCATTTGTTCACTCAAACAATTTGAAATATATTGAATACTATTTGAACCCAGGTATAGGCTGCTTTATTATGCGTTATGCAGTTTATTTCACATACACATCCAGATATCTCTGTCCCACAACCCCTTATCAGGTGTATAGCCTTCCTTTAACAGTGTGTGATGGCCTCCAATATGGTTTAATTCGTGTTTTCATTGTCTCCATTGAATTACAGAATACTTTGTTGTTTCGCCGCAACATCAATTCCTTTGCAATGTCTCAGTCATCCTCTTTTAACCGATTCATCTGCATTCCAGACAAAACAATCAGGGGAGTTCAAAACACAGTTGCCACCAGGAAGTGAGAAACTCAGTAAATGGCCATGCTGTCATTGCTAGGGGTCCTTATTTAGGGTTGGTGGCCGAGAGAGTGCCCGAGGGGAAATCTCAGCCTTGAACCTCTCCCACTTTATATAGTGCCATGGCAACCGTCATTCAATATGGGTTCCGTGGCTCAGTGTGTCAGCTCAGTGCCCTCATATGTATCCAATCGGCCCAGCGATGTTTTGACATTAAAGGGTGACATAGTTTTCCTCTCGCTTAATGAGCTGCCTCATTCTTATTTTAAGACGCTGAGCTAACGGCTTGTTCCCCCTACAAAGTCTGCCATTGGCTGGGCTTTCTCCAACTTGGACAGAGCTGTTTGTGGTTTCAATGCTTTTTCTTGTGTGCCCCTCAACAAATTCTCTCTGTTTTTTTACACGCCCCGTGTTATGAGAGCACAAACAAGGCGGCTTGAATATTTTAATTACAGTTTTGATTGTCTCCCGTCTTTATGGTCATTGTGAACAATTATGGCTACAAGAAGCATTCTATAAAAATACTTATAGGCCTTTAATGCACTGTGTTAAATGCTTTTCCCAGGGAGGCTGACAGGCATTATTACAAGCCCGTGGTGACATCGTCCTCCATTTTGAGATGATATATCCCGCAGGCAAATGTTGTATGGATCGTGAAAAGCCTGGATGGGTGTCGACGAGAAGGAGGATTCAACTTTCCTTTGAGGCAGATTCAGTTGGTAGCGGCATGTAAGCCTGGGATTTAAACTTAACTACGGGTTTGTTTGACAGCATAATGGGTGCCATGTTAATGAGCCTGCTGGGATTACACAGCATAAATGCACTCCGATAAAAACCTACATTGATATACGTACATATGACATACAAATATGTATATTGATGAGTGACAGCTGACTCTATAACCAGCAATGTGCTTTGTGTGCAAGGCGTGATGTGAATGCACTTATAAAGGCTTCTTTGGTTAGCAGGCCTGATTACACATTGGGCTTGATGTAGACAACTTGTGAGGTTGCTCGAAACATAACACTGACTAGAATTCATATCTATTCTAATGGCTTCGGAGTCATCTGCTTTGCGTTACTGCATGTCCTGTACACTCAAGTGCACTTGGATGGTCGGCCGCGATTTTCCCACGTTGCATGCACACAAGTTTACGAGGTTGGCCTCGAAGTGCAGGAGCAGGAGGAAAAGAAGAGGGGAAAATGAGGGAGCGAGAAAGGAAGAGAGGAGACTCCCTAGTCCCTACTGTCTTTTGTTCATAAAACCAAACAGTAAACGGGATGGTACCCTTCCCCCACCCCAACAAGTTCATAAAGACGATAGATAGAAACGTCATGAATACAGACATAAAAATCATATATTTCTATCTGAACGTTCCACAACATTTTGGATAGTTTGGCCTATGCGTGGTGAACAGAGGCAAGTTTTGATGGTGATGAAAGGAGAGTCCTGGAGACGTACATTACAGTACAGTCCTGGCCTGGGTCATGTTGAAAGAGGTGAATTGTGAGGTCACATTCTTTCTTTGGGTTCGGGAGTGTTGGCCAAGTCGGTAGCTGAATTACCCCGATGAATCCCGCCCATTGTGACTGGCTGCCAGCGATGAGGACACAGGAAGGGAATGGTCCCCTCGTTCCTTATCTGTAAAGGACCAATTGGACCGGAGTAGCCCAGACATGGGTTGTCTTAAACTTAGAATAACTTTATTTTCCCACAGGAACTTCATTTGTGGTGTAAGGTACATACATCCACATTAAAATCATATAACAGCACATTACCTTCACTTTAGGTTACATTAGGTTTACATTAGGTTTATTTGACATGGACATTGCACATTGATAATTTTTGTTGTTGTAAATGTGCCAGATTAGCCAGCCAGTGAATTTCCATCTGTATTCATATACATAGTAATTTACACTACATGGCCAAAAGACTTTGTCGAACACCTCATTCCAAAATTATGGGCATTAATATGGAGTTGGTTGCCCCTTTGCTGCTATAACAGCCTCTACTCTTCTGGGAAGGCTTTCCACTAGATGTTGGAACATTGCTGCGGGGACTCGCTTCCGTTCAGCCACAAGAGCATTAGTGAGGTCGGGCACTGATGTTGGGTGATTAGGCCTGGCTTGCAGTTGTCATTACAGTTCACCCCAAAGGTGTTCGATGGGGTTGAGGTCAGGGCTCTGTGCAGGCCAGTCAAGTTCTTCCACATCGATCTTGACAAAGAATTTCTGTATGGACCTCGCTTTGTGCTGAAACAGGAAAGGGCCTTACCCAAACTGCCATAAAGTTGGAAGTACAAAATCATCTAGAATGTCATTGTCTGCTGTAGCTTTAAGATTTCCCTTCACTGGAACTAAGGGGCCTAGCTCGAACCATGAAAAACAGCCCCAGACAATTATTCCTCCTCCACCAAACTTTACAGTTGGCAGTATGCATTGGGGCAGGTAGCTTTCTCCAGGCATCCGCCAAACCCAGATTTGTCCATCGGACTGCCAGATGGTGAAACGTGACTCATCACTCTATAGAACGTGTTTCCACTGCTCCAGAGTCCAATGGTGGTGAGCTTTACAACACTCTAGCCAACGCTTGGGAATGCGCAAAGTGATCTTAGGCTTTTGTGCGGCTGCTTGCCATAGAAACCCATTTTATGAAGCTCACAACGAACAGTTCTTATGCTGACGTTGCTTCCAGAGGCAGTTTGGAACTCGGTAGTGAGTGTTGCAACCGAGGACAGACGATGTTTACGCGCTACGCTCTTCAGCACTCAGTGGTGCCGTTCTGTGAGCTTGTGTGGCCTACCACTTTGCGGCTGAGCCATTGTTGCTCCTAAACGTTTCCACTTCACAGTAACAGCACTTACAGTTGACCGGGGCAGCTCTAACAGGGCAGACATTTGATTAACTGACTTGTTGGAAAGGTGGCATCCTATGACGGTGCCACGTTAAAAGTTACTGAGCTCTTCAGTAAGGCCGTTCTTCTGCCAATGTTTGTCTATGGAGATTGCATGGCTGTGTGCTTGATTTTATACACCTGTCACCAACGGGTGTGGCTGAAATAGACGAATCTACTAATTTGAAGGGGTGTCCACATACTTTTGCATATATAGTGTACATTGTATAGGTATATACAAACAGGTTAAAATCACACATCAGGGTATTACATTCAAACACAAGCTAAAAATAGGGCGTCTTTACTGTGCACAGCAGCCGAATACAGTAGAGTTCACAACAGTGCATTCATAAATGGGGAGTGGGGTTGAGAGGTGGCGACAGTAGCTAAAGTAGGTTGGTGCCTTCGATATCCCTGAGGTACCATGTTAACAAGAACTGGGACTGGGAGAGACCCTCTCGTTCACTTATTTGTCCATATTTTCTCTGTGAGACTCCACACAGAAATCTTCTGACTTGGAGTGTTATCAACAACTGGGTGGTGGCTCTCGAAATGCGGCGAGCTTTGTGGAGAAAATTAAGAAATGGAAATATGCTGAAATTGGACATTTGCCTGATCTTTTTTCCCCTTCGTGTCTGAAATACTTAGAAAAAAACTCAAAGACAAAATAAGTATGTGGACCCATCCATCAACAAGGGGCAGCAAATGTTTTTGCTCTGTGAGGATATGGACCATGACACATTGGTTGGAAACTTCATGGTGGTAGTACAACAGTAAATGTTCTGCATAGGAGAATTCAATGTAAAAGAAAAAAAGTTATTCCCCCATAAATGTATCATTTCAGATGGAGGACCCACAAGGGAATTGAATTACATCCCATATCAAGTCATTTGAATATTATTATAACATATGCAACTCAATGTTTATGTGCTATGCAGGAAAGCCTGTCAGTAGCCTTTTTGGGGGGCGGCTATTATGAAGACTACATATGTCATAACAAGATGTAAGAATATTCACAGGCATGTTTTATCTCATTCAGTGTCTGTTTCCTATATTTGCATAAACTCCATTCAGTGAGGCATATCTAGCAGAATAATGCTGCCATGTCAATGAATGTCATTGGCTTCTGAACCCTACTGGTTCTGTCTCACTTTCAACAATGTTAGGAATGCAACCACACTCTTGAGTTACTCAAACAAAGATTAGGAAGAGGAAGATGCCCATGACTTGTTCATTCAACGTTAACTGGGATAAAAAACGAGGGCCTTTCTGGTCAAGCCAACCAGAAAATCAGCCCATTTTCGTTTCTCTTCCCCTCTGCTCAAAGCACAAGATGTGAGGTTTCTTGACAGGCAAAGTGATCTGCTAAAATGGAAACTTCTGTGCTTTGACGAGTTCAACTATTTGAATACCGTGTCAGCCGCAGGAAGGAGGCGCAACAACAAAGAGAAATGCCTTAAGCTTAAATCATAATTGGAAATTTACACATGCTTTATTAGCTGCAAATTGGCTTGAAAATATTTCACCCACCACCAGCATTTTCACCCACATGTATTTTTACCAACTGGAAACTCAATTATTTTGTGTCTTAAAAGTATGTGATGTTTATCTGGCTTGTTTCTAGCTTTGTAGACTATTCAGCAAAATTCCTTCTTTTAAAAACACAGCTAGACATTAGACATCATTTAGCGTAGCTTTTAAGAATGCATGCTGCTTAGAGGAGTGACCTCATCAGGCCCAACTTTTCTCAGAACACGTATAGTAAAATAGATCTTATTTTTGCCATTTGCACTGATGCATGCTATGTACAGAAAATTGGCAATAGGTAAATAGGTTAATGAACAAAATACAGTAGCAGAGTGTGTGTGTGTGTGTGTGTGTGTGTGTGTGTGTGTGTGTGTGTGTGTGTGGTGTGTGTGTGTGTGTGTGTGTGTGTGTGTGTGTGTGTGTGTGTGTGTGTGTGTGTGTGTGTGTGTGTGTATGTGTAATCACCACTAATGTCAAAGAAGAGGATTCCCTGTAAATCTACTTATCTTTCTTTTGGAAACTAAAGAAAACATTGACTTCAATCAGAGATTGGCATTTTCATGTATTCATCATGGTTCTGATATATTCAAACACTATTACTAGGTAAATAGGGAAGAGGCCCATTTACTGTTTATGTAGTGCATCCAAAATGGCATCATATTCCCTACATAGTCCACTACTTTTAGGGAATAGGGTACCATTTGGGTTGCAGGCACATGTTTCCTATCAATGTTCCTGCTAATGTCAGAATTC